>NW_026606063.1:36750000-39267500 GCF_029834395.1 Sorex fumeus | reverse complement strand
AAGGAAGGTCATTGGGAGAGAGAACCATGGGAAACAAAGTTAAAATGGAAACATCAGTTTCTGTCTTGGACTGGAGAAAGCTACACTCTGGGCTCTTGGTTTCTTGGCTCAAACACATATCTCTTTTCCACTACCCACTTCCTCTCTTTCTCTCCCACTGCTGTATTAAGAAGACAGGAGACACACTTCAGTCTCTCCTTCCCTTAAGACTTGACTATGATTTAGACTCTGATTCTAGGATTTGAGGACTGCTTGACTTGTCATGTACATACTACATGGTTGAGATGCAGAGTTCTCCTCTAAGAGACTTTTAAGAAGCTGTGGATGCTAAATAATTTGGTGAAAAGAAGATCCTCTCTTTCCTGGGTCTTGGTCTCCAGCCTGCTGTATCTTTACTAGATTAGCAAGAGTAAGAGGCAGGCTGGCAAGGCTTCAAAGATCCTAGTACTTGGGTGACATGCTGGTTGGCTGCGAGATGTTCTAGAACTGGCTAACCCAACCTCAGTGGTCATACCTATGCTTCGGTGATGCTACAGTTGTGTGGAAGCAACCATTGGCAGTAGGTGACAGCTGGAGCAACAGTCAGATACCTTCTCCAAGAGATTTCTTGGGCTAGTACAGCAAAGCTCAACCTGGTGGTGACCTTCCCTTTTGTCTCGTCACCTCTGGTTAATGACAGGTTGTCCTGCTGAACTCCAAGATAATGCTGGGGTCCAACCCTGACTCACGCTTGGCCTGGCTAATAGCAAGGAATTGAAGGACTATAGGAGGCAGAGTAGCCTGCTAAATAAAATAGGGGGCTATTGATACACCCATGGAAAAATCAAGAATGGGATTCCTGCTGAAGTATTGGGAGGTATTGCCTCAGAGAAAACTATCCTCTATAAACTAACCACCCTATACTCCGATTCCCCACCTCCCAAAATAGATCTGGACTGAGTACTCACTTCTCAAGCAGGGTCAGAGCTGTCATTGGGTTTACTCGGAGGTACTTGCAGTTGGGCTGACCATAGTCAGCAAGGTAGGTTGACCAGTCCCATTGGATGAAGAGATCCAGAAGCTGTAAAATATTGAAACATGGCAGATATGAGAAACCCCAATCATTCTTCACTTTAGCTAACAGATTTGGAAAATAAAAAAAAATGTAGTATTAGAAGGAAAGGCTAAAAACTTTTGACTTTATTTAGCCTGATACTGCTATTAAATAAATGAATAATCATTCAGAGGCAGTCCTCTGTAATGAGTTCTGTAATTCTGCTAAGACCACAAGTCAGCAGTTAGCTCACAGAAGCCGGCCCAACATTGGACCGAACGAAAACACAAGACCACCATAAAATAGTCATTCATTAATTAACACACACTTATTAAATGGCTTTTATGTGAGCAAACAAACCCAAACCCCAAATTTAACACAAATCTACCTATATCAAAGGCAGGGATAGAACAGTGCCATAAAAGCAATTATGTAAATTTTGAAGTAAAAAGATTCATGGGTTCATGTACCAGTTTCATGACTTGCTGCATAGACTTTGCCCAAGTCACTCAGTTGATACACACACACACACACATGCACACACACACACGTGCGCGCGCGCGCACACACACACACACACACACACTCCTAGTTGCAAGCAGAACTCACAGACAACATAGAACCATCAAACCAAGGCATGTAAAGATCACTAAGCAATTCCTGGAGGCAATCAATGTATGTTACATCCCTATGAACTTGGCTGAGCAGA
Source organism: Sorex fumeus (assembly GCF_029834395.1). Lineage (NCBI taxonomy): Eukaryota > Metazoa > Chordata > Mammalia > Eulipotyphla > Soricidae > Sorex > Sorex fumeus. Next base: position 39,265,758 of record NW_026606063.1, on the reverse strand, counting down.
TGAAGAGTGCCACTGTAGGTTAGGAATGAAAAGCAGGCTTAGACCAAGACTGAGGCTGCGTATCCTGGAACTGGGCTTATGAGTTTTAAAGAGGAGTCCCAAGAATGAGATGAAAATGAGCTTCCTGGAGGCAAACTGAATTCTGAGACTAGAGAGTTTGACTTAGAGAAAGTTCCTTCCTTGTCAGTTTTAGCCTCAGGCATCTAATTTTTTTAGCCTCTATTTTTTTCCCCCAAAGGCAACTAGAAAAACTAAGGAAAGACAATCAGTGCATTTCAAAGGTGAGCATAATGAAAGGGAAGTTATTAACGCTCTTGTGTAAGCTTCTAGAAGGGGTACAGGCTTAACTAACATCACTGCATAGAAAAAGAACTCTCAGCAGTATATCAATGATATGTCCGTATGCCTATTTGTATCTATTAATCCTTTTTGATTCAAGACATTTCCCTATTTCTGCCTTTTAAAAAGGGAGCCACCATAGATGGTTGTTTCTCAATGCAGAACAAAGACAGAGAAGCCTAGAGGAAAGCCCAGTGCCCAAACCCACCACATCGCCAGTCATCCTCTATGTTCACTTCACAGCTGGGCAAACAGGCGTGTGGCCTGGCCTTGCCTGGGCAACTCTCTTCTTCCACCCATTCTTTTAGAAGAGCTCTTATGAACTTTCTCAGGAAGGCTGGGAATTGGCAGAAGCCCCAAACCTAAAACTGAGAAAAGTCCCTACATCCTCAGCCAAGATAGGGATGTTAAAGCTGAGAGGAGGGAGGAGAGACAGACAGCCACATTGGTTGGTCTGGGCCAGCAGGGCCCCAAAGGACCCTCTCAGGCCTCTTTTAGTTTAGGTTGTTCCTATTTTAGTTGGCAAGTGAAAGGACTTCTACCACTTCCCTTCGCTGCTCCAAGGCCTCACAGAGCTCTCCTTTAGCAGAGCATTCTCCTCGGCTTCCTACTCACATTGCGTTATTTCTGCCTATGGTTCCAAGACTAGAGGAGACAGTTCCTCCTGATGCGCTCCTCAGAGAGTCCCTGGTCTGAAAGTTCTTCCAGGACTCTGTAACAAATCTCATACAGGTCGTCCCTGAATCCCAGGGGAAAAAACAAGAAAAACTATTGAAGAGTTTTCTAAATGAATATGTTTTTCACTCAAGAAAAAAAAGTTTAATTACCAGAGGAGGACAAATCTTACTGTTTGCACACTAGGTAGCAAAGAAAAGTGAATAAAAAATAAGGCTGGTTGCCATTCAGATGTGAACACATATACATATCTGATTCAACTATCTCTCGACTAGTGGATTCCCAGTCTTGAAGATGGAATTAAAGGTATCTCTTTTCTGATTTATTGCAAAGAATGTCATGTCTTTCTGGATAATAAAACCTGGGTTAATCACCAATGGAGTGTGGAGGGCAGTTCATGACTTAGCTCTAAGGCTTTCTATTTTTATCCTATTGTCAAAGTCTCGAAATACTCTATCAGTACTGAGCCCAAGAGCTCTGGGATGACAAGTCACCTAATTTATTGCATTCCAGGCATCGAAGCTCTATAAAACCAACCAGTATGAGCCTGGAGAGCACACCCTGGGTCAGTGCTTCTTTCCACAATCCTTTAGATCAGAGGTGGAGAACGCCTGTCCTCTGGGCCATCTAAGACTCATGAAATACTGAGGTATGGTCTTGGTCTATGACAGGACAAGCTTCTTGGCAGCTGCCCAAGGTCTGTCTGACTGTATTGCATGGCCTGAGAATAAGGTCATAAATAGCCAAATGATCCTTGCCAGAAAAAAGGTATCAGACTTCTGTATTAGAGGGTGGGCTATATACCTCAGTCTATTGCCATTTCTGCCATGGATGCACAGACCTAAAATCTGAGGGGTTACATAAGTACGTTAGCTGCCTAGAGCACAGTTATATGGGATTTCAAAGAACAGCATTAGAGGAAGAGACCAAGAAAACCAGCAAACTTATTTAAAATGACGGTGTTTTGAGGTTGACATTATACTTTCAAAGGTGAATCCAAGTCTTCCCAGGCTGGCTTTCCACATATAATGGTTTTGTTAGATTTTATTAAGCTCTCTTACAAGGATCAGAACATTCAGTCATCACTAATGATCACAACCATTTTGTTTTTCAGTCTCTCATTTGGAAATAATTTCCAACTTATCAGAAAGTTTTGAGAAGCAGCGCTGTAGAAAGCACACCATACACCCTCTGTCCTCCTCCAGCTGCTGTGAACATTCTAGCTCATGAGTCATCATTGTGCTCTCTCTCCTTTATACAGGGAACACTTCTTTACTGAGTCTTGAGAGGAAACTGCATATATCATGACACCTTTTCTTTAAAAAAAATTTTTTTTTTATTATTGAAACACCATGAGGTACAGTTGTAGATTGACAATTTTTTGTGCTTGGGTTTGATTATACAATGATCAGATACCCATCCCTCCACCAGTGCCCATTTTCCACCACCATGGATAATATCCCCCCACCCCCATCCCCCCATCCCCTCCTGCCTCTGTGGCAGGGCAATCCCCTGTGTTCTCTCTCTCCTTTTGGGTGTTGTGGTCTGCAAAAGAGGCATTGAGTGGCAAACATGTTCAGTCCATAGTCTACTTTTGACATGCATCTCCCCTCCTGGGAGGATCCTCCAAACACACTTTATTTGGTGTTCCCTTCTCTATCTGAGCTGCCCTTCCCTCTAGAATGCCCGACTGGCCACTAAGCTATGGAATAATCCTCCTGGTGCTGATCTCAGTTATTCTTGGGTATTAATCTCATATTTTGTTACTTTATATCCCCCAGATGAATGCAATCTTTCTATGTCTATCCCTCTCTTTCTGACTCATTTTGCTTAGCATGATACTTTCCATGTTGTACCACTTGTATGTAAATTTCATGACTTCATCTTTTCTAACAGCTACATAGTACTCCACTGTGTAGATGTACCAAAGTTTCTTTAACCAGTCATCTGTTCTTGGGCATTCAGGTTTCTTCCAGTTTCTGGCTATTGTAAAGAGTGCTGCAATGAACAAACAAGATCATGACACCTTTTCTAATGGGAAACTTCAGTATTTAGGGATATTTACTTATGTAATCATAGTATAGATTTTTACTACAGTAAATTTATAGTTTCTAACAATAGTAAATGTCCACATCCTAATTTTATAAACTGACACAGTAACTTCCTGAATGGCTTTTCTGTTTAATTTTTAGAATCTATTTTAGCAAAAAAAAAAATCAAGATGCTCTCAGTTGAGAGAGGATATGGGAGTTCCCTGTATGACTTCCTCCTGCATCCCCTCTATTAGGATTAGGTATAATGTTTAGTTGTCTCTTTAGTTTTCTTTAATCTGAACTATTTCGGTACCTTTTCTCTTCCTTATATGAAACTGGGTCTCTGCTCAGGGATCACTACTGGCAGAGATCTGGGGAAAATAAAAGGTGCTAAAGATCAAACCTGGGTGGGATGTGTGCAAGGCAAGTGCGATACCCACTATGCTCTCTGGCCCCATGATACTAACATTTTTGAAGACTATATTCCCCATATCTCCTTGCCAACCCGCCCTAATGGTTTTCTAAGACATACCATTCTGAGCAGTGTTTTCAGTGATACTATGTTCTTCTCGGAATATTGCATCTTCAGGCAAACTGCGTTCAGTGATTGTTCACTGGTGGTATTATTTTTGATCACACAGTCCAGGTGAAGTCTGATTCCTTCCTGTCTGCTAATATGCTTTTCTTCTTCGGTCAGTAGGCAATTGAGAGGATAATTTAAGACTATGCAAAAAACACAGTTCCTAATTCAAATTGCCCTTAGATATAGTATCCATTGAGGATTTGAGTGCAACTCAGTCATTATGATAATTGCAAACTGGTGACAGTCCCACTTTATCCTCCTTCCACATTTGTTACTTGTCATTCAGCATTCTGCCAAAAGCAGTATCTCCTTTCTCTTTTATTAATTTACTTATTACTAGGAAGGACTCGTGGCCTACCATTTTTTTAAGGCCTACCATTTTTTAATGGATCATATTCATAAATACATCGAGTTGCTTTGATGTTAAGGTTGCCTCAGATCAGGCAAATGGGAGCTCTTCAAAGCTGAAGCCTGGTGACACACCCCTATTTGAGCTTACTTCATTTTTGGCATGATTGGGTGTGTAAGGCAGGCTCATCTTTTATCTGCTGTGTCTCTGAGGCGTCCACACTGTAGTCAGCCACTTCTCTCAGGAGTCCTGATGTCTTCCAATGAGAATGTTATTAGAGCTAAAGATTTGGGTTAAGCTGGCAGAGGCTCCTGAGCCCCAGGATGTGGCTCTAAAACCCAAAACCCAAACAATTTGGGCGCTATGTGTGCTTACTGATACGTGCATGTTCATTGCTACTAACAGGTAATCTAGGACCTTTAAGCCCTCTTAGCAGATAAAGTTTGTAGGAAACACATGCACCTAAATATGCATATGTACTCATATACATATACATATACATATACATATATATATAAACCTACACATATATATATACATATACATATACATATATAAACCTACACACATTGCATGCACACACATTGCAAGCATGTACACATACATATTTTAGAAATCACCAGTCCTGCTGATTCTAATGCTACCACAAAGTTCTTTGCCGGTCTCCACTCCTTATGTGGGCATATTTCCTCCCACAGTGAGAGTCCTGCTCTTCCTGTCATCTCATGTGCGAATCTGCTGAATCCTATAACTAACAATGGTCCAAAATGATCTGTACGTCAAAAACAGACTAAAATAAGAGTTCAAGATTTGCTTATAATTCTATCTCCCCCAGTTCAAGACTCAATGGGTACAATCAAATACTGTGTTTATAAGTCACATGGATTAGTTCTTTTTAAAATTAATAATTAATAAATGGGTACCCTTTCCATTTAGTTGTAATAGTCATTTAAATGCAATTGGGTTCATTTATTTCCATTAGCTCTTAGTGTTAAATTCCTTCCCCCCACACCTTTGTTACCTTAATTAAAAAAATATTAGGACATTATTTCCAAAACTATACTACATGAAGGGGTTAAGAGGAATGTCACTCTGTCTTCTTTTAAAACCATTTGTCCCAATTCTGCTCAAGTATTACAGGTATCCATCCCCACTGTTTACAGGCTTGATCTTCCTGGGTTCTATTTGTAAAGACGAACATGTATTTTCTCTCATCTCCCCCTTTTTCTTTCTTTTTACAGGAAGCAGCATAAAAACACTGTCAAACACTGGCCTCCCATAGTTCATCGATTTGCTCAAGCGGGCCCAGTAACGTCTCCATTTTGAGACTTGTTGTTACTGTGTTTGGCATATTGAATATGTCACAGGTAGCTTGCCGGGCTTTGCCGTGTGGGCGAGATATTCTCGGTAGATTGCCGGGCTCTCCAAGAGGGACGGAGGAATTGAACCCAGCTCGGCTGGGCTGGCTGCGTGCAAGGCAAATGCCCTCCCATTGTGCTATTGCTCCAGCGTAATATATACATATACATATATATACATATATATTTTTTAAGGCATCCCATTCCTTATTATTTATAGGTAGGTGGTAGATAGAGAAGAATAAAGAGGTGGTCAAAGTTCAGAAACGGAATTTGAGATCACCAATCCTCAAATATTAGTTGAGTTTTTCTTTTGCCATCTTTACTAGATCCTCATGCCGCATATATTCTTTAACATTTTTTTCTTTGTACTCATTCACAGTTTGGCCCTAAGAAAAAATTTTTTAAAGATACTTCACATTATTATCATACATGGGAAATCATTCTTTCTTGACATAAACAGAACATAACTCAAACTGAAACAATAGATTCTCTGTCACCATAAAGAAGGGGCGGCTTTCTAACAGTATGACTTCGCATCTAATGGCACATCTAGGTCTGAGCTCAACCCATACAGAGTAGCACGTTCGCTAGATGACCCTTAGCACCTCAAGGGTTCCATTTGTCCTACGTTTTGGGATTAGTTCATGACTTCAGCCAAGAGTTGAGTGATGGCTGTACCTGGAATAGAGTTATGGGTATATGTGCACAAAGAAGTACTTGTGCCAGAAGTTTCAGCCAAGAATCAGTTGCATCATGAGAGAAAATCAGGAATACACATGGGCTCTGTGTCCTGGGCTAGTTAAGAGAGTCTAGAGCCAAGGGTCTGGTTTAGCAGGAGAGGTCTGATGAGCTTGGCTGGACTGGGTACCCTTTTAATACAACCACAAGAACAGATCATTTGCCTCAGGACTAGGTTCCCTTGTGGTTGTCCTTTGATAAGTTTTTACCTGTATATCAGAACAGTGTTAATTTTTGATTCTATATAAAATGACTCCTGAAAGAACTTACAGAACCACATTTATGGCATGTACTGTCTATTCTATTAAAATTCTTAATAGAATTTTGCATAAAAAGTATACTTGGATTTTAAAAAGTTCAAGTGAAGTAACCTCTTCTACTCTTTATTCACAGAATTTGAAACATGAACAGTAAAATAGATTGCTTCTCTAAGATTTTCTTAATGAAGATGCTAATCCAACTGATTTCATCAAATTTTTTAAAGAGCATCTCAAGGAAGAGCAAGGAAGAGGGCTGGCTGGGCTTTCTCCAAGAATGGTAAAACCCAGTGGCTTCCCTTCATTCAGGAGACTGGAGACATTTTGGTTCTAATGTTATTGGGGTGGTAGCAATGACAGTGCTACTGGCATCTACTGGGCAGAGATGTGGGATGTTATTAAACACCCTCCAGTATATACAGAATACTTCCTATCAAAGATTTATCTGTGCTCAATATCAATAGTGTAAAGAGATCATGGATTGAGATGATGCATTTTCTGTGGTTAAAAAAACCCAACAAATAACAAAACCTACATGAGAGGAGAAATGACTCAATTGGTAGAGCACGTGCCTAGCATGTGAGAGGACCTGAGTTCTATCCCTGGTACCACACACTTCCACTGCAGGGTATGGCCTCTTTATTAACCTCAATCAGTTAGTAAAGAAAGTGACTGGCGGGTTTCTCCTTGCAAAGTCAGTATTTCTACTTCTATAATGAATACATCTCTTGTGGGAGATATTTACTTTGAACATGCAAATATATCGACTCCCCTTAAAATTTTAGCATGTTAGTGGATCTTGACGGCAACAATATTACTGTGGTATTGGGTGATTTTTCTCATCCCCTCTAGTTGTTAACCATAATTATTTTGTGAGGAAAAGTGCTTTCCTTTCTGTCCCTTTATTTGCTCGAGTATTTACATCAGCCTGACCTCAGGGCTATTTATTTTATGAGATATAATCCAATATAACCATTATTTATTTTGTTGCTAAACTGTTCCAGCCTTGGTCACTGGGGTTCCTTCAAGATTGGCTCTTCTGTGTATTTTCCAATTGCTCCTATCCTTTTTCGATTACTTCCTTATTTTCTGGCTCAAGAAGATAGATCATCTTGTACCTTTCAAGCTCATCTTGTACCTTTCTTTCCTGCCTCTGACTTGGATTCAATTACTATTAAAAGGAGCTCTGGTTTCTTTAATTGGAGAATAGTTTTCAGAAATCAAGATCTAGGAGCTCAGAATGCCCTTTCTACTGGAGAGTTATTGTTAGGAATTCTCTTCATAGATAGAATTGAGTGAAAATGAAGAGCTGAGTGAAGAAGGTCCTGTTTCTTCCCATTACTGAATGGGCATGTGTTTCAAATCTATCAAGCCTACTCATAGATGAGGAGAATTACTTCTGTATATGATGCCTTCATATTGAACGCCTATGATAAGAGCCTTATTTATCGTGTACATTGGGAGATTCTCTAGAATCAGGATGGTGTTTTTTTCCTGACTATTCCATAGTATGGACCAACACTGAGCTAGATATCAGCAAAAACATGTTAAAGTGTCAGCTGGACACTTTAAAGTGTGTGTGTGTGTGTGTGTGTGTGTGTGTGTGTGTGTGTGTAGAGGGGACACTTGTGGAGGGAAGGGGATGGTGGCAAAATATTATTTGCCTGAAACCCCAAAAAGAATAACTATAATTTACAATGAAAAAAATTATTAAAAAGGTGTTAAATATAATTCTAATAGGGGAGTTAACATCCTGTAGGGAGAATATTGGTTAGGTGTTGAGATAGACGTATGATCTATGTTTCTCTCATGCCAAATTCTTCAAATAGACCAAACCCATGGCTTTCCTGAAGAACAAGGTAGGGAGCATCTAACAGTATATACCATGGTTGGGGGCAGGTAGAGATTGTCTTATGTGAGAGAGTCTTTCTTTACAGAATGCCAGCAAAGATTCCATGGAGACTATGGACCATAGGAAACAAGGAAGGTGCACACAGACACACATAACAAGACACAGATATCAGCCACTCCTCTCCCTCCAGGGGTGATTTTCTTTACATGTTTTCTCTTGAACAGGCACACCAAATCCTGTAGAGAATGGTGCTCCCAAAGCAGGCATGTCCTTGAAGAAAATATGATGCCTGAGAACCTGAATTTGCACTTTATATACATCACAGAGCAGTGCTTTATGTTAGAGAGGAAAGATTAGACAAAAAGGGTCCTCTGAGACACTTACATTTGATCCAACTGACAAATTCTACACAAGCTACCTCTTCAGACATGGAGGCCCTGTAAAGTGCAGAACACTTACCCCAGAGACCAGTAACATACAGAACACTTAGCCAGGAGAAATTTCCTTTGTTCACTCCCTAACTTATTTGATATATAGGTACCAATGACATCATAATAATGTATCTTTCATAAATACCATTGCAAGGTGCCCTTTAAGAGACATCTGAGATCAGTAAAAGGAATCTTAGGCCATGGGTGTGCTGACTGACAGTATGACAAGATAAGCCATCACATGTGCTTTTCTGCGCCAGTTATGAATTCACAAGAGACCCTATCAATAGTTGAGGGACGATCAAGAACAATAGTGAAAAGTCCATTCGCAATGACAGAATCGACTAATGACCTGTTTGTGTTTATTGCCTGAGGTTTCCCTGCCCCCCCCCACCCCAACTGTCCCTGGCATTGAGCCAGTCTTATTCAAAGAAGAGCATTTTGCCTGCTTCCCACATGTCCTCAGGAGCACTTCCTGGCACAGAAATATGGGAAAACACAAAAAGAGAAAGCTGGAATTGCTTCAACAAACATAAGCTAAAGACCAACAACGTAAGAGGCTCTCATCTAGGTACTGTGTATGAAGGAAAAGACACCTCTAACCTTGAGGCACTCATGCATGGTAAATAACAGATACAAAGTGATGTGAGCATTCTAAGAGGTACTCTAATGGATGCAAAGAAAGTTCAAAATAAGGGCATCTAAATCTCAGCCTGAGTCAGGTAGGTGGGAACTGCCTTAGGAGTTAGCAGGGCAAATGAAGCCAGTGATAAATGGCCTTATAGGCAAACTAGTGAGTTTAAAGCATTAGCCTGGAGGCTTCTCTACTTGATCAGCTTTCTTTGAGACCAAGGGATGGAAAACTATAGTCACCTGCTTGTTTCTGTAAATAAAGTTTTATTGGAACACAGACATGCTCATTGGTAGATACAATGAATGGCTGCTTTCGAGCCATAACTGCCAAGTTAAGTAGTTGAGGCAGAAAACATATGGCTTGAAAAGCCACAAATACTCATTTATCTTGTCCTTTTTTTAAAAAAAAAAAAAACGAAACAAAATAGAAACCACATTTGCCTCTAGATCCAACCCAGAAGCCTGAAATCATCAGGTATTAGATGTCTAATATTTACTAAATAAAGTGGCCTCAAAGGTGACCTTCTAATAATAATGAGACCTCTATAACTTCATTATTTTAACACCTGGCATCAGAGTTCTTTTAGGGCAGGGAAACCTGTTTTGAAAACTTCCTTGCTTTGTGAGATTTCTCCACGTTACCAAGAAAAACAGTAGAGAAAAGATTTGTTTTTCTCATTCTTGAGAGGCAAGGAGCTAATCTAAAGAGAGAATACTTAAATAATATGTATAAAAAAGGGTTCAGAAGGAAATTCTTAGAGTTATTATGGTCCCAAACAACACGGGGAACTGTGAAGTCAGGTAAGGGACTTTTTTCAAAGTTGTTTGTCATACAGTATGTTATAGAAATCTCTCCTGACAACCTACCCCTTTAATTCTAATATTTAGGTAACTGGGATCTTTGCACTCAAGTATTTGAATGATTTTGTGTATATGTGTGAAATTCAAAGAGACTGAATTTCAGTACCAAGAAAATGGTGGAAATGGGAATTTTCAAGGCAATAAGACTGGAGGGATTACGGATTCACAGAAATCTGAAGAGGTCTCTGGATTTCCCATTGGTTGGGTGCTAGGATGAGAGAGATTCCAAGTTTCTCTTAATCTTTGTAGGCTAAAGGCATCCATCTGGCTTATTTCTAAGTTTTGCAACAGTGGCCACTTAACAGGCTGACTACTGGGTCTCCCGGAAAAATCAGACCTCCTGCTCTTTCGTTTTCCTGGTTGAGAAAGGGCAGGGGAAGGGAAAAATCATATCTGTGTGGTTCCTGCTTTCCCTCCAGCCCAGCTGCCAGATGAATGGGGGCTTCATTAGCTCTTTATCGGAGACCAACTGCACATTAGCAGCTTCCCCTGGAAGGGAACGTCACTCAGAAATATTTATTTACCTCATAAATGTGGGTTTATAGGTCTGCTATCTAAACTTTTCACCTCGGAGACTACCTTGGTAAGGAGATAACGAAGGACCAGGGAGACTTAGGGCTCTTCCACTGTCATCAGCTGTACCCGAGGGGAGGCTCCCAAATAAAAATTCCAACACCAAACATTCCTCTGTGTCAGACATACTCCTGGAAGGCCATTCCTCACAGAGGACAGAGCTCTCCTGCTGTCGGGACACAGGGAAAACCTCTCACTGCACTTGGTGATAATGATCAGACTGGATACAGATGCAGTTCAGGGGACATAGGGAGAATTGACAGAGTTGTCCCTTGCTGCAGTGGAGAAGAAAGGCAGGTGGGGGATTTTCAATGGACCTTCTGTTAGAGATGTGGTAGGAGAAGGAGATGGCATCCTTGGACAAGTGCTCAGATGCTTTTATATACTGTCATATATGTAAACATTCCTAGGTAAGTGGATTAGGGGTGAGCTGTTGGATTTTTAATCTAAACTACCTCCCCATTCTTTGGTTAAATTGAGTGAGTGGTTTTAAAATATCTCTGCAAAGATATCAGAGATATGTATTAAAGATAAAATATTAACAATGTAAGTAAAAGCAAACAACAAGAAAATGGCAGAGTGCACACGCTTAATCATAATGCAAACTATTTATCATCCACATAAAGTAAAAATAGTGATGAGCAACCAGATTTGATGAGTAGGTTCTCCGAGTCTGAAATAATCAAAAAGAGTATTTCAAATATGATTTGAATCCATTATTTTGAGTAATGAACTTTACTTACCCTAAGTGCATATTGTAGTTTGAAATATTAATGAGAGTAATATGTGTGTGCACTCATGTGGGCAGACACACTAGCAGACGTTCCTAGGTAATGATAACGACTCCGTCTCTTATATTGCGGGGTCGATACACAGAAGAGTATGTGTGGAACTATCCTTTTGCAGTGATTCAGAGTCTAATTACAATTTGTTAATAAACTTTACATACACAAATATATTAGAGTTAAGTCATCAAGACACTCTTGTCGAACACTGGTAATAAATATAAAAAAATGGGGATCAGAGAGTTAGCTCAGCAGTTGGGGCACATGTTTTGTGTTTGCAGGGCCCTGAGTTTAAAACCCTACACCACATGCCTCTTCAGCACTGCTATAACCATTGGCATAACCACTGGGTGCAGCCTGGGTGGGCCCTAAACACTGCTGGGGTTACCCTGGGGGCTCCCAGCACCTCTGGACCAAAGCATTGACTTCTTCAGCCTGGTTGGCCAAGTACTACCCGAGGAATAGTTCTTGGTCCTGAGTACTGCTTGGGAGGCTCAAAGGGAAAGAAATGGGGCTGGGAGTGGGAAGGGATTTGGAGGAAAACCATCAGATTTCTTTAACTTGGAGGAAAACCACCAACAAATTCATAAAGAAACTGGTTTGGGTTCTCTTTTATAAATGGGTAAATTAAGAAAGAGTTATAGAAAGTTACTAATCTTACAAAAGTCATTACAGCACAGGAACTTTGATAGGCATAAGCAAAAAATAAAATTTGTAAAACAGAGGATGTCTCATACCCTGGGTAAGCATAGAATGAGCTAAAATCTTAATGACTTAGGAAATATGCTTACGTGTAGACCAGAAATTACTTAACTTATTTGGTCTCCATTCACTCTTTAAAAAAATGGGGCGGAATGGCTTGGAGGCCAACCACACATGCTAAGGGAAAAGGGAGCTCAGATAGAGAAGGGAACACCAAATAAAGGGTGTTGGGAGGATCCTCCCAGGATGGAAGAAGCATGCTGAAAGTAGAGTATAGACCAAACATGATTGTCACCCATTGCCTTTTTTGAAAACCACAATACCCAATAAGAGAGAGAGAACAAAAGGGAATGTCCTGCCACAGAGGCAGTGTGGGATGGGGGGGATGGGGGGTGGGAGGGATACTGGTATCCGTGGTGGTGGGAAATGGGCACTGGTGGAGGGATGGGCATTTCATTATTGTATAATTGAAAGCCAAGCATAAAAATTTGTAAGTCTACAACTGTACCTCATGATGTCTCACTAATAAAAATTTTTAAAAAAATTTAAAAAATGGGGCGGAGATGACTGGTTAAAGAAACTTTGGTACATCTAGACAATGGACTACTATGCAGCTGTTAGAAAAGATGAAGTCATGAAATTTACATACAAGTGGTACTTCATGGAAAGTATCATGCTAAGTGGAATGAGTCAGAAAGAGAGGGACAGACATAGAAAAATTGCATTCATATGGGGAATATAAAGGAACAAACTGGGAGACTAACACCCAAGAATAGCCGAGATTAGTGCCCGAGGTTCACTCCATGGCTTGGAGGACAGCTGCACATGCTGGGGAAGAAGGCAGCTCAGGTAGAGAGGGGAGCACCAAGTAAAGGGTATTGAAAGGATCCTCCCAGGATGTGAGATGCATGCTGAAAGTAGACTATAGACCGAACATGATTGCCACTCAATGCCTCTTTTGCAAACCACAATATCTAAAAGGAGAGAGAGAACAAAACAAAATGCCCTGCCACAGAGGCAGGTGGGATGGGGGTGTGGTGGGGGGAGGGTGGGAGCGATGCTGGGAGCATTGGAGGTGGGGAATGGGCACTGGTGGAGGGATGGGTACTCAATCATTGTATAACTGAAACCCAAGCACGGAAATCTGTAAGTCTACAACTGTACCTCATGATGTTTCATTAATAAAAATTAAAAAAGAAATGTGGCGGGGGTGGGGGGAGAGCCCAGAGAGATAGTACAGTGGGTAGGACATTTGCCTTGCATGTGGCTGACCTGGGTTTGATCTCCTGGCACCCCAGATGGTCTCCCGAACCACCACCAGGATTGATTCTTGAGTGCAGAACAGGAGTAAGCCTTGAGCACCGTTGAGTGTGGCCCCCAAACCAAAAACCAAACCAAGTATAAAGTGAACAAACAAACTCATCCAGTGCTCTCTTGGAAGTATACCTTCTTAAAGCAAACAAAAAAAAGTGTTTGCATCAATTATATCTGGCTTCTACTGTGGCTACTAGTACACTGCTGGATCATTTGAGTGCCCTGAGAGGAAACAGAGGTGGGGATTGGGAGGCAGGGGAATCATCTACTCTGGGAAACACTGGAGAAGCTCAGAAAGGTTACTCAGCACTAGACAGGTCCCTTGTCACAACCTGTTATTGCAGTCAAATCCGCATTTTGAATCTATTTTGTTTTGAGTTTGAAGGGTTAGAGATGAACTAAAGTGACAACTCAGAATCCCACAGTTAAATGTTGGTAACTGGTAAATCAGGCAGAGAGCTGAGATGAGTGGGGGATCTCAGTCACCCCACCAACATCTCAAATCTCAAAAAGGTTCTGCCTCAGTAAGTTACTAATTAAATGCTAGTTCCTAGGAAAGCCACATTCTCAGCCCTATGGAGCTGGTGCTTTTTGCTGTTTCCCACTGTACTTCTTCTCAATTCTGTTCTTCTATTTCTGTTTTGTGAAACTTGTCAGTGTGCCATTTGGAAGTAGGTGGGATAGAACAATGTGACAGAAAGTGTTAAGAAGCAGGCATTTGTCCTGAGAGTCTAACGAAGACGAGTGTTGAGAGTATGTAAGCACTGTCCATGGGAGAAAAGGGGGACTTTCAGTCTCCACAGTTCCCTCTCCTTATTTTTTGGGCTTTTTGGGTCATACTTGGAGATGCTCAGGGGTTACTCCTGGCTTTGCTCTCAGGAATTACTCCTGGTGGTGCTCAGGGGACCATATGGGATGCTGGGAATCGAACCCAGGTCGGCCGCGTGCAAGGCAAATGCACTGGGAGCTGGAGAGATAGCAAAGCGGGCAGGGCATTTGCCTTGCATGTGGCTGACCCGGGTTCGATTCCCAGCATCCCATATGGTCCCCTGAGCACCGCCAGGAGTAATTCCTGAGTGCATGAGCCAGAAGTGACCCCTGTGTATCGCTGGGTGTGACCCAAAAAGTAAAAAACAAACAAACAAAAAAAAAAAATAAGGCAAATGCTCTACCTGCTGTACTATTGCTCCAGTCCTGGTCCCTCCTCCTTAGAAGCACCCCGTCAGCCTTCAGATTCTTCAGTCCTATTTAATGGTTTAAAATGACTTCTAGTGCCAGAATCCAAAAGATTTAGATCTCCAGACTTCTGGAAAAGGAGAATTCAACTAAGAAGAGAACATGGAATTTCAAAGACACTCATTGGAGCCAAGGTAGAGAACAGGAGTAGCTGCTATGCTCAGGGGAAGAAGACATTGAACATTTGTTTATTTGTTTTAACATTTATTACAGTCATGAATTTCATCAAATTCTCTGGAAAATCAACAGTCTAAGAAGTAGGCATTATTATTTGCTTGTTTCTTTTGTTTTGGGGCCACACCTGGTGATGCTCAGGGGTGATTTCTGACTGTGCTTGGTTGACAACGGTGGTCTTGGGGATGTGAACTTGTGTCACAGTCAAAGTTACTGCATGCAAGGCAAGTGCCTTTCCTTCTGTACTATTCTCTCTGGCCTGGTCTCACCACTGTACAGATGAGGAAAGGAATGGCCCCTAAAGTTGAAAAGAATGGATCAAATGACAGTGTTGGGACTCAGACGCAGGACTCCCAAGACTCTGTTTTTCACTCTGCTCCCTTTGGGGTATCTCTCAAAAGCCAACTGGTATACAACTCCGAGGAACAGAAGAATAAGAGTGGGAAGACCAAAGCCTACGCTGAGTCAGGCTATGAACAGTACTGACCTCCAATGAAAGGTTGGAAAAATATTTAAGTGCCACAGAAGAGTGATAACATTTCAGTGACAATTTAGTAAGATAAACTTGATAGTACTATATAAGATGGACCCAGTAAAGCTTTCAGGCAGAAGGTGATGAGGATTGAGACTAGGATGAGAGGAATGAAGTGTCACTGTCTGAGGCCCAAGTGGACCACGTGAAGGCTGACTGGGTGTTGAACCGTGACCATGGAGATGAAAATATCACCGTGCAAGGTCTTCAAAAACAAATAAAAGGAATACAAATGAAGAAATTGGGTTGGGGCTCCCAGTAATGGTTCTCATTCCAAACAAAAGCTGATGAATCACTGTCTCTGAGTTTTCACACCTGCCTTTTTGCATAAGCTGTAACTAGGGAGGTCATGGATTGATGTGTCTTGATTTTCTCTCAGCCTTACTGTGAGTTGTATAGGCAGAGGGTAAGGCTGGTATGGGGGGATGGGGGGAGGGGTGGGGAGGGGAGGTTTGTGGCAGATTTTAATGTCAGTAAAAGTAAAAGTCAGTAAAAGTAAAATGTCACTCAGTAAAAGATACCACACTCCATTTCTAACCACCTTCTCCTAAACCCAGGATTGTCCTTCTCTTTCTCATTCAGCATCTTCTTCTGAAACTGTTCCCATGTTAGGAACTGCCACAATATTGCTCTGGGGATTGAGAACTTTACACAAAACAATTTTGTAATCCTGTGTGGCATTTTAAAACCCTGGATCCCAAACTGTTTCAGTTTGCTCTAAATAATCTGCCAGCAAGTATACTTAAAAAAAAAAAAAGTTCTTAAACAAGTTAGTAAAAACACCTTCAGTCAGCTTGCTTTTCCTTTAGCTTTTCAAGGGATTTCAGACTCCCAAAGTAGAAGACAGATGACTAGCATTGTCCCCTCGGATCTGGCACTAGCAGTCATTTCTACCACTAAGTGGGACTCCTCTTAAAAATTACTTTCTGGGGCTGAAGCAGTAGTAGAGAGGACAAGGCTCTTGTCTTGCATGCAACCAACCCAGGTCTGTTCCTTGGCATCCCAGAATGTTCCCTGAGTAATCCCAGAGCAAAGAGCCATGAGTAATCCCTGAGCACTGCTGGGTGTGGCCCCCAAACAAAAAAACAAAACAAAACAAACAAACAAAAATCACTATGTGACCACAAGCCATCTAATGTCCCTTCTGGCACTAAGACATATTGAGAATTCCATTTTGGGGAGGGAAAAGAGAAAGAAAGAATAGTTTTTCTCACTTAGCAGGTATGAGGCTGCCAAAATGGCAGGTTAGGAGGAACACCAGAGAAGGCATCTTTCATAAAAGAACAGGAGATTGAGAAACAGTCATGATCATAAGCAGAGTGGTTATGAAGGGTGTAGAGGACACAAGACAAGCCCTTAAACTCTTGTCGACCTTTCTTTCTTTTCCACAGTGCAATTTAATCAGCTGGTAAAGAACCAACATCTTTGAGAAAAGAATATAAAGTCATATCTTAGCAAGGTGAAGAAGAAAATGGTGTATTTTTCAAGTTAAAAAATTTAAGCATGAGGGGCCAGAGTGATAGCATAGTGGGTAGGGCGTTTGCCTTGCACATTGCGGGTTCAATCCCTGATATCCCAAATAGTCCCCTAAGCACCATCCAGGAGTAATTCCTGAGTGCAGAGCCAGGAATAATCCCTGAGCATCACTGGGTGTGACCCCTCAAAAAATTAAACAATGGGGCCAGTTCTTAGAACCTGTATTGCAAACCATGACATCCAAAAGAAGAGAGAAAGAGGGAATGTGTCTGCCACTGAGGCAGGTGGGTGTGTGTAGGGGAAGAGTGGGGGTTGTGGGAGGGATAGTGGGAACATTGGTGGTGGAGAATGGGCACTGGTGGAGGGATGGGTATTCAAATATTGTATGACTGAAATGTGATCACAAAAGTTTGTAAGTCTATAACTGTATCTCACAGTGATTCATTCAAATAAAAGAAAAAAAAAAAACAACAAAAAACCCCAAAATAAACAATGGGGCCAGAGAGATACTATAGCAGGAATGGCACTTGCCTTGCATGTGGTCAACCAGGGATCGATTCATGGCATTTCATATATCTTCCAAACACTGCCAGAAATAAATTCTGAGAACAGAGCAAGAAGGCTCACTGGGTGTGGCCCTAAAACCCATCAACCCCTGCCCCGCTACCAGTAATAAAGACCCTCAACCTGTTTGCTCTTAAAGCCCGTGTTCTCCTTGAACACATATCACACTTGATTGTCTGGTTTTTTTTTTGCTTGCTTATTTCCACTCCGAAGAAACTGATGTTCTCTCTTGAACACACCCTTCTCCCTCTCTCTCCTCCATGCTCCCCTCAAATCTTTCTAACTAACTTTCAATTAAAACTATCTTGATTCATACACACACACACACACACACACACACACACACACACACGACCCTCATTCCCAGAGAACAAATGTTAATAGTATGCATAATTTACTTTAGGCCCTTTCCTTTTGTTTAAATAAATAGCATTATATAAATAAAGGTGAGAGCGTTTGTTCCTCCATTTGTTTTGTCTTCTGGGAGGAGACTCAAGATTTTGAAGATATATAGTCCCTAAATATCTTTAATTTTTTAATAGTGTTTTATGTTTTAGTTTATATAGATATTATACTATTATACACAGCATTCTGTAGCTTGCTTTTTTCATTCAGGGTTATTTATTTATTTATTTTTTCTTCTTTTTTAAAATTTTTTATTAGTGAGACACCATGAGGTACAGTTGTAGACTTACAAATTTTGTGCTTGGGTTTCAATTATACAATGACAAAATACCCATCCCTCCACCAATGCCCATTTTCCACCACCATGGATCCCAGTATCCCTCCCACCCCCCATGCCCCCCATCCAACCCTGCCTCTGTGACAGGGCATTCCGCTCTGTTCTCTCTCTCCTTTTGGGTACTGTGGTTTGCAAAAGAGGCACTGAGTGGCAATCATGTTTGGTCTATAGTCTACTTTCAGCATGCTTCTCCCATCCTGGGAGGACCCTCCCCACACCCTTTATTTGGTGCTCCCTTCTCTATCTGAGCTGCCTTATTTTTAAGGTCTACCTGTGTTGTTTCAAGTAAACCAAGTTCATTGATTTGACTGCTGAGTAGTACTTTTCACTGTATAAGTATACTTAATATATATAATGTATTTTTAAAAATCCATTCAGTGATGGGAGTTTGTAGGATTGTCTTTCTAGTGTTTCTTCATAACCTGAGAATAGACAAGCCTCATGCTAGGCGGCAATGGTAAGTAAGAAAGGAGTACTCAAGTTAACCACAACATATATCAAAGTGACACACAAATGTCAAGGCCCTTGGACCAGCTGAAACACTCTGTCGAATCTGATAACATAGTAAGTGACACAGAGGACTAGCTGACTAGTCCAGACCAAGACTAGTGAACAAGACAACTGAAAGTCAACCCATTAATTCTTAGGAGAGAATACAGAAAGGGATAAAGAAAGAAGCACAGCAGAATGAAGGTTATAAAGTCTACTCTGACCAGAAGATAAACAATTTCTTCCTCCATCTTCTTCCAAGAGTTTGAAAATACAATTTCCCATGTGTCTTTTTAAATTTAGTATGGCCTAGGCACATGGTTATAATAGTATTAAAGTTTATGCTTTTGGTGTACAAAGTTACCACAAAATTGTCAAAGATCCTTCACCAACATAACTGGTTTTATTTTAATAGAAATGTCAGGAAGTTACATCGCAATTTCTTATCGTTTAGGAATGATCAGGACGTTTCCACAGGTTACAAAGGTACATGAGGGTAACTGAAATGGTCAAAAGGGCAAGTTCTGCTGCTGCAACTTTTATTCTCTATTTTCTTGAATTTGAACAGAGCATCTCTGAAATTTCCCAAGGAAATGTCCACATGTAATGTTTCTAGTTGGGAAAGAAAAATCAGAGGAGCTTGTGGCGTTGGTCTCATCCTCAGAGATCCTAGGATGGAAAGATATTTTTCTTTTATACTGCAAACATAAATTAAAACTTCTAGTTTCTTATGTGACCAGAGCAATAAGGTCTTTCCTGATGGCATAGGAGACTTTACACAACAGTAGGTCTTTGTGTTTATTATCTTGGGACTATAGTATAGCTTATTGTGAGATCTCAAACAAATCATTTTTTTGACTCGGTTTCTCAAACAGGTAGGCAAATTTGCTAAAATTCTGCTTCAACTGGTTACATAAGAGCATGAAAAATAGTAAGTGAAACCATTTGAAAATTTCACATCATTATTATATTTAATAACACTATCATCATAGGGTGTCATTATTACTCAAAGAGATTTTTGAAAAAGCAACTAAACATTACCTTTTGTGAACTTTAAAGCAGCACAAGTTGCCTGCCTTTTGCTTCAATGTAATGTAGACTAGAGTTCCTGGTTCCTGTCCAGACTACAGCTCCCTTCTCTTGACCCCAGAGTATCATCTCCATAGTCCCGTGAGCCAGGGCAGATGGATATCATCCAGGCTAGCATTTATCCACGTAGCTTGTTCCCTGGGAGCAAAGTTCCTTCAAGGACTTAAACAGGGGCCATATTATAAGCAGTGGTATTTGGATGGGACCACCCACAGTTTAAACACAAACAGTGTTTGTATCTAATGGTGGGAAAAATAATCTATTTAAAAAAAACAAACTCCCATACATTGAAGAAAGTCACCCAGAAGCGGCTACCACAGACTGTTGGGCAAATCATCATCTTGTTTTAGCCAGTGCTCTGGAATAGTTCTGTCCAAGTGGGATAAATCACAATCCTAATGGAAAGGTGTCATTTTGAGCTGTTACCTTTCCCTTAATACTTTATCCTGTACCTTTCATGGATTTCAAAAATCAAACACTTTTCAATACTGGCAGGGAAGAGAGGGTAGGGGTGGGGATTAGGAAGTCCTCAGAGAATTATAAAGAGGGGTGAGGAAAACCCAACTCATTCTGTTGAGGGCTGTAGTCCTGGGTTTTCATTGTTTCTCCATGACGTTTTCCTGGGAAAGATACTAAGCTCTCCCTTTTAAAAGGGAAAGAAAAACACCGACTCTGGGAAAGTGCTCAGCATAACATCTGGTATATGACAAATGCACAGCAAATATTAGTGATGGTGATGATAATGAGAGAGGCAATGATGTCAATGTGAAAAATGACAATGAAGCCAACCAAAAATTCTGTCTTCATAACTCTGCACCGGTTGTTCTCTTGACTTGTTTTGTGTCCATGCCCGCTTTCTAAAGAGACCCCTTAGGAAGCCAGGGTCAACCTGTTCCAGGCACAGAACTGGCACTCATTTGAATTCCTGTTTCTCTTGTCCTGCCTCTCCTGGGAGAGCAACTGTTCCTTAAAGGAAGAATTTATCTTTTCCCTGGTTGTACTTGGCCTGCCCTGGTCTGGGCTAGGTATATAGGAACACCAGAATCAAGGTTATTAAAAGAGTTTTTTATTTCCTGGTCGCAGAACTGACCAAATATAGTACAAAGCTGCGTCTCTGGGTGACCAAATTCCTTTGGACTTCCTTTACCAGTGCATGCTTCTAAAATAGTCTTCTGTGGGCTAACGGAGATACTCTGCAAAGCAGTATAATATTCTAGACCTTCACATGAGATTTAATACTTCTATACAGAAAATTCACTGAGCAATTACTCCTGCTCTAGATATTCAGTACTAATTATACTCCCACGTTCCCAAGTGGGCCTCTGAGGAACAGCAAAGGCATGCTCCTCAAGCACGTTTGTGCTAGCCCAGAACCCCTGGACTGCCAAGGATTTGCCTAGGTTTAGGGCAAGAATTGGTCAAAAAATACTACATGGCCACTCCTAGCCTGTAAGCTGTGGATACTGGGGTAAGGCCCTCCAAAGCCCCTTATACTCATCCCCAATGCCCATACCACTGCCTATACCACTCTGGATACTGGATCCAACCTATAGTACCTCTGCAGTAGCGTAAAAGCCACGGCACAGACCTTGGGAGAAGGAGAACTTCTGAAGAACCATCTGCAGACTTCCTTAGGCCAGGTCATAGATGTTCTTGACTTTATCTTAGAAACACCTGAAAGGCCTGTTCGGGTTTGTCTCCTTGGTGCTCACATCTGTGTGGATGGTGCAGGGTGTGGAGTGTGAGGTAAAATGCTCAATGATAGCCTGTGTGCTCTGTGATGACTTGGGAAAAGCCTCTCAGAGGCCAGTGTCCTGGAAGGTCCTGGAAGTATCAGTGCAAACATCTCAGGCGGAGGTCTTCTCTGGGGGTCCCTCCCTGTGTTCCCCACAGCTCTCAGGGGCACCAGGGCCTGGTGTCCTGAGGTGCTACTCTCTGCTTTCTGCGGGCGTTTCCTTGTGTTCGCCAAAAGGCCTCGAATGGGTGGAAAGTCTCAGTCACAGGATATTGGACTGTTTACAGTTGGCCAGGCCAAGATTAGCGTGAGCACAACATATGCCAAGTTCATTGGAAGTTACATTTTCCCTTTGTTTACACATTAAAGGGGAGAAGACCAGAGGGGGGGAAAAAAAGCAGGTGACCTCCTGTTAACCTCACCCGTCTGCAAGAGGCTGCAGCCCTCACCTCTGCATGAACTTTCAGATTATCTCAGACAAGATTCACCTTGCGCTGAACTTGTACGCCTGCTCTGAAGCCCCCAGTCACGTAGCTGTGATTAAACATTACAGAGTGGCCATAAATTTACAGAAGTATTATTGTGGCTTGCTTTCCTCTTTCTTCTTTGGGAGAGGAAGAGAGCAATGGGTTTAGGGTGGGGGGAGTCAGAAAAGGGGAAACTCTAGTCAAACAAACAGTTCCTTTTCACAGCTCGGAACAAAAGAGAAAACATTGCATAGGTGACCCAGAAAGAAGGGGAAAGCTGTTAGCCATGAGAGACACGGCAGTTCTACTGCTCTGCACCACAGCTGAGGTGCTCCCTGGCCCGTCTCCGGGCAACCTGAAGGTCACAGGTGAAACAACAAACAGCTTCTGCCCTGGATCCTGGCGAGTCTTGAAGGGCTTCCCTGAAGTCTGAGAGAGGGAGGATGTCTCTTGCGCCCCCAGGAAGGGGCAAAGTGACATGCAGTAGGCAGCAGATGAAGGCTGTGAGCAAACACAGTCAGATCTGAGCTGCCATGAGTGACGAGGCCAGGCTAACATCTGGGACACGGAGACGGGACAAAGACAAGACCATATTCTAAAGGCAACACCCTGGAGCCGGGCGCAGGAGACTAGCGTGATGACCCAAGAACATTTATTTCTATGATTCACTGTTTTATGTGTAAAGTAGGGGGGGAAAATGGATATTCCACTCGAGTTTGCTAAACCCTCTTAGATTCCAAAGCCAAGCTACGCCCGCAAAAGGCCGGTGCTGACCACTGAACAATGAGACCTCTGTGACAAGCAAAGGCCACCGAGCGCTCTTCTGGATCCAAAAGAATTGTAAACCACGGTCAGGAAGCCTGGACTGAGGTGATAGGTTCTGGCCGGCAAAGCCACCTCTGGAAAGGAGTCTTCTTGTCTCTGGTTACCCCACAGCAGTGACAGGGTGCTAAAGAGCCTCACTGTCTCTACTGCTGGCAAAGCCTTGTCCATAAAAAGCAGGGAAGCCCGGGGTCCATCACACGAGGAAAGGAGCGGATGGCTTAGCTCAGCTCCCATGCTCGGCAGGCTCCTTTGCCGCTTGAGAGTATCAGCCAGGAGCCAGAAAGCGGACCTTTGGAAAAGCTCAGGCTGCCTCTGACAGAGCCGAGTGGAAAGTGAAGTGGCTGTGGAGCCAGTTAGGGGGGGATAAATGTTTAAGTTTGCAATGGGAGCTCTGAGTCAAGCTTGGGTTTCAGGGAAGAGAGAGAATGACTTCTTGCCTCTCGGTGCAAGCTGAGTGCCTGGGAGCGTGTAGGAGACTCAGCATGTGGAGACGGGGACAGGAGAGCCATGGGAAAGAGCAGAGAGCCAGCAGGGGGCCTGACTGACGCTGGCAATCAGACATGAGGCAAACACTCACAAAACTCAGGGGCACCATCCAAGGGCAATGAGAGAGCCTCAAAAGGGCAGCTAGGAATCAGAAAGACATAGGCAGAGAAGTCAGATTAAACCTGTGCTGGCAGAGTGGGACGTGGGGGCATAAGAAATGTTATACTTACACAGGACTGAAAACGGTCTAGGCATTATATTAAATGTTTCATCTGATCGTCTCATGTAATGTTTTTCTAAGAGGAAGATGCTCTTAGCATGACTATTTCATTTTTAAATTTATTTTTATTTTTGGGTCAAAGCATTTTATTGCAGAGTGGGAAAGGGTCTTTCGGGGAGGGTTGAAAGCCAATCTCGTCAAGCCAGCTAGGACCGCTGCAGAAAAGCATCATGACCATTTTAAAGGTAAAGGAATTGAGGCATGGAACAATGAAGCAACTGGGAAAGAGCAGTTCTAAAGTTAGTAATTAGAACTGCTAATTACATTAAACGGTTGAGCAACTGGTCAATAGCCGTTCTATTCTAGTAAGCTAGTAAGCAAGGAAGTCAGAATTTGAACCCGGGCCTATCTAGTTCAAATAAATATCAGAGTAGAATCTTAGAACCATAAGATTGAAGAAATCTACAAAAGATCATGCTGGCGTGATTGAATCAAAAAATTTTTTTTTTCTTTTCCTCCCTCCAAGGGCCTGTTAAAGCCCTTCATCTCCTTAGACACCCTGAATACCACTCATAGCTTCTTAGATTTAGCCTTTACCTGAACTCTCTTTGTACTTCCGGTTCTGCTGCACAGGAAGTACTGTGTCACCTGTTTTTCTATTCTCCCAACTGTTTGTCCCTCACCATTGAACAACTGATTATGTCAGCAAGCCAGATATTCAGAAAGAGAGAGCCTATGTGTTTTAGGTTTAGGTTTATGTCTTCCAGAATGGAAAGTACTTTTTGTGTGTGTGTGTGAGTTTTAGGATTCATAATGACTTACACAGGAAGACACAGGGATGTCAGTAACTAACTAACAGATGTCAATCTGTAACTAAGTCACCCGGAAATCAACACAGACAAAATAAAGGAACATTTGATGACAACAAGTGAGTTGTTGACTGGAGAGTGGTGTTGGAGTAAACAGTGGGAAGGATGCCTGGGTGGGAATTGAATAATCTCTAATCCCACCCCCTCCCAACTACCACACACAGTGATAGAGCGTAAAAACAATATATATGTGTTTCCTGGTGGAGTGAAGGAAAGAAAAACTTCATAATGGTTGGGGTCACACAGAGACAGTAAGGTGCTTGCAGCTGAACTGATTCAATCCCTGTCACTAAACAGGGTCCCCAAGCACTGCGGGGAGTAAGCCCTGAGCACTGTCAGGTATGGCCCCAAAATAAATAAACAAAAAAAAAATACAATGGGGAAACCATAATGCATAATCTCATCGCCTAGAAAAAATAATTATCAATTTTTAAAAAAGATTTTTATTAGTGAAACACCATGAGGTACAGTTGTAGATTTACAAATTTTTGCGCTTGGGTTTCAGTTATACAATGATCGAATACCCATCCCTCCACCAGTGCCCATTTGGTTTTTAACCCTCAAGATTTTTTTCACCCAAAAGATAAAATGACACATACTTTTATTTGTTTGTTTTGTCTTTTGGGTCACACCTGGCGATGCTCAGGGGTTATTCCTAGCTCTGCACTCAAGAATTACTCCTGGCAGTGCTTGGGGGACCATATGGGATGCCGGAGATTGAACCCAGGTTGGTCGCGTGCAAGGCAAATGCCCTATCGGCTGTACTATTGCTTTGGCCCCGAAATGACACATACTTTTTTTTTTCTTTTTTTTTTCCCTTTATTTTATTATTTTTTTAAAGTTGTAGATTTACAATTTTTTGTGCTTTGGTTTCAATTATACAATGATCAGATACCCATCCCTCCACCAGTGCCCATTTTCCACCACCATGGATAATATCCCTCCCACCCCCATCCCCCCATCCCCCCTGTCTCTGTGGCAGGGCAATCCCCTGTGTTCTCTCTCTCCTTTTGGGTGTTGTGGAATGACACATACTTTTAAATCTGATTTTTCCCCTTGAATATAGTACAAATGTATCTCTTATGTATACATATAGATGAAATTAACAATATATGTAAGAGCTTCTTTTAGTGGCTATATAGCACATTAAAATTAACAAATTCTTTACTAGTGAACTTTACCCCTCCTAATCTTTTCCTATATTATTCAAATTCATAATGAAGTACTTTAATATATGTATGCATTTCTTTTATTGTTTCCTTAGAAAATGATAGAAGTTACAGGACAGTAATTAATAGCACTAATTCTAGAGGCTGGAATGATTGTACAGTAAGTAGGACACTTGCCTTGCATGTGGCCGAACTTGGTTCAATCCTTGGTACCCCACCTGGTCCCCTAAACCTGCCAGGAGTGATACATGAGCGAGTGCAGAACTGGGAGTAAGCCCCGAGTACTGTCAGGTGTGGCCTCCAAGCAAAACAAGAACCCAAACAAAACAAAGCAAAGCACTGAAGCTGGATTGAGCCTTGGGTGAGTTATTTAAGTTCTCTATAATACCAGTTCATTATCCACATGATGGGAATGATAACAGTACATACAGCATAGCATTTTCATGCAGACTGAATGGGTTAACTCATGCAAAACACTTATAGTAGTATCTTTCACACACTAAACACACGACAAATGTTAACCATTCTGCTGCTGCTGATTGATGATAAATTCCTGGAAGCAGAATTCCAGGTCAAAGCTTTTAATATCCATGGAAAGAATGTCCTTCTGAATTGCCCACCAATTTACTCTACCAATAGCAGGTATCAGAGAGACTCCCAATGCAAATATCTGAACAATGCCTAGATGAACATCTATCAGAAATACTAGAGGGCTGTCTCGGTAAACAAAAAGCTTCAGGCTTATGAACCTTGTGTGTCATAAAAATCTCAAGCTACTTTGCCCATTCCTAAATCATACAAAGTAACAAAAACCAGGTGCACTGAAGTACCTGGAACACTGAGAAGGGAGAGAGTTATTCACTTGTATTCAGATGGTGCTTTAATAATTTGCAAAATGCTTCCAAATTTTGTGGTACAAGAACCATCTGATTTCTCAGCTATGACACCACAAACTTTCCAAGGAGACAACTGAGGGATGGTTTGGCTACAAAATAACCAGAGAAAATGCCAAGTCTCATCTGACCACTTTTCCAGACTCTGTGACACAGCGTTGCGTTGCCCAATGAGATAAACCCTGCCAGCATCCTTCAACCTCACCACCCCAGAGCAAATGCTTTCTAAGGTCCTCTTATCTGCCACTGTCACTATCCAAGCAATTGAAACTTCTCTTTTAGATTTCAGCCTTGCAAGCACGGCTTTCCCACTCTCCTCTCTAGTAACTCTTGCATCAAATGAACACCCAGGCAAGGAATTAAAGATACAAACCTGTAACCTGGGGAAGTTGGAAGTATTTTCCTTTGCTTTAGCTGTCTCTCACATCACCAACAGTGGGAATTCACTAGAATTTTAGAAAGTGGAAGTTGCTTAGCTGCTTCTACTTCTGCTGCTTCCCACCACAATAAAACACGTATCTTACATTTTCAGGTGTTTACGGAAGCAATTCAGCCAGCTGTCTTTAGGATCTCCCTGAAATTCTTCATTGTAGTGCTCTCCCTTGCTAATTAGAAGCTTACAAATATTTTGACCAAAGGTCCCCAAATGCTCACTTGTCCCAAAAGAACAAGTGGCTCATTTACAAACTGGGCTCTAGTGAGAGGACTGATATCTTCATCGTGGCATGGCTCATGTCTTCATCAGAGAATGAGTACGATAACCTGTGCCTTGAGCAATGAAAGCAAGACAGTCCTCTGGGGCTGGGGTGGTAGTACAGCAGCTAACATGCTCGCCTGCAGCTGTGGTTCAATCCCAACAAGGTCAGGAAGAACCCTGAGCACAAAGCTGGGTGTGACCCTGAAGCAATACAATTAAATAAGACAAGTTCCCAGAAAATGCAGTTGTGGGTATTTTAAATATAGACACACCAATGAGTATGGCTATAGCAGTTCCTCTTTCGGGGCCGGGGCCATCGTACAGCACGTAGGGCATTTGCCTTGCACGTGGCCGAACCCGATTCGATTCTCAGGATCCCACATGGTTCCTTGAGTACTGCCAGGAGTAATTATGGAGTACAGAGCCAGGAGTATTCCTGAGCATTTCTGGGTATGAACGCAAAAGCCAAAAACCCCAAACAAACTCCACAAAACCATGGTATGACTGAAACCCAATCATAAACAGCTTTGTAATCATCTATCTCATGGTGATCCAATTTAAAAAAAAAAAAAAGCAGTTCCTTTTTCTTAAAAAATGAACAAAAAACCCACAGATTTAATATTCTTCAGGGATGAAAGATTTACATTGTTGCTCTTAACATTCAAATATGATGCACTTAATGATGGCACTACACACAGACTATGTAGGGAATTTATTTTTTCAAGGAGGGGGGCACCTCCAGCTGTGCTGAGGGCTTACACCTGACTCTGTGCTCAGGGATCCCTCCTGACAGTGCTCAGGGGGACCATAGGTGGTGCAGGGGCTTGAACCTAGTCCATGGATGTGCAAGGTAAGCCCCTTAAAACACTGCACTATTTCTCCAGTCCCACATTAGAAATAAAAAATATGTAAATAATAAGGATTTCTTTCTGTAGGCATCTGCAGCTGCCCTCTCCAGGGTGTGCTGTTCTTGTGTGTCCTAAACCTCTGCTTCCTATCCACCCATCCTGCGTGCTCTCCGGTTTGTTTCCAGATATTATATTTTAGGCATCAATTTATTTTATGGAGTACTGTCTCTGCATTTACCCTCATGAGGCAGGCTATGAGAACTACAAAGGAAAGAGGAAACTACCACCCCCCTGCCTCAGGAGTCTACAATTTCATCGGGGATCCAGACAACACAGTTAAGTCCATCAAAATCCTATTTTTATGAATAGCCTATGGCTAACTTTCAATTATTTTGAACTTTAATGCGAAATAAAAAAAAAAGTGGGGGGGGGCATCAGGGTCCGAATATCCGTAGAAGGTTAAAAGGGCCGTGGACAGTGCTGTTTCGTTCCTACAGCATATCCATTTCCTAGAACAGTGCCTGACACATAATAGACACCCAATAAATATTTATAGAATGAATTCCCCCCTCTCCTGACCTGCCATCTATTTCAAAGCTAAGGGACCAGGTGTTTTCCAGGACATCTACCTTCCCCACAGGGCCCCCGAGTCATTACAATTTCCATAAGGTTGTGCAGTTTTCTGGCAGCCGTCCCAGAGGGGGCTAGGCCTTGCCTAACAAGTCAGCGTGTGCTGCCTCTCTGGGGACAGGGCCCCAGGGAGCTGGGTTTGTGCTTCTAATGAGTCGGAGTTTTTGTGGTGAGCGGTGGGAAACAGTAAGGAGGTGACAGAGGTCTGCAGGGCAAGGCCCATTTCCTCAGCAAAGCCAGCAGACGCTCCTGAGAGATGCCTCTACCCGGGCTCTGAGCTCCTGTGGGCCACCCTTGAAAGGTGGATGCAGCTGCTTGGTCCTTGCTCCTTGGGAGGAGATCCAAGAGAGCAACCCTTGTTTATGGAGAGTTTCACCGAGCACTACTTGAGGGTGCTGATGAGGGAAGAGCATCACAGGAAGAGTCCTGGCGTGTCTTCTGCAGAAGGCAAAAACCCCACCTCTAACCCTCCCCGGGAGGCCACAGCTTCCTCTGGCGGGTGCTGAGGCAGGAAAGTGTTAGCAGGGTTACTCTCCTCCCTCTCCACCAGAAACATCAACGGGCCCTGAGCACCTGCAACCTCTAACGCTCATTCCTCAGCGGACCCATTTCCATGCCCCCCCTGGCGGGAATTCCATTTCGGATGTATTGACAGGTGATGCTGGAAAAAAGTCATAATATTTCTGGTGATTTCAATTTCCTGATCTATAAAGTTAAATTTGGGGACTAATTGATTTCTAAGGGCCCCTTTTCTGAAACTTAATCTTTCCATGTGCCATACTTTCCAGCGAGAGGCTATGGTAGGCCTCCTCTGCTTTAAAGAGTTGGGCCGTCAGTGAAAGGAAAGCGGCAGCAGATGTCTGGTCAAGGCCGGGACTGAAGTTGGTGCAGTTACTGCTGAACATGCATTCATTTTTCTCACCTACTCATTAATGGAAGGCTATCATGAAAGCTCATCTCAGGTCTAAAAGAGTGCAACGTCTTATCAGAAACAAGCTTTGCCCCAGTTCAAGGTAGAACATAATATCATACCCACCACAGGCTGGTTTAAAGAAGCTATTAACGAGGCAACAAGCACGGTACGGCTGCTGGAGATGATGTATAGACTTATGAATGATTCTCACTCACATGGTACCCTGCTTTTCCCTGCAGAGTCAGTATGTGGACAAGTATCAGAATCTGAGATTAGTGCCACTGTTATTATAGTTTTTCCTTTGGTTTCTTATTCTATGAGGAGAAGGATTTAGGAGGTTGTAAGTAGGTTTGGGGAAGTTGTAAGTAGGATCAGTCGTCGGCCTATCCCTTTGGTTGAGGTTTCTCTGACATCCAGTGTTATGAGTTTAAAGTTTAATCCTAGTGATTCTCCATGGTGGACTTTTCCCAAACCACATAGCCCTTCCCAAGACTCACTGCCCTAATGAGTTTCTACCACTGATAGGAGTGTGTGGAATCCCTTAGGTGTGTTGAGATGGAAAAAAAAAATAAGGCTCCATTGCTTTGGAATATGTTAAGGGTGTTTCTCCCTTTGGTCCAAGAATGCTGTGTCAAAATGAGTGCTGCTTAAAAGGTGTCTGGCTGAAAAGGTCTGGGGTAGATTGGTGCCTCACTTTTTAGAAGGTGGCTACTTAGATTTTTTTGGGGGGCGGGGGGAGTGTTAGGGGGAAGATACCTAGATACCTATTTAGATGGTGGGAATATAAAAGTATTTTCAAAAGGTGTAATGGTGGCCACAGGCTGCCGACACAACTTTTCTTCCTCTCATTCAGTTCTTAATCCTTTCGGCTCCTCCATAGTTTCTTGGGGCAGGGCAGACTGTTTTATGGCTTGTTATAGAGATTTGCCTTAATTACTAACATATTATAGAGATAAACCTGAATTTCCAACACACATAGGAATAGAATAGCCCTAGAAAATAACAGCCCTATAAAAAAGAGGACTTGGAGTTGCTGGTACTGAAAAGGGATAAAAGAACAGAGTAATAAAAAAAAATTAAATGTCAGTACCAAGCATATTAACTGAACTGAAAATTCCTGTGAGGATAATAAAACACCTTCAACTTAATAATAATAAAAATACATTTGACTTAATAATGGGGGATATGAACCAAGAATTTGCATCTTGTTTCCATCCA
The DNA here is from genome assembly GCF_029834395.1 of Sorex fumeus. Lineage (NCBI taxonomy): Eukaryota > Metazoa > Chordata > Mammalia > Eulipotyphla > Soricidae > Sorex > Sorex fumeus. The sequence continues at coordinate 39,235,000 of NW_026606063.1, read as the reverse complement.
GAATTTTCCTCACTTCCTAAACCAACTTAAGAAAAGTAGAGTTCAAGCTTATTAGATAACCAGTCTTTCATAGGGGCACATAGGGATGATGACTCTTATATTCTTCGTCTATACTAGAAAGTTGAGTTGGGGGAAGGCATAAATGACAACAGCAATACATAATTTTGAAGCACTAGAAGGCACTTCCTTAGCTGGCACTTCACAAGATACCGTAACAATTTCCCATCCATGTGCCTCTTTGCAAAAGAACCTTCCCATTCCCCTTCAACAAGAGATATTGGTTTTCCTTCCCTTTGAATCTGGGACCTGTTTTCATCAAAAGAATGAGCCTTAAGAAATTACTAGCTAAAAAGGATAGGACAGGAGGTGAGGCATTTGTTTTACATGTGGCTGTGGTAGCTGTGGCCTGGGTTCAAATCCTCAATACCAAAAATGGTCCCTGAGCATTGCCAGGGCTTACTCCTGAATACAGAATCAGGGTTAGACCTTGAGCACTGCTGGGTGCAGCTCCAAACATTCACGTACCTACTAAATACACACAAATAACAATAAGAAATCACTAGCTTCTGTCTCACCACGTGAAATATTCATCATTGGGATCCAGTTGCTAAGCCAACCCTGCAGAGAGGTAGGGGGAGGTCCCAGCTCTGCCAAGTATCCACACTGTGAGTGAGGCTGTCCCCTTCCTGTCCGCTGTCATCTAAGTGAATCGAAGATGCTATCTACTTCCAGGTAAAGCTGAAGACCTGTCTGGCTAAGTCCTGGCCAAATTTCTCACCAGTAAAAGCATCAAAAAAAAAAAAAGGATTATTGAATCAAATTACTAAACTTGGGAGCAGTTTATCAATGTAGCAAAAAAAAATACTCTCTTTTTTACTAGATAAATTAGGCAGAGATAATTTGAAGCCTCAAGTTTACCTTCCTGATTTTAGTAATCCCCAGGAGAAAAGAGAAGGAACGGATTTTCTTTGAATCTTAACCTGAATCTTGTTAAGACTTCTGGGTGGGACTTTCTGAAGAAAACCTTCAAGAGGAAATTGGTTTGTTGTTTTTGTCTGTGTGTGTGTGTGTGTGTGTGTGTGTGTGTGTGTGTGTGTTTGTTTGTTCATTTTGTTTTTCCTGCAGGCTGGTAGCTCTTAAAATGGAAACCTCATTCTTGCTTAGGCTACCATGGTGCTCTCTGGTTCACTACTTCCCCCAGAGTCCCTTCCTATTGTGGAAGTCCACAATAGGTTGGAGCGATAGCACAGTGGGTAGGGCACTTGCCTTGCACATGACTGAACCAGGTTAGATTGCCAGCATCCCAGACGGTCCCCCGAGCACCACCAGGAGTAATTCCTGAGTGCATGAGCCAGGAGTAACCCCTGTGCATTGCTGGGTGTGACCCAAAAAGAACAAAACCCAAAAAAATCCAAAACAAAACAAAAAAAAGAAAGCTGAAGTTAAGACTGAAGTTAAGACTGAAGTTATGACTTGTGTCTGTTTTTGCTGTTCATATTGTTGTCTGACATTACTGTGTACTGTCACTGGTGCTTGGAGCATAGGATGGCTCAGGGTATTCTCCCTGATGACTATTAGTTATCACACACAATTGTGCTGATCCAAGCCCCTTTTTGGTGTCGACTTCTGGTTAGGATCCCTGGCCAAAATTTGACACCACTGCCTTGGACTTCACTCTCCTAGCTCTTTCCTACAAGCCAGACTTTCCACTCACCAGCTGGTCTGCAGGTAGAATGCATCAGGCCATGGCGAGAGGTGGCCACTTGCAGACATCCTTCCTTTAAGACCGTATTAATGCCATTGATGGGAGGTTCCCACCTACTGTAAAGGGATTAATTTGACTTAATTGAACAGAAGCATAAGCTGAGAGCTCAGGAGAAGCTTTCCTAAAAGATTTGGCTAATGCTATGTTTTTGCATGTGAAAATTTTGCTTTGGGGTTGTGAACTCTTTAAAACAAACAGTTGAGGTCATTGTTAATGGGAGACAGGATGACTCGCATAGTTCTGTCAAGACTGACTACTTTTAGGGAGGAAATGCAGTGAACAGGGATGGGCCTTTTCACAATGATCCATCTTTCAAAAGCACTAGTGTATGCCTCGTCTCATTAATCACACAAGTCTGGCTTATATTGGAAGCGGGGAGCCAGGGCTACTCCGGAGGCCATCACATCTCTCTCTATCCTGAATAGTGAGAGAGGGCACCCAAATCTCATCTTCTGACCTACTAAGGAAGAGCTCCTGGACCAGGCTGGGCACAGAAAGAAGGGATGGATGTTCAAATTAGTAAGTCATTGTTTCATGACCCCCCCTTTGCAGTAAGATGTTAGGTAAGACAATGATTCTCTCTCTCTCTCTCTCTCTCTCTCTCTCTCTCTCTCTCTCTCTCTCTCTCTCTCACACACACACACACACACACACAACATCCCTTTGAAGCAAAAAAAAAAAAAAAGTTAGGAGAAATTACGTTTCATTCTGAAAGTGCCCCAGGCAAGGCACAAGTTCTGTCATGCCTCTTGGATTTGCCATCCACCATCACCCAGCAACCAAGAAGGCCAAAGGAGCGCTACCTTCTGCCTCATAATACTCTCCAATTTAGCTCACTCCCCTAACCTAACTCAATGTTTACTACCTAAATGGAACTTCCAAGACAGAAGTCATTATCCTAAACAAAACTAACCAAGAGATTCTGAGGGCCGGAGCAATACTACAGCTACTACAGCGAGTGGGTAGGGTGTTGGCCTTGCATGTGGGCAATCCCCCAAGCCCACCAGGAGTGATTTCTGAGTGCTGAATCAGAAGTAAGTCCCCGAGCACTGCTGGGCGTGGCCCCCAAATCAAAACAAACAAACAAACCAAAACCAAACCAAAACAACTAAGAAGAGAATCAAATAAAATCTTCACAAGAAGGAACAGCTCTTTGACCCAACAGAAAACTGACACTTCTGAACCAGTTGAGGGGAAACTTAACAAAGACAGGCATCTCATAGCTAATGTGAGGCCTGAGCACTGGCTTACCAGGCACAAAAGCTGGATGCCAAGCAAGCATCAGCTTGTCAACAAATTAGTAAGAGTCTCAAAGTGGGCTAGGGTAGCAATATATACAAGGGGAGTCTGCACACAGTAGGAGACTGCCCCGCAGGCCTCACTGTTAAAAGAGACAGAGTTCATGGCCTAAGATTAGAGAAGGCGCCTCCATGGCAGGGGCCTGTGGGAGATGGATAGTAACCACTTCCAGAAGGCAACTAAGTCCTGCCCAGCATGGATTTGTCCTTTTTCTGCTAAAGAACAAAAACTCTGTACTGTTCAGGAAAGAGAGGGCAGCTTTCAGGGCACAGGGGTATCAGGCATCTTGGAGAACGGAATAGGAAAAAAAAAACCACCAAAAACAAAAAATCCCAACAATCCTGTATCCATGGGGGGAAAAGGGTTTAGATCATTAAAGATCTTTTAGTGCTGAGGGAGGGTTGCACAGGGTCACTAAGAATAGAACACCTCTATCACTCTGTATCAAGCAAACAGGGAACCAACAACCCAAGTCAGCAGTCAACTGCCTGAGAAGAGATTCAGATAAAGCTCAAAGGAAAACCCAAAACAACCATGTGCATTCTTGCCGTTTCTGTTCAGCACTGTGGTGGAGGTTTAGAGAAGGTTTAGGCAGATAGAGCAGGAAGAAGGAAATGAAAGACCTGGGCTGGAGAGAAAGTACAGTGGATAAGGTTGATCCCTTTGATCCCCAGCAATCCATATGGTCTCCCCAGCAGAGCCAAGAGTAAGCACCGAGCACAGCTGGGTGCAGTCAAAATAAATACATACATAAATAAATAACATAAATAAAAGAAAATAAAAAAAGAAATGGTTAAGAGAAACAGCACTATTCACATGTAAGATCAGCCAGGTAGAAACCCTCTAAAAGCCTACTAGCACTAATAAGTTTAGTGAGATCACAGATTCAATGTCAGTTTATGAAAAATTTGATCCTAAGCCACGAACAATTAGAAATTAAAATACGTAATTAAAAATTACCATTTATTATAATTAAAAAAATTAACACCTACATCTTCCCACCTCCAAACCTGCAAACCTATGAAACCATCAATTATAGATATTAAATGCATTTTTCTTCCAGTCTGTTTCTTGCATTTTAATTTAAACTCTGCCTAATAAATTTTCATCAAACTCTGAATAGTTCCCAATTCATTTTTTATGTATCCTTAGTGATCATTTTATAATCAATGACAACTGACAATCTCTTGTTTTCCTTGCTTCTTCTTTTTTTGTTGTTGTCTTATTTATTCACCAGAATACAGGGACTGAAGTGGTAGTACTGAAAATAGGGCATTTGCCTTGTACCCATCTGACCCTGGTTCAGTCCCCATCACCCCAGGTGGTCCCCCAAGCACTTCAAGGAGGATCCCTGACCACAGAGACAGGAGTAAACCCCGAGCACTACCAGGTGTCCTCCCGTACACCCCTCTCTCCCCCCCAAAAAAGATATCAGGATGTCATTAGACCTGTGACAGTAAAAATTCTTGCTTAATTTTCTTTTTTCATATTTCTTTTTTACTTTTGTGGTATTGAGGTCAGAGCCTCACATGTGCAAAGCAAATGCTCTATATTGCTAAGATACCTCCCTGATGGTCTTGTTTAATTTTTTTACATTAATAATGTTTTTATTTTTATTTACCGCAAATGTGAACTAACCTTATATTTTTTTAGTTAAATCTCATTGGAGCAAAACAGATTATTCTTTCAGCATGGATTTATTCACTAGTATTTTTAGATTTTAAAATCAGCTTTCTAATTCGGAGTGTTATTTTTAGTTTATTTTTTAGTTATATTTAGTTTATTTTTCTGTGATTTTAGGACTGCAATTTTAAAATTAGAGCAATTTCATAAAGTGAACTGGAAAATATCGCATATTTTCTAATTTAAACAGCATTGTATACATGGTGTTTCACTAATAAAAATTAAAAAAACAGCATTGTATAAAAATTAATTAAGTAAAATTACTCACAATACATGTGAAAAAACCTCATCAGAATATTAATCAGCTTTCCATGCTGAAAGTAGACTATAGACCAAACATGATTGCCACTCATTGCCTCTTTTGCAAACCACAATACCCAAAAGGAGGGTATTGGGTGGAATAGGGTGGAATAGGAGGGGTAGGGGTGTGGGAGGGATACTGGGATCCGTGGTGGTGGGAAATGGGCACTGTGGAGGGATGGGTATTTGATCATTGTATAATTGAAACCCAAGCACAAAAATTTGCAAGTCTACAACTGTACCTCATGGTGTTTCACGAATAAAAATCTAAAAAAAAAATTAATCCGCTTTTGTCACTTTTAATTATTGCAAATCAGTTTTTCTTTTTGTAAGCATGTCATAATATAAGATAAATATATTTATTTACCTATATTATATATATTATTGACTCAAAACATCAAAGCATAATACCAATATTGTGAATAAACCTACAAGTAAACTGGCACAATTAATTTTTCTGCCTTTTGTGGTAAGAAAATAAATGTTTTTTATTCTTTTTCTTTTTGGGTCACACCCGGCAATGCACAGTGGTTACTCCTGGATCATGCACTCAGGAATTACTCCTGGCGGTGCTCGGGGGACCATATGAGATGCTGGGAATCAAACCTGGGTTGGCTGCGTGCAAGGGAAATACCCTATCCGCTGTGCTATCACTTCAGCCCCGAAAATAAATGTTTTCAAAGGTAACAAAGTTATTGTTAGCCCTGTTATGTTACTAATTTAATATAAGGCAAATTTCACATCTTAGCAACTTTTAATGTTTTACTTTGATTTAACAAAGGTTTTAAAAATAAACAAATACAGTAAAGCTCAATGTACAGTACAAATAAAGATTTTTTCCTGAACAATTCTAAGAGTAAGTTGTCAATTCAATGCTTTATCATTAGCAAAAACTTTCATGTACATTTCTTACATACAAGGAAATTTGCTCTATATCAGCCTTATATACTTATAAAAATGGCAATAATATATGACTATCATCTAAGAGCGCAATGCAACTTTCACTTGATGATGTCACTGTTTATCAGAACAAAAGTATACAGTTGAGGCTTACAAATTGTTTAGTCTTTTAACTTTAGTATGCGTGGATATAAACATAATTCCTTGACTTTCATAACCTTGATACTCTTGAAGATTACAGATCAGTTATCTTATGGATATCAGTTATCTTATGTCTCAATTTGTATTTGTCTGTTCTTCTATGATTAGAATCATACATGACCAGGCCTCCAAGTATTCTTAACCTGGCTGTGCTCTGATGCCTGGCCCAGGCTTCTGCCTGCCTGCCTCACGTGTCTGGGATCTGACAACTGGGCACAGGTACGCCCCCCCCAGTCTCCATGCATGCATGCCTGACTCACTTATGTGGATTCTGATTCCACATCAGGCTATTGGTGGGGGGTGTCTTGCTAACTCTGCTAGGTGCTGGCTCCTTGAGTTGGGTAACATTCTTCACCCAACTCAGACTCTGGCATCCCTTTTCAGGCCATTCTCCTCATCCTTTTTTTTTTTTTTTGGCTTTTTGAGTCACACCTGGCGATGCACAGGGGTTACTCCTGGCTCATGCACTCAGGAATTACTCCTGGCGGTGCTCGGGGGACCATATGGGATGCTGGGAATCGAACCTGGGTCGACTGCGTGCAAGGCAAACACCCTGCCCGCTGTGATATCACTCAAGCCCCTGTCCTCACCTTAATTTGTTTTGCTTTTTTTGTGGGGAGGGCAGGAACACACTTGACAGCGGTCAGGAACTATTTGCAACATGGCACTGAGGGGTTGCTCTTGGTGATGCGCAAGGGGACTCTGAGCCTCTGAGCTGGTTGAGCCTGGGGTTCCCATGTGCAAAGCACACATGTCAGTAGATGTGCTATCTCCCTAGCTTAGTTTTATATTTTGAATACGGAAGTTCATAAGGACTACTGGAAACTAAGAATGATCTGTTCCACACAGAGTTGAACAGATGTTCTCAGTTTTCAAAAAAGAAGAAAATGGATACTGAAAATTAAAATAAGACATCTAGGTAGCTCATACCTTACTGATATTCTTTGACATTGTAATTTTATTTCTGATAGTTTACACTGATAGTTTTTAGCATCTGACATGTTATAATAAAAAGTCTGAGATCACAACAGGTTTATTTCTAGTAACTTAAAATTGTCTACATTGAATAATAAGATGCTAATGTAATTTATAGTGCAGCCATAAAAATTTTAATTCTTTTTTGGGGGTAAAAATAAAGGAGATATTTTGGTAATGGTATGTAAATTCATCATATGAAACAGAATATAGATATGTATATAATATGGTTTATGCAAAAATGCCTATTAGTGAGGAGAGGAGCTATACCAAAGTATTCACAGTGATTACATCTGGGTGGTATGACAATGGGTATATTTTTCCCTTCTGAATTATGCATTTTCTATTTTCTAACTTTATTTAATGAGCATACATTAATTTTAAAAATCACTGAGACATTAATTAGCATCTCTTTCCTTAGTGCTGTAGAAAATACAAAATTAAGTAAGACTAGGTTCCACTTTTAACGAGCTGATACTGTAGCAACTTCTCATCCTCATGATCAAAGAATCAAAGAATAAGTGTCTTCTCTCTGAAAAGGCCAGTACATTAGAAGCAAGCATAGAACTTCAGGCACCATGAGGAGAAAATTCTCATCTATTGGCTATAGTAATAGCAGCAGCAATAACAGCTAATTTTTACTGAGAACAAACCTAATGTCAAGTACTGCTCATGTACTTGTTTAATCCTCAGTAGATTATAGGGGGTTCTTTTACTAGCTCCTTTGTAAAAATGAAGAAACTAAGGCACCGAAATTAAACTTCGAAACAGAGAGCTGGCATGTGATAAAGCTAGGATTTGAATAGAGGCTACTGATTTCATGGACTACCGTAGACTAGGAAGTTTATAAAAGAATAAATCCTGCTAATCAAACGACTGAAAGATACTACAGCACAGTGAACTCCCACCCTTGTAATCTGACAGATGGGGTATGCATACATATCCTGTCCTCCATACACAGTAGAAAAGTAGTAACTGTCCTGAGTGACTTTAGTTATGAGGTCTTTGTGAAGGGAGACTCCTAGCTTGCCACAGCTCAGAGTGAACAGTGAGCAGGAGTGAACAGGACTGAACATGGAGTAAAAAGGGAGTGAACACTGAACAGGAATAAGCAGCATTCCATGAAAAGTAAGACTGGTAGCAGGAAAACCAATTTAAAAATTTTTTATCAGTTGAGGTAAGAGAACAAGGTGGCCTGAACTAAGATATCTTATTCTTCAATAGGTCTAGCTTTGTGGATTAAAGATTTATATTGTGTGTTTCCCATAGTATCCCACTATTATGCCTTATTTTTCCATCCTGGACCCGCCCTGGATAATACCAATATATGCAGGTCAGGAGAAGTTAAGGATTAAAAATCATTGCACAATCTGATACCTAACTCTCACAATCCCTCCCTTTGAGGGACTTTCTCTCCCTTTATTCAAATTTGGAAAAGGAGCAAACATACAATGTACAAAGCAAGATTTCAAGAGCAGGGATACCTATGTGAGACTTCCAAACTCAAAGGTACAGAAAGAAGGCACTGATCACTTTTGTTCCCTCAGCTATGAAAGGGGGCTCGTGTGAAGGAGTGGGTGTGTGGTGTGATCAAGTGCACTCATTGTGCCATGTGCCTTCTACTGAGAAAGGAAAGGTCTTCCAAATCGGGGGAGCATTTGGTCTAGTGGCCACGAGTGTTCCACCTTAGGGAAATTCATTCTTCAAGGGAAGGGAGAGGGCACTTTGCCTTCAAAGGGCCAAATGGAAGAGTGGAGGTCAGAGAGAAAAGGAAAGAATGCAACCACTGTGTGGGCTGAATACTCAAGGGCATCAGGGTCTGCTTCAAGGGATGGAGTGCTGGTATTTTGTTAGAAACCTCCAGAAATCAGAGACAGGATGAGCATCCTGAAGACTCCTTGTCTGTGTCTTATTTTTCTTGTGCCTCAACTGATTCGAACTGGCCCTAGCACAGAACAGACCTTCAGTAAGAAATAAGTGCTAATATAATTATTATGTGCCTGATCCCATACTAAGCATCTTTATATATCATTTTTATTATCCTTAAGACAATTCTATATGACAGTTTATTAATAAGTTCATTTTAAAGAAGAAGTGAATAAGGTCTGAAAGGTTAAGTATTGAGTTTCAAATCACTATAGGACCTTTGGGAAAAGGAGCATGTATGTTATGTGGGTCAGTGAAGGGAGAAAATAATGCCCATTTATAGGTCAACATATACTCAGAGGAAAAATATTACTTAGCTTTGGTCAACTGAGAACATAATTATTTGTGGATGTGCACATAAGGTCTGTTAAGTGCTACTGTGACTGACTCATTAGCAAGGGTAGTTTCTACTTTTTTTGGGTAGCTTTCTACTCTGGTCACAAGAGAGTTTTAATCGTAAGCATAAAGATGTATTCTAGTTAAGCATGTATGCAATACATATTTAGTAATCCTTTATTCTGACATAAGTTGTAGGGTCTCAACTTCCATTAAGGAGATCAACCAACAATAGACTTAGAACACTGCATGCATGCATGTGTGTGTGTGTGTGTGTGTGTGTATGTGTGTGTGTGTGTGTGTGAGTGCATGCCTGTTTCTCTCTGCATCTATGCACACATATGTGTATGTATAAACAAACACTGTCCTCCCGTTATTCATTGATTTTGCTCGAGCGGGCCCAGTAACGTCTCCATTTTGAGACTTGTTACTGTGTTTGGCATATAGAATACATCATGGGTAGCTTGCCAGGCTTTGTGTGGGCGAGATTCTCTCGGTAGCTTGCCAGACTCCAAGAGGGGCGGACAAATCGAACCCCACTTGGCCGGGCTGGCTGCGTGCAAGACAAATGCCCTACCGCTGTATTATTGCTCCAGCCCATGTGTATGTATACATTTATTTATATGTCTATAGTAGTTACTAATTGCCTTAATTAACCAAATTGATCTGATTAGCAATGATTCATTTGTCCACTGTTCTCCAATACTATTTATTCTTCACCATGCTGAGCTTTTGTTTCTAAGACATTCTATATTCAGCCCTCAATAACTGTGTTAGTTCTTATATTCCCTTAACCCTTCACTTCTACTTTTATATATATGACAGCCTTTGAAAGAAAAAAAAACAGATAAAAGAAAAAAACTGAAGAGAATGAAAAAAAACGATGTTTTTGCCACTTAATTGTATCTGTAGCTGCTAATCTATGGGGTACTTGCTTTCTCCAGGAAAAATGAGGCAGTAGCATTCACCAGTGATCACACTGAATGAAAGAGATGCTCTGCAATCCTAAAGCCAGACAAGAGAGGGTGCAAGAAAGTACCAGCTACTACCACCAAGTGGCCAGCCACAAAGAAATCCTGCCCAAGTCACTGGTCTTATTCCCTAAAGCTTGACTTTGTCAGGGACGGAGGGAGGGAGAAGGAAAGCAGTGTAGGAATAAAAATGATCCTGAAAGATCATTACCATATCTGGGGCACAGATCCATGGTTTAGACAGCAGAATTCAGCAACTAAATCATCATCCATTCATCTCTTCAGCTTCTCACTCCACAATGCAATACTGCTTGCATTCAAACGATGGGTTTTATGCCCAGATTAGCTGTTTATGGTGTTGCTATACTAGTTCTGAAGACTCAGTTTTCTCTCTTTCACTCTTCTATAGCATTACTCATGCTTAATCTTTAGTTTACTACTCTTCACTTTTCTTCTTTGTCTGACTGAGTCAAATGGATGAGATGACTGAGTCTTGCTGGAGGGTCAGCCACAGGTCTTTCTCTTCATTTTTTCCTGCCTAGGCCCCAAACATGGAACGCTCTCCAAATAGGAAATAACGAGATAGCTGCTTCCTTATGCTCTAATCCGTTCTCTACTTAGAACTCACACTATAGCATTTTCCGTTTGCTTCATTATTTTTATCATCATTCTTTGGAATGAGCAGGACAAATCATTAGCCTCTCCTATATATATATATATATATATATATATATATATATATATAGAGAGAGAGAGAGAGAGAGAGAGAGAGAGAGAGATACACACACACACACACATATATATGTATGTATATGTAAAAACTAAGTCTCAGAGAGGTTGACTTGCGCTGGTAGAGCCAGAGTTGAACACTGGTTCACATACTGTGGACTTCCTGGGGGCCTGACTCATGGGACAGCCTCAGGTAAGCCACGTCAGCTATTTGTGTCTAATCTCTAAAATGGGGATAAAAGTACCAACTTGCTTCCCAGGGAAACTGCAGAGATTAATTAGCCAATAAACAATTGTAAAGGGATTTGGAGACTCCAGATGTTACATAAATGTTTTAATAAGCTCTTAGTGTTATGGCACCAGTAGGTACCCACGGGTGGAAATGAGATAAATTATCTGTAAGTACAAACATGCTCCAGGACCTGAGTAGTATATAAATGGGATTCAGCTGGTGTGGGAAATAGGCCCAGTTCTTTTTATATAATAATTGTAGGCTCTGGCTTTGATACTTAAAAGTTCTGTGTCTGCTAGCTCCCCACAAACTCAAGTAGATGGTGTTGCACTCATTCTCTCTCTCTCTCTCTCTCTCTCTCTCTCTCTCTCTCTCTCTCTCTCCCCCTCTCTCTCTCTCTCTCTCTCTCCAGTCAATGAAATGAGAAAATGCCAGAAGGCTATCTGGCTTCATCTGTCTCCAGGGTCAGCAAAGATGATCACACGTAGACTTTTTACAAACTCCCCAAAAGACTACTCAAGGGTATGCTGACCACCAAAAACCATCCCAAGTAATTTAAGGGCACTGAAAGCATACACCATGTGGCAACGTCTACCCAAAAATGACCCCGACTTTACTAGTCAAAGCAGTGTCATCCAAAGTAGGAAAACTGCCTGGGAGGCACTGGAGTGATGAAAAGGGAAGTAGCAGCTTTGGGTACAATTGAAGGTCCCTCTCTGGTTTTTTGCATATAGAGGGGAGATTTCCAGGGAAACACTGAAAGATTATTTTTTTTTTTCTGAAAAGGTGAGCAGTAATGCTATAGCTTTTTTTCTCTTCAAGAACACCCATTTAACATACTTTTATAATAAGTTTAAGTATGTCTCATCATGGGCTGGAGCGATAGCACAGCGGTAGGGTGTATGCCTTGCGTGCAGCCAGCCCGGCTGAGCCAGGTTCGATTCCTCTGCCCCTCTTTGAGAGCCTGGCAAGCTACCGAGAGTATCTCACCACACGGCAAAGCCTGGCAAGCTACCTGTGATGTATTCAATATGCCAAACAAAGTAACAACAATTCTCATGATGGAGATGTTAGTGGGCCCGCTCGAGCAGATTGATGAACAACGGGAGGACAGTGCAGTACAGTGCATGTCTCATCACAGAGGAAAAGCAGTAACAAGAGAAATCCAAGAAAATAGGAGAAATGAACTTAAAAAAAAAAGTAGTATGCCATATGATCCAGTGCTAACTTAAAAGAGTACTGTGTGCTTGATGCTTGGGTGGTACCATTTGTTTTTGTTCACTTGAAATAAAATGCTAAAGTCAGGCATATTAAAATAATAAGATTGAAGAAAGATGGCGGCCGCACGGGAGCCTTGTGGACAGCAGGTTTGAGCCGGGGGCGGGGGGGCGGCAGGGGCCTCATGGGAAGGGGGGCGTTCTGGGCCGTCCTTCACTCCCGACCGAGGTCACCAGCTGCCCCCCACGAGTGGCTCTCCGGCACGGCCACGACTCCAGAGCACAGAAACCAATCTCTTAACTATCTAACTTTTAATAGAAATACTTCCAGGGTTAATAAGTAAAACAGCAGAAATCCAGACATCATTTTATTCTTAAACCCAGCTGTAGAAAGCAAATCATTTCACAACGCTGTTTCAGCATATCTGATTGGGGGGGGTCGTAAACTCTAAACAATAATTGTGCATCTTCTATCGAAACAATGTATCTAGTCAAAGTAGATAGAGTACTAACTAGAACTCATCTGCCTCACAGGAATTGGGAGGGGTGGGAGGTGGGGTTCTATTGGGGTTCGCAGTTAAAAATAAGTATTGGTAAAGGGAAATGTGTTTGATACTTACATGACTGAGACCTAAACCTGAAAGCTCTGTAACTTTTCCCACAGTGATTCAATAAAGAAATAAATTATTAAAAATAAATAAATAAATAAAATAACAAGATTAAAAAATGCCTATAAAAGGGTTGGGGAGTCAGCTCAAAGGACTCAAAGGACAAGCCTTGCACTTGGGAGCCCTGGGTCTGATTCAGCACCTCTGAGCATTGTCAGGTGTGGCCTCCACACAAACAAATTCACTGAATACTAACTGAAAACAGGGCACTGTTCTTCTCTTGGATACAGACTTAACTAATTCTTTTTTTTTCTTTTTTTTGGTCACACCTAGCAATACTCAGGGGTTACTCCTGGCTCTACACTCAGGAATTACTCTTGGAGGTGCTTGGGGGACCATACCGGATGCCGGGGATTGAACCTGGGCTAGCTGTGTGTAAGGCAAATGCCCTCCCCGCTGTACTATTGCTCTGGGCCTGAGACTTAACTAATTCTTCCATCTCCCATGGCCTTTGCTCAAATATCACCCAAAGAGGCCTACCCTATCTTATTGAACAATGTAAACTGTCCCCTCATCCCCTACTTTAGTGCAGCTTGTCACTCTTTCATATGGGGAGTCGGGGGGAACACAACTGGCTGTGGTCATCAGGGCTTACGCCTAGCTCTGTGCTCAGGATTGAGTCCTGGTGGACTCAGGAAAACCTATGTCGTGCCAGAGATTGAACCCGGGTCAGCTATATGCAAGGCAAATGCCCTATGCACCGTACTATCACTCTGGCCCATCACTTTCTCATTCTTTGTGCTCTACTGACCCCCTAACTCAAGCATACAGTTTATTCTTACTCCTCAACCTTCTGACTCCTCCATCCTAAACTGTAAGCGGCATGAGGTGAGGAATCTCAGTCTGTTCTGTTGACTGATGCCTCACCAGAGAGTTATTAAATGAATGAACTCCTGGAATAAATAATCTCCTGAGAATAACTGACTTTTAAATGACTTGAGGGCAGAAACTGCTTTTGAATAATCACTATGCTCAGCTTGGGGGCCAGGCTTGATACATTTGAAAGTACCGTCTCTTTGACATATGTATGTTCTGTGCTGTGACTGTCTTCTTTGATCTGCCTTTTTGTCTTGATTTTGGGAAACTCTTTATGATTTAGTTGTCAGGAAAGAGGGTCAAGATGGGGAGATAAAGCTAGGGAAAAGCAAGGGGCATGAGGGAAAAACAAAGGCATGACTGAGCAAGGATCCAGAACGGGAAGGTGCCAGGGCATTCACTGTGATCAGCTGCTTCAAGTGCTTCACCAAACCTGGAGATTTACTCATGGAAAAGTCAGAGAAAATGGTGACTCCCTGAAGCATTTATAGCTTCTGTCATTTTGTTGGCTGGACCCCACAATATGATGTGCTACCAGCACTTGAATAATGAATTTCATAATATGTAAGGAATTGTTACTGAAGCATAGAATCAGATATGAAATAAAAGAGAAGCGGATGCTACACCAGGCCCATTACTCATTGCAGATGGGAACGCACTCTGTGTGTGAGATGTTCAGGAGGCTACCCATGGCCCAGAATCTATGCACACATCTATCTACAGGAGAAGCAGACTTTAAAGCATGGGAGAAAATAAGTTTGTGCAGAGAGAAGAACAAATATGTAAAACTTCCATTATTTAAAGTCAGAATTGAAGGCACAAGATAGTATTCAATAAATTTCTTTTCTTTCTTTCTTTGGGGTGGGAGGTGGTTTGACCTATACCCAGGGGTGCTCAGGGCTTACTCCTGACTCTCTGATTGGAAATCACTCCTGCTGGTGCTTGGGGGGACTATATGTGGTACTGGGGATTGAACTTGGGACAGCCCCCATGCAAAACAAATGCCTTAAACCCTGCACTATTTCTATGACCCTCAAGCAATTTCTTAATCATTTTCTTTGTGGAGGTTGGGAAGGTTGGCCCACACTTGGTGGTACTAAGGGGCTGCTCCTGGCTTTGTGCTCACTCTTGATGGTGCTCAGGGACCTATATTCAGTGCTGGGGATCGAACCAGGGTTTGCTCCATGCAAGACAAGTGCCTTAGTCCCTGTACCATCTTTCTGGTCTCTTTTTAATTTTTTTTTTTGTGTATGGGAATTAAACCCAGGGTTTCACACATACAAGGTTCTACCACCAAGATATATCCTATATCCTTTCATTATTTTATTATAAAAAGTTTATAACATATCTAAGTATTACTGTACCTAGTTATAGAATCACTAAGGGTGCTGGGCTAGAAGCTAACGTGGGTATCAGCTAGAGAGCATGTTTGGTCTTGGTTCTGGTGATACAGTGCTGCATAGCCAGGTTCTTTGGCAGGGACAGTACAACTTCTCAGGGTTGATCTACTCTATCCTGTATTGAACAGTATCATAAATCCTGGCTACGCTGAGACAGGTGATGATGCATTTGGCTGGTCTCCATGAGCACTTCTCCTTGATAAAGCTAATATTGCACAATGGGCTAAGTACATTATTTAATATATCCTAAGTCTTCAAATAGCTCATCACAAGCTACCCTGAGACCTAGCTGGGCAGGACGAACTTTTGTGCCAAGGGTTCCAACAAGTATTTTCATTCTTCACTCTTTCTTGAAGAACAGTCTATTCAGAAAAGATATCTGTACTCAAATGTTCACTGTAGCCAAAGTCTGGAAACAACCCAAACGTCTAAGAACAGATGTCTGGATAAAGAAACTGTGGTACATGTACACAGTGGAATACTACTCAGCTATAAGAAGAGGTGGAATCATGTAATTTGTTGCTGTGTAGATGAATCTGGAGAGTATCATGCTGAGTTAGTCAGAGGAGGGACAGACATATCATACATTTCATGTGGGATATAAAGACATGTAGTAGGGAAATAACGAGTGTCTAAAGACAACAGAAACCAGTAAGTCATCTTCAGCAGGAAGCTTACCACTGAGAGGGAGGACATCAGAGAGGGTACAGAGAAACAGAATGGGGGGAGGGGAGTGACCTGGGGGAACACTAGCATAATGGTGGAGGGAAGAAGACACTCTGGTGGAGGGTGTGGTAAGGGATTGTTCTTATACAGGAAACCCTACCATTAACAGCATTGTAAACCATCGTGCCTAAAAAAACGGAAAAGAAAAAAAGGACACTCCTGTATTCTTTAGCAATCAAGCCAGTGAGGTGAGGCCGGTGCTAAAGACACTGAGAGAAGATTCTCAAGTTCATGTGAAGGCTTGCACTCTACTTTTCTTCTAACACTGGCTGCTTTCTATGTGAGTCACCAGCATTGAAAGTGTGTGTGTGTGTGTGTGTGTGTGTGTGTGTGTGTGTGTGTGTGTGAGAGAGAGAGAGAGAGAGAGAGAGAGAGAGAGAGAGACAGAGAGAGAGAGAAAGAGAGAGACAGACAGAGAGAGAGCACAAGGACACAGGTCTGTGTGAAGTGTGTCTGACTTCCTTGTGCCTTGCACCCCTCCCTCCAAATCCCACCCCCCAAAACACCACCATCTTTTCCTTGGTTACGAGGCTCCAACCTTACTTGGTAAAGAGATAAAAAATAGACTTGAAGGCAGATAAAGTTACGATAAGGATGAACTTAGTTCAATAGCTACTGCCATGGAGAAACCACTCTAGAGAAAACACAGCAACAGAAACTTGCCCTTGGTTCAAATCTTAGAGCCCAACACTCCAGACGTGATTAAAGCCCCTAGTGGAGCGCAGTGTATGAAAGATCAAGTTGTGACTCATCCTTTGTGTTTAAAGATTATGAAACCATTCCAGCCTCTCCCTAGACAGTATCATCCTCCCCCTGCCCTCCCCCCCCCCCCCCCAATGCTAGATTGCAAACAGAGCAAGCAAAAGGCACAGCATCTCTGATTACGACCTCTGTTAAGGGTTCCTTCTAAGCCTCCTAGTATAGTTTACAATTTAACATTTTTGCCTTTGTAATCTTTAGCCCTTGTGTATATATCATCTAATGAAAAGGCCTTTTTTGAATTAACATGGTATTTGGAAAAAAGAACATGTGTTTCTGTTTTATTATTAAATACATTTATAAAGAGAAAAAAATGTTCTCAGATCTCGTAGATGCCTGGTGTTTTTCTTTTTGTTTTGTTTTTGTTTTGTTTTGTTTTTTAAGCAAGAATCCCATAACACCGCAGGAAAACAGAATCCTTAATGTAAATACTCGGGTGGCATGGGCCATGATAAGTTTCGGGGCAGAGAGCAATTATAAAGCTCAGGAATTCAGATTTGCCTCATCTGGCCACCTTGGGGGAAAACACACGGTCCTGCCTTCCCCGGGCAGCGTGAGCTTGGCCTCTATTAAGCAGGACGTTCTGGGATCCAGACCATTCCAATTACCACAATAGTCTTGTGTTTCAAGACTGCTTGTTTATAAACACAGCCACTTTCTAGCTTAACTTCTCTCCTTTTCAGTGCTTTTCAGAATGCAAGAACTTTAATAAGAATTTTTCAGACTGATGCCTGATGATAGGTGTTAAAATAATAAGAGATACCAGAAGTATACATGAAATAAATTCATGCTTATTCCATGTTTACTAAAAATGCTGACATTTGAGCATTAAGAAGTTGCTACTGCATATCTAGGGATTACAAATTTATTAAAAATATTAACTTAATTATTTTAAAGGTGTTGGTATAACTAAAGTTCTCATATATTTCCCACAGGACAATAGGGCGCACTCTCATACATTTCACACAGGAAATTTTCATACATTTCCCATAGGACAATACATTTCACACAAGACATTATTCAGGATGAAATATTATCTTATAACTTGAAAATCATAAAACTCTTCTCACCCTCTGGCACAATGTTTCCACTCTGCAATGTATTTATGATATAAAAATGTTATATGCATAAATATATACTATATAATATCAGGGAGGGAAAACAAAACATCTTGAAACTAGTTAAATATCAACTAGGATGTCAGTAACTTTATGATGAGGAAAGCATAACAGAACCTTTCCAGAGGAAAAGGGGAAAGAAACAAATTTATGTGTAGTTTGAAAAGCATGTTGAGAATTTTATTCCTTTTATTTTTTGGGGGGAGGAGGGTGACCACACCCCAAAGTGCTCAAGGCTTACTCCTGGTTCTGTGCTTAGAGATCACTCTTGATGGTGCTCAGGGGACCATTTTTGATACTAGGGATAAAACTGGGGTCAGCCACATGCAACAAAATGCCCTAACCCCTGTATTCACTGTGGCCCCAATTCTATTTTCTTTTAGATATAAAATTTCTCTGTTTAATATAAATGAGATGTGATATTTATGTTTGCTGAAAGAGATATGAAGAAGGAAAGCTTGCTAAACAACAATTAAAATCTCAACAGGAAATCTGATAAAAAGATGAGAAAAAACAACTCAACCCTAATAGCTAATGTTTATTACACTTTAAGTGTTAATCAACTTAGTTTTCCTATCCCCGGGTGGTAAAGCTGCTGAAATATTGTACAGTGATCTAAAAACATCCAACATCAGAAACACGTAGGGAATGAAAAATTCATTCAGTTGTCCTAGAGAGTAGTGAAGAGTCTGAAATGTGAGTTTTCAGTCTCCACATGGGGACTGGAGACAATGATGGACTTTTGTATGGAGCTTGATTTGAAAGAAGACTACTGTGTCAAGACAAGACTTTCCAAGGGCTGAACCTTAGTGAAAGGGCAGAATACAAAACAAACTGACCCTCCAGAATAATAGGAATAAGGAAATCAGTTACTCATAGCATTCTAAATACACTCTGCATTTAAATTTCCCCCAGAACACAGAACAATGTTTTTTGACATCTTTACATAAAGGTAAAGGCCCTCCCGTTGATCATCGATTTGCTCGAGCGGGCCCAGTAACGTCTCCATTGGAGACTTTGTTGTTACTGTGTTTGGCATATCGAATATGTCACGGGGAGCTTGCCAGGCTCTGCCGTGTGGGCGAGATACTCTCGGTAGCTTGCTGGGCTCTCTGAGAGGGGCGGAGGAATCGAACTCGGGTCGGCCATGTTGGCTGCGTGCAAGGCAAACGCCCTACCGCTGTGCTATCGCTCCAGCCCTTTACATATTACTATATAAAACATCTATGTTAGTATCCTACTCGACAGTTATATGTTGTGGTGAATATGTGCACGTATATAAATACAGAGGGCTGAGTCCTCAGAACAGAAGAGTTGAGTCAAAAGATATGCAATTTTCTTTTCTTTTTTTTTTTAATTTTTTTTTGTGAGACATCATGAGGTACAGTTGTAGACTTAGAAATTTTTGTGCTTCGGTTTCAATTATACAATGATCAAAAAAAAATATGCAATTTTATTTCTTCCTTAGAAGTTGTACCAAGTGGATACTACTACAGAAATTTATGTGACAATGTCCCTAGAGCCTATAAAACATAATGTGTCGGTAACTTCCCAAAGAATTGAAGTAAAATGTAAATTCACCAAAACAAAAGATAAAGGGAGGAAAGAAGATTGAAAAAAAAAATAAGAAAAGGAAAGAAAAGAAAAAGAACCAAAAAAGAACCAACCAGAGAGAGCTAGCTCAATAGAGCTGGAGTTCCTGTTTTGCATGTCAGAAGTCCAGGCCTGATGTCCAGCACCACCCTTTCCCCACTTAGAACCACCAGGATTGATTCCTGAATGCTGAGCTCCTGCACATTGCTAGGTGTGGCCCCCAAACAAAACAAGAAAAAACAAGGACAAAAATCAAGTTAAAGTAGAGAGACTTAGGAGAGACGATCATTAATATGTGATAATGTCTCTATGTTTGGCATATTGAATACATCATGGGGAGCTTGCCAGGCTCTGCCGTGAGGGCAAGATACTCTCGGTAGCTGGCCAGGCTCTCCCAAGAGGGGCAGAGGAATCGAACCCGGCTCGGCCGGGCTGGCTGCGCGCAAGGCAAATGCCCTACCGCTGTGCTATTGCTCCAAACACAGTAACAAGAAGTCTCATGATGGAGACGTTACTGGGACCGCTCGAGCAAATCGATGAACAACGGGAGGACCATGACCATGACCAATGTCTCTATATCCTATGCAACATAAAACATAATGTATTGGTAACTTCTTAAAGAATAAAAATAGAATGTAAAGTCACCAAAGGATAAAGGGAAGGAAGAAAACTGAATAAAAGGAAAAAATATGTTTCTAGCATATGATTGCTGTAATGAAATGTAGTATACTAGCACTGGATTCTGAAATAGAAATAGGATATAAATGTACAGGTGACATAGTTTGAGAGTCTAAAGTTCAGCTTACAGTAATTCACTAATGTTAATTTCTGAGTTATGATAAATATATTGTGGTCACAGGAACCCTCTATATTTAATGATTTTTCTGTAAATCTAACTTTATTCTCCCCACAAATAGAAGGAAAAGGGAAGTCACCCTAGAAGGGATGGAAGGTTGTGTAAGAACGATAAGGAGCAGGGAGATATGGTATCTATGCTAGGGAATTCAGTTTTGAGTTCTGGACAGTAAAGTTTCATCTCTAACTATCTAAGTCACTTAATCTTTTTTTCTCCAACCTCCCTTTAAAGTCTTGACCTGAGTTTGCTTAGGTTGACATGCTCTAAAGAAAAAACATGAATGTATGTTTTATTTTCACTTTCAGTAGGTCATAATGTCATTACCAAAGCCCACTCACTCTGATAGCAACTATGAAGGGACTAACTTCTTTCACTCTTAAGACAGTAGATTTGGTACATTAGTGAATTTGTGTTCAAGCTATAGGAAGTGCTCAGTGGTGGTGATTACATAAGGTTTGATACAGCTGTCAGTCAATGAAATAATGTCAGGATAAAAAATAACTGCTTTGAAATTAGGTATTTTTCTGCCCTCTTAAGTAAAAGCAAATTCCGCATTTGTCAGTTAACTAGAAAGTGGTGATAATGAAAACCACCATCTAATATCAAAAAGATACTTAATCCTCAATATGAATTTCAAAGACAAATAAATTTCAGGTATAGTTTTTAAAAAATCAACATTATATGAGATACTATCTTACACCACAGAAACTGGCACACATCTAAAAGCACAAGGACAACCAATGCTGGGGCGGATGTGGGAAAAAAGGACTCTTATTCATTGTTGGAGGGAATACTGACTGGTCCAGTCTTTTTGGAAAGCAATATGGACATTCCTAAAGATCTAGAAATTGAGCTTCCATATGACCCTGCAATACCACTTCTGGGAATTTACCCGGGGGGTACAAAAAACCACAGCAGAAATGACATTTGCCCCTGCAAATGTTCATTGCAGCACTGTTCACAATAGCTAGAATATGGAAATAACCCGAGTATCTGAGAATGGACGACTGGATAAAGAAACTATGGTACATCTACACAAAGGAATACCATGCAGTTGTTAAAAAAATGAAGTTATAAAGTTTGCTTATAAATGGATGGACATGGAGAGTATCATGCTGAGTGAAATGTGTGAGAAGGAGAGGGACAGACATAGAATTACTGCATTCATTTGTGGGATGTAAATAACATAGTATGAGACTAACACTCAAGGGGAGTAGAAACAAGGGTCAGGAGGACTGGTCCATGATTGGAAACCTGCCTCAAGAGCTGGGGAAAGGGCAATTGGGATAGAGAAGGGACCACTATGACAATGATGTTTGGAGGAATGGCTCTGGATGGGAGATGCGTGCTGAAAATGATCAAACATGATGGCCTCTCAGTATCTGTAATCCAAACCATAATGCTCCAAAGTGGAGAGAGAGTAAGAAGAAAAGTGCCTGCCATAGAGACAGGTGGAAGGGTAGGGGTGGAGTGGGGGTGGCAGGAGGGATGCTGGGTGCACTGATGGTAGAAATGTACAACTGGGGGAGGGATAGGTGTTGGAAGATTGTATGACTGAAACCCAATCATGAAAGCTTTGTAACTATGTATCTCATAGTGACTCAATAAAAAATATTTTTTAAATACACATTATATGTATTTATATTATATTTTAAAACAACAATATAAAAATATTGTTAGAATATTGAGGCAGACAAAAAGAAATTCAGAAAAAAGTCCTGGTGAATAACACAAAATACAGTGGGTAGGGCGTTTGCCTTGCACGCAGCCAACATGGCCGACCCGAGTTCGATTCCTCCGCCCCTCTCGGAGAGCCCGGCAAGCTACCGAGAGTATTCGATATGCCAGACACAGTAACAACAAAGTCTCCAATGGAGACGTTACTGGGCCCGCTCGAGCAACTCGATGATCAACGGGAGGGCCTTTACTTTACTTTACTTTAAGGTAGCATTGTAGCACTGCACTGTTCTCCCATTGTTCACCGAGTTGCTTGAGTGGGTACCAGTAATGATTCCATTGTGAGACTTGTTGTTGCTGTTTTTGGCATATCAAATGAGCCACTGGGAGCTTGACAGGCTCTACTGTATGGGCAGGATACTCTTCGTAGCTTGCTGGGCTCTCCAAGGAATTGAACCCCGGTCGGCCGCGTGAAAGGCAAATGCCCTACTTGCTGTGCTATTGCTCCAGCCCACAAAATAAGGTAGCACTGTAGCACTGTTCTCCTGCTGTTCATCGATTTGCTTGAGTGGGCACCACTAATGTCTCCATTGTGAGACTTGTTACTGTTCTTGGCATATTGAATATACCACGAGGAGCTTGCCAGGCTCCGCTGTGCGGGACAAGAAAGGTAATATATAAAAATATGGTATCAACAATCTAAACTAGAGATTTAAAATACAGAGGACCTCAAATTCCTCTGATAAGAAAATCCAAGTATATGCTGCTCAAGTATAAAGAGTTCACTCTAAAAGCCCAAGTAGAAGGAAATATGAAGTTCATTATAAAGCAATGGAAAAGCCATAATGACGAACACTGAACAAATAAGATAGTAGGCACAGTATGAACTATAAAACATAAAAGTAGTACCAGGAATAAAGAGGGACACCAGACATTCAAAGAAGAATAATTTACCAAGACATAATATTTCTAAACTTTCTTATATACTCATGTAGTCTCAAATATACAACTATACAAAGGAAAAAGTGTTACAACGATAAGAATGAATTGCCCTCATACAATAAGAGGGAGACTTTTAACACTATTATTTTGAAACCTGAAAAAGCCAATTTCTGAAAATTAGTAAAGATGCAGTTGATTTGAATGACACAGTCATTAAGCTTGAGTCACTGGATAAGTAACCTTGCAATCATTTACTAGCAAATACACATTCTCTTCAAGCACCTGTGGGCCATATACAAAAGCTGGTCATAGACTATAAGTAATTTTAATCCCTTTTTTTTCCCCTAAAGAAGATCATCTTTTCCCTGGAAGCCTTTAAGTTTACTCAACTTTAAAAAAAAAAACTGCATGGTGAGGCAAAAAAAAAAAAAACATAAATAAATACCTTCATTCAGCACTGTATGACTAATGTTGCCTACTTAACTAATATTAATCAGTCTGAGGAGAGTATTGCTAATGGAGGAATAAAGTATTTGCAAAGGTAATTTGATATTAAAGAGCAAGGCACTCAGGGTAAAGGTATAACTAAAACATAGGATGAAAGGGAAAAAGAAACTGGCCGACTGGGATCAGGAAGTTTGAATTTTATGTTAGGTCAAGGGAAGAGACCAAAGCTGTTTAAAGTGTGCTGCTGGCAGATTCTGATTATTCTACTCAACTGTGGAGGAGATACACCTTGAAAAGACAATAGACCCAAGAACAGATGACTGGTTAAAGAAACTTTGGTCCATCTACACAATGGAGTACTATGTAGCTGTTAGAGAAGATGAAGTCATGAAATTTACATACAAGTGGTACAACATGGAAAGTATCATGCTAAGCGAAATGAGTCAGAAAGAGAGGGATAGACATAGAAAGATTGCATTCATCTGGGGGATATAAAGTAACAAAATATGAGATTAATACCCAAGAATAGCTGAGATCAGCACCATGAGGATTACTCCATAGCTTAGAGGCCAGCTGGGCATTCTAGGGGAAAGGGCAGCTCAGATAGAGAAGGGAGCACTAAATAAAGGGTTTTTGGAGGATCCTCCCATGAGGGGAGATGCATGCCGAAAGTAGACTATGGACTGAACAAGTTTGCCACTCAATGCCTCTTTTGCAGACCACAACACCCAAAAGGAGAGAGAGAACACAAGGGATTGCCCTGCCACAGAAGCAGGGTGGGATGGGGGCGATGGGGGTGGGAGGGATATTATCCATGGTGGTGGAAAATGGGCACTGGTGGAGGGATGGGTATTTGATCATTGTATAATCGAAACCCAAGCACAAAAAATTGTAAATCTACAACTGTACCTCATGGTGTTTCACTAATAATAAAAAAAACCCTAAAAAATGGCATTTGCTAACCATTTGATGGATTCATCATAATTCTCAAATAAAGCAAATTAATTGAAAAAAAAAAGAAAAGACAATAGAGGGAAAAGTGGGTGAAAAAGTCTCAATTAGGGAAGGAGCAACCGAGGGAGAGAGAGTAACAGACTGATTTGAGATGGGTAAGTGGAGAGAGTTGACATCACTTGGTAATTTTCCCTATATCCAAGGGAATGAGTAAATGGGAGAAAAAAAAGAGAAAGTAAAGATAAGTAAGGTTTCTTAGCTTGAACAGGGATGCCAGTAATAGGGAGAAGGAATGGCGTCAAACGGTAGGAGAGAAGGGATAAAACTTACATTGAGTTCAGGACAAATTGCATTTGAAATACTGGAGAGAGGGCATTCTTAAGATCTAACTCTAGAAACAGTGACCAAAATACAGAAAGAGCCCATGGAATGGGAAAGAATATTTACCAAATACCTATCTGATAAAGGATTAATATCCGGGATATACAAGACACTAGTAGAATTATACAAGAAAAAAACCTTCAACCCCATCAAAAAATGGGGAGAAGTAATGAACAGAAGCTTCCTTGAAAAAGAAATTCAAATGGTCAAAAGGCATATGAAAAAATGTTCTACATCAGGGAGATGCAAATAAAAACTACAATGAGATATCATCTCACACAATAGAGAGTGGCACACATTCAAAAGAACAAAAGCAACCCCTATTGGCATGATGTGGGAGAAAGGGACGCTCTTCCACTGTTGGTGGGAATGTCGACTGGTCCAGGCTTTTTGGTAAACAATATGGGTATTCCTTTAAAATCTAGAAATTGAGCTTCAATACCCCACAGTACCAGTTCTGGGAATATATCCCAAGGATTCAAAAAGGCACAGTAGAAATGACAACTGCACCTGTATGTTCACTGTAGCACTGTTCACAATAGTCAGAATCTGGAAACAAGGAGTGTCTGAGAACAGATGACTGGTTAAAGAAACTTTGGTATCGGATTGTAACCCAAACATGAAAGCTTGTAACTATCTCATATACTATACTTTGGTATTGTCTGAATAGGGTCACTGGTGAAGGAATGGGTAATCGATCATTGTATGACCAAAACGTAAGCACAAAAGTTTGTAAGTCTGTAACTGTACCCCACAGTGATTCATTAAACAAAAAAAAGTGTCAGAATTAAAACTGAAAACAAAAATAGAAAATATTTATATATTCACTAAAAAAAGTTTGCTATATCAATACAATAGAATACTATGCAGCTGTTAGGAAAGATGAAGCCATGAAATTTGCTTATAAGTTGATGGTCATGGACAGTCTCATGCTAAGTGAAATGAATCAGAAAGAGACGGACAGACAGACATAGAAGGACTGCACTCATTTGTGGAATATAAAGTAACATAATATGAGACTGACACACAAGAACAGCAGACACAAGGGCTAGGAATATTGCTCCATAGTTGGAAGCCTGTCTCATGAGCTGCAGGAGAAATCTGGCAGCTGGAATAGAGAAAGGATCACTAAGTCAATGATGGGTCGAGGAATCATTAATCGAGGAATCATTGAAGAATGGGAGAAGTGTGATGAAAGTAGATAAAGGACCAAATGTGATAGCCTCAAGGTATCTATATTGCAAACCATAATGCCCAAAAGTAGAGACAGAGTATGGGGAAATTGCCTGCCATAGTGGCAGGTGGAGGGATGGGAAGGGCGGGGGGGATACTGGGGACCCTGGTGGTGGAAAATGTGCACTGGTGGAGGGATGGGTGTTTGATCATTATATAACCGAAACTCAAACATGAAAGCTTTGTAACTAGATCTCACGGGGATTCAATTAAAAAAAAAATCTAACTCTGATTGTGATAGTTCAGCTTCTAAATTTCAGAAGAAGCATTCGGAAGCAACACAGGGAAGCAAGTGGAGATCAGGGACTAGAAAGGTTCAAGTTGGCAGAAATGAAACAACCAGGATGCGCCTGCTATTTCCTCTGAAACCACAAATGTCATGACAGCAAGGCAGGTCTGGTTCAATAATCTATTGTCTACGTCTACAGAAGCAGAGAAGAGAATGCTTCTCAGACCTGGAAGAAATCCTTTATTATCAGAGTGAGAGAAGGCAGGAGTTCCCAGAGCATCCCATGAAAGAAAGAGAGGGACATTCCGACAATACAAACTTGTGTGCCAGTTCCATTCTTCTGTAGTTAATATTGCATGAAAATGTTACAGTGACTTGCAATCGCAAAAATGAGAAACCCTCTAAATTCCTGACAAAGATTAAAATCGGCAAATTGTGGCACATTAACTCAAGATATTTCTTTCAGAAAAGCTGCCTGTGTTCAGAGAAATAGATACCACATGTCATCTAATGACATGCCTTAAAATCTACACTGTTGGTGAAACTTTGGTTATGTTTGTGGTCCTGGATATAATTATGTCAAGACAGGGAATTCTTTCTGACGGGCATTTCCATTTCAAGGCAGGGTATAAAGTCAGGATCACCTTACTGTACAATGCACCCTGTAGAGAAACCAAAAACAAACAAACAAACAAAAAAAAAGGAATGCAGAAACACAGGAAAGAAAGAGGTGGGTGCAGGGGGGAAGGACTTGCATTCCCAAAGTAATGCTCAATGATGCTCTGGGGGGCGGGGGGGGGGGTGGGATTGCAGGCATAAAGTTTTTTTCACTATGGTCAGTAACATATTATGGACTTTAAGAAGTTCTGCTGTGAAGAAACACAGTGAGGTTTGTTTAATTTAGCATATCCCATATTTATTTATATGAAGTTCTTTCACTGCCAGACTTTATTAGCATGCTATGAAACTATGGTTTATTGAGCATAATTTGAGAAATATGAGCTAAACAAAAATATAGATATATTAGCGAAAAAAGTAACTTTGGAAAGGCAAGACTCAAGTATAAGGGCAAAAAAGACTGAATTTGGGAGGTTTGACTTCTGAGTGATTCGTTTAATTGAAGATATCTTTTGCATTGTAATTCCTTCTTGTGTCAAGTAAGGATAAACATTGACTTCTTCATCTTTTTTTTACTTAGTCCTAAATAATAGATGACTGATATGCTAGAAGAGGTGGTAATTACACAACAATGGATACTCTGCACTTTAACTAAGAAGCTGATCCAAGAGTTCGGTATAGTTTATCACTATTAAGGAGTTCAGAGGACCAAGCAAAGCTAGCTGAAAGTAGCAGGATTTAATCTGGCTATTGGAGTACTTTCTGGCAGGTGGCTAGAAAGAGGGCGTTTCAGGTAAAAAATTAAGATTAAAAATGACAGGATATACAAAAGATAGTGATTAAAAAATGTCATTCCTTGTGGAGTTCAAACATAGGCTTGCAAGGCAAGTGCTTGATCATTGAGTCACATTTCTGTCAAAACACATTTTCATTTACACCTTCCTGGGGCGGGGGTCACCCAAGTAGTGCTCAAGGGCCTGGGGTCCTTCCTAGCAATAGCTGGCCAATCAGGTCAGATGGCACAGTGCTAGGGCCAAGAATGTGGCCCAGCTCAGGCCCCATAGGACTAGGGGCCATTTGGGCCACACCTGCCAGTGCTGGGTGGAGCATTTCTAGGGCTTCATTCAGCAATGTCTAAGACCCAGCGGTGCCGGGGATCAAACCAGGATCCTGTGCCCCTGACCCCTGTCTCCCCAGTCCCCCAAATGTCTTTTCAATCCATGAGAACACTTGGAGACAAAGTACAAAGTAGTTAACATTAACTTGATAAAATCAAACTCACTGCGAATGTTTGACTTACAAAGTTTCCACTGAAAATAGAATCTGTTCTGGTTTAACATGGTGGAAGATTTCCTCAACTTTTCTAAATTCCTTTTACCCATGGGTCCCCAACATCTTTCAATAATAATATTAGTTTAACATACTTGGTTTCCAGGAGCCAGAGAGACAGACTGAATTCTAGCCCCAGCACCACATATGATCTCCTAGCATGTCAGGAGTGAGATATTCTCTCTCTCTCTCTCTCTCTCTCTCTCTCTCTCTCTCTCTCTCTCTCTCTCTCTCCTCTCTCTCTCTCTCTCTCTCTCTCCTCTCTCTCTCTCTCTCCTCTCTCTCTCTCTCTCTCTGCATTTTAGATCACATCAGTGATGCTCAGGGATACTCCTCACTCTGCCACTCTGCATTCAGAAATTACTCCTGGTGGGGCATGGGATGCCAGGGACTGAACCTGGGTTGGTTGTGTGCAAGGCAAATACCCTGCCCTCTTTACTATCACTCTGGTCCCCAGGAATGACCTCTTAGCACAGAGCCAAGATTAATTCCTGAAAACCATTGGGTGTGCCCCTGTCCCTCAAAACAAAAGAACAACTTCCAGATAAAATTAAAATACTTGATTGACAAATCTGTAGAATAGTTAGTAATGGTGCAGTGCTGTAAAATGAACTGCATGAAACAAAAAACAAACTAAGTCCTTATTTCAGACCTTCCTCCAAAGTAAATTCTAGATGCAGTTATAAGTGAATCGCTGCTCTCCCTCCCCCACCCTCCGCCCACCACGCCCCTGGCCAGTTCCCAGGAAACCATATATTTTGTCAGAATTGAACTGGGGTCAACTGCATGAAAAGCAAACACCTTAACTTTCTGACCCAAACTATCTTCCTGACTCAACTTACATATTTTATTTTATTTTATTTTGTCTTCTTGGGACACACCTGGTGGTGCTCAGGGATTACTCCTGGCTTTGCACCCAGGGATCACTCCTAGCAGAAACTGTATGGGATGCCAAAAACAGAACCTAGGTCAGCCAAGTGCAAGGTAAGTGCCTTGCCCGCTGTACTTTTGATATTTTAGAGTGGAACAATAAAGAACAATTAGTGACATTAATTTTGTTTCTTATTATTGAAGAATTACTGGAACCAAACAAGTGAAAATTACAAAGAAAATCCATAAATTTGACTAAATAAAATTTTGAAGCTTGTGTGTGTATGACAAAAAGGAAATCAGAAAATGTATGGCCAGTATATATGGCAAATAAATTTACACTGAACTCCAAGGAACAACACCTATACTATATAAAGAGCAACAAATGATAAGGAAGAAAACAGTGCTCCCGTAAAACATGAACAAAAGACATTACCATATATTTTAGATATTCTACATATAAAGAAACATAAATGTCTAACAAATATTAAAAATTAGGTTTGGCTTTAAGAGCAGTCAAAGTAATATAAATTAAAAGAATGAGATAGAAGTCAGGGATTTAGTTCAAGGGATGAGACCAATGAATGTGGTCCTGCTCATACCTGAGAACCTTCAGGTGTGGGTTCTGGTGGTCCTCAGTCCCAGGGGACTGAGCACAATGCACCACTATGCGCAAGCACTCAATTAGCAACTCTTCAATACTAATGTGGTCACATAAAAGTGCTCCATAGATTTTGACTGATGATGGTACTTAACAATCTAACCAACACTGTATAATCATTTCAACTATTTCTTTTTTGGGGGGTGGGTGTCACAACCAATGATGCTCAGGGGTTACTCCTGGCTCTGCACTCAGGAATTTCTCCGGGCAGTGCATGGGGGACCATATGGGAGACCGGGGATTGAACCTGGGTCGGCTGCATGCAAGGCAAACACCCTACCCACTGTACTATCACTCTGGAGCCTCCAACCATTTCTGAGGATTACTATTCACCTCTGAAGTAAGTGCAAACCCCTGTGCAGAAAACTAGGTGTACTTTCTTTTGATTCATTCTCTCCAGTCTCTCCCTTAGATTTTTGAATTGAATCAAAATGTACTGAGATGGGTCCTCTGGTGATCAGAGCAAGCAGACATTTGGCAAAGCAAGTAACTCTCCAGGGACTTCTTATAGACTACATGGCATTATTTATATTGGCAGACACATGTCAGAGAATAGGATGGCAATATTAAACCACTAGTGATATCTGTATTCCTGATTTTGTCTGGATTTGGAAAAGATCTTTCTAAAAACACTATTCCAAGGGCTGAGGGAACTGGCTTGTTGGCAATATCCTAAAATTTTAGATTTGTGAAATTACTACATACTCGGTTTCCTAACATAATGTGACTTTGAATATAATTTCCTATGAGATAGTTACAAAATCAAGGTACTTTTAGGTTCTGCAGAATCTCCTTGAAACTTCCAATTTCAAACTAGTATTGTCCTTGTCTCTCAACTGTTTTGACATGTTTGACTCATGATGATTCAATTAAGTGTTGTTCTTGAAAGATGTGGTTACTTCTTTGGAAACTCTGACTTAACTGCCATTTAGGGAGACACAGCACAAACAGACAAAGTGGGAATGCAAGCAAAAAGAGACAACAAAATTCAGGAAACACGGCAGTCTCAGTTTCTCTTGTACAATTTCAGCTGACTGCCCTGCTCTTGGGAAAGGTCAGTACTATCACTGATGACTATCAACAGCGTATTACTCAGCCCATATTTAGCAGAATACTAATCATGCTTTTTCTATTCCCTTAGAATGATTTTCTACTTGTTGGATAGAAAAAAATGGCATGACTCTAAGTATATAGTTCATATTTCCTGAGATATAAGAATAAAAGATAAATCTGGAAAGCACAGTGGCCCATGGAGAACAGAGGAGAATGGGTGACATCTACCCCTGAATCACAAAAACATTAGATCACAAAGATAAATTCACACTTAAAGTTCACTACAGTACTTAGTATAAGAGCCAAGATATAGAAACAACCCAAATGTCTAGTGACAAGTAGACATAAATGAAAGAAGTTGTGGTATATATACAAAATAAAATTCTATACAGTTATAAGAAAAGATGGAATCTTCTAGTTTGCTGCAACTCTGATGGAACTGCAGGGCATCATGCTAAGTGAAATAGGTCAGAGGGCAAACACAGGATAATCTCACTCAGATATGGCCTGGAGGGAAATAAAACAAGTGAATGGAGAATATCAAATGATGACAAATCCTTGGTCCTGGATTGCAAACCTGAGATTACCAAACTGATTGTGGGGTATGGGATGAGGGTATGGGGGAAATGATGATGTGGACTAGAAGTGACAGGACAGTGACAGAGGGGTTTGGGCACTCTGGTGATGGTGAGGTGTGGTAACTGTATATCAAGATCATAAACATTTGTATTAATGCCAACATGCTACCTAAACTACAATAACAAAACAGCCTTTTTAAAAAGGAAGAGAATGGAAGTTCCTGTACTAAATAGAGGCAATCCAGGAAGTTCATTCATTGACTTATCTACTCATAAATATTTATGGAACATATGTGAGGTGACAGGCATTATGTAAGAGAGTGGAAATGTAGAATACTCAATTCCTGAAGATTGACACACCATTGAAGGGAATTTTTCCAAGCTGGAAATGAATGTACTGTGTGGAAGGTGTCTGATAAATGGGGTGCCATCTCCTTTATGTCTGACCACTCATTTTTTATATATACATATTTTTTAATTGAATCACTGTGAGATCTAGTTACAAAGCTTTCATGTTTGTGTTTCGGTCATACAATGATCGCCAAACACCCATCCCGCCACCAGTGCACATTTTCTACCACCAATGTCTCCAGTGTACCCACCCCCGCCCTTCCCAGCCCTCCCCCTGCCTCTATGGCAGACAATTTCCCTCATACTCTCTCTCTACTTTTGCATTTTGGTTTGCAATATAGATACCTTGAGGCTATCATGTTTGGTCCTTTATCTATTTTCAGCACACATCTCCCATTCCGAACAATTCCTCCAACCATCATTTATTTAGTGATCCCTTCTCTATTTCAGCTGCCTTCTCCCCAGCTCAAGAGATACGCTTCCAAAAAAAGAAAGAAACAAAAAAATAAATAAATAAAAAGGAATATCCATTAAAAAAATTTAAAAAAAAAGAGATGCGCTTCCAACTATGGAGCAATATTCCTGGCCCTTGTGTCTACTGTCCTTTGGCCACTCATTTTTATCATTGGCCGAATAGACTTTTCTTCCTGAGAGTATAATCAGGAAGCTGGAAGTATACAGATACAAAATGTTAATAAGATATAGTTAAGAGAAAAAGAGAGCAAACACTAAAGGAAAAAATATTCAATAGTCTGAAAAGTCTAAAAAATTGCAAGGAACTCAACACATAGACAGTAAATAAAAAAAACTCAGAAAACTGGGAAAATGACTATTAATAAATAAAGCCTCTAGTTGACATTATAAAGCAAGCTACATGGCAGAGAGAAGAGAACTTTTGTCCTTCTAACATGGGAGAGTCAGTTTTGTCCTTTTCCTAACTCATGCCCCCTGTAAATTCCCAACACATCCCACCTCTGAATCTCTGTAATTGTGACTTTGTGCAGGGCTTCACATATTATGGAATTTTGTTTTCTGTTCTGTGGAGTGTGACATTAGGGCAGCAGCAACTAGAAGTGGAGTGTTCCCTGGAGGCTACTGACTTAAAGTGTAGGTAGAGAAGAGGCAGAGAAAGAAAGAAGAAGGAGGGAAAAGTAGGAAAAAATACACTCAGGCTTGAGGTGGAATATGTATTAAAAAATCAATAGTTTAGATAAGATACATCTGTGCACAGAACTATGCAGAGTACTACAATTAGTTTTAGAACATTTTCATTACTAAAAAGAAACCCCACACCTCTTTTAAGTAGCTATTCTGAAATTAACCCAGAGCAGAGCCTGCGCTCAACAAAACTATTTTACAACAGCCTGACTAGGATTTGACCAGAACCTAACCAATCTGGAAAAGGAAAATATGCAATTCAAGACTCTTCCAGATTTTCCACTTGAAGAAAACACCGGACTCTAGTCCTTTCTGTTCTTTCTATCTCACTGTGGAGAGGTAAGGTACACTTCTGAAACTTCACATCCCAGGGGCAAAGGCTCACAGAAGTTCAAGAACATGTAAGAGGACAAACAAGTTATCAATAGAGCTCTTGCATGATGAAAAGTAAATACAATTCAAAGAACAGCACATCTTGGCCACGGACCCTAATAAAACAATGTCTAGGGAAATAAAAAAAATAAGAAGGACAAAAAAAGGGATATCAGAGAAAGTTTTAGATATATAAATAGTAAAAAATAAACATAACATATCTCCTATCCTAAAAATCATAAAAACACCTCACTAAAAATATACTTACTGACTTTAGTCTCTTCAACCTACTATATCATATCTGATTTTCAACCAGAAATTAGTAGGTACACTAAAAGGCAAAACACAGTTTTCTGCGTGTTTTGAAGAGACAGAACAAACATCAGAACTAGGCTCATATATACCAGACATGTTGAAATCATCAAACTGGGAATTTAAAACTAGTACGACTATAATACTAAGTGTTCTAAGAGAAAAAAAAAATAACATCCAAGATGGGAATATAAGAAAACACAAGAAAACTCTAAGAAAGAATCAAAGGAACATGCCAGAAATGAAAACTCAACAGATATTAAGAATGCTTTTGAAGAACATGATTTGACATGATCATTACTGAGAAAATAATCAGTGAATCTGAAGAAGTATCAGTAGAAAGTTCTGAAACTGAAATGGATAGAGAGAGAGCAAGGGAGAGTTATATCTAGAAGAGAATATGCAAAAACTGTGAAACAGCTATAAAGGGGTGGTATATTTGTTATGATATTATTAAGAAAAAAAAGGAACAGAAGAAATGTATGACGTGACAGTGACTAATAATGTTCCATAATTAAAGACAGACATCAAAAAACAAACAAACAAAAAAACAAAAAATAAAAAAACAAAATCAGACCCTCAGAGGAAATATGTAGGATAAATACCAAAAAAAGTACATCTGGCCTAACATATTCAGATTACAGAATATCAAAAACCCATCAACCAGAGGTTGAAAAATCAAAACCAATCAACAAACATTTTACTTATAGAGCAGAGGTTCCACTTTGAATATCTCTGGAAATGTACCTTCTTTAAGTAAACAGAAGGAACGTGACTCCTAATTGTACCCAAGGCTACTACTGTCACCCTGGAGTTATGCAGAGGCCCTCAGGAGGCAGTGTCACCCACTTTGGAAAGTAACACTGTAGAGCATCATCAAGAATAAGACGGGGCTTCTCTTAAAAAACAAAATGAAACTAAAATAAGAAAGCAAAAAGAAAGTAGAATGAGTATTTAAACTCTTTAAAAGAATGCCCACCAACCTAAACTTCCAAACCAGAGAAATTATCATTCAAAAGTGAAGAAGCATTTTCTCAGAAAGATCAAAAAAATTTTTTAGGAAGTTGAAGAAGTAGGTCTTATATGTTGGAAAATGAAAAAAAAAAAAACTTCAGGCCTCCAAACAAAAAAGTGATCTAATGGACATAAGTTTTCACAGAAGATTTCCCCAGAAGTCTGCTAAACAGACAGATCTGGGGAAGAAGTAGGACACCATCTGAAGCCACAGTTAAGGATCTGCACCCCACTGCTCCAAGGGAGAAAGAGGAGGCAGGAGGAAGAGAACATACATGGAAGGACTCCTATGGTTTAGGTGTTGGATGGGACAACACAGACTTAAATTTGTACTTGGGTGGCTCACAGTGAGTTCATGGGGGAGTTTAAAGCACATGGAAAAGAGAACTTTTGAACTGTTGAAAAAAAATTTAGAACAACCCTCTAGATGTTAAATGATAGAAAAAAGAAACCTCTTGGAATAGAGACTTAAATGAATTTGAAGAGAATATGTGAGAAAAACTCACTCAAGCACAAATGAAGGAGCTAAAGTATGTCACAACAGAATTCTGCAATTGAACAGAAGAAGTTAAACATCAAATCACTAACCTCAAAGAAAAGGTGCATGACACTATCAATAAATAAGAGCTGTTAGGAAAAACTGAAAAAGAAACAGAATTTGAGGTATATTTGACAATATTAGGTCATAGGAAACATGCTTCAAATCATAGAAGGAAAAGAAGAAAGAGGAAGAAAGCAGACGATGGGATGGTGAAAGAAATAATAACAGAGAACTTCTCCAATCTAAAAAAGGAGATTTGTGCACTGTCCAGGAGACTCACAGTGTGCCAAATAAAATAAACTTTGAGAGTAGCACCAAGATACACTACAATAAAAATACAAGAAACAGACTCCTTAAAGCAGAAAGAGGAAAACAAGCACTAATACAAGGGAAATGACATAATTATAACTCATATCAAACTTAGGAAAGCAAGAAGAAGAAGGAGTGATAAATTCCAAGCACTGAACAAAAAGAATTTCCAACCAAGAGCCTTCCACCTGAAAGACCATCAATCAGTCAGATTTGAGGGAATAATAAGAACATTCTCAGACAAATAACAGCTGATCTGTTTGATCTGTCACATTAAAATCAGTTCTGCAAGGAATATTTCCTACAAAACTCAAAACTCAAATGACAACTTAAATCCTCATAGAAAAAAACAGCAACAAGTTTATTCATATTAGTAATTTATTAAAATGTTAGTGAACTGAATTCTATCAAAATCACAGGGTGGCTGGATAGATCAGGAAACAAAACCCAACATTCTGTTGCTTACAAGAGATACACTTGAATCTCATAATAAAAGGAAGCTTAAAGTGAAAGGATGGGAAATACTTGTATAGGCCAATGATAGACTTAAAATAAGTAGGAATGGAGTATCTTCATCAGACAGAATAACATTCAAGTGAAAATAGTAAGATAGGAATGGGCATTATACATTTATTAAAGGTCAATGAAATGATGGGAAAGTAGGGCTTATAAAGTAACTGCTAATAAACATGAGGAAATACACTGGTAATACAATAGTAGTGGGAGGCTTTAGCCACCCATTCTTGTCATTGGACAGATCAAACTTAATCTAGTTCTTTTAATTCCTCAGTTAGGACTCTCGTTTCTTTATGGACGTTAAGCGGCCAACATGGCCGACCCGAGTTCGATTCCTCCGCCCCTTTCGGAGAGCCCGGCAAGTTACCAAGAGTATTCGATATGCCAGACACAGTAACAACAAAGTCTCCAATGGAGACGTTACTGGGCCCGCTCGAGCAAATCGACGATCAATGGGAGGGCCTTTACCTTTACCTTTACCTGTTTGATAAAGACACAAGAGCCCTAAACGAGGAACTGAAAGAACTGGGATTAACAGATATGCACAGGGTCTTTAACTTCTCACCCCAAAAGCCAAATATATGTTATTCTCTAGTACATATGAAACATTGTCCATAAAATCACAAAGGTAGAAATTATATTAAGTATCTTTTCAAGCCACCATTCCATGAAAATAGAAATGAACTATAGAGGGAAAAGTCAGAGAAAGCCAATACACCTTAGCACCAAAAGGAGACAAAGACATTACTAAAAATGAAAATTTCAGGTCAGACTCCCTAATGAATATTGATGTAAAGCTCCTCAACAAAATCTTGGCAAGCCATATCCCAACAATACATCGAATAGATCATACACCATGATCAAGTGGGATTTATGCCAGGAATGCAAGAAATGTTTTGTTATATGCAAATAAATTAATATACTACATCAACAAAAGAAAAGATAAAAATCAAATGATCATATAAATATATACAGACAAAGCCTTTGACTAGATTCAATGGGTATTCGTGATTCAACACTCTGAACAAAATAGAGACAGAAGAAAATTACCTCAAGATAGTAAAGACCATAGACGTAACAGCCCAGCCTCGCAGCTTCATCACTAATTTTGGAAGAGATGCAAGCCAAACCGCTAAAATTCACAGGTACATGGGTCTTCCAGTTGAAAACTCTGTGGCTCTCTCTGGAGGAGGGTGGGCTGAGAGTCAACCCGGGTGAAGCTCCAGCAGTTGTACCCACACCCCACAGCTTCTGTCATGCAAATGACCAATGGCCTAATTGGTCCAGTTGAACCAATAAGAACGGTTCATTGCTTTACCGCTAATCTCTACATAGATGCCAAACCCAAGAAAAACTCCAGGTAGACCAGTTTTTGGGTTGAGAATTCTGGATTCTCCTCAGAATGGGGTGGGGACAGGCAGCTTCCCCAGCAGCCACACCCACATCCCACAGTCACCGCCATGTAAGCAACGGCCCAATGCCACAAGCTTTACCACTAATCTTGGCAGAGATGCAAGCTAAGTCTCTGAAACCCATTGCCCTGGTTCTACAAATTCTGGAAAGAGCAACACCTCTAAATTCCACAATACTGAGTCTAGTGGGAACACACCAAATTAGATGGGAAAGTAACATAGATGTCAGCTAAGCTCAACAAACCAAAGAGAATAACACAGAAGGCTCAACTAGCAACTCCCCCACCACCAGACAGTGACTTAAAGTTACTGACCCCGTCGTGAGATATAACAATTTTCACAAATTTTTCTTTCGCTGTATTTTTTCAATAATTCAATTAGAAATGTTGTTGTAATAAACAATACAAAATAAATTATTTTATGCCTGCTAGAGGAACAGGCTTGTGGGGTGGGTGGGAAACTAGGAACAAAGGTGGAGGGAAGGTCATCTTGGTGTTGGAACACTGAATGCCTGAAACAACTGTATCATGAACAACTTTGACAACTATGGTGTTTAAATAAAGTAAAAAAAAGAAGATAAAATTCATATACAATAAATCCATAGCCATAATCAAACTGAATGGCAAAAAACTGAAAGTCTTTTTTTCCAGGAGATCAGACACAAAGTAGGGATGAACACTTTCCCCACTGAGTCAATATAGTTGATTTTGCTACAGTCATCAGGCAAGAAAAAGAAATGGAGGGCAACCAAATTGGAAAAAAAGTTAAACTATTATTATTTGCAGGTGACATGATATCTATACATAGGAGACCTTAAAGACTCCACCAAGTAACTCTTAAAATTCCTTCCTTACTTTCCCTTCCATTGGAAGAGGAGATCTAGAAGTAACACAGGGACAAGTATCAGGGGACTAGAGCCCCTCTGAAGTGTAGAGGCAACGCATCTGTATATATTTAAGCAACTGAATCCAACATACCATTACATGGGGCCCAAACTACAACAATGAAACTTGAAAATGTAACCGTTAAGGAGCCAGGCTGGGAGGAGAAAGGATATCTGGGGATAGAGGGAGTGGGACTGGAGATGGAAACATTGTATGCCTGAAAACCCACAATCATGATGCCTTAATTTTTTTTTAATATATGGTTCTTGCAGTCCCAGTAAAACAGAAAAAAACAAAATCCTCTCCCCATCAAAACCACCAAAACATCAATACACCAAAAGCTAGGGAAATAGTTTACAAAATAAATATCCCAAATCCATTGCATTGTTCTATATGCAAACAGTGAACTAGAGGAGGATAAAAGACAGCTTCATTTAAAATAATGTTCAGGTGTTCAAGGCTAGAAAGATAGTACAGGGATCATGGTACTTTCCTTGTACATGGGAACCCTGGTCTGATCTACACAACATATGGTTTCCTGAGCACCGCAAGGACTGATTCCTGAGTACAGAGCCAGAGGTAAGCCCTAAGCACCACCAGGTGTGGTCCCAACCACCCCCTCCACCCAATAAAATAAAGTAAGTGTTCAACAACATCAACTACCTTAGAAACAAAGGATGTGAAAGACTTATACTTAGAAAACTGTCATCATGGAAAGAAACAATTCCCATACCCTCCCAAAAATGGAAAAAAGATGGTAGATATTCAGAATTAGCTGACTGACTGAGTGATTGATTGTCTAGAATAGGTTAATTTAAGAAGCAGTTGTTGTACTATTATCTCTGGAGAAAGAGCTAAACAAATCTTGAATACTAGTTAAGAAATTGAACTACATTTCTCTGAGAGGATCTTCCACCATAAATCTATGAAGGAAGGGAGATGAAAGAGATAACCTGCT
Organism: Sorex fumeus; assembly: GCF_029834395.1. NCBI lineage: Eukaryota > Metazoa > Chordata > Mammalia > Eulipotyphla > Soricidae > Sorex > Sorex fumeus. The sequence goes on along the minus strand of NW_026606063.1, from coordinate 39,195,731 downwards.
AAGAACTGCTCTGTTGAGGTTTTGTGTTCCCTCTGTATAGTTCCCCAAAGTATAATTTGTCTCTAGCAATTTAAGAATAAGAGGAAAGTTTGGTTCAGATGGTACCAAACACACATTTCCAGAAGACAGTAACAAAGTCTGCTACCTAGAAATGCAGAATGCAGAATTCTGTTCTCTAAAGAAAAATAAATTAAGGTGCCATCAAGAAGATGAAGAGAATTTTTCTGATAATTATTTTTTTTATTCAATGAAACCTAGAGATTAGTTTCATGGAGGTAATTATTTGATCAATCTTATCTCTAAGAAATAACAAAGTAAAAAAGCAAGACCTGGGTATCATATTATACCGTGACAAAACCATGTGTATAGGGGAATTATGATCCCACTTCCCAATCCCAGGAGGAGCAAGAAGTCTTTGAAGGTAGAGCAATTGAACGCTTGAAGCAGTAAGGGAAAAATTTCGGCAGACTACTGTCTGAGAGAAAAAAGACACTGGGAATGCTCTCATTATTGTTTGTTTAGTGCCTTTTAAAAGTTTATAACCTTCCCCTAGCTCTTCTTCCAGGATTTCTCAAGGATAAAATACTGTGTTGACCTGATGGTGTGCCTCTGGCCTTTCTAGCTCCATCCAGATGTCAAAAGTTCTCCCTCTTAGATCTGCTATGAAATTAAGACACTTTTTGGCAGGCTGGAGTTTGAGACTGTAACTACTCATGTAAACTCCCGGCTCTTTTTCTACAGCTGGCTTGGAAGACAAACATGGGAAATTTGCAAATTTATCAGAACACGATGACTGGCTCATAGATGAAATTCTTTTTGGGTAGAGAGGAAAAGGTCGATTGGTAAATTTTTCTCTCTCAAAGCTGATACTTTTTGGTCTTTCATCCTTGCTTTGATTCATCTTATGAGGAAGTTTGTAAGGGTGATAAAGATGCTCTGAATCTGGATCCCTTAGTCTAGCTATCATTTATCTTTTTAGGTACTGGTGGATGATGCCTGGAGAACGGCAGATGAACTAGCTACCCATGAAAATCCTTCACCAAAGATTATATAATGATACACAACAAATCTTGGAGTGATTGTGTTGATGGCAGCGCTTGCCAGTGGCCCTCGGATACAGGCCTGTTCTCTAGTCCTCTTGGAACCATTCCCCACATTTCTTAGCTAACTATGCCAGAACATGAATTACTTCACGAATCACGACGGCAACCATCCTGTTATTCATCGATTGCCTCGAACAGGCCCCAGTAACGTCTCCTTCATCCTAGCCCTGAAATTATATTCAAGGCTCTTTAGGAGAACGAGACCCATCATTGTTACTGGTATTTGGCATACTGGGTACGCCACGGGGATTTTGCCAGACTTAAGTTTGCCAGACTTAAGTTTGCCAGACTAAGTATGAATTACTTAGATAACACAAAACAATGGCAACAATAACAATGAAAAGACGATCTAAAGTTTTAGAAAGAACTCCCCAGTACTATAATTCCAAATACTTTTGACTTTTACAGGTACTATGCACTTCAGTTCCTTTAATTTCACTATTTTATAGTCTTTGAACACTGAACTTGACTCTTTTTCACCTAATTTGACAGTCTTTGCACATAGAATTTAGGTTTGTTAAATAATCTTTTATAAAAAACTGCATTTAGAGACACATAAGAAAATAACAGTTAATATCTGGATTTTAAGGAAAACTCCATACTCTTTGTGGGAGATATATTTTTGCTTAAATGTTGTTTAAGTGTTGACACTTTCACTATGTCCCATATGCAGTATAGCTTCATTAAAAAAGTGTAACGGAAGGTGATTTAATTTCCTGAATTTCCTTTTCGAACAAAAGATCCAGCTTAGTCATTTCTTTGGGAACATCCAAAATTCACCTTCTGAGCAATGTCCTTGTATAGATCTTGCCTATTTTGTTCATGGCTGTATGGCTCGCTCTCTCTCTCTCTCTCTCTCTCTCTCTCTCTCTCTCTCTCTCATGTCCAGTACAGTAAAAGTTCAGAAATGTACAGAATAAATGTACAGTAGCTCTGCACTGTACAACTGCCTCCTGTTGTTCATTGAGTTGCTCAAGTGGGCCCAGTAACGTCTTCATTGTGAGACTTGTTGTTACTGTTTATGGCATATTGAATACGTCATGGGTAGCTTTCCAGGCTTTGCCCTGTGGGCAAGATACTCTTGGTAGCTTGCTGGGCTCTCTGAGAAGGGCTGAGGAATTGAACCTGGGTTGGCCAGGCCTGCCGCATGCAAGGTAAACACCCTACTTCTGTGCTATCGCTCCAGTCCAAATGTACAGTAACAACTAATAATTATTCATATTCTATCCACAATCAATAATGCTGCCTATACTATTAAAACATAAAATAAAATATGGAATGAGAAAATAAATGAAAAATACATAAGGATAACATAAATAAGAATTATAAACATAAAGTAGTATCAATTATAGAATAATGGAAATTATAAAAATCCTTTTAAAAAGACCTCAAATAGACAGAAAGTTAGAGATAAAAATCAAAGAAATTGAAGGGAAAGAAAGAAACATGAACTTGGGTTCTGAGAAAATTTATCACTATTATGGAGCATTGGCTTTCAGGCTAATAAAAAAAGAGACTCAATTTCTAGTTTCAATAGAGTTCATCTAAAAAGATAAACATTTTTCTGGCACTGACTCATAGGAGATAAATTTTTTGCATGGATTCTTAAATGACAGATCATGGGTAAAAGCATATACAGGGTTTTACTCTTCAATTTTGTAAAATTTATTCCAAATAGAGATTTCATATACAAGTATCTACAAAAAACATGTGTATTTAGTTTACTGTAACATAAAACATTATTACTTGATAACTTATTATAATTTATTTGTTATGTGGTCATTTGTTTACAGCCTGTCTCTAACAGCTTGTAAATAGATTAGGGATCTTATCAATATTGTTCAACACTATATCCTGACTTTCAAAAGAATGTAGGCATCGAAGAGATGCTCAATAAGTAATTGCTAATCGACAAACTTATAGTCATTCTGGTTTGTTACAGTAAAGTTGTATCAACAACACTGACAAAAATTCTTATTTATTATGGTATGTAGGTATGCATTTACCCAACAGCTGGTTGAAGAGCATGGTTCAGTCTAATACAATAGCTTTATCAAGTAATTTAGATTAGACATCAAAGATGAGGAAAATCAATCATGGTTGGCACAATTTAGAACTGTCCACTAATAAGTACACATCCTGAAAATAGTGATTTTTATTAGACTGTTTGCTGCTGAAGCACTAGTGTCTGGTACATAGCAAGTACTTAATAATGCCTTGCTGAATTAAAAAAATGTTCTATGCCATAAATTAATTCGAGAATTTTTTTGTAAGCTTGAATGGTATGATAATGTTTCAAGTGTTTACTTTTTATAAAATTGGAGCAATTTCAGTATCTGTATTGCAAACCATAAGGCCCAAAAGGAAAGAGAGAGTGAGAGATAGACAGAGGGAAGAGGAGGAGAAAGAGGAGGACAAGGAGGAGGAGGAGGAGGAGGAGGAGGAGGAGGAGGAGGAAGAGAAGGAGAAGGAGGAGGAGAAGGAGAAGGAGGAGGAGGAGAAGAAGGAAGAGAAGGAGAAGGAGGAGGAGAAGGAGAAGGAGAAGGAGGAGGAGGAGGAGGAGGAGGAGGAGGAGGAGGAAAGCAAAGGGGAAGAGAAAGGGAAAGAGGTAGGGGAAGGGGAAGAAGAAAAGTGCTTGCCACAGAAACAGGCAGTGGGGGATGGAAGTGGGCAGGAGGGAAACTGGGGACACTGGTGGAAGAAAATGTACACTGACGAAGGGACTGGTGTTGGAACATTGTATGACTGAAAAGCAATGATGAACAACTTTGTAACTGTGTATCTCACTGTGACTCAATAAATAAATAAATAAATAAATAAAATTGGGGCAATATTAGCTTCCAAATTTTTGTATCAGCAGAACGTTGATCAAAGTCATAATGCACTAACTCAGTATAGTTTCTATTATATTGGACAAACTGTTCAGTAACTTTGGTATCCTGACAATACTGTGCAGAGCTGACCATCCTCTAGAACAAACCCAAGTTTTTGAACTAATATTTTTACTTGGTTAGGAAGGTATGATTTGTTGGGGAGGGGGGATGGGCAGTATTTTTTCTTCTCATCACTTACTGAAAACGATTTCAATTTGCTTCCTGAAGATGAAAGAGGAAGAGGTTTTCTCTGTATCTCTTGCTTACCTTCTATTTGATATTGGCAGGCGCTCCATAGCCACCGCCCACCCCCCACTTCCTCACCTCTTAACATTTTATTCATCAGTATAAATAATGACAACGATCAAAGCACTCTCATACCATTCAAGCTTCATAAAGATTTTCTTGAATTGATTCATGGTATAGAGAATCTTTTAATTCAACAAAGCATTAATGATTAGCCAATCCATTCTTCGATAAACTTTTTCTTACCCGTATTCCTTCATCATAAACCAACCTCTAGACTTGGTTTTCTATGCACACAGAACAGTTCAAAGTATACACAGGAATTTAGGTAATACAACTTATTTTCCCCCTCAGAATCTATCTAACGTCATGGCTAATTCAAATGCCTTAAATGAGAGAAATTTGTATGATATAGATACATGATGATAGGGATATTTCTCCAGTGCAGAAAAATGTATGAACCAAATCTATTCCTACTGTCATTCATTTGAAAATAATGGTATGCATTTCAAAAAGGTCAAAAGTACTAAAAGATACATGTGTGAATAGCTTAATTTTATTCTTTCTATCAGAACAAATGACATGGATAACTTAAATAGCATTTGAGACAACTGGGTTAAACCCATATTATGATACTTGCTATAAAGAAATGTATAAATGTATTAGTATTAGCTGTAATAGCAGTTGACTTAGCATTTCCTCAGTTCAATTTTAATCCCTAAGCACAATATAAACTATACAGTATTAGTATAACTAAAAAAATTGAGGCTTTTAATTTAGTATTTAGACATTATGTAAATTCATGCCAGATCAACATCTAATATTTTGCTTACACCATTTTTTAATCACTATCAAACTCATATTCTGCTTCTTCTTCACAATGAATAATTCTAACATTGATTCACTTGTGCACTAATTTCACTCCTTTCTGTCTACTCAAGGGCTTTATTTCTACAAGTACTCCTTCTTTCTTTCTAGAATCAACTTTTATCTCTCTTTCGGGAACCCATCACTACATAAACAGACTGTTTTTTTCCCAATCTGATAACTCCCAAGTAATATCAGGGCTGGGAATAAGAACAGAGACATTGATTGGAGCCACAGAAGTAACCCCTTATTTAATTTCCAATGTCTTTGGAAATTAAACAGCTTTGTTTAATTGCATTTCTATGAACAAGGGTGAAAAGTCTGCTACAACTGTCTTAGGCAGACATTCTTCTCGCCTGATCGAAAGTACAGATGCATGCTGAAAGTAGACTATAGACCGAACATGATTGCCACTCAATTCCTCTTTTGCAAACCACAGCACCCAAAAGGAGAGAGACAATAAAAGGGAATGCCCTGCCACAGAGGCAGGGTGCAATGGGGGGATAGGGGGTGAGAAGGGTACTGGGATCCATGGTGGTGTAAAATGGGCACTGGTGGAGGGATGGGTACTCAATCACTGTATAACTGAAACCCAAGCACAAAAATTTGTAAGTCTACAACTGTATCTCATGGTGTTTCACTAATAAAAATTTAAAAAAAAGTACAGATGTGAGTGTGTACATGACAGAGTCTGTGTGTGTTGGCTGAGTTGGGGGTAGGCTGGTAGACTACACATGCCACTCTCTGGAATTACAGGAGTTATATGCTATTCCTTATAAGCTGTATTCTTGAAAAATAAAAATAAAAAGGAGCATTAGAAGGAAATATAATGTAAATAGTAAAATCTTCAGCATTGTGATATGACATATTTGGGTTCAAATTTGGTTCTGCTAGATACTTTGTGATCAGACCAAGTCACTTCACATTTCTGAGCTCCAATTACTCAATTTATTGTTTTGTTTTGGTATTTTTGGGTAACACCTGGCAGTGCTCAGGGCTCTGTGCTCAGGGATCACTGCTGGAGGGCTCAGGGGACCATATGGGATATCAGAGATAGAATCTGGGTCAGTCACGTACAAGACAAGCACCCCACCCACTGTACTATCACTTGGGCCCCCAATGACGCAATTCCCAAATGTAATAATACCTACTTTCTAAGATGTGGTGATGAATAAATGAATGCGTATACAAAGGGTATACTGATACTTAGAATTATCATTAATAGTTTCATTAAATAAAAAACAAAAATCACAGATTATAGTACTAGACAAGACATTTAGAAATAATTTGTTTCCTTTATATCTGGCAACTGCTGTATGTATAACAGTGATCCTTAAAATAGGAATGTCCAGGGTTGAACCAATAATACAGATTAAGGCATATGTCTTGCATGTGACATAAAAACTGGCCCTGGTTCCATCTACAGCATCATGTTCCCCCAAATATTTCAAAGTGTGATCCTGTGGGCCCCCAAGTATGGCTGGAGGGGCCGAAGAAATCCCTGGCACGATAGGACCTAAGCAGCACCATATCCTTGGCTGTTTTACTGAACCACTAGCCAAAAAGGTGGAGAATTGCTGGGACTCCAGTTCTTATTTAGAAAAGAATTATTTGTAGATGCTACTAAATTAAGGATCTCAAGATGAGAACACCCAGGTTTAAGTTGGTGATTCTTAAACCCAACAGTAAGTTATTTCTAAAACCTTTTGTTTTAATTAAGATTCTGTGGTTTATAGAGGCAGAATTGTTGGAGATGCCACAAATCTGAAAGGTAAGCCACAAGCTCCGTGGGTGGGACTGAAAGCCAGAGTGAGCTAATCCCAGACCCTCAACCCCAAATATGCTTTGCTGGATTTCAAAACTTGTGTGGGATTGGTAACCCCACTTATTCCCTTATTTCATCCTTTTGGAAATAAAAATGTCTTGCCTATGCCTGTACTACCACAGTATTCTAAAAAGGTTAACTTGTTTTCTGGTTGTACAGATCCACAGAGAATTTCTCATTAGGGTGGATCATAACCAGTGTCTCATCTTTAAAGGATACAGATCCACAGTGAAGACTTCTGGGCTGACAATATTTAGATTAAATGTCAAACGTAAGAGTTAAGGAAGAATTGAGACCATTGGTAGCTATACTTAAAAGAGACAGAAGAGAAGATGTGAAGAAAATAAGAGGGTTGTAGAAAGACAGAAGGAAAGGTTGGAGTTACACAAACCACAAGGCCAAAGAAGCTTTGCCTCTCCCAGAAGTTAGAAGAGCCAAGTGTGGAGGTGACATTTTGATTGTGGAATTCTGGCCTCTAGTAATGGTATGAAAAAAATGTCTGCTGTCTTAAGCCACAAACATACATTAAGTCTGTGGTGATCTGTGATGACAACCTCCCCATCCCCCAACACACACTTTAGCCCCCAGAAACTAAAATACCAACTAAAACATTATGAAACCATTCTGTAGATAAAGTGAGTATAGTTCATCAAAGTTGTGTAATTTCAGATCAGAGAAAAAGCATTAAACAGAATGAGTGAGACTGGAGTTCTGACGCTGGCTTTAGCTGGGTGACTCTAGGCAAGTTACAACTTCTCTGGTCATTAGCTGTCTTGTGAAGATGGAGAATAGAGATGACAGGTCCTGGAAATATAGTTCAAAACTGGCTGACAAACTGAATCACATAAGAAATTTATTTCAAACTAATGGCCCCTCAGCCTCACTATACTATAATCCTGATAACCTATTTAGAATTATTATATCCCCCAAATCTCTATTTTTTCCTGCATATATATAATTTTAAAGCTCCCAGATACCTCAAGGTCAACCAAATTTTATAATCACTGGGCTAGACAGATGGTTATCAACACCCTTTCAGTGCTAAAATTTATATTTGTTTCCCTAGTTTTTAGCAGCTAAGTATCTTTTGGACTTTTGTGTATCTGCAAACACAAAGAAGTTGAATATTAGAGGAAGTATCTGGAACCTATTTATTCCAGGTTCCAGGGGCATGGAATTTGGGACTAAAGTAACCCTTAATATCCTTTGTTCTGCAAAGGTAGTCACAGTCCCTAGGCTAACTCCCTCCTGTTCCATTTCATTATGTTCTGGGAACAAAATGACCATATCTTTTTCTTTACAAAGGCAAAATTACACATGTGACATGACAGTGAGATAGGTATTCTTCAAAGTGTCTGCATTCTAAGCTGGTTTAGCCAACATGAATGTGTCACATCTGAGAATAATATTCACAAAATCTTTTCCATCTTTCAGAAGTTACACAGTTCTTTAAAAAATAAAACAAAACATATCTTCCTTCTCAGAAGAACCAAGTTTGACTAAATGTGTTTTTTAATATTTGTTTATGTACTTTTTTAAATCCAGTGTGGCTTATATTCTTGGCTCTCTTTAAATTTTTAATTAGTTTAATAAAGTTTAAATTTTTTTTTCCTGAACATAATATCTAACTTTAGTGTTTGGAACTGGGAGTAAAATCACATTTGTATTAGGGCCTAAACACAATCACTAAAATTAGGTGACCCCAGGAAGCTCACTCTCAGCACAATGAAAAACCATTATCAATCTCTGGTCATTAAGTCAATACTGAAGGCAAAGTATTATTCTGATGTTTACCATCTACTGAATACGGGTGTGTTAACAAGGTCTGTTAACACATAGAGCCTGAATTACATGTCTGTCAGCTACCAAAGATCCTTATGGAGACAGGATTTGTGAATTCTGTGGAATTAGGAAGACTTAAAAAGATCAATGAAACACTGATGCTTCCTTATCTCCAGGAAGATCAAAGCAGGAGTGACTTCTTCTGTTCACTCCAAGCCACACTGGACCACAATGCATACAGCCACAGGACAGCATGAGGCTGATGAGGAGGGATCATATGGTGGCAGACAGCATTCTGCTCCTACCACTCCAATCTCTTTGAAGACTCTTTGAAGAACTGAAGCTAAATGGGTACAGAAAATATCTCAATCACCTCACTGGCGCTCTTCCCACGCTTCTGTGTGAAACCCTGGGGAAGGAAAGGGGGGTGGGGGAACACCCTTAGGATCTTCCATCCTGAGATGTTTCAAGAGGAATCTGGCCCTCTCACTAAATTTCAGATTTGGATCTTGAAGGTAAAAAAGCATTCTTGAAACCTAAATGGGTGAGCATCCCTTCAAAAATTTCTTTTTAAGTTCTCAGACTAACTATAACGATAAAGGCAGCAAGGAAATAGAGCTGTCTTCCTTTATTGTAAGTCCAGCAAGAATAACACCAAAACCTCTCTTATCTCCCACATTAGACCAGGAGCTCCTTCCAGGCAGGGCTCATGTTTCTTCACAGCTCTCTGACCAGGACTTGATGTAAACTAGATGGTCTAAGGCTGTTTGTTGAATCAATGAATTAGATGAAGAATAATGGACGAAATCATTCAGTTTGCTGCAGTGCAGATCAAACTAGAGGGCGCCATGTTAAGCAAAGTAATGTCAGCGAAAGAACAAACACTGATGATCTCTCTAATCTGTGGAATACAGAAAGTCAAAAATGACAGAATGTTGAACCAACTCTTTTTACTGAAATACAGAACCAATTACCAAAGTGAGGAGTGGGGGAATAAGACCACTCCTTTTTACTTCCCTAGAAGAGATATAGGGGCAGTGGGGGGTCTGGGCATTTTGTTGGTGGAGGGTTATAGCAATTTTGTATATCAATACTATAAATTTCAATGCTATTATAAATTACTAAGCTAGAATAAAATATATTTAAACATTTTTCTTTTACAACGCAGCATACAATATGCTCCCATTTGTCTAAAAATTCTTTGAATCAGTGCAATATTTTGAAGTTAAATTCCATGTTCTTTTGTTTGTTTGCTGTTTTTGCTTTTTGGGTCACACCCAGAAATGCTCAGGGTTATTAATAGTTTGCACTCAGGAATTACTCCTGGTGGTGCCCAGGGATCAAATCTATGTGAACTGTATGCAAGGCAAGCACCCTACCAGCTGTACTATTGCACAGACCCCTCAATTCCATGCCTTTAATGTATCCGCAATTGCTCCTTTTTATTAAACAATAACATCCCACTGTACAAATATAGCATAATTTATCCATTCTCTTATTGATGGACACAAGGATATTCAGTTTTTAAACAATCATGAATATAACTACCATGCTCTTTAAAAGCCTTTTTGTGGACAGATGGTTTCTTCTTAGATAAATACCTAGGACTGAAATTGTTGGGATATAAGATAGGTGTATGTTTACTTTCAAAAGAAACTACTCAGCCACTTCCCAAATGTGCTTCCCGTTTTGTACTCCCATACATTAGTATGAGAGATAGTTACTCTAATCAGTCCCTTTAAAATTTATTTTTCTAGGTCTGTCACTGTCACTGTCCTCCTGTTCATCGATTTGCTCGAGTGGGCCCAGTAACGTCTCCATTTTGAGACTTGTTGTTACTGTGTTTGGCATATTGAATACATCACGGGTAGCTTCCCAGGCTTTGCCATGCAGGCGAGATACTCTCAGTAGCTTGCTGGGCTCTCTGAGAGGGGCAGAGGAATCGAACCCGGCTCGGCTGGGCTGGCTGCACGCAAGGCAAACACCCTACCACCGTGCTATCACTCCAGCCCTTATTTTTCTACATAGATTTTCTTTTAAAGATACGAATCAAATTTATCTAGTGGGATTAGAGTAGCCTGTGACAGACAACTCTAAATAGGAGTGCATTCCTTTACAATAGCCAGAATCTGTAAAAAACCTGAGTGCCCTAGAACAGATGACTGGTTAAAGAAACTTTCGTACATTTTTTTTTTTTTTTTGCTTTTTGGATCACACCCAGCGATGCTCAGGGGTTACTCCTGGTTCTGCACTCAGGAATTACTCCTGGTGGTGCTCGGGGGACCATATGGGATGTTGGGAATTGATTCTAGGTTGGCCACATGCAAGGCAAATGCCCTACCTGCTGTGCTATTGCTCCAGCCCCCAACTTTGGTACATTTACACAATGGAGTACTATGTAGCTATTAGAAAAGACGAAGTCATGAAATTTACATACAAGTGGTACTACATGGAAAGTATCATGTTAAGCAAAATGAGTCAGAAAGAGAGGGATAGACATAGAAAGATTGCATTCATCTGGGGAACATAAAGTAACAAAATAGGAGACTAACACCCAAGAGTGGCCGAGATTAGTACCAGGAGGTTTGCTCCATGGCTTGGAGGCCAGCCTCACATGCTAGGGGAAAAGGGAGCTCAGATAGAGAAGGGAGCACCAAATAAAGGGTGTTGGGAGGATCCTCCCAGGATGGGAGAAGTATGCTGAAGGTAGACTATAGACCGAACATGATTGCCACTCAATGCTTCTTTTGCAAACCACAACACCCAAAAGGAGAGACAGAACAAAAGGGAATGCCCTGCCACAGAGGCAAGGTGGGATGGGGGGGTTGGGGGGGTGGGAGGGATACTGGGACCCATGGTGGTGGAAAATGGGCACTGGTGGAGGGATGGGTACTTGATCATTGTATAATTGAAACCCAAGCACAAAAATTTGTAAGTCTACAACTATACCTCATGATGTTTCACTAATAAAAATTAAAAGAAAAAATAGGAGTGCATTCATCAAGGATATTGTTCTGCAATTCTCTTCTTTTGTGATGGCCCTGTCTGCTTGTAGTATTAGGATTATATTGCCTCACAGAAACTGTTTGGAAGTGTTTCTCTTTCTTCAATTCCTGGAATTGAATTTCCAGGATTGGGATAAGATCCTTTTTAAAAGTTTGGAAGAATTCACTAGTGAATCCATCTGGGCCAGAGCTTTTTTTTTTTTTATAGACTTTTCATTACTATTTCAATTTCCTAATAGTGATTGGTCTGTTCAGGTATTCCAAGTCTAGGAAGATTTTTAAAAACATCAGTTCATTTTTTTCATATTTGTGACTGCTCTGTGTATTTTTTCTTATTTTATCAGTTTATGTATTGTTTGTTTTTTTGGAGCCACACCCTACAGTGCTCTGGGCTACTCTTGGCTCTGCACTCAGGAATCCCTTTTGGCAGAGCTTGGGAAGATCATATGTGGTATGAAGGGTTAAATTCAGGTCAGTCTTGTGTAAGGAAAGCACCTTACCCACTGTACTACCACTCAGCCCAGTCAACCTATTGTTAACTGAAAAATTTCGTTTTAGCCACTATCACCTTAGCATGGCATCCTAATCTCTCTGCTTTGGAAAAGTAGCAGTGATTGAGTATCATCTTCAAGTTTATATATAATAGAGGTCACACATAAAAAAGTTTATATAATAGTCTTTTTGATGATATATTATAGAAATCTGAATCTACGCAAATTTAATTGTGTGTGTGTAAGGGGAATGCTATGGAGATTGTTGGGCTTTCATTGATATTATGGTGTAAGGTAAGGTTGAATAAGGCATTAAGAATGAACGGTCATTGACATTTGAAAACTCACGGTTCAGAGCTAAACTATAGGACAATACCCCAGTTTTGATTACATGAAGTCACTGTCACTGTCACCATCCTCCTGTTGTTCCTCGATTTGCTCAAGCGGGCCCAGTAACATTGTGAGACTTGTTACTGTGTTTGGCATATCGAATACGTCACGGGTAGCTTGCCAGGCTTTGCCTTGCGGGCGAGATACTCTCGGTAGCTTGCCGGGCTCTCGAGAGGGGCAGAGGAATCGAACTCGGGTCGGCCATTTTGGCTGCGTGCAAAGCAAACGCCCTACCCACTGTGCTATATTGCTCCTAATTATTACTAACAGATGCTTACTAACAATCCTCTTAGAAGGAGATAGAGATGATTTTAAAATATGTGACACCTGGTGTCTCACTAATAAAAATTAAAAAAAAAATGTGACCCATACAGATCAAATTCAAAGGTGTTTTTTTTTTTTTTGCTGCCTCTTGGCTAATACTCTAGACTGAATTTCAAATACCCACAAAGTTGAGAAACAGAAAAGATCCTCACATAAATGTGGGCTCCAGAATATTTCAGAAAGGGGAGCAGAGGACATAAAAAAATAACGTTCCCAGGCACCCCCCAAACAGTAATCCAGATAATTTGATAAGAGAACAGAGAGAAGATCTTAGCAATTTCCTAGTAATAGCTGCAATTCTCAGTAACTTAATCCTAGGGGCAGAGATGGTGGTGGTGGGTGAGGTGGAAGATATTTCCACATGTAAACCTGTATCACAACCAATTTTCTATCAAAGACACTGTCCACCAAAACTGGGATCTTATTTTCTATCTGAGAATACCGCAGAATTTCTTCTCTCCAAACCACAGAATTTCTTCTTTCCAGATCAATTAGAAATAAAACAGTTACTAAATTTATCCAACTTAGAGACGGCTAGAATTCTGTGTAACTCTGTGTCTACTGCATGGCATCTGTGATATCAGGAACATCCCCTGTCTGTTCTTCAGAGAGATGGGAAGAGGAATAAAGAGTTTATGTTGACAAGGACTATAAACTAAGCAGCTCCAAACACACTCCCCCAGGCTCCCAGAATACAAAGAAAAAAAGTAATCATTCCAAAATGACCCCCAACTATTTAGAATTTCATACCATCAAGTCAGATGAACCAAAATTGTTACCACCTGTAAAGATTCAAAGAAATACAAAAATCACTAAGTAGGAAAAGAAAAAAAAAGAGGGGGGGATGTGTTTAGGAGGATGGAGAACAAGCAGAGGGAGTGTAAGTAAGCTTTGAGCACCCCCTTCCGGGAATCTGTGATCATACCGAAGACTGGGATGTTCTACCAGGCTGGAGAGTAATAAAACAACATGCATCATCTATTCTTTTCATACTTAGGGTTTTAAGCAATGTTTGCTAAAGCTTATGGATCTTTTAGGGTCACAGAACTAATGGCTGGAAGGAATTTAACTGTGTCTAGCCACAAAATCATAAACATTGAGCTCATGAAGGGACATTAGGAATTGTGTATAATTTGATACCAAATATGAAACATCCCTTATAAATAGGAATCTGAGTTTCGCTTTGCTTGCATGCCTCAAGTTATAGGAAATGTAATCAATTCCAATTTTTGAGAGTGCTAGCTGTTGACAGGATTTTCTCTTATTCTGGGACAATCTGCTCCTCTTAACTTTCATTCGCAGGTCCTAATTAGCAAAACGGATGTCTACATAGAGTTTGCCATGCAGACTTGGAAGCTCTTAACATATTTAAAGGTGGATATCATGTAATTACCGAGTCTTCTCTTCTCAGACTGAAATGAATACAGCCCTTTATAATCAAATTTCTAGACCTCATGATAAAATGGGTCATTTTCTTTTACTTGTTTTGAAAAGCATTTTATCACTGTTCTTAAAATGTAGTATTCCAAATCACATGTAATGCCTTATGTACAGGTTTATTGCCTCAAGGTAGAGCTGACAAGAAAGGGTACGGTTCTTTTTCACATTTACTTATGCTGATAGTAGTAGAGCTAGAAATAGAATTTGGATCTTCTGATTATCAGGTCAACATTCTTGCACTACAGGACACTGAATATAACCTAATTAACTTAATAAATAGAAAAATAATGCTTTTTCAACATGGTAACCGATTTGTGATAACAAAAGAATTAACTCAAAAATAATGTCACAGAATCAAAAAGTTCCTTCTCCTAGGCCAACTTATCCGGATTTCTCCTCCTGTCCACAAAATAAAAGGTAAAGGTAAAGGCCCTTCCGTTGTTCATCGATTTGCTCGAGTGGGCCCAGTAATGTTTCCATTGGAGACTTTGTTGTTACTGTGTCTGGCATATCGAATACGTCACGGGGAGCTTGCCAGGCTCTGCCGTGCGGGCGAGATCCTCTCGGTAGCTTGCTGGGCTCTCCGAGAGGGGCGGAGGAATCGAACTCGGGTCGGCCATGTTGGCTGCGTGCAAGGCAAACGCCCTACCACTGTGCTATCGCTCCAGCTCAGGGGTCCACAAAATAAGATATATAAAATAAGATTTAGGTAAGTTCTCTGGGCAAAGTTATGTAAAAAAAGATCTAACAGCAGAGAATCAGAAAATATGAGCAGCTTCTAGTCTTTGTTGAAGAAGCCCAGTATAGTCCTAACAGGCTCCTTGAACTTCTCAACTGAAATCCCAACACTTATTTAGTCAGGCAATAGTTCCTCCTGACACGAATGGCAGCTTGCAAAGCATAAAGAAATCCAGAACAACTCAATATTGGTCTGGGTGCTGGTGAAGGTGTTAATGGGTGAAGAAAATCTTGGCATCTGAACTATCCTCACCTTTTAATTCAAATTTTAAATAGAACATACATAGCTGAAAGTGCTGAACGTGGTCCTATTACCTCTGTAATAACTGCTCCTTATGGGGCAACTGATAATTAAGTTTGGGAGCTCTGTGCAAAACAGCATTTGGGTACACACCAGCTGGGATTCTGCTTGCATGCTTCCTTTGTATCTTTCCCACCTCCCACAAGTTCTGTGTTCATCCCTCAAGATACATATGGAATTAATTCCAAATAGACTTACTGCAAATCAACAAGACAAAGGCACTGAGACCTGAAATTCGTGTGCGCACGTGCATGCACACACGCACGTGCGCACCCTCCCCCCACTCCACTCCCCCCTCCCCCCCCAACACATATGAGAATAAAATGTGCCTTAAAGGAATTCCTGCAATCAAAGTTTAAAAGACAAATACGCAGCCAATAAATAAGCCGCACTGATAGGAGTGGAAATAGATGCAGAGAGCACAAACACACCTACATTGAAGTTTTCCCTCTGAAAGCAAGATCCAAAGTTCAAACAGAATAGGGACTGATTTACATTTGACATCAGATTGAAAGGCCCCTAATATGAAAGACCCAGAAACTCCTTTTCTGCCACAAGAATAAACTTGCTCTATATATTAGCTGGCTCCTAAAGCAGGTCTACGTAGTAAGGCACCATAGCAGGAAGGTATAAGCCAGAGTGAGACTTGGCCTGCACATGCTAGAACGGTCAGCTTTGTCATGCTTTAATTTTGATATACCTGAACTTTCCATGACTAAAAATGGGTTGCTGGGAAGAGACTATGCTCATTGGTCAAAACTGATACTCAATCCTTGTTTGTTTGGGAGTGGGGCTCCGCTATGTTTGGAGTTGAATAGAATAAGAACTGAGATAGAGCCAGGGCAAACCACCTTGTCCTTTCCTGTCTATCAGTGGGTAGACTAGTAAGCAAAACACGATGATGTTGGATACACGCCATTCTTGTCCTCAAAGCAATGCAATTTACAAGCCAAATAACAAAAAGAAACCAAATCTAGGAATGCTGAATTCACTGAGAAATCCAGAAGAGAAAATATCAATTGTCAATTCTTTCCCAAAGGGGTTGGAAGGAGAGCCTGAATAAAGCACTTCTATAAAATGCAATCCAAAAGCCCTCATTGTTTACTGCCGGGTCAATCATAATAGCAGGAGTGGTCTTATCCTGTTACGCTGGAAAATGAGCTAGAAAAAGATAAAGTCACAGCCACAGTCACTAAATAAAGTCAATAAGTACTTTATACATACAGCCGAATGCTTAGACAATGCACAGTCTCTCTGTTCTCAGCCACTCCTATACAGGGAATTCCTTTCTTTCAGGTTCTGCTGTGGATACCACAATAAAGCATTATGACAGAATATGAAGATCCTGAAAGAAGTTTGCTTAGAACAATACAGAGCTAGCTTTGGTTTGAATTCTGGGCATAAGGCATCTTATTTCCTTTTTTTTTAAACTAAAGAATGGCCTACCTTGAGTGTAAAGAAAGAGGATAATGTATCAATGAAGAGCAGATGCCTTACTGAATCAGTGAAACCATGTAAAGTTTCCCTGTCTGTGAAGTTGAAGACTGATTCTGTGTGTGGAATGGGAACGTTACTGACAGTCATCAAATTCAGGGCCTTCACTTCTCAGTTTTACCTACACGGACACTCTTTCCACCCTTCTCTTACTGTAAATATTCAACTACAGTTTCATTTAGAGTTATCATCTCATCAAAAGTCTCATGTGCATTATGACAAAAAAATCATGAGATATTCTTTTTCTGACGGTATACTTTTAAGTAAAATTCTCATGAGAGGCATGGAGAAATTTTGAGAATACTAATAAATGACAAAAATATTGTAGTGACACATAGCATGGTATAACTTCAAATTTAGCAAAAACATATTATATAACAACAGTTTATATAATATACATACAACACATATAATACACATATTGTACATAAATGCTTGATATGATTTTAAAGTATTAAAAAATTGAAAGGATAAACACAAAATTAATGGCAGGAAGGTCCTGCCTAGCTCTGGGAATCAAATAGGAGGAAATTTATGCCATAATATTCTACTTTAAAAAAATTTTTTTTAGCTTTTATTAGTGAAACACTGTGAGGTACAGTTATAGACTACACATTTTTGTGCTTGGGTTTCAGTTATACAATGATCGAGTATGCATCCCTCCTTTTTAAAATTTACTTGTATTTTAACTATTTTCTCCTCTTTTGAATTTCTTATTTCTAGTTGCACAAATTCTTAAAATAAAACAACCACCTAAAACAAACAAGGATGTCAATTTTCAAGTCTGAATAATGGGAACTCAGTATTTATTAGGTTTACTTTCTTCAAAAAATTGTCTTGAGGGGCCATCATTTGACTATATTTACTTTGATGTATGAAAAAAAATGCACCTACTGGATGTTAGGAATTCTAAACACAAGTTTAGCACTGTTTAATGTTTCCTCTGAAAATTAAAGGCAGAGAGTTTATGGCTATCTGAATGAACATTTGCTACTTCAGACAGACCTGCCATTTAGCAAATGGTTCCAGGCAAGGTGAAAAGCGAGTCAAAAGAATAAAACTGTTAAACGACTATGAAATTATACAGAGCTGGACTCAACTCCTGGTTCAGATGCTCAGTGTGATTTTAGCTAAGCTGTAAAACATCTTTTCATTTCAGCAACATGAAAAGACAGAATCTTGTAGTTTGATGCAAACTGGATGGAACTGGAGGTGATCATGTTAAGTGAAGTCAGTCAGAGGGAGAAAGGCAAACACTGGATGATCTCACTCATCTGTGGTGTATAAAAAGGCAAAACGGGAACAGACAGTATCTAAAGATGACCAAAGCTCTGCTTTGGCTTCAAGTTCAAAACTGAGATATTGAAACAGAAGGGAGAGACTGTGTGTGTGTGTGTGTGTGTGTGTGGCGGGGGGAACGCAAGAAGGCAAACTAGAAGAGACATAAGTACTGTGGAGGAGGGTCTTGGGCACTTCAGTGGCGGTGAAGGTATTAGCCCTATGGCAAAACAAAACAAAACAAAACACTTTTTTTGAGTTTCAGTTCCCTAATCTATTAAACGGAAATAATGATTCTTATATCACTCTCACGTTGTCAGAGATAATGTCTGAATACATAATTTGATTTCTTTGCCTAGTACATAGGAAATATTCAAGAAAAACTGGGGGTTGGGGGTGGGAAGGGGATGAGAAAGTATTATTTAATGCATTTTCAAAGTTTAACATTCTTTTATTAATTCTGTCTAGGTGATGAATCTAATATAACATTCTCATCATAATGTGAGCAAACAAAGGGGAAGGTTATGAGGTGAGGTGATAACCAGAGAGCAGATGTCTTCTAGGTGTGCCTCAAACATCCTACTGTACTGCCTCCGTCATTGAGAAAACCATTCCAGTCTATCTAGCAGAAATAAGACCTAGTGAGTTTAGGCTCCTAGAACTTCAGGAGTGCAGTTGGTGGCATCATCACTGATCCCTCTGGAACCTGGTCATTTCTTAGATGACAGAAATGTGAGATAGCACATTTGTTGTCTACTGGCAACATTTCAACTACTTTTCAGCTGAAACCCTGGGTAGAAAAAAATCCTTGAGCACTGGAATGTGATGGGTCATTGGTACTAGCTCTCACAGCCTGGGAGCAGTATGAGAGATCTCAAGGGACCCCACTTTGAATCAGAGGGCAGGAGTCCCAAACAAAGGCTGACAGGTTTTTCGAAGATATCCAGCCATCCCAAGTCTTCCCTGTTCAGAGAAGCAACGCTAGATATTACCTTCCTTCAAACACCAATAAGAGGCTAGAGAGATAGTACAGGTGAGGGGGGGTGGGGGGGTGTCAAGGCACTTGTCTTGCATGTGGTCGCTTTGGCACCAAGATAATCCCCTGAGGGTGGTAAGGGGGTCACAATCAGGGGTTGTCCAACACTTCCCTCCCCCTATGCACTCTAAAACTGAGACACCTCAAAAATATCAATGAGTTCAGAATAAAATACTTTTTAAATGGGAATTCTCCCTACATATTAAAACATCAAGCTTGAAGAAGCTTCAAGTGAATATTTCATTCATCCATCTTCCCCTCCTCACCTTCCTACCCACAGGATGCAGAGGAAATACAAGTTTCCATTGGGAAAGAAAAAACTATTTTCCTTGGTTTATTATGTTTTTCAACATTTTCTGTTAACCAATCCAACTTTACCTAAAAAACATCAGTAGCAGAACCTTCATTTTTACCCTTTTAGTTCTGATGAATCTTCAAAAATTGGGAAATGGATAAAACGGATTTTCCTTTGTATTAAATTTCATCTAAATGGTCCCTTCCCTAAACAAACTGGGCATTTCCAGGTTAGTCTAAATGGTCTTTGATGAAATTTAAACCTTGCTCTCTTAATCTTTTTGTGTATAGAGTATGGAAGGACGAAATCAGCAGCCTAAGCAATGTTTTTCAGCAGTTGTCTCGCACCGAATAGTTGGCGCAATATTCTCCAGATTTCCCTCTCTGTCCAGAGACAGGCCCTATCATTTTAGCAGCCAGGTGCTTTGACATGTTTCCCATTACGTTGAGAACATGAGGAAACAGATGGTGGGAGGGATTAAGTGACAGGGTGGAGGCCAAGAATCAGTTTTAAAAACTCTCCTCTCGCATGTAGGGATACGTTCTTTCTGTATACTAGTCTGCAGTCTCTCAAGGGTGTAGTAAGTAAACAGACAAAACTGGTGTTTGTTCGGACTGCTTGGGAGTAAGGGTTAAGAGCCTATCTCTTGACTACCTGGGCTGCCACTGAAGCCTTGACGGAGTTCACCTGGTTCTTCAGTTATACTCAAGGAAGGGGACTTGAGAGCCAGAGTAAATTTGGCCTGTGATGTTTCTCAGAGCAGAGAAAGATGGGCTGTAGATGGAAGGGTGAAGAAGGAGAAAGTAAGAGGAGAAAGAGAGAGTGACAGCTATGATGGCAGATCGGGAGGAGAGGAGGAGAACTCCTCTCTAGCCTTCTGTTTTTTTGGGGAAAAAAAAAACTTTTGATGTTGGTGCTAATATATAAAGTGACCTTTGTATTTAAGGGGAAAAACTTCATTTTCATCTTGATAAGTACTTCTGGGTTTGCACATATACCACAATAGATTGCAGTTCAAGATCAAAACTACACCTGCAGTTCACAATGACCTATTTTTTTGCCCCGGTCTCTCAGGGTTGCTCTGTAGCACAGCCAAATCAAAAACAATGCAAAAAAAAAAAAAAAAAAAAAAGCTTGCAAGTTCCTGGCAATTTCCCTTCCACTCCACATGCTTCCAAGGTCACCTAGAGGTGAAGCTGAACTCTCCATTTGGCCCTTTTTGCTTTTTCCTCCTCTTTTCCCCTCCCTCCACTTACGTACATACTGATATGCTTTATAGTCTGTACCTCAATAGCATTATCACCCTGGATTTTTATCAGACCTGGGGTCAGGGGAAGCAGGAAAGGAGATTGGATGTGAGTCTGGGTGTGGCAAGGTCCTGTGGCCTTATCAGGGAGGTAAGAAAGTGAATCCACCTGGTATACTTCTGGCTGTGAAGTACAGTGAGGTGAGCCAAGGTGCCAGGAGGTCATGAGGAGTTCACTTTGGACATGTGCCCAATGTTTGCAGGCCTTAGCTCATCAACTTTTCTAATTTGCAAAGATGTATTTCCTGTTGGGTTTCTTCCTCCCTGTCATCTAGGCAAAAAAAAAAAAAAAAATCCAGTCCGCAGCCTGTTTGGTGTGTGCAGGAAACATCCCTTTCCTGAATTAAATCCAATTATGGTAATTCATTCAGAAAATCCTTGGGATCACTGGCACAAGTTAAACTGCACAGGGTGGAGGAGTTGGGTGTTCAGCACAGGGGACTATCTGTCAAGGATACCTGGGTGCTTTCCTCACCATGGCACTGACCCGTACCTGAACCTATTCAGCATTGTCTCACAAGCTATGTAACCTTGGCGTGCTTTGTTTTACTCTCCTATAAAACGGCAGCCTTCACTATTTATTCCTCAGCTGCTTCTGTTACCTACTTAGGGTGCCCTGGAGAGTAGAACAACTAAGTCTCAGTGACAGAAAAAGAAACACAAGATCAAATGTCAAGCGTTTATGCTTCTGGATTTTAAGGGCCGGAGTTGGCTGACCTGGGAGGCCTAAGACTGGCCCTAAATAGGATGTGAGGAACACAGTTCTCTTATGTTGATTTTTGGATAAAATTCATCTCTTTGTATGGGTCTTACCAAAGAATGATGCAAGTAGGAATACTGACTAATTGCCTCCTTTGAAGATCCTGGATGAAACATTGCAAAATGCTAACAAAAAGGCATTCTACAAAATGTCTGACATGCATTAACTACAGACACAATCAACAACAATGTTAATAGTCACTTTCACTCAGGCAAAAAAAACTTTCTCAAAGCAGAATATCCACGATCAAGATACATTTCAAGGCTCTGCTTCTTTGTGGAAATATACAGATGGTGCCCTTGGCAATTGTGCATATATCAACACAATAGTGGGCCACTGACTGTGTTTTGTTTTTGTTTATAAGCGGCAACTTCCTCTGCCAAAGAGGAAGGTGGTGTTGACTCTAGGTATATGTTGTATCCAAAGCCAAGTGACCATTATATAACAATTCTAAAGTAAGAGAAAAATTTATTGTTGTTCTATGGTTATTAAATATTGACTATTATTGTGCCAAAAAAGTGGGCCATTGAAAAACACACATTAAAAAAAATTCTAAGTACCTCCTTCATTGAACACAATGTTATTTTATTTTTTATATATATTTCTTTAAAAGTAACTTGATTTGTTCATTTCATTCATTCATCTGATAGTTACCAAACAGGTGTGATGTGCCAGGAACTGAGATAATGATATAAAAATTAGATAGTCATGGGCAACAGGGAAAGAACTTAAGGGTAGAGCACTTGCTTTGCTGGATTCCATCCCTAATATCCCTCCCCTACTCCTCCCCCCAAAAAGAAATAAAATAAAAGGAAAGAGCAAAGACAAAAGTCTCTATTTTTGTAGCTCCCAGTGAGTAGAAGGGCCATGAGGAAAGCAAGCACATTCTACTATGATACCTTGTAATCGTTTTGTACAATGTGGGAAGGAGGTGGGACGGCCAGTCCCTGCCCAGTAAAGTCAGGGAAAGCTTCCCAGGGGAGGAAGCATCCGACCCAAACCTTCCAAGCTAAGTAAATGTCTCCCCTTTGGGTAATGGAGATAAGTGCCTAGTACAAAAATGAAGAAACTTTGCTATGTCATCTGTAGCATAAATCAATAAATTCCCATGGATATAACAAGAGAATAGTAGACGATGCAGCCGAGAAGACAGGCAGGGACTGATGCCCCCTATCTCCTTACCTTCTGGAAGTGATAGCAAGCCCTAAGTTTAAGCATTAAGAATGATCCATCCTATTTAGATTAGAAAAATTAGTTTGGCAGCAGCTGTGGGGGACGGACTATATACACAGCACAATAGCAAAGAAAACGAAGGCAGGTAGGTAAAAGAACTATAATAGAGCTTATGACAAAAGTTATGAATTAATATATTGATGTAAACACTTTAAAATTTTTTTGTCACTTATCTGCCACCGTTCTGAGTGTGGTCTAATTATAAAAAATTAAGCGGTCGGGATTTGAAATGAAATGAGGAGGGAAGGTTTCCTGGAGAAGGTGCAGGCAGACAGGAACTGGGAAACAACTGAATGCCACCTTTGGTGGGCATCTAGCTTACAGTACTAGCACAGATAAAGGGAGCAGCAGGACAGAATAAAAAGGTCTGTGAAGTGAAGATGTCAGATTAATGGGGCAGGTTAATGGGGCAAACACCAGAAGCAAAAGGATCTGGGTCTCTCCATATTTAGGGAGATAGTCTAAGTCACATGGAAGTGTGAAAAATAAAATCTCATGTCACTCCACCGTGGGACCATGCTGTCCATTTCTGTGGCGACTGAGTGGTCATGCTCATGCCTGCAATTTCCGTTAAAAGGTTTAGCTTGTTTCTGAGTTTGAGAATTTGAGTGAGATGAAACGCTGGGCAAATACAAAGCAATTTCTTAAAAAACTACAGATTCCTCCAGCCTACTAGCACCAGTGAACCTAAACCAGCAAGGGACTTGACATTAACCTTGTGAACTTTGCTCTTACTGTCAAGTATTTGACAAGAAATACAAGAGTCTGTAACAAGACAACTGCCAAAAGAGGAGTTAGAAAGGCCAGGAGTGTCTGGGTCCTAACTAAAACTCCTATTGTAACAAGAAAACCTCAGTGTTACTTATACATTTAATACTTAAATTAGGCAGAGTTGTGAACAATGAGATCATTCCAGTGTCATGAATAGAGTAATCCACCCCGTAATAAAAACCCATTTTAGATTATTATTCTTTGTTTATTAAACCAACACGAGCCTTCATTCTGGCTGATCTGTCAAAAGCACAAAGAGAACAAAACAGTTTGTTTAGTCTAAGGAAAGAAGCTCACCTCCCAAAACAAGGAGGATCCCCCATTTTTTGCTTTACTAAAGGGTGACTCCTCCATGGAATGATACATCGTTAGAGGGAAGAGATGCGAAGACGGAGTCAATGGACTCACGGTGGTTCTTTTTGATTTGGTGTGACAAAGGATGAAATGGATTTCCTGCCAGTTTAAAGCAATGACAAGGTGTATCTCATGACTGACCCTGGAAATAAATCAATTGTTTATGGTATTCCCTTGACCTAGCACACACTTGATGACTGCAGCGCTATTATTCATTTTCGCTGATTACATAGGGCAGTTAGGCCGCACGCTCACTTTAAAATATTATTTCACAGCCAAGAGAGAGTTGAGGTTTATCTCAGATCCATTTATCCATCCATACTCTACACCATCAATGACCTCACCACCCTCCTTGTCATTAACAATGTTAAGTTACTGTGTAGAATGTTACCTACCTCATTTTGAGTAGTTCCATAAAGTTGCCCAACCTGTGTGTCAACAGACCACTGCAGTTGAAGCAACACTAATGTAGCTCTCAGTTGGTAACTACAGTGCTTTCGTAAACATGAAGATGATTCAGGATCTCCAAATTGCAATAATCTCCCTGGTCCATCAGACCCGGTAACCTCTCATCACTTCAGGAGTCAATTCACAAAGTGGGCAAATAAAGTCATTTTCCTCAGCAGTTTGAACAAATTTAATGCTTCACATAGAATTGAATGGTCAAAATTCATTTTTACTCTCTGATTAGTGCTGCTCAATTAATCCTCAACTCTCTTACAATTGGCACTAAAAAAGACATAATCTTCTTTCTAAAAGTACAATTGGTCCCGGACATATCCTGATTTCACCTGTTCAGGTCTCTGGGTATTCAATAAAGCAAGTTCAGCCGCTGTGCCAAGAGGCCACACAGAGTTCAAGGTAACACCTCACAGCCATCAGCAGGTTAATTATAATTTCATTTTCAAACACACCGACTGCATGCTTGTTTCAACTCCAAATGACCTTACCTGCTTAATTTTTTTTTGAGGGGGGTGTCCTACACGAAGTAAATTTCTGTCAGCAAAACTGAAAGGCCACTCAGAGTTCATGGTAACAATTCATATTTTTTAACAGGTTGCCCAGACCTAAATCCTCACCTTCAAACATTCCAGAGAGAGCACTTAGTAGCTACGAAGAAAGCAGGAAGTAAGGGCTGGAGAAGGTGGAAAGAGAAAGGGAAGAAGGTTCTGACTTCTGGAGTTCTGGGAGAGATTTTGTGTCATTGGCCAAGGGAATGAACTGATTTTGGCTCATGAGGGAAGACCCTGCACTTTCTGGAGCCTTGCAGGACTTTCTAGATACTTAACTTGTTGGCCTCATCAAAGGAAAACTGGCACCAAAGTAGCTTTCTGTTACATTCTGATGTGCTAACTGTGGAAACTTGCTTGTGTAGTGAAGGCTACCTGAACAGACACTGATTTCCTTCTGTGCTTTCAGTGAGGAGGAAGAAAAGGAAGTTTTCAGAGGGGAACTGTTTTCTGCAGACAGGGATCTATTTCAGCTGAGTGAAAGAACCCAGGAGGAGAGGAGGGACTTCAGAAGTGTTTTTTCTTACCCTCTCCTGGCTATATTGTTTTTGCATCTCAGAATGTGAAGTTTTGTGAGGATGTTTCATATGGCCAATAGAATAACTTTCCCACTCAAAGGCCAAAGCAAGAATCAAGTGATCCCATTTTTCCCAGGAATGCTTTCTGCATAACATATCACTCATCTTGGGTGGAAATCTAAATTTCCACTTCACACAGCTTAGCTGTTTATTTTAATTCTTTCCTTTCCCTTAATATTCTAGATGACTCAATTGTTCATAATACTGCTCATATTGTGAAGTGACATGAAGAGACCAAAAATAAGTATAGGCCTCACGAGCATATCTCAGTTTTGGAAGCAATTATTGGTAACTGGGACTTTGCCTGAAGTTACTCCAGAGTCTTCCATGGCACTTCAATCACTACCTGGCAGGGTTTACTCTATTTTGGACAGCTGAATATGCCTTTTGGATTGTCTTTAACAAATGAAATGACACTTTCTATGTTTAATCATTCCCTATTTTGAAGATCCTTTTCTTGGCAAACAAGTGGGTGGGGTAACAGCCCTTGACACTTGAAACTTAACCACAGATGATCTCAAGACTGCTTTTCAGATGAGGAGGTTAACTCCTGACTGCTATAGGATAACAAAGCATTTAATTGAGTGCCATACTATAAAGTCTGATGTTTTGTTATTGTTCCATAATGCACAGATTTGATGTCTTTTGTCACAGTCTATTTCCTTCCCACAGATGAATTCTAGGATGAACTCATAAAACAATATCACAGTAGCTTGGGCAAATTTAGGATATAGCACACACAGTTCAGCTCTCCTTTCTCCTTTATTCTCAGATTCTAGGACCAGAGCATAGAATTACATCCAGGAGCTCAATAGAACTGCTAGCTGCCATGCGACCAAGCTATGAAAAGCTACTAAAACAGAAATGCTTCTAGCAATTAGAAAGTGGCATTTGTAAGTGGCAAACCATGTCCAAAATGAAGATATCATGGAATGATATCAATTATTATATTGGAACAATTGCCTGATGAAGTTATTGTCTCTTGAAGAAACAGCACTGGCTTGTTTATATTATATCTTCACCTGCACTATTATACAAGACCTGGTTTACCTTAAATGTTCTATAAGTGTTGTGTTGAAAAAAAAAAACTTTTTGTGCGGAAGACACTATTTTATGGGGAGAAGAAACAATCTCCATAGCTCCTTCACTACCATTCAGACAGAATTCCCGAGTCATCACCAGATCACAAGAGACCAGTCACATCACTTCAGATTCTATTCATCATGGACGCACTCCATCTGACCTTC
The DNA here is from genome assembly GCF_029834395.1 of Sorex fumeus. NCBI lineage: Eukaryota > Metazoa > Chordata > Mammalia > Eulipotyphla > Soricidae > Sorex > Sorex fumeus. The sequence continues at coordinate 39,168,984 of NW_026606063.1, read as the reverse complement.
AAACAGGGTGGCAACCTTCAAGCAGCTCAACTTTTCTTAATGAGAAATGAAGAATGACAACTCAGAGTCGAGGCGTTCAGTAAAATAACGCTTATTTGGCCTCAACTTTTTCACCTATAAATGGCAACAATCAAAGCAACCATTTCCCTTGCATTCTAAAGGAGATGGTGAGTGTTAAACTAAGGCAAAGAAGTCATTTGAAGATTACCTTTGATTTTTAAGGGAATTGTTTCTCCTCAGTCAATAATTAACCAGATATTTATGGATGTCCTTTGGAGTTCTAAGAGCATTACATTTGAAGTCAGAAAAATGGGTCCCAAATTTATGATTTGCTCTTTCATAACAGTATGGTATTGTTCAAGAGCACTTTGAGTATCTGTTTTCTCACCACTCTGAGTGGAGCTGTAACTGCTGCCTCATATTATTATATTCAAATTTAAAATTTTTTATTTTTAGGGTGTGGAGATAGAACCTAGAGCCTCAAATATGCTTAGCACAAGCTCTACCATGGAGCTAGTTAGCGCCTTCATAAGATTATTTTTGAGACAAAGAAAGTAATTTATATGAAAATAACTAGCACTGCTCCTGGTGCATAATTTACCTTAAGACTCTGTGTACGACACAAGTTTAAAAAGATTCAAAATATGTCATAGATATGCCACCGGATCCCATGCCAGGCTGTTTCATTCAGGGCAAACCAGATGTGGGCGGGTGAACTCTCCTCCCCGCCCCATGGACCCAGCCCGGGCAGCCAAAACCCCCCAGAACTCAACTGCCGCCATGCTCAAGGTTGCTCTCCATACCCTCGGATGAGCCTCACCCACGAGTGAATCTATCCCTGGACATCTCATACTTTATACCATCAATATACGATGAGTAGCACACCTCATTAGATGGGGTTTAAAATAGAAGGCAACCAATCTCAGGGGGGAAATATATTTATACAGATATAGATATAAGCATACAAGACTCAACCTTTAACAACATGTTACTAATCTCTTATAAAAGGGCTTATTGGCTCCTGGGTGAAATTCAACAATCTTCACAAACTTTCCTCTAAGAAACCTTTTTTGTCTCATTTTTAGTGGATTATTCATAAAAAGCAATACAAAATAAATTATTTCAATTCTGCTTTGGGGACTAGGTTTGGGGTTCAGGATAGAAATATGGTAGTGGGAAGATGTAATGGTGGTAGGACTGGTGTTCAAATATTAAATGTAATAAAATATTGTGAACAACTTTATAAAAATAAAATAAAAAATTATAAAAAATAAAAAGATTCAAAAGAGAAATACAAAAGAAATGCAATGCATCTTTACTGTAGTACAACTGTTACTAGGACAACACGTGTTTATGCCCACATGCTATCCGGGGTACAAGTGTAGCAATAGTGGATCAAAGTTGTGGGATGAGAGTTGGAGAATTCCCAGTTTATTCTAAAGTCAGCACTAGGCGACATCAAATTGAACTGAATTCAGAAATTCTAATACTCAGAGCAGTACCAGAGCTACTTTTGACTTGTTGAACAATCATTCTGATAGTTGCTCCATGATACCATAAAAACTTTCAATTCAACCACCACATCATTCAGATTGTTATCTTTTCACTGATGTTCTTTCTCTATCTTTTCTATACTTGGATCAGAGTTATGACGGAAGGCCAGACCAATAGTACAGCAGGTAGGGCGCTTGTTCTGTCTGACCAGGGTTTGATCCCCAGTACCACATATGGTATCCTGAGCACTGCTAGAAGCGATCCCTGAGCACAGAGCCAGAAGTAAGCCCTGAGCACTGCTGGGTGTGGCTCCCAAGCCAAACCAAATCAATACAACAAACAAACAAACAAACAGTGTTAGGGTGGAGCTAGAATACAGACTAAATTGTCTCCAAAGTGAAGAATCAAATGGTCACAGGCCTCTTTACTTGTGTTAAGATAGGTTTTCTTAAGGTAATTATTTCACTGACAAACTTCCTAAAGTTACAAAGTCATAGTTTTTGTTTCCTCTTAGAGATAATTTTATTTTGTTTTTAAAATTAAAAGCAAAATAGCTTGGAAAAGGGTCAGGTAACTTTGAAGATGTGGATCTTGGTTCATTCAAAAAGTGTTTAAAGGTTTAACTTATTGACACGAGTGGCATCCCACCAGTGGCTCATATGTGAACGTGACTTAATTATTCCAAGTTGCAGTACTGGTATCTACATGTTAAATGATTAAAGGAGAGCTTTTCCTACCTGAAAAAAATATAATCTGAGCTTCAGACATTTTTTTATTCCTCTCAAAGCTATGGCAACAATAAAAATTTTTTTTTGTTTAACAATGTAACTTCTTCCCTTTTGGCTCAACATTAGTGAACTAGCAGAAAAGTAGAGATAACTTTTCTAAAAATGAGGATTCAATAGAAACAGTCGGTAACTGAATGACTGAGGATAAATATTATTATTGAAAACAACAGTGATAATCACCATCACTAACCTTACTCACCCAAGCAATGATTCCTAAAATCATTTGCCTTATCATCAGCATATATGGAAAACTTAGTCTCTGTCTTAGATTTAGTCATTACACTCTCTGGTCTTCACAAATCTCTTCCTCTGGGTCTAGAATTTTTGTAACTTTCTTCTTTATGTACTTTACAACATTGCATTATAATAAAGAATTTTATTTATGAGACAAATTCAAGTAACATATCTTGACATTCCTTTCTGCTCTTTATGGAAGTTCCACCATTGCCCGCATCACCAAAGACTGACTCACATATATATTTCAACCATGGTAAGTCATTATGTTTTCTTCTTTATACATTTTCTAGTGATGTATCTTAATAAAAAAAAACATGTCAGTTAAGCTTTAAAAAAAACAGTTCCAAGTCTGGAAAGTTAGCAAATGGCTAACTTTATAATATATACACATAATCCCTATATGTGTTCGATCCCAGTCACTACATATGGTCCCTTGAGCCCTGTCAGGAGTGATCTGTGCACAGAGCCAAGAGTAAGCCCTGAACACAACTAGGTGTGGCTCTAAAACAAAAACAAACCAAAAAAAAAGTTTCTGGCATTAATCTGAAATAACCACTGGAAGTTAAAATTAAATATGACTTCAGAGATATATTTAGTCTAGACATAGTTCAGAACCTCAGAGGCATCAAAGAATTAAAGATGTTAAATGGGCTCTGTATAATTTTCTATTTAAAATCAATAAACAGGTTTTGAATATGATGCCATAACTTGCAACAGACAAACACTTCTGCCAAGAACAATTGGGAAAATAAGAAACAAACAATAATGCTATTTGAAGGCATTAGAGCGCTGCAGAGGTCTCCAGGATGAGATCTGGAGAAGAGTTTTTGGCGATGAACCCAAAAATCTGCACACTAATTTATTGGTGTTTCGTAAGAGGCAGCAAAGCCAGGAGAACTTCTGACATATTCATAGAGATGTAGAAGTGAAAACCAGAGTTCAGAACTACCAAGGGAGACCAAGGGAGAAGGGATTTACGGACTCAAGGTAACAGAGAGCAGAGGAAGATAGGGATGTAAGCCTATTAGTATGTACTGAAGACAAGTACATGGTGGAAGACAGGAGTTTAAAAAGCAAAGGAAAAAATGGTTAAAAGAAAAATGGAGTTTCTACAAACCTGACAGCTAGGTTCCGCCTTTAGAGGCTTTCCTAACATGCTGTAGGCTCCTTGTTGGCACACATGAAAAAATACCATGTAAGATCAGTTTTGAACACAATGCAGACAGAACCTTATAAAAACTGCATTCTAGTAATAAGTCTGCGAATTTCCTGAATTGACTGTGGAAATGTCCTTCTCACTCTAGCTACATGCCAAAGGACAAGATGAATCTTGGGTGGAGAAAAAACATAATTTCAGATCACTAAAATTTCTTTTTCCCTTAAATTTTTATTAGTGAAACACCATGAGGTACAGTTGTAGACTTACAAATTTTTGTGCTTGGGTTTCAGTTATACAATGATCGAATACCCATCCCTCCACCAGTGCCCATTCTCCACCACCACCAGTCCCAGTGTCCCTCCCAGCCCCCTCCCCCCGATCCCACCCTACCTCTGTGGCAGGACATTCTCTTTTTTTTTTAATCTCCTTTTGAGTGCTCAGATTACTAAAATTTTTCATGCACAATTTTTCATGCTAAAACTCAATAAAAATTTACGTTTGTCAAGAAAAGAAAAAAATAGACAATGGAAATAGTCTTATAAGATCAGAAATAAACTGTAGAAGATCAGAAATACACTTGAAATATTTAAAAGAATATCAAGAATGTATAAGGAAACAAAGGGCAAATAGATATGTATAAATAATTATTATCAGTAATAATATTAGTGCTCATTTGGACTTAAAATATTTTTGAAGTTAAAGACAACAGCAAAAAAGTACACTGGATTGAAGTAGTCTAATGTTCTAAAATTTGGATTACTTATACAAAGTGATACTAAGCTCTAATTGAAGATATTTATAATAGTGTTTATAGCAACCACTAAAAGTACATATAACAGACATATATAACAGAGAATACAATTAAAATATGATTAATTTTTGAAAGTAAGAAAAAGAAAAAAATGAAGAGGGCATAAGGAGAAAATAAGAATATACTGATATACATTAATCCTAACTAAAATGCAAACTAATTCTTTGTAATGAAAAGTAGAATTTTGAACAAAGGACATTCTACATGCTACTTATAAAAGCATACTTTTTATATAACAATCCTCAAAACATAAAAGTAAAATGATTTAAAAAAAGACAGGCCATGTAAATACTATCCAAAACTGTGATAATATTACAGTGTACCTAGTAACAGCTTTACTACCTGCTGAGAAAATATGGATAGGACTTAAGAATAAAAAATTAATCCATAAGTATAATGGCAGAGCTGCACACCCCTCTCAACAACTGACGGAACTACTGAAACAAAAAATTCCTAAATCAGCAGATATAGATTTATCCATTTATTATTAACAACCTGATCTAATTGATGGCCATAGAACACTGCAGCCAGTAATTGCAGAAAACATATATATATTTTTAATTTTTATTAGTGAAACACCATGACGTACAGTTGTAGACTTACAAATTTTTGTGCTTGGGTTTCGATTATACAATGATCAAATACCCATCCCTCCACCAGTGCCCATTTCCAACCACCATGGATCCCAGTATCCCTCCCACCCCCATCCCGCCTATCCCACCCTGCCTCTGTGGCAGGGCATTCCCTTTTGTTCTCTTTCTCCTTTTGGGTGTTGTGGTCTGCAAAAGAGGCATTGAGAGGCAATCATGTTTGGTCCACAGTCTACTTTCAACATGCATCTCCCATCCTGGGAGGATCCTCCCAACACCCTTTATTTGGTGCTCCCTTCTCTATCTGAGCTGCCCTTTCCCCTAGCATGCCCGACTGGCCTCTAAGCCATGGAGTAATCCTCCTGGTACTGATCTCGGCTATTCTTGGGTATTAATCTCCTATTTTGTTACTTTAAAACATACATTTTTTAATGGCTATAAAGAATATTTATCAAAAGGGCTTTTTTTCTGAGCCAAATAACAGATTTCATCAAACTTAAAAGAAGTAGAAATCATTTTGTTCTATTCTCTGACCACAAAAGAATAAAGGTAGAACTTAATAATTAAAAAATAGCTAGGATATAAGAAATGGAATATAACACCTACTATATATAACTCATGTTCAAAGGAAAATAAAAACTGAAATTCGAAAATATTCAATTGAATGCAAATGAAAATATGACATGTCAAGATCTCTGAGATGGAATTATTGCTCAAGGGAAATTTATAGCCCTAAATGCACACATCTGTAAAGAAGAGAAGAAAAGATAAAAGATGATGATTGGTAGTCATTTTTGGGAGCTAAAATGGAGCACATACTGCTACCACTACTGTTGCTGTTGCATAAAATAGAATCCAGGGAATAAAATAAACACGTAAAATAAAGTCAATAAAGTAAAAAAAATGGTTCTTTGAAAAGAAAAGCTTTGACTTTGAAAGTTTTAAAAAAGATAAACTTCGTCATGATGAGGTTATCAACAATGATCAAGAAAGAAGAATGCATAAATTATCAATACTACAAATTATATGGGGCTACAGCAATAGCACAGCGGGTAGGGCGTTTGCCTTGCGCGGGGCCAACCCGGGCCAACTGGGCCGACCTGAGTTTGATTCCTCTGCCCCTCTCTGAGAGCCTGGCAAACTATGGAGAGTATCTCGCCCGCATGGCAAGCTCCCCGTGATGTATTCGATATGCCAAATACAGTAACAACAAGTTCCATATTGTTATTGGGTCCACTCAAGCAAATCGATAAACAATGGGAGGACAATGACAGTGACAATGACAAATTTTATATGTGTGTATATATATATATATGTACAGTGAGAGTGCTATAATTACATAGACCCTAGATGTGAAGATGAGAGGACATATTGGATATAATGAACAACTTTGTGGCAGAGGACCAGGAAATCTAGGTTAAACAAATTCTTTAGAAAAAAAAATAATTAGCCAAAACTGACACAAGAGTAAACAAATATTTAACTAATCATTTTCATATTAAAGAAATTAAATTTATACGTTTCCCAGAAAGAAATTTTCTTTTCCATATGATTTCACTGGTGAAATCATCATAACATTGAAAGGAGTAACATTAATCTCATACCAATTCTTTCTGAGAAACACAGAGAGAGAATACTTCCCAGTGTATTTTTATTATACCTGCATCACTTTGATACCCAAAATTTAAAAGTCATTGTATTAAGGAACTCCAACAGAAAACTGGGCAAATACTTGAAGAAGCACTTCACAAAAAAAAAAAAAGATGTAACTATTGTTCATTAGCATATGATGAGGTCGCTTAGTATTCATATTAAGAATGTAAGAAAATCTAATAATAAAATACCAATACATAGCTACCAGAATGTCTAAAATTTAAAAGAATACAATACCACGGGTTCTTGATGAAATGCAAGCTGAATTATCATCATTCTCGGTATAAGCTGATTACCATCACTCTGAAAAAGTTATAGTGTTTTAATAAAATAAACTTACATATCTCCTATTCTAGGAACTGCATCCTAAGCCCTAGGTATGTATTTATCAGAAATCAAAAGGTTAGTTCATTGCAGCCTATTTGTAAAACCCCAAGGAAGAAATGTGCCAAAGGTTAGACACCAGAAACAGATGAAGTGTAGCATAGTCATATAATAGCACATTTTATAGCGCTGGCAAAGAATATACTGTCTCATTCAACAATATGGACGAATCTCATAAAACATTTAGTCAAAGGAGCGAGACCTAAAAGAGTACATAAACCAATCAATGTTGATAGATATAACCATAGGCTATTAGGTGGGAGGCCTTGAGGGCTGAGGGCAGGTACATATAAAGTGAGATTCAGATGATGTTGGTGATGTTTTAGCTATCTTACTTAATTCTTTTTTTTTTTTTATTAGTGAAACACCATGAGGTACAGTTGTAGATTTACAAATTTTTGTGCTTGGATCTCGGTCATACCACGATCAAATACCCATCCCTCCACCAGTGCCCATTTTCCACCACCAGGATAATATCCCTCCCCCCCCATCCTCCCATCTCCCCATCCCCCCCTGCCACTGTGGCAGGGCATTCCCCCCTGTTCTCTCTCTCCTCCTGGGCGCTGTGATCAGCCAAAGAGGCATTGAGTGGCGAACATGTTCAGTCCAGTCTACTTTCAACCTGCATCTCCCCTCCTGGGAGGATCCTCCAAACACCCTCCACTTGGTGTTCCCCTTTCTATCTGAATTGTCCTTTCCCCTAGAATACCCAGCTGGCCTCTAAGTTATGGAGTAATTCTCCTGGTGTTGCTCTCAGCTATTCTTGGGTATTAATCTCATATTTTATTATTTTATATCCCCCAGATGAATGCTATCTTTCTATGTCTATCCCTCTCTTTCTGACTCATTTCGCTTAGCATGATACTTTCCATATTGTACCACTTGTATGTAAAGTTTATGACTTCATCTTTTCTAAGAGCCACATAGTACTCCATTGTGTAGATGTACCAAAGTTTCTTTAACCAGTCATCTGTTCTTGGGCACTCAGGTCTCTTCCAGTTTCTGGCTACTGTAAAGAGTGCTGCAATGAACAAACAAGTGCAGATGTCACTTCGGCTACACGTTTTGACATCACCCCCCAATCATATGATCATCTAATCTTTGATAAAGGTGCAAGAAATGTGAAGTGGAGTAAAGAAAGCCTCTTTAACAAATTGTGCTAGCATCACTGGACGGCTACATGCAAAAAAATGGGCTCAGAACTCTGCCTAACACCATGTACAAAGGTAAGATCAAAATGGATTAAAGACCTCAACATCAGACCAGAAACCATAAGATACATTGAAGACAAAGTTGGCAAAACCCTCCATGACATTGAGGCTAATGGTATGTTCAAAGATGACACGCCACTGGCTGAGCAAGTGAAAACAGAGATAGATAAATGGGACTATCTTAAACTAAGAAGCTTCTGTACCTCCAAAGAAACAGTGACCAAAATACAAAGACAGCCTACAGAATGGGAAAGAATATTTGCCGAATACACATCTGACAAGGGGTTGATATCAAGGATATACAAAATACTGGTTGAACTCCACAAGAAGAAAACATCCAACCCCATCAAAAAATGGGGCAATGAAATGAACAGAAACTTTCTCAAAGAAGAAATCCGAATGGCAAAAAAGCACATGAGAAAATGCTCTACATCATTAATCATCAGGGAGATGCAGATCAAAACCACAATGAGATACCATCTCACACCTCAGAGACTGGCTCATATCTTACTTAATTCTTAAAGGTGCAAAGACTGTGAAAATGCTTTAAGCTATAGAGTTATGATATATAGATTTTTATCCTATAATAAAATGTTGTCACTGTCACTGTCCTCCCATTGTTCATCGATTTGCTCAAGTGGGCCCAGTAATATTGTGAGACTTGTTACTGTGTTTGGCATATTGAATACGTCATGGGTAGCGTGCCAGGCTTTGCTGTGCGGGCGAGATACTAATTTTACAATGCCTATAAATGCCAATACATTACCTCTTTAACCGTACCCTACTTAAGATCCTCTACGTGAGTGTCAGTCCTGAGTCACAAAAGAAATCAGAAGATTGTGTTTCTGATCCAATCACTTGGTTGGATTTCTAATACAACTAAACAGAACTTGGTGATATGGTGTGTATGAACTTGGTGCTATGGGGTGATTGTGTGTGTGTGTTTGTGTGTGTGTGTATGTGTGTGTGTGTGTGTGGTCTTGTTTAAGCACCCCCCCCACACACACACCACAACACCTCAGTATAATGTCCAAGAGTAGAGAGAGAGTAAGAGGGAAATTGTCTGCCACACAGGCAGCGGAAGGGGTGAGATGGGAGGTGGGAGGGATACTGGGGACATTAGTGGTGGAAAATCTACACTGGTAAAGGGAAGGGTGTTCGATCATCGTATGACTGAAACTCAAACATGAAGGCTGCATAACTGTAGCTCATGGTGATTCAATAAAAAAAATAACAGTGCCTAAAATAAAATTTGACAAAAATTATCATTCTAAGACTTACTGTAAAAAATCTTAAAGATGATAATTTTTATTAAAGGGGTCACACCACGTGCTGCTGCGGGCCAGGATCAAGAGGCCCCTAGGTCACTGCAGGCAGGCCTAACGGTTCAATGACTGGTTGGTACTGTGGTGCTTGGGACCACCTGAGACACACCTGTCAATGCTCAGGGGCTTTGGTGTGCTGGGGACTGAACTCAGGGCTTCATGCATGCTGGGCAGGGCCTTTGTACTTCATTCCTTTGAGCCATACCTCTCAGAGATGATCTGAAGCTTGTAATTGTATTCACCAGTTAAGCTCCTCAGAATGTCTGTAAAATACTCTCAGTCTTTACAAAATCATTTTAAAAGAGGAAATATATATGTTACTGAATTTTCTATGCACTGGAATTTAAGACTAATTAGCCACTGTTATTTTAAGAGAAATATTTGCAGTTATTAGTATCAAATAACCTCTTACTTTGAGAAACACATCTTGAAAATTATAAAAACAAATTTGTTTTAATACTAAAGATTAAACATTTTAAGCAAGAAGCAATATAAATATGGGACTGGAGAGATGGTACAGAGGGTAGGGTGCTTGCCTTGCACATGGCTGACTGGGTTTGATCCTGGTCCTCAAGATCCAGTAGTGATCCCTGAGTAACACCTGAGTACTGGGGGTGTAGCACCAAAACAAAGAAAGAAAGAAAGAAAGAAAGAAAGAAAGAAAGAAAGAAAGAAAGAAAGAAAGAGAGAGAGAGAAAGAGAGAGAGAAAGAGAAAGCAAGCAAGCAAGCAAGCAACAAAAAGAACAAAAGAAAAAAGAAAGAATGCAGGAAAGGAAGAAAAAGAAGTTTTATAAGTACCCATGACTCTTTGTGTTGCCTTAAGAACTGAACATCTGCGGCCAGAGTGATAGTACAGCATTTGCCTGTAGGGCATTTGTCTTGCACAGGGTTGATCCAGGTTCCATCCCCAGCATCCCATATGGTTCTCTGCACACCATCAGGAGTGATTCCTGAGTGCAGAATCAAGAGTAATCCCTGAGTATCACTGTGTGTGACCCCCCCCCCCCCCAAATAACTGGAAGATCTTAAAATTTGATTTTCAAACAATTTGATAAATTACTACAATTAAATTACTCAGTATTATGGTTTGTTTTACATAATTGGTTTCAAGTAATTGAACACTTTGCAAAATGTTAGTGGGAAAGGTGACATGTGTTAAATATTTATGAATATTACTTTGAAATTAACTCTTATAATCTTTAATGATACCCTAAAATCTGAATGTTAATTTGTTCTATCAAATACCGTGAAAAAAATCCATTATTTTTAAATTCTGAAAGGGATGATTATGATATGATGTTTAATGTAAACACCACAACTCACAAATGTTTGACAATACTTAGTCTCCACCCATTCCCAGATTTCACAATAGGGAAACCAAGACCAAACCCAGTTCAGCAATTCAACCAGGACACATTTTAGTTAGGGGCAGCGTCAGCATCAGCACTCAAGGGTCTGGTAATTGGTCCAGTGTTTGCTGCATCAGAGCATAATATATCTATCTCTTCTAGCACTGTGTCATAGGTACTCCTTGACTTATTATATATATATGTATATATATATGTATATATATACACACACACACACAAAAGCACAAAAGGGTATTTGGTAATCTCTAGCTATTAAAAGGTTGCAATGTTTGACTGTGAAATTTCATGAATAAAATGGGTCTTTACAGTCCCTTCAACCTCCGATAAATTTGGCTTTCACCAGCTAAAGTCTGAAAACATCTTTGGATAATTTTCAGCAGAGAAATAATAAATCAAGGATGTCACGGTCTGAGGAGGGAGAACTTTTCCAATTTTCATAAACAAAAACTTCAGTGACAGCCGCTTTCAGGATTTGGATGTAATTTTCCTAACTGATGTCTTCACTGTGGTGTGCCTTGGCTATCTTCCACTCACTAGCCAATCTTGGGGGGAAAGTGATTTATGTTGACATCACATCGACGTGAAAATCTGATCAAGTACAGTGGAACTCTGCAGGCTCGCTGGGGAAAGCAGGAAACACGTCACCATTCACATGTAGATAAGATAAAGAGAAGGTACATCTATGAAAGCACTGCTGTCCTGCTCTGGGCTGTAAATTGGCAGTCAATTAGTAGTAAAGGACATAACCTCAAGAAACTGCCCAATGAACTGGCTCTACAAACTCAGAAAGAGAAAAGTTAGAAAGCCTTCATAGTGCCGAAACCTTACTTTGATGTAAGGTGATGCTAAGCCGATCACCAGTATTTGGAAGAATGTTCATACTTCCATGACTAGAACAGAACTAAGAATCATAATCAGGGGCTTGTAGAGAGATGGTGGGTCAAAGATTGGTGGCAATCTTCACTTCCACTCCAATCTCAGAAGTGTTTTCTCACCTTGGGCAATTTTCTGAGAGTACAGATTTGAGGGCTCCAATTCCAGAGATCAAGAGTCAATAGGCCCGGTGTATGCATGTAAATCTATGATGAGAGTATGTGTGAGTCCAGAGTGAATTCTGAAACAAAGCTTAAGTGAATCTGATTATCTTTTTGAGGTTAAAAAATCATGATTTCCAGTCCAGTTTGAAATATGGGATAGAAACATAGAAACATAGAATCTCTATGTTGCATAGGTGCTGCTTAATTTTAAAACATAACTTTAAAAAATAACAATTTAAATTCACAAGAATTTACAAAAGTGAATAGAGAACTTCTATAAACTTTCAGCAAGATTTCCCTGATGATAATATTTTATATAATTAGAGCACATTTGAAAACTATGAATTTAGAGATAAGATCATATTTGGATTTTAATAGTTTTGTCATACATTGTTGATTATATATGCTTGTGTATGTATACTATATACAGGTGTGCAAAATTTAATCAGGTAGAGATTTGTGTAATCATCATTATAACCAAAATGTATAACTGTTTCACCGTCATAAAAATTCCTTTGCTTATTTCATGGTAGTGATACTTTCTCTTACCCTCAGCTCTAACCTAAGCAAGCATTAATTGATTCTCCTCCACTATTATTTTGTAACTTAGAGAATGCTATATAAATGCAATCATACCATATATAACACTTTGAGATTGGATTTTATTTTGAAGTTTTTCTGATATATTTATTTTAAGCAGTTTAGTATATAAAACAAAAGTAAAAGCAGACAGAATCTTTTTCAGAATATAATGAAAAAAATATAATGGAGATTGTACAAAAATAAAAATGAAATTATTTAAGGATGTTCCCAGTAAGATTTATGCTTCATAAATTTCTTTATAAAAAAAACACAGAGACATTCCCTAAAAAAAGAACAGCTAGAGTAAAATGATTCTGAATTGGTCTAAGGGTACACAGAGAATTATTCAGAATCTTAAACATGTAAGCATATCTCAATTTTAAATTTACAACTAAAATAATGTATTAGAAAGAATAGCTCTAGATAATTAATACTTAATTATCAGGAAGTAAAATTATCTTCTCCTTAATGTATTTACACAGCAATGTCATAATCAGGAATAGGAGCTGGAATCAGATTCTGTTTGAATCCCAGATCTGTCATTTATTAGTCAGACGACTCTGGATAAGTTACTTAATCTTGCTGTGCCCTTCCAATAGGTGTGACTGAAAAACATGGTGATGAGAACAGTTCCTGGACTTTATCACTAGATGGATTAAATGAGTAGATGCTTGTAAGGTGCTTACACCAGTATCTGATACAAATTTCATATTTATAGTAATAATAATAACTGTTATTACATTTTTTCTTATTCTCACACTTTTTATCTTCTATTTTTTTTGAAAATAACCAAAACCAAACTTTATCCTTGATTTTTGTCACTACTTCTTTCATGCTTTCTTAATTTCCTTACACACACTGAGTATACAATAACCAAAACTTTACTAATATACACATAAAGACAACATGCCACGTGCAGCATTTAAGATAAAGTTCTGAATCAGTCTTTCAAGTTTTATTATGAAATTCCACTAAAATCATTGATTAGTTTAAGGGAGAAAATACTGACAAAACATTGACTAGGTCTTTTGATTTGGGAAATATCTTCATAATTATTCTTTTATGCCCTTCAGCAAAGTTTTATAATTTTTTCCTATACATGCTGCACAATTCTAATTAGGTTTATTCACCAAGAGCTGTATTGATTCTGTTCTCCCAATAAATTCTCTCTTAAATATCTATTGGTATCTGCTGTTATATAAGAAGATGATTTGTTTCAGTATGTAGCACTGTAGCACTGTCCTCCCTTTGCTCCTGCGGGTCCAGTAATGTCTCCATTGTGAGACTTGTTGTTACTGTGTTTGGCGTATCGAATATGTCACGGGTAGCTTGCCAGGCTTTGCCATGCAGGCGAGATACTCTCAGTATAGTTTCAGTATTGTAATCTTAAATCTGACCATATTTTATAAGTATATTTTCAGTCAATTCTTTTGAAATGTTTAGGATGAAAAATAATCTGTTTCTAAGGATAGCTTTGCTTCCTTTCCCCCCCAATGTTCTTTTATTCTTAGTTAAAGACAGAATAAAAACTCTCTCCTATCTTCTGGTTAAATAACAGTAGTTACAGGTGATGGAGGGCTGGAGCAATAGCACAGCGGGTAGGGCGTTTGCCTTGAATGTGGCCGACAGGGCGGACCCGTGTTTGGTTCCTCTGCCACTCTCAGAGAGTCCAGCAAGCTACTGAGAGTATCTCGCCCACACGGCAAAGCCTGGTGAGCTCCCCGTGACGATATGCCAAACACAGTAACAAGTCTCACAATGTTACTGGGCCCGTTTGAGCAAATTGATGAACAAAGGGAGGACAGTGACAGTGACAGGTGATGGAAACTTTGTTAGAATTTTAGGTTCCTCAAATAGAATGCTATATTTAAGGTAAAGGCCCCCAATATTGATAAGAAATATAAGTATTAAGTATTCTTTTTGGGGACACACTCAGCGATGCTCAGGGGTATTCCTGGCTCTGCACTCAGAAATTACTCCTGGCAACGCTCAGGGGACCAGATGGGATGCTGGGAATAGAAGTTGGGTTGGTTGCATATAAGGCAAATGCCCTATCCAGAGGATCCGTTCTGGCCCACTATGAAATTTTCTTTAATTTTCTTTAAAGTGCTTTAAATATATCAACTCATTTAATCCTCACAACAATCCCATTAGGGATAACTGAAATTAATCTCCCCAAATAGTATTCTTATAGAAAGATATGTTGATGTTTTTTCCATTCACAAATCACAAATCATCCTGTTATTCGTCGATTGCCTCGAGCAGGCCCCAGTAACATCTCTTTCATCCTAGCCCTGAGATTATATTCAAGATTCTTTAGGAGAATGAGACCCATTAGTAATGCTGTAATCAGTTAGTTATACTTAAACTACTTCTGAAGGTAAGCCAACAAGTTTTTATTTACTTTTGCTTCTTAGGTCACACTCAGCGATGCTCAGGGGTTACTCTTGGCTCTGCACTCAAAAATTACTCCTGGCGGTGCTTGGGGGACCATATGGGTTGCCGAGGATTGAAATTGGGTGTGCTGCATGCAAGGCAAACACCCTACCCGCTGTACTATGGCTTTGACCCCAACAAGTTATCACGTGTCCTTTAACCCCAAAGGATCTTGATTTCCAAGTATGTCAGTGAGTCAGTTTGAGCTCTAGAATTCACTCTTACTCAATCAGAATAAAACAAAATACCCACAAATCTAACTTGACTGTTCTAAATCCATGGGACAACAGAACTGAGCACAAACCTTTGAGCATTATTAAATAAATCTTTCAAAGTCCTATATTATGCAATTCTGGGATTTATATGGAAAGTCAGCATTAGAAAAGCAAGGGAAGCTAGATGTTAGAAAAATTATATTTCTGGCTTTTATTAAATCTTTTTAAGTTAAAAATTATGTTAGGTATATTTTTCTAGACCTTTTTCTTTAGTGATAACATCAGTAATTTGTTATCTATTTTGTTGCAAGGAAATATTGTGATCTATTTGAATATGAATATACATGTTTATGTTATCAGCTTTACATTCTGTGCCCTGTGATAAACATGCCTTTGGAGTTTGGGGGAGTGGTTGAGGTATACTGAGCTTAGTCAGGACTTGGGCTGGAGCACTAGCACAGTGGGTAAGGCATTTACCTTGCACATGGTCGACCCGGGTTCGATTCCTCCTTCCCTCTTGGAGAGCCCAACAAGCTACTGAGAGTATCCCGCCTGCACGGCAGAGCCTAGCAAGCTCCCCGTGGTGTATTCTATATGCAAAAAACAGTAACAACAAGTCTCACAATGGAGATGTACTGGTACCCGCTCGAGCAAATCACTGAACAATGGGAGGACAGTGCTGCAGACAGTGCTACTCAGGACTTGTTCCTGCCTCTGTCTCTGTACTCAGAGATCACACCTGAGCTCAGGGGGTCATATGTGGTGCTGGGAATTGAAGTGGAACTGGCCAAATGCAAGACGAGCACCTTAGCCCTGACCTCCCAGGTTTCCTAAATATCTTGTTCTAAAAAATATACTGATTACTATGAACTATGAATTATTGCAAATGTCTTATAAATATCCACCCATTTAGTCTTCTTTATAGTTCTTGAAAGTATGCACAGAATTCAATCAGATTCAATAAGGAAATTAAATAAATCTAATTCAATAAAATAAAATTTTAATAAATTTCTTGCCAATTTTGTCATACACAACACTGTGACAAACTTCTTCACCCATTCATACCTTTGTGCAAAAGTAGCTGTAGGTTCCTTAATCTAAATTAAAGGGGTGTGTTTCCAACAGAAGGAGAGTGGTGGCAAAAAGAGCAGAGGGTACAGAGATAGGAAACCTGGAAGGTAAAAGGTGTGCCTGGGAAACCACAAATGAGGAAAAAGGCAGAAAATAAACAGTTACCGAACATTTAGTATTCACCAGACACTAACGCTAGAAGTTTTGACATACATGACATGGTCAGCCCTCACAGGAACTATTTGCAGTAAGGTATAATAATGTCCTTTTCATAAATGAGGAAACAGAAACACAAAGAGGTTAGTCACTTGGGAAGTTTACACAGCCAGTAAGTAATTGAGGTACTGCAACTATTAGGTAAATTAAGTTAAACAAGCTGCTTAATCTCCTTGGTTAAATTTTAGTTCAATGGTAAAATGGGAATCAAAAGACTTAACCTATGGGGATAATAAATAAAGGTGGTGTATATGTACTATAAACTCATTACCAGGAGCAAATGAACATTTAAGCTAATTTTTAAGTGGCCTAGAACAATTTTTCTAAGAAGCTTACAATCTTAGAATAAAAGAGTAGTAAAAAAAAAAAGAATAAAAGAGTAGTTACAGCTAAACATTATGCAAAGCCATATGCCTTTTAAATCTTCTCTTGATTCTATGTTGAAGAAACATATAAACTAAATTTACACACAGCAAAAGGACCATTGAATTATAATATATTGGAGTGTATCCTTCCAATCAATGAGAAATTCTTTATGTAGCACCTCAAAAATTACCATCTGGTCCCTGTATTCCTATAGGAAGAACTTAACAGACAAAGATGAATGTTCTATTTGCCATTCTTCACTTTCCCATTAAAATCCTAATAAAAAGTGAATAACATGACACAATGAGCTTTCTAGATTTCTCCATAAACTGCTGTCACTTATCTCTATTAACCCTTCATCAAGGCTCTTGATATATAAAAGTATCGATTTCACCTGAATAAAATAAACATAATGTTTAGGCAAAAGATTAGGAGAGGAAAAAAATCAGTCACATTTATTCATTTTTATATAGAAGAAGAGAACTAAGATGTTTCATACTCAAAAGAGTAAATAAAATTCAAAGTGTGATAAGCTTGAAATAAACCATAGAAATAAACATATAACACATATCTGCCATTTACTAAATAAAATTTTAAAATAACACATAAGAAAAGCAAGCAAAAGAGAAAGAAAATATAAAAAACATTAACTGGGGGATCAAATGGCAGTTATTCGCACAGTACCTTACATTAGGGGAACACAACAAAGACAGATGTTCCCTCACTCAGGGAATTTTCTTAGTGGTTGAGATCCATCACTGGAACTTGGGCAAAAGCAGAAGGGTAAGGTTGTAGAGAGATAATTTTAGGGAAATGTTTGTGATAAAATGTGGAGTGGAAATATCAAGTTCAGTAAATAATAAACTGATCCTTGATCTCCAAGTTAAAAAATACCTAAAACCCAAGCACAAAAATTTGTAAGTCTATAACTGTACCTCATGGTGTTTCACTAATTAAAAAAAATACCTACATGAGAATAACATAACATTATAGCTTCTGGAATGGCTCCGTCTCATTTCACACTGGAAAAGAATGCACTGCATTCCCTCAATCACTGTAGCACTCCTACACTCAAGACTGTTGTTTTGAAGACATGGAGAAGACAAATGCAGTATAACTGGATTGGACACAACCAGGTAACTTCCTACTTATTCATGCAGTAAAATTAAAATCAAACAACCTTCTGGAATTAGTTGATATTCTGTCAGTGAGTAGGATTTTGAAAAACCATGTTCAACTAAGGGGACTTTGGAGAAGCAAAAAGATGAAGTACGATATGGCAGAAAGTCAACTTGAAGATTAATCCCTTTAAAACAAATAATCTGGGATATGACAAGGTTAGTCATCTCTAACAGTAAATCCCTCACTTGTGGTCATAATAACTTTTATTTTTATTAATATTCTTTATAAAAGAAATGGGAAACTGGAGCTTATGAACTCAACAGTTTTGAAATTGCAATGAAGTCTGAACAATAAGGACCAAGTTCAGTAAGATTGGGGTTAGGCTACATAGGTTAGAATCCGGCAACTGAAAACTGAGACTAAAAACTAGATTTCTTGAGAAATTTAGGAGTTCAGAGGTAACTCATAGAGGGACTGGGAGGAGGTACCTCTACATTTTGCTTAATATATCACAAGTGAATACATAAGCATGATCCTGAAATGTACGGTAAACCAGGACAATTATAAGTCATAAATACTTATTGAATGCTAGCACATGATAAGCAGTGTGCTTAGTGCACTGCATAGATTAGTTTATTTAGCCATGACTAAAATTATAAAAGGTAGGTACTATTATTATCTGCATTTTATAAGTGAAAAAACTGAGTCACAAAAAGATAAATGAACTTATCTAGGTAATGTTAAATCATTAGTTCACACAAATGACTACCAGAGGTTAGCCTTGGTTCTAACACTAGTAAAAAACTATTTCTTAATTCAGGAGATAAAGTTGGGAAACTCTATCCTATGAAGACTGGCGTATATTTTTTGATCTTTCCCAATGTTAGGTCATTATATGCTTATTTGGTTGTTCCTTTTGAATGCTGTGTAAAAAGATTTAAAGATTTGTCTTTGTTATTATGAATACTAAAATCTGATAGTCAAATTATCTATTGAAGACTGAATTGATTACATGCTAAATATATATCATATTTAATAATAAGGAATCTATAAGAAGATATGTTCAGAACATAGTTACATAGCACAGTTCAAAATTTACCAAATAACTAGATCTGCTCTAATAAATAGTAGGTTTCAATATATTATTATGCTTCTTAAAATTTTAGGAAACGACTACCAACTTTCTGTGTTTTTTTTTTTTTTGCTTGTTTTCATTTACCTCACCAAGTCTCCAAATTATTTAAGTCTGTTGAAACTATAAAAAAGCTAACTAGATTCAGGCTATCTCAAAAAGTAGTAAGATAACTTCCAGGGCTTAGCATAAATTAAATCTCTGTTCTTTCTTGTAGGAAGCACATGACCACAGAATCTTGTCTTGTTCTCCTATTCCAAAAGAGGCAACAAAGACCATAGGAGTCCTAAAAATCCTTTTATCCCCGTTGAACACATTTTTTCCTGTTGGGGAGAGTAGGCCCAGTTGAAAAAAGGGGAAAATACTTCTTTCCCAAAACAGGATGACTCAGAATAAGGCTTATCTCAAGTTATATTCAAATATACTATCCACTTACAAAAGAAGAGATAAATAGTTCAGAGATCAGAATTGAAAGGAAAATATATTCCTTTATAATTTAAAACCTTAACTTCACAGTTGATTCAACTGAGTTCAAGAAATAAAAGTGATTTCACTTAGTAACTCCCCAAATCCTTTAAGTGTTTCAGTGTTTTCTTGACTTGATCACTTGATTATATATTATATTATATTATATGCACATATCTGTATATGTAAATATGTATTCTTTACATGCAATTATCTGGATTTGTGATTTTAATTATGATATTCAACTACGAGCAACTGTTAAAAGTTACTGTTTCTCATTTTTTCTTTATTAAAAACACTCAGAAGACATCTGAAACATTGTCCACTATCACTAATTATCAAGGCGGTCCTAATCAAAATGACAAGGAGTGATCAAAGAGATAGTCTAATGGGTAAGGTGCTTGCTCTGCATGTAGCCAACCCTGGTTCAATACCCTGTACCTCATATGGTCCCCAGAGCCCCACTAGAAGTGATTCCTGAGTGCAGAGCTAGAGGTAAGGCCTGAACACTGCCAAGTATAACCCCCTAAAATAAAACAAGATATTTTGCATTAATACATTGAGAAATAATTACTTGAATAATAATAAAATCAATAGTTATAAATGTTTGTTTTATTATATATTTGAAGGGATCAAAAACACAATTTACTACAAATTGTATATTGTACATAAGAAAGAGGAGTAAAGGATTATTCCAGGTTTTTCATTCCTTCAACAGAAAAATCAGAATTGCCATTGAGATGAGAACTACAGAAGAAAAAAAAATTAATGGAGAATGGGAAACTAGGAACTTAAGTTTCAGAATATTTTAAGCTATACTAAAATAAAACTTAACAGTTCTTTTATTATTTTTCATGATGAAGATACATATATTTCTGGCATGGAGAAGTAGGTGATATTACATTTCCACAACATTAATAATTTTCATTCAAAATTCCTCACTGCTTGGGCAGGAATTATTTGTAAACTACTCCCAAAGTCATTCCTAGAAAGACTGCAACATCTTGATTTGGTTTCCGAGTTTGGATTGACATTCTGGTCTAATTTTGGAGTTCGGTTACGGGGCCACATACATCTCAGAGGAATATAACAAAGATGAAATTCTGGATGAATTCCAAGGGTACATTTTCACTAAGAGAGAGAGAAAAAAAAGATCTACATTTGGGAATAGAAATAGAAAGGCTAACATCTGACACTTGAGTCCAGGTGCTTTCTAGGCTGGGAAGAATTGAGAAGAAATAAGAATAATTTATCGATGAAAAACTATGAATTTTCAGCATGAACCAGCTGCCGTTCAGTGGTTGTCTTCTCCCAGGCTCTCACTACAGGCAGTTCTCATGTGTTACGTCCCAGGACTATCAACTAAGATCCCTTTCTCTATCTGGTCCTGCCTTTCCCAGGCTGTGACCTCTGTACTTCACAACATTAAAGAAAAGTGAACATTAAAAGCCCAGAGTGGGAAGACAACAATAAATATTATTTGTTTATAGAAATGTAAATTTGAGTTTGAGTACGAATATTTTTATAAATTCAATCTAATTCTATTTACGTCTGAAATGTTACTAATAATTTAAGTCCTATTATTTATTATATTTTAGTTACCAAAAAGTATTAAGTTCAGAGAGCAGTTTTGAGAGTATAATACCTAACAGAAACTGTGTTACTCACTGGGGAATGGGCCAATGTGAGAAAATATAAGACTGAGTTTCTGTCCTTGGCGAACTCAGAATCTAAAGAAGACGGCAGATGATTAAACAAGTAATTACACAGGAATTTCTAATAAAGGGACATACAAAATGTCAGACATCCAAAGGGGGAACAATTAATCTTCCTGAGAAAACTGGAAAGGATTTATAAAGGAGATGACATTTGAGCCTAGCTGGGAAGAACAGGAAGGAGTTTGTCACTCTACCAAGAGAACACTTTGTGACAGGCAAAGGGGGTCTAAAGCTTACAAAGTTTGGGGACCAAGGAGGTGTTAAGCATGGTCCTGGCAGAACTTAAATAAAGAAGAGTGACAGGAAAATGAGACTAGAAAGAATATCTGGGATTGAATTCACTCGGAGTTTTCCCCTTGTTCTTTGGACAACTTTATATAAATGTATATATATATAGTTATAGTTATCTATAATGTTTTATAGATTACATAAAGGTAAAGGTAAAGGCCCTCCCGTTGATCGTCGATTTGCTCGAGCGGGCCCAGTAACGTCTCCATTGGAGACTTTGTTGTTACTGTGTCTGGCATATCGAATACTCTCGGTATAAATTTCTATATATATATACATTTAAATCTTTACTGAGATACTCTGGTTTACAATACTGCTAATAACATGCATACATTATTCCAACGCCAAAGAATCCACTTTTCTCCACCAAAAGCCCCATTCAAGCCATGTCAGCCTCGACTCTACAAATTAGTTTTGTAAACCAATTTTCTAGTTCTGCTGCCCACAGCCATCTGTTGCTTCCCTACTTGCATCTTTAAATACCACATATGAGAGAGAGCATCCTGTGTCTATCTCTTTCTTTTGGGCTGACTTCAAATCAGCCTGATACTTTAGTTCCATTCATGTCATGGTAAGCTGCATAAATTTTGAACAACAAAATTTTAAGCAGACATATGTCACAATTATAATTATGCTTTTTTAAAAGATAACAAGAGGCAGAAGGAAGCAGATAAGTAAAAGATCCTCAATACAAGGGGCCTAAAACATACCAGGAGGATTAGTCCACAGTTGGAAGACTATCTCAAATGCTGGGGGAGAAGGCAAGAAGGCGGCTGGGACAGAGAAGGGACCACCATGACAAATATAGATGGAAATGATCACTCTGGATAAGATCTGTGTGCTGAAAACCGGTAAAAAAACAAACACGATAATCTCCCCAGTACCTGCTTTATAAACCATAATGCCCTAAAGAGGAGAAAGAGAGAGACAGAGAGACAGAAACTGAGAGATAGAGAAAGAGAGAGAGACAGAGACAGAGACAGAAACCACACAGACGAGAGAAAGAGAAAGAGATACAGAGATACAGAGAGAAAGAGAGAAAGAAAGAAAGAGAAAGAGACAGAGAGAGACAAAGAGATACAGAGATAGAGGCAGACGGAGACAGAGACAGAGACAGAATGAGAAAGAAGGAAAGTGCCTGCCACAGACACTGGGGAAAGGATGGTAGAAGGAGAATTGGGGACATAGGTGGTGGGAAATGTACACTGCTGGAGGGATGAGTGTTGGAACACTGTATGACTGAAACCCGACCATGATCAGCTTTGTAACTCTATCTCATGGTGACACAAAAATAAAAATTAAAATTAAAAAATAAATTAAAAAGTTGTACCTTAACCTTCTTGGCCAAGAGCATGATATTTTGCTCTTTTCTGTAATAATACAGAAGCCAAGAAAGAAGTTTAATACTTTTATTATTAACAGATTCATTTTTCCCTGATGACCATAATACTCAGACACCATAGTGAAGCTTACAAGTTCACAAAATACTTCTATAAAAATCAAATAACCAAAATCAAACTAAAGCACAAAACTAGTCCCTGATTCATTTATAAAAAAATAACTCAAAGACAAGAATTAGTGTTTATAAATGCACAGTAATACATCCTGTCCTGAAACACCTATAATGCTTTCTGGCTTGCTTCATTTGATACAAAATCATATGGCACTTTTCATCAGTAGTTAACTCTCTAAAGATATTAGTCTTATAAGATGGTAATAAATTAAAAGTTAAATTAGACATTCATCAAATCAGATTTCAAATCACACATTATTATATCTGTGTCCTTACTGATATTCACACAGGTCACTCAATATTGATGCATAGCATAAGAATATGTGGAATAAAAAACAAGATACCATCTTACACATATTAAAATTACTAAATATTTAGCATAAACAAATTATAGAAGGTTCTGGTGAGGCTGTAAGGAAACAAATGTATGAACACTGCTAGGTGTATTTCTGTTATTATAATTCTTTGTTATAAGAATTAGCAGCATTTAAAAGTTAAAAAATGTTTTTGTAACTCTTGCACAAAGAAATTACCTAAGGAGTATATTAGACATTTTTAAAGTGCAAGGTATAGGCACACATATTACAATTTAAGTGCAATAATATAACATTAAAAATAACTTCATGTACAAATAATAGCTAAATAATGGGATATAAAACTGGTGTCATTTATAATAGAAATCCAAAGTCAACTAAGAATTTAAAGTAATTTTCTCAACTGAAGATCATACAGAATTTACACTAATTTTAAATGGTGATGGGCTGTAGTGATACCACAGTGGTAGGGCGTTTTCCTTGCACGCAGCCAGCCTTGCCGAGCCGGGTTCAATTCCTCTGCCCCTCTCGGAGAGCCCGGCAAGCTACCGAGAGTATCTCGCCTGATTGGCAAAGCCTGGCAAGTTACCTGTGACATATTCGATATGCCAAACACAGTAACAACAAAGTCTCCAATGGAGACGTTACTGGGCCCGCTCGAGCAAATTGATGAACAACGGGAGGACAGTGTTAGTTACTTTTGTTTGTTTTTAAATGGTGATAATGAATATTTCCCTCATAAAATAAGACTCATGTTTTCTTATAGTGCTTTGTCTTATATTTATATCTCTGATGATACATTTGAATAAATTTTTGAGTATACTGTGAGTTATAATAAGAGTTAATGTTTTTTTTATAGAATGTATATTGTTCTAGTGCCATTTAAAAAAATTTATACTTTTCCATTAATTTGTCTTGATAAAATAAAAATCTAACTTGAGCTATTCTTTTAAAGCAGTTAGTTTTTAAACTGATTTATGTCTAATATAATTTGTATATAATAAAATAGACCTTTTTCAAGTGAACAGTTCCATCTTTTTACAAGTATGTACACAGAGATAAAAAATAAGATCTATATTATCCCAGGAAACTCCCGTATACTCCTGTATAGTCAATCTGAACCCTTTATCCTCAAACAACTAGACGTTAGTAATTCTAGATTAATTTGCATTTTAAAGATTTTTATACAAAGTGTATAATTTGATGCAGAAGTTGTTCACTGATTTTTACGATGAGTCCTATTTCTTACAGGGACATGCCATAATTTATTTAGTTATTCACTTACTATATGCATGATAACAGATTATGAATAAATATATTGGGAACAGATCCTTGCCTATAAAATGTGAAGATTTTATAATAACCTATTATCATAGTTCTTAAAGTGAGATATAATAATATTTTATTCTTAACGTGTTAGAATAAGCATCAAATAAGTCAATGTAGTCATGCTACTTAGTATCTGACATTGACAGTAGGGAATTATCTTAGAGATGTCAAATAGTTTGTCACAGTTAATAACCCAGGACTTCCCAATTCTAAATGCATTCATCACTGTGATATCCTAAATCCATGCATGTAGAATTTGTGGGTCAGGGAGTGTCATTCTCCTGATGTTTGAAGGGAACATCAAAGAAGAGAGAGAAAGAGAGAGAGAGAGAGAGAGAGTAGAAGTTTAAGGAACCTAGCAAGAGCTTCTTTCTCTGCACTTAAGGGCTTTGGAAAACTGTAAAGAACTCAGCACTTAGAAGAGATTTCCAAACTGTTCTCTGCTACCTATAGACAATAGATCCCAAGTTCCTAGACTGACTGAGATCTTGCCTATGCAACCAGACATCACAGCTGGTCTTTTGTTGTTGTTGTTTCCACTGGACAGTCTTAGCAAACATTAGTCTAAAACATAAAAGAGGAGCAAATAATGTGTTCTAGGAAAATGGGTTGTTCTTTCGCCAATGCTATTAAAAAGGTTTCTTGCCCAAGTTTTATTTTATTTCATATATAAAAATACTATGGTCGCATATCTTAGAATGCTGTTCCATCTCTGCTTCCACATTCTCAATGAGTTATTTGCTGTTGAAATCAAGAAAGACCAAGAGAGACATGATGCTGGCAAACCAAGGAGGAATTGCATACAGAGATGAGAATCCCAAATATATGACTGGTTATTTTGCACCAAAACTGACCCCTTTCAAATTTCCTGCTTACTGGTATGTACAGTCTCCTTTCTTTGGTAGAGGATGACTGCCTCCGAAAACCAGTCAATCTCTCCTGCCTACGTTCACTCAGTCTTCACTCTGACTTGCCCTAAGTGCTTTCTTTCATTTGGTTCCTAATCTGTATTTACCTGTGCTCTTGTACAGGACATTTCAGATTGTCCTTTCAGTTCCCTGTATTCACAGATTCTCCTTTGCTAGTCAGTATTAGCTAGTTCTTTTTAAAAAACATGTTCCAGGTTCTAGAGCTTGCCTAGGATAAGAGTTTTAACCTTCAGATCAAAGTTCTGGATGCTCCTATTGGTCTTTATTCCCAAGGGATCCATGCTTACATCTGTGGCTCCCAGGAAGCTAAACCACTTAAACTAAGGGGGGGGGGGGGCTTCTTTTTTTTGGCAAATTGAATTATCCCCTAGTTCCTTAGATCCTGCCCTTTGTTCTCACTCTCTGCTGCCCTCCAGCGGCTATCTGTAGGACACAGTGGCTAGAAATTAGTTCTAAAGTCTGGTTCTGCTGCCCTTCTCTTGGCTCTCTGTCCATTAATACCAAGACTATTAAAACAATGGCCCACAATCCTATGTGATGTCATGTCATTTTTCAAAAAATTATTTAAAAAT
This sequence comes from Sorex fumeus, assembly GCF_029834395.1. NCBI lineage: Eukaryota > Metazoa > Chordata > Mammalia > Eulipotyphla > Soricidae > Sorex > Sorex fumeus. The sequence continues at coordinate 39,142,656 of NW_026606063.1, read as the reverse complement.
AAGTTAATGTAGGATGTGTTCCCACTAACAGTTTTATTTATACATGTATTTTGTATACCTATGTACCAAGACATGTAAGAATGTCTTGGGCCAAATAAAGTTATGAGTAGAAAAAGTTGAAGACGCCAGGTTCAGTACAGCCTCAGATATACCACGGCTCCCAGGGAAACTCAGTGGTGATGATGGTTCTCTTAAATAGACGTGCATATTTGTGGGTTTGCATCTTCATGCTGTGTGGCGGAGGTGAGGAGAAACCACCTTAGCATCTGAGACTAGGCTCAATGGGAGGAGCAGAGAGGACTACAGTGTGCGGCCTAGCAGATGACCTCGCTCTCATATAATCAACCGTGAGAGAATCATCAACACTCTCTAAGAACCATGGACAATGTTTCCAGGTGACTTCCCAAGCACTGCTTATTAGCTCTTCACACAAAGAGGTAATGTTAGGAACACTTGTATCTGGACTCAGAACTTGTTATCAAGGGGGACAGAGTGAGACTGCCACCAGGCGCATATACCTATTGGAGCCAGAAAAGACACTATAGCAGGTAAGGCACTTGCTTTACATGCAGTTGACCCTGGTTTGAATTCTCAGCAGCATGTGGTTTTCTGAGTCCCACCTGGCGTGATCCCTGAGTCCAAATAAACAAAAGGCTGGGCCTGCAAACTAAACTAAACCAACCAACAAATTACAGGGATTTTTTTTTAAGGGCAAAAGGGTAGGAAGGTGAGGACCACCTTTTCTTCTGGAAAGATATGCCTTAGACTTCTAGCACTAATTGGCAAGCTTGCTCTATATTCCAACAGTCTTTCTAGGTCAAAAGTAGAAAGCATTGCACTTACCAACTCTAAGCTTGTACTGTGCAGACTCTGTACAGGTTGACAATTAACAATGGATAATGTTAGCCTGGGAGACCCATGAGTCAAATGCCAAACCCAACTGTATTATTCATGGGAAAATATACCAAAAGACTATCTACAACTGCTTTTTAAAATTTTATTACTTTATTTTATTTTAGTGAATCACCGTGTGCTACAAAGCATTCATGTTTGAGTTTCAGTCATACAATGATCGAACACCCATCCCTAAACTAGTGCACATTCTCCACCACCAATGTCCCCAGTAGCCCTCTCCCTGCTCCCTGTCCCATCTCTCCCCCTACCTCTATGGCAGACAGTTTTCCTACTACTCTCTCTCTACTTATGGGCATTATGGTTTGCAATACAGATAGTGAGAGGCCATCATGTTCCCCAACTGCTTTTAATTGAAGATCCTACATCTCTGCTGGTCTCTGTAGCACTGCAATTAATACAATTTTAAGATTCCTGACAGGATATCCAAACCAGAGTCAACAACATTGAGATTATGAGACACAAATTTTACTGAACAAACATAAAAGATGCCTCTCAAGATGGCAAATGAGGGTATGATGGGGGAGGGGGAGAGTAGGAGAGAGAAACTGAGAACATTGGTGGAGGGAAGTTGACATTGGTGGCAGGATTGGTGATAGAATACTGTGTGTCAAAAACCCAATCACAAATATTTGCAACTCACTGTGCTTTAATAAAAGTTGGGGGTGGCGGTGGGGGGGGGAGAGAAATCCTGACAGGAGAGAAATCCTGACAGGACTCACAGTGCCTTTCATTCATGAGTCAGCATTCCCAGATACACAAATTATCTAGAGAGCACAGCGAGTAGGGCGTTTGCCTTGCAAGCGGCCAACATGGCCGACCCAAGTTCGATTCCTCCGCCCCTCTGGGAGTGCCGGCAAGCTACCGAGAGTATCTCGCCTGCACGGCAAAGCCTGGCAAGCTCCCAGTGTCGTATTCGATATGCCAAACGCAGTAACAATTGTCACAATGGAGACGTTATTGGGCCTGCTCAAGCAAATCGATGAACAACGGGAGGACAGTGCCTAGAGAGCCCTCCAAAGAGGTGCAGAAGTTCTCTTTGCACAAAGCACAGGTGTGCAAAGAACCTGGGCCCATCCTCCTAACAAATAGATGTGCTTTCCCTTTGAGGAACAGCGAAATCCCTGGAAAATAGAATTCACTAGTACTTCAACTCTCCTTTCCAGGATTCCAACTAAAAGTCAACAAGGAATCTACCTCATCTAACACTACCATGGATTTAAGGTGCTCAGCATGCCCTAATTCTTGTTCCCATTCCTTTGATTCCCAGCCTTCAAAACAATTCTGTGAAATCTTTAAGAATTCAAGCTTTGAGATATAAAATTCTTTCCATAGTGAGAGGAAGATGAAGAGAAGAGAGCTTTCCCAACTCATTCTGATGTCACTTGGCCATCATCTTTTTTTTAAACTTTTTTTATTATTTATTTATTTATTTATTTATTACTGTCAGCAACTTTTTAAAAATTTATTCATGTTTCATTCAAGAAGTCTTTTTAAAGCTTGTATTATTTGACATGCATTGTCAGACAAGATCACAGTAGTTATCAAGGCTTACACTTTTTAAGTAAACCCCCTTAAAAATATTTCAGGCAAAGATAAAGCCAGACTGATAGATTTTCTTTCTTTTTTTTTTTTATCATTTTTTTATTAGTGAAACAACATGAAGTACACTTATAGACTTATAAATTTTTGTGCTTGGGTTTCAGTTATACAATGATAAAGTACCCATCCCTCCACCAGTGCCCATCCTCCCCCACCACGGGTCCTAGCATCCCTCCCACCCCCCATCCCCCCCCCCCCCCCCCGTCCCACCCTGCCGCTGTGGCAGGGCATTCCCCCTTGTTCTCTCTCTCTTCTTTTGGGTACTGTGTTTTGCCAGAGAGGCATTGAGTGGCAATCATGTTTGGTCTATAGACTACTTTTAGCATGTCTCTCCCACCCTGGGAGGGTCTTCACAACACCCTTTATTTGGTGCTCTCTTCTCTATCTGAGCTTCCTTCTCACCTAGCACATGTGGCTGGCCTTCAAGTCATGGAGCAAAATTCCTGGTACTAATCTGAGCCATTCCTGGGTGTTAGTCTCCCGTTTTGTTGCTTTATGTTCCCCAGATGAATGCAATCTTTCTGTGTCTATCCCGCTCTTTCTGACTCATTTCGCTTAACATGATACTTTCCATGTAGTACCACTTGTATGTAAATTTCATAACTTCATCTTTTCTAACAGCTACATAGTACTCCATTGTGTAAATGTACCAAAGTTTCTTTAACCAGTCATCTGTTCTCGGGCACTCAGGTTTTTTCCAGATTCTGGCTATTGTAAAGAGTGCTGCAATGAACAAACAATTGCAGATGTCACTTCGACTATACCTATTTGCCTCTCTGGGATATATTCCCAGGAGTGCTATAGCTGGGTCAAATGGGAACAATAAGCCCCCACGAATAGCTAAAGCAATTCTTGGGAAAAAGAAAATGGGAGGAATCAACCTAACTTCAAGCTCTACTACAAAGTAGTAATAATCAAAACAGCATGGTACTGGAACAAAGGCAGAGTTGCAGACCAATGGAACAGAGTTGAATATACTGACATCTTCTCCCAAACATATAATCATCTAATCTTCGATAAGGGGGCAAGAAAAGTGAAATGGAGCAGGGAAAGCCTCTTTAATAAATTGTGCTGGCAAAACTGGATGGCTACATGCAAAAAAGTGGGCTCAGATCTCTGCCTAACGCCATGCACAAAAGTAAGATCGAAATGGATTTATGACCTCAACATCAGACCAGAATCCATAATGTTTATTGAAGACAAAGTTGGCAAAACTCTCCATGATATTGAAGTTAGTGGTATCTTCAAAGATGTCACGCCACTGGCCGAGCAAGTGAAAACAGAGATAGACAAATGGGACTATCTTAAACTAAGAAGCTTCTGCACCTCAAAAGAAACAGTGACCAAAATACAAAGACAGCCTACAGAATGGGAAAGAATATTCACCAAATACACATCCGACAAGGGGTTGATATCAAGGATATACAAGGTACTGGTTAAACTACACAAGAAGAAATCACCCAACCCCATCAAAAAATGGGGCGAGGAAATGAACAGAAACTTTCGCAAAGAAGAAATCCGAATGGCAAAAAGGCACATGAGAAAATGCTCTACATCACTAATCATCAGAGAGATGCAGATCAAAACAACAATGAGATATCATTTCACACCACAGAGACTGGCCCACATCCACAAGAACAAAAGCAACAGGTGCTGGCACGGATGTGGCGAGAAAGGGACCCTCCTTCACTGCTGCTGGGAATGCAGGCTGGTCCAACCCTTTTGGAAAACAGTATGGACGATTCTCAAAAAATTAAAATTTTTTTTTATTTTTTAAATCGATGTTTATTTAGAGACTATGCTGTTAAGCACATAACAAATAGTTTCTTTGGGTGTATTTTATCCTTTATTGTACTATTTTTTTTATTAGTGAAACACCAGAGGTACAGTTGTAGATTTACAAATTTTTGTGCTTGGGTTTCGTTTATACAATGATCAAATACCCATCCCTCCACCAGTGCCCATTTTCCGCCATCATGGATAATATCCCTCCCCCCCATCCCCCCATCCCACCCTGCTACTGTGGCAGGGCATTCCCCCCTGTTCTCTCTCTCCTTTTGGGTGTCATGGTCAGCAAAAGAGGCATTGAGTACTTGGCCATCATCTTACATGAGTTTCAATACCAAACCATTGTACTCTGCCTCAATGTTATTTCATAGGATCTAACTATAGTGAAAAAAATGGATTCTATAATAAAAAAAACCTCAGACACTGGCTTCTGAGCTTATCTCCTTTTCAGCTAACAAACTGGTATAAGGAGAGACAATATCTCAGCAGATCTAGAATAGACCCTTTTCCAGTCAACCAGACATTCAATAAGTCCCAGAATAAGTTATGTATTATGGGGGATTTCCTTCTATTAATTTTCCATGATGACTCTAGTTCCTAATGTCACACTTTGGTAATGACTCATATCTGGTTTTCAGAGGCTTTAACAATACCCTAGTAGCTAAAGACTTTCATCACCTGTACCCTGGATGCATGGCTTGCGCAGCCTTGGGTATTATTAAGGTCAGAAGTCTAGCACAAGAGAATCTATTCTCAGAAATAGTACTATTAATCGCTCTTTACAGAACCAGACGGAAAGGCAGTAGCTCTCATTTCCTTGGATATAGGAATCATTTTCTGCCAAAGCTTCCTTTGAGGTTAGAGGCTTTACTTAGGCTATGGGTGTTGGTCAAAATAACTTGGATAAAACAATTTTCTCAAATAAGCAAAATAATCTCTGCTTTCAAAAAACAAAAGAACCACAATTTGAAGCATTTCAAGTTATCCATTTGATTTGTGGCAGAGTCTCAACCCTCTGTAGGTAAAGTTATCAAGTATATAGCAGATTTAGCCTTGCCCTGAGGATCTTACCAAAAAACTCTAAAGCTTTTCTTAAAGTGAAACATACAACACCGATGGGAGGAAAAATAAAACTCCAAACAAAATGACATCCTCTTTTAATACCAGGGCCACCAGAGAAAGAATCTGTGAAAAGCAGAATTTTGAAAAGGCACGCATCATATGCATATATAATATAGGAATTGCCTTTTAGGAAGGGGACCCGTGTTTTATTTTCTAGACTGTCTTCCATAATACTACACCTGTAACAGTGTTAGGTATAGTGTTTATCAGATGAACGAATGCTCTTTCTATAGGGAAGCATCCAAGTACTTCCTGTGCCTGTATCAAAACATGGGCTAGAGTTTGCAGGAACTTTTTAATATCAGTCAAGAGATCTCTGAGCAGGCTATCTGATATCTTACTACATCCTTTTCTAATAACCAAATGCCTTTGGGATTTGATGGCTCTGGATTTCATTTCTAAGATTACAAATACATGCTACCATATCAGAAGTTCAGACAATATTTTCCAAAATAATGTGCAGTGTGGCTTAAACTATTCTTTCTAACCCCCAAACCCATGTCAGTTGTAGCTCAATCTTACGATTCTATGAGCTATCAAGCTGCTTGATTTCTGACTGTGGAACAGATTTAATAATCATTGTTTAAGGTCAGACACAGTGGATGGTTGACTCTTGGGAGAGTATTTCCATGGATATCACTGAGCATACACTTCACTGCTATGTTTATATACCATTTCTATTTCCCTCCACCAGGAAGATCCTTTCATTAAAAAATCCCCCCTACTACCAAATTCCACACCTCTCCTCTTTCTAGCACAATTCTTTGGCAGTTGTTCACTAGGTATTTAGCAAGATTATAAGCCATACTCCCAAAGACCTCAAATTACATTTCAGCAGGTTAAGGGTCACAGAAGAAATATATGTGGGAGATAGCTTTCTTTCTGTGAAAAACAGTGGAACAGTTGTGATGAAAAATAGAATACTAACCCTTTGGGCCTTTTAAGATGTGTGTCTGCCCCACTCCCATCCCAGTTTCTTTTGTGCTCTCTTAGCTGATTAGAGTCGCCAGAGTTAAGGACAAAAAAAGAACTTCTACCAAACATATCATTTTGTTAAGTGCTGCAACAAAGCTTGCTTTTGGATGAGGCTCCCCCTTAAAGCTAAAATATGATGGATATTAATTTTAAGAGAAATTAAGACTTTTTTCAGCCATTATAATCCAACCACAGTCAAAGAAAAGTTCCTCTTCGTGGTACGCTTGGGTCATCAGACTTGAGGACAGGGCCAAAGAAAAAGGAAGGAAATAGGTATTTTAAAAAATTCAAAATCTCATTAAGCAGAATAAAGAAAGACTGAGAAATTGGAGAAGCAGTCCTACATAGTTAAAATTCTTGAGTTGCTCCCAGGTTTTCCTTTCTGGTATTAACTAACTGACAGTGTTGATTTTTCTGTAATATACTTGTAACAGAAATAGCATCTGAATTTGTTCAAAATCTCCACAGAAATATACAATTATTTCTCCTAGGTTGTAGAGTTGTTTTCAAGATAAGTGAAGTGCCTGCAATGGAAATGCACTGTGTTTACTTTAGACTAAAGGTTTAGAAATTGGGGAATAACTGGCCTAGAGGGAATGTCACCAGCTCACTCTAAAAAAAGCTGTAGATATCTTGGGATAGCTTTGCTGTATAAGAGTCGTTGCCAACAAGCTCCATTCAGGAGATCTGACGCAATGTCACACCCTTGTTCATTCAGCTTAAAAAACTTATGTATATCGGAAGTACTAACAGTTTGGGCCAAGGAACAGAAATTAATGTCATGTTACTGAAGATAAGCGTCAAACCTTTTCCTGTTCATCAAACATGAAACAGACATGAATTACATAAATCATGTAATAATTACCTGGGGAGGTTAAGACTCCCTTATAACAAATGTGAATACGAGAAATGTGAAATGTCAAAGGCTGGCTCGCAATATGAGGCATTTCATGAGGAACAGAATAAGACATAAAACAGAAAAAGAGGATCACGAGGGGAAGGAATAGTAAAGATAAACAATAATGAATTTAGAGACTGGCCTAACAATTAAAAGAAATATAACCAAGATCCTAGTTATAGCATACACACCAAATATATACATATTTTAAAACATGACTTAAAACTTGCTATTTTCAACAAAAGGGAATGCCCTGCCACAGAGGTAGGGTGGGATGGGGGGAAGGGGTTGGGAGGAACACTGGGACTGGTGGTGGTGGAGAATGGGCACTGGTGGAGGGATGGGTATTCGATTATTGTATAACTGAAACCCAAGCACAAAAATTTTTAAGTCTACAACTGTACCTCATGGTGTTTCACTAATAAAAATTTAAGGGAAAAAAACCTGCTATTTTCTAAGCTTGAAATAATTTCTGCTGATATCAATGCCCAACTTCATTTAGTCTAACTCTTCCTCTTTTCTAAAAAATACTTTATAGCTACTTAGACCCATAAAGACCCTTTTTTAAAAATCTTCAGTGATAGATACAACCTGAACCTTGATTTGTGTTGCTTATTTTGCGACAATAATATAAAAGTAGAGTATACCAAATCAAATACAAGGTGGAGTTTGGTGAATAGCTGTAGTTAGCCAACAAAATGTAGTAGAGGTGATGTTTGCTAGCTCCAAGTGTGGACCTCAAGGGGGTTGCACATTTCCTCTAGTTCTTCTGGAAGCCTGCCAAGATGCCATGCGAATCAACTTAGGTGAGACTGCTGGTGGATGAGAGAGCACGTGGGGCTTAGAAAAGCAGCCAAGTTAAGGCATTCTATACAAGGCAACTAAGACAACCCAGAAGCTGATATCAAAGTAGGAATGAACCCATCACACCTATCCTAAATTGCCAATCTGTACATACTTGACCTAAACGGTTCTTGTTTTAAGCCAATACATGTTGGGGTGATCTGCTATGCAGCAAAAGCTGCCAAAACAATCAAAATGTATACAATGGGTTTTTTCATTCAATTTAGTGCTTATCACCGTATGCTGTGCATTAGAATAAAGAAAAAAATTGCTGATTAATTCTTTATTCCTGGAGAACAGAAACAGTATTACATGCACTTATGATCAAATTCTGTAATTCACAAGCATTATCTACCTAATAGTACTGTTGAATTAATGACTACTGAAAATCTACTAAAGGCCCTTATATTGTAACTTTCATTATGAAACCTGAAAGGACAGTAATTATTAGTATTTGGAGTGTAGATGTCATTTAGAGTCAGCTAATAAGTCAGCCTTTCACTTTTGCTATAATCCTCCCTGCATAAACTTAGAAGTAAGAAAATATAAAGTGGTCAAAAAGGGAGATGCTAACTTGTACTGATTCATATAATTATTAATAGCAGGTTTTCTACACCCAGAAATCTGACAAATGAGATATGCATGTAAACGTGCTTCACAAATGTAAAAAATCATGAAAGCTTGCATATTCAAAATGTCACTTCACTCTTTTCCTTAAGATACAGCAAATTTAGATTAGACAGGACAGGTGGAAAGGGTGAATAGTTTTGCTACCACATCTAATTTACTTCTTAATATAATTTTATAGTTTGAAAATGACACCACAATTATAGTATATACAGAGAGGATTTCATAAAATATTTCATACTTTGAATGTTTTAAAAATTATCACTCAATGGGTAGTGTCCAAAACACTCTAACATCAAGAGAACATGAAAACATGAGCAGCGTGCATATACTTATAAACCAGTGAGTCAAATAGATTTGATGACAGTAAAAGAATATCCTACTTGCATTGCACTGGGGATATCTATCCCCTTCTTGAATAGGTGTGTTCCACTGTAACTTGCCTTAATTTTAACTCTTCTTTAACTTCTGTCGTTCTTGGTTAATCCTATTATTTATGGCTTACTTTATAAACGACATAGATGATGAAATCAGTTAATAAGCTGAATCACTATTTCATGTCCCAAAAATCTTCATACTGGCTAGAATATTAAGAGTCTGTGTTAATAATATGCTGAAAAAAAAACATAAACCAGAGACTTAAGTCTCCAATTTTGGTCCATAAAAATCAACTATATAAAGACTAGATGAGAAAAAGTTAAATATGCTACATGTGAATTCAACTTCAGCAGGAAGCTCAATAAACCAAGAACAGAAAGCCCATACTACAAATTGGGGGACGTGTTCATAAAAAGGTAGAGTCAAAGGGTCAAAATCAAAAGAAATAGATTTTAGTCGACGTAATTTTTTTTTAATAATCAGAATCTTTTTTAGAATGGAACTTAGTACTCTGGGGCAAGTAACTTCTTTGTAAGAAGAATATTCAAGCATACACTGGGTTATCACACAGTATCAAACATAAAGCTAAAGGTTCTAAGATTGGTTTGCAAGCTGGAAGTTCCATTAATTTTATTTTAGAATGTCAAAGAATAAATGCAAGAGGACATCAAATTTAGGAACACATATCCAGATCCAGCTGAGATCAAATTATTTCCACTGGAAAAGAATCACCAGGATTGTAATCTGAGTTTGAGCATCACTGTAATTCAGAAGAAACCTCCTTAAAAAAAAAGTTTCACTTTATATACCTTATGAGAATGACTAAGATGAACAGCAAAGAGATAAATATTTTGGGGATATGGGAGGATAACTTCTTTTTTTTTAATGATAGTTCAACAAGCTAATTGTTGTGAATAATGAGCTACTATCTGAGAGCCAGGGATGTTTTCTAAGCTATCAATGTTGGGAACTTTAAACAGCTTTAATAGAGATAGATATAAAGAGCAATTAGGTGATGCTCATAGGAGAAAGTATACTCTTTCATAATAAGTAAGATTTTAGAGTTTTTGTTCTTACTGCTTAAGGAACTCCGAGATAGAAATCTAATAGAAAATAGGAACATAAGCATGGATGACAATTCCCGCTGGGAGGTCACAACTTGAGCATTTACCCCACCTCAGACCCACCTTGTTTTGGCTGTGCTTTCTAGTGTATTCCCTTGGTCAACATTTTCTGCAAATACTATCTGCTTTCCATGGGGACCAAAACCACGACCTAGAGAGAATAACCACCCTTCCTTCTCATGAATGTGAACAGGGAGGTTTTTCTCCCCTTGAGTGTGTTTCTCCAACGAAATTTAGATTCCACCCTACAAAACCCTGGCACAAAATCTATTTTTTCAACCTCAGATTAGTCAAGGGATTAAAATCTGAACATCTCAGTTGAGTTGCTGAATCCACCGTTGGAAGGCGTGGCTTCTTGTGGACAGTCGCTCAGTTCCATTTGTGATCCTGCTGAGAAGTCCTTTATGTGTAAGAGAACCCTCACTTCAGCCCCCAAATATTAAGTTGACACACGTTTCTGGGACGCGGCCTGAATCCTCAAACTTTGGCGGGTCTATACAGACACAATTTTCTGTCTTCTGCTTAACAAGGCTTTCCAGAATTGTCATTAAGATGACAGATTACCCCACCCATCTACCAGAATTCAGGGGTAGCTCAGGCCATCCATTATGGGTTCAAAGCTGTTCCAGCATGAATCGAGTCACAGTGGTAAGGAAGCTACCAATACAAGGGGTCCTACAGCTTTAAGAAATACCCTGGGCATCTAAAAGTTTTCAGAATGCAAACTATGTCAGCTCTGGAAACAAGAGGCACTGCATCATTATGGCAGGAGAAACAAAGCCAGCCCCCTTTTTAAAACAGACAAAAAAAAAGATTGTTTTAATAGGAAAGAAGCATCAGTCATTGATTCTTACTTCATTCACACTTTTTTATCCAACCCCATCCATCTTCAGAGTAAAGAGATGACAGAGCCCAGTAACTTTCTCCCTCTTTTGACCCCCACCCGCTCATCCAGCTTCTCTGTACCCAAATCACCAAGGCCTACCAACCCACTCATTTCATTTGGTAAGAAAAGTCCTTTGGAAGGACTCTTTCTATCAGACCGACTCACAGAGCTCAGGTATGCCTAAATCCTGGCTGTCCACACACATCCTTAATAGCATTGTCTGTCATGTCAGGACAAGTGGCCAGGGTCTTTGTAAGCACCTCAAAAATGGCCACTTAGTCACTAGGGGCTGACCACATTCTACAAAGGGAGAGACAGGAAGAATAAAGGTAAAAGAAAAAGTCAACACATCAAGCCAACAATCCAGAATGTAAAATATTTCATTTTTTCCCTAAATGCTGTTGCCCTCATTATCGCCAAACAAAAGTTCTCTAGGCAGCAGTCTCTGCTTCAGTGCACCTGCTTAGCATGGGTTTGCCGAGTTATCTTTTTGCTGTGTCTGCAGAAGCCAACTCCAGCACAATGGGTCACATCACTTGAGGGTCACTTGAGTCCCTCTACTCTCTGGTCCCTCCTCCCACCTCCTGCCTTCCCTTCCACCCACAAAACCTTTAACTCCGCCATAGCTAAGGAGCCCAGATAGCTAAATAAAAGAGGTGGCCTCAAACACAGGGAAAAAGTCTTAGGTCTCCAGTGTGAATCGCCAACGCCAATCCCCCACCCCTCCCCTTTTCCTTAAGACCTGATGGTCTTCAGTCACACATCTTAAAAGAAAAACAAAAAACAAAAACACAAAGACTTACTTGTCTCAAGTCGATGAAGGCCAACTGCAGCGTGTCCTCCTGGAACCCAGGCACCGGGCCGGATCTGGCAAACTCTGTGGGAAAGAAAAGAGGATAAAAAGCGCCTTTAACTAACCATGGACAGGGAGATTGGCAGACGGATGACAGGGAAGACAAGAGAGGCTGGGGGAGAGGAGGACCAAGCTTCTAAGGAGTCATGTCTCTCTCCCTTCAGCGTCTTTGTTTGCCCTTCAAAATTCATGTCATCAAAACACCATTAATTCCAGCATCCTGACAGCAAGGAAACTGTACTAATTCGACCTGAAATTTATTCCCATGAGCTGCGCTGGGCTTCAGAGTATTTGTTTTGTGAATGGACAAACAACTTGCAAAGGAGGAGGGAGTGGGGGAGAGAAAAAAGTTTTTCCCCTCAACACAATAAAATCTTCAGCTGTGAAACTCTTTTCAGTTCCGAAAGCTATTTATATTTTAGATCACTGAAGGAATTTTCTAATTTCACGCCTGTCACCTCATTCCCCAAGCATTTATCAAAAAATATTCCCTGCCACATCATTAATTATTCCTTCACCGATTATTTGTATTATCTCATGGGTGCATTATTGCATGCGTGCGCGCACACACACACACATACACATACACACAACACACACACACACACACACAAAGGCAGAGTCTGCCCCAATCCAGTGTTTGTTGGCTGGCAAGAATATCTGGTATATGAAAAGGTCCATCTAAATAAATCTCATTGCAAAAAAATAGGGAACATTTGCACACATCTACCCTTCTGGTGTATTCTTTGGCCTTGGCTTCTGCTCCATTTTTGAAAATTATCTTTTTCTCTTTCCTCTATCCCAATTTAATCTTAGGTCAAAGAGACCACGTGAATTCTATATGAAATTTACAGTAGTGCCTTGGGTACATGCTCAGTTTATGACTCTGGCTTCGACATCATTAACAAAATGATAACTACGCAAAGCCATAGGGATAAATACTTGTAACAGTTAAGAATGTCAAGTTTTATTATCCCTAAGCTTGCTTATTATGAAATCAAAAGGTCTTGTTTAAGACCCTACACACACACACACACACACACACACACACACACGCACACGCACACACACACACAAAAGCTGGACAATTATTATGTATGTCTTGAATTCTTTCTGTAAAGTCAAAGTCTGGTGGCCATTTATTTTAAAATACTCAAGTGTCTGCTCAAATCAAATATGAGAAGGAATGTTATCATTTAAGTTATATTCTTCAAGAATGAGTTTAAGAAATTATAGAATTGGCATTGTACTTTTAAAATTAAATAAAATCCTTCAAGATATTTGTGTATGTCTGGAAAATTACTTCTTCCAATGACTAGAAGCTGGATAAACCCAAATGATAATTCGTGCACCATGACAGGAATTTTTGTTCTTTGAACATATTTTCCATTTAGTTACTTCAGAGACATAATAGAATTTTACAAAATCCTTGCTCCATTTAAAAAACTAATGGTAACAAGTTAGGTTTTGGGGATTATAGACACATTATGTAAAATAAAATGTAAAAAAATTATTAAGCAAAAAAATGTAGCATAAAGCTACACATAAACTATGCTTCTTTCAGACGTTTCAAATAAAATGACTGTCATAGATGGGAGGAGATAAACTAAACTGCATGATTAGCAGACTAACATTTATATTTTTTTGATGGAAATTCTAATGCCATTTAGTAATTAAATCTATCATATTTTAAACCTAAATAGCTGAAATCTAAAAAGAGCAAAACTAAAACTGTACAAATATCTAATGAAGCCTGACATAATCCATCTCTCATACCTGATCACTGTCATTACCTGTAATAACTACATATATAACAGCTGCTCAAGTCAGATGCACAATTTTCTTCTACTATCCTCCTGCAGAAAGCAGTTATTTCAATTATCACTACAAACCACTTTTTCTGACAGTCCTGATTGTCAGATGGTTGATCCGCTTAAATCATGCTTCCACACTTGAGGATGCCCCGTGAAGCTGCTAGACTAGCACTATTCTTCCAGAATGACTCAAGACTGTGTTGCATCACTTGAAGTTCTGAAGTTTTCTGTCAGTAGAACTCCTACTCGAATCAAAAAGCAGAAACTAATAAGGGGTCCCACTGCCTTACCTATGACAACTTAGCAGCATGAGTCTGTGATAGATGGTCTGAATTCTTGGGAAATGGCTACACATTACTGAATCTCCTTCTTGGGGTTCATGCTGCTGAAACGACCAAGAATTTGACCAAGACATTTTTAAGTCTTAGTTTCTCAGAATATAGACCTCATTTTTATGATGCATCTAATCTTCCTATTTCCCAGGAGAGAGCTTAATTTTTCTCTTTTTATAAATGACCACTGCAAAGGATGACAAAGGAAGGGTTTACTCTTTATCTGTAACTTATGGAAATATCAAGAATATATAATAGTCCTCTTTATATATATTGCATTCCCATTTCTGTACTTTGTAAAACTTATTTTCCCATGGGAACAGTAAACTTCTCAAGGATAAAGTCCATGTCATAGAACCTGACAAGATTTCAATATTATACTTGCTCAACAAACTCTCATATATTCATTAAATAAGTTATCCCAAACAACAAGTTCATTAACCACACATATTCTTCATTACTAATGAAAATATATGGATTCTCAACAAATTAGGAGTTCTTCCCAGGGTATCAATAAACAGGCTTTAGGACTTTATGAACTTTCTAACAATTACGTGTATAATGATTAAAGAGGATGGGCTTTGGGGTCATAAAAATGAGTTTGAGTCACAGATATTGGATCTACAACATGGAAAAATTGCTTAGCCTCCTTGAAACTTCAATATCTGTGGGCCAGAGATGTAATACAGGGATTTAAGGAGCTTTTGTCTTGTATGCAGTCTATCCCAGTCCAATCCCCAGTACCACATATGAAGTACCCCCCTCCCCCCCCCCACACACACACCAGTACCAATCACCACTAGGAGTGATCCCTGAGTGGGCAGATAGGTTTTTATCCTCAAAATGAAAATAACTGCTTATTCTTTATAGTGCTGCTAGCAGAACTAAATGAAATAACACATGTATGTAACAAAGCAGTTGGCAAATGCTTGATACAGAATAACTCATTGTCATTATAATTAGCTTTTTGGTAGGAATATGTATCTGTTTGGGAAGACCATTCATAGGTTTCACTGAATTGTCAGAGGGTTAGTGGACAAAACAAAAACAAAACCAAAACCCCTAAGATATACTGTTCTAATTGTGGCAACAAATTAGATGAAATTCAGTTACTGTCAACTGATAAACCAGTAAATTGGCATTGACTTTTTTTAATAGGTAAATATTTAATTGTTTTTCTCAAAGGAAGCTGATATGACTAATTATAATTGCTTACTCCAAACAAAGCATTTTATTAGCATTGTGCATATAATAGATATTGTAATCCTCTGACTCAAAATATCCTTAAAAGCAGGATTGCTTACTTAGAGTCAATGTTGACTTAGTATCAGACAATATGCATATTTTTAAAAAAATACAGCAAAATTCTGTGTAGTGTGACTGCAACCATATAAAATTTGATATGTATAAAAACAGGATATGAAATGAAAAATAGCATGAAGCAGTATGCTATTTCCCAATGTTAACACTGAAGTTGCTAGAGAAGATGATAACAAGAGGATCTGATTCTTCTTTTTGTAACCTTAGAAATGAACACATATCATTTTTATAATCATAAAAAGGAGAAAGAACACAAAATTCTCCCTTCTCCTGACACACCCCTCAAATTATTTTAGTGGTGCTGATAGAAATACTTCCTACAGTTACAAAATATATGACTTGCTTGAGATTTAGCATTACAAGTAACTGATACTTGTCTGTTACAAGTAACTGATACTAGTCTGTATAATAGATTCCAAGGAGATGCTGAATGACAAAACAAGAAGAGGAAAACATGTATGGGGCAGGGGCAAGAAGCATGCAGTCTGCCATAACACACTGATACCACTTGAGATTGCTTATATGTACCCACAAGAAGTCTTTAGTGTCACGAATTAAAACCTTCCTTATTTGACATCATCCACAGGGTCAATCTCAAAGGAATAACAAGGTAAGTTTTATTTCAAAAACCAAAACTGATATATCTGGCAAATGGATAAATTAGCAAGTGTTAGATGCGACAAACGTACTCAATATATGTATGTAACTGTGTGACCAAGTGGAACCAAATAAATATTTGTTAACAATAAAGAAGGCGCTCTGGGGACTTTCTCTGGGGTCCAAGATCTGTATTAGGTTTCTATTGTCTGAGTGTTCTGGGCCAGCACCAATGTATTGAAAACCTAGGATTCTGCAAAGTGGCCCCCAAATTGAAGGATATCAAGATGTCTGCTCTGCTTAACACAGAACCAAACCCTGCCTTTTCAGATCTTGTATAAAGTAGGGGTCAAGTGGAGATTTTCAGGCTGGCAAGAAAAGTTCTTGGAAAACTTGTTCCAGTCAGTAGACCTCTGACCAGCACCAATCCAACCCTTTTCAAAGCTCAGATCTCCCAGCAACTCTTCCCTGCCCATTTCCAATTATGGAGTGCATAATCAGAGTCAAAGCTGGTAAAAGAATCTGATTCTAGTGAGGCTGGAGCAGTAGGACAGGGGATAGGGCACTTGCCTTGCACCTGGCTGACCTGAGTTTGATCCCTGGAACCACAATGGTTACCTTGATACCGCCCAAAGTGACCCCTAAGAACAGAGCTAGGAAGCAAGCCCTGAGCACTGCCATGCCAGGTGTGGCTCAGAAGGAAGGAAGGAGGGAGGGAGGGAGGGAGGGAGGGAGGGAGGGAGGGAGGGAGGGAGGGAGGGAGGGAAGGAAGGAAGGAAGGAAGGAAGGAAGGAAGGAAGGAAGGAAGGAAGGAAGCTAGCTGACTCTAGGATTCAATTTATAAATGAAGAATTGTCAACTAATTGGTTTATGAAGAAAATATTTTCATTTCGAAAAGGAGATATAAAAAATTATAGGTAAGAAGGCATATTTTGAAATAAAGATAGTACCAAGGAAAGGAATTCATATACAAGGGCTGGAGAGTTAGTACAGGGGCAAGGTGTTTGCCTTGGATATTGACAACCCAGGTTCTATATCCCTGGTACCCAGTGCCAAGAGTGATCCCTGATCATAGAGCCAGGAGCAAGCCCTAAACATAATTGGGTGTGGTCCTAAATTCAAGAATCAAAAACAACAGAAAAGAAAACTATACATAAAATCTTATTTTACTTACCAAATGCTTTCTCATTCCCTACATTTTCACATAGATTGTCTCATACATATGAAAACCTAGGTTCTTTAATATATGAGGTATGACAACCAGTTCTGAATACAATATTAGTTCTCAAAAATATCCTTTAGGCTTAAATTTCTAATAATATATATTATAACGCAATCAAATTATTAATGCAGAAAAAGAAGGAATTTCAATTAATTTCAAGATCGTGCTATACTTCCTGCAGGCTAGAGTTAGAATGAAATAATTCTATCACTTAGAGGAAAAAGGTAAAAATCAAATTTTAAATTATCTGCATATTGGTATTTTTGTTGAAGAAACAAAAATAAAGCTTTGACCAAAAGTGCAGAAATCTAATCAGAATAAAATAGAAGTCACAGAAGTGTAGAAGTCACAGTAGAAATGACTGTCTCGTTCTATACTCCAGACTTTCATCTGTATAGGACACTGGGAGCTTAACAAAACTTTTTTAAGTTGTACATAGGCTAACAATAATTTTCAAGATAATAACAAGGTAAGATTTCAAAATCCAAAACTGACATATCCAGCCTATGGGTAAAATAGCAAGTGTTAGATGCAAACGAATTACTCAAATGAGAGAAAGTTGAAAAGAGTACATTTTCAGAGGCCCCCAAACAATATCATATTCTTTTTGTCCCAGTAAATTTCCAGATCAGACAAGAGACATGCTAGAATCACGCGTGCTGAGTGAATGAATGAGAGGTTTGGCTTTGACCCAAATGACAGGTGAAAAAGAAACTCAGTACCCCAGAGCCCCAAGTATGTCGGCTACTTGTTTGTATCTTAAGATCATGTCAGGTCACATGTGGTGTTTGTGGGATTGAAAAAATAAGAGCTGCTGTTGCTGTATTAACATAATGGTTTCCTGGTATCTGGCTCCCTGGAGCAACAGATAAAAGTGTGTGAGACTAAGGAGTGTGGCTCTAGGGAAGCTGAAGTCTTCTTGCATCACTTCACAGTGGCTCCAATAAGCTAATTACAGAAAGGAGCTGATGGACTCCACAGGGAATCCACTCAAGGCTTTGCTGGCCAGAGAGGTCGGCCACAACACAAGGAAGGAAGAACTAAAGGAGATATCCGGGGGACAGAAAAGACATCCGGGGTGCAGAGGGTGGCCAGGGATGTTTTACTAAGAGACATGCTGACTCCGTTTGCCTAGGAGTGAGGCAATGGACATGTGATGAGAAAAAGAGCCACCTTCCACTCTCCACAGTAAAAGTTCTTGATGGGAATTATTCTTTGCTTTGACATATTTCAAATATGTAACCCATCAGATTGCTCACCTTAGGAAGGGCAGGAGATAGTACAGGTTAAATCAGACTTGTCTCAGTTTGAGTTTAAAAATGATTAGAACCAAGAATTAAGTTTGATGGCAAATGTCAAAACCAATACCACCCCATTTTTAAAACATTTTCTTTTCCAAATGAAATATCCCAACTTCAATTCTCCTTTTGCTTAGAAAACTTAGATAGGTACTGACTTTGAATTAATAAGAAATGAATCCCCTATAAGTTGGGCAATGTCCATAGGAATGAGGCATTTTTAATGCCATTGCTATGTCAATGAGAAAAGAGATCTCTCCCTGGCTTTGTCTCTGCTGTGCTACTAAGAGGCAAGGAATAGCCAACCATTTCCAGGGACTGGTGCCAGTCACAGACCAGTTTTGCCTGTAGAGAGAAACCTTCCTGTCAAGTCTAAAAAACTGGAAAATTTCTTGTGTCTTGCTTCACATGCAAGAAAAATCAGTAAAAATTAATGAAATCCACTGGTTGAATCAAACTACACAAATTATAAACAGGTCTGTATAAGATTTAAAAGTACATGATAAATGGAGCTGGAGCAATAGTACAGTAGGTAGGGCATCTGCCTTGCATGTGGCTGACTCAGGCTCAATCCCCAGCATCCTATATGGTCCCCTGAGCACCACCAGGAGTAACCCCTGTGCATCGCTGGGTGTGACCCTCCACCCCCCAAAAAGGGAGATGATTTTTTTAAAAAAAGACCCTACCATTCATGTACTCTGGGGGCACAAAGTGCCTTTATCAAAGGATTCATCCTTTTAAATTTTTTAAAATATATTTTTATTTACTTATTTATTAGTGAAACACCATGATGTACAGTTGTAGACTTACAAACTTTCGTGCTTGGGTTTCAGTTATACAATGATCGAGGATTCATCCTTAACTATAGAAATAATATTCAAAATGATGGATAAGGCTACTTCCATTATTAGTACCAAAATAAAGAATAACTTTTTGTATTTTGTGATTCTTTACAGAGGAAGAAAATAAAGATGTCAAGACAGGTCAGATAGCATAGGTTTTATTTTCTGTAAGAACTCACAGAAAAGGAAGGAAGAAAAGAGAAAGAGGAAGGAAGGAAGGAAGGAAGGAAGGAAGGAAGGAAGGAAGGAAGGAAGGAAGGAAGGAAGGAAGGAGGGAGGGAGGGAGGGAAGGGAAGGGAAGAGGGAAGAGGGAGAGAGGGAGGGAGAGAGAGAAGAAGAGAGAGAGAGAAAGAGAAAGAGAGAGAGAGAGAGAGACAAAGTCAAAGGCATCCTAAGACATGAGAATCCTAAAGCCAAAAAGAGCACTTGTGGTTGCTGAGGATCTTCATAGATGAAAAAATTAAAGCAAAAAACATTAAATCAGTGAACCAGTTAGAATTTAATCCCTCTAAAGTCTATTGCTCTATTAATACAATATGCATTCCTCCACCTAGAATGGCTACAAAATACATTATGTCACATGTTCCTATATATACACATATAATATTCTTTTCCATTTAATTAAGAAGCAACAAATCTAAAACAATCTGGTAAAAACTACCAAAATTATAATTTTGGGTAAGGACATAGTTGTCTTCTGAATTTTCCACATACTTCAGAAATCTGCAAAATAAAAGCGAGTTTCATAATAGATCTTTCAAAAGTAAAGTGAAAAGAAGCCCAATTAGCAATCAGCAGAGCTTCTGTCTATAATCTCTGGGAAAGCAAGGGTCTGCCATGGAAGGGTGAAGGGTGGGCTTCCTGAGAAGATGAGAAAGGCTGGTGCTCTAAAGTAGTAACTTTATATCCTTGATATTTTACTATGCTTTTAAGGACTTAATTTTATCCATGTGTTTGTTCAGCACTGATTATTCTGTTGTATGAACATATACATAAAGCTAAGGCTATCTGAAATTTTACATTGCAAAGGATTCTGCAGGGCATTTAATGTAGCAGTGAAAATCAATTCTCTAGAACAACACTGTCTAAACAGAATTTGAGGTACATTTTAGTATAGAATTTCCAAAAGACATATCAAAAATACATAAGCAAATCTAATCTTAAAATTAATATATGTCTAGTTCAATCCAACACATCTAAATTGCTTTAATTTCAATGCAAAATTAATATTTCAAAATTTATTAAGTTTTTTTCAAAATCCGGTATATATTTTATACTTATAGTAAACTTGTTTCTGATTAGTTACAGTTCAAAAACTCAAAGAATCACTTGTAGCTCGCAGCTTATGGTTCTGGACAGTACACTTTTAAATGATGTTGACTGAAATTATTATAAAATAAGATGTGCAGAGAATAACTTCAGATTTTGTAGATTTTGTCTTTTATTTCCCCTTTTGTGGTGCTGGCGTCAGAAGATATCTTCCACTAAACCATACCCACAACTAACTTCAGCTCTGAAATGACAAGGAAAGAGCACCCAAAAAATTCGTACTAATT
Organism: Sorex fumeus; assembly: GCF_029834395.1. Classification (NCBI taxonomy): domain Eukaryota; kingdom Metazoa; phylum Chordata; class Mammalia; order Eulipotyphla; family Soricidae; genus Sorex; species Sorex fumeus. Next base: position 39,121,667 of record NW_026606063.1, on the reverse strand, counting down.
TTATTTTCACACTGGTATAAAGTTGAGATTGAAGCAAGTGCCTATGACACTATTCAACAGTTTTCATTCAGTTCACGTTTTAAAAGTTTCAACCTCTCAGGGCTAGAGAAATAGTACAGCAGTCAGGGCACTTACCTTGCATGCAGCTGACCTGGATTCAATCCCTGACACCCTTTATGGTCCCCTGAGCACTGCCTGATGTGATCTCTGAGCACAGAGCCAAAAATAAGTCCCAAGCACTGCTGGGTACATATTCCCCATGTCCCCCCAGAAGTCACCGTCTTAGAGATTTTGTATAGTTTTACTAAGCTCACCAGTCATTTTCAATATTTCCTTTTTATTAATAATCTTTATTTACATTCCCTACCTTCTCTTGATCTGATTTTTTCCTTCCTTCTATTTCCCCCCTAATTTATTGTAAGAGTAGTTTCAAAGCATTAGAAGGTAGTAGGGTACAGAGATATATGGGTGTAAATTTTATGATGATAGTTTATCAACATATACGTTTCCGGAACACATTCTTTCTCTGTTTCCCTCAACAATGATAAGCGTAGCAATCCTAATCTCTCACTGCATGTTTTACAAGTATACAATGCAAATATAAAATAAATATTGATTCATTAAACGTTAACATATTGAGGACATTTTGATAGGAAAGTGGTGTGTGTGTGTATATATATATATATGTGTGTGTTTTAGTTTTCTTATTTTTCTTTTCGGTCTTTGGCTAACCCCCCCCCCCCCCCCCACAATAGTGTTCAGGGTTAATTCCTCATTCTGTGCTTAGCTAGAGATCACTTCTGGGGGTGCTTGGAGACGATCTGGGGTTCTGAGGACGAAACTCAGATTGTCAGCATGCAAGGCAAGTATGCTTACCCACTATAGTACCTCTTCAGGCTAGTATGTCTTTTTGTTATGAAAAAAATCCCTCAAAGTCAGGAAATGAATAACAGAGAATGTTTAATGACTAAAGTAAGATGGGAACCATGGCCTGTTTCCCAAGTTAAAGAACTAAACAAGCATTGGGCTTCAGTGGTGAAATGAGTGACGGGGTAGAGCCATATATCCAAAACCGAAAACATGAGATATAAGTGGCAATCACTGAAACTCTGTAATGTGCATATGAAGTTGACAGGCAGGGGTGGAATGGAAGTCAGGATGAGGAAGGAATCTGGGAACACTGGAAGAGGAAAGTTGACAGGTGGAGGAAGTGGTGTTGAATTATTGTATGCCTAAAACTCAACTATCAGTAACTTTGTAAATCATGGCTCTTTAATAAGAGTTTTTAAAAAGAGAACTAGATTTCCTTTTCCTTAATTGAGACTATTTCTAGTATGGGGCCATTCCCTTTGGTTATCCAGGGGCAGATTGTAACTACTTTTTAGTAGCTATAAGTCAATACAACTCTTTGTAACTTTCTAGTAGTTGAAAAGTCAATACAACTCTTTCTAAACTGAGACGAGATCGTTAATGTTTCTTTAGCATATACATTTCACAGATGGTCTCATCATTTGCTAGAAAAACTAAGTCTGAGTCTAAGCTGTCCATAGGAAATGGATATATCATTAGCTATGGCAACTGGGATTCCCATCTTTTCTAGAATTTACTTATGTGATCTTGGGCCAATCATATAAATTCTTAGTGCCAGATGTCTCTGCTGTAAAACATTTTACTTGCTTAAAGCTATGGGCTGAGTCAAATAAAGTTATATACATTCAGACTACCCCCAGTGGTACTTCAAGGGGTTCGGGGTTTACGCCCTATGATTCTCAGCCCAGCAGGGTAGGAAAGCTAGCAGTATGGTGCTTTGGGGTCACCACAGCGACATCTGGAGGTGCTCGGGGAGCTATCTGGTGTTGGGATTGAGCCCAGGGCCTTGCACATGCCTGCCAGCCTTCTGTTTTCCAACTCGAGCTTTCTTTCCCACCCTGCACTCTCTTCTCTCTCTCTCTCTCTCTCTCTCTCTCTCTCTCTCTCTCTCTCTCTCTCTCTCTTTAATTTTATTGAATCACCATGAGATAGTTACAAGCTTTCATGTTTGGGTTACAATCACACAATGATCAAACACCCATCTCTCCACCAGTGCATATTCCCCACCACCAATGTCCCTGGTATACGCCCCCCCTTTCCCACCCTCCCCCTGCCTCAATGGCAGACAATATTCCCCATACTCTCTCTATCTTTTGGGTATTATGGTTTGCAATACAGACACTGAGAGATGATCATGTTTGGTCCTTTATCTACTTTCAGCACACATCTCCCATCCCAACCAATTCCTCAAGCCATCATTTTCTTAGTGATCCCTTCTCTATTCCAGCTGCCTTCTCCCCTCCCCTCATGAGGCAGGCTTCCAACTATGGAGCGATCTTCCTGTCCTGTGTATCTACTATCCTTAGGTGTCAGCTTCATGTTTTGTTGTTTTATACTCCACAAATGAGACCTTGCACAATCTTGAGGTTTATGATATCATGCACTGTCCTCCCGTTGTTCATCGATTTGCTCGAGTAGGCACTGGTAACGTATCACAACAAATTGTGAGACTTGTTACTGTTTTTGGTATTTTGAATACATCACAGGTAGCTTGCCAGGCTTTGCTGTGCGGGCGAGATACTCTCGATAGCTTGCCGAGCTCTCCGAGAGGGGTAGAGGAATCGAACTCAGGTTGGCCATGTTGGCTGTGTGCAAGGCAAACGCCCTACCCACTGTGATATCGCTCCAGCCCATAATATCATAAAGAAAATAATTGGTCTTTGTCCCCAGCTCCTAAACAAAGATTTAATGGCAGTGTTTTATGTTGCTCATAATAAGTTCCTTTTGACCACATTCAAGTTTATACTAAAATGTATCTCCAAGGGACAAAGAAAGAGCACATTGGGTAGGGTGTTTGCATTGGACACCATTGATCAGGTTCTATCCCTGGAACCCCGTATGGTTCCTCAATTCCTGCCAGGAATGATCCATGAATGCAGCATCAGGGGTGAGCCCTAAGCATGGCTGAGAATTGCTCCCCAACAACAACAACAACAACAAGACAAAAAATACATAAGTTAATAAAAAGAGAATTAGGACTTTGAGTACCACATCCAATTTTTGGAGAGGGAAGAGGGGTTGGAAATTGGTTTTAACTGAGTATACTAAGTCAATATTGCCTATGCGATGAAAAGTCATATATTGATTCTGGACACTGATCTTCACTGGATCTTCTGACCGATGAACACAACAAAATGCTGGTAGGGTGGTATGTCTAAATTCTACAAAGAGAGGACAGGGAAATCCCATGTGGAATTCCTAAGACTAAGACTCTGCCTCCTTGGCCATTACGAAGTTATGTATGCCCTTTGTAGCAAAACTGTAATCATCCTAAATAGAGCTGCATCAGTGATTTGTGTTCTTGAGAGCTACTGAACTTGAGGAGGTTGTGAGGCACCCCAAATCTCACAACCGCAAGCAATTTGATGTCACTGGACATACCTGTGGAGAGGGTCCATTTTGGGAGATGAACCCCTTAAAGTTTGTGGAGTCCATACAAACTTAGGCAGTACTGAGAGTGACACAGGTACAGGAGGGAAACAGGTAGAGTGAAATCAGAGAGAGAACAGCCCTAAAGAAAGAAATTCCTTGTATGAAATATCCAGAGAATAGGTGCAGGATATGCAAAAGATAATTCTCTCAGACATCTTGCTCTTCCCCAATCCCTTTTGTCTTGCTTTTCTGCATGCCTGAAACCTAATGTACAGTGCCCTCCTAACTCCCTTACTAAGGAACTATCAAAGGAGAAGGTTCTGCACCTTGCTTGGGCATCCTACTTGAGGAAAGCCATTGCTCCAGATTCCCTGTTTTTCCCTTTCTTTCCTCAAATAAATTTTCTACTAAACTCGATCATCTTGTCTCTGGTTCTCTGTGCTCAGTCTTGAGGACAAGAACCTGAGTGCCTCTTAATAGTGTTAGAATTAGATGGAATTGAAGTTCCAATTGGTGTCAGGGAATTACTGTTAGAACACAAGGTATAACTCAGATCAAGTGCAGTAAGCTTGATTCTGGGTTCATTTTTAATATCTACTTAACTCCAGCATAATTAATGAAAAAATTACTAGAGTTAAAATGAAGTAATAATGTACATTTTTTTCTTACGTGGACAACTTCTTAAAATAAAAAATGTATATAACATTAAAACAAATCTATATTATTAGAGATCATTTGGGGGGTGGAGGGTGGAGGGGGGGCGTTACACAACTTCCCGTGGTGCTCGGGAATTACTCCTGACAATGCTCAGGGTACAGGTTGGCTACCTGCATGCAAGGCAAGCGCCTTGTCTGCTGTGCTGTCTCCAGCCCATCCAGACCACTTTTGTTATGGCTAAATAAAAAGTTCTACATAGCTTACTAAGAGAAGGTAACATTTCTGTGGATTTTCCAGTTATGCTTCTCTACTTCATGAAATTGTTCTAGCCAGGAATTTCTCCCCCAAAATGGAATTTGATTTAAAGGACTGAATAATGACCCAACATCCATGTTAAAAGCTTGCATTAAAGCCAAAAGCAAGATAAACTTTAGTGTGCCATTCTGGTTGCTCAGGCTAATAAATTTTTTTTAGTGATTAAGAACTAAACCTAGAACACACCTATTAGAAAATAAACCACCCTTAAATGCTTTGTTTGAGGTATGTTTTCCCTTTTCTTTTTCCTAAAATGGAAAAATAAACAAACAAACAACCAAGAAGAGGATCTATGTTAGTGAAATTTAAAACCTTAAGTCAGGAACTATTAGGTAAAGGGTCAAGGAATTGACTTCAGATATAATGGGAGCTTTAGAGAAAGCATTAGACATTGACCTCCTAATTTCTGCTCAAAGAGAAGGGGATTAGTGTTAAAAGAGAACTTCAGTGAGCTGTAGGAAAGGAAATGAAAATGATTATTTCCTAAGGTACATAAGCAATTTCTTTGCATGATAAACTGGAGCTTTTCAAGAATATCTGAAGTGCGAGGAGGAATAGGAGATAAATGAGCATTTCAAGTATTAGAAGCATTTCTAACTTTAAAATGGTTCTTGTTGAAAAGTTCTCAAAAATGCTTTTCTAGGGGGAGATAGAAGAGAACCTCCTTTCTCTTCCTGGTTAATTGCCTGGGGAGAGGCCTATACTACAGCTTGTTTTCATCCATTGACAAGTGGACAGCTGACAAAGAGATTCCAGCAAGTCATAGAGGAAGGACAGACAATCTGATACTGGTATATGGTGAAAATCCGAGACTTGAACTTCTACAGAAAGGTAAATTGTTCAGAGAGAAGGGGCTGATAAAAACAGAAAAGAGAAAGATCATTAGGCCAACTTGACTCATGTCTGTAAAGAAAATAAAGTAAGACTTATTTTTATTTTATTCTTGGTTACATATATAAGATGCCTGGTGTTATTTACAATTAAACAGGCCAAAATTGTTAGGCTAACAATGAGAGCATAAAGAAAAATAACCACTGAAATTCTCAGAGGAAATGAAATAATCAACTCCTTTCTTCTATTTCAACGTCAATTTCTGAAGCGTTGTTTAGAAGCAATGACTCAACTTTTTTATCCTCCATTTATTTCTCAACTCTGCAATCAGTTTTCTACCCGCCTCCTTCCACTAAACTTAAACCTTCTGAAATCTGTTTGGCTGCCTTCATACTAAAGCAAACTCTTTTTCAGCACTTATAATGCAGTGTTCAGTACAGTCACCATACGCTATTTGGTACATGCTTACACAAAAAATTTGCTGTTTATCTTTCATTCAGAATTCCTCCTGTAATTACAACAGACTGTCCTGTTTTTCACTTGGCAACTCTACTCTTATGTTCTATATCTAGTCTTACCCCTCTCAAGCATTTTTAACACATTTCCCACAGTGATTTTTCTCCTGTAGAAAATGATTACATTATTCTCATGCTGAAAATATATAAAAAGCTCCTGTGTCCTCAGAATAAAGTATATACTTCTTAATAAGTCTGGCAAGATCCAGCCCTGATTATGCTGCCATCATTTCTTTTTGGTTACCGCACTTCATTTCATCCCATTTTTCAGTGATAATGAACTAGTTTTAATTCTCCAATGTGCCATGCTCCATATTTCCTCCTGGAATTTACAGAAGCACCTGCCATTGTTGGAAAATGCTTTTTACCCTACCACGACCCACTTATGTGGCTAACATCTAGTCTAGTTGAATATCCTAGTCCACCTCATTCATTTATAAGCTTGCATGTCTATTCATCCAAAAGCAGATGGAAAAGAAAGGATTTTATTCTTTTAAAATATAAAATTGAAGGCATCTACCAATTTTTTTGAGATGCACAAAGTGTTGCTTTACCTAAAGGCAGTAGATGGATTAGAAGGTTATGGGAACTTCTTGTAGACCTTGTCAATTTTTAACAATTAAAATAATTTTTAAATAGACATAGTATTTAATGTGCTTTCCTGGTTTACACCCTATAAAACGGCCAATTAAAATAGTTTACTGGTCTCAGCCCCAAAGACATGGAGTGAGGGCCAAAGAAAATATGAAATGTATGAAATAGTCCAGTGTAAACATTTGGAGACAAGCAAGAGCAGTGAATGCATCAGATATTTTGGGGAGACTCCAGCTTACTACCAACATAAGTATTTTGATTTAAGTGACTAAGCAAAGGTACAAACGACTAGATAGAGTCAGGCAGTCATGCTAAAGAAACAAAATAATTTCTGCTGAGGTGATGTGTGTAGCTAGTTGACACAGCAGAAAGAGATGGTTATAAACTGTTCTGGAGTTAGTAAGGTCCTTGGTAGACAATGATAAAGGTGAGTTGTTGTTTCACTGATCCATTTTTCCCTGAAAATATTTCTGGGTTTGCGATAGCACAGTGGTAGGGTGTTTGCCTTGCACGCAGCCACACGGCTAAGCCGGATTTGATTGCTTTGCCCCTCTTAGAGAGCCCAGCAAGCTACCGAGAGTATCTCGCCCACATGGCAAAGCCTGGCAAGCTACCCATGACGTATTCGATATGCCAAACACAGTAATAACAAGTCTCACAATGGAGACGTTACTGGGCCCGCTCGAGCAAATCAATGAACAACTGGAGGGCACTGCTACAGTGCTACAGTTTTAGAACAAAGATCATGATGATTAATGAAGTATTTTTTAAAATTAATTGTTCTCTTAAGTTTTTAACAAACAGTAAGAGGGCCTCAGAGTTTGCTCTGATAACTTAACTATCATAAAACAAGCTTTGTAAGCTTTGAAAACTAGACTCATATGACAAGAAAGGAACAGTAATCACAATAAATTAATTTTTTCTTTTTTGAAATGGCATTGTTAATCTTACTGACCCCTTAAAATTACAATGATTATAAGTCCTCAAAGTTCAGGGAAAAAATACTGAATCCTGAAATAGCTAAAACAAGAAATGTGGAAAAAGAGGAGAATCACAAAGTTTCAAATATTACTTTTAAAAATGTGGTCACCACCTTCTAAAAACAATGAAACAGGAATTACACCTGACTATGGTTTCTATTTTCATCCGACAAATTCTTTGGAAGTTTTGAAATCAAATCTCCCACTGTCTGTTGCCAGCCTCAAACCCTCAAAATATCTCTAGAAATATAACCAAGAAGAAAAATGTAGACAATTTCAAAGAGGACTCTCAATCTTTGTCCTTAGTCCAAGATGGGATAAGTGGTACAGCAGACAAATTCAACTTAGGGTCTTGGAAGAGTTGACACAGAAAAGGAAGCTTTGCTTTTCATGATCTTTCTTGGAGCAGGTTGTTTATATTCTATCATAATTAACATGACCCACAAACAATCCAGGTAACATTTGCTACCAGAAATAGTACTTAGACTGTCTTGGCCCATGTCTGGAAGCCAACAGCAGGACTTGACAGTGATGTATAACAAGGTTAGAGCGGCATGATCCATCTCCATTTGCTTGACAAGGATGGCATCCTAGGCCACGGTGAGGAAGAGCAGGTTGCCTGGCCTCATGACTCAGGCTGGCAACACATACTATCAAATGACCAGGTGTTCAGCAAGGGGCTCAGAGAGACAATGAATGTTTTATCTCCTGGAATTTAAGGAACTTCAGCCCATAACCCAAAATAACTGCTGAGTAGGCACTATTCATTGACCCATGTCTGAGAAAAGCCACCCCAGAGAGAATAGGGTCCATCACCCACAGACAAAGGGAAGTGACACTGCCATTTTAATGGCAGGGAAGTTTTCTATTTGGGTTCTCTGAAGCTAAGAAAGGCACATCATAATAGCATAGCACCTAACATGACAAACTTGTAGGCGTGGGAAGACAAGGGCAAAAAACCCACAAAAAACAAACAAAAAAAAAGGGCTTTGTACAGCCTATTTTAAATGGAAGGAAGATATTTGCAGTTTGTCTTCTTCCCACACCAATTTAAATCTCTGAATCTATCTAATTTCAATCTTGCATTGAAAAATAACTGGTAAGGATAAGGAAATATGGGAGGAAGACAGAATCATAAGACCCAAAAGTTTCTAAAGAAGACTTTGCACAGAGCTGTGTGTACCTACAAAAATTACAGCCAACTATGGCTTCTATTTCCATCCTACAAATTCATATTCTACTTGACTTTTAAATCTAATTTCTTATATAGAAATCTATAGATTTGAAATGGTCCACATTTTATAGAGAAAACAAAGAAAACAGAATGAATGGACTGTTGATTACTGTATATAGGCGTGCGCGCGCGCATGTGTGTGTGTGTGTGTGTGTGTTTATGTATACAAATGTACACAACTGCCAGCTTAGTGAATATGTCTCATAAATCTGTAAATTTTACTGGAAATACTGAATCAAAATGGGAATTAAATATAAGAATACAAAACAATACTGAGAAAAGGGGAGTCAATTGTTAAAAAAAAAAAAGGAAGAAGGATATGTCCTAACAAAGGCTAGCTACCCAAATTCCTTTATATTTCCAGTCGAGAATGAAAACATCATTGTAAGAAAAGACATAAAATATTTTTTCTGATTCCATTAACCAGTCGATCAACCAAAAGACAAAATTCATTAGCCATGGAGCTTGTCTCATAGAACAAGTTATTGTCTCCATCATATTAAAGCAATAACAACTAATTATCCTTAGATTTTCACATGTGCAAAGCACTGCAATTTATAAAAAACAAGTTTATTTTTCTGCATACTAACTCGAAGTCTATCATCAATCTTCTTATCTTAATGTTTCTCAGATGAAAGAGGGCAGAAAGGAAAAGCTTGTTTTAAAATTATAATTCAGAAGGATGAGGCTGAGGATGGAGCTAAGGAATCTGAAACTAATGATACTGAAACACACAAAATGTTCTTCGGTAGTCTTCCTTTAGGAAATTTGCATTTTCTAGCACTATATATCTTTTAACAAAAGAGGTGTCTGTTATCTTCATGAATCTAGGAAGATCAGTTTAAAATTTTACTAGGCTCAAACTTCCTCTATTTGTCTCTCTTCAAACCTTATATTCTTAAGATGGTTCTTTTTTTAATACTTAAAAAGGATACAATTTAAAAAGTATCCTTTTGATAATATATTAAAATGTGCATTTTAATTGGAAAGGACATAAATTTACAGTTTTTCATAAGAATTCGCATTAAGAAATGGTGCCATTTGCTACCATTTCTTCTATTTCCAGTATTTAATTTCATAGCAAGTGGGCTTCTTTTCTTTAAACGTATATCTCCCAATACTCATACTTAAAAAACAGGTTTACCAGAAAATGTATTAAAACTACTTGTCCTTAGAAATTTAAGGCTGCTAAACTAAGAGGTTTCATCCTGGCAACTCTGATTTACTCACATCTATAACAAAATTTTTATAAGAGACTAAAGTGCTTTGGATCTTGACTAGACAATTGAACCTTCTTCCTAAACCAATACTTTCCCAAAGCAGTAGATTAAAGAGACTCTGAGACAATCCTGCCTTAAAGAATTATATAGAAAAGCTTCTCTGGGAAAAAAAATGACCTTAATTCAATGGTCACTGAATTCACAAAAGCCCTGACAGCAATCATTGAAAGCCTGATTTTGCTTTCATATTTTGAGTAAAAGTTCCCTGGGGAGCAAGGCATAATACATACCTACTATGAAAACTACAATAAATATACTTAATATTTATAGTGCTTACAAATAGTTAATTAGGTACTAGGTTCTATACAACACAATCACATTACTGATTTTTATAACAACTCTCCATGACCACAAAAATTCTAATACAATTTTTTTCACATGATAAATCGCAGTATTTTGCAATTAAATGAATGTTCAGAAATGATCAACCCCAATGTTTGGAGGATTCATCTTAAAAATGAATCTTCTAAAGTCCAAATTAGTGCAATGAATTCTAAGACCACACAGATGGCTGGTAGTTTTTGACTTTTAGCCAAGCACTCTTTATAACAAAGAGAGTGACAATGACAAAGAGAGTGACAATGAGGATGGCAGTTAACAATTATTGAGCATCTATTATGTGCAATTATTCACTTAATCATCCTAACCAGTCTACGAGATAGGTACAATTATAACTTCATTTTACAAATAAAGAACTGAAGTTGAGAGGAAGAATTAAATATACCAAATTAATAAAATAAAGGTTCAGGTTTCAAAAGCCAACCTGTTTTATCACTTATTAATATCATCATTGTTATCATTATTATCATGTTTTGAAAACTCGTGGGATATGGCTAATAAATTGAGAATCAATTTCTGGGAGCTAAGACAGCTTTATAATGCATGGTAAGATGTATGTAAGTTCATGGTAAGACTTGCTGTCAATCACTAACTTACCAGTTGTACAGCCTCCTAAGATTCCCATGAATTCTGTCTACATTCCAGTTTGCATAGCTACTCACATCACATCACTTGATATAAATTATAAGTCAGTCCTACTTCTATTGCCGTCCATCCTCAGTGGTGACCAGAGATCCAGAAACTGAGTCAGTTGTCAAGTGAGTCAATTTTCTGTTATTCAAAAAATGCTTGATAAGCAAATACCATATGTCAAGGTACCATGAAAGGTTTTAAGGAGACTGGATAGGGGCAGGCAGACAAGAGCCCCCTAACAGATAAAAATCAAAGAGCCTCTAAATGATCTGGCTGATTACCTTTTCCTCAAATTCCATAAAGTCAGAATATTTTAAATTATCTTTTGCATTCAGAATCTGTTCTGAGTAGACTTTTATTCCTTGCATAAACATATTCTAACTAAGAAAAAATGATTTAGGATTAAGTTCACAAACAAAAGATTCTGGAGCTAAAGGAGAATGTTTAGAGTTGGTTAGTGGTTGATGTTAGGGAAAAGAAGAGGGCACTGAGACTTTCCTTCATTTCCCAAGATGGGAAGTCAACAGTCTGGAATGTCGCAGCCAGGCTCATAATTAAGGTATTATCTTAAGTCACCTGGGAACAAGTTCCCACTGAGGGTGATGCTTTGGAGGACCAGGGTTGTGCTGCCAATGACAAATTTAAAGAAACTGAAGAATATGAGTCATGTCATAGCTTTTAACAACACCAGACAATACTGAGATTTATCATGTGAAAAAACTGAACAGAGGGCAACCTCTGTTCTTTGCTAGAATGTGGAGATCAAGAATCCAAGAAAAGACAAACCCTTCTGAAGTTCTATCATGATAATCTCTCCCTGTAGCTGAACAGTGCAGTGAGTGAAGGATCAAGTAAATTAATTTATCTTTCAAGTTATGAAGTACTAGTTAACTTCTTAATCTCACCATTCTTCCTTGGTGAAAGCAAAGGTACTGAGGCACACAGCTGACGTTTACTCCTCAACTCCAGATGATCCCATGATCTCACCCTTGCCAGGGAAAAATAGCGCTAGTCCTACTATGTAGCCCTCAGCCTTAAAGGGTGGCTAGGATCTAAACTACAGCTTCTTAAACTTTTTCCACTGGAGGTCCCTTTCAGCCTGAGAAATTTTTATCTGACCCTGGACCTATAGACATATAAAATAGGTACACGAATCCAACATTTGCTGACAACATGTCATAAATAAATTTATGGAACAACAAAACTATTTTTTTTAAGTTACAGTTTAAGAGGATGGGACTGAAACACAGGATGAGCTCAAGGGTAAAAAGTAAAGTATGAGTGGGAAAGAAAAGAACTGCACTCAGAAAAAAAATATGAGATTTCTAAGGACTCTCAGCAAAAACTGGGAAACCTGTGTGACAATTCATTTATTAAATGAATTACCAACTACAATTCTGACTGAGTAATGATTCCAGAACATCTTGCTATCGAGGCTTAGTTTAATGCACTAGCTAATAGAGACTTTTAACAGATTGCTTGTTTGGCTGATATGGATTTGGGTTTAGTACTAGCTGCCTTGTTATTTAAAGACCAGAATTTTCTTTGCATAACATAAACTTCAAAGGCTGCAAAAGAAGAATAATGGTGTGGATCTGTCACATGTGCTTTCCTTATGTTCTTCACCAGGGTCCTGGGGACGCAGCACTCTCTCCCTCACATCAGGAAGAGATTGGTAAAAGAATGCCCGAGGCCCTAGCAAGGTTCTGGTGAGAGTGACCAAAGGTAGACAATTACCTATAGAATTGGTGAGTCAAGGACCACAGAAATTTCTGTGCAAAAAAAAAAAAAAAAAGAAAAAGAAAAAGAAATGAGTACTGTAATTCCACACTGACAGTCTTCAACTTAAGGTTCAGAAAAAAATCACTATTTAGATGAGACGCTCCAGTGGCAAAACTGTGTATAAGCCCCATACGATTTGCCTGATTAGGGGCTGGAGCGATAGCACAGCGGGTAGGACATTTGCCTTGCACGCGGCCAACCCGGGTTCAATTCCCAGCACCCCATATGGTCCCCTGAGCACCACCATGAGTAATTCATGAGTGCAGAACCAGAAGTAACCCCTGTACATTGCCAGGTTTGACCCATAAAGGGAAAAAAAAAGATTTGCCTGATTAATAATCACTAAAACAGCTGAGTCAGAGGAGAACCTGCCCTGCAAGGGGACATAGAGCTATGAATATGTACAAAGAGACAGAGATGTTCAAGCTTTGTAACAAATACTGGATACTAACTCAGAGCTCAAAAAATTCTCTAGGGATGCTGGAAGTTATATACTCTATCAGTTAGAGAAGGGACATAGAGGGCTCAAGTGGCAGAGTGTTAGCCACTATTTGGGGTCACTTTAAGATCCGTAAGGTCATGACTGTACTCTGATATTGTTTCCCTAAATCATGAGTTTTGATAAATTGTGGTATTTAAAACTGCTGATCTCAAAGTGAGAACTCTGGTAAGAATAAAGAAATGGAAGGTTTTGAAGGCCTTGTTCCTTTTCACATTGATAACCAAGACTAGATTAACTGGATCATTAAGAACTGAGAGAATACATCTAGATGTAATACTGTTAAAGAATCCAGTTTATTAGGTGCAAAAGACTGATAGATCCTGAAGAATGATTTTACAACTAAATATTTTAAATGCCACTTCTGCTACATTTCCTCGCAATTAATGTCCCAAGATTTAGCTTAATTATGTAATATTTTTAATATGTAAATCTTCTGAATAATTTAGGGACCTTAGAAAGTAAAACTGAAAATATTTCAGGTGTAGCATATAAAAATGAAAGGGAGAAATAAAAACAGGAAGACTATACATAAAGGCATAGAGAAAAATTAAATTTCCATAGTTTACAAATAATTTTTATAAGCTGTATCATTTCTTTTCATAACAATGTGAAACAAATATGGCAAGGATTAGTGTTTCCAGTTCAGGAACCTCGGAGGTCAATCATAAGATTAAAATTTATGATAGAGATCATTTGGAAGCTTTGGTGTATTTCTGCATGATAATTCATGCCATGGGAGTGAATCAACTACCATCAAAGTGCCAAAAACCTTCTACCCCATGTGCCTTTTCCTCCTGGTCACTGTAAATTTTTCAAGGTATATTCATATTTTTTTATATTTCCTAAATTCCTAAGAACATTCACCATAACTGTATTAGTTTTCTTGATGAGACATTAGGAATAATATAATAATAACATTTCTGTTAGGTAGTGGTGCCTTTAGCAGTAGTTTTATCTCTAACAAACAACAGAGCAAAGTGACTGATACCTGGCAAAAGCATCAAATTGAGAATTAAAAAAAAAAAAAAACCCTGTAGTTCTGGGTCATGTCTTTCAAGACAGTCACAGAAGTTTGACAGACAAAAAGGCACAGTCCAGTGGTTTATACTAAATTACGGGGTTTCTTGAAACCAACTGATTAACACATTTCAGACAAAGGTTTGAGAGTCTGCAAAAGACCTCAAAGTTATTTGTTACTTATTAACTGTCCCTACTGCTGCTAATTATAACAAGAGAAGCTATTATTTATTGCTGATTTACCCTTTTTGCCACTCATAAAGTAAACTTGTTCATGAGTAAATTTATTTCGTTCTTACTCCATGCCTGTAATGGTGGATACTATTATATACCTAGTGAGAAATGAACTGTAAGTGGTTAAATCATTTACACAGGATCACAATAAAAGTAATGGTGACTTGAGTACAACTGATTGGGCTGAATCTAAAATATCTTTGTCCATAATGACTATATATACTAGCCAAATATCTCTGTTTCTGGACAAGCACATAATTTCTCCCTGCATTTGAGATCTCAGAAAGTAGCAGACAGTTCTTAAACATGCAAGATGCATTCACATTCCATTTTGTCCAAAGTTTGATTTTTTTCAGGACATATACAGTTCTCCCAAGGACTAACAGACAATAGGAAAAAATGCCTCACGCACACAACACTGGGTAGAAAGATGTAAGTGTTAATTATCTTGTCATTTGGGGCTGCTTTTATACGCCTCTGTATAGTTACTTGAATCTTATGTATCATTTCTTTAAGATTTTTTTATAGACCACTGAGCATCTAAAGAAAAAAAATGAGTGGGGTGGTATAGCAAAAAGACATAGAATTTTCTTTTAAAATAAAACAAATATCCATAGAAAGTTTCTTGACAGACAAATTACTGTCAATCAGATTCTAAATCAATGAAATTTAGTTGCTCCCCATAACTATAGGGAAAAAGATTTTCAGTGGTAATATGGTTATTGACAACACTGTCACATCCTGCAAACATAAACTTCCAACTGATCCTTGGTGCAAAAAGCCATCACAAATGTCAAATGGCATTGCCGATAAGAGACTGACTCTTTGAGATGCCTTTCTCATGGTTGACAAACTATATATTCCCACCTTTTTGTTAAATGAGCTCTACATCTCTTAATTTTAATTAGAAAGCCAGATTTTTCTGTTAAAAATACTAAGGCCCAGAGAGTTTTCTCAAGTAAAAGCACCCTAGTTCTCCATGGTGGAGGACATAAAATGTACTTCTGAAGTAGGCCATCATGATGGGCATTTTCCTTGATCATTGATGCTTCTCTCAGATCATCATGCTGCTCCTGGAGGCTTATATATGTTAGCTCTCTAGCCCGATCAAAAGTGTAGTCACTCAAGATCTTTCATCAGGTTTTGTGCCTAATAACACTAGGTGCCTTACTTCAAAGCTCTTTCTTCTCTCTCTCCTTTTTTTTTTATAGCAGTATATGTAGGGTAACTTCATACACAACATTAAAAAGCAGTCTTGATCTGTCCAGACAATCATTGTTTTATCAGGGGAATTCCTGGTAAATAACAGGTTAACACAGAGGCATGTATATATAATTTTGGTTAACTACATGCAAGGAATCTGGTGGATATCTTATAGAAATAATCCTGTGGTTGTTAGATAGTATCTTCATATTTGGATATAATCCCTGGAATTGTCCTTCTTTCTAAATGATTGTGGTGATTTTTATTTTCTTTTTGTACTCCCCCCCCCCCCAAAAAAAACCCACACACACAGAAAGACATTTCTTGAAGAAAAACTATAAAATAAGCATTGAAGAAGAGAAAACTGGACAAAGCATTTTGGGAATTTTTTTGGTACCAGACACTGAGACAGGACAGTGATTCCTGAAAGGCAGAAAACCAATCAGGTGCACAACCTCCAGGCAGTTTGAGGGTTGAGCTAGAAAGTAGGCAATGGAGCACACAGCCGCAGAGAGGAAAGGCCGCTGGGCGGCTCCACAGCTCCCGGAGAATGCACCAGGTCCCAAAAAGAGCCGAGATCACCAGGAAGTCCCAGATGGGGTAGGTGCCGCATCCCGCCTCCTCCAGATGGAACCCCGGTGACCATGAGCCTCTACAAGCATAGCTCGAGTATGCGGGAACCAGGACCCTTACTCCAAACCCCACGGCTGTGCAACATCTCCCTATATACAAAGTGATCAATGGAAAGTAAATCATCCAACGTTTCTCCTTGAAAATCAGGCTTAACTCTTATACAAACCACAACACCCAATAGGAGAGAGAGAACAAAAGGGAATGCCCTGCCACAGAGGCAGGGTGGGATGGGGGTGGGGTGGGGGTTGGGAGGGATGCTGGGATCCGTGGTGGTGGGAAATGGTCACTGGTGGAGGGATGGGTATTCAAAATAAATAAATAAATTAAAAAAAAAAAGACTGGAATAGAATCCATAAAATCCTGAAAACTGAAAAAAAAAGTAGGCAATGGTGGCTGGAGCAATAGCTCAGCAGGTAGGGCATTTGCCTTGCACGCAGCCGACCTGGGTTTAATTCCCAGCATCCCATATGGTCCCCCAGCACCGCCAGGAGTGATTCCTGAGTGCAAAGCCAGGAGTAGCCCCTGAGCATAGCTGGGTATGACACAAAAAGCAAAAAAAAAAAAAAAAAAAAAAAAAGAAAGTAGACAAGGGGAGGCAATCCAGACAAAGCATGTTAGGCTGAGCTGAAAAGTAACAGGTTGTTGTCCAGCATACCAAGGCAACTAATATTTGGAGGGCTAAGGACCATAGAAGAGGCAGCTGCAAAAGTAAGCACCTGGGGAAAATGACTTGGGAAAGGTCCCCTTAAGTATGAAGGTGCCATGCACATACAGGCAACAGCTACCAAGAGCTGAGACCCACCAGAAATAAATGGGCAGAATGATTTTGGAGCTCTGCTTCTACTCTGGGCATCCATAGTTTACGCTCCCACTAGTTGGAGGTGAAATCTCCAGGTAGTGGGGCATGGGGTAGAATTAAAGGACACTGCTTTAAATTTGGGCTGGAGCGATAGCATAGTGGGTAGAGTAGGGCGTTTGCCTTGCACGCAGCCAACATGGCTACCCAAGTTCGATTCTTCTGCCCCTCTCGGAGAGACCGGCAAGCTACTGAGTGTATCTCGCCTACACGACAAAGCCTGGCAAACTCCCCGTAAGGTATTCAATATGCCAAACACAGTAACAAGTCTCACAATGTTACTGGGTCCACTCCAGCAAATCGATGAACAATGGGAAGACAGTGACAGCTTTAGATTTGGGGTTACATAAGTCCAAAACAAACAAAAAAAAACTGCCCTATATTCTTGAGTCAAGCCAAAAAAAAAAAAAAAGACCCAACCAATTCCAAGTAAAATCAAAGGCAGGTCTGAACAAAATCTAAGAAAAAAATGGAAGAAAACTGTATGTAAAATTTTAAATGTCAAGCACCAGGACTTTTCCAGGTGGTTTCTCCACTAACTTAGATTCAGTTTCTTCACAATAGGGGGACCCCTGAGTAGGGGGACATGCATTTTCTTTTATGATCTAGCTACAGAAGTCACAAAGGTCACTCCTGCCATGCTCTACTGGTTACAATCAAGTCACAAAAGTGGCCAGATTCAAGCGAAAGAGAATTATTTTATAATCAGATAGTGTCAAGGTTCTAGAATAAAATGTAGACATCTTTGAACAATGCAGTCAGTCCCACAATTCTGAGCTGACATTTCAACTTGAAATGAATCATTGCCTTTCAACTTGAAAAACTTCTTTTTTTATAGGTGTTGTGGTACAAGTCCCTGATTTACCTTAATTAAAATTTTTTTTCACAAAATACAGTTTTAGATTGGCAGGCTTTCCTCCTCCACAGAGAAAGACACACACACACATATACAGATAGATAGATAGAAATAGGGAAAGAGAGAGAGAGAGAAAGAGAGAGAGAGAGAAAGAGAGAGAGAGAGAGAGAGGATGGTCTACTATCTTCTGGTTATACTATTTCTATTGTGGGTATTAGCAATAATTGATACTTTTCTTGCTTATATAAAGTGTATTTCTTCTCTGGGTGTTTTTAAGATTTCCTCTTTCTTTCTATAGTATGTTGGGTGTGACTTCATGTTTATCCTAATAAAGATTTATTGTGCTTTTTATTGAATTGGTGGATTGGTACTTTCCATTAAGACTGGAAAAAATTCTAGCTACAGCTACACACATTCATTTTGTCTTTTGAATGAGCATATCCTCAGTTTTCTACAGTTATTTATTTATTTATTTATTCTACTTAGGCCCTATCTGCTATTTTCAACATTTGTATCATAAGAGGGTCTATTTCTCCAACCTTTTTCCCCCTTCTGCTATGGGTCACATTTTCTAGGTTTCTTTTTTTCTTTTTTTTTGCATATCAAAGTTTCTGTTTTATGCTCTAAAATTTGGAAGCTATGTGACTGAGAATATAAAATTCTTTTTGTGATCCTCTTTTTTCAAAGTTTTTTCCGGAGGCTGGGAAGATACTACAGTGGGTAGAGCACTAGACTTGCAAGTGGCAGACCCAGGTTGAATCTCTGGCACTCTATATGGTCTCCTGAGTCCCACCAGGAGTGATTTCTGAGCACAGAGCCAGGTAAGCCCTGAGCACAGCCAGGTGTGACTCCAAACCAAATAACAAACAAAAATGAATAAAGTAAAAAAATCTATTGAGTGTTTTGAGGGCAGGTAGTTGTTTCGTTAGTAGATAATCTTTATCTTGAGAAGTAATATTATTAGACTCGGTTAAAGTATTTCTTACTCGAGAGTCTAAATAGCACTAATAAGGCCACACCTTCTGCATAAAATGTTCCTTTCCCACCCTGACCCTTTTGTCTTCTGGTATTCTGACCTCTAGCATTGCTGTCCAACAATTCTCAGTGGTCATTCTCTAAATCTCGCAACATTTCACCTTAAACTAGGCAAGGCAGTCCAGTGTAGAACTCTAGAACTACTTCATTCAACAATGCCTTTCTTTGGTATATCACTAAACAAGCTTCCTGCCTGACCTGCCCAATAGGCCAATCTCTCTCCCTCCCTTTTATTTTTCCCTGTGTGAAAACTTGGTTTTATTTAGGGTCTACTTTCCTATGCTATTTGGAAAGTATCCCAAGAGAAAAAGTGATACTGAATGTCAAACTTACAAATCTCATCTCTGAAGGATTAGAGCCCACTGCTGTCCAATACATAAAAAAATTGCTTCATACAGTTAATTTATCTAGTTTTTAGTTGTTTACAGAGCAAAGGTAGCTTTGATACCTGTTTGTAAGTGATGGCTGGAACTGGAAGCCTCTATTAATAATATTTTTTACATTAAAAATGGCATAGCCAGGGGGACAGGAGTGATACTCTAGCAGACAAGGGACTTGCCTTGCACACAGCCAGCCCGAGTTTAATCCCTGGTACTCAATAGGCCCCCTTAGCCCCATCAGAGTCACTGTCACTGTCACTGTCCTCCCGTTGTTCATCGATTTGCTCGAGCAGGCCCAGTAACGTCTCCATTGGAGACTTTGTTGTTACTGTGTTTGGCATATCGAATACATCACGGGTAGCTTGCCAGGCTCTGCCGTGCGGGCGAGATACTCTCGATAGCTTGCCAGGCTCTCCGAGAGGGGCGGAGGAATCGAACTCGGGTTGGCCATGTTGGCTGCATGCAAGGCAGACGCCCTACTGCTGTGCTATCGCTTCAGCCTGTAATTTCTGAATAACATCAGGTGAGGTCAAAAATCCAAAAGAAAAAAAATAGCACAGTCAATAAAATCTTATTTTCCAACTATCGAAAGTCAATCAAGAGCAAATAAGGGGGCTGGAGAGATAATACAGCGGGTTGGGCACCTGCCTTTCCAACCCAGTTCAATCCCTGGCACCCTCAATGGTCCCCTCAAGCCTACCTTGAGTAATCACTGAGTACAGAGCCCGAGATAAGCCCTGAGCACTGTTGGCTGTGCCCCCCTCCAAATAAAAATAAGATAGGGCAAGAATGCTAGCACATAAAATTTTCCCTATTTTTGATTTTTACAGAATCAGAAAAAAAGATGGCAGGAGTCATATTAATTTTGCTCACTTTCTTGCTGACAGGATGATGAACATCACAACACCATTCTTCTTCCCCCTCACAAGCAAAGCCTATTTTTCAGTTCAGCTCTGAGTGGATGATTCATGATGATTCAGTTATGGCAATTACATAGTTTTCTTTCACTTTACCTGATACACAATCTCCCAACCTTCCTTAGATCTAGATAACCATACAAATGTATCTGACCAGTAAGAAATAAAAGGTTATTTGCAAGCCTTTGTCCTGAAAAGATTTTATTTTCCAAATAAAAGGAATAGGCAGCCTAGGGAGATAGCACAGGGCTTAGAAGTGCTTGCTTTGCATGTGCCAGATCCCTGTTTAGTCTGTAGCACCATATGACCCCCATACACCACTGGGGTAGCTCTCTTGGTCCCTGACATGGCAAGACTCAAGAAGCACCTCATTCAAGGGTCCTAGCAATGAGCCATTGAGCCCAACCCTGAGCACTGCTTAGAAGGCTTCTGTAATAATAATAAACATTATTAATACTGCTAAGTAAAAGATAAAACTATAACACCAAGCTCCCAGAAGAAAACAAAGCAGAGTCTCCTACCCCCATGCCTGACTGTCCTCACCAGGGCTCGACAGCTGAAGACCTCTGGGAACCAGCCAAAGCTATGCTGAGACTACTCTCTACACACTTGGTTAAGGCTCACGCATGAAGGAACCAGCAGAGGAATCCAGTGTGCAGGACCCGGGGCTGAGATCTCCAAGCCTGCTCAGTTCAGGACTGGGCCTTCCAGTAGCTAGACAGTTACACCCACCAACTGCCGTGTAACTCCATCAATGGCCAGGATCCAGAGATTATAACACCAAGCTCCTGGAATTCAATGTATCACATCTTCCAGAAGGGCAATGGAGAAGATTATTCATGACTTCTACTGAGATCTCCTTAATAGCCACGTCCACTTGCCCACATACCAAATTCCGCAGGATGAATATGTCGTTCCCAACGTTCTCCCTTCCGAAATCTGACACGTCATCTCATTGGTAAAGAAACAAAGAGCACCTGGCCCAGACAAGGTCAGACCTAAACACTTGAAGAACCTACCGTCAATACTCATCAATACACTGGCTCGGCTCTTCACACACTACCTGTCTGAATGCATGGTTCGGTTCCAGTGGAAAACCAGCAGTACTATACTACTACACAAGAAGGGAGACATCCACGATATTGGCAACTATCGCCCAATCTGCCTATTGTCTTGTCATCTACAAGCTGTTCACTCAAGTCATCATGAATAGGATTGGCAGAACACTAGATAAAGGACAACCATGCAAGCAAGCCGGATTCCGAAAAGGTTACAGCACCATCAACCATATCCACACGGTAACCAAGCTCATTGAGGTTTCTCGGGAGTTCAAGATGCCGTTCTGTCTAACGTTCATTGATTTAAAGAAGGCCTTTGATTCTGTTGAGAGGGAAGCAGTCATCGAAGCCCTAGCCAATCAGGGCGTTCAAACTCAATACATCAGGATCCTCTGTGAGCTGTATTACAGATTCACTACCAGGACCTTACCACTCTACAAAGAAGTGATCATCGATGTCAAGAGAGGGGTTCCGCAGGGTGATACTATTTCACTGAAACTCTTCAGTGCCACCCTTGAGAACGTCATGCGATGACTGGAATGGGAAGGAATGGGAGTGAAGATAGATGGTCGGCAACTACACCACCTCCGTTTTGCTGATTACATCGTTATAATAACACCAAACATCAACCAAGTGGCACAAATACTGACCGACTTCAATCATGAGTGTGGAAAGGTTGGATTACAGCTGAATCTCACAAAGACAATGTTCATGAGAAACAGTCTTGTTCCTGACGTTCCATTCGCTCTCAATGGAATGACCATTTCCGAATGCAACAGTTATGTGTACCTAGGTCGAGAAGTCAACATGATGAATGACCTGGCACCTGAGTTGCACAGGAGGAAGAGAGCAGCTTGGAATGCCTTTAAGAGCGTCGAAGAAATAATTAAGAGGACAAATAAACTCCAGCTCCGAGCACATCTATTCTATTCCACTGTTCTTCCTGCATTAACATATGCCTCAGAGACCTAGGCCCTACGAAAACAGATGAGAACGCTGTTCGGGTCTCTCAAAGAGGAATCAAAAGAGCTATGCTTGGAGTATCACGCTTCACTCAAATGAGAGAAAGAATCCGGAGTTCTGACCTCCGTCAATGCTCAAGAATCAGGGACACTGTCTCGTTTGCCAAGCCATCGCAAATCAGATGGGCTGGACACGTAATGAGATTTGAAGATGATTGCCGGACTAGAGCCATTACCGACTGGATTCCACGGGTCGTCAAAAGATCACGTGCCTCCCCATCTATGAGATGGTTAGACTTCTTCGTCAAGACCCTTAACAATCGGTTTGAGGCTCTTTGTGTTCCTAGAATGAGCAGATGCCATTGCGCTACGCTAGCACACAACAGGGATGAATGGAGACATTACCAGCGCCTGCTCAAGCAAATTGATGAGTAACAGGATATCAAGTGATCAAGTAAAAGAAATAAGTAAGCAATAGCACAGGGGGTAGGGCGTTTGCCTTGCACCTGGCCAAACTGGGTTCGATTCCTCCATCCCTCTCGGAGATCCTGGCAAGCTACCGAGAGTATCCGGCCCACATGGCAGAGCCTGGCAAGCTCCCCGTGGCATATTTGATATGCCAAAAAACAGTAACAAAAAGTCTCACAATGGAGACGTTACTGGTGCCCACTCAAGCAAATCGACGAAGAACAGGAGGACAGTGCTACAAGTAAAAGGGATGTAATGCTAATATGTAAAAGAAATAGTTGAGGGTTGCCATTATTTCCGTGACTTTAATGTGGATCTCTTTAGTTATATATATGAGAATTCATATGTCTATGAGAAGGCCATATTCTAAGTATGGAAGAGTGGAGGGATCAAAAGTCTCTGATGAATGTCACTGAGCTCCTAAATTAATAGCTTATTAGTTATTAATGAGAAAAATAAAAACCTATTTATTAATACTATCTTTAGGTTAAATGTGAAAAGCTGGAGCTGGAGCAAAAGTACAGTGGTTAGGGCATTTGCCTTATACATGGTGGACTAGGGTCCATTCCCTGGCATCCCAGATGGTCCCCCAAGCCTAGCCAGGAGTGTTTCCTGAGTATGGAGCTAGGAAAAAGCCCCGAGAACAGCTAGATGTGACTCCAAAACCAAAAAAGTTTAAAGCTTTGTTTCCTGTAATAGAAAGCATTTCTGATTGACACATGCACATACCATTTGTTCTTCAGACTTAAGAAAAGTTTGCAGAAAAGATGTAAAAATAGTTAAAAACATAACAAAAAGGAGAATCTGGCAACAGCCTTAAAAAAAAAATCTTTAGCCTTGTCAGGTTTTCTCTAGTGACTATTAAATGCATGTCTGCTTTGTGTCACTTTCTAGATCACAGACTTCCTTGTTACCAGGGATGTCTCTGTTCCAGATATGGACTTAGATACCTTTGAGGGTTCAAATTGCTAAAGATTCTACTTTTAGACATCCTATAAATGAACTGTGTCATCTGTGTATTCTTTGATGCAATCAGAAAGAGCTGCATAGATTGTGCACACGAAGGTGAAACAAACAAGCACTGTCTTACGTTCACATTCTCTGACATCCAGGTTGAACTGCTGCAATGCTCCCAAAGTGAGCTGCCGTACTTCAGCCTCCAGCAAAAGCTGCATCAAGGATGTGGATAAGTGCTTGCAAGCTGACATGCATGCGGTCTGGGCCACCTTGCCCTGAAATACAAGAGTATATATTCTTACATTAGTCGATGCAAATGAAATTCCAACAAAAAATTAAATGGTTTATTTTTAAATTAGTAATTTCCTTAAGGTTCTTTCATGAAATAAGCAAAGGAAAATAACCTCGGACTTTACAGCAATCATCTTCAATATCCGCTCCATCATGACAGTTTACAGCTTTAAGCTAAGAGTCAGCAACTTCAGCTATTTTAATTAATAAGCATTTTTTTCCCGAAGTCAACCATGAACAGTATTAAAAATTAACTGAACTTAATATTTTTTTAAAAGGGAATAAATTACAAGATTTCCTTCCCAAACTACCAGAATTCTTTTGTTTGTTTTGGCAGGTCACACTGGGGAATGCTCAGGGGTTACTCCTGTTTTTGTGCTCAGGAATTAATCCTAGCAGTGCTAGGGGGAACAGATGAGATGCTCAGCATTGAACCTAGGCAAACTCCCTACTCACTGTACTAGTTCTCCAGCGCCCTATCATAATACTGAAAAGAAAATGTTAACAATCTACAACTTAACTAGGAACATAGTCTCTTCTGCCTTATCGTTTAGCACATATAAAATGAATAAAGTGGAGGCTGGAGCAAAAGCAGACGTATTAAAATGCTTGCCTTGTATTCTTCTGACCCTGGTTCAAATTCCAGACACCACATACCATCCCCTCAAGGACAACTGGAGTCACTCCTGAGCATATAGCCAGGAATAGCCCGAGTACTGCTGGGTGCAGCCCAACTCCTCCCACCAAAAGAAGGGGAAATATGGTATAATACAAGTTTCCTGGAAAAATATAAGGATAAATTTATTTATGTTTTATAGTTACAAAGCTTTCATGACTGAGTTTCAGTCATACAATGATCGAACACCCATCTCTCCATCAGCGTACATTTTCCACCACTAATGTCCTCAGTATCCCTCCTGCAACCTCACCTCACCCTACTCCCTGCCTCTATGACAATTTCCTTCTTATTCTCTCTCTACTGTTGGGCATTACAGTTTGCAATACAGAACTGAGATGCCATCATATTCAGTCCTTTATCTACTTTCAGCACGCATCTCCCATCCCAAATGATTCCTCCAACCATCACTGACTTAGTTAGTGATCCCTTCTCTATCCCAGCTACCTTCTCCCCCAGCTTATGAGACAGGCTTCCAATCAAGGAGCAGCAACCTTCCGGCCCTTGTCTCTACTATCCTTGGGTGTTAATCTCATATTATGTTATAGAAGGATAAATTTTATTTTTTATTTTAGAAAATGAACACTGATGTTAAAGAACACAAACTTTTATAATACTTATTTTAAAATTAATATTTTATTATGTTTTATTACTTCTTTAAAAGATTCAAACACTCTACATTTGATGAATTACATTTCAATTCCAGGTCTAAGTTATACTTTATATGAACATATCCACTTTCTGTCTCTCTCTCTCTCTTTACATATGGATACATGTACATACGTATATGTGTCTAAATATGTTTTTAAAGTCCTAGTTTTCAAATTAGTTGGTGGATTCTTCTTCCTTTGAATTATGAAACGTTTCAGGTACACAAGAAGATATATAGAATTACCTGGAAAATATAAGTACCACTACATATTAAAAAAGTAATCTGTGATTCCTTAACCTTCCTCTACCATTAATGGTGTTCAATATGCTATCTCAACTAAAAACATATATATTAAAACAAGTATAAACAAACAATATATTATGCATTGCAATATATTTGGAAACTTTCTAAGAGAATATTTCCTTTTGAAACTTATTTTTTTTAGGAGCAAAAAGTTCAATGATAGTATGAATGAGATTTTAACATGTAAAGTATGTGGCTGTAGGGTTATTCCTTTATTTCAGAGCATTCCATTTTAGAAGTGTACAACAATTAATTTGTAAATTCTCCTGTTGTTAGAGACTTGTTCTTGTTTTCATTTTTTTTCTTTTCTTGTTTACTATTTTAAAGAGTAGGCAATTGAGTACTATAAATTTACTTAAATAGTGTATGAAATCATGAAAAGGTCATGATTATAATCTCGGTTATAATATTTTGCTCTTGTATGCCTCACTGAACAATAGTCTTCTACAAAAGTATCAGGATGTATTTATTTAGTTTTGGGGTCATATTGCAGCAATGTTCAGGCATTATTTCTGGTTCTGTGCTCATGAGTGATCCCTGAAGATGTGTGGAAGGACCATACATGGTACTGGGGATTACAACTAGGATTGGTCACATGCAAGGCAAGTAAATACTTAGCCCTATATTATCTTCCTGACCCCTTAATATCAGTCTTTAAATAATAAATACCACAATAAAAATTTTAATATGTATGCCATAAATTTTTATGTGTATATCCTTTTTATATGTTTTGGATAATACTTTAAAATTAATGAATATACTAGGATGAGGCATATAAGATTTTGGTATATGACTATGTGTACATATGAAGAGAAGCACAGAAATCAGATTCCCAAATATTAACTATAAGCTGCTTTTGCCTGTGATATATCCTAATATGTGATTAATAACATCCAGAGATATTTCTGAGATATCGCATAACTGCATAATCACCATCACTGAGTCATTATAATTTTTTCCAATTAGATAAGAAATACTTGGGCCGGAGAGATAGTACAGTGGATAGAGGACTTGTCTTGTACACTGCTAACCAGGGTTTGATCCGGCCATTCCAAAGAGTAGTTCATTAAGCTCACCAGGAGTCATTCCTCAATGCAGAGCCAAGAATAAACCCTGAGCACTGTTGGTGGTACCCCCAAACAAGTAAATATTATATATATTATTATATATGTTTCTGATTACTTTGTGAGGTTGAATCTTTTCTAAAGTCTTACTTTAGTAACATTTTTATAACAAAATGGTATAAAAATGACATTTCAATATATATACTAATTATATACTTTTTTGTGTGTGTTTCAGCATGTACTATGTAAACTAAAGATGTTTCTAAACTATATGGCTATTTGTAATTTCTTAAGATCTACACTAGGATGATTTAAGACAACAAAAGCAAATTCTTAAGTTAGAGAGGATGGTAGAGAAATGAAAGTATGAAAGAGAGAATGGAAGCATTAAGAGAAAATTCACATTCTGAAAGAAATTCACATGATATGAAATGAGTTGATTTTGATTAATCCCACTGAAGACTTACAAAAGATTTCACCAAGTAGCCAAGGAGTGTCAGATATGCCTAATGTAAACAGTGAGAAGGTCAGATCAAAGGTGTGAGAAGCTCTATGCTTCACACCCATGAAAGCTGAGAGAGAGTGAAACAATGAAGATGAGGCATAAACAAACGTCTGGGACTGTTCTGCAGATTAGAAGCTAGAGAAAAAGGATCTTGGGGGAAAATGAACTTATATCTCAGAAACGGAAAATTCTCAAGCATTATTTCTTTAATTATTGCATCCATACCAGTTTTACTGTCTCTCCACCTTCTGGAACCCTAAGTTATACACACATACACACGCACGCACGCATGCACCCACCCACACACATGCACACATGAACACACACACACACACACACACACGCATGTCAAGTTCTCTTTTATGCCCCATTCAGTTTCTAAAGTTGGGCTGGAGCGATAGCACAGCGGTAGGGCGTTTGCCTTGCACGCAGCCAAC
Source organism: Sorex fumeus (assembly GCF_029834395.1). Lineage (NCBI taxonomy): Eukaryota > Metazoa > Chordata > Mammalia > Eulipotyphla > Soricidae > Sorex > Sorex fumeus. The sequence continues at coordinate 39,094,039 of NW_026606063.1, read as the reverse complement.
ATGGCCGACCCGAGTTCGATTCCTCTGCCCCTCTTGGAAAGCCCGGCAAGCTACCGAGTATTTGATATGCCAAACACAGTAACAACAAAGTCTCCAATGGAGACGTTACTGGGCCCACTCGAGCAAATCGATGAACAATGGGAGGACAGTGACAGTGACAGTTTCTAAAATTAAAAAAAAAAAACCTGGGAGACAGAGAGACAGTATAAAAGCTAACATGCTTACTTGCAAGGGTTAACCCCAATTCAATACCTGACACTGCATATGGTCCCTTGAGTATCCCCAGGAGTGATCCCTGAGCACAAAGTTAGGAATATTTCATAAGCATTGCCAGGCATGTATGGGCCAAAATCAAAATAATGGTAATTTTTAATATAATTAATCATTTTCTATAGTTTTATTTATGAGTTCATGCTTTGCTGTATCTGTTAATTTATGTCAAAGATCTTTAAAACCTTACCTGATATTTCATTATAAATTTTGTATTTTTATACTCTAGAATGTGTATTTTATTCTTAACATCAATTCAAATAATTCACCTTGTTTTGTATTTTTCCCACTTTGTCCTCTGCCTTCTTTAACATATTAATCATAGCACTGTAGCACTGTCCTCCTGTTGTTCATCAATTTGCTCGAGCAGGCCCAGTAATGTCTCCATTGTGAGACTTGTTGTTACTGTGTTTGGCATATCGAATAAGTCACGAGTAGCTTGCCAGGCTTTGCCATATGGGCGAGATACTCTCGGTAGCTTGACAGGCTCTCTGAGAGGGGCGGAGGAATCAAACTTGGGTCAGTCAGGTCGGCCGCATGCAAGGCAAATGCCCTTCCGCTGTGCTATCTCTCCAGCCCATATTAATAATAGTTGTTTTAAAATCTCTTTCTGCTAGCACAAAAATCTTGCCTATATATTGATCTGATTCTTTTGATTATCTAAACTTTTGATTATAGCTCACTTTTTTTTCTATGTAAAACAACATGGTAATGGAATTAGGACAGAACCTTTGGCTAATAGGTTAGAACTGAGTACCCAAAGATAAATCTCCAGATCCATGACAAATAATCTTTGACAAAGGAGCTGGTACATGAAATGGAGTAAAGATAACATCTTCAACAAATGGGTGCTGGGAAAACTGGATAAGCACATGTGAAAATAAAATGAAGCTTCACAACAGTGAGACACACTTCACACTTTACATGAAAGTCCATTCAAAGTGGATCAGAGACCTTGAGATAAGACCAGAATCCATAAAATACACTGAGGAAAATATAGGGAGATTTGGACCTCAAAGGTGTTTTCAATAATATGATTCCTTTGGCAAAAAGAACAGAATAAAAAATAAACAAATGGGACTATATCAATTAAAGAGTACATGGCTGTACAATTAAATGACACCAATTGTATGGGATAGAATATTTTCTTTCAATACATTAAATAAAGGGTTAATATCTAAGAGAGATAAAGCACTCACAAAAATCAACAGAAGAAAATTTAAAACCCTATCAAAAAATGAGAAAAGGAAATGAACAGATACTTCACTGAAGAAGACAAATAGATGGAAAATAGGCAAATGAAAAAAGATTCATCACTTATTATCAAAGAAACCCAAATCAAGACAATGATGAGATATCATCTCACACCAGTGAGAATGGAACATATCAAGGAAAACGCAAAACAAAGCAGGAAACAATTTGTGTTGGCAGAGATGTGGTGACAAAGGAACTCTTACCCACTATTGGTGGGAATGTTGTCTGGTTCAACCCCTATGAAAAACAGTAGGGATATTTCTCAGAAAAGTAAGAATAGATGTGCCATTAGACCCGGGAATCCCACTTCTTGATATTTGCCCCCAGGACACAAAAACATTCATTCAAAAGGATAGATGTCCACCACTGTTCATCGCAACCCTTAGTACAATAGCTAGGATATGGAATCAACTCAGGAGTCCAAGAACAAATGAGTGGATAATGAAGCTGTAGTATATATGCACAATGGAATGCAGCTACAAAAAAAGATAAAATCATGCAATTTGCTGCAACTTGGATAGAACTAGAGGATATCATGTTAAGTGAAGAAAGTCAGAAGAAGGAAAAATACCAGATAATCTCACTTCTTAGTTTATAGACTAACAAACAGGTCAAGGAAATACAAGGTACCAAAGAGAAGCATACCTAGATTACCCATCACCCAAGATTACAGAAATAAGGACAGGGAAGGAAATAAATGAAGGAAGTATGAAGAGGCAGACAGGAGGTGATGGGGCAAAGGCCTTGGGCATTAGGTGCTGCAGAGGTATGATACACACACACACACACACACACACACAAATCTACACCACAGTACCAACAACACTGAAAGCACGAGATCCAAACTACAACTACCAAAGATAAACTCGAGGAGAGATGAAAACTGGGGATATTGGGGTGGGGGGAAGCTGACATTAGTAGTAGAACTGGTATTGGAATACTGAATGTCTGGAACTCTACTGTGAAAAACTAATTCATGGCAGCTAAATAGAAGTAAACATTTTAAAAAAGCATAAATTTGCTTTATATGTCTTATACTGTAGATTGTGACAAAAGAGGCGTTGGTGGTGTCGGTATCCTTGTCAACACGAACTTAGCCATGAGCATTGATTCATTCGAATGCCTAACAACCCGAATTGGACGATTAGACTTCAATAGATGTGGCTCACTGCCGGCAGTTTCTATCTTTGTTGTCTATGCACCAACATCCAATTATGGTGAAAGAGAAATTGAGAAGTTCTACATGGAGCTGGAGAAGTTCTATAAAGAAGATCACACCTTCTACAAGATCATTGTCGGTGATTTTAATGCCAAGATAGGACCAAGAAGATCAGCCGATGAACTCCACATTGGGACCCAGGGCCTAGAATGGATCGAACATGGTAACAGACTGTCTGAGTTCATCATGTCAATCAAGACCTTCCATGGTAACTCACAGTTCCAAAAGGCTGAATCTAAACGCTGGACATTGGAGTCTCCTGGTGGACGGTTCCACAATGAAATAGACCACATCATATTCAATCAGAGGTTTTACCTAACCGATGTTGCTGTTGTCCCAAAATTCCAAACGGGATCAGACCACTGTCTCCTTCGTGCAAAATTCTACCTCACAGAACGAGGAGAAAAGAATGCAAAGTTTAAGAAAAGAACTCCCAGAACGACCACCAGCTGGGAGCTCTTTGGCTCTGTTGCGGCAACATGGGAAGATGCTGTCATTGACAACATTGATGAGGAATACGATCGAATGATTCAGCACCTCCATGATTGTGTGAGGAATGCCAAGAGAGAGATAACCACAAAAAACCACCTTTCTTCGAACACTCTTGAACTTATTCGCCAATGTGGCTTGGCACATGCCTCAGGCAACCGCAAACGAACGTTCGAGCTGGCAAAACAATGCAGAAAAGCCATCAAGGATGACCTCAAAGACAGGAGAGCAGCGTTGCTGGTAGATGTGGCAGAAGCCGGGAAAAGCATTCGTAATGCCCGCCTGTCCTTCACCAACTACAAGACCAAGATGACTGCCCTCTGACATCCTGATGGATCTATCACATCTTCCAGAAGGGCAATGGAGAAGATTATTCATGACTTCTACTGAGATCTCTTTAATAGCCATGTCCACTTGCCCACATACCACATTCCGCATGATGGATATGTCGTTCCCAATGTTCTCCCTTCCGAAATCCAACATGCCATCTCGTCGGTAAAGAAACAAAGAGCACCTGGCCCAGACAAGGTCAGACCTAAACACTGGAAGAACCTATCATCAATACTCATCAATACACTGGCTCGGCTCTTCACACGCTACCTGTCTGAATGCATGGTTTGGTTCCAGTGGAAAACCAGCAGTACTGTACTACTATACAAGAAGGGAGACATCCACGATATTGGCAACTATCGCCCAATTTGCCTATTGTCTACAAACTGTTCACTCGAGTCATCCTGAATAGGATTAGCAGAATACTAGATGAAGGACAACCATGTGAACAAGCCGGATTCTGAAAAGGATTCAGTACCATCGACCATATCCACATGATTACTAAGCTCATTGAGGTTTCTCAGGAGTTCAAGATGCCGCTCTAATGTTCATTGATTTAAAGAAGGCCCTTGATTCTATTGAGATGGAAGCAGTCATATGAGCCCTAGCCAATCAGGGCATACAAACTCAATACATCAGGATCTTTCGTGAGCTCTATTACGAATTCACTACCAGAATTTCACCATTCTACAATGAAGTAATCATCCATGTCAAGAGAGGGGTTCGGCAGGGTGATACCATTTCACCAAAACTCTTCAGTGCCACCCTCGAGAACATCATGTGACGACTGGAATGGGAAAGAATAGGAGTGAAGATAGATGGTCGGCAACTACACCACCTCCACTTTATTGATGACATCGTTCTGATAACACCAAACATCAGCCAAGCGGCACAAATGCTGACCAACTTCGACGGTGAGTGTGGAAAGGTCGGTCTACAGCTGAATCTTATGAAGACAATGTTTATGAGAAACAGCCTCGTTCCTGACGCTCCATTCACTCTCAATGGAACCACCATCTCCAAATGCAACAGTTATATATACCTAGGTCGAGAAACCAACATGATGAATGACCTGGCACCTGAGTTGTGCAGGAGAAAGAGAGCGGCTTGGAATGCCTTCAAGAGCGTTGAAGAAATAACTAAGATGACAAAGGACCTCCAGCTACGAGCACATCTCTTCGATTCCACTGTTCTTCCTGCATTAACATATGCCTCAGAGACCTGGGCCCTACGAAAACAGATGAGAACACTATTCGGGTCTCTCAAAGAGGAATCGAAAGAGCTATGCTTGGAATATCACGATTCACTCAAATGAGAGATAGAATCTGGAGTTCTGATCTCCGTCAACGCTCAAGAATCAGGGACGCTGTCTCATCTGCCAAGGCATCGCAAATCAGATGGGCTGGACACGTAACGAGGTTTACAGACAACTGCTGGAATAAAGCCATTACTGACTAGATTCCACAGGACGTCAAAAGATCGCGTGGATGCTTACCTACAAGATGGTCAGACTTCTTCGTCAAGACCCTGAATGATCGGTTTGAGGCTCTGCATGTTCCTAGAACGAACAGATGCCATTGGGCTACGCTAGTACACAACAGGGATGAATGGAGACGTTACTGGCACCCGCTCAAGTAAATCGATGAATAACGGGGGATCAAGTGATCAAGTGATAGTATAGATTAGATATGAAGGCTCCAGATTTTATCATCTCCAACAGTGTTAAGTTCTGTTTAGACTGACAGGTAAAATATTATTGCACTGTCTCCTGATCACTATTAGGAGTGATCACCAAGCACAGAGCTGAAAGTAGTCCAATAAACACTACTCAGTGTGGCCCCAAATCCAAAATTAAAAATACTGGTGGATAACTTTGATTCTCTCAGGTTTGTAATTTAAAATAACATGGGTTCATTTTATTTCCTTACTCTGGATGCCCCTCTCGGAGAGCCTGGCAAGCTACCGAGAGTATCTTGCCCGCACGGCAAAGCCTGGCAAGCTACCCATGACATATTCAATATGCCAAACACAGTAACGACAAAGTCTCAAATGGAGATGTTACTGGGCCCACTCGAGCAAATCGATGAACAACGGGAGGACAGTGCTACAGTGCAACTCTGGATTATGTCCTTAATTTCTGAAAATGGTATTAATAAGGTTTAAACTGATATGTCATGATGTTCCATTTAATCTTCAATATCTGCATTGTATACAACTTCTGGAATATTTTCTCACTGTCACTGTCCTCCCATTGTTCATTGATTTGCTCGAGTGGGCCAGTGATATCAATATTCCAGCAAACTGCTCACATTCAAAGTTCTATTCATGTATAATTTAGAAAATTAGTCATGAACTCAAAGGCCAAGCGACCTTTATTTTATATTGTTTTATTTTGGGTTTTGGGCCCATATCCTGTGATGCTCAGAGCATATTACTGGCTCTATGCTCAGGGATCATTTCTTGCAGTGCTTGGGGGACTATATGGTGTGTCAGCGATCAAACTCAGGTTGGCCTCCAGCAAGGAGAGTACTCTACCCACTGTACTATCACCCTGTGCCCAAATAAACTTCATAAAAACACATGGTGGAGGAGGGGGGGTGGAGATTTTTTTCTCTGTTATTCTTTCTACTTTTGTACTATGCTCTTCTACATTTATTCTTACTGAATGCCCTTTAGTCCTTCCTTCTTTAGACAATGCTCTGATTATATATTTTTTCCAGTTTTTATGGTTGTTATGAGAATAGGTCTAATACCAGATATGGCTTCGCAACTAGAGCCCCTCCCAATTTTTTAATTTATCAATTTTGAGGGGGAGTACAAACCCAGCAGTGTTGAGGGGTCACTTCAGGTACGGCTCAAGGGTTCATGTGGTGCTGAGGATCAAGCCCAGAACTCCTGCCTGTAAAATATACACTCATCCCTTTGAGCCATATATGCAGACATAACTGATCAATTTATACCAATTCAGAACATAAACAGTAATAGTCACTTAAATAATTTCTCCCTGGGCAGTAATTTTATATTCCATGGAAGTCAATTCCAATATTGATTTCCATGATCAGTATGGAAAACATATTTTACTTTATTAAAAATAACATTCATATATTTATCTTTTAAACTCAAATTTATAATAAAAGATAAAGGGTACAGCTAATAGATAAAGGTTCTACATGTTCCAATGTAGAACACTGGAACATGTAGAACCAATAACACCACCCACCAGCCAATACCTTAACTTACATGTTTTACCACCATAGATGAAAATGGTATCAGAGCAAAAAGAAAAGAAATAAAAGCTAAAGGTGAACACAGAAATTACATACATGTGGCTTCCTGGAAATCAGCAGATGAATTAAACTTAATGTTTTTGAACACTGATTTTTAAGCTTAGTGCCTGGTTTCCTCATCTGCAAAGTAAGATTGTATAATATACGTTAAAAAGAAAATCCTATATAGAGTTTACCACCATACCTGGTTTATGTTAAACACTCAGTAAATGTCTTATGATTATGATGATTTTTATTCTTATTATTCCAAATACGAAAGACATTTTATGAATACACAATACTTTGCTAGACATTTATGCCTTTTATTGAGTCATATGATTTTCTTCTTTTAAACCAAAAAAAAAATTCTGTCATGCAAAGAAGTGGAAAGTGTACTTCCTGTTCTGAAGCAAATCAAGGAGAACATGTAATTAAGTGCTAAATTGAGCAGAATAAACTCTAAATGCTATATGATTTTAGAAGAAAAGGTTATGAGGCCAAAATAGTCAGGGAAGGCGTCATAAAAGAGGTAGAACTTGCTTGGTGACCTTCATTACATCCCAACAACAACATCAGAATGTTTTCAAGTGGTTACAATTTGAAATGAGGTAATATAAAGTACTCTGCAAACAACAATCAAAACTCCCCGCACCTCCATAGAATAAGCAGTCCTCATAATGAGAAATAAAAACTCTTCCTTTCTTTCCCCAACTCCTGTTCAGGTGAAAGGTCAACTTCATGGAGTCATCTCATTAACACAGAAATGTCTTTGAAGGTATTCAGTCATGGCCATGCTTGACATTTCACCAGACTGCAACCAAGATGCCAAAGAATCAAATTCAAATATTAATGAGGAAAAGGTCATGATGAGGTAATCGTCAAAGTTCTGTTAGTTCCTGTTTTTTGACCCTATCCAATTCCCTCTCCCTTTCCCCAGTTCTCTCTGACTACATACAGTTACAGTTACTGGCTTAGTTTCAAGATCTACCTTCTAGTGCGTAATTTCACTTAAAGTGCATTTTAAGTAGCGACCTCCCAGACTCTGGATCCTCAAACCCAAGGGTGAGCTGTAGAGGTATAAGGTGAAAATAAAAAGAGAGAAAGAGCTAAAACTCTACATCCCATTTTGACATTTAGCTACTAGAATTTTTTTCTTTAAAAAAGAAAAGAATAGAAAAAGAAAAAAAAATGAAACCTCTTTCAAACTTTCCAATAAGCCATTTAATAATGTGACAAAGCTGAGCATATTAAAATATTAACCAAAGCTTCCAGGAAAACCTCTATAATCTCAATTGTTTATTCAAGACCTTTACAAACCTCATAAAAAATTAAGTGGACTTGGAAAAAACACACCACAGCCATAGGAGAAAGTTTACAAAACACAATGGTACAGACGCCTGACTGTCTGCCAGCCAGTCGCTTTTAACTTCCACATACAACTTATTACTAAGTTCCTAACTGGTCAATACCCTAAATAAGAGCATTTCTCCTCCCTAACACCTCATTAGCCTGAGTTTCTTTTTTGCTTTTTTTGAGCTAGAGTATCCTGTAGGTGCTTTGATTCATTATTTTCTGCCAATAACAAATACTCCAGAGTACTGAAATCTTCAGGACTCTAAGGAAAATCATTTAAGGTTTTCTTTGTAAGAATTTAACCTGCTCTTTAGTTAACCTCACTATAGAAGAACGCCGTAGGAACCACTGTGTCCATTTTATGGGAAGTAATAGTGAAAACACAGTCACAACAAGGAAATTGGGTACAAAGAAATAGCTAACTTAGATTCAAATCCTGGCCCTATAGATTTTGTGGCCTTAAGGAAAGTTACTTAATCTTGTTTAGAATCAGCTTCCTCAGTAAAATGAAGATAATAACATCAACTTGAAGAATTCATATGCAATTAATGAGCTAATAGAGTCTAGGATTCTATACAGTGTCTAAACAGAGAAAGAAGTGACTCAATGAATAGAATGGTAGGTACTTTATTATAAAATGTACCTTTTTTTGGTATAGTTCCTATAACTCCAGAAAATTTTTACATAAAAGTTTGAATCCCAGATGGAATTACTCACCATTTCTTAAAAAATGGTTACAGAAAATTTCAACATGCAAATTCTAATGTGGATTGGACTTCCTAAACTTTAATATAACTAGAAATCTACTCTGATTAAATCAATGTTGAAGAAAGTCAAGTATCAAAACTAAATAATATTCCGAATCTTAGGCAACAAATATTCTTAAGCCATTTCTATTTCAAGGAAACACAATGAATATTCCACCCATCCCCATCTTTCCTCCTTCTGTGTGACCCAGCTATAAAAGGAGAAACTTTGAGCAGTGTGTTTGTGTGAAAGCACCAAAATATGTTAACAATTAGAGAAGAGGAAACCTGAAAGACGGCCTTGTTAATTAGGGAACTTGCTATCAAAAAAACTCATTAAAAGGTAATGAAACCAAATGGTTATTAAAATAAATACCACTGAATAAAGGCTGTCTGGCTAAAAGCTCCTCAAAACAGCTATTCATAAATATGTTCACAGTGAAAACCCAGAAAAAAGATGAAAATGTACAGGGGTAGTAATAATAATATGAATCATGTTCAGATTTAAGCCAAATAAACAATAATGTTAACATCAACTGATGAAACTAGATAAAGTTATCCTAAATTAAAGGAAGAAGCTGATCTGAAAGAAACATTCCTAGAATTCAAACTATGGGTAACAGAACATTCTTGAAAACTCTTCCTAGTATCACATGCTTCTCTCAGAGATACTGAGCAATGCCTAATGGAGAACCAGGCAGCTGTTCACCCCTATCCTCTGCTTCTGCTAGACATTAAGTTAGAAGATTGTTTTCCTGATTATTAGTGACTCCTCACTTACCCCCTGCCACTGAGTTTTTTTATTTTTCTTCTCTTTTGTGTTTTTGTTTTTGTGCCATACTTGGATGTTCTTAGGGCTTACTCATCGCTCTGTGCTCAGGGATGATCACACCTGGCGGGCTCATGAGGCCACATGTGATGCAGTGGATTGGACTTGGATTGGCTGTGTGCAAGGCAAGTGCCCTACCCAATGCACTACTGTTCTGACCCCAAGTAGTATTTTAAATGATACCGATAGCATAGCAGGTAGGGCGTTTGCTTTCCATGGGGCCAACCCAGCTGACCCAGGTTCAATTCCTCCAACCCTCTTGGAAAGCCCGGAAAGCTACTGAGAGTATCTCGTCCGCATGGCAAAACCTGGCAAGCTACCCGTGATGTATTTGATATGTCAAACACAGTAACAAGTGTCAGAATGGAGACATTACTGGGCCCGCTCGAGCAAATCAATGAACAACTGGAGGACAGTGACAGTGATAGTGACCCGATAAGGCTGCCTGAGCCTTGCAAGGAGTGATCTGTGAGTGCCAGGAATAAGTCCTGATCACAGCTGGGTGTGGCCTAAAAAAAAGGAAAGAAAGAACAAATTGGATCAGAGAAACAGTATGTCAGGTAAGGTGGCCTACCAGGGTTTGAGCCCCAGCAAAGCCCCAAGTGCCACCAGGAGAGATTCCTAAACGCAGAGCCGGAAGTAAGCCATTATCATTGCCAGGTGTGCCTCCCCTCCAAAAAAGAACAATGAAAAAGAAAAAACAAAATTAAAAAGAATAAAACAGCATAATTCTTGATTATTGCTTATTTTATTAAAAGTCAAAGGAAAAATGAGGAACTGACATAAAAATATGAGTAAAGGCATAAAAGAAAAAATGTACAGAGGTAATAACAATAATACAAAATAAGTTCAGATTTAAACCAATTTTTTTTTTGGTCACATCCCATGGTGCTCAGGGTTTACACAGGCTCTGTGCTCAGGGAACATTCCTGACAGTGCTCAAAAGACCAACACAGGTACCTGGGACTCTACCCAGGTTGGATGCTTGCAAGGCAAAAAATTTTTCTTGACAAATTAAATTTTTTTATTAAATTATCCACCAATCCCACTCATTGGCATCTATCCAAAGACAATAACAACAATCAAAAAGATATATCCATGCCTATGTTCACCGCAGCATTAGTTACCATAGCTAAGATATGAAACTAAACCAAGTTACCACGATAGATGACTATATGAACAAGATGTGAAAAATACACAAAGGAACACTTTAGTGATAAGGAAAGATTAAATTTTACCTTTTGCAACAACATGGATAGAACTGGAGAAAATCATGATAAGCTATATAAGTCAATAGAAGATAAATACTGGGTGATCTCTCTCCTAACTTGGAAACAGAGGAGGAAAGAAAAGAAATAGACAAAGACAAGCAAGCCCTTAAACTCTGCCCACAGAACTGAGGTTACTAGAGTGCTAGGGTGCAGATAGATAGATAGATAGATAGATAGATAGATAGATAGATAGACAGACAGACAGATGATACTCCTGTCTTGCTAGAAAAGATCTTGGTAGGATCTGATTAAATCAGCTACACAAATGACTGGCCCTCCAATAAGAGGGCATTTAGAACTTACACAGAAGCCAAGAGAGCTGAGATAACTACACCAGTGAAGGCCAATGCAGCACCTGTCAGGCTTTATCTGCTTTCCCTTCTACTTTCAGTAAACTGATGGCAATAAGTAAATAGCTTAAGTCTCTACATTATCTTTTACCAAGGAAAATAAACAAGTCTATCAAAGACAATTAGATAATTTAGCTTTAAGACCTTCTTCTAAAAAAATTAGTAATACTGAATCTCCGTGAGATAGAGTTACAAGGCTGTTCACGGAGGAGTATCAGTCATACAGTGTTCCAACACTCATCTTTCCCCCAGCGCACAAAGTCCTTTCTATATCAGAGCATCTTCTTTTAAAGGGTCCAAATCTTCTTCTTCTTCTTTTTTTTTTTTTTTGGCTTTTTGGGTCACACCCAAGGATGCTCAGGGGTTACTCGTGGTTTTGCACTCAGGAGTTACTCCTGGAGATGCTCAGGGTACCTTTTGGGACACTGAAAATCAAACCCTGGTTGGCCATGTGCAAGGCAAACGCCTGACCCACTGTACTATCACTCCAGTCCCCAGATCTTTTTTAGACCATAAAATAAAAACAAAAGAAAGCATTCTGGCGTGATCTGAGCAGCATCAATTAGGAGAAAGCTTGTTTGTTTTATTTTGTTTTCCCCCGACATCAGCAGGTTCTTAAGTTTTAGTATACACAGAATTCCCTTGAGGACTCACTAAAACAATTATTCTAGGGCAAAAAGCTAAATTTCTGGTTCAGTATGCCTAGAATTGAGTCCCGAGCTTTTCCATTTTTAACAAGTTCTATATTGATGCTGACAATGTTGATCCAAGACCACACTTGGAACATTTTTAGATAATATTTCTCTCAGATGCTTTTCAATCAGTCTAGTGTTTTTAGCTCTGATCTTGCTTCATAATCTGAAATTGCTGTCAATTCACATTTTCAGGTCTTTTTATACATATATTTGATGTAAATAATTTACTTAACATTTCCATTCCCTGCTTTGAGTGTCTATTGACAAAATCAATGAAACTTTTGCTACAGGTGGCAGATTATTAATGACATATTCATATATGACATTTTATTCCTTTTTCTTTTTTAACTATCTTGATCCCCCCCCCCCCCCCCGCCCCCGCAGCAGTGCTCAGGGATTATGCCCAGAGACCTTGCGATGCTGGACTGTAAGCCGGGACTCCTGCACACAAAGCATGTGTTCCAGTTCTTTGAGTTATCTCTTTATCCCAGGGAGCATCTTATTCTTTTATTTTTAGCTTTATTTAATCAAGCTGAAAGGAAATCCAAGATTTGTCATGTCTAATTTACAATTAAGCCAGTACATGAGATCACTTTTGTATTCTTTCCCCAACATTAAGAGAACTCCAATGTTTTTCACTTGAGTATTCTACAAAACTGCTTTTTTTAAAATAAAAATCTTATAACAATAGCAGAATTGCTATGAAGGTCAAAAAACAATGAATCGACTATACAGTCTTTCCAAAACTCTTGAAAAATAACCATTGGCTCCTTCTCAACTATATGAATAGTCTCTCTGACTGTCCAATTAATAGTTGTCCAAAACACCAGTTTTATAAATATTTGTCCACGGCCAAAAAAAAAAAATCCAAAATTACTTTCAAGTTTGCGTGTTTGACTCCAGTCAACTAATTTGACAACTAGACAAAGAACCTGCCATTTCCACATAACCTGGGCAGAGGTCCTCTGCCCAGGGATGTTCATTTGCTAAAAGAACTGCTTTTCAAGGAATAGATGTGCCCAGTGTCAATCAGCCAACTTTAGAAAATCAATGACCTCCATTAGCTCGGCTTCATTATTTTCTATGCCAACTTCTTGGCTACCAGGCTTCAATTCAAGTCAGTTTGACAGACTGAAGATAAAGGATACACTCTTCAAGTCTGTAAGAATTCATCAGCTCACTGACACTGTCCCAGCTCTGCTCATACTTCACTTAATTCAAGCTGTTTTGGTTAGCAAAGGATCAATAGTTACACAATTATTGTTACAAACTTCTATGACAGTTCTTTTTCTTGTCTTGACCTAATTCAAAGCTCTGGGTTACTGACTTGGCTGAACACCTGATATTAAGTATTCTCCCGTCACTGAGTAAGAGGAAAATTTTTTGTAAAGGGTTTCAAAATGCTGGGTTTTTTAAAATTTATTCTTCTTTTGGGAAAAATAAACAATTACCATAACAACCCTAAGGGATTCAGACTCCAGTAATTTTAATTTTCAAGTCGAGAAAAACTAAATCTTAAGGTTTCTCTAAATTTAGTTAAATTAAATAAGTCAAATAACCTGACTGCAGCTTTTACCGCACACATTCTTTGAGGTCTTCTAAAGCATATTGTAATCAGTGGACAAATCATTGTGGGTATGAGGGTCGGGGTGGGATGCGGGGTGGGGAGAGAAAGAAGCATGAACAAGGAGAAGTGGGGTTAGGGGGAAGAAATAAAGTGTCAAATAAAAATACAAAACCTGTTTTGAAAAGTATACTGAAAGCTCTTTAAAATGTACTGACACAAGTTTGAAATGTCAAAAATCTTTTCCAATTTTTTCCCCTTCTCCGCTCTTTTCTCTGGTTTGTTTGCTTTTTGTGTTCAATCACAGGCAGATGCTACAACTCTTAAGTTTTCAAAGTCTAAAATAATTTAAACTACAGAATCTAGAAATAATCATACCATCACCAAAGTTGAGCATCTATAGTACACCTTTCCCTCAAAGGGAAATTTCTAGCTACTAGCACACAACTTCTGACCAAGCAGAAGAATCTCAAAACTATGAAAGACAAGCACAGTTTCTATGGAATGGAATCAAATAGCAATAATAGTTTACTGTGTAGTAAAGTGCAGAGAAAAAAAGTGATTTCCAGGAGATTTTTGTAGACTTTTTATATGTAGGAGTCTAGAGGTGAAAGCAAAAAGCTTGCCCAACATTGGTCTATCAAACAACATGCTAGGTTCTGTTCTAATAACAAATGATTCCCAAATCTTTTGACTTACAACTCAGACTAAGATGTATTTCTTACTAATGTCACAGGTCACCCTGAAGCAGCCCCCAAATCCTTATCCCCCCCTTTTTTTCTGGGACATCCTGCCTCTCAGTAGAGGGCAGATGGCCACAGCAGACAAATTTGTTGTTTCATCAGGATTCTGGAGGTAACATCCATTCCTTCTGTTCACTTTTCATTGGACACAGGAAGTCACACAGCCAAGCTTGATGTCATTGGGCGGAGAATTACAATGCTCTCATAGGGAGAGGCAGCAAATAATTGGGGAACATAATAATACCACAATATGCCAACTAGTTACAAATATTTGCTTTTTCCTTTTGCAAACAAATACACACACCCTGATCCCCAGGGAAGATAACCCTAAAATTCCTATCCAATCATAACAATAGACTCGCAAAGTACAGAATCTTGTTATAGACAGTTTAAAATCCAGATGTGACACTTTTTTACTCTGGAGAACAATAAACTAAAAAGATAAGTTAGCCACCCCACAAATAGTCCACATATCATTGCAGAATGAGAATAATACAACAGTAATAAATCTCCCATTTGGAAGGGGAAAGAATAGGAAACCACAGAGCAGCTACTTAACCATGTGAATTCTGAATTTAACAGGCAAGAACTTGTGAGAGCTACTCGCCCTGGGAGTGGGGACTATTTCTTCACATGGGTCTTAGTTTAGCTCTGACTAGCTCAAGCTCCCAATTCACTGTTCTCTGAGGCTCCTGGTTCTGTCCTCCAGAAGGGCGTCAATTTTTCTTGATCCTCCTTGGATCTACAAAAAAGGTACTGTAGAATACATCCCCACAGCCGTGATGACAAATAGCTTTCTCAGACTGCTTCCCCGTCACAGAAAGTAGGGAGCACTCAAGTTAAGAAAATTTTGCTCATTTGGCAAAACAATTCTCTCAAACATTGTCTTGGCATTTTATTTCTGAAACTGTAGTCCTCATGTTATCCCGGTACCCAAACACACAGACATTTCTGAAATATGTGTCTTACTTTTGACTGAATTTCAGTTCCAGGGGTCAACAAGTTTCTGTGGGAAAGTCAAATGCTTACTCCACTGTTTTCCCCATCCTGAGTCATTTTATCCAAATGAAAGAATGAACTGGATACCCACTTTAATAGAATCTGAGGTTTATAACAAATAGTACTGACTATAATTGATGTGGTCTACGATAGGCAGATAAATATAATAGGTTACTGTCTATTCAATTATTTTTTAAATTATATATAATCACATATGTATTTATGTAACCAATTGAAAATGATAAACAGAACTTGTACAGGAGCTAGGCACTTGCCTTCTATGAAGCTGACCCTGATTCGACTCCCCACATGGACATGGTCCCCTTACCACTGCCAGGAGAGATCTGGGAACAGAGTCAGGAGTAAGCTCTGAGCAGCTAGGTGTGGGTCAAATACAAAAAAGAAAAAGAAAAGAACATGGGAAATGAGCCCTTTCTCATTCCCCCATTTCCTTTATTCCCTTACTTAAAAACAGGTCAATTAGGTCAATTCTTTCCTGACTTATTTTTTAATCAACGAATGTTATTAGTAATTGTTCTTTTCTTAAATTGGGGCAATCTATGTATTGAATTATATAACTGGCAAATGACGATAATTTTATTTGTTACTTTAATGATCATAAGGAGTTACTCTCACTTAACTGCTTTAGCCAACATTTCAGGATTAAAACATTAAATAATAATTAGGAAGCAAAATGTCTTGTTTAACACACATGCAGATATACAATTTTCTTGGCTATTTAAGGATTTTAGACAACAATAAGTATTGAGTCATATAAAATACTTCAGGTATCCAGAAATTTAATTTTTTCCTTTTGGGGGAAGCAGCCATACTTGGTAGTGATGGAGTGAGGCGGGTGTTGGAGGCTGCTTTCAGCTCTGTGCTCAGGGGTTGCTCCCAATTGGGCTCAGAGTATCATGTGGGGCTGGGGATTAAACCCAGACCTCCCACATGTAAGGCCTGTGCTCTGCCCTTTGAGCTATCTCCATCCCTTCATATTTTTTCAGTATAATTTATTATATTAAATTTTAAATTCCAAAAATGAACTTCCATTGTCTGCAACATGAAGTCTTTTGAAACAATACTGCCTTGTATTTGCTATATTTTAAAAAGTGAATTTCATCAATGTTGTGCATGACTGACTTGCAGGTTGTTTTTCACTTTTCACCGAGAGGTTTTGGTATTAAGTATCATGTAGTCTAGTATGGGCTGGAGTGATAGCACAGCGGTAGGGCGTTTGCCTTACAAGCAGCCAACATGGCCGACCCAAGTTCGATTCCTCCACCCATCTCGGAGAGCCCAGCAAGCTACTGAGAGAATCTCGCCCGCACGGCAGAGCCTGGCAAGCTCCCCGTGACGTATTCGATATGCCAAACACAGTTAACCACAAGTCTCATGATGGAGACGTTACTGGGCCCGCTCGAGCAAATCGATGAACAACGGGAGAACCGTGACTGTAGTCTAGTACATGTAATTGTTAATTATGTCTTCCATCTCTAAGATAGGAATAACTTTGAAAACTTTAAAAGCATTAATATTACTTTCCTCTAATAAACAGAATTCACCACTGAGTAACTTAGATTACAACAAAATTAAAAGGTGAGGACATAAGTGCTTTGACAATTTTATTCCTTCCATTATTTAAAAATTTTTCTAGCTCCTTTTAAATTTAAGATTTCCTAGAATATCACCTACTTGACTCCAATCTTCAAATAGAATACAGGTAAAGGAGTAATACTGAGTTTTCTCTAATTCTTGTCATCTTCCAATTTTTATATTTAATATTGTAGTGTTACTTTTCTGCATTTTTCCAATCTTAAACTAATGATTTTGACACTATCAAGAAAAATGCTCTTATGGGGCTGGAGCAATAGCACAGCAGGTAGGGTGTTTTCCTTGCACGCAGGTAACCCAGGTTTGATTCTCAGCATACCATATGGTCTCCTGAGCACTGCCAAGAGTAATTCCTGAGTGCAGAGCCAGGAGTAACCCCTAAGCATCGCCAGGTGTGACTCAAAAGGCAAAAAACGAAAAAAAGAAAAAGAAAAAAGCTCTTACATTCACCAGTCAATACTTAATTTATTAATTCATGATTTTATTGTTAATTTATTCTTGTTGCTTTCCTTTTGTTGATGTTTACAAGCTTCTCTGTTTATCATTCTTGTTTATAATGTGGGAATTTCTCAGACTATGACTTTTCCTTGAAGTATGATTTTAACTGTAGCTCACTGAAGATACTCTGATTATATATCATTATTTTCTAGATATTCTGAAATTATATATTTTTCTAAGAACAAACCTTTGATAAATTAAAAAAATCTAATTTTCAATGTCACCAATAAACAAGGGCTGGAGCGATAGCACAGCGGTAGGGTGTTTGCCTTGCATGCAGCCAATATGACCGACCCGAGTTCGATTCCTCCGCCCCTCTCGGAGAGCCCGGCAAGCTACTGAGAGTATCTCGCCCACACGGCAGAGCCTGGCAAGCTCCCTGTGATGTATCCAATATGCCAAACACAGTAACAACAAGTCTCACTATGGAGACGTTACTGGGCCCACTCGAGCAAATCGATGAACAACAGGAGGACTGTGACTGAACCAATATACAAACAATTTGGTTATATTTTCACATTTACAGGCATTGCCATACCTAAGTTAGTCTGATTCTATTATCCGAACTCTTTCAGGTTGTTTGCTTTGTTTTTGTTTTTGAGTCACACCCAGTGATGCTGGACTGGACGAGGTGTGTAGCAATGCAGTGCCAAGGAGCCAACCTAGACCTCCCCTATGCAAAGCATTACAAAACCTGCTGAACCATCTCTCTAGCCGAATAACCTGAAAACTTAATGCATAATGTTCCACTGCCTACTTTCACTGCCAGAATTTTTTCACGTACATCTTTTGCTACATAATCTTGTACTTTTTAATTATTTTTCCTACCTCTTCTCTCCTCAATAACTAATTTAAAAAATATACAAAATTGTCAGTTTTAGTTCTATCAGTGTTGTCCCTACACTTTTTTTTTTTTATGGTATGCTGCTATTTTATTATAGATGTGAGAAGTAAATACAGTTTTGAAGAATTTTCACAAAATACTGCTTGTGTTTTTCTTTTTTTTTATATTATATATTATATATTTATTATATTTTATTTTTTTTTAAAGTTGTGGGCAGTTCAGAGAGAGAAGGGAGCACCAAATAAAGGATGTTTGGAGGATCCTCCCAGGAGGGGAGATGCATGTCGAAAGTAGACTATGGACTGAACATGTTTGCCACTCAATGCCTCTTTTGCAGACCACAACACCCAAAAGGAGAGAGAGAACACAGGGGATTGCCCTGCCACAGAGACAGGGGGGATGGGGGGATGGGGGTGGGAGGGATATTATCCATGGTGGTCCCTACACTTTTAAATCTCTGTTAACATACCTGCCAAATGTCACCAACTATAATGTGAGTGATTATTTTTCAGTGATAATGAGAAAACATTTAGTGTCAATTAACCAAAGGATTCAAAATTGACTAGAAGACATATAACAATATCAGAGAGGTTGAATTATAAAAAGAAAATATTCCTTACAAAGGATGAAATAGGTTGGGGTGCTTAAACTACCTTTGTTTGTTTTGCTTTTGCTTTTGTTTTTGGGCCACACTGGTGATATTCAGTGGTTATTTCTGGCTTTGTAAAAAGGAATTATTTCTGGTGGTGCTGAGGGTACTGTGTAGGATGCCAGGGATAGAACCCAGATTAGCTACATGCATGGTAAGTTCCTTAACTGCTGTACTATCTCTCCATTACCAAAGTTATACTTACACTGATAGACTAAAAATAAACTCTCCTGAAAAGATAACTCTTCTTTCCCAATTCCACCTTCCCAAAAAACCAATTTTCGAATTCTTTCTGAACTTTTAATCCTACTTAACCATCATGAAGTCATAATTTCAAGATTAAGTATCTCCTATAAGAATTTAAATATTATATAGTATTTCTGGTCTGCTTGATTCTTTGTTTAGAATATTAATCATCAATTTTTCCATATGGTAACGAGTATGTCTACATTTCTCTCCTTTTAACTCATCTTCTAAGTAAATTTTTGGGACGAGTTCATAGAAGCATTCGTTTCTTAACTTAAATTAGTCACGTATATTTTTTTTCTTCAACATTCTATAAATACTTTTAGTGTCATTTCATGTCTGAGGAAAAACTGTGAGGCCAACTTAAGTTTTAAAGACTTTACAGATGACATTTTTCGAAGTTTAGTATTAGATGGGTTTTATAAGGAAATATTTAAGAACACCAAAGAAATCTAAGTTTTTTTACCTTTTCCTGGGAGCTTGATATCTTAATTTAAGGGATAATTTTCCCTACTCTGTACAAATAACATTTGCACTAATAGTTTTTAATCTTCCTTTTTCACTCATTTTGCGTTTTGCGTAAGTTTTCTCAAACATTTCCTCTCAAGTCTTTAAGTCCATCTGCTGCATTATTCATGCTACATCTTCCAGCATCTAATGTGGTTTTAATTATTTTGATAGTTTTACTCATCCCCTTCTGCCAATTTTCTTTTAATCTTACTTTGGGGTCCTTTTATCTATATCTTAATCTCTTAAATCTCTTCTTTGATCTCTTATCATAGTCTATGATGACTTTTATCTCCTTGAGAGTGTTGAGAATTATTTTTTCTTAAAGAGTTACTCAGTTGCCTGAAGTAATTCTTCTTTAAAAAGATACTTCTCATTTGCCATTATGATCTCCTTTATCTTATTCAGTTTTGGTAGCACTCACATAGAGGTTCTAAATTGTGCTAATCATTATTTAAAAGGAGAGAGGCAATTTTTAAATATCTGCTATTTACTATTAGTGTGAATGTATTCTTCTGTTTTTCAGTCTATCCTCTAAAATATACTTTATAATTCTGAGTTGGAAAGTTGGAAATTAACTTGATATAACAGCTGTTCATTCCTTCAGACATTCTGGAAAAGGAAAGAGGTTTGAAGAAAAGAGTAAATCTAGCTTCTATAACCTAACTTTAAACATATTGTTTACAAGCACTATCCTATCAAATTGGATGACTCCTTTGCCCTGAATCCTTCCCAAATTTTATAGAACAATTTTTTTGGATTTTAGTCATTGATAAGTTCAAGTGACCAACCCTGATAAACAAAAAGAAAAGATAGAAGAGATTCTGAATCGCAGTTAAATAAGCAACATTCAAATAACAGAATTGCAGTTAAATAAGCAATAATCTAAATCATTATTATTCTTCCAAAGAGAAGGTGTTTCTTCTTTATTATTATACCAAGAAGTACATCATTGAGAACATAACAGGTGTTCAAAAAGGTTTTGTTGACTAATTTGGAAGTAGTGGATCTCAAATTGTAGGAGCTCATGACATTCTAAAGTCATACATAAAATAATAACACTCAACAGTAAGAAGGAAGTGTAATTAAATTATGAATTATTACCATTACTTTATCTAAGGCACTTAGAGATAATGATGCACTTGTCAACATTTGATCAGAAAAACAGTCAAGAGAAAAATATGATGATTCTGAAATTATTTTTCCCTTATTTTTCTTCAGTTACCTTCAATTCACATTTAAAAATTCTCTCTTTGTTAACACTTTGAATCTGTAGTTTTAAAGTCTTGCTACATAGATGTTTGAAAGATGTATAAATACTTTAGGGGAAATAATTTTCTTCTGAAATGTTTTATAAAGCCTAATATTTAAAATTTAACTTCTGGGGCTGGAGTGATAGCGCAGCAGCCTTGCATGTGGCTGACCCGGGTTTGATTCCCAGCATCCCATATGGTCCCCTGAGCACTGCCAGGAGTGATTCCTGAGTGCAGAACCTGGAGTAACCCCTGTGCATCACCGGGTATTAAAAGAAAAAAAATCCTTTAAAAAATAAATAAAATAAAATTTAACTTCTATGATGTTATTTAGAAAAATGCTGGCTATTAAGAAATAATAAATTAATGGCCCAGAGATATCGGGCGTTTGTGGGTAGGGCATTTGTCTGACACATTACCTACCCAGGTTTGATCCCCAACACCCCACATGGGCACCCAAGCCTGCCAGGAGTTATCACTCAGCTGAGTGCTAGGAATAAGCCATGAGTACTGTCACCAAACCCCTCAAAAAATTTTTTTTGAAAAAAAAATCTTTTCCAAAAAAAGACAGCTTGATTCTATAAAAGGTTGTTGATGTATTTACTCAGGTCACAAAAAATATTAGGTTCCCTGCACTGAACTTTCTTCTTCCATAGAAGAATATGTGTATAGTAAATGATCTCCTAGACATGTCCAAAGAGAAAAATTTATTACCTCATCCTAAAATTGTTCTTTGTTTATAGGTTATCAATTTTATTAGTATTTTCACCTTCCTAATTCGTGGATCTAAACTCTCAATCATCTATATAATACTTCTCTTCCTCCACATCTTCTTATGTTTATCTCCATAAGTATTCATATCTAATCTGCTAATTCAAATTTCTTTAATCCAAATTAGATGAATTAGGGCAAATTGCTGCAACAAATCCTAAATAGGTAAACTATAATTTGTTCCATTTCCAATCCAATCTCCTGCTCTCAGGTAAAATTTCCAGAAGCAAAGCTATAATTTTAATAGCTGCTTCTTCAAATTATATTAATGATTTTCCATTTTCTCTTCACTTGCTGGCTGAGAATTTCCATAGCCTGTCCACAAACTGGGCCTTTTCCTATTAATCTTTCCCTGATACATTTCCCTTTAGTCCTAGACTTAGGAAATAACAGACAATTCATAAGTTCTCCCACATACACCCAAGCTTTTAGTCTTTATTTCTTTCATTGTGGGATTTCTTCTGTATTTTAAAAGGCATTCACTAAATATTTTTCAAGTCTTACCATGGATGATAATTTCTATGTAAAATCATCCCAAGATTTCTCCTTTCTCTGCCTTTCTCCTTGGCTTTTTGGTGTGCGCTATCTCTATTATTTTCTAGTTGCATTTAATATTTTGCATTGACCTACCATTATATTTGTCATGTAACTTTCACAGAGGAAGGGTTCGATGAGATCATTTAAATGGCTGAATATAACTTTATTTTGGGGGGCCACACCCCCAGTACAGCTGAGGACTTACTTCCTGGCTCTGCACTCAGGGGTTACCCCTGAAGATGCTTAGAGAACAAAGGACTGAATAGAGGCTGGCCATGTGCAAGGCCAGAGCCCTATGTGCTATATCTTTTCAGTCCCCATAATGTCTATTTTTATGAAGAAAACGAGATGTAAAGATTTTGTAAAGACTACACCAAGATTACACTGAATGTTTACTGGCAGGGAGGCTGGATTGCTATATAAATTATTTTCCTTCCTAGCTCCTATTTTCTCTCTCAATTATTCTTCCATCTGCATAAGTACATACATATACACTATTACATTTATAATATGCACATACATATTTATGATATACACATACTTCAGCTAAAAGAAATTTTACAGGTGTCGGAGAGATGGAACAGGGGTAAGGCATTTGTCTTGCACACTTTTATCCCCAAAACCACATATAGTCCCCCAAGCCCAGTCAGGAATTATCCCTGAGAAGTTATCCCTGAAAATAAATTCTGAAAACCATTACTTGCGACCTAAATCCTTCCTCCCCACCACAATAACAAATCTTAGAACCAGCAAGGGAAAATCTGAAAATCCTAAAATTTTAGAACAAGTAAGGGAAAAAAGACTCAACTACAAATCCGAGATCTTGATTTTTTTGTTGTTGCTGTTTTGCTATTAAGTACTTACAAGGAATTCGACAAGTCATTTAAACTGGTGGAAACTACAAAATTAACTTTCCTTATCTGTGTGAAATGAAATATGGCAAGCACTGGGCTACATACTACGCTATTATTCTTGCATAATATTAATTACATTAAGTCAGTTCTCTTTAGCTACAGATGAATAACCCCATTTTCTATTAACTACGTTGTATTCAAATTAAAGGATTAAAAAATTGTTTGCAAAATCAATTTATGAAAGTATAAAGGATAGCTTATACAGAGGCTAATACTGAGTCGTGATGTCTTACAACGTCTGGATAGGAAACTAATCGTGAAACAGTTCACTTTAGCATATGCTCTGCCCAATGCCGAACAGCACACTCTAATTGTCACAATTGCATCTGGGAAGATGCTAAAGGGGAGATGAAGTATCATCAGCATTTTTTCATATAGTCCCAACCTAAAAAGAGTCATATGAGAATCAATAGTGGCCAGACATTGGGGGAAAAAAAATACCTAGCTGCAAGTGTATTCTTTCAATTATACTAAAACCTATAAAAAAATCCTTCACCTCATATTGGAAAGAATTTGGAACTCTAAATTATGAAGCAGTGAACTCTAAATTATAATCTAAATCCTTTGATGTTTACATTTTTCATTTCATTCTCTAATTTCTCCTGTATCTCATATATATATATATATATATATATATATATATATATATAAACTTTGGACCACAAACAACTGTACTCAAGATTTTAATCTGACTTTGGACCACATACAACTGTACTCAAGATTTAATCCTGACTCTGTGTTCAAGGGTCACTCCTGGCAGGGCTCAGGGGACCAGACAGTGTGTTAAGGAACCCAGATTAGCTCTATGCAAGGCAAACACCTCCCCTATTGTACCATCTCTCTCGCACTTACACTATCATATTTTCTTCTCCTACTATTGCTGGTTTGGAGAATAGATGTAAGGAAGTTCTAGAAGAGATTCTTCACAAAGAATTTCTATAACTATGTTAATCAAACACAAGTATTTAGTCACTACAGAAAAGTAATATGGGAATCCTAAGGAGAAAATCACTCGAAATTCAAGTCTTTCTTAGTCTAAAACTACCTTCACTATCAATAATAATTTCTAATAAACTTTTATAGGGACTGTGTTGAATAAACCCTAAGTAATATACAAACAATAACACTGAGTTATGAGTCAAATAGTTCTCAATAATCCTTCTCAAGTTAAACCTCAAGTTATTCCACATAAGTATTTCTAGCACTTCTGTAGAGTCATGCATGGAGTCTAAAGGATCAGGAGTGTTCTATTCTAAAACTAACTGTCCTAGGAACTGCTTTTACAACATCCTACTAAAATTCATCTGTTCTAAACTAACCAGGAATTAGTCTCTGCTCCATTTAATTGACTTCTAATTTTTCCTTGCTAAAGCCATTCAAAACAAGTTTAATCCATCTTCCATAAAACAACCTGTTTTTTTTTTTTTAATTTTTTTTTTTACCAGCATTTCACTTTCCAATTTTTAGAAGAGGAAAAAAAGTACCACTGGGTCTTCAAATTTTACTCTAAATCAAAGGACGAAAGCAGTGGTAAGAACGGGGAACAATATTCATTAGTAATCTGCTATAAAATAGTTTTCTTCTTATTACAGTTTGAAAGCCTATCCTTTGGAGAAAATAAGAGAAAAAATCATCACTACAGAAAATCATGGCAGAATCCCCAGTATTCACATACCCTGTTAACACTGGGAGAGGAAAATGGACAGAAAACAGATCTGAAAGAAACGAGGAAAAAAGAAGCTGAACTCTGGTATTTGGACAAGATCACTTTCAGAGTGCCTCCTGGGCATTTGGACTAGCAGCACTCGAGCCAAATATCTATCTGTTCAGACACCATGAAATGAGAGACAGCCTGGAAAGTTTACCAGAGTGTTCTGAGAGGCTGAGTTCTTACATTGCAGAGAGCAGACACATTAAAAGTCAGTCAAATGACTTTCACATATAAAAAATATTAGAGGAATTTTCACTGAGACAGGTTACTTGTTAACCCATAGCAAAGCTGTCAAGGTGAGGCATAAGTAAGTAAATATATTTGAATTTTCCACAAAGGCATTGTGGTTTGGTGATTCGTGAAGTTGTGGTTTTTCAATCAAATATAGGTGAAATGCTACGTAACATTAGAGGAACTCAGTAAATCAAAGAGAAAGACACTAGACACAGTTGGCATCAATAATACATTTGTGCCACTTCCCTTGGGAGCACAGAACAGGCATCACTAGGGCCAATCACGGCAATAGCATCTGTGGTGGGACTCAGGCACATATCTGAACCACGACCAGAATTTTAACTGCTATGTTGAAACTCAACATGCCTTAAAGCTTGTGCTCATTAGACTTAGTCCCTGCCCTACACTTGGGAACCAAGTTACACCAGGAAGGTAAAGCGATAAACAAAAAACACTGGAAGGATCCCTATGGACCAGTACCAAAGGAAAGGGAAACCCTAAAGAAAGATCACAATTAAATGACCCTCAGGAACTAGCATCTTATATTTCCTTTAACACTTGTAAGAGAGCATATTCTTTTAATAGTCTCAAAATAGTCAATATTTTCTGCATGGATTATAGAAGTGCTTTAAAGTTTTAAAATATTGAATAACATTTATTTGAATGTACAAGATTTAACATATATAACAAATATTTTAGCTAATATTTATCAAATGTTTACTGTGTGTTAGTAGTGTTATTTTCTATAAAGTTTTTATGGGTTTTAGGATAATGCAGAATACTCATTTCCTAAATAAGTCTAGGCTTGCAACCTTAAAAAATATCAATCATATCAAGGAAGCTAACTTCAGGTAAATATTAAAAATTTGTTTTTGAAACATTTTTCTCTCCCACCAATCATTATCATAAATGTTTACATTTTACCTGCAAGAACTGAGCATAAATCATACTGAATGCACAACATTAAAGAATACAAACTTGTAAGAAGCAGAGATCACATATAACTACACTGTAGAACTGACATCTCCACTGCCAGGGGAAACAAAAATCCAAAAACACCCCAGTAGGATTAGGAATCAAAGGTGCAAAATAAAGAAATAGAATAGAGAAAAGATAAGGAGACCAATTATGATGACCATTACTTTAATTCTTAAGGGAAAGAAAGGTTTAAGTTTTGTCTATTATAGTTTAAAAATTATAATAGAAAAGAATGTTAGGACAGAGAATTAGTAAAGGAGCTAAGACACCTGCCTTGTACAGGGGCAACACTTTTTTTTTTTAATTGAATCACTGTGAGATACAGTTACAAAGCTTTCATGATTGAGTTTCTGTCATAAAATGATCAAACACCCATCCCTCCACCAGTATACCTTTTCTACCACCAATGTTCCCATTATCCCTCCCACCACCTCTACCCTACCCCATTCCCTGCCTCTAGGCAGATAATTTCCTTCTTATTCTCTCTCTATTTTGGGGCATTACGGTTTTCAATAGATAATGAGAAGTCATCATGTTTGGTCCTTTATCTACTTTCAGCACACATCTCCCATCCCGAGTGATCCCTCCAATCATCATTAACTTAGTGATCCCTTCTCTATCCTAGCTGCCTTCTCCCCCAGCTCATGAGGTAGGCTTCCAACCATGGAGCAATCTTCTTGGACCTTGTCTCTACCGAGGGTCAACATTGTGATCCCTGTTAATACTCATGGTCCCCTGAACACTACCAGGAATGATTGAGTACAGACCCAATCCGGTAAGCCCTGAGCACTACTGGGAATGACTCCCCAAATTTCAAAATGTAAAGAGAAAAGAACATTATATACCTCAAAGGTTAAATGCACCATCAAAATACTTCATTGAGAGAAAAAAGACAATCCATGAACCCAGAGAAACCATAAGCATATCATGTATCTTAAACAGGACTCATAGCTAGAATAGTTCTCAAACTATAGTCTATTGGTGCTTGGGGAATCTTCACTTCCTCACAAGGGGTTAATCAAAAACAGTTTCCATCATTACACTAAGATAGCAGTGGCCTTTCCCATACATTGTCATATTTATGAACAGCATTTCACTTGCATTAACATTTGTAAAAATAACCATAGGCAAAGCCATTGTTACATTTGCATAAATTAAGGCCAGGGATCAAATAAGGTTCAGTTAATCCTGTTTATAATCTTTGCTTCCAAATACTGCTATTAAAACTAACACTAGTTTCACATAAGAATAACCATGATGAGGCAGTAAAAAAAAAATCATTGATACTATTACATTCCAATACTTTAATACCTTTAATATAAAGTGTCAATCATATTGTGTGATAATCTAAGAAAATGTGCACCAAGTAACAATGCTGTACATCAGAGAATGATAATTATCAAAAGAAAAAGCATTGGTGGGATTGTGACACACATCTTTTTCAAGGAACACCCTTTTTTTAAAAAAATTTTATTAGTGAGACACCATGAGGTACAGTTGTAGACTTACAAATTTTGTGCTTGGGTTTCAATTATACAATGATCAAATACCCATCCCTCCACCAGTGCCCATTTCCCACCACCACAGATCCCAGTATCCCTCCCACCCCCGTCCCCCCATCCCACCCTGCCTCTGTGGCAGGGCATTCCCCTCTGTTCTCTCTCTCTCCTTTTAGGTGCTGTGGTTTGCAAAAGAGGCATTGAGTGGCAATCATGTTTGGTCTATAGTATACTTTCAGCATGCTTCTCCCATCCTGGGAGGATCCTCCCAACACCCTTTATTTGGTGCTCCCTTCTCTATCTGAGCTGCCTTTTCCCCCTAGCATGTATGGCTGGCCTCCAAGCCATGGAGCAAAATTCCTGGTACTAATCTCGGCCATTATTGGGTGTTAGTCTCCTATTTTGTTACTTTAAGGAATACCCTTTTTTATTTGAGAAAAATAGCTAACATACAAATTACAATTAATGAGATTTGAGTTTTCAAAAGGCATTTTCTTAAAAATTAGAGAAACAATCCAGGCATTTTAATACACAACTGACCATGACCAATGTTGCCAATGACCCCATTCATATTGATAAGCAAATTTCAAATTTGGGAAAATTAGAATCTGATACCATGACATGTCAAGAAATTTTAAAATAACTCAAATGAGACTGAATATTTTAAATAAATATTACTGAGTGATTTTTAAAAATTATGTAACATATCAACATTGGAAAATCTATATGTCAAGTAAACAATATTAAAACAGGATGCTATAAAACCACATATGAGTACAAGAGCAAAGGATATATTCAAAGTATAAAATGAACAAACTCAAAGAGAATATAGTATAAAAATTTCATCAATATAGTTTCAAAATTCACATTGAAACAAACCTTTCAGAATCTATCAAGTGTTATTAACCAAGATCTGGAAACAACCTGACCGTCCAAGAAAAGATGATGGGATAAAGAAACTATCATGTATCTATACATAATGAAAAGCTACTCAACTATAAGAAAAAAATCAAACCATGCAATTTTCTTGTATGTGGATGAAACTTGAGGGTATCATGTTGAGTGAAGTAAATATATATATATAGAGAGAGAGAGAGAGAGAGAAAGAGAGAGAAAGATACACAGTTGTCTCTCTCATATATGAGATATAAAGAAATGTAGTATGGGAATAATAAATTGTCAAAAACAACAGAATCTGAAAATTGGTCTTCAGAACTGAGCTTACAAAGACTGTGGGGTTGAGGATGGATGGGAAAAGACCCCAAAACAATGGAGGAGAAAAGCAGGCACTCGATGGAGGGTACGGTGTTGGAATATTGTATGCAAAAACTCTACCATTAATAAATTAAATTGTAAATCACAAAAAAGGAAGGAAGGAAGGGAGAGAGGGAGGGAGGGAGGGATGGAGGGAGGGAAGGAGGGAGGGAAGAACCTTTAGATTTCATACAGCTCTAGTTATAATCTATGCTTACATGTAGAAAAAATGTGAAAAAAAATACTTTTACAAAGGGATCATCTTAGACTTGTACGACGGCAGAGTTCAAACATATCTTATTCAAGTACAGCTCCCAACTCTAGGTTCCTGTCACCTCCTAAAAGAATTTTTCGAGCACAATACACAATTCCAGCATGCCCAGTAACTCACCAGAGCCCCTTGGAGGGGGAGCGGGTTGAGTTCCCCTCTCCGCCCTGAGCAGAGCCCCAGCAGCTGAAAATGTCTGGGACCCAGCTACAGCCATGCTGAGACCACTTTCCACAGATTAGGATGAGCCGCATGCATGAAGGAACCAGCAGAGGAACCCAGGTGTGCAGGACCTGGGGCTGAGATCTCCAAACCTGCTCAGTTCGGGACTGGGCCTCCTCCACCCAGAATCCCCATCTTACAGTAGCAAGACACCCACCAGCTGCTGTGTAACCCCATCAACGGCCAAGATCCAGAGACTATAAAACCAAGCTCCCAGACCTCTTATTGTCTAGCTCTAACTCTCGGAGAACCTGGCAGGCTACCGAGAGTATCCTGCCCGCATATATGCCTCACTGGGAACACCTGTAAAGGTGATTAGAGGCTGCCCCAAAAGCCTCCATCCCTCTCAGAGAGCCCAGCAAGCTACCGAGAGCATCCGGCCCACACAGCAGAGCCTGGCAAGCTACCCATGGTGTTCTTTATATGCCAGAAACAGTAAAAATGATGGTCCTCATTCCCCTGACCCTGAAAGAGCCCCCAATATGCCATCTGGCTACACTTGCATGTGACAGGAATGAATAGAGACATTACTGGTGCCCGCTCGAGCAAATGGAAGAACAGTGGGGTGATAGTGATAGTGACAGTGATAGTAATAGTGAATATACAACTATTAAAGGAAACTTAAATACAAAACCAGCAATACAACACAACAAACTACACAAACACAAGCACACTTGTTAGTTTAGTAGTAAGTGTAAAAAAAAAAAAGGGTAGACCCCAGAACAGTTAAAGATAGTAAAGCATTCCACTGCATGAATACTGTAAAGGCAGTCAAATTACCTACATGAAATAAACATAGGCTATAGTAATGTCCTTAACATTCAGGGTAGAAACAAATTTTCTCTTGGTGTGTGCATATGTAAGTCTTTTGAGAAAAACGATGGTTGGATTTTCTTTATAAGAGTTTGGATTTCCTCCTTTTAGCAGTCTAAAAAGCTGAAGAGGACCAAGTTTGCAGTTGCTAATTCAAAGTAGAAGCCCCGAGGGGTAAGTATGCACTGTGTCTGATTTCCAATAATGTGTGTTATTTGTTTGGATAAGTTCAAGCACTTACTAAAACATATTAAAACTCTGGCTATAAACCACCACAAAAGTACTTCAAAACAGTGGCATATAGCAAATTCCTGTTCAATTAACTATGAACTTCTCACCCCACAGCATGTGCACTAGATGTACTAGAGTATCTTGGCACCCGTCAGCAGGCTCAAATTTGCCACCTTGTCAATGAAGGAAAAATGTAGTTTGGAATGACATAATTTCAATAATCCCCAGCAGTAAGATTTTTCTTCCATGGGAGCTTAAACAAATACCTTTTAGTGCTAACCCAACCTCATTCTCAATGAAATGGGATTTACAGGGCAAAGCAAATGTACAGAAAGGGCCATAATCAGAATAAAAGAGATCTGTCATCTGAACTGAAGATCAATGATCCATGTATGCCATCCCTGTTAGATCTACACTATTTCAGAGCAGCATTTACCAGATACCTACCCAGTGCTGGACATATTACAAAAGTCTAAGGTGTTTTTCTTCAAAAGAACCTGCACCCTGGGATGGTAATAAAAGCAACATACAACATAGCTTAAGTTTCAAATGGTGATGATAGATCTATAGGGCTCATAAGAAAGTGAGGGGCTGAAAAGATAATATAGCAGTTAGGCACTTGCCTTGTTCATGACAAACCCAGGTTCAACTTCCGACACCCCAATATGGCCCCTAAGTACTTCAGCACTGAGGCATGAATGCAGAGACTAAGGGTATGCCCTGAACACCACTGAGCGTGGTCTCAACACACACACATGCACACGCACGCACGCACGCACGCACACATGCATGTACAAAATCTAAAGTCAATACTTGTAGACCTGTGAAGATAAAAGGTACAGTACTGAAAGACCTGTTGAAGAAAATAGGCATTGAATTGCATTTTTAAGGGAAGGAAAGAGTTGAAGTTGATGAGAAGAACTTGCAAGAAGCAACAAAACCCATAGGTAAAAGTCTAGGATTAGCATAGTATGTTTGGGAACAATGAATCAATAAACTTCACTAAAGTCAAAGGCTTATATGGGTAAATCATGTTTAGAATATTTAATGTGGATAGAAGGCATACTAGAAGAAATTGCAGTCAGTAAAATTTTCTGAACAGTGATGACATATAAACTAATGTTCTAAGAACACATATCTAAAGTGAAACTGTCTTCTATTCTTTTTTGGTTCCTCCTTTCCACTTCTTTACAGTGATGACATTTCCTCAATTCTCAATTATGATTCACTATTGTATTTATGAGTTCCGTACGTCTATAAATTTGCTTGGACACCTCAATTCCACACCATCCCTGCACATTCTAAACATTTTCCTTTAGAAATTAGTTTACTATATTAAAACCCGAGTTTTGGCATGAGACACTAGAATAGAAACCAGCTTCATCATTTATTATTTTGTATAAGCTCATGCACTAACTAACCTACTATATTTTAAATTATCAAAAAGGGTGACTTTACAGAGAAAAAAAACAAAAAATAGGGATCCTCCTCCCTTAACTACTATAATTTAAGAGCTGAGACAAATATGAACTGGAAGAGGTGCTATAAATTGTTTTAAAATGTTATTAAAGGAAACACTTAAATATTTTTTAATGCCCAAACTATTTACAAAACTGACAATTTTGAACACAATAGGAAGCCACCAACCAACACAACTACTTACATTTAATGTATTTACTGGTGAACTTTTCCCCCCACTATCAACTATTTCTTAGTGTTTTTATACACTTGTAATCATTGTTTATAAAATTTTTATTCTGCTTATTTCAATTTAACATTATGTTGTAAATGCTTTGCAAGATTATTTAATGTTCATAAATTTTTAATTTTTTTATTTAGGTAACACTACAGTATATAAGTTTCAGGTGTGCATCATTAAAACCAACATGTGTAGATACTATTTTAAGTTCACTAGAAGTCTAATTCTATCCTTTGCCATTCAATTGACCCCTATAAAATTAGTTTTAATAAATGCACAATATTTCAACAGAACAATAATACTATAGCTTGTGTAATTTAAGATGCCCAAATCAGCCCACCCCAGGATTCTCAGAGTTGGTCTCAAGATAACCTCCTCTGACATGCAGATTATTTTGAACAGAGAACAATGACTTCCCCGAAGCTAAGGAGAAGTAACTAGCTTTTTTTCCTAACCCCTTCCTTCTACCCCACATTGAAGAATTGAACACTGTTCCCTCAAAAGATCTCAAAAAAAAAGCTTTTTTTGGGGGGGGGATATCATTCAGGTGAAAGTTTATCAGTAAATATATCTTCTTTAGTTGAGAAATTGTATTTTCTTTCAGAGATAAAAAGTTACTCCTTTCTAGTTTTGTAGAGGCCCTTCTTTCCTATGTCTTTGGCTCCATAATTTGCTTCTTGGTTCAGGATTTAAGCCCCTTTCAATCACCCTGCTCAAGAACAGGACCTGCTTGATAATCTTTGTAGCTTCACCATGCATTGTCATAAAACTGAAAATTCCTTTGCCATCCTGTCTGTTGCTATTTATATTAGATAACCATTCCCCCCCAAATCCAGAAGGATGAGAAACTTTCCCCTGAATTTTGACATAATCATTGTTCCTACATTTTGCGTCATCATAAATATTTGATCTTAAAAGGAAAATTAAATTGTCTTCTCCTAAAAAAATACCCAGCATTTAATCACCTCAGAACTGATGAAAAAGAACCTGAGTACCAGGTTGGGAGGCTGCCCCACCCTCGACTAAAAAGGAAAAAGAAATCCTGACTTTGCCACCAATTTGCTGTATTCTTTTTTTTTTTAAATTAGTGAAACACCATGAGGTACAGACTTATAAATTTTTGTTTTTGGGTTTCAGTTATACAATGATCAAGTACCCATCCCTCCACCAGTGCCCATCCTCCACCACCACGGGTCCCAGCATCCCTCTTCCACCCCCCCCACCCCCCACCTCTGTGGCAGGGCATTCCCCCTTGTTGTCTCTCTCTTCTTTTGGGTACTGTGTTTCACAAGAGAGGGATTGAGTGGCAATCATGTTTGGTCTATAGACTACTTTCAGCATGCTTCTCCCACCCTGGGAGGGTCTTCTCAACACCCTTTATTTGATGCTCTCTTCTCTATCTGAGCTTCGTTTTCACCTAGCATGTGTGGCTGGCCTTCAAGTCATGGAGCAAAATTCCTGGTACTAATCTCAATCAATTTGCTGTATTCTTTACAATGTGCACAGGAGGCCTTGAAGTGGTATGCAAGGAAAACTGATCTCTAATGCCATATCTCTTGGAAATGCTCCAGACATCTCTGAGTTTGTGTAATTTCAAAGAAAAGCTGTTGCTACATCCACCAGGATAGTAGATTCTTTGTGGAACAAAGTACATGTATAAGTTGTACTGGATATACTATGGTAACCTCCACTAATGTGGCGCCTTGGCTGCAGGACATTCAGTGCAGCTAGCTGAACTCAAAGCTTTGACCAGAGCCTTAGAGTGGAATGAGGGCAAATTTGTCAATGGATGCACAGACTCAAAGTATGCTTTCTTGGTACTGCATGACCATGCAGCTATTTAAAAGGAAAGAGGACTTTTGACTCCCAAGAACAGTCCCATTGAGTGTGGATCTCGTGCACTTGTCCCTAAGGATGGCAGTTATGTTTTGTAGAAGTCACATTGAGCCAATAGTGAAGTGACATTAGGAAATAGTAGAGTAGATCTGGAAGCCTAGAGGGCAACTGAAAGTATGTAACCAGCAGATAAAATCATGGCTCTGGTCCTTAAGCTGGATCTTGGTGATATCTGCCCCTCCAAGACAGAGGAGAAGGATCATGGGCATTATCAGAGGCTATGAAAAGAAGAAAGGATGGTTTTAGAAGGGTGACCTACTACTTTCCCCAAGCTCTCCAGTGGAAAGCCATAAAGGTATTACATGCCTTTTGTCATTTAGGGAGGGAGGAGCACAACGTGTGGAAGATCTGAAATAGCTCTTCAAGGACAGTTAAGTTAAATTCTTCACCTGTAAATAGTTCTTCTACACCTTTCTATGGGTGTAAAGGATTTCTTTATACTTTCATTTATTTATATGGGAATACTTTCTCCAACGCTCCATGGTCTTAGTGAAATGTTTTTTAGTTATCGCTAGTCTAACCACATCTGACTCTCCAGAATTCTGGGAGCCCTAATGACCACTCAACAAGCCATCAGAGAAATTGGCTCTGGCAGCACCACACCAGTTACAGAACAGGAGTGATGCCTTAGGGGACCCAAGGGAAACAAGTGCCCACATGACAGCAGGAAGTAGTTTCAGAAGACAGACCTCCCCCCAACCCCTAAAAGAATTTAGGGCAACTGCTCCTTGAGAGGGGAATGATACAGCAGTAGCTGAGGTGTGGAGTGCCAGGTCACTTTAAATCTCTGCCCCAACTAGTAGCCAATCAGAATAGATAAGGGGATGGTTGGAGCTGGGATTTGACAGCAAATGAAAGAAAATTCCCAACCTCATCTCCCTCTGCTCCCCCCCTCACTCCCTGACCTTACCCCTTCCTTTCGCCCACCCCTTCCCCTTCCTCCTCCTCCCCCTCTCCCTTTCATTCTGAGCAGTACTCTCTGCATCTTTTCCTCTCTCACATAGGGACTATGTGCAATGAAAACATGACCCAGTACAGGGAGGCCACACAGGCCCAGGGAGGGCTCAGACACCCAGGAAAGCTCAGGTTCAAACAGGGCTTGGATGCCCAGGAAAGTTCGGGAAGGGCTTGGGACACCCAGGTAGTGACAAGGTGCTGTACACATGGCCAGGGCTGAAGACTAAGAAAGGTGGGACTGCTGGGTTAGAGCTGGGAGGCCCAGCAATGAGTAGAACGTACAGGGACCTCATCCAGGTGCAGGTGGTTGTGGCTGGAGACTGAGGACAGCATGTGTGGGACAGAAAGTGCGGCACAGGGACAGGACTTGGCCATCCTTCATGGGAGGCGAGTATACTGTGTGGGACAGGATAGGGAAGTCATTCACAGATCAGGCAGCGTCTCGGACAGGACTTGTGACATTGTTCATGGGTTAAAGAGAGACCTGAACTTCAGGGGGGGGGACCCAGACCCATCTACTTTGTTTCTACAATAACTCTAACCTTTAGTCAACAGAGTGTTGTACATAAATCTTTCATAGAATTCTCAAGAACCCACCTGCAGAGGAAAATCCGCTCTCACACTAATTCATGTTCTTATTACTAAAGCATGTAAGAATACTTATTTGATGCAAGAATTCTGAGTCTTCATTAATGGGAAGACAGAGGGCATAAAATATCTTCTTTAAAAAGATCCCTCTTTTTTAGACATAGAAAGATTGCATTCATCTGGGGGATATAAAGTAACAAAGTATGAGATTAATACCCAAGAATAGCTGAGATCAGCACCAGGAGGATTACTCCATAACTTAGAGGCCAGCCGGGTATCCTAGAGGAAAGGGCAGTTCAGATAGAGAAGGGAGCACCAAATAAAGGATGTTTGGAGGATCCTCCCAGGAGGGGAGATGCATGTCGAAAGTAGACTATGGACTGAACATGTTTGCCACTCAATGCCTCTTTTGCAGACCACAACACCCAAAAGGAGAGAGAGAACACAGGGGATTGCCCTGCCACAGAGACAGGGGGGATGGGGGGATGGGGGTGGGAGGGATATTATCCATGGTGGTGGAAAATGGGCACTGGTGGAGGGATGGGTATCTGATCATTGTATAATTGAAACCAAAGCACAAAAAATTGTAAATTTACAACTGTAAAAAAAAAATAAAATAAAGGGAAAAAAAAATCCCTCTTTTTAAAGAAGGCAGGTGCTTTGTAAATGACCACCCTTCATTTTCCCTGAGGGATACACACACACACACACACACACACACACACACACACACACACACACACAAAGACGTATCCCCATCCAAGGCTGAATCAGACTAATTGTTGTAAAGAATGAAGATGTGACACATTTGTAAGTAGGGCAGGAGAAGGCTTCATGGAAAGGATCTGAAATGGGCCTTGAAGGACAGATTAGATTTCAATACATCTTGTTAGCAGGTAGACACAGGAGGAAGTATGTAATAATAATGCTAGAAGAAACCTCTAAGAGTAGAAAACAGGTGTGCTTAGCAAAGAGTATGAATTCAGTTTCAGAGAAATATCTTGGGGAAATGGAAAACTGAGAGATAAAAGACAAAAAGGCAATGGGGGAGGAGGTTAGGGGATAGGGTTCACTTTATGGCTAGTCTTATGGCCACAGATATTTTATACCTCATGGAAAGGCACTGCTTATTCTAAACAGCAGGATCATTTGGTCGGTGGTGTGATGACAGTTCACAGAATTAAATGGAGTACTTAGAGAAATGTCAGTTATAGAGGGTTTAAACAGGAAAAATTTCAGGAACTTGTATGTAGGAAGAAACTTTCCCTAAAGGATGGTTCATCAACAGTCTTCCCTGGAAGAAAGGCCAGGCACAGGTCTCACTGGATTTTCAGAAAAAAGAAACTCAGGTAAACACATGTGGATTAAAAAGAGATCTTGCCCAGGTCATATAAATTAACATTAACAGCAGACAGAGGAAGCAAATTCAGGATTCCCTCCTCTCAGTCTGTTACTTGAGACAGCATTTCCTCTTCTCTCAAGCATTTCTGAAAGATAATTATCAGAATAACAAGGATAAGTTCTCAAAATATGCTCTTACCGGGAGCATGAGATTTTTTTTCAGGCTCCAATTGTACAGTTTGCAATCAAATGCATGGGAACTGTGCATAGGATTGTAAATATACAACTGGAGTCTGAAAAAAAAAATGCATGTGTGTTTACCTCATCTGTTGTTAACTGAAAGGACACAGCACCATTTTAGAATTCTGAGAAGAACTGTAGTATTCTAATCATATCTGAATATATCATGAAAATAGGTATATCATATCGGTCATCCAAATTTCCAGGGGCAAAAAATTTCAGTGGTTTATCCCTCACCATTCACTGTCTGAATTATTCTCTCAAACACAACAGCCGCCACCCCAACCTCCAAATCTGACACTGATATCTCTCTGTCTCTGTCTACTCTCCCACCCCCGAAAGACACCACACACACACACACACACACACACACACACACACACACACTCCAAACACTGATAAGAACATGTCCTTTTGGCTATAAAACATGTGGAGATAAAACATCCCTGAGAACTAAAAGGTACTAGAAATTGAAAATGTAAGCAAGAAAGACAGATGTTGCCTTCTTCTTGACAGTTCTTTCTTTATATATTATTTCCTGTCCCTTGATCCCTCTTCGACAAAAAGTTCTGCCAGGGAATTTGCCATCATAAAAAATACTCATTAATTAGCAGGTGATTTTGGTTCTTTTCTAGAAAGAGATCCTTCTTACATCACCTTTTGTTAATCATGCGGAAGGCAGATCTTGGAAACAGTTGTTCTTAGCTCACACATTTTACTAATGTGAGATTCAGGGGGAAAAGTTACCTAAGATGCTGGGGGGAACATGAACCAAAACAAGCACTAATTTATTTTGCTGTCTGTGGGAAATCCAGAAGGAGGAGCAATTTTTAGAAATCATACGACTCCGATGAGAGGTAAATGAATACAACTACATCTTTTAAAGTGTAAGTTCTGAAGAATATCTTTATGGTAGACAGGGCAAACATACGGGGAAGCACGACTGAAGCCCTGGCCGTTCCCAGATGCTTTGTATTATGTTACTGAAATAGTAAACTGCTTGTATTTTAGAAGAGTTTGAAAACAGGGAATGCAGGTTAGATGGTAAACCAGTGTTTCTCAGCGTTTTCCCAGTTGTGGCCACCATATAACCTTGTTTCTTCCAATGCCCTCCCACTGTCCCATTCTAGTGGTTAGCCACCTATTTTCTATTTTTTTATTAGTGAAACACCATGAGGTACAGTTGTAGATTTACAAATTTTTGTGCTTGGATCTCGGTCATACCACGGTCAAATACCCATCCCTCCACCAGTGCCCATTTTCCACCACCAGGATAATATCCCTCCCCCCCATCCTCCCATCCCCCCCATCCCCCCCTACCACTGTGGCAGGGCATTCCCTTTTGTTTTCTCTCTCCTCCTGGGTGTTGTGATCAGCCAAAGAGGCATTGAGTGGCGAACATGTTCAGTCCAGTCTACCTTCAACCTGTATCTCCCCTCCTGGGAGGATCCTCCAAACACCCTCCACTTGGTGTTCCCCTTTCTATCTGAATTGTCCTTTCCCCTAGAAAGCCACCTATTTTCATGCTGTGATTCCCCCATTCACATGATCTCCACCTGAAGCCCCTTTAGAATATGCTGGGGGTTGAGAGGAGGCAAAATGAATCCTGCATGAGAAATGCTGTACTAAACTGCCTTTTTTAGGATAGGTAAAGATAATCATATGCTTTTTCTCCTATACCTCATAATGAATAAATTATGATGTTAGAGATTGTGTTTCTTGGTTTGTTTTTGGGCCACACCAGGCACTGCTCATGGGTTACTTCTAGATGTGAACTCAGAAATGGCTCTTGGTGGTGCTCAGGGAACCATATGGGATGTTAGCCATGTTAGCTAACTCAAGTTAGCCATGGGCAAGGCAACTGCCCTCCTCACTGTATTATTGCTCTGGCCCCAAAAATATACTTCAAAATATCAAACCATCTTTGCATTTCTAGAACAAATCCCATATACTAGTGTTATGTTGTTCATTTTAAACTTGCTTGAAGTTGTATGCTAAAATTTGTATTTATTTTACATGTTAGGGCTGGAGCGATAGCACAGCGGTAGGGCGTTTGCCTTGCACGCAGCCAACATGGCCGACCCGAGTTCAATTCCTCCCCCCCCTCTCGGAGAGCCCGGCAAGCTACCGAGAGTATCTCGCCCGCACGGCAGAGCCTGGCAAGCTCCCCGTGACATATTCGATATGCCAAACACAGTAACAACAAAGTCTCCAATGGAGACATTACTGGGTCCGCTCAAGCAAATCGACGAACAACGGGAGGGCCTTTACCTTTACCTTTACCTTCATTTTACATGTTACCCATAATGGTGACAATAATTTTCGATTTTTTTTTCATTTGTGCTGTAGCACTGTAGCACTGTCCTCCTGTTGTTCATCGATTTGCTCGAGCAGGAACCAGTAACATCTCCATTGTGAGACTTGTTACTGTTTTTGGAATATCGAATATGCCACGAGGAGCTTGCCAGGCTCTGCTGTGCATGCAAGATACTCTCAGGAGCTTGCTAGGCTCTCCGAGAGGGATGGAGAAATTGAACCCAGGTCAGCTACATGCAAGGCAAATTCCCTGCCTGCTGCGCCATCACTCCAGCCCCTGTGCTATCGCTCCATATCTGTGTTATTCCAGAATCAAGATGAAGCTAGACGAAATGACTCAGTTTTCAGCAGGCCAATGTGTCTACTGGAATTCGTAAAAGTAGTATTTAGAGACACCAGCAAGCTGTGAAGCAATGAACACTACCAGGAGAAAAACTGTAGAGAGAGTAGTCATTTTAAAGGTGAGCAAAGCAGCAGTAAATGTCCCTGCATTTGCCAAATTTAGTCATAGGAACAGACTGAGAATTGGGGTTAGGTCCAGGAGGAAAATAGCTACTGGTTAAAAAAAAAATCACTGAAATTTTGTTGCTTCCATGAGGCTGAGATGCCAAAATTGAAAATTTGAGGGCCAATTTTCTCCTCATTTTCTAAATTCTGAAGCTACACCGCTGACGCAAATAAGTGTCTAAGCCAAAACCTTCGAAAGGCCAAATACAGTGTTTTAGAAAAATATACTCCATAGTAAGATTCAATAGATTAACAGGTGGGAATTAAAGCTCTCTCTGAGAGAGTAGTGAACCAACAGTGACAATTTTCAAACATTTATTTTGCCTGGAGGCAATAGCTGATCTATGTAATGGCCATCACAGAATATTTGCAAAGTTATAAAGTTGAAAAAGGCAGAAGCCAAAGAGATAAGATTTCTCTGAAATATGAAAATTTCCAGAGTCGCCTAGATGTTGAAGAGGAAATGACAGGCCAGACTCTCATTAAAAGCTCAAAGAACCACATCCTAGCAACAGTGGCAAAGGAAAGGTACATTATAATAGCAACCAAGCTTGACCCAGATTAGTCCATGACTAGATTCAGTGATGAAGTGTGAACGAGAACCCAATGGTCCACTCTTCCTACTTAGGAAGGGGAAGAGTGGACAGATATTGGTAAAAGGTGACATCAACTGAACTCCACATATTTTAAACACAGTGTCAACCACATAGTAGTAGGAAGATGATTGAAAACAAAGGGGAAAAAATAGCAGGAACAAATCCAACAATACATACGTGAAGTACACAATGGTACAAGGTACAAGTAAACAATTTAGGAGAGGGTGGGGGGAGTTGGTGGTGTTTAGGTGCTACTATCAGCACCAGAACAGTTTTAGGGATAGCTTGAGGCAGTGCTCTAGGGACTAGGCAGTTCTGAAGACTGAACCTAGGGGTCTCACATGTAAAACTTGTGTGTATGCCTCTTTTGCTGATCACAACACCCAAAAGGAGAGAGAAAACAAAAGGAAATGCCCTGCCAGAGTGGCAGGGGGAGATGGGGAGAATGGGGGGGGGGAGGGATATTATCCTTGGTGGTGGAAAATGGGCACCGGTGGAGGGATGGGTGTTTGATCATGGTATGACCGAAATCCAAGCACAAAAATTTGTAAGTCTACAACTGTACCTCATGGTGTTTCACTAATAAAAATTAAAAAAAAAAAACTTGTGTGTGTTTCAGTCCTTTGAGCTGCCTCCCTGGTCAATAACTCTTCTTTTCTTTCTTTTTGCCACAGTGCTAAGAATCAAACCCAGGGCCACACACATGAAAGTCAAGCGATGTACTGCTGAGCTATATCATCAGTGAGAAACAATGACTTTATTATTTTATTTTACTTTTCTCTCACCATTTGGTTAACATTTTATTGTTTGGTTGGGGTTTTCTTGTTTTTTGGGGTCACACCTGGCAATTTTCAGGGCTTACAACTCCTGGCTCTGTGCTTATAAATCACTCCTAGTGGTGCTCAAGGATTTTATGTGATGTCAGGAATCAACACAGGGCAAATACCTTACCCACTGTAGTCTCTCTGCAGCACCCATTTATTTTTTAAAAAAGTATGGAAAGCTCCAGGGGTATGATGCCACCAGCAGGTCAATCTGAACCTGTGAGGCGAGTGCATCAGCAGCCTGATGGCGCCTTCAGACTTCCAGATACCCCAAAATTGCTGCTGTGCCTTTGGCCAGACCCCAAAACTTGGGGCAAAGTTTACCAAGAAAGTAAACAACCAAAAGTTGGGTATGTGGGAGATACACCCACAAGCCACCTCCAGCACAGCTATATAACTGGAGGCATGGCCTCTCTGGTTCCTGATTGAACTGCTTAATGGCCATGATCCCAGAGACTCAGAAACAAATCTTGAAACCCAGCGGCTTTTGGCAGACATGCATCCAGTCCCTGCAGTAGGTTACCAGTGCTGGGCCAACCCAGATGGGAATAGGTTTCGTGCCTTGGCCTATTCCCCCTGGCCGCCTGGTGGCCGCAATCCTCCAGAGGCCACTGGATAGTCAGGTTTGGACTCGCCGTGAGGAGACACGCAGGGCCTCATGGGATGGGGGTGGAGCCGGTCCTTTCCTCCCCATTCCAATGAGACCCCAAGTCTTCACCCACGAATGGCCTCTCTGGCTCCTGATCAAGCTGCTTAATGGCCATGATCCCAGAGACTCAGAAACAAATCTCGAAACCCAGTGGCTTTTGGCAGAAATGCATCCGGACCCTGCAGTAGGTTACTATTGCCGGGCCACCCTAGGGGGAAAAGGGTGCTGTCCCTCCACCTGCTCCCCCTAGGTGGCTCGGTGGCCATCATCCTCCAGAGGCCACTGGACAGTCAGGTTTGGGCCCTCAGTGACAAGACATGTGGGGCCTCATGGGATGTGGAGCTGGCCTTTTCCTCCCGGTTCCAACAAGACCCCGAGTCACTGCCCATGAATGGCCTTTCTGGCTCCTGATCAAGCTGCTTAACGAACATGATCCCAGAGACTCAGGAGCAAATCTAGGAACCCAGCAGGTTTTGGCAGAAATCCCTCCAGATTTAAGTGTTAAAATTTCAGAATTTCAAAATCGCGAGGCCACTACTGCAGCCACGCGACATCTTATGTTATTCATAACTAATTGTCTACTGTAACCTTTTCAGCAGATCTGAGTGTTGGGGTAAAATCTCAAATAATAATGGTGGGTCTGGTGTCAAGATACTGAATGTGATCAAAGTAGAGACAGTAATGTGGAAATCATCTGCCCCACAGGTAGGGGGAGGGTGTGGGACGGGGGTATACTGGGGTTGTTGGGGGTGGAAAATGGGCACTGGTGAAGGTATGGGTGTTTCATTCTACAACCAAGACTTAGACCCAAAAGCTTTGTAACTGCTCTCACAGTGATTCAATAAATAAAATTATAAAAAATGAAAAGAAAATGTAAGGTGGAGTTCATGCCCAATTCAATCAGCTAATCAGTGGCTGAATAAATAGCAGTACTCCTACATAAAAAAAAAGTATGGAAAGCAGAGGATGGTCAACTTCAATAGAGTTAATACCAGAGATCTTATTTTATATCTTCATTTCTTCACATCATCAGGAAATAAAATTCAAGTCAAAGTTCACTTCTGCCCTGACTTTCTATATGCATTGTGATCATTTAAATGTTAATATTTAAAAATAATCTTAATTAACCAGGCATAATGCAAAATAGCACTGATGAGTTCTAGCCATGTACAAAAGTCATGAATTTTCATGAAAAAATTAGGTATTTCTTTCTATGCACCTTAAATAGTTGCTAAGCTTTGCAGGAATATAACATGAATATGCTCAAGAAAATAGAGAAAATATGGAGAATTTCATCAGAGAATTTGAGGTTATTAGAAAGAAGTAAATGAAAATTTTAGCACCAAAAGATACATACTTGAAATTCTAACTCTTAAGAAATTTCTGTTTCTACATAATGTATAAAAAACTATGTGCCTATACAAATCACTTGAAGTTAGGAATAATATCAGTAGAGAGGATGTGAAGGACAATTTTCAGAATAAACATAATGGAAACATCAACAAAAAAATAATGAAGAGGCCTGGAGATCGTTTTACAGGATAATAACCACAGTGTGAGTTTTTCTATCCCAGAGTTTTCTGGTTTAAGTGGAAGTAAACATCATTTACCACATCATATACTTCCACTATTGTTGCAGAGGCTAAACTGAGGGGTGCAGGGAAGTAACAGAGTAACAGAGTCACTCTCAGTAACTCTCAGAGAGGGACATGCATGCCTGGGGAATCAAACTCAGACAGGTAACTCTACAACCTGAGTTGCATCTCCAGTCTCCAAACTAGATATTTGGGGAATCGAAGGCTTCCCAAGCAGAATTCAGGGGACCTGCAGGCCACTCACGTGGAAACTCAGTCAGTGCAGTAATTCATTGCTCAAGTCCAAGTATGTACTGACAGCCAGGCCCTGCAGTGGTGAGTCCTCGGGGCCATGTGGCGCCAGGGATTGAGTCAGGGTTGGGTATAGACAAGGCAACATCCTAACCTCTATACTATCTCTTTGATTCCACCAAACTAGATTTTAGGGACACCCCTTTTCTTTCTTTTTCTTTTTCTTAAATTTTTATTAGTGAAACACCATAAGGTACAGTTGTAGACTTACAAATTTTTGTGCTTGGGTTTCAGTTATACAATGATCGAATACCCATCCCTCCACCAGTGCCCATTCTCCACCACCACCAGTCCCAGTACCCCTCCCACCCCCTTTCCCCCCATCCCACCCTACCACTGTGGCAGGGCATTCCCTTTTGTTATCTCTCTCCTTTTGAGTGCTGTGGTTTGCAAAAGAGACACTGAGTGGCAATCCTGTTCGGACTATAGTCTACTCTCATCACACATTTCCCATCCTGAGAGGAACCTCCCAACATTCTTTATTTGGTGCTCCCTTCTCTATCTGAGCTGCCTTTTTCCCTAGCGTGTGCAGCTGTCCTCAAAGCCATGGAGTAGTCCTCCTGGTAATTATCTCGGCTATTCTTGGGTGTTAGTCTCCTATTGTGTTACTTTATGTTCCCCAGATGAATGCAATCTTTCTAGGGACACCCCTTTTCAATATGATGTACAGAGCTAAAGCAACTTACAGGCAGGTGTGTGAATACAGCAAAGGTGCTTCGCAGGAAGGCAATGAGGTCGACTAGGTAATCACTAGCTTTGTTGTCCAAGTCTCCTGTCATCCAGTCATAATCAGCCAGCTGTAAAAACTGATCAATCTTCTGGTTTAAGTTGGTATAAATTTCCTCCTCAGCTGCATGTCTGGCATCCTGTGAGACAGAAAATTTGAAAAATCATTCAGACTTCCAATACAAGGAACAACTTATGCTTGGATACAGATCCACATATATCCCTGAAGTAACAGAA
This sequence comes from Sorex fumeus, assembly GCF_029834395.1. Classification (NCBI taxonomy): domain Eukaryota; kingdom Metazoa; phylum Chordata; class Mammalia; order Eulipotyphla; family Soricidae; genus Sorex; species Sorex fumeus. Next base: position 39,049,156 of record NW_026606063.1, on the reverse strand, counting down.
GTGAGAATATTAAGTAATGCTCTATTAGTCACATCCACCCATTTTTCTTTTTTCAGAAGCAGAGTGGAATCTTTTGTATTTCATGTCAGAGACAACTTGTTATTTTGCTTCACTAAATAAACTACCTTTACTGCTCTCAGCTCTCAGGATGCCAATTTCTTTTCTTTGTCCAAAACTATACCCACTCTCAGGATCTGACAGCCTTTTATGTCTTCCAGGACTTCCAACAATCCCCCTTCATTTAACATCACCCTCTCTAAATCCTCTACTCCCTCTACTTTGCTTATTATAAGTATGCTAAGCACTCAATTTAATTCTGCATTTTTCTCACTAGCGACTACCCTACCTCTAATTTCTTTTCTTTTCTTTCTTTATTTTTTTGATTTGTTTTGAGCATCTTTAAAAATTGATATATTCTGAGTTTCCAAAATGTATTTTAAGTAACAACAGTTTTAAAAAATAGTAAAACAGGAGCCAGAGTGATAGTACAGTGAGTGAGATGCCTGCCTTGCACACAATTAATCTGGGTTTGTTTGGTGTAAAAAAATTTTACACCAAATTCGGCCAGGTGTGATCCCTACGTGCAGCGCCAGGAGTAAGTCCTGATAATCACCTGGTGTGGCCCCAAAACAAAAGCTAAATACTGAAACAATAATCAGCAAGGGTTCCAAAATAAAATTAAGTTTGGGAAACAATTTAAGACATATAATACATGCAAAAGCATATGGAATACTCTAAGAAGTTTTCAGAGAATAAAAATATGTTCAAGACAAATGCGTTTATCTTGACTGCACCCGGGGAATCTGGATTCTTCACAATTCACCAACACCGTTTTGTCCAGGGAAACCCAAGACTTCCTAGATACCATAACTAATATTCAATTTTCATTATTGGTCTCAAAACTTAATCTCTGTTAAACATTCTCAACTCGATAGGGTTTTGGAGATAGTACAGTGGGTAAGGGAGTTTTCGTGTGTGCAGCTGACCCAGGTTTGATTGCCAGGACCCCATATGGTCCCTCAGTACTGACAACAGTGACCCCTGAGCCCTTACTTCTCAGAAGTAAGTCCTGAGCACAGATGGGTGTGTCTGTCCTACAACCAAACAACTAGAACACTTGGTGCAGGGGTGGGGGTGGGGGGGGGGGCTTGGGAAGAGTGGGGGCACAGGTTTGGGAAATACCTACCAGGGTTCACTTCTAGGGAAGTTTGCCAGGGGGGCGGGGGAAGAGGCATATGCAATACTGGAGATTAAACTGGGGTGAGCTGCAGGCAAGACAAGCACCTTAAAGCCTGTGCTGTTTTCCACCTCTAGAATTCTGTTTCCCCTTGGCTTAGATTACACAGCTGTCTCCTATCTTTACTTTTTCTGGCCCCTAATTTTCTCAGTTTCTCTCAGTGACTTAATCAATACCTAGAATTCTACTTTTTCCATCTAAACCTAGTCTTACGAGTGATGCATAAGATCTCTAGATTTACGAAAAATCCAAAAGATCCTTCATAAAATCTTCCTCTGTCCAAACCTAGTCATTTGAAAGACTATTCCCAGGGCAATATGACCCACAGAAACTTAGAACTTAGTAGGTCCAGAAACAGATCTAGCTATCATCCCCAATTTATTCCATAGCAGAGATATAAACAATATACTTAATTCCATCCTTTTCCTTATAGTCATGTGTTTATGCATTCTAATTCCCAAATTCCTAACTTATAACATCATACTATTTTTGCTTTAAAGACTACATAATTTTGTGAAATCATTATATATTATAATATAGGCACTGACTTGGTTGGAGCAATAGCAGAGCAGGTAAGGCATTTGCCTTGCACGAAGCCAACATGGCCGACCTGAGTTCGATTCCTCTGCTCCTCTTGGAGAGCCCGGCAAGCTACCGAGAGTATCTCGCCCGCACGGCAAAGTCTAGCAAGCTCCCCGTGACGTATTCAATATGCCAAACACAGTAACAATAAGTCTCACAATGTTACTGGGCCCACTAGAGCAAATCAATGAACAATGGGAGGACAGTGACAGTGACAGTGACAGGCACTGACTTTGTTTATTTATATAAACAGTGTTTCATGGAAACTTCTGTGCTTGCATCTTTACATACTTGGGAGATAATATAATATTGTCCTTAAATTCCCATTTCATGAAATTTTCTTTTAATTAGTAGACATTTTTTTAATGTAGGCTTAGCGAAAAATGAGCAGAAAGTACAGAGAATTTGCTGAAACTGTTTCCCTTCTGTCTCTCCATTGTTTCTGCTATTTAAATGTCTTGCATTACCAGGGAATATTTATTACAACTAATCAACTAATATTGACATTTTATCTGATGACATCCATAATCTGCATTAAGGTTTAATTTTGTGATGTACGGTATTATGGTCATTGGCAAATACATACCATGTATTTACCATTACAGAATCATATACAGTATTTTTACTTAAAAATCCGTTCTGCCACAGGGGATTGCCCTGCCACAGAGACAGGGGGGATGGGGGGATGGGGGTGGGGGGGATATTATCCATGGTGGTGGAAAATGGGCACTGGTGGAGGGATGGGTATCTGATCATTGTATAATTGAAACCAAAGCACAAAAAATTGTAAATCTACAACTTTAAAAAAAATAAAATAAAATAAAGGGAAAAAAAAAATCCGTTCTGCTCTATCTATTCATCTCTCTTTTCTTTGCTCATCCCCCAGATTCTGGCAACCAATAATCTTTTTACCTTTTCCATTATTTTGTCTTTTCCAGAATGTCAGACAGTTAGAAACCATATCACATTTTCAAACTGAACTTTTACACTGCACACTTAAGGTTCTCCCATGTCTTTCTAAGACCCAGGAGTCCATTCATTCTCAACACAGCATAACAGTCTATTGCCCTGAGTTATTATAGGCTTTTTTTTTTTCAAAAAGTCACTTAACTATCAAAGGACATCTTAAATCACTTAGCCATCAAAGGACGTCATGGCAGTTTACAAGTTTTGGCAATTTATGAATAAAACGGCTCTAAACATTCATGTGCAAGCTTTTGTGTGGGTAAGTATTCAACTCACTGGGGTGATATCAAAAAACAAGACTGCTAGATTGCATGGTAAGATTATCTACATTTATTGTTGTAAGAATGTGATAAACTATCTTCCAAAATGACAGTACAATTTTGCATTGGCACGCAAATGAATGAATTGAGTTTTCCCCACAGCATTTGTTGTCAGAGTTTTGGATTTGGGCCATTGCAATAATTATGGAGTGTTATCTCATTATTGTTTTAATTTTCAATTCCCTGACCAATGTTTGGTGAGCTATCTGACCAAATTTTCTGTCCATTTTTTAAAATCTGGTTGTTTCCTTTCCTATTGCTGAGTTTTATTAGTTCTTTATATATTTTGGATATGTCCTTTTTTCAGGTGTGCTCTGTAGACGTATTTCCTCTGACTGTCCTGCTTGCTTTCATTCTCTTAACAATGATTTCTCAGGGCAGTTTTTCATTTTAATGAAGTCCAAAGTATCAAATTTTTCTCTGATGGTTCATGCTGGTTCATGTTATAACTAAAAAGTCCTTACCAAAGCTAATATCATTTATATGCTCTTATTTTATGTTTGGAGATTTAGTTATATATTTTACATCCCAGTCCAGTGTTTTATTTTATTTACAGGGGTAATACTGTCCTCTGGGGTAGGGTGGCACTTGAAAGATTAAGGTGGGTGCAAATGTTTAATGTTTACTTAGAGAAGGTAGATTTCAAGGTCAGCACTGAGTAATTTTTTTCTGAGAAAGGGGTGGTAGGCCAATAAGTTTTGGTAACCTCTGTCTAATGTATTATCCATGTTAAGTTAATTTTTGTGAAAATGTAACATCTGTGTTTAAATTCATTTTTTTCTTTCTGTATGTGGATATCAAGTTATCTCACTACCATTTATTCAAAAGACTCAGCTCTCCATTGACTTTGCTTCTTGTCAGTAACTATTTGACCGTACAAATAGTTTAACGATGGAGATGTTTTGAGAATGCATCCTTTCTTGATTCTGTTGTTATGTCAGCAGAAAGTCTAATCATGCAAACCTATATGGCATAACCTACTACATGTGATTCTTTGTTGACTGAAATGCCATTACATGACACATGACCTTATTTGTTTGGCTCTGTTTCTGGGTTCCCAGTTTGTTCTCTTGCTCTATTCCTTTGTCAATACTATACTGTCTTCAGTAGTCTTGAAATGAGTTAGGGTCAATCTTCTGATTGTGTTTTTGTTTACTATTGTATTGACTACACAGGATACTATCCATCTTCATAAGAATTTTAGAATCAGATTATAAATATCCACTAAAAAATTTGCTGGGATTTGTATTTGGAATATATGAATCTCTTGATGAGCTTGGAAAGAACCAATACTGAGTCTTGGGAGAGAGGCTTGTCTTGCATGCAACTGACCCAAGTTCAATCCCAGATAATGCAGATGGTCCCTAGAGCCACACTAATAATCCCTGAGCACAGAGCTAGGAGTACTCCCTGAACACTGCCAAGTGTGCACCTCCAATTTTATTTAGTCTTTCTATCCATGAATATAGACCCTATTTCCATTTATTTCATCTTTCTTCGATGACTTCTTTTCATCAGTTGTACAAATTTCCTTACATGGATTAAATGTGTGTCTCTGTGTGTGAATTCCTTTTCGCATGTATGAATGTATTAATGTAAAAAGTGTTATAATTTTTTGTTTGTTTATGGTTTGTGGGCAATTCCCAGGAGTGTTCTGGGGTTATTTCTGGCTCTGTGCGCAGAAGTGACCTCTGGCCATCATGTGGTGCTGGGAACTGAACTGGGGTGGACACATGCAAGATAAATGCTTTAATCTTAGCCTCAAGCATTCTGTTTTTAATTTCAAATTCCAATCACAGGTATATAGAAAAGCAAATTATTTTAGAAATTATTTTGAACCCTGCTATACTCACTTAATATTTCCTATAGCTTTCCTGTTAACTCTGACAGTATCTATTAGAAAATTATGTCATTCTTCAAGAAAAGTGAGCTTTGTTTCTACTTTCCCAAAATACAAACCTTTAATTTTTTTTGTTTTGTTTTACTGGTTTGTTCACAAGAGTAGTATGAGAAGATATGCTTGCATTATTCCTTGTTAGCAGGGAGATTTGTAGTTTCTCACTACCAAGTATGATGTCAGCTGTAAAATTTCTTGTAGATGCTCTCTATCAAGTTGAAAAAGACTGTCTCTATTCATGTTTGCTGAGAATTTTTATCATAAAATTTTATCGTAGCATTTTTTCTATTACCTTTCCTAATTCCCCAGTCCATGACAACTCTTTTCCTATTCTTTTAATATTTTACTTTACAAATAATGCCCTGCAGTATTTGTCATTTTCTGTTTCGTAATTTCACATAGCCAAACACCCGATAGATTATTTGAAAAAGCTGCAAATGATAGGATTTCTTCTCTTGTAAGTCTGAATATCCCACTGTGTGTATGTATATATATGTATCTATAAATGCATTGTATATTTAAATATGTACATATTCTTTACTCACTGACCTAGTGTGTAAGTCCTTTATTCTCAACAATAATGTACAAGGGTTCCTCTGTCTCCACCACCTCGTTATCGATATCTCCTATGTGTGGTCTTTTTGACTGTAGGCATTCCAACAGGTATGAAATGATATATCATTGTAGTTTTGAGCTATATTTTCTTGGTGATTGGTGATGTGAAACATCCTTATTAAAGTACCTATTGGGCACCTGTATTTCCTTTTTTTTTTTTTTTAAATTGAATCACCATGAGATACAGTTACAAAACTTTCATGTTTGAGTTTCAGTCATACAATGATCGAACACCCATCCCTCCACAAGTGCACATTCTCCACCACCAATGTCCCCAGTACTACCTTCCCCTGCTTTCTAACCCTCCCCCTGCCTCTATGGAAAACAGTTTCCCCCATACGCTCTCTCTACTTTTGGGCATTATGGTTTGCAACATAAATACTGAGAGGCTTATCATGTTTGGTCCTTTATCTACATTCAGCACACATTTCCCATCCCAAAGATTCCTCCAACCATCGCTGGTTTAGTGATCCCCTCTCTATTCCAGCTACCTTCTCCCCCAGGTCATGAGACAGGCTTCCAACTCTGAAGCAGTATTCCTGGCCAGGTACCTGTATTTCTTGTTTAGAAAAATGCTTGGGGTTGGGACTCAATAGTAGAGCACTTGCTGTACATGTATAAAGCTCTGGATTTGATTCCTGGCACTACACGGCTCCTTGAGCACTGCCAGGAGTGATCCGCAAGCACTGAGCCAGACGCAGCTCCTGAGCACCACCAAAGAGACAGTACAAAGAGCGAGTGCATGCTTCGTATAAGGGAGATTTGAGCTGTATTTCTAACGCCACATGATTTCTTGAGCATGATCTGGAGATGATCTTATGTCCAAGCAGAAAGCAAGTAGTTTCCTGAACATTCCTGTGCTTTCCTCTATGGATTTTACAATTCCAGATCTTATGGTCAAGTCCTTAACTCACTTTAGTTCATTTTTGTGTACTGTGATATAATAGGGATCTAGTTTCATTTTTTCTTTCTTAAAAAGATATATTAACTTTAAAAAAATGAAGTACTGAGCACCATAGCTTACAATACTATAAAATGGTGGGATCCCAAACAGAAAACATTCCAGCACCACACCCTCCACCAGAGTACGCGCTTCCCTCCACCACTATCCTAATATCACACACCCCGTCCTACTTCACCTCCATTCTCCCCCTGTGCTTTCGCAGATGTCTGTCCTATTTCTCCAATACCATCTACTGATAAAACTGTTGATCCTTTCTCCCATATGCATTCTAAGCTCATATGTTATGAATTAATTGACTTTTTATTTCTAGCTACTTTTTCCCAATGGGTGATATGTTGATTTTTATATCAATTTCATCTTGTTTTGATTAACAGCTCTGTAAAGTAATCTGTAATTGGGAGGCAGGATGTCTCTAGTTCCATTCTTCTTAGGACTGATTTGATTATTTATCATGGTTCAACACAAATTTCACAATTATTTTATCTATTTGAAAGAAAAATTGCAATTCAAATTTTTGTAAGAATTGTTTTTAAGTAGCACTTTGACCACTATGCACTTAATTGCACTTTGACCACTATCCTTGTTTTTTTCCCTGCAATGCCAGAGACTAAGTTCTTACATATATAATGTAAGTGCAATGTTCTCCACTGAACTACCCGCTCAATTCAAGAATGAACATTTTAGTAATTCTTAAAGTAACAATTTAAATTACAAATATAATTATTGAAATAGTAATTATAAATTTAACATTAATAATGGAAAATTTTGATAATTTTAAAGGATAAACAGAAGGCTGTTCCATTTATTTGTGTCTTCTTTAGTTTCTTTCATCTGGGGCTGCTGTTTCTTTATCTGCGCTTGTCCATTTTGATTTGCAGCTCAATCCCCACACTATCTCTCAATCTATATCCAATTGCCAGAAGAAAGCCAGTACCATGGCATTAAATTTCATCTTCATATTAGTGCATTCTAAATTTCAGCTCCATTTGTGAATTTTCTGTCAGTGGAAAATACTTATGTGGATAACTACTAAATATCTCAAATGTAGTATGTCAAAAATAGAAGAGTTGATCATACTGTTCTTCAGTATGTTCATAAATACTGTCTGTTACTCTAAGTATGTTAAGCATGTAAGTGAGTACAACAGTTTTTCTTATTCAGTTTATTTAGTCCAAATTATCCTTGACTTTATCCACTCTTTCTCTTATAACCCTAAACCAAATCTAGCAATAAAAGTTGGCATCTTCAAACTATTTCTTAGACTATTCTTCAAACTATTTCTTATTATATTTCTACCCCACCATTATTTTTCAATCAATCATTATCTTCTACGTGTACTATTCAACATTCTACAAATTGGGCTCTCCTCCAGAATAATACATTAAAGATATTCTGTCCTTCATTGATCCAACAAGTTTGTATAAAGTACCTACTACATACCAGGTAGTTTACAAGCACTAAATAAAGTAATAAATAAAAGACCCTTAATCTACAGTAGATTTATTTTCTACAAAGATATCACTGGAGTCCATTAAGACATAAATTACATCAGCAACTGCCCCAAATCATCTAAAGGCTTCATAATTAATTTCCAAAAAAATAAAAATCATTCATGTTAGCAGTAAGTTCGTAAATCTTCTGAGTCCAACCAACTCATCACTGATCATTTTTACTACCACCAATCGATACATCGCCATGAGAGTAAACTTTCTGCTATTTCTTGAACACACCAGTATTTACTATTGTACTGTTCTATCTAGCTGTAATGCTTATCTATCATAAATCCAAATGACTTCATTTCCAATTCATTTGAATCATTTCTTCTTCTTCACAAATAGTATTACTACCCAACACTATGCAAAAATTTTTGGTTCTCTTATCATCATTATCTCCACTTAAATATCAGCTCTGTAAATTCAAGTGATGCATTGTGTTAATGCCTATAAATTGCATAGTATGTGACAGATGCTTTTTAAAAATGTGTGCAATAAAACCACAATGCTCAAAAGGCATGGGGGAGGGGGGAAGAGAGGGGGAGAGAGAGAGAGAGAGAGAGAGAGAGAGAGCGAGAGAGAGACAAAGAGAGAGTCAGAGAGACAGAGAGAGAGGGAGAGACAGAGGGAGTGAGAGAAGAGAAGAGAAGAGAAGAGAAGAGAAGAGAAGAGAAGAGAAGAGAAGAGAAGAGAAGAGAAGAGAAGAGAAGAGAAAAGCACCTGTCATAGAGGAAGGCTGGAGGTGAGGGGGTGGAGAGCTGATGGTAGGGAAACTGGGGACACTGGTACTGGGAAATGTACATTGATGGAGGTTAATGGAGGGATGGGTGAAAACTAATCAGTTGAAACCTGTTTGACTGAACAGCTTTGTAACAGTCCATCTCATAGTGATTCAACAAAAAAATCTTTTAAATATGTCAATCGCCAAGGAATAATTAATTTAATATATTGTTTTAGTGTTTTTCACAAAGTCTTTATAGAACTGTCCTCGCCAGGGCCCCTTGAAGGGGAGCGGGTTGAGTTTCCCTCCCCGCCCCGACCAGGGCTCTGGCAGCCGAAGACCTCCAGAACCAGCCACCACCATGCTGCGACCACTCTCCACACGCATGAAGGTACCAGCAGAGGAACAAAGGCATGCGGGTCCCGGGGCTGAGATCTCCAAGCCTGCTCAGATCGGGGCTGAGCATCCTCCACCGAGATCCTCCAAATTCCAGTAGGCAGGGGTCACACCCACCAACTGGCCCCCTGGTGCTGTGTAATCCCATCAACGGTCAAGACTCAGAGATTTTAAAACCCAGATCCCGGAAGCGTGCACGGCCACATTCATGGCCGCATGGCATCTTATTATCTCATTCCTACTTTGGACAAACTGGCAGGCACCTAATGTAACCTGCCCACATGGCAGAGTCTGGCAAACTCCCCATGGCGTACCCAATATGCCAAATACCAGTAACAATGATGGGTATCATTCTCCTAACCCTGAAAGAGCCTTGAATATGGCACTTTTTTAAAAAAAATGTCAAGAATGGACGAAGAAGACGTTACTGGAACCTGCTCGAGGCAATCGACAAACAACGGGATGGTCGTGGTCATCGTGATCTTTATAGAACTTAATATTCTTTATAGAGCTTTCTTATATATAGACTTTCTTCCCCATAGATTATATACCCTAAGTCCAATTTTTTTCTATATCTAAAACTTTTATATACTAGGTACACAAATACTTTTTGTAATGGTTTAATTAAATATGCTTACTGTACTTTGCAACAATGAGAACATATTTATGAAGAAAGAAGGATAAGAATGCCAACTTTGTTATGTCATCTATGATGAAAACAAGAACAAACTGCAATACGTTCAAGACCTGATCCTTTTTGCCCTTTTTCAGCATAAAGGTTTCCATCTGTAAGGGAAAGTTTTATGGAAACAGTAGCTTAGGAAAATACACAACATGTAGCTGTTATAATTGCCATGTTTATGCTGAGTTCTGGATTTAGCTGGCTTGAAACAGTTCTGGTAAAAATAAACTTTCAGTGCATTTTAGGCAATCAGTGCTTCCAATAAGCACTGTCAACATGACCTTTAGTGGTACCAGAATTTCTCCTTGACTAAGTATTTAACTGGCTGTTCAATCCCTATGGCTTCCTGTCTGCTTTTCCTTTTCCCTCAGCAATTTTAATATTGGATCAACAACAAAATACACAAGCTTTCCATGGGGAAGATTTCTGACCATAATTTGAAAGGTGCTTGAAATAAGAAAACTGAGATGGGTGAGGTGAAGAATAGCAACATATATTACATGTTCTCCACATATAGATGTATATAAATGAATCACTGTTGAACAATGAATTATAGTTCATCTCACATTTTCTTTCTTAGAAAACTTTTAGTCTCCATTTATAAACCAAGTAGAATTTTTAAAAATAATGATTTATTCTTTATAATAATGCATACAACAGTAATTCTATTCTTATTAAACTACTTCAAGCCATTCAAAAGTGCAAATAATTTTGTTCTAGTTTTGTACTCATTCTTGGAAGCTCTTAATTAAATAATTCTTTTAATCACTACGAGTATTGATCTTACTACAATAAGATATCATTAGAAATTTGAAATATCACAGTGCGTGATATCAATGCACTATGACATACAACAAACTTTGTTTTAGGTAAGTTTATAGGTAATTTGAAACAATCTATAGTAACATCATGAATGTAACACTCATCTGGCAACTGACCTAATTACATAGGTACAAACCAATATTTCGTGTGTAACATCTAACTTTTCCTTTGTCAACTTTTTTTTTGGGGGGAGGGTGTTGGCTTGGGGCCACACCCAGCAGTGCTCAGGGCTTACTCCTGGTTGCATGCCTAGGGATCACTCTTAACGGGAATTGGGCAGCCACATTCAGTGCCAGAGATTAAACTCAGGTGTGAGCCACTACTTGGTTTACTATCTCCTTTGCCTGCCCCCAACCCTCCTACTTGCACTTTTCGAGATTAAAGTATAACTGAAAATAAAATGACAGAACATTTAAAATATACACGGTGGATGCAGAAGATAGCTCATCCTTACAAGTGCTAGACTCTGAGTTCAATCCTAAGCACTGATGATAATAGTCCTGGTAGCCCCTTGTACAAATGGACTCAAAAAGCAGTTCATTGTCTGAATCAAGTCTTGACAGGCCCACACAGTCAAGCCAAATATAGCTGGAAGTAGCGCCTTGGATCCTTAAACACCACCAGAAGCTTAAATTAATAAAACTAATCAATTAAAATAAATAAAATGACAAATGAATCTCGGAGGAGAGCAGCACACTGCAGAAATGCCTCCCCACCTTACACCAGGCTGATATCACCAAGTCACCTCAGAAGGGGGCAGGTGTGTCCCTCCACTTGCACCAAAAGAATCCCGGCAGTCGCAAACCTCCAGAACCTAATCGCTGCCACGCTCACAGCCGACCCTCACAGGCTTGCCCAGAATCCCTGTGCATGAGATTGAATCCACTAAAAATCCCAGGTATGCAGGACTTGTGACTACAATCTCCACACTTCTGGAGTCCAGAATGGGCCCCTCTGTTGGATAACACTGGGTTGTCCTTGCGCCTCCCCCAGGGAATTTAAGATTTATTGAGCCACTCCCACAACAGTGCAACTGAGGCACACCCAATTCCATCAAGCACTAATAATCCTATATTGCTTTTCTCTTTCCTTTATGTCATTTGCATGGCTTATTTAGCAATGTCCTTTTTGTACAGACACAGGAAGAGAGTTGATGCTATGCTAACTTGGGAGTTATTTGACTCCAAAATAATATTTACTCCTGGGCTTACCTGACTTAAGCCTCAGTTGCCCTTAGTTCCTAGCACTCTAAGAGCAGGGTACTGACGAGTGACTGGATGGACTCAGGGCAAACTGTGAGCTATCCTGGCATCGAAATGGGCCAGGCCAAGTGCCATAATACTTAACTATAAGTTAAGAGCATGGTCATGAACAAATCATGACCCAAAAAAAGGTAACTGAATAAGGACCTTGCTGGGGTTAGAAAAGACTAACCTGGCTTGAGGACTATGGTCTGGAATATATAGTAAGATGTCCCCAGGAAGAACCAACTTTAAGCTTAATGTATCTCTTACTGTGTTCATACAAAAAAACATTGCTAGAAATATTATAAGAAGTAAATTTACAATGACTGTTTAAATAGATTACTGGCTGAGGAAAAGAGAAAGCGATACACCCTGAATGTAATCACCTTTTTGAGCAGACCTCCTAGTAATCTGGAGTACTGAATCCTCAATTGAGATTTTGTCCTAGAGTTAATCTCCTGAAGGAGAGGCTTTACCTCTCTTTGTTGTTATGATAATGTTCAACCCCACCTTTGTATCCACCCTTCATGATTTCTATATAACTATGCCATAAGGGGTAAGAGGAGAAAAGTTGTTGAAGATCCTGAGGACTAGATGCTGAAGGCTAGATGTTGGGGACAAGATGCTGAAGACACTGGAACTAGATGTTGGGGACGAGAAAGTTGGGACTAGACATTGGGGACTAGATGTTGAAGATGATGAGTATGAGATGATGATGTTGGGGACTAGATGCTGAAGACCAGATGCTGAGGACTGGAAGCAGAGGACTTTGAGGTCTACAAGGAGACTAGGATGATGAAACTCTAATGACTGGGACTATGACCAAACCAACAATGACGATCAAAGGAGAGATCAGACTACGCAGGGAGGAGAGAGAACGAAACTGACTACTGACCACCCTGAGGCCTGGCTTCTGTTCCTCTGTTCCCCTGTCCTTCACTCATCCAGCCACCACTGCCATCATCCAGCCTGGGGAGGCAGCTTTCAGTCACCGAACACTCGAGTCCCTCATGTGGGACCATGAACCCTCTTTTTCTTTGAAATTTATACCCCTCCACCCATTTCCCTACACTTCCGATTTCTTGGCATCATACCCACGAACTACCTCTAGGTGTGATTTAAGTGCTTTTACTGCCATGATTCAGACTCAAAAATAAATCTTGAAGGGATAAAAAAAAAATTAAACTCCAGTTCTAGCACTCTATGAACAAATTTTAAAATTCTAGGAGCATGCAGCCACAAAATTTCATTCAATTATGCCATTGATATACGAAGAGTATTCCTCAGTCTCTCTCGAAGAGCCCAGCAAACTACCAACAGTATCCCACACGCACAGCAGAGCCTGGCAAGCTCCCCCTGGTGTATTTGATATTCCAAAAACAGTAACAAGTCTCACAATGGAGATGTTACTGGTGCCCGCTCGAGCAAATGAATGAACAACGGGAGGACAGTGTTACAGTGCTACACAGCACACCACATATATGCTGAGTGTAAGGTAGAAGTAGTACCACTGTCCTCCCATTGTTTATCGATTTGTTCGAGCGGGCTCACTCTCCATCATGAGACTTGTTGCTATGTTTGGCATATCAAATACATCACGGGTAGCTTGCCAGGCTTTGCCTTGGGGGCAAGATATTCTCGGTAGCTTGCAGGCTCTCCAAGAGGGGCGGAGGAATCAAACTCGGGTCAGCCGTGTGGGCTGCATGCAAGGCAAATGCCCTACGCTGTGCTATTGCTCCAGCCCATAAGGTAGAAGACAACCAATCTTAATTAATAAAATATATACATATATTTTCACACACTTTCCTCTAAAGAAACCTTTTTAAGTTTTTAAAAATTGAATCACTGTGAGATAGATCCTTACAAAGCTGTTCATGACTGGATTTCAGTCATAGAGTATTCCAACACCCACCCCTCCACCAATGTCCCCAGGTTCCCTCCCATCACCCTCATCCCCACCCCCTGCCTACATCTCTATGGCAGGCATTTTTCTTCTCTGTCTCTGTCTCTCTGTCTCTATCTCTCTGTATCTATCTATCTATCTATCTATCTATCTATCTATCCATCTATCTAATCTAATCTAATCTATCTGCTTTTGGATATTATGGTTTGCATAACTGATACTGAAAGGTTATCAAGAATATCCCTTACCTACTTTTATCCCTCAGATCTTGTCCAGCTTAATCATTCCCAGCTATTATTATCATACTCTTCTCTATCTACCTACTCTCAATCCCACGCACACTTGTGGTTAGTTCCAACCACTAACCAGTCCTCAAACCCCTGTTTTCCCTGGCCATGGATATTAGTCTTCTACTATATATGTTTTTTATATACCACAAATGAATGCAGTGATTCTATATCTATCCCTCTCCTTCTGACACATTCAATCAGCATGATACTCTTCATGTCCATCCATTTATTGGCAAATTTCATGACTTGATTTTTCCTAACAACTGCATAATAGTCCATTTTGTATATGGGCTATGGTTTCTTTATCCACTCGTCTGTTCTTGGGCACTCAGGCTGATGGGTAGCTTTTTGGATCATCTTTAGTCAATTATTCATAACAAGCAATACAAATAAATTCATTAGCATCTGCATTTCTGGCAGGCTTGGGTGGTAGTGGGAAAACTCTAAGTAATGGTGGTAGGAAGGTGTATTGGTGGTGGGGTTGTTGTTGAAATACTGAATGTAATCAATTACTGTTAATAACTCTCTGAAAATAAAATTTTAAAAAGATTAAGTAAATAAATAAAAGATGCATTCTGGTTATCTAATGCACATATTTATTGGAAAAGGATTCCCACCACATAGTTATTTAACACATTAGTAAATACTGGTACATCACTTTTTTTGGGTTCATTAAGACATTTAAATTCTATTCCATTTGAATATTTCAATTCTCAAAAGCATTCTATGAATCAAACTACAAAGCATGTTATTTCATAGTTAAGTCCATACTACATATACTACAAACATTTCTACAGTACTGTAGGGTCTGGTTACCTTAAAAGTTGTGGTACCATAGAGCTTGGTGGTATGAACTGTCTCTGGAAGTACATTAGTGATATTGGTGATAAATTCTTCCAAGTATTTACAGGATTTTTCCAAGTGTGTTGTATTGATAATAATCTGCACAAGCTAGAAAATGAAAGAAACAAAAGAGTCATTTGACAAGGCATCCCAGGTTGAATATGAATATTAATCTGCTGGTCAAGAAAAAGACAAAGACAAGCCATGTTTACTCTACAAAAGGTACTGTCAAAGCACAAGCTTAGTTACTGTATCCCTGATCTCCCAAAACACTTTGTATTTCTCACAATTATCAGAGCATGTGTCACTCTATTTAAAGCATATCTTCTTGTTTTTGTTCTTTAAATAAATAAATAAAAACTGCTTTGTTTAGTTAGCCAAGTGATAAATTATTACCAAATGACTTCATTAAACTTCCACATAAATAAAAAAGGAATAACTTAAATGACAAGAATAAGCTTCAAAATTACGTTTGATGACTAGATATTTCTTGCAAAATATAAGTTGAAGTATAATACTGTTTACATTAGCTCATGGAAAAAAAAGAACATGGGCATCAATACTAGAGAAACCAGGGAATTAACTACTTACAAGTTCTTGAGTTTGAAATTTCTTAATTTTCCTAAGTTATTTTTTGTTCTCTATGAAATGCTAACAATAATTTCTAAATCACAGTGAGTTTGTTATTAACCCTAGCTCTCCATATTTTGATTCTGCTCTATGTAAAAAAATAAACAAGGAGTTATGCCTACAACTTATTTTAACACATAAATTCATTTCCCAGGATCTAAACTTTAAAATAAAGAAAGATAATGGAGTGGAATCATATTTTTTTACTCTTCCCCCCCCCTTTAAATTTTCCTTTTCACAAGAATATGCATAGTCGTAGGTCTGTAGCAAGCAAGAGGAGTTTGGGTAAGTAAGGCCACAGATGAATTAAGTAATTTTTTACTCTAGTGAGATCCTGAGCTAAGAGAGAATACATAATATGAAGGGATCGGAAATTAGAAAAAAAAGATAAATGGAGGCATTACACATTTTAATAATTGAATGCTATTACAAAATAATTGTTAACAGTTTTATTATATACAGTAGGTCTGAATATCATGCTTTGGGATAGTAAAGTATTACTAGGACTATAATAAAAAATTATATTCTTATCATCCTAATTGCACTCTGTATAGGATTAAAAAATAACAATTCATTCTAAAATAATACCTGTCAATTCACAGTGACATTCATAGATACCATAGTAATGGGTATTTTCTACTCCACTAAAATCAGCCAGAAAACCTGCGGAAAACAGCTACTTCTAAAACAAAGTGAAAAAGCACAGAACCCAGAGATGGAATTTCAACAAAGATGACAACTTGGGTCCAGGTATCTATAGCACTGCTATTACTTACCAAATAAGTTTACATTACTCAGGAAGCCATTTCCATCAATTCCACAAATTAAAATTTGGAGACTCTGAATTTTGGACACAATATTTCGTTCCCTCTCTCCCACAAAATTACCCAAAACAATCAGCCTTTAATTTTAGAGCATTCTAGGAATAACTACTCAATGAGCAACTTATCACTTCTTCCTTTAACATCTCTCAGAGGATAGAATTTGTTTTTTAATTTTTTTTTAAATTGTCTTAATTAAATCACTCTGGGGGGACAGCAACTGGCAAGGCTGTCGTGATGTTAAAGTCAGAAAAGTAAGATAGTTAATTTAGAGAGCTGAAGACTTTCTATTTTAAAATCAGCATTACCGACAGGGAACACATTCTATCAAAAGAAATCCTAATAATACAGAGAAATTGTGTCATGTTATAGAAATAAAAAATAGTGGCAGTCAACGAGAAAATTGTCCTGTTTTGCAGGATATTGGCAGTTAAAAAAAAAAAAGGAGGCGTTTCACTGGGTACAGTAGTAATTTACCATGACTTTTTAAAGATCTGTCAACACAAAAGATCACCATGAATTGCACCAATTGGCTGTCAGTCACTTTTGAAATGTTTCATTGCTGTGCATAGAATAGACTATTAAAACACTCTAGGATTACAGTAGATACCATGTCATTTTCAGAAGGAATATTGTCTGTTAATGAGGTCTAAGTGATCTGTACTCCTGAATGACAGCTAACCAAAATCCTTATAAAGGCATTTACAAATGTAAAGCCAGATGCTTTGGGGGTAATTTTGAACTTACTGATGAAATGAAGCAATTTCAGGTATCAACTTCCATCAGAGTTTAAGCGCCTTTGATATTTTTAACCCCTACTTCCCATTCTTCTTGCAAAAAAAATATATCACTGTAACAATCACAATTGTCCTTAATATGGTTTCAAGGACATAGAGCTGACAGAGATGGGATTATAGATTATCTCTTATATAAAGTTCTATAAAAACTGCCTAAAAAGGAAAACACTATTAAACAAACCATCACCTCTTTTACAACTAGATGACAGGAGACATTTGAGTTAAAAACCATTAAGAAGCAGACTTCTTTTTTCCTGTGCTTCTTTCAGTATCAGTGAGACTCTAACAAGGAAGGTACAGTACATTATGGACAACCCTTCTCTGATCCTTCTTCAGACCCCAGAAGAAACATAATCATGATGACACATAAATGTTCTGTTCTCGACAAACTACTACAGAAGAAAAAAAATGTCTTCCATATCTTCAATCCATTCAAACTAAGACCTAACTTGCAAGGTTTTCACTGCCTACATAAACCAAGTCCTCTTACATTAGAATTGATATTAGCTTATTTTTCAAAGACAGAGAATTCAGTTTATGAAAACTCCCAAGAAGCCAACACAAAGCAAGAAAATGAAAAATCACATTCTATGCAATCCTACCCATCAATGCATCTCAACTGCTGGACCAGCAAGAAGATGAAAAAAACTAAACAGCATCCTGCAATCTCATTCATAAAAATACTGCATTTCACTACATGGGTTGTCATAGATTTAAAGCCCCTTGTCCCCCCGCAAAAAACATGAAGTGCCTTGTGAATACTATATGAAGCTTAAAAAAATAATTGTGTTGGTACCACTTACATAAAGCAACAATTATATGGTGGCAACATTTACACAGTGAAATACCTTAAGCTTTCTATAATATTTCATGAAATTTGATCTCTGTTTCACTCAGGGTACCCCCACACGCAAAAAAGTTTTAATACTCATTTTATACCATTTCCAAGACAAACACCTATAACACTTGCAAGTACTAGTTCTCAATGCATGTTTCATACAAAGAAAAGATTTAAATATAAAATGCTTTAATATAACATTAGCAATGGCATTGCTCTCAGTAATGAGGGGTTGCAGGGTTGCAGCTGGGAGATGACAGAAAAAAACCATATGATCATCAATCTAAATTGCACTAAACACAAAGGGTTAATGTGAACCATTAATCATTTACACAGGCCTCCTAAAGCACAATTATAATTGTAAATATATATCAATATCAAAACTGTTATCAGTAGCAAGAACTTTTAATTTCGTTACTTTTACCATAAAAAGTACCTATTTTTAGGTACTACCCATCGACTTATTCTTTTCCTTCTCTTTCTTCAGTTAGGAACTTCTCTGTACTATGGAATCAGCATACAACTATGCACAATTCAAAACAGAGAGAAAACATTCTTGGCCTCATGGAGTAAAGACAAAGCAGAGGGTACATTGTCAGGTGATAAAAAAACCACTGGGAATAGAGTTACTTGGTGATGGTAAGTCCCAGCCATCCTGAGACAGGGTAGAGAAGGAAGATCTCTAAGAAAATGAGATCCAAAGATGGACTTAAGTGAAGGCATAATATTTCCATCAACTGTAATACTTAAATTCTTTTTAACCCAATTTATATTTCAAGGCTTCTTTCTTCACTAGGAAGCAAGGGTCCCTCTGTTTTTAAGATGAAGATTTTAAAAAATGAAGAAAATTGACCTTAAAATTTCCTATCAACATACCAAAATTTCAATGTAATTAATTCTCTGATATTCTGAGATTAATAGAAAGGTCATCTAGTTCATTTCTCTACAGGATAGTAATGCCTTTAAATTAACAAAGTAAAAGCAAGGGCTGGAGAGAAAGTTCTGGGGGGGTGCTTGCTTTGCACACAGTTGACCCCGGTTCAATCCGCACTGTACGTGGTCCCATAAGAATTGCCGAGCATGACCTCTGAGCATAGAGCCAGAATTAAGCCCTGAGCAATGCTGGGTGTGGCCCCCAAAACAAAAGTCAAACCCAAACAATAGGCTAAAATCAAAGCCTTCTCTAGTGTCCAAAAAAGAGAATATTCTACTTGGTACAATACAAAGTTATTCTTTGAGTCTGAGAATATTTGAAAATTTGTCCAAATAAATTAATGACAATAGCATTCCCTTTCCCCAAAATAACCTCACAAATCACACATATAGGAACCTCCTACTTTTAGATAGCTAAGGAAATCTATAAAAGAAATCTTGTTCAAATTTTATTTTCAAAAGATTTTTTTTTTTTTGCTTTTTGGGTCACACCCGACGATGCTCAGGGATTACTCCTGGCTCATGCACTCAGGAATTGCTCCTGGCGGTGCTCAGGGGACCATATGGGGTGCTGGGAATCGATCCTGTGTCGGCCATGTTGGCTGTGTGCAAGGCAAACGCCCTACCCGTTGTGTTATCGCTCCAGCCCTTTATTTTCAAAAGAAAACATATTTCAAAACTTATTTCTAATCTTATTTCCAAACTACTGGTTATATGAACTTAAGCAAAGCTATATTTTTACAATCTTAAAATTGGATAATGATATTAATATGGTACCAAAGAAATTTTTAGAAACATAAATAGTAATATAAATACTGAAATACCAAAATGTAATAAAAACCCTATAGCTGAGAACTATTACTGACATGGGTTGATTATTTCTTTATCAAAATATACCTTAGGAAAACATATACTTGGGATCAAACAAATAGTATAGTTGGTAGGACATTTGCCTTGTTGACTGAGGTTCAATCCCCACCACCCCACATAGTCCTCCAAGAGTGATTCCTGAGCACAGAGCCAGAAGCAAGCCCTAAACACAGTCAGGCATGACCCACAAATAACAGCAACACACACACACACAATCACGCTAACTAGTTTCTCCTTCATGTCAAGTGGCCAAAGCAGACTTTAATGCTATGAAATAATCGCATTATCTAACACAAACCAATTGTCTTTCCCAGAAGCCTAGAGATACCTTCTCTTTCCTTCAACCCCAACACTTGCTGTTCATCCCTACTGTGAACTACTTGCCTTTCTGTTACTGGGAAAACTGAGTTGTTGGTACTTGCCACCAAACACAAATCCAACCACTACTCTCTGCATCCCCATCCTCTGATTCTCATCTTTGACCAGAGGGAAATGTCACACTAACTAAAATCAATCCCTTTAGTTGTGCGGGAGACTCTGAACTCTCACTCTGCTACTCCAGGATACCCCTCCAGGGATTTCCCCCTTTCTTGTACATCATCAACTCTTTACTTTCTGTTGCATCATTCTCATCAGAAATAATATGCAATAACTTCTATTAAAAATAATACTAAAACCTTCACTTTGTCCACTTCCCCTTTTAGTTGCTGCCTCATTTCCTTGCTTCCTTCGCTCAGTAACAAAATTCCCCTCAGGAAAGTGTGATGATTCTACACTTCAAATCTGATCACTCTTCCATGAAATCTCACAGAACAATTTTCACAGGTCCCTAACTGGTCTTTCTGATTACTTACATCCTATAGTTAATTCCCAACATCACATTAAAAGCCTTTTAAAATACATCATCTCAAGTTACTCATCAAAATTCCACAATGGCTTCCCCGTTTGACTCAAAAGTGAAAGCAAACATTTTACAATGGCCAACAACAAACCACTGCACCTCTCTAGCCTAATTTTGTTTTTCTTCCCTTTATTCGCTCTGCTCCAGCTACCTTTGCTTCTTTCTTATTCCTTCAACTTGTCAAAAGCTTAACTACTTTTAGACCTTTGCTCTTGTTATAACCTGTGGCAATAATGCTCCTTCCCTTTCAGTGATAACTCAGCATCATTAAAATGCTGACTTGTTATTTATTTTATTTGTATAGGTGCCACCCTAAGTGATGCAGGAGGAGGGCTGGGTAGGTATGTGAGGGATCACTCCCAGCACTCTTCACATGCTGGAACGGGCCTGAGAGGTCAGTGCGAGGTTTGGTGATTTGATGCTGCTGGATCCTCCGACCACACCCAACAGTGCTGGACGGGGAGGGGGGGGTGAGGCATGCGGTGGGTGCAGGGAATGGAACTCAGGATCCTACACATGCTTGGTATGTATTCTTACCACCTGCAGAGCCTGCCCGGCCCTGCTGCTCCTTTGTGCAAAGACCAACCACCACACTCTACCACTCTCTGACTTCCTCTGGTCAGGCTCTTTTCCTTCTCTCCAAAGCATTCACCAATTTTCATCATTTCTAGGACTAGCTTATCCTAGTGTGGATTGTTTTCTGTCACTATCAAAAAACTAAGCATCGATTTCTTTTGTTGTTTGTTTATCCTTGGGGATTAGATCAATGTCTGTCACATCGAAGGTACTCAGTAAATACTGCGAGGTTAATAACAGAGAAATCACTCATCTTAACAGAGTATCTTTTTAAATCTTTTGCCTTCTTTTCACTGGAAATCTCCATCTCTGCACTAAGATTTTATACATGTTATTCACTGATTACCAACCCCATACACACATTCTCCTTTCTCATCGCTTCCCCTCAGTGCTGGGGATCAAACCTAATGCCTCAGGCATATGAGGTCCGAACCGCGTTCTCAGGCCCCAGAACTCTTTGTTTACTACCAGGTGCTCTGAATTGAGCACGGACTATGTTCTAGTTATTGTTCTAAATATTTTCCTCTTCAAGAGGGATAGACATAGAAAGATTGCATTCATCTGGGGGATATAAAGTAACAAAGTATGAGATTAATACCCAAGAATAGCTGAGATCAGCACCAGGAGGATTACTCCATAACTTAGAGGCCAGCCAGGTATCCTAGAGGAAAGGGCAGTTCAGATAGAGAAGGGAGCACCAAATAAAGTATGTTTAGAGGATCCTCCCAGGAGGGGAGATGCATGTCGAAAGTAGACTATGAACTGAACATATTTGCCACTCAATGCCTCTTTTGCAGACCACAACACCCAAAAGGAGAGAGAGAACACAGGGGATTGCCCTGCCACAGAGACAGGGGGGATGGGGGGATGGGGGTGGGAGGGATATTATCCATGGTGGTGGAAAATGGGCACTGGTGGAGGGATGGGTATCTGATCATTGTATAATTGAAACCAAAGCACAAAAAATTGTAAATCTACAACTTTAAAAAAATAAAATAAAATAAAGGGAAAAAAAAAAGAAAAAAAATGCAAAAAAAAAAATATTTTCCTCTTCAGTGAATCCTCACAATCCTAAGAAATAGATGTTATTATTATTCCCATTTTACACAGAATGTCAAGTACATTTGCCAAGGAACACAATTATTATAGGAAAAGGGACTACTGGAACCCAGACAGTTTGCTTTAGAATAAACAGTCTTGGGAGCTAGACTGATAGTACAGGGGTTAGGGCACTTTCATTGCAGATGGCTAACTTCTGTTTGACCTGGTGCCATAGATGATCCCCTGGGCACTTTTAGGGATCACTTCTGAGCAGAGTCAGGAATAGCCTCTGAAACCTGCAGTGTGTGCCCTCCCCCCATTTTTTTAAATGGTTACTTAAATAGAATAAACACTCGACACAATTGCCCTTCTTCCCATACATGTGGATGAAATAGTGTGAGGGAAACACTTGTATATAACGATTGAATCAGTGATAGTCTTCCTGCCTAAATAAGGCACTACTCAAGCTCCAGTATGTCCTACAACTGAAAGGTACTGAACTGGCTCAATCTGGGAAAGAAAAGAAAAGAAATGAAAAGAAGTGAAAAAAAAAGAAAAGAAAGGAAAAGGGAAGAAAGAAAGAAAGAAAGAAAGAAAGAAAGGCAAGAAAGCCGGTGTAAAGAGAGAAAAATAGAGAATAGAGCACACAAACAGAAGGTGAGATTAGATACCATGTAACCTCAAAATAAGATAGGCAGACAAACATTAGTTCATAAGAACTTAAGGCCTACAAGAATGGTCTGATACACTGAAATTGTTTCCTGTGACATTTGTGTGCTTATACTACTCCTATTCTTTGAGTGTTTGTCAGCTGCCTCTCACAAAACTACCTCTAACTAGAAGAATTTCTATGCTACTTGGAACTACCTGTTTACAACACTTTGTTATGATGAAATAATTAAATTGATGTGGAGGGCAGTGCATTAGCGTAAAAGTGATGAACCGTGGGAAAAGCAACCTAGACTGACATACCATTCTATCATTTTGCTAGCTGTATAACCTTGGGCAATCTCTCTGAACTTTAATTATGCCTCTATAAAATGGGAGTAATAACACATGCCCAGTCTGCTTCAAATATTATTGTACTAAATGAGATGGTCTTTGTAATTGGAATTTGAGTTGTTCCACAAACACTGCCTATTATGATGATGATTCTTGATGTGAACTCACTTTAGTTATCATGGTAAAGAAATTATATCATCTCTTTTCACAAGTGAGTAATACAATTATTCAAAGATTGACAATGAAAGAAAAAAAGAATCACTCGGGGTGTGCGCATCTATCTACGCACACAGCACCAGAATAACCACAATAAACAAGAAGTGTATGGATGGTTTCTTCACTCATATGCAAAAATACTGATAACAAAAGTACATTTGTCTAAAAGAATGCAATGACTTAGGAATAATATTTAACATTCATTGAAAATGAGCCGAGAATAAAGATGTAGTCATCCTTTGGATAAGTTCTTATTGCCTCTATCTTTCACTGATTGGCAGATGCCCTTGAAGAGGGCAGTGAAGTCCTCAAACCAAGGTCCTTTCTGAAGATGTCACAGGAAATAAGTGGCACAGCCACAACTAAACTCAAGAGTATTCTGAAACCAATGTTGTTCCTACTAGATGTTCCTGTTTTGTTTTTTTTTTACTTAATATGACTTTTTCAGAAGTTGCTGAACTGAATAATATATATCCAGTTATACTATAGAGATATTTCACAGACTAAATAATGAACTGACTGCCCTCTCTGAGATTCAGAGACGGATGGGTAATAGTACAATCTAACAAAAACTGGAGGTCTTCCTAATTTTCACTCCAACTATCTTTTTTTATTTTATTTTATTTTATTGAATTTTTAAAGACAAGCAATTTATTCATAAAGTAAATCACCAAGAAAAAGGGTCAGGGGAAGGTCTCTTTGACAGTGCTAGTATGGCTTTCTGGACTGGTGACTGTTTTGTATTCTTGTATTGGTTACCTGCTAGGTCTGGAATGTTTCTTTTTTTAAAGGAGATGGAGCTGTGAGAATAGAATACTGAAATTTACTACAGTAAAAGAAACATAGTCTGCTTGACAGGAAGTCCCACAGGCAAAACAGTGGATGCAAAATACAAATAGTAAATGAGTTCTTCTAAAATACTGTCAATTTGTTAGAGGAAAAAAATACTGTCAATTTTCCTTTAATTTCAAAAATAGACAAGTTTCTGCAGAATAGCGAAGCCTATTGATCTTCCTAATCATCACCATCATTATATTAGCAGCCACAGTAATTACTGATGCTCATGAGGCTGTCCCCGTGGCTCATCTGTTGGGTAAATTGCATCAAATGTTTTATAGGGGCTACTCTTGGTGATGCTGAGTCTGCTAATGTAGAACTGAGAGCTTGGTGCCCAGGTCCAGCGGTGCCCGGGGAGCACCAGGATAATAGCTGACATTGCTCCTAGGGCCAAAAGGTGACAGGGATGGATTGCAGGGATTTGGACATGCCAAGCATATATTCCATCACAAGGAACATTTTCTCTGGCTCCATAATACTTTTTAAAAATCTTTTTTTTAAAGATTTTATTATTGAATCACTGTAAGATAGACCCTTACAAGGCTGTTCATGATTAGGTTTCAGTCATACAGTGTTCCAACACCCACCCCTCCACCCCTCCACCAGTGTGTTTCCCAGCAACGGTTTCCCTCCCATCACCACCATCCACAGCCTGCCTCTATGGCACTCTATGGCAGGCAATTTCTCTCTCTCTCTCTCTCTCTCTCTCTCTCTCTCTCTCTCTCTTCTGTTTCTGTCTCTGTCTCAGCTTTCATGACTATGAAAAGAAGTAAGCAGTTAGCTTATTCCAAAGCACATAAAGGTAATTCCTAATATTTCTATGCCAGGAAGTAGAAAGCTTTGCAAAATGAAGAGGTCTGTCCTTAATAACGTGAGACGCTATTTTCAATTTTAAAAAGAAAGTTCTTATAAGAACTCAATTACTGCCAATGGCATACATTATAATATAGTATTTTAAAATTTTAATGCAGACAAAGAGAAAATTACTCCAAGATCAGCAATATATGTTCATCTGGTGTCCAGCTGTCTTTAACTATGGGTCAGTATCATTAACCATTTGCTAAATTTCACCATAATCCTTGACAGTGTATATCTAAAAATGTTAAATTTTCCTTGAGTAACTGACTTTCAAACTACACCAGCTCTATAGGTAAAACAGATGGTCACCAGCCTTTTTCTTTCCCTGTGAAAAAATTCCTCTAAGCTCTCACTTTTGGCAGTATAATTTAAAAAAAAAAAGTAAGGCTAAGACTCGCACGTAATTCTGGGCTTATAAGAGAAAGGAAACTTCCATCTCTCTACATTTTAGAACATCATGCCAATGGATCAAATCTTTCACTGGTCAAGATACTGTTCTCAAGATCTCCACAGTGGAGAGTCACAACTAAATCTCCAGGGCTATGAAAGCCAATCCACTAAAATGTATGGGTGCACTAGTTTCCCAGGTGAAAACTTTGGGGCACCCTCAGTAGCCCTGTCAGCTGCACCCATACCCTCCAGCAGTTGCCATGCCAGTGGCCAAACTCCCCTGCTTCAAAACTCACTTCTGCAGAGAGACACCAAGCTGACAAAAATTCCAGGTCTGCTGGGTTTTCAGCCTGAGAACTATGGGGTCTCCTCAGAGTGGGAGCAGGCAGCCTCTCCTCACCCACTCTATACTTCCTGAAGCCCTAGAAGCCACATTCACATCCCACAGCCACTATCATGTAGACTCACAGGCCCAGCTTCACAGACCCTAAATGTTCTTGGAATATGTGCCCTCAAATTCCACAACACTGACATCCCAGTAGGAGCACGCCAAACTGATGGAAAAGTAACGTAGAAACCAACTACGCTTAACAAACAAAAATAATAACAGGGAAAGTTCAACTAGCAACAACAGCTTAATAAACTCTCAGATAAGAGCTTAAAGTCCCCATGGTGAGAGAGAACAATTTTCAAAGATTTTCTTTTACTGAAGTACTTTCTGATAATCCCATTAGTCACTTAGTTGTACAAAGCAATACAAAATATTTTGTGCCTGCTAAAGAGACAGACTTTGGAAGTAGATGGGAAAATGGGGACAATGGTGATGGGATTGGTGTTGGAACATTGAATGCCTATATAACTATATTATGAATAACTCTGTAAGCCACAGTGTTTAAATACTTTTTTTAAAGATAAGCACAATGCCCTTCCTCTTTTTTGTGAGATTGCATAAGCTTCCTGAGATGTGATATATTACCGTTCTCTCATATTTTCTCAACCCCAAATTCCCAGACTTAGTGGTAAAGAACCACAAATATAAAAGAGTTACAAAAACAAAAGTGGAACCTAACACTAACCAATGACTATGAATACTGGTATCCTTGCACCCATGATGTATGCTGACAAAATGTGATTTCATACTGTATGTTGTAGTTGAACTAGTATTCAGTTAGGTAGGAATTTGAAACTGATATAATCCCCATCCCTCAAAATGGCAAGCTATACAAACTTATTTCCGCAACACAAGAAAAGGAGGTAAAAAGAGAATAAGTAATGAAGCTAATAAAAACAATGAAAAAGTGACTACAAGTACTTTGGTGACCAAAGGAAAACCAAGACATTTCATTGTGCACTTTCCCCATTAGAAGCCCATCCGGAAGAACATGGCAGACTGGCAGAACATTATCGTTAATTCACAAGCAAGGTCCAGTGCCTCGGGACGTATCTACATACTGACTTGGCTGCTGCCACTAAAAACAGCTTTACCTCTGTAAGTCCAACATTTTTCCTTTTAATGACATTCTGTAGAGAGTTGCTCAGAGTCCTGGTTAGCAACAGGTTTGTAGATTTACGAATCATGTCATCAATTTCAGTTGAGCTGAAAAAGAAGTGTCAAGAGTCAGTCACAGAAGGTGCCAAAACTATTTTTCAAATAAACAAGGTACAATGAACCTGTAATAATAATAATAATAATATAAATAACACGGGGCAGGGAGGTAGTTCATAGTTCAAGGGTATGTATTAAGCAAGAGCAAGGTCATCAATTTGACCCAGTACCATTTCCCCCCACTACAGCACACTAAGCAATAACATGTATATTCCTGAAGGCCCCCAAATAGCATTAGGTGTGGACCTTGGAGGCCCAGTACTGCAACTCTGGGCGCAAGCACCAGGCAGCCTCGCCTGGTGTCTGAGTGTCACTGGAAATGGTCCCTGGGCCTTTGGCTTGGAAGGTCTGACCAAATAAGTACATAAATATTAGCAATTATTATCAATAGAAGCAAATCGCATCTATTGTATATAAGTATATAACTATTAAATATTAATAGAAGCAAATCACATTTATTGTGTGTTGGAAATAAGCTTACATACTTTAAAAATATGTTAAAATTCACTAAATATTTACAATAAATGGGTTATTTTATTCTTTTTGGGAGGATGGGGGGTGGGGGTTAGGCCACACCCAGTGGTACTCAGAGCTGACTCCTGGTCCTATGCTAAAGGACCACTTCTGGAAGTGTTCAGCTGGGATCAAACCATGTCGGTGGCATGCAAGACAAATGCGTTATCTAGTGTATTATCTCTTTAAGCCCCCAAATATTTTTCTTATTATCTATGCTTTCCACATTAAGAAATGTCAGGATAGAGAAATTAATCAACATGATAAAGTTGAGAATACAGAAAAAGGCTTTATAGAGACAGTCTAGCACTCAAGCCCACAGTATTTAAACGCAGTACTGTATGTTTTCTCAGAGCACCCCAGCAAAATTCCTCATCTGAAGCCATTGTACCTTCCACACTTCCAAGTTCCTTTGTAGAATGTTGATAGTTTTAACTTATCAAATTGGTGTCTCTATAAAGGCCTCTTAAAAATACCTATCTCACTGTTCACAATAACCAGAATCTGGAAACAACCCAAGTGCTGGAAAACAGAGCAGTGGAAAAAGAAACTGTGGTACATCTATACAATGGAATACTATGAAACCACCAGGAAAAATGAAGTCATAAAATTTGTTAATAAGTGGATGGATATGAACTCTAACCGCCCTTGGAGAAGCCCGCATTCTCCCTTGAGCACGTTATTCTCTCTCTCTCCCCCTCCACACTTCAAAAACCCTCCAATAAAATCTGTTTCATTTAAAAAAAAATGAATGGACATGGAGAGTATCATGCTCAGTGAAATGAGCCAGGAGAGATACAGACACAGAACGATTGTACTCATTTGTGGGATAATAAAAAAATAAAATAGCATGAGACTAACATCTAAGGATAGTAGAAACAAGGGCCAGGAAGGTTGGTGCACAGTTAAAAACTTGCTACAAGTGGGGGACACAAGGAGATAGTTAGGAGAGAAAAGGGACCACTAAGAAAATGATAGTTGGTCATATGTTCTTCATAACCAGCAATAGAAAACAAATTATCTAAAGATGTCTTTTTGGCAGGTCTGACGGTCTGATTGTTGGGGAAAATTCCAAATAATAACGGTGGGTCTTTTGTCATAATATTTAATGTGATCAATGTAGAGAGAGAATAAAGTGGAAGTCTGTCACACAGGCAGGGGGAAGGGTAGGAGGTGGGGGATACTGGGGTTTCTGGCGGTGGAAAATGTGCACTGGTGAAGGGATGGGTGTTTGATCATTCATGACTGACCAAAACTTAAACTGAAAGGCTTTGTGGTTGTTCTCACGGTGATTCAATAAATAAAAAAAATTTTAAAAAAATGATAGTTGGGAATGATGACTCTGGACAAGGACTGAGTGCTGAAAGTAGGTAAAGGGATATACGTGATAACTTCTCAGTACCTATATCGCAAACCATAATGCCCAAAAGGGGGGTGGGGCAAGGGAGAGAGGGGATGGGATGGGAGGGGAGAGGAGGAAAAAGGGAAGGGGAGAGAGGAGGGGAGAGGAAGGGAGAGGCCTGACAGAGGAGGTGGGGATGGGGGCAGAAGGTTTCTGAGGACATCAGTGGTGGGAAATGTATACTGATGAAGGGATGGGTGTTGGAACACTGGAGATTGAAATCCAATCATAAACAAGTTTGTAACTGTATCCCACGAAAATTCAATAAAGAAATAAATAATCAACAACAACAAAAAAACTATCTCTGTTCTAATACTGACACCTTTCAAATCCCAAAAATAAATATTTCAAGCCAGTTTAATTCTGAATATATGTTTAATAAATGTATATAAAAGCACTGATAATATGTGACATTCCACCACAGGAAACTGAACATAAAGACAACTATTCAAAACCTAATTTTGCAAAGTTTCGAAAAGAAAAACAACCAGTCTTGTAACCAACAGACTAAACTCTAAAGTTATACATAATTGATAAGTCCCTGAACATATAATTAAGATAGCTTTATATAAAAGATATCTTTTGGGAACAAACAATTCTTCACTGAAAAAAGATACTTTATAATGACAATTTATTATAAAGATAAAAATAACTTAATAAAGGGTTGTGGTAGTTCTTGTCACTGTGGACATGATCACAAATTTAATCTCAAAAAATTAATTTTTCTCTTTCTACAGAGGCTTAGTATAGTTGAACTGAAAACCTTACAGTTATAAACATATACCAAAAAGCTACATCACATGCTATGCGTAAAAAAGAAAACAGTAGAAATAAAGAACACATATAGACAAAAAATAGAAATAAGTAAGAAAAAAAAAGTCATAATCAAACAGGAAAAAGGTGATATGCCAAAACATTTTTTTGCACAACACATATAATAATATATTTAATAGACAAATACACTTGGTCTACTGCCATTTTCCCCCAAAGTATTTATTAAATTTAAATACTTTATCTAATGAATACATGATCACATTGTGTTGGTAGCATACCAAGATCACAATGGTGAATCAAAATCTGGGTTCCTAGTCTCAGATGTTACACTCATAATGACTTCACATCAATTGTGACAGAAGGTCTGAATCACTACAAAAGTTATCAACACAAGTGCACAATATAATCTGGTGCCCCTTTTTATAAACCCTTCTCAAAGTAGCCTGTACTTACAACTTAACTCTAATATGCTTTAAGGTGATGTGGCAGAAGTTCCACTCTCAGATATAATGGAAAAGATCAAGATTGTCACTATTTTCAAATTTACAGGAAAACTTGAAAATAATTAATTTTTGTATACAAAATAATTGAAAATAATTTTATATACAAAATAATTAGCTTTTTTGTATATGTTTATAACTGTAAGGCTTTCAGTTCAACTATACTAAGCCTCTGTAGAAAGAGAAAAATTAATTTCTTGAGGGCCCAACCAGTTATTTGTACTTTTTTCTGGGGTCACAAATCACAAATCACAAATCATCCTGTTATTCGTCAATTGCCTCGAGCAGGCCCCAGTAACGTCTCCTTCATCCTAGCCCTGAGATTATTATATTCAAGGCTCTTTAGGAGAATGAGACCCATCATTGTTACTGGCATATTGGGTGTGCCACGAGGAGTTTGCCAGACTGCCGTGTGGGCAGGCTACATTCGGTAGCCTGCCAGTTTGTCCAAAGTAGGAATGAGATAATAAGATGTCATAATAAGATGTCTCCTGCCCCCGCGCCTGACTGTCCTCGCTCGCCGGGACCCCTTGGAGGGGAGCGGGTTGAGCTTTCCTCCCCGCCCCAACCAAGGCTCCAGCAACCAAAGACCTCCAGGACCAGCCACCACCATGCTGAGACCACTCTCCGCACACATGAAGGTACTGGCAGAGGGACAAAGTCATGCGGGTTTCGGGGCCAAGATCTCCAAGCCTACTGGGATTTGGGCCGAGCATCCTCCACCCAGATTCTCCAAATTCCAGTCGGCGGGGGGGGGGGGGGGGTGTCACACCCACCAACTGGCCCCCTGGCGCCGTGTAATCCCATCAACGGCCAAGACTCAGAGACTATAAAAACCAGCTCCCGGAACTGCGCGGCTGCGAATGCGGGGTCAATGTAGCATAATGAACACAAAGAATAAATGGTCTGAATTGTATATAGGACAAATGCTTGAAAGGTGAGCAAAAGGCTGCGGCCACTTTTGTATCTATGGCTAACTGCCCTATCTGAGAACACAGAGATAAAGGAAGAAAACAGTCATAGCTAAAAGGCTTTGGGGGGAATGAAGAGAAATTAGCCAAACCTCGGAACTTGGCCTGCTATAAGACATGGGAAGAACTCTAAAACAAAAATAATAAATACATCGAATCAACAATTATTGTCTCCTCCAAGAATTCTGCTCCATTAGAAATGGTGGGGAGGTGCTGAAGAAATCCTAGTGAGATATTATAAATTTTGTTAGGGGATTAGGTTCCAGGGAACTGCTGAAATTCAAACCAAGGGAGAGCAAAAACTAACCAAAGTTGAAATCCAGCCCAGTTCAAATCCTGTTAAGATCAGAGATAAACCCATGGATGGAAGCTCTGGAATTTCAGAGTTGGTCTTGAGGACAAAGAAACTTCTACAATCGCAACTGAAATCATAAGTAATTTGAAACTAATTTAAAGTGTGACCTACGGTCAGTTCACTCAAGTAGTGATGAAATTTGAAAGATCTATCAGATAGTGAGGAATCACAGAAGTAGAATAAATGAGAAAAGAGACATATTTAAGGACACATGGGCAAAATCATCCACAAACCCGATAAAAGATCTACAGAAGTCAATCCAAGATGCCACAGTCTCAAGAAGTTCAGCACAATTCAAAGAGAATTAATACATTTAAAACAATACCTAAAAAAAAAATCTAATTGTAAACGCCAAAGGTAAAAAATTTTAAAAGCAACCAGAAAATACAATACACTCAAAGACAATACAGTCAGAACAACAATAAGAACAGTGGCTTATGTCGGTTCAGAAACAATGAAAGCAGACAGCAGAATGATGCAGACAGTGGAATGGTACCTTTCAAGTATGGGGGAAGGGAGTACAGTGCATGTGTAATGCTCTATCTTAAAATTTTTTTTTGAAAATATATTTTCAGATAAACAAAAACTAAAAAATCTAATAGAAGTAGATATACATGAAAGAAATCTTTACTGATGGAAAATAATGGCAATGGGAAATAACTCAAAAGAATGAAAAAGACTGAAAATAACAAGCGAGTAAATGTAAAACTACGTCGTTTTTAAGTGAATTTAAAATGAACATTGATTGTTCAAAGAAAAAATAATAATTTATTTTAGGGTTCAAGAAAGGTACAAGAGCTGGAGTCACAGAGAAAGTACACTGGGTAAAGCATTTGCCTTGCACATGGCTGACCCAGGTTCAATTTCAGTGTCCCATATGGTCCCCTGAGCATAACCAGGAGTGACCCCTGAGTGCAGAGCAAGCCAGGACTAAGCCCTGAGTACAGCCAGATATGGTCCCCAACCCAAAATACCAGCAATAAAATAACTAAGTAAGGGATAAGAGCTGTAGAGAGAGAGAGAGCCAGTGGTAGTACAAATGCCCAGAATGCATCATATAATGCTGAGTTCAGTCCCCAGCACAGTCTGAGCCCTCTCCCAGCACCATGGGGGTGGCCCTGATGGCCTCAGCACCATGAAAATGGCCCCAAGCACACAAACATTACCATGTGAGGTATCTAAAAAGAAAGAAAATTGATATCTAAATAAAATGTGACATATTTTTCAAAAGAATGAGATTGGTAAATTGCATTATTACACCATTATAAAATCATTAAATTATGGAGAAAGTAATAAATTATTAACAGTAAATTGTTTTGACTTAAGGATGTGCACAGTAATCTCCAGAGTAGCACTGTAGTACTGTAGCACTGTTCTCCCTGTTATTCATGGATTTGCTTGAGCAGTTATCAGTAGTGAGACTTGTTGTTACTGTTTTTGGCATATCCAATACGCCACGGGGAGCTTGCCAGGCTCTGCTATGTAGGCGGGATACTCTCGGTAGCTTGCCTGGCTCTCTGAGAGGAAAGGAGGAATCGAACCTGGGTTGGCCACGTGCAAGGCAAATGCCCTAACCACTGTGCTATCGCTCCAGCCCAATCTCCAGAATAATCCACAAAAAGACAATAAATAAAACAAAATGTTACGCGCTGAAGAGATAGTACAGGAGTTAAGGCACTTCGCCTGCATGTGGCTGACCTAAGTTCAATCCACAGCACTTCATATGCTACCCTAAGTCTGCCAGGCATGAACCTGGGGCACAGAGCTAGGAATAAGTCCTAAGCACAGCCAAGGCAACCCAAACACCCCCTGACTCCCCGCCCCCCAAAGGTTTAAAGACATAATTGTCAAAAAAAATCTGAAAGATATAAGAAACAAAGGAAGAAAGGTGAATGAAAGAATGGAGAAAGAGAAAAACAATAGTAAGACACGTGGCTTAAATTCAACCATATCCCTAAATGCATCAATGCCAATGAAATACATACCCCAATTAGAATGTATTAAAAGACAATTTCTCTATTTAAAAAAATACATATGTAGAACAGAGATAGAGGACAGTGGAGTGGGTGCTTGCCTTGCATGCAGCCAACAGGGGTTCGATCCCCAGCACTAAATATAGTCCCAAGTCCTACCAAGAGTGATCCCTAAGCACAGAGCCAGGAATAATCCCTGAGCACTGTAAAGTGTGGCCCCCAAACAAATTAAAACATTTGAAATATAAGAAAACATGCCCAAATTTTATTTATAAGATATCGCTAACAACTAAGGAACTAAGGAGAAATTATTATCACCATAATGCCAGAAAATGTACAGGATAAACTTGAAAAATCTTTTCACGAAAAGTAAGGAAATGTTCCTCCAAATGATAGGGGTAAATCATCATGGCATAAGAGTCAGTTGAAAGTAGCTGACTCTAATTATGTCTGGAGGAACACAAACATCAAAATGAATACAAACAGTAAAGAAGTGAACCAATGGATGAAGTAAGAATTCATCAGTCTGATGTGATCAGATGTGAAGGGAGGAAGAGAGAGAAAAGGGCAGAGAGAGAGAGAGAGACAGAGACAGAGACAGAGACAGAGACAGAGACAGAGAGAGGAGGCAAGAAAGTAGAATGCAAAGTAATAAACATATATAAATATATATATATAAGAAATGATGAAAGCTTAATGTAGAACATACAGATAGTATTTATAATAATGTATACATGAAACATATTGCAATATTATTTTAATAAAAATTTAATGATAAGTTAATCATCAAAGAAAAAACTTATTCAGGCAAGAAAATGAGTAACAGACTGGGGATGGAAGTGTAGGACATCTAATAAAAAATAGTCTCAAAACATATTTTAAAACCTCACAAATACTATTTATTACAAAAGAAAAAATGACAATTCTGTAAGAGAGCACAATTTATCAACCATTAAGCTTAACATCAGCCATTAACCTATTACTATGCATGCATGCACACAGACACACATAGATACACACACACACACACACACACACACAAAGCGAAGGAAGGTGGAGGGGAAAGAAAGTAATAAAGCAAATGAGCAAAAATGTCAAAAACTGGTAAATGTGGGGCCAGAGTGATAGTAAAGTGGGTAAGACATTTGCCTTGTATGTGACTGACCTGGGTTCAATACCCAGCATCCCATATGGTTCCTTGGGCATGGCCAGAAGTGCAGAGCCAGAAGCAACTCCTGAGCATCTCCGGGTGTGATGCAAAAAGCAAATATGTGTGTGTGGTGTGTGTGTGTGTGTGTGTATATATATATAATGTATAGTACTGTAGCACTTTCCTCCCATTGTTCATCAATTTGCCCGAGCGTGCACCCATAATGATTCCATTGTAAGATTTGTTTTTACTGTTTTCTGGCATATTGAATACGTCACGGGGAGCTTGCCAGGCTTTGCCGAGCGGATGGAATACTCTCGGTAGCTTACTCAATTCTCTGAGATGAGCGGAGGAATTGAACCCAGGTCGGCCACGTGCAAGGCAAATGCCCTACCCAACTATGCTATTGCTCCAGCCATGTATTATATATACACAATACAAATTTGTATGCAATACAATACAAAATATATACGTAATACAAAAACCAGTAAATGTGGGTGAAAGTCATTCAGTTCAATCACAACACTCTTTTCTTTTAAACACTGAAATTATGTGAAAAATAACATACCAGAAAAAAAAGAGAATGATAAAAATAATAGAAGGAACAAAAACATTCTGAAAAGAAATTATTGTTATAGTAATATTAGACAAAGACATCAGACATGAAGTAATATTAGACACTGAGACCATTTTAATTTTGGGTATAGACAAAGGACATTACATACAATGAAAGAACAAAGTCATTATAATTGTTTGTAAAAACTTTAAAGCATTTACCAAAATACATAAAGAAACCTGAGATATCTGAAAGTAACAATATACAATATACAATCATAGTTGGGTTGGAGCGATAGCACAGTGGGTAGGGCATTTGATTTGCACGTGGCCGACACAGCCAACCCAAGTTCGATTCCTCTGCCCCTCTCAGAGAGCCTGGCAAACTACCAAGAGTATCTCACCCACACGGCAAAGCCTGGCAAGCTACCTGTGACGTATACAACATGACAAACACAGTAACAAGTCTCACAATGTTACTGGGCCCGCTTGAGCAAATCGATGAACAACAGGAGGACAGTGACAGTGACAATCGTAGTTTGGCAGTTTTAGCCCTCCCGTTGATCATCGATTTGCTCGAGCGGGCCCAGTAACGTCTCCATTGGAGACTTTGTTGTTACTGTGTTTGGCATATCGAATACTCTCGGTAGCTTGCCGGGCTCTCCGAGAGGGGTGGAGGAATCGAACTCGGGTCGGCCATGTTGGCCACTTGTAAGCTGAATGCCCTACCGCTGCGCTATTGCTCCACATTCCTTAGTAATTATTGAGCAGAAAGGTTAAATACATAGACAATATGTATTATAACTTTAATAATCTAACTGAATTTAAAGATGGCATACAACTACAGAATAAATACTATTCTATACATACTACTAAAAATAGTATTCAAGTGCAAGTTATAACTAGATTCAAATTTACCATCTTGCTAGTTGTTCCTATTTTCTCTATTTCTATGTTCCCATTTTCCTTTTCTATTTTGTAGGTTGATTTTAGAATACTATTTTTGTATTTCTTATTTTAATTTCACTTTTGATTTCTAGCTTCACCTGTTTGTTTGTTTGTTTGTTTATTTTTTTACGTAGGAGAACTGCTATTTATTCAGCTACTGATTAGGCTGAATGAACTGGGCATGAACTCCACCTTACATTTTTTAAAAATTTTTTATAATTTTATTTATTGAATCACTGTGAGAGCAGTTACAAAGCTTTCAGGTCTAAGTCTCGGTCATACAATGAAACACCCGTACCTTCACCAGTGCCCATTCTCCACCCCCAACAACCCCAGTATACCCACATCCCACACCTTCCCCCACCTGTGGGGCAGATGATTTCCACATTACTCTCTCTCTACTTTGATCACATTCAATATTTTGACACCAGACCCACCATTATTATTTGAGATTTTACCCCAACACTCAGATATGCTGAAAAGGCAACAGTAGACAATTTGTTTACGGTTGCTGGTTATGAATAACATATGATGTCTCATGGCTGCAGTAGTGGCCGCGTGATTTTGAAATTCCGAAATTTTAACCCTTAAATCTGGAGGGATTTCTGCCAAAACCTGCTGGGTTCTGAGATTTGTTCCCGAGTCTCTGGGATCATGGCTGTTAAGCAGCTTGATCGGGAGCCAGAAAGGCAGTTTGTGGGCAATGACTTGGGGTCTCGTAGGGGTGGGGAGGGGAGAACCGGCTCCACCCCCATCCCATGAGACCCAAAATGTCTCGTCACTGCGGGCCCAAACCTGACTGTCCAATGGTCTCTGGAGGATGATGGCCACTGAGCCGCCACGGGGAAGCAGGCAGAGGGACAACACCCTTTTCCCCCTCAGATGGCCTGGCAACAGTAACCAACTGTGAGGTCCAGACCAGGCTACCAGGCCGCCAGGGGGAACAGGCCAAGTCACGAAACCTATTCCCATCTGGGTTGGCCCAGCACGGGTAACCTACTGCAGGGACCGGATGCATTTCTGCCAAAAGCCGCTGGGTTTCAAGATTTGTTTTTGAGTCTCTAGGATCATGGCCATTAAGCAGTTCAATCAGGAACCAGAGAGGCCATGCCTCCAATTATATAGCTGAGCCAGAGGTGGTTTGTCGGTGTGTCTCCTACATACCTAACTTTTCGCCGTTTACTTTCTTGGTAAACTTTGCCCCAAGTTTTTGGGGTCTGGCCAAAGGCACAGCAGCAATTTTGGAGTATCTGGAAGTCTGAAGGCAACATCAGGCTGCTGAGGAACTCGCCACACAGGTACAGATTGACCTGCTGGCAGCACCATACCCCCTGCTTCACCTGTTTTCAACATTTTAATGGCTGTTCAAGATCTTACAAAATCCATAATGAAATTTCAAATAACATTTATCACTTTTGTATATAAAATGAAAACCTAAAGTGTATGCTAACCCTCTCTCACACCCTTCGTCCTAAAACTGTCATACATTTACTTTACTTTTACTAGACATTGTTACTATTTTTACTTTAGAAAAATAATTTTCTTTAAGCACAATTAAAATTAGTGGGGTGACATCAGCAAGATGGTGAAATAGGAGGTCTCCTGCTCATAACTGTCTCTTAGCGATAATAATCTGGCAGTCATCCATAAGCAAAAGTTCGTTTGTGAGAACTACAGAATCCAGAAAAGAGATTGTAAAATCCTGGTGGAGTCCAAGGCCAAGAAGGAGATAAATTCATGCTCAGGAAATGAACTCATTCACCAAAATCCCAACTACAGATTCAGAAAACAGATCTTTTCTTCCATAGACACAACTACAGATTAAGGGTCTTACTAACCGCACCACTTGCCTAAGGGGCCTGCCAAGAATCACACCCACTCATATATTACGTAAAAGATACACCAAATTTGGTTCTGGTTGTGGATCCTTAAGTAGCCCACTTCCCAACCCCAGTCCTTTGTTACCACTTTTCCTCAAGACGGGTAGGTGCCATGCTTGTGGAGACACGGAGGTAAACTCTCTAACTTTGGTCTTACTGCAGATCCTGAAACTATAACTCAACCCATGTCCTCTAAGACACAATCCAGGAGTCCACCTGAACAGAGGGAGGGCATCCATTACCGTCCACAGAGGCAGACATATTGATTTACATCTATATGGTTGTGGAGTCCAGTGTGGCATTGAACTCCTCCAAGCCAGAGTCCAGGAAAAGTCCTGCCCACTCAGGTATATGATGAAAGGCATGTGCCTCCACATCTCTAAAGGCAGGGATCAAGAATACATACATGGAAAAGTGAAATCTACTAAATAAACTGTGCTAGGAAAACAATAATCTACAAGCAGAAGAATGAAAGTGAGCCTTTTCTTACACCATACTTATACCACAGAGCTTACACTCAGATAATGTTCCAAGAATGGTTCCTCTCTGTTATTGGAAGCTTTTTTTGGTTGAGGTTTCCAAACACTTTAAGGAGCTTATGCTGAGGTAGAAAGAAACCTCCCACTAATCTCTTCAGTGTGAATTATCCTTAGGGGTTTTCTTTTCCTTCTTCTGAAGTTTCCTTTTCTCTTGCCTCTTCTTCATCCAAACATCTTACTTCAGGTGAGACAAGTCATCAGCGGTCAATTCATCAGGAACCGCCTCTACTACCTCCTCACTGTTGTCCACGTCTATGTCCAGCTGAAAGTTAGGAGCCCACCATCTTAACCATAGCTTTGTTGATGTTTGCAACCTTCTTGTCTGTGGCAAACTCTTTGATGTAATGATCAAACCTCTTGAGTTTCTTTTTCCAGATGATTCACTGATTCACTCCTCAGAAACATTACCCGAGCCCTGCTGAGACCTTTCCAGAATAGCTTCAGTGTTTTATCATTGTTTTCCTCAGGTGCAAAACTAACCTGGGCAAATTTAACAGGCTTAAAAGCTGTTATTAATTAGTTCAACCTCCTCTCTGTCAGCACTTGCAGACTCACCTCTTGATTTCTTATTATACAATGAATAATAATTCTTTATCTTTTAAAACACCCAGAGCTAGCTTTAAGTTCAGCCTCAGATTCAGATTCAGATTTTCCTTTTAATATTTGAAGCATACCAGAACTGTCACATTTGTTAAAAGGGATATTCTTCTATGTCTGTTCTTTTTTATATGATAATTTTCTCCTTATCTATGATATAGGTAGGGTCCAGTGTTAAGATACTTGCAGGGTAGGGGAAATAGTAGCAGCCCTTAGGTGCAAAAGGGAACATTTTCATTTTCTGTTTGTCCTCTTAAATGAGATTTCCATGGAGATCCTGAGTGATTTTTTTTCCCTGGAAGAAAGTAGTTGTTGGCCCAAGTGGGAGCCTCTGATATAGGCCCATATGGATTTTTGTTGGTCTCATTACTTTCAATGGAGCAGATACCAGAACAGTATTCATATACTTTGTACTTTTTCAAGATGACAGTGATGGTGAGAGGAGAAATGCAATAATTATGATTGATTTCTACTTTTCCTAAGCTCTTAATCACTTTTATTTTGTTTCTGGTCAATCTCTCGATATGGTCACTTGCTTTCAACAATGCCAGCGAGTAGTGACTTTGCCTTGCATGTGGCTAACTTGGGTTTGATTCCCAGTATCCCATATGGTGCCCTGAGCACTGCCAAGAGCAATCCCTGAGTGTACAGCTTCTGAGCACCACCAGGTCTGAACCAAAACCAAAAGAAATCAAAGCAAAACAAACGAACCAAATAACTGAGAGGAGCACAGCAACCCATATGGGTCTTGTTGAGAAAACTCACTGGAGAATATAGCCATCCTCGACCTTCAAGATTATCAATCAGATCAGAGAGAATGATAAAAATTCGCAGACCAACCATAGCTGAAGACATTTATTTCATCTAAACTAGCTCTAAAGGCAGGGATTTTAGAATGCCTTTTCGTTAAAAAAATATAATAAACAGCAAAACAGCCAAAATCCTCACAGAAAAATTCCTTCTTATCAGTACTTTCTCTAAATTTCAATGGAATAAACTTTCCTATCAAAAGGCACAGAGTGGCTAGATGGATCAGAAAACAAACTCCAACCTTCATTTGCTTACAAGGCACACACCTGAATTTACACAATAAACAAAGACCAGAGCAAACCATAGAAAACAAGCATATTAGCTAACTATAGAATTTTTCTTTAAAAAAAAGCAGGCATATTTGTATCAGATTGAATAGCATTCAAGATAAAGAAAGTAATAAGACATAGGTTTGGACATTACACACTTACTGGTGAAGGGATCAATAGATCAAGGACTAAATTCTTTTTAAAAAATGAGTCACTGTGACATACACAGTTACAAAGCTGTTTATGAATGGGTTTCAGTCATATAATGTTCCAATATCCATCAAGAGGATGAAATTTTTAAATTTATATGTACTTTTAACACTTTATAGCTACCAAATAGTAAAGGGCATCTGCTAATAGAAACAAGGATATACATATAGATATCAACAAAAAGTAATAGGAGACTTCAACACCCCCTCATGTCATTGCCAGATTAACCAGACAAAACATAAGAAGGAAAACAAAATTCTTAATTTAGGAACCGGAACTATTGAAACTACCAAACATGGACAGGACCCTCCACCTCCAAGAAGCTGAATACACATTCTTCTGCAAGCCATTCTCCAGGTAAGAGGAGAATGCTCTTCTTTATCACAAGCTGAGTGTCCTTATAATCATTAAAATGAAAATCGTATCAAGTATATTTTCAGGCAAGAATGACATCAAGGTATACAAGATCAGTAACTCAAAGGAGTCAGTAGATCAGCTCCATCGGGAATAGAAATGACAGTCAGCACAAAAGATGCTTAAACTGAAGTCAAGAACACTAAAAAGGAAAAGTGATCTCAGGTGCATCAAGAGTCAAGTGCAAGAGGCTGGAGCAATAGCACAGTGGGTAGGGCATTTGCCTTGCACGCAGCCGACCTGGGTTCGATTCCCAGCATCTCATATGGTTCGATGCCCAGCACTTTCGGACCAATTCCTGAGTGCAGAGCCAGGAGTAATATCTGTGCATCGCCAGGTGTGATCCAAAAAGCAAAACAAAAAAAAGGGGGGGTCAAGTGCAAAGCAGAAAAGTATAGAATAAGCATGCAATGGTCCAAAAACAGTCACAGGTTGGTTTGACTAAAGCATGGGGGTGTCACAGAAAAATAACCCGAAGGGAAAAGTCTCAGCATGGTCTTACAGCCATGCTGAGACCACTCTCCACACATCCAGATAAGCCTCATGCATGAAGGAACCGGCAGAGGAACCCAGGCATGCGGGTCCCAGGGCTGAGATCTCCAAACCTGCTCGGATCAGGACTGGGCCTTCTCCACCCAGATCCCCCATCTTCCAGTAGGTAGGCGTTACACCCACCAGCTGCTGCCGGCACCAGGTGGTCCCATCAATGGCCAAGACCCAGCGACTATAAAACCCAGCTCCCAGAAGCAAGCAGCCGCATTTGCGGCCATGCGACATCTTATTATCTCATTTTTACTTTGGAGAACCTGGCAGGCTACCAAAAGTATCCTGCCTGCACGGCAGAGTCTGGCAAACTTCCCGTGTCATACTCAATATGCCAAATACCAGTAACAATGATAGGTCTCATTCTCCTAGCCCTGAAAGAACACTGAATATGGCTCTTTTAAAATCTCAGGGCTAGGAAGAAGGAGACGTTACTGGTGCCTGCTCGAGGCAATCGATGAACAACAGGATAATGATGATCGTGATCGTGGGAAAAGTCTAGGAAGAACATAGGGAAAAGGTCAGGGTAGGAAAAGAAGCAGAAAATGTATCAGGGAACAGCTCAAACTTTAGGTTAGAGTTAGGCCTCAAACATTAGGCATGAAGGAATCTCTGGAAACGTAAAAAGAGTAAAAATTGATAAGATCTGATTTCAGAAAAACTGCTCTATGAGATACAGAATAGAATCAGGATAAAGGACAGATAATGGGAAAGGAAACTTAAAGGTTAAAGAAGACACTTAAAACTACAAGAACAATTAGGAAGCTAAATAGTTCAAGTCAAATATAGTGACACCGTGAATTAAAAAGCACCCACACCAGAGAGAGAGAACTTAGCAGAGAGCTAGAGCTGATAAGAATCAATATAATTTTATTAACAAATACGTTAAAGTAGCTTCACTTACCAACGAGCACTTGCCCTCATCTGCTAAATGGGAATAATTAATGTTCACCACTGAGAAATACTGTGATAACTCCCTGAGATAATGGATGTAATACATGAATACAATGATTACCACAATTTAAGAATTCTAAACACTGCAGTCATACTTATGATGTTGATGCTGATCTGATTTGAGTGCTGGCTTGAACATTTACTCCTTGTGTAACACAGATGAAATTACTTAACTTTGGAATTTGAAATTACTTAACTCCTGTAAAAAGGCGAAATTACTTAACTCCTCTGTAAAAATGGAATACACATCCTAGTACTCA
Organism: Sorex fumeus; assembly: GCF_029834395.1. Taxonomy (NCBI): domain Eukaryota; kingdom Metazoa; phylum Chordata; class Mammalia; order Eulipotyphla; family Soricidae; genus Sorex; species Sorex fumeus. The sequence continues at coordinate 39,006,248 of NW_026606063.1, read as the reverse complement.
TATAGTACTAATATAAGTTGTAACAGATGAGTAACACATTTGTAAATATGTTTGAATATTTATAACATATTCTAAATATATGATTGAAACATTGTTTTAAGAAAAATAGAAAAAAAGAAATTAAAAATGTTTAAATTTATGATTTGGATAAATGGCAGTATTTCTCAAAGACAACAAGTTTCCTTTAGAAATCCAGTCACAGCACTGAAGAGAGAGCTCAGCAGGTTGTTTTCACCAGATCAACCTGGACTTTGTCCCTCACACCTCACTAGGGGTGATCCTGAGCACAGAGATAGGAGTAAGCCTGAGCGCTGCTGGGTATAGCTCAATATTCCGGCCCAAACCCCACAACACACAAACACAAAGAAAGAAAAGTTTTTAAAAAACCAACGATGACTGTTTTCCATCAGAAATTTTAAGATGACCAAAGTACTATCCCCCAGAATGTAACAATGGAAAAACTGGTATGGTACACGGCTTTTTTCCAGTGAACTTTCAATTTGGACAGAAAATAGTAAGAATGATCTATATAAAAAAGAATGAAAACAGATTTTTCAAGTTTCCAACCTTCCCCTTTACCAAAACTGTTTAAATACAGCAGTGCTATATTGTTTGAGGCTAAGAGGTCAGATGCTCAGAATCAGAGCTGAAGGAAATATCAAATATTTTTTAAAAAAATATATGCATATAAAGTGACAGTCTGCATTTATTACATCACAACTGTTGTACTATACCTTAGATGAAGGTCTTCTGAAAACTTCAGACAGGCATAGATAAATTCTTTAATTTGGTTGTAAACTTTCGGCACAAACTCAGAGAAAGGAAACTTTTTGGGAAAAGGTTGCTATAAATTAAAAAAACATAATGAAAGAAAGTCATAAACTAAGACACTTTATAAATCAAAATGTCTCCCGAACAATCTCAAATTTAAAATATTTTCTCAAGAGCTGGAGAAACAGTATAGGGGTTAAGGCACTCGCACTGAACAAAGACGACCCTATTTCAACACAGTGCCCCTTATGCTCCCCAAGCTCAGCCAGGAGTCACCCCTGAAGCATCACGCTAGGACTAAGCCCTGAGCCAGGTACGATCCAACCTCTCCCCCCAACCCTGCCCCCAAAAGACACTATCTCCCAAAGTTTCCTGAAACTATGAAGAATAATATAAAATTAAGTAGTCATTCAACTATCCTTCAATAAGTGCAGAGACACATAAATTGAGAAACATGCTCGGTAATAAAACAAACTATTGATACATTCAACAACTTAGATGAATCTCAAAAGCACTGTACAGAGTGAAAGGGTCCAGTCTCAAATTATGACTTAATTGCTGTATGGTTCTATTTATAAGCATCATGGAAAAAGCAAAAGTACATTGACAGTAACTGCAGAATGGTGGTTGCAAAGGATAGGGTTTTAGAAAAGGAATTGATTAAAATGGCAGTAGGAGAAAATTTAGGGCAAAGACGGAATTTTTCCAGATAGATATACATAAATTTTCCATTTTTATTTAGGTATATAATATGTATATATATATTATATGTGTACTTTAATAACCAATAGAATAATGTAGTTACACAAGAAAACTGTCATAATATAAAACAAATTGAATACCCGTACCATTCTCTAAAAACATTACAATGTCGAAGGGTTCCAAAGCCATTTGCTGATTCCCAAAATTGAAACTACCATTCTTTAAAAGGCCAAACATTGTTTGCAGATGTTTCTGAGTTCTAGCCTTATGTGCTGGAGGTAATACTGTTAAGGATACAGTCATAATACAAGCTTTAGAGGATATCAAATCAAAAAGAAGTTTGTTTTAGTATTCCTCACCTTTTCTAGCTCTGTATCTTGAAATGGGAACTGTCCTACAATCTTTTTATACATCTCTTCACTTGTGACTGGTATAGGACTGTAGTTGTCAGAATCAAGTATGTTTCTATAGAGACAAATAGGAAGAAGGGGTGGGCAGCTCTGTTAATAATTACAGTAATTATTAATTACAAACACTTTTCATGTGAACTCCAATGGCTAGACATATACCACAACCCAACGTGAATATTTCCTAGTTTTTATTCTATTTCTTCTCTTACAAGCCATTCGGTACCGATAAGTCTTTTCTAAAAGAACAAAAATAAAAGTATTTTGAAACAAAACACAATTATAATCATAATCATAGTAGTGTATATTCATAAATAAATAAAAAGATAACACGCTAAAGCTTTGTGGAAAATAAAAGTAAACAAAAGAATGTGTGCTCTCAGAAGGCAAAGAAGTTTAATTGACTTTTTGTCTTTAAAGAATAGATTCTTTAATTCTGAATTACAACTTTTATTCTAACTTTCAAAATTGGAAGATAAAAAAAAAAATCTGAAGTACCATAATGCATCCAAAGTAGTCCCTTTACAATACCTGTTGTATATATATATATATTTATATCACTGTATTACTGTCATCTGGTTGATATGCATATGTACATATTCATTTATTTATTTATTTTATATTGTTGTAGGAGTGATAGAACAGGGTTAGAGCAATAGCACAGCGGGTAGGGCATTTGCCTTGCATGTGGCTGACCCGTCCAACCCAGGATCGATTCCTCCTCTCCTCTTGGAGAGCCTGGCAAGCTACCGACAGTATCTCACCCACACGGCAAAGCCTGGCAAGCTACCCGTGATGTATTCTATATGCCAAACACAATAACAAGTCTCACAATAGAGTACTTACTGGGTCCACTCAAGCAAATTGTCGAACAACGGGAGGACAGTGCTACAGTCTCTACAGTGCTACATATTGTTGTATATTTTTTTCTGACTCCTACTTTGAGGATTCTAAGAGCACAGGCAATACTCCCAATACTCCCAATATCAAAACAGAACTGGAGCTGACAAGATAGCTCAAAGGTCTGCAGCACATTCTCAGATGAAAGAACCGTAAGTTCTATGCCCAGCACAACATGGTCCTCTATGTGCTGAGAATCAAACCCAGGGCTTTAGTCATGCTTAGCATATGTTCTCTTTATGTGAGCCACATCCCTTACCCTGCGAAATCTTTTCCTTTTTATTTTTTTTCAATAATTTACATTTACATTTGTTTTTGGTATTATACATTCTACGGACTTAAAGATTTGACTTTAATGGTATCCACCATTATAATATCACACTAATTTCATTAATTCACACATCCTCTGTGGTCTTCCTGCTCATTACTTTCCTCCTCTGGCCTCTGGTCACCACTGAATTTGACTCTTAACACAATCTGACCTCCTCAATTATTCAAAAGAGTTCAAAACAAACTAGACGTCATGTTCACAGAGAAAAAAAATAAAGAATGAAAAGTTATCAGATGATCTGGATGCTATGAACCTGACATTTATTCAAAGAAACAAACTATAGTTACTAGTACTTTGAGGACAAATATTTTAGAAATATTTTTTAGGACATCCCTACCGTGCACTGAATTCTGAATCATAATATGATTTATGGTGGGGAAATCTAAGTCACATATACAGGCTGATTATTATAGCTAAGAGACTTTATGCATAAACAAATATATGCACAAACATGCACATTGACCCACATGCAAACACTGTAATTTCTCACCTGAAAATACCTGCCCATTTCTTTAGCAGAGTTTCACTATATTGATCTCTGATTTCTAACAGCATGTCAAAAAGCTGGTTTACAGGAAAACCGTATACCTGAAACAAAATTTAAGGTAGTTTCTAAGATCTTTGTAGCAACATAGGCAAAATTTGACATCAAAAGATGTCATTTTGTTCATTGGTCAACAATTTAAAACATTTGAGACATTCTTTCACTCCCATTTGGAATTTGGTGTTTATCTCTTAAGAATTAAAAGTTACAAATCAAAATATCTAGACCAGAATAAATTCTTTAAATGAAAAATACAATCAATATATACAAGGTATACTGTCAGCTAAACTCCCCCTACAACTTCTCTTTAAACACTTAGAAACCTTTGAGATATGGAAGAGTAACAGAAATAGTACCTACCACACTCATTTCTAAAGCTTATCTGTCCAATAAATTATTTTTTCAAATGAATTATCATTATTCAAAAGACATTAAGAAATTCCAAAATAGAAATAGTAGTACATGGGGGTGGGTGTGGCATAGGAACATATACTCTGAAGAGGTGTAAAACTGTACCCCTAAGATATTAACAGCCATAAAAACTAGTATTATCTCAATTTTTAAAATTATTTTGTTATATTATAAAAACTCCAATATCACACAGACAGCATATCTAAATTATTAAAATTTCAAAAATCTCTATTAGTAAGTGCTGAATTAATTAATTTGTTAAGGATAGGGAAAGGGGAGTAATTATGAGACACAAAAGATCAGGATGATAAGCAGAAAATGTTATAAAGAGATAAAAAACCATCTAGCTCTAGGAAATGAGTAAACATACATCAAAGGTACTCACTCAGGCTTTGGTAGGATAATGGGAAGACAGTTAAAGAATAAAACGTTAGGACTGACCAATAGTACAATAGGAGGGTGTTTGCCTTGTGCACATCCAACTCAGTTTCTCTACCTATACCTGGGATTCCATATCATCCTCAAAGTTCACCAGGTCTAATTCCTGAGAATACAGACAGGAGTAACCCCTGAGCACCACCAAGTATAGCCCCAAAACAAAAACAAACAAAAAAAGATGAAATACTAAACTAGGTGTATAAAACAGAATATACTTATACGTGACACAAACATATATGAACAAGTATATAAACAAAGTTTACAAACCTGAAGTGTGTCCGCAAAAAGCACAATGAGGTTCTTCAAATCTAATACGAGGTTTGGATCAGAGCAGTAAGACTGAAAGAAATAAAATATGAAGAAAAAATAATTACCAAAAAACGAAGCAAAATGACTTGCTTAATGCTTTTCTGGTAAAATCTCCCTAGAAAGGATCCAAAACTAGCCAGTTTTCGGTTAATGTCTAGGGAAGAACAAAGTAAAGATTCAAGTAAGTCAGACGCTACAATTTTAACAAACAGAAATCTATTTATTGCTATGATGTACAGGGGTCTTTTTCATGTTATATACTAGCTCTTCACTGATTATGTCATTTCTCACTGTGTGACTCTTTTTCCCCACTATCTTTTGTGGGGTCAGTTCTTGTAGTTTTAATATGTTTTAATATTTAATGTATAAATCTTTATTTCTGGTGCTATGTGTATTTTATTTAATATCTAGTTAGCTAGGTACTTGTTCCAAATGATGAGCATACCCTCAAGTATTATTTTCTAAAAGATTTAAGGTTTGGGCTGGAGAGATAGCACAGAGTGTCAGGTGTTTGCCATGCATGCAGTCAATCCAGCACTATATATGATCCATGAATGATTTGTATTTGCCAGAAACTTGTTTGCAGTTGTCTTCTATTTTATGTACTTGACTTCCCTTAAATATTTTCCGACTCTTCCTTGAATGAGGGGGCTTAGTGATCAATATATACAGCTGCCATGGTTCATCTGCCATTTTCGACCTGTTATCACTGTTATCACTGTCACCCTGTTGTTCGCTGATTTTCTCGAGCAGGCACCATTAACGTCTCTTTTGTCCTAGCCCTGAGATTTTAGAAAGTAACACATTCGAGGCTCTTTCAGGGTCAGGAGAATGAGACCCATCATCGTTACTGGTTTTTGGCATATTCAATACGCCATGGGGAGTTTGCCAGACTCTGCCATGCGGGCAGGATACTTTCGGTAGCAAGCCAGGTTCTCCAGAGTAAAAACTAGATAATAAGATTTTAGACTTATTTTCTAAGAAACATACCACAGGCTCTTTGTATAAACTGAGCCAGACTAATATAAGCAAAAGTAGTACTAAGAAACTAGTATTGGGGCTGGAGTGATAGCACAGCAGGTAGAACATTTGCCTTGCACACAGTTGACCCGGGTTCAATTCCCAGCATCCCACATGGTCCCCAGAGCACTGTGAGGAGTAATTCCTGAATGCATGAGCCAGGAGTAATCTCTGTGCATCACCGGGTCACTGTCATTGTCACTGTCCTCCCATTGTCCATCGATTTGCTCGAGCGGGCCCAGTAACATTGAGACTTGTTACTATGTTTGGCATATCGAATACATCATGGGTAGCTTGCCAGGCTTTGTCGTGCGGGCAAGATGCTCTCAGTAGCTTGCTGGGCTCTCTGAGAGGAGTGAAGGAATCAAACTCGGGTCGGACGTGTCGGCCACATGCAAGGCAAACGCCCTACCCACTGTGCTATCGCATTGCTGGGTGTGACCCAAAAAAGAAAAAAAAAACTAATATTATTTCTTCTTATAAATGCTAAGGCTAGTGAACGAAATTAGGTAAGTAGTTGGCTAGTCAAGGTTTTTGGAAGGGAGAACCCATTAGAATTTTTCCCTTATGCTTTTTCCTAGGTCTGTTCCAGCTCATTGTATTAGTTGGCTGTGAATTTTCAGAACTCCTAGATACTTTTTAGAAAAATATATCTTATTTGACAGTGTAATATTTTCTTTTCCCATGAACAGTCACTAATCTGAATTTGTGAAATTCAACGAAATTTTTAAAAACTTTTGGCTCTCAGGTGGTGCTTTGTAGAGCCTTTCTTTTCAATTAATTTTTTGACAGCTATTTTAATGAAAATTTGGTTAGAAGATATAGAACATATATGCCCATTATGCATTCGGACTCAAATAAACCAAAAATATGCATGTAGCAGCAGGAGGGACATGGATATGGGGTGTATAAATCCACTAACTTAGTACAACATGTTTGTTTACTTATCATATATTAAGAAAGAAATTCAATATTGACTATCTATTAAACATGAGTTTAAAAGGCCAAATAGTACCATACTGATCCATAATTTTGAATCTTTAATATTTTTTCAGTTTTGCAGGTGATGTTTCCCCCCTATTACTAACAATTCCAGTAGCAATTGTATTAGTAGATCTTTTACTACAAACTACTGGTATGAATATTTCTTGATTTTTCAACAATTTTTACTAGTTTGTGAAACTTGAATTCTGACTCAGATTAGGAAGTCATTGTTACATTTTGAAATAAGCACTGTGAATACTGTGCTTGTTAATATCTAAAAATATTTTTTAAGTTTCTAATTTATACAAAAACCAACAATTCAATCAAAAAGTAAAGAATAACATAAAATAATGCCTCAACAGTTAGAAAAATATACAGATTTTTTGATAAGTGACAATCTTTCTGAGACAGTGCTTGCTTTTCAGATTATTTTATTGTTTGAGTCGTTCTTATTTTGTTGTGCTTTCTGGGTAATATAACATAATATATAGAGTCGTGAAACAGAATTAGCATCTGCGGCATCAACCAGTCTGTCTCATAATGGATGAAATGGTTCAGTGAGTAAATGTGTGTGGTGCTAACTTATTTTTTAATAGCTTTGTTGAGATACAATTTCCATGCCATACAACTCACCCATCAAAAGTTTATAATTTAATGGTTTTTAGTTTTTTGTATATTTGTACATACATGTAAAGTACAATCACAGTCTATTTTAAAACATTTTCTTCACCTCAAAAAGAAATCAGTACCTTTAACCTATGACTTCTGTACTCTACATGCCTGCCTCTCAGCCCTACGAAATTACTAATGTACATTCTGCCTCTAGATTGATGCTGAATTACTGACAAGTGGTTCAGTACAAAAGAATATATGATAGACCTACAAAGTAAAACTTGCTTTCCATCAATCTGTCCCACAGAGATACACTGTAATCAGCATACTTGAAAAGTATCCTTCCTTCAATGATACTGAATATGACTGCTTAATGAAGAAGAAAGCATATTTTCCAATTGAAGGAATTCTACACATAGTCCTGGAGAAATATACTAGAAACCGCAATATGCGAGTTAGGTCTTTTAATAATCTTTGCACAATGACTCATTAATACTCCAAGGGTCAAATCTGATCAACCTATCAAAAACATGTAGCCTGTTGGTTGTTCTAATTTATCTTTATATTTTAATTGCATACATTATAAGAAATGATAAATCACAATCGCAGTTATTAGGCACGAAGGAACACTGCCCAGAAACATGTATGCTGGCATTATTCCATCCAACGTTTACTCCAGTGTATGACAATAGGCAGTTCTTAAGCCATAAGTAAATATAATCATGATAAATCTGTATAGGGTTGCACTGAATATTAAATAGAAATGAAATACACTTAATAATGCTTGACACATAGGAAGGAATCAATAGGGGTGATCTAGCTATCTTCTTGCAAAGAGTATTCACAAAAGTGGGCTCTGTGGTAAAGAAAATGGCCATTTCAAGTAGCTTCCATATGTCTGTAAGAAAAGAGTTGAAAGGGTGATTCCAAACAACACGGAGGTGATGGTTTAAAAGCAATGAGACACCGATTGTGCTTAGATAATCAGCTCTAAGAAAGAATTTCTGCTACATACCGAGTGGGTGCGGAGTGCTGCAATGGTTTTTGACAGCGCCATTTCCCACAGTTCATCAATGTAGGCTCTATTTACCAAGCCCTGGGTGGTATGTAATATGTGATCTTCCACCACAAAAAAGCTAAAATTGAGGAAAAAAGGAAAGTACAAGGTGTCAGAAATTACAATTGACTCTAATCTCTAGAATTTCACAAGCAAAAAGACCTGCCATGAATTTTTTTTAATTTATTTATTGAATCGCTGTGGGAAAAGTTACAAAACTTTCAGGTTTAGGTCTCGGTCATGCAAATATCAATCACATTTCCCTTTACCAATACTTATTTTTCACCACGAAGGACCCCAATAAACCCCCACCCCCCAATGCCTGTGGGGCAGATGAATTCTAGTTAACACTCTATCTACTTTGATTAGCTTCATTGTTTCGATAAAAGTTGCACCATTATTATTTAGACTTTACCGCCCCCCCCCCCCCCCCAAATCAGCCATGCTGAAAAAGCATTGTGAAATGATCTGCTTTCTACAGCTGGGTTCAAGAATTAAATGATGTTGCTATTGCGGCCTGGATTTCTGCTATTTTATTTATTAACCCTGGAAGTATTTCTACTGAGAGTCAGATAATTAAGAGATTGGTTTCTGTGCTTCTGAGGCCGTGGCCGTGCCGGAGAGCCACTTGTGGGGGGTAACTGGTGACCTTGGTAGGGCGTGAAGGACGGGCCGGAACGCCCCTCCCCCCCTTCCATGAAGTTTCAGTCGCGCCCCCACCCCCGGCTCAGACCTGCTCTCCACAAGGCTCCCATTCGGCCACCATCTTTCTTTCCAGAGAGGAGAGGGCGAATGGAGCAACACCCTTTCCCCTCCAGGCAGGCAAGATGCCATGAATTTTTAAGTTGCCACTTTGCCCCCCATAAAGAAAGCAGTTTGAGGAGCTGGAGTGGTAGCACAGCGGGTAGGGCGTTTGCTTGCACATGAAAGACCAGGGTTCGATTCCCAACATCCCATATGATCCCCCAAACACCGCCAGGAGTAATTCCTAAGTGCAGAGCCAGGAGCAATCCCTGTGCCTCATCAGGTGTCACCCAAAAAGAAAAAAAAAAGCAGTTTGATATCATAAATAAAAAGACTTCTTGGACTTAGAATTTTATTTCTTATCACAATATCTTCTCAAGCACTTCTGTTAAAAAAGAATGGGATTTCCTTCCAAGTCAGCTTTTAACTAGCAATCAAAAGCAGAGGTAACTGTTTCAAAATTTTGAAACATTTTAAAATATCAGAAACATAAACAAACAAACAAACAGTGTCCTATTGTTCTAGCTAGAGGGGGCCCAGTAATGTCTCCATTTTGAGACTTCCTGTTACTGTGTTTGGCATATCGAATTCATCACGGGTAGCTTGCCAGGCTTTGCCGTGCAGGGGAGATACTCTCGGTAGCTTGCTGGTTTCTCCAAGAGGGGCGGAGGAATCGAACATAGCTTGGCTGGGCTGGCTGTGCGCAAGGCAAACGCCCTATCGCTGTGCTATTGCTCCAGCCCTACAAGTATCTTACCCACAGGGCAAAGCCTTGCAAGCTCCCGGTGACATATTCAATATGCCAAACGCAGTAACAAGTCTCACAATGGAGACGTTAGTGGGCCCGCGCGAGCAAATCAATGAGCAACGGGAGGACAATCACAATCAATCACGGTGATCAGAAACATAACTTGAAAATATTTAAAAACACCAGGTCAGGAACTTAGGAGATGGCTCAAAGAGCTGGAATACATGTTGTGCATGAGGAAGCTCCAGGTACACATGGTCCTCAAGAAACATCAGGAGTAGCCCCAGAGCATCCAACAGTTTGGGGCCAAAATACCATAACCAAAATACAAATAACTAAAAATCATAACATGAGGCTATTAATATATTTTTAAATTAACAGAAGATGTACTAAAAATATATCTTCATCTAACTTGCTTAAATGTTTATACTATATTAAACAAATCTTAATACAGAAAAAATTTATTATATATCTTAATACAAAAACTATCAATTTTATTGAAACAATATGAATCTGAAGAAAGAAAAGTCAGGAGATAATGCAACTTGTTTCCTTTTCTTTCAGTTTCAAAGTCATCATTTTTCAATTCAAAAAAAGTAAAAAAAAAACTAGCTATATTTGGGATGTTTATTTGGCAACTGCAATTCCATTATTATATAAACAATAGATAGGGTGGCAAGCTATACAGGCAATGAAACTAATCTGGCCCATTGCCCTGCAGACGCATTTATACGCTGTCTATAGCTGCTGTCACACCATGATAGAGCTGGATAGAGTGGCAGACTCCCTATAACCTACTGAGCCTAATAGACTTTACTATTTGATTCTTTTAGAAAGAGTTTGCCAATTTTTGCTCATACTTAATTCCATCTTAATAAGAATTGAGAAATAAAACATCAAGTATAACAAAATCACAACTGAACAATTTTTTCAGCCACACATACAAAAAAATGAATAATAAAATATAATTCAATAATATAATACTGAAATCAAGAAGGGATTCCTCTGGAATCACCAAAAGATAAAAATCACACCTTTGGTATTTAAAAAAAAAAAGTAATTTTGTGAAGGAAACTACATTCTTCCAAGTCTTTTCAATCTATGTATGAAAATTGTAAATTTATGTGTATATACATATAAATATATACCTACCCTACAATTTGATTAAAATACTTTCTGTAGCCATCTAAAGTTTCATGCTGCAATAAAAAAGAAACAATGTCACCATTTGTTGTGATACATTAAGACAAAATTAAAATAATTTATATATAACTTCTCAGGGCTCAGTTTCCAAGACTATAAGGCTATGGGGCAAGTATGAGACAAGGCACACAAGGCAATCAACAGATGCTAGCTGCAATTTTCTTACTGCAAGACACCTCCAACTATAAGGGTGTCAGAATGACAAAACATGCAAAAGGGTAAAGGATACAGACCAAGTGGCCAGAGTGTGCCCTTGACCTGACAGGTACTGATTCAATCCATGGCACTGCCTGCTCTCCTCCAGCACCTCCAGAAGTGTCCCGAGGGCTCCTAGCACCTTGCATGTGGCCCCACAGAAATTATCAAGGGGTAGGGAAAAGCATATATGAAAAATATTTAAAAGACCCTAAGGAAGGAGAGTGAAAAAGGGAGAGAATTAGAGTTAATATCCTACCATGTTAGACGGAGGCTGTAGCACCAAACGAGCCTGTTTTCGCCTCTGCTTTCGGTAGTAGTTCTCAAATGTTTCCCGGGCACCCTGTGAAATAAATGAAAGGAAAAAGGTTGGCAAAATTGTGCCAAATACTCTAGTATTTCACGTAAAATGAAAAGCTGTAGTTGAGGAAGTCACACATTTCCTCAAAATCTGCCTTTTTAACCATAGTAATAATCACAGGAAAAAAAAATAACTATTACCATTAATTGAACCTTATTTACAAATCCCTTAGGAATGAACACAAAGAGGAAACAGCCAGAACTCAACCACCAACAAACATACTAAACCTGGTTTCTGAATCAATAATCACAAACTCACAAGAAAGAAGTCAAACCAATGTTCTCATAGGTTATAATAACAGTTGAAAAAAGTCACAGAACATTCCAGAAAAATGTCCAGAATAAAACTTAGTCTCAATAAATCAGAACAAAGGGGCAAAGAAAAGCAAGAAAAAGACACAAGCTTGGAACAATCAAACAGTCTTCTCAAATAGAACAAAATCTAGCGTAGGATTAATACCAAAAAAGAGTCAAGAGTATCAGAAGTCTTGGTGTTCCCACTCTTCACTTAGGATTTCGGGGCTTAGAGTAAAAGGTGTTCTAAGTCCATCAGTTGACTAATGAGCTCTGTAACTGATTGAACTGTGTCCTCTCAACATTTATGTCCTTCACAGGACCTCAGAAACTGATTTTATTTATCTTTTTAAAGAAAAGGGGTCACTGCAGACCTATCTAGTTCAATTAAATTCAATATAAAATAACATAATATGAGACTAACACCTTAGGACAGCAGAAATAATGGGCAGGATGACAGCTCCACAAATTGGAAGCCAGCCTCACATGTTGGGGAAAAGGCAGTTGGGATGAAGAAGGGAACACTAAGTAAATGATGGTTGGAGGGATCGACTGGGATGGCAGATGCATACTGAAAGTAGACTAAGGACCAAACATGATGGCCTCTTAGTATCTGTGTTGCAAACTGCAAGGCCCCAAAGTAGAGAGAGAATAAGATGGAATGTTCCAGCCGCAGAGGGAGGGGGTAGAATGGGGTGGGGTGGCACGTCGGGTGTGGGGGTGGTGGGACAGTGAATACTGGAGACATTGGTGGTGGAAAATATGTACTGGTGGAGGGATGGATATTCGAACATTGTATGAATGAAACTTAATCCTGAAAGTTTGTAACTATCTCACAGTGATGCAATAAAAGAAAAAAAGGTTTAAAAATAAAGTAAATAAATTCAAATTATGAAGGTGACCTTGAAGCAGTTATCCTTAAAACAAGAGGAGAGGCAGGAGAGATAACTCAAAGGGCTGAATGCCTGCACACATGAGAACCCAACACATGAACCCCCCACCAAGCATCACCAGGACCATATTCTGAACAAAGAGCTGCGAGTAACCCCTTAGCACTACTAGGTTTGGCTAGCACTACTAGCCAAACAAACAACAACAAAACAAAAGGAGAAAATGGTACTAGAGAATTGTGAGGAAGTGCCACGTGTGTCTAGAAGAGGCCATGGTCACTCAGCTGCAAGGTAAGGACAGAAATCCAAGCTGGCCACCTCCAGGGTCTAAGAAGAGGCATGGAAGGATGGATGGTCCCCACAGTCTTAGGGGAACAATAACCTTTTGTCACCTTTATTTTGGTCCTCTAGTGTCCAAAACTGTGACAGAATCCATTTGTGTTACTCTAATACACTCAGTAGTGGTATTTTGTTACAACAGCCCTAAGAAATTAATGTAAGCGCAAAATTTTTCAAACTCCATTCATCATCATTAATAAATTTTACTCTTAATCAAGAGTAGAATTTTCTACTTTCTAAACAGACAAGAGTAGAATAAGAGATAACACAACGCAGTGGTTAAAAGCTCTTATTTCAGAATCAGAAAACTATTCAAATCATGGCTGTGTATTTCACTAGTGGTATAACTCATATAATTTCTAATTTAACATGTTATTCCTTTAATTGAACTTCTACTGTTTAACTTTATTTAGTATATGTGTTATGGTTTTCATCTGTGGAGATGCCAACCTCCTATGTTCTAAAGGTTGTTAGAAAGTTATAATGCTTTTAGAACAGTGGCTGATTAATAACAATCACTATTTAAGTGCTTATTTTAAAAGAGTAAGAGAAGGCCAGATTGACAGAGTAGTGATAAAGCACTTGCCTTGCAAACAACTGACCTCCATTCAATTCCTGGCACTGCACATGGTCTCCATAGCACCACGAGGAGTCAGAAGTAAGCCCTGACCCTAATGGGTATTCTACCCACAGAAGAAGCAGGAAGAGCAAAGGAAGAAGAGGGGGGAGGAGAAGGAGGAGGAAGAGGAGGAGGAGGAGAAGGAGGAGGAGGAGGAGGAGGAGAAAGAGGATGAAGAGAAGGAGGAGGAGGAGGAGGAGGAGGCATGAGGAGAAGGAATGAGGAGAAATAAGGAGGAAGAGGAGAAAGAAGAGGAGGAGGAGGAAAAAAATAAAAAATAAAAATAAGAAATCGATGAGGAAAGATAAATCCTTGTTGATGTGAAAAAGTATGAACTTTATGCACAGTGTGATTCATTCTCCTCTACCCTCATTAAAGTCTGAAGTTTATTCAACATGACTTTCTTTATTAGGTCACTAGATTGGGAGAGCTGGTTTAGGATAATAAATATGCAATCTCAATAGTATAGATCAGTTATTGGTAAGTGTTTTCTGTACAGGGCAGGATAGTAAATATTTTTCAGCTTGGTGAGCCCTATAGTCTTTGCTATAAATAACTGTAACTCCACAAGCATGACACAAAAGCAGCCACATACAAAATCCATAATGAACGTGCCTTTGTTCCAAGCAAGCCTAATTTGGGAAAACTGAAATCAAAATTTCATGTACTCTTCACCTGTCATGAAATATTCTTCCTGTGAATTTTCAACTGACCCTTGAAAATGTAAAAGTCATTTCTAGTTAACCGGTCATACAGACACAGGCAGCAGACTAGATTTAGCCAATGGACCATGGTTTGCTGACCCCTGGTGCAGCTTAAAGACGAAGATTTTTAAATACAAAAGTAATTATCACTGTATAGGCCTGAAGTTTTTCTGCCTGTGAAATGATCAAACCTTAGGCCAGCCAGTTCAAGGCTTTCTTAATCCATAAGTTAATGAGGTAGCAAATGGTTCTATTTAAGGAATAAGAAGTGGAAACTGCCTGTTGGTTTGTTTAAGATATTCCCCACTTGTCACCATTTCACAACAAAGTGGTATTATTAAATGTCAATTACATTCTGTACACACTGAAGGGCTTTTCATTTTAAGTGAACAGTACCAAAGGCCCTTTATTATTCTAGTGTGACGTTACATATTCAACATGAGTTAGAGCCAAAATACACTTAGCTGGAAATTTAGGAAAAGACTTCTCCCTAATTAGACCACAATATACTAATTAAAGTATTTGTTGTAAATGGTAGAAAATACACAAACTGAAAATGAATATAAAAACCGAATCAAAAACTTTTCCTTAATTCTAAAGTAGATACAAATTTTTCCTTCACCTATTCATGGAGAGAACAAAAACAGAAGTAAAGACCAATTTATCTAATAGGTCTGGCTTCCTCATTTACAAAATGAGTTAGGTTTTCCCTAGTGGCTGCTAAATAAATTCACTTTTGATTATTCTATTTCCTCTGCCAATTTTTTCAACTTAATGCTTACAGGTAGAACTTGAGAAGTAAATGTCTGAGCAGTCAGCAGTCCAACTGAGTAACTGATGAAGTGCCTCTCTTATTCATAAATCGGTTAATGAACTACAGAGATTTGCCACTTCAGGTTCAAAATTCTTTAATGATTCTTTTTTTAAATTAAAAAAGTGCTATTCAAAATATACGGAAATAAATTATAAAACAAAGAGCTGGAAAAATTTTGCTGCACATTTTGTATTATAAAACAATGTTCTATAGGTTTTAGAACAATTAAATGACCATATCAGAGAAAAACAAGTCACTTCCATTATTATGGACTCTCGGAATGGTCCCTATTTTCAAAGAATTTATAGTCTACTGTACCAGCAATTAAACATTCAATTGTATTAAAAATAAACTATGGAATCCTGTGGATTGGACTGGTGTGTGTGTGCGTGTGTGTATGTGTCTGTGTGTGTGTGTTTCATGGGTAAGAAAAATGTCAAAGAAAGCTTTCCAGAAAAAAAAAATGACATTTATACTAAAATTTGAAGAATGAGTCAGAAGGAAAAAAACCAGGTGAAGAGAAGTGGGGGAACTGTTCCTTGTAAAAATACAGAAGTTCAAAGGAAAAAGGGCATCACACATCCTATGAATTGAAAAAGTTCTTCATAGCTAAAATTTTAAGAGATAAAGGAGAGGGATGACAAGAAATGAGACTAATGGGCTTTATCAATTATGTTAAGATATTTAAACTTCAACTCAATAGACAGACATTTCTGGGAAAAGTTACTTTAAAAAATCTTTTACTTCTAGCTGTGTTTGGTTTCTCTCTCTTTAAAGTGTCATTAATTACAAAAGTAACACATGCAGTTTTTAAAAAAAGGAAACAGTAGTCATAAAGCAAAGAGAAAAACAAAAGTCATTAGTAATCAATCATAGATCATCACTGTTTACTTTTTCGAGTGTGTTTATGTTTTTGCATGTGTATTTCCTTACACCTTACTATACTAAATACAAGTATTTATATATATCTATACCTATGAATTTTACATACATAAATATGATCATATTGTATATGCTCCTTTCACCGAACTTTATAGTAAAACACCTTTTCTCCGATATACTAATTTAATATAATCACATTTATTTATTTATTTATTTTTGGCGGGGGAATGGGGGCATGCTCTCCAGTGGTACTAAGGAGGCCCAGGGGCCCATCCAGCCAACTGTTGGCCAACCAGACCAGGAGTTCAATGGGAGGACAGGAGGATGTGATGCTACTAAAGCAGTGAGTACTTCAGGGCCATGCCTGGCAATGCCCAGAAGGCTGTGCCATGCCAGAGACTAGGCCAGTGTTGGCCATATGCAGAGTGTGAGCCTTAATCCATATAATCTCCTTCTCTCCCTCTCCATCTCTCTCTCTCTCTCTCTCTCTCTCTCTCTCTCTCTCTCTCTCATTCTAGCATACACAGTGTGACATACTTTTATTGAAAAATACTACTTGACCAGCTTTTCCAACACGTGCCATAAACTGTCACCATGCAAATGCTAGAAACAAAATGAGTTGTGAATAAATGTTCAAAAATAAAAAAACGAGGGACAACATTGGATTTCTCATGTATGTAGGCGCTCAGACACTCATTTGGCTATAAACACAGATAGCACATAGGGGACTGCCACTCCATGTGGGCAAATGAGCGACATTTTTTTGTTTCTGTCTGAGAAAGTAGTCAAGTGTATTATTAACAAGGCTCACAGTGATATTTTACCTGGAAAGGTTACAACTACGCACCAGGAATCAAGTAAGACCAAGTGACATGATCCTTGCTCAGGGGTGGGAGTGAAGAAGAAGAGGCTGATAAAAGATCTTTCTACGAATTTCATAAAAAGGTGGCAATGTATTGCAACACAGACACCAGGCGCATCATACAGTTACTGGGCCCTGTGCTTACAAATGCTGGTGGTATCTGCGCATTTGATTTTGTGAAAATCTTTTAAAAAATGAGCATACACAGGATCAAACAACCTCTACACAGCAGACAAAGAAGGACAGACCTTCTGTCATCTTCATTAAATATTTACTGTTTACTGTGCCAATTATTTTGCTACCCGAATTTTTATCAGTTTGGCCATCCCTGAAGGAAATTGGTAAGGTGTCTATTGGAATGGTGGCTGAGGCCTTCTCATCCATCACAATAACAGAAAATTAACTTTGGGTTAGGCGAGCAGCGAAGGACAAGAACACAAAGAACAGGGAGGGAAGTGGAAGGAGGGAAGAAACACCATTGTTATTCTGGCTTTACTTACAGGAAGCAATATTTCCATTTGGTCTTGGGCAAAACCTGTAATTTCACCACCCCAACTGCAGCTGGAACTCCCTTTTAACTGTCCCGGCACCCAAGTGAAGACAGGTTTATTCAGAGTTTAAAAAAAAAAAGTACCCTGAAAGGGCCATTTTAATTTGCTTCCATGTGAAAAGGGGAGCACTTTTCATAGGACCCCATAATGATGTTCAGCGGGATATTACACTTCACCATATGGCTAATTTGCACAGCAGGCCCAAGCAGGATTTTCTTTCATTAGAACTACCCTAAAGATCAGACTACAGAAACATGTGTAAAGAACAAACCCTAGGTGCCCCCTATTGCTTCAATTGAGAAACACTGGAAACCAGATGTAAAAGTCCATTCCAAGTTCCCATGGCACGGTCATACAGGGTTGTGGAGATCTGTCACAGCTCCACTTACATATGTTAGGATTTTGACAAATGTCTAAAACTCAAGAGCCGCAAAACTGCCAAAACACCTCAGGAAAAGAAAAAGCTATGTACAGGGAAAGGATAATTGCTCCGGTAGATAATTTATTATTAAAAAAACACCATTACTTTCCAAATGCCCCGATTCTTGATATCACTCAATTAGCCTAAAAAATAAATCTACATAAACTTCTGACCCTTTTTGAAGAGAGCAAAGGCAGTCTGACATTCTAACAGAGTCCTGTTTATTTTTAAGATGGCCTTTATAACTTATGTTTGTCTTGGTATTTCCTCCTCCTGCCATAGCCCAAGTCTGAGCCATAGAAAGAACATCCCCTCTGGGGATGTGAGTCTGCAGGATTCAAAAAAGAAGGAAAGAAAGAGAAAAAGAAAGAGAGAATGGAAGGAAGGAAGGAAGGAAGGAAGGAAGGAAGGAAGGAAGGAAGGAAAAAAGGAAAGAAGAAAGAGAGAGGGAAAAAAGAAATCTAATGTCTAATGATTATGGAGTGGTTGAGTCTGTGCTTTTGAAGAAAGTAAACATTATGATTAACAACCCTGGGCTTTGTAATTAGTTTCCCCCTTCCAAGAGAGAGTGTTAATTCATTAAATATTTTAACAAAGAGTCTTTTATTATCAGATTTGGTTTGGCTGGTTCCTTTCATAGCATTACCAATTACAACCAATAAAGCTTTAATTGATGACTACTTTTTATAACCTTTGACCCAAGATGATAAACAGTTATACCTCAGAAGCGAAAGGGTAAACCTCAAAGGGAACAGTGTCTTAATCATGCTTAGCAAACCAAAATGCTTAAAATTACAACCTACCTACCTGGCTAAAACAAAACCCCAGACTTCCTCTAAGATTAAGGTAATTGATGAAGGAAAGATTTGAATTTCACTTTTAAGGTAAGTGTCCCTTTTGTTAGGAAAACCCTAACTTTAAAGTATTGTCTTGTAACAGTGGATCTCAATATACTAAATGCACATCACAATATAACTATGATACATTTTAATCAACTGGAAGGCATTTAGAGGGTACTTTATACTGACAAAACTTTTAATATAAAATAATTTGCTTCAAATTATTTTACTCTTAAGGAAAAAGGTACTACAATTGAAATTATACTCCTATAAACCCCATCATTCTTTTCAGTGGTCCTTTTCAGTAGCCAGGATTGTGATTGAAATATGTAAACAAAGAAGTAAAACAAATTAATAGCCCAACATTGGCCACCAACCATTACTCAAGAACTAAATGTCTAAGCATGAAAAGAAAGGAGAGGCTTTCCTTTAATTAGTGTTAAAAAAAAAAAGCAAAATTTTCTTCACTTTCTCCAAAGGTCTGTTTCCAAAGTTGGTATTTTCCGATTACTATTCAATGGCCCAAATCCACACTTGCCAGATTTTCTTCTTTTTTCTATTTTTTCATTTATTTTAATGTAACCGTTGATACAATTCTAGCATTAAAATTGATTAGATAACAGAGCTCTGATATCAAAATCAATAAGTATATACAAAATTGGGCTGGAGCGATAGCACAGCAGTAGGGCATTTGCCCTGCACGCAGCCAACATGGCCGACCCGAGTTCGATTCCTCCACCCCTCTCGGAGAGCCCGGCAAGCTACCGAGAGTATCTCGCCCGCACGGCAGGGCCTGGCAAGCTCCCCGTGACGTATTCAACATGCCAAACACAGTAACAACAAAGTCTCCAATGGAGACGTTACTGGGCCCGCTCAAGCAAATTGATGAACAACAGGAGGGCCTTTACCTTTACCTTATATACAAAATTAATTTCATGCAAAAATTGTTATATCATATCACAGGATTGCTAAGCCCT
Organism: Sorex fumeus; assembly: GCF_029834395.1. Taxonomy (NCBI): domain Eukaryota; kingdom Metazoa; phylum Chordata; class Mammalia; order Eulipotyphla; family Soricidae; genus Sorex; species Sorex fumeus. Next base: position 38,986,320 of record NW_026606063.1, on the reverse strand, counting down.
TGCCTAAGCTGTTATTTGCTAGTTAAGTCTCCTGTACTTATGTTTTTGTTTGTTAAATTTAGTGGACTTCAATATTACTTTCCCGCCTAATTTGGTGTTCTCCTACTACAATTTTAGTATTCCTAAGGAAAGTCTCTTCTAATGCACACCTGCCAGACTTTTTTTTTTTTTAATTTTTTTTATTAGTGAAACACCATGAGGTACAGTTGTAGATTTACAATTTTTTGTGCTTGGGTTTGATTATACAATGATCAGATACCCATCCCTCCACCAGTGCCCATTTTCCACCACCATGGATAATATCCCCCACACCCCCATCCCCCCATCCCCCCCTGCCTCTGTGGCAGGGCAATCCCCTGTGTTCTCTCTCTCCTTTTGGGTATTGTGGTCTGCAAAAGACTGCCAGACTTTTTAACTGCTTCAATGTTTCGCAATTTGAAAGATGAAAATCTCCCAGGCAAATCACTGAATCTATTCCATGTTGCCAAATGATGAGGGTCTCTACACAATTACTAAAGAGCTAATAGAAAAACGTGGTAGCTAAAAAATGTATATTAAAAAATGCTGCTCTGTCAGAGCTGTTACCGAAGATCACTTTGTGGAGATGGGGCAGTGAGATTTTCTTAATAGCCCTCACAATAGAAAGTAATGGCCTAACAGAAAATACAGTATAAGATTTTATACAGAAAGAGCTAAGCGTATAGCTTTTAAGTGACTTCCCACGTATATAAAGGAAGGCAATGCCAGGAAAATTGCTAAATCTGAGGCTCCGTCGAAGTACTTTATAAACTGAAAGACCTATACATGTATTTTATGATATATATAAAGGCTGCTTTATTAAAGACATATGGCCATTCCTGCATTTTAAAATCAAATTTGCCACACACAAACACCCCCAAAAACTGCTCTTTATATAGTTAAGTGAGTGTAGAAAAAAATTGTATAAATAAATCTATTCTCTTCCCTGTCTATTACAGATGTTGTACAGAAACAAACTTAGAAGCTAAAAATAATCTGTCATATTAAACTTCAGATGTTCAGAGAAATTGACAGCATATCTAGAAACAGACAGAATGAACAAATAATAGGTGAATATTTAGTTAAAAAATGTTAATACTATAGGTTTAGAGAAAAAAAAGAAAAACAAAAGTTGAATGAAATTTGCTTCAATAGCATTCCTTTAATTAAACTTCTTGTTAAGAGAGAATTGTCAATTTACCTGAAGAAGAGGCAGATCAATGATCTTTACCACTGATTTTCTAATAGTAATTATCTTAGAAAAGTACATGTACAGTATCCCAGTATCACAGCTAGGAACATTCAAGGGGCCATTTCCAAAAGTACAAGGGTCCTTTTAGTTTTTTTTTTTATAATTGTACTTATATCCATTGACTCCTAGCCCCTACCGAACATTCGATGAGCAATAACCCATTCTGCATTTCTATAATTTGTCATTTAAAATTTTACACAAGTGGAATTTTACAACATGAACCTTTGAAATGAACTCATTTCACTCCACATAAATTTCTGGAGATTCAGCCAGGTTGCTGCAAATATCAATAATTCATTCCTTTATATTACCTAGTAATATTCCTTAATATGATATAAAGTACCATAATTAAATAACCCACTAACTGAAGGGCATCCAGGCTTTTTCCATTTGGAAGATATAATGAATAATCTGCTATTGACATTTATGATAGAAAATATATTACGCTTTCACTTTTAGTATAAATGCCTAAAGGTACATTTACTGGGTCACAAGATAATTCAATGTGTTGTTTTTGATGAAACTTCCAAGGTATTTTCCGGAGTACCTGCACCCCACCATTTTAGATACCCAGCACCACACTCAGAGGCAGCTGTGGTCACTATTCTGACTGATACAAACTTAATTTCACACTATTATGGAAATATAAGGACACTGGCAGAGGGATATAGGCACTTGTAGGAGGGTGTGGTATAATAAAATACTGCATGCCTGTCACTGTCACTGTCCTCCCATTGTTCATCAATTTGCTCAAGTGAGCCCAGTAATGTCTCCATTGTGACAATTGTTACTGTGTTTGGCATATCCAATACATCACGGGTAGCTTGCCACGCTTTGCCGTGTGGGCGAGATACTCTCAGTAGCTTGCCGGGCTCTCCAAGAGGGGCGGAGGAATTGAACTGGGGTTAGCAGTGTTGGCCATTTGCAAGGCAAATGCCCTACCTGCTGTGCTATCCCTCCAACCCACACTGCATGCCTAAAGCACTAATTTGATACTAAAGTAATTTATGGCATATCACAATTTGTAATCTCATAATTAAATGAAAATTTAATTAAAATAAAATGTGGAATTAAAAAATAGAAACAAGAATATTATGGATCCACTTCAGACTACCACAATAATATGAATGTTACAATAAAGTCAGTTAATACAATTTTTTTCCAATGCATACAAAAGTTACACTTACACTATAATGTAGTCTAGTAAAATGTGCAACGGCATTGTTTCTAGAAATATATATTCAGACTATAAAAATATTTCAGAACCTAGCATACAAACAGATGTGCCACCCCCCCAAAATAATAAATTTTAATATTTAACAACAATGGGCGTTAGTGAGACAGTACAGGAGTAAGGCACTAGCTTTGCATACAGCTGACCTGGGTTTAATTCCTGGCATAGCAGATGGCATCCTGAGTACCACCAGGGGTCATTTCTAAGCACAGAGTCAGGAACAGTCCCTGAGTATTGCTGGATGTGGCAACCAAGTCTTTCTCTCTTTTTATATATGGGTCTTGTTAAAGCTCTGCTCATTCTTTTCAATCTTTTTCTAGATGTTCCTTTCACTGATTTTCTCTATTATTTTCTTCTTCTTCTCAGTTTTTTTGAGTTATGCTCTTATTATTTTCTCTACCCTGCTTGTTTATTTTGGATTTCCTTTCTTAGGTTTTTGAGGTGAGAGAGTGCATCAGTTTGAGATTTCCTCTTTTCTAATGGATACAATTTTTGGTGCTACGAATTTTCCTCGCAACACTGTTTTAGCTGTGTCCCAGACATTTTTATTACTTATCAGTTCAATATAGGTTATTTGCTTTGAGACTTCCTCCTTGATCTAGGTATTATAAAGAAGTAACTTATTAGGGTTTCAGAATTTTTGCAGATTTTCCTGCTATATTTCTCTTACTGATTCAACTTTAATTCCATTGAAGTTTGTGACAATTTAAATTTTGTTTACACTTAGTTTGCTGGAGCGATAGCACAGAGGTAGGGCGTTCGCTTTACAAGCGGCCAACATGGCCAACCCGAGTTCGATTCCTCCGCCCCTCTCGGAGAGCCCGGCAAGCTACCGAGAGTATCTCGCCCGCATGGCAGAGCCTGGCAAGCTACCTGTGATGTATGCTACCCATGATGTATTGATATGCCAAACACAGTAACAACAAAGTCTCCAATGGAGACGTTACTTGGCCCGCTCGAGCAAATCGACGATCAACAGGAGGGCCTTTACCTTTACCTTTACACTTAGTTTATGATCCCTGTTACACTCTAACAGTGTACGTTCAGTGGATACTTAGAAAGAATGTAATTCTGGTGTCATGGATACAGAGTTCTATAAATACCTAGCAATAACTTGTTGTTTGACGGTACTGCTGAATTCTTCTCTAACCTTAGTAATCCTGCCTATTAGTTTGACCAATTATTGAGAAAAGGGGTTTCAAAAGTCACTTTTCTTCATCCATTCCACCAAGTGCAATTATATACATGTTAGGGTTATGTCTGATATTTTGTTTTTCATTATAGAATTTTTCTCTTTGATTTGTTTCATTTTTTTCTTGCCTTCCAATATCATTATTTATAGTTAATTGATTACATAATATTTAAAGATATCTTTTCATTACCTGAGTTCAATTCCTCCGCCCCTCTCGGAGAGCCCGGCAAGCTACTGAGAGTATCTCGCCCGCACGGCAAAGCCTGGCAAGCTACCCGTGATGTATTCTATATGCCAAACACAGTAACAAATCTCATGATGGAGACGTTACTGGGCCCGCTCAAGCAAATCGATGAACAATGGGAGGATTGTGACCGTGATCTTTCATTACAGTATTTGAAGTATAGTCTTTGGGAACACTTTTAGTGGTTATTTCATCTAAAGTTATTCATATGTGTATATGTATTATAAAACTTTTAATTTTACTTTTATTTTTTAGCTATCTATAAATATAATTTACATATATTATAGAATTAAAGTTACAAATTGTCATAGGCTCCTGGAATCGTCACCTGTTCCAAGGACATATAGAAACCTTCTTCCCTTGAATACTTAACCCCTTTTTTCCATTTATAACATATTTATGATTTTGGTTCTGGTGATTTGATCCACAGTTGGCAGTACTCAAAAGACCATGCAGTCCTGGGGATCAAACCAAAGTCAGGGACATGCAAGGGAAGTACCTTAACCCTTATATAATCTTTTGGGTCCTCCTAATTTTCTTAAATATAGCACAGCGGTAGGGCATTTGCCTTACGCGCAGCCGGCCCAGCCTAGCCGGGTTCGATTCCTCCGCTCCTATGGGAGAGCCCAGCAAACTACCAAGAGTATCTGCTCCCCATGATGTATTTGATATGCCAAACACACTAACAACAAGTCTCATGATGGAGACGTTACTGGGCCCACTCAAGCAAATTGATGAAGAATGGGAGGACAGTGACAGTGACTGTTATAACTCAGAGAGACTAAAGACTGGAAATGGTTCCTCAGTCCAACCAAGAACACCAACCAGGGACTGGAGCAATAGTACAGTGGGTAGGTCATTTGTTTGCATGTGGCCAACCCAGGTTTGATTCTTGGTATCCCATATGGGCCCAGGAGGAACCCCTGAGCATGTTGGGTATGGCCTAAAGCCAAAAGAAGGGGGTGAGGGGTGGAAAGAAAAGAAAAAGACCAAGCAGTAAATTCCTCACGGCCAGATAAACAACTTTCCTAACAGATTTGGCACTTCTCGCCAGCCTACATATTTTTCAGGGAGAACTAAACAAACCTTTGACTACAATGCTTTCCCTCAACAAAGCAGAGGGGAATTCCAGCTCCAGTGTTTTCAGAATGAGGTAGCTGGCCCGCTTTCTGTCCATCTTGAGACAGTGGCAATGAAGAGTTCCACCAGCTTAGAGGGATGGTGAGATATGTGACGCCGGCAGGCCGACATGGCAAACTCTGGAAAAGTGTGCTGCAAATTCCAACTAGACATACACAAACCAGCTATATAGCATAGCTCCTGTTGCTAAGGGCAACATGTCCGGGAAACAGAAAAAGGAATTATCAGACTGGATAAATGCCCTCCAATTCCCCAGGAGCTTAAAACCCCTTCAGCTCCTGGGGAGTCAGTCAGTAGACCCTTGTCTTTCACGCTGTCTAACCTGTGATCAAGCATGAACCCCCCAATAAATCTTCTCTGGGAATAAATCCTTGGCTGCTTGTCACTTTATATTGCATGCAGAGCGAAAGAACCCTAGTCTATCACAGAACCCAACCAGAGTCTTGGTCACATTATCTTTTAAACAAACTAAACCTAATACATGCAGAATATACTTTCTGTTCAAGTGTATATTAGACATTTACCAAAACATACTATATGCAAAGGAAAAACATCAATTTCAAAGTGAAGAAATCTATGGTATATATATTACCTGATTTTAGTAAACAACCCCGAGTGCCCAAGAACAGATAAGTGGTTAAATAAACTTTGGTATATCTACAATATGGAATACTATGCAGCTGTTAGGAAAGATGAAGTCATGAAATTTGCTTATAAAATGGGTGGTCATGGAGAGTATCATGCTAAGTGAAATGAGTTAAGAGAGGGACAGAAACAGAATGACTGCACTCATTTTTGGAATATAAAATAACATAATATGATATTGACACCCAAGGACAATAGACACAAGGGCCAAGAACACTGCTCCATAGTTGGAAGCCTATCTCAAGAGCTGGGGGACACTGGTGGTGGTGAATGCGCACTGGTAGGTAGAGGAATGGGTGTTTGATCATTGTATGACTGAAACTCAAACATGAAAGCTCTGTAACTGTATCTCACAGTGATTCAAAAAATAAAAAGTAAATGAAAAAAGATAATCAGAATATTCTGTTCCTAAATACTCTTCTCAGTGAAAAGAACATTGAAGCCCATTAAAAATACTTGCATAAGAATGTCATGGCAGCCTGAGTCACAACAAAACGCAAAACTGAAATAGCCCAAAAGTGTTTATTAATGGTCACAATATAGAAAATTACTTCACAATAACAAGAACCTATATATATGTATATGTATATATATATATGTATGTATAGCATTATGACTGAATCTCAAAAACATTACACTGAAAGAAGGTAGATGGTTACATTGATATAAAGTTCAGAGCAGGCCAAACAAATCTATGGTGATAAAACTCTGAAAATTTTAACTGATGGACCTGAGATATAGTATGGGGGTTCAGATGCCTGCCGTGAATGTAGCTGACCTCAGCTAAATTCTTAGAACCATCTGACCCCACCCCCCACCACCATCAGGAGCAATCCCCAAACATAGGGCTAAGAGTAGCCCCTATGCACACCAGGTGTGACCCCAAACTCCAGACAAAATTTTACTTGATAAAGGGGCTGGGAGGGGGGACGGAGAAGAAAGGTGATAAAGACTATAAAGGAGAAATTTCTTTAAAAGATAAAAAACATTCAATTTCCAACCATTAATGGAGTACTCTAAAGGATAGGACAAATTTCCCAACATGTGGCATTGAGTATGGCACTCATTAAGAGTACAGATGGTTCAACACCCAATAGGAGAGAGAGAGAACAAAAGGGAATGCCCTGCCACAGAGGCAGGGTGGGATGGGGGGGACGTGGGGGGTGGAAGGGATACTGGGATCCGTGGTGGTGGGAAATGGGCACTGGTGGAAGGATGGGTATTTGATCACTGTATAAATGAAACCCAAGCACAAAAATTTGTAAGTCTACAACTGTACCTCATGGTGTCTCACTAATAAAAATTTTAAAAAAAGAGTACAGATGGTTGCCCTCTTAATTAAGATAGATTAAAAATTAATTTAATTAGATTAATAAAGGTATGCTTACTCCTAGCTTGCCAAAGGACTTTATACATTTTCAATAATAAATAAATGTCTTATTTATATTGGTTAAAATCACTTAACAATCAATCACCAAACATTTATGTCTATTGATTTATTTTCTGATAATTCCTTTTGCTATTCATTTAATTTTTATTGAGCAAGAAATATAAAATAAATTCATTATATGTCTGCCAAGGGGGCAGGCTGGGGATGGGAGGGAGTCATGGGACAATAATGGAGGGAAAGGGACACTGGTGGTGGGGTAAGTGTTTAAACATTGTATGCCTGAAACAACTCCAACTATGGACAACTTTGAAAATCATGGAATCTTAATGAAAACTAAAAGAATGTCCAATTTCCTTCTGTGTGGCATTTATACAACTATACACATAGGCTAAACTCCACAAACTATATAGTTAAAGTCTGCAGATTTTAATGAATGCAAATGTTAAACACACACACACACACACACACACACACACACACACACAGAGTTTCATTTCATTTCCCCCTCCCTGTCAAATTTTATTGTTTGTTTTTGACAAAGAAATTTTAAATTTCCACAAATCGAAACAAAGAAAAAGCCAAGGATGTCACTTAGTAGTAGAGCAGATGTAATGTACTACATGTAAGGCCCTAAATTTGATACCTGGAATAGTCACGATCACGATCACGACCATCCTGTTATTCGTCGATTGCCTCAAGCAGACCCAGTAACGTCTCCTTCGTCCTAGCCCTGAGATTTTTTAAAAAGTGCCATATTCAAGGCTCTTTCAGAGTTAGGAGAATGAGACCCATCATTGTTACTGGTATTTGGCATATTGGGTGCACCACGGGGAGTTTGCCAGACTCTGCCATGTGAGCAGGTTACATTCGGTAGCCTGCCAGTTTGTCCAAAGTAGGAATGGGATAATAAGATGTCATAATAAGATGTCCTGGAATATTAAGTTAAACAAATTTTTAAAAATTAAAATAGGGAGCCTGAGCAATAATACTGTAAGTAACGCATTTGCCTTGTATACAGCTGACTCAATTTTGATACCTGGGACCCAATATAGTCCCCTGGGCACGGTGATCCTTGAGCACAAAGCCAGAAGTAAACACTGAGCACTGCTAGGTGTGGCACAAAAACTTTTAAAAATTTTAAAAAATAAAGAAATTTAAATATCCCATGTACCAAAGGAAAATAAATGGTCAACAAGTATTAGGAAATCTCCACAATCAATGGTGATTTCAAAATTTTACAGGAAATTTAAAATGAGTCATTGTTGTTGCTTACCAGATCAGCAAAAGAAAAAAATACAATATTTAATAATCCTTAAAATGAGATGACACTGCACTTAACTCCTTAACTCCTAGCTAAGAAAAGTTCATTTTTAAGACATTCCTTAGAGATTAAGCACCAGAAAGGTTAAAATAAGTCCTTTAATTCACTTTAATCATTTTACCTAAAATAACAATCAAAAGCAGCGACAGAGCAACATCAAAATGTACAGTTTAAAAGAACTTGGTTCTTATTCTAGTAGTATAAATTAGAATCCTAATTTACTCCTAACTTTTTGATATCACACTATTTATTTTCAGAATTTTGGGGGCGATGGAGGGTGTCACACGAGCAGTGCTTTGGGGTCCCTTCCACTAAATCCTAGATGACCACACAGTGCTAAGGATCAAACCAGGGGTGCCCACACGCAAAATATATGCTCTAGTCTTTTAAGCCACCTCCCCAAGCTTAAGCAGTGTATTTAATCTAAGTCTCAACTGCCTCATCTGCAAAGTAGTGACTTTAATATTTAAGGGGTTATTATTTAATAATAAGAGGCGAAAAACAAGTCTAGTATATGGTAAGCACTCAGCAAGTGATAGTTATACTCATCGTAAGTCTCATCAACATCATGATTCATTATATTAAGTAAACTGAAAGCAAAAACCAAATAATAATGTTGTGTTTATGTTTGTTAAGATAAATAAGGTTATTTGTGATGTGATACACATTACACAGAGAACAAATTAAAAAGAAATTCAGATAATGTAAATTTTTGCCAAATTATATCAAAGGAAAATATCTATAATGAAGGAATTATGAGCAATTTGGCTTCTCCTACACTTTTTGCATTTTTTAAAAAATAATGAACAATGACATTTGGAAAATAAATCCAGTATTTCCTTAGTTCCCTTTTATCAAAAGCATCACAGTATACACTGACTGAACTTACCAGGTCAGGACAGAAGAAGCCTAAAGTAGAGACTGGTAGAAAGACTGGTACAGAGATTGTTAAATGCCTAGTCAGGAACACAAGAAGAAAAAAAGAAGAAAAATTGCTCTCTCCAGATCTTCCCAGGATGGGAGAAGTATGCTGAAAGTAGACTATAGACCGAACATGATTGCCACTCAATGCCTCTTTTGCAAACCACAACACCCAAAAGGAGAGAACAAAAGGGAATGCCCTGCCACAGAGGTAGGGTAGGGTAGGGGGATGGGGGTGGGAGGGATACTGGGACCCATGGTGGTGGAAAATGGGCACTGGTGGAGGGATGGGTATTTGATCATTGTATAATTGAAACCCAAGCACAAAGATTTGTAAGTCTACAACTGTACCTCATGGTATCTCACTAATAAAACATTTTTTAAAAATGCTCTCTCCAAATGTGACAGTTGAGAATAAAAGTGGTTTTTGTTCTATGGCTACAACTAAATAGCATATGGTTAACAGTACTGGCACCCGAAAACACACTATCCTAGTTCAGCAAGAGAACCATAAAGCTGTCACATGGGTAACCTGCATCTACCATTTATGCCCACAGAAAAGGAGGCTGGTTACCTGGTGAATCCTCTCTGTAAATACCAAATATCACCTCTAGATTAACTGTATAAGATGATTTAAGGTATCAGAAGACACCTTGTGTAATAGAAATTTTCAAACAAAGAGCTTTTGAAATTTCCAAATATTTGAAAGCCTCCCTTAAAAGAGAAATAAACTAGGCCAGGAAATGGGAAATTTTTGGTCTTTTTTGAATGGGAGGGCCCACATGAAGGCTGATCCTGGAACAAACTGCACAGTAACCTGGCATGATGAAGGGCTATTTGGCAACTCAAGGAATGATGATCTACTCAGAGACTATCCAGAATGAGTTTGGCTCTACCCAAGCTATGGCTGGCAGCATGCCTTTGAAAACAGCCGTATTAGCATGGGCCCTGAAAGCCCTGATGTTCCTAGGCCAGGTCTAGACTGAAGAGCAGAGAGAGCACAATGTTATTTCAAATTAAAAAATATGAGCTAGGCTAGAGAACTATTCCAGCAAGGTTGAAACTTGACATAGCAGCTACAGAGAACTCTGATAAGTCCAACAAAACCTTGTGTGATGGCATTAAGTCATCATTAGAGTTCCTCATAAAGGAAATAATCCCCAATCTAAGGAATAAACTACTACACATCCTTTATGCTACTCCTTTCTCCAGTCATTTTTCTGAGCCCAAATCAGTGTGGTTTATCTGTCTTCCACTGGACCTGAATAAGGGATTTCCAGGTCAAAACACTACTAGAGGGCAGAGTATGACTATTGCTTTTTTCTCAGAAACTACCAAGACCACTCTTTCTTCTCAAACTTCAAAGACCAGATAGTATGAAAACAATGTCAATGTGTTTATTTTTAAAAATAATACCGTCAGAATGTATCATCACAGAAATCTTTGAACTGGCTACATAGCATGGACCCTGCAACAAAAACATCAATGATGCAGGAAAGTCAAACAACACCCCTCCACACCACACACACACACGCACACACACACACACACACACACACACACAAAAGTGGATTTCATATACGACTGCTTCATCAGACTTTGCTCCTATTTCTGCAAATCAGTAGTTCTATGGTGCACTGGGAGAACAACTTATCTCTCTAAGTTTCAATTCCTTCAACCACTAAATCAATGCCCACTCTAAACCCTACTTGTGTCAAACTGCCATCATAAGGGACAAATGTGATAAAGTGCGAAAGACAAATGTGTGAAAGTGCTGTGGGAAAAAACACATCAAGCTCCTAAACTTGAAAAGGACGCAAGAGGTTGGGATGTTGACTAGAGAATACTTTAGTGTTATAAATAAGAATCTTAAATGAAGGGAAAAACACAAAAAACCTTTCTCTCCTTCTAGTAGGTGTTATAGCCTTGGATCCTTTTCTATTTCCGTAATTTCAAGAACTGCTTGAGAGGCAACAGAGCACTGAAAATTAAACTCGATCATTTATGCTTGCCATTTTCCCAAAAAATATTTCACAGAAGCCGCAAGGACACAAGTACTTTGATTACAATGAAAAAGAGAATGAAAAATTGGAATAGACTATACTTCAGGCATTACAGGGGGTTCCTGTAACTCATTCAATGGGCAAGTGTCATGTTTGGCATGTGGGAACCCTGGCTTCAGCTCCCAAGTTCACAGAGAGCAATGCCTAGCACCGCCAGCTGAGTTCCCCCAAGAAAAAGAGAAAAAAGAAACTCATAGTAAAAGTGACTTTTAAAGATGATATATTTTAATTGCCATCTTTATATAAGCTTTCCCTAAGAATCACAAAGCAAGCACTTCACTTCCTGCACTGTCTCTCTGGATCCTCAAATCAACTTTGTAAGATGCAATCAGACTAACCGGTACGAGGAAGCAGGTAGACAGAGCCAGTGAGATTTCAGGAAAATTCTACCAAAATTGTGCTAGTGAGGAATGTGCTTCACCCACTGACAAAAGACAGAAAACTTAAGATGAAAATGGAGAACTTGTCAAATCATTACATTTCTTTCTCTCTTTAAAAACAAGGACCTCCTTGGGGGCAGAAGAGATAGTACAGACAGTAAGGCACCTGCACACAGCCAGCCTGGGTTAGAACCTAGCACCCTTTACAGCTCCCCAAGCCCACCAGGAGTGATCGTCGAGTGAAGACTCAGGAGTAAGTCCTGAGCACAGCAAGACATGTCCCCCCAAAATAAATCAAAATATTTTTTTTGAATTTTTTAAATCCTCAATGCAATGCAATAGGTTATTTTGTTTTGGTTTGTTTTGGTTTTTGTTTTGTTTTTATTGAATCATCGTGAGATAGTTACAAGCTTTCATGTTTGGGTTACAATTACACAATGATCAAACACCTATCCCTTCATCAGTGCACATTCCCCACCACCAATATCCTCGACATACTCCCCTTTCCCACCTTCCCCCTGCCTCCATGGCAGACAATATTCCCCATACTCTCTCTCTCTCTACTTTGGGGCATTATGGTTTGCAATACAGACAATGAGAGGTCATCATGTTTGGTCCTTTATCTACTTTCTGCACACATCTCCCATCCCGACCGGTTCCTTAAGCCATCATTTTCTTAGTAATCCTTTTCCAGCTGCCTTCATTAGCAAAGGGTAATGCAATAGTTTTTACCAAGCCTAAAAGTTAGATTTGTTATTTTTTGCCAGCTTATTTGCTTTAGTAATTCATATCCCACATGTGAATAAAAACATTTATATTAATCTTTTACTTCCAAATTTCATAAAGCATAATCAACCCCAGACCAATCCATTTTGTATGAAAAAGCACAATTTCATCTTTGTCAATGGTAGCTTAGTATTCTCTTGAGTATACAGACCACTGCTTTGTTATCCAGTCGCTGACTGATAGGTATTTAGATTGGGTCCATATTTTGTTATTGAGATATATCATTTAAATTAGTGCTTTCATATTTTTTTTTCAGATAAAACCTAGAGGTAGTAATCCAGGTTCAATCCTTGGCACTTCATATGGTCCCTCAAGCACCACCAGGCATGATGCCTGCACAAAGAATGAGAAGAAAGCCCTGAACACCTCTGGCTGTGGCTAATCTCCCAAACAAGCAAACAGGCAAGCAAAATGAGAGGGGGCAGGAGGGAGAGAAGACTGGGAGCATGGAGAAGGGAAGTTGGAAGCTCTAGTGGAGGGTGTCGATTTGGGCTGTTATGCCCATGAATTCCTACCAATAAGTATTGTAAGTAACAGTGCACAAAATTTAAAATCAAAAACAAAAAACCCTCAAGGCTTTACATGCAAAGCATGTGCTCCAGTCCTTTAAGTGATCACCCTAGTCTGCCACTGGAAATTTTTTAAAAACACTTGGTCATCAGTGTATTTATTTTATTTTTTAATTTTAATTTAGATACCATAATTTACATGGTTGTTTGTTTACAACAGGTTTTCAGGATTACACCTCCTATTCTAGTACCCAGTTACCCCAATCCCTCAACCAAAGCCCTCCAGCTGCCTCCCACCCACCCAAGCCACCCAAGTCTGGATTCCTTGACAGATATATTTTTAAGTTTAATCATTGCAGTGTGGACCCCATGCCTACAGAAACAAAAATGGCAAGCAAAGAGACAAATAGATGCAAGAAAAGCAAGAAAAGATGGACATAACGTAAGGGCAAGGGTCTGACACCTTTGATGCAGACAGGTGAAGTATCTGCATATGCTATTGGAATGTTGATAAGAATATTTCCTGTGGATTTTTATTAAAATGCCTCTTACCCAATACATATTACTGGTAGTCATTTCACATTTTGTCTATATCAATTTTTCTTGAATATATATATATCTCAAATACATATCTCAAAACTTCTTCCCATCTCAATGTATAATATATAATAGAAATAATACTCTCAAAAATAAATTATACCCTTAGACTAACTGATCTTTTCTCCAACAGTCCCACTGCAAAAGAAAAAAGCATTCAAACTTGGTACAGAAAATAATGAAAGAGGGTTGAGAAACAACTTAAGGATCTAGAAAATATGCTTTGCATGTGAAAATCCCAGGTTTGATACCCAGAACCACATGTACCTCAAGCACTGCTGAGAATGGTTCCATTGCTATGAGCTGGGAGTAGTCCATAGCACCACCAGGTATGGCCACAAATCAAAATTATGCGATAGTACAACGGGTAGGGCGTTTGCCTTGCAAGCGGCCAACACAGCCGACAGGAGTTCGATTCCTCCACCCCTCTCGGAGAGCCCGACAAGCTACCGAGAGTATCTCGCCCGCACGGCAGAGCCTGGCAAGCTCCCCGTGGCGTATTTGATATGCCAAACACAGTAACAACAAAGTCTCATGGTGGAGATGGTACTGGGCTCGCTTGAGCAAAACAATAATAATAATAATAACAATAATAATAATAATAATAATAGTACTGTAGCACTGTCCTCCCGCTGTTCATCAATTTGCTCGAGTGGGCACCAGTAACGTCTCCATTGTAAGACTGTTGTTACTGTTTTTGGCATATAGAATACGACATGGGGAGCTTGCCAGGCTTTGTGGTATGGGCGGAATACTCTTGGTAGCTTGCTGGAGTCTCCGGGAGGGGTGGAGGAATTGAACCCGGCTGGGCCGCATGCAAGGCAAACGCCCTACCTGCTATGCTATCACTCCAGCCAGAATAATAATATATAGCAGTTAAATTCCATCTTCCTATTTTGAAATTGACCTGTTACAGAAGTGTGTGGTTATTCTTGGCTTAAAAACATGCTCATGCTTTCTATTTAAGCAACTCTAGAGCAGAATTCTATTTCTCCTCTCCCTAAAAGCTGCCTACAACTTCACTCTTCATCAGGAATGTTCCCTGCTGAGGCCTTATGTCACAGAAGCCCTTACAATCATGAAAAGCATCTAGACCATGGTTGACACTCAGATTAAAAATGCTCCCAAATTCATACATACCACTATATCAAATATGACCCATATCTGATGAAAGACAAATTAAATTTAAGCCATAAGACTATGATGACAAAAGATGCTCAGATTTCCCCAATTATTTGCAGAGGTCTAACACTAGTTTATAGACACCGCAATATATACAATGAAGATTTAGCTACAAGCTTAAAAAAAAATAAAGCCATCTGTAACACACTGCAATACTTATGATATCTTGGCAGCTTTCCCAGGGCATGAAAGAACCAACATTTCCAAAAGATGCAGCCAGGAAATCATCAAAAAATGTTTCTCAGTCCACTCTCCTCAGCACTGAACGCACTGCAGATTTCAGCAAGTATTAAAGGTATTAAATTATGTATTAAATATGCACTGCATCATTTTGTACTTGTTTACAATTTTATAAGTGACTAAATGTTCATAATTAGAGATGAGTTATTCCTTTCACAATCTATAATCCATTATATCATTCAACCACCATGACCTCACTTCCCTATAGCTAAAATATTTCTGTGGGTTTTTAAAGATGAAAACATTTACTGAACTTTACTGAAGGAATTGGTAGTTTATATAAAAATTCTATTAATATTCATTAGGGCTGGAGCGATAGCACAGCGGGTAGGGTGTTTGCCTTGCATGCAGCCAACATGGCTGACCCGAGTTCGATTCCTCCGCCCCTCTCGGAGAGCCCGGCAAGCTACCGAGAGTATCTCGCCCGCACAGTAAAGCCTGGCAAGCTACCCGTGACGTATTCGATATGCCAAACACATTAACAAGAAAGTCTCACAATTGAGCCGTTACTGGGCCCACTCGAGCAAATGGATGAACAACGGGAGGACAGTGACAATATTCATTAGAACAGGGGGCCGTAGCGATAGTGCAGTGGGTATGGCATTTGCCTTGTATGCGGCAACCCAGGTTCAATCCCCAGCATCTCATATGGTCCCCCAAGTACCACCAGGAGTAATTCCTGAGTGCAGCACCAGGAGTAACCCCTGAGCATCACTGGGTGTGACCCAAAAGGCAAATAATAATAATAATAATTAATTAATTAATTGGAACAGGTCTAACAATATTTCTGTTAGGGGCCAGAGAAATAGTCCAGGGGTTAAGGCCTCAGAAATAAAAAGCTAGATATGATCAGATTTTGCCACCTATAAAGCTTAACCCCGGTACTATAACTATTGGTACTATGTTGACCTAGAGAAAACTCCTGGCCACCAAACCAGGAGCAGCCCCAGAATACTGCTGTGTGTAGCCAAAAATCCCAAATCCCACCCTCACAAAGTGATTTCTTGATTATACTTACCACTTTAACGAAAGTCAGCATATTACTAGAAATTCTACAGATACATTCACCAGGATTTGAAACTGAGATTGCATACCAACTTTAAAAGAATTGATGTTTTTGAGATATACAAACTATTATCAAAACCAAAAGTATGAAAAGGAAGTAATGTCTATGGCTGATTTTCACTTATAAAAGCATATTAAACATACCTGATGCTAGGAATGACCAGAATCTCATGCTAATAAGAAGAAAAGAAGAATCGGGTTCATACTTGATTTTCAATAGAAATATAATCAAAGACATAAATGGGAGCTACATGTGTACTGAAATTTTAGCAACCACAATAAAAAGTAAAAAAAAAAGATAAATTAAATTGAATGATGTATTTATCCCAATATCCAAAAATTTCCATTTGAATACATAATTAATACAAAATTGATGAAATATACATCCTTTTTGGTAACAAGCCTTTGAAATTTGGGGTGAGTGTGTGTGTGTTGTGTTTGGGGAGTCAACTGGGGGAGACAGTGCTCAGGGCTCTTTGTTTAGGGATCACACTCCTGGCGGGAATCGGGTAGTGCCAGGTATTAAACCCAGATCAGCTGCGTATAAGGCAGCATCTTAACCCAATAAACTATCTCTCTGATCCTCTGGTGGGTATTTCAGCACATCCCAATTCAGACCATATTTGTCTCTATACTTAGAAGCCCTACGTGAGTAGTGATGACCATACTGATCAGCACAAGTGTAAATCATCCACAAGAGAAATTCTACCAAATGGCAGCAGGAGGAGTACAATGTGCTAAGCAGACAATAAGCAAGCAAGAGATGCTTATTGAATGGATGGACAAATTGAGCCAAAGGGACACAAAAATCATAAAGCTACAAAAAAAGGCTACCCACAAGCACATGAACGGAAAAGCAACCCATCACAGAAATCTTGACTCTACATGGCAATCTCTGATGAGGCCAGTCTCACCTGCTATATTCCCATTACCAGAACAGAGCTCCTTGAGTAGCCTCTGGAGGTGGGAGTAGACATAGGATGAAATGATGACTCGGGGTTATGCCTACAGCACTCAGTGAAACACAACTGTGCCGCACTAACCTCAAGTCCTATATTTCCATTAACAGAGCAAACTCAAAGTATCTAATTCACTCCAACACGCCACTCTTCGCAAAACTGAAGCACAAAAGCTGTCCCCAAAGTCCAGGGTAGCGCAAGACCTCCAGCTGACAAAACAGCCTGCCCAGAACGGCTTGATTTGCCAGTAGAGAAAAGAAGAAGGAAAGAGGAGGGGGAAGGGAGGATCTAACATACTTCTTCTGCCCTGTTATTTCTACTCCCCACGATGACAAGAACTTTGTGAACAGGCAAGGGAGTTGAGACGCGAGAACTCAATCTCTGCAGTTCAGGCTGCTTCACATTTTTCAGAAATTACTGCATGTTCAAACAATGGAATATTTGTCAAAGTACAACTTGATCACCAGAATTCATCTGTTTTTCATAACCACATTTGACCTAAACTGTGCTGACTAAACAAGGTACCCTGTGTTTCAGAGTCTGGAAAATGTGGCTCCCACCATCGTTTTTTGACCGCATAAAAACCTCTGGCCCCTAGACTACAGCCGCTTGGTAACGAGTGCATTCAGATTAGGCCAAGGATGATGTCTGTCGGCTTCCCTTGCTACATCGATCACAGAGTATCATCTTCCACACATATTTTGGTTGATTTCTCTTCTTTTATACATATGTCTAGTGAGAGAGCGTAAAGAAGCTATCAAAATGTTTATATTGCTCCTCGATGGAGACTACATAATTTTAGACACATATAAGTTCAGACACAAAAACACAAAAATTTTCTCTTGAAAATAATTTTAATTTACAGAAAACTTCTAAGAATGGCATGAGAAAATTCCCATGTACTCTTTATGTAGATTCACCTGCAGCTAATGTTTGTCTCGTTAGCCTTATCATTCCCTCTCACTGCATAAATACGCATATATTCTTAACCTTTGAAACTATGTTATAAACAGTAGGTCTTCATTCCTCAATACCTTACACTGCATTTCCTGAGAATTACTTCTTATAGGACAAAAACATAGTGACTGAATTTTGATAATTTAACATTTTGTTAATCCACTGACCCATCTTCCAGTGTCATCAATGGACTGAAAGAACTGTGTATTTTTGCTCTGCACATACAGATTCAATTTAGAGTTAGCAAAGCATGTCCTTTAGAATGAATTTTTCTCATTATCATTTTTGGTTTGTTTTGGGGGCCACACTGGCAATGTTCAGGGGTTACTCCTAGCTCTGTACTCAGGAATTACTACCGGTGGTGCTCAGGGGACCATATGGGAGGCCAGGGATGGAACCTGGGTCAACAGCAAGCAAGTCAAGTGCCCTTCCCACTTCACTATCTTTTCGGCCCAACTCATGACCTATTTTTGAAAGAAATTTTTTGCCCACCTCTCACAGCTGCTGCCATGTTAACCTACTCACCAGCCCTGCTCTTCAGATTCATGAACTAAATCTCTGAGGAGATGCAAGGCAAGCAGCACTGGTCACCAGGCTGAAAGCTCTGGGAGCCCTCAGGATCGGGGTGGACCGAGCTCCCGCCCTGCTAAAGCCCAGCCAGCACACTGACAGCCCAGCTACATTGCTTCCCTAAGAATCTCTGCCAACTCATGACAGTTCTACAGATCCTAAAGTTTCTGGGTCACGTGGCCACATCTGCATAGGCCGCCTAACACCTCCCAACTCCACAGTACTAAAATTCCAGTAGGAGCACACCAAACTAGATAGAAAAGTAACATAGAAGCCAGCTATATCAAAAAGCAAAATCAGTAACTCAGAGGGCTCAACTAGCAACAAACAGCTGAATGAATTTTCAAAGACTGTTCGATCCCATAGTGAGATACAACAATTTTCACAAATATTCTTTTACTGAAATATTTTTGATAATTTTTTAAGCCATTTAGTTGCTTAGGCAACTATAAAACACATTATTGTGTGCCTGCTAAGAGAGTTGGGGGGTGGTTGGGAAAATGAAGACAATGGCGGAAGGATGGTCACTCAGTTGGTGGGATTGATGTTAGAACATCAAAAGTCCATAACAACTGTACTATGAACAACTCTGTAAACCAGGGTTTTTAAATAAAGGGAAAAGAAAACTTATATAAATGGATTTTTTTAAAAGGAATTTTTTATTCTTGGAACAAATTCACATTCACTCAGACATTGTGCTGACTGCTTCTGAGTGCTAGCAGTGGTGTGACAGACACTCTCTGCCTCACAAAATTAAAAAGATTTGCTATCTGGTTCTTCAGAGAAAACATTCAACAACACTAGGTTGAGGATAAGAAACTGCATTTACTTTAACTTCCTGTATGCTGAAAGTTCCTCAGCTTTTCTTTTTAAAGAATAGATATCCCTATCTTTTTCCCCGCCTTTTAATTTATCTATTTATTTATTTATTTAATAATAGCATAGGCCAAATGCAATTAAAACCATTGCTTGTGTACGCGATGCAGTCCATGGTACTCGGCAACCACCATCAGCTTGGGATGTATATCTGTATGGGCTTCTTTAAAGTCCGAATAATGATTTAAAAAAGAATCTCACAGGTATCCAGTGTTGACTGCTTAAGCTCAAAACCAGTTACAGACAAGAGGGGTCTGGTGTATGCCATTTGCTCTCTTACAAATGCTGGATTTAACAGCATCTTTTTTTATAGTGCAAAAGGAAAAAATTAGTAGGCAGACAGAGCATTTTCATAGAAGGAAAGTACCTGATCTTGCCACTTACGAAGGGAAAATGCTGTTCTTTCCTTACCATGACTATGAACCTACTGGACCATCAGGTCTCCCCAATGAAATGGTGCTGTACACTCAGAGCCAAACTGTAACAGAAACATTTTAACATGAAAACTGAAAATACTGCAATTGTATGCACCAAAGCCAACTCTGAAGGAGAAAAGACTTTGAGAAAGAAACCAAAAAATGTAGAAGGCTTCCCACATCTATACCCTTAGACCCAGTTCACTTTTGGCAGGAAACTATCCCCAGTCCCTTGCTGGTAATGGAAAATGAAAAACCACAGGCTGATTATGTGATACAGTTCATGTACCTATTATAACCATCCTAGGATGCAATATAATATATGAAGTATATGTGCGTAATATTTGTAAGTTCTTAGACTAGGACAGAGCACAATAAATTTAGTGGCTTTGATGGTGGTGACAAGTTTAAGGTAAAGAACATACTAGAGAATGTATATCTAATTTTCAGAGCTAATTCCAATATTTACCACTTACATGACTTTAGGTAAGTGATTTAACTGCCTCAGGCCAAGATTGCTCCTCTGTGAAAAGATGGCTAAATGAATGGATACATAAAACATTTCCTCTAACATTTAATGGTTTTAATTTCTACATCAGAATTTTTATAGAGGTAATATTAAATGGGGCTAGGTTGTGGAAAGAATTGTATAACTTTTTAAATATTATTTCTTCTATCTGTGGGTTTATGTACTCATGCACTAGTCTCATATACAGTCCCTCACAATGTGGGAGGAGGAATATTTCTTTAAAATTTAGCATATTCCAGCTACTTTGCCAAGCATTTTTAACCTATATTCTTTTGTTTTGCTTTTATAGACACAATTTGAGATAAATGCTTTAATTTCAATTTTCACAATGGAGAAGTTGAAGCTATAAAGAGGGTGAGTAGCTCTAAAGAAGTTAAGTAGCATACCAACATCGAGACTAGATTCAAGTTTAATTTGAATGTAATTTGACTTTAGTATTAATTTATTTATTCATTGCTTATGTATGCGATGCAGTCCATAGTACTCGGCAACCACCATCAGCTTGGGATTCTGGGACTGCTCATGGTGGCAATTAGGAGACTGACCATGCAGTGCCAGGGATCAGCCTCGGCCTCTGACATGCAAAGTATGAGCTCCACCACACTGAGCTATTTCTCCAGTCCAGTCCTCCCTTGATTTAAAAAAAAAAAAAAAAAACATGTTGACTTGAAATAAATGGTTCTTAAGAACTTAACCATAAAATCTTTTTTTAAATTTTTTTTTTTTATTTTATAAGGTAGCACTGCACTGTAGCACTGCACTGTCCTCCCGCTGTTCATCGATTGGTTTGAGCAGGCACCAGCAACGTCTCCATTATGAGACCTGTTGTTATTGTTTTTGACACATCGAACATGCCAAGGGGAGCTGGCCAGGCTCTGCTATGCAGGTGGGATACTCTCGGTAGCTTTCCGGGCTCTCCGAGAGAGATGGAGGAATAGAACTCGGGTCAGCCATGTGCAAGGCAAATGCCCTACCCGCTGTGCTATCGCTCCAGCCCTGTGTATAAGGTACTGATAAGGTACTTCACAATATTTGATTACATTCAATATTCAAACCAATCCCACCACCATTATACCTTCCCACCACCATATTTCGGTTGTTTCCATCCTGAGCCCCAACCTCTGTCCCCAAACAGAACCAAAAACCACTGGAAATGCTACAAAAAAGTTTCCTTAGAGGAAAGAGTATGAAGATTGTTGTATTTCACTCAGGGGCCATTAAGCCCTTCTAAGAGATAAGTAACAGGTTGTTAAAGGTTAAGCCTTCTATGCTTACAATGCCATTTGCCAATGCACATATATATGGTGTGTGTGTGTGTGTGTGTGTATGTAAATATTTCCCTCTAAGATTGGTTGCCTTCTACTTTGAATCAAATGTGGTATTTAATCTTTTACAAAAGCTACCATTTTTCTGATGAACAGAAACAAATTCGGTGAAATGCCAGTTTTTGTATTTTTGGTCTTCCCACCAAAGATTTCTCAGAAAATATTTATGAAATATAAAAATGATACTATGCAGAATCCATCTTAGAAGAATTAAGAACAAAACTAGATTTAAAAACAGATGACTGAAACAATTAAAGGAATCTTAGTATGTCATGACAGTGTAGAAACACTATACCAAGATGAAATGCCTAGATGGGGACTTCTTATATAATAAAAAATAAGTTCTGTATTTGTTTAAGTCATTATAGTTGAGCTTTAGTTGTGGAGTCACATACAAGCTGAACTGCCAAAAAGGTCACGATTTAACATAATATCTAACCTCATTTATTTTATATCTGAAAAACTATACATGAACCGTACATGAACACACCTCATACTTTGTTTCAAGGCAAGAAGAAACTCCAAACCTTAGTAAAACACTAAGAAATATTTCTAACTCACCTTACCTCCCCAAAATAAGAATAATATAAAACCTTCTTAGACTACTTTGATGTTGCTTTTGGAGGTCTCTATTGATTTTCACACAGTACTTCCTTGAGGTATTTGATTATTCATTAATCACTATTTCTATTGTTTGTATAATAATTTGTTATGTTCATTGTATGTGGTCAGAACAACATGGCATTCTGAGATTTCCAGAAGCTCTAGCTAAAGTGTGGGGAAGGGAGGGAGAAAGGGAGAGAAAGAGCAGTAAGGGGAGGGAGAAAAGGGGAAAGATACAGAGGGGAGGGGGACACAAAGAGTCAAAGATTCTGCGTTTCTTATCTGAAGGAGTCTAGGCACAGTTTTTGTTTCAGTTCCAGTGTTAATATCCTAATCTTCTAGATTATATTTTTAACTTTAGAAATCTAAAAAAGCAAAAACTTCACTATAGCCCAAAAGACAGGTTTTTTTTTCCAGTCTCAACAATTCAAAATAAATCCGTTCTATTCCATGATAACCTCTCAGTATCTATATAGCAAACCATTATGCCCAAAAGGAAAGAGGGAGACAGAGACAGAGAGACAGAGAAGAAAAATCACTGCTATCGAGGCAGCCTACGGTGTGGAGGTGGAGTGGGGGGAGGGAAACCGGGGTTGTTGGTGGTGGGAAATGCTGCTGGTGGAGGGATGGATGTTGGAATATTGTAAGACTGAAACCTGAGCATGAAAAGCTTTTTAACTCTATCTCACGGTGATTCAATAAAAACAAAATTAATGAATAAATAAAAAACTTTTAAATAAAAATAGAGTTTAAAAAATATCCTTCTCATTACACTGGCTACTAACAACCAAAGATAAATATGAGTTCTAATTATGGCATTTTATTCTGATTAGATCATTTTGGGATATACAAGTTATTTAACTGCATGAACAACAAAATTTTTCCCATAAAGTAAACGCCTCTCCTACATGTCTCTCTCTCGTTTAGATCATGAAGCTCTGACTACAATTATTTATAACCACCTCTTTTGTTGGTTTTGGTTTGGGGCCACACTTGGAGGTGCTCAGACTTACTCCTGGCTCTGTGCTCAAAGATCACTACTGGTGAAGTTCAAAGGACCATATGGGGTGCTGGGGAGGCTCAGGGGACAATATAGTGACAGAGGACCACTACCATGCTAACCTTACATGTAACCCGGGTGGACCATATGGAAAGTTAGCACATCACCTGCTGTACTAATGTTGTGACCCATATGGCCCTGCTTTAAAATATAATTGTGAGAAAGTAGCAAACCATGAATTCAATATAGGAGATATTTTATGAAGAATGTAGCACTGTCCTCCCATTGTTTATCAATTTTGCTCAAGCAGGCCCAGGAATGTCTCCATTGTGAGACTTGTTGTTACTGTGTTTAGCATATCGAATACATCATGGGTAGATTGCCAGGCTTTGCCGAGCGGGCAAGATACTCTCGGTAGCTTGCCGAGCTCTCCGAGAAGGGCGGAGGAATCAAACCCAGGTTGTCCGGACTAGCCGCATGCAAGGCAAATGCCCTACCCACTTTGCTATCGCTCCAGCCAAAGAATAAAACTCTACAATTCAAAATTGATACCATAATATTCAGACATTTAAGAAATGAAATTTGAAGGAATACGGGCAAACTTGAAAATATTATGCCAAGTGTACTAAGTCAGAAAAAGACAATTACCATATAATCTCATTTAGATGTGATCATTAAAAACTACAAGTTTATAGGCAAACTTCCAATTATTAAATAAATAATGCAGTACACAACATATTACTATAATTAATAATACTGTATACACTGAATATTGGAAAGTTACCAAGAAAATACATACACAAAGTTTTTACTACAAGAAAAAAATTTATGTATGGTGATGGATTGTGAAGATCATTTCACAATGTATACAAGTTTCAATTCCGTGTTTTATATACCTGGAACTAATATGTCAATTATATCATAATAAAAAGAAAGTTAAAAAATATTAAACACATACACAAAAAAAATGTACTTACAAAGTGTTAAGTGTTCTGGAAATGAACACTTATGAAAGAAAATCAGGAGCTATAGGGGCAGTGGAGGTTTTATTAAAATTTGAAATAGAATAGCCAGAGTATTTTATAATTTTCACATAAGAATATATATGTATATAATTTTCACATAAGAATTTTTATGTGAAAATTCTTTATCCTTCCTTTAGTTACTTGTATGTCTATCTACTAATACTAAAGACGGTACTGATATCTTTGTTGTAGTTAGAAGACAAAAGAAAAAAATACCTGTAAATAAACAAACACCTGGCACTTACAATCAAAATAAAAAGAGAAAGGAAGAAAAAAGATGTAGGCTATTGGGTTGGATATAGAGATAAGGGAGAGATGATTATAAATGACAAATCCAGAAAACTCAGTAATGGGAGCAATTTGGCATAATTAAAAGGAGGAAACATCAAAAGTAAGAAAGAAAACATGGAACTATGCTTCAGGAAAGAGAATTGCCTGTGCAAAGGCATCATTATGTGAGAACACGGGGGCAGGTCTGGAGGATAGATTATGAGCAGGCCAGGAGGAAAAGAACAATTAGAAATACAGTAGGAGAGTTAAACCAAGCATAAAATACAGAACTCTGTACAGATCAAGTAGAACAACTTAAGAGGTTTACTGTATACTGAAAACAATAACTCAAGTATTTAGAAGGATTACTGGGTGTAATATGGAAAATGAATTATTCCTTGCTCATTTGTCAGAGCTTTAAAAATACTTCTACTATTGTGTTGTCTAAAGCTGTTTAAGTAAGATATTATTGTTTTTTTTTTCTAAAAAAAAAGTAAGCACACTTAAGAAGTTCAATCTTCCCAAAGTAAGCATTTTAAAAAACAAACGCAAGCATATCTAGAAAAATATTTCTTAACTCACATTTTTTTTTGGTCTCCTGTTTTATTTAAAGCCAAATGATATGTATGCCCTCGGGTAATAAGGTCACCAGGTTAAAAGAGCAATATGACAAGTATAAAAAGTTAGATTACAGCTACTACAAACCAGGGCCCATTAGCCCATACTACAGGAAAGTTATCACTATAAATGGCTTTTTCCTGTGTCCTTATCAATGCAGTGCACAAAGTATCTCACCCTCAGCTTTTCTCTATGATCTATGTAGTGTTTATGCCTATCTAACCTCAGCAGGCACTAGTGGGTCAGTGAAACTAAGAGGCAATGAGATATGGTAGGAGAGTGATGAGACAATCTGTTAAGTGTCAGAGATGGACTAGGAGTCACCAAACATTTCAGGGCAAAACTTTCCACATTAAAAAAAAAAACTCTGAAGAAAATAAAATATGTTCTTATTGCTTAGAACTACTCAAGATCACCAGAGAAACCAGAAAACTTCAAGCTCTATTTTATCAGTATAAGTTGGCTCATTATCAATGCAACCTGTATTTGTATTAGCAGAGAAAAGCAGATAAATATTTTTGAAAGGGAAATGAAGTCCTTATAAAATAAAAACAAAATAATTACAAAGAAGATCAAGAGGAAGATTGTAAATACCACTGCCTGAAATATTAGTCGAAGTCTTTAAAAATAAATTTCAAGTATATAAACATAATAATTTCTAACATCAATGCCATACCAAAAGATTTCAAAATGGTAACTACTCATTTCAAATTACTATTCCCAGGATGCCTTTTCCATTAAAGTTCAATGTTCTGTTCTTTTCCAGAGAAATATTTTATATTTTAGATAAACAAAATAAAAAAAATTTTTTAAAGCCAGGCTTTCTCAAAGTCTCTTAACAAAAAGCCTTTTTCTAGGTCCATTAAATTATAAACTGGGAGCAGAAAGTGTCCTGCTGATCATCTTTCACATACTTTACTGTATTAGAAAACGCTGGTTAAAAGATGAATTTTTTAAAATTTTATAATTCTTCTTAGAATATTCTTGAATATATGGTGGTGAACTGCCAAAAAAAAAAATTAACCTGTCACCAAAATCATACATAGCACTTCAATGAAACCTGAGGAAGGAACATACATACTTTAAAAAAGAAAAAAAAAGGTCAAAAAGCAAAAATAGATCAACTGATAATACCAATATTCCCCCCAAAGAAGTTGTTCCAGAAACAATTTCATGGTCGGGAAGGGAAAGGGCCATAGTCAGCAGAGCTCAGGGCTTACTCCTGGCTCTGTGCTTAGTTGATCAATCCTGGTGGTGCTTGTAGAAGCGTCTGTGGTGCCAGGGACTGAAACAGGGGTGACAGTGTGCAAGGCAAATGCTATCCACCCAGCCTCCAGAAACAGTGTGAAGGCAATCTAAATCATTAAACCACATGCCTCTAGCAAGTCTGAAATTTTATAATTTTGCACGACGGGCAAAATAAAGTGACATTCCCTTCTCTGTGCAACACCATATTTGAGAACGGCAAAGAAGAAGAAAAACATCCCCAAACTCTAAGGATCTAGGATTTGGTGTGAAGGCCCTCCTCATTAGCCTTAATTTCTATTTCTTTAGTAGAAATTCTTAACTTTTAGAAAAATGATTGATCTTAAAAAGAAAACTAAAATAGAAAGCTGGAATATAAAACAGTATAACTAATTTTAATAAAAATTAAAAAAAACAATTCCTGTTCTACTTAGTATTCACTGCCAGATCAATGGTCTGTGAGAAGCAGTGGTAAAAGTTATTAGTTATAAAAAAAAAACATAAAAAAAGTTGTAAGTTGATGGGTATATAGCACTTTTTTCATTTGGCAGTCAACTGTGCTAATAACAACATGTTGCATGATGGACATCGCTATTTTTTTAAGGGAATCTGGGGACTTAAGAGATAGTACAGGGGTTGGGGTGCTTGCCTCTTGTGCAGCCAACCCCAGTTCAATCCCTGGCACTGCATGTGGTCCCCACCAGGGATCACTCCTGAGCACAGAGCCAGGAACAGTCCTGGAACACCGCCAGGTGTGGCCTCAAAAAACAAAATAAATAAATATATAATAAATTTTAAAGGGGAATCTCTTTTCTTAAATAATTACAAGTTTTAATATCTGATTCCAAATTATATACCCAATCATCCATATTTGCTTTAAACCTAACTTATTCTTGTTGCTAAATGTATTTGGTTATTAAGTAGCAATAGTATCTCCTGATAACATTATAGGAATAAGAACTTCAGAATCTTAGTTCTGATGCCAACTAAGTTTATGATTTTATGGCATGATTCATAGGTAAAGGTAAAGGTAAAGGCCCTCCCGTTGATCGTCGATTTGCTCGAGCGGGCCCAGTAACGTATGCAGCACTATTAAGACTGCTGGGAAAAGTATTCTATAAAATTTAAGATTATATAAATATTTGAGTCACAATTCAAAAGGGTCTTGAAATCTAACCTTGATAATGCCAAATTAACCATTTATCATTAACTGAAAACTCCTCAAGGTTGTTCAAGCATTCATTTCATTTTAATATAATTTGCTCGAGCGGGCCCAGTAACGTCTCCATTGGAGACTTTGTTGTTACTGTGTCTGGCATATCGAATACTCTCGGTAGCTTGCCGGGCTCTCCGAGAGGGGTGGAGGAATCGAACTCGGGTTGGCCATGTTGGCCGCTTGTAAGGCGAACGCCCTACCTGCTGTGCTAGCCAAATGCTATCAAAGTTATTTAAATAACTATTTAAATATTCTTTTTTTCAATACTACATTTTACTGAGGTACTATGATTTACCACACAGTTAATGAGAGTTTCATACATATGTCATTTCCATACTTCATCCACCACCAGAGGGGCTGCTTTCCTCCACCAATGTCCCAAAGGTCCCTCCCATTCACCTTTCCCCCCACCTCCTTAAATCAGTTCTATTGGACTAATATTCTATTGCCTTTGGCCATTTTTTTCTCCCTTTCTGCATAAGTATATATCCCACAGAGGAGAGAGATCATTCTGTATCTCTTTCCTTCTGAGTGACTTCACTCAGCATGATATTCTCTAGTTCTATCCATGCCGAAAGAAACTGTATGAATTCACCCTTTCTTACAGCCCCATGGTATTCGATTGTGTAACTGTGTATATTTATACACAACTTCTTGATACATTTGCCCACAGTTGTTCATCTGGATTGTTTCCACAACCTGAGTGTTGTACTAAACAATGCAACAAATACAGGTGCACATATATCCTTCCAAATTAATGTTTTTGTGTGTTTGGGAGATAGATGTCAAGAAGTGGTGCCACTAGGTCATATGGGACTTTTTTTTTGAGAAATCTCTATATTGATTTCCATAGAGAGTGAACCAGTTTACATTCCCATCCACGGTGAATGGCGAGGATTCCTTCTTTACCACATCCCTATCAACACTGGTTATCTCTACACTTTTTGAAAGTCTAGTGATATCTCACTGATATCTCACTGTTGTTTTGATGTGCATTTTCTTAAGAGTCATGATGGATGTTTTTCTTTGGGGTAATGCCTGTTCATCTCCTCTCATTTTTGTATGGGATTATTGGGTATATTTTTGGTTAAGTTTTGTATGCGCTTTAAGAATCTTGGATATGAGTCTCTTTTTTTATGTATTGTGTGCAAACATCTTCCAATTCTCCATGATACCTCAGAAAACATGTCATGAGGCTGAAGAGATGGTACAGCAGGTACAGCGCTTGTCTCTCATGTACTTACCCCAGGTTTAATCCCTGGCACCACATGTTGCTCACTAAGCACTGCCAGGAGCAACCCCTAAGCACAGAGCCAGAAGTAAGCCTTGAACACTGCTGGGTGTGGCCCAAAAACAAACCAAAAAAAGCATGTCAATCAGAACTACATTAATGCGCCTGTTTTACACTCCGTTTTCCCTTTCTGAATTCTCTGTAGCTACATACCCATTTTAATCAGTTGCCAGTGTAGAACACACATGTAGAAAGATTCAGATTACTAAGGTAAAATATGTTAAGAAAGACTTGCCCACCCCATTCTATCCCCTGCAATGATGATGAAAAACTATAAAGCATTGTAGGTAAATTCTAACTCTCCTTCTGATTCACCTTTCCTAACTACTGTCAAACTATAACAAGAAAATATTCACTGAAAGCATGTATGACGCAAAATATTCTGAAATCCAACACAATTACTTATATTAAGGGGGAGTAATTACTAACTACAGTTCTCATAAAAATTTCTTAACCTCTGCTCTAACTTCCTTTAAAGAGAAAATTCAAAGATCAAAACCACTGACAGGCTAACTTCTTTGATAGCTTGTCATACACCATGGCTGACCAGGGAATCAATATTTATGACACCAAAATAAAAGCATAATGATACATGCTTTTAAAGTTAGATTTTGGTAAAGTTTCTAAGTCTAAGAAACAAAACAGAAAACTCAAGCAGTACTAAGAGTACTCAAAATGGAATAATGTAATTTCTGGGAAATAGGTTTGTAATCAGTAGATACCTAAAACCCAGTATGAACTATACTTCCCTTAGATGGGTATTATTTCAAGTCTATGAATAAGAGTCAAGATTTAGAGAACTCTGAAAACCTATGCAAAATATCACACAAATGTATGCATGTGCATTTTGTCTGGGGAAAGGGCTCAGAGCTTTCATCAAAATCTTAGGGACATTTTGCCCAAGAAAGTTTAAAGGAAATACAACACTTGCCAGAGCCTTTGTTAGAATGAACCTGCTGTATATTTAGTCAACATCCATTTATTTTTTAAGCTATTTTAGGCAGTAGGCGTTATACCCACCAACTGCCCCCTGGCACTGTGTTATCCCATCAACGGCCAAGTCCCAGAGACTATAAAACCCACCTCCCAGAAGCGACCTCTTATTA
Source organism: Sorex fumeus (assembly GCF_029834395.1). Classification (NCBI taxonomy): domain Eukaryota; kingdom Metazoa; phylum Chordata; class Mammalia; order Eulipotyphla; family Soricidae; genus Sorex; species Sorex fumeus. Next base: position 38,956,135 of record NW_026606063.1, on the reverse strand, counting down.
TCTAGTTCTTACTCTTGGAGAACCCGGCAGGCTACCGAGAGTATCCTGCCCACATGGCAGAGTCTGGCAAACTCCCCATGGCATATTCAATATGCCAAAACCTAGTAACAATGATGGGTCTCATTCCCCTGACCCTGAAAGAGCCTTGAAAGGCACTTTCTAAAATCTCAGGGCTAGGACGAAGGAGAAGTTACTGGTGCCTGCTTGAGGAAATCAATAAACAACAAGATGACAGTGATACAGTGACAGGCAACAAGCAGCCACCATGTTTGGTCCATAGTCTACTGTCAACATGTATCTACTATCCCAAGCGATCCCTCCAACTATCATTTATTTCATGCTCCTCTCTCCATCCCAGCTATCTTTTCCCCTAACACACGAGATCAGCTATCAAGCTGTGGTGCAGTCCTCCTGACCCTTATTTTAACTGTTCTTGGGTGTTAGTCTCCTATTGTGTTACTTTATATTCCACATATGAGTGCAGTCCTTTTAACGCTCAGGCCTCAATGATGGGCTAATGTTGAATCAAATATCACCCACAACCACTCATTCTGCTCTCTACCCACACTTCACGCCAATGCTGGCCCCCTTTCCCAATGTTTGTAGATTATCTAGAATAGATGATTCTTGGGCTGGAGCAATAGCACAGTGGGTAGGGCATTTGCCTTGGACACAGCCGACCCGGGTTTGATTCCTCCGCCCCTCTTGGAGAGCCCGTCAAGCTACCGAGAGTACCTTGCCCGCACGGCAAAGTCTGGCAAGCTACCCGTGATGTATTCGATACGCCAAAAACAGTAACAACAAGTCTCACAATTCATTGTGAGACATTACTGGTGCCCACTCGAGCAAATTGATAAACAACAGGAGGACAGTGCTACAGTGCTATTTTACAGTCTAGTGGCCAAAAGAGAATTGGATAAAAGTGAGGGGTTTTTAAAAATCCATTTTAACCATTGGATAAGAAATTGGTTTTATCCAAATGATTCACTGAGGTTTGTTGCTTACTATAAAAGAAAAAAAAAATCCACAATGCTACTATTTCTATCCATAAGCCCAAAGTATCTGAAATCTTAAAGGGAAAATTTTTCTTATAGTCTAACATATACAAAGGGAAAAAAACTAAATCAAAAGTACAATCTTTCCACATTTTTTGTCTAGAATTTTAAAAACTCCAAATGACCAGATGACTTAGAGACGAGGATATCACAGTAAGCTGTGAGCATAAGTGAAACCCAGTAACTAGTGAAATGGTTTTTCTTATAGACTTGTTCCCCTGGTGTCATAATGATACCAAAGGTGCATGTCTCAGAGCACCTATACACCTTTCCAGTAACAGAAGAGTACGTGAGCAGCAAACCTAAAGAGGAATCAGAAAGATGCTACAGTCTGTCAAGGTGCGTAAAGTATACAAATCTCCATCCAGATTGAGCTGGGTTCAAAGCTCAGAGCTCATAAATATGACAGACACCACTGGGTCGATAGAAATTCTCAAAAAAAAAAATAATCTGTTAAGACAGACTGCTTTCTGTCTCCATTAAATATATAGTCCATCCACCTTTTTAACTATCACTACATATGTACAAAGAATCTCTGATTATTATTACTCATCATTCCCAGTCTAATAACTTTTACCTTAACAAATGTATCTGCAGTGATTGTAAAACAATGCTTTAGAGCCTATCCCTTACTACCCATCTTTAAACTGTCTGTGAATATTTAAACAATATAAGTTGTCCAAAACAATTTCATAAAATAGCCCCTACCTTTGCCCAGCACACTTCCATTACATTACTATATCAAGGACCAAGTCTCAATTAGCCACTATCTGACCCTTGTTCACTTTCTTCCCTCCCCTCCTCCTGCCAAAGTTTGCCCTTCCTGCCAAAGTTCAGCACTTCCTAGAAAAGTCTCACTGCCTGTTTGATATTGTACTTCACTTTAGTCACCAAAGGAAGAATTTACAGGTGCTTGGCCCCATCTATAAGACCATGACCGAAATCTGACCTCCTGTTACAATACATGAACTCCTGCCCTACTGATAAGGATGGCAGATATAAGTAGGATTTTTCAAATAATCCTTTGGGAATTTATAAGCAGCACAGCCATAAAAGGGGGGTGAATGGAAGGTCGGTTTCACTAAAAATAATAAATATTGCCATGTTTATTCAAAGTGTGCCTTGTTATCCTCCAGGCCAAAAGTTCAGATAAACACTATTGTAAATGACAAAATATTAGAACTTTTTGTTACTTCTGTTATGATCCTTCCGTTGGACACCAATAGAACTGTTTTCCCTTGAATAAGCCCCAGCCCTGATATTGTATAACACTGCCTGAGAACAGAATGCTGGATTCATTTGTAGGTCAAAAGGAGGGTAGTTATCTTTCAAAATCAAAAACAAAACATGTATTGGGTATTAGACATTACTAATAATAAATGTGAGCGTTTTAAGAAGGGATGAATAAAACATGGTACTTGCCCTAAAAGAGCTTACAATCTTTTGAGAAAAAGAAAACACATATTTAGGATATGGTGATACAATACAGTAAGCACTAGTGTGAATATGAATTGAGTCATATAATAGTTCAAAGGGCAAGGGAGTTCACTGACCTCAATCATCAGAAAAATTTACAGAGACATAAGAATAAAATAAAAATGAGTCAGTAGAATAAAAGGAAACAGAACAATAATTCAAGAAGATACCCTAATATTTTATATCATAACCCCATATTTTATAACATAAGCCCCCAAAAAGAAAGGATGATAAACATGAATTAGAACTGCACTCAAAGAACCAGAAAAATTTTTGGAATCATTAAAGCATGGTGGTATTAGGAAATACTGAAGTCAGGACACGGCAAGTCTATATTTCTATATGCTATATTCTCTTCTATTCTTCTATATTTTACTTCACAGGTGACCAATCAGAAAATTTTAAACAAGTTACATAATCTTAAATTTTTATGATATATCACTATATAGTAAGAAGAGAATTAGGAGTTTAAGATATAAATTAGGGAGGTCAGTTAAATGGCTATTTTCAGTAATCCTGGTGAGAATCTGAATTAGAGCAATAATTTTTGGATAGGAGAGGATGAGATAAAGTCAAACCATATTTAGGAGGTAACATTTACAAAATTTGGATATCTGGATAGGGCACTGGAGGAAAAGAAAAGTTTATGTTCCTAGCTGGAGTGGATAGGTAATGCTGTCATTACCTAAGATAACTGTAAATTCAGAAGCAAATTTTAGGGAATGGGAGATAAGGAGTCTGCTGGTAAAACACAGAGTTTATACTGCTTATGGAACATATGAACAGTTAGGTACAGTAAGTAAACTATTATATATAGAAGTCTGAAGCTCACAGGAAACCTGAGATGTGAAAATAAAGGTTAGAAAGTCATCAGCACTTTCAACCATGAAAACAGATTATATCATTCAAGAAAGGCAGAAAAGAAAATGGAGAAGTAGGACAAAGGCAGAACCCTGGGAACACTGATGGATACAAAGAAGTAGATCCCACAAAAACTGACACAGATAACAACTATCAACATGGCTGGTAGAGGAAAAGGAAAACATATTGCAATGGAAGACAATGGGATTGGGAGTTTTAAGGAACTGAGTCCAAAGTAGAAGAAAGGTCCAGAAAGATTATGACTCAGGACAGTGGTACAAATAGAAGATAGACTAGAATGATAAGAGAATGCAGAATAAAACAGAGGCAGAATGGTCAAGAAAAAAATGAATAAAATCAACCAGGTGTATGCTCTCCAGCCCTGAATGCTCCATTCCCAAATCTTTTCTTAATGCTTAACAGCAATTATATTAGGAAATAGGAAAACATTTATGTTACAAATCTTTATATGAAGTAACCCATTTTTAAGAATCTCTGCAGTAAACTTTATTAGGTGCTATTTCATCAACATGCAGAAATGCAAATTAGTGACAAGAATGTGGAAACAGAAGTGACAAAATATAGCCCTATAGAGACTTTAAATAAGAATGCAAGTAGCTGGCTGTAGAAATAAAACAGGAGTTACGGTGCCTGCCTTGCACACAGCAGGCCCTGGTTTGATCCCTAGCTCTGCATGCAGTCTCCCAAGCACTGTCAGAATTGATCCCTGAACACACAACCAGAACTAAAAGAGTAAGTCCTAAGGCCTGCTAAAGTGGTTGTCTCACCCCTCCTAAATAAATAAATAAATAAATAAATATATTCAAATTTCTCTGGTGCTAAAGAAAGAGGCAGAACATGTATAACTTCTTGAGTTTCTATAAAAATATGTAAAACTATCATTTCACTGGCAATGAAAACAAAAACAGAAAGAAACAGATGGGACTATGTCAAAAGTTTCTGCATGGCAAAAAAAAAGATATCTTGCACAAAATAAAAGACATTCTACTGAACGGGAAAAAAAATATTTTGACATAGTATAATGTAGAAAGGATTAATTTCCCAGACTGCATACAGCAATTACAGAATTCAATATTGTCAGAGAGATAGTACAGCAAGTAAGGCACTTGCCTTGCACATGGTCAATCCAGACTCAGTCCCCAGATTCCAATAGGGTGCCACCAAGAGTGATTCCTGAATGCAGAGCCAGGAGAAACCTCTGAGCACCACCAAGTGTGGCCCAGAAACAAAAATACAAAACAACAAAAAAGTTCACTACAAAATAAAAAAAAAAAAACTCATCAAAAACAAATTGGGAGAGAAAAGCTAAAGAAACACTTCCTCAAAAAGAGACATAAAGGTGGCCAAAACGAATATGAGAAAGAGCTCTTCATCTCATCATCACAGTTAATTGGGCAACTGCAAATCAAATCAACAAGATGACACCTGACACTGCTGAGAGTAGTGTACATTAAAAGAATGGAACAGCCAGGGCTCACAGCAGCACAGTTGAAAAGACCCTCAGTCATTGCTCTGACTTTCTCTGGTTCAGCCTCTATAACCTCACTCGTATGTGGAGGATGATGAAACAAAGCAAGGGAATAAAAAATTCCCATGGAAGAAAATCCTGAGATGCCTCCAACAGTGCAGTAAACTGAGATTGTGAGAGTGGGACTGTGGGGAAGGGAACTTGGAGCTATGGTGGAGGGTTAATAAAAGTGGGGGGTGGGGGTGTAAAAGAGTAGGACAAGTACAAAACAATATATGGAAACTCTCATAAGCCATGTTTTTCTGTCACAGTCACGGTCCTCCCGTTGTTCATTGATTCGCTCGAGCAGGCCCAGTAACGTCTCCTTCGTGAGGCTTGTTGTTACTGTGTTTGGCATATTGAATACGTCACGGGTAGCTTACCAGGCTCTGACGTGCAGGCGAGATACTCCCGGTAGCTTGACGGGCTCTCCGAGAGGGGCGGAGGAATCGAACTCGGGTCGGCCACGTTGGCTGCGTGCAAGGCAAACGCCCTACCCACTGTGCTAATGCATAAGCCATGTTATCCTAATAAAATTAATTCAAATTTTAAAAATAAGGTTTTTTACAATAGCAAATGCACTAAGATGTTTCCTAAGGTATTTAGTTATTTGAACATCTACACCCTTGCATACTTAGAAAAATTTTATTGGTTTCAAATTCCAATTTAAAATAAAGCTAAAATTTTAATTTTTAAAAAACCTAAAAAACAAACATGAATTTTTAAAAAAGAAGCTGGGATCTTATTTCTAATTCAATGTTTTCAAAACTAGGAAACTATGGGTGGGGAAAGAGCTATTTCTGCCTTGTAAACAATATTTATCAAACTAATTGAAAATTTATGAATACCTATCAATAGGCAGAATATCCACTGAATACCAGTGAGACACTTCATTTTACTTGGGCAGTTAAAGGTCCTTCTATTCAATCCTAATTTTTTAGAACTCCATAACCTCTGTTTTTTTCATATATATACAATTTTTATTCATGGGAGCAACTAGAACCTCTAGCTACATGTCTTAATTTTACACAAGAACTTATTAAAATATCAACAGCATGCTTACAGGTCAGCATCAGAGATACATAACTTGCCATATTAAATTAAATGCTAATTATCTGCTAGAGAGTAAACTGGGCAGTCTTTATAGAGTATCTTTAAACTTTTTGGGGGGTCTGGGTATTTCAGCCATACCTGCCAGTCTTAGGGGCTACTCCCAATTTGATGCTCAGGGGACCATGCAGTACTAAAGATCACATGTGAGCCAAAACTATCTCTCCAGCTCTAAGGAGATAATTCTTATCATACTTCATTTCCAAGAAAGCTAAAGTTTAGGTGACAGGACTAATATTACACATACAAACAGCTGCTAACTATACAAATAAATTACTCTGATAAATTATAATTAGAGATCCTATCTGAGAAATTTTCCCATTGTTACATTTTTCTATACTATAAATTTTATCAAAGCTTACAAAAACCAGCAGAGTGAGGATATATAGTACTATTGGCATATCATTCAAGATTCTAACTTTTCTCCTAGCAGACTGTAATCTTTCAGAAAACAAAAGCCTTTGACATACTTGACATACTTATATATCTTTGCTTTTCCAAATTCATTTATGTAGAAAAGAAATTCAATAAGCACTTGCTGGATAATTAAATGAACATTAGTATTTAAGTTAGCATATGCAAACAAGAGTACCGAGTGGTTTAGCTATCACTTATTAATTTATTCAGCTAATATATTTGAATACAAGTACTATTGTTGCTACCGAATACAATCAACTATTCTTTTTCATAGACTTTACACAATTTAAGAGGAAAATTTAACTGGATTTTGCAATTGCCTCTTACAATAAACTTTGAAATTTGATGCAAATGTGCTAATTTTTCTATACACATTTGGATTAAATACAACACTGTGAATTTCCATTAACCATTAAAAAATCCAAATGCTTAATCAAAATCATGGAAGCAAGATGACATGGGTAAAAGGAGGAAGAGTGAGGCAAAGGAAAAATGCATACGACTGCATATGTAACTTGTACGTAATTTTCAAGAAAAGGTAACTCCTAAAGTATTTTCATGAAACAGATAAGAGAAAGAAGTCAATCTAATAATAATAACATAACACAATTACAACCACATAAGAATAAAACAAAAAAGTATTCTCAAAGGTCTGTGTTACTTATTCTCATACCTATATATGAAAAAAATGGCTAAAAATTGAAAGGAATGATTTTCACAAGGTATTATAGAAAAAACAGTAGTGTATCTCATACAGTTGAATTGATCTTAAAATGCAATGATGACCCCCAAGTACTGCTGAGATGGCCCTGATGGTCCTAAGCAGGAGCATCTGAGCTCATTATATCCACAGATCCCAGCAGTCAACAGGAGAGTCAGTTGGCCAAGAATCAGCAGAAGTGGTCTTCAAACCTCCTGAGCAACACTTGGGAGCTTTTCTCCCCAGAAAATTCAAGGATGGTTTAATAATTTACCACTGAAATTCTCCACATGCATTACATCAAATACATCTACATATGTGGAAAAAAATTCAGTAAGATTTCAAAATCAGGGGCTGGAGCAATAGCCCAGCGGGTAGGGCATTTGCCTTGCACGCGGCCCACCAGGATTCAATTCCCAGCATCCCATATGGTCCCCTGAGCACCACCAGGAGTAATTCTTGAGTATGTATGAGCAAAGTAACCCCTGTACATCGCCGGGAGTGACCCAAAAAGCAAAAAAAAAAAAAAAAAAAATCTCAAAACCATGCTTTTATTTATTTTTTTTTAAAAAGGGGGGTAGGGTCAGGAGTCTCAAAAAATTAAATGAAAAGTATTTTTAAACCTATTGTAAATATCAGTCCACAAAGAAAGTTTTAAACATATCATCTTATTAATAAACTATGGGTGATTCTAAGAAATATAATAAAACAAAGAATAGTGAGATATATAAATAGGAAAAGAAACAAGTCATTATTTACAGACATTATAATCAAGTACATAGACACTGTCTCATAAAACAAACCAAAAAACTTTACTAACTGAAAGGAATGAGCAAGGAAGCCAGATACAAAATGAACTTACAAAAATGATTATTTCTCCTCAAAACAGAAATTGTTAACTATAAAATGAATCTATAAGTATTTTGCTATCAAGCTTAAAAAAGAATCCCGAATAAAGTTAAATTACAAATAATTTATTTATTTTTGTTGTTGTTGTTTCATTTTGTTTTCTTTGGGGGCTCGACCCAGAGACTGGGGAGGTGAGAAGGCCACTCCTGGTGGAGCACAGGGGACCACATAGCACTTGGAAAAAAACCGAGCATCCTTCACAGAAGCACACACTTCAATCCTTCAAACTATTTTCCAAACTAGATCCTATCCATGAATAGGATGATTCATCATCATACAATTACTCCCAAAACTTTTATACATTTAAACAAAATAAATAAAAAATCTAGAAGTATTTTGTTTTATGAACTCAAACTAATCTTAAAACACATATAGAAAATAGTTCTGACAATATTGAGGGAAATCTTAAACAGAGAAACAACAGAATTGTTTTATTCTTCATATATTTATATTAAAAGAGCAAATGTTATAAAATATTGAGGTCAGAAATAGATTCATCTAAGTATGGTAATTTAGTTAATGTCTGAAATAATATCAGAAATCTATTATGTATTATAATCTTGGTGGTCGTTATGTAATAAAATAGACTGATGAAACAATATATAACATAGATAAAATTGAAGTTGTGAGACTTGTTGTTACTGTTTTTTGACATATCGAATACAGAGCCTGGGAGCTTGCCAGGCTTTGCTGTGTGGGCAAGATATTCTCTGTAGATAGACAAATGGGACTATCTTAAACTAAGAAGCTTCTGTACCTCAAAAGAAACAGTGACCAAAATACAAAAACAGTATACAGAATGGGAAAGGATATTCACCAAATACACATCCGATAAGGGGTTGATATCAAGGATATACAAAGTACTGGTTGGACTCCACAAAAAGAAAACATCCAACCCCATCAAAAAATGGGGAGATGAAATGAATAGAAACTTTCACAAAGAAGAAATCTGAATGGCTAAAAGGCACATGAGAAAATAACTGGCAATAGGTTCTCTACATCATTAATCATCAGGGAGATCCAGATCAAAACCACAATGAGATATCATTTCACACCACAGAGACTGGCCCATATCCACAAGAACAAAAGCAATCGGTGCTGGCGCAGATGTGGCGAGAAAGGGACACTTCCTTCACTGTTGGTGGGAATGCCAACTGGTTCAGCCCTTTTGGAAAACAGTATGCACGATTCCCCAAAAATTAGAAATTGAGCTCCCATTTGATCCAGCAATACCACTCCTGGGAATATATCCCAGAGAGGCAAAAAAGTATAGTCAAAGTGACATCTGCAATTGTTTGTTCATTGCAGCACTCTTTACAATAGCCAGAATCTGGAAAAAAACCTGAGTGCCCGAGAACAGATGACTGGTTAAAGAAACTTTGGTACATTTACACAATGGAGTACTATGTAACTGTTAGAAAAGACTAAGTCATGAAATTTACATACAAGTGGTACTACTTGGAAAGTATCATGTTAAGCGAAATGACTCAGAAAGAAAGGGATAGACATAGAAAGATGGCATTCATCTGGGAAACATAAAGTAACAAAATAGGAGACTAACACCCAAGAATGGCCGAGATTAGTACCAGGAATTTTACTCCTCACACATGCTAGGGGAAAAGGGAGCTCAGATAGAGAAGGGAACACCAAATAAAGGTGTTGGGAAGATCCTCCCAGGATGGGAGAAGCATGCTGAAAGTAGACTATAGACCAAACATGATTGTCACCCATTGCCTCTTTTGCAAACCACAACACCCAATAAGAGAGAAAGAACAAAAGGGAATGCCCTGCCACAGAGGCAGGGTGGAAGGGGGGAGATGGGGGGTGGGAGGCATACTGGGATCTATGGTGGTGGGAAATGGGCACTGGTGGAGGGATGGGTATTTGATCAACTGAAACCCAAGCACAAAAATTTGTAAGTCTGCAACTGTACCTCATGATGTCTCACTAATAAAAATTAAAAATAAATAAATAAAGGCCAAAATAGGCGCTGGAGCTTGCCGGGCTCTCCAAAAGAGGCAGAGAAATCGAACCCAGGTCGGCCGCATGCAAGGAAAACACCTTACCTGCTGTGCTATTAAAAATAGCAAAATAGCAATGAATAAAAATTAAATAAAATAGAACTAGAACTTTGAATGAATAACTTTATAACTTATTCTTATAAAATTTGTAATTAGGGCTGGAGCGATAGCACAGTGGGTAGGGCGTTCGCCTTACACGCGGCCAACATGGCCGACCCGAGTTCGATTCCTCCGCCCCTCTCGGAGAGCCCGGCAAGCTACCGAGAGAATTTGATATGCCAGACACAGTAACAACAAAGTCTCCAATGGAGACGTTACTGGGCACGCTCGAGCAAATCGACGATCAACGGGAGGGCCTTATAAAATTAAACATAAATTAACTCATAATTTAAAAGCACATATGTACACAAAAGTGCTACATAGTTTTCATATATAGTTTTCTACAAATAATACACACTGCCAGATTACCAGTTTATTAAAAGTACTATACTGCTTGCATAAATTAAAAATATGATTAATAAATCCATTGGAGAAAGTTATCACCACCATAATGATTCCGGAATGCAGAGCGAAGAGTAGCCCCTGAGCATTGCCGGGTATAATTCAAAAACTGAAAATAAATAAATGCACATACGAACACAAAAATACTATACAGTTTTTAAAATCACAAACACAATAATATGTTAAACTTGACCGAGTTAGTATACTCGGGGATGAGTATGATAAAAAGATATGACATAAAATGATAAGAGCATGTGACAAACTAAGCTGCATATGATTTAATTCTCTATACATTGTCCATTTAAGTATCTTTGTACATATCTATATTTAGCTTCATCTTTATAGAACAAGGAATGACAGCAAGGATAAAAAGGAGCAGAGAGGAAGAAGATCAGCGAGTCAGAAAGCAGTTAAAGAGGCGGAAGGAGAGAGGAGAAGGAGAAGGAAGGAGAGGAAACGATTCAATACTTCTTAAACCAGTGGACTGGACAGTGGGTCATTACATCCCCAGACCAATGTCTCAAATTGTTTGGAGTAATGACTAATCGACACCTGGTTAAATATCTGAATAAGGGAATTGGAAAACCACCCGGGAAAAACATAACAAAAACAAATATATTAAAACTAAACTGATAGAGGCTTCACTGTACAATGCTTAAAAAAAAAAAAGCATCAATACTAGACATGACATCAGTTGTCTTTACCTTAGCTCCAGAATTCAATATTCCTGAGTAACACTGTATCAGTATATCTGCATGTATCACCAAGAAGAAAAGTGCTATTCCTTAGAATACAATCATATAGTAATATTTCCCTCAGAAAGATTTCCCTTAGATTTCATAGATTTACATGACACAAATGGTTGTCAACAGAAATAAAAGAGTAAAAATTTTTAAATATTATTGCAATATATAATGCTAATTAAATAACTAAATTAAGAGTGGAAATATGAATGTGACTGTCTCTAGGTTAAATCTGATTATATGTTGATAATTAATAGAAATTAATGTCACTATAGCATAGTGGATGGAAAATAAAACACTCAAAAAGAAATAAATGTTTCTTAATAATCAATGAATACTCCTAAAATAAGCCCCATTTATTTACTTTAATGAAATGAAAAACTATTAGAAACTTTTGTAATTTAATAAATAACTTCATTAGGCAAAGCCAGAGAAAGACTTACCAGGACAGAATATATATGCAGACATCGATAAACAGGAGAAAAATCCACCAACTCTTGAGCCCCAGGTACCTGCAAACAGTGCCAAATTTATCACATAATATTCAAACAAAGCTATTAATATTTTATTCATTTTTACTCTAAAGTGTAGAAATAAAATTTTAAGGTCAACACTAGCTTCTAAGAGAAGTAACAGAAAGCAAACAAACTACGCTCTCAAAAATCTAGTTTTGGTATTTTAATGATGGAATTACTCAATTGACAACATTACCAAAAAAGAGACAAAGAGCAGAAGGATGGATAGCAAAGCGGAGAAAAAGGTGACACTAATTTTGCATCTGCTGCTCGAGCTGTATCTTGAATCTATTACCTCCCAAGGAAAATAAAAAGAAGCCTGGTATGTGACTTTGATGACTTAACTTTGTCCTCTTCTTAGATAAATGGTAAGGTAGACCACATTTTAAAAAAAATGACTAAGTGGCAGGGCTGAAGAGTGAGTTCAATGAGCTGGAGCATATGCTTTGCATGTGGGAGGCCAAGGTTCAAAACCTGGTACCACATATGGCCCCCAAGCACAGCCAGAAGATATCCCCACTCACCAAGCCAGAAAGAGCCACTGTGCATAACCGTGTATGACCCTAAATACAAAAATCAAAAACATGAAAACTCAGTGGCAGTGGCTAAAATTAAAACTTGCTGTCCAGATAAATTCATTGGTTTTCCAGTCAGTTTCTGAAGGGCAAGGGAATTGGTGAATATTAGCTAAGGGTGGGGTGGGGTGGGGGAGGGTGGAATCATGAATGGAAAGGCAAACCTAGAAGTAAAAATAGGAAAGTGTTATCAAAATAATTCATACACATAAAAACTAGACAAAAAACGTCAGGAAAGAACTGGTGTATAGTCTGTTATGTGACTTGACAGTAGGTAAGTCACAATTTACCCCAGCCTCAATTTCCTCGGCTAGAAAAAGAAACTGTCCTTTGTGTAACAGGGACTTATTAGGAATAAAAAGAGAACCAAAGTAAATATTGAACAAAAGAAAACGAAGCATAAAGTAACAGAGAAAGTTATAAAGTAATCAAAACAAAGGAGAGACTGAAGTCTTTACCAGTAATTCATCAGAATACAAGCAGACATGTCTAAATTGGGTTGTGTTGACCAAGACTGCTCTCCCCTATTTCATGGAGTAAATCTTATTTCCTTTGAGAATATAGTTCCCTCACCAATCCGCTTTTCTTAATAAATATTAATCTACTTCAAAAGCATAATGCTTACTTTGTTTTCCCTCTGGAACCCTCATATCTTTGTATATATTGATTCAAATTTATTCACTGTTGTGTTTGTTTGCTTTGTCTCAATAAGGGACAAAGTAGATCTATTTCAGAATCTGGCAATGCTATATATTTTAGGCACTCAATACAGACTTTTCCTATGATTTTATATGTCAATTACATCCCAGTTTAAAAAAATTATGCAAAAACTGACAAGGTGTTCAAGAGCTTTTACCCTGCTCCAAGCATACTCTTAGCATTGCAAAATTACTGAGAAAAATGTTAAGCACAGTTGCACACCACACAGCTAAAGAAAATATTTGAAAGCACATATGAATTACATAACTTCGAGACTATAAAGGATCTCTCAATTATATCTTAACAAGACAAACAAAAACTTATTTGCACAAACCCCTAGTTTGTGCAAGTTTTTTTCTCAAGGAACAAAGGCGAAACATTTCATAAAGTTATCTCGGCAACATTATTTAAGGTACAATAAAATTACACACGCAAGGACCAGAGAGATAATATAGTATGTAAGGCACTTGCCTTGCAAACAGCCAACCCTGGTTCAATTCCCTGCATCCCATAAAGTCCCCCAACATTTGCCAGGAGTGACTCCTGAGCATAGAGCTAGAAGTAAGCCCCAAGCACTGCTGGGTATGGCACCCAAACAAAAACAACAATGAACAACTAAATAATAAAATAATAATAATACACATGCATATAAAAAATACAAGAAATGTTTAAAATTTTGATTTGCATAAAAACAAAACTTTTCTTTAAATAGAGCCAATGATTATAATTACTACAAATACATAAAAAAAAAAAAGGTAAAGGCCCTCCCGTTGATCGTCGATTTGCTCAAGCGGGCCCAGTAACGTCTCCATTGGAGACTTTTGTTGTTACTGTGTTTGGCATATCGAATACTCTCGGTAGCTTGCCGGGCTCTCCGAGAGGGGCGGAGGAATCGAACTCGGGTCGGCCATGTTGGCCGCTTGTAAGGCGAACGCCCTACCCGCTGTGCTATCGCTCCAGCCCCACTACAAATACATATCCAAAATAATTAAAAAAAATTTCTTAACTATGACAACTTGTATTCTAACTTTGTTTCTTAGCTATGACAAATTCTATCCTAACTATGTTCCTCATGAAGTTATCAGTCTAGTTTTGCTTTGACTTAGAGCCAGTCTCATTCAACAGGAAAATGTTCTGAACTATTTCACAGATATGGCCCTTTCGCAGGTGAGGCCCTCCAGTGTAGAATGAGCATCCAGAACTCGGGATCAGCCACCCTAAAAAAATCTACAATGATTAGTAAATGGAAGTCCTTAAAAAAAAACAGAAATTCAGTAGCTAATGGGCTAACACAAGTTTGCATAGGTCAACTGAAACTTACATTATGTTTAGAGAGGGGACAAAGGCCCTTCCTGTCATCTCCAATAAATATTTATAACCAAACCTATTCTCTAGGGGGCCGTCTTGACATCATCATATTCTGCTTTAGACTGTTTAAAGTGTCCTGACCCGGAAGTATCGGCCCTGCTAAGTTCTTAACCTCTGAAACCATAATCTTTATGGGCTTCTAATATGACTTCTGAAAAGAGTACACCAAAATCTGGGCAAAAAAAAAAAAAGGGAAAGGAAAACAGCACAGAATGGGGCTTCAGTTCAAAAACTTTACCTCTCCCTCCAAAATAGCCTACTATTTAGAAGTCATTTTTCCTCCTGCTCCCTTCTGTGAGGGGCACTCGGGACACGGTAGGAACCAAGAAGAGCGCTGTGAGGAGAAAGGTATGTCAAGCATGCACTGACTCATGTTGCTTTGAGCTAGATGTGTTTTCTCTGCTTCCAACTAATGAAAAAGAATCACTTACGTCTACGGAAAGGCAAAAGGAGGAGAGCAACACACACTGTACGTGAAGGAATGCTACACTTTGGGAAGGATAAGAAATGAACTTTCAAACCTTGAAATAAATGGGTGTGGGGGAGAAGTGCCAGAACAAAAGGCGATTTTCCCTCACTCGCGTAAATAAGTAAGTCTCTTTCTGCAGTCCACATCTTGCTCCCCATTTAGAACGCTAGCCTGCTGTCAAAGCTGTCTTCATCCCATTTCCTTTACTTGGCCCTTCCCTCAACTTGCGAAGAATGATTCAAGCAGGTTTAAGTTTCAGCTGGGGCAGAGGGAGGGGTCCAAGGACACTTTCCTAAAACTAACAATGATTGTCCCTAATGGTTTCTGTCTTCTAACAAAAGCCATGACTCGGTCTTTATCAGCTCCATCTAATTTTTCCTTTCCAAAGTAAATAACACAGCCCTTGCATTTTACACATGCTCGAGTTTGACAAATCATTATCGACTGAGACTATAACTGATAAGAGATAACTTTGTGGTAGGACGTTGTCATTTCCTCTCATAAGGGCTTTCTTTCTGAGATACAGAAACATGATTAAAATAGTTAAACATTTCCTCTGCCTGGCAGTCAGGAACTCAAGACATTAAGATACTGGAGTCTGTATTTTTCTAGTTCAAATAGATCTACGAAGATACCACAGTAGCCACAAACAGTACACTCAAGATTATCCTGCCTTTTTAACTAGTTGTTTTCCTTAAGAATACACATGAAATAATTTCATCACCAAGGACAGCAGCTGCCTAACTCCCTATATAGTTTCTGAATGGAGAGCATTAGTGCCTTCCTACAACTTAAACATTTATACTTAGGAAGGAGCCTGCCGTAGAGATTCCTGAGTACAAAGTCAGGAGTAAGCCCTTAGCACTGCAAAGTGTGGAGTGTGACCCAAACGCAAACAAAATAATCTCAATAAAAATAGAGATTTTGATTTTTAAATGACGTTCAATTTTAATAGTAAACTGATTTAAATATTGCTGCATGAAATCCCACAAAAAAAATTTTAAAAAAGAGGAGTTGAAAGTTAGTAGATATTGGTAATATCTTAAAAGGCTCACTAGTGAAGGGTGGCAGGGTTGAGAAGCATCTTTAATGACCAGATCCCTCCTTTACTACTGGGCTAGCCTAGCATTAGAAAAGGAGAATAGTACGAGAAAAGATTGCTTGCCTTTCTCCAATCAAGAAGAGTAACAAATGCACTATGAGAGAGTTGCCTACAGTGGTGATACAGAGAACACATGAAAATAGAAATGTATTGGTATGCTCAAGGTCTGCTGTTCACACAGCTGTCCCAGAAGACAGATTCACACACACACACACACACACACACACACACACCTCACAGAGGCCATTATTTTTTCTCTTAAGAAATGCTTCAAAGCCAGTATTTATTACCCAAAAAAGAGCATGATAGAAATCTGCAAAGAATTTAAATATGCTTCTCACTAAAGTGAGTCATTTTCCTTTTAGAAAATACTTTGGGTTGCCACTTTACACAAAACTGTATCTCAGATCAGGTAAATAAATGCAGAGACCTGTAGCCACTTAGGAGCACTAGTTAGATCTCAAGTCATTAAAATGTAACAAGCATCATTCTGATGGAAGAAAGTAACAAATGATTGGTGAAGAAACATTGCTTCTGCATTCAGAGGATCAACTTTGATAACCCATATTATGTCTGGCATCCAGGAGACACCCAGCAAACATTTTTCAACAATGTGATTGTCTGTGTGTGGCTTACAAGGCTTCAGAGAAAAGAAGTGTAAAATTTATTTGGACATGAGCTTTCCCAAAGCTGGACTAAACACCACTGGTGCATAAATAGACCTGGGATTCCAAGTGACAATAAGTAGCAAAAGTGATCAAATTCTGATATAAACAAATACTGAGCTATTTTGTTGCACATCTGAAATTAAAGTTACATGTCACATACCTAACTAAAACACAGCGCAAAAAAAAGAGGGAAAAAAATCTTACTTTAAAACTTTTCTGTGCGTGGGGATATGGTGCCACCAGCAAGTCAATCTGTACCTGTGAGGCAAGTGCATCAGCAGCCTCACGGTGCCTTCAGACTTCCAGATACTTCAAAATTGCTACTGTGCCTTTGGTCAGACCCCAGAAACTTGGGGCAAAGTTTACCAAGAAAGTAAACGGTCAAAAGTTAGGTATGTGGGAGACACACCCACAAACCACCTCCGGCTCAGCTATATAATTGGAGGCATGGCCTCTCTGGTTCCTGATTGAACTGCTTAACGGTCATGATCCCAGAGACTCAGAAACAAATCTTGAAACCCAGTGGCTATTGGCAGACATGTGTCCAGTCCCTGCAGTAGGTTACTGGCGCTGGGCCATCCCAGGTGGGAATAGGTTTTGTGCCTTGGCCTGTTCCCCCTGGCAGCTCAGTAGCTGCCATCCTCCAGAGGTCACTGGACAGTCAGGCTTGGACCCGCAGTGACAAGACACGTGGGCCTCATGGGATGGAGGTGGAGCCGTTCCTTTCCTCCCCACCCCAATGAGATCCCAAGTCGCCGCCCACGAACGGCTTCTCTGGCTCCTGATCAAGCTGCTTAATGGTCATGATCCCAGAGACTCAGAAAGAAATCTCGAAATTCGGCAGCTTTTGGCAAAAATGCTTCCGGACCCCCCACAGTAGGTTACTGTCACCAGGTTACCCCAGGGGGGAATGGATGCTATCCCTATGCCTACACCCCCTTGGTGGCTTGGCGGCCGCCATTCTCCAGAGGCCATTGGACAGTCAGGTTTGAGCCCACAGTGACGAGACATGCGGGGTCTCATAGGATGGGGGTGGAGCCGGTCCTTTCCTCCCCACCCCAACAAAACCCTGAGTCACCACCTATGAACAGCCTCTCTGGCTCCTGATCAAGCTGATTAACGGCCATGATCCAAGAAACTCAGGAACAAATCTCAGAACCCAGCAGGTTTGGGTAGAAATCCCTCCAGATTTAATTATTAAAATTTCTGAATTTCAAAATCACGCAGCCACTACTGCAGCCACGCAACATCATATGTTATTCATAACCAGCAATAGAAAACAAATTGTCCACTTTTGCCTTTTCGGCAGATCTGAGAGTTGGGGTAAAATCCCAAATAATAACGGTGGGTCTGGTGTCAAAATATTAAATGCAATCAAAGTACAGAGAGAGTAATGTGGAAATCATCTGCCACACAGGTAGGGGAAAAGTGGGGATGGGGGTATACTGGGGGTTTTGGTGGTGGAGAATGGGCACTGGTGAAGGTACGGGTGTTTCATTGTATGACAGACTTAAACCCAAAAGCTTTGTAACTGCTCTCACGGTGACTCAATAAATAAAATTATAAAAAATGAAAAAAAAATGTAAGGTGGAGTTCATGCCCAATTCATTCAGCCTAATCAGTGGCTGAATAAGTAGCAGTACTCCTCCATAAAAAAATAAATGAATAAAACTTTTCTGTGCTTACATATATATAAGAATATCTTGAGTAGGGTCTGGAAAAATAGTACAAAGAGAAGGGCTATCAGAGATGGAGCCCAGGCTAGCCAAGGGCAAGGTAAGCACCATACCTGGTGTACTACTGCTCCCGCCGAAAGTTGCTATATCTGGAGGGGGAAAAATATAGAGGAGTTAAGGTGCTGACTCAGCAAGCAGTAGAACCCAGTTTGATCCCTGGGACTGCATATGGTCCCCCAAGCATCACCAGGAGTGGTCCCTAAGCACAGAATCAGGAGCAAAACTTGAGCACTACCAGGTGTGGTTCAAAATCCAACCCCCCACAAAGAAAACAAACAAACAAAAGTTCCTATAAATATTTGTGTATTGGCTTATATATAAAAAATAATGGGTAAATGCTTAGGTATGATATTTCCAGGTCAAACAAGAAGTGTTATGTTCAACTTTGTATTACATTTTGCATTTCCACTGTAATATGTAAGAGTTTAAATTGTTCTATGCTTTGTCAGTACATCATATTGACAATAATTCTATTTTAGCTCATTTTAATTGCTGTGTAGTTGAAATAAATATTAATATATTTTAAAAAGAAAATATTGGAAATAGTAAATGCACTGTCTGAGAGATTAGCTGAATGGCACATTAATGCATTAGTATAAATTGTACAATAAAAGATATGAACAGATGTGTAATAATTTTCAGAATAAAATTTCAAGTGAAAAAATACAAAAAATATACATATATGCTATCAATAATTATGATGTGTAAGGAAGGAGGAAGAGCATGTACATACACACACAAACACACATACGCACACACACATACATACACACACACACAAACTCATGATCCTGGTTGCTAGAGCAGGGCAGAAAGAATAAATAGAACAAGATTTCAGTTACTGAATCTTCTTACATAATATGACTTATGAAATTAATAATGAGAGGAGAACTAAAAAAAACTACCCTAAAAGAAACCAATGATCCTAATTAAATATCATTCTGGTTGCAATCACACAAGGAAAAACCATAGACAAGAGATATTTGAACAAATATTTTGAACTATACAGCCCCAATGAAGTAATTGTAAAATAAGAACTGCAAGGAAATCTTGAGTTTTTTTTTTTTTATGTTTAAACTCTGATTTTTTTCCCCCCTTTATTTTATTTTATTTTTTTTAAAGTTGTAGATTTACAATTTTTTGTGCTTTGGTTTCAATTATACAATGATCAGATACCCATCCCTCCACCAGTGCCCATTTTCCACCACCATGGATAATATCCCTCCCACCCCCATCCCCCCATCCCCCCTGTCTCTGTGGCAGGGCAATCCCCTGTGTTCTCTCTCTCCTTTTGGGTGTTGTGGTCTGCAAAAGAGGCATTGAGTGGCAAACATGTTCAGTCCATAGTCTACTTTCGACATGCATCTCCCCTCCTGGGAGGATCCTCCAAACATCCTTTATTTGGTGCTCCCTTCTCTATCTGAATAGCCCTTTCCTCTAGGATACCCGGCTGGCCTCTAAGTTATGGAGTAATCCTCCTGGTGCTGATCTCAGCTATTCTTGGGTATTAATCTCATACTTTGTTACTTTATATCCCCCAGATGAATGCAATCTTTCTATGTCTATCCCTCTCTTTCTGACTCAAAAATCTTGAGTTTTAAAAGTTTACTGGTTTATGACTGACCCACAATCCTGAAACTACCAACATCTTGGTTTCTAAATAGTAATCTCTAGTAAAAAGAACAAGAAATATCTGGCAAAATTGCTGATCCTGGAGCTGGGGGAGGACGTAGAATTAATGAAGAATATCTGGCACCAGGGCTGGAGTGATAGCACAATGGGTAGGGTGTTTGCCTTGCACGCAGCCAACCCAGGTTCAGTCCCTGACATCCCATATGGTCCCCTGAGCAGCTCCAGGAGTGATTCCTGAGTGCAGAGCCAGGAATAACCCTTGAGCATCACCGGGTGAGATGCAAAAAAAAAAAAAAAGGAAAAAAGAAAATAGAATATCTGGCACCAGGAAAAAATCTAAAAAGACATGTCCAAAGATAATGGATGAGACTACCATAGGCCAAATTTGGAACAACCAGAGAATCAAAATGGTAAGTAAAGATAGAATACAAACAATTGCATGTAAAATAAAATGCCCTACCCGCTGTGCTATTGCTCCAGCCATAAAATAAAATATGTATACCAAAATTGACAAGTTGCTCCAAAGGAAAGAGATAACTGAGCTATAAGCATGTGAAGCAGAAATTCTAGGTAATGAGAAAAGACAAGTAGACATCATAATTGAGGTAAATAATATCAAAATAACAAAATTTTTATGGCATCAATAAAAAATGTTAAATATCATAAATAAATTTGAATCATAAGCTGTGCCAATCAACAGACACTTACATATGCCTAAAATAGCAAAGAATAAGAAAATCAAGGGTTGGAGCGATAGCACAGCGGTAGTGCATTTGCCTTGCACGCAGTCAACATGGCCGATCCGAGTTTGATTCCTCCGCCCCTCTCGGAGAGCCCGGCAAGCTACCGAGAGTATCTCGCCCGCACGGCAAAGCCTGTATTCGATATGCCAAACACAGTAACAACAAAGTCTCCAATGGAGACGTTACTGGGCCCGCTCGAGCAAATCGATGAACAACGGGAGGACAGTGACAGAAGAAAATCAAATCAGAATGTATAAAGCATGCCATATATGTTCATTTAACTTTCTAAATTGTTCTTTTTGTCATTTGAATACAGCATATGCCTATTATTATCATATATATGCCATTGTAGGTAGCCAAAATAATATATATACATACGTGTGTGTGTATGTGTGTGTGTGTATATATATATATATATATATATATATATATATATATATACTGGCCCGCTCGACCAAATCAATGAACAACGGGAGATCAGTGACAGTGACAGTGATATGTATATATATATATATATATATGTATATATATATGTATATATATATGGGGGGAACACAGAGACGTAATATAGCAAGTAAAGTGTTTGCCTTGCATGTGGCCAACCCAGGTTCAATTATCAGCATCCCATGTGGTCCTCCAGCACCACCAGGAGTGACTCCTGAGTACAGAGCCAAGACTAACCCCTGCACATCACTAGGTGTATTCCCCTCACCCATTAAAAAAAGGGGGCGGTAGTAAATATTTTGCATGCAGGTGGCCAGAGCTCAATCCCAAGCACTGAATGACCAAATGGTCCCCTGTGCACTTTTGGGTATACTCCCCCTCCCACAAATTAACAGTTGAAAAACTCAGACTCCTAATAGGTCAATGGATATTGAGAATAAATGAAGTCATTAAGCATTTTTATTTGGTTACCAGTTTTAATGAAAAATAATTGACATGCAGGATCACTGTTTTATGGTACAACAAGTTTGACTTCTTTATGTTGTGTTACGATTACCAGATAGGTTCAGGTACCATCTCCTTTGAGAGGAGGAAAAAGGTTTCTTCGTTTGATGAGAATGCTCGGGATTCTCTTAACAACTTTCCTATGCAACATAGAGGAGTATCAGCTATGGTCATCATGCCATATGTTATATAACTGTAAGTCTGAACTTTTAGGGGAGGGAGTACTTGAGGCAGTACTCAGGGGCTACTCCTAACTCAGTGCTCAGTGGTCACTCCTTGTGTGCTCTGGAATCCATGCAATGGTGGGGGTTAAATCTGAGCCTTTTGCACGCGAAGCTCAGTCCACCGAGCTATCTTTAACAGTCGAAGTTTGTACACACTCTGACCATTAAATTATCTCTATAGCCCAGGTCTGTACGTTCTTAACACTGTCTTCTAACTGTCCTCCTCAATTCTACCCTTCACAACATCTTTTTTTATTTATTCATCAATGATTACTAAGGCTGTTTCCATATCTTGACTACAATAAAGAATGTTACTATGAACATGAAGTGCCAATTTTTTTTGGAATTGGTGTTTTTATTTCCTTTGGATAGAGTCCCAGAGGTAGCAACTGCTGAGTCACATGGTAGTTCTATCAATTTTTTTTAGGGATCCCCATATTGTTTTCCATAGTGGCTGTACCAATTTATAATCCCACCAATTGCAGAATTGTTCCCTCTTTGTTTTTTTCTTTTTGGGTCACACTTGGCGATGCATAGGGGATAGACCTGATTCTGCAGTCAGGAATTACTCCTGGCAGTACTCGGGGGACCATATGGAATGCTGTGGATCGAACCCGGGTCGGCTGTGTGCAAGGCAAATGCCCTACCTTCTGTGCTATCGCTCCAGCCCCAGAATTGTTCCCTCTTCTCCAGTTCATGGCAAAAATGTCTATCTCTTCATTTTTTATGTCAACCATTTTAAACAGGCATGAAATAACATTGTGGCTTCAATGTGCATTATCTAATGGCTAATAAAAACTAATGATATTGTGTCTTTTCATGTACATGTTGAATTTTTATACATTCTCTTCAGAGAAATGTATATTCCCTTGGACATATTTTAATTGGATTATCTGATTTTTTTTTTTTGCTGAGTTGTATCTGTTTGGGGTACTGAACTTGTATCAGTTTTTGGTTTATAAATATTTCTTCCATTCTGTTTTCAGGTTACCATTTTATTCTGTTGATGATTACCTTCTCTATATAGAAACTATTAGTTTGAGGTACCCACACTTGTGTATTTGGAGTTTTTGTAGTCCTATGTAAATTTTAAGATATCTTTTCTACCTCAGTAGAAAAAAATTAGCTTGACCACAACAATAACACAAATGTAATAATAAATTAATAAATGGCCATTGCTGAGGGTTGACACAGGATGGATTATGCTTTCTGAAAAAACCATTTCTATGGTAGAAACATTAAAGCTCATGAGAGGTCTATTTCTACCTGGTTTAGAAAGAGGCCAAGTTAGAAATAGAGACTTTCTTGGGAATTCAACTGACTTTGAAGTTGGCAGCTTTTTTAATTTTTTTTTTAATTTAAGCACTTATAAGCCAACAACTAGTCTGTCAGGTATTTTTGTTCCATGACATACCAGCCTACAACTCTGATTTAAACTCTACAATTCTAATGGCACCTTTATTTCATTTTAGCTGTTGAGGAACAATCCTCATTCTCTATTATCTTCCTGTCAAAGGAGAATTTTACAATAAGTTATTTGAAATTTGGATAAGATAAAAATAATTTTTCACAAGCAATCTGACATTAATTACTGTCAATATTTTATAGGTGAGAAATGAGATGTTCGGAGGAATTGTGCAGTCTGTTCCAACAACACAAAGCTGAAATAATTTGTACCTTTTAAATACAAATCTTGCATTCTTTCTAATTACCTTGTGTTATGGAACAAATTATCTCCCCCTCAAAATTTATCTTAAAGCTCTCATACATGGGTTCCCAGTGAGAGAGCATCTGGAGATAGAGCCTAAAGAAGAGAATTAAAGCTAAATAAAGTTGTGAGGGTAGAAACCTAACCCGAAACCTAACCCAATAAAACTATTGTTCTCATAAAAGAGGAAGACATATCCAGGACATTTACTCACAAATAAGACAATGTTGGAGACAGAATAAGAAGGAGAGAGGCAGAGGAAAAAGTAGTAACACTCCTGGCACTCTGGTCTTGGGACTTTAAGTGAGAAGGCAAATTTTGGTTAAAGTCACACATTCTCTTCTATATGGCAGCCCTCTAAAATAAAGATGCCCTAATACCTCAAAATTAGTATGCCGTCACAATCATGACAACTCAGAAGGCTCTATATAATACAGTGCTTGTATTTAAACTAGCAATTCTATCCTGTTCATTTCATAATTCTAAAAAAAGAAATTGAGATACATCTGTTTGACAGACTTATAGCAGGTGCTTATCTACTGCCATACTTTCTATTACAGATGCAAGAAAAAAGTATCCTCATGCTTTCTGCCAAATTGTGGCAGGCCACACTGAATGGAGGAACACAGGAGAGAAAAGAAAAAAAGGAAGGGTGGGATCTTGAGAGATCTTGAGATCTTGAGAATTAAACTGAACATGGGTAATTTGATCAACAAACATTTGACCTGTACCTTCAGAAGAGTAGTATGAAAACATGGTACTCCTTAACAGTGGATAAACAAAAAACAAGAATATGACATGTGTCATACGTTTGGCACTAAGGAAGATCTGGTCGTGTTGGAGTTCACATTGTGATTGGCCGTGTGCAACGCAAGCACCTTAATCTCTGTATTATCTCTTCTGGAGTTTTCTTTATGCAATAAAATGTTTCCTCATAGGCTTCTTGAGCTTAAAGTATGCTAGGGGACCAGAATCACCCTACTAACCTGGGAGCTCATTAATAATGCAAACTATCAAATTAGCCTCCAATCTGTAGCATCAAAATCGTCATTTTAATATGATTGGAATATCGTTTAAGGTATGAGAAGACCACCTTACAACCTGATTCTTAACTTTGGTCCTAGAGACAACAAGAGTTTCATGAAACCCCTGAAATTTCGTGCAGAATTTTTAATGAGTGAATACAGACACAATTTTTAATAAGTGAACACACACACACACACACATTTTACGGAGGAAAGAAAAAGACCACATGTATTTTTATCAAACTCTCAAAGGACTACATGACCCCAAGCAGATTAAGAATCACTGTGCTACAGGATTCTATGCCACAGTTTAAAAAGTCAAACTATTTGAAAAACTATTTATGCTGCTCTCAATGAGGCCTGTTAAAGAATGACAAGAATGAAGGTCAGAACGTCACAGTGGGTCACGAAAGACCTTATCTGAAGAATTTATTCACACCATGCAAGAACTATGCCAAGAAACCAGTTTGGAGACATCTAAATAAATAATTCTCTACATGAGGTTTGAGATTAAGAATGTGCACTTGAAGAAGATTCAAACTGAGAAGTAAATAAATATAAGGTAGAATTTTTTTAAAGATAGGATGCCATTAGATGACAGTGAAGTGCTGAATTCTTGTTGTAAGAGCTCAATCAGCAAAACTCTACCATGAATTCTGTTTGATTTGGGCATGGCACCATTTAACATGCTAACTTCCAAAGGGAACCATGTAAGATTTCCCTTATGAGGAACCACCAATGTATTTTACCCTTTTTATCTTCTCTGTACTCTAGAATAAAAGCTCAAAACAGAAATATAGTGTAGCACATACATTAAAAATCCATCTGCAGTGAGCGGATGATAAAGAATAACTCCTATCCAGGATATAAGAAGAACTACATGTTTTTTTCATTTTTTCCTTATCATCCTACCATCTTTGGGGGTGGCATGGGGGACATATTATCAGGGACATAACTATCCACTGTCCTCCTATTGTTCATCGATTTGCTCAAGCAGGCACCAGTAATGTTCCCATTGTGAGATCTGTTGTTACTGCTTTTGGCATATCCAATACTCCATGGGGAGCTTGCCAGGCTCTGCCATGCAGGCGGGATACTCTCGATAGCTTGCCGGGCTCTCCAAGAGGGACGGAGGAATCGAACCTTGGTCGGTCTCATGCAAGGCAAACGCCCTACCTGCTGTGCTATAGCTCCAGCCCATCAGGGACATAACTATGTATTTAATTTCTCTTTGGTTTTAGACCATACCCAGCAGTGCTCAGGAGTCTGGCTCTGGATCACTCAAGGTTAAGAAAGCTCTTTGTCTATGTTCCACTTCTTGCACCAGAAAGACAATGCAGTGGGTAGAGCATCTGCCTTGCACATGGCCAACCCGGTTCAAACCCTGGCACAACATATGGTCCCCCCAGCTTTCCAGGAATGATTTCTGAGCAAAGAACCAGGAGTAAGTCCTGAGTACCATAGGGTGTGGCCCCCCAAACAAAAAACAAAAGAAAAAAGGCAACATCTCTCTTTTGGGGGGTGGGGATAGGGGAAGTTTGGGCCATACCTGGTGGTGTTCGGGGCTTACTCCTGACTCAGCACTCAGGAATCGCTCCTGGTGGGACTCAGGAGACAAGATGGGATCCCAGGGATCAAACCTGGGTCAGCTGCATGCTTGACAAATAACCTATCCACTGTACTATCGCTCAGACTCAAAAATAACAATTCTTATTTGTCTCAGCTAACTTAACCTGCCTCCAATTTCAGTGGCTAGTACCTAGATGAGATCTATTGTATTTACTGTTTTTGGCATATCCCAAAGAGGAACTGAAAGAGCTATGCTTGGAGTATCACGCTTCACTCAAGTGAGAGAAAGAATCCAGAGTTCTGACCTCTGTCGACGGTTGAGAATCAGGGACGCTGTCTCGTTTGCCAAGTCATCGAAAATCAAATGGGCTGGACACGTAATGCGATTTGGAGACTGGACTAGAGCAGTTACCGACTGGATTCCATGGGACAACAAAAGATCGCATGGCCACCCACCTACAAGATGGTCAGACTTTTTCATCAAGACCCTGGACTATCGGTTTGAGGCTCTTTGTGTTCCTGGAGTAAGTAGACGCCATTGAGCTACACTAGCACGTGACAGGGATGAATGGAGATGTTACTGGCATCCATTCGAGCACATTGATGAATAAAGGGATGTCAAGTGATCAAGTGATCAAGTACCTAGATCTTTTTCTCTAAGTCAGGTATACTCTTCTCTTCCCTCAAAAAACAGAATCTAGTTATTATTTAAAAAATAAATCTGAAACTTTTTTAAATGATGAATTCGTTTGAAATATAAAGAATTCGAATCAAACATCTTAGTGGTTTTAGTTCCTTAAAATCAGAAACTAGATTTCTATATTAAATTGATCTTTAATATATCAAAGATTGCATAAGCAATATTCTATGGAAATATTTTTTTTAATCACATCCAGAACATACTATACTTAAACCAAAATAGTCTCCCTTGCCCAATTCAAATGTTACCTCTTCATCGTCTTCCTCGTCTTCTACATCCAGAATTCCTGAATCCTGTTCAGACTTGGGGCTAGTGCTTTCCATCTCTGTGTCAAAAATTATATAAGCATCTTTCTTAGATTTTCTCTTGCTGCCAATTCTAGGTTGCTGCAAGACGATGTTATCCAGGTTTCTTTGTTGTTGGGCCTAACATACACAAAAGAAAAAGAAAAAAGAAAGAAAACATAATTAGACAAATCATTTTTAAGTTTAATATGAGACTAACACCCAAGGTCAGTAGAGACAAAGCTAGAAAGATTGCTCCATGTTGGAAGTCTGCCCTACAAGCTGGGGAAGAAGGCAGATGGGATAGAGAAGGGATCACAAAGTCAATGATGGTTGGAGGAATCGCTCAGGATGGGAGATGTGTGCTGAAAGTGGATAAAGAACCAAATGTGATAGCCTCTCAGTATCTATATTGCAAACCATAATGCCCAAAAGCAGAGAGAGTATGGAGGAAATTTTCTGCCACAGAGGCAGGGGTTGGGGTCGGGTGGGGGTGGGGGAGGGACACTGGGGACATTAGTGGTGAAAAATGTGCACTGGTGGAAGGATGGTGTTTGATCATTTTATGACTGAAACTCAATCATGAAAATTTTGTAACTGTGTCTCAGGGTGATTCAATAAAAGAAAAAGAATTTTTTAAGTTTAAATATAGTGGTATCACAAAGAACATACAAAAACAAATTGATTGACATTAACTTTTACTCTCAGAAGTAAAACCAAACATATTAGAGCATATATACCTAACCCTGAAGTTATTCCATTTGACTCTTATATTGTTTTCATAGAAAATGATACTTTTATTATAAGACTTCCTTGAATTTATCTATATAAGAAGTCCCCAAAACTTATTTAACCCTCTGGCTCCTTTTCAGGAAAAGAAAAAAACCTCACTCAGTACCTCCCTGGTAATCTGCCTTCTTTAAGCGAACAGAAAATGTTCCCCAATTGAAGACACAGTTGCTATCCCTACACTGTCCCAGACCCTACTAGAGATGGTGCCACCCACTTTGGGAAACACCATATAAGGTATGAGAAAAATGAAATCTTCCCTTTTTCATCTAGGTGAGAAGGAGATTAGTGCAAAAGACTTAAATACTACTACATACAAGATAAATACCGCACTAAAATCATTATGGCTGGGGAGGAAAGAAAGTAACTTCTAGACTTTGAAACACTTAGAAACAGCAATATGAATGAATATGAGACAACAGACTATTGTCAACATGAAATTTTAAGTGATTTGAACCAATTCATTAACACCACAGAACTTCATTAATCTGTGGAAAACAATTTTAAAGGGTTTCTTCTTCTTCACTTTCTAGTAAAAGGAAGTGTAATCCCTCAGCCTACCCCACAGTCTCCGATGATAGTATGGTTTCAACAGAAACAAAGAGGCGGGGAATGTGACTATGCAGAGTCAACAAAAGAAGTATTAAAGGACAGTATTAAATGTGCCCATGACCTCAGTCAGCTCTCGGGGCATTGAGTCTAAAGGACAAAGGCTTCCTCTGAGGTCACAAGGGTAATTAGTAGTAAAGCAGAAGTTCAAAGTGCGATCAAGTTCCTAATTATGGATCAGTGATCTTCCTATATGACCAACTTCCCCTCAAAGTATTGCAAAGCGTCTTTCCCCAAAACAGGGTCTGCGGTCAAATAAACAAGAAACACCACATGTCTGATTGCCTTCTTGTAGATATACAAGGTATAACAGCAGAATAAAAACTCAGAATTCCTGTTGTAAGGAAACTTTTTAAACTTGGTTTCACCAAACCAGTTGCAAAATTACTTCAAAATGCAACTTTTCTTCCCCCCGCCTCCGCCTTGAGTGCAGTGGGAGTGGGGGGAGGGAGTATGACTCCCAAATAGTGCTCAAGGTCTGGGACCAGTTCCTGTGATAACCTGCCCCTGTGCAAGCCTGGCGGGTGAGTATTCAACCTGGTGATGAGAGCCATGCAGTGCCAAGGATGGGATTGGGAACAGGAGAGCAGAAATGGGGAGAGGGAGTACAAGACACACATTCCAGTTCCTCTAGGCTGTCCCCCCCAGACCAGAACCTTCCCCCTCAAAATAAAAAAATAACACCTCTCATCATCCCAAAATACCAACCTTGAGAAATATGACTTCTCTTAGAATATAAATTCCTTAATCAACATATGCTATTTCAACTCAGTGACAAGTAGAAATTAGAGAAAACAAAGCCTCCAACTACTCTAAGTGACATTAATATATTCAAGATAAATACTAAGTGTCAGACCTGAGCCCAGGCACTGGTTAAATAAGAGCACTATAACAGGGTAGAGGGAAAACTTGAACACTGGGAGTTAGTTTCTGCCAAGAAAATGAAAAGAATCTACATTCCAGAGATTTGAATCAATGGACAAACTTGTCTCTCTGCAATGTACTTGCTCATTGATATTTTCATTTGACTCACATAAAATACATGGCTGGGTAACAAACTTGGAGAAGATACCTCAAAATATTTAAGTTTGTATATTAGACATACCAATCTTACAGTTGTTTAGGAGCCTGTCAGAAATAATACGCTGGCAACTCCACTCAAAATTAAGATTTTCTTCCTCTCTTACTCCCAATTTGAACCTAATGAAAAGGGATCAAGGCCTCTGGGGAGGCACCGAGTCAGGGAGCACTTCCTACAGAGGAAAGCAAGCCCTCATCTTATTTAACCATCTACAGTGGTCCCTTGTCCCTTAACTCCATCCATTCAAGGACAGTTCAGCAAAGCTAAAGCTTTCCAGCGCTTGGAGAGATAGTCCAGCAAGTTAAAATAAAACAACAACAACAACAACAACAAAAAAAAAACACAGAGCTTTCTGTAGACTAGAATTTTACTAAATCCTAAATTGTATATTTTTCTTTATCTAGCAAATCAGAAGGACTCAAAATAATCCACTCTTAAATACTGATATTTAACTTTGAAGTGGAACAACTCTAAAAGAGTCTCATTGATTTATTATTTTTAGTTACCGCCTGGTTTACCTATCAGTCTGTAATACCACAAGTTGCTGGGGCCAGATCAGCAAACTGAGATAGCAAACCCTATCCTCGAAAGCACATGAAGGCATGTTTCAAGGCTCCACCTGGGGCCTCTACCAGAATTAACCAGGTCTCTCCTATGTGAAAAGCAAGAGTCATCAGGGCAGATGTTATA
Organism: Sorex fumeus; assembly: GCF_029834395.1. Taxonomy (NCBI): domain Eukaryota; kingdom Metazoa; phylum Chordata; class Mammalia; order Eulipotyphla; family Soricidae; genus Sorex; species Sorex fumeus. The sequence continues at coordinate 38,925,680 of NW_026606063.1, read as the reverse complement.
GGAAGAACTAGGAAATCAAAACTCAGCTAGTCCTCATTATGGCTGCAAATAGAAATCACACATCTATACAAAATGTTTAAGTACTGGGGAGAGATTGAATATAAATATAATTTATACATATGCAAGCTGGAGCGATAGCACAGCAGTAGGGCGTTTGCCTTGCACGCAGCCAACATGGCCGCCCCGAATTCAATTCCTCCGCCCCTCTCAGAGAGCCCGGCAAGCTACCGAGAGTATCTCGCCCGCACAGAAGAGCCTGGCAAGCTCCCGGTGACGTATTCGGTATGCCAAACACAGTAACAACAAAGTCTCCAATGGAGACGTTACTGGGCCCGCTGGAGCAAATCGATAATCAACGGGAGGGCCTTTACTTTACTTTTACTTTACATATGTAAGCAACCTAAATAGAGATGCAAGTTTCCATGTATATGTATAATATACTTAAGGTAAAAAAAAAAATCACAAAGTCCATTTAAAAAAATTTTAAGTCCTTCAGAACTCTTTTGGGCTATACATGGTGGTTCTCAGGACTTCCTCCTGGTCCTGCACTCAGGAATTACTCCTGGCAGTGCTCAGGGGACCACTGGAGAGCTGGGAATCAAACCATCAAACCCAGATCAGCTGCATGCAAGGCAAATTCCCTACCCACTGTACTATCTCTCCAGCCCTGCAAGAACTCTTCTACCATGCTAAGCTATCTCACCAGGTCCATTTATTATTTCCACAAAGACTACCTTAATAATCTAAGCCAAGCAGGGGGCTGAGGGTACAGGGATAGTTCCGTGGTAAGTAGTACTTGCGCTAGCAATGTGAGGCAGTGTTCAATCCTCCCATACTGCCCAGAGTGCTGAAGGCAACCCTAGGACTGGGATTCCCTGCACTTGCAACAGAATGTGCAAACTCCAGAGCACTGCAGGCAAGTGTGCAAGCACCACCTTTGAGCAGTCTGACCACCTAGTGCAATTACAATGTGGACCCTTGAGGTCAGAGAGATAGTATAGCTGGCAGGGCGCTTGCCTGGCAAGCAGGCAGCCTGGATTTGATCCCCAGCATCTCATATGTTCCCCAGAACTTGCCAGGAGTTGATTTGTAGTGCAGATCCTGGAAGACCCCTGAGCATCCAAAGGCTGGACAAGAGAGGACAGGGAAGAGGAGGGGAGGGGAGGGGAGGAGTGGAGAGGGGAGGGGGGGCAGAGAGGGAGAGAGGAGGAGGAGGGGAGGGGAGGAGAGGGGAGGGGAGGGGAGGGGATGTGTGGACCCTTGTGGAGAATGGAAGTAGGAGCAACACATCAGCAAGCTCTACAATCAGAACACGCAAGAACACCCAGCTAAATAAGTATGACCCTCAGCGAGCCAGGTAAGCACTGCAGCCAAAATCATGGAATCCCTGGGGAGAATTCCCGCTGAGATGTAAGCACCACAACCAAGTGCATGAGCTTGACAGCCAAGCATGTGTGTGAACCCCAGTCACTGTGACAATAGTAGCAACAAAAAGGAAGGAGTTAAAACCACAACTGATTTTCCACTGCCTGGGCTGAAATGGGGGAAGGAAGGCAAGGTAGACAATAGCCGCTGGACCTTAGAAAACATTTAGGCTGTCCTTTTCTTAGCTGTTCATCCACTTTATGAACAATTGTTATAGATTGTTCCTCAATATTCTCAATATTGCCTCCAACATAAAGTCTTTTCAGTTTTGAACGAGTACAAATCCAAACTCCATACCCTTATCACCGAGACTCCCAATGCAACGAAATTCTCATTTTTCAATGTAGTATCTAGTTCTCTGCAAAACAAGTCTTCTGGTGGGTCTATTTTGGGGGGAGAGTGGGAAAATATCCGGTAGTACATACTCCTGGTTCAGGAAACACTATTGGTGATCCTTAGGGGGACCATAGTGATACCAAGGACTGAAGCTGGGTCAGATGCATGCAAATTTGCTTATTTAACCGCTATACTATCTCTCTGACCTCTCCTCTTTATTTTTATATGTCATTTATCTACTGATGACTTATCCCTATCTCAAACTTTTCTCCAAATCCCAAATAAAATTCTTCTTCCTGTAGTCTCTATGGCCTTCTGCCATGGTCCTAACCTAGGAATCGTTCTCACTGTATTCTTACTTTCAGACAAATAGGTACTGAAGGTCTATCTGATAGCAGGCATTCTGCTATGTACTGGGAAAACAAAGAAATACAATGGAGTCTCTGGCTCATGAACTTCATATCCTATTATTACCGGAGGCAGAGAGGCAAATCAGTGGCTGAAAATCAGTGCAATCCACATAACAGAATAAATGAGTGGACAAAATAGAGAGTAATCAAATCTGTCTGGGCTGGAGGGGTTCAGTAAAATTTTTCATAGAAGAATAGGTAGCAAACAGTGCTCTTAAAAGTTAAATGAGTCAGGGCTGGAGCCATAGCACAGTGGGTAGGGTGTTTGCCTTGCACGTGGCCAGCCCAGGTTCAATTCCCAGCATCCCATATGGTCTCCTGAGCACCACCAGGAGTAATTCCTGAGTGCATGAGCCAGGAGTAACCCCTGTGCATCACCAGGTATGACCCAAAAGGCGCAAAAAAAAAAATTTTTTTTAAAAAAGTTAAATGAATTTTTCAAAGGGAGGAAAGTAATCATTCCTGAAGGAGAGAGCCTGAGAAATGATCAAGGGCAAAATAGCATTATCCATCTAAGGAACACATTTTTTCAGGAAAGCATAGGTTACAAAGAACTGACAAGAGAGAAAGATGTCATACAATGCAGTACCCACATCAGCTAATAGGCACAGAAGAAACGAAGAAATAATGTAAGGAGAACAGCAGAAGCAACTTTATAATTCAAGCAATTCATTTGGAAGCAGAGGAATATTTTGGGAAACTATAAAGACTAATAATTTGGGAAAAGATAAAGACTTGGAACAGGAAGAACAATATATGATCAAGGTAGGAAGGAGAAGATATATAAGAAGAGCAACAGAATTTACTGATCTGAACATAGTACAAAGACGAGAGGAAGGAAACAAAAACAACTCCAAATTTTTTGGCCTTGGTGATCATATGGTGGGATCATTCCAAATATTAAGGACTCGTAGGAGTAATAAGTGGATCGCAGGACAAAGAAGATGAAGCAGATAAGTTCAATAACTTTTCAGCTGTCTGGCTGAAAATGCACAGTGATACACACAAAGTTATATGAAAGATTACAATAAAAAGCTATTCGATACTAAAATAAATCTGTACAAAAAGAAAATTTGGCCCTGCCCCGCAAAAAAAAGAGAGAAGGCTATCTGTAAAATACATTATTTACCTACTACAAAAAGATAAATATCCAAAAGAACTACCTTATCTAGACTTTTAACCTAAAATGTTTCCATTAATACTTTCACAGTTGTCAAAGTGACTATAAGAATTCTTTTAAGTGTGTGTGTGTGTGTGTGTGTGAGAGAGAGAGAGAGAGAGAGAGAGAGAGAGAGAAAGAGAGAGAGAGAGAGAGATACAACTTCCAAGGTACTTAATGATGATTCTTTGAGTTACAGACAAGCAAAAGCTGAAAGCACTGGTCTTTATCAACCCAATACTGACCTCTTGTGGCCTACAATAATACAAACAAATGATCTTTAGAATTGAAAACGGGTCTAGTCTCGGGTTGGAGTCCATATAACTCGATGGACTTCGATTATTGAGTTCATTATGGGAATGGGGGCAGGGGCTAAGACATACCTAGCGGTGCTCAGGGGTCACTTCTGTTAATGCTCAGGGGGTTATACATGGTGCTACAGTTTGAATCAGAGTCAGCCCTGTGCAGATCAAGCACCTTAACACCTGTATTCTCTCCGGCCCAAATTACAGGGAAAAAAAGAACAGCTCTTGGAGTAAGTCAGAGCTTTAAATCTAAGTCCTGTAACATCATTTAATTAGGGAATGTGCTTTAGTTTTCTGTGTAACATCCGAAGCTATGAAAAAAATAAGTCAAATGTACCTAATAGCTAGCATAAGAATTAGATAATGTACCTAAGGTACCTTGAATTAAAAGATAAGTAAAACAAAAGCACTAATATAAGTTCTGAAGGCCAGAGCAATAGTACAGTGGGTAAAGCACTTGTCTTGAACTGTTGGTCCAAGTTTGCTCCGCTCACCTCACATGGTCCCTGAGCACTACCAGGAGTGATCTTTGAATGCAGAGCCAGGAGGAAGCCCTGAGCATTGCAGGGTGTGGACCCAAAACAAACTAAAAACCAAAAAAAGTTCTACTTGTCTTTCTCTCTGAAAATGGGTTTAGGAATCTTTTACTGTCTAGTAAAGAAGCTTCTGAGATTTGGCAATACTTAGAGTATCTTTCATAAGATGCTACCCATCGCCATCCAACTTTATATAATCTACTCCACTTTGCACAGTAAACATGTAGCAGATGTCACATATTAGACATCCTTTACACCTCTGTGCTTCTCCTCAGACAGATTCTCTCAGCCTCAATTCCTGTTACAGCAAGAATATCATCATGCCCGGCTCTGGGCAGCCTGAGGAGTGTTCCCGAGGGCAACCTGAAACCAGCTCCAGCCCTTACACCACACCTCTAGCTTCCTTCCAGAGCTCACAGACACCAGTGTGGAACCTCACACCAGTGAGAAATCTCATGAGAACTACTGGGCAATCATGATTCTCAACCCAGGAGTGAGGCACCCATTAACAGATAAATGGATGCACATTTTATCCCTCCCACAGTAATTCAGGCTGCTCAGAAAGTCCCCAGATTAAGAAAGCAGTGCCAACTCTACTAACTTGTCTCTTCCACTCCAGATCCTTTCTCCTTTTACACCAGTCACAAACTTAAACAATCCACTCACACATCAACCTCTAAGGCTCCTTTAGGGAAACCAAGGCTGAAATAACATACCATACAACAAAACAGTAGGATTCTGAATCCCTGCTTTATGTCTGAGGATCAAAGAATAATCGTGAAAATAACTTGCAAGATCAAAAATTAAAGATCTGAACCAAATACGACTATAACCATAGGACCTAAACTACAATTATTAAACTTAAAAGTATGTCCATCAAGGAGGGAGGCTGGGTGGTGCTAGGGAACCTGGGTTTGGTGGTGACAGGATACAGTCCTTGGTGGTTTAATGAAGTTGGGAAAGCACTGTATGCCTGAAACTGCTTGTTAAAAAAAAAAAAAAAACTTTGTAAATCATAGTGTCTAAATTTTAAAAAAAAATTTTTTTTAAAGAATGTTGACCTACCCTGGGCTGGAGCTATGGCACAGCGGGTAGGGCATTTGCCTTGCACACGGCCGACCAGGGTTCAATTTGTCCATCCCTCTTGAAGAGCCTGGCAAGCTACCGAGAGTATCCCGTCCGCACAGCCCTGGCAAGCTCCCTGTGGCGAATTGTCGTATGCCAAAGACAGTAACAACAAGTCTCACTTCGTGTTCCTGGAGTGAGCAGACGCCATTGGGCTATAACAGCATGCAACAGGGAAGAATGGAGACGTTACTGGTGCCCGCTTGAGCAAATCAATGAACAAAAGGACGACAGTGCTACACAGCTACAGCTGACCTACCCATCAATTTGGTTTAACTAAAATGATGCCAGTCATTATGACAATGATATCTAAGACTTATTAGTACAGTAATTTCCTACTGGAAATGTGCTATCTAATGTACATGGTAACGTGTTCATGTGAAAAAAGTCATATGTGATTTATCCCACCGAAGCTATATTTTATAGTTGAATAGTCTTGATATAACTGAATGTAAAATAATATAAATAAAATGCCCGTCTTACCAATTCATGTTCAACATTTTAATGATTCGTGAACTTTTTTTTTCCTTTTCTTTTTTTGTGGTGCCAGGGATTGAATCTCTCGCTTGACAAATTTTCAAGGTAGGTCCTTTACCGCTGATCCACTGATCTAATTGTATAAACTTTTAAAGAATTCTCTTGTGAATTAACTGGTTCTCATTTCTTTCTAAAGCCTCTAGTCTGTTAAATACTTTACTACTCACACTCTGAGTACAAAAAGACATACACTCAGAGTCATGAGGGACGGGGAGAGCACAGAGGCTATTCCTGGCTGACTCAGTGCTCAGGAGTGACTCCTGGTAGTGGCTGCAGGACCAAATGGTGCCAGGGATTCAAACTGGGGTCTGCAGCATTCTAGGAAAGCAACTTAGACTCTGTACTGTCTCTCCACCCCAACAAACATGTAATTTCAGTTTACTAGAAAAAAAGTTAGAAAAAGAAGATGAAGTAAAAGATATAAAAATCTCAGTTCAGCAGTCATCAGTTATTTCAAATGTGAATGAAACCCCTACTCTTCTCTGGTCGTAGTTGTTATCTCCTTTTTGCTTATGTACATTTTCTATTTATCTGCTCCTGGGATTTATGCTGTTATGCCTCCAACAGAATCATATAGTATGCAGCTTTTTAATCTGCACTTAAGTCTAAGTTTAAAAAAATCTTATTCTGCAAATGAAACTATAACAATATTTGCGTTGTAGCACTGTTCTCCTGTTGTTCATCAATTTGCTCGAGCAGGCCCAGTAACGTCTCCATTTTGGGACTTGTTGTTACTGTGTTTGGCATATTGAATACGTCACAGGGAGCTTGCCAGGCTTCGCCGTGTGGGCGAGATACTCTCGGTAGCTTGCCGGGCTCTCCAAGAGGGGTGGAGGAATCGAACCCAGGTTGGCCTGGCTGGCTGCACGCAAGGCAAATGCCCTGTCGCCCACGTTGCTTTCAATATCTTGCTACTAAATAATGTAGAAAAGACTATCTCTTAAAATAAAATGATGCATATATCCTTAATTAAGTTCTATACATTTATCAGCCAGTACTGGCAGGCAGCGCTCTTTGGCCATTTACTCCACTATCAGATACATAGGGCTTAGAGAGACACTGTAGCCCACACCCCATACGGCTTTAAAAGGAATGATAGAGTCTTTCATATCCCTTACTCAGATACCAAAGAAGTTCATCAATAGAACAAGAAATCAAAATTACGACATTCTTGGATATTTTTAATTTGAAGAAGTCTGCCACTATCCTAGCTCTTAAAATTATAATTGAGATCTTCAGTCAAATAAAAAATTTCAATTCATTTTTTGGGGGGGTCACACCCGGCGATGCACAGGGGTTACTCCTGGTTCTGCACTCAGGAATTACTCCTGGCGGTGCTCAGGGGACCATATGGGATGCTGGGAATCGAACCTGGTCGGCTGCATGCAAGGCAAACGCCCTACCTGCTGTGCTATCTCTCCAGCCCCTCAATTCATTTTTAAGCTTGTTTCTCACTGAGGAATGAAGGGGGGGTTCCCTAACAAAACTCACTGCAATAAGATGTACAAGGGGGCTGGAGAGACAGTACAGAAGGTAATACACCTTGCATGCAGCTGACCCCAGTTCTATGCCTAGCACCGCCTATGGTCCTGAGCACAAAGACAGTAGCATTTCCTGAGCATCAGCAGGTGTGGCCCAAAACCAAAATACAAAAACAAAAAACATTTGAGGTTTTTGTGAGACAGAAACCACTCTCTCAAAAAAACTTTTTTAATCCCTAGTTAACCTTTTTAAATTCTTTTATTAACCGATCTGTTTTGCTTTAAGTGTCTGTCAAATGAATGCTCATGATTTAAAAATTTTAATAACACAAAATTCTTTGAATGAACAGACTCCCCATTGCCTTTTTCTACCCCACCCCTGATCTCAAACTGAAATGTTTATATCCATATTTCTAATCTAAATAATTACCTTTACTTGATAGTAAACTTGATAACTCACTCAAAATCTAGACTTCTTTCCATACTGCTTATTCAAAATAGTATTTTAATTTAAAACAATAATCAATGTTACTATGTCATTAAACAATGCTATTTTAAATTTTATTTCTTTGTCCATTACATTACTTTTTCTCTCTGAAAGTAAACCCTAACTCCCTATATAATTTAAGTTTCACAATGGTGTACAACAGTGATCACTGCTTAATTTGTTTGTTATACTAAATAACATACCTATTCACCTGAAAGTTTCAATTCCTTGAGCATTGTAGCACTGTCCTGTTGTTCATCGATTTGCTCGAGCAGGCACCAGTAACCTCTCCATTGTGAGACTTGTTGTTACCATTTTTGGCATATTGAATACGCCACAGTATGTGGGCAGGATACTTTCGGTAGCCTGCTGGGCTCTCCAAGAGATATGGAGGAATCGAACCCAGGTCGGCTGCGTGCAAGGCAAACACCCTACCCGCTGTGCTATCGCTCCTGTCCTCTCATCCTCGACATCTTCAACAATTCTCTCTTGAACAACTCTCCTACACATCTCACAACCAGCCCAGTCTGACTCTGTCACTTCTCACCTTCCAGCCTCTCTGTCCTCTCTAGCCTCTCCTCTGGTCTTCCCTTGTCTCTGGTCTCTCCCACAAGTCTTACTCCATCGTCTCAGTTTTTAGTTCCCTGTCTCTTCCACAAGTCTTTCTCTTCGTCTCAGTTTTCAGTCTTCCATCTCAAGAGGGCATGAATTCCTTGAGTAGCTGGAATTTTATTTACTGCTCTAATTATTTTCTATCACTGTCTGGAATTCTGAGTAATACTGAATTTTTCTATAGTTCTCCTAAACACAACATTTTTTATAAAGGAGAAAAATTTAATTCTCAAATTATTCTAATAAATAGTTTTGATTCATTATTTGATTATCCTTCCCTTGTAACTTGTTATTTTCCTAATATCGGTTATGATATTCTCCTTTTAGTTGGATACTTTGCTAAAAAGCCTCGGGGTTATTCAAATTCAGTGAGCCTCTGATTGGTTATTTATATTCAATAATATCACAGCGGTAGGGCGTTTGCCTTGCACTCGGGCAACCGACCCGGGTTCAATTCCTCCACCCCTCTCAGAGAGCCCGGCAAGCTACGGAGAGTATCTCGCCCGCAGGGCAAAGCCTGGCAAGCTACCCGTGACATATTCGATATGCCAAACACAGTAACAATTGTCACAATGGAGACATTGCTGGGCTCACTTGAGCAAACTGACGAACAACGGGAGGACAGTGACAGTGACAGTGACAGATCCTGTAAATTGTTATTGTTCTAATCAAATTTTTTATGTCTTACTGATTCATCCCTAATATACTATATGTGTCTAAGCATTCATTATTTTTTTTCTAGGTCAGCGGCTTTCAATCTCTTTACACCTCTGAGCCTGTATCAGTTCACAAGCCTTTAGTTGAAACCACAATTTTCAGTTATTTAATCTGTTGGTAAACAATTATTCGTAAAATTTTCATGACTCATGTGACTAGGCTATCAACTACAATGTCTCCTTTTTCATTTGATTCCATCTGAATTAGCTAGTCTAGCTAAAGTGTCAGCTTCATTTATCCTCTTTCTTAAAAAAAAAAGGTTTTAAGGGAAACAACTGTGAGATACTGCCAATAGATATGTAATCTGGCTTGCCTTTCATGTGGTCAACCCTGTTAGATTCCTGGCATCACATATGGTCCCCGGAGTAAGCCCAGGAATGACCCCTGGGCAAAGAGCCAGGAGTTAGCCCTGAGCACTACTGGATGTGGCAAAAAGAAAAAAAGATAAGAAAATAAATAACCATGATCTGAGGGTGCGAAGGTGCTGGGGTGTAAGATTGGGGTGAGGGTTGGAAGCATCCTCGGGATAACAGGAATAGGGATCATGGCACTTGGGTGTTGTACAGGGTATACACATACTGTACACAAAATTTTAAAATAAACTCATGTAAGAATCTCAAAAATTAGTAAAGCATTTTAGAAAATATAATTTAAGGTATATTTACCAAAAGTAACAGCTGCAATTTTGATGAGAAACTGTTAACAATAAATAACCATTTTTATGAGGAAAAATCTGAGTTCTTAGTTTCAGTAATTTTTTCTAGGGGTGTTTAATTAACTTACTTCTGCTATGATCCTTATCTTTTGCTTCCTAGTGCTAACTATACTTTGTTCTTATTCCAGTTCTATTTCTAGTAAATTGATGATGCTTGTCATCTTTGTTTTCTTAATGCATGTACTTGTGGCAATAAATTTCCCTCATCACTGCTTATCCTGTATTTCTTAAGTTTTGGCTTTTCAGCTTTCATTTTCATCATTCAAGATATTCTCTAATATAATTTTTTATTAATCTTTGGCTGACCAGTTGTTCACAAATGTGTTAATTTCCATACAGTAATGAATGTTACGTGTTCCTCCTCTTATTTATTTTTAGATTCAAACCATTGTGGAAGGGAAAGATACTTCTCATGATTTCAAACTTCTTAGATTTTTCTAAGGCTTATTTTGTGACCTAACATATGACCTTTTCTGAAGAATGCTGTGAGTGTACTTGCAAAGAATGTGTCTTTTGTTCTTTGGTGGCGCAATCTGTATATATTTTAAGTTTATTTGATCTACAATATAATTCAATTCTAATGTTTCCTTATTGATCTTGCATCTGGATGATGTATCAATTATTCAAAGTGATTATAATACTATAATAGTACTGTTTTCTATAATATCCTTCATATCTATTAGAATTTAACAAATATAGAGACTCCAGTATTCAGTGCATCTTCATCTTTAGTCATTCAAGATTTATTAGGTCTTCTTCATTCTCTTTATGGTAAGGTAAGGTAAGGTAAAGGCCCTCCCGTTGATCGTCGATTTGCTCGAGCGGGCCCAGTAACGTCTCCATTGGAGACTTTGTTGTTACTGTGTCTGGCATATCGAATATTCTCGGTAGCTTGCCGGGCCCTCCGAGAGGGGCGGAGGAATTGAACCTGGGTCGGCCATGTTGGCCACTTGTAAGGCGAACGCCTTACCCGCTGTGCTAAATTCATTTATAGGTGAATTTTCAAATGTATTATGACTATACCGAAGAGGGAGGAGATATATTCAGAACTAATGAAAAATACTCAATTTTAGCAGAGGAAAAAAAACTGTAAATTCTAGAACTAACTGAAAAACATAATTGTGAAATAAAGAAAGTAGGAGTTAGTGGCCTTACTGTAACAACACGCATACATACACCAAAAAAACAAAAAAGACAATGAAAAAGAATAAATGAACTTGAAGATAGATCAACAGAAATTGACCAATAAGGAAAAAATAAATAAAAAGCAAATATCAAGGGCAGAGTCTGAGTAACATAATAAATAATGCCAAAAAGTCTAACCTAAGAGAAACTAGAGTCCTATAAGAAGAGAAATGCAATACTTTGGAAAAACACTTCTAAAAATTGCAGATGAAATCATCCCACATTTGATAGAGGACATAACAGACTCAATAAGATTGGTGAATTCAAACAATGAAAAAAAATTACAGGGAAAAAATTTTCAGAAGTGTTAGTTACATAAGTGAGTATGAGCTTGCAAGACTAAAGACAGAAAAAGAATCTTTGCTTTTATCTCTAAAAAAACAAAAAAATACCACAAATGAAGTCCTGCCTTGGAAAATTATATCATCAAGCTATTTAAAATGCATTCTAAATTGAAGAGCAAAATTTGTAAGTCATTAAAAAATACTATATTATCACTCTGAAAAAACAATACAAGTGACTGTGTGTGTGTGTGTGTGTGTGTGTGTGTGTGTGTGTTGTTTTGTCAGGGATCAAAACCAGGGCCTCACATATAACAAGGCAAGAGTTCTACCACCGAGCTACATCCCCATCACAACAGAAAATAACTTGTTCTCCTATCAGAAGTTACAAAGCTCAGAAAATAATCCAAGACCGCCCACAAACAGCTCCTTGGGCTCCTGAACGGCCATGATCCCAGAGGCACACAAACCAGTCTCAGAACCCAACGGCTTTTGGCAGAAATTCCTCCAGACTTATTACTAAAATACCAGAAATCCAGAATCGAGCAGCCGCAAGACAGCCATGCAACATCATATGCTCATCGTGATCAGCAATAGAAAACAGACTGCCTTATGATGCCTTTTCGGCAGGTCTGATTGTTGGGGAAAATTCCAAATAATAATGGTGGGTCTTTTGTTGTAATGTTGAATGTGATCAAAGTGAAGAAGGTAGAGTGGACATCTTCTGCCACACAGGCAGGGGTGGGGGGCAGAGATGGGGGCTATACTGGGGTTCTTGGTGGTGGAAGGTGTGCACTGGTGAAGGGATGGGTGTTTGATCATTGTATGACCGTGACTTAAACTGGAAAGCTTTGTTCTCATGGTAATTCAATAAATAAAATTTTTTTTAAAAAAAGAAAGAAAGAAAAGAATCCAAATGAAAATGAAAATTAAAAATCATAAGGCAAAGGGGCTGGAGCGGTAGCACAGCGAGCAGGGCATTTGCCTTGCACATGGCAGACCCAGGTTCAATTCCCAGCATCCCATTTGGTCCCATGAGCACTGCCAGGAGTAATTCCTGAGTGAAGAGCCAGGAGTAACCTCTGTGCCTCGCTGGGTGTGACCCGCCCCCCCAGTAAAAAAAAATTACAAGGCAAGAATTCTGCCTCTAATAAATAACCTTCAGAAGTTGTCACTGGTTGAATTTCAGTCCTAAAGCCTAGTATCACAGAAGGTGACCTTACAGGGAAAAGGAGTCATTGCAGATGTACTTCAGATGAAGCCAGGCCGTAGCAGTATACCAGTATGGTATACCGGTATACCAGTATACTTCATACCAGTATGAGATTTTGAATCAGAAATCAGGGACAGAAGACAGAGGGGAGAAGTGTGGTTGATGATGAAGACAGTACTTCACAACTACAGCATATAAACTACAGCATAAACTACAGCAGATAAACTAAGTGACACCAAGATTACAGAAAAATCACCAGAAGCTTGGAAGAAACAAGGGCTCTCTTCTTCTAATTTCAGAAGGGGCATAGCCTTGCTGACACTTTGATTTTGAACTTCTAGCCCCTGGAACTGTGAGATAATAAAAATTTTTTAAGCCATGCAGTTTGTGGTACTTTGTTATTGCAGCCCTAGGAAACTAATAGAGGAATGAAAACAAAAGGAAAACATTTTCAGATAAAAGAAAACTGAGAGGATTCAAGACCAGCACATCTGCACTATAAAATATACCAAAGGAAGTTCTTTAGGCTGAAAAAAAAGGATTCCAGATAGAAACCCAAATCCTCCTAAATGAATTAATCAATTAAGAGGATTAGAAATAAAACACAGTTGAGCAAATACAAATGAAGAAAAGCGAAGCTGCTTTTTTAAAAATATAGTGATCAAAGACAGTCTTTTATAATGAGGTTCAAACACTAGTGCTTATTTATGTAATGATAGTAGGAGTTTATAAAAAAAAAGGCAAATACATATATATATGGTCAACCTAACACAAATAGTCCTAAATTATCACAAACATTTTAAACTATTATAAGCATGAGACTATATTCTAATATTCTGGAGGTCAATGTCTACAATGTGATTATTTTAAGAAGCTCTAGGCCAATTTTTAAATGTACAATATCTTTTTAGTACACTAGCTACCTGAAAACAGAAGCATAGCAGCAAGACTTGTTTAATGCCAACTACATTAACTGCTCATTCAAATCATTTTGTCTAATTCTCAGATATGCTGATCAATGAATAAGTTAAGATTCAAAGTAATATTTAATATATTTTGAACAAGAATATTAACTCTTCTCAAGCTTTTACCTCATGTCAGTTTGGGTTTTACATCGTTCATCTTTGTCAATATTTAGATGATAAAAATGACTCCCAAATATCCAAATTATCAAAAAATAATCAGGAGTAAGTTGGAACCTACAAGTAGTAATTCTTCAGATAGGTGGCATTTTATGTGTTAACCTATTCTCTGAGGAAAGATAGGGTCTATACCAAACACGATGGCCACTCAATACCTCTATTGCAAACCACAACACCCTAAAGGATAGAAAGAGCAAAAGGGAATGCCCTGTCACAAAGGTGGGGGGGGGGACAGAGGGATGGCGTGGAAGTGGGGGGGGATGGGTGGGAGGGCTACTAGGATCATTGGTGGTAGAGAATGGGCACTGGTGGAGGGATGGATACTTGATCATTGTATAACTGAAACCCAAGCATGAAAGTTTGTAAGTCTACAACTGTACCTCATGGTGTTTCACTAATAAAAATAAATAAATAAATAAATCATTACATTTTGTTGGGGGAAAAAAAAGATAGTGTCTATATTAACAAAATTTTCCCCATAGAGCAAACGGTTCCACATGAAAGGGGAAGAAAAAATTATTATCAAAACTAATTATTTTAGTCAATATTTTAACTGAACCAATAATTTAAACTAAAATTATCAACAAAGATGCTAATTATTACCCTTCTTCACTTTCATCATATCAAGGGAAAAATTAAAAGGGGGGAAAAAACCCATTAAACTATTTTATGGGGCAGATAGTACAGCAGGTAGGGTGCTTGCTTGCACTCAGTCTGGGTTTGGTCCCTGGCATCCCAAACTGTTCCTCAGTCTGCCAGGAGTAATCCCTGAGTGCAGAGGCAGGAATAAGTTCTGAGCATCACCAGGCATGACTCAAAAGTCACTGCCACTGTCACTATCCTCCCATTGTTCATCAATTTGCTTGAGTGGGCCCAGTAACATTGTAAGACTTGTTGTTACTGTGTTTGGCATATCGAATATGCCACGGGAGCTTGCCAGGCTCTGCCGTGCAGGTGAAATACTCTCAACAGCTTTGCGGACTCTCTGAGAGGAGCGGAGGAATCGAGCTCAGGTCGGCCTGGTTGGCCGCATGAAAGGCAAACACCCTACCCGCTGTGCTATCACTCCAGTCCAAGAGTAAACAATAACAAAACCGAAAAGAAATACTGTTTAATATAACCAACTTATTTAGAAAACAACTGCTAAAATTGGAGGAAAAGAAACTAGTTATACATTATATACTGTCAACTCCACATTCTGCAGCCAATGTTACCATGTAACTTTTTATTCTATTTTGTTCAATTTTTGGTTTACAGGCCACATCCAGCTGTGCCTAGAGCTTACTCCTAGCTATGCTCAGGGATCACTCCTGGATGTGCCCAGGAGAGAACCACAAGCAATGCTGGGTTTGGAACCTCGGTCAGCAATGTACAAGGTAAGCACCGCACTCACTGTGGTATCTCTCGAACCCTTAACACATAAGCTTTAAATCATTCCTCTCAATAAATACCACCTAAATAAGATCTAAAAAGCAAATAACTAATAAATGGCATGGTCAGAGTGCATTACCAAACTAAATAACATTCTATAATTCTCTATATCCCTTCCATTTCGGTTATTATGAGGGGAGTGGGGTGGCTCCCAAAAGTGCTCAGAAGACCTAGATGGGCAGGGAAGTGGGGGGCAGTCCAGTGATCCTCAACCAATTGAACGTTGAATGTTGAGTTCAACAAAGCTGTGATGCTCAGTGCTGGGGCCAACCAAGATAACCCTAGTAGTGCTCAGGAATCTTCAAGGCTATACCCAGTGGTGCTCTGATGGGGAGGGTGGCTGGATAATGTGGTACCTGCATTCAAACTTGGTCCTGCCACATGCAAAGTATATATCCCTAAATGCTGAGTTATCTCTCCAGCTCCCACTTCGGCTATTTAAAACAAGCCTACTGACGACATTTCTTCTTCCCATTTAAAAGAATCAAATGCCACTGAACCAGAAAGATAGTACAGTAGGTTAAGGCACTTGCTTTGTATGCAGTCAAACAGGGTTCAATCCCCAACATCCCATATAGACCCCTGAGCAATGCCAGGGGTGATTCCTGAGTGCAGAGCCAGGAGTAACACCTGAGCATTGCTAGGTGTGTCCCAAAAGAAAACAAAAAATCAAATGTCAAGTGAGAAAAACAAAAACATACGGCTTCAAGGAAGCACCGCACTGTAGCACTGTAGCACTGTCCTCCCGCTGTCCATCAATTTTCTCGAGCGCACCCAGTAACGTCTCCATTTTGAGACTTCTTGTTACTGTGTTTGGCATATCGAATACGTCACAGGTAGCTAGCCAGGCTTTGTTTTGTGGACAAGATACTCTCGGTAGCTTGCCGGGCTGTCAGAGAGGGGCGGAGGAATCGAACCCAACTCAGCCAAGCTGGCTGTGCGCAACACAAACGCCCTACCACTGTGCTATCGCAGAGGCAGAAAAATAAACAGCATTTTAGACTTATTCATGAACAGTTAAGAATCACTACACAATTTACCTATTCTATTGATTAACCTTTGGACGTATTCAATATGTCAAACACAGTAACAACAAGTCTCACAATGGAGACATTACTGGGCCCGCTCAAGCAAATTGATGAACAATGGAAGGACAGTGCTAACCCTCTGGGAAAGTAAAAAGTTCACTAAAATAATTTTTATTTAATTACTGCTTTATTTCCATGAAATAAGGTGCTGACTGTTTTTCTCCCATACCAATAAACTATGAAATGTCTAGGTCTCAAGAGTTTTCAAAAGCGTGGAGATAACCATCTTTTAAGAATGTCTTGAGTACTTGTCATTTTGCCCAAGGCAATACTGTTCTATTTCCTCACCCCAACACAACTCTTAAGATAAAATTTGTTTAGGTGCAGGTGAGGGCAGGAAAACAGCAGGTAGAAATACCCGTGTGGGGCATTGTAGGATAACACTGTTCTGTCCTTCCTGCATAACCTCAGGAATAGTTGATATTTGATAGTTTCTTGGACTGAGGAAAAGAGAAAAACACCTTAAGAGGTATTTTGCCTTTGGGCAATCAAGAAGGGCTTTAGAATTACCTGTTAGGTGGGCCCTCCGGAAGGGCTTTCTTTTGTTGATTTGGCTACCTGACTGGGTGGAGTGTCAGCCCAAACTGAGGGAGTTGGAGAGACA
This sequence comes from Sorex fumeus, assembly GCF_029834395.1. NCBI lineage: Eukaryota > Metazoa > Chordata > Mammalia > Eulipotyphla > Soricidae > Sorex > Sorex fumeus. Next base: position 38,908,891 of record NW_026606063.1, on the reverse strand, counting down.
AGAGAGCCTGAGAATGAGAGAGCTGGGCTGAAAGATGGACCACTGAAAGATGGAGAGACTAGCAAGGAGAACTTGTGCTTGAGAGAACCTAGACCCTCCATAACATAAATTTCTTCTATGGGATAGACTTCCTTGTAATAAACTGCTACAAAGATCAACCAGCCTGGCCCTCATCTCTTCCTTTGTCTGCTCTTGGCCAACAGTCGTCCCAATCCAGGCCACACACAGCGACTCTAGGGCACCTAACGCCAGTGGTGAGATAGAGCGGTCCAGAGAGCCCACGAACATACAACCTTCTGTGTGCATAGTTTTTTACAGGGCATGTCCTCTTTAGAAGTGGGCGTGGTCTCTGCAGAAGTGGGCAAGGCCTAATTTGGGGCCAGCAAATTCACGAGGCTGCAGGTAAACTACTCATACCCAACAATCTCATGTCACATCTCAGTCTCCATACCACCACACCAACATGAAGAAACAAAGCAAATCCCCACCACAAGGAGAGGACGATGAAAAGAGTCCAGAAGCCTCATTAGGTGTTACTCACTTAAAGGAGCTCTCTGAGAAAGAATTCAGATATGAAGTAATGAAGATGTTCAATGAACTTAATGAAACAGTGAGACAGTAAATTAAAGGAGGATATGAAAGAAACAATCGAGAAAATAAAGGAAGAAATGAGAGCAGAGATTGGAAAACTACACAGAGAAATGTCATGAATAAAAGATTCGGTAGATAAAATAAAAAACTCAGTATGTGCCCTCAACTCTAGAATGGCTACAGTTGAAGACAGAATCAATGAGCTGGAAGAATCAGGGCATTTTTACAGGGCATGTCCTCTTTAGAAGTGGGCGTGGCCCTGGCTGAATCAATGCCCTGGCTGCAGGAAGCCAACAACAAACAATGGCAAGAGACCTCAAAATAGCTCTAGAGTAAATCAGAGTTCTAGGGGATGACTCCAAGAGGAACAAAATTAGAATCATTGGAGTACCAGAAGGTCAGGGAAACAGTCCCAATGAAAAAACCACGGTTAAACAAATCATTGCTGAAAAGTTCCGAGAGCTAGACAATGCAGGCATCCAGATTCAAGGAGCCTAAAGGGTGCCAGCTAGAAGAGATTCTTACAAAAACACTCTAAGACATATCATAGTCAGAATGATGGATGCCACGGATAGAGACACAATACTGCAAGCAGCAAGGTCAAAGAAGGAAATCACATACAAATGAGCACCCCTTAGATTCACAGCAAAAAAAAAAAAAAACTCAATGAAATGAACACTTCACCAAGAATACTTTATCCAGCTAAACTCTCACTCAAACTTGAAAGAACAGTACACTATTTTCTGGATAAACAACAGCTAAGGAACTTCATAGACTCGAAACCAAACCTAAAAGAAGGGCTAAAGGGGCTACTGTAAGACAAGACAACCCCCTACAAGCACAACAAACCCTTACAGAAAGATGACACAAAACTCCATGACAATAATCTCTTTCAACGTCAATGGTCTAAATTCACCAATTAAGAGACACAGAGTGGCAAAATGGTTTCAGAGACAGAACCCAACATTCTGCTGCCTACAAAAAAAACCATCTGAACAATCAGAACAAACACAGATCAAAGTCAAAGGATGGAACCCTGCAAGCAAACAACCCCCTCAAAAAAGCTGGAGTGACCTTACTAGTATTGGACAACAAAGATTTCAGGTTGAAAAAGGTTAGAAGAGACAGTAAAGGCCATTTTTTTATTAACCAAGGGACATGTACAGCAGGAAGAAATCATACTCCTAAACATATACACACCCAAAGAGGGTCCAGCTAAATACCTACAACAACTGCGAACAGACCTTAAGAAGGACATTACAAGAAACACAATAGTAGTTGGAGACTTCAACACTGTCTTATCACCCCTAGATAGATCAAGAAGATTAAAATTCAGCAAGGCTCTGAAGGAAGAAATAGAAGACAGAGGGGCAACAGATCTATCCAGGACTTTATAACCCCCAAAAAAAGAATATGTATTCCTTTCTAATGCACATGAAACATTTTCCAGAATAGATCATGCACTGGGCCACAAAGCATACTTCAACAGAATCAGGAAGATAGACATTGTATCAACTATCTTCTCAGACCACAATACACTGAAGATAGAAGTTAATCATGTACAGATGCAGAAAACCTAATTAAACACCTGGAAATTAAACAACTCAATGTTGAACAACAAGTGTGTCAGGAAAGAAATCAAGGAAGAAATCAAAAGATACCTGAAAACAAATGAGAATGAGTACACAAGCTACCAGAACATATGGGACGCAGCTAAAGCCGTGTTAAGGGGAAAATTTATAGCTCTGCAAGCATTTCTCAGGAAGGAAGAAAGGGACCACATAAACAACTTGACTTCAAAGCTCAAGATCTTAGAATTGGACCAACAAAAGGAGCCCAAACCAGGCAGAAGGAAAGAGATCATAAAACTTAGAGCAGAAATCAATGACATGGAAACCCAAAATACAATCCAAAAGATCAATGAAACCAAGAGCTGGTTCTTCAAGAAAATAAACAAGATAGATAAACCACTACAAGACTCCCGAGAGAGAGAGAGAGAGAAAGAGAGAGAGAACCCTAATAAACTGAATCAGAAATGACAAGGGGGATATCACAACAGAAACCAAAGAAATTCAAAAGATCATCAGAGACTACTTTGAAAGTCTGTATGCCACGAAACAAGAGAACCTAGAAGAAATGGATAAATTCATGGATTCCTATAATCTCCCAAGGCTGATTCTAGAAGATCTAGAATACCTGAATAGTCCTATTAACATCAAGGAAATTGAAACTGTAATCAAAATTCTTCCCCAAAACAAAAGCCCAGGTCCACATGGATTCACTACCAAATTTTTCCAAACATTTAAAGAAGACCTATTGCCAGTTCTTCTCAAGATCTTTCAGGAAATTGAAGAAACAGAAACTCTCCCAAACTGTTTCTATAAAGGTCTTATCTCTCTAATACCAAAAGGAAACAAAGACACCACAAGGAAAAAAAAAATACAGGCCAATATCCCTGATGAACAAGGATGCGAAGATTCTCAACAAAATACTGCAAATATGGTGAAAAATGAGTACTGGTGAAGGGAGAGGTGTTTGGTCATTGTATGACCGAGACTTAAACCTGAAAGCTTAGTAATTTCTCCACAGTGATTCAATAAATATATATAAGATGAAAAATAAATAAATAAATAAAACTATGAAAAAAAGTAAGGTGGAGTTCATGCCCAATTCAATCAGCTAATAAGTGGCTCAATAAATAGCAGTACTCCTACATAAAAAAAAATACTAGCAAGCAGAATTCAACAACTCATCAAAAAGATCATACACTATGACCAAGTGGGATTCATCCAGGGGCTGCAAGGATGGTTTAACATTCAGAAATCAATCAACATAATCCATCGTATCAACAAAAGAAAAGATAAAAACCATATGATCATATCAATAGATGCAGAGAAAGCATTTGACAAGATCCAGCACCCGTTTATAATGAAAACCCTCACCAAAATGGGTACAGAAGGGACTTTCCTCAATATGTTCAAGCCATCTATCACAAGCCTATGGCAAGCATCATCCTCAATGGGGAAAAACTAAGAGCCTTCCCTCTAAGATCAGGGATGAGACAAGGATGCCCACTCTCTCCTCTGCTGTTCAATATTGTACTGAAAGTACTTGCAATAGTGGTTAGGCAAGAAAAAGATATTAAGGGCATTCAGGTAGGAAAGGAAGAAATCAAGCTCTCACTATTCAAAGATGATTTGATACTATACTTAGAGAACCCTAAAACCTCTACCTAGAAACAAGAGACTTGTATAGTAAAGTTGCAGGCTATAAAATCAATACCCAAAAGTCCATAGCTTTCCTATATGCAAATAATGAGAAGGAAGTGACATGAAAAAAAAATCCCGTTCACAATTGTGCCCCAGAAAATCAAGTACTTAGGAATCAGCTTAACTAAGGATGTAAAAGACCTGTACAAAGAAAACTACAAAACAGTACTTTAGAAAACAAGGGAGGGCATGAGGCAATGGGAAGATATCCCCTGCTCATGGATTGGGAGAATTAACATTGTCAAAATGGCAATAGTCCCCAAAGCATTGTACAAATTCAATGCAATCCTTATAACGATACCCAAATGGAGCAAACACTCCTGAAATTCATATGGAACAATAAGCCCCCACAAATAGCTAAAGCAATTCTTGGGAAAAAGAAAATGGGAGGAATCAACCTCCTCAACTTCAAACTCTACCACAAAGCAGTAATAATTAAAACAGCATGGTACTGGAACAAAGGCAGAGCTGCAGAACAATGGAACAGGATTGAATATACTGACATCTCCCCCCAAACATATGATCATCCAATCTTTGATAAGGGAGCAAAAAATGTGAAGTGGAGCAAGAAAAGCCTCTTTAACAAATAGTGCTGGCAAAACTGGACAGCTACATGCAAAAAAATGGGCCCAGATCTCTACCTAACACCATGTACAAAAGAAAAATCAAAATGAATTTAAGACCTCAACATCAGACAGGAATCCATAAGGTACACTGAAGACAAGATTGGCAAAACCCTCCATGACATTGAAGCAAACGGTATCTTCAAAGATGATACACCATTGGACAAGCAAGTGAAATCCAAATAGCAAAAAGGCACGTGAGAAAATGCTCTATATCACTAATCATCAGGGAGATGCAGATCAAAACAACAATGAGATATCATCTCACAACACAGAGACTGGCCCACATCCAAAAGAACAAAAGCAACCGGTGTTAGTGCAGATGTGGCGAGAAAGGGACCCTCTTTTACTGCTGGTGGGAATGCTGACTGATTCAGCCCTTTGGGAAAACAGAATGAACAATTCTCAAAAAATTAGAAATTGAGCTCCCATTTGACCTAGAAATACCATTCCTGGGAATATATCCCGGAGAGGCAAAAAAGTACAGTCGAAATGAAATCTGCACTTCTATGTTCATTGCTGCACTGTTCACAAGAGCCAAAATTAAAAAAAAAAAACAAGTGCCAGAGGACAGATTAAAAAAACTTTGGTACATCTACACAATGGTACTATGCAGCTGTTAGAAAAGATGACGTCATGAAATTTACATACAAGTGGTTCTACATGGAAAATATCATGCTAAGTGATATGAGCCAGAAAGAGAGGGACAGACATAGAAAGACTGCACTCATCTGGGGAATATAAAGTAACAGAGGAGTCGAACACCCAAGAATAGTTGAGATAAGTACCAGGATGTCTGCTCCAGGGCTTGGAAGCTGGCAGCACATGCTGAGGGAACAGGCAGCTCAGATAGAGAAGGGAACACCAAGTAAAGGCTATTTGGAGGACTCGCTCAGGATGCGAGATGTATGCTGAAAGTAGACTATAGACCGAACACAATGGCCACTCAATACCTCTATTGCAAACTACAAGACCCAGAAGGAAAGAGAGAGCACAAGGGAATGCCCTGCCAAAAGGTGGGGTGGGGTTGGGGGGATGGGGTGTGGGGGGGGGGGGGCTACTAGGATCATTAGTAGTGGAGAATGGGCACTGGTGGAGGGATGGATATTTATTTGATCATTGTATAATTGAAACCCTAGCACAAAAGTTTGTAAGTCTACAACTGTATCTCATGGTGTTTCACTAATAAAAAAAATTTTTTTAATGACCCAAGATAAATAAATAAATTTTAAAAAGGGGGCGAGAATAAATAAATAAAAATAAGATTATCACTAACAAACTCCAAAGATAAAATGCTTCCATTCTAACAATATTGTAGTAAAAATTCTGACCCACTTTTGAAATTACATTCAAATGTACCATTCAGTTTTTTCTATATAAAATCCTAACATAAGAAAAAAGGAACATGACTATATGTCAGTTTGGAATTGATCATTAGAAAGGGTTGTGGGTTTGATTTGTGTTTGTTTGTTTGTTTTGTTGGGAGGGGGAATGGTTATTTACTTGAAAACTTTTTTGAGGGATAGATTGCCAGGAAAACCCCATGGTGCTCAGGAACCACTCCTCTTGGTACTCGGGGGACCATATGTGATTCCAGGGAACAAAGCTATGCAAGGTAAATGCATAGACCCCTGCGCTATACCTGATGCCTGGACAAATTATTTTTTTACAAGTATATTAAAATTAAACAAAATACTATGAAAAACACAATATATTTGCTAAGAAAAGTATTAAAACTTAACTTAAGCCCCTAATTAATTTTATTTATTTATTTTTGCTTTTTGGGTCACATCCAGCGATGCACAGAGGCTACTCCTGGCTCTGCGCTCCGGAATTACCCCTGGCGGTGCTCAGGGGACCATATGGGATACTGGGAATTGAACCCGGGTCAGCCGCGTGCAAGGCAAACGCCCTACCTGCTGTGCTATTGCTCCAGTCCCCCCTAATTAATTTTAACTTAGTTATTTAGTTCTAACTACAACTAAGTATATGACCTTGCCTGAAGAACTCATAAAAAGGGGTTGAGATGCTTGCCTTTCATATGTCTAGCCCCACTCAAACCCAGAATAGCATATGATCCCCAATGCACTGCCAGGAGCAATCACAAGCACAGAGCCAGAAGCAAGTCCTGAGCACAGTCTGGTGAGACCCCAAAACAAAACAAACATAAGAAGTGTCATTTGACACTGTACAATGTTTTAATAACTTTCCATTTTTAAGGATGCTTATTTTGAGTCACTAAAAATACAACTTTAAAACTGTGTATTTATTAGTTTAATACCTGAAACAGTATAAAATTGGGGGGAATAAAACTAAATAATGATCAGATTTTGAAAATGAAAACAAAAATAAAGGGAGCATTTTTAAAATACTCTTTACAAGTAAATTTTGACAAGATACATAATATGAAATTAATAATTCAACATAAACACAATGTAATTTCAAACTGTAGCTACATTTCTATGGTAACAACAAATTTCTTTTCTCCCTATTCATCATCCAAGTGTTACAAAATTGCCTGGCTTTCTTAAATGTTATCAAAACAGAAAACACTCAATGGCATATATTGAATATTCAAAACACAAAAGTACATGGTTCAGGAAAAAAGATCATTCTTACTATGTGAATAATACCCAAAGAAAGTAGAAACAAGGACCAAGAGGACAGTCCATGGTAGGAAGCTTGTTACAAAAGGGGCAGGGGACGGGAGAATGCAGATAGGACAGAGAAGGGACCACTATGACAAAGACAGTTGGAAATGATCACGCTGGATTAGAACTGAGTGCTGAACAGAGGTAAAGTGATATGCATGATACCCTTCCAGCAACAGGACTGCAAACCACAATGCCTAAAAGGAAAGTATGAGAGAGAGAGAGAGAGAGAGAGAGAGAGAGAGAGAGAGAGAGAGAGAGAGAGAAAGGGTGGGGAGAAGCAGAGAGAGAGAGAAGGAAGGAGAAGGAGAGGGAAACAGAAAGAAAAAGAGAAAAGAAGAAAAGTAGAGGCAGGGCACAGGTGGGAGGGAAACTGGGGACGCTGGTGGTAGAAAATATGCACTGGTGAAGGATGGGTGTTGTAACATTGTATGACTGAAACTCAATCATGAACAACTTTCTAACTGTATACCTCCCAGTAACTCAATTTTTTTCAAAAAAAAAAAAGAAAAAAGATCATTCTTCTGTTAATAGAGTAAGTTTTATATTTCTGAAACAGAATATTAAAGCAGTCTGTAATTTCATTGTACCCAAGTAAATGTCCACTGAGATATGTTATCAGTCTAAAAATGTGTTTTCCCCTAGCAAAATTAAATAGTCTGAAAACAAGACACTAAAACCATTCACTGAGTTTCTAGAACTATTTCTCCACATTTATTTTTTTTTCACTCTTTTCTCCTCCTCATAATTCTACAATAAGAAAACATGACAGATGTACTTTATATGTGATATAAAAGGTCCAACATAACATATCTAGCATGGTACTGAATAAAAATAAAATTTAGGTGGCGGTTGGAATGTTAGTACAGTGGGTAGGGTGTTTGCCTTGCAGGGAGCTGACCCAGATTCAATCTTTGTTTTCACTTGCTTGTTCTACTGTGTTTCATCCTTTAAGTCACCTTTAGTTTCAATGTCACGGAAAGTTCTGCCAACATTTTCTTCTATGTACCTGATAGGTTCAGGCACAATACTGAGGTATTTAATCCATTTCTATCTCACATTTGTGTATGGCATTAGAAAGAATTCTTTTTTCTTTTTTGTCTTTTTTTTTTTTTGCCAGTAGCTACCAGTTTTCCCAGCATCACTTCTTGGAGAGGCTTTCCTTGCTCCACTTTATATTTCTTGTTCATTTATCAAAGATTAAATGATCATGTACTTGAAGGTCTATGCCAGGGTACTCAACTCTATTTCAGTGATCTGAGGGTCTGTCTTTATTCCAATACTATACTGTTTTAATTACTACCACTTTGTAGTACAGTTTGAAGTTGGGGAAGGTGATACCTCTATCTTCTTTTTCCCAAAGGACTGCTTCAGTTATTCATGGGAACTTACTGCTCCATATGAATTTCAGGAGTGTCTGACCTATTTCTTTGAAAAATGCCATGGGTATCCTAATAGGGACTTCATACCTCTCATTCTTTTAACTCTGGAAATGCAAAGGTTTTACAATTTCTGTGCCAGGAACTGAGGATGAAGCTCAAACATATAAAGGTTTTATTATATTGCAATATCCTAAAAATTCACATTTTTAAATGTTTAATGTTCATTAATTCATTAATGAATTAATGCTCATCTAATGAATTTAATGTTCTAAATGTTCATGAATTTTACTGTTACAAAACTAAAAGTAAAAAAATAAGTAATCACTGTCAATGGATATAAAAAATAGTAACTGACTCATTTCAACATCATTCTAGCACAAAAATTTTCAATAAACAACAAACAGAAAGGCAATGCCTTAACCTAAGAAAGGATTTTCTACTCAAATTAAATGTACAAGATCATCCTTAGAAGTAAATGACTACTTTGTAGATAGGAAAAATAAAGATAAAGAGAGTTATAGAGAGAATTTCTTTCCAGTACTACAAAGGAGGTTCTAGACAGAATAAAAATGCGAAAATAATAACTAGAAGGTATACAGATGGGATATCTTCATTTGCTAACAAAATAGTTATTTGCAGAAACTCATATAGATAAAAGCCTACTAGAACTGATTTTAAAAATTCATCAAGTCACAGGACATAAAATCCTAGGACATAGGACATAAGTCATAAAAACTGTATTTCTACATCCTAGCAATAAACACGCTGGAAAGAATTATTAGAATAGAATAAAAAAAAAGTTCTGATTTTTGGGCCACACCCAGCTGTGCTCAGGATTTACTCCTAGCTCTTCATTCAGGAATCACTCCTGGTGGGCTCCAAGAACGATATGGGATGTCGGGGATTGAACCCAGATTGGCAGCATGCAAGGCAAGCACCCTTCCCACTGTATTATCTGTCCGATTCCAAAAAATTAAATTCTTAGAAATATATTTAATAGCTGTAGAGATAATATAGCAGGAGAGACACATCCCTTGCATGCTGCCAGCACAGGTTCAATTTCAGGAACCACATATAGTTCCCCAACGTCTACCAGGAGTGATCCCTGAGTGAAGGCACAGCTGGGTGATCCAACCACCGCCTCTCTCCGCCTCCCCCGCCCCCACAAAAATAAAGTTCAAAATGGAAATAACAGAAAAAATATTATGATTATTTTAAAAAGAACACCTGAAAGCAATATATGAAGCTAGTACCAACACCAAGTTTAAGAAAAGAATACAAATATTAAAGGAAATACACATAAACATAAAGGAAACAAGATATTAAAAATTAGAGAAAAGATGATAAATATGGAGAATGACAATGGAATATATTAGTATTATTTCTAATTTTTAAAAAAGGACAAGATAAAAGCTATTGATATAAAAAATTTTAGTTCTAAATTTGTACATCAAAAAAGACATTACAAAAACCCCAATATAAGACTTAGCCTATTAAGATTTTTAAAGAATAATTCTAAATACGTTATCATCAAGTCAAAAGATGCATGCACCTCACATCAAAAAGGGTAGGGGTGGGTGGGAAGAAGAAAAGAAAAACTCAAGCAGATTCCAGGCTTCTCCTTAGTAACTGTGGTCAAAAGACAAAGCGGGTAGGGAGAAAGGCAGCCCAGGAGGGAACCATTCCAAAAATACATAAAAAGCCAAAGTGGGGTAGATTGCAATTTTAGTTCCAAAATGTGAAGTTTAGAAGTTGTCACTCCTGCCTCCAAAATAAGAAAGGGGTTGGAAAAGTACAAAACAAACCATTCTCAGATTCATTAGGCAATCTGACACCCCAAAAACTAGAGAGACAAGAGAACACAGAGCATCAGAGCTTACTAGAAGCAGAAGTCTCTGGAGCCTACCCAGTAATTGGTAGGAAAATTTAAGTGATAATTGGTGAATGGCTGGAGGCTGAGTTTGGACTGGCTTGAGAGTTTATACTTCAGGGTCCCTGTTCCCTAAGTTTTTATTTCCAGGACTCTAGAAGTAAAACCAAGAAAAATTCTTTCTGTAGGAGAGAGAAAGTAGAAATGGAACCATCTTCAAATGCAATTCCCCTACCATCTCTCTATCACAAAGGGGCAAGAAACAAAGGTTAAGAACAATTGAAAACAAAAATAACAAAACAGCAATTTAATCATGACTACAGACTGTGTCCCTTTCCCAATACGGTTCCATTATATCCAGAGCAAATTACAACTGAGAGTGGATCTAATCAGAAGACTCTTTAGAAGACAGTATCTAGGGAAGTCATCACAGAGCAAATCAAGGAGACTCAAACAAAAAGTCTCCTTTTTCAATATCTGAAAAAAAAATATGTTTACTGTTTTCATATCATAGATTAGGTAAAATGTTGAAAGGAATATTAAAATTTATGATCTTAATGTACAGTTAATTTACCTCACCACTAGCAAAATAGCCAAGAACTCTTCAGCAATGAACAACTAATATTTCTAGCCCACTTCAGCATACCTTTCCAGCTATTCCTCTTCAGTAATGTCAGTTTTTAGTTTTGTTCTTTGATCCCCAATTTTGGAGCCATACCTATGGTACTCAGAGCTTACCCCTAACTCAGGAATCACCCATGGCTGTTCTTGAGGGATAGGATGTGGTGCCGAACTCGGCTAGGTTTTGTACAAGGAAAATAAAGTGCCCTTCCTACAGTATAGATGTCAGTCTTATCACCAAAGGCCAAAGATTTGTCATCATTAGATTCTGCCTATTCCCATTTATTTCTCTGCATTCCATAGATGAGTAAGGCCAACTGGTCCTCAAGTAAAAAGTTTTAGAAAACCATAAACTATGGTAAATATTTTTAAAAGACCAACTCCTGACTAGATGATAATAAATATTCACATTAAAATCCTATGGTCCCTATTGTCATACTATTTCTAATAGAGGGTAAAATAGGGAATAAGTGGATAAAATGTTTTCTTTGGAGAAGGGACCACTAAGTCAATGATAGTTGGAGGGATCACTCAAGTGGGAGATTGTGCTGAAAGCAGACAAAGGACCAAACATGATGGACTCTCAGTATCTGTTTTGCAAACCATAATGCCCAAAAGTATAAAGAGTTAAAAAGGAAAGTGCTTGCCATAGAGGCATGGGGTGAGGTGGGGTACGGATGGCGGGAGGGATACTGGGGACATTGATGGTGGAAAATGTACACTGGTGGAGGGATGGGTGTTCGATCATTGTATGATTGAAACTCAATCAAGAAAGCTTTGTAACTGTATCTCAAGGTGATTCAATTAAAAAATTTTTTTTCTTTGGGATAATGGGAATGTTTTGAAAGTACGCCCTGATAACGGTCACACACAATGCAAATATACTCAATACTATCATGCTGCAAACTGTAAACTGGTGCATTCTGTGTCATATGAATTTGATCTTATCTATTTTTTAAAAAATTTAAATATTGAATAGTAGCTAGCTGTATCACATCACTACAGCTAACATATTTTTTAAATTTATAATGTAAATGATCAAAGAAAACAAAAAGAAGAACTGGAACCACTCTGCTTAAGATAGCTACCTGTCTATGAATTGTTATAGTTCCTATTTTAAAATGGACAAAGATAATTATAAATGAAAACTACAAATGCTAGAGAAACTAATAAAAATATTTAAAAGAAAGTAAATTTACTGTAAGAACAGAGAAAGCAGAATGATCAAGTAGTTAAAATCAAAAGAAGAGAATATTTTTAAAAAGAAGACGAGTGTGATGAATAGAAAACTTACAAATACTGTAGATATTAACCAAACCATTGACAGTCACCATCTTCTGTGGGTTCTGCATCCACAGATTCGACCAAGTGTGGAATGAAAAATACAGTTAGGTCTAAATGGTTAAAGTTGTGAACAAGCACAACCTTCTGGTTTTGTTATTATTCCCTGAACAATGAAGTATAACAACTATGAACATATCTGTACACAGTTGACCATAACTGTACATAGTTATATAAATCTATGTATACAGATTTAAAATATGAAAGACAATGTCTATAGGCAATAAAAATACTACATCATTTTATAGCAGGAGCATCTTATATGTTTGTTGAAATATAACCACTGTGAACAGGAAGAAACAATAATATCAATAATTGTGTTAAATGTTAATGACATACATATGATAAAATATTAAAATTTTGAGAACTTACCAACAATGCATGGCACCACTTGCAATAAAAAGAAATGCCTACAAGCATTCTAAGGCTCTATGGCCTAGTCCACAGCAAGATATTTTTAGTTATTTTTTCCAATGAGCCAAAAAGTATATGTAGACGCTTGACTACATGGAAATCAGTGATTAGGGGCTATGCCCAGCTCTGTTTGCAGGGCTCACTTCTGGAGGTCAGTGCCAGGGGGACCATCTGCAGTATTTAGGATAAATCTGGGTCTTCGACATGCAAACTATGTGCTGCAGTCAGCTGAGCTATCATCTTTCTGGCCCCATATTCATTTATTTCTTTTAAAAGCCCTGAGCGTGGACTGTATTTTATCAACCCTTTATAAAAATCTTACTTGCAGTAAAATGCAACTATTATTCATTCAAAATGAAGTACTTTATAACTACAGAGACTCAATATGAAACTATTAGTATAAAATACCAATTCTAAAATTAACTCTAAATAATGTATCATAAATTGATAAAGCAACAATAAACTGGAATAAAATTATTCCAGAAGAATTTTTACTACATAAAATTATAACATATAAGAAATTCATCTGTCACTGTCACTGTCCTCCTGTTGTTCACCGATTTGCTCGAGCGGGTCCAGTAACATTGTGAGACTTTGTTGTTACTGTTTTTGGCATATCGAATACAACACGGGTAGCTTGCCAGGCTTTGCAAGGGCGAGATATAGCTTGCCAGGCTCTCTGAGAGGGGCGGAGGAATCGAACTCGGGTCGGTCCAGTTGACCGTGTGCAAGGCAAACGTCCTACCCACTGTGCTATCGCTCCAGCCCATAAGAAATTCATATAATATAAAATATCAAGTATGATTAAGAATTTTCTACAAAGACATAAAAAAGATAAGAGCTCAAAATATAGAATAAAATTATTAATTTTTTCTATTAGGAGAATCATTAGATACTGAACAATAATGAGTAAGAGCAGGAAGACAAGTTGAGAGTACAAGTTGAGAGCATAAACTTAACATGTTGAGTTTAAAAAATTTAACTCAGGAGACTGGCAGAATGTCCCTGAAAACATTTAACACAATACTACAAGCAGACCTAGTCTTCAGTGGACTGAAACGTGCATAAACTCTTAGAAGACAGAGACCATAACTGGTTTGTCTGTGTTGAGTACTTAATAGACCTCAGTAAATATCTGGGTTGAATGGAAAAAACATCAAAGGTATCACACTGAGAAAGCATTAAAAAGACTTAAAAAGCTGAAATTTCATTTGGGAGAAGAGCAAAGCTTGAAGAATCATTTTTTTTTTATTTTTTTTAAGACGAAATTTGTGACCAGAAAGCAAGGACTAGGCAAGTGACTGGAAAATGTAAGGAAACGAAGGAATTACAACTGAATTAACATTTTAGAAAAAATTTAGGAAGCCACAGAAGAATACAAGCTTGTAGCTATTAGCCTCATTTTTCTGAAATAGCAAAGGGGTGATGATGACGATCCAGAGGAATTGTGAAGAATATATTTGAGCCAGGAAGGTAGTTCAGAAAGCTGGAACTCATAATTTGCATGCAGGTGGCCAGGACTTGATCCTCAGAATCTCATGTCCCCAGAGCAATGTCTAGAGTAACCCTCAAGCACTGAGGTGAAAGTCACTGAGAACCACTGACTGTAGGCCAAAAGCAAAAGAAAGAAGGGAGGAAGGAGAGAGGGGGGGAGAGAGAGTGTGTGTGAGAGAGAGAGAGAGAGAAGTGAAGGAAAGGAGAGAAGGATGGAAAGGAGGAGGGAGGGAGGGAGGGAGGGAGGGAGGGAGGGAGGGAGGGAGGGAGGGAGGGAGAGAAGGAAGGAGGGAGGGAAAAATTTTGAGAAAATCCTTGATCTCTTCAATTTCTAATAAAAAATACTATCATCTGAAATACAGGATAAGTCAAAGATGTAGAATTAAAAAGCAGGAGAAAAGTTATAAAATAACTGGAACCTAGCAAAAATTATAAGTATTTGTAAGTAGCCATGAATTTAAGGTTAAGTCCAAACAGTGTGACTACAGTGGATAAAATCTGGATATTTACTTTTACAAAAAAATATTGATAGCAGTAACATTTTCCTAGGTATGCATTTAACTGCCTAAGTCTCTTCAATAAAACCATGATACTTTATATAATGAAGAGAACACCACAATGAACACCGTGGTTCGCAGTTAACAGAACATTCTCTCACCAACATGGGAACAGATCAACCATGCTGACAACTCCATATTCACATGCCTACCAATTAATTAAAATTTTATCACATATCTGGTTATTACCTCAGAACCCACTTACTCTAAGAGACTGCTTATATAATACAGTAATCTGATATGAAATTTAATTCCCACTGACATTAAGTAAATTCATGCCAAATGTGTTTCATTATAAATATTATACACGATTCCTGTTGCATACAGCATCATTTTATCAGACAGATTATTGACTCCTGCTAACATATCCAAGACATGCAAAGAGAAATGAGCTCCAGATTCCAAAGGAACAGTCTGCTGAGACTGAACAGCAGCCTTCTATCAAAACCAAGCATTCTTCTTTCCCCGTCAATATCCTTGGATCTGGATTAAATTAATCAGAAATCAGAGCCATCAATGTATAAAATGGCAGCTTCTAAGAGAAGGGGACATACAAATTCTGAAAGACCAAGGGGTCTGGCTTTAACCTGAGTCTTAAGGGGGAAAGACACAGAAGTAAGGATGGGGGGGGGGGGGAGAAAGAGAATGTGTGTGAGAGAGAGAGAAGAGAGAGGAGGAGGAGGAGGAGGTGGAGGAGGAAGAGGAGGAGGAGGAAAAGAGAGACGCTGGGGAATGAGCTCAAAAGACTGGAGTGGATAATTTCCATGCGGGAGGCCCAGTTCAGATCCCCAACACCACATAGTCCCAAAGGAATATAGGAGAGACTCCCAAGCTCAGAGAGCCTAAGAAGAGAGAGAAAGAGAGAGAGAGAGAGAGACAGAGACAGAGACAGAGACAGAGACAGAGAGACAGAGAGAGACAGAGAGACAGACAGAGACAGACAGAGACAGAGACAGAGAGACAGAGAGCATATGTGTGTGTGCGTGTAGAGAGAGAGAAAGAGAGAGGGGATGGGGGTGGGGGGTCATGCTTAACTTGTGTACAGACTGATGGATTTTTTTAAAGTACTTTCTTTTCCACCAGGGTATATCAATAGCCTTTTAAGCAGTCTCACATTTAAATGTGTGTTCTGACAGTCATGTCAGAGCCTGGGTAAAAGCCTTTTCATGGAAATCATTAAAACGAAAAGATCCAGACAAGAGGCCTGTTTTTTTCCAGGGAGTGAGGGCAGAGCAGAATAATGTCAGTTTGAAATGATGGAAATACCTTAAACACTGACAGGACGCGTGAAACACCATCCTTCCACCCCAGCCCTCCTTGGGGTGCCTCCCCCACCCCTGACAATTTTTACCTGCTGCTGCCTAGAACACTCAATTACAAATCGTCAAAGAAGGAACCTGAGGCGGAAGGGTAAGAGGGAAGAGAAAAAGGCAAAACAGACTCCAGCCACACACACCAGCCTGCGGTTCAAAGCAGGAGGGAATAGAGCAACCCCAGCAGGATTCCGGCAGAGCTGACCCTCCTGGGTCCTGCGCTCCCCGCTCCCCGGGTGGCGCTCACAAAGTCTCACAGCACTAAACTTAAACTGCTGAATCATTTCGGCAAGTGATGTGGACCTAGCGGCTGGTGAGAAATAACAATCATTCCTTGCTGCAACCATCATTTCCTTGTTTCCCACTGCTAAGGGATGTGCTGAGCACTGTCAGGCTCTGCGCCGGCACTGACCGACTCTCCTCGGAAAACTTGAGCTGGAGCCAGCCAGCCACGAAGGTCACTTTATATCCTGGCTCGAACGCAAGGCCCTCTGCAAAAGATGTTTTTTGTTCCTGAAAGACCACAGCGATAGATACTGGTATTTCCCTTACCCAAGTTAACAACTTTTCAAGGACTTCCCCTCCCCGCTCCCCATCAGCCCACCACATCCTCCCCTTATGGTCGTGGACATTTTTCCTTCATATCAGTTGGAATTCTGACCTGTTAGGATGTTTTTTCACTTAGACGTTCCATGAAGATAGTTCCTGAACAATCATTAACTGTGCCATTTTTTTAAAAAAAAAACACCTCTTAGATTTATTAGTTCACATCCTTATGGAAGTTTTTGTCACATTGATCTAGATTCCCTACAGGACTTAGTGGCTCTAAACATTTTAGGGTAAAGTTTAACACAAAATCCAAAGTAAACTGAAGTAAATTTCATGGATGCCTGGAAATTTCCCCCTGAGAATGAGCATTATCCACTGTTTTAAATTCACCAGAACAAAAAGTATCCGTGAATTAACTCCAGTTTCGGTTCTTTAAAATATCCTGAAATTTTCACTTTACCCTTAAAGTGAAGAAATTTCTATAATTTTTGAATATTACAAAATAATTATTAATGGTTTTTTTATCTGTATCATAA
Source organism: Sorex fumeus (assembly GCF_029834395.1). Lineage (NCBI taxonomy): Eukaryota > Metazoa > Chordata > Mammalia > Eulipotyphla > Soricidae > Sorex > Sorex fumeus. The sequence goes on along the minus strand of NW_026606063.1, from coordinate 38,891,680 downwards.
ACAACTCTATAAAGTGAATACTTCAATAATTCCCATTTTAGGGAAGAGAAATCTAAAATACAGAGAGATGTTTTAAGAGACCATAGGTTTGCAAATCCCAGAGAATTACAGAGCAAGATTAAAAAATAAAACAAATAAAAGTAGCTGTAACCCTTAATCATTACAATTATATTCTCATAATAATTGCACTTCTCTTGCTGATCATATCCAGGCTGTCTCATATTAAAACAATTTAATCCCAAGTATGGTCTGTATTAGACAAAGTGAGAAAAATCATTAAAATATTCTTGGCAAAAAATGAAAGTCTTTCTAATCAATAAAGTTTTCTGTAAAGACCAGGAATTTTGAATTCTGATTTTTTGGTTCCATGGGAGAAAAGAAAGGTTTGGGCACACCCAACAGTGCTGGACTGGGATTTTTTTCTTGGTGGTGCTTGAACCAAGGTCAGCTACATGCAAGATCTTATGTACATGTAGGGTCAGTTGCATGCAAGTACCTTAGGACATGTTCTGTCTCACTGGCCCAAGCAAAAACCAGTTTTTACACAAATTATTTCTTCAGAATCTCTCATTCACTTACTCAGTTTTTCTATTACTGACAAACACCACGAAAAATAATTACAGCCCTATGTAGTCAATTATTCAAGGATGGGTGTGCACAAATGCTACCATCTCTTATGTACTTGGAAATCTCATAAAACATGAAAGTAAAGCAATAGCTTATAAAATTACAGTTAAGGATCTAAAACTAACAGAAAGGAACAGTAAATCCTATGACAATGAAGTGTGTCACTCAACCAATTCATAGGATAAAGAGAAACTGGGGAGGGTGTCACAACTTCACATCCCATTTCTTATCTTGATTATGTAATTGTCCCTCTTGGCCCAGAGGAGAAGCATTTTATAAGTTTTACAAATTCTCATTCCATCATATTAAATTGTCTCAAAGATGAAAAGAACTAAGTGGCTTTCACTTTAATTTACAAAATGTCTTCAATAAGAAGAAATATTTATTCTTTATCTTAGTCATTGCTTGTGGGAAGGAATATTCCTGTGACATCTAGGGAAAAGAACAAACCCATGCCACGTATGCTAAGTCTCATTCATCACCTGATCCACTACAGGCAATAACTCTTAGGAAAATTTATATGTTCTCAGATTTTCTTTAAGACTACACTATTTCTTTCTTGTTCAGGAAAGATAAGGTCACAGTAAATATTATAATAACAAAAAATTTCATTTTAATTGAATTAATTTTATGATTTCAAAATGATCACATCAATTCACTATATTACAGATAATAAACTTATTATGTACAGTATCATCTGTAAATTACTCAATCCACAGTAAGTATATAATGCCTTAATACAAAAAATATGCTGTATTTTCTATACATGCAATGCCCTCTACAGGTCATGAGTGGAATGAATAAGAAAGAGAAATGTTTCTCAGATTCTGTTACTATGCATTAATAAAATTTTAATTTCTAGATGTGCTAATATGCTCTACAAAAATTTCAAGTAAAATATTCTACACATTTTGAACTCCTAAACAGTCTCTCAAGGGTCTAATCTTGCCATTTTACCAAGTTAACTTAAATACTGTTAAGAAAAAGAAATTATATACTACCACTATATTCATGTAATAATAATAAGCAAGCCGTCACTGCTATATACATCAAAAATACATTTTATATTAGTAAAACTCTCAGCTATTCTTATCTCCTTTTCATAAAAAAAATATATATATAAGTCTGTGACTGAAGAGATAGTACCCAGGTAAAGCTCTTCTTGCCTTGCATGTGACCTGGTCTTGAACCCCAGCACCTCATATGGTCCCCAAGGCTACCAGGAGTGATCTTCAGGTGCAGAGTCAGGAGTAAGCCCTGAGCACAGCCTCAGTGTAGCCCAAAAGCCAAAAAAAAATTTTTGATACCAAAAAAACTTAAAAGATAAAAGTTATTCTAGCTTGAATATGCATTTCCTAGAAATATAAGCAATATACTCATTTAATCTAATGTCATTAGTATTTAATCTACCAATATTCTAAGTATCAAACTTAACACAATTCCCTTGTGGCTAATACATATAACAAAACAAGAAATTTATTTCAGTGGAACCATTTTCTCAGTATTTTAAAAACACTGTCATCCTGAAATTAAGAAATAAAGAAAGAGTGAATAAAGAATACAATATTTTCCTTGAGTTTTGCTTAGGTTTGGTTTGGGGGCATACCCAGCTATGCTCAGGGCTTAGCTCAGAGATCACTCCTGGCAGGACTTCAGTGCCACTGGGTAGCAGGAATCGAACTTTGGTCAGGTTCATGCAAGACAAGAATATTACCCACTGTAGTATCTCTCTGGTCCAGAGATTACAGTATTTAAAACCCTGTATACAAATAGGATTAAAGTTGAATTTATCTATAGTGACTCAAACTATTTCTCCCAAATAACTACAATAGTCTTGAGTTTCCTAAGTTTCTACTAACTGACAGGATCACTCACATTTATCCAAGTTTCAAAGACACCAGAGAAAACTTCAAGGATAATTTTCAGTGGGTGGTCAAAAACTATGATTAAAATTTTCACAACTAATAAGCCAGAAAGAGAGGGTTAGACATAGAAATACTGCACTCATCTGGGGAATATAAAGTAACAGAATGGGAGTCGAACACCCAAGAATACTTGAGATAAGTACCAGGAGCTCTGCTTCAGGGCTTGGAAGCTGGAAGCACATGCTGGGTGAAAAGGCAGCTCAGATAGAGAAGGGAACACCAAGTAAAGGATGTTTGGATGACTTGCTCAGGATGCAAGATGCGTGCTGAAAGTAGACTATAGACCGAACACAATGGCCACTCAATACCTCTATTGCAAACTACAAGACCCTAAAGGAAAGAGAGAGCAAAAGGGAATGCCCTGGGGTGGGGGGAGGAATGGGGCGAGGTGAGGGGATGGGAGGGCACTGGTGGAGGGATGGGTATTCTACAACTGTACCTCATCGTGTTTCACTAATATAAATAAATAAATAAATAAATAAATACTTTTCACACCTATCTGGAGACTGAAGTCAAAAGAGTAAGTAAGAAAAATGTCATCAAATTACAAAGAAAACATTCCAACTCAAAGTGAACCGAAGTGAGTACAGAAATTATCAGAAATGACCCAAAATAAATAAGCTATTTTTGAATGACAGTTCTAAATAAATTCATTAAATATGAAAAAACTATAATTAAAAATGAGTTTACACAGGGGCAACAGTGATAGTAGAGCAGGTAGGGTGTTTGCATGCACATGACTAACCTAGGTTCAATCCCATATGGTCCCCTGAGCACCACAAAGAGTAAGTGCTGAGTGCAGAGCTAGGAGTAACCCCTGAGCATTGCCAGATGTGACCCCCAAAAAGCAAAATAATAATGCTTACACAAACAAAAAAGTAGCATTTGGACCTATACCACCAAACAAAATAAATGAAATAAAAAAAGTATTAAATCTCACAAAACAATCCCAAAACTACTATAATTTATTGATATCAGAATGAAGCAATAACATTTAATACAAAGAACTGAAGTTATACTGAATTATTTTGCAAAGAAGATATCAAAAGAAGATATTAAAGAGACGTAGGTATAAAAAGGAACAAAAATTGTAAATCTACAACTGTACCTCATGGTGTTTCACTAATAAAAAAAAAAAAAGGAAAAAAAATTTCAGAATGATGTCCAGATACTAAAGATAGTTAAGTTCCAGAATGTCTTTGTAAGGGATGAATATCAATGATCTTAGAAATCACTTAGTAGTTTATACTCTACAATTTTGTATCCCTACACATAAAGTCTTCAGTAGTCTAATTTTTCATTCTAAACCCAATTTTATCCCACCTCCCAGCATACTCATATATGCACACAAGCATTACTGAACATATAAAAGATTCTTTATAATTTCTTTTTAATTGTACATGCATTCAGAAAGTATTCAAGAGATTTGGGGATTTTTTTTCCTATATTAATATTTCAGAAGTGAAATTCACAGATAAAAGAAAAAGACATTAAATGCAAAGAAAAATAAGGCGTTCACATTCCACAAAAAAGGCCACTGTTCTCATCATACAAATAAAAACAATAAAAATCATAAAAAAGGTAAGTGCATATTTTTCTTTTAAAAAATGTAGAGAAGAGGGAGACCAGAGAAGTTCTACAGAGATTAAGGTACCTGCCTAGCATGTAGCTACAGCCAAAATTCCAGTTCAACTCCCAGCATCACATATGGTCCCCAGAGCACCACCAGGTGAGATCCAAGATAGACAGACAGAAAGAAACAAAAATATGGGTAGGAAATATCAAAATGAACACAGTACAAATAAAGCACTTACTCCTTTATTTATTTATAAATAAATAAAAATTTATTTATATGTATATAAATAAATAAAGGCTTTCTCCAGATTTGCGGTAGGGCGTTTGCCTTGCACGCAGCCAACATGGCCGACCCGAGTTCGATTCCTCCGCCCCTCTCGGAGAGCCCGGCAAGCTACCGAGAGTATCTCGCCCGCATGGCAGAGCCTGGCAAGCTCCCCATGACGCATTTGATATGCCAAACACAGTAACAACAAAGTCTCCAATGGAGACGTTACTGGGCCCACTCGAGCAAATCGATGAACAACGGGAGGATCGTGACCATGATCTCCAGATTGGTGGAAATACTTCCAGCAAGGGCAGTTATTGTCAAGTCTGGGTCACAGGTGAGAAGAGTTAAAGTAAGCCTGTCTTACTTAGTTATAGAACATTGTTGGAACCAGGAGAAACTAGTCAGAATTTTAAATGTGATACTTGGGGTTTTATGGGGAACTCAAATCTAGACATACATATCCCAAACATAAATTTAGACAGCCCTATTCTCCAATTATTGTTATAATCCCATGCTTGTTGGTAGGTCCTTAATACTATAAGTAAGTCACATGTGGGAAGAAAGATGGTATCAGAAAATACAGGCGGGTCAGCAGTCTCAAAGAGTTTAGATCACACAGCCCTGCTGAAAAGCAAAAACTCCTAAGCTCGTAAGCAAAGACTCATAAGAAAACAGGAAAACGTAATGCAAAATTTAGAGAATTATGGCTGACCCGAGTTCGATTCCTCCGCCCCTCTTGGAGAGCCCAGCAAGCTACCGAGAGTATCTTGCCCACACAGCAAAGCCTGGCAAGCTACCCATGACACATTCGATATGCCAAACACAGTAACAAGTCTCACAATGTTACTGGGCCCGCTCGAGCAAATCGATGAACAACGGGAGGAGGATGATAGTGATAGTGAACCATATAAAAGCAGACACACAGAAGACCTATGCAGACGAAACTTTTAATGTAGCTACTATACATATGTGAATTTAGAAACTAGAAGACACTAGAGAAAAATATAGCCAATTTCAACAGGCAAATGTCAACTCGAAAAACAATCTGAGGATCTGTAGAGATACTAGTATGACAGACAGATCACTTGCCTTGCACACAGTCGACCCAGGTTTGATCCTAGGCATCCAAGACAAGATGCCCTGGATCAAAGTGATCCCTGAACACATAACCAGGAGTAAGTCCTGAGCTCAACCAGTATAGCTCAGAAACCAAAAAATAAAATAATCTGAGGGCCAGAGAGATAGTGCAGTGGGTAGAACATCTGTCTGGCACACAGCTTACTCAGGTTAGATTCCCAATACCATATATAGTCCCCCAAGCATGCCAGGAGTGATCCCTAGTAAGTCCTGAGCACCACCAGGTGTGGCCCGAAAGCATAAAATGAATCAATTAAGTTAAAGTAATCTGAAACTGTCATAATGAAATATATCTAAATGAGCAATTCACTGGGTGTTCTTAAAAACAGCATAAATTAATAAAAGCGTTAATGAAATCAAACAATGAAGTGAAAAAAGGGTTAGTTGAAGCCAGTGAGTCAACAGTGAATCAATATCTAATAGAATGACAGGTGTACCTACTTAAACTCCCAGAGAAAACAAGATGAAATATGGAGTAGAAAAAAACATCTAAAGAGACACTAAGAAAGAATTTCCCAAAATAAATTTAAAAATTCAAATCAGAGGCTCAATTCAATACACACGTGTGCACCCGTGTGCGTGCACACACGTACACACACACAAAGAGCACATAAGCGCACACACACATCCAAAAAATTGCTCAACCAATCACACTGAACAAACTCAATGGTAACATATAAATATTAAGACCAGTGACTATTCACTAGAAATAGAAACAGTGGAAGATCTTTTGAAGATCTTTCGAAATAGCTAAAGTCAGCAAACAGGGAAAACAACAAAAACAACTCTAAGAAGGTGGTTACCTAAGGGGAAGGGGAAGGGGAAGAACAGGTCTTTTAGATGGTGTGATGGCACTACAGTTTTGGTAGCGGTTATAGTGAGGCTTGCACACTTACGAAAGTGCAAAGCTATGCTCCCCCAAGTTTTTTAAACCTATGTTAAATCAATATGCTCTATGGACCCTCAGGTTGCTGCACCCTAGGGTGCTGCTCTAACACATGACCAGATGTGTGCAAACACCACAGTTAAAAGGTGCAACCCCTGATGAACATTGCAACCAAGGGAGAGCACCACAACCGAGGAAGCCCTCCCCACCAACCGGTGTCAGAGCAGCAGCAACAGCAACAAAGGGAAAAAGGAGTGAAGAGCTACCTAGAGGCCAGAAAGATGGCTCAGGATTGCAGAGCCAGCTGTCAAAAAGTAGAATCCCTTGCAGGACACTGAGCAGGGCATGGCCTCCAAGCCCCACTTGTAGTGCAACCTTGGTGACCCGTGAGAAATGCTGGGTACGGCCCAGTTCATCCCCAGCAAGGATCAAGGATTCCTGCAAGACTGGAACAGCGCCCCATCATCAGATCCAAGTACCAGACCATAAGGCTACACAGCAGGCTGAGCATCCTGGGAGTAGCCCCTGAACCCCAGAGCTTCACTGGAAAGAACTCCATTTTTTAAAATGAGCGAAACAAAAGCTGGATTGAAACTAACTGTATTACCAACAGCACCTAGAAATTACAGAGTACACCTGGATCACACAGTGATGTCATGATGTAGTATGAAGGGACGGGGGGACATCATTTGAAAATGCTCACTCGACTGGTGAATTTAAAATAGAAGTGAAGGGGGCTGGAGCAATAGTACAACAGGTAAGGCATTTGCCTTGACCCAGGTTCGATTCCCAGCATCCCATATGGTCCCCTGAGCACCACCAGGAGTGATTCCTTAGTGCAGAGCCAGGAGTAACCCCTGAGCATCGCCGGGTGTGACCCCAAAAAAGGAAATAAATAAATAAAATAGAAGTGAAGTAATTTGTTTTGCTTTCTGTGTTTGTTCTGTGATCTTGGGGCCATACCCAATCAGTACTTGGCTGTGTGCTCGTGGTTTGTTCTTGTCTCCAGAGGTGACCAGGGCACTAAGCAGTGCTGGGCGGGGGGCGGGGGGGGGGGAGGGGGGAAGAGGACTGAACTGGTGTTGCCATCATGCAATGCATGCATTCAGCCCAGCACTCTTCGAGCAGCCTCTCAGGCCCAAGAATAGGAATTTCAGGCATAGTAAGAGATACCAAGATCTCCAAAATAAAGGATCCCAGACAACCTAGCTTTGCAAGTCTTTAGGCTAGCAATGGTTTTATTCAACGGTCCTCTTTGAAATGAATTCCTATATTAAGGCAAGCATAACAAAGAAAAAGTAGTTAAAATATCATAAGCCATCATAAAGTTAAATATCATATCATATTATATTTATAACAAATAGCTTATCACAAAAGTACTAAAGAGTTGATAAACTGTGATGAACAAAACAGGACAAATTCCAAGACAAAACGTATACACAAGAAGTATGGAGAATACTAAAGCACCAAAGCTAATTTCAACTGAGAATATTATAATTACAATTACAATTCTAAATTTGGAAGTCTGAGAGCAAGGAGGGCAGAAATTAAGGCTCAAGCCCATCTATGATGAAGCATTTTATAGAATACTTTGTTCCACATAGAGTTTTACAGAACTACACCTTAAGAAAATGTTCACATTACAACTAGATCATCTCATCTTCAACCAGAGGAGAGTCCAAGAATGATATCTTTGGTGAGGAGCTATGCACACTATATTTTTTAAATATATTTACTTACAAAAATGGAAGGAGAGTAACAAAAAGAGAAAATAAAGTCTGGATATGATGGGGGGGGGGGGGGGGATTGTTAAGAAAAAGGAAAGAATCAGCCAACAGTCATAGTTAAGGCCTTACAAAGTATTTGAAGCCCCAGACCACATGAATTTGATTTTAGAAAGTTCCTGATTGGCAGTGTTCCTAAGTACCAGACAGAATCAAAACAAAATTCATCTCTGGAAGAACTTTCCTAGGCCATAGGAATACAGACACACACATTTTTAAAATAACAACCAAACAAATTAAAAGAAAACCAAGCAAAAAAGAAAACCAATGTTGGAGAGATTGTATAGAAGTTAAGGAATTGCCTTGCATTCCAATAATATATAATGTGCCCTAAGCACTGAACATGAAGCCAAAAATGGCCCTTGAACACAGAGGCAAGTGTGGCCCCTGAGCTCTTTAGAGTGTGACCCCCCCCACACACAAACACACACACACACACACACACACACACACATCAGAAAGTACAAAGAAAACCAAGAGATATGAGAACAAGCAAAATATCCATCAAGACTTTTAGGTTTCAAGTTAATATGAACGCATATATGAACGTATGTTAGAAATACACTCAATCCTACTTTTAAAATAAAGCTATTATAAATATTTTCTAGAAATATGAAGTAAGTGGTATGGGGAGAGAAAGATGAAGAAGAGATTTTTGAAAATTGGAATTTAGAATTCAACATATTGCATTAGTAAATGGAATAAAGCAGAAGAAGGAATTAGGTCATTGGAAAATAGATCAGAAAAAAAGTCATACAGAACGAAGCCAGAAAGAAAAACGATGAAAATTATAGAGTAGGAAATGGCAAATATGCAGTGTGGAGTGAAATTAAACTACCATACATTTAATTAAAGTTCCAGAAAAAGGATGCAGAGGATTGTGGCAAAGATGTTTCAAGAAAAAATGATGGAGAACCAATGAAAGACGGCAACTGTAGAATCAAGACACACAGCAAATCCCAAATAGCAGAGAACACATAAAAAGAAAACTACTGAAAAAGCATATGACAGTGAAGAGGCTGAAAACCAAAGACACAGAGAAAGCTGACAGCAGACAGGATAAGAAGACATGCTATATTCAAAGTGGCAGTCAGACTGACAGCTGACTTAAAACCATGAAAAATAGAAGCAAAAAGATAGTGAGAGAGTACACAATGTACAAAAGGAAGATAACATCAAGGTCAAAGCTATCTACCTGCTTCCAATAAATAGGACAAGATAAAAAAAATCACAAGGCAAACACGAGTGAAAAATTGAAAGTGTTAGTTACAAACAGATTTTTATCAAAGGAAATCATAATTAAAAACATGTTTTAAAAAAACATAATGAAGGCAAAAGTTAAAGGATCTCAAATGAAAGGTCTGAAGTATAGGAATATATAGAATACAAGTTAAAAATACAAATAAAGGGGTTGGAGCAATAGCACAGCGGGTAGGGTGATTGCCTTGCACATGGCCGACCTGGGTTCGATTCCCAGCATCCCATATGGTCCCCCAAGCAGCACCAGGAGTAATTCCTGAGTGCATGAGGCAGGAGTAACCCCTGTGCATCGCTGGGTATGACCAAAAAAAAAAAAAAATACAAATACAAACAAATACTGATTGCATGAAATAATGTCAAATAGAATTAAAAAGAAAATTAAGGGGCCAGAAAGATAGCACAGAGATCAGAGCCTTGCATGCGGCCAACCAGGGCTCAACCCTGGGCACCAACAGGAGTGGTCCCTGTGCACCAAGCCAGGAGGAAGCCCTGAGCACCACAAAGCATGGACTTAAAAGAAGAAAATGAAATACAGAAAATATAGAATATCACAAAAGGTGGAAGGTAAGTGTAATTTTCTTGTTAAAGGATAATTTATTTATCTAGGAGCAAAGTACACATTTTTATTAACTTCAGACTCTCATAAGGTTTAGGGTGTACACTGTCATTTCTAAGGAAATCACAAGAACAGAAAGTTTAGCTTTCCAAAGAGAGAAAAAGATAGGATGACTTTTCAACCCCAAAAGAGGAAAAGTGAAGCAAGGGGAAAAAAGAAACCCCAGAAGAACAGAAACTAGAGAAGACAAATTATTATTATAGATAAAATTTTAATATTATAGTCGTAAATCAAATGTAAATAGACTGAATTGCTCCTATTAAGAAATTGAAAATAAATCACACTAGATTGTTTCAGAAGCACATATGCTATTTATCAAAGACACATCTAAAAACATTTATTTCAAAAACTTGACAATAAAAACTAGACCATGAAAAGTCCTAATTAAAAAACTAGCATAGTTGATCTGGAGAGAGAATAAAGTGGTTAAGACTTATGTCAGGCATGTGACTAACCCCCATTCAATTCCTGCTATCAAACATCTCTGAATTGAGCCCTGGCGGCTCCCAAGCACCTCCAAGTGTGGCCCCTACAAGTGTGGCCGTAGGGGACCCCTGACAGTGTGACCTGGGTAATTACGAACAACACAGAGACTACATAGCATTACTTACTCAATCTCATACTGAACACTGCTGGCCCAGTTGGCTGAGAATCAAAAGTGGTCGGGAAATGACACCAAAACTCCAAGCATTACTTGGGAAAACCACTTAACACCAGTATAGTTCTTTTCAGACTAAAGCATTACAAGAGATAAAAGATGATCTTATAGATTCCATCACCTCATAATGTAATTTCAGTATAAATAAGAATGATAAGCACAATGATAAAATATATAATTATCACATACATATAACTTTCTAACTTTCAGGTCATCAAATCTTAATTTGATAAATAATTTGATAAATATACAATCAAATTTTTCTAGTGTTAACATAGTAGAGTATAAAACAAATGTCCAAGATGTGCTGGCCTGCTTAGTTTTCTTCTGCTTTGGGGGCCACACCAGGCAGTGCTCAGGATTTATTACTGGTTCTACACTCAGGGATCACTCCTGGTGGGCTTGGAGACCATCTGGGATACCGGGGATTGAACCTGGGTAAGGCACATGCAAGGCAAGCTCTTTACCCATTGTATTATCATGCTGGTCCCAATATGCTGTCCATTATTTTTCATTTTCATTTCATCATCCTGTTAATCGTCGATTGCCTCGAGCAGGCCCCAGTAACGTCTCTTTCATCCTAGCCCTGAGATTATATTCAGGGCTCTTTAGGAGCTAAAGAGCTGTCCATTATATGAACAATAAAATTAAGGAAAATTAAATATTGTATTCTGTATGGATAAACTCATTAACTGTGAAAAAGCAAAGCAAATGATATTCACAAAAAGCAGCATACAATTTCCCTTAGAGGAAGGAGGAATAAGGCTAGGATAAAATAGATGAGCAAGCACTAAGAGAGTTCCAAAGTAAATTCTATCGTGTTAAGTTGGGCAAGAATACGAAGGTTTCTCTTATTTTTATGCTTTAAATTTACATATATTATATATTGTAACGAACTGTTACTGTGTCTGGCATATCGAATACTCTCGGTAGCTTGCCGGGCTCTCCGTAACGAACTGAGTATATTATAGACAAAATATGAATATGAAACTATGTCCAATATGCACGTATAAATATGCTGATATTTTAATATAAGTATGTGTGTTTTAGATATATTTATATATGACATGTATGTATGTATATGTATATATATCTTTAAAAAATAAAATCTATTCAAATGTTAACAATCTCTTTCAGAATGATATTTAATTAAATGATGTATATCTTCTTCATTGTCCCTCAACATTTTTCAATATTTTTTAGAATGAGCATATATTCTTTTTATAATCATAAAAAAGTTTCCATAAAATTAAAAATAGAAACGACAGCTAAAGGCAAATGTTTGGAAAAATTTCTGCCTTATTGTTCACCGAGATTGCAACTGATTTTAATTAAAAAATATGGTTGCAATTTTAAAACAACAACAACAACACTTTTATGTTTTACATAAGGAAAGTTCCAATAATGTAGCCTTTGGGGCACTTTAGAAAAATAGTAGAATACTGAAATGGTCACAGTATTCTTGGGCCAAGAGCCCCATCAAAAACCAAAAGATGTGGGCAACAAACTATTTCAAATATCCACAACTGAAATTGGATGTAGAAAAATATGTTCTCAACTTTTACTTCTGTTTATGATAAAACCAAAACCATATGACCCCAAAAACCATATTGTGTGAATTGATAATTAACTGTCTACAGATGTTACTTAGCTCTGATCATTTCCATGCAAGACCAACAAAGGTCAACAAACAGGTAGGCAACTTAGTCAGCTAAACTATTCTTAAGGGTTAAAAGGTGAAACTGAGGTAGATATTCTGTCCTTTCCTTTAGTCCCTGAAACATTTTACACTCACAATTACGGAAGCAGATGAAACCATAGATGCAATCAATTTGGTGTCTGTTATTATAAGAAAAAAAGCAAGGTTGATTAAAAAAAAAACAGATAAAAGGTAGGTAAGTGTAAAAGCAAGAAGGCAAAAATGGTAACAGAATACAAAGTCTCTGTCAGTGAAGTCTGAACCTAAAAGTTCATATTAGAATTGACTTTTGAAATATCTAAAAGTCAGTTAATTCCTCACTCTTCTCAACGTATTTAGCAAGCATTCCCAAAATTGCTAATTATGCTATAAGTTCTCATAACTGAACTGTTTTCTTCAACCATTTCATAACTGAAATGTACTCTTGAGTTAAACCCTTCAGTTAATGGATGGGAAATACATTCAAGAAGTTTAAATGACTGTACTAAACACATGAGTTTAGAGGAAAAAATCAGAACCCAACAGACCCACAAACGTCTTGACTTATACTTGTAAATATAACCTTATTGGGATCTGCCCATAACCTCTATTACATAATGACTCATAACTGAATAAAAATGGAAATGATGGTAAACAAAAAAGTTCACATTAATACAGTAAAAATTTCACTTTTAGATAATGTCACTCTCAAAGAACCAAGAGTAGACAAAGAGTAAGCACATTTTCCCCTTTCCTACTGACAAGTTGGTGTGTGCAGACTAACCCTCTTAATTTTTTTCATCCTATTCAATATAAATCATAAAGATGCAGCGTGGATTAAACCAGCACTGCAAAGCACTTCCAACACTAGTAAATCACAGCTGTGTAACAAATGGATAGGACTTTTTAAGGGGAGTTGCTTGCCAAGTATCTAAAAATACAGAGACTGCAACTACAAAGTACATATTCTTTGACCAAAGAGTTGGAAAACATAATTTGGCAGGATATGGAAGGGGTGCTTTTAGACTACAGGAATGAGAAGTCCTGACACCATCAGTGACAGAGGAAAACTAATGCCCCCAAAAAAGAAAAGAAAAAAAGGCAGGGGTTAGAGAAATTAATTCTACCTCAAAAACAGAATAACCAGAATACAAAAGCTAAATGATTCCCAAGAGACCTTAAAGAAACTCAGTAATAGAAGCCACTCACCAGAAAGAAAGGCAGTTTCTCCCAAAGAATGTACAAAAAAATGAATCAAGACAAAAGGTGAATACTTATGAAAGTATTGAAGATGGCCTTACAATTTCTTATCGTAAGAATTTACACTGGCCTATGGAAACTGACAGCATTAATTGACAGTGTTTCCAGGTAAAAAAAATCAAAGTTCAAAGATATGCATTACTAGTCCAATATCAATTAACAAAGTAGAAATAAGATATGATCCACCACAATCAAGATAGCATACTTTCAGTGAAATACTATGAAAATTATTTTACTAGCTTGGCAATGATTGACCCCATACATGGAGAAAAATAAATAGAACTTTTCAAAAATGGGCTATTTATGCAATGAACTTGCCCATGTGTTCTGTCTAATGCCAATTTTATAAGCAATGAAAAAGCTGTATAGCTTCTTACTAACATAAATTCATTTAACATCTTTTTAGACAAAAAAATGTATGTCACTTTTTCATACTCTAATATTAAAACATTTTATGGCTTAATATTAGAAATAGAGAGAATATAACAACTCAGCTCGATCCCACAAACATCTATTAAGTAGCTCTAGAGCATCTGACACTTTGCTGCACCCAACTACTGAGTCCGAGTCAGTGAGCAAGACCAACAAAAGCAAAACACATGCTAAGATGTAAGAGGTCGCCACAACAGTCCACAAAGGGAGAAGCAAAAGAAACAGGCTTGAGAAAAGCTTCCAAAATGAAATGAACTTACACATTCATTCAGCAACAATTCATTCACTAAACGCAAAATGTTTAACTATGAATTGTGATCAAGAGAGTGGATGAAATTAAAGGAGATTAAGGAAGTTGGTCATTCAATTAACATACAAAACACCTCATTATAGAGTCAATACATTAAGACATAAAATATAATAAAACTCATAATGGGTTAAGAACGTATCTTTGTGCATGCCAAAGTCCCAGGTTCAATCCCCAACATCATATGACCTGAACTACAACACCAGAAGTAATCCACAAGCAATATGGAGTGTGGCCTAAAAACAAAGCAAAAAACTCATATAAGATCAGAGGAGTCAGAACAATAGTATAGCAGTGATTTTCTTGCATGCAGCTGACCAGGTTTTATCCCCAGCAGCCCATATGGTACAACCAGAACTGCCAAGAGTAATTTCTGAGTGCAGAACCTGGAGTAACTCCTAAACATTGCCAGGTGTGACCCAAAAGAAAAAAAAAATCATATGAAGGTCTCTAAGCAATGAAGGGCTACTATAAGCTTCAATGACTAGGAACTAAAAGGGCTGAGGGGCGAAGAAAAGGGCATATAAAGATTCTGAAAGAGAACTGCTTCTGATCCTGCTCTGAGTACCAACTATCTTTTTAAACCTCAGAGTCCAAGTTTAAATCTACTGTAAATGTAGATGACAACTGAAATATGGCAGAGTCTCCTGCCCCCGCGCCTGGATGTCCTCGCCAGGGCCCCTTGGAGGGGAGCGGGTTGAGTTTCCCTCCCCACCCCAACCAGGCTCCAGCAGCCGAAGGCCTCCAGAACCAGCCACCACCATGCTGAGACCACTCTCCGCACACATGAAGGTACCGGCAGAGGAACAAAAGCATGCAGGTCCCGGGACTGAGATCTCCAAGCCCACTCGGATCAGGGCTGAGCATCCTCCACCCAGATCCTCCAAATTCCAGTAGGCGGGGGTCACACCCACCAACTGGCCCCCTGACGCCGTTTAATCCCATCAATGGCCAAGACCCAGAGACTATAAAACCCAGCTCCCGGACATCTTATTATCTCATTCCTACTTTGGACAAACTGGCAGGCTACCGAATGTAACCTGCCCACACGGCAGAGTCTGGCAAACTCCCCTTGGCGTACCCAATATGCCAAATACCAGTAACAATGATGGGTCTCATTCTCCTAACTCTGAAAGAGCCTTGAATATGGCACTTTTCTAAAAATCTCAGGGCTAGGAGGAAGGAGACGTTACTGGGGCCTGCTCGAGCCAATCGACGAATAACAGGATGGTCGTGATCGTGATCATGATTGTAAATGTAGATAATAACACCAACAGCTACACCTCATAAGTTTCTTTCTTTTGAGAGAAACAAATAAAATGAGAAATATAAAAATACTGTGCAATTTAATGCATAAAAACTAAATTTGCAAAAGGTAGACTGCATTTCTCTTCCCCCGCCTAAAAATCCTGGATAATAACTATCAAATAAAGATGAGATTATGACAAGTGAAAAGAAGAAAAACTAGATAAGCGCCTTAGAAAATGAGAGGCATCGGGGCTGGAGAGATAGCAGAGCCGGTAGGGTGTTTGCCTTACACGTGGCCGACCTGGGTTCAATTCCCAGCATCTCATATCCCTGAGCATCACCAGGAGTAATTCCTGAGTGCAGAGCCAGGAGTAACCCCTGTGCATCGCCAGGTGTGACTCAAAAAGAAAAAGAAAAACCGAGAGGCATCACAGTAATAAATTCTGTTCTTCGGGGTGGGGAGGAAGGGAGGGATTGATGATTATTTTTGTTTAAATTTTATTTAAGTATTTTTGCCTTGTGTATCCTGGAGTCATTATAAAAGAACCTGACAATCAGCAAAAGTCAATAAAATCAGGGAAGTCCCATCTTTCAGGCGAAAAATCCAAGAAAAGGAAGCCTAACAAAATTAGCAAACTTTTAGACACTAATCATCATATTCAGTCAAACTCTTTATAGAATAAAGAGAGGATTTTTACAAGGCAAACCCAACCTAGCACCATCAAAAAGGCCTAGGAGGAAGCATAGCTTTCCATGTTACAGGAAACAATGAAGACTACTTAACCTTGTCAAAGGAGGTCATGTGTGGATCCTGACCTTGCAGCTCTATATACAGCTATATATAGATATATATATATATAGATAGATATAGCTATATATATATATATAGCTATATCTATATATAGTAATGGTGAAGCATCTGTATCTAACCATGGGAGAAGTCAGAAGACCTAGGAACAAGTGAGTTCTCAACCTTCTACTTGGGAAACTGGTGGTGGGAAATGTGCACTGGTGGAGGGATGGATGTTTGACCATTGAGTGATAGTAACCCAAACATGAAAGTTTGTAACTTTCTCATGGTGATAAATAAAAATTTTTAAAAATTAAAAAATAAAATAAAAAAGAATGAGTTCTCACCCACCATTTCAATGTACCAAATCCCCCACTGCAGCAACAAGATGGGCCACTTGAAGAACATTTAGTAAAATATTCCTCCTCTTCCAGCCAGGGAGGTGTAACAGCAAAAATCTCATGGGAAATATGAAATCCATCCAACTTCCCAAGTAGAAACAAGACACTCTTCCACCTATGGTACCCAAAGGAAGTCAAGAATTATATCTAGGTTTCCAGTACCTCATTATTTACCTACTTAAAGCAACCAAACACCATTTAAAAACTTACAAAAAAAAGAAAACATTTTCAGAACAGTGAAAGATGATCATTTTGATAATATTATTCTTCCAATCCATGAACATGGAATAGTTTTCCATTTTCTGAGGTCTGCTATCTCTTAAGTGATTTAAAGTTTTCATGGTATAGATCTCCCATCTCTTTTGTTAAGCTGATTCCTAGTTACTCAATGTTTTTGAATGGGATAGACCCTTTGCTCTCTTCTCTTCTGCTTTATTATCTGCATATAGAAACGTGATCATTTTTGTGTATTTATTGAGTTTGTAGCCAGCCACTTTGTTGTATTGATTATCATTTCTAGGAGATTTTTTTTCATGAACTCTTCAGGGTCTTCTATGGAAAACCGTAATAATCTGACATCCTCTTTTCTAATATAAATCCTTTTGATTTCTTTTTCTTAACTGATTGCTGCTGCAAAACTTCTAGTACAATATTAAATAAAAGTGGCCACAGGGGACATCTTTGTCATGTACCTGATCTCAACAGAAATGCTTTTAGTTTTACACCATAAGAATGATAGTGGCAGAACCCCATTCATGTCTGCCACCATGTAGAGTCACTCACTGGCCCTACTTCACCAAATCCAAACCAAATCTCCCAGGAGATGCATGCCAAGCAGCTAAACCTTATGGAATTGCCGGCCCCTGCGGCTGAAAACCCCTGAGTGTCCATGGGAGGCAGGCAGGCCCAATACCCGCAAAAAAAAAGGCTCCAGCAGCAGCAGTCATCCACACAACTACAGCCAACTCCACTGTCTCACGAATATTCTCTGCAGAGACACTCTTCTCCAATTAATCTCTGGTACCAATGCCCAGACTGAGAACTCTGGTGTATTTTTTGGAGATAGAGTGGGTAGTCCCTTCCCCCATTCCCCATAAAAGACTGGCTATGGACTTGTTATAGATAACAAGAAAAATAATACCCTCTTTACTAGGGACAAATAAACAATAGCAGATAACTCATTAGAAACTATAAGGGACAAAGTCACTGTCACTGTCACTGTCCTCCCATTGTTCACTGATTTGCTCGAGCGGGCCCAGTAACATTGTGAGACTTGTTACTGTGTTTGGCATATTGAATACGTCACGGGTAGCTTGCCAGGCTTTGCCATGCGGGCGAGATACTCTCGGTAGCTTGCCAGGCTCTCTGAGAGGGGCAGAGGAATCGAACTCTAAGGACAAAGTAAGCATCTTTAAAGTTTCTGAAAAATAATCTTTAAAGTTTCTGAAAGAAAATGGTCAATCCCAAATTCTATAACTAGTAAAATTATCTTTTAGTACCAAAGAGAAACTCAAGAAACATATCAGCTGTCTTTGTTAGAATGTCTCAAGGCATTCAAAATGAAGGAAAATCTAGAGAACTTTTTACTTAATCCCTACATTAAAAAATGGCTTATGGATATTAAGTTGAAAAGAAATGAAAGATAGACCCTGAAATAACAAGAAGGAATAAAAAATAATAGTAGAGGGAAAAAACTGCCTTTCCCACTCCTCTAAACTGAGTTTTCATTATATTATTTAAGTATCAAAGCAAAAGTACAATATTGTCTCGTATATATTTCAATATTCAAAAGAAACTATTAAAAAAACTAGATTGTTAACAAAGGATGATAGACACCAAAGAAGTAAGATTTCTATACTTTAACTCGGAAAATATTAGTAGACCCTGTGATTATAGAATAATCATATCTAAGTATAACAGTATTTATAGGAATCTACATAGGTAACAAGTGGTATACACAAATACACATTCATTGTGCTAGTATAAATATCCTGGTTTTGAAATAGTACTCTAACTATGTAAGATAAGGCCACTGTGGGAAACTGGATGAAGAGTCACGATCACGATCAGGATCGTGATCATCCTGTTGTTCATCGATTGCCTCGAGCAGGCACCAGTAACGTCTCCTTCGTCCTAGCCCTGAGATTTTAAAAAGTGCCATATTCAAGGCTCTTTCAGGGTTAGGAGAATGAGACCCATCACTGTTATTGGTATTTGGCATATTGGGTACGCCATGGAAAGTTTGCCAGACTCTGCCGTGTGGGCAGGTTACATTCGGTAGCCTGCCAGTTAGTCCAAAGTAAGAATGAGATAATAAGATGTTGCACGGCCGCAAATGCGGCCGCACGCTTCCTGGAGCTGGGTTTTATAGTCTCTGGGTCTTGGCCGTTGATGGGATTACCTGGAGCCGGGGGCAGTTGGTGGGTATGACCCCTGCCTACTGGAAGATGGAGGATCTGGATGAAGCGTACATAGTACTAATATTTTATATTTCATGGGAAAAAGGCTTTAGAAAAATTTTACTGAAAACAACAAGAAACTCAGAAGAAAGAGGCCACTGATCTATGATTTGAATGCAGTTCTAGCTTTTAAATACAAAAGGTATGAAATTCTAATATGTTTATTATACAACGTGAACAAGAAAAGGATATTTGAGTAAAATAACAGAGACCTTTGAGACTTGAAAGAAAGGGTGGGATAGCCTGTGGTATGGTCTTGACGTCTGGTCTATATAATTTATATAAAGATAAATATATTTCAATAAACATTAAAAATTGATATGAGACCTTTTAGCCTTAGAAAACATGATGGAGCTGGATATATAGCACAGCGGAGAGGGTGTTTGCCTTGCACACGGCTGACCTGGGTCTGATTCCCAGCATCCCATATGGTCCTCCAAGCATCCTATCTGGTCCCCCCAGCACCACCAGGAATAATTCCTGAGTGCAGAGCCAGGAGTAACCCCTGTGCACCACTGGGTGTGACCCAAAAAGCAAAAAAAAAAAAAAAGGAAACATGATGACCACACACAAAGTAATCAAACAGAGCTCTCCCTCTTCTAAAGAAAGACTTGTTCTTGAAAGTCAGTATTGAGTCTTTTCTTTTTCATGCTTCATCTACCTGCTCGAGCGGGCCCAGTAACGTCTCCATTGGAGACTTTGTTGTTACTGTGTCTGGCATACCGAATACTCTCGGTAGCTTGCCGGGCTCTCCGAGAGGGGCGGAGGAATCGAACTCGGGTCGGCCATGTTGGCCGCTTGTAAGGCGAACGCCCTACCCGCTGTGCTATCGCTCCAGCCCAAGGAGTGGTTGTGAAAGTTAAATGAAATCATACAGAACACAACATAGAGAGGGAAAAAAAGAGATACCTATATTATTTTTTCATCTTTGTGTTTTATGATGCTATTTTAAAAAATCAAGGGCTCTGGAGCCAGAGAGATAGAACAAGGGTCAAAGTGCTTGTCCTGCATGCAGTTGATTTAGGTTTGTACTCCAGAAATGTGTAGTTCCCAGCACTGCCAGGAGAGACCCCCAAGCACAGAGCCATGAGCAGCCGCATAGCATCTCCAGGTGTGGCCCAAACCTAACTGCCTCCCAGCAAGAAAACTATAACTTTTTAAATAATAAAGTGTTTTAAAACAAGTAAAAGTTAACTAAGAGAAATTAAAATGAGTTTTTTTCATTTAAGCAAAAGGTTAAAACACTCTAAACTAGAGATCACTAAAAGAACTTGAATCATTTGTCTATTTTTAATAAATGTTTGTTGTTAACATACCAATGAAAAGATTATTTAAGATAACCAATGCTCTATGATATGGGTTTTGGATGTCAAATTCTCTTTCCTTTGTACCTAGACTCATAACTTAAAGTAAGTATCTTAGGAAAAGCTCTAATTTTATTGTATTACAGGAAAGGAGAGAAACTATGACAATAATTTGATGGGCTAACTATGATCATGCTGCTTAAATATTTGAATATAGTCCAGAAGGAAGTATAACCATACAATTTCATATTTATCATCTATAAAGAAGTCTTAGAAAGAGAAAAATGTAGATAATTTTCAACAGGACAAAACTGCAAAATTTAACTTTACAATTCTGGAAATAAATTTCAACATAATGCAAGATAAATTCAGTATAAGTAAGGCTAAAAATATAATTTTGCTTAGCTAATTTCAGAGTTGTTAAAGATATTTTGAAGTGTTAAAGTCCATATATATGGATTTAGTTGGGCTCTCAATGTACTTAATGTAGTATATACTACATGTTGATATAATGATCTACAACTAAATTGTGTTATAATACAATGCAATTTCATTAAGCAAGATAAAAGTTAAAGGCATAGAGAAAAAAATACCTCCAAACATATTCCTTATACAACTTCTTTCCTTTAAAAAACAGTATCTATGTGCTTTTTTAATTTTTATTTTTAATGAATCACCATGAAGTACAGTTACAGACTTACAAATCACTTTTGTGATTACATTTCAGTCATACAATGATTGAGTACCCATCCCTCTACCAGTTCCCATTCTCCACCACCAACATTCCCAGTATCCCTCCTACCCCACCCATCCCCTCCCTGCCTCTGTAGCAGGCACATTCCCTTTTAGTATCTCTCCTTTTGGGTGTTATGGTTTGCAATACTGGTACTAAGTGGTCATCATGTTCGGCCAATAGTATAACTTTCAACATACATCTTACACCCCAAGCGAGCCCTCCAAGCATCATTTACTTGGTGGTCCCTTCTCTATCTCGGCTGCCTTTTCCCTAGCAAGTGAGACTGGCTTTCCAAGCTATTGAGTGATCCTCCTGGCCCTTATCTCTACTATACTTGGGTGCTAGGCTCCCATTCTATTACTTTATATTTCACAAATGAGTGCAGTCATTCTATGTCTGTCTGTCTGTCTGTCTGTCTCTCTCTCTCTCTCTCTCTCTCTGACTCATTTCACTTAGCATGATACTCTCCATGTCGATCCACTTATAGGCAAATTTCATGATTTAATCTTTTCTAAGGGCTAGAGCAATAGCACAGAGGGTAGGGCGTTTGCCTTGCACATGGTCGGGTAGGCCGACCTGGGTTTAATTCCTCCGCCCCTCTCAAAGAGTCCAGCAAGCTACCGAGAGTATCTTGCCCACACGGCAAAGACTGGCAAGCTTCCCGTGGCATATTCGATATGTCAAACACAGTAACAACAAGTCTTACAATGGAAACATTAGTGGGCCCGCTGAAGCAAATCGATGAACAATGGGAGGACAGTACTACAGTAGAGTGCTAATCTTTTCTAACAACTGCAAAGTATACCATTGTGACCTGTGTGTTTTTATGTCTGCAATTTGGAAAAGTATTTCCTTCTTATTCAGTGATTGTTAATTATTTTCCAATTTTCAGATGCTATTTCCAAATTAAATTATAAAATCTTCTTACCTTTTTAGAGATAATCATTGATACAAATGATTCTTTCAATTCTCAAAACATAAGTAAAATAAACATGTAATACTATTAATGTAAAATAAAAGAGGTATTAGGGGCTGGAGCAATAGCACAACAGGTAGGGTGTTTGCCTTGCATGCAGCCGACCCGGGTTCAATTCCCAGCATTCCATATGGTCCCCTGAGCACCAGCAGGGGTAATTCCTGAGTGCAGAGCCAGGAGTAACCCCTGTGCATCGCTGGGTATGACCCCCAAAAGCAAAATAAATAAATGAATTTTTTAAAAAAGATAAAAAAGAGGTATTATCACAAAAATTTTAAAACAAAATATTAAAACTATTTTAAGAATCAAGTTTATATAATTTAGGCAAATTTTTGGCAAAAAGACTAATACAGTTTTTTAGTTTATTAAAAACAGTAGTTTTCTCTGATATCATTAAGTATACTATAAACAGTCTCAATTTTACTGGGTATATTCTACCTAAACTTATACTATATTGATCATTAAGCTAGATGTTCTTCCAACCTTTCCACTTAATTTTTTAGTCCATGAAAAATATTAACATGTGCCCACACGGCAGAGTCTGGCAAACTCCCCGTGGTATACCCAATATGCCAATACCAGTAACAATGATGGGTCTCATTCTCCTAACCCTGAAAAAAGCCTTGAATATGGCACTTTAAAAAAAAAAAAAATCTCAGGGCTAGGACGAAGAAGACGTTACTGGCACCTGCTCGAGGCAATCGACGAACAACAGGGTGGTCGTGATCGTGAAAAATATACATTTGTGTTTATGCATAGTAAATCATTATTCTCACAAACTTAATTTCAACAGTAATTATGTCAGCTTCAAGATAGTTTCCAAGAATTTTTCAGTGACCTAAAATCTTGTAATGACATTATTTATTTGATTAATTAATATGCATTATTTAATGGAAGTTCAGTAAATGAATTCATTAAAGAATCATAAATAAGATGGAATACTGAAAATTTACTAAACATCAACTTGTGTTATTTTGCTTCTTACTATGTTACAGAATGAGTAGATAAACATATATGCATGAATTAATTCAGATTTACATCTCTGAAACACTGGATATAGAAATTTATATAAAGTCTTAATTACAAAATATATCTATCCACGGTCAAAGATAACAAAGATTTGATGGGCTTAATTATAAAAATACCATAAACAGGGGTCAGGAAATAACTCAAGTGATATTGCACATGCTTAATATGAGGCGCTGAGTTCAATCCCTACACCTCCTCTGTGACCCTTGTGCCATAGCCATCCCTGTGTACCATGTACCACTGCTCCTTCAAATTAGACAACCAAGTAACCAATTTCCTTGTAACCCGTTATCCTCCTCCCTCTGTCACCCTGGTGGTCATGGACACCCCTGAGTACCACTGCTCCTTCAAATTAAATAATCAAGTAATCAATTTCCTAGTAACCCATGGTCCTACATCAATCACTTGATATTAACTTTAGCTTCTGATATTTTGCATTTTTAAAAACAAATACTAGATCTTTTGTATATAAAATTATTTTAAGACTTCCTCCGGAGTTCTGGAAAGTCACAAAGTATTTGCTCTTTCACCTTGTAAAAAAGGAAAGATCAAAATTCTTAGGTTTCTTTGATTTGTTTCTAGTGACAGCAAATCAAAAGAGATTCTTAGTCTTCGTAAATTAAATCAGTAAAATGTGATAGATAGGTCAGAAATTGCTGCGTGAGTTCCTAGAACACTTTCAATATCTTTACTGATTATGATTTACCAGTCTTCCTAGTGCTGCCTGACATTAAACAACAAAACAATGTTATCAATCATAATTCTTTGCTTTTCAAGGTATTAATTTGGCCATAGTTTTACTTCCTAAACTTAAATCTAGCATCTTCAGATCAGTATTTTTTCAGGTGGGGGGGTCACATAATTTATGTTAAATCTTATTACTATATATTTAGAATCTGATTTACAAAACTTCTTTACTTAATATACTTCATGTAGCCTGTTACATATTGTATCAGGATTAAGTTAAAACTGAAGTTGTTTTTAATCTGTAAAGCTGTTTTTGACCTAAAATGGTCAAATGTTTTAAACTAAAATGTTAATTTTTTATTAAAGCACCATGATTTACAAAGTTATTCACAGAGTTTCAGGTATACAATATTACAATACCAATTCCACCCCAGAGTGAACTTCCCTTCACCAGTATTCCCAGGTTCCCTCCCACCCCCGAGTATGCCTCTTCGATAGGCATATTTTTCAATTTGGTTGTAGTAGTTTGGGCCTCATGATTTCAGCATTGTTGGATGAATATGGGGTGTGTGTGTGTGTGTGTGTGTGTGTGTGTGTGTGTGTGTGTGTGTGTGTATCACCAAAGTTCCTGAGGTTCCTGACCCTTGCTTCTGTTACATCCAGTCTGCTTCCTCTTACACATCTTCCTTTCCCTCCCTGTCTTCAATTCTATAATCTAAGCTCAAGAGTAATTTAGGCATTCCGCAGTTAGATACCTTGCATTCCCTTGTCCTGTTATTCTGCACAACACAGTCAACTGAGATCATCCAGTATTTGTTCTTCTTACTTCACTTATTATAATATCCTATTGCTGTAAACTGCTATGACTCCTTGTAGTTGTATAGTATTCTACTGCGCATCTATACCACGACTTCATTATCCACTCTTCCGTTATTGGACACTTTGAGTGATTCCATATCCTATTATGCTAAGTACTCATTTGCTTGCTTTTATTAATTAGATGTAAAGGATAATCTTTCTTGAAATCAGGATTAAACAATGATTTTAACAAAACTTTCAACCAACTTATTTTCTATGTCATAGAAATAACTACATTTCAGTCCTTTCTTTTTTCTTTTTTTATTATTATAAAAGTCTGGGTAAGATGGTTACATTAGTGCCAAATATAACTGCACACCCCCGCCCAAGGTGTCCTGATGTCATCTCAAGTCGCCTATGTTCACCTTGTCCTCCAGGATTTGGTAATTAGTATTCTAATCCATCTGCTCTTTATTCTTAATAACTACAGTTGCCCCATAATAAATTCTCACCAGAACTTTCCTCTTTAAAATAGCCAGTAATAAGTTAAGTACAGATGATTTAATTCTTTTATCTTTTACAGATACTTCTCTGATGTTTCCCTGAAAAAATGCTTGCAAACAGTTACCGACCAACTGAGTGCCTCACCTTCAGAAACTAAGTCTCAGAGTCTATGGGAAAGATCTATGACAAGACCTTATGAAGACAAGATTCTGATGCATTGTTTGGTACATTTATTAAATGACTTGGAGATCACGCAAGTACTAATGAAATGCATTTGGACTCCTAGAACACTGGTTAAAAGCAGATGAGTTTATTAGACTGATTAATAACGCAAAATGGAATAGAATAAGAACTTATTAATAGGATTGAATAAACTGAGGAATGACTACAGCTTTTGATTGGAATATATCACATGTACATATACATATATAGATAAGTAGATATATATCAGCATGTACATTATATTCTTTTCTTATCCTTTTGATTACTATACCCAGCTCTGCTCAAGGCTTAGTCCTAGCTCCGCATCAGGGATCACTCCTGGTAGGCCCAGGGGACTATAATGGAGCTCTGATCAAACCTGGGTTAGCCATGTGTAAGGCAAGCATCCTACCCATTGTACAATCTCTCAAGCCCCTATAACTCATACTTTAATGTTCTCTTTTTGGAAATTCCTTTCTAGCTACACTACTGTACAAAAACTAAATCTATGTACTGTTTTTTAGTCCTCTGAGGAAATGAAGAATGAAGACATGAACAACTTCCTACCCATTAAATCAAAATCAAAGAATCCTATTTTACTGAGTTTTATTTTTAAAGCATTTGTGTATTACTTATATTCCTATCATTTGCCAGGTATCATTCTAAGTACTTTAAGCAAATTACTCTATTTAATTTCCATTATCAACCCTAGGAAAGAAAAACAGATGCCAACAGGTTAGGTAGCTGCCCAAAGGCCACACATAATTTTAATTTTAAGTGACAAGAGACTGTCTGGCTGCATGGTTCACATAACATTAACCACCACTCACGTCTACCTCCAAATTACGAATAGTAGCTTGGTATGGCTGTCTATCTTTTCATATCTTTTCCCATGTTCAAGAACAGAGTTTTGCTTTAATTTAGAAATACACACACACACACACACACACACACACACACACACACACACAATGACTGCAATATGAAACGTTTGTCCACTTCGAAAATTCTGAATATACTAAAGTAGTCTCTTCATATTTACCTTCAATTTACATAGCAAAATATATGTCCAAAAACCTAAACACAGCTCTGCTCTGTTCACTGCTTTCAGTTATCTCTCACATACAATTTATTGCCCGACTGTAGAGAAGGGATTGACCTCTCTCCTGTCCATTAGGGGAGCAAGGAAACATCAGTTTCTTATTTCCCTCATTGTCCTCATTCCAGCAGCTCATGAGAAACTCTCCCATGTAACACATCTGGAAAGAGAACTTCTTTTTCCAAAATTTGCTAGCATATGCCAAGAAAGGCTCCAGGCCATACCAATTACCTCCAAATTCCTGCACTCTTGTTCAAGATCCCAAATGTCATGCAATCTCCTGAGACTGTTGGTCTTTTACTGAATTTTATAAATATCAGAGGATATTTCTAGTCTCCTTCTATTGCTACAAGACCACCACAGCAGATCCATTACAAAACTAACTTTGGGAATACCCTCACCTCCATTCACATTTGGTCATCATTTGCACTGAACAATGGTTTTCAATTGAATTTACTATGGTTTTTACAAAACTATAACTTTCATGGTTTCAAAGAGACTAAACTTATATGTTCTGGCTATCCTTCAAAGTTTCTACTAAACTATCCTACTAAACTACTTGAATTTACCCTCATTCAAAATTTAACAGAAGCCCTTCCTTTCCTGTATCAGGATTACTGCATAAATCAAGTAATTTAAAGCAACACTTTTCCCCATCCTAAAACATCTCACCAAATGTAGAAAAAATAATTTTTTGGAACATTCTTTTTATTTGAAGAACAGATAATGAAATATAAAACCATCCTAAGTTCATTCATGTATATAAATTAACATTCAATATTTTTAAAAAATGGTTCTTTGGCATTCACTGGATTATGAAATAAAGAATAAACGCAAAATGGTTATCAAGAAAAGAATACCAAGGTTTCCCGGTGGTACTAGATGGCACCTAGTGGTACAGATAGGTTGGAGTTAAATTGTTTACATAACAGCTCCCACATCTAGACTGAGGACTTAATTTAGCCTCATCCAAAGTGATAGTTTCCGATTTTTAAAGGTGTCTGACTAAACCAAATAGTTGTTAAATTTGTTAGATAATTTTAGGAATCCTTCAAAGTGTGATATTCTATGAATTCTCTTATTTACTTTTCTTTGACCAATCCACCAACAGTGATCTCCCCCTGTTCCCCACTACACATTGTCTACAATGTTCTTTTGCTATTTAGGTAGGCACCACTATTTTCATTTCTATGTGTACCTGTTTTACCTTCACAAATAGACTATAATAATATTAATGACATCATCATGACCTTTTAATAGTTTTTATACCTAACCAGCACAATACTTTACACACAATAATAAGCACCACTTAATATAGGGAGGAAGAAGACTTCCCCTCCAGAACTCCTTAGTCTATATAAATGGGAGAAAATCTCATTGTTGCATTTTATGATTTTTAAAATATATTCATGAGCCATCTAAAGTATTCTCTATTAAACTGTGGGCTAAAGTCTGATTGCGGCTGGGCAATGATCTTAAGATGATTTTCTAATTTGTGCTCTATTGGATATACATTATTAGTATTCACAAGCAATTTTAATATTTTAATGAGGCTGATTAAATATGCTATTTCAGAGGGTAGACCTGTTAAAAGATTTGAGTAAACAAGTGATATTATGTAAATAAATGCTTTGTGGCTGAGTGTAAGTATGTTTTGTCTTTAAATGTGAAGAGAAGGGAGAGGGGGAGAATGCATTCGCTAGCTTTTATTAAGCAAAATAGAAAATCAGTATCTTATTGTTTTTCTTTAGCTGTTCTGAGTGCTGTTCTGCATGCAAAATTGTTCCTTTTTTTCATCTCTGCTTCTCAGGTTACTGAAAGTCAGAGCAGACTACAAACCAAATTCCTACCCTAATTGAGTCTAAGACCCTACAAATGTACATATTAAAAACACTCTCTATTTCAGCAGAGCTCCCTTTATTGGTGCCACATCAGAGATCATGGCCCAATTGCGTAATAACTTGCCATTCACAGAGCAGAAACTTTTATAATTTCTCCAACTACGGTGTGTGCTCTGCAACTAGTGTTGCATCCACAAAAATAATTTCTGAGATGAGAAATGTTACTCCAGGATGGAGTTAGCTCCCAACAGAAAGCATCATATTGAGGGCAGTGGAGGAGGGCGTGGGGCTGTTTGTTTTTGTTTCTTGTTTATTTGTTTAGGGGCTATCCCTGACAGTGCTCAGGGGCTATTCCTAGCTCTGTGCAAGAAGGGGCTGCTTCTGAGAATGTATTATACTTGTATATTCAAAGAAAAAAAAACTCAAGTTAAAAAAAATTTGTTTTACAGGATTTGTGAATGAATGCTATCCTCTCCCCTACCGCCACACCCTTCTCTCTTTCCCACCTTCTGGCTTTCCTCTTCACTTCCCTTCTCAGGGAGTCCTTGGAGACCCTATATCCTAATATTCACAAAATGCGAAATGTAGGAAATTTCACTCACAAGAACCATAAAGATAAACAACAGAAGCCCAAGGCCTCTATGATTCTCTCTTTTTCTTTTTCTTTTTTGTAAATTGTATCACAATTGTGTTCTTGCAGATGTAATTTGTGGTGTTAGTTCTGTAAAAAAGGGGATGTACATATCATTGGAATTGAAGCTAATGAAGCACAGGCTTTTAAAAATGCAGTTACAAGCAAAGATGGACTTAGCCTTTTAAATTTTTTTATATAATAAAAATTTGTTTCCATAGAAAAATATCTTAAATACTATTTAGAAAATTTTAAATATTTAGTTTTATGAAGAATATATGATTTAATATGCAGGAAGTGTGACTTTCCATCCCCTTAGTTCTTTCTGTACCTTGGTCTTTCTCAAGCCCCAGCGCTTCTAAATCTCTGATATAAGGCTACTTTTTGAGAGCCATAACATGCTTCTACTCAATCCTCCATGTTAAGCCCTTCAAAAATATAAAGCCATTCAGTGGTCCTAAAAGTTCTCTATTTTCCAGAGTGATTTCGTCCTCCAGAGGTAGGGGGAGATGGCTCAGAAAGGCCTGGAGCACATGCTTTTGTGTGCAGAATCCCTGGGTCCACTCCTCAGCACTGAATGCTCCCTGCACACAAACATGTCAGAGAGCAATGCCTGAGCACTGTGCAAAGAGGAGCTCTAAGTACCATCAGATGTGGCCCAAACATAACCATCTTTCAACTCCTTCTCAAATGTAATTGTCTGCTTTGGGAAAGTTACTCTGTTCCCTTTCCTCTGAAGATCTTCTGCTTCATCTATGTACTGTTAGTATGGAAACCAAGACCAAATGTTCCAGGCATATTCTAAACAGAACAGGATGGGTCTATCATCCCCCTCCATCCAGATATTACAGCAGTACAACATTATTCTTGCAATATTGGCTTTCTGGGCACAGGGGGGCGAAGGGTATTTCAGGGAAGTTTTTGACTGTGCTGGAAATTGAACCCAGGACCTCACACATGCAAAGCAGGTGCTCTACCACTGAGGCATATCTTGGCTGTTTTTTAATAAGACCAAGCTGTACTGCCCCCCTCCACTCCACCTTCCCATCCCACCGCACGGATACACACATACTGCTTATAAACTTTTCCCATCCACTACTTAGTTATTTTAGACTTAAGAACAGTATTTCACATGAACTTCAGATAAAATCTGGGTTGTCTTTTGCTGCTGTTGTTACTATTTGTCTGGCACTCAGGGAATACTACTGGTGTGATACTTGAGTCCTAGCAGTGCTTGGAGGACCGTGTGGTAGTAGGGTTCAAAACCCCAAGGGTCCCACATACAAGCATACACTCTACTCCCTTGAATCATCTTGCCAACCCAAAATGATTCTATTGACTCAGTTCATCATCTTATGTAAGTCCTTCAACATTTTAATCTATCATCCTATTTATTAGCTACTAAACCAAAATATATTAAACATAATCGAAACATCTTTATTGTGACAAATATGCCACTACTTAATACAAAATACACACTACACATCAGAAGAAGTTTCCTGTTCTCGCAGATTTACCTATCATTGCATTTTTATGTTTAATCAGTAATCCATTTGTAGATAACTGGCTACCTATGTTTAACCAGTTATCTATTTCATCTAAGTTTTTATTCAATTTCTAGTTCTTCTTCCATAAACTGTGACTATAATGCCAATGAAATAAAACAATAAATAAAACTGAGGCATACAAAAATGAATTACTTCTAAATTCCTAAATATGCCCATCTCTCAAGCTTTCAGACTTCTGCAAACACTGTCCTCTGTCCACCACTCCACCTTCATCATATCCTTTTGTCTCAGCTAATACACCACTTTTTTTATGAGAAGTCTTCTTTGATCACCCAAATCTGGAATAGATATTCCTCTTCTGAGATCCAGAAATTCCCTGTACTTTCTCTATTATAACACTCACTGTACTTCATTATAATTTCTTCTTTACTTGTCTTTAATACTCACCAGATTGCAAGTCTTTGGAAGCACCATTAGCCATGGGTAGCATTACATCAGCCAAGCCTCAAGAAGCCAACAAACACAGGAAAGTAAAAATCCAGAACTGGAAGGAGACTGCTGGTTACCCACCACCATTGTATGTGCTGCAAGGACTAACTCCACTACGCCATATTTATTGACCTCTGTGTCTAACACCTAATGCTTGCTCCTCTTCCAGACTAATATCCCAAGCAGGAACTCAATTTTCTACAAAAAAAAAATCATATATATGCAACCTATCGCTAACTAATAAATAAATTCACAGAAACATGCAGGTCTCGAATTAATTTTTAAAAGTAAGATCTGGTAATGCTGGGCCTGTGCTGCCCAATGGAAATAATTAATGAGAACTTAACAATAAGTAACTCCCTTATCGATAAATAATCCTCACAGCCTTTTGCATATCTAATGAGTTACTCAATTCAACTGAATGTGTAGCATCTGACTCATTATGCTAATGTTCATAACCTCTTCTTCAAACTGTGACCTCTGAAATCTGATTCTGAGATCAAATTTCCTTCTGTATATCACACAAAAAATAAGCACTTTTAATACACAGAAAGCAAAAGATTTTACATTTTTAAAAGCAATAATGCTGTCAAAAATACAGAATTTCTTTTTGAGCTAAATAAGAAGGAAAAGAATTCTCAAGCTAGCTAATTAAACAATTACTGTAGAAGAAATGGCAGTCCTAAAACATATTAACTGTACTTCTGCACTGGAAAAAATCTTTGAGCCCTCAGGGGCAAATCTCAGGAGAAAACAGCAATAAGAGTAATAACATAATACCACAGTAGTCAACCCTAAAGGAGAAACACTGGCACCATATCAAATCACCAATCTAAACTAAATAATCCCAAAGTGATGTCCTAACATAGCAAACTACATAACAGCACATTCATGATGACTTAGCATTACCACCACTAATCAGAAAATCTCATAAAATGACTACCAGGGTGAGAACAGATTATATGCTCTTTGATAGTACTTAAAATTCAGGGCTGTGTTTATATATATAGTTATGTCTTAGAGATATGTACATATGCATACTTCTCAGGGTGCATAGAACATATTGTTTCCATTGATATGAGTCTAAAATAAATTACTGATACTCCCAGATTACTTTTTACATAGGACCCCAACTGCTTCACTCTATCACCCCATTTAACCATAATGCTTAACTCTGACACAATACCTGTAGAAGAGAATAAGCAGACACATGAACATATTCAGAGGTCAAATTTGTTGTAGAAGGCAAAGAATATTGCTCTATTATTAATTGACAATTGTCAACTTGGAAAGCAATTAAGATACCTGCACATCACACTATGCACCAAAATAAATTTAAATAGTTAAATTGGCTGTTTGACTAATTAACTGTTATTTAACTAAGTTATTTATTCATGGGTTAAATTAAGAAGTCACTCAATTCCTGTTTTAAAAAGGATAAAATTAAAATATCCAAACATAAAAACTGTAATAAATCAAAAAGAAAAATAAAGGGGAACTACTATGAAAATTAATGATTCAAAAAAAATGAACACCAAATTAGGATTGTGGCTAGAGCTCCAAGTGGTAGAGCCACGCCTTGCATGTTCCATGTCCTGCTCTCTGTGCCACCCAGATTGTCCTTGGTGGTCTCCCCCAAGCACTCACTGGAGTGGCGCTGGCCCTGGTCACTGCTAAATGTAGCTCCGCAAAAACTAAATACCTAGACACTAACTCCCAAATGAATAGAAGGAACACAGCAAATGAACACATAAGTCACAAACAAGGATTGCACCTCATGAATAAACACATGTTAAAATGGGTAGTCTTCTACATTTACTAGTGATCAGAGAAATTCAAAGTAAAACAATTCCTTTAAATTAAAAAAAAACACATCTCTCTCTTTTCTCCCCTCATATTTCTCTAAATTTCTCTCAATGAAAATCATTTTGCTTTGCTAAACATATTAATACATCTTAAGAGTAAATAAAATAATAAACTGGCAAGAGTACAATGAAGCAAAAATTCTGAAAGCAGCAGTAAAATGAAAACTTAGGGTGAAACGATTTTATGTGAAGCAAGAAACTTAAAGACGTTTGTAATTTCCTCAATAATTCCCTTTCCCAGAACCTACCCGAAAAAAAATGTGATCTTAATGTAGAAAATGCTATAAGCACTTACAGAATTAGTGTTTATGTTCTATGTGCAATTCTTACATCTAATTTTATACATTTACTCAGGACCTGTACATATCTTCATGTTATATATTTCATTTAAAGCATCAATTTGAATGAATATTTCGACTCACCTAATGTCATTATACAGTATCTTATTTTACCAAATAATATTTAAATTCTTTCTTCCTTTACCTTTCTTTTTAACTTTTTTTCTTTGTAATGATTTTTGGGCCACACCTGGTGGTTCCAGGAACTTAATGTGGTACCTGGGTCAATTGTGTGTAAGACAAGCATCTGACCAACAGTCACTGATAGATGTTTTTTTAAGTTAGATTTTTATAGCATTTGTTTAAATATGCCTCATTAACTCAATCAGAAACACACAGCACTTCTCTTTCTGACCATATATTAGGTTAATGAAAAATATCCTGTCTGCCAGCAGGTGGAGGTGCAGGAATTCTAAACATAGAATCCGTGCATGGTGGGGAAGAAACTAGGCACGATATAGAGTTTGTTTTTGTTGTTGTCGTTCTAGTCCCCATGAACTATCTACCTCCAGTCTCTAAGCCCTCAGTGAGAACCTCTGGTATAATTAAAACAAAATGAGTTTGAATCAAGCTACCATCTGACTCTCTGACCTTTTATTACTTTAGTTCTTACAGCTTCATATTCCTTGCTTGTAAAAAAGTGAGACATCTCAAAAATTAAATCACCATATAATCCCATAATTCCACTCCTTCATCCCAAGAACACAAAACACACTAGTTCTAAAAGATACATAGTTATGTGCGTTGTTGTACTTTTTAAAACAACTAAGATTTGGAAACAACCCAGATGCCCAAGAATTGGTGAGTGAATCAAGAAGATGCAGAATAAGGTAGGAGAGATATTTCAGCAGGTAGGACTTGCGCTGACCTAGGTTTGATCCTCTGCACATATATAGTCTCCCAAGCACTGCCAGGAGTGATCCCTGAGCACAGAGACAGGAGTAAGCCCTGAGCACCATTGGGGGTGATGAAAAAAAATGTGGTAGTTAATAACAGAGGAAATATAACTCAGCTATTAAAAAATGAAATATTGTCTTTTCTTAAAAGATCTATAGAACTGGAAGGGGTTACAATAAACTAAGTGAGGCAGAAGAAAAAGGACAAATACCTGATAATATCACTCAACTGTTCCAAAGCATGGAACAGTTGAGTTTGATGAAAATAATCCCTTAGATTCTTACCACAGAATTGACCAAAGATGTGGGTGCAGGTAGGTAGGGTGAGGGATGTGCTGAAATTAACAAAGAACATGGGGAGGGGCATTGCTTGGCATGTCAGTGATGGGCATGGTATAACACCATACCCCTAAAGCATTATGTTGCTATAAAACAACGCTGCCTCAAATTTTAAAAATCAACTTTAAAATTTCACTCATTAAACCTGTGAATTCCCATTTCCTCATCTGAATATTTAGGATAGTAACTACCCTCTCCATCAATGAGGCAGTCAAATAAAAACAAAGTATAATGAATGAGGAATAAAGAAAAAAATTATTGTATTGGGCATATTTAACATACTGGGCAAAACACCTTACCAACACCTCAGGGTTAACTCAAAGTTTTCACAAAATTTAACTGAAACTGCCAAAGACTCCACTGCAGTACTACACTTTGGAATATTGTTCTAGGACAGTGTAAGTTGGAGGATAAAAGATAGAGTCTGCTCCATTAAAGAACTTAAAATATTGTGATAATAAAAACAAAACTTTTTTTAACTGGAGCAATACTTTCTAAAGTATTATGAAAGCTGACAATCACATGGAGCAAAGTAGGAGCTCTAACTCAAATCCCTAAGGGTCAAGAAAGGTTCCTTAGAGTGTGGGGGGTGGAGGATAGTTAAGATAGAGAAGGGTCCATTATGACAACATTAGTTGGAAATGATCACTCTGGACAAGAACTGAGTGTTGAAAGTAGGTAAAGGGAAATAGGATAACCTTTCAGCATCTGTATTGCAAATGATAATGCCTAAAATGAGAGGGAGGGTGCCTGCCATAGAGACAGACTGGGATAGGGGACTAGTTTGAGGAGGTGGGAGGGAAACTGGGGACATTGGTGCTGGGAAATTATACTGGTGGAGGGATAGGTGTTGGAACATTGTATGAGTGAAACCCAAACATGAACATCTTTGTAATGCTCTATCTCATGGTGATAAAGGAAGAGAGGGAGGGAGGAAGGGAGGGAAGGAGGGGAAAAGGAAAGAGAAAAAAGAGAGGAGAGGAGAGGAGAGGGGAGGGGAGGGGAGGGGAGGGGAGGGAAGGGAAGGGGAGGGACTTAATAACTCTCTCCTTTAAAAGAACTAGGAGGCCCATCTCCTACCGTTGCCACCTTGTCAATTCACCCACCAGCCCTGCTCTTCATACTCACAACCACATTTCCAAGGAGATACAAGCCAAGCCACTATAATTTATGAACACATGTCTTCCAGCTGAAAACTCAGGGGTGCCATAGGGAGTGGGGCAGGCCGAGTCCAGCAGCCGCACCCACACTCCCCCACTGCCATCATTGCACTGCTTCACTAATGACCTCTATAGAGACAACAAACCATGGTAATTCTAAGTACTCTGGCGCTCAGGCTGAGAATTGTGGGGTCCTACGGGGGGGGGGGGGGCGGGGGAGGGGGCTGAGTCCACTCCCTTATAGTCACAGCACACTCACCTCCCAGAGAGCCGTCATGTAAACTCATAGGCCCACTTCCTACAGATGCTAAAGAATCTGAATCATGCAGCCACATATGCAGCTGTGCAACATCTCCAAATTCTACAATACTGAAATTCCAGTAGGAGCACACCAAAGTTACATGGAAAAGCAACATAGAAGCCAAGTAAACTCAACAAACAAAAACAGTAACACTGAAGGCTCAACTAGCAACGAATAGCTTAGTAAATAGCTTAGTAAATCCTCAGACTTTAACAACTGTGGTGAGATATAACAATTTTTTAAAATTTCTTTTACTCAAGTATTTTTGTACAATTCCTTCAGCCATTTCGTAGTAAGAAGCAATACAAAACAAATTATTGTGTTACTACTAAAGGGGGCAGGCTGGGGGGAAAGAAGGAGCAGGGGAAATGGGGACAATGGTGGAGGAGAGGTCAATACCAGTAGGACTGGAATATCAAAAAGCCTATCACAACTATATTATGAACCACTTTGTAAATCATGTTTAAAGTATTTTTTTACAAAAGAAGAGGGAATGTTTCCAAACATTCTATAAAGCTGACATTATCCAGATGCCAAAAGCAAACAAGAACATCATATAAAAACATATACACCATTACCCTGAAGAACACATATGAAAAATACTCCAAAAACTTCTAACAAACTGAACTGAACAATACATTAAAATGATCACACATGACCATGTACCCTTAATTTAAGGAATGCAAGGATGGTTTAACATATATAAACCAAGAAATATAATATACCAAACTGGCAAACAGATTAAAAACTACATGATCAGTAGATACAAAGAAAGCATTTGACAATATTCAAAATCAGTGTATGATTTAAAAATACTCAGGAAATGAGATAAAGAAACATTTCGAGGGGCTGGAGCAATAGCACAGCGGGTAGGGTGTTTGCCTTGCACACGGCAGACCCAGGTTCGATTCCCAGCATCCCATATGGTCCCCCAAGCACTGCCAGGAGAGATTTCTGAGTGCATGAACCAGGAGTAACTCCTGTACCTCGACCCAAAAAAAGCAAAAAAAAAAAAAAAAAAAAGAAAAGAAAAGAAACATTTTGAGGGCCAGAGCAATAGATAGGGGATCTGCCTTTCACACAGATGACAGGGTTCAATCCTTGGAATCCCATATGGTCCTTCAAACACCGTTATGAGGAATTTTTAAGTGCACAGCCAGGTGTAACACCTAAGCATCACCATGTGTGGCACTTGTGACAAACCCACAACTAACATCACAAACAATGTTCAAACACTGAAAGCTTTTCCTCTAAGATCTGGTGCAAGACATGGCTGTCCACTCTCCCCACTGTTACTGAACATCATATAAGAAGTCCTAAATTAACTTAATTAAGAGAAACAAATAAAAACAATCCAAATGGAAAAGAAGTAAAACTAACACTGTCTGCAGATGATATAAACATACAAAGAAAACCCTATAGACTCCACCACAAAAGGCATTACTAAAAATGAATACTTAAAATACTTTAACTCTATTGTTTAAAACAGATCAGTATACCAAAGACTACAAAATCAACACACAAAAATCTATTGTGTTTCCACATGCAAACAATGAAATATATGAAAAAGAATCCAACATCCCAATTGCAACTGCTTTAAAAGAATTAACTTCCTACCAGGCCAGAGAGATAGTGCATGGCTTAAGGCTACTTGCATGTAGCAGAACCTAGTTAAATACCCAAACATCACCCAAAGTAATCCCTGCACACAGAGCCAGGAGTGAGTTCTGAGCACCACTGGGTGTGCCCAACCCCCACCACCCATCACAAGAATTAAGTCCCTAGGAATAAATAGAGAAACACTTTTTAAAAAGATATACGGGGGGGGGGGGGGGGGACCTAAAAGGACATTGCTAAAATAAATTTTAAGACACAAATACAAAGAATTCCCTTGCCCATAGTTGGGAAGATTTAAAGTGGTAAAAATGACCATCTACCAAAAACAATTTACAAACTTAATACAATTCCTCTATCAAAATTCCAATGACATTCTTTTAGAAAATAGAACATTACAGAAATTTGCATGGGAATCTTCAAAGACCTCCAAAATAGACAAATCTGAGAGGAAAAAAAGAATATTCAAAGTACCACATACCCTGACTTCAAACTTTAGTAATCAAAACAGTACGATATAGGAACAAAAATAAACACATGGGTAAATGGAATATAATTAAGAGGTCAGATATAAATTCATTCATATACAAGCAATTAATTTATAACAAAGGAACCAAGACCATGCAATGGAGAAAGGAAAGTCTCTTCAACACATGGTGCTGGACTGAAATCTAGATAGTCAACTACAGAAGAATAAAACTAGACTACCACCTCATACCATACCAGACATAAAAATCAATTCAAAATGAATTTTAAAGCCTTAATGAGAAACCCAAAACCACAAAATATGCCAAAAAATAGAAGGGAAAAAAAAAACAAAGAAACAAATAAAAACCCAGATATAAAATGTTCTGTAATTTGGGAAATTGATTTTGACAGCAAGAGAAACAAAATTTTAAATATAATCAGAACTACATCAAACTAAAAAGCTCCTGCATAGTGAAAGAAACTATCAGTAAAATAAAAAGACATCCATTTGAACAAGAGAAAATATTTGTATATGATATTCCAATAAAGGTCTAATATCCAAGATATTAATATAAAGAACTCACTGAACTCAAAAATAATTAATGACATCATCAAAAAAGGGGAAGATGATGGCACTTCTCCAAAGATGATTTAGAGATAGTTAATAGAAATATGGAAAAAAATACACAGAATCAGTATCAGGAAAATAAAAATGACTGGAATGAGATGGAGCTTGATATCAGTGTTTCTCAATATTTTTCTCTGATCATGACTCTCTGGCAACCTTCTTTCCTTCCCGTGGTCTCCCTGTCCTACTGCTTTGCCACCCTAGTCTGATACAATGCCCCCCAATCACATGATTCTTAAAATTTTCTCATTACTGTGAGGAATACTGCCCCATACCACAAAGACCAGAAACAGGTTTTAGTGAAAATATGTTGTTGGAGTACTTTATATACATATATAATACCATGTATTGGTGGTATCAGTATAAACTGGTCCTCCTGGAAAGTCAATTTTGAAACTTCTTGGGATGTTAAAAACATCCAAGCAATTTTACTCCTAGATACCTATCCAAAGAATATAAAAATATTAATTTGAAAAGATAAATGAGGGACTGGAAAGATAATGCAGTGAATAGGCAGCTTGCCTTGCCACCTGTCTGACCCGAATTTGATGCTCAACATCCCATATGGTCTCCCGAGTAGCCAGGAGTAAATCCTGAGTATAGAGTCAGGAGTTATCCCTGAGTATCTTCAGGTGTGCCCTTCCCCCAAAAAATGAGTCCTTCTGGTTACTGCAATTTAAAATAGCCAAGATATGCTAACAACCCAGTTATCCAACAACAGATGAGCAGATAAATAAGATGTAGTAGATATATTACTACAACATAGCTGTAAGAGGACAAACCGCCAAATGCAACAACTTGAGGTGAGTTACATGAAATGTTAGAAAGAAAAGGACAAACAGATTTCACTCGTCAGGTGTAAAGAAACAAAACACGGGAAGAGACTGAACCAATCCAAAGCTAACCCTTAATTCAGCACAACAGTGCTGAATTTGGTAGACAGGGCATATAAATAAACAGCAATGGAAGGTGATGGAGATGGTAAGGCACATCTTTTGAAGAGTTGTGAAAAAGCACCTTAAATCCTTAAATGATGAAAGAGAAAGAAAATGAGGATGAGGGAGGAGAGG
Source organism: Sorex fumeus (assembly GCF_029834395.1). Lineage (NCBI taxonomy): Eukaryota > Metazoa > Chordata > Mammalia > Eulipotyphla > Soricidae > Sorex > Sorex fumeus. The sequence continues at coordinate 38,851,884 of NW_026606063.1, read as the reverse complement.
GAGAGGCGAAGGGAAGAGAGTGGGAGAATGAAAGAGAGAGAGAGGGGGAAAGGGTAAGGGAAGAGTTTCAAAAGTCAAAGAAGATCTCTGCTTCCATTTTAGTTGAAGAATATCATATATTGTATCAAAATACATGATATAATGAGATACATATTCACTTATAATTTGGGTAGGCTTTGACAAGAGTATGAGCTGAATGCCTCCTAATAGACTCTTCCGAAGTGATCCACAATCTCTAATTTGGAATTTGTTAAATTTACATGAGTCAACATTTGTACTTTTCCGAGTTTCTCTAAAACAAAACCATAAATTTTCAGGTAAGAGAGTCTTAATAAGTATCAAATTTCAAATTCCCTTTCCAAAATAAAAAAACAAAACTGAGTGATTATACATAATAAACACAGTAGTGAAAAAGTCAATCTTTAAAAGAAGGTGAGGAGGTCTAAAAAAAAAAAAGAAGTGTAACCATCTGGCAACCATACAATATTTGAGAAAATGTTAGTACTCTAATTGATATCTAATTGAGTTTGATTTACTTGTCAAGATAATTGCTTCAGCATTAATTAAATATGTCTCCTGCAGCTGCAGAAAAAGCTAAACCTTACATTCAGCTGATTATATAGGATACACATCACTCATTCAAGTCAACATTGCTAGGCTCATATTACGCCCCAAAATAGCACTATGCATATTGATTATTAACAATTCAGATTTTGACATTAGCTACTTTTCATAGATTGACTAATATTTCTTAAATTTTTAAGGAAAAATGGTAAGGTTACCTAAAAATTAATTACTCACCAATGTTAAGTCCAAACACCTATTTGGGGTGGGGATGGGGGTGGAATATTAGTTTTGAATCCCGAACCACTATTTATTTTATTGCCTTAACAAAATAAACACCAGAAATCACCTTTATTTACATTCATTTTACCCTACGTCTCCATTTATAAGGTTGCTATCATCTTCCCAAATTCAAACAAAAACACTGCACTTCCAATGGTCTTACTCAATAATACCAAAATTTACTAGTAATTATTCGTTTTTTCCATGTAATGAATTAGAATTCTGCCAGAGTCAACTGAATAGCTTTTACTCGTAGGAAGAAGGTAAACAATATTTTTTGAAAATTAACTATACATACAATATTTAAATGGAATCATAATTCTCTCAATCCCTTTAACTTTGCCTCATTGGCTTTACCATCAGGGCAACTAACTATCCTCCAAGCCCCAAGGTTTTTTTTGTTTTGTTTTGTTTTGTTTTGCTTTTTTTTTTTAATTTTATTAATGAGACACCATGAGGTACAGTTGTAGACCTACAAATTTTGTGCTTGGGTTTCAATTATACAATGATCAAATACCTATCCCTCCACCAGTGCCCATTTCCCACCACCACGGATCCCAGTATCCCTCCCACCCCCAACACCCCCTATCCCACCCTGCCTCTGTGACAGGGCATTCCCCTCTGTTCTTTCTCTCCTTTTGGGTGTTGTGGTTTGCAAAAGAGGCACCGAGTCAAGCCCCAAGTTTAACTTTTAGTAGAACAAAGAGTTAAAGAGAACTCCAGTCTAACCAGATCCAGTTACATGAGTTCAACTTAGGATTCAAAACCAAATCGGTATCTCATGGTCTGGGTTTCAATCTTATTTCACGCATCTATTCACTCACTGATCAACAACTATTTCTGCAGCTCCTGCTATATATTAGACACTGATTCTTACCCACCAAGTTTTTATAACCAAATTAATTAATTTAGCTCTAAACATTTTAAATTATGAACAAATTTGGGGAAACTTTTTTTGGAGGGGAGTGGGGCCACACTGGTAGTGACTCCAGGCTTACTTCTGATTCTGCACTCTCCCAGTCTGTGATTTGCTTTTCATTCTTGATTTTATTCTGTTCTGATCTGGTGTTGGGGGGTCATACAAATCAATGCTTAGGGACTAGCTGAGTGCTCAGGGGTCATTCCTGGCTATGTTCAGACAGTTGTATGTGATGTTGGGAATTGAACAGGGGTCAGCAACATGCAAGGCAAGCTCACTTTTGATTCTGATAAAGGTTTGTCATTTTATAATGAAATTTGTTAACTTTACAGATATTGTTACATGTCTTATACTATGTTTAGAAGTCCAACCTGATGCAAAGATGAATAATCATAATGTCTAGTACTCTGGTTGGATTTGTTTTGTTTTGAAGCTGAGACTGGTATTGCTCAGAATCTGCTCCCTAGTCTGTGTTCGATGATCAGTCCCAGAGGTACTCAGGGAACCATGCAGTGCTAAAGGTTCAAACCTGGGTCCTCTGCATGCAAAGCATATGATCAGCCCATTGAAACATTTGTCAGGTCCTCTGGTGTTTCTTTTATATTTGTCTCTTTTATTCATTTAATATGTTTATATCACTAATCCTATATTGTTTGTGTGTGCAGTGAACTCTTAGTCTTCTTAATCAATAACTGGAATGCTGCTTTTTCCTCAGATATCTTTCTACATACACTAGAGTGTATTATGAACTTCCTATTCTACTCTACTGTCCTGTTATTAAATGTATTTTATAGCTTTCTATGCACTCATATATCCACACTAAATCATAAATACCACAAAACCCACATGTTATATTAACATATAATATGTTAATGAAAGTTACTCCACCAGTGGACTCTGGAATCACTTGGGGTGGGGGTAGAGGGGCACACCCAACTGAACTCAGGGTTTACTCCTGGCTCTGCACTCAGAGATTATTCCTGGTAGGCAGGAGCATCTGTGGTGCCAGATATTGAACCCAGGTCAGCCACATGCATGAAAATAAAAAAAGAAATTGGTGTCTTCTTTACATAGAACACATCTCTTGTTTGTTAACTTAGTTTGTTTAATTGCTCTTTTTTTCCTAGGAAATATGCATAAGTTTGAGTGCATGGATCTTATACACAGGACCGCTTTTCGAATTTTATTTTCTATTTATTACTTCTTACATACAGTTTAACACTGAGTTTTATTAATTTATACCTAGTCAATCATCTATCATCATAGTTCAAAGCATTTCCAATTGATTTTCTTAGGTTTACTCAATAAGTGATCTTGCTTTGCAAGTTAAAATACAATTCTCCTCCTTACTTTTGTATAATTTATTTTGCAAAATTTTGGGTTCAATGTAAAGTCAGAGCAATTTCTAGACTAAATTTCTTATCAATGTTGAAGAATGATAATAGAGTATAGTCTTGTTTCATAATATCCGGAATTGGAATTCCATAATATTAATACCATAATGTACTTTAATTAAATTATAATAAAATAATCTTTCAATAATAAATTGCTGAATTTTTAATCTCCCTTACAGTTTACAAATCATGTATACACTTCCTTTATTTTCCACTCTTTTTTTTTTCCTTTTGGGTCACACCTGGCGATGCACAGGGGTTACTCCTGGTTCTGCACTCAGAAATCACCCCTGGCGGTGCTCAGGGGACCATATGGGATGCTGGGAATCGAACCCGGGTCAGCCACATGCAAGGCAAACGCCCTACCCGCTGTGCTATTGCTCCAGCCCCTATTTTCCACTCTTAATGTTTACATTTATATGGCTTCTAGTTTGCTCTGACTTTACATTAAATCTTATTATCCAGTGTTAGATTTCCCAGCCTCTTAAGTGTAATTCCACACATATTTACTCATGGCAATGGAAATTACACAACTGCAGAACCATTAACTACTCCTTGGTACTTCTAGCTTCATAAAAGATTAAACTTAGAAAACTACGTGTGATGATACCTATGAAAAAGAAAATGTGGTTACCCTTATTCTGAGAAGAAATACTAACTTTTTTTAATAGATGCTATTACCACAGTCAAAATAGATTTTAAAAAATTGACAGGAAGGCTTCTTCAACAATAACTCAAATCACTCACCAAAATAATATTGTTTTTCTAGTCAATAACACAAAGTAGCCGTTTCTAAAAAAATACCCTTCCTACTACTTCTTCCTATCACATTTTTTTTGACCAATCAATTGAAACTTTAGTAATTACACATGGAAAGAAATTGTAGTTGTTGTTACAAAACAGTCTAATAAGAATTTTTATTTCTTAACAAAAGAACAAGAGAAACTTCCATAATAATAAGGAATACAGATGGTTTCACTAGATGCATGCACACATATGTATTTTCATGGGAATATATAAACACATAGTTATATATAATTTTAAAACATTTCACATGTATAAAAAGTCCACAAAGATTTTTTTTTACCTTTTTCTAGAAAGCAATGTATAAGAACAGGAAATTATTCTACCTTTTTTTAGAGAGCAATGTCTAAGAATAGGAAAATACTGAAATTAAGCTGAAACTTCCAAAATTTTCTAGCCTTATGTCCTAATCCTGAAAACAGACTCTCTGAAAAAGGCAGTAATATTAGTTGGCTGAACAATATTATTGATTACATCTGAACCTTACATTTGAACCTAACACACAGTGGAGATTTTATCAAAAGTAAACCTTCCCATCTGATATATGCTTCAATGACTTTTTCAAAAAAAAATCCATCAACAAGGATTGTAACTTTGATATAAATGGATATAATTGAATGTTAAGTATTAATTGTATCAAAAGGCCTGCAAGGCTAAAAAGTAGTACACTACAATGTTGTATGATAAACTTCATAATATCCAGTAAAAGTTTTCTTAAAATGTACATTTAGGGGGCTGGAGCAATAGCACAGCGGATAGGGCGTTTGCCTTGCACACGGTCAACCCGGGTTCGATTCCCAGCATCCCATATGGTCCCCCGAGCACCACCAGGGTTAATTCCTGAGCGCAGAGCCAGGAGTAACCCCTGTGCATTGCATTGTAATTTATTGTCAGAATTATCGCCAATTCAAAGCCCCCAACACAACGTCCCACAGCTATTATCACACTCATAACACAATGCCACAAATGCTCTAGTCATGAAAATCTCTCAACAACAGTCTGTGACTCTTACAGGTTAATTAACCCAAAACATGTTTTCTTGAGTTTTATTGTACATGGATTATAATGTAAATACTTTCTAAGAAAAAGAAGAAAACTGACTGAAAATATCTTAGACATGCACTGCACTGCACTGTCCTCCTGTTGTTATTGATTTGCTCGAGCAGGCCCAGTAACGTCTCCATTGTGAGACTTGTTATTACTGTGTTTGGCATATCTAATATGTCAAGGGGAGCTTGTCGGGCTCTGCTGTGTGAGCGGGATACTCTCCGTAGCTTGCAGGGCTCTCCAAGAGGGGCAGAGGAATCAAACCTGGGTCGGCCATGTCGGCCGGGTACAAGGCAAACACCCTACCTACCTGCTGTGCTATCACTCCAGCCCAACTTAGACATGCATTAAGTAGAAATTAAAAATAAATTGGGGCCAGAGAGATAATATAGTAGGTCAGGTATTTGCCTTGCATATACCTTACCAGTTTTGATCCCCAGCATCCCATATGGTCCTCTGAACCCCACCATGAGTGATCAATGAGCAGAGAGGCAGGAGTCAGGCCCGGAGTGACCCAAAAACCAACAAACATTAACAACAACAACAAAAAAACAAAACTTGAAAGTACATATTAATGAAAAACTGAAAGCTAATCTTACTCAAAGCCATCAAGAATTTTTTTCCCTTCACTGTCACTGTCACGGTCCTTCCATCGTTCATCAATTTGCTCAAGCAGGCCCAGTAACGTCTCCATCATGAAACTTGTTGTTACTGTGTTTCGCATATTGAATACGTCATGGGTAGCTTGCCAGGCTTTGCCGTGCGGGCGAAATACTCTCAGTAGCTTGCCAGGCTCTCCGAGAGGGGTGGAGGAATCGAACTCTGGGTTGGCCATGTTGGCTGTGTGCAAGGCAAATGCCCTACCCGCTGTGCTATTGCTCCAGCCCTTTTCCCTTCAAGTTTACAAAAAAAAAAAAAAAGCAAGTAAAAGAGAAAACTCAAACAGACATCACGCTTTCCTATAAATACAAAGAGAGAATGAAAGGAAACAAATACCTTGGATGGAGGAATCACCACATCTTCTGCAGGGATGTGGCTCTAGTAGCTAAACACATCACTTGTATGCGTGAGACCCAGGCTCATTCCCCAGCACCATGCTACCAACACTCCATCAGACTGCTGGATGCGGGCTTTCCACCCAACTCAGCACTGCCCTGGGTGACCCTTGCAGATTTTTTTTTAAAGATTCAAAATAATTAGTTTAAGCTTGACGATGAAAATTACAAATTACTTTTTTATGTAGGAAACACTTTTCCAATTTAGTAATATTGAACTACTTGACTATATATGAGATGAGACACTTTGCAAAGACTTCAGAAACATGCTCTTTGGAAACGTTTATTTTCGGAGTATAGCTTGGTCTATTGGTGTTTATTTATTGGAGAATTTCTTAACCTGTAGGACTTAACAGATATGAAAGAAGACAAGAATAAATGAACATGCATATTATGTTTCTAGATGTGAGAACTCTATCATAAATATGTCAATCCACAAATTAACTAGAAAAAAATGTAATTCTTTTCTAAACTTCAACAAACTTTTTTTGAAACTTGACATTGTATAAGAAAATGATGAAAGTAAAGGAATAAATTGAAAACACCCCCAATATTTTGAAGAGAAAGTTGAGAAGAAAACTATATACAAAATGTTAGCATGTAAAGGGCAAAGAGTTCCTACAAATAAGGTGCTTGCCTTGCTTGTGATCAGCCCAAGTCTGATCTCCGACACCACAAATGGTCCCCAAAGCCCCACCAGAAATGGCCCTGAGCACCAGAAGTGACCCCAAGAGTAAGCCCTGAATACAGTCAGGTATGGGCAAAAATAAAAAAAAAGAAAAGGTATCACAGTAAACTATTAGTAGTGAAAGCTAAAAACAGAGAGCAGTTGAAGAAAACAAATTAAAAAACCATCAAAGTTTTAAAAAGTAGCTTTGAGAGGTCTGACGTGATAGAACAGTGGGTAGGAAGTTTATCTTTAACCCGGCCAACCCAGGTTCGATTCCCAGCATCCCATATGGTCCTAAGCACCAGCAGGAGTAATTCCTGAGTGTATGAGCCAGGAGTAACCCCTGTGTATTGCCGTGTGACTCAAAAAGAGAAAAAAAGTAGGCTTGAGAAAAAAAAATTACTTAATATATAGAATGAGGGAAAAATATAGTAAAATTATACCAATACCAGGTTTAAACTATAGTGGAAAAAATACTGCAAGAAAATAAAGAATTACTGGAATAGAAGAAAGGTTCATAGCTACTGAGAGTATCTACAGACACTAATCAAGAGTCAATAATAAAAATTATAATTAATAAAACAAATTGCAATTTTTTTAGAAACTGTAGGTGGGAGAGTTAGACTTTTTATCAGATAATTATAAAATATGCAATCCATTTTAATCACAGCTAGTAAAAAATTTCAGAGTGCAGTTTTATAAAATACACAGTAGCTTCTATAGGATCCTGGCAAAATTATTACCTCATCTTTCAGTTGTCTCATATTCACCATCATTGGAATTGCTATATTACTGTTCATTTAACAACAGAATTTCAGGTCTATGTCTTTTGAAGAAAGCCTTCAAACTACTCTTGAAACTTGAGGTTAGGGGAAATTGATGAGCAAACTGGAAAATATACAATAAAAGAACTGTGGAACTGTGTAGCCACAGTGATTCAAATAATAATAATAATTATGCAGTCATCTGACTACAGTCCACATTCCAAAACACAACACAAAATGTACTACTATCCCTCTGTATGACAAATCACAAGAATATCCCTCCATGAGATCACCACCCTTCAACTGTATAACTGCAAATCAGTCTTACTACTGTAAAACAAAAAAGCAAAATACTTTCCATGAACTCCTGATTCACTCTTCAAGGAATTCCTATTTCTTCACACTTCACAATTATTCCAATTGTTGCTTATTTTACCATATAAAAGAATGTAAAATTATGTTTTATTCCTCCCAGATTACATAAACTTTCCTTATCTAGTTATTCAAATGCAAGCAGACTTCTGTGAAGGTTTTCTTTTCTTTACGTTTTGCATCTAAGGTTTTTACCATCACTAGAACCACAGTACTGGCAAATGTCTCCTGAGCTGGTAGTGGAACAAGATTTCAAACCATTTATAAATAATCAATTCAAGAACACATCTTTTCTTCTTTTATTCCACAAAAGACAGTATTTGTTCAGGATCCTCAAGCTGTCAACTTCTCAGAATAACCCAAATCCCACTTAGCTCTCCACAGTAAACAGTGTAGTATTTCGCTACCACATCAATAAATAAAATTCTTGAAAGAACCATTTTTGTGTTTGATTCACATTTGTTCTGCATATGCCAATGAACTTAAGGTATTTGTAATGTTAAACTCTTTAAAGCCTTAGCTTACAAAGGGGTCAAACAATCTGAAAACAGCAAAAGATCTATCCCATGTTAGATCAGTCTGGACAAAACCCAAATAAGAAATCACAGCATAAACGGGCATGATAATCTCCTTTTCTACTCTAGTCCTCTCTCTCTTTTCACTGAACTAATTTTAGAGAAAGAGTAAAAAAGTAGACAATTGAAAATCAGTCTACAGATAAGCAGGATCTTAAAAGCTATGATTTACCTAAGAAAAAAATGAAATAATCTAGTAATTAATTACTCTGGATATAGTGAACACTAAGTGCCTACTGCATGTATGTCTAACAGCATTCCCAAGGTTTTCCAGAAAGCAATCTTCATTCTCAGCATTGTGAAATTTTTTCCTTTTCTATCATGGGGTTCTTTCTAATTGTCACAGATAAAGAATAACTATGGTGGGGCTGGAGTGATATCACAGCAGGTAGGGCGTTTGCCTTACACACGGCTGACCCAGGTTCAATTCCCAGCATCCCATATCCCTGAGCACCGTCAGAAGTAATTCCTGAGCGCAGAGTCAGGAGTAACCCCTGTGCATCTCTAGGTGTGACCCAAAAAGCAAAAAATAAAAAAAGAAGAAGGAGGAGGAGGAGGAGGAGGAGGAGGAGAAAGGAGAAAGGAGGAGAAAGGAGGAGGAAGGGGAGGTGGAGGAGGAGGAGGATGAGAGGGATGAGAGGGAGGAGAAGGAGAGGGAGAGGTAGAGAGGGAGGGGGAAGGGAGGGGGAGGAGGAGGAGGAGGAGGAGGAGGAGGAGGAGGAGGAGGAGAAGAAGAAGAAGAAGAAGAAGAAGAAGAAGAAGAAGAAGAAGAAGAAGAAGAAGAAGAAGAAGAAGAAGAAGAAGAAGAAGAGGAGGAGGAGGAGGAGGAAGATGAGGAGGAGGAGGAGGAAGAGGGGGAGGGGGAAGGGGAGGGGTAGAAGTAGGAACTCCCTTCAGAAAGACAGAACATAAATGGTAACCTGCTTCAATGTCCCCTAAAATATTGTCTCGATCAAGACATTAGCCTACTAAATGCTCAATTACAGACTATTTCCATTTATAACTATTGCACATTAGGGTCCATTTATCCTGCAATTCTTTTTGTACACCCACAAGAACGGTTTAGCTCAATATATGTAAAGTTCCACCAATGGAGTGATGTTCTAAATAAAACCAAGCAATCATGTCCAAATCCATCTCTTTGACTGATGGTACGCTAAACAGGAACTAGCAGTATCTAAGAGTAAAGTTATCTCTTTTTTCTTTCCGTCTTTTTCAACTTTTTATAACTCCTAATCTGAACTCAATGTATGGGAAACCTGCAAGCAGGCAGTGAAGCTTTGGGACCGATCTTCTGATTAAGGCCAAAGTAGTGGTAAAATGACTATCACTGTCTGTATCATTGTCATCCCATTGTTCATCGATTTCCTCAAGCAGGTATCAGTAACGTCTCCATTCGTTCTAGCCCTGAAATTTTACCAAGTGCCACACTGGAGGCTCTTTCAGGGTCAGGGGAATAAGACCCATCATTGTTACTCTGTTTTGGCATATCGAATATGCCATGGGGAGCTTGCCAGATTCTGTCATGCACGCAGGATACTCTTGGTAGCCTGCCTGGTTCTCTGAGAGTGAAAACTTAACAATGAGAGATCGCACGGCCTGGAAATATATCCCAGAGAGGCAAAAAAGTATAGACGAAGTGACATCTGCAATTGCCTGTTTATTGCAGCACTCTTTACAATAGCCAGAATCTGGAAAAAACCTGAGTGTCCGAGAACAGATGACTGGTTAAAGAAACTTTGGTACATTTACACAATGGAGTACTATGCAGCTGTTAGAAAAGACGAAGTCATGAAATTTACATACAAGTGGTACTACATGGGAAGTATCATGTTAAGCGAAATGACTCAGAGAGAAAGGGATAGACGTAGAAAGATTGCATTCATCTGGGGAACATAAAGTAACAAAATAGGAAACTAACACCCAAGAATGGCCGAGATTAGTACCAGGAATCTTACTCCATGACTTGGAGGCCAACCACACATACTAGGGGAAAAGGGAGCTCAGATAAAGAGGGGAACACCAAATAAAGGTGTTGGGAGGATCCTCCCAGGATAGGAGAAGCATGCGGAAAGTAGACTATAGACCAAACATGATTGCCACTCAATGTTTCTTTTGCAAACCACAATACCCAAAAGGAGAGAGAGAACAGAGGGGAATGCCCTGCCACAGAGACAGGGTGGGATGGGGGGGATGGGGGGTGGGAGGGATACTGGGATCCGTGGTGGTGGGAAGTGGGCATTGGTGGAGGGATGGTATTTGATCATTGTATAATTGAAACCCAAGCACAAAAATGTGTAAGTCTGCAACTGTACCTCATGATGTCTCACTATTAAAAAATGTTTAATAAAAAAATAATAATAATAAAATATGAAAAAGAAAAAAAGAGGTCGCACGGTCACGAATGTGGCCTTGCACTTCTGGGAGCTTGGTTTTATAGTCTCTGGATCATGACCGTTGATAGGATTACACAGCACTGGGGGCAGTTGGTGGGTGTAGTACCTAGCTACTGGAAGATGGGGGATCTGGAAGAGGCTAAGGTGACTAAGGACAAAATATTCATGCGGTACAGAAATGTTTATCTTTATTATCTTTCTCCTTCCTAGCCTATAAGAAAGTAATGGTTGGCCATCATGTTCGGTCTATAGTCTACTTTCAGCATGCATCTCCCATCCCGAGCGGACCCTCCTAGCACCCTTTACTTGGTGGCCCCTTCTCTGTCTGAGCTGCTTTTTCCCCCAGCATGTGAGGCCGGATTCCAAACCGTGGAGTAATCCTCCTGATCCTTATCTCTACTATCCTTGGGTGTTAGTCTCCCATTCTGTTACTTTATATTCCACAAATGAGTGAAATCTTTCTATGCCTGTCCCTCTCTTTTTTGACTCATTTCACTTAGCGTGATACTTTCCATGTTGATCCACTTACATGCAAATGTCATGATTCATTAAAAAAGAAAAAAATTTTTTAAACGATCTTGATTAATTAAAAAAAGAAAAAAAACTGTGTGAAAACTAGAATGTTTAATAAATGGTCATATATACTCACCATGTTCTAAAATTAAATTCCAGATGAACTAAAGACTCAAATACAATTACATATATAATGAGGGGCGGGGGGAAGAAACCACTTAACAACAGATTCAGTGGTTCCAAGGCAGAGGCAGTTGGAGCCCGAAAGAGCTCCCTAATTCAAACTAAAAATCTAAAACTCCAACACATGAAAGAAGAACCTTTTCCGCCAATCAGTGGAGCTCTTCTGCTAAAAGTCTGGGATCAAACTAGCCTTCCTCCTTTCTTACTGTCTAGCTATTGAGCTCAGGCAAGAAGAAGAAATCTGGAGAAGGAATTTTTTTCCCTTTTTTTTAATTGAGTCACAGTGAGCTACACGCTTATAAAGCTTTCATGTTTCAGTTTTAATCATACAATGATTGAATACCCATCCCTGAACCAGTGTAAATTTTCCACTACCAATGTCCCCAGTATCCTTCCCTCCCCTCCTATCCCACTCCTCCCCCTACCTCTATGGCAGACAGTTTCCCTCTTTCTTTCTCTACTTATGGGTATTATGGTTTGCAATATAGAGTGAGAGGCCATCATGTTTGGTCCTTTATCTACTTTCAGCACACATCTCCCATCCCAAATGATCCCTCCGACCATCGTTGACTTAGTGATCTTCTCTATCCCCATGGAGCAGGAATTTTTGTAGACATATATTAGCTAATTCTAAACTATATACATGGAAGAGGAAAGAATTAGAATATGAAAAATGAAGCTGGTCACTATTCACAATAGCCAAAATCTGGAAAAAAAAAACCCGAGTGCCCGAGAACAGATGACTTGTTAAAGAAACTTTGGTGCATCTACACAATGGAGTACTATGCAGCTGTTAGAAAAGATGAAGTCATGAAATGTACATACAAGTGGTTCTACATGGAAAGTATCAGGTTAAGAGAAATGAGTCAGAAAGAGAGGGATAGACATAGAAAGATTGCATTCATCTGGGGAACATAAAGTAACAGAATGGGAGACTAACAACCAGAAATAGCCGAGATAAGTTCACTCCATGGCTTGGAGGCCAGCCGCACAGGCTGGGGGAGAAGGCAGCTCAGATAGAGAGGGGAGCACCAAGTAAAGGGTGTTGGGAGGATCTTCCCAGGATGAGAGATGCAAGCTGAAAGTAGACTATAACCAAACATGATTGCCGTTCAAAGCCTCTTTTGCAAACCACAGCACCCAAAAGGAGAGAGAGAATAAAAGGGAATGCCCTGTCACAGAAGTGGGGTGGAATGGGGGGATGGGGGTGTGGGAGGGATGCTGGGAGCATTGGCGGTGGGGAATGGGCACTGGTGGAGGGATGGGTACTCAATTATTGTATAACTGAAACACAAACACAAAAATTTTTAAGTCTACAATGGTACCTCATGGTGTTTCACCAATAAATTTTTTAAATGAAGCTGGAAAAAATAATAATAAACCAAGAGGAATCAGACCACCTGACTTTAAAACTTATGTTAAAATTAAAGTATAACTGAGATAGTACATTACTCGTAAAGGGAGAGACAAATACATATCAATGAAACAATACTGCAGAAATAACATACAAACATGGCCATTTGACTTTTTTCAAAGCTACAAAAACAATCAACAAAGATAGACTCTTTTTTATCCAATGGCATTGAGACAACTGAACATTCATTCATATACCCCCCAAAATACAAAACAAAACCTTTGAATTTAACTTTATATCAGATCTAGGGTGGAGCAATAATACAGTGGGCTGTGTACTTGCCTTGTACAGGGCCAATCTGGATTAAATCCCTGGCACCCTGTGTGTTCCCTGAAGCCTTGCCAGGAGTGACCCCTGAGCAAGAGCCAGGAGTGAGCGCCCTGAGCACAACCTGATGTGACCCAGCTAACCCCCACCCCCAATAAATAAAAATGGATCATAGTTATTATGATTTGGGATATTTTCCTTTAAAACTTATTTGTGGACTAGGATTGAGAAAAAGTTCGCAGACAAAATACCAAAATCATGATCCCATTTTTTTTATTCAAATTACCATGAGATTCATCACTCCATTTTTAACCTGATAAGTTAAACTGCATCAATACTTACAACGTTTGCTCTGTAAAAGACACTTTTAAATATTTCTAAAAATAACTTACAGATGAGGAAGAGGTATCTGCAGAGCACATATCTGACAAAGGCCTCTACCACAATATATGTGAATCCTAAATTCAAAATAAGAAAACAACCCAATGTAAAAATGAGAACATTTAATCAAAAAAGGAACACCTATGTGGCAAAAAAAAAAACCACGTGAAATGTACTGAAGATAATTAGTAGAGTCAAATTTAAATGATGATACACACAAGTAAGACATAAATGGGGGATGTGATCATAATAAGTGCTGGGGATAATGTAAAGAAACTGAAGCTCTGATTATTGTAGGTAGGAATGCAAAATGGTACAGTAATAAAGAAAAAAGTATGACCATTTCTTTATACATTAACATACTCTGTAACTTTGTAACTGTGTAGCTTACCGTGATTCAATTTCTATAAATAAATTTTAAAAACGCTCAGTAATTAAAAAAAGAAGAAAAAGAAAAAAAACATACTCTAAAATCCAACAATCTCTCTCTGTGCTATTTATCCCAGATAAATGAAAACTTATGTTCATACAAAAATCCTGGACCCAACCATTTATAGCAGCTCTACTGAAAAACTGAAAAGAACCCAGGTTCCTTCAGCAGTTGATTGGATAAACAACTTGTGGTACATCCATACACTGGAACTATATTCAATAACAAACAGAAGTAAACTGTTGATACATGCAACAATTTGGATAAATATCAAAGGCATTATGCCTAACAAAAATAAGTCCGTCTCAAAAGTGTACATATGTATGATAGCACTACGATGAAAGTCTCAAACAAAGAAAACTGATGCAGAAAACTGATGCAGAACAGATCAGAGACTTCAGGATTGAAGACAGGGAGATAACTATAAACAAACAGCATGTGGGAGCATTAGAAATCAACAGCAGAGAATAAGAGAAGGAACACATGGAGGGTGCGGGATCCCGGAGGAAAAGAAAAAAGAAAAAACAGGTTCCAAAAAGAGCCGAGAGCACCGGGAAGTTCCAGATGGAGTAGGCGCCGCACCCCGCCTCCCCCAGATGGAACCCTGGTGACCAGAAGCCTCTACAAACACAGCTCGAGTATGCGGGAACGAGGACTTTTTCTCAAATCTGCCGGACTACACCTCCCAGGTAACCTCTGATCCCGGAAGTCATGCCCACAGCCCGCCCCCCAGCGCCATCTTTGAAACGTTCAGAATAAGAGAAGGAACACATGGAGGGTGCGGGATCCCGGAGGAAAAGAAAAAAGAAAAAACAGGTTCCAAAAAGAGCCGAGAGCACCGGGAAGTTCCAGATGGAGTAGGCGCCGCATCCCGCCTCCCCCAGATGGAACCCTGGTGACCAGAAGCCTCTACAAACACAGCTCGAGTATGCGGGAACGAGGACTTTTTCTCAAATCTGCCGGACTACACCTCCCAGGTAACCTCTGATCCCGGAAGTCATGCCCACAGCCCGCCCCCCAGCGCCATCTTTGAAACGTTCAGAATAAGAGAAGGAACACATGGAGGGTGCGGGATCCCGGAGGAAAAGAAAAAAGAAAAAACAGGTTCCAAAAAGAGCCGAGAGCACCGGGAAGTTCCAGATGGAGTAGGCGCCGCATCCCGCCTCCCCCAGATGGAACCCTGGTGACCAGAAGCCTCTACAAACACAGCTCGAGTATGCGGGAACGAGGACTTTTTCTCAAATCTGCCGGACTACACCTCCCAGGTAACCTCTGATCCCGGAAGTCATGCCCACAGCCCGCCCCCCAGCGCCATCTTTGAAACGTTCAGAATAAGAGAAGGAACACATGGAGGGTGCGGGATCCCGGAGGAAAAGAAAAAAGAAAAAACAGGTTCCAAAAAGAGCCGAGAGCACCGGGAAGTTCCAGATGGAGTAGGCGCCGCATCCCGCCTCCCCCAGATGGAACCCTGGTGACCAGAAGCCTCTACAAACACAGCTCGAGTATGCGGGAACGAGGACTTTTTCTCAAATCTGCCGGACTACACCTCCCAGGTAACCTCTGATCCCGGAAGTCATGCCCACAGCCCGCCCCCCAGCGCCATCTTTGAAACGTTCAGAATAAGAGAAGGAACACATGGAGGGTGCGGGATCCCGGAGGAAAAGAAAAAAGAAAAAACAGGTTCCAAAAAGAGCCGAGAGCACCGGGAAGTTCCAGATGGAGTAGGCGCCGCATCCCGCCTCCCCCAGATGGAACCCTGGTGACCAGAAGCCTCTACAAACACAGCTCGAGTATGCGGGAACGAGGACTTTTTCTCAAATCTGCCGGACTACACCTCCCAGGTAACCTCTGATCCCGGAAGTCATGCCCACAGCCCGCCCCCCAGCGCCATCTTTGAAACGTTCAGAATAAGAGAAGGAACACATGGAGGGTGCGGGATCCCGGAGGAAAAGAAAAAAGAAAAAACAGGTTCCAAAAAGAGCCGAGAGCACCGGGAAGTTCCAGATGGAGTAGGCGCCGCATCCCGCCTCCCCCAGATGGAACCCTGGTGACCAGAAGCCTCTACAAACACAGCTCGAGTATGCGGGAACGAGGACTTTTTCTCAAATCTGCCGGACTACACCTCCCAGGTAACCTCTGATCCCGGAAGTCATGCCCACAGCCCGCCCCCCAGCGCCATCTTTGAAACGTTCAGAATAAGAGAAGGAACACATGGAGGGTGCGGGATCCCGGAGGAAAAGAAAAAAGAAAAAACAGGTTCCAAAAAGAGCCGAGAGCACCGGGAAGTTCCAGATGGAGTAGGCGCCGCATCCCGCCTCCCCCAGATGGAACCCTGGTGACCAGAAGCCTCTACAAACACAGCTCGAGTATGCGGGAACGAGGACTTTTTCTCAAATCTGCCGGACTACACCTCCCAGGTAACCTCTGATCCCGGAAGTCATGCCCACAGCCCGCCCCCCAGCGCCATCTTTGAAACGTTCAGAATAAGAGAAGGAACACATGGAGGGTGCGGGATCCCGGAGGAAAAGAAAAAAGAAAAAACAGGTTCCAAAAAGAGCCGAGAGCACCGGGAAGTTCCAGATGGAGTAGGCGCCGCATCCCGCCTCCCCCAGATGGAACCCTGGTGACCAGAAGCCTCTACAAACACAGCTCGAGTATGCGGGAACGAGGACTTTTTCTCAAATCTGCCGGACTACACCTCCCAGGTAACCTCTGATCCCGGAAGTCATGCCCACAGCCCGCCCCCCAGCGCCATCTTTGAAACGTTCAGAATAAGAGAAGGAACACATGGAGGGTGCGGGATCCCGGAGGAAAAGAAAAAAGAAAAAACAGGTTCCAAAAAGAGCCGAGAGCACCGGGAAGTTCCAGATGGAGTAGGCGCCGCATCCCGCCTCCCCCAGATGGAACCCTGGTGACCAGAAGCCTCTACAAACACAGCTCGAGTATGCGGGAACGAGGACTTTTTCTCAAATCTGCCGGACTACACCTCCCAGGTAACCTCTGATCCCGGAAGTCATGCCCACAGCCCGCCCCCCAGCGCCATCTTTGAAACGTTCAGAATAAGAGAAGGAACACATGGAGGGTGCGGGATCCCGGAGGAAAAGAAAAAAGAAAAAACAGGTTCCAAAAAGAGCCGAGAGCACCGGGAAGTTCCAGATGGAGTAGGCGCCGCATCCCGCCTCCCCCAGATGGAACCCTGGTGACCAGAAGCCTCTACAAACACAGCTCGAGTATGCGGGAACGAGGACTTTTTCTCAAATCTGCCGGACTACACCTCCCAGGTAACCTCTGATCCCGGAAGTCATGCCCACAGCCCGCCCCCCAGCGCCATCTTTGAAACGTTCAGAATAAGAGAAGGAACACATGGAGGGTGCGGGATCCCGGAGGAAAAGAAAAAAGAAAAAACAGGTTCCAAAAAGAGCCGAGAGCACCGGGAAGTTCCAGATGGAGTAGGCGCCGCATCCCGCCTCCCCCAGATGGAACCCTGGTGACCAGAAGCCTCTACAAACACAGCTCGAGTATGCGGGAACGAGGACTTTTTCTCAAATCTGCCGGACTACACCTCCCAGGTAACCTCTGATCCCGGAAGTCATGCCCACAGCCCGCCCCCCAGCGCCATCTTTGAAACGTTCAGAATAAGAGAAGGAACACATGGAGGGTGCGGGATCCCGGAGGAAAAGAAAAAAGAAAAAACAGGTTCCAAAAAGAGCCGAGAGCACCGGGAAGTTCCAGATGGAGTAGGCGCCGCATCCCGCCTCCCCCAGATGGAACCCTGGTGACCAGAAGCCTCTACAAACACAGCTCGAGTATGCGGGAACGAGGACTTTTTCTCAAATCTGCCGGACTACACCTCCCAGGTAACCTCTGATCCCGGAAGTCATGCCCACAGCCCGCCCCCCAGCGCCATCTTTGAAACGTTCAGAATAAGAGAAGGAACACATGGAGGGTGCGGGATCCCGGAGGAAAAGAAAAAAGAAAAAACAGGTTCCAAAAAGAGCCGAGAGCACCGGGAAGTTCCAGATGGAGTAGGCGCCGCATCCCGCCTCCCCCAGATGGAACCCTGGTGACCAGAAGCCTCTACAAACACAGCTCGAGTATGCGGGAACGAGGACTTTTTCTCAAATCTGCCGGACTACACCTCCCAGGTAACCTCTGATCCCGGAAGTCATGCCCACAGCCCGCCCCCCAGCGCCATCTTTGAAACGTTCAGAATAAGAGAAGGAACACATGGAGGGTGCGGGATCCCGGAGGAAAAGAAAAAAGAAAAAACAGGTTCCAAAAAGAGCCGAGAGCACCGGGAAGTTCCAGATGGAGTAGGCGCCGCATCCCGCCTCCCCCAGATGGAACCCTGGTGACCAGAAGCCTCTACAAACACAGCTCGAGTATGCGGGAACGAGGACTTTTTCTCAAATCTGCCGGACTACACCTCCCAGGTAACCTCTGATCCCGGAAGTCATGCCCACAGCCCGCCCCCCAGCGCCATCTTTGAAACGTTCAGAATAAGAGAAGGAACACATGGAGGGTGCGGGATCCCGGAGGAAAAGAAAAAAGAAAAAACAGGTTCCAAAAAGAGCCGAGAGCACCGGGAAGTTCCAGATGGAGTAGGCGCCGCATCCCGCCTCCCCCAGATGGAACCCTGGTGACCAGAAGCCTCTACAAACACAGCTCGAGTATGCGGGAACGAGGACTCTTTCTCAAAACCGCGCGGCCGCTTACGCGGCCGCGCGACATCTCTCTATATACAAAGTGATCAATGAGAAGTAAACCACCCAATCTTTCTCCCTGAAAATCAGAGTTAAGTTTGGAGCATGGCCACAGCCCCAGAAACACAAGGACTTAATGCAGAAACCAGCAGCTTAGAGCAGAAAAGTGAACGGACGATGCGTTAACCCAGGCCATCATTTCTGCCCAGAGGGGAAAAGGGTGTTGCCCCATTCGCCCTCTCTTCTCTGGAAAGAAGGATGGCAGCCGCATGGGAGCCTTGTGGACAGCAGGTATGAGCCGGGGGTGTGGGGGCGACTAAAACCTCATGGGAAGGGGGGCGTTCTGGTCCGTCCTTCACGCCCTACCGAGGTCACCAGTTGCCCCCCACGAGCGGCTCTCCAGCACGGCCACAGCCCCAGAAGCACAAGGGCTTAATGCAGAACCCAGCAGCTTGGAGCAGAAAAGTGAAAGGACTGTGCGTTAATCCAGGCAATCATTTCTGCCCAGAGGGGAAAGGGTGTTGCTCCCTTCCACCCTCCTCCCTCTGGAAAGAAAGATGGCGGCCACATGGGAGCCTTGTGGACAGCAGGTATGAGCCGGGGGTGTGGGGGCGACTAAAACCTCATGGGAAGAGGGGCGTTCTGGTCCGTCCTTCACGCCCTACCGAGGTCACCAGTTGCCCCCCCCCGAGCAGCTCCCCAGCACGGCCACAGTCCCAGAAGCACAAGGACTTAATGCAGAACCCAGCAGCTTGGAGCAGAAAAGTGAAAGGACTATGCGTTAATCCAGGCCATCAAGTCTGCCGGAGGGGAAAGGGTGTTGCCCCATTCGCCCTCTCTTCTCTGGAAAGAAGGATGGCGGCCGCATGGGAGCCTTGTGGACAGCAGGTATGAGCCGGGGGTGTGGGGGCGACTAAAACCTCATGGGAAGGGGGGCGTTCCAGTCCGTCCTTCACGCCCTACCGAGGTCACCAGCCACCCCTCACGAGCGGCTCTCCAGCACGGCCACGGCCCCAGAAGCACAAGGACTTAATGCAGAACCCAGCAGCTTGGAGCAGAAAAGTGAACGGACTATGCGTTGATCCAGCCCATCAAGTCTGCTGGAGGGGAAAGGGTGTTGCCCCATTCGCCCTCTCCTCTCTGGAAAGAAAGATGGCGGCCACATGGGAGCCTTGTGGACAGCAGGTATGAGCCGGGAGTGTGGGGGCGACTAAAACCTCATGGGAAGGGGGGCGTTCCGGTCCGTCCTTCACGCCCTACCGAGGTCACCAGTTGCCCCCCACGAACGGCTCTCCAGCACGGCCACAGCCCCAGAAGCACAAGGGCTTAATGCAGAACCCAGCAGCTTGGAGCAGAAAAGTGAAAGGACTATGCGTTAATCCAGGCAATCATTTCTGCCCAGAAGGGAAAGGGTGTTGCTCCCTTCCGCCCTCCTCCCTCTGGAAAGAAAGATGGCGGCCACATGGGGGCCTTGTGGACAGCAGATATGAGCCGGGGGTGTGGGGGCGACTAAAACCTCATGGGAAGGGGGGCGTTCTGGTCCGTCCTTCACGCCCTACCGAGGTCACCAGTTGCCCCCCACGAGCGGCTCTCCAGCACAGCCACGGCCCCAGAAGCACAAGGACTTAATGCAGAACCCAGCAGCTTGGAGCAGAAAAGTGAACGGACTCTGCATTGATCCAGGCCATCAAGTCTGCCGGAGGGGAAAGGGTGTTGCCCCATTCGCCCTCTCCTCTCTGGAAAGAAAGATGGTGGCCACATGGGAGCCTTGTGGACAGCAGGTATGAGCCGGGAGTGTGGGGGCGACTAAAACCTCATGGGAAGAGGGGCGTTTCGGTCCGCCCTTCACGCCCTACCGAGGCCACCAGTTGCCCCCACGAGCGGCTCTCCAGCACGGCCACAGCCCCAGAAGCACAATGACCTAATGCAGAACCCAGCAGCTTGGAGCAGAAAAGTGAAAGGACTATGCGTTGATCCAGGCAATCATTTCTGCCCAGAGGGGAAAGGGTGTTGCTCCCTTCCGCCCTCCTCCCTCTGGAAAGAAAGATGGCGGCCACATGGGAGCCTTGTGGACAGCAGGTATGAGCCGGGGGTGTGGGGGCGACTAAAACCTCATGGGAAGGGGGGCGTTCTGGTCCGTCCTTCACGCCCTACCGAGGTCACCAGTTGCCCCCCGCGAGCGGCTCTCCAGCACGGCCACGGCCCCAGAAGCACAAGGACTTAATGCAGAACCCAGCAGCTTGGAGCAGAAAAGTGAACGGACTCTGCATTGATCCAGGCCATCAAGTCTGCCGGAGGGGAAAGGGTGTTGCCCCATTCGCCCTCTCCTCTTTGGAAAGAAAGATGGCGGCCACATGGGAGCCTTGTGGACAGCAGGTATGAGCCGGGAGTGTGGGGGCGACTAAAACCTCATGGGAAGGGGGGCGTTTCGGTCCGCCCTTCACGTCCTACCGAGGCCACCGGTTGCCCCCCGCGAGCGGCTCTCCAGCACGGCCAGGACTCCAGAACACAGAAACCAATTTCTTAACTATCTGACTTTCAGTAGAAATACTTCCAGGGTCAATAGGTAAAAGAGCAGAAATCCAAAACCAACATTTAATTCTTGAACCCAGCCGTAGAAAGCAAATCACTCCACAATGCTTTTTCAGCATGTCTGATTTGGGGGGGGGGTAAACTCTAAATAATAGTGGTGAATCTTTTATTGAAACAATGAATCTAATCAAAGCAGATAGAGTGTTAACTAGAATTCATCTGCTTCACAGGGACGGGGAGGGGTGGGGGGTGGGGTTTTATTGGGGTTCTTCATGGTAAAAAATAAGTATTGGTAAAGGGAAATGTGTTTGATATTTGCATGACTGAGACATAAACCTGAAAGCTTTGTAACCTTTCCCACAGTGATTCAATAAATAAATTAAAAAAAAAAAAAAAAAAGAAATCAACAGCAGAAAGACAGCTGGAACATCCCAAAATACTTGGACATTTTAAGACACACTTTTACATGAGAAATGGGTCAGAGAAGAAGTCTCCTAAGAAATTAAAAACTATTTTGCATGAAATAAAAATGCAACTCGAAATGTATTTGCAAATAAATAAAATTGACGGCAAAAGCAAAGTTGACAGGGGAATCTTATAGCTCTAAGATTCCACGCTGTGATAGTAGGTAAAAGGCAAAACTGTAGAGGCAGCAAAAACATCCTGGAAAGGGAGTGGAAGAGGCATGAATGGGTAGATCACGAGAGACTGTTGGGACAGCAAAACTATTCCGTATGATATTGTAATGGTTGGCACAAGTTACACTTGTATAACTGCAATGCATAATATATGCTACATCATGTGTAATAGTGGGCATCTGGAAACAGTTGTTATCACATATATTTGTAATGTATATCACCATAAAATCCATTAACTATATAAAACAATGAGTTTGTATTAGAATAGCAATAATGCGCCAACTTTCGATCATCGATGATAAATTGTGATTTTACTTTATAATGCAAGATGAAACAAAGGGCAACATGGGAATTCTCCGTACTTTACACTCAAAGTTTCAGTAAACCTGAATATAAATGGTGCTGAAGGTTCAGTGCCACCCAGCAGGTGAATGTGTACCTGCAGGGTGAGCATATGAGCAGCTGAGCAGCCTGATGGTGCCTTCAGGCTTCCTGATACCCCAAAATTGCCGCTGTAACTCTGACTGGATGCCAACAACATGGGACCAAGTTTCTCAAGAAATTAAACAGTCAATAAAAAGAAAATACTTCCATCTGAGACAATGTGAATGGACCATAAGTCTATGATACATAGGGAAGTAAGTCAAAGAAAGGCAAATACTAGGTCATTTCACTTAATTCCTGGAGATATTATTTACTGGAAGATGACTACTGGGAATATAATTTTCAGGATCATAACTACAGTTTTGATATCAGAGTTTACCTTTTCTTATACTATGTATAGATTCGTAGATTATTTTTTGGTGTGATTATGGCTGTTCTTAATATTTTATTTTACCTTTCATATTAGTGCTCCAAGTGGTTTAGTAAGCACATCTACAGTATGCAACGCAGTTTACATGATGATAGTTGTACTTTCTTATAGTGTGGGGTTGCTATTTTCCACCCATTTCTTTCCATTAAGCTGTTTAGCAATTCTATAAGGAAGGTCAAATTGTAACAAAACCCTTCATTTTTGTTGTATGTGGGGAGATCTTTATAACTGTTATTTGACGGATACTTTTTCTAGGTATAATATTTGGTTTGCATGTTTTCTTTAAATAGTTTGGAAATAATATGATACTTCCTTCTTGCCACTGAAATTTCTAATTAAAAGTTTGCAAATAAGCATGTTGTGAGATTTCCAACTATATGATGATTTGTTTTACTCTCACAACTTTCAAATTTTTGTCTTTTATCTTGATATTTAACATCCCGTTATAGTGTGTCTCAAGGCTAACTACTTTGGTTGAAATGTATTTTAGGAATGTATAGCTTCAAGAATTTTGATGTTAATCTCTCCATATCTGGAAATTTTTCATTCATTATTTCTTTACATAATTTTTAATTATTTAAATTATTTCTTTCAATTATTAAAAAAAAGAAATTAAAGTTAGGTATGTGGGAGTTAGGTATGTGGTTAGGTATGTGGGCTGGAGCGATAGCATAGCGGGTAGGGCGTTCGCCTTACAAGCGGCCAACATGGCCGACCCGAGTTCGATTCCTCTGCCCCTCTCGGAGAGCCCGGCAAGCTACCGAGAGTATTCGATATGCCAGACACAGTAACAACAAAGTCTCCAATGGAGACGTTACTGGACCCGCTCGAGCAAATCGACGATCAACGGGAGGGCCTTTACCTTTACCTATGTGGGAGTTATGCCCACAAACCACCTCCTGCTCAGCTATACAAGCCCATTTATTGGTCTTGATTTAGAGACCCATAAATAAATCTGCATTAATGGCCATGATTCAGAGACTCACAAATGAATCTCGAAAGAGAGTAGCATGCCACAGAGATGTTTCCCCAACCCACACCAGGCCGAACTCACTGGGACACCTTGGATGGAGAGCCAGATGTGTCCCTCCACCTACTCCAAATGAAATCCAGCAGCCGCAAACCTCCAATCACTACCATGCTCATTGCCAACCTTCACAGTCTCCCCCCGAGCCCCCCACATATGAGAATGAGTCTGCTAAAAATCCCAGGTATGTAGGACCAGTGACTGAAAACTCCAGGCTTCACGGAGTTGGGGATGGGTAACAAACCGTCATCTCCATGCCCTTCAGGTTCCCAGCCAGTCACGACCAAGAACTGCCTCTGGGTGGCATTTAAGCACATTCATAGCCAGGATTCAGAGACTCACAAATGAATCTCAGAAGAGAGCAGAACACCACAGATAAGCCTCCAGACGCCACATTTTTAAAAATTTTAGAATTCCAGGAGCATGTGGCCATGACACCTCATACTATTCATGACAAGCAATACAAAATAAATTATTTAACATCTGCCTAACAGGCAGGCTGGGCTGGTGGTGGGAAGATTCAAAGTAATAATGGTGGGAAGGTGCGATGATGGTGGGATTGGTGTTGAAATATTGAATGTAAACAGTTATTATGAATAACTATAAAAAACGTTTTAATTTAAAAAATAAAATATAATATAAATGATGCTAACTTAGAGAAAGAAGCCATTTATTATTCAAATGCAAAAAAAATAGCTGGGGACTGGGACTGGAGCAATAGTATAGAGGGTAGGGCATTTTACCTTGCATGCGGCCTACCCAGGTTCAATTCCCAGTATCCCATATGGTCCTCTGAGCAATGCCAGGAGTAATTCCTGAGTGCAGAGTCAGAAGTGACCCCTGAGCATTGCCGGGTGTGACGCAAAAAAAAAAAAGTTATCAATCTAGGAATATTAGTCACCAAGAACAATACAACAAAGCCAAAACTTCCAACCATTACAAATCGTTAAGAAATTCTCAAAAACTCAAGAAACAAGTGAAAAGTTTACTTCCAACTTACCCTAACACAAAATGCAACTATAATCTAAGTTAAAAAGATAATTCCATTGTTTTATAAAATAGAAGGGACAGGAATCAAAGAGATAGTAAGTTGTGATACCCAATTATTTTTTTTAAGTGATAGACCTAACAGAGCCAATCGAACCAGTACTTTAAAGTTTTTATTTATTTATTTATTTATTTATTTTTGAACCAGTACTTTAGACTATATCATCACTCATCTGAAATTTCACATCATCTCTCAGGCAGACCCCTTTGTATTTAATCTGGTCATCACACCACTCACCAGTAAGTCTAACACAAAAATATATGCTGAGCATTAACATTTGATAGAGGTAACGGAAAAAGCAGAAATTCTTCAGAATGTCATTCAAGACCCTCTATTAGTATAATATAATTTACCTAATAATCTTTCTCCAATAAACTTCCTTTCCTCTCATAATAAAAACTTTTATCGTTATAAAAAGAATCCAGCACACTTCTCTTTACTGAATGCTGTTTTTAATCTCTCTTTCTGGCTATACCTCCATTCATCCTCTCAGTATTGGAGAGATTCCTACGCTCAGTGCTAGGAACTTTTCACTGTACTCTCGGTGACGCCAGCCAGTTTTAAGGTGAGCCAAGATATTTTGAGGTGGGTTCCTAGGACTAGAAAGAAAATAACTTAAATCAAAATTAAAAGCATGTGTTTTATTTATAAATCCCTTATGTTTTCATTTTCCCATCATCAACCTTCAATTATATAGTAAAACCTATAAGCAGAAAGACGCTTTTCTTCCACCTGTACAGAGACTATTAATAAATAATATAATATCTGCTGCATACCAAATGCTTGCTAAATATGTATTGATCAAATAATCTTTTAACCTTTAAAACTTCATTTAGAAGCAACATTAAAGAATGACTTCTACCCTAATGGGATGATTAGACTGTATGGCTTTTAATTTTCATTTTATTACTTCACTGTGAATGCATGATTTCCTTAATTTAGTGAATCTCACTAGGAAGTCCCAGTTTTCTAACTTTCCTACATCCCTGGTCTGGTGCTTTGTTAACTTTTAACCTTCACCACACAAGCCTAACCCAAATATGCTTTCAATGACACCATCTTTCTGAGACTTCTCATGTCTTGATTTATGATTTCAAAGATCCACCTACCACAGATGATCAAGCTCCCTACCTTCATCACACTTTTAAATCTAGGTATCAATACATATTACAAAGAGCCTTTTTTCCTAAATTAATGGTGTTTAGTACTATGTGAAGTATTAATGTTCTTCACTTTTATACTCCTATATTTAAATTGATATAAGATAAATTTATACAAATAGCATTTCATTTCAATCACTTATATCTATCCAATAGTAATGATTCAGAACTCTAAAATGTTGTGAGAAAAATAATACCAGACAATGCTGTTTTAGCTTACAAAGATCTAGAGGACTGAAATACCAATCTAACTAAGTTGTTCAATGCATAATAAACATTTAATAATGATGCTTCAATGCTTCCTAAATATATTCCTCTCATATCATTAGGTTATGGTCAACTTCAGTTGTGTGTTTCTTTTACAAAATCAGATTTAATGAATCACTCAAAATGAGCACAAGTAAAATATCTTACTCCACCATGATTTATAGATGTGCAGTTAACACTATGATGCCAAAGAAGAGTTGCTGATAAAAGCAATAATTAATTTGGGCATATCATCACTAACTTTCAACTTTATATTGTGTTTAATACCTGGAATTTTGGTGTACAAAATTTCCATAGCTAATTTAAAATATACATACACAAAATGCTAAACAAAGTCTTTTCCATTTTAGAGATAGCATTTAAGTATTCTATTGATATGATATCATTAAACAGATTCTCCTTAAAAATCAACGAGGAAAAAAAGCTGGACTTCCCTAACTGTGAAAACTGAAACACTTATGTTGTGGGAATCTTTATAGCTTATAAAATCTCTTTGGGCAGTTTCAAACAGTTACATGCCTTGAACTGACATGCTAAGTATCAGGAGTAGAAAAATCATTGTGGAAAACAAATTTTTCTGTGTGTACTCTTTTTGGCTGAACACCGTCATAATTTATGTGGTATTTTCCTGAATAGTCTACTAAAATGACCCTAATACCTAAATGCTATAATTTCCTCTTTAGTACAAATAACACACACACAAACAAACACATGTACACAATAGCCAAAGAGATTTTTCCTAAGGAATTCTCAATGTTCATAGGTACATTCTGTCAACATCCCTTATAAAATGGCTGACAAGAATAGACAAAGCTCTGATCCAGTATGTGTGCATCTCATTCAAGTTTAAAAAGAAGTAGGCTTTCAATTTTTAAATGAAAAAAAAAGTCCATTTTGCTTAGGGAAAGTCATTCTTAGTCTTTAGAGAATGCCCTGGCCATTTTCTGTCTCTCAGTTCAACCTTTCAAATGATTTTTTTAAAGGTTCAAACACTACAAAGCATCTGATTTAGTGAAAAGCACTTTAAATACCTCTCCAAGTACTCCCCACTGGATCAAAATGTCATAGAAATGTTGTAAACACTATCAGTCATGTTCCAGAGAACAATTTAAACAAACATTGTTTTGCTCTTTTGTCTGGAAAAGCAATTTTTGAAGTGAAGAGTTCAAAACTTTTAGCCCTACATAGTATGCAGTAAAAAAAAAAAAATACATCTTTTAAGCATCAGAAGCAGAATACACAATAGGCTTTGTCTTGTTAAACAAAAGAACATGCTTTTCCTTTCAATCATTTCCAGCTGTATGATCTGGCCTTCATGGAATCAGAAATTAACAGCATATGGCATCTGGCTACCTGCACAGACTGCATATAAAATCTGAAGTCTTCAAGAAGATTAACGGGTCTAGTGATGGAGGGGGAACGACCAAAGATATTCCCCAAACAGAGGCAAAGGATCTAACTAAAAGAAGGAAAGAAAAATTATGTCTATCTAATCAGATCTCAACTGTATTCTCAAAAAATTATTCTGATCACAAGATCTTCCTTCCCTTTATGCAACTTGAAGATACTACCAATGACTGCATAATTGTTTTGATGTTCATACAAAACCAAAGAAATTCTCAGTGAATTCACCATATAACACATCAGTGTGATGTTTTGAACCTAATGAGGTAGAAACAAGAAAATTTCAAGTGACTTTATCTTCCTCACCAAAAATTCCACTGAGAGTGTCAAACTACACAGAATCATGAACTGAAAGGTCTTTCAACATCTCCCAAAATGAAGTTACTCCAAATAAACATTAATTTGCATTTCTTCTTTAAGTTCAGTGGACCAAAAATCTGTTAACTCTTGGAATACATTTCAGCTAGTCAGAATTCATACAATCCCCATTTGTAAGCTCATTCTAAACTGGTGAATCACAAACCTTAGACTTTCCTTCAAGTAGTCAGATGAGGTTGGGAGGAATAAGTGCAACATACAAACCTTAAAGAATAGTTGCTCGACACACTTAAGACTGAGACTATCCAACACTCCCTTTCCCAACTCTTTCCTCTATAACTTCAGATACTCAACACCTTCAAGACCACTCTGGACACTTTTAATTCTGTTTAATACTTTTATTAGAACCCACTCCAAAGTACTGCACATGAGCTCCAGTAGGCCCAAAAGTCAACAGTCGTATTTATTTTCGTAACAGTTTACTTTGTAAATCGTACACGAAAGAGAAAATATAACTTATTAATAACTATTATGAGAACTATGCTTAACTATAATTTAATCAATGACATTTAATTCTGACCTCAGGCATTCGGATTTTATAGACGAGTTCCTCAACAGCTCCTTAGGTAAAAACGATAGAGCAAATCCAAACACACTCAAAGACAACATTTAAGTTTCTTAAAGACTTTCAATTCTGAGCAGACAAAAACAAAGACAGGCAAAACATGAAAGAGTAACAAATATTTTTAAGGAATATATGGTCTGATGACAATCCACTATTGGAATTCCTATATCAAGAGATTATGTTAGTGAAGCCCTTCTAGGGAGTGCTGAATTCCAGTCAGACCATTTAGTGTTTTCCTTTGAATACCAGGAGGAAAAAAGCGAAAACCCAAAAGAGTAGTAAACGTGCTTTCATCTCTTAGACTTTCCCTTTCCCCATAGCTCTCCTGAAGACCCTGATAGCAGCAATGTAAAGCACAACCTAAGGCACTAGGTCAAATGCAGGAATCTATCTCTAACAGCTGCTAATGCTTTATCTGCACTTGAAATTTCAGAAATGCAAATACAATGCAGGGACAGCTGTTCACACTTTCATTTTTTTTCTTGCAAAGGGGTCATGAAGTGTGGCTTGCTAAACATTTGTAACATGATTACCAATTTCTGTTTCAATGCCAATAAATGTGGCTGCCACTAGAGTATACTCTGATTTCACTACCAAGACATGAAACATTGTGAATGAATGAATTAGTACTGGTTCCCTGGAAAAGGTGACTTCTTATTAAAGAACTGGAAGAATTGGAACAGATCCTTAGCTAAAATAAACACAACAGCAATCCATTAAAATTAGAGACAAAGGTGTGCTAACACCTATGTCTCCACACATCAAGTTGGGATGTGTTGTGAATATTCAATAGCTGTTCTTGATTAAACTCTGTGCCACCAGCAGGAACATGGAACTAACCAGCCCACACGAAAGGGCAGGTGCTGCTAGGAATAGTGCCCAAGGCCCTGAGACTGCTGAAGCAACCCCTCACAAAAAACTAAATTAATTAAAAAAATACTTTAAGATACAATCTCTCTCTTCTAGAAGCTAACCAAAATAAAGGATAGCTCTTAAAATTATTCTGGGTTATCAACCCATCTATTTTAATTTTGTGTGTGTGTGTGTGTAGGGGATCAAACTCGAGGCCTTGTGCATGGGAAGCACATACTCATACACTTGATAATCAACTACTTTTAAATCCAAAGAAGTAATTTGGAATCTCACTTCAAAGAGAAGAGCAAATTCACATAATATTGCACATAATTTGAGAGGATGAATGAACCTCCTGTGTTCATGAGATCCAGATTAATAAATCTTGTTCTAAAAAATTAACAAATTTAAGCTAAATGAAACAAATAATATGGTAATATTATGTTTCTGAAAGTATTTTTCAATGAAAGAAAAAGAATTTGGGGGAAGCTAAATAACATTTCTAGTATTAAAAAGTCAGTAATTCTGAAATAGGAGTTGAAGGAGCTTTCCTCAATATAGTCAAAGCCATCTACCACGAGCCCACAGCAAGCACTGGGGGAAAACTAAAAGATTTCCCTGTAAGATCAGGGACAAGTCAAGATTGCCCACTCTCGACACTTCTATTCAGTATAGTGCTGGAAGTATTTGCCATAGCAGTCAGGCAAGAAAAAGATATCAAGGGCATCCAGAAAGGAAAGGAAGAGGTCAAACTATCACTATTTGCAGATAATATGATACTAAGAAAATTCTAAACACTACCAAAAAAAAAAAAAAAGCTCCTAGAAGCAACAGATTTGTATAGTAAAGTGGCAGGCTACAAAATCAATACCCAAAACTCCATGGCCTTCCTATATACAAAAAAGGAAAGAGAAGAGAGAGAGATTTTAAAAAACAATTCCATTCACAATGAGGTGAATGGAATATTGTATAGGTGACCTATACAAAGTCTTTAGTTTTCTCTTTTTATAGTTTTCTTTATAGGTGACCTATACAAAGAAAACTATAAAACTCTACTTCAAGAAATAAAAGAGGACACAAGAAAATGGAGATGCATCCCCTGCTCATTGATCAGGAGGATTGACATTGGCAATACTCCCCAAAGCATTATACAGATTCAATGCAGTCCCTATAAGGATACCCATGACATTTTTCAAAGAAAGAGACAAAACACTCCTGAAATTCATATGGAACAATAACCCCCCACAAATAGCTAAAGCAATCCTTGGGAAAAAGAAGATGGGTGGCATCACCCTCCCCAACTTCAAACTGTACTACAAAGCAGCAGTAATTAAAACAACATGATATTAGAACAGAAACAGACCTGCAGACCAATGGAATAGAGTGTAATATCCTGACACAGACCCTCAAATATGATTACTTAATCTTTGATAAAGGAGCAAGGAATGTAAAGTGCAGCAAGGAAAACTTCTTCAACAAGTGGTGCTGGGAAAGCTGGACAGCTACATGCAAAAAAAACTGAACTCAGATCTCTGTCTAATGCCAGGCACAAAAGTGACATCAAAATGGATTAAAGACCTCAGTACCAGACCTGAATTCATAAAGTACATGAAGAAAAACATAGGCAGAACCCTCCATGACACTGAAGCTAAAGCCATCTTTATGAATGAAAACACACTGATCAAGCAATTGGAAAGAAATATAAACAAATGGTATTACATTAAACTAAGAAGCTTCTGCCGGTAGTGAGCCACATTTATTCAAGTGTAATCATCCGATTCGGGTTGTTAGGCATTCAAATGAATCAATGCTCGTGACTAAGTTTGTGTTGACAAGGATACCGACACCACCGATGCCTCTTTTATCACATGTTCCAAGGAACAGTTCTTCTCCAGTGTCGAAAACAGCATGATGGGATTGATGTCTTCTCGTTTTGGTCAGACCAATGATGTCGTACTTGATCTTTCGTGCTTGTACCATAAGGTCTTCAATGGATGCAGTAGATGCCAGCGTACGAGTATTAAAAGTACAGACAATCATTTTTGTTTTTCTGTGTTTTGGCAGCCTATGTCTGCCTTGGTGTTTTATTAGTCTCTCCTTCCATATCCTTCTCGACTCTGCATATTCAGGGTTAGGGAAATGAGATCCATTTATTACTGGATATGGCATATCAATTTGGTCTATTTGACATAGACCACGGATAGCTTGCCAGGCTCTGCCGTGTGGCTCACTACCGGCAGTTTCTATCTTTGTTGTCTATGCACCAACATCCAGTTATGGTGAAAGAGAAACTGAGAAATTCTACATGGAGTTGGAGAAGTTCTATAAAGAAGATCACACCTTCTACAAGATCATTGTCGGTGATTTTAATGCCAAGATAGGACCAAGAAGATCAGTTGATGAGCTCCACATCGGAACCCATGGCCTGGAATGGAACAAACAGGGTGACAGACTGTCTGAGTTCATCATGTCAACCAAAACCTTCCATGGTAACTCACAATTCCAAAAGGCTGAATCTAAACGTTGGACATGGGAGTCTCCCGATGGACGGTTCCACAATGAAATAGACCACACCATATTCAATCGGCGGTTTTGCCTAACCGATGTTGCTGTTGTCCCAAAATTCCAAATGGGATCAGACCACCGTCTTCTTCATGCAAAATTCTACCTCACAGAATGAGGAGAAAAGAATGCAAGGTTTAAGAAGAGGACTCCCAGATCAACCACCAACTGGGAGCTCTTTGACTCTATTGCGGCAACATGGGAAGATGCTGTCATTGACAACATCGATGAGGAATACGATCGAATGATTCAGCACCTCCATGATTGTGCAAGGAATGCCAAGAGAGAGATAACCACAAAAAACCGTCTTTCTTCGAACACTCTTGAACTTATTCGCCAACGTGGCTTGGCACGTGCCTCAGGCAACCACAAGCAAACGTCCGAACTGGCAAAACAGTGCAGAGAAGCCATCAAGGATGACCTCAAAAACAGGAGAGCAGCAGTACTGGTAGATGCAGCAGAAGCTGGGAAAAACATTAGTAATGCCCGCCTGTCCTTCACCAACTACAAAACCAAGATGACTGCCCTCCGACATCATGATGGATCTATCACATCTTCCAGAAGGGCAATGGAGAAGATTATTCATGACTTCTACTCAGATCTCTTTAAAAGCCACATCCACTTGCCCACATACCACATACCACATGATGGATATGTCGTTCCCAATGTTCTCCCTTCCGAAATCCAACATGCCATCTCGTCGGTAAAGAAACAAAGAGCACCTGGCCCAGACAAGATCAGACCTGAACACCTGAAGAACTTACCATCAGTACTCATCAATACATTGGCTCGACTCTTCACACGCTACCTGTCTGAATGCAAGATTCCATCCCAATGGAAAACCAGCAGGACTGTACTACTATACAAGAAAGGAGACATCCACGACATTGGCAACTATCGCCCAATCTGCCTATTGTCTGTCATCTACAAACTATTCACTCGAGTCATCCTGAATAGGATTAGCAGAACACTAGATGAAGGACAACCATGTGAACAAGCTAGATTCCGAAAAGGATTCAGTACCATTGACCATATCCACACAATAACCAAGCTCATTGAGGTATCTCGAGAGTTCAAAATGCCGCTCTGTCTAACGTTCATTGATTTAAAGAAGGCCTTTGATTCTGTTGAGACAGAAGCGGTCATGGAAGCCCTAGCCAATCAGGGCGTACAAACTCAATACATCAGGATCCTTCGTGAACTCTATTGCGGATTCACTACCAAGATCTCACCATTCTACAAAGAAGTAATCATCCATATCAAGAGAGGGGTTCGGCAGGGTGATACCATTTCACCAAAACTCTTCAGTGCCACCCTCGAGAACATCATGCGACGACTGGAATGGGAAAACATGGGAGTGAAGATAGATGGTCGGCAACTACACCACCTCCGCTTTGCTGATGACATCGTTCTAATAACACCAAACATCAACCAAGCGGCACAAATGCTGAACGACTTTGACCGTGAATGTGGAAAGGTCGGACTACAGCTGAATCTTACGAAGACAATGTTTATGAGAAACAGCCTTGTTCCTGACGCTCCATTCGCTCTCAATGGAACCACCATCTCCGAATGCAACAGTTATGTATACCTAGGTCGAGAAACCAACATGATGAATGACCTGGCACCTGAGTTGCGCAGGAGGAAGAGAGCGGCTTGGAATGCCTTCAAGAGCATTGAAGAAATAACTAAAAGGACAAAGAACCTCCAGCTACGAGCACATCTCTTTGATTCCACTATTCTTCCTGCATTAACATATGCCTCAGAGACCTGGACCCTACGAAAACAGGATGAGAACGCTATTCGGGTCTCTCAAAGAGGAATCGAAAGAACTATGCTTGGAATATCACGATTCACTCAAATGAGAGATAGAATCCGGAGTTCTGATCTTCGTCAATGCTCAGGAATCAGGGATGCTGTCTCATTTGCCAAGACATCAAAAATCAGATGGGCTGGACACATAATGAGGTTTACAGACAACCGCTGGACTAGAGCCATTACTGATTGGATTCCACGGGACATCAAAAGATCACGTGGACGCCCACCTATAAGATGGTCAGACTTCTTCGTCAAGACCCTAAATGATAGGTTTGAGGCTCTGCATGTTCCTAAAACGAACAGATACCATTGGGCTACGCTAGCACGCAACCGGGATGAATGGAGACGTTACTGGCACCCGCTCGAATAAATCGATGAATAACGGGGATTAAGTGATTAAGTGATTAAGAAGCTTCTGCACCTCAAAAGAAACAGTGACCAAATTACAGAAAAAGACCACAGGACAGGAAAAATTACTTATGCGATACCCATCAGATAAGGAGTTAAAACCCATATATAAGACACTGGTAGAACTTCACAAGAAAAAAATCCTCCAACCCAATCAAAAAATGGGGAGAAAAAAATATATAGAAACATCCTCAAAGAAGAAATATAAATGGCCAAGAGGCACATGAAAAAAATGCTCAACATCTCAACATCGCTAACCATCAGGGAGATGCAAATCAAAACAACAATGATTATCACCTTAACCACAAAGACTGGCATACATCAAAAAAAATAAAATAAGAACAACCAGTGTTGGCACAGATGCGGGGAGAAAGGGATTCTCATTCACTGTTTTGGTGGAAATGCCAACTGGCCCAGCCTTTTTGGAAAACAGTATGGGCATTCCTCAAAAAAACTAGAAATTGAGCTTCCATATGACCCAGCAATACCACTTCTGGGAATATACTCTGGGGATGTAAAAACACACAGCAGAAATGACATCAGCACTTGTATGTTCATTGCAGCACTGTTCACAAGAGCCAGAATCTGGAAACAACCCAAGTGCCTGAGAACAGATGACTGGTTAAATAAACTATGGTACATCTGCACAATGGAATACTATACAGCTGTTTGGGGAAAAGTCATGAAATTCACTTAGAAATGGGTGGTCATGGAGAGTATCATGCTGAGTGAAGTAAGTCAGAAGGAGAAGGACAGGCAGAATGACTGCACTCATTTGTGGAATATCATAAAAGAAAGTATGAGACTAACACTCAAGGACAGTAAAAACAAGAGCCAGTACAAATTGTCCACGGTTGAAAGTCTGTTTCAAGGGCAGGAGAGACAGCAGTTGAGATAGAGAAGGGACCATTATGACAATGATGGCTGGAAGGGATCACTCTGGATGGGAGATGTGTGTTGAAAATGGGTAAAGGACAAAACATCATGGCTCTCAGAATCTGTATTGCAAACCATAATGCCCAAAAGGAGAGAGAGAGAGAGAGAGAGAGAGAGAGAGAGAGAGAGAGAGAAAGAGCAAGAGAGAGAGGGAGAGAGAGAGAGAGAGAGAGAGAGAGAGAGAGAGAGAGAAAGTACCTGCCATAGAGACAGACTGGTAAGGGAGGGAGGTTAGCAGGAGGGATACAGAGGATACTGGTGGTGGGAGATACACACTGGTGGAAGGATGGGTGTTGGAACATTGTGTGACTGAAACCCAATCATGAAATCTTTTTAACTGTATTTCACGGTGATTCAATTAAAATAAATTTTAATTAAATTAAAAATAAAGAATGAAAGAGCTAAATATAAAACAGGGGGTACCATCTCTGTTACTAACTCAAGGACCATTTTTTAAAAAAAAGAATAATCTATGCATTTATCTGGGGAACATAAAGTAACAAAATAGGAGACTAACACCCAAGAATAGCTGTGATAAATACCAGGAGGTTTACTCCATGGCTTGGAGGTCAGCCACACACTCTAGGGTTTGTAAAGGCAGCTCAGATAGAGAAGGGAGCACCAAATAAAGGGTTCTGGGAAGATCCGCCCAGGATGGGAGTGCATGCTGAAAGTAGACTATAGACTGAACATGATTGCCACTCAATTCCTCTTTTGTAAAATACAGCACCCAAAAGGAGAGAGAGAACAAAAGGGAGTGCCCTGCCACAGAGGCAGGATGGGAGGGGGAGGAGGGGGTGGGAGGGAAACTGGGATTGGTAGGGTTGGAGAATGGGCACTGGTGGAGGGATGGGTACTTGATGATTATATAACTGAAACCCAAGCACAAAAATTTGTAAGTCTGCAACTGTACCTCATGGTGTTTCACTAACAAAAATTAAAAATAAATAAATAAAATAAAATACAACAACCTTCAAATATAAAAAATAAAAATAAAAAAGAATAATCTATAATCTATATAATTATATGCAGACAGAGAAGAAAGCAATTATGACTAAATGCTAAATTTTGAGAAATCTGGATATAAAGCATAGAGGAACTGTAACTTTTCTTTACATTTTGCAAAAAATATTATTTATAAAAAACATGCAAATTATGAATGCTTGGCAGTAGTTTTCAACCCTTTAATAACTGTGGAATAGTCAAAGGACAACCACTTATAGAGTCCAGGTTCTTGAATTGTGGGTCACAGCCACATAACTGAATGTGGGGGTTGTGAAAATTTTGGCAACAGAAGAAGGTTTCTGAATGTGCATCAACCAAAAATGAATTCAAAACGAACCATAATGAACCCAAGGGTTTCTGGCAGTGCTAGTCCAAGTCGCATTTATCTGAGTCAAGGGATTGCAAGTGGACAATGTATTAGGAAATCCGCTCTGAAGTAGAGCTACCTGAGTTCAAACCCTGGATCTACCACTTCTTGGCTATGTGATCTTGAGCAAGTTAAACTTTTTTTTAACTAGTCTGTCTTTGTTTCCTGATAGAAATAACAATAGTACTACCTCAAGTCAGTGCAAATAATAAAATGGTAATAATAATACTGACTAAATAAGCATTTAAATCTTGGTCATTATCATTACTTCTTTCCAAATATCATTTGTGTTTCCTCCCCTCCATCTCATCACTCTCTGTCTTCGGCCAATTATCGAGGGGAAGGTGGGAGGGAAAAAGTCATAGATTTTTATTTTTAGCCTGTTACTGAACCACAATGTGGACTCCTTTCTACAGGCTGATAGTCTTTCAATCTATTCTCCAACGGGGAAAAACAGAGGAGATGGGATTATGCACACAACTCTTCATACAGACAAACGTAATGGGTCAAAGATCTCTTTAGGCCCTCTATGTTACCTTTAAGAATGAAATTCCAATTCCTTCCATTTATAATATAAAACCCATTATGATTTGGTTACAGAGTACCTCTTTGTTCTCATCTCTCAACACACTTCCATAAATAAAACCTTCACTCAGGCCTCAATGAACTATCTGTAGCTCTTTGAATACAAATGTTCAATCCCTGAAACAGAATATCTTCTCTACTTAGAATATCGCCCTTATTCAACTAGCCAACTCATATTCATCCTCAAAAGTTATCTCAGTATAAAGCTGCTGCCTCTTTGAGCACACAGAACTCTATATGCTCATACCAGAATCGCTGCTTAGTCTGTCCTATTCATTATTTTCGAGCCTTCTTAAAGGCAAGAGCTATGAAGAGCTTATTAGTCTTTGAATACTATGCACAAAACCTGCCGTAATTCAGGTTTTCAATTAGTGTTGAGTGAACCAATCTCCTGACAAGCATCTCTTGACAATAAATTCCCAAAACTGCATGCACAGGTAATCTGCTCAGCAGCATATGAAAGCATCTGTCATATACACAGGGCTAATGCTCAAATCAAATCCATACTGTCAACCAAAAATATAAAATGCTCCCTATGCAAATTTCAATCATAAAAAACAGGGCTAAAGTGGTGAACGTCAGACATCTTTTAGTTGAGAAAGCCCTACTGAATGGTTTGGTGGTCACAGAGATGTGGATGTGGCTCAACATTGGTGAGATCTTAAAGAAGTGCTGTGTCATTGAATTTAATGTTTGAAGACAAACGTTTAACAGCTGATTACTTGGCTTATTTGACTATTCTTGGATCGTGCATGACAATGAGGGTATTTGGATAAAATAATGTGTCAAATAAAAAACAAAACTAGCTCCAAAGTTTAAAGTATATGGTTACGGTTATGGTCCTCCCGTTGTTAATCGATTTGCTCGAGCGGTTCCAGTAATGTCTGCATCGTGAGACTTTTTGTTACTGTGTTTGGCATATTGAATACGCCACAGGTAGCTTGCCAGGCTTTGCCATGTGGGCGAGATACTCTCAGTAGCTTGCCGGGTTCTCTGAGGGGACAGAGGAATCGAACCCAGCTCGGCCAGGCCAGCTGCATGCAAGGCAAACACCCTACCACTGTGCTACCGCTCCAGCCCAAAGTATACTAATTAAAATGTAAAGTATACTTATTTTATCTAAAGAATATTATAGAGGGCATAAAAAAGAATCAATAAATTACAATACAACTTTTCAAAACAAAATGAGCTCCAAGCCTAAAGAGCCCATAAAAAGCAGGGGGCAGTGCATTTTAGTTAATAGAAGAAGATTCTCTGAACACTTAGACTTCCTAAAATACACCAGTTACAACAATATTGCAGTTGACAATTTGCTTTGAAATATTAACTAAAATTCAGGGTTGAATTGATAGCTCAATGAGCTGAGCACACGGGTCACTGTACTGGTCCCCTGAGCACTGCCAAGACTGACCTCCAATCAACCAGACAGAAGTCATCCTTGAGCACTGCTGGGTATGGTGGGAAAGAAGCAGGGGGGTGGGAGGGGGGGGGGGGCCTGAGCATCCTTTTTACTCCAGATAGCATATAAAGTGACTGATGTTTTTTTAAGTCCCTTCTCTTCATATCATGGGTTAGGAGCTTAATTTTCAGTTTATAAATTATTTCTAATCAGAATAACTGGCAGGTAAGAAGAAACAATTCCAGCCTGTCTGAGAAGGCTTTTAAGCCTGATAGTCACAATGCCTAGTTAATTTTATAATCAAAGTCTTGACCAGAGTTCCCTTTCACACCATGAGTTGGGCAAAACACATGGCCAAATAAAAAAGGTGCTGCACACAGGCCCTTAACTGCATTAAACACAATGGCAATAACATTTGAAGAATACTATCTTCCTCAGCTGTTTGAGATACATAACGGCTTCAACCATCTGTTCTGTCTTCCTAAGACTCTTTTTCAAAACTGGACAGGCTGACTTATTATCACTCCATTCAAGAAACAAGATCCGTGTAGCTGAAGACTACAATTTAAGCCAGATAAAACTCAGGCAGTAGTAAAAGATTAAATGCACAAATGCTTACATGAATTTTTTCAAATTTTCCTTTTTATATTATTTTTTTACCTCCTTTTCTTTTTGCTTCCTTTTCAACTGCTGCAGAAAATTTAAATTTCTATAAGAAAACTCAATAAGAAGCATCTTGGGAGAAGAGACATTTTAGAATATTTTTGTAAGGAGAGAAGATCGACATATGCACAAATTCACATACAAAATTATCTTTTATAGGCTTTTTCCCCTCTGGAGTTGCCCTGTGTTCTCTCTTGAACATCTTTCTCATTTTAGAGAGATCCCTCACATCTCTCAAAATTTCTTTCAATAAAAACTATATTGCTTCACTGAAAAAAATCATCTTTTATAAACAATAAGAAAAAAGTACAGAAATAATACTCATTCAATAATGTTAAAAAGATTCCTGTCATCTAGCGCTAAAATTGATATTAGTATTTGAGCTGGCTTGATTCTGGATTTACAAACATAACTAAAAAGAGAGACACAGAAAATTCATTTTGGTTTCATATATAAAGTAGAAAAGTTATGATGCTATTCTATAGTATTATTTTAAACCTAAGTCTTCAAATCCTTTTGTGAGATTACATGAAAATAATAGATCAGACATTCCCTCTATAATTATTCTTTCTTTCAACGAACTCTCACAAAGTTCTCATGCAATTCTAGGGTTTGGTGGTAAAACAATTGAAAACTTTAGGAACTATTACCAACTGCAACTAATTATAGTTAAGAATACAATAGTAGATCAGAATTTGGCAGTCTTGCTGCCCAGATATAGAGATGAAAGACTGACCAACAACAGTCACATAAAGAGTGGCTTTATGAGTTTCTGCACAAACTACCACACAACCTGCACATTCAGTTACACTTTCTTTGAAAGTGTTTTGATTCAGTTTTATCAGATTATCATTTCCTAAAAGGCAGTCTTCTCATGTTTTGATTTTTTTATGCTCTACTTTCCTCAACTCTACCACCTAGTAACTAATTGAACTCTACATATTAAAAAAAAAAATTCTAAAAATATTCCAAATATTTCAATGTCCAAAAACAGAGTAATAGTTAAACCACTGCATTTAAAGCTATTAAAACTAATTTGGTAGATTTATATTTATGAACATTAACTATACTGAAGCGATAGCACA
The DNA here is from genome assembly GCF_029834395.1 of Sorex fumeus. Lineage (NCBI taxonomy): Eukaryota > Metazoa > Chordata > Mammalia > Eulipotyphla > Soricidae > Sorex > Sorex fumeus. Next base: position 38,811,638 of record NW_026606063.1, on the reverse strand, counting down.
GCGGTAGGGCGTTTGCCTTGCACGCAGCCAACATGGCCGACCCGAGTTCGATTCCTCCGCCCCTCTCGGAGAGCCCGGCAAGCTACCGAGAGTATTTCGCCTGCACGGCAGAGCCTGGCAAGCTCCCCATGACGTATTCGATATGCCAGACACAGTAACACCAAAGTCTCCAATGGAGACGTTACTGGGCCCGCTCGAGCAAAATTGACGAACAACGGGAGGGCCTTTACCTTTTAACTATACCTATATTGTAGATTTTTAAATACCTATCATTTCTATCCACAGTTCAAACCAATTTTTATGACTATGTATATAGCACAGTGGGTAGGGTGTTTGCCTTGCACGCAGCCAGTCGGCCGACCCGAGTTCGATTCCTCCACCCCTCTCAGAGAGCCAGGCAAGCTACCGAGAGTACTCTCACCCACACGGCAAAGCCTGGCAAGCTCCCCATGACGTATTCGATATGACAAACACAGTAACAAATTTAACAATGTTACTGGGCCCACTTGAGCAAATCAATGAACAACGGGAGGACAGTGACAGGGACAGTATATAATGGCATATATTGAGACACACACATTTTTCACATGTGCACAGATAATAATCTAAAATGTTTTCGCCAAAATTTTATCTGCAGGCAGTCACGCTGTTGCACTGTCCTCCCGTTGTTCATCAATTTGCTCGAGCAGGCCCAGTAACATCTCCATCGTTAGACTTCTTGTTACTGTGTTTGGTATATTGAATACGTCAAGAGGAGCTTGCCAGGCTTTGTCACGTGGGCAAGATACTCTCGGTAGCTTGCCGGACTCTCCGAGAGGGGCAGAGGAATCAAAGTCTGCTCAGCCAGGCCAGCAGCATGCAAAGCAAACGCCCTACCGCTGTGCTATCGCTCTAACCCGATTTAATAATTTTTGCATTCCCATCTTCCTCATAGTGCTTGAGATTTTTAAATAATGACTAATAGTCTCTCCCACGCATATAAAAAATATTTAAGTGGGGGATTTGGGTCAACCTAGTGTTACTTAGGGGCTGCCTCTAGCTCTGTGTTCAGGGGTAACTCCTGGCAATGTTCAGGAACCATATGTGGTGCTGGGGTTAGAACTTGGGTCAGCCACAAGCAGGGTAAATGTCTTAACCCCATACCATTAGTTCTTGATTATATATTTTTTAAAACATCAAATAAATTTAACTCTGTAAGTCAACTACTATTCTTCTTCCCAAATTCCTGCTATACCTTAGGTCACTGGTCCTTTGTCAATACTTATTGCTCCATCCTTTGTTCTCACTTTGTTTTTATCTCATTCAGTGCTCTAGCCATGTCTAATAGGACAGAAAGGTCACTAATTTGTAATAAACGATTATTTTTATTCTATTTTATAATTCTTGGTCACCTGTGGTTGGTGGGGGCAGGCAAAGGATCTCTGTTCCCGGGGTCCTGGAGTCCAAGGTCTCAGAGTTCCACTTATCTGGTTCTATGGGGCTTCACTCATGCATGAGTCTCAGCCCGAGTGCCCGGAAAGCAACCTGGAGTGTGGCAGTGGCTGGGTAGTGGAGATTACTGGAAGACCCTGCCCTGTCTGGCCGAGACCCACATGACCACAGGTGACCAAGGGATTAAAACCAGGAGCCCCACCCTACCCTGCCCTGTCTGCTTCCACCAATCGCCTGCAACCCAGGGATTATGCACAGAAGACCCACCCTACAAGTACCAGATAAATACATCACCAGCAGACCTCCACTACATCCACTATCTCCACTACCCAGCCGCAACCATGCTCCAAGACATTTTCCAGACCGCGCAAACACAAAGCAGCCACGTGACACATCATAAGACACTTAATACCCATCTTCCAGGATTGACATACCATATTTGATAGGGTTCAAATATGGTTTGAACCATGGGAACACCTTCAAGGGTGATTAGAGGCCGCCCTAAAAGCCTCTATCCTCTCAGAGAGACTGGAAAGCTATCAAGAGTATCCCACCCGCACGGCAGAGCCTGGCAAGCTATCCGTGGCATATTCGATATGCCAAAACCAATAAATACAACGGGTCTCATTCCACTGACCCTGAAAGAGCCACCAATACGGCAGCATTAAGAAGGATGAGGAAGGAGAGGCTGATAAAAATCTCAAGGCCAAACTAGGCTGCCAAAATGAAGAAAGACAAAAATGATTGTCTCTACTTTCAATGCATATACAATGGCGTCAGATGCATCCATCTAGGACTTGATGGTACAAGCGCAAAAGATCAAGTACAACATCATTGGTCTGATTGAGACGAGAAAGCATCAATCACATCACACCGTTATCAACACTGGAGAAAAACTGTTCCTTGAAACATGCAACAAAAGAGGTGTCAGTGATATTGGTGTCCTTGACAACATGAACTTGGCCATGAGCATTGATTCATTCAAACGCCTAACAAACAACCTGAATCAGATGATTACACTTGAATAGATGTGGCTCATGGCCGGCAGTTCCTATCTTTGTTGTCTACGCACCAACATCCAATTATGATACAGGAGAAATTGAGAAGTTCTACATGGAACTAGAGAAGTTCTATAAAGAAGACCACACCTTCTACAAGATCACTGTCGGTGATTTTAATGCCAAGGCAGGACCGAGAAGATCAGCCAAAGAACTCCACATCGGGACCCATGGCCTAGAATTGAACGAACAGGTTGAGAGACTATCTGAGTTCATCATATCGACCAAGACCATCCATGGTAACTCACAGTTCCAGAAGGCTGAATCTAAATGTTAGACGTGGGAGTCTCCCGGTGGACGGTTCCACAACAAAATTGACCACATCATATTCAATCGACGGTCTTGCCTAACTGATGTCGCTGTTGTCCCAAAATTCCAAATGGGATCAGATCACCGTCTCCTTCATGCAAAATTCTACTTCACAGAGTAGGGAGAAAGGGTTGCAAAGTTTAACAAGAGAACTCCCAGAACGACCACCAACTGGGAGCTCTTTGGCACTATTGGGACAACATGGAAAGATGCCATCGTTCACAACATTGACAAGGAATACGATCAACTGGTTCAGCACCTCCATGATTGTGCAAAGAACGCCAAAAAAGAGATAGCCACAAAAAAAGTGCCTGTCTTTGAAAACTCTTGAGCTTATTCGCCAACGTGGCTTGATGCATGCCTCAGATAACCGCAAGCGAATGTCTGATCTCGCAAAGCAGTGCAGAGAAGCGATAAAGGAAGACCTCAAAGAGAGAAGAGCAGCAGTGCTGGCAGATGCAGCAGAAGCTGGGAAAAGCATTCGCAATGCCCGCCTGTCCTCTGCCAACTACAAGACCAAGATGACTGCCCTCTGACATCCTGATGGATCTATCACATCTTCCAGAAGGGCAATGGAGAAGATTATTTATGACTTCTACTCAGAACTCTTCGATAACCATGTCTACCTGCCCACATACCAAATTCCGCAGGATGGATATGTCGTTCCCAACATTCTCCCTTCCAAAATCCGACAAGCCATTTCGTCAGTAAAGAAACGGACAGCACCTGGCCCAGACAAGGTCAGACCTGAACACCTGAAGAGCCTGCCATCAGTACTCATCAATACACTGGCTCGGCTCTTCACATACTATCTGTCTGAATGCAAGGTTCCATCCCAATGGAAAAACAGCAGGACTGTAGTACTGTGCCAAAAGGGAGACATCCATGGCATTGGCAACTATCGCCCAATCTGCCTATTGTCTGACATCTACAAGCTATTCACTCGAGTCATCCTGAATAGGATTGGCAAAACACTAGATGAAGCACAACCATGTGAGCAGCCAGATTCTGCAAAGGATTCAGCACAATTGACCATATCCACACAATAACCAAGCTCATTGAGGTTTCTCGGGAGTTCAAGATGCTGCTCTGTCTAATGTTCATTGATTTAAAGAAGGCCTTTGATTCTCTTGAGACTGAAGCAATCATCAAAGCCCTAGCCAATCAGGGCATTCAAACTCAATATATCAGGATCCTCCGGATTCACTAGCAAGATCTCACCATTCTACAAAGAAGTGATTACCCATGTCAAGAGAGGGGTTCAGCAAGGTGATACCATTTCACCGAAACTCTTCAGTGCCACCCTTAAGAACGTCATGCGACGACTGGAATGGGAAGGAATGGAAGTGAAGATAGACTCCTGGCAACTACAACACCTCCACTTTGCTAATGACATTGTTCTAATAACACCAAACACTAGCCAAGTGGCACAAATGCTGGCCAACTTCGCCCGTGAGTGTGGAAAGGTCGGACTACAGCTGAATCTCACAAAAACAACATTTATGAAAAACAGTCTTGTTTGTGACATTCCATTCGCTCTCAACAGAATGACCATCTCCGAATGCAACAGTTATGTGTACCTAGGTCGAGAAGTCAACATGACGAATGACCTGGCACCTGAGTTGCGCAGGAGGAAGGGAGAGGTCTTCAAGAGCGTCGAAGAAATAGCTAAGAGGACGAAGAACCTCCAGTTCCGGGCACATATCTTTGATTCCACTGTTATTCCTGCATTAACATACGCCTCAGAGATCTGGGCTCTACGAACACAGGATGAGAACACTATTCGGGTCTCCCAAAGAAGAATCGAAAGTGGTGGGAAATGGGCACTGGTGAAGGAATGAGTATTTGATCACTGTATAATTGAGACCCAAGCACAAAAATTTGTAACTCTACAACTGTACCTCATGATGTCTTACAAATAAAAATTTAAAAGGTAAAGGCCCTCCGTTGTTCATCGATTTGCTCGAGCGGGCCCAGTAACGTCTCCATTGGAGATTTTGTTGTTACTGTGTTTGGCATATCGAATACATCACGGGTGGCTTGCCAGGCTCTGCCGTGCAGGCGAGATACTCTTGGTAGCTTGCTGGGCTCTCCGAGAAGGGCGGAGGAATCGAACTCGGGTCGGCCATGTTGGCTGCGTGCAAGGCAAACACTCTACCGCTGTGCTATAAGAAAGTGCTATGCTTGAAGTATCACACTTCACTCAAATGAGAGAAAAAGTCCAGAGTTCCGACCTCAGTCAATGGTCAAGAAACAGGAACGTTGTCTCGTTTGCCAAAGCATCAAAAATCAGATGGGCTGGACATGTAATGAAATTTGGAGATGACCGCTGGACTAGAGCCATTACTGACTGGATTCCACAGGATGTCAAAAGATCACATGGCCGCCCCCATATGAGATGGTCAGATTTCTTCATCAAGACCCTGAATGATCGGTTTGAGGCTGTTCGTATTCCTAGAACGAGCAGACACCATTGGACTATACCAGCGTGCAAAAGGGATGAATGGAGATATTACTGGCGCCCACTCAAGCAACTCGATGAGTTATGGGATGTCAAGTGATCAAGTGATTTTATAATTCATTATAAAGTATTTGTTTTTATATACCTTCATCTCTTATTCATCATCTCCAACATTAAAGTAGAAATAAATGTCGGACATTAGTGAGATGGCACTATTCATCCACAAGAATGAACATATAGTGTCATGCATACATACTGTTATTAGTCTTTTAAAATTTAAGATTAACAGTAATAAATACTGGCAATCAGACAGAGAAATTGAAATATTTGTGGACTCTTACAAGAATATAAAATGGTGCAACCACTTTCCAATAAGATTTGGTGGTATCCAAAAAAACTCTGACTTAGAATTCATCTCCTAGGTATACTTACCCAAGAGAAATGAAGCATATGTTCACAAAAAAAATTATGCAAAATATCCATAGTAGTTTTTCTTCACAATAACCCTAAAACTGAAACATCTCAAGTGCCCACTAGTAACAGAATGATCAGTTAATTAACATAATAATAAAACTTGGTGATGAAAATGAATGAATTACTGAAGGATGTAACATACATGCAGCTCAAAATCTTCATGCTTGGTGAAAGAAGTCCTATAAACAGAAGAGAATATCATACATATTATTGATTACACTTATACGAAGTCCTGTAATTTATGGTGTAAGACATCCTTGCCACTAGGAAGGCAAGAAGAAAAGACTGAGTGAAAAGGAGCAGGAGGAAAATTTCTGGAGTGCTGGCAATGATCTATAGCAATATGTTCTGATAGGTAGTTAGCCTAAACAAGCGTATACATTGGTCAAAACCTCTCTTCAGAGGTGGGCAGATCTTAGTGTTTAAATTTTACCTGAAAAGAAAACACAAATATTGAACTTGTGCTGATGTTACACCTTCTGAAGTGTTTAGAAATAAAGAATAATGACGTCTCCAACTTTAAAATGCATAAAAAGGAAGTGATCAGCTGATGGATAACAGAACAACCAATACATGATAAAGCCTAGGGGAATGACCATTGTGGAATCTGGGGACTAGGTAAATATGACTGGTGTATGGACAATTTTTGTAAGATTTCCACATGCCTATAAATATCAAAATAAACTACAACTCAAATTACTTTTTTTTTCTGTCTTCAAAGATAGCCTCATTTGGGGACAAACTAAGACTAATTCTTTCTGCTCAGGCTACTAGACAGGAGCCCTGTTATGTGCTACTTAACTTAGCAATGGAGTCATTAATGGTAAATCTGTCAGCTTTGCCTCCAGGGAAGACTGATCCCCCCAAAGAGTGAGCCAAGTCGGAAACTCAATGGCACAAAGCTATGAAAGTGTGACTACACTGCTTCTAACTGAAACAGCACCTTTGGTGACGCCTTTCTTGAGCCAAAAAAACCAACAGAATTTTCAACCAGTACAAATCCCCCTTAGGGGAATCTGCCACCACTACTCAAGAAATCCGCTGACATTCTTAGGCAGCTTTTCTTCCCTAAGTACAACCAGAAGTAACTTCTAACAAAAACACACACAGCTTTGAATTGTAGCATGGGGCAGATTTATGGAATATGGAAGACATTAAAGTATTCGCTTTCTCTCTGAAAATAAAGAGCGCAGACTCATAAACAATGCCTGAAAGGCATTTCAGCAGCTTAACCCACGCAGGACATGTTTTCCTTTTTGAGACAATCAGGAACTGTTAGGTACAGGAAGTCATAAACAACAAGAATCTGACTTAAGAAGGAGAACAGAATAAATGTTTTTTATGGAAATCACTTAACATTTTCGAAGGGGTTTATTTATATGTGACAAGGTCTACAAGACACAACTTGTATATAAGCAGCAGCTCGTACCATACATCTAATATTGATTGACTTCTCCCAACAGTGGCACCAAGCAGGACCAGTCTGTCAGCATTTCCATCAACAACTACATTTGCCAGGCTTAATAATTCCCCTTTTCCAATTTTCTCCAGACAGAGAAAACCACTTAGCTGGTTCTCAGCATTCAGGCTCAGCCAAGACTTTGTCTTTTAAGTTCCATCATACATGAATTCTGCCGTTTTTGAAAAGTGGATTTCCTTTGGTAGGCTCAGTCTTTTAAGTCTAAGAGGCAAAAAACGTCATGATAGAAAAGCCACCCACAGAATTCTGTAACTTTAAAGTACTTCATACAAAAATTCACTGAGTTACAAGGTTTAAGATAGAATAAAACAATGTCATATGGTTGTAGGAGAAAGATGCTCAAGAAAAAATTGCTTTTTTTCAACAGGTATCTTAGAATGGACAATTATGATCTGATAATCCTACTGAAGTAAAACAATTTATGAATAACATGTGGATTTTTTTGGTCATGGATAAGTATCTGGAAAAAATATAGGCTTCAGAAATGGGACTCAAGTATTTTGAGACTTCTGTGCAACCAATCATAAGTAACACTGAATTCCTCATTTGCCCCAGCAATAGCAGCAACCAAATTTTTTCAGTTATTTGTTTGAAGATTCTGCACTGCTCAGATAAATAATAGTAAATAAATATTGTTGCTACACTCTATTTCTTCCCACTATAAGAGACTCTGTAAAATACATGTAAATAGCATTTCCATTTCCAAACAATGAAACTCAGCACAAAAATATTGCAGAGTATATATATCCCACAACATTAAAGCCATAAAACCTTAGCTTCTTCCCCCAACTTTCACTTAAATGTATTTCTCAATAAACAATAAACAGCATTTTATGAGTAGCTTAGAATAAATGCTTGAAATGTTTTTCCTCAGATGTTCAGAAATGCATAAACTGTTGATTATTGGGGTTTTCTACAAGCAATCTGTAGAACTTTTATTATTGTTTTCCTCAGTGAAAACAAACATCTTTAACTTCATATTGAAGATGGGAGATTGAACATATACACCTAATTGAACTCCTTCCTCAAGACTCTTAATAAAAACTAAAGGACAAGAACGTCTTTAAAAAACAAAGAGGGAGAGAGGGAGGGGGAAAGGGAGGGCGGGAGTGGAGGGATGGAGGGAGAAGAAAGAAAGAAAGAAAGAAAGAAAGAAAGAAAGAAAGAAAGAAAGAAAGAAAGAAAGAAAGAAAGAAAGAGAGAGAAAGAAAGAGAGAAAGAAAGAGAGAAAGAAAGAGAGAGAAAGAAAGGAGGAGGGAGGGAGGGAGGGAGGGAAACGGGAGGGAGGGAGGGAGGGAGGGAGGGAGGGAGAGAAAAACCTACAAACCTGATATCAGAAACTAAAAATTAGAGGGCCGAATTGGTAACCAGAAGCCAGTGGTGGTGAGAGGCAAGTGGTAATACTAGATCTCTGGATGAGAAGAAGAAAACAACGCTTCAACTGGCTTAAAGTAGGGTTAGAGGAGACTAGGTCTGAATAGTTGAATCAATGCTTATTTCTAATTAGATTTTCTGATAGTCACTGTGCCAGGTTTCTTATATCCTTTTGGGAGGGGTGGCCATGGGGATAAAGGGTTGGGCCATGCCAAGTGCTGCTCAGGGTCACTCCTGGTGGTACTCAGGAGACCACATGAAGTACCAATAATCAAACCAGGTCAGCCACACACGGTAAGCACCGTAACTCCTGTGCTACCCATCCCTTGCCCACATTCTTGTTTCTTTTAGGATTAGGAACTTTATTACCTTTCCTTGCAATCTGATTGCTATCCTAATTTAAGTATGCACAGTTGTGCACAGGATTTTCCTTATTTCCCATGTGGGCAATAAAAATATACCACATATATAGGGGACATGGTTAACTGTTGTTCTAAAGTAGTTATTATATGACAGTTTGCTTTTGTCAAAATTTTCTATCGGATTTGACAGCATCTAATATAAACCCTTGTACTGAATAGTCTAACGAGAACTGTCATTATTGACTTACTGACAGTAGTTAAGAAAAACTTGCTGACAAACACTAGTAGCAAATCATGGATGAGCCATGATCAACTTGACAGCTTCATGTATACAGTATTCGTCTGAATTTCCAAATACCAAGTCTGTTAAACCAGTTTGATTAGTGTTTATTAAGTGCAGACTTTGTTACAATACAGATTTGTTGTTTAGAGAACATTTAACACATTTTTCTCATGTCCCAACAATAGAGAGAAAGCTACTAAGACAAACATCAGGCACTCAATCAACCTAAATTCTACTGTTTGGAATAACTCGCATTCTTCCCTAAAATCTATTAGTGTGTCCTTATTTGCAAATAGTCTTTGCAGGTCTCAAGCTAAGATGAGATCATCAAGATGGAGCTGAATTTAATATGATTTGATGTCCTTATACAAAAAAAGGAGAAAAGACACCAACAGTCAGGGAGAATTCCATATGATCAAGTAGATGGAAATTGAAGTCATGATACTGCAAGTTAAAGTATATCAAGGAGCACTGGCAACAACCAACAGGTAGTAGACACACAGAAAGACCTCTGAGACTACAAGAAGGAACCAACACTAGCACTGTCGTTGGTTTCTTAAGAAACTCTGTGGTACTTGTTATAGCAGCAGTAGGAAGTGGGTACATCTATATTAACAAATCTAACATAAACTTAGAAATCAAATATAAAGAAAAATTAAGACCTAGTTTAGCTTATAGAAAAAGTAATGAAATTGCATTTGAATTCACAGAGCTCTAAATAAGTCAATCGAGAATATTTGATAAATAAATTGTATTCTACTTCTAGTCAGTATTTAGAAAATTTTAAAGTATGTAATGAAGAGATGCTGGAGCAATAGTACAGCAGGTAGGATGCTTGCCTTACACATGGCTAAGCCAGATTTGAATCCGTCCCCTGAGCATTGCCAAGAGTGATTCCTGAGTGCAGAGCCAGAAGTAAGCCCTGAGCACCTTCAGGTGTGGCCCAAAAACATATATATGAGAAACTTTTGATAGGAATTCTTTCCAAAATTTTTTAAATCAAGGTGTCCTAGGAGTTAATATAATGTTCAAGAGTTTCTAACAACTGTTTTTAGATATGAGCCCTTTGGGATCCAAAGAATCTCTTAGTTCCTGAGAACAACTGTCAGTATACTTGCTTTAAAGAGTCAAATAGCAAAATCTTGGGTTTTATAAACCATAGTCACTCTTGCAACTCCTCAATCTGCCCCGGCTGCATAAAAGTAGACAATCTGTAAAGGAATGAGCAGGGGTGTATTGTAATTGAACGTGATTTACAAACACAGATAGTCCCCCACGGGTATAGTTCCAGCCCCTGATATAGACTTGTCCAGACATCACAGACGTTTAGTTCCATCATGTCAACCCAAGAAGGCAAATCATTTCCCACAATTCCTCTTCCTACATATCTCTGATTATAGTGAAACACAAAAATTTTTCTATGCAAGATTTAAACAACAGACATGAAGCCGACAGTCCACTTCATGACTCACATATGTTACAGTTAATGCTTATGGGTTCCAGGATGTCCTTGTTCTTGACTATTTCATTAACTACTTTCTCTTCTTGACTGCTTTGCTTATGAATTTCAAACCATAGCATCCAACATAACGACAACAGTGCCCTTTATGGAACTTTTACAAATGCAGGGACTAAGTAAGCAACAGATTCACTGCCAGTGAATCTATTCCTCTGACTAAATTTTAATGGATAAATAGATTGGTTTGACAGTCCATGGAAGTTATAAACTAAGACATATACATAAGGATAAAATATGAAAATTCAAGGGTCCAACAAATCTACCTTAAAAACCCTACTTTACAGTAAAGTAAGTAACAACTTTCAATGTTAGAACCAAAGTGAATAGTACAGCAGATAAGGAGCTTGGTGGGTACAGCACTTGCCTTGCATGCAACCAACCCAGGTTCAATTCCCAACATCCCATATGGTCCCTGAGTCACAGTTGGAATTATTCCTGAGCACAAAGTCAGGAGAAAGTTCTGGGCCCTGCTGAATGTGGCCCCAAAAGAAAACAAAAAAAAATAAATAAACTTTGTGTCAATTAAAAAACACGAATCATTATGAAACCTTCCAGCCCCTACTGAAATAAAAAAAAAAAACAGAATGTAAATTTGACTACTAAACATACAATCCAGCTAAAAAATGTTCTATCTTTAAATTTTTATATGATTATTTTATTTGGGGTTCACACCTGGCTGTGCTCAGGGTTTACTGCTGACTCTATACTGAGGAATCACTCCTCATAGGACTCAGGAAACCATATGGGATATACCAGTTTGTTTTTTAAAAGATGCCAACTTCAACAAAAACTGGAAAAGCATCCAAATCCATTTCTGACATAATATGTAAATTCAAATGCTTTGAAAAGTTTTAATATTAATGTTTCAAGTGCTTCTTTTTCATTGAGTAGTATTATTTGGTGACCTGCTGATGTACTTGACTTTGCATTAGCCAACAATACTGTGAAAAATGACAAATGCAAAACTTTGTGCCCTTTAGTCAATAAGCATCTATTTAGCATCAGAACCCGGGTTATTAAAGAAGTAGAAGCAATAGCAAACTAGCAGAAGCAGAAGTGCTGCAACCCAAAAACATCCTGAACTCTTACTCTTACACAATTATGAGTCTTGGCTAATGTGAACAAACAATGAAACTGAAAATACTGACATCTTAAATTTTTTAAATAGAACACTAAGGAATTTAACACCTACACAACTTCAAATAAACAGCTAAACTTTACCTTTCCCTGTCTTATTTTTCTCCATAAGAAATTCTCACCATCTGACTCTGTGAATGATTTTTAATACACACACGAGACATTGATTGATTGATTGATTGATTGATTAACTGACACAACAAATGAAGCTTACAACTTCATTAGCTTAAGATCAGGCAGGAAAAATAGCTGAGCACTCAGGGGCACATGCTTTTCAAACCTTGGCATCCCACAGTCCCCTAGCACCTGAGGCCCTATATTACACCATGCACTGGGAGTTTGGTCCCAGCACTGGTTGGGAGGTCAAAATAAATAAGCAAATGAAGTTGCAAATAATAAGTCTGACAGTTTTAAAACTCTATGAAAAACTCTATTCAAATTCTGAAACTCTATTTGAATTCTGAAACAATATTAAACAAGAACCATATTTTGCATATAAATTAGCAAGGCATATAAGTGTTATAGAAGAATGTATATGACGACTGACAAGTTCCCAATTCTTTTTCCATTATTCCTATGTCTCTTTCACAACTATTTCTACACAAAAAAAGGTAGACAAACCGTTCCACTTCATTGTTCCGGGTTTTGTTTTTCTTTTAGTTCATTAAGTTAGTTCCAACTACATTATTCTTTATCAATTAAGGTTGCTTTACATGGTGAGGCTTCAATTTAGTAACCAACCTATCTGAAGCCCAAGATAATCTCTGGAAAGAACAAGCATTCACTAAGATTTAGGCTAACTACATTCCAATTGCATTTTTCTCTTTGCAAAATATTCTACAAAAGCCCAGGAGAGGAAACTAAGTGGAATCTTAAATTTCAAACTTCTTTTACATGAAGTCAATACTAATATCCTCAAGGCAAATCCTAGTTGACCTAACCAAGAGTCTGAGAGTGAAAAACAGATTATCACCATCCCACCCCCAAACCACCCTTAACAAAACTTTAGCCTAAAATACTCTTTAGAAATAAATATCTTCATGACTGAAACACTGAGCCTTAATACCAGAGGAAAATAGATTGTCTGAAATTTAATAAAAGATCCAAAAGGGTTGGCAGGCATTTTTCTCTTTGGGTTCCCCACACATTCTTCACCCTCGTTTCAAGAGAGTAAAAAAGGAATGAGAAAGAAGAGGAAGAAGCAAAAGGACAGTGGCTGGTGCAAAGGATCAAACATTTCTTCAGTTGGGAACGGAGAATCAATATAATGAAACACATAAACATTTGCAATAAGGGAGGTCATTTAAATCTATAACTGAATACGACTATGGTTGCTCTTCGTCACTGCTTCATTACCCAGACCACATCTGTAATCCCTAACCTTATTATCTGTCCTCTCATTCATCTATGAATTACAAGAATCAGAAGCCTGGCTGATCTATGTATTCACTCTCTCCTTTCTTCAATCTCCAATTTCCCCAATTTCTTCCATCTCTTTCTTTTTTTCCTCCCCTACATGTGTGACACTCACCTTTACTGTTTAAATTCTTTACATTTTCTTCTTTCCTATCAGGAGATCTTGACCATTTTAAAGAACTGATGGTCCCTAGTCTAATCCCATCATAAAAGCAGAGCAAGGGGTCAAAGGAAAATGTGAGCTGAAATATCTATGCTACATGTATAATGTAAATATATATTTCTTTTTAGAAAAAAAAAACCCTGAAGAAGTCTTGAACCTGAAAGATCTGGCTACAAACTTATCTACTTTGTAAAGAGCTTGCTTCCTTTAAGAATACACTTCACAGATCTCAACCCAGTGACCATAAATCTAGCTTTCGAAGGTAAATAATTCTTCTACCTCTGTGCCTTTGGTCCGAGTTAGACTTTTAATAAATGTTCAATGGGAATGGAGCGTCTGAGGGACATGGTAATGCAAACTATTATTTCCATATGGGTTTTGCTGTTGTTGTTGTTTAAAGGAGAAGGAAAATCAAAAAAGGTTTTTCTTCCCTGTTAAAATGCCATAGGAACAAAGGAATTGCTAAAGAATCCTGGATGCTCCACGGGCTGTGTATGAGCACATGTTCAGAGTCACCTTTCCTTCTGCAGGTTGCATACTGCTAAGATAGACAGAATTCAGCCCTTCCATTGGTAGCAAGACATTTCTCTGTATGTCATTTGGCAGATGCAGTTGTGGGGCTCTGCCAATTCACCCTGGAGCCCTCCATTTTAATCAGTATCACATAAAGTTTAACACATGCTTTGAAATGTGCACCAGATCCAAAGCTTTGCCTGGGGACTAGGGTGGGGGTGCCTCCTGCAAAAACACATACCATCCCAGCCGCTACTCCACAAGCAATTATCTTTCACCTTTGGCTGAACCAGGAGAACTGTCAACACCAGCACACTGCCAACCAGAGGAGAGGTTATGAGGTCAAAGCAAGAAAAGAAGGCTGAATGCTCTGGGGTTCAGCCTGGCTACTTGTTAATCCTGCTGGCTGCGTGGAAGAAGCATGCTCTTACAGTCACCAAGACACAGAAAAGCACAGATATTCAGCAGCAGCCAAGAGCACAAGAGGATTTTAAGAAAGTTTTTTCAAGTAGTAAATTCCTTTGTAAAATTCCCAAAGTTTGGCAGGCCAGTAAGATAACCTGGTATCAAAAGCAAAAGGCTCTAATTAGCAAATTCGAAACATCAGCAAAGTGCAATTATGAACTAAATTTTGGAGAGTAAAAGATTAAAACAAACATTGGAAATAAACAATCGGAAACAATTGTTTCTATCTCCCATTACATATACAAAAAGACATATATCCTTAAAGTTGTTTTTTGACTTATTCAAACTAAAAAAGGAAAAGAGTTTCTAATGTTTCAAATAATGTAAAGCCATAATCTTTTTAACTCCTTCATGCAAATGCCAAAAACATATAAACATACACATACATGCTGCTAGAGAGATATTTCCCCCAAACACTAGCTATAAAATGTATGAACATTTTCCTTACCCACAGGTGGTTTTTATCTCTTGAAGCAGAATGACAAACATATTTTACCTCACCTGCCACCTATGATCTATTTGTAAAAGCTGGCCTGGATCATGGTATTGAGAAGGATTCTAACGCTTAGTCTAGGTGAAGGGAAAAGCGCCATGTTGACACTAATGGACAAACCAGCACACAGACTTGAGGCATTTTACTCTTCTGCATTAGTCTAACCAGTGGTTTCCATAGTGAGGTCTGTCTACCACCAATGCTATGCCAAGACCATCATTAGTACTTGTATTTATTTTCTTGAAAAAAAAAGAGAGAGAAATTAAACTTTATTCGTGCAAAGTTTAGTAAAAAACAGACATGTAATTATTTACTCATGTAAATAGACACCTCAACTCTCTTGTACATCAGAGTCATAGACCATCTACAAAACTGGACGTGTATCACAAACCTGGACATATTAAATTGAAGAAACAGTGCAGAAGGACGGTAATAGCATCACTTGTTTCTTTTCATTCCATTTACATGTGCTCAGTTAAACACAATTAAGACTATACTGGACTGGAACAATAGAAAGTGGGGACTGCCTTGCACATGGCCAATCTACATTTGCTTCCTGGCACCACATAAGGTCCCCCAAGCCTGCCAAGAGCCAGGAGAAAGCCCCGAGCATGACCAGGTATGGCCCCGAAACAAAAAGTAAAACCAATAAAGAAGCTATTTTTTAGTGAAATTATTAGAAGTTGGGAAATCATTTTAACATATTCCTACACACTGTGATTTGAAAATAATACTAATAATGTTAGCACATGCAAATGACATGAAAATAGAAAAGCTAATACATGTCCCCAGCCTAGAGGGATAAAACCATCTTAATAATGTAGCACTGTCCTCCCATTTTTCATCGATTTGTTTGAGCAGGCACCAGTAATGTCTCCATTGTGAGACTTATTGTTACTGTTTTTGGCATATCGAATATGTCACGGGAAGCTTGCCAGGCTCTGCCATGCGGCACCAGGAGGATTACTCCATAACTTAGAGGCCAGCCGGGTATCCTAGAGGAAAGGGCTGTTCAGATAGAGAAGGGAGCACCAAATAAAGGATGTTTGGAGGATCCTCCCAGGAGGGGAGATGCATGTCGAAAGTAGACTATGGACTGAACATGTTTGCCACTCAATGCCTCTTTTGCAGACCACAACACCCAAAAGGAGAGAGAGAACACAGGGGATTTCCCTGCCACAGAGACAGGGGGGATGGGGGGATGGGGGTGGGAGGGATATTATCCATGGTGGTGGAAAATGGGCACTGGTGGAGGGATGGGTATCTGATCATTGTATAATTGAAACCAAAGCACAAAAAATTGTAAATCTACAACTTTAAAAAAAATAAAATAAAATAAAGGGGAAAAAAAAAAAAATAACAGCCCCAATGAATTGTGCCTCCTGACAGGCGTTCCTCTTAGCAAAGTGATTCTGAAGCTTCTGCTAACAAGAGAGCAGGAGTGACCACTTCTCCCCCCTTGTGGCGCTGCGTGGCTTTGTGATTTGCTTTGGCCCAGCGGTGGTGGACATTGTCAACTTCTGAACCCTATGTCCCACAAGGCCTAGTAGCTTCAGTTCTTTCTCTCTCAATCCTAAGTCTACCATGCTATGAGGAAGCACAATTTAAGGAATGTGAGGTCATGCAGAGAAGCAACACAACAACTAGCAGTATCTGATAGTCAGCCACACTGAATGACTTAGGGCGAGGGGAGCAGACAAACTCTCTAGCTGTGCCCAACTGAAATTGTTGATCCATGGACTCCTAAGAAATGATAAATTAGTAATTTTTTTCTTTTTTGGGGTCACACTCAGTGATGCTCAGGGGTTATTCCTGGCTTTGCACTCAAGAATTAACTCCTGGCAGTGCTCGGGGGACCATATAGGTTTCTGGGAATCAAACCCGGTCGGCCGCATGCAAGGCAAATGTCCTACTCACTGTACTATTGCTCCAGCCCCAAAAATTAGTATTATTTTAAGTCATTAAGTTTTAGATCACTGTTAAACAGCAATGGGTAACTGTTACACTTGAAAAATTCCTATCAAATACATTATGTAGAAAGTTGAAGGACCTGACAAGGAAAAAAAAAAAACTCGAATATTTGAAATTATCAAAAAGGCTTCTGAAAAGGACTTGAATGCACTCTTAACAAGGATTTTCCTACATATATTGCCTGCATACATTTCCCATATACATGATAATAGCTAATGAAAGCAGCATGTTAATGATTTATAAATAAATAATATACACATATGTGGGATATCTATACACACAAACAAAAATTTTTTCTCGAGGGCTGGAGAGATAGTACAGGCCTAGGGCTCTTACCTTGCAAATGGCCAATCCAGGTTTGATCCCTGTATCCCATTTGGTCTCCAAGCTCCTCCAGGTGTGATCCCTCACCACTGAACCAATAGTAAAGCCCTGAGCACTGCCAGATGTGCCAACAAAAGAAAGACAAAACCAATTTCCCCAAAATAGTCCATAGTTTAAACTGCTTAGAGTGATAGCACAGCGGTAGGGCGTTTGCCTTGCACGCTGCCAACATGGCTGACCCGAGTTCGATTCCTCCGTCCCTCTCAGAGAGCCCGGCAAGCTACCGAGAGTATCTCGCCCACATGGGAGAGCCTGGCAAGCTCCCCGTGGCGTATTTGATATGCCAGACACAGTAACAACAAAGTCTCCAATGGAGACGTTACTGGGCCCGCTCGAGCAAATCGATGAACAACGGGAGGGCCTTTACCTTTACCTTTACAAATCTATAGATATTAAGCACAATCACTCAAGGTTTTAAATCTTTTTTCTTGTTTATTTATTTTTACATGGAGCCATACCTGATGGTACTCAGGTACTACTCCTGGCTGAGTGCTTAGGGATCAGTGCTGGAAGTGTTCAAAGGACAACATGTGATGCCACAGAGTGAACCTGGCCTTCCTAGTACAAAGCATGTGCTCAAACCCAATGGACACCAATTTTTTTTTAATTTTTATTAGTGAAACACCATGAGGTACATTTGTAGACTTACAAATTTTTGTGCTTAGATTTCAGTTATACAATGATCCAGTACCCATCCCTCCACCAGTGCCCATTCTCCATCATTTACATTTTTTAAAAAATTTTTGTTACTGAAACACCATGAGGTACAATTGTATATTTACAAAATTTTGTGCTTGGGTTTTAATTTTAAGCTACTCATACTGTGCTATCTCTAGCTATTACAAGGCAAAGTAGAATATTTTTCTTGTTGCTACTAGTGCCCTTCTCTATTTCTTGTCTGCCTTATTTCAGTACAAAAGAAGTTAGGGCAGAAAAAAATAAGTGGCAAATTCACACAGTGAAAACAAAAACATATCCAATTTTACAATTGTCCACGGGGGGGGCGGGGGGGGAATGGCCAACTTATTCTCTAACACTTAAATTAGGCAAATCAGAAAAATTAGCCAACATCTTGAATCTACTTATGAATATGTTAGGGAAGGTAAATCCATTTCCACTGATGCTATAAAATTTAAACTGAAATGGCTTCAACTCTCTTCAATCTTTTCTACTACATACCCTTCACAAATCATGCAGAAACTAAAAGAGGAGCATCCAAATATACTACTGAATCTGACACTGATCCCAAATATGACACTGGGTAATAATAATCTAGTTGGCTCCTGCAAGGGATATAAAATTATATGTATTTCTCTACATATAAATACCTAAATACCTAAAGCCCCAGGTATTTTATGAAAAAATTTTGTTCATCTGATTATTTTTCCAGAAAAAGAACTCATAACCTCCACTCCATCCTCTAAAGACTTATGCCCCTAAAATGTTTATTAACTATTGCTATTGATACCTCTCTTCTCCAGTGCTAGAGATCCAACTCTGCCTTAAGACCTACTGGGGAGCCGGAGTGATAGTACAAAGATTAGAGCGTTTGCCTTGCACGTAGCCAACCCAGGTTCGATCCCTGGCATCCCATATGGTCCTCCAAGCATCGCCAGGAGTAATCCCTGAGTACAATGCCAGGAGTAACCCCTGAGCATCGCCGGGTGTGACCCAAAATGCAAAAAATAATAATAATAATTTAATTTTTAAAAAAAAGACCTACTGAGACCGAGCAAGAGAGGACAAGTTTAGTTAGGCCACTGACTCTTCAACAGAGCTGCACAGAAAGCCACATTTTAGCAGACTGAGAAGAGCTAAACTAGCTTGGTTGTGATCTAAAAGGTTACACTATTCTGGGATATTTGTTTATTTACTATCATGGTTTATTTAGAAAGCAAAGAAAAGGTAGAAATCAGTAACAGGATTTGCTCGAGGTAAAGGTAAAGGCCCTCCCGTTGATCGTCGATTTGCTCGAGCAGGCCCAGTAACGTCTCCATTGGAGACTTTGTTGTTACTGTGTCTGGCATATCGAATACTCTCAGTAGCTTGCCGGGCTCTCCGAGAGGGGCGGAGGAATCGAACTCGGGTCGGCCATGTTGGCTGCTTGTAAGGCGAACGCCCTACCACTGTGGTATCACTCCAGCCCCTAGTAACAGGATTTACACAAAGTCAAATGTAACATATTCCTGAAAAGAAGATACTCTTTATCCATAAATTCTCTGGCACCAAGATAAAATTTCCACTCTGAATGGCATTCAAGTCTTCAAAAATGTCGATGAGGACCACCCTGGTTCAAGTACTATTTGAATAATTGAAGCTTAAAATATCGCTTTCTGTATCACTCTAAAACACAAAGACTACAGCAAGCACACACTTCCAAACACAAAAGCCTGGCAAAACTGAGAGGGTAGAGACTATTTACTGTTATTATCCTCAACACACTCCTTTTAAGGAAACTGAAGGGGGGAAAAAAAAAAACCACTATCTATAAAAAAAAAAAAAAGATGTACAGTCTAACTTCTTGTTAACTGCAAAGTTTGTCCTGTCAATTCCAATTTTGTTCTTCACTTACTTTTCTTTCCTGCAAAGAGATTACTAGTTCCGGGCCTGAACAATAGCACAGCAGGTAAGGCACTTGCCTTGCATGAAGTCTACAAGGGATTCAATCCCCAAATCCCATACGATCTCCTGAGTACCGCCAGGAATAATTTCTGAGTGCAGAGCCAGGAGTTACCCCTGGTCCACACTGCCAGGTATAGACCCCACAAAAGAGAGAGAGAGAGAGAGAGAGAGAGAGAAAGAGAGAGAGAGAGAGATCACTAGTTTTTAATACACATATACAAGATTTTATTTGTTCAAGTCCCAGAGCTCAAATCACAAGCTCAAAATTCACCAGTCCAAAGTTTCTGAGAAGATAAAAAGTTCTAAAGACAAATAGGGTACTGGCTGCACAACAAATGAATATATTTAAAACCCAAAACTAGACATTAAAAATTATTTTAAATATTTTTGAAATATTATTATATTTTACCACAGATTAAAAATATACATATTCACTGGTATATAGAAGTGGAAAAGATTCACTGGATGAGTCATTTATACCTAAGTGAAAAAAATTCACCTTGGGTTTTCACGAAAAATGACACCTCAGGTGTTAAAAGTTGAATAGAACAGGACCTGGGAGGTGGCTCTGAGTGCTGGAGCGCATGCGGCAGCTCCAGGTCCGATCCCTGGTGCTAAATGGTCACCAGGGCACGGCTGGCAATGGAGCCCAAGCACCAAGCAAGGGGTGGCCCACGAGCGCCACGGGGTGTGACCCACCCCACAAAATTAAATCTATCTGTCATAGGCATCTTCAGGAAACCAATAGCTAAGAAAAACAGGAAAATAGAGAAGTCTTACAAATATTCATGGGGATCCTCTGTCCTTGAACACATACATGCTCTAATAAAAAAGAGAAGAGAATATCTGTATAATATAAGAAGAATTTGCTAAATGCCTAGTTCATACAAATAGTATTCTAGATTCTGTAGGAGCAAAAAGATAAAACTAATTCAGACAGATGGCCTCAAGAATAAGCCAGGAAATCATAGTTCTACTTCCGGAGCCTATCCTAGCTGCACGTTCCCCTATTCTAAATGCCTGTCCCAGGTAGAGCCCTCTCCTCAATGAGTGTTCTAGAGTCCCAAATGACTTAAAGTCCCCTTTTCAATATGGCTGTGTGCAGCAGGGCAGAACACATCCTAAGCACTGGTCAAGAAGTTTCTAAAACAGGAGCTGTTAAGGTCCCTACTTCCCTCCCAACATCATTAACAACTCTTTGGTATAGAGTGTGACCATCTCCCTTGACAGGCCACTCTGATTTCTAGAACAATATTTTCTCAATTTTAAAAAAAAATTCCAAATACTTTTTTTAAAATTACATAAAGATCCATTATCACTGTTCTGTCTTAATGTCTAACCACACTCAGAGGCCTCAACGGTTGGCCGACTTCTGAATTTAAACAAACACACACACGTGCAAGTAGGCACCACAACCTGACAGTCTTCCTACCTCCACAGACTACTGCTCTGATCTGCAAAGAATTTTCTCCCCTACATGCACACACACAAGGAATAATTGAAAGCTGTTCTAAATTTGCTATAGAAAGGCAATTAGAAAAGTATGTCAGGAAGGTAGAGTAACCAGAACTTGTCAACAGAACAACTTCGTTTGCAAGCTTTCAAAACAAATAAAATGCAGCCCGTTGAAAACTTTCAACTCACAGTATAACCTCTTGCCATTGCTTTGTTCAGCATTCTTTTATAAACAACAAAGCAAGGAGTTTTGAGTAACAACTTGAATGATCTAACTGTGTCCTGTACTTCTTAGCCCAATGTTTTAATATGTCCTAACCATCTTAGGGCAGCCATCTGTACATTCACCGCCTAATGAAAGAAAATTAGGCTCACAAAAACCATAAAGCTTCTAAGCTCAAAATCACACAGATCTAGAAATAGGGACTACTGAGGTGTTCATTTATTGCTCTTCAAAGGCAAAATTTAACTTTCCTGTGCTTGTGCTTTGAAGTTTGAAGTTCTGTTGAGATACTCAACATGGCCACATTTCCTTAAAATGCCACATTTCCTTACATTCCATGAATAGGATAATAATAATTAACCTGAAGTTTCTGGTAGTCTTCATCCCGTATTAGATGTGCTTTCCATTCTCTGTATTTTTTTAAATATATTTCAAAGTCAATATCTGTGTATTAGGGGTAGAATAAACATTTAAGCACAAAAGAAGAGTTAGAGGAGGTGATAAAAATTGTTCTGTATCATGTCCACTGTGGTGATTACCTGAATCTAACATGCTTTAAAAACCCCATGTGCATTTTTCAAATTATTTTTCTGTGTAATTTTTTAAAATTCTAACTATTTTAGGGTTATCTCCTGAAACTTCTCAACGAGATCTAGGACATGGCAAAGGAAATTAAGCTAATTCCTCTTCTTCTAGACCATCCTTGGAAAAGTTACTCTGGCCTTTCAGAGACCGTGTTTGATTGTTTCTTTTTTCTTTCTTTCTTTCCTTCTTTTTATGTCTTCATTTATCAGTTCCCTTTGCATTATTTTGATGGAGTTTTAGTGTTCAGTAACGAAAACATCACACAGAGGACAAGAATAAAACTCTTGCTGAGAGCACAACAATCCTAGGAATTCTCGACTGGGTCTCTCCAGGGTGAGTAAGCTATCGCTCAGGTCAGAGAGCACGCCACAGGGGCTTGGAAGAATTCGAGAGCCAAGCCTCGCACTTGGCTTCACTACACCCCGAACACGTGGCAGAGGTCGAAGGTGGCGGACAAGAAGACAGAGCCACCAGTGAACTGACATGCTCCTCTCAAGAAACATCAGCACAGATTTTTTAAAAGGACACTAAACTTAGTATAAACTCAATCTCATCACTGAGAAACATAATCACTGGAGAAACAATGAAATTGTTTGAAGAAACTATAGGAAAGGATATGGATGAACCCAAAATACGATTTTTGACAATAAAATAAAGAAAACATCGAAGTCTCAACGGTCTCTATGACGAGAATCTATTTAAGCTGGTGTAGGTTTTGGTTTCTCAGTGGCATTAAAGTCATCTTTATAAAATAGGAAAAACCAATAAACAAAAACCCTGTATTTCTTATCACTAAAACCTGAAAATAAACCACAAAAGTTTCCCTACTAGAGACTCCAGATATAGTACAAGGATTAAGTTACTTGCCCTGCACACAGCCAACCCTGGTTCCACCCCCAACGCCACATATGGTCACTGGAGCATCACCAGGAGTGACCCATGAGCAGAGCCAGGAGAAGCTATGAATCTGATGGGATGTGACTCAAATCCCCAAAAATAATTTTCCCTCCCCAACAGTAGTTCTCATATATTTAAATACTACTTTATTTTAAAAGACTCATGGAAAAATGAAGTCACAATGCTTTAGAAGATGGAAAAGCAGGGAAACAGTTATTATAAGATTATAAATAACTAAGGTAACCAAAGACTTTAGCTGTCTGATTAAAATCATACAGATCTCAAGATAAAAACGCTTTACCTGCCCACTATGTGTTAAATACCACAACTCGTGGTATTTATACATAAATATGCACATAGCCCTGTTTTGATCTTTATTAATAAAAGAGAAAAACACTTAGATTAAGTGTTCTGTCAGGTCACATTATAAGTAAAAGATTTAGGCTTGAACCCAGAATCAATAATCTTTCCCATTGATGGTGCTACAAATATCTATCTACCACCTAGATACTCAAACTGGGAGTTATGTAACCTTTTAAAACTTTTAAAAAAAAAACTTTTTAAAACTTTAATAAAAATTTAAAAATAAAAATAGAAAAACACTGTTTGAAACTAGAACTCCTTTATGACTTATTATCAGTATGTTTGTATTACTAGTTAGAATACCTATATGTCTCACAAAAAGTTCTCAGGCAGAAAAGGGTTATGAAGGTGTGAGACCAGGATCTGAGCTAAATATGGAGTTGGTGGAGCTGCGGCCATTGCAGAGACTTCATCCAGGGAGAAAGAGGGGGTGTGCGTGGGATATATGGAGACCCCCTCACGGCCGCCACAACTTTAAGACCATCCTTGATGAGCATATCATGATGAGTACAAAAGATGCTTCTATACGAATGGGCACAAATCTAAGAAGACTTTCACCAAGTACTGCAAGAAGTGGCAGATGAAGATGGCAAAGAGGTACCTGAAGAAGGACTTCGCCAACATGAAAAAGCACTAGCAGGCCACATGCATTCTGCCCGCCACCCCCCATAAGTGCTGACTGTCTCTGCACCAGAAGGCAGACCTCACCATGGAGATTCAGGTGAACAGAGGCACGCTGAAGAAGCCAGACAGGACCCATGCACGGGCAGCTGGAGCAGCAGGACCCTGTGAACCACGAGTTGGGACAGGATGAGTTGACTATTGTCACTGGTGCGATTCAGGGCCAAGACCGCAAAGGGTCACCTGTGCCACCTTCCTGGAACACCAAGAAGCTGTCCCCACAAAACCCACCGCAGGCTGTGCAAGATCATCTGTATTGATCTTGGCATCCCACCTGTGTGGTCCAGTAAGTGGAAGGGTTGGGCAAAAGAGCTACCATCATCACACTGAGATCAACAGAAAAAGAATCATAAAACAGGCCAGTGCTGCCTTGCCAAAAGTGGCAAACTGATTCAAGAACATCTCAGCTACCAATTACAAGAGCTGTCTAACAAGAGCATCAATCCTCCGGGTGGCTTTGTCCACTCTGAGAAGTGACCAATGACTTCGCTAAGTGAAAGGCTGTGCAGAGGAAAACGGGGAGCATGTGCTCAATTTCTGCCAGGCCTTACTGGGGCAGATCAAAAGTGGGCCCCAGAGTAGACTGACCCCAAGTTCATCTTGATAACCTCAAGTTCAGTCACAGCTGCTTCCAGAATGTGGTGAAGAAAACTTTCATGGGAGCACTCAAGAAGGATGAGATCACTAAGGAAGAAGGCACCTGATAGGCTCCGTGGCTGGTGGGATCACAACCAATTCTATTCTTCAGTGAGGGACAATCAAGGGGGTGGACATGGGGGAGAGCCCAAAATAGTTTAAGAAGCTCCAGTCTACAAAGTAAGAGATATGACTAGGAGTGGATATGAGCTTACTTGATCCAAAAGTTACGACAAAGAAAGTTATCATTGCTCTGTATTCTGTATCCTCACATACTGACATGGCAAACATAAAGCATCACCTCTCCTAGGTTGCAATTAGTGCAAGTTCAATTCATAATAAAAACCCAACGTCCTTGAGAATGCTAGCTAAAAAGAGGTACATTATGTACAAATGAACATGGAAAATGAAAAGCCAACAGAATTTGTAACTTTACAAATACTCAGAATACGAGATTACTAGCTCAGTCAGACCAGTCATAAGAGATCACTCCATAATCAACCCAAGTTTGGTTTTTGTTTTCTTTTGGGGAAGGGGAGGGAAGGGTTTGTTTTTAAATCACACCCAACTGTGCTCAGGGCATACTCCTGGCTTTGTGCTCAGGGATCACTCCTGGCATGGCTCAGGATTCCATTTATGATGCTGTGGATAAAACCTAAGTTGGCCACATGCAAGGCAAGCACCCTACCTCCTGTACCTCAGGGCCAGAACAGGGTTCAAGAGTCCATTTCAATGATGAAACAGAAAATGCAGTTCACTCCCATTCATCTTTTAGAATGGCAGAGAGAAGCTATGCCTGACCAAATGTAAATTTTATCTGATAAGGACTTGACATGTTCTTGATCCCCTGCATAACAATATTTAGCAAAACTTAAGCTATGCATTTACATTTTATATACAAGGCATGTTTTTGAAAGCCCATTTTCATATCATTGTATATTTCAAAAGTTAAGTGATATATTAAAAAACATAGCTAGTTATCATATTTCTATTAATAATGCCAATTCATTTCCATCTCCTAAACTAGACAGAAAGCAGTAGTCTCCAATTCAAGTCAAAAGAGAGGCAAGTAAATTGAATCTCAATCCCAAATTGGGGTGATGCGTTTATTAATGATACTGGGGAGCAGTATGACATCCCAGGAGTACAGTAATGGAATGAACTTCAGCTACTGCACAGACTTCCCAAGAAAAACCACATGCATACGTTCCTTTATTTTAAATTTAACAGAAAGTTTTTCAGTGAAACAATGAAGTCACTGGCTCTCTCCCATAGAAGTCTTGAAGCTCATCAACCCTCATTTCACTTATTGCTCTTTCATCTTCCTCTTTTTTTTGTTCACTCTGGCAATTGCAGAGGGACCACTCACTAGTTTTACCAATGCGTGCCAAAGTACGAAATGAGTGTCTGGGATTGCCACAGTTGCGGATGGCATTGTATGACATTTATTTTGTAACCAGAACAGAATGCTGAAGAATTCATAGCCTCTTCTGAACATAGATAAATATCTTAAGAACTAAGGGCAGAGCCAAAGACATACAGGGGTATGTTGCGTGTCTTGCACACAGCTGACCCCAGTTTATCCCAGGCACCACATATGGTTCCCAGAGTACCACCAAGAGTGATTCGTGAGAATAGAGCCAAAAGTAGGCCCTGAGCACAGCAGGACCTCCCCGCCAAAAAGAATTCAAAGTAAAGCATATTTCTTTCAAAATTTCATCATCAGCCTTGAGTTTTTCATATTATAAAAAAAAAGCATTTGCTTTGATGCCCATAACAAATTCTGTTCTTTAATAAGGCACAAAATACAGCAGAGGATTGATAGGACCTTAATTTCATTTATATCTGGCGCATCATTTTATAACTCTGAATCTACTCCCCCGATGCACATTTAGATTGTTTCCATGTGATTGCAAATAATCCTGCTATGACTATGAGGGCACAAATATCTTTCCAAGTGTCTGTTTTTGCTTCTGTGAATATATTGCTGCATCATGTGGTAGTTCTGTTTTGTTTAGTTTTGTTTTTGAGACTCTTACATTCTGTTTTCCATAGGGCCTATAAAAGTGTTTTTTAAATTTATTTATTTATTTTTATTAAATCACCCTGAGATACACAGTTATAAAATTGTTCTTGATTCCATTCTAGTCATACAATGTTCCAGCATTCATCAATTCACCAGTGTATATTTGCCACCACCAATGCCCCCAGTTTCCCTCTGCCCTGACTAACACAGCCTGCCTCTATGGCAGACACTTCTCTCCTCTCTCTCTCCCTCCCTCCCTCCCTCCTTCCCTCCCTCCCCCCCCACCCGTGCTCCCTCCCTCCCTCTCTCTCTCTCTCTCTCCTCTCTCTCTCTCTCCCCCCCTTCCTACCTTTCCCTCTCTCTTCCTCCCTTCCTCTCCCTCACCTACTCTTTTTCCTCTTGGGCATTATGGCTTGCAGTACAGGTACCAAAAGGTTATCATGTATATCTTTTGACCTACTTTCAGTTTTCAATTCTTGTAAAGAGTGATCATTTCCAACTATTATTGTCACAGTGGTCCCTTCTCTATCCTAACTGCCTTCTACCTGCTGACCCTCCCTGCCCCCCACCACCCAACACCCACAAGCTTCCAACCACGGGCCAGTCTCCTGGGCCTGTACCAGTTTAGAATCCCACCAGAAGTGCACAAGGGTTCCTTATGTTATCACAAGAATGGGCAATCTCTTGTATTTCTAGCAGACACCAAGGAGGTGATAACCCATTGTGGTTTAGATTTGCATTTCTATAATAACTAGTGTAGTGGCGACTGAGATATGCTATCATTAGGAATTAGTTAGAAGAGTCAAACTCGGGTCAGAGAGATAGTATAGCATTTAAGATATTTGCTTTGCATGTGGCTGACCTCAGATGATGGCACCATATGAAGGGTCCATCAAAAGTGGTCCCTGAGCACAGAACCAAGTGTGACCCCATACCCCACCCGCCATAGCTGGGGGGGGGGGGGGGGAGAGAACTCATGCACACTCACCATGACAGCTAGATGACTTTGTTTCACACCCACATAAACAAGTATCAACAAATCAGCATCCTGATGCCTGGGTTTGGGATGCTGAGGAGATGGTGCTAAGTCTTCTAAAGACTAATAAATACTATCACCTTCACAGAGAACTTCTTTTTTTGCCTTTATTGTATGTATAAACATCCTTTTGCATATTTTCCTTCCTCTTTTAAACAATTTTATGAATTTATCAACTGCACACAGTTCTGCAGTTCTGTCTATAGAAACTTCTTATGTTTTGTTGTACTGTTTTTGTTTTTAGGACACGCACACAATGACGCTCAGAGCTTACTCCTGGCTCTGGGCTCAGGGATCGCTCCTGGTGATGCTCAGGGATCTTACGAGTTGCCAGGGATCGAATTCAGGTCAGCCAAGTACAAAGTAAGTACTCTACTGGCTGTCTTATCTCTCTGGCTCTTCCTATTTAAGCTCTGTGGTTTTGTCCCAATGGTGAAACATCCACCAAAATTTTTTGGGTGGTGCTAATCCCCTAAGGACCTCAAATTAAACATTTCTTCCATTTACAGATAAAGTTCTTACACAAAATTGAGTTGTTGTTGTTGCTGTTGTTGTTGTTGTTGTTAATTACTTATGTATATCTTCTTTGGGGAAATGACTATTCAGATCTTTTGACTGCTTTTTTACGTGATTTACTTTTATGAACTCAGATGGGTTTGCTACTGAGCTGTATAAGTTATTTAAATACTGAGACTAGTAACCTCATCATTAATATAGTTTGCAAATGCATGTCCCATTTGTTTGTTTTTTACTGCTGACTGTTTCACTGCCAAAAAGAGTTTATTAATTTGATGTAATCTCACTGTGGGATTTGGGGGGGGGGTTGTGATTTTTTTTCTTTTTGGCTTTTTGGGTCACACCAGGTCATGGTCAGGGCTTACTCTTGGCCCTACACTCAGGAATTACTCTTGGTGGTGTTTGGGGGACCATATATGATGCCAGGGATCGAACCTTGGTTGGCTGCATGCAAGACAAATGTCCTACCCACTGTACTATTGCTCCCATCCCAGTAATCTCAATTTTTGCTATTGTTGTCTGCATTTTAGGTATCATATCCAAAAGTCATTATCAAGACCTATGTCAAGAAGCTTTATTCCTGTTTTCTTCTAGAAATGGCATGGTTTCAGATCTTACATTTAAATATTTACATTAAATCTTTACATTAAATCCTTAAATCACTTCAAGTTACTTTCTGTGAATGATGTATATATTAGGTGTCTAGTTTCATTGCTCATGTCTAGTTTCATTGCTCATGTGTGAATATCTAATTTTACTCAGCATCATTTATTGAAGAGACTGTCTTTTCTTCACTGAGTATTATTCAATTTGTTCTACTGTTTGATGTGTTTGGACTCTCAATTTTGGTCTAGTTATCTATTTTTCTGGGCTGTTTTTGTCTTGCTAATACCATACTGTTCTGATTTCTATGATTTTAGAATGTAACTTGAACTCAGGAAACGTAATGCTCCCATTTTGTCCTTTCTTTGGGATTATTTTGCCTATATGGTGGTCTTTTGGAATTGTATACAAACTTTAAAATTGATTTTTTTTCTATTGGGGGGATGGAAATGCCACTGAAATCCTGATAGCAATTGCATTTAATCTATAATGCTTTTGATAATACTGACAATTAAACAATATTTATGCTTCCAAATCATAAATCTTTCAATTTACTTGTATCTTCTTTTATTTCTTTCATCTGTATCTTAACATTATCATGAGGTTTTTTCTTACATTTTAAGTTTAGTCCCAAACATTTTGCTTTTGATACTATTATAATGGGCATCATTTTATTTCTTCCTCCTGTAATTGTTAGTATGCAAAAATATTACAGATTTGTGTGTGTGTTAATTTTATAACCTCTAACTGTAATGAATTTACTGATTGTATCTAACAGGGTTTTTTCAATGCAGTCTTTAGGATTTTCTATGCAGAAAATCATGTCATCAGCAAACAGACAAAATTTTACTTCTGCCTTTCCAATTCTGCTGCTTTGTTTCTTTTCCTTACCTGAGTGCTCTGGCAAGAGACTGCAGTATAGAGCTGACTAGGAATAATGAGAGCAGACACCAATATTTTATTCCTGATGTTAGAGGGAAAGTTTTCAAGCTTTCACCATTGAGTATGATATTAGCTAGGGGCTTAACATATATGGCCTTTAATATATTGAGGCACATTCCTTCTATACCTAAGCTGTTAAAAGGTGTTTTTTTTTATTTTTTATCATGAGCAGATGTTAACCTCTGACAAATGCTCTCCTCTTTTGCAATTCCAACAATGCAAATATTGTTTCTTTTCATTTTGTCCTGTGAGTACCCTAGACTTTCTTGAGTTTTCATTCCTTTCTGCTTTTTTGTCCCTCTGACTAGGTAACTGCAAATGTCTCATCATCCAAGTGACTGATTTCTTTCTTCTGCATGGCCAAGTTTGGAGGATTTTGTTTCATTTTTCCCTTCTCTTCCCTTTGTTGCTGTTGCTGTTATTTTGGCTTGGGGGAATGTTCAGAGTTTACTTGTGGCTCTGTGATCACAGGTCACTCCTGGTGAACCTCAGGAGTCTTTATTTGGTGCACTGGGGATAGAACCTGGGTTGGCTGCGTGCAAGGCAAATACCTTACCTGCTGTACTATGGCAACTGTACAAGCCCTGAGATTGGTGTCACTCACTGAGAACTGTGGGAAAGAGCTGCTGGCTTGGTTCCTTGAAAAAAATGAAGTGAAGATGGATTCTGCAGTTGCCTCAGATTTGCTGGTCTGGCTTAATAGTTAGCTGGGACTGGATACTATTCTCTGCTGCAGATGGGACTAAGAGTTAGCTTCCTTGCCCTGGCAAGCATGGGTCACTGATTGAGGAAACAAACGAGGCAAGTATAGGCACTGGATATACTACTCAGCTGAGAACACTGGTTTTGTTCTGTAGAATAGCAATGCCAAGGATTTTATTTTCTGTTCACGTGTCATGTAAGCAGGGCTATTGGGTTGGTTTGAAGCTGCCTGTATGCTCTGGTTAGATTGCTAGAGGTTGTGCTCAGTAATAAGTGGGACTACAAATTAGCTTTTGTGCCCAGTTGTGGTAGGAGAAGCAATTCCAAGGCCATAAGGTTCTTTATTTGTGGTCTCAACTCAACCAATCCATGTCCCAAGTTCCCTGTTTGAACAGGGCCAAAAGCTTTGCTCTAGGAGTGATGAGATCTGCCTGCCTGCCTGCCTCTCAACTCTACTATTACCGGGACACATGCTAGTTTCTCATCAGCACTTCCTGCCCAGTGGAACTGAGCACCCAACTCCAAAGGTGTGTGCACAATGAGGCTTTTCTGACATGGGCAGACCCAGTTGCAGTATTCTGCTCATTTGAGGTCCAGAATCAGGCAGCCCTGTCTCCACACTGAGCTGCCTGGCACTCTGCCAGGGGCTTGGTTTTCCAAAAGCTATGGCTCGCTATTATGGCTGGGATTCTGCATGTAGGAATGAGTTGAGTCTGTCAGGGCCCAAATGTGGGTTGTTAGAAATCCCTCCCTGACCTCTCACATTCAGATTCCTAGTAGCTGGACTCCACAGATTCCCCTGTGACCTCTCTGAGGTAAAGTCAAAGTAAGGGCTGTCACTAAGTGATCCAATGCCTGGAGGTTGGGTGTCACTCTCTTCCTGCTGGGGAAAAGCAGGTTTAGGGGAGAATCTCTCAGCGGGTTACAACAGCCTGGGAAGAGACAACACAATCAGCATGTAACTGTTCCTCTCACCCATCTAATGCAGTCTGTCTTGGCCTCTGTGTTACAGCAAAGAAGGGCTGCTTGAGCTTCACTCCCATTCTCTCAGTTTTGCTCATAAATAGTTGCCAACAGTCTTGAGGAAAAGAAGCAACCTACACTGCCTTCTTGATGACATCACTCTCTCAAGTTAGGTTTTTTTTTTTTCCTTTTTGGGTCACACCCAGTGATGCTCAAGGGTTACTACTCCTGGCTCTGCAGTCAGGAATTACTCCTAGCGGTGCTCGGGGGCCCATATGGGATGCTGGGAATCGAACCAGGGTCGGCTGTGTGCAAGGTAAATCTGTGCTATCACTGTGCTATCACTCCAGTCCCTCAAGCTTATTTTTTAAGCCCTATTTTAAGAAGTTTCTGATAGCACACTTTTATACATCAAAGCATACTTTTTTGTTCTCTAAATGTCCTTTATGAAACTTTTCTGGGTCTGCTTTTTATGTGTAACATACTTCTCGTGCTTTCATAATGCTCTTGGCGATTGCTTTGCCCTCTAAGCCTCCTCCTCTGGCATAATGTCTGTCTTCTCCAACTTCCTTTTTGGTGTGTTTGTTCTGACTTGTTTCAGGTTAGAGGTTTTTCTCAAGCTCCTAGTGTTCCTTATCGCTCTGCTCTTATATTGCATCAGAAAACTAAAGCGCATGCAGATACACTGCTGCAATTAAAAGTAGACTTCAAGGTAGCCTGATTGTTTATCCATTCATCTGTCCTTGGATATTTTGGTGTTTCCAGATTTTGGCTATTGTGAATGGTGCTGCAATGGGCATAGGACTGCATAGACACAATGGGGCTACAAGGGAAAAAAAAGAATCATGCAATTTGCTACTTCTTGGATGGATCTGAAATGTAACATACTGAGTGAAGTTAATTAGAAGGAGAAGGACAGAGCCCCTAAGCATAGAATAACCCTTATGCATTGCCAGATATGGCCCAAGAAATCAAAGGCGGGGAAAGACCATAAGACAAGGGGCAAAGAGTTCAGGCATGAAGGTGCTTGTCCTGCATACTGCTGACCTGGTTCCATCCCTACCACACATATTGTCCCCTAAGCATTGCCAGGAGTGACCCCTAAGCACAGAATCAGGAGTAGCCCTTGAACACTGCCATGTGTGTCTAAAAATCAAAAGGAAAACAAGGGAATATAATGAAGATTAAAAGACAAAAGTTTTATTAGCTATTTGCTCATTGGCATCACTAAGTACTGTGTCAGCATGGTAATAAAGATTTTAAGATAAAAAATAAAACTTCATCCTTTCAGAGAGACCACAGACTGTGAAGACAAATAACTACAGCAATAATCACATAAATGGAATTCAGCACTGCTGTGGTATGCTGAGAGACCCTTAGTGGCTCTCTGCCTTTCCCATTCCCATAGCTTTGCAAAGAGATGATTCAGGTAAGACTAAATCAGCTCAAGGCCGGAGAGACAGCACACAATTACATCACCTGTGATTTCTTGACACCATTGATATGGTTCCCTGACCACTTCTAGGGGTCACTCCTGAACACAGAGCCAGGAATTGCCCCTGTGCACCACCCAAACCTCCCTGAAATAATTTTTTTTCCAAAAAAGACTAGGTTAGCTCATTTAAAAAAAATAACCACAGCTCATCTGAAAAAATAAGCACAATATAGAAAGAAGGTGGGAAGTGTGAAGGAGGAAGAAAAGGAAGAGGAGAAAGAGGAGGAAGGAGGAGAAGGAATGAAGGAGGAAGAAAAGGAAGAGGAGAAAGAGGAGGAAGGAGGAGAAGGAATGAAGGAGGAAGAAAAGGAAGAGGAGGAAGAAGAGGAAGGAGGAGAAGGAGGAGGAGAAGGAGGAGGGGGGAGGAGGAGGGGGAGGAGGAGGGGGAGGAG
This sequence comes from Sorex fumeus, assembly GCF_029834395.1. Classification (NCBI taxonomy): domain Eukaryota; kingdom Metazoa; phylum Chordata; class Mammalia; order Eulipotyphla; family Soricidae; genus Sorex; species Sorex fumeus. The sequence goes on along the minus strand of NW_026606063.1, from coordinate 38,778,208 downwards.
GAGGAGGAGGAAGACAATCACAAGATAAGGATGGTAAGACAACACTCTAATATGAGAATTCCCCCTAGCTACACTGGACCCTATGTTCAGTGTTTTTCCAAATCTCCTCTATAAATGCTACGGGAGCAGGATATGAGAATTCTGATATGATAATTCTCCCTAGCCACTCTGGACCCTATGTTCAGTGTTTTTCCAAATCTCCCTTATAAATGCTACAGGAGCAGGGTGCCTCTCCTGAGGCATGCACTGTTGTTTGTACAACAAAGCTAAATCCATCAGATGACAAAGAAAGTGTCCTCCTCTACTGTGCTGCCTTTCTCACTGACCTTGTACCCTGATGGTGTCTGGCTGATCTGTATGTCTGTGCCTTTGGCAGGGCAACGCCTTGGCCACTTACTAAATTCTTGTATGTGCTTCGGCTAATTTCTATAGTACTGTGTTCCAGTCATCAGTTCATTCTTAAGATATCAAATTACTTTTTAAGTTGTTGTTTTTGTTGATATTTGGGGGGCACATCTGACAATGCTTAGGGGTTTCTCTTAGCTGTGCACTAAAGAATTGCTCATGGCAAAGGGAACACCAAATAAAGGATGTTGGGAGGATCCTCCCAGGATGGGAGAAGCATGCTGAAAGTAGACTATAGACCAAACATGATTGCCACTCAATGCCTCTTTTGCAAACCACAACACCCAAGAGGAGAGAGAGAACAAAAGGGAATGCCCTGCCACAGAGGCAGGGTGGGATGGGGGGGATGGGGGGTGGGAGGGATACTGGGATCCATGGTGGTAGGAAATGGGCACTGGTGGAGGGATGGGTATTTGATCATTGTATAATTGAAACCCAAGTGCAAAAATTTGTAAGTCTACAACTGTACCTCATGATATCTCACTAATAAAAATTTAAAAAAAAAAAAAGAATTACTCATGGCAGACTCGGGAACCATATGGAATACCAGGGACTGAACCCATGCACAAGGCAAGTACCCTACCTGCTAAACTATCTCTCCAGCCCCAATATATCAAAATGTTTTAAATACCTCCGCCCTTGAATAAAAACCAAAGCTCAGTAAAAGGCAAGTTTCAAAACGAAATTATCTCTATAAACTGAAACTAATAAAGAAATATTAAGCATAACAAGTATCACAAATATGTGTACTTGTAAGAGATAGTGTGTTAGAAAACTCATTCTTCATTTTAGGATAACCATACCATACATTTGTTATGTTCAAAACTACACTGAGAACATATATGACAATTTTCTTTTAAAGTTTAAAGGAAAATTTTTCCTAATAAGATAGTTTGCTTTGCATAGTCAAAACAAATCATCCAGACCATACCAAACTGTCTGGATGCGCACAGTAACTCATCTCATCTCAGAAGTTAAACATGGTCAGGTCTGGCTAGTATTTGGATGAAAAATAAATAAAATATTATGTTTATTACATGCACATATAAACGCACTATACAGTTTTCTTTTTACCCTGAACAGAAAGCTCCAAAACTAACTACAAATGGTCTTCAAGTTATACTATGAAACTATTTTTCAATACTAGTTAAAGGAATATTAATCATTTTTTCTTTTTAGTGTTTTTCTTTTTTCATTTTTTTTTTTTTTTTTTTTTTTTTTTTTGCTGTTTTGGGCCAGATCCTGCTACACTCATCCCTGGATCCACATGCAGTGAGGGTAAGCCAGAGGAGTATAGTGGGTAGACCATATGCAAGAAACGTGTCCTTTCAAACTTAATGGTCAACTAATATAAATGTACTTTTGAATTAAGAATCAAGTTCAAAATATTTTAAAATAATTTAAAACAAAATTACTTCAAGGCAAGCAGAAATATAAGATCAAATTCAAGTCAAAATCAATATGGAGGGGGCCACAGTGGGTAGGGCGTTTGCCTTGCACGCAGCCAACCCAGGTTCGATTCCCAGCATCCCATATGGTCCCCTAAGCACTGCCAGGAGTAATTCCTGAGTGCAGAGCCAGAAGAAACACCTGTGCATTGTCGGTTGTGACCCAAAAAGAAAAAAAAATCAATATGGAAAACAATTTTAGGAATTAAAAAATGTATGTAAAAAAAAGTATGTAAAAAATGTAAAAAAAAAAAACCATGCTATTTAACCTCTACCTCCAAACCTATACTCTCAGAGTTCAGATTCACCTAAAATAGTCCTTTTGGGAAAAAATTAACATTTATTGTATGTCTGAGATTAAGTTAAGTACTTCAGTTACATAAAGGACCCACATCTTTTAAAAGCAGACTAAAAATCTAACTTTAATATGAAAGCTAAATTTAATTTTCAGTAACTCTTTCAATGTCATACCATTAGACTAACATCACAAATTTATTCATCTAATTTACACCCTAAAGTTGATGTATTAAATAGCACTGTAGCACTGTCTTCCCATTGTTCATCCATTTGCTCGAGTGGGCACCAGTAACATCTCACAAATTGTGAGACTTGTTGTTACTGTTTTTTGGCATATTGAATACGTCACGGGTAGCTTGCCAGGCTTTGCCGCACAGGCGAGATACTCTCGGTAGCTTAATAAACAAACACTAAATCCCTTCTCTCCTCTTCAGGAATCTTTTATACTGCAATACTACCAAGCTATTCTGACTGCTGCCTGTTTTAAAAATCCCCAGATACTGCTTCCAGAGGCCAAAGAGAGAACTCAATGGGCTGAGAACATTCTTCGCATGCAGGAGGCCTAGCTCCAATTCCTATCACCACATGGTCCTCTGAGCACAGCTGAGGGAAATCCCTAAGCAGAGTCAGAAGCCTCTGAGCACCACAGGTTGTGGCTTCCCAAAAAGTAAACAAATACAAGTCACTATTACATTCTCCTAGCCTAATGATAGGTCATTCATTTCAGCAAAGAGCAAGAAGAAATAGTACAAGAATAAAAATACCCAAACCAAAAAGAAAATGTATGTATATCAAGTAAATCCAGAAACATCAGACCAACTGCACACCAACTTCTCTGACTCCCAAGACCACATTCTATAGAAATTTTGTATTTCTGTGCTCAGCACCAAAAAAAAAAAGAAAGAAAGAAAGAAAGAAAGAAAGAAAGAAAGAAAGAAAGAAAAAGAAAAAGGTTTCAGCAGCAATGCTCTTTTTACTTGGTAGCCATTGCAGAGTGTACGTGAGCCCAGTTGGCAGTACTGGGACAGCTCTGTGTCAAAAGACATTCTACACACATACACACACACACACACACATACACACACACACACACACACAAAGAACACATTCTACTCTAGATAAAACCAACTTTGAAAAAAAAAAGTCAGGGACTGAAAGAATTGTGGTGACAACTAATCTCACCCAAGGGTCACAACCCACCACTAAAGGAAGAATGTCTGGGAACTAAGGGCAACAAGCTCCTTTCTTAAGCATCAGTACTATATAACCTATATATATTTAGCAAAGCCAAGTTAGAATTTTAAAAGTAAATAAATCCTTCCCTTTGTTAAAGGGCCTCACACAGAAATCAATCTAGCCAAGAATGTTTACGTTACAAATGTTATTTAGTCCCACAAGGCCTAAGGCAAGTTAATCAAAATAAAAATTACAGAACTTCCCCCCTGCACAAATCAAGTCCATAACAAGTGAATTAGAGAAATCAATTTCAAAAGGAAAACTAGAAAACAGTAGACAATTAACAAAGAGGTTTGTCAGACATTTTTACGAAATCATTTCAAGCTAAAATAATTATGAAACAGATATGAAACTATTTTAAAATTACAAGGAAAGAAAGCCAACATAGAAAATGGGATAGGAGAAAGGAAGGGTTTTCCCAGCTGCTTTAAAGAAGACCCAAGGGCCAGGGATGTAGCTCAAGTATTAGAGCACAGGTTTGCCAGGGTGAAGCCCTGAACTGGATCTCTGAAACCACATGTCCAGCTTCAACACCGACAATATGACCGGAAGTAACCACCTCAACATGTGGCCCCCATAAAAATTATAAATGAACAAATAATAAAGATTGACAATATTTCCCATAGTAGAATCCCCAGGCAAATCCACTAAATTTCAACCCAATACTGCACTTAAAAAAAACGTAAATATGTGTAGTATATGTCCATTCATATTTATGCATTTATTTTAATATATAAATGAAGGCAAAAGAATTTTAACCAGGAATATATGCCTATGTATAATATCACAAGACTATACTTGCAATCAAAGCTATTGAGATGAATAGTTCTAGAAGGGATCAAATAATTCCTGCATTTACAAAAGGATTTGTTTCTTTATATGACAAAAACAACAACAAACAAGCAATTAATAGTATACAAAGATTAACCATTGGATGGTAAAAAACTTCACGTCGGATACTTTTTATGGAATATAGAAAATAACCTTTTATGCCATTTTAAGATGATCAAGTCATAATTTTTGAGGTAATTAAAGAAAATACCAGATAGTATATGAAATAAAAATATTCTTCATAGAATCTTCTTTTATCAAAAAGGAAGTAAAGCTAATTTCTGAAGTAGAGACCTGAAAAAAGTAACTCTAACACAGAGAGTTCCACGAGGCTTTGTACTATAATCCTTTATGTTCTTAAAGCTTAAGAAAAAATTAGTCAAAGAGCCCGGCAAGCTACCGAGAGTATTCGATATGCCAGACACAGTAACAACAAAGTCTCCAGTGGAGACGTTACTGGGCCCGCTCGAGCAAATCGACGATCAACGGGAGGGCCTTTACCTTTTTTAGTTAAAGACTAGTGTTAAAAATGCTTTCATTCCTGAACTTTTACACGCAGCAAAGCAAAAGCGCATCTTCAATGATAAACTTTGTTTCTTCTCCACTGGAAAAACGACAGGATTACTTTTATCAGGTTTGTCATCAACAAGTTTCAAACTTCTCACTTGTAAAATATACCACGGACAAAATGAAAATGGAAAAAGGAAAAAGAATATCTGCATTCCTTCTGGAAGAGATTACTAGTATATCCTTTTTTTTTTTTTAAAGAATCAATAGATATCCTAGAGAAAATGACCAAGGCTAGCTGAAAGTGGAAACATGAAGTACACCTTCTTGCTTCACAGAATGATAAGAACCACAAGTGACTGGGGACCAGAGTAATAGTAAAATGAGTCAGGCAGCTTGCGTTGGATGCAGCCAACCCAGGTTTAATCCCCAGCACTCCATATGGTCTCCTGACATCCCCTCTGAGTTCTTATCCCGGAGCTAGGAGTAAGTCCGGAGCACCACCAGGTGTCCCCCTCCCCCCCAAAAAAATTAGGAAAAAAAAAAAGCTCAAATGACTCATTCAAAACCAAAAAACACTCCCCATGAACAAAGGAATTGTCTATTTATCATTAAAGGCCATATTACCATATTATAAGATATACTGAGAAACTTTAATGAAACCAATTTGACTTAAATTTCAAAAGACAAGTAGCATTGCAAATCATTGCTACTACAATATTCTTAATGACAAACGTGAATGTTTCTAGAGTTTCAAAGGCTTTAGAGATAAAAATACTAAAAGAAAACTCTAAGTACCTCTAACATATCTGTGTATGCATAGCTAGCTGTAAACAAATCCCTTTCTCTCCTAACCCATAGCACTTGCCAACATGCCTTTGTTCACTGATACCTACAAATATCAAACTAACAATTATAAAAATATTCATAAATTAATCATGACATATTGCTTACACAATTAACTATCAAAAGTAACTATATCAAAGGTGCAATTTAGCTCATTAAAGAAAGGGAATGTTTTAAAATCTCAGACTTCAAATTACATCAAGAAAAGTACTCAGAAAATGGAAAATCCTCAGGCTGCAGATGTGGCTCAAAGATAGAATTCTTGCCTTAACATGCACGAGGCCCTGGTTTTGATTCCTGGCACCACACGGGCTCCTGGGCACCTCTAGGGTCGTGGCATTCCCCTCTGAACACCCCTGGAAACAATCCCCACTGAGCACCTCGAGGAGCAATCCCCAAATACTAAGAGTGGAACTCTAAGTAGCTCCCAAGCACTGCCAGCTGTAGCTGGGGTACCAAACACAAAGGAAAACCTCTTTAAAGCCCAGACAGAAAACATCAAAGTTAATCAGCATTTACTGAACATCCACAGAGTAAAACAACAGACCAGTAAATAATTCACTGCTCTATTTAAAAAAAAAAAAAATTAAACTCCTCTTTAAGTCAGGAGTTGCCATAAAGAAGGACTTAAATGACAAGAAGCAATTAAGAGACTACACGAAGAGAAACCTGTGTTTGATAGAATACTTGTAATATTATCAGCCAAAATCCAAGACCTACTTGCTTCATGGCAGTCTCTCCAATTTTGTCTGAATGTTTGCGGATACTTTCCAGAAAGTCTTTGAGATCAGACATAGACACATCCTTAATCTCTTCTCGGAGCTTGGGGATGTTGTCCACCATCACCTTGCAGAATCGATAGTGGCTTACTTGAGGCAGATAGGTATGCTCGAGATGTTCCAGAGTCTTCAGGGCAGGGTAATGCCTATAAGAGAAATTATATCACCTTGAGCTCAATTCAGTTCTTCTTAAACTCACCAATCTATTACTTAGGCAAAGGGTCTAATCTAAATTAGTTTTCACTACAAAAAATAAATCTATTACTAAGTTTTAATTTAAAAATCAACATGAAAACGTTACAACATTAGAATTTTGATATTAATTAAGTAATTTATAATTAGTAAAGATTTTATCTCAAGAATCAGATAACTTTGAAAAATCTAACAATTCATTACATAAAGGACAACAGGGAGCACAAAAGTTTGTAAGTCTACAACTGTACCTCATGGTGTTTCACTAATAAAAAATATATATTAAATTAAAATATTAAGAATAAAAAAATAAATAAAGACAATACGATATACCCCATTAATTTATAAAAAAAAAAAAGAAGAAGAAGAACAGGGGAGTGGAAAAGATAGTATAGTAGGTATGGTGTTTGCCTTGCACACGGCAGACCCAGGCTCAATCCCAGGCATCCCATATAATACCCCTGAGTGCCACCAGGAATGATTCCTGAGTGTTGAACCAGAAGGAAACCCTGAGCAATGCCGGGTGTGACCCCAAAAACAAAACAAACAAAAAAAGAACAACAAGGGATATTCTTGATAACCTTTCAGTATCAATATTGCAAACTATAATACCCAAAAGGAGGGAGAGAGAGAGAGAGAGAGAGAGAGAGAGAGAGAGAGAGAGAGAAAGACAGAGAGAGACAGAGAGAGACAGAGAGTGAGAGAGAGAGAGAGAGAGAGACAGAAAGACAGAGAGAGACAGAGAGAGACAGAGAGTGAGAGAGAGACAGAGAGAGAGAGAGAGAGAGAGAGAGAGAGAAGCACCTGCCAAAGAGGCAGGCAAGGGGTGGGGAGTAATGGGAGGGAACTTGGGAATACTGGTGCCTGGAAATGTACACTGGTGGAGGGCTGCGTTTTGGAATACTATAAGACTGAAATTCAATCATGAATGGCTTTGTAATGCTCTAAAAATAATAATAATAATAATAATAGAAAAAATTTTAAAAGGACAGAAAAAAATCAAAATCACCTCAAAGTTGGAATAACCTTACTATAAAATGAAATACTCAAGGCTAGACAATGGGTACTTACCAGATCATCTAGCCAAAATAGAGAAATGAAAACTAAATAAAAATTATCCCAAACAGTTATTTCAAAGTTCTGGAAATTGACCAAAGGAAAACAACAAGTTGAGAAGTGTTTAACTCATGAAAACTCCTAACAGTGGGGACTCCATGGTGTCCTAAAGTAGGAATACTTCCATTACCCCCTCTTGATACGATTGGCCATGAAAATCGGCAGTTCCTTGCCTTTGGAGCTAGCATGACCAAGGGTCCTGGGTGCAGTTTCAGGAAGGAGTGTGCACGTTTTACAATGTCTGAGGTCATGGGTTCCACTCTTGGCACAGCAAGAAAAAAGGAAGCACCAAATAGAGCGGGTATTTTTAGTACAAGTAGAAATTCAGTTTTAAAAAAGAGAAGAAAAAGAAAAGTAAAATAAGGAACAGTCTTCAACTCAACTGGTCTCAAATTAGTTTGGATTGGGACAAATGGCAGAAGGTCTAGCCAGAAATTTAACAGGGAGGTCTGGAAAGATGAGGTCACTGCTGACAAGCTCTTTGCATTGACTGAGGCTGGGCACGCACACATGGGGCATGGGAAAGGGCCAGAACACTCCTCCACACATCCCTAGGTAACGCCTCCACACATCCACACATCCTTAGGCAACTAGGGGGCTGCAAGCACACACACACAGGAGGGCTGGCACAAAGCAGAAACTCAAATACACTTGAAAAGTAAACAAATTTTTAATGCGCTCCCTATACTACCCACAAATCCACTGAAAAAGCGGAACCTCATCAGTTCAGATTTGTATAAAGTCAACCAAACAACCAACCATTAGCTGATGTCCATCCCTTTAAAAATGAAATTAAAATACATTGCCACACAAAGATTAAAACAATCCTTATGGTAGATCTAACTTAAAAGAAATGCTAAAAGAAGCCAGAAAGAAAACATCAGCAGACAGTAACTTGACTTCACAGAAAAAATGAGGAGCATCAAAAATAGTAAATGCATGACAAATATAAAAAACTAAATAAACATATCATTCTGCCTTCTGTTAAAACGTAAGTAAGATTTCTGGTTTTACTACCATTGAAGTAACATAGTTACAATAGTATTAATGTTTATGCCTTTGACACACTAAAGCTACTGAGCCTCCATCACCAAAGTGCCAAATACCCTCTACCACTGACCTCAGGACACTTCTAGTCTTCACTTGCTCTCCAAATTCCCTCCCTCCAAACCTTTGTCAAAGTCCAAAGGTTTGTTTTCATTGGGCACAGTCAATTCCCTTGCTTTGTTTCTGAATATCATAGATGAGTGAGGTCATCCAGTATTTGTCCTTCTCCCTCAGAATTATTTCCCTTAGCAAGAGTCCCTCTAATTCTACCCAATTGGAGAAAAGGCCAAGATTTCATATTTACTTACATTTTTTCTCATATTTTCTTACATGGGCTGGAGCGATAGCACAGCGGTAGGGCGTTCGCCTTACAAGTGGCCAACATGGCCGACCCGAGTTCGATTCCTCCGCCCCTCTCGGAGAGCCCGGCAAGCTACCGAGAGTATCTCGCCCGCACGGCAGAGCCTGGCAAACTACCCGTGACGTATTCGATATGCCAAACACAGTAACAACAAGTCTCATGATGGAGACGTTACTGGGCCCGCTCAAGCAAATCGATGAACAACAGGAGGACAGTGACAGTGACAATGATTTTCTTACATAACTCCATTGTATATGTGGATCACAATTTCTTTATACACTTTTCTTTGGACGTTTGGGATGTTTCTGTATCCTATCAATTGTATTAACCAGGGAAGGGGAAGGAAGGGAAGGGAAAAGCCAGGGGAGGAGGAGGAAGGTAAGATCCAGCTATGTGATTTACAATAATAATAATAATAACAATAACAATAATAAAAACCTATTTCAGATTGAGAACAACAAATTGGTTAAAGTAAAATATTGACTAAAATATGCCCACTTATTATCTAGTTCTTACTCTGGAGAACCTGGCAGGCTACCGAAAGTATCCTGCCCACACGCAGAGTCTAGCAAACTCCCCATGGCGTATTCAATATGCCAAAAAACAGTAACATAATGGGTCTCATTCTCCTGACCCTGAAAGAGCCTCAAATGTGGCACTTTCTAAAATCTCAGGATTAGAATGAAGGAGACGTTACTGGTACCTGCTCGAGGAAATCAATGATCAACAGGATCACAGTGTGCCACAGTGTGTCATGCCCATCCACCCAAAAAAAAAAAAAAAGGTCAAACAGATAGCATGAGGATTAAGGGATGGCATTGTACTTGCCAGCCCTCGTTCAAATCCTGCCACCAATACAGTCCCCCAAGCACTACCTGGAGTGATCTCTGAGCACATAGTCAGAAATAAGTTTTGAGCACTGCCAGGTGTGCCAGGACCCCACTTCACACACACAAAGGAAAAACAAAATAGTTCAGGAATGGCTAAATTAATATCAGACAACCATTATTTTTGTAACACAAGCAGTCATTTTACATATAATAAAAGAGGGGTCACAGAGATAATACAGTGGTCAACAAGCAGCCAATCCCAGTTAAAACCCCAGTCCAATTCCCAGCATGCGTGTGCATCTTCAAGCAATACCATGAATTATCTCTGAGCACAGAAAAAAGAGTAAGCCATATGGGCTGGAGTGATAGCACAGCGGTTAGGGCGTTTGCCTTGCACGCGGCGGACCTGGGTTCAATTCCCAGCATCCCATATGGTTCCCCGAGCACTGCCAGGAGTAATTCCTGAGTGTAGAGCCAGGAGTAATCCCTGAGCATCGCCGGGTATGACCCAAAAAGCAAAAAAGAAAAAAAAGAAGAGAAAGCCATAAGTACTACGGGATGTGCTCTGCACCCAAAAAACTGTCACTGTCACTATACTCCCGTCGTTCATCGATTTTCTGGAGCAGGCCCAGTAACGTCTCCATCGTGAGACTTTGTTGTTATTGTGTTTGGCATATCGAATAAGTCACGGGTAGCTTGCCAGGCTTTGCCGTGCGGGCGAGATACTCTCTGTAGCTTGCCTGTAGCTTGCCGGGCTCTCTGAGAGGGGCGGAGGAATCGAAATCCAGTCGGCCATGTTGGTTGTGTGCAAGGCAAAGGCCCTACCCGCTGTGCAATCGCTCTAGCTCACCCAAAAAAATATCATAATAATAATGGTGATAATGACAAATAATTTTGTATCCAATAAATATCAAAGCTTCCATAATACTAAAATAACAAATAAAACTAAGATTGGCAAGGCTCAGTATGAAAAATAAGTTATGCATGAAAGCAACATAATTTTAAAAAGAAAAGAAGAAATAACCTGATAAAAAATTACACTGCACTGCACCATCCTTCCATTGTTCATCGAGGTGCTCGAGTGGGCCCAGTAACGTCTCTTTTGTGAGACTTGTTGTTACTGTGTTTGGCATATCAAATACGTCATGGGTAGCTTGCCAGGCTTTGCCGAGCAAGCGCGATACTCCGGTAGCTTGCCGGGCTCTCCGAGAGGGGCGGAGGAATCAGACCCAGCTAGGCCGGGCCGGCTGCGTGCAAGGCAAACATCCGGCCCCAATAAAAATTAAGCATAACTAATAGACATAGAAAGATTGCATTCATGGGGAACATAAAGTAACAAAATAGGAGACTAACACCCAAAAATGGCCAAGATTAGTACCAGGAATTTTACTCCATGGCTTGGAGGCCAACCACACATGCTAGGGGAAAAGGGAGCTCAGATAGAGAAGGGAACACCAAATAAAGGTGTTGGGAGGTTCCTCCCAGGATGGGAGAAGCATGCTGAAAGTAGACTATGGACTGAACATGATTGTCACCCATTGCCTCTTTTGCAAACCACAACACCCAATAAGAGAGAGAGAACAAAAGGGAATGCCCTGCCACAGAGGCAGGGTGGGATGGGGGGGATAGGGGGTAGGAGGGATACTGGGATCCGTGGTGGTGGGAAATGGGCACTGGTGGAGGGATGGGTATTTGATCATTGTATAATTGAAACCCAAGCACAAAAATGAGTAAGTCTGCAACTGTACCTCATGATGTCTCACTATTAAAAATTAATTTAAAAAATAAATAAATAAAAATTTAAAAAATTTAAAAATAATAATAAAAAATTAAACATAACTAGTAAACAAGATTTGGTTTCTGTGGCAAATTTTTGGGGGTTGGGGGCGTGAGGATAGGAGTTTGGGCCAAACCCACCAGTGCTCCAAGTTTACTCCTGGCTCTGTGCTCAAGGATCACTCTTGGCACTGCTGGGACTCAAACCCAGGCCAGCCATGTGCAAGGTAAGAACCTCCCTAATGTACTGTCATTTCAGCCCAAGGTTTTTGTGTATTTTTTTAATTGAGATTTTGTGGTTTGTAACACTATTAATAATGGTTTCTCACGTACAAAATTCCAATACCACAACAATAAACAGTGTATGCAAGATTTGTGTTTTTTTTTTTAAATAGCAATGAGCAAAGAAAAGTCACAAAAGGACACAAAAAGCCAAAAGACCAACATGTGGAAAAAAAATTTGAAGTGCTCTATGAAGAAGTGTAAATCTAAATCATGATTTAATGGAATACTTCTTCACTATTTAAAAAAAAAAGATGACATACACCCATTGCCTCTTTTGCAAACCACAACACCCAATAAGAGAGAGAGAACAAAAGGGAATGCTCTGCCACAGAAACAATGTGGGATGGGGAGATGGGGGTTGGGAGGGATACTGGGATCCGTGGTGGTGGGAAACGGGCACTGGTGGAGGGATGGGTATTTGATCATTGTATAATTGAAACCGAAAAATAAAATAAAATAAGTAAATAAATAAAAAGATGATATATTGCCATTGTAAGAGAAACCTAGGTAATTATGCTGTATAAAACAAGTCAGAAAGCAAAACAGAGAACTAAATATTTGGATTATGCATAACCAAAGAAAATGAGCTAATCACAATAATAAATAATTTGGACTCCGGGAAAAAAATAAGATGTGTATCAGTGGGGGTATGGGAAGAAGTGCACAAAAAAAGGGTAGAAGGTAGTGGAATAAGAACATTGGGAACGAACAAGACATTAATGCATATGGTGAGACTTAACCACATATAGAAGTGTGAAGCTATACTTCCAAAAGCTAGAGAGTAAGGCAAATCAATGGGAATTCAAAAAAAAATTAATTAAAAAAAAATGTTGTCACTGAAACTGAGACTTATTAAAAGATAACATGTATTTATTTCCAGAGGCTTAATAAATAAAAATTCACAGCCTTCTAGCAAAGAAATTTGAATTAATATGTTTCAATGAAAAATTTCAGCAAGATACACAGCTACATTAAAAAAATGTAGAATGTGGCTTCAAAACAAAAATAAACAAATAAATAAAATAATGTATAAAATTATGTATGTATCCTGAATTGTAGTTATTAATATTATCAAATAAAATAAAATACTCCAGTGAGCTGGGCAGTGGTAGTATACTTGTCTTGTATATGTGTAGGCCCCAGGTTCAGTTCCCAATATCAAAAAAAAAAAAATGATATCTAATAATAAAGACTTGACTTAACCCATTGCATGCCCTTGCAGTTAAAGATCAACAAAATAGAAAAATGTTTACATTACTGTTTAGTAAAAATGGTTTCCCAAAACAGAACTTACTGCTGTTCTGTTGCAAGAGATCCAGACTTACTCTCTGGCATCACCTGGTCCCCGGGTCACCACCAGGAGTCACCCCCCCAAGCACACAGGTGGCCACTGAGTATTACCAGGTGTGGCCCCTGAAAAAAAAAGAAGCAAAACAAAGGGGACTGGAGAGATAGCTTAATAGGCTAAAGGAATGCTTGGCATGTAGGTGGCCCAGGTTCAATCCCTGGTACTGCCTGGAGTGACCCCCAAGCACTGAGTCAGGAGCAAACACAGGCCCACTGGCTATAGAGCAAAAATAAGCAAACAAAAACTACAGATAGAAGTATAATATTTTAATTATAAAAATGTGCACATGAAAAAAACTATGAATATATGCACATCTATAGATGACTAAATATATACGCACATAAGTACACACAAAAGGAACAGAAAAACATAAAAATGTTATAATAATGTTTTTCCTTTGGCGAGTAATGTATGGGTTGATAATTTTCTCCTTTTTGTTTTTAATTTCCAATTTCCACCATGATATATTTAATGTAGAGAAAATTTAACTCCAATCCTAGAAATGAAAAATAGCTCTATTTTATTTTAAGAATGAATCTCACAGTTGATTCTTAAGCTCTTCTTGCTCCAGTACACTTAGTCCCATAAAAATTAGAGATTGGTTTTACTTATTTTCTATTTAGGTTTTCCCCCTGATGTGTTCCAAAAATCAAAATCTTACTCCAAATAAAAGCATGGAAGTAAATCTATTTCCCCTAAATTGAGAAACAAAAGTACAAATATAGCTTAATACAAAATGGTTTTATTAAAATTTTACAGACTCAAAAACAGTTCAACTCACAGCGTAAAGTGTAAACAGAATGGTGTTTATACTACAATTAGGTATCAAGAACTATGCACCATAAAATGCAGTTTCTCTGGAGAGAAACTTTAGAATGAATAGAAAGCCAGAAATTAAGCCAAAAAGATAAACACGCTTTGGGGTTTAGTTATATTTTAGAACATTGTTTATAGAATGAGAAAAATCCAGCAAGCTTGCCTGGGGACGCGAGGCACATTCTCTGATGAGACACGCGGCTGCATGCTGAAAACATCTGGTCTGTCAAAGAGCTTCACATTTTTCAAGGCTAATTAGTATAAAAACCAGTGAATCCTAGCAAAGAATGTCACCTTATTTTCCCATTGTTCTTTACCAAGCATATTCATGCTCAAACTAAAACAGATCACTAATATTATTCAAATGTCTGACGCATTTCAATATCAGTGACAGGTTAGAGAAAGACCACCACTTAAACACCTGTATAGCAGACACCAAAAGAAAAAAAAAATAGGCTTCCAGACATGACGGAAATCTAAAACAAAATTTTGACATTACTTTTGACAACCTCTAAACATTTTTAAAACGGAATCAAAGTCCTGTTTCATTTGCATGCGTCCTAGCTCTCCCCTGCTCCCCTAATGCAGTCTCCATTGAGCAGCGGAAGAAAAGGAAATAAAAGCAGGAAACAAAGAGGACGATGATAGGAAAAGAGAGCTAAAGCAATCCTACCAGTTAGTGTGGTCAAAATAACTCAGACACAGTTGCTGTCACAAAAGAGGACGGCTGGTGCCAGGCAAATTAACTTTGGCACTTTCTTGCCATAATATGGAACTCTTTCACATTGATTTTTTTTAAATGTTTTTGTTGTTGTTGTTTGGGGGGGGCCACACCCAGCTGTGTTCAGGATATACTCCTGGCACTGTGCTTCAGGATCATTCCTGACAAGGCCATATGTGTTGCTGGGGTTGAAACCTGGTGAGCTACATGTATGGCAAATACATAACCTCTATAATATCTCTCAGTCATGATGGGTTTTCGTGTTTCTCTATTTGGTTGGTTTTTTTTTTCTGGGGATAGGCAGCCACACCAGTGGTACTCAGGGCGTACTCATGGCTCTGCATGCAGGGATCACTCTTGGTAGGGTTTGGGGACCATATGGGCTACCAACAAATCGAACCTCTTCAGCCCCTGATTTTTTTTAGTTCTAATAAATGGTTATGAAAATATATTATAGTTACCCATATTTTTTACAGTATTATAAGAATATGAGGAAAATGTTTACCACAAGAAATACTGGTACCTTTACTAGTCAAAGAACATCATTAAAAAACATTTAATCCCTTCTATGTGCCAGAGATAAAAAGAAAGTCAATTAACTTTCCTTGGGGAACATAAAACCCACAGTATAATTAGTGTGTACAGCTTAAAAACAATAATAATGAGAATTCTAATCATGAAGGAGTAATGAGAACCCGACAAGGACTCCCACGTTTAAGGAGCAGAAAACCCTGGCTGAAACAGATAAAACAACTGCCTTCAGAGAGCAGATAGCAGGTGTGACAGAGCTAGAACCTCAGCAAAAAGGAAAACAAACAGGGTGAGGTTAGTCTTTATCGGTGTTACACACCTAAAGAGAAGTCCAGATCATGTTAAACCTAGACAAAATCAGAGCCCAGCAGCATGATCAATTAGAGACTAGAGAGGGAGAGGGGGAGGAGGAGGAGGGGGGGGAGGAGGAGGAGGGAGAGGAGGGGGAGGGGGAGGAGGGGGAGGGGGAGGAGGGGGGGAGGAGGAGGAGGAGGAGGAGGAGGAGGAGGAGGAGGAGAACAACAACAACAACTGCAGAAATCTTCACAGGAGCTCCCTGAGTTTTTGCTAAGTACTAGGTCAGGCTCAGGAAAAGTGAAACTCCAAGTGGACAAGCTAAAAGAAGGGAGGAAGAGACGAAATGAGGAGCAGGACCAAGACACCGAGATACCACAAAGACAGACACTTCCAAGAGCTCAGGGAAGGCTGTGAAATATTGACAGTGAAGAGCCAAAGTGAAAAGTTCCTAGGGATTCCTAAGATATTCAGAATAGAGAAAGACCACTCTAAAATACCCCTGGAATAAAGGGGTGGGGTGTTTAGCGTTAAAAAGGGGCTGAAGTAATAGACTAATCAGCAAACAACTATATTTCAAAACATACACCGACATTTCTTCTCCAAGAAAAAAAAGCACCCCCGCCCATAAAATCCAAGTAATAATCCTCATAATATAATGTTTATTATCCAGTCAAAAGTTACTAGACAAGGGGCCAGAAAAAAAAAAAAAAGGCCAGCAGTTGAGGCCCGTGTCTTGCACACAGTCAACCCAGTTCAAATCCCAGGTTCAAATCCCTGGTACCAATTATGGTCCCATGAGCCTGCCAGGAGTGGTGCTAAGCACAGGGTGAAAAATAAGCTCAAGAACAGTCCGGGGTGGAACAAAAAACAAAAACAAACAAACAAAAGTTACCAGACGGAATTAAAAAACTGGCATATAACTAAAAACAATACTATTGGTAGACTCGAAGAAATCTAAACTGCCAGAAGTGAGAAAGATTACAAAGAACATGAAAACTATTATTAAAGATAAATCTATACTTTTATTTTTAAAAGAGAAAAAAAAAGTAAATACTGTTTTGTCTTATTTCTGTTTTGGGGACACACCCAGCAATGCTCAGGGGTTACTTCTGACTATGTACTCAGGAATTACTCCTGGCAGTGCTCAAGGTACCATTATGGGCTGTGGGGATCAAACTCAGTTGGTCACATACAAGGCAAGCACCTATCCACTGTACTACCACTTCTACCCCAGAATCAAACATTTTTAAAAGACGGAATCGCCTAAAGTTAAAAAACATCATTATTGCCAAAGAGACAGTACAGTGAGTAAGACACTTGCCTCATACACAGACAACTCAGGGTCTGATCCCCAGCATACACAGTCCCCCACACACTGTCAGGAGTGGTCCCAGAGCCAAAAGTAAGCCCTGAGCACTGCCAGACATGATCCCAAAACTGGGGGGGAAATATTGCATGCCAAAGACATAGTATAAAGGGTTAAGATGCTTCCCTTAAGCCACAGACCGTTGTTTGAATCCCCAACATCTCATCTGGGTCTCCGAAACACGAACCAGGGTCACTCCTGAACACAGTCAGGAATAGTCCCTGGGCCCTGAACATTCAGGTGTGGCCCCAAATCCAGGTTGTGTATGTGTGTGTGTGTGTGTGTGTGAGAGAGAGAGAGAGAGAGAGAGAGAGAGAGAGAGAGAGAGAGAGAGAGAGAGAGAGAGAGATTAAGTTGTAATTTATATATACAATAGAATTGCAGCTATAAAGGTAGATGCAATCTTGGGCCAGAGTTCTTGCTCAGTATCACAGCACTTGTCTTGCAAATGTGAGGATCTGGATTCAATACCTAGCATAACAAAAAGAAACAAACAAACAAAAAAAGCCATTTGAAACAACAAGGTTAGAACTGGGGGTGGGGGGGAGATGAAGATGAAGGCCTAGAGAACTGGAGAGGATTATGCTAAGCAAAGTCAGAGGAATAAAGACAAATATTGAATGACCTCAAAACTATGTGGAATATAAAGAAACAAACCAAAGGAACAGAAAAAAATACAAACCAACTATTGAACTAGAAAATCATACAGAAGAGCTATGGGCCAGAAGTAGAGCAGTTAGGACACAAGCCTCGTATGCACCTCAGCTCAATCCCTAACAGTACCAAGTTATAGCTCTGGAGCTCAGAATTGCCACAGAGTCTGCGCAGCACAATATCCTATGGCTCGAAGCACTGAACTGGGGAGTAGCCCCCAGACCCCCAAGCATCACTTGACAGGCCTCCCACAAAAGGTAAAGACTGAAATAAAGGAGCACATCCATACTGACTGGGCAGAGAGGGACTGAGCATGGGGGAGAAAAGACCTAGTAAAGATGATGTCCATGTGGCAGGGCATCCTGGCATGGCATAGCAGAGCCAGACAAAGATGAAGCGGGGGCAAATAAGTAAATACAGGAAGAGCAATGAGTTATTGATAACACAACAGTAACCAAACGGGACATCAACAGAGACAACACAAATCAAATTTGTGTGTTACCAACAAGAGTTTAATTTAAAAAAAAAAATTTAAAAAAAGCACTACCTACATGATTTTCCAGTCAAAGACATACTATGTACATCTATTCATTAGGATATGTCAGTAAAGGGCTGGAGCGATAGCACAGTGGGTAGGGCGTTTGCCTTGCAAACAGCCAACATGGCCGACCCGAGATCAATTCCTCCACCCCTCTCGGAGAGCCCGGCAAGCTACCGAGAGTATCTCGCCTGCACGGCAAAGCCTGGCAAGCTACTCGTGCCATATTCGACATGCCAAACACAGTAACAAGTCACACAATGTTACTGGGCCTGCTTGACCAAATCAATGAACAACAGGAGGACAGTGATACAGTGATGTCAGTAAAATCGAAACTGAGGGGTGTTCTACATATTTTGCCTATAGCTAGCCTACAAACTTCAAAAGTGAAAGACTAATGACATTTCCCAGATACAAGAAGACTTAAAAGAGATATGTACGTCAAATCAACACGATTTAAAATAGTGTTTTGTTTCTCTTTTTCTTTTTATTTTCTCTGCTACAGAAAATATGATAGAGAAAACTAGAAAATTCTGAACTGGATGTGAGTATTAGATGTCTAACTTATCAAAGCTGTGCATACTAAACTTGAGAACACTTAGAAACAAAAGTTTTAGGGCAAGGTATCTCATGGTGGCATGTGCTAGACTTTTAGTTTGATCCTTAGTACCCCATGAGCCCTGGAGCACCAGAAGGTGCAGCCCTGTGGCCCCCAAGGAGAGAGGGGTCTAACCAACACCCACTACTCCAAGAATCAGAAAGCAAGGTCTCAGGCTCCCTCCCCAGGCACCAGTGGGGGGTAACCCCCTATAATAAAATTAAAGTTTTAAAAAATTTAAAAAATTAAAATAATACAATCAATTTGACTATAACAAAATCAATAGCTACTATATAACAAAACACTAATTTTACAAAGCTAATTGATAAGTCCTGATTCAAAAGAAAAAGATATATTGGCAGTATATAACCAGAAAAGATATCCATAGTTTGTAATAAATTCCAGTGAATGAAATAAATAAATTTCAGTGAATGAAATAAATAAATTTCAGTGAATGAAAATAGAAAACAGGATCCAAGAGGAAAAATGAGGAAAAATTTATGAAAGAAAACTTGTGTTCAAACACCAGTTTCTTTGTAGTAGAAGAAATGACAAATCAGAACAATGATCTATCATTTCACAATCAAAAAAAAAACAAGAAGTCTAGTAAGACAGATGGTCACAAGTGATGGAGTAACAAAACCATCCATAAAATGAGGGTGGGAGTCTCTGGAAAGAAAGATGGCGGCCGCACGGGAGCCTTGTGGACAGCAGGTTTGAGCCGGGGGCGGGGGGCAGCAGGGGCCTCATGGGAAGGGGGGCATTCTGGGCCGTCCTTCACGCCCGACCGAGGTCACCAGCTGCCCCCCACGAGCGGCTCTCCTGCACGGCCACGACTCCAGAGCACAGAAACCAATCTCTGAACTATCTAACTTTTAATAGAAATACTTCCAGGGTTAATAAGTGAAACAGCAGAAATCCAAAACCGCGCGGCCGCGCAACATCATTTTATTCTTAAACCAAGCTGTAGAAAGCAAATCATTTCACAACACTGTTTCAGCATATCTGATTTGGGGGGGGGGGGTCGTAAACTCTAAACAATAATTGTGCATCTTCTGTCGAAACAATGTATCTAGTCAAAGTAGATAGAGTATTAACTAGAACTCATCTGCCTCACAGGAATTGGGAGGGGTGAGAGGTGGGGTTCTATTGGGGTTCATGGTTAAAAATAAGTATTGGTAAAGGGAAATGTGTTTGATACTTACATGACTGAGACCTAAACCCGAAAGCTCTGTAACTTTTCCCACAGTGATTCAATAAAGAAATAAACTATTAAAAAAAAAATGAGGGTGGGAGTCAAACTGGTAACTACTTTGGATAGCTAAACAGTAAGATGGGAAGCACAAAGGCATTCTTTAATCCATTTGCTCTAACATAAACCCTACACCAGAAGAAAGGGCAGGAGCAGGGGGCTGAGTAGAAAAGTCTGAGCAATGATCCCAGATCTGCTGAATCTGAACCCACATTTAACAGATCCCCATGTGATCTGTACACATAACAAAATTTGAAAAACATCAGAATCAAGAAACTTTGAACTATGTCAAAAGATACAGGAACAAGTATTTTGCACGCAAAGCACCAGTGCCTGCAGTGGCAAACAATTAGAAACATACAAAATGTTCCTCATAGCATCAGTCACAAGAATCATCCTGTATTTTTCTGTATATTGTAACAATTCCCCAAATCTCAGTGGCTTAAAATAAAGATTTACAACTTACTCATGTTATATATCCACATCAGGTTGGCAAAGAAGCTCTGTTCATTGAAGTTACTCAGGGATTCAACCACCATTTTCAAAGTAACCATTTATTATGACCAAAAGAAAATAGAACTCTGGAGGGATTTACACTGGAAATTAACTGTTAAGTCCAACAGTGACACCCATCACTTCTCACATCATATCAGTCAGAAAATCAAATAGCCAAGGGAAGCCCAAGAAATATCATTCGACTGTGTGCCAAAGAAGGTTGAACTAGAAATATTAGTGAACAACACTTCCTATGAACACTTGAACCAAGAGAGAGAAATGTGGATCATTCAAATAATGGACTATAAGAGCAACTAAAAGAAGTGAATAAGATCCACATACAAAAGAAAATGCAATCTGCACTAGTATATAAGTCACATAATAGCAAATATTTTTCTATTATCCCCAACACCAAGAGCAATACTTAACACATAGTAGTAATCAATTCACTTCTGCTAAATGAACGAATTTCAAAGGAACAGCTGAGATACGTTCATGTAACTTTATTTTTCTATTGCGGAGCACTACATCAAGTAGTGCTCCTAGGTCTATACATTGTCAGAAGTGTATAGACTTATTCTAGTGTTGATATGTAGGGCTCTACATATCAACTCTAAAATAACATCCTCAATCTCCAAGTAAAAGTCCAGAAAAACACAAAATAGTATACATTTTACAGATATCAAAAGTATGAACTGAAAGGGCATTCACCAAGTTTATGATAGTAATTTTCATAATTTTCAGGACAGTGGGTAAAGAAAAAGTTCTGATGAAGGACATAAAAATTTTATCTATAAAATTTTAAGTGTTTACCTCCGTGTTTATATATCCTTATATAATATGTATGTTATTTACATAGCACTACACTGTCCTCCCATTGTTCATTGATTTGCTCGAGCGGGCACCAGTAACTTCTCACAACAAATTGTGAGACCCGTTGTTAGTGTTTTTGACATATCAAATACATCACGGGTAGCTTGCCAGGCTTTGCTGTGCGGGTGAGATACTCTCAGTAGCTTGCTGGGCTATCTGAGAGGGGTGGAGGAATTGAACCCAGATTGGCCGCATGCAAGGGAAATGCCCTACCCGCTGTGCTATGACTCCAGCCCGTTATTTACATATTTATATATAAATTTACATTTTAATATCTGTAAATATATAGAAACCTAAACAGATATTTGTCCAATATAAGAAGCTGGTACCTTTTTTTACTCTCAGCATTTTCTGTAATTTAAACTTCACAAAAAGTTAACAAAAATATAATACGATTTTCATATTTTATAGTGTAAAACTTATATTGTCTATCTATCTTCTCTGATGTTAACATGCCTCCTGGGGAAAAGTATTTGAGAAATAGTCCTTAAAAATTCAAAATAGTATAATAACTCATCCTTTAACTTTAAATTTCTTAAGAATTCAGACTTTTTTTTAACAGGGACTGCACTAAATCTGTGTAATGCTTTGGGGAGTATTGCTATTTTGACAATGTTAATCCTCCCAATCCATGAGCAGAGGATGTGTCTCCATTTTCCTGTTTCCTCTTCTATCTCTTAAAGTAGTGTTTTGCAGTTTTCTTTGTTTGGTTCCTTCACCTGTTTAGTTAAACTGATTCAAAAATTAAAGCTTTGGTTAAACTAAACGGGATTGAAAAAACAATCCAACTCACAATTGTGCCTTGATTTTCTAAGCACAATTGTGAATGGGATTTTTCCTCTAATATCTCTTTCTTCTCCTTCATTATTTGCATATAAGTAAACCATGAACTCTGGGGTACTGATTTTTGTAACCTGCCACTTTAATATACAAATTTTTCTACGAGTTTTTCTGTGGAGTCTCTAGAATTTTCTAATGGATACCTATGTCATTTTTCAAAGAAATAGATCAAACACTCCTGAAATTCATATGAAACAATAAACCCCCATGAATAGCTAAAGCAATTTGGGGGACAAAGAATATGGGAGGCATCACCTTCCCCAACTTCAAACTGTATTACAATGTGATAATAATTAAAATAGCATGGTACTGGAATAAAGACAGACCCACAGACTAATGAAATAGAGTTGAATATTCTGTCAGACCCTCAAATATACAATCACTTAATCTTTTGATAAAGGACCAAGAAATATGAAGTGGAGCAAGGGCAGTCTCTACAACAAGTGGTATTAGGAAAACTGGGCAGCTATACGCAAAAAAACTGAACTCAGAAATCTAACACCAGACACAGAAGTCAGATCAAAATGAATTAAAGACTTCAATACCAGACCTGAAACCATAAGGCACATGGAGGAAAACATAGGCAAAACCATCTGAGACACTGATGCTAAAGGCATCTTTAAGAACAAAACACCACTGACAAGCAAGTGGAAACAAAGATAAACAAATGGGACAACATTAAACTAAGAATCTTCTGCATCTTAAAAGAAACAGTGGCCAAGATACATAGATGACCTGCCGAATTGGAAAGATTATTTACCCAATACCTATCTGATAAGGGGTTAATATCAAAGATATATAAGGTGCTGGTATTGAACTTTACAAGAAAAAGATATCCAATCCCATCAAAAAATGAAAAGAGGAAATGAATAGAAGCTTCCTCAAAGAAGAAATCCAAATGGTCAAAGGGCACATGAGGAAATGCTCTACATCACTAATTATCAGGGAGATGCAAATCAAAACAACCAAAGGTATCATCTCACAGCACAGAGATTGGCACACATCCAAAAACAAGAAGAACCAATGATGATGCACTTGCAGGGAGAAAGGGACTCCCCTTCACTGTTGGTGGGAGTGCCAACAGATCCAGTCTCATTTGGAAAACAATATGGACATTCCTCAAGAACCTAGAAATTGAGCTCCCATTTGACCCAGCAATACCACTTCTGCTGATATATCCTGGGACCCAAAAACAGTATAAATGCCATCTGCACATCTGTGTTCATTGCAGCACTATTCACGATAGCCAGAATCTGGAAACAACCAAGTGCCCAAGAACAGACGACTTCATAAAGCAATTATGGTACATCTACATAATGGAATACTATGCAGCCACCCAGGAAAAATGAAGTCATGGAAATTGCTTTTAAATGGATGAACATAGAGAGTATTGTGCTGAGTGAAAGAAATGAGTCAGGAGAGAGACATGGAATGAATGACTGCACTTATTTGTGGAATATATAAAAAATAAATATAATAGGAGGCTAAAATCCAAGACCAGTAAAAATGTGGACCACACTTAGAAGCTTGTCACAAGTATGTGGGGGTGAAGGGCAGTTAGGATAGAGAAGGAATTGTCATAGTGATGACAATAATACTTGGAAATGATTACTCTGGACAAGGAAGGATTGCTGAAAGTAGGTAAAGGGATTGACATGATAACTTTTCATTATCTGTATTGCAAACTATAATGCCCAAAAGGAGAGAATGAGAAAGGGAGGAGGGAGTGAGAGAGAAGAAAAGTATCTGCCAAAGAAGAGGGTGGGGTAGATAAAGGACCAAGAAATATGAAGTAGAGCAAGGGAGGCAGGTAACAGGGGACATTGGTGGTGGGAAATGAACAATGGTGGAGTGATGGGTGCTGGAACATTTTATGACTGAAACTCAATCATGAACAAATTTGTAACTGTGTATCTCACAGTGATTCGATTAAAAAATTAAGATGTTTTTTAAAAAGAGTTTGGTTACTTTGAGTGGTTTAAAAAAACTCTTCCATTCTTCAGGAGACATGGTATTTTTGAAACTCAGGTTAAAATAAAAAGATACCTGAGTATAAGAAAATATCTGCACACAAAACATTATAAAGAGCTAATATCCAAGATCTATAAAGCACTCACAAAGCTCAACAACAAAAGCCCAAACCCCATTGAAAATTAGGGTAGGGATAACTGGAGGGAAAGAAACACTATTGCCTAAAACTGGACAGCTACATGCAAAAAAGTGGGCTCAGATCTGTCCCTAACACCAAGTACAAAAGTAAGATCAAAATGGATTTAAAGACCTCAACATCAGACCGGAATCCATAAGGTACATTGAAGACAAAGTTGGCAAAACCCTCCATGACATTGAAGCTAATGGTATCTTCAAAGATGTCACGCCACTGGCCAAGCAAGTGAAAACAGAGAGAGACAAATGGGACTATCTTAAACTAAGAAGCTTCTGCACCTCAAAAGAAACAGTGACCAAAATACAAAGACAGTCTACAGAATGGGAAAGGATATTCTCCGAATACACATCTGACAAGGGGTTGATATCAAGGCTATCACGATCACAATCACGACCACCCTGTTGTTTGTCGATTGCCTCGAGCAGGTTCCAGTAACGTCTTCTTCATCCTAGCCCTGAGATTTTTTTTTAAAAGTGCCATATTCAAGGGTTAGGAGAATGAGACCCATCATTGTTACTGGTATTTGGCATATTGGGTATACCACGGGGAGTTTGCCAGACTCTGCCGTGTGGGCAGGTTACATTTGGTAGCTTTGATTTTATTTAATTTTTTTAATTAATAAAAAAATTAATTATATTTAATTAAATATATATTTGTATATCAAGGATATACAAAATACGAACTGAACTCCACAAGAAAAAAACAACCAACCCCATTAAAAAATGGGGCAACGAAATGAACAGAAACTTTCTCAAAGAAGAAATCCGAATGGCTAAAAGGACCATGATAAAATGCTCTACATCATTAATCATCAAGGAGATGCAGATCAAAACCACAATGAGATATCATTTCACACCACAGAGACTGGCCCACATCCAAAAGAACAAAAGCAACCAGTGTTGGCGCTGATGTGGTGAGACAGGGACTCTCCTTCACTGCTGGTGGGAATGCCGACTGGTTCAGCCCTTTTGGAAAACAGTATGGATGATCCTCAAAAAATTAGAAATTGAGCTCCCATTTGACCCAGCAATACCACTCCTGGGAATATATCCCAGAGAGGCAAAAAAGTATAGTCGAAGTGACATCTGCACTTGTTTGTTCATTGCAGCACTCTTTACAGTAGCCAGAATCTGGAAAAAACCTGAGTGCCCGAGAACAGATGACTGGTTAAAGAAACTTTGGTACATCTACACAATGGAGTATTATGCAGCTGTTGGAAAAGATGAAGTCATGAAATTTACATACAAGTGGTACTACATGGAAAGTATCATGCTAAGCGAAATGAGTCAGAAAGAAAGGGACAGACATAGAAAGATTGCATTCATCGGGGGAACATAAAGTAACAAAATAAGAGACTAACACCCAAGAATAGCCGAGATAAGTATCAGGAGTATTACTCCATGGCTTTGAGGACAGCCGCAAATGCTAGGAGGAAAGGCAGCTCAGATAGAGAAGGGAGCACCAAATAAAGGGTGTTGGGAGGTTCCTCTCAGGATGGGAAGTGCGTGATGAGAGTAGACTATAGACCGAACAAGATTGCCACTCAATGTCTCTTTTGCAAACCACAGCACTCAAAAGGAGAGAGAAAACAAAAGGAAATGCCCTGCCACAGGGGTAGGGGGGGATGGGGGGATGGGGGGTGGAAGGGATACTGGGATCCGTGGTGGTGGGAAATGGGCACTGGTGGAGGGATGGGTATTTGATCATTGTATAACTGAAACCCAAGCACAAAAATTTGTAAGTCTACAACTGTACCTCATGGTGTTTCACTAATAAAAATTTAAGAAAAAAAAAAAGAAAGAAAGAAACATTGCTACCTAGACCCCACTCTCCTGTACACTGAACCCTTTCATCCCCAAGCCCATGTGGAGCAGCTGAAAGCACACAGAGGGACTCTAAGGACGGGAGGCTGTCTTTTGCCTCACGCCCCAGAACTTCTTCACTACATCATATCCCATGGGAAACACACACAGGACAGATATAAAAATTGTGGCCTCTATACACAACAGAATACTATGCAGCTGCAGATGAAATCGGGAAGTTCACTACAACGTGGCTGGTCCAGGAGAACATGTAAATGAAAGAAGTCAGAAGGAGTGAACACCAGATGACTCACTTATCTGTGGGCTACAGAAAGACAAAACAAAGAAATACATGGTGTTGCATCTCAATTATAGAACCAATTACCACATGGAAGGAGAAATGGCGGAGAGAGAAAGGGAAGATGTGAAAACTAAAGGCGACATAAGAAATAGTAGTGGGGGGTTGTAGGCACCTTGGTGGTGGTAGGGTGAAACAACTTTGTTTATCAATTGTAACCATCTAACCTAAATTAAACTATTTTTTAAACAATAAAAAATTTTTGAAGAACTTAGATGTCTATTCATAAGCTATCTCTAGCCTTGCTACAATATTAAGCATTTTTAAATTCTGTGATTTTTTTTTCCTGCAAAACCTGAATAAAATTAACATTCCAAGAAGTCTACTGCTTGTCATACAACCTCACATACCACCATCGTACCACAGGGTACCACAGAACAGAGAGGGTGGGATGCTCACTCCTATTTCTTAGGAAGAAGAGTCGAAGAATTGCTATCAATGTCCCTCAAAATTAAAACCAGAGGAAAATACAAAAGAGAAGAATCCTGAAACTGAATCTTGGTCTCACCCCTTGAGGTAACTAACTACACGTGTCAACTGGCATAAATAAAAATTATTCAATTACATAAAAGAAACCTTGGGCTAGACAGATAGTACAGCAGGTAAGGCACCTGACCTGCACACAGCCGACCTCAGTTCCGAGCAGAATCACATATGGCCCCCTGAGTCCTGCCAGCAATAGTCCCTGCACACAGAACCAGGAATAAACCCTAAGCTCAGCCAAGAGTGGCCAAAACAAACAAAGCCTTACCTTTTAGTTTTCATCTGGTCCCTCAGTTTGCTATACATCTCGAGAACTTGAAAGAAAAAGGGGGTGTGGGGGGAAGAGGAGAAAAATACATAAGCATTATTTAAAGAAATCAAAAGACTAATTAAAGCTAAAGGAATTGTATCAAGAATCCTATAGCATTTGCAGTTCCTCACCTGGAAGACACAGCATTAATTTATCAACAGTGGCAGAAATATTTCTCTGTTGTAGTCGACACTGCTTCAGCTCTTCCATTGCTATTACCAGCTTGGCAAGAGGGAAAAAAACTGAATTATGCCAACAGCTGTAAATAAAACGTCTTTCAGTCACATTTTTCCACCCTGTGTTCAATTCATCAGAAAATCCCAGACAGTTCCAGAGTTAGATCTGCCAAGGAACTGCGTTTCTGAACCAGTAAAACATTCCTGCATGGTCTCCTATCTTCTCACTAAGATACACACTATACTAAGTAAAGCTAGGTAAAATGAAATCCTGAAATTCGGGGTTATCCAGGAGCAATGAAAGTAATTTCGAGATCTTCTCCAAAACCTATTCAGACTATGATTTATGGCTTCATCAAACTTCTTAGAAGACTACATATTTCTTTCATCAGTTTTAGACTCCTAGAGCACAATAGACCTTCCTATTCAGTTTTAAATGAGTCAAAAGTAACTGTCAATTAAATCTCCATTTCAACAAACACACCACACACTTAGAAGCTGTGGCTTTTTCAAGAGCTTCAGCTGACTGAAGAGTAACTTTTCCTCCCTTAGCTATTTTAAACGACTTCCATGTGGCGTCATACTACAATATGACTAAAAGAAACTGCACTCTGCATAATTTAAAGGGCATGAGGCAAATTTTTAAAGCAATAATATGCAGTCTTTTACAATACTCATCCCCTACCCAAAACTAAAATTGTTGTATGTTTAGATATATTCAAAAAGAAAAATGGTGCTAATCAAATTATCAATTACCAAAAGCTGATTAAAAATTAAACACTGAAAGTTATTCAGTCATAAAGAACTTACATTATAGAAGAGCATAAAGCTCATAAACCAGGAAACTTGGATTTTAGTCCCACTCTTGTCAAGTACCATATATACTTCAGCAAGTCAGTTTCAACTTCCTTAATTAATAAAACAGTAATAATACCAGTTTGACTTTATCGTAGGATAGCCACGAGGATCAAGTGAGATAATGGACGTAAATTAATTTTATAAACTGTGACTGTGTAAATCACAACTTTATCAATTCATAGAATCAATGATCCATTTTTAAACAAATTATTTATGGAGCACCCGCTGTGTGTCAATCACAGTGTAGGTGAGTGAAAGGGACATAAAGCAATGGATATACAGCAATGAAAAATTAAATCAAAATTTTTGGCATCATTAAGCTTTATTTCTATAGGAGGGAGGGGGGAAACCCCAAACATATAAGTAAAAATACGTAATATCAGAATATGATGGGTACTGTAGGGGGGGAGAATCAAGTAAAAAAAGCAAAAAGAATACAAGGAGTGAGAAAGAAATTCCAATTTCAAATAAAGTATTTAGAGAAAAGGCATATTACGGCAGTAACATCTACGAAAAGATCTGAAGTAAGTAAATATAGGGGAAATTGCTTTTTTAACAAAAGGGATAATGCTGGCAGATGTTTTAAAAACACAGTGAAGGAAAGCTACCTCCTCTTTCATTAAGCTTTTTACTAGGTATACTCATTTAATTCAGATAAACATTAGAAGAAGCAATAATTACATCCAAATTAATTCAACATACTGCTTGTGGTCTTATAAGTCACTAAATAAAGAATTCTAGCCATCAAAAAAAAATAATAGGAAACAGAAAAGATTTTTTTTCAAAAATTAAACTGTCCTTACTTCCTTTCCCTCATGTTGTAGTTTTCTATTAGTATCCGTCACTTGATTCTGTGAAGAGAAGACAATTTAAAATCATATATATATATTTTAAAAAAACACATTTAGACAAGAGGTAGAAAAGATTAAAATTTCAACTGCAAATATTAAGTATTAAGGTAGTTTCAGGATTCCATTACATTGATTGTCTCAAATTAAAATTATATTAACTTTTCTACTGGATGTTTGCATGAACTTTTGAACAATAAAAAGGAAAAATTACTGAAAGATCATGTTTTAGAACATTTCAAGGTAAAATACTATAACGTATAAAAAGATCACTTTTTACTTTGGAAGAAAAAAGAAAAGGGAAAAAAATAGATCACTAAAAAATCTTACCATAATGTACGAAAAAAAAGAAAAAACCCTAATTTTATCATAAACATTCCTCACTTCACTAGTGTACTCCCATTGTACGTAGGTATAAATGGAACTTTATAACTCATATAAAAGTTTCCCTGTTTATTATTTCAGTATTAGGATCTGTTTTTGTTTTAGTTTGGTTTTGGTTCCTGGGTCACAACTCCTGGTTCTGTGCTCAGGGATTACTCCTGGCCGGCTTGCAACACCATCGGAAGTGCCAGGATCAAGGGTTGACTGTGTGTTAGACAAGTGTCCTACCCATTGTACTATCACTCTGGCCCCCAAATGTTTTATTTTAATTCTTTACGAACCATTAATATGTTTGGTGCTGGGGCGGGGGGGGGGGGGGGGGGATTGTTTGAGGGGCCACACCCAGCAGTGCTGAGGGATCACTTGTCATATGCTCAGGTAAAAAAGTATCAAAAAAAGCTAGAAATCAAACCCGAGTTGGCTATGTGCAAGGCAAGCACCCTATCTGCTGTGTTACATCGCCAACTCCTTGATAATTTATAATGGTTTCTCAAACTTCTGTATTCTCATTTTTCTGAATTAATCTATCAGGTAGCCTAAGCCCTGTGAACAAAACGTAAGATAATCTAGAAGTGTGAAGATATTTTTCCTGGCCTGCCATTCCCAATTATGTACCTTAGAGCAGGACTGCCTAAACTTTTTCCGGGAGCAATTTCTTATCATCCCAGAAATTTTTATATGAGTCCAAGTAGATATATATCATAGGTAAACATAGCAAACATTTACTGATAATAAATCATAAAGAAATTTCTTTTCAAACAAAATTTTAAGTTTTACAATATCCTACGAAGTCACAACCACTTAAAACCTCCAGTAAAGTTAGTTAGCAAGCACTACATAGGTGGAGACAAACGTATGTGAATAAGTGTGTGCATACATACAGAGAAACATACAGAGAAATACCAATACACAGGTTCATTTATTCTGGACGTTTAAGGCCTCTGCTAGTCTATGTGTATGCTAAACGCCCAAGAAAGGAGTATCACATATTTTTTCCCAATTATTATTTAACAAAATACCCTTTCATTGAGGATCATTTCAGAACACTGGTTTCTCATGAAAACTGCCGCAAACAATGAACAATACTGGAACAATCATTTTCAGGAAAAATTATCTCATGCACTTCTTTCAGAGAAACCTCTTCCAGAAAGACCTTATGGAGTATCAAAAAAAGTAATGGAAAATTCCCTCTCAATTCGATTTACGAGAGCACCACCTGTAAGAACCACCAAGCTAACTCAAAGGGATGGAGCTCATGCTTTGCATGCAGGAACCCCAGGTTCAAACCCTGGTACCACATGGTCCCCTAAACACTAGACCTAAGTGACCTCTAGCCCCCTCTGCAAGTACTATGCCTAAAATAGCCCCTGAGTACCTGGTTGTGACACAAAGAGGACTCTGAAAACAGCATCATACATGAAATGAAATCTAAAATATTGGATTGTGAGCATAATATGAATAATGAACATAATGTAGCTGTCCATAATGCTGATTAATAGAGTCAATATCTATGACTGAGGTCCGCAAACCATTTTTGTAAAGGTAACATAATTGTCTGTTACTACTTAATTCTGCCAATGTAGAAAATAGGACGCTTAATGCAATTGAATGAGTACAGCTGTGTTCCAAGAAAATTTTAATTATGAAACTGGAAAGCAAGCTGGCTTTGGCCTCTCCAAACATAATTTACTGGTCCTTCGTCTAGAATATGTGATACGGTAACCCTGAAGAATCTTCCATAAGGGGTCAGAGCCAAAGTACAGCAGATAAGGCTCCTGCTTTGCATACAGCCAATCCAGATTCGATCCCCAGCAAATATGATGCCCTGAGCCCCACCAGAAGTGATCCCCAAATGCAGAGCCAGGAGTCAGTCTTGGGTACCACTCAGTGTGATCCAAAAACGAACAAACAAAAAAGGATCCTCCGTGAAAATTATGTTCAGATGCTATACTTCAGGGAAGTTACTGACAAAGGTGAAGCACAATGGAGAAGTGAATAGTTCTGAAGAGCGACTCAAAGGAATTTTATCCCAGAGAGGAAAAAAAGTATTGACTTGGAAACATTGTGCTTGAAACTATACAATTACAAATTACAATATGGGACAGAAGCTATCCTGTAAATACCTAAAGCCAAATAGTACCCTAAAATCTGAGCCTATTACTTAAACCAGTATATGGATGTTATTAAAAAATAACACCATTTCTAGTTCAAAAAAAGCTTTTTAGCAAGGCAATGACGTGATCTGTCTCTTTATGGAGTTATACCCTTCACAGTGGTCACTCAATAATTAAAACTGTTATTTTCAACTTGAGATTTCATAAGATGCAACCTTACATAAACACTACTAAACTCAACATTATTTTCTCTATGAAATACTTGTCTCTCATAGAAAAGCATCATTTGTTTGGGGTTTTTTTTACTTCATACTCATTGTAAGAAATATATTTTACATTGTAAGCCACAATAAGAAATTCTGTATAATAACTAAGCATATAAGCAGAAAACACACCACTGAAACATTTTCAAGGTACAGTGTTTACCCTTACTACATATAATACTTAATTTTTCTGCTGTTTCAATTGTTGTTAGAAACACTAATCACAGACACGAAATGAGTTTCATGCTAGCCACAATACTAAAACATATCTTATAAGGACCTAACCAATGGTTCTGATAAGAAACATAATCACTATTTCAATATTATTTTAACACGATGATGAAAGAAACTATATTGCCTATCTAGAATGCTACTTCTCCTTCTTCAAAAAGCGTTACGTATAAGGTTTATATACTTAAACATTAAGTATAAGTAAAATCTTCATATTTCTGTGAATTTAAAGAAACAGTGGCCATGCTAGAGTATAACTTATTTTCATTGTGCCTTGACAGTATCAACCTTCCCCATTTTCTAGACTCTTTTCAATAGTTCGAGAAACTCAGTATTTCACAACTTAGCACAGACTGAGAGCAGGGCTGCTGAGCTTTAATGCTCTCATCTCTCAGAGTAAGTAGAAGGACCCTGGAACAAGTCTCTTTAGTTCCTCAGGGACATCCTGAACAATCTGAGGAGTTTACAACTTGAAGCAATTTTCAGGTGGGGAAAGGAATAAAGGTGCCAAGTAGCAAACAATCAAAGCAACCAATGGCCGTTATGAGCAATATTGGAACAACCTACCCTGAAGGGAATCAAGCACAACTACTGCAATAACCAGAGAGAAGATCATTTTATCAAATGATTAATATACTGTAGAAAAATACATTTGACGTTAATTGTAAAAATTAAAAATTTAACAGCATAATGTCTATTTGAGCTCAAGCCTGAAATTCCATAATCCCACAGGGATGACTCATGTCAAGAAAGTACACAAACAGCATAAAGAGTCAACGGATTCTGTTCATGACTCCTATCCATATATAGATAGTCCCAAATAAATTCTAACATAAATAGTATTCTTTAGATAAAATGCCATCATCCCAGTCACCTGTGTTTCAGCACAAAATTTCTGTTTGGTTTGGCTTTGGGGTCATAGGGTACAGGGATGGAACAGGAGCCTCCCATTAACTCCCTGGCCCGGATTCCTATGAAAAATTTTTGCTATGAATTGTGTTCTAGGTAATGTTTTCCCTCTCATTTAGTGCTAATCAAGACCCTGGCAACACGACAGGGCAGCAAGCACCTCTCGGAGTCTCCTTACCTTGAGTTTCTGGGCTTCTCCTCTCACCTTCAGCAGCTCAGTTATAGAGTCCACAAAGCCCTGGTAATGAAAGTTGCACATTTTCTCAATTTCCCGGTCATGATTGCGGATGCGTGTTTCAAGCTTCTCCATGAACCGCCCATGTTCCTCACCATCATAGACAGACCTTTGGGGGAGAAAAATTGGCATACATGTACTTCAAAAAGACAAAAAAAAGAAACAAAACTATAAATACAAACTGAGAGGCAAATGTATTTGGAAATTAGATATTTCAGTGGCATAAAGCACAGAGTAAATTAATTTTATTAATAGCAATCCCAAAGTGAGATGACCACCTTTGAAGGGAAAAAAATTTTTGCTTCCTCATTTACTCAAAAATGTTTGAGTCTGATCATATTCACCACAGTATTCTCATCAACAAGTGACAGGTCCAAATAACAACTCCTCAGTATCTATTTTCCTCAATTAAATAAATCTGGGACAACTTGATTTTAAGCCAAAGCAATAGTACAGCAGGTAGGGAGTATGCCTTGCACATGGCCAACCACAGCATCCCCTATGGTCCCCTGAGAATCGCCAAGAGTAATTCAGGAGTAACCCCTGAGCATTGCTAGGTGTGGCCCAAAAACAAAAAACAAAAGGACTCACTTTTGGGTCAATTATTCCATGGCTATACCCAAAAATGTGAATGCTGAAAATCACATAGCTGTGCTGACTGGACTACATATATAATTACAAACTAAAATGGCCGCTCAATACCACTAACTAGATGACCTCAAAACCACTGAAAATTGAGAAACACTGCTTTACACTTTTCAGAATTTCATGAGTTTAGCTTCACAACTCTATACAAGACTCACCAGACACACTCTATAGTACCAATGCCATCCAGCATTTTAAAAAGGGTCCCTCTATTTATTCCTACCACACACACCTCTTCCTTCCCAAAATCTATCCCATCACAGCTAAGAACATTTAAGCAAAATCCAATCCATCTCTTTCCATTATACATCCTATCTAATTCATCATTAAGCCTTTACAATTCAATCTCCAAAACATACAGCACTGACTACATCCTACCATCCCCACCATCTCCATCTCCACTAAACCCTAGTTCAAACATCCATCATCAACATATTGAACCATATCTTCACTTCTGATCCTCCACTCTCCACTCAAAACGATACCACACAGGGGCCGAAGCAATAGCACAGCAGGTAGGGCAGTTGCCTTGCACGTGGCCAACCCAGGTTTGACTCCCAGCATCTCATATGGTCCCCCAAGACCGCCAGGAGCGATTCCTGAGTGCAGACCTAGGAGTAATCCCTGTGCATTGCTGGGTGTGAACCAAAAAGAAAAAAAAAATACCACACAGCGGTTAAAATCTTGTTACACGTTAATTCAAACAATATTTTCTATTTTAATATTTCCTATTTTAAAATATCTTCAATAACTTACCTTTTAAAAAGAATCCAAAATATTCAGAATTTACCATAAAATCTTATACACTTTCATCTATTTATCTAAATTCTTTTCTCTCTTCTCTCTAGTCCCATCCCTGGCTTTCCTCCATTCTGCATGCTCCAGCTACACTATTTTTTCTTTTTTGTAGCCTCCTCTTTCCTCAAAAATTTTGTTTTTGCAGTCCTTAAGATATTAATGCTTAACACCTGTACTTTCAAACAACTTTCTATGACTCAATTCTATTATTGTCTATTAGTCTCCCCCAACTATCCCAATTAGT
The DNA here is from genome assembly GCF_029834395.1 of Sorex fumeus. Lineage (NCBI taxonomy): Eukaryota > Metazoa > Chordata > Mammalia > Eulipotyphla > Soricidae > Sorex > Sorex fumeus. The sequence goes on along the minus strand of NW_026606063.1, from coordinate 38,743,098 downwards.
AAACTTGAAATCAAGAATTTTGCCACATTCAACACTGTAACTCAAGAATAATACCAGACTGATAGCAGGCAGTGAGTAAATATCTATTAAATAAATTAATGTATAACTCTCTATGTAAGATTGTCCTGGTCCCTGAGATGTGCTCAGAAATACATATTTGATTATTACCAACATTTTCTTGTTCTATGACAGTTGTGGGTAACAGAACATTTCGCTGATTCTGTATATCAGAAAGTACATTCTCCTTAGCAGATCAGTTCCACTACCCAAAACTCAACAAAATAACCATAAATACATAAACAAATTCAGCATCCCAGCAAAAGTTTTGAACACTAACTCCAAAAAAATTGGAATAATCTACATTTATCTCAATTTGAACAAAGGGAAGATACCTTTCAATAAATTACAAACAATACTACTTTGACAATTAAGACACACTGGGAAAATAACTGCCTGCCTTATAATAACTGTTTGAAATATACAGAGAGAATCTTCAATTGACAAGGATCTCCATTATGATCACACACACACACACACACACACACACACAGACACACACACACACACATATACACACACACACCACCTCAAGGAGAATATGACAAAGAAATCCATAACTGCCTTCCCTGAATGTCTACTTAAAAACAAATAAATAAATCTAAGAAAGGAAATGTAGATTTTTAGCAGTTGACGGTGAGGCATTTGGCTTTAGCACTGCCATCACCTTGCTAAGTGTCTTTTTATAACTCAGTTAATCTCTCTGAGCTTCAGTTTTCTCATTTAAAAAAAATGAAAAATTAAAAAAAAACAGGAAACAATGAATTACATATTATGTTAAGAATCAGCCTCCCAAGCCCGGGAGAGACAGAATAGCGGGTAAAGAACTTGCCTTGCCCGCAGTGGAGACAGGTTTGGTCTCCTGAGCGCTCCAGGAATGATCCCTGAGCACAGAGTCAGAAGTAAGCTCTGAGCGTGGCCAGGTGTGACCCCAAAACAGAAACAAATCAGCCTCCCTCAGAGCAACTGTCTTGCGTGTCAGACACTGAATAAATTCCTGGCACTGGCCCCCTTATCCAAAAAGAAACCAGCCTCCCTTTACATTTCTACCATTCACTTCCACTTTTTAAGTTCAGTCAGTAATAATGTACAAATCATCCATTTTCAGAATTGCATAAGTAAGCGGTTTCAAACTCGTTAATGGTCCTCTACATCCTTATCCAAGTCTCCCACTTGTTTCTCCCATTTGGGGGCCTTTATCACTCTAATATTCTCTTCAATTACAATAATGTTAAATAACATGACAGGTTTACAGTAGAACCCCTGGGTATACTGAGTATTTTAAAAGCTAGAAAATAAAACCCACATTTTAAACTGGGGCTTGGAGACTATAAATAAACCTTCGCTCCATGGGTATACATCAGGAAATCCACATTTCCCAGATTTTATGTAGATGTTGTATGTGGAGGCAGAATTACATATATGTATTTTTAAGAGTGACTGGTCTATAGTTTCCATCTGGCAATCCAAAAAGTTAAAAAACAAAATCACTGGCCTAAACGTTTTCTTTCAAACCGTTGACCACAGAAAAAGGCAACTGTTGATCATTACTTTACAGTTCACCTAGAATCAACATTTCAAATATCTCTCAGCCTTATTCAGTGCTAACCAACAGATCAGACGTAAAATGTTAAAAACAAAAATAAGCAAGTCTTAACATCTGGGAAGTTCGTGGGTCTACTGAAGTATAACTAATATGGGCAGCCAACGCTGTACTGGAACAAAAAGGAGTTTTCCACCACCACCATCACCACCCCCACCCGCGAAACAAACGGCTCACAATTGGGGAAAGACTGCCATCTAGCGATGCTCATGGCTAACAGCTCTTGAAGCTTTGACTTCAAGCAGCTCAGAGGGACCGCTCTTATATCTTAAAATTTGCCTGCTGGCCAAAGATTTAAACTATTCATTAAAAAATATTTTAACGTAAGTACTCTAATATTTCAATGTTCGTGATTAATAGAAAATAGGATCTGGATGAAAAGGTTTATGCCTCTGACGTGTTTAAGTGTGCCACTGTTAAACAGAGCTACTGAAAAAATTAACTCTGCCTCTAGTCTGATGACTTGTGATAGATAGTCCAAACAATTGAGCACCTAGTGAAAAGAAGAAAAGAAGTGCTTAAAGAACAACAACTCTTTGTAACCTAAACTTTGACTCAACTATAGAAATGTTGTCTCATGGAATCTGATCTACAAAATAAAATAAAACAAAAAAAAAAAACCACAAATTTTTACCAAGAATAAAATGGATTCTATCCTCTTTATACTTTTTCGACTACAATTTCAATATATGATACATACTTCTAAACAACCCACCTATATTTCATGTGTACATTGAGAGAGACTTTAACCTTTAAAGTGACACTTGAGAAATCAATTTAACAAAAAATAATTCTTTCCCTGACACGGAACCAGTACAGCATTATTCCATTATTATTATCATCTGGTTGTTAAAACAAGAAAAATAACAATGTTATGAGCCTCTGTTATCTCAGAGAGTGTACCTTATAAAAAAGATATAATATTCCACTTTTACAGACTAAAAACCTGCAACTCAAAAACTGAAGCAATTTGCTCAACTCACAGAGCTAGGACATATTCTCTCTAGTACATCAGTCTCTCCCTTAATAGCAGAGAATGGAACAAAATTGTATGGACCCCCTAATATACATTAGAGCTGAAAGAGGTCTTGGAGACGGGATACAAAGCTCTTATTGTGCACTGGAGGAAACTGAGGCCAAGAAAAGTTAAGTGCCTTAATCAAAATTACATTGCTTATTACTAATACAGCAGGGCCCTGCTCCCAAAGAAAACACAATTAGGAAACGTTAATGGAATATGAAGCCCAACACCGAGCTAAATGCTTCTGAGAGCAAAAAGTGTGAGGGACCAAGAGTAGAGCGAGTGAGAGAGCCACAACTAGAAAGCCAGAGGGCAGTGGGACAGGGGGGAATGGGGCTGAGACAGACAGACAGAAAGACAGACCGACAGACAGACAGATAGCCAGATTTCTACTTCTAAACGAGTCCATTGCCTATTTCACTCTTCTTCCGATTGGAAGAATCCTCAATTGATCTAGCATTCCACTTCCCCACTCTACTTGCAAGGGGAACATACTTAACCTGTAAATCAATCATGGTCATTCCTTTCCCGTTGTCAGTGACCAAAGTTAAAAGATGACACAGTTCTCACTGATGAGAAGTCAAGAGAGGTCTGGCTGAGAGAACACAAGAAAACAGTGTCCTAGCTGATGCTTCGGGACACTTTAACTAACTTAAAATGCGAGAAGGCAGCAGTAACCTGAAGGTGGCAAAGAGGAAAAGCAGGAAATGTGAGGGATAGCGATGAGAAACCAATTCGGAAATCGTCCTATCTCCAAATTTCAGTCTGTGAGTTAGTAATTATTTCTGTTTTGGTTTGGTTTTAGGATTTTTTGGGTCACTCCTGACCATGCTAAGGGGTCTGCTCCTGGCTCTGCATTCAGGGATCACTTCTGGTCAGCATGGGGGGACCATATGGGATTGGGGGTTTGCATCTAAGTCAGGTACATACAAGAAAAGTACCTTACCAGCTAACCCACCTTTCTGGTCTCACTAAATTTAATTTTTTTAAAGAAATTTCCTATTTTTTTCCCATTTCCTATTTCCTTTTCCACTCTTCCCTCAACATTCTCTACAGGCAAAGGAAAGTATCTGAGATGTACAACAGAGCTCACTTTCCAAAGGAAGTAAGCAAATCAAAGAACAACCAACAGTAAGTTCAAATCTCCTCCAAACTCTGCTTTTAACCACCAACCTGTGCCAGCTCAAAGAAACTGCCTTCCAGTCCACAAAATAAGTTAATGCTACTTATTCGGCACAAAGCAGTAGTCTTCACCCCCTAGTACACAGACCCCTGCTATCTACAGATACAAAAAAAGATTGAAAACCACCAGGACTCCTCTTTTGTGCCTAGGCCATGCTTTCTAAACTGAATGAACAGGATTTATATAGTTTAAAGGAAAATTAACTTTCACTCATTCTTCAGATTTCATTTTGCAACTTGGGACTGGAATAATAGAACAATGGGTATGGTACTTGCCTTGCACGTGGCAGGTTGGAACACCTGGGTCCCCAGTGCTGCACATGGTCCGCCCCCCTAGCCCAGCCAGGACTGATCCCTGAGAGCAGAGCCAGGAGTAAGCCCTGGGAGCAGCTTGTGTGGCCCCAAAACAGAAAACAACAAAAATCCTTTATCCACTTTGCAACTATTTTTTCTGAGAAGTTTTCTCTAATCCTTGATGCTACTCTGTGCCCCTCCTTCGTTAGGAAGACCACCGAGGATTTTAGTGAACTGTATACTGGTTATCCACCTGTCAATTTCCCCATTCCAGAATTTTACTCTTTGAGGTTAAAGGTGTGCACTGCCCATTTGATCTCAAGCTTTGAGCACAGAGCCTTGCATGAAGAGGATCCTTTATGTCAGCTGAAAATGGCGAAATAGAAGGGTGGGCAGGAGACTGATGGGGGCCTCTGGTAGTCTCAAAGATGGATGCAAAAGAGTATCATCTCATCGGACAAAGTTTATCTGTTGAAATGTTTTCAAAACCACACAAAAAAACTGATCATTCTGCTTTCTGTTTCAGATTAATTGTGGGGGGGGGGGGGGAAGGATGGGGGGAATGTTCCAAAGATTATTCTGGTCTTTTCTATTTTCATATATAGGTTTCTTAACTAATTTTCATGGCTTTTTAGTCCTGAAACATTTTCTTCTCATTACGCTTCATAAAAGCATGATTTTAGTATTTTTTTTTATTACAAAGGTTAAAAATAAAGTGGAAAAACATATTTGAGCCTGATGTCGAAAGAGAATCTGCAGAAGGGTCACAAGGAGTTTAAAGTGGCTTCCCTCCCTTACTTCTGTTTACCCATCAGTTTAATTCAGACTTACGATGGTCATGGGGGTGCTCGCAGTGTGAAAATGTAAAAAAACTAGATCACTGTATATATATATGAGAATATATATATATATATATTCTCATCAGAAATGAGAAAAGCACATGCTAGTTAATGAAATTGAAGATTACAGCCAAATGTTTTTGTGCTGCCACAGGAGCTCAATTAAATATAAGTCTTTTTCCACCCCCTGCAGATACCAAGGTATTCCTTTGGTTTCACCAAGACAGTCCTTGCAAACAAAAGAATCTGAAGAAGAAAGTCTCCCTCGAGGCAGGAAGGCTTGTATGGTGGCTGTTTTCTGAGGGATAAAATACAGGGTGGAGCAGTTTCAACTAGCACCTCGCCAAAGGGCCTACTGAAAACCTGGTATTGGTTAGAGAGCACAGGAAAGTGGAGAAGGGGAACTTGTCACAAAACATCAGTCAAATCAACAACAGACTATTAGGAAATAAACTAATGAAAGCAAGGAAACTTCAAATTAAGGGGGAAGAGACTGCCACAGCTACATGATAATGGCACACCGATAGATCGATTAATCACCATAAGTAACTGAAGACACAAAAGTGCTACGGGATATGTCAGTGGCTTCATTTTGGCCTCTGCATCAATTTGTGTTACGTGCAAAAAGATATATTTCATTGCAGCTTTCAGTGGTGATCATGAAATCTGGCAGATAAAGTTGGATTACAGATGTTGTCAAATCAAAGAAATAATCTGTCTACAGCATGATGATAACCGCTGAGTCTAACCTGGGGAAACTGCTGGAAGTAGAAATGCTATAGAGAGAGTTGGTACATACAAGATTGTGATTAACACAGGCAGATTAGCTCTGCTTTCAATGGATTCCATTTTCATGGTATTCCAAATGTCATAAACACTCAAAGTTAGAGATATGTACAACTATCGATTCACTGAGTATCTATCATCACCATGAGTCTGGATCTAGGGTATTTCGATAAAACTCTCCAATATCCTTTATAAAAGATGGTAACTAAGTACTCCGAAAACACACATAAATATTTTTAAAGATTGCATAGTAATTGAAATGTTTCAAAGTTTTCACACTTAAAATTATTTTACGGTTCTGGGGGCTGGAGCTATAGCACAGCGGGTAGGGTATTAGCCTTGCACGCAGCCAACCTGAGTTTAATTCCCAGCATGCCATATGGTCCCCCGAGCATCGCCAGGAGTGATTCCTGAGTGCAGAGCCAGGAGTAACCCCTGTGCATCGCCGGGTGGGACCCAAAAAGCAAAAATTATTTTATAGTTCTAATGACAGAGGTCATAAAGCTATTAATAATACAGAAAATCCAGTGGATTAGATTATTAAGGAGATTAGGTATTAAGCAGTTCAAATCTATTTATATATTCGGATTTAATGAAGGCTTACCAAAACAGCTTCCAAATATCAAAATCAAATAATATACGTGATGTGATCCATAATGTTTATTGTATATAACATGAATCTGTACATGTATAAATGTATGTATATGTGTCATGGGCATTAGTTTTAGGCTATCTTCATATATGACATAAATATATGTGTGCACTAAACACACACAGATTCATTTTCTAATTTTCTCAGAACAGCTAACATCACATTCAGTTCCTGGTTCAGTTTAATCCACAAGTAGTTGTTTACTGACACCCCACAGCTAATACAACCATAACTTTAAACTAAGTTTATGAGTAGTTTAGACTCTAAAACAAGAATGAATAAATTATGAATAGTTCCCACACTAAAAAGTTATGAAAGCAAAGTATAAAAAAATAAGATGAAGTTCCAATAACAATAGGTAAGATAAGATATGACATGAAAAACTGTTTGACTACTGTCACTGTCCTCCCGTTGTTCGTCAATTTGCTCGAGCGGGCCCAGTAATGTCTCCATTGGAGACTTTGTTGTTACTGTGTTTGGCATATCGAATACATCACAGGTAGCTTGCCAGGCTCTGCCGTGCAGGCAAGATACTCTCGGTAGCTTGCCGGGCTCTCTGAGAGGGGCGGAGGAATCGAACTGCTAGGTTGTTTCTAAATTTATTTTAGTGCATGGTTAAGCAGGAAAGAAAACAGGAAACTTTCAGAGACTAAACCAAAACTAGAACAGAAATTCAGATCCTACCAATCTCCCATACTTCATGCCTATATTTTATAATCTTAGAACTTTTAGATTTAAGACAAAGCTTAAAACCCACAACAGGAGAAAAGTACAACCCAGGGTCCCAAAATGAATAAAGTCAGAGGTACTCAAGTCTGCACCCTTAGTGGACGGTAAGGCAGAAAAAACTCTTCTCCATAAAGGGAGACTGGAAAGGTACTTGACTCTAGCACTTGGCTCTGGGAGAGGAGGTTGATCATTTGAAGCCATAAGCCAGTCTTCTAATAGAACCACGGCCCATATTTATATAACTAATATTATCTATATGATATAAGACAGCTAGAATTAGAATTTATTTTAGAGGAAGTCCCAGTTGTAAGTGCCCTCAGGAAACTTAGTGAAGCAAAAGTAAATATTCTCTAGAGGATTGTATCTAATCTATATTTCCAATAATTCTCACAAATAAAATTCCTTTGAGCTGGAACTCAAAGATCACAACCCAAAAAATACAAGGAAAGGGGCTAGAGCAATAGCACAGCGGGTAGGGTGTTTGCTTTGCACGCAGCCGACCCGGGTTCTATTCCCAGCATCCCATGTTGTCCCCTGAGCACCACCAGGGGTAATTCCTGAGTGCAGAGCCAGGAGTAAACCCTGTGCATCGCTGAGTGTGACCCAAAAAGAAAAAAAAAAGCAAGGAAACAAAGCATATAAACAACAATCAAAAAAGACCGCTAAGAGTAGAATCAAATTCACAAAAGTTTAAAAATAAACATGAATTTTAAATAACTGCAATATATCTAAATAGGGGAGAAACTGTAAATAGACAGTCACTTTGGAAGAGAGAGATAAAACTTTTAGAATAAAATTTATTATGAAATTTATAATTTAATAACTGAGAAGATCCAATATTTAACTATACATAAAATATATGCAAATTATATATATATATATATATATACACACAATACAGCAGAGAGTGACAGAAGAGGACCAAGTCCAACAAAACACCTCAGACTGGGTGACAACTAAGAAAGAGAAATTTATTTTCATAGCTCTGAAAAGAAGTTCAAAATTGGGGTCCTGTATGATTCAATGGGTTAAGCATCCTACAGAGGAAATCTGAAGGAACACATTCAATCTGCATTAGGAAACATTTTTTCATCGTTAAGGACAGAAAAACGGGATGGGCTTAATGGGCACACCAGTAAGAAACAACAAACAGGTGATATTTTGAAGAAATAGTTGAGAATATCCCACAACTGACACGAGATACAAGGAAGCTGCTGTCCACAGCATTTAAAACTTAGAACTGGCTCTCCACTTATCCACCGTCTTCATCTTGCACCTTCAGCTGCATACAGAGCCTTACTCTGGTGGAACTAGTTACTCAAATTATGGAGCTTTAAGATCACTCAAACATTTAATGTGTCTTTGGTGGGGAGGAGGCAACCCCAGAGGGAGCTGAAGAACCAATGGGGCCACATCTGGCACTGCCTGGAAGGAATGTGGTGCTGGGGGTTGAACTCGGGGCCTCGCACCTGCCGGGAAGGAGTTCCAGCCCCTTGAACTACCTTCCCAGCCCCTTTGTGAGTCTCTGCAGATTCGCTCCTCGCCTGCCAGCAGCATCCATTGAAAACTGCTTCCACTCTTGAAGATTCCAAACACAATTATGCAACTTTTTTTCCACAACAAATGACTTTGCCACCCATTTTTGTAAAAAAGGAAATTCTCAATTATTTCTTCTTTTGTGATCCTATTTATACAAAACTTCAGGAAATGCAAACTAGTTCCACAACAAAGGAGGGAGATAAAGTGGGGCAAGAAAGAAAAATTAAGAGGAGGTTGTTGAAATACTGATTTGAGTGATGGTTTAATGGATGAATACATGCATGAAAGCATCAAGTATGTGAAATTTTGTGTAGGTCAATTATACTTCAGTAGAGCTATTTTAAGACAGGGGGTGTGGCTCAGTGTTAAGCATTGTTTAAATTAATTAACAACGACCACATCCCCAGTCCCAGGCACTTTGGATTTTATCATGGGGCAGGACTTAATTCTAATTCTGTGGGGGGTTTTTTTTGGGGGGGGGCAGGAGGAGAGAGGGACACACCCTGCAGTGTTCAGAGATTTCTCCTGCTCTACGCTCAGGAGTCACTCCAGAAAGAATTGGGGGATTTTACAGGGTACTGGAGACCAAATCCTGGTGAGCCGTATGCAAGGCAAGCACCCTCCCCACTGTGCTGTCCCTCCGGCACCAAGTGCCACTTTTTGAGGAGCTTTCATCCAGAGAGTACTGAGAAGGAAGTACTTAAAAAGAATGACCAGGGAAATAAGACAGAGGTGAAAATGGTCTTCCAGGAGAGAAATGATGAGGACTGACTGGTAAATCAGTGCAGCAGGTTGGGGAGGAAGAAAAGCATAGAAGAGGGCTGGAGTGACGGTGCAGCAGGTAAGGCACACAAGCAACCAGGGTTCAAACCAGGCACCCGATATGGTCCCTGAGCCCTGTCATGAATGATCCCTGAGGGGAGGGGAGGGGAGGGGAGGGGAGGGGAGGGGAGGGGAGGGGAGGGGAGAGGAGAGGAGAGGAGAGGAGAGGAGAGGAGAGGAGAGGAGAGGAGAGGAGAGGAGAGGAGAGGAGAGGAGAGGAGAGGAGAGGGAGGAGAAGGGGAAGGGGGAAGGGGAGGGGAGGAAAGGGGAGGGGAGAGGAGGGGAGAAGAGGAGAGGGGAGGAGAAGGGAAGGGAGGAGGAGAGGGCAGGGGAGGGAAGGGAAGAGGGAGGGGGAGAGAGACAGAGAGGGGAGGAAAGGAAAGGGGGGAGAGGGGAGAAGAGAATAGGAGAGGGGAAGGGTGAGGGGAGGAAAGGGAAGGGGTAGGAAGAGAAGGGAAGGGAAGGAAGAAAGGGGAGGGATAGAAGGGAGGGGAGGGAAGGGGAGGGAGGAGAAGGTGGAGGAGGAGGAGAGGAGAAAAAGAAAAGAGGAGGAGAAGGGGAAGAGGGGAGGGGAGGAGGGAGAAGTAGAAGGAGGAGGGGAGGAGGAAAGAGGAGGAGGAGGAGAAGGAAAAGGGGACGGAGGAGAAGGAGGGGAGGGAAGGAAGGGGAGGAGAAGGAGGGAGAGGAGAGGAGGGAGGGGAGGAGGAGGAACAGGAAGAAGAGGAGAGGAGCCGAGGGAAGGAGGGGAGAGGAGGAGGGGAGGGGAGGAGGGGAAGGGAGGAGGGGAGGGGAGGAGGGGAGGAGAAGGAGGGAGAGGAGAGGAGAGGAGAGGAGAGGAGAGGAGAGGAGAGGAGAGGAGAGGAGAGGAGAGGAGAGGAGAGGAGAGGAGAGGAGAGGAGAAAGGGAGGGAAAGGAGAAGAAAGAGGAGGAGAGGAGAAGAAAGAAGAAAGAAGATAGAGGTAGGAAGAGAAGGAAGGAGGCGATCACAGAAGAGACAGTATACTGAATTAGAATTAGTCCACCTCGGTGACTGATGAGTTGGACAGATGGAATTGTGGGGGTGGAGGGAGGAGGGAGGAGTCATGGCTATTGGCCATATTTCTGGTTTGGTAGACAGGTAACTGGTGGTACCTCAAATGAGACAGACGGTAAATATGAGAGGACAGTGTAGGTTTGGTAGGAAGGTAAGGAGTCTAACTCTGGCAGTTGGAGATGTTTTCCCTGGCTTGGGGCGGGGACCTGGGGTGATCCCAAGTAGAGCCCAGGATGCCCAGAGGCCTCTCTCAGTGACTCTCGGGCAACCAGACCTGTGAGTCAATTCACGGGCCTGAAGACCAGCGACTACCCAGGCCAGCTACCCGGGGTGCTCAAGGTCTCCGGGCCTGCACCCAGAAATGCTTGGGGGACCATGGGGTGCTGGGGATTAGATCAGGATTGGTGTCTTGCTGAGATGTTTGTGAAGGTGGAAGCCTAGTTGGATACTCGGGCTTCTAGGCTTTGAGATAAGCTTCGGTGTTACTGATTTAATAACCAAAGATTTTAATTACCAATGAAAGTCTAAGTATTGGTGCCTTTAAGAAAGTATCTGTGAGAGGCACACAGACTAATCTCAGAACCCAGCACCTTGTGGCAGAAATGCTTCTGGACTATGGCCCCGTGCTGCCCTGGGAGGGGAAAGGTGTTTGTCCCTCCCCCTTTTCCCCTTGGCAGAGGCATGGTGACCGCCATCTTTCAGAGCCTATTGGACAGAGTGGTACGAGCTTGCAGTGACAGGAAGTGCAGGGCCTCTCGAGATGGGGGACAGAACTGGCCCGTTCCCCTCCCCCACCGGACGAGACCCCCAAGTTGCCACCCACAAGCGGCTTCTCTGCTCCTGAAAGGCCATGATCCCAGAGGCACACAAACCAATCTCCGAACCCAGAGGTTTCTGGCAGAAATCCCTCTGGACTTAATTACTAAAATACCAGAAATCCAAAAGCACGCGGCGACTACTGCGGCCATGCAACATCAAAAGCTCTTTATTATCAGCAATAGAAAACAAATTATCTAATGATGCCTTTTTGGCAGGTCTGATTATTGGGGGGAAATTTCAAATAATAATAGTAGATGTTCTGTCAAAAAATTGAATGTAATCAAAGTAAAGAGAGAGTAAAGTGAAAATCATCTGCCACACAGGCAGGGGGAGGGGTGGGATGGGGGATATACTGGAGTTCTTGGTGGTGGAACATGTGCACTGGAGAAGGGATGAGTGTTTGATCATTGTATGACCAAGACTTAAACCTGAAAGCTTTGTAATTGTTCTCACGGTGATTCAATAAGAAAGAAAGAAAGAAAGAAAGAAAGAAAGAAAGAAAGAAAGAAAGAAAGAAAGAAAGAAAGAAAGAATCTGTGAGAATAAGAGGAAATGTAAGTCAGGCAGGTACCAACCACCAGGAAGAAGAAGTATTGGACAAACACCAGGGGAACCACAGGCATAGAGATTGAAGGGGGAAGGTACGGTTACCAGCGTCACATTAAAGGAAGTCAAGCAGATGATGAAAAGTGAATATCTGATTTTACCATCAGGTAGCTTTTAGTGCCTTCACAACAACAGGTTCGTTAGAGGAGAAGATACAAGAAACATATACACGGGGCTGGGGTTGAAGAGCAAGTCCGGTGAGAGGAAAATAAGATACTGAACGTTGACTGAAAAAAAGAAACTGTGATATTTCGTTAAGAGGAGCATGCTTTATTAAGAAAAAGAAATCAACAGAGATGAAGTGCTGAAAAGTAAGTACAGAAATAAAATTGTCTTAAAGAGGTTACATTCCTGGAGTAGAGGGAAAATGAGACTTTAGAATTTAGAATTGGTGCCACGAAACCACGTGTGATCTGACATAAAACTCACCAAATGTACTAGCCTCCTGTTTGCTATTCAACAAATGTCTAGTTTTACCCTAGAAATGAACGGGCAGCACCACGAATGACTCTCGCTGATGGAAGGCTGAGTCGATCCCTGTTTGGTCTAGAAATATTTATTTGTTCCTATTTTTGAAAGGGTGCTACGCTGGGCACTCTGCACGGTCATGATTTATTATACACGTCTCTCTCCCCACACGGGACCAAGCGCTCCTTGAGGGTCTGCACCTGGAACAATGCCTAGCGCCCACAGAGAAAGCATTATCGAGTGACACACGGCCCAGAGCGGTGCCCTTTTAAATGTTTCAACGTTTAAACCTCCACCAAAGATGAATGCTAGCGTTAATAATAAACGTTCTTCCTTAAAAAGTAAATGCAACGTCTAGTAGTGCAAATAATTTGTACTTCGGCTAAGATGCCAATATAAAAAGGAGGAATCAAAGGAAGAAAAGAAGGAACTTAAAGATTCCAGGATAGCTGCAGTAGGAGAGGAGGTCTGGGAATAATTTGGCTTTTCCCTAACTCTCCTCTAACCTTCTCTGGAGGCTAGGAGAAGGCAGATGATTAAACTGCAACAAGAACTGGCTCTGAAGGAAACTGGTCTTTTGGTCCTTGTTGACAATAGAAGGGGGAGGGTGACAGCAATCCCTATGGGCTTTGAGGGGGGAAAAAAATTGCTTCCAGGTGGACATTTTTCATGGTACCGTGCAGCCTGGAGCCTTTTTTTTTTCTTCTTCTTCTTTCCTTCGTAAATACTGATGATTGTAGTATCAGGCTGCAGCAATGGAAACAGATAGCTCCCAAACATCATGGCTATATGCTCCAAATTACCAAGATAACTCTCAAAAGGGGGGGGGGGGGGGTGGAAATTGTCTCTTTTTTAAAGGGGAAGAGAGGGCAGAGTCTGTTAAAGATTTACGTTCGGTAAAACATAAAAATAGTCAAGAATTCTGTGTCATAATGATAAACATCAGCCGCAGGCCAAGACTAGACACTCGGATATAAAATCAGGGCAAGCTGAACAAAGAGCAGAGCTGTTATTGGGCAAGTTTTTATTGCTTTATTTAACCTGTATTAAGTGTTCCTTTAAGTGACTATCATAGAGGCATACAGAGAAATCCTACTACACACCGTGCAAGAAACCTAAGTCTTTTTATTCCTGATCATGATTCTGAAAAAAGACCAAGGTGCACGTCTGAGTTCACAGCAATAGCTCAAGAACACAGAGGGAAATTTTACTTAAAGTAACAACCTATAAGTAAAGCATGAAAAATTGAGGTCGATCATTCAACCACCCAGCAATTTACAAAATTCTAGCATATTCCAATATCACCCGTAAAATTAAAAAGACAAATCCAGCTCAAAATTATAAAATAAAACAAATAATTCAAAACTATCACAAGTTCAACACTTTTCATTTGCTATCTCTCACACTGCTCAAAAATAACCCTGCTGATGCAGTTACCATCATCACTATCATCATTTCACACATGCTGTCACTATTTGCGGGAGGGGGTTGATCTGGGGCCACACCGGTGGTGCTCAGGGCTTACTCCTAGCTCTACACTAAGGGATCACTCTTGGTGGGGTAATGGGGACCATCCTGCAGATCGCATGCCTTATTCACTGTACTATCTCTCTGGATTTCATGAGATCACTCACTAACATTGCTTGCCAGTACACAGAAACATCTACCTTCGTCAGGTAAGATCAAGGATAAAATGAAAAAACTAAAAAGGATGAGACAAGGAGAAGAAAATGAGAACAAGGAAAAAGAAAATGAGGAGAAGCATTTACAATACTATATACTTATTCAATATGAGCAAAATGTCCAGATATTTTCGTTTGCATCTCCAGAAAAAAAGGACACAGGAAAAAATACCAAAACAATACACTGACAATGTCTAAACAATGTAATTTGTGACTTTTTTCTTTCTACTTTTTATTTTATTTAAATATACATCGCTTTTATAATTAAAAAAAAGAAAATGCATTTAATCTATGTTGAAATAATACCTGGGTCACAACAGATTTTCAAAAAATATTAAGTGAAATATAAAAAGCAAAAGGAAAAAATACTTCAGAATAACTTGGGATCTAATTTTTCAGCAATTATCAAAAACTCAAATAAATTCCAGAGAACTGAATAACACTTTCTTCTCACAGTACATCCCCCACAAATGCAAGAACTGGATATCCCTCTCCCCCGACACCTTAACTACCACATTTTTATTAGCAATCAATATTCACCCTTATTTTATGGAAGCATAAACCCCTTAAACACTTCGTTGCAATATAAAAGAAAAAGACACAAACTAAAAAGAAACTCAGAGATGATCTGGCCTAATCGCAGACACAAGTCCAAATTTTTTCTATTGCATAGTTGTCCCGGTCTGTCTAAAAGATCTTGAGTAAGATGATGTTCATTACAAGACCACCAATCCCATTTCAACAGCTGTACAAAGTTCTTATACAGAAATAAAATTTGCCTTTCTATAATTTATCTTATATGTCCTCAAAAGACGACTGAGAACAAGTCCTTGATCCTTCTTTTCCCTTCTCCAGACTAAACAATCTCAAATTATTCAACTATTCCATACATAAACAATCTTTCAAATCAGTTTTTTAACCCTCTGGACACATTCCAGTAGTAAACATTCTTCTTCTCGTGGAACAAACCAGCAGTCCAGGATAGTGGTCTCAAAGGCACAGGCCTCAAGGCCAGACTTCCTGCACTCAAACCTTGGTTCTGCTACCAAGTGTGTGACCATGGTCAAGATTTCAGCTTCCATGCCAGTACAACCACGCAAATAGTATTTACCATTTCATACCACTTCATACAGCCACCACATGAAGATGAAATGACATCAGTCAAGCATTCCAAACAGTACTTGGCACATAGAACGTATGTTATAAATTTTAGGTTCAAACTCAAAAACAAATACATCTCCTTTAACTTTGCTGCTCAGCTTCCACTTAAACAGTCCAATAGGCCAGGGAAAGAGCTCAAAAGGCTGGAAGGCATACCTGGCAATCACAAGGCCCCAGGTTCAATCCCCAGCATCAAAAAAGATCCCCAAAGCACCACTGGGTGTAGTCTGGGTGCTCCCCAGCACCACTAGAGAGGTAGAGAGGTCCCCCAATCTCCACCGGAAAAAAACTAACAATAATAACACGTTAGGGGTTGGAGCAATAGCACAGCGGGTAGGGTGTTTGCCTTGCACGCAGCCAACATGGCCGACCCGGGTTCGATTCCCAGCATCCCATATGGTCCCCCGAGCACCGCCAGGAGTAATTCCTGAGTGCATGAGCCAGGAGTAACCCCTGAGCATTGCCGGGTATGACCCAAAAAGCAAAATAAATAAATAAATAAATAATAACAACACTTTAGCAGTGTTGCCAGTCATGTCATGTATTATACTGACCTGAAGCCACATAAAATTGGAGCTAGAGAGATGAACACAGGAGTAAGGTGTTTGCCTTACACAGAGCTGAACCTGGTTCAACCCCAAAGCACTGCTAGGAATGATCCCAGATCACAGAGCCAGAGGTATCCTCTGAACACCACAAGGTGTGGCACAAAGAAACAACAAGGAATCTCAGAAAACTGATTTTTTTAGGTTCTCATAGAACTGCTTCCCCCACCTGCCACCCATCTCAGAGATCTCATGCATGCAAGTCATACAGTTCACCTTGGAGCCACATCTCTGGCCCTCACGTTAAAATCTCTGAATTTCTTTTACACAATGAGTTGCTAATTCAATTAATATTCCAGACCTACGACTTACTACCTACTAAAGTCTGTTTTTTCACTCTTCTGGTCATTTGGAGTAATAATTTTGTCATTCAAACTTCCATTTTCAGGTTCTCATTTGTTAAACATGGGGCAGGGAATTTTTCACAGGAGAACAAACATTACTGTGAGTGGAAGAAAGACCCCAAGCAATTCTAGAATCTAAGAAAGGACAACCTTGTAAATAGCCAGCATATGAAACTGGGATTTTCTGGTTCTACTAGAAGGGGTAAGGAGGAACCAGAAATGATTTAAAGTCAAGAAGAGAGCCTCCAAAAGTTAATTGTTCAATTATTTTTTTCTTTTGGCGGGGGGAGTCACACCCGGCGATGCACAGAGGTTACTCTTGGCTCATGCACTCAGGAATTACTCCTGGCAGTGCTCAGGGGACCATATGGGATGCTGGGAATCAAAGCCAGGTCGGCTGTGTGCAAGGCAAATGCCCTACCCACTGTGCTATCACTCCAGCCCCTATTATTATTTTTTTAAGTACAAATCACCAAGCTAATTTCCTTTAGCCAATATTCAGTCTCCCCAACCTTGGCCAACTTGAAGAGAACTTGACATGAGCCAAAACTTTAAAGTCTCTCCCTTTTGAAGGAACATTGGAAACAATAACCCAGAATAAAGAAGTTGCGTCAGTGAACTTTCTGCTCTTTCAAGTTGGAAGGACAGATGATTCACACCATGTGTCAGAGAAGAAACACCAGTCAGAACCAAGAGAGATAAATTTTGGACCTCCTGAACTGTGTAATATGTTAGTAAATTATCTTTTCAGAAAATTATAAACAAAATATCTTGTTTACCCTCTCTCTCAAATGCCCTAACCTTAAAAAGAAATTCTAAGGTATATCGTAATTCCAAGGAGACATATGCTCCAACAAAAATCTTTTTTCAGGGGCCAGGAATGTGGTTCCAAAAAACCACATGTGTTGCAAGTGCAAGGCCTTGGGTTTAATCCCTGGCACCACATGGACCCCTGAGCACCACAGTGTGTGGCCCTGGTGGCCCTCAAATTTCCCTAGATCCACTCACTACCAGGAGTAACCCCCCTCTGACATCTTTTTAACATTTATTTTTAATGTATGTATCCAGAATCAGCGATCTCAATCCCATTCCCAAAACACTGCCCAGGCATGTCACAGCCTAGTAGTGATCAAATAATTATGGTTTCAATTGTATTAATAGCCTCTGTTTAGGGCCATCTTAGTATCCACTCTACTCCATTAATTTTACATTATACCAAAAACTAAATATATGTTCATTGTAATGATACTATAATGATTTTATTTTAATGACCTGAAAGGTAGAAATAGAAAATATCCTTGAACTACATGAATCTACTTGGGAGAAATCATCATAAAACAATCAAAATAAAATTTAGTAGGTGACAGACACCAAAACTCAGATCATAAAGAAAGGCTGGGAAAAGACTAATGCAACCTGTTAGTAGTCACTAAAACTGCATGATAGACTCAATATAAGGAATTAAGAAATTATCAATGGGTCAGTGGGGGGGAAGTAAAAAGTCTTCCCTTTAAAAATGACCCTCTGAATGAAATTTGTTAGCTATCTGCCTGAGGCGCAGTGTTTTTATTATTCATCTATTATCAATTTATCGTTTCTCTATTACCAACCAATGTGGTTTGGACCATTTACTTTTCTGGAGAATCTAATACCCTACACATGTCAGCTCTGAAGTAACAAAGACAATGATCTAATAGAGCCCCAAACTTCACTGAAGAAACAAAGGCTGCTTACCAGTAAATCACTTCTTCAAAGGGTTACATGTATGCCACCCCGCAATGCTGTGAAATAGCATTCTTGAACCCTATTTCTCCGATCTGGATTAACTTGACTATCAATAAGGGAAAATGGGGCAACTTCTTTAATGACTAAGATACACCAAACTAAAAGCAATAAACTTCCATAAGATAAAAGAAATCTGACTATTACATGAAATTTGATTTTAAATAAGTGACCCACAAGTGAAGTGAGCTGTTTCCTCAAAAATTTTTTAAAACTATCTACACTGTGAACACCTTCTCACCATGAGTTCATTTAGAAAGTATTTACTAAGCCAACACTAAAGACAAAAAATGTCTCCCACTGATGGAAACCCGTACTGTAATTAGTAAGACACAAGGAAACAAAATTAACAATAATTATAAACTCTGTATGACAATACAATGGTCAAGTTGATACTTGGATCTGTACGCTCTGAATTACAGAAACACAAAATAATATTCCGTGGGGAACTGGATTAGTCAGAAAAGCCTTCTTAGAATTACTGAAAAATCAGTTATTATGAGGATAAACATTAAAAGCAAATGGGGCAAGTGGGGGTGGGAGAGTGGAAACAGGACAGTGGGTAGTACTATTGCCTTGCATGCAGTCAACCCAGATTCATACCCCAGCACCCCATACGGTGTCCAGAGCCCCACTTGGAGTAATTCCTGAACGTAGAGACAGGAGCAACCCTGAGCATCAATGGATGTGGCCCCAAAACAAAAAACAAAAAAAGTAAACCATGAAGGACAAAGGACCTATGAAACACAAGTAAAAACTAACTGCAGACATTATACAAATTATGTAAGCAAGAGGACAATGAAAAATATATCTTCAAGGTACTTAAGAAAAAAAAATGCAGACAAGAATGCTCCCAGGGGAGGTATTGCTGGGTCATATGGAAGCTCAATTTCTAGTTTTTTGAGGAATGTCATATTGTTTTCCCAGAAGTCTGGATCAGCATTTGGTCTGCATTCTCACCTGCAATGAATGAGAGCCCTTTCTCCCCATATCCATGCCAGCACTAGTTGTTCTTGTTCTTTTTATGTGTGCCAGTTTCTGTGGTATGAGATTATATCTCCGTGTTTTCATTTGCATCTCCCTGATAATAAAAGAGGTAGAGCATTTTTCTTCTGCCTTTTGGGCATTTGTATTTCTTTTTTGAGTAAGTTTCTGTTCATTTTTTCTCCTCATTTTTGGATGGGATTAGACTTTTTTTTTCCTTGTAAAGTTCTAGCAGTAATATCTTTGATATTACCTTTTATCAGAGGAGTGTTGGATAAATAATTTTTACCACTCTTTGGGCCGTCTTTGTATCCCGGTCATCATTTCCTTTGAGGTGCAGAAGCTTCTTAGTTTAATGTAGTCCCATTTGTTTATCTTCACTTCCACTTGCTTGGTCAGTGGTGTTTCATCCTTGAAAATGCCTCAATGTCACGGACAGCTCTGTCTACATTCTCCTCTATGTGCCTTATAGATTCAGATCTGATATTGAAATCTTTGATCCATTCTGATTTGACTTTTGTGAATTTGCATCTTCTCTTTAATTAACTGAATATACACCCATTTTCCTCTTCTCATTTTTTCCCTTGTGTAGTGCCTTGATATAATTTTTTTGTTTGTGTTTATTCTACTTAGGATGTTGATGGTTCTTAAATTTCCATTCCAATTTTCCAGAAAAAAAAAATCTAAAGCTTTTTTAATGTTTCTGGTTTCAATTTTTTAAAGGTAAGCCCATATATATATATATACACACACATATATATATAATATTGTTACTCCCTTTTTTAAAAATAAGTTTTAGATATTCTCTATTTCCTGCTATAATGAATTAGATCAGATTTATCTCATCATACCACATCATTCCTCCCCCTATCCTTCAAAATGTTTAGAACATTTTTTGGTTTTACTAAATATTATTCTTGTAACGATAGTGTGCTTAGTAATATAATTATGTTTTCCTGTTTTAATAATATATTTATACTTCTTTTCTGATCACTAACTATATGTCAATTTGATTCATAACAATGCAATGTGAGTATTAGCTACTATACTTTCTTTCTGTTTTATTTTTTCTTTTGCCTTCACCCAACTGCTAAAATAAATTTACAGTGACTGGGTTGAAAACTTATTATCTGTATTATGTGTTCTATAGTCCTTATTGCCTTTTATGGTCTATTTATACTTTGTCTCTTAAATTAATAAATAACTTTGTATAATTTTAACTATCCCAATATTTTTTATTACTAAGCAGGTTGTATTCTACAACTGCCATTCTTTTCTTGTTGGAATCCCCCTTTGGGGTGATATCTCTCTTGAATCCCTCTCCTCTCCTGATGCTTTTGATCTCAGTGGTGGGATAGAATGAAAAAACTCAATGAAATGAATGCATCACCGAGAACACTCTGCCCAGCCAGACTCTCACTCAGATCTGAAGCACGCAATCTAAATTGATAATTGTTCATTCCACATTCCTGTTTGTCACATTTATTTTTGGTTAACTTAGGGAGCTGTTAAGGCAATCAGAAATTAAGGGAATGAAATGCTGGAAAAGAAAGAGAAAAATGAGAATAAGGGAGCCAACACTCTTGAGTCACTCTTTCCCTTCTTTCCCCTCCGGGCACTTGCAAGGTCTGTGAACAAGAAACCGTTTCCAGTAAAAGAACTACGCAGAAGGCCATGACTAAGAGGTAGAGAAATCCGTCTTTAACAGCTTTGTGAAACTTATGTGACATAAATTAGAGTCTTGAGAGGATCTAGGAAGGAAAGGGAAAGAAAACAGAACAGTCTTCAGTTTTTCCCTCAATACACTGGCTGAGTTCAAAAGGAACCCAAGGCAAATCTTGGAAAACAGGCAAAAGGCCTCTCTGAGAAGCAAGAGTTTTGGATCTTGAGGTACAAAGAGGAAAAAAATCTGGGATTAAGTATCCACTGGAGTGAAATCATTACTCCAGGTTCTCTAGAACAAGAACTCCCAAACTTTTCCACTCACAACCCCTTTTACCCAAGAAATTTTCACGTGGCCCTGGGTATATATGTATATAAAATAGGCATGCCAATAACATTTACTAATAGTCATAAAGAAATTTTAAGACAAATTTTTACAATTTTCTCACAACCACCACATTTGGTTATAAGACCCCCACAGGGGAGGCAATCCATACTTTGAATAAACAATCAAAGTGTGTATAATAAAACACCTGAAAGTTTGTATAATAAAACAATATTGGCAACTGCAGTCAAACTCTAGTCCCTGATGAATTTATTTAAATCTATCCTTGGTGGATTAAAGTGATCATTCCCACCCTTTCTGCTTGAAAGCAAGAAAATTCTTTCTTAGAAAAGAGTTACCCCAAATACCGAAGGGATGTCAAGAAAATGGTGAAAATATTAATTTATATTATACTTTATGAGTCAAGAATGTATGTTGAAATGCTTCAAGTAATTCCTAAAGATTAAAAGTCAATATTAATTTAAGAAATAATACTGTCAATTACAGAAAAATAAAATCTAGCCAACAGAAGTACAAGCCAACATTCACACTAACAGCGATTACCAGAAACAAAATAGTATCAGAAATAATATATGAGCTAAGAATTTTAAGTTCAATTAAACTATCCTTAGAATATGATGTCTTTATAACAACTATTCTTAATATATAGCAACTTACCATTCCTAACTCCACCAAGGTAACTACTAGAAAAGGAATTCTAACCAAAGTATATGACAAGACAAACTTCAACAAAAAAGACTGGAAATAATGAGTAAGCATATTTAACTGTATCTCTGAGATAGGACCTGATCAGATTGAGAGTGACAAAATGTAGCACATAAAAATAGTATGTAAAAATCATACAACTAATAAAAATAAGAGAAAAGAGAGTAGAGGGTCTAGAGCAATAGTCAGTGGGTAGGGTATTTATTTGCCTTGCATGTGGCCAACCTGGGTTCAATGTCTGGCACCCCAGATGGTACCCTAAGCCTACCAGAAGTGATTCCTGAGTGCAGAGCCAGGAGTAACCACTGAGCATTGCCAGGTATGGCCCAAAATAAACAAAAAGGAAAGATGATGGACTGGTTCATGCCTAATAAAATGAAAATTAAAGTCAAGCAAATCCAGTATAATTCTAGAATTTCTAAAATTTCTAAACTGGAGTTCTTATGGCAGAAGATTTCATCATTCAGAGTAGTACAGTTAAAATATATATAAACAAATGTAAAACATGTCATACATTATATACCATCACTCAAAAGCTTCAGAAGCATTTCCTAAAGAATTAGTATTTCTGCAGCAAAATGTATGAATAACCATACAAGCAATAAGTTTAAAGACTATCACAAGTTCATATCTGGTTTTATTTTTTTGTTTTTTTTTTTTTGTTTTTTGGGTCACACCCGGCAATGCACAGGGGTTACTCCTAGCTCTGAACTCAGGAATTACTCCTGGCGATGTTCAGGGGATATATGGGATGGCTGAGAATCGAACCCGGGTTGACCTCATGCAAGGCAAACGCCCTACCCACTGTGCTATAGCTCCAGTCCCACATCTGGTTTTATTGACAAATGAATTGAGACAGGTTTTGACAAGAGTTCTCAGAGACTTTAAGACATTCAAAATGCAAATGAGAATTTATGGGCTGGCAGAATTCTAATTATATTAAGAGAAGAAAGTAAAGCACTAACATAATATAATTGGCTAAAATGTAGTGGTTGGGGAAAGGGAAAGCATGTACATATAATAAGTTTAATTGTTATTCTTGGGTGAGGAAACAATAAATACTATGTTAGATGTCAAAACAGAAGGGAGAGGGACTGGAAAGATAATGGGGCCAAGCGCATGTAGGGCACTTGCCTAGCACGTCACTAACCTGGTTTTGATCTCTGGCATCCCCTCGGGTCCCCCAAGCCTGTCAGGAGTGATCCCTGTGCACAGAACTAGGAATAAGCCCTGAACATGGCTGTGCGTGGTAATAAATAAATAGATAAATAAATAAATAAATAAAAAGAGGGGAGAAAGTGAGCTACAGTTACAACACGAAAAAAACACAAGAACAAAAGTACCAATATTTTTCAACTCAAAAAGTATAAGACCAACTTCCAATGAGTATCTTTTTCATACCACCAAATTTTTAAAAAATTTAAAAGTTCTTTACTTGAGTCAAGGTTATTTTTAGATGATGACTGTCCTGCTAATATTGAACGCTAATTTGACAATCTAGAGAATAAACTGCTGATAAACGAATTAGCCACTAGAGGGCAGCAGAGCACAGAGAGCGCAGAGCATGGCAACGCAGTAAAAACTACAAAACACACCTAGTATATCAAGTCCTTAAAACATTTTAGCCATTCACAGGGCCAACAAAAGGTAAAGGTAAAGGTAAAGGCCCTCCCGTTGATCGTCGATTTGCTCGAGCGGGCCCAGTAACGTCTCCATTAGAGACTTTGTTGTTACTGTGTCTGGCATATCGAATACTCTCGGTAGCTTGCCGGGCTCTCCGAGAGGGGCGGAGGAATCGAACTCGGGTCGGTCATGTTGGCCGCTTGTAAGGCGAACGCCCTACCTGCTGTGCTATCGCTCCAGCCCAACAAAACAATCAGCAATAAATCCACAAAACCAACTAAAGAGAATCATTATATCACTATATGCTGTGTTATACTGTGTGAACAATAAAAAGAACAGCATAACCTTGACACAGAATTTGCCACATTTTTCTATTTATGTATTTCAATATTTTTTCTCTTTCTATATATATATATGCTTTTCTAAAGCAACTGTGAACATTTTGTATGCATTATGACATTCAAACTGTAGTATTTATATCCTCTCTTATCTAATACCTTACTGTTATCACAAAAAAATTACACCAATATAATTATACATACTGCACAGTACACATCCCAATTTTATCAGTAGTACCAATAATGTTCTTTGCAACATTTTTATTTCCTGAAGATTATTCAGTTCAGGTTCATTCATGTCTCTCCATGTCTCAGAATTTTTTTTATTTGTTTTGGGGCCACACCGAGCTGTGCTCAGCGCTTACTCCTAGCTCTGTGCTCAGGGATCACTTCTGATCAGGGAACTATATGTGGTACCAGGGTTGGAGCGATAGCACAGCGGGTAGGGCGTTGCATGCGGCCGACCCAGCCAACCCAGGTTCAATTCTTCCACCCCTCTCAGAGAGCCTAGCAAGCTACTGAGAGTATCTCGCCCGAATGGCAAAGCCTGGCAAGCTCCCCGTGACGTACTCGATATGCCAAACACAGTAACAAAGGTCACAATGGAGACATTACTGGACCCGTTCGAGCAAATCGATGAACAACGGGAGGATAGTGACAGTGACAGTGACCAGGGAGAGAATCCAAGTCAGCCACATGCAAAGCAAGTGCCCTACCTGCTATACTATTGCTCCAGTCCATGTCTGTGTTTAAAAAAGAAAGAAAAGAAACTCCTATACACTATTAAAAACGAATAACCCTAAAAGAATGTGTATCTGAATTTTAGGTTGACTGACTTAATTAGCAAATAAAAACACGAAAATATTAGTTTAGAGGAATACCAGGATCTGTGGTGGTGGGAAATGGGCACTGGTAGAGGGATGGGTATTTGAACATTGTATAACTGAAACCTAAGCACAAAAATTTGTAAGTCTACAACTGTACCTCATGGTGTCTCACTAATAAAAAATTTTTAAAAAAAGAAAGAAAATATTAGTTTATTTAAAATAAGCAAATGCTATTTTAAAGGATTAAATGTTAAAGAATTATTACATGTTAAAAGAATTTATTTCATTAAAAAAGTTACATTCCAAAACAAAAAATAACTTGAAAAAGTTTGTTTTATATTTATGTCATCTCCTTAATGTTGAATATAGCAGAAGATATCACTGAATCACTGTCATCCCATTCATTGATTTGCTCGAGTGGGCGCCAGTAACGTGTCTATTCGTCCCAGCCCTGAGATTTTAGCAGCCTCTCCTTACTCGTCCTTCCCAACAGTGCCATATTGGAGGCTCTTTCAGGGCCAGGGGAATGAGACCCATTACTGTTACTGTTTTCGACATATTGAATATGCCATGGGGAGCCTGCCAGGCTCTGCCGTGCAATGGATGAGATAGATTTCTTATCTGTCTTACATTCCATCTATTGCAATTGTGATTTTGGTTGCAGTGTATAAGAAAACCAGTCACACATACATAATTAGAAAAAGTGCAAACTGATTTCAAAACCTTTTCATAATGATATAATCAAATAGCTACACATTTATATCCACATATACACATGCATATCTAGACACACATTTTTTAACACAACCTCAAAAACAACAAATTTTAGATTAAAATAATTTGGTCCATTTAAACTTCACTTTAGCTTTCTTTTGTTTTGTTTTTTCATTTATTTTTAGAAAGCACAGGGTATGTACTCAGGGCTTACTCCTGCTTATGAGTCAGGGATCACCCCGGCTGCTGTCCGGGACAGGACCGGATTGGCAACATGGAAGGCAAACATCATTTCAACACTGCTTCTCGATTTCAAATGTTCTGTATGGCATAATTCATCTTAAATATAAGTATAAAAACACAAACTCCAAGATAAAATTAAAACATATTTAAATATTAAGATACATTCTATTAAAACATAAACTTCGAGATAAGACAAATCTTAAAGATAAAAAGCAAGCAACAAAACAACAAAAACATGCCTGAAATACATTGTATTTTCCAACTTTCCAAATGCCCGTATGTCCATAAAATCAAAACAAGAAATTTTTTTTAATTTCCCTTAGGACAAGGCAAGATAGCAGAAAGGGCTGAGTGCTTCCTTTGCATGCAAGTGCATCCAGGGTCCATTCCTAGCACAATATGGTCCTCGTTAGAAACAGTCAAGTGTGCCAAAAACAAATACAAAACAGAGCAAATATTTTTTTTGCAAAACAGTATTAAATAAATAAGTTCTTCCATCACTTTACAATACAGCTTGATTAGACTGGAGATTCATTTTTTCAGCATTTTTTTAAGGATTTACTGTTTCATTTTCTTTTTTTTTTCTATATGTGTATCTTCAGAACAATACATGTTTTAAAAAGAGGAGCAAAAATTTTAACAAGTGAAGCGGGGGAAAAAGGGCTCTAGGAAACCTGAAGGATTCAACCCCCTTAAATAGTAACTTCTTAACCTTGAGGAGCAATAAAACAGTTTTAGTGGCATTCATGTAACTTGGCAAGCTGACAAAGGTTTCCTTCCACAGATACATAACAGATTAAGGAAGAGGAGACGGAGTAAAACCTAATTTGAAAATGACTGCTTCTTCTTTTAAAATACTACCTGACACCAAATTTAACTGGGTTGTAGACAGTATTGATATGTGGTGCTTTATCTTAAGAAGAGAAAATCAAAGAAGAAAATAAAATACTGGCCCTGAGCTATCACAATTCCCTTTACAATGCTTCCTCACCTGCAGAACAACTCAAATTACAGAAAATCTGAGATCCCTCTTAAGCATTAAATAGTACAAGAAGCAAAGATATTACAACTTGTTTAATTTTGTTTAAGTCCACTTAAATCACTGTCAGTTAGGTCTGCGGGGATTTTTGCTTTGGTTTATGAAAGTCATATTCCTGTCTCGATTACTGCTCCCAACCCTTCTATAACAATGGATAGATTAATCTTTTTTATTATAAATTCTTGCCATAAGCAAGTCTATCCCGTTGGGAGGGGGGAATTCTGATCCTGATTTCACACTAAGAGTTCTAAATAAGATGTAAGTGTCTGAATTTAAATTCTAGTTACTTTCACAATACAACCCCAACAATCCTAACCATCTTTTCTTCACACTAGTCCTCTTTACAGAGTTTCCTCCTCTCCAAACTGAATTTTATTTGCTTTACTAGAAACAGCCTGAGAGTCAGGATGGGCTGGATTATGCTACTACAGAGGTTCCCTAACTTATTTGATCTGTTGCGATCATTCATGCCCCAATGCCAGACTTGAACCAGAGATGGAGGACAGCTGAGAGAGCATTTGCCTTGCAAGGTGTTGAGCCAGATTCAAACCCCTGCACCCCCTGCCCTCCAAGCACTGACAGGAGTGATTCCTGAGTGCAGAGCCAGGAGGAAGTCCTGAACACAGCTGGGTTTTTCCCCAAAAAGCAATACAAAACAAAGAAAGAAAAAAAAATCAGAGACTTCAAGCATGTGTCTATCTACATATAGCACTGTATAGCATTGTCCTCCCCTTGTTCATTGATTTGCTCAAGCGGGCCCAGTAACGTCTCCATTGGGAGATTTGTTGTTACTGCATTTGGCATATCAAATATGTCACGGGTAGCTTGCCAGGCTCTGCTGTGCGGGAGATACTCTTGGTAGCTAGCCAGGCTCTCCGAGAGGGGCGGAGGAATCGAACCCGGGTCGGCCTCGTGCAAGGCAAACACCCTACCCGCTGTGCTATCGCTCCAGCCCATCCACATATACACATGCATATACTGTGACTTGATTATGAAGAGCCCATAGGAGACAAGAGAGGACCAGATCCCATCTGGGTTTCAGAGAAAGTATATGTTATTGGTATGGAAACGGACTGATCAGGAAACTACACTTAGATCTTGCATACACAACATCTCACACATACCGCATTTTCTTAAATATGTATTTAGCTGTCTCTCCAATACAAAAGAACCTGCATTAGATCAACAACAGTGGGACGAGGGAATGACAGCAGCACGAAGTTAAGTCTTCGTTTAAGTGTACGGCGTTATGGCCAGTGAGAGAGTAACTTAACAGAAAACCACTAGAGAGACTAGAGACGCAGTGAGGTCACAAAAAACCTCCCAGAAACTCGAAGTCAAAACAACTACCTGACAACTATTGTTTCATGGGTTTAAAAAATAATACTTTTTCAAAGTTTTTAAGTCTCAATATCCAAAGCTACGTCTATTTTCAAGAGATACTTGCAAGGGAAATTATAGTATCATAATTTAATTGTAATTCTAACACAAACTTTAAAGAAGTTCTAGTTCAAGTTGCAGGAGAATTCAGCAAGCCTGGGTCATGAGTACTCAGTGATGTCCCCAGTGTTCTTCCCCAGGAGATGACAGGAAAAAGGAGTTACCATGCTGTCCTGAACCAGAAAGGTAGTTAATACCACAAAGGCCCCAGGGGACACTGGACCAACAGTCAAACTGTGCTTACCGACAGGATGTTCTGAGAGGACAGGTTTGGGCCCACTGTCTGGGCTGTTGCTACCTGGAGGGCTGAGAGCAGAGGCCAACCAGCAGCCAACAAACAGGGTCTGTAAAGTTCTGAAAGCTGCAGACTGGGACTTCACTAATGTGACGAATGCAAACGTTCTGCTGGCTGACAC
The DNA here is from genome assembly GCF_029834395.1 of Sorex fumeus. NCBI lineage: Eukaryota > Metazoa > Chordata > Mammalia > Eulipotyphla > Soricidae > Sorex > Sorex fumeus. Next base: position 38,714,737 of record NW_026606063.1, on the reverse strand, counting down.
AAATGACATCAACACTACCCAGGAAGTCTGCACAGAACCTTTCATAAGGAATTTTTCTCCCAGAGCTGCTCAAAGCAAGTTGGGTGAACATGGAAGCCAATGTGATCCAAGACCCCTCACAAAAGCCTGACTGTGTGGGCCCTGTGTCTTGATACTGATTCCAAACTCATATCTTGATTTTTACAATCAGTATTGGAACGAGTGAAACGGAACTGCCTGTAGTTCTCTCACAGATACACCATGCATGAAAGAGGATTCGAAGTGAAGCGAAAGTTAAGTGATGAATCTAGGTACTGATGTAATAAATCACTCTTACAAACACTCATAGTATTGCATGGGGAAAGATACACTCATCATACTGCCACTCAAATCAATAAAGGAAAAGGAACGTGTGGGAAAGACGTGTTCCTGCTACTGAAAAATAATAAAGATCAAACTAGTCAACGAAAGATGTGAACTATTTCATTCTTATGCAGACAGATTTTTAACATGTCAGCTATATTTTGCTGAGCCCATAGGAGACAAAGTCAAGTACTCAAGTACTTGAGTCAAAGTCAAGTACTCAAGTCTGATTAAGGTAAAGAAAAGATTGGACCAACATTTTATATAGTTTTCTAATGGGAATAAATATAAATATTCAGATTTTTAACCTGAGTCAAAGTCAAGTACTCAAGTCTGATTAAGGTAAAGAAAAGATTGGACCAACATTTTATATAGTTTTCTAATGGGAATAAATATACATATTCAGATTTTAAAAAAATAAAAGACCCAAAAGGAGATGTCTAGCCTAATTTCTCACTAAGACATGGCACTCCAAATTCAAAAGCTTAGAAAAAAACTGTTAAAGCAGCTAAAGCTAAAGCCAAAGTTTTTTTTATATTTTAAATTTATATATGCCCTATTCAAGCATTACCTTAAAAAATAATTTACAGTGAAAAGGTTGTATGGACTGCAGCAGACGGATACAGGGTACGTTAGTAGTGGGCACGCTGTGGTAAAACACATTTGAAAAGGTATGAAACTATTCCTAAAATATATAGTTTCTGAAAGCAATGTTATTCCAATAAAAGTATTTTTAAACTGAAAAATGTATAGCAGGGACAAGGTAACACCCACATATCACTGCCTCTCTATAGCATACTTGTTAGTGCAAGAACATAGCACTCGAGAGTAAAGATGGTCGAAACAGACTCCCTAAACCCCAATTTGAATTGTTATCTCATCAAAATGATCACTGCATTACTCAGTTTTCCTGGGCCTGTTTCTCCATCTACCTCAGAGGACTGTTAAAAAAGAGTATTAAAGCAGTTAATCATAGGAAACTGCTTAGGAAAAGACCTAGGACAAAGCCAATATCCAAATAATCTTAAATATTTTGTATACTATAATAAATAGTATTCACCAAATAGATTTACTATTAAAATTATCTAGCACAAAGATAGGAATTAGATACAATGTGAAGGCTACTCATTAGTCTGTGCCTGAGCCCAGCAAAGTATTTATCATCAACATTTTGGAACTGGAAATCCTTAACATATGTCCTTCAGGATTACCAAGGCTCTCTGATATCCTCGCATTACCCTTGGCATGTTGGGACTTCCTTCTTCGCGTTTCTTCCTTAGAGCTTTATGTCAGCTTTTTTTCCCCAGGGTGCTGGGATGAGTCAGACCCTCTCCACAGAGTCCCCACTTAGGCTTCATGACTGGGCTGGGCCTGGCTGATTCTGGGTGTGGTACCACATTTGGCACCAACCCTTTTCAAAATGCAGATAGGATTCAGCTGTACTTAGGCTGATTTACCCTGTAATTTTCCACTGCTTCCTTTTCAGAGTGTGCAAAAGCACAAAACACGCCTGCATCATCTGCACCTCACACGACCGAGCCCCCCTGAAACCCTGCAGGACCTAAGACCTTCGTCATCCCTCTGCCAAGAGCCATACTGACATGCTTCACCCAGACTCCCAGCCCTGTGGAATCTAACTGATCCAACTACAAAATGTCAAAAGCGAGAAAGAGAGACAGACAGACTGAGAGACAGAGAGAGAAGAAAAGTGCCTGCCATAGAGGCAGGCTGGGGGGTGGGGGTGGGGGGTGCTGGGAGGAACCTGGGAAATGTACACTGGCGATTGAATGGGTGTTGGAACACTGTATGACTCAAATCTCATCGTGAACAGCTTTGTAATGGTCTATCACACAGTACTTCAATAAAAAAAAGTAAAATTTTAAAAAATAAAAAATAAAAAAAATGAAAAAACAGAATGTCAAAAGCACCACAATTCGAACGTACTACCACCACAGTGATGTGAAAATATCAGTGTCTTTGTCTTTCTTTTTAAAAATGCTCTAAACACCTGCAGGCCACTGGGACACATCTGTTCACTCTCATCATCTGCAGGGGCTCTGGGTGACACTGGCAGTGACTGCTCTCCACTGAGGCGCTGTTTGGTTTATTTATTTATTAAAGTGTACAGAACATAAACATCGAACTAGCTTTAGTTAAAACACTATGCTGAATTAGTCATGTCCATTCAGGCGTACCCTGAACTAGTGAAAGGTCAATTCCCAGGGGGTCCGTTCTATCAAAAATACATTTTCTTCCTCTATTTTTCCTTTTTCTTTTCCCTTCTCTGTTCTTTCTTTTTTCTTTTTCTATTTTATTTATCTTATTGTTGAATGCTGGAGCGATAGCACAGTGGTAGGGCATTTGCTTTGCGCGCAGCCAGCCCAGTCGAGCCGGGTTCAATTCCTCCGCCCCTCTCGGAGAGCCCGGCAAGCTACCGAGAATATCTCACCCGCACAGCAAAGCCTGAGAAGCTACCAGTAACATATTTGATACGCCAAACACAGTAACAACAAGTCTCACAATGGAGATATTGCTGGGCCCACTTGAGCAAACTGATGAACAACGGTGCTATATACGGTGCTATTGTTTAATGTGCCATGTTTTTGTAGTAGGCTCTGGTATTAAACAATAACCCAAAACTGCTCCTCCAAAGCCAAAGATATGTCTCAGCCTAGAACTTTTACCTGGTATGCCTGAGACCCTGAATTTGATCCCCACGTCACCAGGAGTAGCCCAGGCCCCTCAAGCACTGTCTGGTGTGGTCCACACAACAACAAAAAAAAAAACTTAAGAGAAAGAAAAACATGCTCCTCCTCTACTTAGCACTAAGCATATGTCCTCGGGCAGGTTATTTTACTTTTCTGAACAGCATCTCCTCAGCTGTAAAACGTGAATACTGAAATTCATAACAGTAACATTATTAAATGAATTAACAAGTGCAATGCCTGTCACTCCAGCCACTAAATGCCAGTCTCTTTCTACGCTTCCTCTCCCTGACTCATGCCCACTTCTACAAGATGGGAACATTCAGGGGAGAGATTTGGATAAGCGTATGTGCCGAAGTTTGCTGGGGACACAGCTTGGAGACAGGGACTGTGAATCAGTGAGGTTGGCCTCCCACCTCATGGGCGCTATGCCTCCTAAGCTCCTAAGAGGTGGGCATGGTTACAGAGTTCATGTTTGAATGGAAACCATGAATAACAGAAGAAAATATTGACTCAAAAAGTAGAAATGTTCTATTTTCAAGCAGCACGTTTTGAAAAGCAGGACTACCAACTAAAAGACACCAAACTGAGTTTTCTTCTAACTCATAACAGAAAGCTAATCTGATGCCCACAAAGAAAAGAGTGTGTGGATCAATTAAATCTGGGAAATGTCAATCATTAGTTGTTGAATCTAAGTGGTTGTTCTTTCCATTTTCCTGCAGACGAGGCATTTTTCCTAAAAAAAAAAAAAAAAGAAGAAGAAGATGAAGTGGGGCTGGAGCGACAGCACAGTGGATAGGGCATTTGCCTTGCATGCGGCTCACCCAGGTTCAATTCCCAGCATCCTATATGGTCCCCTGAGCACCGCCAGGGTAATTCCTGAGTGCAGAGACAGGACTAACCCCTGTGCATTGCTGGGTGTGACCAAAAAGCAAAAACTAAAAAAAAAAAAAAAAAAAAAAAAAAAAAAAAAAAAAAAAGATGAGATGGCAGAGGGCACAGTGGCAGAATTTGACATATTTTTATATTAACACTCCCAAAGTTCGGGGGGAAGTGGCTGTTTATACCACCTATTAGAATCTTTTTTTTTAAAATCTCAGTTTTTTTCTTCTCTGATAAATGTTATCAAGTTTTATCCCAATTTCCCTAAATATTCAAATCCCCTTCAGACTGCCAGTCTCACAGGACCTGGCACAGAGCTACTGAGAAAAAGCAATTTCTATCTAGAAACTTGAAAAGCTTTGCTCACCTAGTCCTGGAAATGGATGGTCTGTTGAGTGTATGATTATTCCCCGTCTCTATTTCAAGGCAGCATTAGCAACCTTTACTGAGATTTAAAAAAAATTTTTTTTAGCTTTATATTACAAGAAGAAAAATACTGAGTACAGTCTAATAAGCCTAAGAAAAGCAAGAAGGTAAAGGCACTAAGCACTGATTTAACAATCTGAACAGCAAAGAACGTCCCCCCTCCCCTTCACCTAACCGGAAATGAATCAGCAGACCACCTCCGCTGCAGAAGGACTTCACCTGTAATATGTTTTTTTAATATAGAAAACAACAATTTTTAAATGTAAAAGCTTTTAAGTTATCTTAAAGTAGTAAGTAGCTTATTTCAAATCATTCCAGGGATTTAAGGCCATGCTATAAAAAAAAGTTGCAATTTCAGTTTATTCTCAACTGAAATTTTCAAGCTCCTGAACAAACTGTTCATATCCCCCTTTCTTTTTGTTAGAGAGATCGGGGCTGCACCACACCCGGTGGTACTGAAGGATTACGCAGCTTGGTGCCTGAGGGAGCATAAAGTTGGGAAATTGAACCGAGGCATCCCGCATGCAGAACATGTGCTCCAGGCTTTTATTTCTTCATGGGCTGGACCCATTCCTTTTCTTTGTTTTGTTTGTGTTTGGAGACCACACACCGGGTGGTGCTCAGGGCTTATTCCTGGCTTGGTGCTCAGGGATCACTCTGGGCAATGCTCCAGGGGATTACACGCAATGCTGGGGATCAAACCAGAGTTAGCCTCATGCAAGTGCCTTTAATCTCTCTGAAAAAACTGTACTATCTCTCTGAAATAACTCCTTAAGAAATAATGGGCACCAGGCAAAAGTGGTCTATTTTAATTTTTAAAAAAAATACTACTCAGTAGATAACAAAACAAGTGTCTGGAAAATTAGACAAGAAGGTTACCACTGGCATTAACAAGCAATCTGGAATTTTGTTATCATTATGACCTCCCTGGGTTCTAAAAGCCACTTAACTTTATCTGCATGCTTAAATTGAAAACAACACTAATGACAACTTTCTGCACTGAAAATAGGCCTATTAAAAATAAATTTAAAGTCAAGAGCGATGTAATACTTATTAACAAATAATAATGATGGGAGAACAAGTACAGCTGGGAGGGAGTGAATACCCAATGGATATGTCTTCAATACCTAGTGGATAAGCAATTCTTGATGAGGTCATTTTTTTTAATCCTTAGAGTATAGTTAAATCTGATCGCAAACTACCAAATCTGGCTTCACCACAGTAAACCTCAAAGGCTGTGAGCATATAATAAATCAATATGGAAGCAATCCCGTAAAATATTTTGGAGGTAGCAGTAGTTTACAGAAGTGTCTGTACTTAGAAGATCGTATGTATAATGTTACCAGATCACACCCACTTCCAAAATGCCAATGTCCCTCCACCACTGTCCCCGGGATTCTTCTCATTCACCCATTCTGAAATTTGGATTACAAATCATTTTCCCAAACCCCAGTTTCAGGATTTCAAAATGGACCCTGCAGGTCTGAAGCATAAGAAATTAGCCAGATTCTGTTGTATGGCCATAGAAAATGGAGTTCTGTTCAGGAAAATGGTTATGATCTAATGTTCTTCGGTAGGGCTTTCTCATGATCTATCACTGCTAAACACTTTCTGATCATTTACACATATACTGAACACTTAGCTAACAGCGATTTTTGATTAACTGGCAAGCCAAATTGAATCACTAATAGCAACAGAGTAAAAATAAAATTGATACGGTTCAAAATTGAGTTCTACAACTTATTATCTTAGATAACTGAGAAAGTAATCCACTCAATTTGGTATATAACAGTAATAATCAAATACACAAGTTATTGACAAACACGGCCTCCGAACCCTGCTCCAAGTTACCAATGAGTGCAAAGCCAGGAATAAGCCCTGAGCACCAACAAGTGTGGCCCAAAAAAAAAAAAAAACACAAAAACAAACCAAAGATAAGTTGTAAGTGAGCCTACAGAATCCAATTCCAAGATCCATAACATCTTCTACAAATGGATCCTTCCTAAACGGATCTGCCTAGGAGCAGGGCATTTGTAGCACAGCAGCTTTTTAAGAAATAAAGGAATAGTCTTCACTCATCCTAAATATTACTGTGGTGCAATAGCTTCAAATATAAAACTCAGAAAGGTAAAATACTTAGTCTGAGTACTGAGAGCCAAGGAGACAGCTCAAAGTAGAGCTCATGCTATGCATGCAAGAGACGCAGCTTACATCGCCAACACTGCACAATGCCCCAAGAACTACCCAGAACGTTCCCACCAGAGCGATGCAGTGGGAGTAGCCCTGAAATATCACCAGCTGTGACCCTCACACCCCACCCATGAAATACATAGTATTAGGAGTACAGGAACACTGACAACTGAAAATAGTACACAGTTTTTAACTGACAGCTGAGAATAATGTTAGACGTTTTATAACAGAGATATGAACGATGCTCTTTAGAAACAAAGAAATTTCACAACAACCTGGAGTTGGACAAAAGAAAAGACAGCTAGCTGAAGGAAACTCTGAAGAACAATATGGTTGTCAGGTGTAAAATGGCTCCGAAAACAACCCCTGCAAACAGAACAGTGAGATGCATGGAGTAGTCATTAAGTAGAGATTCAAGAGAAACTATTAAGGGAGGATAATTAACCTGTAACAGAACCTCTTTTTTGCCACTGGGGAGATAAAGATTTGAACTAGAAAGAAGAGGATATATCAGAAAAGATAATAGGGCCAGAGAGCGAGTACAATGCGCCGAGCATATGTTTTGCATCTAAGAGGCCCGAATGAATCCCCAGAACTGCAAGGTCCCCAAAGCCACACTGGGAGTGATCCCCAAGCACAGAGCCACACCCGGAACAGTACCAGACCCGGCCCCCAGCACGGCCCAGTCTGCCTCTCACCCCAAAATAATTTGTACCTAGAAAACAAATTTGACACAGGCAAAAAGTTGGGGAGAGAAGACACTCTAGTGGAGGGTGTGGTATTGGAATGTTATTTGCAGGAAACCCTATCATTAACAGAACTATAAATCATGAGCCTTAAATAGTTTTAAATGTTTAAGTTAGAGCTCGCCAGCCACCACACCCGACCTCCTCTACCATTTAACGGTCCAGCGACACCCCCCCCCCCCCAAATTTCACAGTACTGACAACACAGTAGGAGCACAGCAAATTTGATGGGAAAGTTGTCTAGAAGCCCACAAGCTCAAGGGAGCAAAAACAGTAACAGAGAAGGCTCAAGCAGCACCAACCAGCTCAGGGAACCCTCAGACAGTGGCCTCAGGGACACCCTTGTGAGAGTCAACAACCAATCATCACAAGTAGACTCTTAGTGATCTATTTTCTGATCATCCTATTTGCATTTTATTGTAGCAAGCAACAGGAAGTAACAATTTCATGGGCATGCTAAGGGGATAGGCTGGAGGCCACTGGTGGGGGGGGGGGTGGGGGGGAAGAGGCCACACTGGTGGTGGGATTGGTATTGGAACACCAAATGCCTGAACCAACTGTATTATGAACTACTCTGTAAATTGTGGCATTATAATAGCACTGTTCATTGATTTGCTCTAGTGGGCACCAGTGATGTCTCCATTGTGAGACTTGTCGTTACTTTTTCTGGCATATCGAATACGTCACAGGTAGCTTGCCAGGCTCTGCCGTGTGGGCGGGACACTCTCCATATCTTGCCAGGCTCTCCAAGAGGTACAGAGGAATTGAACCCGGGTCAGCCACATGCAAGACAAACGCCCTACCCGCTGTGCGATCGCTCCAGCCCAGCATTATAATTAAAAAAATTAATTTAAAAAATCAAAACCAGGGGGCTGGAGCGATAGCACAGCAGGTAGAGCATGCCTTGCATGCGACCAACCCGGGTTCAAATCCCAGCATCCCATATAGTCCCCCGAGCACTGCCATAGGAATAATTCCTGAGTGTAAAGCCAGGAGTAACCCCTGTGCATCGCCAGGTGTGACTCAAAAAGCAAAAAAAATAAAAATAAAAACCAAACAAATGTTCAAGTTGGTAAGTGATATGTTATGTTAATAAAGGAGGGAAGATGGAAATGCCTGAGAAAACTCAAATTCCACCTCTATCTTTCCACTACAACCATGATGAGCAGCAGGAAGTCTCACTGCAGAGGTAGACCTCCAGTGTTCTGTTTTGTTTTATTAAAAAAAGAGAAATAAAACTGTTCCAGTGTATTTGGAATGAGAAATGGTTATCCACAAATTTATGAACAACGAGTTGCTTCCACAAACCACTGCCAATCTGTTTAGAAAACTCTTTTGCCATTGTGGAGAGAAATCCTGTCACTCTACAGAGAGGGCCCCTTGTCAGAGGCAGCTCTATTACAATCATACAGAGATTAAATGCCATTCGACTTCTGGCTGAGAGCTAATCTCTGAAGCCAGTGCTTCTCACCAGGTGGCATCTTAAATATGCATGGCATGACGCTCCAAACTGGCAGTCTCATGGACCACTTAACATAACTCAATATCAGCAGCATTTGTGGTGCCTGCCTACCCTGGAGGTAAGCCTCCCTCCAGGGTTCCATGAGCAAGTGTCAGCTATTATTCCTACATGTGATTTAGTGACTACAACCCACTTGATCATTTGATCACTTGATCACTTGACTTCCCGTTAATCGGCGATTTGCTCGAGCGGGCACCAGTAACGTCTCCATTTGTCCCTGTCACGTGCTAGTGTGGCCCAATGGCGTCTGTTTGTTCTAGGAACACGAAGAGCCTCAAACCGATCGTTCAGGGTCTTAACGAAGAAGTCTGACCGTCTGGTAGGTGGGCGGCCACACGATCTTTTGACATCCCGTGGAATCCAGTCAGTAACAGCTCTAGTCCAGCGGTCATCTCTAAATCTCATTATGTGACCAGCCCATCTGATTTTTGACGCCTTGGCAAATGAGACAGCATCCCTGATTCTTGATCGTCGACAGAGGTCGGAACTCCGGATTCTTTCTCTCATTTGAGTGAAACGTGATATTCTAAGAATAGCTCTTTCAATTCCTCTTTGGGAGACCCGAATACTGTTCTCATCCTGTTTGCGTAGGGCCCAGGTCTCTGAGGCATATGTTAATGCAGGAAGAACAGTGGAATCAAAGAGATGTGCCCGGAGCCAGAGGTTCTTCGTCCTCTTAGCTATTTCTTCGACGTTCTTGAAGGCGTTCCAAGCCGCTCTCTTCCTCCTGCGCAGCTCTGGTGCCAGGTCATTTGTCATGTTGACCTCTCGACCTAGGTACACATAGCTGTTGCATTCGGAGATGGTCATTCCGTTGAGAGCAAATGGGGTGTCAAGAACGAGGCTGTTTCTCATAAACATTGTCTTTGTAAGATTCAGCTGTAGTCCTACCTTTCCACACTCACGGTCCAAGTCGGCCAGCATTTGTGCCACTTGGCTGATGTTTGGTGTTATTAAAACAATGTCATCAGCAAAGCGGAGGTGGTGTAGTTGCCGACCATCTATCTTCACTCCCATTCCTTCCCATTCCAGTCGTCGCATGATGTTCTCGAGGGTGGCACTGAAGAGTTTCGGTGAAATGGTATCACCCTGCCGCACCCCTCTCTTGACATCAACGATCACTTCTTTGTAGAATGGTGAGATCCTGGTAGTGAATCCGCAATACAGCTCACGGAGGATCCTGATGTATTGGGCTTGAATGCCCTGATTGGCTAGGGCTTCAATGACCGCTTCCGTCTCAACAGAATCAAAGACCTTCTTTAAATCAATGAACGTTAGACAGAGCGGAATCTTGAACTCCTGAGATATTTTTTTAATATTCTAATTTACTCATTCATTTATTTGGGGTTCTCAGTAGTGCTCAGGGCTTACTCCTGATCTGTGCTCAGGGGACAATACACCGTGCCAGGGATGGACCAGGGATGGCCACATGCAAGACAAGTACCTTACTATACACTATCTCTCTGGGCCCACAACCCAGACATTTTAGTAAGATGTGGAGCAACAACCGTAAAAAAAAAAAAAAAGTCTGTTCACATCAAGTCCACTAATAGAAACGTTTTAATTAGTTCCTACATTTTATAAAATTTTATTTCTTCACGTATTTCCAAAAGAAGATGCTGATAAATTCAAATCTACAGAGAAGCATATAAATGAGTTATCTATTACTTGATGAATGATTAAAAGAGAATACCAACTATGATTCATTTACTGTCGCAGGTATTAGAAACAAGGAAGTCAGAACCTGTTCAAGAAACAAATGTTGAGCAAACCTAATCTGATTGCTAAAACAGAACAATCCGAAGTGTAAAGATGGTAGGGACAAAAAAGCAGATGCGTTCAAATTGGAATTGAGTAGGAAAACCTCACAGAGAATAAGTCATCTTGAAAAGCAACTGGGAATTTATTCAGTGGCGGTGAGAGGAGAAAAGAAAAGATGAAATTGAAAGCAAACATCAGGTAAAACAAGGACAAAGGCATGGAGTCATGAAAACATTAATTTTTCAAGAAAAAGCAATTAGTCCATTGTGGCTGCATCAGTGATTCTCAACACTGGCTAAAGTAGGAGGAATCCTGGGAACAATTTTATGTCATTTACAAATGTTTCTGAGACACAGCCAGATTCGAGAAGCTCTGGGGTAGAAAAACAGATGAGTGAGGTTGGGAGGTAGGCTGAGAGGAAAGGCAGAGAAGGATAGGCTAGACCAAGATTTAAAAAGTCTCCAAACCAAGCTAGGCTTCTAAGAGGCCCTTCCAACACTATTATCACAGTTATAAACTCCAGACTGATCATCATTAGGGAAAAGAACCACACATGCATCACAGATGGACTTTGGTCCAATCTACAAAAAAAAAAAAAAAATTAAGAATCTTTTGGTTGGGCTGGATCTGAGATAGTACAGCAGGTAGGGCCTTGCACGCGGCCAACCCAGGTTCAATTCCCAGCATCCCATATGGTCCCCCAAGCACCGCCAGAAGTAATTCCTGAGTGCAAAGCCAGGAGCAACCCCTGTGCATCACCGGGTGTGACCCAAAAAGCAAAAAAAATATATTTTGGTTTTTGGTAGGGGGTTGGCAGGTTAAACCAAAACCTTTGTTGGACTCTCAATGATAAAAGAAAGCAGAGGGTCAGAGAAGCAACAGAGCGCTTCAGGCACTTGTCTTGCAGATGGCTGACCCTGGTTCCATCCCAAGTACCATCTATGGTCCCCTGAACATGGCCAAGGACCACTCTTGAGCACAGAACCAGGAACAGTTACTGAACAGTAGGTGTGACCCAAACAGAACCAGGAACAAAACCAGGAACAGTTACTGAACATTGGGTGTGACCCAAACCATATTTTACTCTTATTTCTATCTAGCACAGCGGGTAGGGCGTTCGCCTTACAAGCGGCCAACATGGCCGACCCGAGTTTGATTCCTCCGCCCCTCTAGGAGAGCCCGGCAAGCTACCAAGAGTATTCGATATGTCAGACACAGTAACAACAAAGTCTCCAATGGAGACGTTACTGGGCCCGCTCGAACAAATCGACGATCAACGGGAGGGCCTTTACCTTTATTTCTATCCCTGAACACACGGAAGATACCAAATAACTATTTGTTTAACGAGTAAATCTCTTTATTCCCACTTTCATGTCTGTAGACTCCTCTTTTCCTCTAAGCACTTGTTCAATCAGCATAGTGATCAAAGGAGAGAAAAAAATCCCGTCCAACAAATCTTGATGCCGGCAACAGGACCAAGCACTACCCATATGCCACTGTGTATACTGTGTATAGTTAAGATTTGGGGAAGGCAACTGGCAGCCATCCTACTAGCCTCTATTGCCACAGGAGACTAGCTCAATTTCCAACCAAAGGCAATTTCACTTAGCCCACAGGAGGAGAGCACCCATCATACAGGAGATAATTTACCACCAGAGACTGAGGTTAAACAGCAAATTCCCAAAAGGACATGGTTAATGCTACACAATATACCTCAGGTTACAGTACTTTTTGAGAGAGAAAGTAAAGAGGGGATAAATTAAGCTTCTGGGAGTACTTGTAATTAAAGGAGGGGTCTTTATTTTTTTTTTTATTGAATCGTGTCACTGTGAGATATAGTTACAAAGCTTTCATGACTGAGTGAAAGTCATACAGTGTTCCAACACTCATGCCTCCAGTGTAAATTTCCCATCACCAATATCCCCCAAATCCCTCCTTCCACAACCCCCTCAGCCTGCCTCTATAGCATGCACTTTTCTTCTCTCTTCTCTCTCTTTCTCTCTCTCCTCTCTTCTCTCTCTCCCTCTTCTCTCTTCCTCTCCTCTCTCTCCCTTTCTCTCTCTCTCTTTGTTCTCTCTCTCTCCCTCCCTCCCTCCCTCCCTCCCTCCCTTCCTCCCTCCCTCCCTTCCTCCCTCCCTTTCTTTCTATACATAAGGTATAGGAGCAGACTGAGAGTCAAAAGAATACTTCCGGGGCTGGAGTGATAGCACAGCAGGTAGGGCGTTTGCCTTGCACGCAGCCAACATGGCCGATACAGGTTTGATTCCCAGCATCCCATATGGTCCCCCGAGCACCGCCAGGAGTGATTCCTGAGTGCATGAGCCAGGAGTAACTCCTGAGCATCGCCGGGTGTGACCCAAAAAGCAAAAAAAAAAAAAAAAAAGAATACTTTTGGGGCTAGAGTGATAGCACAGCAGATAGGGAGTTTGCCTTGCACACAGCCAACCGGGGTTTGATTCCCAGCATTCCATATGGTCCCCCAGCACCGCGAAGGGTAATTCCTGAGTGCAGAACCAGGAGTAACCCCTGAGCATCACCAGGTGTGACCCAAAAAGCAAAAAAAAAAAAAATACCTTCTACCAAACGTCCCCATTCAAAGTATGTCAAAGCAATATATCTTGCGAGCAGACAAAAAATAAGAAGAAGGGGCAGGAGATATAAAATATCATAAACATAAGACTAACACCCAAAGACAGTAGAAACAGGGCCAGGAAGATTGCTCCATGGTTGGAAGCCTGCCTCATGAGCTGGAGAAGGCAGCTGGGATAGAGAAGGGATCACTAAGTCAATGATGGTTGGAGGGATCACTCGGGTGGGAGATGTGTGCTGAAAGTAGATAAAGGAGCAAACATGATGGTCTCTCATTATTTGTATTGCAAACCATAATGCCCATAAGTAGAGAGAGTAAGAAGACACCTGTCGGTCATAGAGGCAGAGGGAGGGGCAGGGCAGGAGTGGGGGGGTACTGGGGATGTTGGTGGTAGAAAATGTGCACTAGTGGGGGGATGGGTGTTCAATCATTGTATGACTGAAACTCAAACATGAAAGCTTTGTAAGTGTAGCTCATGGTGATTCAATTAAAAAACAAAAAAAGGTTGGGGCAGGGAGGGCAGTCAGGACAGTCAGGAGAAATACTACAGCAGGTAAGGTACTTGCTTTGCAAGGCCTGACCCGGGTTTGATCCCTGGCATCCCATGGTCCCAAGTACTGCAAGGAGTAATCCCTGAGTACAGAACCAGGAAAAAACAAACAAACAAACAAAAAAGTTAGGGAGAAAAAGTGTCAGATTTGGGCTAGAGTCTAACTTAGGTCCAAATTTCCCAAACAACTTAACTTTGTGATTCAGGCAAACTTCACCTCTCCAGGGCTCAGATTATACTCATAAAATACAGAGCATGAAATGAGCTTCAAAGGTACCATGGTTCACCCTTCCCTTTATTACTCACTCTCTAGATAGCACTCTTTAAACTATTATCTCATCTTTTGGGGGGCAGGGGTTGGAGCGATAGCACAGTGGGTAGGGCGTTTGCCTTGCATGCGGCCAACCTGGGTTCAATTCCTCCGTCCCTCTTGGAGAGCCCGGCAAGCTACCGAGAGTATCCTGCCTGCACGGCAGAGCCTGGCAAGCTCCCCATGGCGTATTCGATATGCCAGACACAGTAACAACAAGTCTCACAATGGAGATGTTACTGGTGCCCGCTCAAGCAAACTGATGAACAACAGGAAGACAGTGCACTGCAGTGCAGTGCTTTTTGGACAGGGATGGGGGGAGGTTAACCCACATCCATTGCTCAGCGCTTACTCTCGGCTCTGTGCTCAGGAATCACTCCTGGCGGTAACCAGGGGACCATATGGGCTGGGGTGCAAAGCAGGCATCCTATCTGCTATACTGTATCTCTCTAGTCTCTATTATCTCATCTTTTATTGGCACTAAGTAAGGTCAAAAAATCTGTTGGACTGCAGAGCCTCCCAGAACACTTCTGAGGGCTAGCAAAATGAAGCCAGACATTGTCCATATATCAATAATTAAATAAGGGCATGGGACAGATTTATTTGACAAACTTTTTATTTTTATGCCCATTTGCAAATTCCTATAATGCAAATTTTATACCTGGAAAAGACCAGAAGATATACTTTTTATATACTGAAAAAAATTAAAAATATGCTTAATTATTAGCTATATATCTATGTGGCTTTTTATATATTTCCATCTCAGTTTTTAGTCTATAAGTAAATACTGATTTTACTAAAATACAAACCAAATCAAGTACTAAATCACAAAGGACAATTGTACAGGGCTGGAGTGATGAACAGGGATGTTTTTGTACTTGCCTTAAATTGGGGCTAACCCTGGTTTGATCCCCAGCACCACATACCCAGCACTGCCAACAGGAGTGATCCCTGAGCACAACTGGGTGTGACCCAAAAACAAAACAAAAAATCAAATTCTATTAAATGCTAAGATGAATAAGATGAATGCAAAAAATAACTTCATATTTCAACATTTACAACAAGAAAAAGCTTTTCTTTTTGAAGGAATGAGTCAAACGAAACACTTTATTTCCAACAAAAGAGTGACAATACAGAGGGGTAGGATTGTCAGTAGGTTGCCTTGCACGTGGCTGACCTGAACTCACTCTCCAGCATCCCATATGGTCCCCGGTGCCCTGCCAAAAGTGATTTCTGAGAGGGGATGGGGAACCACATGGGGTGCCAGGAATCGAACCCAGGTCAGTTGTATGCAGGGTAAGTGCCCTATCCTCTGTACTATCCCTCCAGCCCATGGTTCTCAGTATCTTAAAATCAAGAATACTACAAAGAAATAAAAATTATAAATATTGGGTCAGGAATGTAGCTCACTGGTAGAGGATATGGCTTGCATGTTTGAGCTCATGAGTTAGACCCCCTGACACCACAAAACAGAAATTAAAAAAAGAGCAACAAAAAAAGATACATATTAACTCCCCACTCTCCCCCAGTCCTTGTAACAAAACACAAACAGAAAAATCACAGATTGCTAGACTCCAAAAAAAATTTAATTCTAAGTATAAGCAAATATGAACAGAAAAAATTATAAATTTTAAAGTTCCAAAATGTCCCAAAAAGCAAAAAAAAATTTTTTTTTATTTTTTTAAAAAAAGGGCTGGTGCAATAGCACAACGGGTAGGGTGTTAGCCTTGCATGCTATCTACCCGGGTTTGATCCCCAGCATCCCATATGGTCCCCCAAGCACCACCAAGAGTAATTCCTGAGTGCAGAGCCAGGAGTAACCCCTGAGCATCACCAAAAAGCAAAAAAAGAAAAAAGAAAAATTAAAGTTCCAAAACGTATTTTAAGACTCTGTAAAGAATACAGTATTACTGAATTGTATTGGCTGTCTTTTAAACTTATGCCTGTAACAATTCATTTCATTTTCATGATAATTTTAGAATAGGCTCGACTATTATTATTAAGCAGTTACTAAACAGATTGGCCGGGGAGACACAGCTAGTAAGTTAATAAAAATCAGGGTTCAAACCAGGGTTCCAGAGCAGTAAGGACTCCAGAAAGATAGGACATTCTGCCTATCATAAATTATCAAAACATCTAGAGGCAAATGTCAAGTGGGCATTGACAATAATGTGCAATAATGAATACATAGCAGCAATCAGAGCAAACTGATTTAGTATCTGGAGAGAAAACGCCAATGAGATTAGGACATGCTCTGCATGAGAAAAGACCTGGGTTCTGTGACTGAATAAAGTCAAAGTCTATTTAATAAAGTCTATTTAGCTAATATGCCAAACAGAATTCCCCATCATCTGAAAAGAAGAAACACTATCTTCCTTCTTAAATTCCACTGTGATGATTGCAAGTCAACAGTTTCCAGAAGCCAATAAAGGAAAGTACATTAGAGGCCAGAGAGATAGTACAGGGTAAAGGCACTTGCCTTGCATGCAACCAACACTGGTTCGAACCCGAACATCAGTTATGGTCCTCTCAAGACCACCAGGAGTGAACTCTGAGCACAGAGCCAGGAGTAAGCCCTAAGAACAGCTGGGAGCTAGGTGTGGCCCCAAAATAAGGAGATAAAAGGAGGATTATGGACTTCAAAAACAAACCCACAATATAGATATTTGGACTTTGTAGAACTATGACAATCAGGAAGCAACTTGTTCTGTTGGGTTTTTTTTTTTTCCTGCTTTGGTGTGTGTGTGTGTCTGTGTGTCTTTGTGTATGCTGAAGAAAGAAACCACGCATAGAACTTGTCAAACAGCTCAGTGACATAAAAGACACCGAGGGCAAGTGCCTGCCATAAACTTAATCCCAGGTATTGCCACAATGCAGTGGTAATCCTGTCCAGGATGCCAGGCCAGGTAAGATTAATGAAGTAAATTAAATAAACCCTGGATAAAATAGCAGTTTCTATGGAAGCAGAGAAAGAAAAGATTAACATCTATCTGTACTATCAATATCTTAATCTCATCCTTTCAAATTTCTGTTTTTCTGTATTATTCTTTAATACATACAATAATTTAGTACTTGCATATATACTTTAAGAGAATAAATGTGCTTATTGTTTACTGACAGGAGTGCATGGTCAAAAAACTGACAACTAGCAAGGGGGAAAAAAAAGCATATCACTGAAAAGATGGCTTGACTTTTATTTTAAAGGTTTCTTTTTACACCCTAAAGTTTCAGGCTATTTTTAGTTTAACTGGTCGTCAGTTGATTCCTAAAGAACTATACTGACTGTCTCTTAGCCTGCAATAAACCCCTTTTCAGAACTTTCAACAAAGACTGAATGAAAGACAAATAATGTGATTGTCACCTAAGAAGGTTATGTCTGCACATTAATATAAAGGTCTGCATAGTCTTGTGAAGCTGGTTAACATTAAATAATCTTATCAGAACCATAAGGAAATTTGAAGCAGGGGAGCTAATGACTATCTATCCCAGAATTGTTAAAATATTTGTTCCAAGAGTCATTGTCTATCTTAGACCTTTATCCAGGAAGAAGATCTAAGGAAAGGAAGTTACTATCTTTAAAAAATATTTCAGTTCACAGGTACTTTTAGTGGAAGTGTTAAATCATACTACCTCACTGGAGAGGAATTTGGTAATATGTACAAAATTATTGCTTTTAGTCTGTTGATGGAAAAGTGGGGACTCCTCAGCAATGCCGGTGGTGCTCAGGAGGTCATGCAGTGCAAGAGATTGAACCAAAGACCCTGTGTACTCCAGACATGTGCTCCAGTCTTTTTATCTATCTCCCCTGTTCTATATCAAAAAATAAAACTTTAACGCAGCTCTCCTTTGACCTTGCCATACCATTTTCCAGAATTCATAAGAAGGCACATACTTTAGATATACGAAAAATACTTAAATGTGTACACAAGACATTATATAAGAACTTATAACTACATTAGAAAATTAAAAGGGGGGACTGGAGCGATAGTACAGCGGATAGGGCGTTTGCCTTGCATACAGCCAACCTGGGTTCGATTCCCAGCATCCCATATGGTCTCCCGAGCACAGCCAGGAGTAATTCCTGAGTGCAAAGCCAGAAGTAACCCTTGAGCATTGCCGGATGTGCCCCAAAAAGCAAAGGAAGGAAGGAAGGAAGGAAGGAAGGAAGGAAGGAAGGAAGGAAGGAAGGAAAGAAAGAAAGAAAGAAAGAAAGAAAGAAAGAAAGAAAGAAAGAAAGAAAGAAAGAAAGATTGAAGGGGGCAGAGAGATAGTACAGCAGATAGGGGGCCTGCCTTGCATGTGACCGACCATGGTTCATCCTTGGTATCCCAAATAGTCCCTCGAGCACTACCAGGAATGATCCCTGAATGCAGCAGAGCCAGGAGAAGGTCCTGAGCACAGTGAATGTGGCACAAAAGTGCCCCCACATACACAAATTAAAAAAAAGAAAAGAAAAAGAACCATAAGTATTTCTTTCAAAATCAAAAAAGATAGTACAGAGATAGTATGGTGGGAAGAATGCTTGCCTTGCACGTGGCTGACCCAGGCTGAATCCCCGGCACCCTATATGGTCCCCCAAGTCCACCGAGTCCACCAGGAGTGATCCCAAAGCACAGAGCCAGAAGTAAACCCTGATAGCCAGGTGTAGCCAAAATAAGGAAGAAAGAAAAATCCCTTTCATCTTAGGAAAAAAGAAAACCTGATAGCTTTTTTTTTCTTTCAAAGATCTTAGCCTGTTTCCTTTCATGTCAGACTCTAGCCCTAAAAACTAAAGAAAATTTTGATAAGATAAATTTGAGTAGATAATTTTGATAAGATAAATTTGAGTAGTGTTTCCCAAAGCATAGCACCTTGAATCAGCAGCCTCTGTATATTCCCAAAACTATTAAAAAAGTAAATTCTCAGCTCCCACTCCAGATCTACAGAATGAAAGGCTAAGTGTGGAGCACACAATCTGTATCGTACTACTCAGACATTTAGGTGATTTTCAGCCACGTTCAAGTTTGACGACTATTACTTCAGATGAATAATTCAAAGTGTGGTGATCTGAAGAGCCAATTTAAACTCCTCTTGGTATTACTGGTGTCACACAAATCCAAACAACTTTAAGTGGCATCCCCACTTGAATGGCTACTTACTGATTTGGGGTAAAGGTAAAGGTAAAAGGTAAAGGCCCTCCCGTTGATCGCCGATTTGCTCTAGCGGGCCCAGTAACATCTCCATTGGAGACTTTGTTGTTACTGTGTTTGGCAAAAAAAAAAAAAAAAAAAAAACCCACCTCCAGAGTATTCAAAATCTCAGAAACGCAACAGCACCTGAATTGTGACTAATCTCCATGGGAAAATAATGAAACTTCCAGACCCAACTTTAGAAACAATAGCTCCAGATGGTGAGCACTATCTAAAGGCTGGTGCTACTCAGGGCAACCTTCTGGAAACTGTGAGCAACAGCAAATGAATTGGGACTCCCAGCTGACTGCATACTGCTAGGATCACAACTGAGTGGTAATCTCTAAACCTCTGGCAAAGATGTGAGGATTATTCAACATACAAAGGCACTATTAATGGGATCCAAGCATTAAGTCATGTCAACACAGCAAGAACATCCATAATAAGGCTGCTGAGTTGCTAAATTGTGAACGAACTGAAAACATCCAAAACGAAGTTCAAACACTTTCAGGGTAAATTTGTTTAAAAGCGCCTTTTTCCTGGGGAAGAAAAGAAAAATGTCAGCACTGAAATACAAAAAAGAATGTGGCAGACATAAGAAATACAGGGAAGAAGGGGCAAATAGAGCGTTCATGTACTGTAAATTATTGCACCTATAAATATCACTGTAAAAAGAATTCTCATTTGTAGTTTTGCCAGAAATTTTTAAATATTTAAAAATAGGATTAAGATCATTCTCTCTTCAAGATAATTACTGCCTGCCATTTTCTGGAAATTTGTTCTAATAAATATTGTCTATACTACATAAAGGGCTAGAGCGATAGCACAGCGGGTAGGGTGTTTGCCTTGCACGAGGCCGACGTGGGCAACCTGGGTTTGATTCCTCCACCCCTCTTGGAGAGCCCGGCAAGCTACTGAGAGTATCCCGCCCACATGGCAGAGCCTGGCAAGATACCTGTGGTGTATTCGATATGCCAAAAAAACAGTAACAATAAGTCTCACAATGGAGACCTTACTGGGCCCGCTCAAGCAAATCGATGAACAATGGGAGGACAGTGCTACAGGGCTACATAAAGGATTACAACATACCACAGAGGTGGTCTGGCTATGTGCTGTGCAACCTGAACAGATAAAATAGATACTTGAGAGTTAATGCCACTTTTAGACCAGTTCTGTATCTCCAGCAGAAAGTAGAAACTCTTTACAGTTGGGGCCAGAGTAATAGTACAGCAGGAAGGGCATTTTTCTTGCACAAAGCTGACCCAGGTTCAAGCCCCAGGATCCCATATGGTCCCCCTGAGCACTGTCAGGAATAATTTCTGAGTGCAGAATCAGGAATAACCCCTGAGCACTGCTGGGCATGGCCCTCCACAAAAAAAAAAAAATGAACAAAGAAAATCTTTAAGGCATCTGATTTTACAGTTCACAGATGTTAGGCTGAACATAACCCATTATCTTCATTTTTCCAAGTAACTAATAATAACTAGCACTATATAGCTCTAGGATTCCAGCTTCCCAAGAGATAAAGAACCGCAGGTTGTTCTCTGATCCTTGGTTCTCCATCAAACAGGATACTGCTGCTTTACTCCAGTATATGAGCCCATTTAATTTCTACGTACTGATTTTTAATAGGCCTGCTCCCTATTTCCGTATGTTAAATCTCTGAGAACAAGAACACCGTAACAGACTGCAGTCTGACGCAGTTCACCCTAGGCCACAGGGCAGTGAATGCCATGACGACTGGCAGAAAATTCTTTTAGTGAAAACATACTGACTTGAATGAACCAGTCTTTAAATTGTTTATTAAACAGACGTTAATGCTAGAGAAAGAGTTTGGCGGGTGGATAAAAGTGTAATAGCTTTGCAGGCAAAAATCCATCGTGTCAACCCATATGGTCCCCTGAATCCTGCCAGGAGTGACCCTTAGCACAGGGACAGGAGTAAGGCATGAGCCAGGGGTAGCCCCCAAAACAAACAAGCAAAAAAACAAAAAAAAAAAAGAGAAAAAAAAACCAGATTCTAATGATGTGAATAGCTCCAGAAACAAATCTGTTCAGACATACAGCCACTCACATTTTGCAGCCCCCTTCGCTAACTACTAGACAAGAGAAAGCTCATTTCTCTTTCATTTAACTCTAAGGGCTACCCAAGAGACCAGCTCCATGTGTGAGTGGTCTGGGAAGACTAGCAAACTAGGGAAACAAAGAACGAAGGGAATATCAGAGTCTTGACAGAAATTTGCTGTCATGAAATGAAACCTTTAGAATCCTGCCTCAGGTCTCTGGGGAAATTCTTTGCACTTCTCCTAACTGAAAAAACTGCTTCTCAAACACAGGGGACTTTTCTTCCTAGTTTGTCAAAGGCCGCCAAGGAGTGAAAGACGAACTCTTATCCAACTGGACAACTCTTATCTCTGTAGTGATGTGGAAAATAAAAAAGCAGAGAGGAAACCTGTATTGGGGTTCTCTTAAGAACGGTCATCAAGCTCTGATGGCTTTTTCCTGACATTTTTAAACAAGCCTAGAAACAAGGACAAATTCTGGGTCATGCTGTCCAACGCACAGATTTGATAAGTGACACGAATAATGACAGTTTAAATCTGGTATGCCCGTGGGAGGCAAATTTTCCCAGTTTCATAACATGCAGAATTCTGTATATTAAAAAGAGGCCAATACATTGTACTCGCCAATACAAAGGTTCCCAGGCTGTACAACTGATTTAAAAGTTCCAGCTAAATCAAGTCTAGAAAGATTTTCTTCCTCCATAATTATTCAAGAACGTCCCTGTCAACTTATGTACTCTACCTGATGGCCTCCTTTGGCAAGAAGACATTATCTTAAACATTTTCTTATCCTCAGTAAAAAATGTGTAGACTCATTAAATAATCCCTTACAATTTTATTCTAGTAATATTTACAATAAACGCAATCTTAGGTTTTTCCCTGTGAACATTATGCAAGGAGTTGGCAAACTTGAGACACAGCTATTCAAATACAGATTATAAGAAAGAATGAGAAGAAATATCGATTACATGAGGCTTTGATGTTCCTTACTTGGCTTAAGACTGAGTAAGACTTTTATGAGCTCAGGATAAAAAGTTCTTTCCTAACACTCAGAGAGCCTAGTCCTTAAGCCTGGCATAGGAGTTGGTAACTGTGGCCAAAATCTTCTGAAAGATCAGATAACAATATTTATTCCCTGAGACAAACAAGGATTTTTATTGAAGTTTAAGTCTTTTCTTGTTTGCTTGACTGGCTGAAGGAGGGGGGAATGGGAGGAACACCCAGAGATACTCAGGGGTTACTCCTAGCTCTGCACTCAGGAATTAGGATTTGATATCCGTAGGACTTGATACCTTTTTTGAATGAGCTGAATATGTTTCCTTCATCCCTACAGAGAAAGGTGGGGAAAAAAAGAACAACATTCTTATGACTATGGTTTTAGATATGGCCTTAGAAAATGGGTCCTGCTGGCCACTACAACCAGACCAGCTTCAGGGCCCCGAACCTCCAATAATTCATCAAATTTCACATTACTCACAGCATAGCAGGAGCACCAGCAAACCCAGTGGGGAGCAGGAGTGCATAGAAGCCCGCCAAGCTAAAAGAGTGAAAACAGTAACACGGAAGGTCAACCAGCACCAATTAGCTCAGTAAATCCTCAATGACTTTAGTGTCATCATTGTAAATTCGTGTAAAAGATTCAAAGAAATGATAGAACAGATAGACAGCAAGCACAAGAAATATAAGGGTTGAAATGAGAAGACAACAAGCAGAAATGAAGAGTATGGTCGGTGATATTTTTTAAAATGTAATAGAAGCTTTGAACAGCAGAATAACTGCAGCTGATAGAAAGATCCAAGAGCTCCAAGATACGATGGCAGAAGCTGCTAGAAAGCAATGAAAAATCACCTGAAACAAGATGAATAGCATACCAGAGAACTGTGAATAAGTTCAAAAGGAAGAGCAAAAGAGTTAGGAACCACAATATAAGAACTATAAGAATAGGTCAGCAAATTCAATGAAGAAACAATAGTTTGAAAAATCTCTGATGAGACTATCAAAGAGTTGAAAAATACAAGCACTGAGATCAAAGAGGCCTAAAGGGTCCCAGCAAAAATAAACTCAAATCGGAACACTCCAAGACACTTGGCTAAAAATGACATAGTTCAAAAATAGAGATAGAATACTGATCCAAAGAAGGAACCTATGACACACATAAGCTTCGAATGAGACTCTACAGGCCAAAAGACAATGAGATATCATATAAAAACTCAATGAAATGAACACATCACCAAAAATACTCCATCTGGCAGATTATCATTCAAATTTGAAGAACTCCAGGGACAGGCAGTGGCTCAGGGAATTCATAGCCTTGAAACCATTCTTTCGAGAAGCAGCATTCAAGGAGCTTTTATTATAAGGCAAGACAAACATCTCAGCACAAGGCACTGAGTATGGAATTCACTTGTGGTTGTACTCTAGTAGATTAAGAAAGGCTTGATTATTCCTATAAAGTTTTCAGTAACAAATTAACATTGTGTTATACTGAATATCATATCTGATCAGATTTTTTTAATCCAGTCATTTTTATTATAATATTTTACTCTTTAATGCTGACACTAACCAGTATCTATAATTCAGTATTTTCTAACATAAATTCAATATTCCATTTTTTAAGAGAAAACACACTTCTATACTTCTATTGGCGACGGCTGGGTAGTGGAGGTAGTGTTGATCATTGGCCTTCAATACATCTATAAATTCTTCCCTTAAATTTTCCTTAAATTTTATTCACTCTAACCAAACATTACATTTATAAGATTTATCTATTTCAGTAAATCTTTACATAACAGCACAGAATTATCCAAACCACTAATTAATGCTTTAAGGGATGAGTTTAAAACAGACTTTTATTTAAATACTTCTAAAATGTTCATTTTCTTGCAATATATTTTATATTTTAGAATATTTATGTGTAACAGTATCAAATTTCAGTATCTATATAAAGTTTTATTAAATAAAAATAATAAATTGGCAAGAGATGGGTCTCCCCAGCAATACTCAGAGGACAGGAGGAGATAAAAAACTGGAATTAGAAAAATAGATAAAAACAATGAAAATAATCTGGTTCCTTGAATAGATGAAAAACTGACAAAAGAACTAAGAAACTATAAGAAACTGAAAAAATAGAGAGGAGCTACAAAAATTACCAATGTAAAGGAATGAAATCAAGGACATCACTATACACTTGTTACAAAGGATAAAAAAAGAAACAAAACCCGACATATATAAATTTATAACTTGGATGAAATAATCCACTTTCTCAGAATTTATCACAACTTACACAATGTGACAGTAATTGACAGAGTCCTAGAACTATGAAAAAAAGTGAACTTGTAATTTTAGTTTTATGTTTGTGCTTTTGTTTGGGGGCTATACCAGCTTTTTGTGGCTCATAAACAAAACAGAGAAAAACCTTACTTAATTTGATAAAGCACACCTGTCAAAATTCTATAACTAAGATACTTAATGGGAAAACAGAATCTTCTTTCTAAAATCAGAACTGAGGCTACGATGTTTGTTTTCACCTGTCTTAGTCAACTTAGCCCTAGAAGTTTTAGTCAATAAGAGAAATTTGGAAAAGAACTAAAAACAGACTTTTCCTACTTGCAGATGACACTGTTATCTACATAGAAATCTCCAGGGACTCTAAAAAGGCAATAACAACAAGCTCCTCCAGACTTATAAGTGAATTCAGCGAAGTCAGAGATACAAAAAATATAAAAATTAACTGCATTCCTATATACTAGCAATGAACAGCAAAAATTTAAACACAATACTATTTATAATTACTTTTGAGTGAAAAATGTTCTATCACTCAGAGCTGGAGTGAGAGACGGCGGGTAGGGTGCTTGCCTTGCACAAGACCCTCCTGGGTTCAGTCCATGGATCCAGTATGAACCCCTGAGCACCACCAGAAGTAATTTCTGAGTGCAGAGCCGGGAGTTTGCCCTGAGAACTGCTGGGTAAGGCCCCGTAATCAAAACAATAAATAAAATATTTAGGAATAATTTTAACAAAATTGTAAGCTAAAAAATACACGACAATGATCAAAAAAATTTTAATAAAGGAAGACATCATATTTGTAGACTGGAATGTTCACTAAAGGAAAGATGTCAATTATCCACAAATTGACACACTGGTTTGATGCAATTTTTTTCAAATTCTTGGCAAGACAATTTTTGTAGAACAGACAAAATTATTCTAAAATTCACATGGAAAGGCAAATGAAATAAAGAGCTAAAACTATTTTGATGAGAAAGTTAAAGTGGTCATTATCACTCTGCCCAATGACAAGATTTATTCTTTATACCTCTGGCAATCTTTGTTATTAGTTAAGAGATCAACAGAAAAGAGAAAATCCGGAAATCGACCCACACAAACCTACCCAAATAATTTCTTTTTTTGGGGGGGGGGTGAAGGTGGGTGGGAGGGTTATGGAGGGCATGAGGGGAGCGTGGCACACCCAGCAATACTCATGGATTATTCCTGGCTCTGCATTCAGGAATTATTCCTAATAGTGCTTGGTGAACCATATGGGATTCTGGGGATCGAACCCAGGCTGACTACATGCAAGGCAAGCACCCTACCTGCTGTATTTTCACTCCAGACCCTTCCCAAGTAATTTCTGATTTTAAAAAAATATTTTAAAAAAATATGTCTTTTTGTTATTTTGACAAAAGCAAATTTAGTAGCAGTGGCGGGGGATTTCCTTACTGGCAGATTGGAAAAATTAGACATCTGCAGGCAAAGAAATTTAAAAAAAAGAAGAAGAAAAATTCAAACTAAATTTCATTCCATCTACAAATTATAAGCTAGATAAATCAACTCAAAATGGATCACGGATATCACATATTAGTAAAACTATAAAACCATTAGGAAAAATACAAGAGAAAATCTTCATGATCTTAGGACTTAGCAAAGTTTTTAGAATTGACACCAAAAGCATGCATATGCATCAAAAGTTCCATATAAGAAAAAAATGATAAATTATACTTTATCAAAAATAAAGTATAATTCTGCTTTGCAAAAGACCCTGTTAAAAGGATGGAAACATAACCCACAGAGTGGGATAACATATTTGTAAACCACATATCTAACAAATGATTAGTATGTAGAATAAAGAATTCTCAAAAGTCAACATAAAATCCAATTACAAAATGGGCAGAAGACAGAAAAAAGCAATTAAACAAAGAAATAAGCTCCTGAAAATATGTTCAACATTGTTAGCCAAAAGGAAAATGCAAATTAAAAGCATCATGAGATACTACACACATATCAGAATGGCAAAAATAGAAGAGTGACACCAAATACTAGCAAGGATCTGGGGGAAACTGAAACCTTCATACAATGTTAGTGTGAATGTGAAATGGAACAGTCAATGTGGAAAACAAGTATGGTAATGCCTCAAAAGGTTAAACACAGAGTTACCATATGAACTAGCCGTTCCATATTTAGATATATGCCCCAAAGCAGTGAAACATATACATTCACAGGAAAACCTTTATCCAAATGTTTGTAGCAGTTTTGCTCGTAATATTAAAAACTGGTAACAACTCAAATGCCTTTGAGTTAGGTGAATAATTAAATAAACTGGAGTACAGCTAAACCAGTGAATACCACTCAGTAATAAGAAGAAACAAACTACTGACAAACATAGCAATTTGAGGGAATCTTCACAGAATTATGTTGCGAAAAGCCAATTCCAAAACAGGACATAATATATCATCCCGCTTGAATAACATTCCTAAAATGACAACACGGAAAACAGATTAGAGGTTGTACGGGGTTGAAGAGGGGTGGTGAAACAATAACAACAACAACAAAAAAAAAAGAGTGATATGGCTGAAAGACAGAACACGGAAGATTCTTGTGCTTTTCTTGAAAACATTTTATACTTGAGTGTCAAGACACAGTGTCAGTGTCTTGATTCTGATAGCGTGCCATGGTTTTATAAAACACTGCCATCAAAGGAAACTAGATAAACAATACAGCTCTCTATTATTCCTCATAACTACATAGGAATCTACAATTATCTCAAAATTATAAGTTCACATGTTTCTAAAGAACATAACAAATGCATTCAGTCAGATGCTTGCCTTTTTAAATGCTCAGAATCCATTTTTCTTTGGACTTCAAGAGTTCTCGCTTCACTTTTCTCTCATTCTTGCTATTCGAGAGCCAAAGAATTGTACAAACAGCAAGCAACTCTTCTACCTCATCATTAACAAATTGCTGGGCCAGGGTTAGCACAGTAGGAGCCCTGGGTTCAGGCCACAGCAGCAGCCGTGGGCACACAAGCGCCACATGGAGTAACTTCCCCTCCCACAAGGAATGAGCCAGGAGTAGTTCCTCAGCACCCCTACATGTGGCCCCCAAAACAAACAACAACAAAAAACCAAATTGCTTGGCAAGCTCCTCCACTATTTTTTCCTTTCTCTTTTTCAAATGTGTTACACAAATAAATCTTTCCAGACCAAAATCCAACTCCAGACCGAAAGTGTTTCATAACATAAAGTCATGCTCAATTTCTGCTATTTTACTCATTCATATTGCCCAATAAGATCCCATGTCATACCCATCAATACCTTTAAATTTTAATTGTCTACTGCTATCAGAGCCTCTCCAGAAAGAAGACACTAATTACAGTGTGATGGTTCTTGCTTGCTTAGCTGTTTCACTGGGTAAGTGTATGAATAATGTATATTCTAAATTACACCGAGAAGGAAGGGGGAGGACATAAATATGAGGAAAGAAATAAAGACACAATTTGTGAAAGAGAAAAACATAAGGAAGAGCGTTTCAAAAGCAGAGATACTGAGAACAACAGGAACAAAAGCAGTTGGTCAGACTCCACTATACACTACTGGAATAGCAAAAAAATGCTTTGTCACAGAGCTGGTGATGCTCTGGGTAGATAAAAACACAATCAAACTTGAAAAGCAGAAGGTGAGAGCGATAGTACAGCAGGTAGGGTGCTTGCCTTGCATGCAGCAGACTTGGACTTGATCCTGGACAGTCCACGGAGCTCCCTGAGACCTGCCAGGAGTGATCCCTGAGCATTCAGGAGTAAGCCCTGAGCACCACTGGGTGTGGCCCAAAAACAAAACAATACAAAACTGAAATTTATGTTACCCTACTGCGCTTTAATTTAAAAAGAAAAAAAATCAAACAGTAAAAGAGCCTGTATTATAATGCAAATGAGCATTTTTGGCAAATGACGCCTTTTTCTAACATACAATAGAACATTCAATGTTCTAAACACTAGAAGCGACTGAAATACTCATGATAAAACCAAGAACTGTTCTTTCAAAAGTGCTAGTTTATTACTGTCAATCTGATTATCCAACTACACTAGCTACAGGAGGGAAATTTACTAAAGTGCAAGGTACATGTGAATGTGTTGATCTTTAAAACAGAATCACAAAGTCCCAGTCAATATGTAGCTTCGCAAGTCACATCAAAGTTATCTAGGTGGCCGAACTGTGATCGTTCTTGCTCCTTAGATATTTCCCTCAATAATAAGTATTTTGAAGCTCTAAATCAGTCATAAAAATATGTACTAGGTGCCTAAATTTACTAATCATTGTATTACTTAGAGTTACATTTTCCATTTTGTTTTTAATTAAAAACCAAATAAAGTGGGGTTAGAGTGATGGGACAGCAAGCAGGGCGCTAGCCATGCAAACGCAGAAGCCCTCCGACCCGGGATGGATCCCCAGCATCCCATATGCTCCCCTGAGCACTGCCAGGAGTAACTCCTGAGTACAGAGCCAGGAACAAACAAGCCCTGAGCATCGCCAGGTGTGGCAGCAAACAAAGAAACAAATAAAATGCACACCCCCCAAAAAAAATTTTTTTAAGAAAATAAAAATCTAATAAAGCATTACTGTACACTCCAGGTAAACAAATCTAAGAAGGCACACATTTTCTAGCCAGGAGACTCCAGATTATATAGCCTCAGGCAAAATAGCTACAGTTACTTTATTTGTTGGCAACTTTTCAGAGGGCAATGATAGGTTGATTTCAAATTTCAGATTGTTCCAAATAAAAGCATCGTGGTTTTGATGGAATTTATTTTAGTGTGAGGGCGCACCCAAATTTCTTCTAGAGAATATTGGCCCTATTCCGGGGATACTCTCCCTCACTCCCCATTTTTAGGAGAAATAAAATAGCTTGTTTAGGTTCAACAATTTCTTGAGTGAGGCACCGGGTTTGTGGGCGACACCCTGTGGTACTCACCCAGCAGTGTGCAGAATGCAGAGTGCCCGTATGCGGTGTCACAGACTCTGACTGGGGTGCAGGGCAAGCACCTTCACCCCTACACCATCTCTCTAGACCCAGGTTCCTCCACTTTTATAAAAATAAAAAGAGATCATTCTACCCACCACTGGCTTAATTTTTTTGGAAGCACAATAAATATTATTGAACCTTTTTTTTTTCCCACAATGGTGTTTAAGTTATCAGCCCGTTCCCCTCCCCCTCCCCACGGCTCCCCCCTCACTTGGCAACCTCAGTTCAGCTGCCAGAGCACCAGGGTTTGTTTTTAATCCACCACTGTCTACTCTCATTTTTTGTTTCTTTATACATGACATAGGCATGAGACCATCAGGTATTTGTCCATCTCCTTCTGATTATTTTGCTTAACAAGACACTCTCCTGTCTCATCCAAGCTGTACCCAAAGGCTGGATTCCATCTTCTTACTGCTGAATAGTATTTCAACAGTATATAGACCACTTTTTTTTTTTAAGCCACTCATCTATTATTGGGCATTTGGGATATTGCCAGATGTTAGCTATTGTAAAGAGCCTTACAATGGGGGCTGGAGAGATAGCACAGCGGGTAGGGCGTTTGCCTTGCACGTGGCCGACCCAGGTTCGATTCCCAGCATCCCATATGGTCCCCTGAGCACCGCTAGGAGTAACTCCTGAGTGCAGAGCCCGGAGTAACCCCTGTGCATCGCCAGGTGTGACCCAAAAAGCAAAAAAAAAAAAAAGGGGGGGGCCTTACAATGAACAGAGGCACGTATCTGTCTTTTCCAAGTAATGTTTTTGTATTCTTTTTGCTTTATTTTTGGGCCACACCTGGCT
This sequence comes from Sorex fumeus, assembly GCF_029834395.1. Lineage (NCBI taxonomy): Eukaryota > Metazoa > Chordata > Mammalia > Eulipotyphla > Soricidae > Sorex > Sorex fumeus. The sequence goes on along the minus strand of NW_026606063.1, from coordinate 38,684,393 downwards.
GTACTCAGCCTTACTCCTGGCTCTGTGCTCAGAGATCATTCCTGAAAAGGTCAGGGGAACCATATGTGATGCTGGGGAGAAAACCCAGGTTGACCACATACAAGGCAAGTGCCTTACCTGCTGTCTATCCAGCCCCGTTATTATAATCCCGGGGCAGATACCAAGGAGTGTGATTTGCTGGGTTATATGGGAGTTATATTTTTAATTTCTCGACAAGTCACCATACTTTTTTCCATAGAGACTGAATGAGACAGCCCCACCAATACAGCTGACTTAGTTTTAAAGCATATAAAGTTCTCTCGTATGCGGGATATAATGAAACACAGTAAGGGAATACAAATGGCCAAAAGCAGCAGAAAACGAGAACTATATAACTGATGGAACCGGGGAAGTGATGGAACGCTTTAGTAGAGAGTGCGGTGCTGGAATCTGGAAGTTTATCATCAGTTACGGTATTGCAATCATAGAGCTTCAATTGAAATATTTTAAAATTTAAAAAAAAATTTAAAGACTGGAGGAAAATAAAGAACAAAGCATCAGGATGTGAGAAAAATATCAAATGGGCTCAAATATGTAACCAGAGTCCCTGCATGAGGATGGAAAAGAAAACTACAGAAATGATTAAAAATTGTCCAAATCTAAAAAGGAAAAGTGAAGGCATATAAGGTTCTGTACTTAACTCAGAACACAGGCAAATGATACAATGACGAGAAAAAAAAGAAAGCAGGAAAAAATAGAGTCTTAATTCACTGATACTTAGCAAAACTATCCTGACTAGGGTGGGGTGATAATACAGCAGACAGGACGCTTGCCTCACATGCGCGTAACCAGGTTCAACCCGCAGCACTGCCTACTCCTGGAGTAACACCAGGTACAGCCCAAAGGCCCCGAACACTGCTGAGTTTGGCGCTGGTGGTCCCCAGCACCACTTGGATGGCACTGCAGGGCTCCAACAGCATGGCATCCCTCAGTCCATGCACTAAACCAAGGGCCCAATAAGCTAAGAATTACCAGTGAGCCTCCCCCCAGGGTTTCCTGAGCACATTGGAAGTCACCTCAAAAAAAAATAAACTGTGACTATGAAAGCAATTCTTCTGAAAGTGAGCACAGTATACACAATGCATCTATGTCTCAGAGTCAGAAAACACAGGAGGTGTAGACACACATTCTACTATAGAAAGGATCTATAATTTTCATGAGATTCCCAGTGATTAATGATAAACAAAAACCTGGGCAGTGGGCTTAATGAATTTCCGGTTTCCCAGTAGGTATAATAAAACCGATGCCATACTTAAGTCAGGACCAGCAGAGAATGGCGTTCCTCTAGCTCCCTGCAAAATGACTTTTACTAAATTGTGCTTTAGTTATGCCATATGCTTTCACGAAAGGACAATATAAGAAACAGCCTGTCACATGTTGCTGCATTTACTATATGGATATTAAAGTTACATTATACAGGGCCTTCCATGTGAGGACATATGGGAGAAACAGTTCTCTGGTCTTACTCCGAACCAAGAATAGCTATGCAGCCAAGTAACTACTTTTTAATTTTATATCGTAACTTTTCTCTTTTATGCCCTAGCTATAGGAAAGCCTGGTATCCAATGACAGCCTACCTTTATGAAATGCACAAGCCCTCAAGCATGAAAAGTTACTTGTTCTTTATTCTGATTTCATATTCTCTATCTAGCCTTTCTTTGCCCTTTACCCCAATTTCCTTACCACCTCTGACATCTCTAGAATTCTGTGGATTTTTAAAAATTATGTAGATTTCTATAAGCCATCTAATTCTTTTCTAGAACAAGGCAGGCAGGAAAATCAGAGGAAGAATAGCCAATTGTTAATTAACCATAACAAGAGGGGAGACTGAGAATAACCCAAACACAGAGTTAGGACACAATGACTCTAGCCTCAAAATGTAGTCAAAATATAGTATAAAATATTACTGCTAAATGACATGCAATGTAAAGGAAAACATTTTGCAAACATATAGAAATAGATGTTACAGATACACAAGTTGCTTTATTTAATAATAGTCATAATATTAAAGTATTCTAATATTACTATGTCTTAGCTGAATTCTATTTTAAATACTGGGACAAAGTTCATGCAATACTGGCTTCTCTTGGAGCAAATTGTCTTCCTTGCATTTTAAGTAGTTCAGCAGAAACTACTGTATTGCAAACAAAAATCTTTCCCACAGCCAGAGCAGACATCTCGAAGAATAACCTCTTAGACACCTCAGGCCTTAAGCTTATTAAACTGGGCTCTGTGTATACTAACTCCTGTACTCACCCTTCCCCGTCACAATTTTTGCTTACTCTCCCAAGCAAACTGAAAATATCATCAGTGCTCAACAATTATGCTCATCCAGATTCACACATTTCACAAATAAGTCAATCACTAATCTTATTTCAAGATGTTTTAAACTGGATTTTGGGTATGTGATTAAATCCATGATGGCTTCATTGGCAAATACTACAACTATCAACATTAAGTGACGCAAAGAATCAGAACATATTTCCCTCTGTGACCTAGTAACACTCTATATACTGTATTCCAAACTAAAACAATACCATAAACGTGACTTAAAATTTTAAACTGCTGCCAAAACCATCCTCAACAACTGCCCCATCAATCACTTTTGTAAAAAAAAAAAAAAAACACATAGTAATTGTGTGGGAAACGATGTGAACATGCCCTAACCTTTTTTTTCCTTCCTTTTCAGGATACAACTGTCAATAAAAGAAGTACATTATAATGGAAAACTCTCAGAAGTTATACATACTGGGGACAGAGATATGGCTCAAAGTGGTAGGCACAAGGTCCTGGGTTCCATGCCCTCCCTGCATCATCAGGTGTGGCCCCACTCAGCAAGCAACCCCACCCTCCCCCTCCCCATCACCAAGCACCACCTGGAGTAACCCTAGCTCCACCGCCACTACTACCAAAAAAAAGGGACTGTCAAGTCAATAGCATGAGCTAATAAAACATAGTTTCTCTCTTCTTATTTGCAGTCTCGGCAAATGGCACCATCCTTCACCCACTTACTTAGGTCAAGGACCTAAGGAATCTGCCTTGAGTCCTCTATTTCTTTTTTATGTAGGAGTACTGCTATTTATTCAGCCACTGATTAGCTGATTGAATTTTGCATGAACTCCACCTTACTTTTTTTTTTCATTTTTTATCATTTTATTTATTGAATCATCATGAGAGCAGTTACAAAGCTTTTGGGTCTAAGTCTCAGTCATATGAGTCCTCTTTCTTTAACCCTATAACTGATCTATCATTTTGACTCTAGTTCCAAAACCCATTCTTTTATTTTTATTATTATTATTATTATTATTATTATTATTTTCTTTGGGCACCGTGGATTACAATATTGTTAAGGATATGGTTTCCTACAGAACACAATCCAGTACCACTCCTTCCCCCAGAGTGACCACTTCCTGCCACACTGTCACATGCTAATAATATCCCTGCCCACAAGCTTCCTACTAAAAACCTCAGTTTCTGTTGTCTTTGAGCATTTGTTATTCTTCAACTTTGCTTCTTTATATCCCATATATGAGAGAGACCAGTCTGTGTCCGTCACTCTCCTTCTGACTAATGTCACTCAGCATGATACTCTCAAGACCCATCCACATAGCAGCAAACCACATGACTTTATCATTTCTTATGGCCAAGTAGTATTCCATATTTCCTTCATTCAGTCATCTGTTCTTGGACGCTTGGGTTGTTTCCAGATTTTGACTACTATGAATAGTGCTACAATGAACAGGAGTATAAATGTCCTTTCTGAATAGACAAGGAGGTCCCTGGGGTAGATGCCAAGAAGTAGAATTTCTGGGTCATATGGAAGCTCAATTTCTAGATTTCAAAATACATTCTTACTGCATGCCACAACCATCTCTTGTCTCAAAAGTAGTTCCTCATCTAACCTGACATAGTTCCAGTGATGATTCCACACATTAAGCATAAATGTTATTACCTTCAAATATGAGTGCAGATACAAAAAGAATCCCTAAAAACTCCAAAAACAGAAATATTTAAACGAAAGCTACATGCAAACTCAAGGAAAAGGGCAGAAGCAGTCTCACATTATCTGTGTGAATACTAACTCACAGGTTCTTTGGAAAAAGCTTTATCTACTAATTTTGTTTAGTAGGTAGTATCATCCCCATTACATATAATGAAAAAAAATCGACTCACTTGGTTGGTAAGTGACTCATAAAAATAACTTATTAAAGAAGTCCATTTATGAATCAATAGCTAATTTCTGTAATGGGTGAGGGCAAAGAGTGGGGGAAAGTCATGTGGCCAAAGGCACAGAAGCAGTGAAAAATGTAGGTCCACATATTTGATTATCAAATGACATTGAGCAGGGGCTGGAGCGGTAGCACAGCGGGTAGGGCGTTTGCCTTGCACATGGCTGACCCAGGTTCGATTCCCAGCATCCCATATAGTCCCCAGAGCACCACCAGGAGTAATCCCTGCGTGCAAAGCCAGGAGTAACCCCTGTGCATCACCGGGTGTGACCCAAAAAGAAAAAAAAAGATATTGAGCAAAACAGCTTTTGAAGATATCCCCTCCCCGCCAGTGTGCTCTCTGTTAGAGTCAACTTTACAAAAACAACTTGAAAGATAGAAAATAGCTCCTATACTGATTACTGTTTTTAACAAAATGTGTAAGACAAAGATCTGGAATGAACTGGTCCAACATAAGAACAGTTGCATTAGGCCACTTGTGCCACATGTGATCTCCAGCACACTATATGCTGTAACCAATTGTGCAACCCCTAAACATCCCACAACAACAAAGGGAAAGGGGAAACAAAAATAACATAAAAACTGAGCAATGGAAATGAACATCTTCCTTCCTTCAAGTGATAAACAACTACCTGGAGAGGTAGGACAAGGGTGAAGGCACTTGTCTTGCAATCCTGCAGTCTGGTTCGAGTCCTGGTACCCACCTGAGCACTGCCAGGAGTCACTCTGCACACAGAGCCAGGAACAGCCCCTGAGCACCAATAGGTACTAGGTGTGATCTAAATCACCTCTCCTCCCTCACCACCAAAAAAAAAAAAAAAAATATATATATATATAAAAACAAATAACCAATAAGCACATGTAAAGATTAGTCATTAGGGAAATGCAAATGGTATGCTACTTTTACACATCAGATGTCTGAAATGAAACAACAACAACAAAAAAAGCCAAGGGCTAACAAGAATATGCAGAAACTAGAACCCTTATATATTGTTACTAAAAATGAAAAAGGATTCAGGAAACAATCTACAGTTCCTCAAAATGCTACAAGATATTTACCATATGGCCCAGAAGTCCCACTCTTCATTAATGCAAAGAAGAAATCACAATGGTGGGGCCAGAGAGATAGTACAGTCAGTAGGACTGACTAGTTTCACTCCCCAGCACCACAGATGGTCCCACAAGCACTACTCAGAGTTTGAATACAGAGCCAGGAGAAGCTCTCAGCACAGCCAGATAGAAAGAACCCGAAACACCCTGCCCCCGCAAAAAAAAAAAAAAAAAAATTAACAATATCCAGGGAGATAGCTCAGGGGTACATGCCTTGCATGCAAAGGGATCCCAGTTTGATCCCCAGTACCACATGCCCTGCTGGCATTTCTACTGCAGTCCTAGACCTCCCCTCTAGAAGCAGACCTCCCTCCAGGCACTGCCAGGTATGGCCCTGGTGAATCCCAGCACTGAAAGGCAGGGACAGTGCTGCACTGCTGAGCACTAGCAATGAACTGTCCAGCCCAGCTGTCTAAGTCACACCAGGAGTGGCCCTCAAATCCTCTGACTACTGCTTGGAAGGGCCCCTCCTCCAAAACAAACAAAAAGAGCATGAATACCTCTGCACAAAAAGTGGATACAAATGTTTATAGAAGCACTGTTTCATAAGTCACAAAATGGAAACATTCCAAATGTCCATCAAGTGAAGAGTGAGTAAAATGTAATATATACATACAAATGCAATTCTATTTAGCAATTAGAAATGAGGTGCCAATACAAGCTACCACATGGACAAATCTTGAACACATGATATGTCATCAAAAATCACATACTGTGTGAATGAAATCATAGGCTACATGAAATTATAGGTAGAGACAAAAAAAGCAGTGAGGGTTGAGGAACATAGCTCAGTGACAGAACACTGCCTTGCTTGAGTCCCTGGGTTCAACCCAACCTCCATAAAGACAAAAATAAAATCAGTAATTTCCTGGGGCGGGAAGGAGGTCTGAATGAAACTGTTAATAGGTGTGCAAGTTCTTTGGAGGATGACAGAAATGTTGTAAAATTAGGTAAGGGTGACTGTGGTCCAATTCTGTAGATACAGTGAAAATTAAACTTTAAATATATGAACAACAGGTAAATGAATTATTTGTAATCAATATATTTCACTGGTAAGTAGTTTACAAACAAAATCTGAAATAGCAATAAAGGTTAAATGTAAATTGCTAGTACCCAGAGGGTAAACTGAAGAAATGATTTCTACAGAACAAGTGGAATGACTGGACAAACAGATAATAAAAATATGAAGCTACTATTCACAGTGGATTTTTTTTCCAGCATTTTCACATTAGTACCACAAAGTTGGAATCCCTATCCTTTAAAAAAAAAAAAAAAAGACTTATCATCTTATAGGCCTCTTTCTTTATCCACAATATTAGGACTTTCAGGTAACAAAGTAATTTTTAAGATGAAGATGGAGAAGAGATGGCTGCTTTCCCAAAAGAATCTGCTAGGTAACAGCCTCTATATGTGTGGATATGCTTGGGCCCTATCAGAATTAATAAAAATGGAAAAGCAAACCCTTAGATATATGAAGACTGACCATCACTGCATATGCCATACAAAAGCTAAATACTGTGGTTACATAATGAAAAATCATGGCTACCATAATTCCTCAAACCAAAAAAAAAAAAAGATTAAGACTAGAAGAATAATTTGGTATCTTGGCAGAGAAAGCAAGTAATGACACATAAAAAATAGTTGGCAAATAAAAGAGTGATTAAGCTAAATGGAGACTCGAGAAGAACAGGAATTAAATGGGTGGTCAAAGTAATTTTTTATCTGCTATCAATATACTATTATTTTCTGTTCTTCAGTTCCTCCTCAATTATATAATCTATCTCAGGGATTGCTACGAATCGGTGCCTTGGCCAGGAGAACTAGTGCAGGGGGTAAGGGTTTACTTTGCATGAAGTCAACCCTGGTTCGATCCCCAGCATAGCCACAGTGTATTGTGTGCACACACACACACACACACACACACACACACACAGAGCACCTCCAGGACAGATCCCTGAGCACAGAGTCAAGATCCCTGGGCACTGCCAGATACAATGGCAAAGTCAAAAAAAAATATATGTATATATATACATATATATATATATATACTAGTGCCTAAAAATGCTACCTCTCAAAAAAAATGGAAGAAATAATAAGAAATGTTATGAAGAGGCATAGCAGAGCTTGAGATTTATAGTTGTGGATAGTAAGGAAGGGAGTCTACTACCTTAATCTCACCTGTTTAATGACTGGATTTTTAAAAAAATGAGATAATGATGACAGAGAGGTATCCCTGGTAAGACCTGGGATCTGAAATATCAAGTCTACTCATGTTGTTCTCTCTGGATGGGAAAAAGAAAAAAGGTGAGATCATCCCCTATGAATAAGGACAGACAAGGTGAAGGCAAAGTTAGCGGCTACTATTTAATTACAGGGCATTGAAGAGACTGACTCAGATCTAACAGTAAGATTTGTGATGATCTGCCAAAAGACCAAAAGAGGCCAAAAACGTAAAGTCTCTAATAATACAAAGAAGTCAGGAAAAGCACTCAGAACTGGTAAAATAATGGAGATATTCTCAAACATTTCTTTCCACCATCCATCCCCCCCATCCCCTCAAACCATCTACCACTACAAACCCCACTTTACAGTAGAAAAGATAACAATGAAGCCAGTAAGGCTAGTGATAACATTCACGGAGAATAGACAACCTATATTTTAACCACTATTTATGAATAGTGCCACTCCTTATTCTTGGTTTTACTTCAACAGGTCCAGTTACCGACAGGGAACTGAGGTCCAAAAATATTACATACACTGTTATCCTGAGAACTTCAATAGCATTATACCTCAATTAAAAAAATAATTTTAAGCAGCTTTTCTGAGAGAACAAATCACGGAACTTTTACCGAAGCATATTATTATAATCTATTTTAGCATTATTTACTGTTACTAGTCTCTGCTGTAGCTAATTTATAAATGAAACTTTATCAAAAAGATGTGTATATATATATATATATAAGAAAAAACGTGTGTGTGTGTGTGTGTGTGTGCACGCGCGCGCGCGCACAAGGTTCAGTATTATCCCAAGTTTCAGGCATCTTCTGGAGGATCTCTGAACCTAAACCCTGAGGAATTAGGGGAGGTAGGAGGGAGACTGTATTCTTATTGAGAACCAGAAAAATTACAGGTCAAAACTTAGCTAATTCAAAATCACATTACACTATTCAGTGTAAGAGTGACATAATAAATAGTGACAAAATAAATCACAACAAACTAATTTCCTAAAACTAAAGTCATTTCTCATATATACCAAGAATGACAGCAACTGAACATCACATGCAACTGAATGACAACACCAAAGTGCTCTGTTAAAGAATCCTTCCTAAACACGCTGGTAATCCCAACAGCTCCAGCGGAAGCTAGGGTTGGCCGCCAAATGCAGTTTGGCAGCCAATTTCTTAGTTGAATATTGAAAATGCATCCTCGGTGACTTTAGAAGCATTTTGTTTTCCAAAGGCCAAATATTAGCAACTAGCATTCATGCACTTAGAATATTCATAAGTAGTCCTTACTTTTTCATAAAAGATAGTGGAATGAGGATCATTCACGCTTAAGAGCTCATGAAATCAGGAAAAGAAAAATATGATGGTCTTGATCATAACACACCAGGAACCCATGGCCAAAGTTTTGGTAACTATACCTAACAGTCATGTCCTAGGATGGCACTGGGAGGACTCACTAACTGCTTACGCTGGAGAAGGAAGCTGTGCAGGTGGCAAGGAGGAACCAAGTCTCTTGACTGGCACTCCTTCCCACCCTCTTTTCATGGGGCAACTCTCCCCGTGAATAAATAGGCAATGAGTAATAATGTTCTGAAGGGAGAGGCTATTGGCCCAAGACTGCACAAGGTGGGTCAGATAATTATCTATGGATCAGCTGCGTGGAGATCAGAATTAACCACAGGAAGGAGGAAGACGTTAGTTTTATGTACAGTGCAAGCTCTATGCACAGGGCACTAGCAAACTGAAGGGAAAGGAACAGGTAGCTCAAAAATTTGCCTGGATAAATAAGTACTGGTAGAGAGGAAGCCAATCTGAGGCAGAACAATGTACGATAAGAAAACAGACTCAAAGCTGGAGTGATAGTACAGCAGGCAGAGCATTGCCTAGCATGCGAACCACCAGGATTTGATCTCCCGCATCCCATCGGTGGGATGGAGCAACGCCAGGAGTAATTCCTGAGTGCAGAGCCAGGAGTAACCCCTGAGCATTGCCACATTTGACGCAAAAAGCCAAATAGAAAGAAAAAGAAAAGAATACAGACTCTGAGGCGGGAGAGAGAGCTAGTACTGGGGCTGTAAGTCTCTTGCCTTCCACACAGTCCAGAAACTACACAGGATTGTCCATCTCCCACTCCTCCCGCACAGCCAGTAATATCCCTGAGCAAGGGGCCAGGAGTAATCTCTGAGCACTGCCGGGCGTGACCCACCCCACCTCCCCCAAGGAATGTAGACTCAGAAGAATGAATAGGAATTGACTCACCCACCTACCTCTCCCACCCTCATCCCCATACACACACTTATTCTTTCTGTGATCTTGGGCAAATCTCTTCACCTATCCGTGCCCCATCTATAAAAGGCGAGTAATAGCACTTTCTTAGTAGGATTGCCTAGAGACTCAAATAAATCACATTTGTGAATTGCTTAACTCAATGTCTTGCAACTGTGCAGAGTAAGTGGTACCTAAGTCTTGTTAAATACACTGAAGTTTGTTTTGACGCCGCCCAATAAAAACGCTGGTGCCTGACCAAAGCAAAGGCCGGGTGGGCTTGGAATAACTCTTTTCCTCAAAGATGAACCGACTTTGGACAAAGATGAAAACGACTCAAAGATGAAAACCCTCTGAGGGCTGGGTTCTCCTTACTCGGGTGCAAGGGTACCCCCCCCCCCCCAGCCCCTCCGCCGGAGAGAAGAGAAGCGCAGATGGAGAGAAACTTCCTTGCAGGCCTAGGATTTTTCAGGAACTTGTTTCTGAGAAGTGACTGTGGTATCAGGGAGGCAAGCGCTGAAAGTTTGCAAAGCATCGCACCACGCGGCGACACGCCGCTCTGTCCGATGCGCGGGGCTTAGTTTGCATTGGGGTCTGCGGGAGCAGGCTGGTGTGCTGGGGGGTGCGTTTTGAGGGGCGACGGAGGGGGGTCGGCGGTGGGGGAATGGGGGTGGGGGAGTCAGGGGAGGGGAGAGATGTGCTCCCAGCCACCATCTGTCAGTCGCGCTCCAGTTGCACGGCGCGGAGCGAGCCTGGGAGAGAGACGGAGGCTGCTTCGGCCCCGAGGGAAGAAGGCAGGAGGCGCCCCGGGGAGTAACTGAGCTGCGGGAGCCGGCGAGCGCGAGGGGACCCCCCACCCACCCACCCACACACCCACCCACCCAGGTCAGGGCAGCAGAGCAAAGCCCTGCCTCGCCGATCCGGGGCCGGGGTAGGCGCTGGCCCGGAGGGCGGCTGGCCCCCGCCGTCCCGCCCCGGGCCCCCGGGATACCTGAGCGTGGGCCCAATGCAGGCCGTGTCGGTGCTCTCGATCTCTCGCAGGATCCGCTCGTGCTCCGCAGCTGTCTCCAGGCTCTCTGCCTCCGCCATCTTACCCCGATCCATAGGCTGGGGGGCGTCGGGCAGGGCGTCCCCTCCTCCGGCGCGGCGCACCTCCCGAGCCCTCGCTCCAGCCCAGGATCCCACAGCCACCCCAAGCCTCCAGCTACCCGCACGGCGACCCCGCCCTCGCCCTGGACACGCCCCCTTGCGTCACGCGTCAGGCGCCGTGCCCCGCAATGCCCGCTGGGAGTTGTAGTTCCCTGATGGAGGGGAAACACACACACACACACACACACACACACACACACACACACACACACACACACACACACACACACACACACACACACACACACACACACACACACACACACACACACACACACACACACACACACACACACCCCTCTACCCCGTACCCGCCCCGCCTAGGCTTCCCGCTCCTAGAGCGATTGAACAAGCTAAGACGAGTCTTGAAAGGCCCTCTGTCTATGCCCACAGCATATGCAGTGCTGTTCAAGCAAGAGGATGACCCGCTTGGAACCTCCCCCCGCCAAAAAAGATGTTATGTGCAAATTCACTCATTAGATCCTTGCAGAAACGTGCAAACTTTATTTTGTAGGGGTCTTACACGCATTAGCAAGTGAGGGAAAAACTAGACAATCCCAAAACTAAGAGGTAAGACCAAACGTGAGTGTGTGGGATCAGAGAAGAAAGACCGGGAATCGCTCCTGGCTGTGAAGGATTCTTAGAAAGACTGGTTCTGGACGTTTTTAAAAGGTGTTACTAAAGGTGTGAGGAGCGCCTAGGAAGCCAGCGGGAACTTTGCACCTGTAGGCAGAGAAATAGCAGTAAGAGATGGGGGATGCTGAATAAAGAAACTAGCCTAACAACCGAGTAATTCAAAAGTACATGTAACAGGATTATGGTGCCGCCAGCAGGTCAACCTGTACCTGTGGGGCGAGTGCATCAGCAGCCTGATGGTGCCTTCAGACTTTCAGATACTCCAAAATTGCCGCTGTGCCTTTGACCAGACTCCAACAGCTTGGGGTCAAGTTTATCAAGAAATTAAAAAGCCAAAATTTAGGTATGTGGGAGACACACCCACAAACCACCTCCAGCTCAGCTATACAAGTTCATTTATTGGCCTTAATTCAGAGACACATAAATCTCAAAAGAGATCAAAAGATTCAGTTAGGGCCTGTAGCGTGGGGGTAGATGGGACGCGGTGACTGAGAGTTCCAGGCCTGCTTAGATCAGGACTGGGCGTCCTCCACCCCCCCCCAGGTCCTCAGTTTTCTAGTAGCTTGGCAGTCACACCCACAAACTGCCCCTGGTACCATGTAATCTCATCAACGGTCAAGACCCAGATACTATAAACTAAAACTCCCAGAAGAGAGTGCCGCTGAATATCGTGACACTGAGCCAGGCTGTCTTCACTGGGGCACTTCGGAGGGGAGTGAGTTGAGTTTCCCTCCCTGCCCCAAGCAGAACCCCGGCAGCCAAAAACCTCCAGAACCCAACGGCCGCCATGCTCAAGGCCACCCTCCACAGGCTCAGACGAGCCTCACCCAAGAGGGGACAAGCCTCACCCAAGACGGGATGAACTTCACCAGAGAGCAGACCAGCAGGAAAAACCAGGCGTGCGGGAACCTGTGACTGAGATCTCCAAGTCTACTTGGATAGGGACTGGGCCTCCTCCGCCCAGGTCCCCAGTTTTCCAGAAGTTTGGCAGTCATACCCACAAACTGCCCCCTGGCACCATGTAAACTCATCAACAGTCAAGACCCAGAGACTATAAACTAAAGCTCCCAGAAGGGAATGACACAGAATTTCCTGGACATTATATTCTATCCATAACAAGCAATACAAAACAAATCATCTAGCATTGCCTTTTCGGCAGGTTTGAGTGGTGGTGAAACTGGTGTCGAAATATCAAATATAACCAAAGTACAGAGAGAGTATGGGTGAAATTGTCTGCCACACAGGCAGGGGAAGGATTGGAACAGGATTTGGGGGGGTGGGAATACTGAGGATTTTGGTGGTGGAAAATGTGCACTGGTGAAGGGATGGGTGTTTGATGATTGTATGATCAAAGCTCAAACATGAGAGCTTTGTAAATGTATCTCAAGGTAAATCAAAAAAAAAGAGGAGAAAAATAATAATAAAATAATAAAATTAACATTCAGAATAGAATTTTTAAAAAGTAATGTGGAATTCATGCCCAATTCAATTCAATTACTTAATCAGCTTAATAAGTAGCAATACTCCTATATTATAAAAAAAAGGGGGGGTTATGGCCGCCAGCAGGTCAATCTGTACTTGTGAGGCGAGGGCATCAGCCGCCTAATGGCACCTTCAAACTTCCAGATACCCCAAAATTGCTGCTGTGCCTTTGGCCAAACCCCCAAAACCTGGGGCAAAGTTTACCAAGAAAATAAATGGCCAAAAGTTAGGTATGTGGGAGACACACCCACAAACCACCTCCAGCTCAGCAAGGCCTTTCTGGTTCCTGATCAAACTGCTTAACTGCCATGATCCCAGAGACTCAGAAACAAATCTCAAAACTCAACGACTTTTGGCAGAAATGTGTCCAGTCCCTGCAGTAGGTTACCAGCACCGGGCAACCCCAGGTGGGAATAGGTTTCATTCCTTGGCCTGTTCCCCCTGGCAGCCCAGTGGCCGTCATCCTCCAGAGGCCACTGAATGATCAGGTTTGGGCCCGCAGTGATGAGACACGTGGGGCCTCACAGGATGGGGATGGAGCCGGCCCTTTCCTCCCCACCCCAACAAGACCCAGAGTCACTGCCCACAAACGGCCTCTCTGGCTCCTGATCAAGCTGCTTAACAGCCATGATCTCAGAGACTCAGGAACAAATCTCGGAACCCAGCAGGTTTTTGGCAAGAAATCTCTCCAGATTTAGTTGTTAAAATTTCGGAATTTCAAAATTGTATGGCCACTACTGCAGCTGTGCAACATCATATGTTATTCATAACCAGCAATAGAAAACAAATTGTCTATTGTTGCCTTTTCAGCAGATCTGAGTGTTGGGGTAAAATCCCAAATAATAATGATGGGTCTGGTGTCAAAATATTGAATGTAATCAAAGTAGAGAGAGAGAGTAATTTGGAAATCATCTGCTCACAGGTAGGGGGAGGGAGTGGGCTGGGGGTATCCTGGGGTTTTTGGTGGTGGAGAATGGGCACTGGTGAAGATACGGGTGTTTCATTGTATGACCAAGACTTAAACCTGAAAGCTTTGTAACTGCTCTCACGGTGATTCAATAAATAAGATTATAAAAAATGGGAAAAAAAAGTAAGGTGGAGTTCATACACAATTCAATCAGTCTAATCAGTGGCTGAATAAATAGCAGTACTCCTACATAAAAAAAAAAAAAAAGAATTGAGAAGATGTTCAAAATTAACCAGAGAGATAAGTTAAAGGGCCTGGGATTGATAGCAACTGCAGAGCTGGAGCAACCCCCCTATCCCACCCAGTCCAGCTGGGTGTAGCTCAAAATCCAAAAAGTAAATAAAAACCAAAACAGTTCTCGGCCTTCAAAAAAAAAAAGTACGTATGGGCTTTTTCAAATACAGATTAAAGGTTACTTGACCCAGGCATTGGCATATCATAACTCCACAGATCAGAATTTAAAATCAGGGCTGTAGTCATAGTACAGAGGATAGGGTGCTTGCCTTGCATGTTGTTTACCAGGGTTCGATCCCAAGCATGGCATATGGTCCCCCAAACCATATGGGGAATCAGGGAACGATCCTTGAGCTCAGAGTCAGAGATCTCAGAGTAAGCCCTGTGTATGCCAGGTGTTCCCCAAAAGGAAACAAAACTTGCTTGAGTTTTCACATAACACAGTGGATAAGGAATCCGTTCGAGGTATTTAAGAAGGCAGGTGACACTAACAGACAAATGTTTGGCAATAGAAATTTAATGACGAGCAAGTTAGCAAAATGAGCAGTGATAGTAAATTTTAAGATAGGTGAAAAAAGTAAAGTTTAAGGCTAAGTGGGAGTAAGGATTTTTTTTAAATGCACCACTAGGGAAAGCATTTAAGCAGAATTGGCATTATTTATTATATATTAGTAGTGGGGTACTTTGGGTTCTATTCCAAGGTTAAATAATAGTATATTGCAAAGTCAGAGACATAGCTCAAGTGGCTGAGTGTATGCTTTGCATGTAGAAGGCCCAGCTTTCATCCCCCAGCACCAAATGATGAGCACCCCCAGGAGTGACCTCCCCAAAACACAAAGTCAGGATAGTCCCTGAATACCTCTGAGTGTGGCCCCAACATCAAAAACAAAAACAGGGGCTGGAGCGATAGCACAACGGGTAGGGCGTTTGCCTTGCACGCGGCTGACCCAAGTTCGATTCCCAGCATCCCATATGGTCCCCCAAGCACCACCAGGATTAATTCCTAAGTGCATGAGCCAGGAGTAACCCTTGTGCAATGCCGGGTGTGACCCAAAAAGAAAAAAAACAGCAGCAGTAATAATAATATGCTGTAACTATATTATAGACTATTATTGTGCAGTCATCAAAGAGAAAGTGAGAAGATTATACTTCATTGTGGAACTGACTCCAAATTGTATTAATTAGGAAAAACAATACATGAACAGTTATAGAGTATGTTTTCATTCATTTTAAAGGAAATTTGCATTATATGTTTAGATACACACAAAATATTATGGAGATTTAAAAAAATGCTAAAAGAATAGAAAAGAAACAGTTGAGTGTAATGTCAATTAGATGAAAATTGAGGAGAAGCGCCTAGAGTAAAGGAAACATACTTGTGTTTGTTTTCTTGACAGACCCCCTTTAGTGATGATCACCTGGCCACCAGTACCACAGCCAGCAGTACTGGGGAACAAACTCAGGGTTTGCACATGTGAGTTCTCTGCTCTTCCACTTGTGTTGTCTTCCCCAGACCAGAAAATGTATTGTTCGAACTTTTGGAATTCTGCCCTTGTGCAGTATATATTACTTCTTTAATAAAAACAATAGCTATTAACTAAGCATACATTTAGAAAGTTAGCAAATAGGAGAATCAGTTACAAGTCCTGGTTTGCCAGGAACTGAGCAGGCTGCTAAACCTGTCTGATTCTAGATCATCTCTGACTCATGCTCAAACAACTCCAGAATGTAGGAGGGATCTGAAGAGTAGAGTACCTTCCATGTTTCTGGAGAGCTCTTAAAATATATAATGGAAAATCCCTTCAGGCACCCATGTTAGCATCTTGTCCAGAAAAAACATTTTACCCATCACAGGAAGCAGACAGGTGTATAGATATGTATGGCATTAGTTAAATTAGTCACTACTACTAATTTAACTAAACAGCAGAGGGTTGTTTAATTCTTTGTTTGTTTGGTCACCCACAGAGAACAGAGATCTCACATCTTATCAATCAGCCCTGGTTGACTGTTGCAGGAAGACGTCAGGGAAGATGGCCGGCCTCTTGGGACTGCTTTCTGAATAGGAAGAATGTCATGTCTGTGTTAAATGACGAGGCAAGCACTAGACTAAGAATCAAGGTCAAGGGCCCTTTGATTCAGTTTCTCATGAATCATTAAAATGTGTTGACCAGTCTCTGTGTGCCAGGAACAATACATAAATGAAGTAAGCATTTCCCACCATCATTAAATCTTTAAACCAACCTTATGCAGTAAAAAATATATAAGCATCTTATTTTATAAACTGTAGCACTGTAGCACTGTCCTCCCATTGTTCATCAAGTTTGCCTGAGTGGGCACCAGTAACGTCTCACAACAAATTGTGAGACTTGTTGTTACTGTTTTTGGCATATTGAATACGTCACAGATAGCTTGCCAGGCTTTGCCGTTTGGGCAAGATACTCTTGGTAGCTTGCCGGGCTCTCTGAGAGGGGCAGAGGAATAGAACCCGGGTTGGCCAGTGTGCAAGGTAAATGCCCTACCTGCTGTGCTATCACACCAGCAACAAAACTAAATTCTCACAGCTTGCAAATGATGAAGCTCGGGTTTGAACCCAGATGTGTTTAATTCCAAATCCCACTTTCTGACCATTGCGCAAAAATATTGGGCCACCTATCCTCTCCATTGTATCTGTCTCCATATGCTTTTATTGTATCTGTCTCCATATGCTTCCATGTGAACAGAATGGATTTTTTTCAGTCTTATCAAATCTATTTCAAAGCATCTTGAGCAACCTCTTTTTCCCACTTGCTTTAAGTGAGCTGGGGGGTTTTGTTTGTTTGTTTTGTTTTGTTTTGTTTTGTTTTTTTTCTTCTCCTGTATCCCTAGATCTACATTAACATTCTCATTTCTTCCCACTGCAAATCGTATATGTTCTTTGGAGAAAGCAATGCAGTAAGATCCTTTGTCCACATTTCAACTGTGTGTATGAGTTTTTTGTTGTTGTGGTGGTGGTGGTAGTTTGGTTTGGTTTGACTTGGTGTAGTTTATAGTTGAATTGCAAGAAATGGGATTTTCTTTGCAGGGAGAAGATGGGGTGCAGGGCCACAGCTGGGGATGTTCAGGGCTTACTTCTGGCACTATACTCAAGGATTACTCCTGGCCATGCTCCAAGGACCATATGCAGTGGGGGAGATTAAACCATGGTCATTGCATGGAGGGATTGCATTAACCCCTCTACTATCTCTCTGGCACCATAAAAAGAGTTCTTTATACATTCTGGACACAAATTTCTTATCAGAGATGATTTACATATATTTACTTCCACTAGTGAGTTGACTTTTTACTTTCATGATAGTGTTCTTTGAAGAATAAAAGTTTGTTTTTAGTTTCAATAAGGCCCAGGTTTTTCTATCTCTTCTTTTGTGCTTTATGGTTTTATTTCATATCTTAAAAATTATTTCCTAACTTCAAGTAAAGATTATCCTGTCAATGATCTTCATAGTATTATTCTTGATATTTAGGTCTGGGTCCTGTCACTGTCACTGTCACTGTCCTCTCATTGTTCATCGATTTGCTCAAGTGGGCCCAGTAACGTCTCCATTGTGAGACTTTTTGTCACTGTAGTTGGCATATTGAATACTCTCGGTAGCTTGCCAGGCTCTCCGAGAGGGGTGGAGGAATCGAACCCGGCTTGGCCGGGCTGGCTGAGCGCAAGGCAAATGCCCGACCATTGTGCTATCACTCCAGCCCAGGTCTGGGTCCATTTTTATTTATTTATTTATTCATTTATTTATTTATTTTTGCTTTTTGGGTCACACCTGGTGATGCACAGGGGTTACTCCTGGCTCTGCACTCAGGAATTACTCCTGGTAGTGTTCAGGGGACCATATGGGATGCTGGGAACCGAACCCGGGTTGGCCGCATGCAAGGCAAATGCCCTACCTCCTGTGCTATCACTCCAGCCCCCATTTTTAAAGATTTTTATAAATGATGTGAGGCAAGATTTTACTTCATTCTTTTTGTTGTTAGATGTTGCTACACTTAATTTTTTTAATTCATTTTGATGATTTTGTTCTCTTGCTCATGGTTATTCAGCGGTCCCAAATAGTTTATGAAAAGACGATTATTTCCTTATAGATTTGGCTTCATACTCTGTTGAAAATTAGCGAATTGTGTCAAAACTCTTCTAGTCTTTGACATTAAAATATTGGCCTTATTATAGACTTTGTAGCAAATTATTTTTGTTCATTGTTATTGTTGGCTGGGAAGGCAGCTTTCCACTTACTGCTTGGGCAGTGGCAGGTGGAGAGGGGGTGGTCTCTATGTTATTCAGTCAACTAGGCTTGTTGGTTTAACGTTCGGGCCCGCAATTCAACTATATCCAGTGGTGCTCATGGGCCATGGAATATATGGGAGAATCAAACTTGGAACCCACCTAAGGCAGACACCTCTGACCAGTGAGCTATCTCCCCAGACCCTGCAGCAAGTTTTGATATTTGGAAGGATAAGCCAACTTTGGATATTCTAGTTCCCTACATTTCCTACAGATTGTAAAGTTATGCGTGTCAACTTGGGGATAACTAGGCTTCTGATTGGGATTTTATGAACATTGTTCGTAATGCAATTCTGCTTGAGAGACTATCACCAAATTATTAATATTAATTTGAGGGATCTCTCAAACAGTGGTTAGGGAGCCTGGGAGCTACTCATGGAGACACTTGACCAACCAGAAGAGATGACTCAGTGCAAGGGGAAGGGGGGAAGAAGGGGCTGCTGCTGCTACTCAGATGCAGTGCACACCATTGTCACAACCACAGCATCACTAAAAATAGTGTTTGTTTTTCAATCTTTTTTGGCAATAACCCTGTTCCAACCCATTTTCTTCCTGTGTTCCCCCTGTCCTATTTGTTGACCCCCTCATTTCACACTGTGCCCCATTAATGTGATTTCCTCCTGCAAGGCCCCCATAGATATTCTTGATATGGCCCCCTTTGAAAAATGTTCTATTAGACCACACACAACAGAGCTCTGGGGCTCCCAAAATTATACCCAATGGTTTTATGGGGTCATATGGTGCCAGAGGTTAAGCTGGGGTCTGACTCTCATGAGCCCTGTCCCCTGTGCTATTTCCCCCAATGCAAACTTTTATAACCCATAAACATGGGATTTTAAATTTTTATTTAGAGATTTACAAATTTCTTGCAACATTATCTTATAATTATTTTAGGTGACAAGTTTTGAGTCTTTTTAATTAAATATATTCTTATGTAATTCTTTTTACTTGATAATTTTAAGGGGCTTGGGAGTCACCCACCTCTTCTCAGTGGGAGAAGGGCTGCTTTCATACAGTGGTTGGGATGCTGTTTCAGCAGTGTTTCATGGACAACGTGGGGGGATTGAACCCAAGGTTCCAGCCTGTAAAGCATGTTGTCCAACGCTTCAAGCCATCTCCCAGGCCCCTTATTTTTCATTTAGGTCTTCCCTTTGTTTTGTTTTGGTTTTGTCAACACAGATAAGTATTTATCATTTTTAAACCCTTTAAAGGGCTGAAGCGATAGCACAGTGGTAGGGCTTTTGCCTTGCACACAGCCAACATGGCCGACACGAGTTCAATTCTTCTGCCCCTCTTGGAGAGCCTGGCAAGCTACTGAGAGTATCTCACCCGCAGGGCAAAGCCTGGCAAGCTACCTGTGATGTATTTGATAGGCCAAACACACAGTAACAAGTCTCACAATGTTACTGGGCCCACTCGAACAAATTGATGAACAAGGGGAGGACAGTGACAGTGACAAACCCTTTAAAAATTATTATATCCAGTGAGTTTTTTTTTGGAGGGAGAGCACTCCCACAAGGGATGAGGACCTCAATGCTCCCTGCTGAAAAACACCAGGGCCACACCCAGTGGTGGTAGTGAAGAGCATAAGATGCCAGGATCACACCCACATGAGAACACGTGAGACATGAACTCTACCATTTGAATCACACCCGTGGGCCTTTGTTAGTTTCTTTCAAATAACAACTTTCAATTTATTGATGGTTTCTATTGATTTTTTATTTGCTGCTCCATTTTTGTGTTCATGAATCTTTATTATTTCTTTCATTCTGCCTGTTAAAGTTTAATTTTTCTAGTTTCTTAAGGTACAAGTTCAAGTCATTGATTAAAGAGCTTGATCTTTTTAACTGGTTTTGGCATATAGAATACGCCACAAATAGCTTGCCAGGCTCTGCCATGCAGACAGTATACTCTTAGTAGCTTCCCAGGCTCTCTGAGAGGGATAGAGGCTTTTAGGGTGGCTTCTGATTGCCCTTGAAGGTGTTCCCATGGTTCAAACCGTCTCTGAACCCCATCAAATATGGTGTGGTAATCTTGGAAGATGGGTATTAAGTGTTTTATGATGTGTCGTGTGGCCAGCTGCACAACTGGAAAGGGCCTGGAGTATGGCGGCGCCTGGGTAGTGGAGGTAGTGGAGGTCTGCCAATGAGGTATTTATCTGGTACCAGTGGGGTAGGGCTTCTGGATATGATCCCTAGGTCGCTGGAGATTGGTGGAAGCAGGCAGGGCAGGGTAGGGTGGGGTTTTGGGGTTTAATCCCTGGGTCGCCGGAGATTGGTGGGAGCAGGCAGAGGATCTTCTGTTTCTGGGTCCCGTTGAGCCTCGAGTCCAAGGTCACAGAGTTCTGCTTACCTGGTTTTGTGGGGCTTCACTCATGTGTGAGTCTTGGCCTGAGCATCCAAGCATTGGCAAATGCGGCAGAAGCCAGGAAAAGCACTCGAGACACCCGCCTGTCCTTCACCAACTACAAGACCAAGATGACTGCCCTCCAATGTCCTGATGGATCTATCACATCTTCCAGAAGGGCAATGGAGAAAATTATCCATGACTTCTACTCGGATCTCCACCTGTCCACTTACCAAATTCCGCAGGATTGGAATGTTGTTCCCAAAGTTTTCTCTTTTGAAATCTGACACGCCATTTCATCGGCAAAGAAGTGAAGAACACCAGGCCCAGAGGTCAGACCCAAACACCTAAAGAACGTGCTGTCAGTACTCATCAATACACTGGCTCAGCTCTTCACACACTACCTGTCTGAATGTACAGTTCCATCCCAATGGAAAACCAGCAGGACTGTACTACTGTACACGAAGGGAGACATCCATGACATTGGCAGCTATTGCCTGATCTGCCTGTTGTCTGTCGTCTACAAGCTGTTCACTTGAGTCATCCTGAATAGGATTGGCAGAACACTAGATGAAGAACAACCATGCGAGCAAGTCAGGTTCCGAAAAGGATTCAGCACAACTGACCACATCCACACGACAACCAAGCTCATTGAGTCGGGATTTCAAGATGTCACTCTGTCTAATGTTCATTGATTTAAAGAAGGCCTTTGATTCTGTTGAAACTGAAGGGGTCATCGAAGCCCTAGCCAAACAGGGCGTTCAAACTCAATACATCAGGATCCTCCTTGAGCTGTATTACGGATTCACTACCAGGATCTCACCATTCTACAAGGAAGTGATCATCCATGTCAAGAGAGGGGTTCGGCAGGGTGATACCATTTCACCGAAACTCTTCAGTGCCACCCTTGAGAACATCATGTGATGACTGGAATGGGAAGGAATGGGAGTGAAGATAGATGGTCGGCAACTACATCACCTTCGCTTCGCTGATGACATCGTTCAAATAACACCAAACATTAGCCAAGTAGCACAAATGCTGGCCGTCTTCAACCCTGAGTGTGGAAAGGTCTGACTACAGCTGAATCTCACGAAGACAATGTTTATGAGAAACGGTTTCGTTCCTGACATTCCATTCACTCTAAGCGGAACAAACATCTCCGAATGCAAGTTATGTGTACCTAGGTCGAGAAGTCAACATGATGAATGATCTGGCACCTGAGTTGCGCAGGAGGAAGAGAGCAGCTTGGAATGCCTTCAAGAGCGTCGAAGAAATAGCTAAAAGGACGAAGAACCTCCGGCTCCAGGCACATCTCTTCGATTCCACTGTTCTTCCTGCATTAACATACGCCTCAGAGACCTGGGCCCTACAAAAGCAGGATGAGAACACTATTTGGATCTCCCGAAGAGGAATAGAAAGAGTTATGCGTGGAGTATCACACTTCACTCAAGTGAGAGAAAGAATCCGGAGTTCTGACCTCCATCGACGATCGAGAATCAGAGAGGCTGTCTCATTTGCCAAGGCATTGAAAATCAAATGGGTTGGACACTTAATGCGATTTGGAGAAGACTGCCGGACTAGAGCCGTTACTGACTGGATTCCATAGAATGTCAAAAGATCACGTGGCCGCCCACCTATGAGATGGTCAGACTTCTTCATCAAGACCCTGAATGATCGGTATGGTCTATCTTAGTGTTCCATGTGCATCAGGGGAATAGAGCTGGAGGCCAGAGCACTTGCCCGGTGTGTATTCCCTGGAGTTCATTTCGCTGCTTCACCAGATTCCGATGCCAATAGCCCTGGTAACCCCTAGCACTGCTGGAGTGGTCTAAATTAAAGTGCGCACGCGCGCGCGCACACACACACACACACACACACACACACACACCAGTGTTCCATGTGCACTTGAGGAGAATATATATTCTGCTATTGTTGAAGTTTTCTATTCCATTGTTCCTAGCTGTTCTGTGCATTATTGAAAGTGAATTATGAGGGTCAGAGAAATAGTATATTGGGTATGGTCTTTCATGCAACTGACCCTGGTTTCAATCCCTGGCACCCCATATACAATCTTACAAGCCCCTTCAGGACTGATCCCTGAGTGCAGAGTCAGGAGAAGACCCTGAGCCCTGCCAAGCATGACCCAAAACCCAAAATACAAAGCAGAAAATGGGTTATGAGGTCTCTAACTCTTACTGTTGAATGGATATCTACTCTTAAATACCTCCCAGGTGCTTCAAACTCAACATATTCTCAGCCAGTTTTAAACTCTTTCCCTTCTCATATCTACTTCAGTTCTTGCCCCTAGGATCTCACACTAGAAACCAGGAATCTAGATTCCCTTTTCCTTCATATCCTATATCTCATACCTCTTTATTACATCCATCCTAAGTCCTGCATAATTTCAGTGATTCCTCCTTGGATGAGGACTTTTATAAGCAGTCTACTTGCCTCCATTCTGGCTAATGTTTTAATTCCACCAGGACCAATACACTCACTCTGTAAGACTTAACTCCACAGTCACCTGCTCCTCTGGGGAGTCTTTGCCATATGATCTCATTCCTGCATTTGCACGCTCGGTCTCTAGTGGTTCTCTCTGCCCCAGGAGTTACCATGTGATCTGACCACTCTCTTTCCCTCAGGATTAGCTCAACCTCGCAGCAAGAGTCACACTCCAGCTCCAGACAGATTAAAATCCTGATTCAATCCAGTTTCTCAACTGTGTGTTTAGTAAATTAATAGTTGCTCTATGCCCAGTCTACTATCCATAATGTGGCAAGCTAATAGCACTCACTCCATGGAATTTAATTGATAAAAAACACTTTAAGTGAATATTAACGCTAATGTGAATGTTAATTATTAGTTAGTGGTCCCCGACTTTTAGTAAAGAAAGGCCCTGAGTTTGTGTAGCTTGAGTTGTAGTAAACTGAACTGAGTGGCTTCTTTTCAGTCTTGCACAAGCCATTCTGCTCTTTCTGTATAATGTACTCTTTCCCCTTCCACTTACTTGGTGAAATCATTCTTGTAGATCTCACTTGTGTGACCTTCCTCTGACAGAGGCCCCTAGTCAAGGATTCTTTGTCAGCATCTCATTGACATGACTCCACTGTCCCTCTCCTACTGTGGATTGAAGTTGTGATAAGAATCACAGCTCATTGATTTAATACCTGCTGGGCTCCAAGAACATAAAATGACTTCTCTTATGTATTTCTCACCAGCATCCCACAGTGAGACACAAACTGTTTTCTACCATTTATGTTGAAAAAAAAAATCTTGGCCATGTGACCTCATTCCTGCATTTGGTGGTTGAATAGGTTGACTCGGATCAGAGGGCTAATGATTAAGGGACTCCCTGAGTTCAGTAGCCACAGGCCTAACCTCCAGGCTCAAACAGCTTCTTTTATATGCTTTATTTCTGAGTTTTCAGGTCTGAGTGTTTGTCTATTCCAGGAGTTTCTTGTAGGCAGGGTCTGTCCAGCAAATGGTTCTGAGGGGAAGAAATATAGCTTGTCAGGGGAACTAAGGTGTAATTCTATTTTTTGTTTTTAATTAAATGGTGAGGTCGACAGTTACAAAGTTTTTTGTGAATGGGCTTCAGCCATCCAATGTTCCAGCATCCATCCCTTCTCCTCTTGCTGGGAGACCAAGGAAGAAAAGAACAACAGTTGAGCACAGGGTGAAAGCAGCTCAGCCCCCAGGGCCCTCTTGGCCATGTTTGCTGCTCCTGACTCTTTGGGGGCTCTGAAGAGATGTCCCTAGAGTGTGAGATCACTGGGTCCCCAGGGGAGTGATGTCAGCCTCTGCTCAGAGCTCCAGAGGCCACTCCACGTTGACATCACCATGTTTCCATGGGACTTCATGAGAGACTCGTCTGCCTGGCTCTGCCTGAGACAACTGTGATCATGATTTGGGGAATCCTTTCCTTGCCCAGAATGCCCCTGCCCTGTATAATCAGCTTTCCTTCCTGTCCCTAGGCATGGCTTATCGGTCCCCTAAAATCATCAGTGTCACACAAGTGTGTTGCACATAAACTGCCTGGAATCTCTGACACACCGATAGGAGTTGAGAAACACAGGGTATGTTCAGATAAAACTTTTGAAAAGCTTCTCAGATACTGTTGTCAGACTGGAAAAGGGGAAAAACTGAGCCTGAGGGAATCGGGACAACTGGTCAACGTTTCCAGGATCTGCGTTTCTCAAGGCCAGTTTTCTTTAAGGTGACTGAGAACATGAAAATGCATCAGCTCTGAACTCAGGGTTTTACTCTGCCAGTCCTTGTTAGCCATAAAGAAGCCATCTCCACAGAAAGTTTTCCCCCTCCATTAAACAACTCCTACTTTAATTCAACATAATATGTAATTATTAAATAATAGAACAGATGGCTACTTATTTACCTGAACACTCAACGATATGGAATACGGTTTAAAATCTAAATTAGGGCCCAAGAGACAGTACAGGGGTTAAGACTTTGCATGTCTCTGGCCTCGGTTCCGTTCCTGGTACTACATATGGACACCCAAGAAGTGTTACCTGCAGAGCCGGAGTGATAGTACATTGGGTAGGGCACTAGCCTTGCATGCATTCAGCCCAGGTTCAATCCCCAGCATGGTCCCCAGAGAACATCACAAGGAGTAATTCCTGAGTGGAGAAGCAGGAGTAACCTCTGAGCATTGCCAGGTGTGGTCCAAAAACAAACCAAATATGTGCTTCCTGAGCAAAGAACCAGAAATAAATCCCTGAGCACTGCTTGGTGTGACTCAAGTCTCTGCCCACCCCCCAACACACACACACACATACACACACACACACACACACACACAAATTAGACAAGCAATTCTCTGCCTAAAATTCCCACAAGGGACCAGAGATGCCTCAGAAGTTTTTGTAGGGATTCTGGAACCAGTTCCCAGCACTCACTGGTCCTCTGAGAACCACAGCAGGAGTGCTCCCCAAGACCATAATGTGTGGCCCCCGATATAATAAAATAAATTCCCTCTTTCCTTTTTTTCTTTCCCCCTTGTATATACCTTCTCTTCTGTCCTTCTTTCTTTCCCTCCTTTCCTTTGTTCTCCTCCCCTCCCTTCCTCTCCCTCCCCTCCACCTCTCTTCCTTTCTCTTTCCTTCCCTCCCTCCTTTTTTCCCCTCCCCTCCCTCCTCTGCCTTCCCCTGCCCTTCCCCCACCCTCCCTCTTTCCCATCTTTCTTTCCCGTCTTTGTTCTCAAGCAGGGACCCTGTCTATTGTGTTTAACTCATACCTTGTACTCAGCTCTTGGGACATGGTAGGTCATTTACTACAGAGGCCCCCAATAATCTTTTGTTCAACACTATGTCTTCACAACATTGGGAAGAAGAACAAGATAGATTTCCACCCAGGGCCACGAGCTGTATGGTGTTGGCAGGTCCTCCCTGCTCCTGGTCCGGTTTTCCTTCCACATTCCCATCCACTCCCACAACTCAGGTGGGCACTTCAATTCCTTGGTGTCCAAAGTATCTAAGTCTGTGTGAGTGGGGGTAAGTTGGGGAGGCATGCCCTGCCAGGGCAGAGTGAGGCTGTTTTATGTAGGGGTTCTGAGAGAGGAAGTGAGGGCCATGTGATTCTCTGAGGGGGGGGGGGGGGGACACGCAAAACTGAGAGATCAGCAGTTTCCCCATGGAAAGGGACTGAGCACAGTCCGTCATGAGCACCCACTGTGTGGGAAGTGGCCTGAGAGGGAGAGTTGGGCTGGATGAATCAGGGACAGGTTCAGCAGGGTCCTAGAGGTCACTGGGAGCATTGGGTTTTGTCCCTGAGCACTCTGGCATCTGCACTCTAGAGGGTCCTATGCCTTCTGGGTGGAGAACAGGCTGTAAGAGCAAAGGCCCTGCTGGAAAGAGGCTCCCCCAGCATCTAGGCCAGAGCCGACCAGGGCTCAGCCCCACAGGGCAGGAGGCAAGGAGAAGCCTTCAGATCTGAGATGTGTTTTGAAAGCTGAGCTGACAAACGCTGTTGCTGGAGTGGAAGCTGAGGGGGAAGGAGGAGTCGGGGGATCAAGTCTTGTGCAACTGGAGGAAAAAAGTTTCTGCACAACAGGCCCTGCAGTCCTCCCAGCCACAAGAGAGGGCCAGTCCTGGCCTGTTCACACGGGGGCCCAGGCGGGGCAAAGGCCTTTTGCTCAGTTCCCAGGGTGGTTTTCCTGCCTGCAGGCCCCCTGAGCACTGCCACATTCCTTACTGAACGCTCAGGAAACTCAGGCCCCTCACCCTGAGACATTTGTCTATGTCTTTCTTAGTCACTGTTTGGAAAAGCCAGGGCCTGGTGAGGAGCTCCAGGGCTAGGCAGACAACCTGAGGGGCAGCCCTTAACTCCCAGTCTCTGAATGGCCCCTGGGAGTCTCTCCTCTGGGCTTGTGGAGGCCCAGCCCTGGAGACCTGCACTCACCATCCCCAGACTGGTCGAGAAAGAGAGGGACATATCCTCCTGCTCCCCTTCAAGGAGGGATTCATTATTGCCGATCATGGGCCCATTTTCATCCTTTCTGGGAAGAGTAATCTGATTTAGATTCTTGTTAACTAAACCTTAGTTTTGGATGACAAAACTCAGATTTACCAAGTAGTGGACAGTTGGGGTGTGGGAATGAAGAAGCAGGTGACAGAAGGACAGTGATGGAGAGTCTTAAGTACTTTGGTGTGGTGGTCGGGGAGGGGTATGTGCAGTGACATTATGCTTCAATACCATAAACTTTAACACTGTTATCACTGTGTTACCTAAGAAAATATAATAAATTTTTTTTAATGTTTAAATTGCTGAATAAATTCTTGTCAACTTTCTTTAGAAATCTGGGGGATGAGCACTCTTTGTTTGGGGGATACTCAGATTTGGCCTTTTGTGCTGTTTCCAGGCAACAGGAAATGGCCTCTCAGCATTTGGTTCCAGTTTTACGGCTCAGGCACCATGAGCAAACCATCATGGGAAGGCCCGGATGACAGCAGGCTCTGGGGAGGCTGAGAGACCCAAAAGTGAGTCTTTGGGTGCCAGAGCAGGTAGGACATTTGCCTTGCACATGGTCTACCCAAGTTCAATCCCCTGCATCTCATATAGTCACCTAAGTACTGCCAGGAGTCCAGAACCAGGAGTAATTCCTGAGCACCACCAGGTATGACCAAAAAAAGCTCCCCACCCCCAAAAAAGGTGTTTCTCACTTCAGCTGCCAAGACCTTTGTCTTGAACCTGGTAACCGCAAAGGAGAGAATTGCCAACCTCTTCTTTCTAATTTAAAAATCTTGTGTTTAGGGGGCTGGAGCGATAGCACAGAGGTAGGGTGTTTGCCTTGCACGCAGCTGACCCGGGTTTGATTCCCAGCATCCCATATGGTCCCCTGAGCACTGCCAGGAGTAATTCCTGAGTGCAGAGCCAGGAGTAACTCCTGTGCATCACAAGGTGTGACACAAAAAGAAAAAAAAAAAGAAAGAAAAATTTTTTGTTTGATTAAATCTCAGAAGAGATCACCTACTCGCAAAAATTCTTGGCTACACCCATCTCCCAGTCTTCTGGCTGAAAACTCTGGGGCACCCTGAGGAGGGGGGGTAGGGCAAGACCCCACCCAGTCAAAACCCCGGCAGCTGCACTCAAACCCCAACAATTGCCACCATGCCTATGCCGGACTCCACCGCCTCACAACTGAGCTCAGCAGAGACACTAAAGTGCCAAAATTTTCAGGTACTCTGGTGCTTTTTGGCTAAGAACTCAGGTCTTCTTGGATTGGGGGTGGGCAGGTCACTTCCCGGTTAAATAGTCTGAAGTTTCTGGAGTGCAAAGCTGCACTTGAGACCACACAACATCTCCAAACTCTACAGAACTGACAATCCAGTAGGAGCACACCAGAGTGAATGGAAAAGTAAATGTAGAAGTCAACTAAACTCAATAAACAAACACATTAACACAGAAGGTTCAACTAGCAACAACAGCTTAGCAAACCCTCAGAAAAGGACTTAATGTCCCCGTGGTGTGATATAACAATTTTCACAAATTTTCTTTTACTGAAGTATTTTTTGATAATTCTATTAGCCATAATAATTCTATTAGCCATAATTTTTAAATAAATTTAAATTAAATTGGGGGGCAGACTTGGGGGGTGGTTGGGAAAATGGGGACTATGGTGGAGGGAAGGTCATACTGGTGGTGGGACTGGTGTTGAATACTGAATGCCTGTAACAAACAAATGCATCATGAACAGCTTTGTAAGACACTGTGTTTAAATAAGTCGGGGGAGAATTACATATCTTTTTAAAATTAAAAAAAAAACTTTTGTCATAATGGTGGGAGCTCATCCTGGCAGTATTTGGGTCTAACTATACTATCGGGTCCTGAGGTGCTGGGGCTTAAGTCAGGGTCTTGGCCTGTGCCCTACCATTATAGCCACATCCTTTCACCCTAAGATACTTACACAATTGTATTATTCCTAATTTTTCTATTAGCTATATGATCCTCAATTAACGTTGTTCAAAGGCTACAAGGATTGCAAGATGCATTGTTGGAGGTATGGTGGGACGTTGGGACCAGGGCCCATATCCAGGGCCTTGAACATGAAAGGGCTGTGTGTGAGACACATCCCAGCCCTCTTGCTTTCTAATTCATTGACATGCTGGGAACTTTTTATGTCTATAAGCTTTGAAGGAACCTTCAGTTTTTCTTTCACAAAATCCCCCTCTAAAACAATTCACAGGAAAGGGGGGAAAGCCTCTGAAGAACAGAAAGGGCAAGAGAGACAGCTCAACTGGCAGACATGGACTTCGCATGCAGGAAACCCAGGTTTAATCCCTAGTACCACATGGTTCCCCAAGTGCTGCAATGACTAATACCTCGGCCCCTGAGGTGGCAGTAGTTTTCAAACCACAAATAAAATAAAATAAGTAAAGATATGGTCCTTTCTATCCATAATAAGAAAATGTAAAATAAAAAGTTATAGGGCCAGGAAGTTGCTCAGGGATTGGGGATATATGCCTTACATACGCAAGGATGCTAGTTGATGCCTGACCTCATGTGGCCCTCAAGCACCACTGGAGTGACCCTGGGCCTGAGCAGTGCCTCATGGTCTGCAGCCCTAGCATTGGAACTGTTTGACCCAAGCAGGCCAAGTATCACCAGGAGTGGTCCCCAGATCTCCTAGGCACTGCCTGGGTGGCCTCCCCCCAAAATAAGTTCTATCAAAAGACTATTACTTCTAACCGATCAGGTTGACAAAAACAATGATATTCTAAAAGCTTGATTAAAGCCGAAGGGATGACTCAATAGCTCAAAATTAGCCGCCTTGCAAGCACGAGGCCCTGAGCTCCATGGGGCTGCGTCATGCACCCAGTGAGATCTCAGAGAGTCTTCCATCTGGAACTCCTGGCAAAAGGCAAAGAAAGTGTGTGATTGGTAGTATGAGACCAGTACTCAAGGACAGTAGAAAATGAAGGCCAGGAGGACTGGGCCATGATTGGAAGCTTGCCACTAGCTGGGGTGGGGGGAGGGCACTTAGGATAACAAAGAGACCACTGTGACAATGATAGTTGGAAATGATCACTCTGGGTAAGAACTGAATGCTGAAAGTAAAGGGATATACATGATAACCTTGAAGTACCTGTATTGCAAACCATAGTGCCCAAGAGGAGAGAGAGAGAGAGAGAAAGAGAGAGAGAGAGAGAAAGAGAGAGAGAGAGAGAGAGAGAGAGAGAGAGAGAGAGAGAGAGAGAGAGAAAGAAAAGAAGTGCCTCCCATAGAGGCGGCAGGAGTGGGGTGGGTCTAGAGACTGGTTTTAGAACATTGCATGATGGAAACCTGATCATGAACAACTTTGAAACCATATATCTCATAGTGATTAAATAATAATAATAATAATAATAATAATAATAATCATGAAAGAAAATAAGAAAGTGTATGACTTGGGGCCAGAGTGATAGTACAGTAGGCTGACACTTGCCTAGCACGTGCTGAGAGCTCAATCCTGGGCATCCCATATAGTCCCAAGCCTGCCAAGAGTGATCCCTGAGCACAGAGCCAAAAGAAAACCCTGAGCAGAACCAGGTGTGGCCCCCAAACCAAAGCAAAAAGCTCTGAGAAGGCAGATCAGGACATTTCTGTCAGCTAAGTGCCAGTCTTCAGTTACATCTGTGGGTTTTCCCTCTAGTGTCCTCCTGCTGCTCCAGGACCCAAAGCAACCTGCTCCTCTTCGGCCAGTCACTTGCTCCTGGTCTCCCTGTCCCAGCTGTCCCTCGTGTCTTGTGGTCTGTGTGGCACCAATACCAGAAGGGGATCCTACAGGGTGCCACTGAGTCTGGGGGTAGCCAGTGGTTTTCTCCTGCATAAACTGGGGTCAGGCGCACTGGAAAGTCCTCCTTCCTCCTTAGCGGAAGAGAAATTCAGCAGCCTCTCCTAGACCGGCAACTTTCTATGTAAGTTCAGGAAGTTTCTTAGAAGGGCAGGCTCCCCACCCCACCCCACCCCACCCCACCCCACCCCACCCTGCCTACTTATTTACTCAAGCCTGTGTTTATCACTGTGGACACACACGTTTCTCTACTTTTTACTTGGGGGAAATAATACAATGCTCCAGTATTTATTTTATGGCTCCAATGATCCCCGCTTTGACACAGGGAGCCCCTTCGGGCGGTTCCTGTGTCCTTCCCATATGCCCCCATCCTGTCCCTTTGTCAGCGCTTCCTGCCTCTGCACCTGGCATTTCCTCCCCCGTTGACGTCTGGCCCCTCCCCCTCCCCGGGAACTGGGTCCACGCAGCCCTCCTGGAGGGCCGGAGGAGGCACAAAACACACTGGGGCTGGATCCGCCGTCACCAAGACAACCGCCAAGCCCTGCTCGAAAGCCCAGGGGTCCTGCTCCCAAACCTCCTTCCTCCACCCGTGGTGCGCTCGGTCCTTGGGGCACCGGGCTGGGGGCCTCTGTCAGTCACATGACTGGTGTCACCATGGCACTGTGGTGCAGCTGCTCTGGGGACCAGGACCCAGGGAGCTCGGTCTGCAGGGCTAGTTTTCCTCTCAGGTTTCGGGGAGGAAAGGGCTCTGTCAAGTGAGTATGCTGAGCTACTGACCCACACCCTGGATCTCTCTCACCCTCCGGGTCTGTTTATTTCCTCACCCTAAAGTCACTGTCCCTGCGTGTTCCCTCTGGGAGACTGGCAGGAAACATCCCCTGTAAGGAGGGATAGAGAAGCAGGCAGGTCCATGGGTATGGTTGGTGCAGGCCCCTGTCCCTGGGGGGAGGAGGAAAGCAGATGAGGAGAGAACAGAGGAGCAGGTGGGCGGGAGGGGCTGAGTGCAGATGGCACTGTTACTCAGGGTGTGGGTACTTGGCAGGCCCTTGCATGCAGGTCCTCCCCACAGTCTTTCACCTTGCCTCACCAACCCCACCAGGGACAAGGCCTCTCCCAGGCCTCCCAGGCCTCCCACTGACATCAGTATTGTAGCATTGTAGCACTGTAACACTGTCCTCCTGTTGTACATCGATTTGCTCAAGCGAGCACCAGTAACATCTTCATTGTGAGACTTGTTGTTACTGTTTTTGGCATATCGAATACGCCACAAGTTGCTTGCCAGGCTTTGCAGTGCAAGCGGGATACTCTCACTAGCTTGCCAAGCTCTCCAAGAGGGGCAGAGGAATTGAACCCAGATCAGCCGCGTGCAAGGCTAACGCCCTACTCGCAGTGTTATCACTTCAGCCAACAGTATTAACAAACTAAATTTTTTTAAAAATGCCTAAATTTCTACAACACTTGTTCTGAGAGCAGTTGTGTTAGAGTAGCTAGCAAAGGACTAATTTTAGAGGCAGACAATGGATGAGAACAGGACGATGAGACAAGGAAGAGATGGGGTGGTCCAAGGCCCAGAAGAGGCAGAGCGGCAGCCGGGAGATCCCTACTAGGACTGAAGGACAAAGAGCAATAGGGCCCTCTGGCACCAGGCCTGTGCAGACAGGCCCAACTCATGTCCTCAGTTTAGCCACCTTGTGTATAGCTTGTTGTAATATAATTTCTTGTGGAGAAAGGGACTCTCCTTTACTGCTGGTGAGAATGCTGGCTGGTTCAGCCCTTTTGGAAAACAGTATAGATGTTTCTCAAAAAATTAGAAATTGAACTCCCATTTGACCAAGAAATACCATTTCTGGGAATATACCCCTGAGAGGCAAAAAAGGATAGTAGAAATGACATCTGCACTTATATGTTTATTGCAGCACTGTTTATAATGGCCAGAATCTGGAAAAAAAAACCCCAAATGCCCAGAACAGATGACTGGGTAAAGAAACTCTGGTAGGTCTATGGACAGCCAGGTAGGGGCCCACAGTGATGAGACACACGGGGCCTCATGGGATGAAGGTGGAGCCGGCCCTTTCCCCCCAACCGCCTCAACAAGACCCCAAGTTGCCGCCCATGAATGAGCCCTCTGGCTACTGATCAAGTTGCTTAACAGCTATGATCCCAGAGACTCAGAAGCAAATCTTGGAACCCAGCAGCTTTTGGTAGAAATGCGTCCGGACTTCGTATTAGGTTTCTGGTGCCGGGCCACCCCAGGTAGGAATAGGTTTCATGCCTTGGCCTGTTTCCCCTGGCAGCTTGGTCGCCACCATCTTCCAGAGGGCTAATGACAGCCAGGTAGGGGCCCACAATGACGAGACACGTGGGGCCTCATGGGATGGGGGTGGAGCCGGCCCTTCCCCCCACCACCACCCCAACAAGACCCTGAGTCACCTCACACGAATGAGCCCTCTGGATACTGATCGAGCTGCTTAACAGTCATGATCCCAGAGACTCAGAAACAAATCTCGAAACCCAGCAGCTTTTGGCAGAAATCCCTCCAGATTTAATTATTAAAATTTCAGAATTCCAAAATCGTGCAGACTGACATCATATTCTTTTCATAATCAGCAATAGAAAACAAATTATCTAATGTTGTCTTTTCGGCAAATCTGAGTGTTGGGGTAAAATCCCAAATAATAATGGTGGGTCTGGTGTCAAAATATTGAATGTAATCAAAGTAGAGAGAGAATAATGTGGAAATCGTCTGCCACACAGGTAGGGGGAGGGTGTGGGATAGGGTTTTGGTGGTGGAAAATGTGCACTGGTGAAGGGACGGGTGTTTCATCATTGTATGACCGAGGCTTAAACCGAAAACTTTGTAAGTGCTCTCATGGTAATCCAATAAAAAAAATATTTAAAAAAAAATTCTGGTATATCTACACAATGGAATACTATGCAGCTGTTAGAAAAGATGAATTCGTGAAATTTGCATATCAGTTCATCAACATGGAGAGTATCATGCTAAGTGAAATTTGTGGAATGTAAAGTAACAGAATAGGAGACTAACACCCAAGGATAGTAGAAATAAGGACCAGGAGGATTGGTCTGCTGCTTGGAAGCCGGCCTCACATGCTGGGGGAAAAGGAATCTCAGATAGAGAAGGGACCACCAAGGTGGTCCAAAGGGTGCTAGGAGGGCCCACTCGGGATGGGAGATGCGGGCTGAAAGTAGACTTATAGAAGATTTAAAGTAGACCTAACATGATGGCCACTTAATACCTCTATTGCAAACTACAACACCCAAAAGGAGAGAGAGAGAGAGCAAAAAGGAATGCCCTGCCACAGAGGTGGAGTGGGGTGGAGGAAGGGATGCTAGGACTATTGGTGGTGGAAAATGGGCACTGGTGGAGGGATGGGTACTCGATCATTGTATGACTGAAACGTAAGCATTAAAGCTTGTAAGTCTGTAACTGTACCTCACAGTGATTCATTTAAAATTTTTTTAAATCAAAAAAAAAAGAAAAGAGAATTTTATTGTACAAAAAAAACCATATAATTTTTTGTTTGCTGTTTTTGGGAAACACCCAGATGTGCTAAGGGCTTGCTCCTGGTTCTGTGCTTATGAATCACTTCTTGTGGGCTTGGGGGACCATATGGGATGCTGGGAATGGAACCCTGGTCAGTTACGTGCAAGGCAAGCATTGTAACGACTGTACCATATCTCTTAAACCCATATGATAATATAGTTAATGCCACAGTTTCCCCCCATCTTAGAGTATTTCTGTGTATGCATTATGGGTAGTCACATGAACATAAGTAACTAAATTATATAATCCATACCTGTCAATTATTCATCTAAGCCCTACCCCAAATCCTACCCCAATAAGAAATCTAGCCACTTAATCCAGCCTAATCCTACCCCAATAAGAAATCCAGCCTAATCCCACTCCAATAAGAAATCCAGCCACTTAATCCAGTCTAAAGTTGTAGTAAAAAAACAAAGCTAGTTGGGCACGCTGGGTTGGCTACCTCTTGAGTGGTTGACTGGTCCCACTCTTGGGAGTCCTGTGTTACATAAACTTGCTTTGATGCTATGGACCATGTGTGTCAGTGTGTGATCTTTCATTTTTGATGATCAGAAACAAGAAACAAAAATTTCTTGTCAGGAACTGAGTGTTGAAAGTAGGTAAAGGGATATACCTAATAACCTTTCATTATCTGCATTGCAAACCATAAGGCCCAAAAGGAAAGAGAGAGAGAGGGAGGGGGTGGAGTGCCTTCCAGAGTGGCAGGCTGAGGTGCGGGGTGCAGTGGGAAACTGGGACCATTGGTGGTGGGAAAAGTACACTGGTGAAGGGGGTGTTAGAATATCATTTGACCTAAATACAATAATCGTCAACTTTGAAAATCTGTATATCACTATGATTCAATTTTTAATTAAAATATTTAAAAAATAAAGTTTTTCTTGTCACCGCCCCATCCACCCAGTGACATCCTGGTGACATACCTGAGATTTTCATATGTTTTTTTAAATTCTTTTCTTCTTTCTTTCTTTCTTTCTTTCTTTCCTTTCTTCCTTCTTTCTTTCTATTAAAGAGCTACGATTTATAACATTACTGATGTCTGAGTTTTAGGCATATAATAATTCAATACCAATCTCTCCACCAGTGTCAACTTCTATCCACCCCATCTCGACCTCGATTCCACCCCTCCTGTCAACTTGACAGGCACATGTCAAAGCTCCAGGAGTTGCCACTTAGATCTCATGTTTTCAATTTTGTTGAATCTGTGTTCTGGATATATGGCTCTACCCCTCACTCATATTACAGGTATAACTGAAGCTCTGATGCTTGTTAACCCACTATATACTTCATATGTTAAACATAACATTTCATGTGCTATACATGTCCGGCACACATGTCATGTAAGGCATAAAACGTTATGTATTTTGTACTAATTAAATATTTGGGTGGGGTCCTCCCTAGTGGTGCTTGGAGAGCTCATGGATTTGTCCCTGTAATACTCAGCTAACCAGGCCTGAGGGTTCAATGTGAGGGTCTCAGGATCGGGTGCTCCCTGCTTAAGGGTCACCAAAGATCCCTTGTGGTGCTCTGGGGCTTCCAGGACTTTATTTGATGGTGCTGGGGGTCAGGGGGGTCCCAGGGATTGTACCAGTATAGTAAAGCATGAGCCCCTAACCCTGTGCCATTTCCCTGAGTCTGTTGACTAGGGCTCCCTGTCCAGCAGCAGACTGGTGTTTGGCATCGGGGAGAGGCAGGTGATAGAAGGATGGAAAACAAAGGGAAGCCAGACCAGCGACCTGAGGTTTGTGGGAATGAAGCACACTCTGCCGGCCACATCTTAGGGGTCACTCCTGGCGGTGCCTGGGGAACCATACACTGCAGGGCATCTAACTGTGCTCAGTTGCATGCAAATCAAGTGCCAGTCTTTTCTTTTTCTTTTTACTTTGTTCTTTTTTTTCTACTTTATTCTTCTATTTCTTTCCCTCCTCCCTTCCCTTTGTTGTCGTTTTTGGGATAACCAGGGATCACCCCAGGTTGGGGTCTTGCACACACAGTTGCAGTGCTGGTCAGGGGTCACAATTTGCAGGGGGAGGGAGGGTCATGTCCGGTGATGCTCAGGGGTTACTCCTGGTTCTGTACTCAGGAATCACTACTGGCAATGCTCGGGGACCATATGAGATGCTGAGGATTGAATCTGGGTCAGCGGCATGCAAGGCAAATGCCCTCACTGCTGTACTATTGCTCCAGCCCTGGGGTCACACATTTTTATTTGCAGCACTAGGAATCTCAGCTGGCATGCAGGGTGGTGCCAGGTATCAAACTCAAGGCATCATGCTGGAAAACAGGTGCTCTACCACTAAGCTCTTCCTCGCCACCCCTATGGTTATTTCTTCTTTTTCTTTTTGAATTTCTTGGGTTTTTTTTTTTTTGAAAGTTTCATGTGGAGCATTCATTTTATTGGTTCAATTGATAAAAGCATTTAAACTGGTGACTTTATCACTGTATCACTGTCATTCGTGACTTTATATCTGGAAATAAAGTGTCCACATAAACCTGGTATGCTGTGTTTTCTTACTCAATCTTTCTCCTAAAAAACTTGATTCTGCAGTGAGTGGAGACATAGGATTGAATCAAGTGGCAGAGCACAAGGCTAGTAAGTTCGAGGTCCTGAGTTTGATCCCCGGAATCTGTCCTCTGCTGAATACCAGGGAGTGATTCTGAGCCTCCAGAGAGCTTTGGGGGTGAGTCCCATAAAACAATCTGACACGGTACTCTTGTTTTCTCTATGACTCCAGCGTTATTTTGGATCATTCTCCTCTCTCCCTTTTTATTTCCAAATGACTGGGTTTTCTAATCTGGTCTTGACATATTTAACATGTTTATTGGTTACAATGTGACTGGAGAATGTGATCAATACCCATTTTACTTTTTGTAATTAAGATAATTAAGACTTCTCAAATGTAACTATTATGAATATTTATGGTCATTGAGTTTTTGTTTTTCTTTTTTAAATTTAATTTTAGGGGGTGAATTTTGGGCTACAACCCGTGATACTCAAGGACTACTCCTGGCTCTGCACTCAGAAATCACTCCTGGTGGTGCTTAGGGGAGCATATGGGATGCCAGGGATCGAACCTGGGTCAGCTGCAAGGCAAGTATACGCTATTTTACCCACTGTATTATCTCTTCAGCCTCTATTACTTTTTCCTAGGCCATAGATCCAAAATAAAATATAACTTTTCTAGTATATAATTTTCTTTATTTGGCATGTCTGGTATTTCTAAGGTCATTAAAAATTATAAAACTTATAGCATTTTATAAAAATTATAAAACTTACCAGCCATATATATATATATTAGTCTCTTCCTGACGAATTCATTTTTTTTTCAGAATTTTCAATCAAATATAGTTCCCCCCTGCCCCACCTTTGCTCAGATGGTTTCACCGGACAGTTTGCGTATGTGTGTGCGTGTGTGTGTGTGTGTGCGTGTGCATGTGTGTGTGCTCGTTGGGGATCTGACCCAAGGTTTTGCAAGTGCAAGGACAGTGCTCTAACCCCCAATCCTATCTCTTCTGGAGCACCAAGAGTCACCTGAACGTCCTGTGGCCATCACCTGCCCACTCTGGCATCACCTTCCCCTGTCCCAGGTCTTTGTCTCCTGCTGCAGACTCTGGGAACGACCCCCTCATATCCTGCTCTCACACTTGCCAGTTTGGGGAGAACCACTAGCGCCCGTCGTGCAGCCGCTTCCGCCCCCACCACCTCCAGAGCCTTCGTGCTTGCGGGTCCTGGCATGATCGGGAGCCCTCACCTCTGCAGAGCTTGCTGCTCCCTCCTCTCCCCAGAGATGCTCCACTTGGGGGGTTGTTGGTTTGTTTGGTGGGGGGCGCCTTCCCATCAAGGCTGCTCTTTGAGTTCTCTCTCCCCCTGTCCGAATGTCCCCGTTTAGATCCTACATCTCTAACGGGAATGGTTAAAGCTCCTTTAGAGAAGTTGCAACCGGGCAGACTGGCCGGCCAGGAGAGCAGAGGGCAGCGCAGCACCCGGGTCTCTCTTTACCATCTCAGCTGCGCTTGGGCGCCACCTGGCGGTGCCTTGGCGGTCGGGCATCAGCCCTGTTTGGGAAGATGGTGCAGGTTTTGGGGGTACCAAAGGGAGCTACCGGCTTGCCAGGAATCTGCCCTTTTCGCTATCTCCCGCCGGTTTGGTGTGTAAGCTCAGGAAATTGGGCGGTGAGAATATCGAGGACATCACTTCCACTTCCCAGTTTCAAAAAGAGCAAAGTGGCCTGTGTTTACACCGCTTGCCCGTCCTATCAACACCACTCCACCAAAATGCTAACACTGGAAAGAGAAAAGAACCGCATTCAACGCTAGGGGAACTGGCCCGGTGGTGCCATCCTGTGCCTGCTGCATTTTACTCACTGTTCCTCCACATGTGCTGTGGACAGGCAGGGAACCTGATCCCTCTTCCCCTGCAAGTGCCAATTCCCTGCTCTGGGTGCTGGGAATCTGGCTGAGAGGCGGAAGACCAAGACAGCCCACCCAGCCAACCTGCAGCCTGCAGGTGAGAAGGAATTGGGCGGGAGGGAGAAACAGATATTTAAACCAAACTGGAAACCTGGACAGGAGCCAGTAGAGAACAGGGCAAGGGCATCCTCCCACTCCCGGGAATCCCAGTGAAAATCCAGGCACAACTCACTTCTTTCATTTTGTCAGATATTGTTTGCTAACCTTGTTTAGACCCACATTTTACAACCTATTTTATCGCTCTACCACAGATACAGAGAAATTACTGTCTGTGTGTATTTACATTGCCTGGAACTGCTGCAATAAATCAAGCTGGGAAACTTAAAGCTTCAGAAACTCATTCAGTTGTGGTGAGCAAACAAAGAAAACAAACTCGAGGGGTCAGCAGGACTGTGCTCCCTTCCAAGTTTCTAGAAGAGAATAATGTCTTACCTCTTCTGGCTTCTGTTAACTCCAAGCAACCCTTCTCTTGTGGCCACATCACCCCAATCTTGTCTTCACTTGGCCCTGGTTCTTTGTGTCTGACTCTCTCTCTCTCTCTCTCTCTCTGTATGATAGTTTTATTGAATGAAATCTGCTTACAAACAATGTGAGAGGAGAGAAAGAGGAAGTACACGACCAAGAGGGAACACCAGCTTCTCCAGAGTGGGGAAGCAAGCAAGCAAAGATACAAGTAAGGAAGCTAACGTGTAGAAGGGAGAAAAGGTCTTGAAGAGCAAGACTGTCCTCTCTCTTATGAGGACACATAGAGACACTAGCATCGATGAGAATAGCACTGCATGAAATTCATCTCAAAATCATTTGTTTCATTATAAATTATTGACTCTACAAAGTTCCTTTTCAAATCAGAACATACAAGTTCAGGTGTTTGGATATAGGTATATCTTTTGGGGGATAATCATTCAGTTCACTACAGTATATATTGTATGCATATCTGTATATACGTGTATATAGATAAACATGGGTTGGAGCGATAGCACAGCGGGTAAGGCGTTTGCCTTGCACATGGCCAACATGGCCAAGCTGGGTTCGATTCCTCCACCCCTCTCGGAGAGCCTGGCGAGCTACCGAGAGTATCTCGCTCGCACGGCAAAGCCTGGCAAGCTACCCGTGACATATTCAATATGCCAAACACAATAACAACAAGTCTCACAATTTGTTGTGAGATGTTACTGGTGCCCACTTGAGCAAATCGATGAACAATGGGAGGATAGCACTACAGATAAACATGTCTCTCTCTATATATAGATAAATGTGTCTATAAGAGAGACAGAGAACAAACCTCTATTCATGTTTTGGTGCACTTTTTCTTTTTTTATCACAAATATTTTATTAATTTTTCAGTAGATCATATTCTTCTTTTTTGTTGAATCACTGTGAGTTACATTTACAAAACTTTCAAGTATTGGATACATGCATCAGTAAAATATTCAGACTAAATTTAATTCTATTTACACTACAAAAATGTTATTGAATTTTGAATAAGTGGTTTTTTATTTTAAATGTAAATATGACACCATTCTAATGGTTACATCAAGGACCATGTAAAAATGCTGTATTTTACTTAACCATTCAGTTAATATTGAACATTCTTACCTTTTTGGAACCATAAAAAGTTTGCTACAGTAAACTTCCTAAAAAAAAAACTTCTACTAGTGCATAATGGACAATCTGTTGTTTTGTTTGCTCCACAATTATTGCCCCTTCTCACAATGCTAATTTTTCTTAGAGAACCAGTTTTTGCCCCTCTGAATTCTGTTTTGTGATATCATCAAGGAAGAGGCACTGAACTTTTCTTGGTTAAAAAATAGACATGACACCTGACCTAAGCTAATTTTATGCTTTCTCCATGGCAACTAAATCTTAAGATAAATGGTAAGATTGAAAACAGCTGTAACTGATTCAGCTCGTGGCTGATTCATCTCCTGTAGCTGATTCATCATTTTCTGTGCCCCAGCTCAGAAGACACCCTCTGAGCCATCAGATTCTGGTTCTTTACTGGCCTGGTTTTCAGTTTTCTCTTTCAGTGCTTCGGGTTGCTCCCCAAATTTCTTTTTTCTCTTTTATTTTGTCTGAGTTCATTTCTGATTTTTTTTTGACCAAATGACAAATGACCCAAAGCCAAAGTTGAATATCACCATTAAGAATAAACTGTTGTGGGGCTGGAGCGATAGCACAGCGGGTAGTGTGTTTGCCTTGCACGCAGCCAACATGGCCAACACAGGTTCAATTCCCAACATCCCATATGGTCCCCTGAGCACTACCAGGAGTGATTCCTGAGTGCATGAGCCAGGAGTAACCCCTGAGCATCGCTGGGTGTGACCCAAAAAGCAAAAAAAAAAAAAAAAGAATAAACTGTTGCGGGGGCTGGAGTGATAGCACAGCGGGTAGAGCGTTTGCCTTGCATGTGGCCAACCCGGGTTCGATTCCCAGCATCCCATATGGTCCCCTGAGCACCGCCAGGAGTAATTCCTGAGTGAAGAGCCAGGAGTAACCCCTGTGCATCGCCGGGTGTGACCCAAAAAGCAAAATATAAATAAATAAAAATGAAAAATAAACTGTTGGGGGACCAGAGTGATACTACAGAGGACAGGGCATTTGCCTTTCATGAGGCCAACCCAGGATTCAATCCCTGATACCCCATATGGTCTCCCAATTCCCACCAGGAGTGATCCTTGAGCCCAGAACCAGTAGTAAGCCCTGAACACTGCTGGGTGTGCCCCCAAAGACAAAAAGGAATATAACTGTTGGGAAGGGATGGGAGAGGCCGTATAGTGGATAGAGTGCTTGGAGGATACTTCACCAAGGTGAAGACATTTTTTTTCAAAGACTTGATTCAAGATTAATTGGTGATTCAAGATTAATTCTGTAATTCCTTACAGAAGCTTTAGAAACTGCTTGTTGGGGGTGTTTTGGGAGGGTTAGTTGGTTTTGGTCCATGTTGAGAGCTTATTCCTGGCTCTGTGCTCAGAAATCAATCTCAGTGAGGCTCAAATGTGGTGCTGAAATCCAACCTAGGTCAACCATGTGTAAGGCAAGAGTCCTGTTCACTGAACTCTCTCTGGTCCTGAAGTTTCTAACCTGCTGAAGAAAACATTTGCTGAATGTTTCAAAGTCAGAATTTTTTAAATTGTGCTCATGGAACTGAAGGAAAGGTAAAGTGCTAGCCTTGAATGCAGCCAACCCAGCTTCAATCCCTGGCACCCCATACAGTCCCCTGAGCACTACCAGCAAAGATTCCTGAGCACAGAGCCAGGAGTGAGCCCTGAGCACAGACAGAACTTACAAACAAAAATTGCCCTCGTGTATAACTGTAGTTCTACTATTTTATCATGTACTTGCTGTTTCACATGATGATTTGAGAAAGTATCTGTCTTTTAATCTTGAATGTGGAAATAGAACACAGTGAATATATGGTTTAAATCTGTATCTTGGGGGCTGGAGCCATAGCACAGTGGGTAGGGCATTTGCCTTGCATGTGGCCCACCTGAGTTCGATTCCCAGCATCCCATATGGTCCCCTGAGCACTGCCAGGAGTAATTCCTGAGTGCAGAACCAGGAATAACCCCTAAGCATCACTGGGTGTAACCCAAAAAGCAAAAAAAAAAATCTGTATCTTGGATTTCAATGGTGTGGGGACCATATCCAGGGGTATTCAGAGGTTGCTTCTGGGAGTGCTCAGGGGACTATGCCATCTGGGGTAGAACGTGGGGCTCCCACATTCAGACTGTGCACTCCATCCCTCTGAGTCGCCTTCCTGCCCCCCCTTTCCATTTGACCCTTTCCTCGTTCCCCCTGCCTCTGCCAAGCGTTACTCTCAGTTTCCATCTCGTCCTGATTTTTCACTTCCCTGTCCTACCCACCCATCCCCAACATAAGACTTACTAGAATTTTCACTGGAGTTCTATTTAAAATATTTCATTAATTTAGGGGCAATTAACATAATCTGATAGTCTTTCTGTGCAAGAACATTTTATACTTTTCTATTCTGGTCTACTTTTGTGTTCTTTGGGAAAGTTTTAGTTTCCTTATATAGGTTGTACACATTTCTTATTCAAAGTTATATCTATATAGTCTCTCTTTTTTGCATCTATTATGTATAGTTTTCTATTTATGCCTTGT
Organism: Sorex fumeus; assembly: GCF_029834395.1. Classification (NCBI taxonomy): domain Eukaryota; kingdom Metazoa; phylum Chordata; class Mammalia; order Eulipotyphla; family Soricidae; genus Sorex; species Sorex fumeus. The sequence goes on along the minus strand of NW_026606063.1, from coordinate 38,640,957 downwards.
GGGGGGATAAGGAGGGCTAAGACCATTCCCCGTGACATTCAGAGGCTATTTCTGTCTCTGTGCTCATGTCTGTACAGGATTCAAACTGGGATTGATTGCACTGAAAGGCAAGTACCTTAACCCTTGTACTATCTTTCTAACCCTATCTCATGGTCACTTAACTATGAAACCCAATATTTCAGATTATTTGTATTATACTGCCAACCATGTAGAATTTTTTTTAAAATTTGGGCCAGGAACCAGAATGATAGTACAGTAGATGGACACTTGCCTTGCACACAGACAGCCTGGGTTCAATCCCCAGCATCCTATATGGACTCATGATCACCACCAGAATTAATTCCTGAGTGCAGAGCCAGAAGTAACCCTGGAGCATCACTGGGCGTGTCACCCCCAAAATAAAAATTTGGGCCACAGCTAGTAGTGCTTGGGGCTATTTCTGATCCAGTGGTTGGGGGCAGGGTGGGTCACTACCTTGCAAAGTGGTGCCAGGGATCAATCCCAGACTGCCTGTGTACAACCTCTCTGAATCAACCTTAAAGAATTTTCTTAATAGTTATGACATTTTCAGTTGTAATCTCTATTGTTATACTTATTTTATTGCTTACATTTTAAATAATCAAGTATTAAATAGCCTGACTCCAAGGCCTGAGGCAAATCTGGCTTTCCATGACTTCCCTGATTTCTGCTCCAATTTCTCTTTGCCTTGTGAATGTTACTAAAATTACGTTGGCCTTTTCCTGCCCTTCCGATGAACCAGCACATTTTGAACCTTTGCTCTCCCTGTTTTCTCTAACCAAAATCCTCATCCTTTCCGGATGTTGGCTTGGATCCTGTTCTTACATCCTCCAGATATCGCCTGCTAAACTCCTGGCATTCCCAGGGCACCCTACCTTCAATTCCCAGCACCCACCTTCCTAGTACCCCACATTTATCACCCTTGCATTGGCTGTCCTTAGAAGTTTATCTTCAATGAGCATATTAAAGGTTTTATGCTTTTTAAATTGTTTTACTTCCTACAAAAATCTAAGTTTCAAGAAGATAGTCTACACTGGTATGCAGTGTGGTTGTGCCACCTTGGCAGCCCAGGGCCTGGAAGGCTATTGAAAAAACAGTGTTGGGGGCTGGAGCAATAGCACAGCAGGTAGGGCATTTGCCTTGCACGCAGCCAACCTGGGTTCAATTCCCAGCATCCCATGTGACCCTCTGAGCACCACCAGTGGTAATTTCTAAGTGTAGAGCCAGGAGTAACCCCTGTACCTCACCAGGTGTGACCCAAAAAGCAAAATAAAAGTTTTGAATGAATGCATAATATCTTAGATAAATGAATGAAACCAAAGAACATGCACGTGGCTGCTGTGATTGGATGATGAAACATGAAGAAATCCAGATCTGAAGAAGGAAATAATGAAAAGACTGGAGTGATAGAACAACAGATAAGGTGCCTGCTTGCCTCACACGTGGCCAAACAGGGTTCAAACCCAGCATCCCATATGGTTCCCTGAGCACTGCTACTATTCCTGAACACGGAGTCAGGAATAAACTCTGAGCACAGCCTAGAACGGTCCCAGCCCTCTCACCCCCCCTCCCCCGCCAGAAAAAATAAAAGAAAAAGAAAGAAAAGGTGAATTTTAAAGAGTAACAACAAGTATGGACTGGCAGCGGATCAGGCAGAGGGACTGCAGAGGATTCTGTCCCATTTCTCAAGCCACTGAGGGCGGGAGCTGTCCAGCAGTGACCTCCTGAAGTTGTCGTGCTTCTGCCAGAAGTTTCCATACCCCAGCCCAGGGTCCGATCACCTACCCTTCCTATGAGATACGCCATGGAATCAAAACTGGCTGATGGAATGTGAGTGGAAGCTTCTTGGCCTCTCCTACCTGAAGACTGGAATGAAGATGGAGAGCTGAAGAGTCAAGCTAGGTGGTCGAGATGAGATGTACATCCTATTTCAAGGCCAAGAGACAGACGGAACACTTGGGGCTGCTGGGAAATCCTGGGAAATCTCCTAGATGAGTCACTTACCTTTCTGAAAGAGTACACTTACTTGTAACACGGAGAAATATATTTCTACCTTGCTTGAGCCATGGTATTTCTTTGTTACACAAGTTTGTGGAGATTTAGAAGTTATGGTTAGAAATAATTTTCCTTCGAAATTTTTGATGTGACTGTCTAGATATCCAAAATCTCATTTGATTTTTTAATCAAACCTGTTTTTTTCTACTTTTATATTTTGTTTATATCTAGGAGCTCCAGAGTCTTTCCTGTAATTAATTGTTCAAATTTGAACCTATTTTCATTCCTTGTGCTGGATACTCATTGCACAAACGTTCCTTCCTTCCCATCTCCGTTCCCTTTCCTTCCCTTCCCTTCCTTCCTTCCTTCCTTCCTTCCTTCCTTCCTTCCTTCCTTCCTTCTCTCCTTTCTTCCTTCCTTCCCTCCCTCCTTCCCTCACTCCCTCCATCCTTCCTTCCTTCCTTCCTTCCTTCCTTCCTTCCTTCCTTCCTTCCTTCCTTCTCTCCTTCTTCCTTCCTTCCCTCCCTCCTTCCCTCACTCCCTCCATCATTCCTTCCTTCCTTCCTTCCTTCCTTCCTTCCTTCCTGGGATAGAGCCCAGGGCTGCATGTACTTTACCAATGAACCACCCCAGCTTCTTTCTCTCCCTCTTTCTAGACTTCCCATCATTCATACTTTGGACTTTCTGTCTAGTTCACTAACATTTTTTTCTGTTTTATTTTATATTTTTTCTGTTATCTGGAAAATGTTCTCAAATTTATATTCTAAATAATCCATTAATTTTATAATAATTCAAATACATATAGAGGTCACACCCAGCCATGTCAGGTCAGAATGGTTGGTTGGTTATCTGCTTGAACGCAGGGTCTTGCTCATGCTAGGTATATGCTTGACTATTTGAACTGCAACCCTGGCTTCCTGCTACCAGTTCTTGTTTGTTCTATAAATATTTTGTTTCTATGGCATCTTGTTCTGGTTTCAACCATAGAATATAATATTTGGGGTGTGAAAGGAGTAAGAAGCTGTTTGAAAGCCCTGAGTAAGCAGCCTGGATTATTGACTTTGAACTTCCTTCTCAGGTCATCTGACCATACATTCTTGTGCCCAGGGATGTGGCTCAGTGGTAGAACACCTTGGGCACGTGGCCATGCATGGCACGAGTTCAATGCCTGCTAGTGAGCACATTACAAGTGTGAGATTCAGATTTTCCAGCATTACTGTCAGCAGTCAAGTATGTGCGCCTTGCAACTAAGAGTGTGACCCGAGTACACCACAACTGAGTGTGAACCTCCAGTGCTTCTCAACAACACTAACAAAGCACCAACAAAAGGGAAGGGGGCAAAAAGCAAACCATTTGCAAAGGCTAAACTTGACGGCTCCACAGAGCTCCAGCAAGGAAAACCTCTGGCGACAATGACTTACAGGTGGATATGATAGTAATTTCAGTGATTAGAAACACAAGAAATACTTGTCTAGAGGCTGGAGCTATAGTACAGCATGTATGGTGTTTGCCTTGCACAGGGCCCACATAGGTTCGATTCCCAGCATGCCATATGGTCCTCTAAGCACCGCCAGGAGTAATTCCTGAGTGCAGAGCCAGGAGTAACCCCTGAGCATTGGCGGATGTGACCGCCCGCCCCCCCCCCAACAACAACAAAAAAAGAAATACCCTTGCAATTTATGTAAGAAGGATAAAGATAACAAAGTGATGTCAAGAGACAATCTAAAGGACTTGGGAAGAAATTCAGATCAAAGGTAATAATTGGGAATTCCACTTGAAGAGACCAGAGGAGATAAATGATAGAAATATGTATCAAACCAGGGTTTGAGTCTTGATAACAAAAGGGCCCACTCAATTCTTATTGCAGATGCTCAATAAATTTTTGTGTAATCAATTCATTTTTAGAAGAGACCTATCCCAAGAACTCATTGCTAGTTTTCATAAAACCTAGATGGGGTCTCAAGAAGTTACTTTGTCACTAGCCGCCTGGGCACTACTATTGGTGCATTGGGGGTGAGGGAGAGTGCTTAAAAACCAAAGGATAGTGAGGCACCCAGCAATCAAATCTTCCTGAAAAGAAACTCATGCTTTGGGTGTTTTTGTCTAAGACCCAAACTATTTCTAGGAGTTGAGGAGACAGTTCCAGAGACTAGATAGCAGACTTTCAATGCAGGAGCCCTGGGCTCTATTTCTGGCAAAGAAGGAACCCCCAAGGCAGGCTGCCCAGATCACCACCAGGGAGGAACTGTAAACAATTCTACAATGATCTGGTTTCTCCTAAAGATTTAGCTCCTCAGACTTTCTCCTTAACCTGCCATTTTTGTTGTTGTTTGGAGGGGGTACACCCCTAGCAATGCTCAGGAATTACTCCTGGCTCTGTACTCAAGAATCACTCCTGGTGGTGCTTGCAGGGCCAGATGGGATGCTGGGGATTGAACCCTGGTTGGCTGTGTATAAGGCAATCACCTTACCTGCTTTACTAGCTCCCTACCCCCTTAACTTCCAGTTTATACTTGGTCTCTTATACTGAAATTTTTGGCTCAACTCAAACAGCCTCACACGCCAGCCCTGCTCCATGGATTCCAGTTAAATCTCCCAGGAGAAACACACCAAGCAGCTAAAATGTATGGAATTACTAGGCCCCATGGCTGAAACCTCCGGGACACCTCTGGGAGATGAGTGGGCAAGTACTGGCCCCATCCTTACCCATACCCCGCTACTCACTGCAACCATGCCAATGGCTAACTCCACAGCTTCGTGAATATCTCTGCAGAGATGCCAATCTCTAAATAATTTCAGGTACTTAGGTACCTTCGAGGTCCAGGTGGGAAGCCTTCCCTCAACCCCTCATACTTCCGAAAGCTGGGGTCCCCCCTCAACAGCCCCCCATGTGGACTCATTGGCCCAGATCATAGATTCTGAAGTCTCTGGACAAGCAGCTGAGACACCTTCTAAAGTAACAAACAGCTTAATCAATTCTTAGGCAAGGACTTAACAACCCTGAAATCAGATATGACAATTTTCACATAAATTGATTTTATACCTATTGATTTTAAATATTGCAGCTTTGGTATCCAAACAATTTTAATTCTAGAATTGTATCAACACTTGTAGATTTTTTTTCTACATTAAATTTCTTTTTTGGGGCTGGAGCGATAGCACAGAGGGTAGGGTGTTTGCCTTGCACACAGCCAACATGGCCGACCCGAGTTCGATTCCTCTGCCCCTCTCGGAGAGCCCGGCAAGCTACCTAGAGTATCTCGCCTGCACGGCAGAGCCTGGCAAGCTCCCCGTGACGTATTTGATATGCCAAACACACTAACAACAAAGTCTCACAATGGAGACGTTACTGGGCCCGCTCGAGAAAATCGATGAACGGGAAGGCAGTGGCAGTGACTCAGAAATTTCTTTTTAAAAAAATGAACAATGAAAAGCTTGGCTCTGAGCATTAGGATAATTATTTCCATTATCTTACTTTACAGAAAATATTTCAAAAGATGATTACGTGTACTAGCAATACATGCTAGATTAAATTTAAGGTCTTTTTTCCTCCCTTCTTTCTTACAGGGCCTGCTCACCTGGTTTCCTAGGATATGCAAGAACATTTTCCAGCAATTGAACTACAGGGCTGGGCCAAGCTTAAGGTTTCTTTACATAAACTCTGGCGTGTATACACTGCTGTGATGAACAGGGTGAACATAAGATCTTAAACTTTTTTGATAAAGGCACCTTTTCTGCCAAGGTTGGCAATGATAGCTCACAGAACAAAGAAAAAAAATCCTTTTTTCTCGAGCTTGAAAGGGAACCCATCGTGGGAGACACACCGTCAGTGCAGTTACAGGTTACCCATAGCTCTGATTAAGAGCTGAAAGGATGGATGCCCTTTGAAGACGATTTGTAGCTGTGTAACTTTCCCATCTTTCAACTCTCTTGTAAAACAAAAACAGACTCTCCTAAGTGGGTTTTCTGAAGCACAAGAAACATACCCTTGGTCGTGGGCTGCATTGCTTTGAAGCTACGAGTGCAAGGAAGAGAGTAGCACGAGCCGGTTACAGAGTCCGGGCGGACCCTCGGCCTTAAGTGACCCGCGAAAACTGGAGAGAACGGCCAGCAGAAGGAACCATAGGTTACAGAAAGCCTGAGAAAGAAGGAGCACTGTGGCTCCCGATAGTGCCACCGCCCGGTGAACTCCCCAAACCCAGGGAGGTCCCCAAATCCTAATCTGGATTTTATTTGCAGAGCAAGTAAATTGACTTGGAGGAGGGCACTTGTGCAAGGAAGTTGGATCTGGAGAGTGGAGGGGATTAAACTAAGAGAAGAATTAGGCAGCGCTCAGAACTGGGCGGGACCGCCCCAGAGGGCTGCGCCCCGCAAACCCTAAGCCTACGATAGACTTTGCTCCCAGCCCGCAGATACCAGTTGAGGATTTAGTCCGACCTCCCCGCTTCCGGAAGCCGCCCAGGTGGGCGGGGCCTCTGCTTTCTCCCGCCGCAGATCCTCCCACCTGGGCCGTCCTCGAGGAGGGCGGGACCTCAGCCTCCTCCCACCACCGAGGCTCCGCCCACCACGGCAGTTTCCCCGCCCCAAGGGCGGGGCCTCAGTTCCTTCTATTATGGCTCCACCCACCGTGGCCGCCCTGCTACCACTTCCCTGTGGGCGGGGCCTCGGTCTCCTCCCGTCGTTGGGCGGGATCTCAGCCTCCTCTCGCCGAGGCTCCGCCCACCACCGGAGCCCTCTCACCGTCGTGGGCGGGGCCTCAGCCTCCTCCCATCTAGGCTCCTCCCACCACCGCCGTCGTTTCCCTACAGGGAGGCGGGGCCTCCGCCTCCTCCCATCGAGGCTCCGCCTACCACCACCGCCCTTTTCCCCGTCGTGGGCGGGGCCTCCGCCTCCTCCCATCGAGGCTCCGCCTACCACCACCGCCCTTTCCCCGTCGTGGGCGGGGCCTCCGCCTCCTCCCATCGAGGCTCCGCCCACCGCCGCCTCCACGCCCCTTGCCGGGTCGGGGTCCAGGCGCTCTGGGGTAGAGGTCGGAAGCCATGGAGGGTGGCTTGGGGCGCTGCGTGTGCGTGCTGACCGGAGCCTCCCGAGGCTTCGGCCGGGTGGTGGCCTCGCTTTTAGTTCCGCTGCTGTCTCCCGGCTCCGTGCTGGTCCTAAGCGCCCGCAGCGACGAGGCTCTGCAGCAGGTGGAGAGCGAGCTGGGCGCTGGGCGGCTCGGCCTGCGAGTGGTGCGAGTGCCCGCCGACCTGGGCACGGACGCCGGCTTGCAGCAGCTGCTGAACGCCATGCACCAGCTGCCCAGGCCGGAAGGGCTGCAACGGCTACTCCTTATCAACAACGCGGGTAAGAGTTCAACGCGGCTTTGAGACCTCGTGTGAGCGCTTGCAACATCGCTTAGCGGCCCCTGGTCCCGTTCTCGCTCCTTCGCCTGGAGATGTAAAGGTGACTCCCCGGAGCTAGCGGAAGACTTGGAAGTGCGGGTGGTTTCGGCTGGGCAGTTCTCTTCATTCCTCACGCCCCGCCGGGCTGCCAGGCCGGGTTTTGGAGTCTGTACAGTTTTCCTTGATGGCCTCGCCCGCGCCCTCTGGCGGAGGCCTGAGTCAGGGCACCAGGTCTTCCTGATGCCAGGCTACTCCAAGGCACCCCCTAGGAGCTGGGCATGTCTTCTTAGTATTTGCTCCTGGGGGCGATGGATTCCCCAGGTCCCATGGCTGAGCTGGGACGAAGCTCCGGGGAGATTACTGATCTAGGTCTGGATGGTAAAGAGGGGGTCTAGAGAAATTGGGAGAGGACTGGAGGACAGAAAGAATGCCCCGTCCTGGTCTGGGTGAGTCCTAAGGTCCACTTTCTACTTCCAGGCTCTCTTGGGGATGTGTCCAAAGGCTTCGTAGATGTGGCTGATCCAGTGGAAGTGAACAGCTACTGGGCTCTGAACTTAACCTCCACGCTCTGCCTGACATCCAGCATCCTGAAAGCCTTCAGAGACAGCCCTGGCCTGAGCAGGACAGTGGTCAACATCTCATCCCTCTGTGCCCTGCAGCCCTTCAAGGGCTGGACACTCTACTGTGCGGGGAAGGCAGCCCGGGACATGATGTTCCAGGTGCTGGCTGCAGAAGAGCCCGGGGTGAGGGTGTTGAGCTATGCCCCTGGTAAGTGGAGCCTGACTGCCAACCCTCACCCCCCCCCCCCCGCCGCTCCCCTCCGGGAGCTGGGCAGGGTGTGCACAGAATCTGTGGTCCCTTATGTCCGTCTCTCCTTAATGAAACTAGGAGCTCCTGGAAGTGCAAGTCAGGAGGGAATCAAGGATGGGAGGTGTGGGAAGCATGCCGAGCTGCCCAGACTGCAGGTTGAGAAAATCTGAGATGGGGGCCAGAGAGATAGTACAGTGGGTAGGGCACTTACTTTGTATGCAGCTAACCGGGTTTGATCTCTGGCATCGCATATGGTCCCCTGAGAACCACCAGGAGTGATTGCAGAGCACCAGCCTCCCCTCAAAACACCCCCCCCCCAAAAAAAGGACTGATAATGTTTCAGAGTAGGTTAGTGTGGGTTAGGGTTTGCAGTCCAAACCTGGAACCACTTCTTCAGTGGTAATAGGAAAGATGCTACTTGACTTAGGGTAGGTAACTTTGGGGGTGGGTGGGTGGAGGGCATACATGGCAGTGCTCAGGACTGAGTCCTTGCTCTGTTCTCAGGGATCACTCCCGGCAGGACTCAGGGGGCCATATGGGATAGTAGGGATCAAACTTGGGTCAGCCATATACAAGGCAAGTGCCCTACCACTGTACTATCTCTCTGGCCCCCTCAAGGGAGGTAATCTACACCCAAATGATCCCCAACTCTGGAATGCTGCCTGCTGGTGGGCGCTTGTACTGTTGAACAGTGCTGTGGTCTGTTTCCTTCGATGTTGAATTAGAGCCCAAGGGTGTTCAACTTGTCCGTGGGCTAGGATGGACTGGATCTGGAGTCTCCACGTGCCTCTCACAGAGTGGGGGGTCTCTGTGTGCTGGGGTTCCAGCCCTGGGGCTAACTGAAGGGGGAGGAGTAGGGTGGATACTTTTCCTACCATCCTCAATGCAGACTTTCTTATTGATATGCTTCACCCTGCAACCTCTTCTGGAACCCAGGACTCTTGTGAAGGCATTTTTGTGTGCAGAGACTTGCTCAAATGACTGTGTTGGGGGGCTGGAGCGATACAGCGGGTAGGGCGTTTGCCTTGCACGTGGCCAACCCAGGTTCGATTCCCAGCATCCCATATGGTCCCCTGAGCACCGCCAGGAGTAATTCCTGAATGCAGAGCCAGGATTAACCCCTGTGCATTGCTGAGTGTGACCCAGAAAGCAAAAAAAAAAAAAGACTGTTGGTGTTGGCAATGTCGGTGCTGACATTCTGCAAGGATGTGTTAGTGAGACGACCATAGCTGGGGACCATCAAGGGTGCTGAAACAGGTGAGCATCAGGCTTGTGTTTGTGTTCAGGACCTGATTGCCTGGATATGCAGAAGAAGCCCCCCTCCCTCACAGTTGGCTCTGAAGGCAGAAGGGAAAGGAAAGAGGAGGGATAGGTGGAAAGGTTCATCAATAGCAGAAATGGGAAAGGCAGGACAGGTGCTGACAGGGTAAGAGCTGGAACGCTTGGCTGAGGTTACAGTGGTCTGGAGGGCCCATGTTGAATGGGCATTGGAGTGTGCATATGTGTGCATGGGCATACGTGTGTATGTGGGTGCATATGCATGTATATGTGTGTGCATGTGTGTGTGCATGTGTGTGTACCTGTGTGCTTGGGCTAGATTCAGTGGTGCTTGGGCTTCTCCCTGCCTCTTTACTTAGAGATCACTCCTGGGGGTACTTGGGGGGACGTTATGCAGTACCAGGATTGAACTAGGCTTAGTCTTATGTAAGGCAGGTGCCTTAAGCCCTTAACCCTTGAACAATAATAGAGCAGAAACTTTGATGATGCTGAGGCACTCATGCCAGCCAGGCTGGGGTGCGGTCTCTAGCCAGACCTGACTCCACCTCCCTCTACACACACGGAACAACGTCCCCTTCTCCCCTTCATCTCCTAGGCCCCCTGGACACGGACATGCAACAGTTGGCTCGGGAGACTTCTGTGGACCCAGAACTGAGAAAAAATCTGCAGGAGCTAAAGACCAAGGGAGGTCTGGTGGATTGCAAGATGTCAGCGCAGAAACTGCTGGGCTTACTGCAAAAGGACAAGTTCACATCCGGAGCCCACATCGACTTCTATGATGAATAAATAAGCTCATATGCTGGCTTCTGGGAGTTTTCTTCTCTTGGGCAGTGCCCAGGACCCCTGTGTGTGTCCCTCCCCACACCAACCCCCATCCTGCCTTATATAAGTCCTTGCTCATGTGCCTGCATTCCTATGTGTGTACCTGTGTGTTTTGGTTACATCTAATGGTGCTCAGACCCCATCGTGATTGTGTCATCGGGTTCAATGGAGTGCCCCGTCTCTTTTGAAGCCCTGAGTAAGGAGGAGGAGGCTTGGAAGTCGGAACTATTCGTGTTTCTCTTCTCTCTCACTGGCAGCCGAATTTTAGGCAAGGCAAAGGCAAGACGAAAAACTGAAACCTGGAGAGAGGAGGTTGGGTCTCCTGTACGTGGATGAGGAGGGTGAGCTGGTGTCCTGCAGGAGAACTCCATAGACAGTAGATTCAAGATGGCCTGGGGCGGGCGGGAGTTGGCAGGAGTCAGGATGGGGTGCAAGTGCCTGCCCACGGAATGTCTATAGCTCAGGATAGCAGGGTCTTCATTGAACGTCCTGTCCTCATTCTAATGCTACCACCCTCCAGAACCTGCTGTCTGTGCCCGTGGAGAGGGACAGGGCCCTGGAGCCAGATGAAACTGGTTGTCCTTTATTGGTTTCTTCTCCTCCTGCTTCTCTTCTCCCAGCTGTGAAGAAGTTTATACAAATGCATGGTGCTAGCCTGATTTCTTGGGGGAATTGTCCAGGGTTTTCTGCCTCTTTGGAGTGGGGCGGGGCATATCCAGGGGTGTTCTGGGCTCACTCCTGGCTCTATGCTCAGGAATCACTCCCCTTAACCCACTTTTTAACTCTCAGACCCCCCCTCCCTCTTTTCACTGAGCACTGCCCTGATGTCCTAGGCAAGTCTCACGAGACCAGCCTGCCCAAGTACCCATTCCTTCTTCATGCTTCACTCCTTATTCCTTATCTTTTTTCTTTTTGGGGGGGAGATGCTGTTGGGTTGGGAGGTGTATAACTTGCAAAATATCAGGGGTTACTCCTGGTTCTGCTCTCAGGAATCACTCCTGGTGGTGCTTGAGGGACCATATAGGATGCTGGGGATATAACCTGGGTTGGCCACGTGCAAGGCCCAGTGTCCTCTCCCTCCGGCCCCCTCCTTTCCTCGCCCTTGGCCAGGTCAGCAAGTCCAGCCTCGGGCCTGACTCCACATAGCTGCATCTTTTCCTTGTCTCTCTCGAAGTCCAAAATCCATCCTTCCTGCATATGGCCGTGCTCTGCCTGGTTCCTGCCCCCCAGGAACCTGGGTGGGACCCCTCCTGATCATGTCCATCCGGTCACAATCCTGATCCTCAGTTTGGGGTACATGGGGAGGTTCCAAGGAAGGAAGAGCCTAAGAAGCCAGGGTGCAACCAAACCATCCTGACAACCGAGAGACGTGGGCTTGGCTGAGGGTCTCCAGCCACGGAAGCCAGACTGCTGTAGGGGGAGAGGATGGTCCCAGCCAGCTGTTTCCTGGATTCCCTCCTGCCAGGAGAGAACTCAGACCCTTTGCTCCTAGTGCCCAGCAGAGGGCGCAGAAAGCCCGGTTTATCCAGACTCCCGCTCCCACGGATGCTGAGCGTGGAGCCCAAGAGCTCTCTTCCCTGGGCTGGAGTCAAAATCACTCCCAGCCTGCCTGCAGGGACGCCACTTCTCTTTGTTTACCTGTCCAAAAAATTCCTATTAGAATAGATCTTTCTTCAAAAAAAAATCAATAGGGTTACTATTATTACTCTTTTTGCCCCTAAGTTTCGGGGCCACACTGGGTGGGTAATCAGAGATGACTCCTGGCAATGCTGGGGATCAAGCCAGGACCAACAACTTGCAAGGCAAGCAACCTAAAACGCTGTATTATCTCTCCTGCCCGGTTTATTATATTGTAATGAATATTATATATTCATTCTATTTATTTCTATATTAATTCCATTTGACAAATATGATGAGAGGTCCCCATGCCTGGCTTTGCAGGGACTCTCACCATACTCGGGGTTCCCAGCTTGCCATAGAGCCCACAGCAAGGTGCCTGGGATAAGGAGTCTCAGGCAGGGCTCCCCTCTGGGCACCAGAGTCCTCAGAACAAACTCAGATTTCTTCCTGCAAGCCCGGCTCCAGGTGCTTCACACCTTCTCAGCTGCCTCCATGGCGTCAAGTTTACAGGTGGAGCCAAGCTGCCTTCTGCTGTGGGTGTCGGTGGCCCCCGGGCAGTTTCCTCAGCTGACCCTTGCCCCCATGGCAGTGCCCTCCCATTCTAGCCAGGATTTAGTGAGCAGTTCCCCTTGTGGCCACAAGGTGGCGAGGGCCTCCCGCGCTTGACTCGTCTCCCAGACCAGGGCCTGGAGCGCCTTGGAAATGACCCTAGACCCTTCTCGGCAGGGCAGTGCGGGGGGATTAGCGCTTCTCAGGGACTCTGGGGAGCTGCGAAGACAAAGGGCCAGACGCATCCTCCCAGCCAGGCTCTGAGGCCGCCTCCCTGACCCTCAGGCTCTGCCGCAGGGATTTCCCAGACCTTGCTCCTGGCCTGTTCTCAGCTCTCTAGGGTACACCCCCCCCCCCCGCCCCCGCCCTGTGTTCCCAGAATGCCTGGCCCGAGCCTGTCTGGGCCACCACACACACATGAGCACATGTGAGCACCCCCCGCCACAATACATGCCTGCACAGGCCCAGAGCACAGCTGCCAGATTAAGCAGGGCCTCAGATTAGCCTAAAGACAAACACAGTTTCTCTTTGTGACCGGAGGAGCGGGACAGTTTCTAGGGGTTGTGTTTAATGTGGCTGAACTGGGGGCCAGCAGCTGGCGTGAGGAGCAGGAGGTGAAGGGAATGTTCCAGGCCCCGCCCCACCCCCAGGGAGCCAGGATGACCAGCTGGGACGGGCTGGTCAGGAGCAGTGCTCCATCTCAGTTGTTACCCTTTGTCGGGTAATACAATGCAGGCTGGTGTCTGAGTCCCTTGTTAGGTAAGCCTGGAGGGCCCAACTGCTCTCCCCTGAGCCCGGGACACTCCTTCAGGCCACAGGGGAGACTGGGGTGCGTGCCAGGGTCCCCAGAGCAAAAGTCTCTTAATCCCATAGCACACACATGTCCGACCACACAGCACATCTGTCTTCTGACCCCACAGCACACTTGTGTCCTGACCCCACAGCACACATGTGTCCTGACCCCACAGCACATGTGTGTCCTGACCATATAGCACACGTGTATCCTGACCATACAGCACATGTGTGTCCTGACCCCGCAGCACATGTGTGTCCTGACCATACAGCACACGTGTGTCCTGACCCCACAGCACACATGTGTCCTGACCCCACAGCACACCTGTGTTCTGAGCTCAGTCCTGTAATGCACCCGCCCTTACTGCTGTATCCCCAGGTGTGGACAGGCAATGGGGTGAAGACTAAGGGGGTGACACTTCTCCTGTCCCCTGGGCTGAGTCGTTCTTGCTTCCAAAGAGGAGAGATTGGCCTCTGACGTCTCTGCTTGTGTAGGGGAGCAGAGGTGGTCAGGATGCCATTAGGGTTCCAAGATACTACTTCTTGCTCTGCCCTCGGGGAGCTATGTGCAGTGCTGAGTCTCACTGGGGTCCAGTCGCATGCACGGTGACATGCCTTTCCCCTCTCTCTCCCACTCCTGGACATTCCCTCTGACTTCAGAGCCCACATCCCCTCATCGTCCCAGAATCATTGCTTCTTCCAGCAACACTCCTCTCCCTCCTGCTGTCTTCACTCACTCTTCTGTGCACCCTCTCAGCCCCTTACTCCTCTGCCTCTGAGCTGGGGGAGGCCTGGACTTGAATTCTCTGAGGGATTGGAAAGGGTATAAGAAGGAAGCTCATATATATATATATATATATATATATATATATATATATATATGGAAACTCCTAATTTCACTCGGGAGAACCACCTTAGCCATCTTTCCCCTGACACACACACACCCTTAAGAATGATTCTCCTGGGGCTGGAGCAGCAGGTAGGGCGTTTGCCTTGCACGCAGATGACCCGAGTTCAACCGCTGGCATCCCATATGATCCCCCGACCACCACCAGGAGTAATTCCTGAGTGCAGAGCCAGGAGTAACCACTGAGCATCACCGGGTGTGACCCAAAAAGGAAAAAAAAAGAGTGATCCTCCTGGAAGCTGACTATCTGTCTCCTCGTCTACATTCATACTTCTCCCCTTGGCCAAGGGAACCAGGACTTAGACCCCACCCCTGGACCTGGTCTTCTGGGGTCCTCAAGGACTATTGGGAGTTTCCTCTGGCGCAGGTCATCATTCTGTGGTTGCAGGAGGCTTTCCTGCCTGCCTGAACCCTGCCCTGCCAAGCCCCAGCTTGATCCTAGGAACCCAGGGGGTCTAGCTCAGGAGGGTATGTGAAACCCCAGACACTACCCAGCCCTAACCTCAAGAGCAGGTGTGTGGATTTAATGAATGCTGAAGAATGAATGAGTGGATGCATGAATGCATGGATGCATGAATGGTGAGGGGTGGTGCCTGAGTGCGTGCTGCTGTGATCTGCTGCCAGCCGGAGAAGGAAGCATTGGAAAGGGTTTGGGTATCATACCCGGTGCCCAGGCATCAGGTCTCTGCAGACGCGTTCGCTCAGCCCAGGCATTCCCATGTGGTGGTGCCCACCCTCCTCAGCCCACTTTGCTCCCCCTTGGAATCCTGAGAGGAAACGTGCGTGTTGTGTGGAAGTGAATGGGGCTGGCCTGTGTCAGAATCCCCCGGGGAGAAAAAGACATAGCCCTGTTGGGACCCCAAGATGAGTTGCCGCAGAGCACTGCCTGGCAGCCCTGAAGCCATGAGTTTGATCCCCGGCACCACCTCACATGCTGCCTGAAATCCTGGAGGCCGTGCTCCTTGTGATTTCCCAGGGCTGCCACCAAGGGTGCTGCCAACCTTACAACAACATCAACAGCGGGAGGGAAGGAGCCACCTCTGTGCCCTTTCTCCTGCACCCCAGATCCCAGTTCTGGGGGGTCAATTCTCACATCAGTCTGGCATTAAAAGGTGAACTCCGAAAGAAGATTCTTGAATTCTTTATTTTACGTTTATTTATTCTTTTTTGGTCACACCTGGCAATGCTCAGGGCCTACTCCTGGCTCTGCATTCAGGAATTACTCTTGGGGCCAGAACAATAATACAGCGGGTAGGGCGTTTGGCTTGCACGCAGCCAACCTGGGTTCAATCCCCGACATCCCATACGGTCCCCCAAGCACCGCCAGGAGTAATTCCTGAGTACAGAGTTACGAGTAACCCCTGAGCCTTGCTGGGTGTGGCCCAAAAAGCAAAAACAAATAAAAATAAAAAAGGACTTACTCCTGGCAGTGCTTGGGGGACCATATGGGATGCTCGGGATTGAACCCTGGTCAGTTGCATGCAAGGCAGATGCTCTACCCCCTGTACTGTTGCTCAGGCCCCTTTTGAATTCTTTAAAAAGTGAACTGTAAACCTCATGAGCTCATGAGGTCGTTTGGGCAGAGAGGAAATGAGGGGGCCCTAAGGGGAAGGGGAGGGAATTTCAGAGCACAAGAAGATTCAGGCTTGGGATTAATCTGAAGTGTAGATGCAGGATGAGAGGGACAGGGTGAAGCCACTGGAAGGGGTGGCGGGGTGGGGAAGGGGATATTTGCTGAGGAGAGGGAGTTGGGGAGCCTGGAGGCTAACAGACCTGCAGACTGGCTTTGAAAATTCACTTGGGGCTCGGGGCTCACGGGACTAGCTCGAGCGGGCCCAGTAACGTCTCCATTGGAGACTTTGTTGTTACTGTGTCTGGCATATCGAATACTCTCCGTAGCTTGCCGGGCTCTCCGAGAGGGGCGGAGGAATCGAACTCGGGTCGGCCATGTTGGCCGCTTGTGAGGCGAACGCCCTACCCGCTGTGCTCGCAGCCAACAGGATTAGCTAACGTGCCCTATTTGCACTCAGAGGCCCGGGGCTGGCCTGATCCCCAACACTGCACTTCACACTTTCCTGAGCACTTCTAGGAGTGAGGCCTGAGCACTAAGTTAGAGATAACCCCTGAGCACCACAGATATAGCACCCTGACCCCCCCCAAAAAATTTACATATTGAACTCATTCATTGATTAATCCAGTAAACCAAACGTCAGTGTGGGACTAGGAGATTGCGCACGTGGTAAAACACAGGTCTAGCATGTGCAAGGTCCCGGGTCTGATCCCCAGTCCCACACATCCTACCCCAGAATGGCCGAGTGTGGTTCCCTTAGTCCCCCTACCCCCACTCCAAGCACCACCGTTCTACCCAGACTGAGCTCTGCCATCGTGGTTCTGAATCTCAGCACTGCCAGCTGTGTCCCGCTATAAAAGATAAAATAGATGTGGGCCAGTCTCTGTGGTGTGAGGTGATATCTCATTGTTGTTTTGATCTGCATCTCCTTGATGATTAGTGATGAAGAGGGACTCTCCTTCACTGCTAGAGGGAATGCTGACTAGTTCAGTCCTTTTGGAAAACAGTATGGAGGATTCTTAAAAAAATTAGAAATCGAGCTCCCATTTGACCCAACTATACCAATTTTGGGAATATATTCTGGAGAGGCAAAAGAGTATAGTAGAAATGACATCTGCGCATATATGTTCATTGCAGCACTGTTTACAATAGCCAAAATCTGGAAAAAGCCGGAGTGCCCAGGAACAGATGACTGGTTAAAGAAACTTTGGTACATCTACACAATGGAATACTATGCAGCTGTTAGAAAAGATGAAGTCATGAAATTTGCATATAAATGGATCAGCATGAAAAGTATCATGTTAAGTGAAATAAGTCAGAAAGAGAGGGAGAGACTAGAAAGATTGCATTCATCTGTGGAATATAAAGTAACAGAATGGGAGACTAATACCCAAAAATAGTAGAGATAATGACCAGGAGGTTTACTCCACGGCTTGGAAGCGGTTCTCAAATGCCGGGCGAAAAGGCAGCTCAAATAGAGAAGGGAACACCAAGTGAAGGGTATTTGGAACACCAGCTCGGGTTGGGAGATGTGAGCCGAATGTAGAGTGTAGATTGAACACAATGGCCACTCAATGCCTCTAGTGCAAACTACAACACCCAAAGGAAAGAGAGAGCAAAAGGGAATGCCCTGCCACAGAGGCAGGATGGGGTGGCAGGGGATGGGGTGGAGGTGGTGGGAAGGATACTGGGATCATTGGTGGTGGAGAATGGGCACTGGTGGAGGGATGGATACTCGATCATTGTATGGCTGAAACGCAAGAACGAAAGTTTCTAAGTCTGTAACTGTACCTCATGGTGATTCACTAATAATAAACAAAAGATAAAAGAGAAGATGCAGATTGATGCATATGTGATGTGTTCTGGGGTAGGCCAACCTACGCCACTCCTGAGTCCCCCAACATCAGGGGAGGGGCTGTGCTCTCAGCCCCAGAAGAGTCCCAGATACCCCAGTACCTCCCCCTATCCTGGTCAGGGACAGCAGACATCGAAATAGGTCCCTGCTTGTGTCCTGGCTGGGGACAGGAAAAGGACCAGGGGCTGCAGACGTGGCTGGTGCAGCCTGAGCTAGACACACACACACACACACACACACACACACACACACACACACACACAGAGCGAGGATGGTCAGGATGAGCAGGACAATGGGGAGAAGACAGACCCCATGCAAACTAGACAGACAGACTCGCACATCCAGTACAGCATTTGGATGGAGGGAGAGAGATCAAGAGACGCCGCAGACATGGCGCAGCTCTCAAGCACACTCACACAACCGCCCTGAGCCGCGCTGGAAATAATCCCGCTCGCGACGCCGGGGCCTCAGCTGCACAGGCGGTGCCGAGCTGTTACCTTGCACATCTGTCAGCTCCAAATGTAGAAGCTGTCAGAGGGTTGTGTGTGTGTGTGTGAGTGTGAGAGTGTGTGCGCGGGGCCTGTGCCTTCCAGAGGCTGCTGAGCCCGCGCCTGGCACCCGGAGATCCCTGAGTGCCTGCAGGCTCCCAAGGAAGTGCTCACCGGGAGTCGTGCCCCCTCCTGCCGAGGGGTCATTCAGCGCCTGGAGATAGCACTGGACTTGGCCTCTTCGGTGTAGGTAGGCCGCTTACAGCCACGTGGCTCTGGACAGAAACCATGGCTGTGTCTCCTCAGGCCTGGGTGGGAGGGATGTCATCTTGACGCCTGATGCCAGGGCGTGAGAACGAGCACCTGGCCTCAGGCAAGCCACTGGAACATCAGGGATGCTTTCCAGCTGCTCATGATACTCAGAGCTCCTTTTGCATCCAGTTCCCCCCAGTCCTGGGAGCTATTCAGCAGAGGCTCCCACCCCAGGCCTGCTTTTCTTTCCCTGAGGAGGTAGCAGGAGGTAGGGGAGAGGAGTCGCTGGACAGTCAAAGGCTGAGCACCTCCCCACTGCCCACTCCTGTAAGAGCAGAGCTGGTTGGCAAAGTTAGCATGTTCGGGCATGACATGCTTAGCCCTTTCTTTCTTTCTTTCTTTCTTTCTTTCTTTCTTTCTTTCTTTCTTTCTCTCTCTCTCTCCCTCCCTTTCTTTCTTTCTTTCTTTCTTTCTTTCTTTCTTTCTTTCTTTCTTTGTTTTTTGGGTCACACTCGGCGATGCTCAGGGGTTCCTCCTTGCTCCTTCACTCAGGAATTACTCCTGGCAGTGCTCGGTGGGCCACATGGGATGCTGGGAATCGAACCCCAGTCGGCCGCATGCAAGGCAAACACCCTACCCGCTGTGCTGTCACTCCAGCTCCATGCTTAGCCCTTTCTTACAAGCATCCTTGGGTAAACCCTGTGCGTGCCCAGCTTTTCACCCCTCACATGGCCCCCAACAGGTCAGGAAATTCCTCTCATCTTTGCAACTCTCCATTACCCACACTCATTCTCATAATGGGATTTCACGGCCCCGCGATGCTGTGGAATTGCTGTGGAAACTCACCGCCCAGGTCTCTCTTCCCAACTTTTCCTTCCCAGAACGGGGAAGGGAACCTGGCAGGGGGGTCCGGGCCCTGTTTTGGGGCTTTTCCTATAGGCCTATGCCCACCTGATCAAGCCCCCCAGCCCTTTCCAGACACAGGAGATGCAAAAGCCCAGCCCACCCCACGGGCCAGCCGACCCTGACCCTGGCCCCATCACACCCACCGCAAGCCCAGGTCCTCTCTCCATCTTTCTTTAGGTCCCCCAACCTTTCTGCTCTGAGACGGGACAGAACACGCCAGACATTTCGTGTGACACAAAGCAGAACCCATGCCGTGCCCCAGCTTCTGAGGACCGCGGGAGGCCTCTGTCTGGCGTGTTTTCTCCTGGAGTCTCTATGCACATGGTATGGGTGTGCACGAGTCACACATGGGCCTGCCCAGGGCCCTGCTGTGTGGGTGTGGGACTGTCTGCCACCTCAGCGTTAAAATCCGTGTTCGAACAATAAGCTTGGGGGCCAGGCATGTAGCTCAGCAGTGGAGCTCTTGCCATGCCTGTGTGAGGCCCTGGATTCCATGCCTGGCACTGCCAGGAGGAAAAAAAAACCCTTCTGAACAATAAGTCTTGTTTCTGCATGGCAGGCGGAGGGGTGGGGGTGGGGAGCTTGTGTCAGGACGAGTTGTGTGGACCTGAGTGAGAGCTTTGCCGGCAAATGTGGGGCTGGATGTGGAGGACTCTGTAAATGGGGAGCAGGAAGTGCTGTGAGAACACATCAGCCTGTGTATTTCGAATAACGGCGGGGTTTAGTTGCTCACACGGCCGAGCACACGCTTGCAACTCTTGTGTTGTTGTGTGTAATCACGTGTGCTGTCTTTGGACTGCCTTCAGGCTGTACATGTCTTGCCGGGGCGGGGGGGGGGGGGGGAGTCTCACCGGGCAAGACTGACCCTGTGCTCAGAGATGCCTGAGATTTTTGTCCCTGTGGAGGGTGGTGTGTGTGTGTGTGTGTGTGTGTGTGTGTGTGAGAGAGAGAGAGAGAGAGACAGACAGACAGACAGACAGACAGACAGACAGACAGAGAAAAAGAGAGACAGACAGAGACAGAGAGAGCGAGAGAGAGTATGTGTGTGTGTGAGAGAGAGAGAGACAGACACAGAGAGAAAGAGAGACACAGAGAGTGTGTGTGTGTGAGAGAGAGACAGACAGAGACAGAGAGAGAAAGAAAGAGAGACAGAGAGCGAGAGAGGGGGAGAGAAAGAGAGAGAACGAGTATGTGTGTGAAAGACAGACAGACAGAGAAAGAGAGACAGAGAGTGTGTATATGAGAGAGACAGACAGAGACAGAGAGAGAAAGAGAGAGATAGAGAGAGTGAGAGAGGGAGAGAGAAAGAGAGAAAGAGAGTGTGTTAGAGAGAGACATACAAAGACAGAGAAAGAGACAGAAAGTATATGTGTGTGTGTGAGAGAGAGAAACAGAGACAGAGAGAGACAGAGACAGAGAGAGAGAGAGATTTGGCATGCTGGGATGCTGGGGTGCTCCTGGATAAATGGGTGTGCGCAGGCCCATGACCGAGAGACAATTGTGTGACTGACTCCAACCCCCCTTCCACTCTGCTGCCGCCGCCACCCACCCCCACAGGAGCCAAGTCCAGTGAGAAGAAAAGGGGAAATCGTGTTTGACCAACACAAACCAGCACAGTGACAGGGCAGCGGGTCCGGAGGCAGGAAGAGCAAATGGGGGAAGTTTCTCTCTCCCGCTCTCCCGCATCTCGGCCCCTCTCTGGCGTCGCTCCCTCACACCTAAGCCCAATGGTGTTTTGCAGTCTTTCAGCTGTTACCTCAGTCCCTCCTCGCCTCATTCCCGATTCACTCCGTTGCTATAGGTATGTTTGAAACCCCAGCGTGGTAGATTTTAATTAGTCTTCCTACAGATGGCCAATTAACATTCATTACTTTTGCCTTGAGCGATTAATTATGAGTTTGGATAGAAAAGGAGAGAAGAGGAGAGGAAGATGGGCAGGTGAATGAAAGGAGAAAAGAGAAGGGGGTTTGATTGGGAGTTTGGAATTTTTACACAGAGCAGGCGGGTGGGGGAGAGGGTGGGAAAGAGCGGATTCAATCCCCTCACTCCCAGCGGCCTCCCCCGGCCCACAGCTGCTCCGGGCCCCTAATCTGCTGGGCTGGCCCAGCCCTCTCGGAAAGCAGCCCACACCCTCCTTTGGGCATCCCTAAGCCTTTGGTGTTCCCTGACTCCGGCCCCTTTCAAGATACCGGCCCTCTTGTTCTCTGTGCCAGAGTTGGGCGGGAACTGTGTCCAGCACCGTCCCTCCTTGCGGCGGAGAATGCCCAAATGAGCCTCCTGAGCTGACACTCTACCTCCCGAGCAGTTGCAGTTCTAGGAACGTCAGCTAAGGAGGTGACGAAGCTGAGGTTCAGAGAGGAAATGACTCCCCGAGTCCGGGCGTCTCAGAAGGAGCCACTGTGCTGGGGCCTGGGCCCACCAGGATGAGGAAGACTTGACGGTGCTGTTTCACAATGCCGACCCCGCTTCCTGGCACCAGCTTGAAGCCTTTGTCAAAGATGCAAAGGGGCGTCCCATCCTCCAGTGTGCCCCCAGCTGCCAAATGAGCCCACGGCTTCATCATTAGGATTCTCTGAGCTACGGCGGCTGTAGGAACCCCTGGTCTCTTCCCAATCTTCAATTCACCCCGGGAGTGGGAAACAGTCTAAAGGGGTACAAGTAGAAAACTGGGCTCTTTGGCTGGGAACACTGTATATGACTTTTGTTTTTATTTTTTCATATTTTTGGTTTTTGGGCCACCCCTGGCAGTGCTCCGGGCTTACTCCTGGTTCTGTTCTCAGGGGTCACTTCTGAGGGGTTAAGGGGACCATCCATGGTGCCAGGGATCAAACTTGAGTCACTGCATGCAAGGCGAGCTCCTCAACCTCATTTTTATTTTAAAGATAATTTGTAGTTTTTTTCTCTAGCACAATTATATTATTTAAATAACATGTAAGGGCTGGGGTAATAGCACAGCAGCTAGGGCATTCGCCTTGCACGCAGCCAACCCCGGTATGATTTCTCCTTCCCTCTCAGAGAGCCTAGCAAGCTACCGAGCGTATCCCACCCACATGGCAGAGCCTAGCAAGCTCCCCATGGCGTATTTGATATGCCAAAACAGTAGCAACAAATCTCACAATGGAGACGTTACTGGTGCCTGCTTGAGCAAATCGATGAACAACGGGAGGACAGTGCTACAGTGCAGTGCAGAATAACATATAAAGCATAAAACCACAACACCCAATAAGAGAGAGAGAACAAAAGGGAATGCCCTGCCACAGAGGCAGGGTGGGATGGGGGATGTGGTGGTGGGAGGGATACTGGGATCCATGCTGGTGGGAAATGGGCACTGGTGGAGGGATGGGTACTTGATCATTGTATAATTGAAACCCAAGCCCAAAAATTTGTAAGTCTACAACTGTACCTCATGGTGTCTCACTAATAAAAATTTAAAAAAAAACATATAAAGCATAGCGATGCGGTATGTTTTTCAAAGTACATTTGTAAACCAATACAGAATGGGGGGGCGCGGAGGGTGGGCAGTGTTGGGGATAAAACCAAAGTGCTCACAAATGCAAAGCAAGTGCTGTACAGCTATGTCTCAGTCCATAGCTCATGGAATAATTTGTTTGTTTGTTTTCATTTTTTTTTTTTGGGGGGGAGGCTTCAGGCCCCAGCAAGCTATGCTGAGAAGCTCAGGTTGTGAGAGTTACTCTGGCAGTGCCCAGGGGACCATGCAGTGCTGGATATTAAACAGGGGTCTCTTGCATGTGCTCCAGCCCATGCAAGAGCTGTTTCTCCAGCTTCAGTTTATGATGTTTTAAGAATGGCCATCAATATACATACCAATTTATTTATTATTTCTTTATCGGGGGGTCAGTTCTCAAGACGAGTGCAGGGGGATCAGGGGCCACTCCCAGCAATGCCAGCGCCCTGCACTGTAACTCAAGGCTTCTGGAGAGGCACATGCAGTGCAGGGGGTCGTGTGGTCCTGACCCCTGGGCTGTCTCCCTGGACCCTGCCTCCGCACTTAACCACTGCCCCGAGCCTGAGTGATCAGGGCCTGGGCTTGAGCTGCACATCAGGCTCCTGCCTAAACCGCATCTGTTCCCTCATGTGAGAGTTAGAAAGAAGCCCCGTCTCGGGGGTTCAGGAGAGTTAAGCAAAACAATGCACAAAATTCCTTAGAACGGGGCATATTGCTAGGTAAGGTAAAGGTAAAGGCCCTCCCGTTGTTCGTCGATTTGCTCGAGCGGGCCCAGTAACGTCTCCATTGGAGACTTTGTTGTTACTGTGTTTGGCATATCGAATACATCACGGGGAGCTTGCCAGGCTCTGCCGTGAGGGCGAGATACTCTCGGTAGCTTGCTGGGCTCTCCGAGAGGGGCGGAGGAATCGAACTCGGGTCGGCCATGTTGGCTGCGTGCAAGGCAAACGCCCTACCGCTGTGCTATCGCTCGAGCATATTGCTAGAATGAATTAAAATATATGAGTGAATATTAATGACTAATGTTTTAAAATAATTACATCTGAATGGTGGTATCTTGGAAAAAAAACTTTAGGTAGTTCATTTTGTCTTCCTGTATTTTGAAAAATGTCCATATCTTGAACATGCATTACCTTGGTGAAAAGAAGAAAGCATTTTAGAGGAAGAGGGAGGGGGGAGGAGAGAGGAAGGGGAAGAGGAGGGGAGGGGAGGGAGGTATATGCATTCCACTTGTGCCCAATGGAGTGCTGGCCTTTACTGTCTGCCCCGTGTCCACTATTGCATCCTGTCTGTGTGTCCATCTTCAGCATCCATGGCAAATGTTCTCACCTCGGGGGAAGCTTCTCCCTCTCCTCCGCTGGGTAGCTGAGTCTTCCGCCTGCGTCCTGTGGATACCCTGCAGCTTCTCCTGGCTGCACCTGCTCTTTGTTCAAGCCTTATCTTGGGAGTCTCTGCTTAAACAGCCCCCAGATCCCAGGCCCCACTCAGAGACCCACAGGCCTGTCCGTGACCTTCTCTTCCCTCCCTACCAGCCTTTCCTCCTTGTTCCCTCCTGACTTCAGCGCGGACAGGGTTAGCCTTGGCCACTTAGGCCCCATTTCTGAGACTGGATCCAGAGGAGCTGGTGCTGCTTTCTGAGTCCATGGAGAGGCCACTGATTAGGCCATGATGTGGCCCATCCTTCCAGCCCTGAGGTGCTAAGGTGTAAAGAGCTGAAGCCCTGGGGTCTAAAACAGTTTCCTCGTATGGGGACTTGGAGGAGACAGGAAATGGTTGGCGTCTTTGGTCCTGTCCTCTTGCTATGTACTCCCCAAATGCCTCTGTTCACCTCTTCATACTATCTACATTGGATTTTTCGTGTCCAGTGGCTTGTTCTATGCCAGGCCAAGCTCGATAAGGGGCCATGTTTTCTCTTGCTCACTGCTCTGTCCTCAGCACCAGGCACGCTGCTCAGCAAATATCTGTTGGAGTTAGGGAGGTGCGACCTCCCACCACACACCGCTGTATCTTTTAACACATGCTCAGAGATGGAGGCTGAGCGCGAGTCACAGGATCCCTGTGAGTGGCCAGTCCACGTCTCTGGGGAGAACTGAAAGTGGGAGAGCTGAAGGTGAGAGAGCGGTCAGAGAAAGCCTCTGAGAGAAAGTGGACTTAGCCGAAGGATGCAAGAAGCTGCTCTTTTTGCTTTGTAGTGGAAAGGGTAGCGCCTATCCATTGTAGGGTCTGCCCATTTCGGTGGTTCATGTCTGAGCCACCAAATTCTTCCAAGCATGGTGGTGGCACCGAGGAGAGTGGACAGGTAAGGGCCTGCAGATACCAGTGGGCATCAGGATGGAGGCCTGGGCTGCAGGGTGGCGGCAGGGTGGGGAGGCAAGGCAGGTCCTCCAGCGCAAGGCCCGGATGAAGTCTGTGATCCCTGGGGAAAGAGGAGGGTTTCCAGCAGGGCTGCCAGCCGGCTCATTAAGATAACGAGAGGCTGGGCCCAGCTTCCGAGACCCTGGGCTCCCCACACCTGAGCACCGATGCCTCATTAAGGAACGGCCGGCTGGCAGGTGCCGGGGACGGGCTGAGGCTGTGGCACAGGGCAGAGACAGGGTTGTCTTGGGGGCTGGGAGGAGTATTCTGCGTGTTTGTGCAGAAGAGCCCAGATGGAGTGGAAGGTCCCAGGACACAGGAGAGGACAGAGGCCACGCATTTCTCAAGTGGAAAGCAGCGCCCTGGTGACACCCTGGCTCCTTTCCTGCTGTGGTTCTGGTGGATCCTGCACTCCTGCCACAGACCCTTTCTGGAGTGGCTTCTGTGGACTCCACGGATCCCCTCTCAGGGCCGTCTGTGCGAAGTGAGCCTAGGACGAATCCGAGGGCTGAGTAGTGGTGGTGGGGAGAAGGCAGGCAGGGGGAGAAGCCTCAGAGCTGGAACTCTGAGTGGAGAGAGGGTCTGGGGGTGGCTGTATGCTGCCCTGTGCATCAGAGGCGACGAAGAAGCCCCCAGCGGCAGGCGGAGACACCGGGGCTCACAGAGCTGGCTCCTGGGGACCAAGGACGCACGCAAGCAGGGGACTTCTCGGGACTGTGCCCCCACTTTTCCTCCAGGCCTCTCTCCAGCTGTGGGCACTACAGCCACCTCCCAGGGAATTCCAATAAAAGGCACACCCTCTCCTGCAGAGCCTGCCACACTCATCACAGACTCCACGCAGCGCCAGCGCTGTCTCCTGCTGTCCCTGTCCCCAAGGAGCTTGGTGACAGGTTAGAAACAAGCAGGAAGGAACATTTCCTTTTAGAAGCCTGTGCTCTGGGCCTCTGACACCCCACACTAGGCCGGCCTCTGCGGGGGCTCCAGGCATTTATCCCCTCCCTGGTTTGCTGCACTTTCCTGCCCTTCTGTCCCCTCTCAAGTGTCATGTCCCTCCAAGTCACTTAGCTCAAAAGTCCAAGAAAGAGACTGGTGGCATGGCTCAGCTGTAGAGCACTTGTCGAGTGTGTGTGTGTGTGTGTGTGTGTGTGTGTGTGTGTGTGTGTGTGTGGCTCTGGGTTCAATTTATGGCACCAACCCCGCACCCCCCACCAAAAAAAACTCACAGAAAAAATAATTTTTGAGGGTGGGGGGGAGTTTCTTTTAACATGCCTGGCAGTGTTCAGAGGCCGTGCCTGGTAGGGCTGGGATTTGAACCAGGGCGGCAGCTGCAGCCACATACCTGGTACACTTTTGTACTCTCTCTCTACCCAGCGTTCGTTGCATAAACCCAGTCTCAAATCAGGGTCACTGGAAAGCTCCCAGTGCCCACCCTGGTCCCAGATGTGGCCAAGAGGAGGTCCTGCCTTGTGGTCCTACTAGAGAGCAGAGTTCTGTGCCCTGGAGTTTGGTGATGTGAGGACACGGCAGGCCACAGCTTATGAAACATCCCAGCACACATGGAGCTGCTTCTTCATTTAATATACTGTTCTCCAAAGTTGTGTTTCTGTGGTTTCTTTTCTTTTGCTATTACTGGTGTTTGCAAATATAAATTTAGTAATATGGCTACTAGTTATTGGAAATGCACACTTTCTGTGAATCATTTTTTGAGTTATTAGGGGAGAAATGCTCCTCACATTACCGAGGACTTCTATTTTCTTTAGAACAGAAAAATGTTTTTTTCACATTGAAATCACTGGGGATTACTTTCTTTGGCACAATTTCTCTGCTGTGTCCCAAATGCTTTGGAAATATTTATCACTTCTCTCAGATGATAAACCTGGAAAATTTGCTTTTATTTTAATTTTGCTTTTACTTTAATGGCAACAAGAAGAATGTCTATAACTTCCATTAGAACCTCTTTAGGATCCTGGAGCAATAAATAGCACACAGGTAGGCCCTGCACACAGTCGACCTGGGTTCGATCTCAGCATCCCATATGGTCCCCTGAGCACCCCCAGGAGTAATTCCTGAGTATGTGAGCCAGGAATAATCTCTGTGTATCACTGGGTAGCACTGTCCTCCCATTGTTCATCAATTTGCTCGAGCGGGCCCAGTAACGTCTCCATCATGAGACTTGTTGTTACTGTGTTTGGCATATCGAATACGTCACGGGTAGCTTGCCAGGCTTTGCCGTGCGGACAAGATACTCTCGGTAGCTTGCCGGGCTCTCCAAGAGGGGCAGAGGTATTGAACCTGCATCGGCCAGGCTGGCTGCGTGCCCTACCGCTGTGCTATCGCTCCAGCCCAGGGAAGGCATATCTAATGAAAACAGGAAAACTACGAATAGGAGCAATAGTATATTGGGTATACTTGCCTTGCATGCCGTCAACCTGGGTGTGACCCTAAAAAGAAAAAGAAGAAGAAGAAGAAGCTCTTTAGAAGGGAAAAATGCCTGCAATGCTCAAAATTTACATTTTGTGAAATTGATAAACAAAAGGTGAATTCAAATTTGAAAACCAAAGTCAGCCAACACAGCACTACACCAGCCACCTGCGCATCTCAAGAATGGCTCGATACAACCTCCCCAGGTTTGAGTCATCTGTGGAAGTCCCTCCATCCCAACCAAGAATCCAGCATGTTTTCAACAACCTTCGAGCTTCCTGTATGTTATGCCTTCACTCTGCTTACAAATGTTTTGAAAATTTGCCAGCTTTTCAGAGATGCATGAATAGTGCCGTACAAAGAATTGACAGTAGTGAGATCACTGCCGAGTTCTTTCATATCCCGACAAACCTCAACACCATTAAATCCCCAAGATGTGCATGACAATGTGTGTATAAAGCTCTTGGCTCGTCCTCCATGAACGTTGTAGCAACAACATTAAATCTTCCCCTTGTGTCAGCAGCTCCCCTGTAGACAGAGCCACGCATTTTATAAAAACTGGTTTCTAGAATAATCCAACACAAGGGATTATCACCGCACACATGGCTAGCATGAAGGTCTCCTAAATTAAGATGATCTGGGACATTTTCTGCAGAACTCTGGAACAGGTTGGGGATTTGGCATCATGGACTGTCAGTTTTCCTGCATCTCATGAGTGATTTGTGGAATCAATGTTCATGTTTCTGATCTTATTAATAGTTGTAAATGGCTGTTATGTGCCAGACACTGTTCAATGTGCCTTACATGTACAGCCCAATCACTGAATTCTCCCAGATGACTATGATCGATTATACAATTTAGTCCTTTTCGTTTTTTCCAGAAAAAAAAAACTAGGCTTCAGACTAAGTTCACAGGTCTGGTAGAATCCAATTAAATTTGTCATATGTTTTCTTTACATTTCATTTTGCTTTCAAACTCAAGGGACTTGCTACTTTTTTTAAAGTTCTACCCCCTATGCCTTATAGAGCGACAATTTCCCCAGCAATAACTTTAGATCGTTTCTACTTTACTAGTTAGGTTCCAGTAATCAAACAATAGTTTATAAAAAACAATGTTCCAAAAAGGGAAATGTTTATTATATAGTAACGTCAATAAAAATGTATTTTCAGTAAAATGACTCATTCCTTAATTTTTGTATGCCAAACTACTAGAATGGCTGACAGAATAGCACACACTTAATAATGCTCTCATCCATTAATACTAATCAGATTACAAAGGCGTTTTTGTTTATTTTGGGGCCACACCAAGCTGTATTCAGAGACCACTCCTGGTGGGGTTCAGGGACCACATGGGGCATCAGGAATTAAACTGGGCTTGGTCACATGCAAAGCCTTACCCACTATACTATCTCTCCGGCTCTCCACAGATTACAAAGCTTTTGAAAGACTATTTTAATTTACCTTGAAATTTTTGTCCGTTGAAGGTAGATTTGGATTTCTAGTATCTATTACTTCCTTTCATGAATTTCAAACCATGAGCAGATTCTTGACTTGAAATGTGTTACTCCCTATCCCAACCCTCACGTCAACCTCAATTAACTCTTGGTGGTGAAATACTTGACTATGCCTCACTGCTACTATTGGCATCATAATCTGATGGTAAACTCTTGGAAATTTTTGTGAAAAATAGAAACTCAAACTTTTGTTTTGACATTACTTTTTAAAATCTTGTGATTTAAGTATTTATTTAGAATTGCTCAGTGATTGTGTTCCATCTCCAAGAAGAGAATGCCAATGACAGATTCTCTAACACTTCTTGTTATGACACTTTCCATGTTTTCTCAGTTATTTTCCTACCAGATTAATGTCCCAAAGCAGGGCTCTTTCAGCCTAGTGGCACAATACTGCTATAGCCTAGAAACCATAGATTTAAGATTTTTCCACCAACTGCAGTTTTTAATTAAAAAATTGTTTTACAGTTATTCAATTATCTTTCCCTCTAATTTTTTTTTAAATTCTAGGGTCTTTTTCTTTACTAATTTAGAAATAATACTCTGTGTATATTCCTTGTATTCTGGTTTATATTCCTGGTGGCTTACATTTTATTAATTGTATTTCACTTCCAAATATCTAAAGTTATCACGTCTTTACCTTCTTTCAGAAAAGATATGTCCTAAAAATATGCTTTAATTTTGGATATCTTTCTGCCCAATTACATGTTATTATTTAGTTCTTTTCTTCAATCCTGTAAACTACATAGGACTATTGAAGTATTATACAGAATTTACCATTTACCATTTCAGAGACTCTCAAAATTTACCATTTCAGAGACTATTAGTAAATTTTACTAAATTTTTTTAACAAAAATGATTTATTTTATTTTGGTTTGGAGGCTACACCCAGCAGTGCTCAGGTCTTACTCCTAGCTCTGTGCTCAGGTATTATTCTTGACAGTGTTCAGGGAACCATATAGAGTGCCAGGGATCAAACCTGGTTCAGTATATACAAGGTAAGACCCTTACCTACTTTACTATCTCTCTGGATTCAGAAAGATATATATTTATATTTATATCCATGCCATCACTTATTTATTTTAAATACATTTATGAATTTTGTTTGCTTGATTTCTGGGCCACATCTGGAGGCCCTTGAGGACTACTTTCAGTTCAGTGCTCAGGGGTCATTCCCAGTGGTGCTCTGGGTACCATGCAGTGCCCGAAATTGTACTCAACATGTGCTCCAACCCATCAAGCTATCTCATTGATCCTGAACTAGTTTTTTCCCTTGGAGTAAATAACACATAACATAAAAATTATCACTTTACCATTTCTGAGTATACATTTCAGTAGCATTAAATACATTTTTTTTATTTGTGTGACCATCATTAGCATGCATCTCCAGAATACTTTTCATCTTGTAAAGCTCAAACTTTACAATTACATAGCTCCATCTTCCCCATGCTCCTTAGACCCGCATCCACCATTTTTTTTGGTCTGTATAGTTTTGATTATTCTAAGTTCTTCATAGAAGTGTGATAAATAGAGGGTAAATATTCTAGTTATCATTTTTGGCGATTGGTTTATTTTGTGTAACTAATGGTTTACTTTGTGTAACTGATAGTCTCAAGTCTGTCTCATCCAATGCGAGTAGAATATGTCAGAATTTCTGTGTGTATGTGTGTAACCAAGCCCAGGGTCTCACACATAGAAGGTAAATGCTTAACTAATAATCTACACCCTTGGTCCCTTCTTTCTTTTTCAGACTGAATAATATTTCTCTGTATGTATATACCACACTGTGTATCTATTTTTGTCCTTCCATAGATACTTGGATTGTTTCCTTTTTAACTATTGTGAATAATCCTGCAATGAATGTGGCAATAATATATCTTTGAGATTCTGTTTTCAATTCTTTTGTGCATATACCCAGAAGTAGGAATGCTGGATCATGGTCTAATTATATTTTATTCTCGAGATTTACTATAAAAAATGGCTACATCATTTTATATTCATTGTGGCAGGGAAATATGGGGTTGGGTTGCACTTGGCTGTGCTCAGGATTTAATCCTGGCTCAGAGCTCAGGCATTCTTGGTGGTGCTCAGGGGACCATCTGTAGTGCCAAGGGATCAAAGTAGGTTGGCACAGCAATGTAAAAGGCAAAATCCTTAATCCTTAACCCCTGTACTAGCCCCATGTTAATATTCTTACCAGTCGTGCAGAGTTCAAATTTCTTTACATCTTTCCCAACATTTGTTATTTTCTCTTTTTTCTTCAACTACTTGTTTATTTTGCTATTATTGTTATTATTATTATTATTATTATTTGGTTTGGGGCCACATCTGGTAGTGCTCAGAGTTTACTCCGGGCTTTGCGGTCAAGGATTACTCCCAAAGGGCTCAGAGGACTATATGGGGTGCCAGGAATCAAACCTGGGCTTGCCTCATACGAGGTAGACATCCCACCCAGCTCCAAAAGAGTCTTTTTAATTGGTGCAAGGAAGTGACTCACTGTAATTTGACTTGCATATGATAACTATTAGTGATGTTGAGTGTCTTTTCACTTACTCATTGTCCATTTGTGTATCTTATTTGGAGGAATTAAAGAATTTTGCCCATTTTTGAAGAGGTCAGGATTTATCACACCAACTGTGGATACCCTTCATCCTTTCATCTCAGACTTTCCTTTTGCAACACATTTCCTTCTGTCTGAAATTCCTTCACTGAGGTGCTAGTAGAAATTTTCATTGTTAATTTGCCTGAATATGTTTTTGTTTCACTCTTGTTCTTGAAAGAACATTTTTGCTAGAAATGTAAGTCTGGGTTGTGAGTTATTTTCTCTCAGTGCTTTGAAGATAGATCCCACTTGTTCCTGGCATCTTTGCTGAGAGTTACTTGTCAGCCTAATTGTCATCACTTTGTAATAATCTGTCTTTTCTCTCTGCCCACTTTTTTTGGGTTTCATTTTGTTTTGTTTTGGGACCACACCCAACAGTGTTCAGGGGATCCCTTCAGTGTGGTGCTGAGGGGACGTGTGGTTGTTCCCAGAGGCGTTTGGGGCTGCCCACTTTTAATATCTTTCTTTAGGTTTTTTTGCAATTGTATAGTAGATGTGTGTATTTCTTTTATTGTCTTGTTGGAATTCGGGGAATCTTCTTAACCCAGGAATGTGAGCCATCCATCAAAAATTCTTAACTTTCAAAGGAAGGCTTAGGCTTCAAATGAAGTCTTTGCCATGACTTCTGTTATCTATTTCTATAATTGATATTAGATATAATATTTTACATACAATGTTCTATATTTAAACTTCTTTATAAATTTTATATTTTTACTTCTCTTTGTGCTACATTTTCCCAACTTTTTGGATCTTTCAGTTCATTGAATTCTCTCTTCTGCTATATTTTATCTGCTGATTTTTTATAAGTGGAGTTTCTACATAACATAAATCAGTGTAACAATTTTGGGAAAAATTTTTTTTAATTTATTTTTTTTATTAGTGAAACACCACGAGGTACAGTTATAGACTTACAAATTTTTGTGCTTGGGTTTCAGTTATACAATGATCAAGTACCCATCCCTCCAACGAGCTCCCATCCTCCACCACCACAGGTCCCAGCATCCCTCCCACCCCCCATCCTCCCCATCCCACCCTGCCTCTGTGGCAGGGCATTCCCTTTTGTTCTCTCTCTCCTTTTGGGTTCTGTGGTTTGCAAGAGAGGCATTGAGTGGCAATTATGTTTGGTCTATAGTCTACTTTTTTTTTTTTTTTTGCTTTTTGGGTCACGCCCAGCAATGCACAGGGTTTACTCCTGGCTCTGCTCTCAGGAACTACTCCTGGCGGTGCTCAGGGGACCATATGGGATGCTGGGAATCAAACCCGGGTTGGCCGCGTGCAAGGCAAACGCACTACCCATTGTGCTATTGCTCCAGCCCCCATAGACTACTTTCAGCATGCTTCTCCCATCCTGGGAAGATCCTCCCAACACCCTTTATTCGGTGCTCCCTTCTCTATCTGAGCTTCCTTTTCCCCTAGCATATGTGGCTGGCCTCCAAGTCATGGAGCAAAATTCCTGGTACTAGTCTCAGCCACTCCTGGGTGTTAGTCTCCCGTTAGGTTACTTTACATGCACTCTTTCTGCGTCTATCCCCTCTCTTTCTGACTCATTTCGCTTAACATGATACTTTCCATGTAGTACCACTTGTATGTAAATTTCATGACTTTATCTTTTCTAACAGTTACATAGTACTCCATTGTGTAAATGTACCAAAGTTTCTTTAACCAGTCATCTGTTCTCAGGCACTCAGGTTTTTTCCAGATTCTGGCTATTGTAAAGAGTGCTGCAATGAACAAACAAGTGCAGATGTCACTTCAACTATACCTTTTTGCCTCTCTGGGATATATTCCCAGGAGTGGTAACAATTTTGGAAAAATTTTTAAAAATTTCTCAAGAAGCTCAAAATAGAGTTACCAAGTCATCCAGAAACTTCACTTCTGGGTAACTGTTGGCAGAAAAGAAAACCATGAAGACAAAGGACTATATCTACTCAAATATTTATAGCAGCAATATTATCTTTTGTCTGGGGCCACAACTAGCAGTGTTCAGGAATTCCTCCTGGCAAGGCTCGAAGGATAGTATGTGGTGCTGGGGATAGAACCCCGGTAAGCCGCATGCAAGGCAAGCTTCTTACCTGCTCTATTATCTGTTTCTCTAATGCAGCTCCTATACCATTAAAAAAAAAAAAAGCTAAAATCGACAAACAACTGAAGTTTCTGTACACAGATGACTGAATAAAGTAGGTGTGGTATATTTATATGAAGACACACTATTCAACTTTAAGAAGATGAAATGTTATCATTTACAGCAAAATGGAAGAATCTGAGGGGATTAAGCAAAATTAAATAAGCGAAAAAGAAGGAAAAATTATTGAATGATTCCCCCCAATCGTCCAATACAAGGACATAAAACTGATGAAGAGACAAAACAAGGCAGTTTACAACAATAACAGAACTTGGGCTACCTGTGAAGAGGTGGGTGGGGGGTTTGGAGAAAAGGTGGAGATTGCTTTTAAAAGGTTGTGGATTTTATTTATAAAATAAAATAGAGGAACTGAATTTCTAATTTCAAAAATCATAGTTAATATTTCTGTTTGGTACTTTTCCAAATTGGCTGGGTCCCTTCTGTTTATACTTAAGTATAATTTACAACATGTAAAACACATAAATCTTAAGTATATATCATGATGAATTTTCACATACATGTAGGTGATGTAAATACCACCCTTATTAAAATAAAGACTATAGGTTGGAGCAATAGTACAGCGGGTAGGGCATTTGCCTTGCACACGGCCGTTGCATCCTATATGGTCCCCTGAGCACAGCCAGGAGTAATTCCTGAGTGCAGAGTCAGGAGTAACCCCTGAGCATCACTGGGTGTGACCCAAAAAAGAAAAAAAAAAAGAATATTTCTAGCACGTCACACTGTTCTTCTGGGCTACTTTCTTGTAAATTTTCCATCAGAGGTAACCATTATTCTGACCACTTTCAACATGATTAATTTTGTCTGTTCAACAGAACCATAAAATAGGTGCTCTTCCAAATAAAGGGTGTTTGGAGGATCCTCCCAGGAGGGGAGGTGCATGTTGAAAGTAGACTATGGACTGAACATGTTTGCCACTCAGTGCCTCTTTTGCAGACCACAACACCCAAAAGGAGAGAGAGAACAAAAGGGAATGCCCTGCCACAGAGGTGGGGGGGGAGGGGGATGGAGGGAGGGATATTGGGATCCATGGTGATGGAAAATGGGCACTGGTGGAGGGATGGGTATTTGATCATTGTATAACCGAAACCCAAGCACAAAAATTTGTAAATCTACAACTGTACCTCATGGTGTTTCACTAATTAAAAAAAAAATAGGTGCTCTTACAGTTTGCTCTCTTTCATGTCTAGCTTGTATCCAATAACTTACCTGAGCTCTCTGTAGATTGTTGCATGTATCCATCATTCTTTTTGTTTTGCTTTTGTTTTTGGACCTTACCCGGTGGTACTCAGGGATTACTCCTGGGCCTGCACTCAGGAGTTATTCCTGGCAGTACTTGGGGGACCATATGTGATTTCCAGGATGGAATCTGGGTCAGCTGCATGCAAGGGGAATACCCTATCCATGGTACTATTGTTTCACCCCCCCAGCTGTTATTAATTTTTTAATTTTATTTTATTGTAGGCATATAATAATTCATTCATCTTACTATTGATAAGGCTTGTGGATTTAAAAAAATTTTTTAATTTAAAACACCATGGGTCATAAAGTTGTTAATGATTGTTTTGGTGTTCCAACACACCAGTGTGGCCTTTCTCCGTTTTCCCTCCCATCCCCAGCCTGCCCCCTTAGGCACACAACAAATTTATTTTATATTATTCACTCCAACAAATTTTTAAGAAATGACAAATATAATAGAAAATAAATCAGTAAGAGCTAATTTATGATTGTGGTATGATTTTAACCTATGTAAATAAGGAAAATAAAACACTTTAATACAATATAATAAAATGCTTATTCTCATTTACTTGAATCCTTGAATAAAAAGTATATTGAATTAAATTTTATTTTATATTTGGATCTCATTGTGGTAATAATCATGCTTTGCCTGTAGCCTGTATTTAATAATAATTTTTTCAATTGAATCACTGTGCAATACACAGTTACAAAGTTGTTCATGATTGGATTTCAGTCATACAATGCTCCAACACCCTTCTTTTCATCAGTGTATTTTTTAAAAAAAAAATTCTATGCTAATATATTTGGAGTTTACATGAAGTAGGTAAGGGCAACTTATGTAAAATTTTCCCCTACACTTTATATGAGCACTGTAGTTTGCAAGTTGTTCATGATGATTTGTTATAAGCATTCAATATCCCAACACCAGTCCTACCATCATTACCACTTTCCCTCTCCCATTCCCTCCATCGACCACCCCTCAAGCCTACCCTCAAAGCAGGCCCACAATAATTTATTTTATATTGCTTGCTATCAATAAATTGGTAACAAGATAATAAAAAAAATTTCTTAAGAGGAAAGTTAGTGTAAATTGTTTTATTGCACCATGGAGACATTAAGTCCTTGTATGAGGAATTATGAAAATGTTGTTACAGGTTAAGCCCTCTGTGTTAGTGTTACTGTTTAATTAACCGAGATCAGTTGCTTCTGTATTGTATCCCATCCAATCTGGTGTGCTACTACTGGATTATCAATGTTGTAGAGTTTGGAGATGTTGCTTCAAGAAGTCCAGACATTTTTTTTTCTTTTTGGGTCACACCCGGCAATGCACAGGGGTTAACTCCTGGCTCTGCACTCAGGAATTACTCCTGGCAGTGCTCAGGGGACCATATGGGATGCTGAGAATCAAAGCCGGGTCGGCCGCATGCAAGGCAAACACCCTACCCGCTGTGCTATCACTCCAGCCCCAACCATTTCCAGACATTTTAATTGGATGGTACAGCTGAGATTAAATTTTTAACTAGGTGGCAGCTTTGGGTTGTGAACATATCTGCTGGGGCTTCCAGAAGTACAGGGAGGTGGAAGGAGGTAAAGGTAATCCATTCCGGCTCTGAGAAAGCCTGGAAATTTCAGTCACAAGGACCCGCATAGCTGATTTCTGGGTGAGGTTCAGTCCCCAGGTATTGGAGTCCTGCTGGAGTTTTCTCAGGCTGTGATTTTGCAGTGTGGGAGAGAGTCAGCAGCTGCCAGAGTTCTGTTTGGGCCAGGGCTGGCTGGTCACCCACTCCTAGTGCCCCAGATGTCTCAGCCATGCGTGACTGTCCAAAGGATTTTTGGTGTTTGGCTGATCCTTTGGAGATCTATTTATGAGTCTCCGGAGCAAGGCCAGTAGATGAGCTTACATGGCAGTGCCACACGTGGTTCATGGGTGTGTCTCACATGTGGATTGTTTTCAGGTTTTGGTTATTGTGAACAAAGTCTTTAATGGACACGTGCTCCTTTGGAGGCAATAGATACCTAGGAACAGAGTAACTGAATGGGTATATGATCAAGTTTATTATTTAAAACTTTCAAATAAATTTCCAAAGTTGTACTATTTTTCACATTTATGCCAAACAATTTTTCTTTTCTTTTTTTTTTTAAAGATTCCAAGGAGTTTTATTTATTTATTTATTTGTTGGCTTTTTGGGTCACACCTGGCATTGCTTAGGGGTTTCTCCTGGCTCTGCACTCAGGAATTACTCCTGGCGGTACTCGGGGGGACCATATGGAACACCGAGGATTGAACAGGGTCGACTGCATGCAAGGCAAATGCCCATTATACTATCACTCTGGCCCCTTATTTTCTTGTTAACACTCTCTTTTATCTTTTAAAATATATTCATTATTTTATGTTCTATATTTGACTATTCTAATAAATGCTGTCTCTGCGGGTCTGATTCTGTAGTTTGTGGTCTCTACTCATGTTTTTGTTATTTGTTTTTGTTTTTAACTGGGGGGAACACAAGACTCTGATCAAGGGTTACTAATTGTTAGTTAAGATGTCATTTTGCAGTGTCTCTCATCTAATTTCTAATCCTAAATCTGTCTTTATTTTCATTTATTGCCCTTTGGAACCTTACTCTGGACCGCCAGTGACTTGGATTTGTTCCAGCATGCACCCTAACTTCAACATTCACTTATCAAGATTTAAGTTTTCTCTAATTTCGGGCAATTAATTTTTTTCTTATATTTGTGCCAGCATAGCCATCATTCAAAAAAGACATTTTTAAGACTGACAAAAGATTGATAATTGAAGTTGAGTGATAATATGTGGAGATTCATGATACCATTTTCTTTACGAAGCATGACTGAAATTTCACATGCTAAAAGACTTGGCTTTAAAAAAAGAACCCTTCGTGAAAATTTTTAGTGAGATATTTAGGGGTGGAACATGATGAGGGGGGCTGGGGGATGGTTCAGTGACTCCTAGTGTCTGCCTTGCAAGTCTATAGCTAAGAGTTCCAAGTCTGAGCTTCATGTACTGGGATGGGATTCTGGTCGCTCTGCTGTCTGTGATCCCCAGCATTCCCAGGGATTAACTGCTGCACCACAGCCATCTGTATGCAAGCACCACAACAAAACAGGGGTGTGAGCCCCCAGGAAGCACTGCAACTAAACAATGATACATAAGAACCATGGCCAGCACTGCTCGGTGAGCACTGGTGTGTGCATCGCAGTGTCCCCTGCCGGTGCTCCAACCAGAAAATTCAGGAGCACCACAACTAAAGGAGAGCAAATACTCTTCTCCCACCCACCCCACCTCCTCACTTTGAGCACTGGGCTCTAGTGTGCCGCATCACAGTCTGATATGGGACCCCTAGAGAGACCATGACTAAGTGCGTGAGCACTGCAGTCAGGTGGATGTATGATCCTGTCATCACAACTACAACGAAGGGAAAGAAAGAGGAGCCAAAGGTGTGTTAGGATGGTTCTGATTCACTTACAAATATAGGGCTCAGGATGTGGATAAAGTGCCAAAGAACATTCTCTGCATGCATGAGGTTTTGGGTTTCATCCCTGGCAATGCATGGCCTTCCATCAATCTCTGGAAACAGCCTTAGTGGCTCTCTTGGACCACCACCAAGATAGTATATTAGTCCCAGAACATCATGGGGTATGATCCCTACACTAATAACAAAAATGGAATCAGGGAATATGGCTTAGTAGTAAAGTGTCTGTCTTGCATGTCTGAGGCCCTGAGAACAATTCCAATATCATCCCACACTCAAAGTGTGGTCTTGATGTGATCCCTGGCACTAAAACAAAGTATATAAGTACTACAACTAAGTGTTGATGACCCCAGTGAGCACTTAAACCAAAGCAAGCAACTCCCTGTCATGACAACAGAAACAATAACAACACGGGAAGGAAAAGGGAAATTTAAAAAGGAGAGCCAAAGGGATAGTACAGCAGGTAGGGTGCTTGCCTGGCATGTGATGGACCCAGGTTCCATTCCTGTCACCTCAAACGATCCTTTGAGCCCACCAGGAGTAATGCCTAAGTGTAGGGCCAGGATTAAGCCCTGAGCACTTCCGTGTTTGGTCCCCAAACCCTCACAAAATACTTTTTTATTAGTGAATCACCGTAGGGTACAGTTACAGACTTACACACTTTCGTGCTTGCACTTCAGTCGTCGTATAATGATCGAGTACCCATGCCTCCACCAGTGCCGATTTTCCACCACCAATGATCCCAGCATCCTTCCACCACCCCCACCCCATCCCCTCCACCCCACCCCATCTCTGTGGCAGGGCATTCCCTTTTGTTCTCTCTCTCCTTTTGGGTATTGTGGCTTGCAATAGAGGTATTAAGTGGCCATCGGCCATCATGTTCAGTCTGTAGTCTACTTTCAGCCCACATGTCCCTCCTAGCACCCTTTACTTGGTGATCCCTTTTCTATCTGAGCTGCCTTTTCCCCCAGCATGCAAGGTCAGCTTCTAAGTTGCCTCACAAAATGTTTTTAAAAAGAAAAAAGAATGAAGCAAAACAAAAACATTCATAATTGTATAGTATCTGTGATAGCATATATAAAACTTCAGTGTGTTATTCCATCTTTATGTATGATTGGAAATTTTATATTAAGCCAGTGTATAATAAAAAGGATTCTTAGATGTTCTATACTAAGAAAGTTCTCTACACACCTAGTCTACTATATTATTATAAACAAATTTAACATCATATGCAATGACTGAAGATACAAAAAGAGAATGACATCGTCCAAATTGTTGACCATCTCAAGGGGAGTAGGAAATGTGTGTGTTAGTGAAGCAAGCTGTTAAGATCCAGACATGAATAAATGGATTTGTATTCTCCAGCCGTTGGGCAAGTGATTATCTTGATGGGATTCTAATCTTGGAGGGCAAGGCCTGCTGAAATGCTGGACATTGAGATGAACCTAGGGACTTAGTTTGTTCATTGGTTGACCCAGAGATCTGGTTGACAATCCCATGCATTTATTAGCAGAATCTTGTTTTCATAGGCCTGACCTCACTCATTTCTGGGAGGAGAGATAGTCTCCATGGTCCAGCCCAAATTTCCCTATCCTCTAAGTCTCCTTCCCACTTTCTAGCAGTTTCTACTGACTCACAGGATGCCTGCAAGTCATCATGTCCTTCCCAGAATCTGAGAGACTGATCTTGCCTGAATTCCCACAGAGCCATCCACCTCTCCATAATCATCTGACACGAGTACATTCCCTAAAGTCTGGAGACTCCTGCTAGACTGAAAATGAGAGAGCATTCAGCAGATTTAACCGTCTAGGGAAAGCTTTGACAATTCTGGTCAAGATCCCTCTACCAGAGGGAGCTGAAGATAGAGGCCTTCCTGGGGGGTGGGGTGAGTGTAGAGAAGACTAGACCTCTATGTTGAAAAGAAATAGTTCTGAGAAGTGATATTAGTATAAAGGTAAAGGTAAAGGTAAAGGTAAAGGCCCTCCCGTTGATCGTCGATTTGCTCGAGCGGGCCCAGTAACGTCTCCATTGGAGACTTTGTTGTTACTGTGTCTGGCATATCGAATACTCTCGGTAGCTTGCCGGGCTCTCCGAGAGGGGCGGAGGAATCGAACTCGGGTCGGCCATGTTGGCCACTTGTAAGGCGGAGCGATAGCACAGCGGGTAGGGCGTTCGCCTTACAAGCGGCCAACATGGCCGACCCGAGTTCGATTCCTCCGCCCCTCTCGGAGAGCCCGGCAAGCTACCGAGAGTATTCGATATGCCAGACACAGTAACAACAAAGTCTCCAATGGAGACGTTACTGGGCCCGCTCGAGCAAATCGATATTAGTATGCTAAGGCAAAAGCCTATTCAAAGAAGTCACTAATTTTGTTCTGTGGAACACTGAGCCTGGGTTCTCTACTTGTTCTGTTTAA
Organism: Sorex fumeus; assembly: GCF_029834395.1. Classification (NCBI taxonomy): domain Eukaryota; kingdom Metazoa; phylum Chordata; class Mammalia; order Eulipotyphla; family Soricidae; genus Sorex; species Sorex fumeus. The sequence continues at coordinate 38,600,073 of NW_026606063.1, read as the reverse complement.
GATTTTTAAAGTCCTGGGGCTGAAGCAATAGCACAGCAGGTAGGGCATTTGCCTTGCACGTGTCCAACCCAGGTTAGATTCCAGCATCCCATATGGTCCTCTGAGCACCACCAGGATTAATTCCTGAGTGCAGAGCCAGGAGTAACCCCTTTGCATTGCTGGGTGTGACCCAAAAAGGAAAAAAAAAAGATTTTTAAAGTCCTGGGGCTCAAGCGATAGTACACTGTGTAGGGCATTTGCTTTGCACCTGGCTGACCCAGGTTTGATCTCTGGCATCCCATATGGTTCCCCAAGCACCACCAGGAGTAATCTCTGAGTAACCCCTGAGCATTGCTGAGTGTGGCCCAAAAAAGCCAGAAAAACAAAAAGAATTATGTCCTGGGAGTCCAGAAAGACAGTCCAATGGGTAGGATGCTTGCCTTGCACATGGCTGACCTGGATTCCATCCCCAGAATCCTATATGATCCCTAAAGCCCCACCAGGAGTGATACCTGAGCACAGAGCCAGGAGTAAGCCGTAAGCACCACTGAGTGTGACCCAACCCTCCAAGGAGAGATTAATACTTTTCTTCACCTTTGCAAAAGCAAGATGTCTGTTGCAAGTCATCTTCCCAAATAAATATTTACTCCAACACCATACATCTCACACGAGAAAAATTTTTTTAAATTTTTTTATTTTTTTATTATTAGTGAAACACCATGAGGTACAGTTGTAGATTTACAAATCTTTGTGCTTGGATCTCGGTCATACCACGATCAAATACCCATCCCTCCACCAGTGCCCATTTTCCAACACCAGGATAATATCCCTCCCCCCATCCCCCCATCCCCCCCTGCCACTGTGGCAGGGCATTCCCTTTTGTTCTCTCTCTCTCCTTTTGGGTGTTGTGATCAGCAAAAGAGGCATTGAGTGGCGAACATGTTCAGTCCAGTCTACTTTCAACCTGCATCTCCCCTCCTGGGAGGATCCTCCAAACACCCTCCATTTGGTGTTCCCTTTTCTATCTGAATTGTCCTTTCCCCTAGAATACCCGGCTGGCCTCTAAGCTATGGAGTAATTCTCCTGGTGTTGATCTCAGCTATTCTTGGGTATTAATCTCATATTTTGTTATTTTATATCCCCCAGATGAATGCAATCTTTCTATGTCTATCCCTCTCTTTCTGACTCATTTCGCTTAGCATGATACTTTCCATATTGTACCACTTGTATGTAAAGTTCATGACTTCATCTTTTCTAAGAGCTACATAGTACTCCATTGTGTAGATGTACCAAAGTTTCTTTAACCAGTCATCTGTTCTTGGGCACTCAGGTCTCTTCCAGTTTCTGGCTACTGTAAAGAGTGCTGCAATGAACAAACAAGTGCAGATGTCACTTCGGCTACACATTTTGCCTCTCTGGGATATATTCCCAGGAGTCAAACGAGAAAATTTTAATTTGTTAATCCTCCCTACCCAAGATTGTATTAGCCAGTTGGGGGGAGGAGTCAAGTTCAAAATGTCTGGGTTTCTTTTCTATCTGCCAGAGGATCTGCAGGAGAAATTTTTAAGATGGAGACTAGATCCACCTCTCCTGTTTACACATATGTTTACTTCTCTTTTTTGTTGGAGTAAAATATTATATTTTCTCTCTAATTTAGGAAAAAGTCTTAAATTATGTGTCTCAAATTAACATATTCAGTTTACACACCTCTTTTCAGCATGTATTATATGCAGGGCATTGGGAACACAAGTAACAAAGTTCTCATGAAGTTGGCATTCTATATCATTAACTTCATGAACTTCTGACAATTTCTCTCCTATCAGAAACTGAACTGTCACATACACCTGAAAAATATTTTGGAGCAAAGCTTGGAGAGGAAAAATATAGAGCTACATAGAACTAGAACAAGAAATTCTGGGCTGAATTCTTGGGTGGTATCAGTATTATTATTATTATTGTTAATAATAGTAGTAGTGTTACAATTATTATTTGCAGTTCCAAGGATTAAATCCAAAGTCTCACACATGCAAGTGAAATGCTCTGCTTCTGAGTCACATATCCAACCCACTTTGGAGTTATCTGTAAATTGGTAGTTTTTTTGTACATTTTATTTTCACAGAATATATGTATTATATATTATGTATACAATATATATTGGTATTTGGGCTCACACCTGGTTGTACTCAGGGATCATTCCTAGCAGTACTCAGGAGACCATATGTGATGCCAGGAATAGAACCAGGATTGGGCACATGCAAGACAAGAGCTCAAAGCATTATACTACCTCCTTGGCCCCTTTTACAAAATTTCTTAATTCAGACCCCTCACGTGTCCAGCAATAAGTAGCCACTCATTGGACAGCACACCTTGCTAAAACAATAGGTAACATTTTTCAAATGCCTACAAGATGCTTGGCATTGCTTAAGTAAGTTGGTAGGAATAAAAACTCATTCACAGTGACTCCACCAGGCTGTTGTGCTTATTATTGTTCCTATAAACACATGTTATTTTAACAACATCACTAAAAAAAAGTTTTGACAATTTTGCAAGTCATTTTCCCAAAGTGATGGGGGTGGGGAGTGGGAAGCAGGTGGTGAGTCAAGGGGAAATGAAGGAGTTGGGAGGGATGGAAAGTTACTGAGGAAGTCTGACAAAGAAGAAAGAGTAACAGAGTAAAGGACACACTGAGGACAAGAGTTGTCACAGGGCAGGGGAACAGGCAGACGAATGGGGAGAGGAAAGAGAGTAGTGAAGGGTGTGAGGAGATGGCTGGTATGTAGCTTGGAGGCAGCTCTCTACAAGAGCCAGACAGACACAGAGGGTGCCTGGGCTGGGCTGGGGGTCGCCCTGCTCTACCAGAACTTCCCAGCGGTGCAGGTAGCAGAGAGAGGGAGGCACACACTCACACTTGATCCCGTAAGTGAGAACTGAGGGCTGGTGGGAGAGCTGGGATGCAATCTTCCTAGGATGAACTGAACTGAGTTGTAAAGAATGAAGGGAGTCTCACAGGACCACAAGACCAGGTGACCTGATGGATTGAGAGGAGAGAGTGAAGCTTTGGGGAAGGCTCTCCAGTTCCCCACAGGAGCAAGGGCAGAGTGCCTCGGAAATTAGCCTGGCGCAAGCTGAGGCAAGACGATTGGTTCTGCATCCCACCCTGAACCAGCGGAAGCATCAGGCTCTTCCAGAGAAACAGAGGTGTGGAGGCACTGATGTGGGGGCAGAGCCAGGTTGCCTGGTCCAGGTTACTGCCTCCAGGCGGGAGTTAGGCTCTGCTGGAGAGAGGAAGGAACTGGACGGCTGGAGATGGGAATCCCAGGAAAGCATGCTGACAGGTGCAGAAAGACAAGCTGCTGGAAGCTGTGTGGGGCTGGGGGCTCCCCAGAATAAAGAAGACGCTATCAATCTCTGTCTTGGCAGAGCTTTGCAGCCAGCTAGAGAAGGAGGATGGTGAGGTAGAGGGGAAGGACTGCTGGGGAATAAACTTGGAAGAGATAGCAGGCTTTGGTGAAGGTAGTGGGGTGTGGAGGGGCAGGGGAGAGGAAATGCATGAGATGGGAGAGCTTGGCAGAGACTGGGGAAGGGAGAGGGCACAGAAAGACACTGGGCAGGTTTGGGGGGTCTGGTCAATGATGCTGGATCCAGAACTCAGTAGCCCATATAGGCAACAGATTCTTAAACTCCAATCAGGGAAGTGATAAGGAGGGTAGGGTGGGGTGAAGTCCTAGGAGGAGCCCCGATAGAGGAAATCAGGTAAAGGATAAAAATCTAAGGGTGGAGAGGGGGAAGGAAGAGGGGGAAAGAGTTACACAAGATAAAAATCTCCAAGAAAGGCACTTGGGGTGGGAGTTGGGGCGGGAATGAAGGTAGAATTCAAGTCATCCAGCATCCGCATCTCCAAGCCTGTAGCCCAGAGCTGGCCCAGTCCGACGCGGACAGTGACCAGACAGACTGGACACTGATCCTGTGAACTGTTTCTTCATCTTTGAAATGGGGTCAGAGGCAGACAGCGGAACGTCCTAGTGTTGTGTAAACCCAGGAGCGGAGATGTCACCGTTGCTCTAGACTTGAGAGTCTGTACTGAGAGCACGGGAATGAAGACAGATATGGCCAGTGTAGAGGCAAGGGCCAGGAATATTCTAAGCCTCTCCAACTGCTCAGTTTAGCGAGTACGCACGGAGCGGAGGTTGAAGCATGGGGGTGGGCAGGAGCAGGAGGGGTTGCGGTTGAAAGGTGGGGTTCATCCTCAGGCTCGGGTGCAAGGATATAGGGTGGGTTCAACTTGCTCTGTTTCACGTTCCCTCCATCTCCGCCCCAAGGCCCAGGCAACGCTTATCCAAATGAACCCACGTCTCTGCGCAGATGTCGCGCCCACCAAATCCCCATCGTCCTCTTAAAAATAGAACGGAAGCCCCCTCGTTCTGTGTCTTGCCCAGCTCTGTACCCTCGGTCACTTCGTGAGACAGTAGGGTTCGCATCTGGTCGGGACTCCCACTCCACTCCAGGAGCAAAGGAGGAGAGGAAAGAAACAGAGAGAAAGTGGGGTGAGGGTGGGAGAGGCGGGGGCGAGAGAAAGGAGGGGGGTTGAATAGATGGGGAGGCTGAGAAAGAACTGGGTAGGAGAGAGAGAGAGCAAGCAAAGAGAACCCGAAAGATCCAGGGAAGCCTAGAAGGAAGTGCGGGATTCCGTAAAGATTCTTTCCGCTGCGCGCCTGAGGTGTCCGGGAGCTAAGGGGTCCCAGGTTCCCTGGGACGCGAAGGGCGCGGTCTCCTCCACCCCCCACCTCCGACCTTCAAGCCGCCCCCTCCCCACCTCGCCCAAGAGGGCTGGAACGGCTTCGGGGCGCGGGGGCTTTTCGGAGCACTGGAGTGGAAAATAGACTTTAACCTGCTTTGTGGCGCTGGTGGCGCCCGGGGCGCCCGGAGCGCTCCTGCGAACTGCAGCTCCGGGCGACTGCACGGGCCACTCCCAAGACCCGGCCTGGAGTTCCTGCAGCGTCCCGCGGCGCAGCACCCGACCCCGGGCCGCCAGGCACCCGGAGGCCACGCCGGGATCTGCGCGCCCCGCTGCGGCGCGGTCGCCGCGACCGTGCCCGGGGACCGGAGACGGCGCGCTCGGTGGCCCTCCGGGGGCAGTGCTCGCGTGCCGGTCTGCCTCCCCACCCTCCCCGGCCCACTTTGCGGCCTGGGCGCGGCTCTTTCTCCCCGTGGCCTGGAAGCAGAAGGGTGGGGTGGGGGGTGAAAAAGTTTCCCGAGCGCTGGCTCTCCGGAGCACCACGCACCGTCCCCTCGGGCAGCGAGTGAGCGAAATGCAAACTGGTCGGACAGAGTCGCCCGCAGCTCCCAGGTCGCGGGTGCGAGATGAGGATCGGGAGAGGGCAGGAGGCCACTGCGCTCCCGCGGTAGCCCGTTTTCTTGGGGATGAGTTCGGATTGCTCCGTCAGTCCTTTAAAGCCGTGTTGCCCGGCCCGTCTGCCTCTGAACCCGGCTACCAGCGAAGGCGGGCGAGGACGGCAGTTCGCCCCGCGCAGGGTGCGGAGCTGGGTCGAGGTGGCTGGGGGCGGGGGCGGGGGGACATCATCCACATCTAAATCCGCCGAGCTGGCCACGGCGGAGCCAAGGGGCTGCTTCCATGCCTTGAAAACTGGCTTGACAGCCCCGGGCTGACCGCTCCCACGACAGCTCCTTTTGCACTGTGGCCCCCGTCTTGGTCCGCGGGGGCGTGGGGGTGGGGGGGAGAAAAGAGCGTCTCCTTTCCGAACCAGTCCCCCGGAACACCCAGAAAACGCGACCAAAAGGCCACGACTCCAACCCGTGGCCCGGGAAACCCAGGGAGAGCGAGTGCGCGAGTCCCGAAGACCTGGGGCACTCGGGGGAACCTATTTGTTCCATTCCAAACAGTCACCTTCCCCTACAAGGATCCAAGTTGAATGAGAACTGAAACGACATCCTGGAACGAATCCAAAAGGGTTCGCTGAGTTGCACACCCCGGAGTGGGGCTGGAGTGTGTGTCCCCCCAAGCCCCGGGCCCCCCAGTCCCCTTCTTCGACTCTTTTGAGGGCTGGACTGGTTGTTGGCGGCAGCCGAACCCAGCCCAGGGCGGGGGCGCGCCGAGAAACCAGAGACCGCAGGGGTGAGGGTTGCGGGGCGGTGGTGGGTGATGGGGGAGAGACCTCGGTCGCCCCGCAAGGGTTCCAGTCCGGCTTTTGCCTCCGACTCTTGGCTCTTTTCCCCACCCGCCGTCCCTCGCCCCGCCCCACCCCGCCCCCCACCTTGGGGCAGGTGAGAGGCAGCCAATGGGCGAGCGCGGGGCAGGTGCCCGCTAACTCGCGCCTCGCACCCGGGCGGCCGAGGCCGGGCTGGGCAGTGCTGGGAGGACCCGGGGCGGGGGTCGGTCCCGACTGGACTAGGAAGGAAGGGGGCCGGGCTCGAGCCCCAGGCCGTAGAGGCGGCTTAGCAGCATCGCCCGGAGCCCACGCCAGTGCCCGCGCCGGGAGCTGCCCGCTCGGCCGCAGAGGCCGGCACGCCTAGCCGCGCGCGGTGGCCCGACTGCGCGTTCGCTCGCTCGCTCGCTCGCCCCTCGCAGCTCCGCGGCCGGCCAGCCAGCAGCGGCTGAGCGCGGGCGGGCGGGGGAGGTGAGGGGTGCTGGTGCAGTGTGCATGTGCCTGGCTGGGTGCACACCCCGCACGGCGGCGGCGCCAGGACGCGGAGCGCTCCCCAGAGCCCAGCTGCCTCGCTCGGCTCTGGCGGCCGCAACCATGTTCCAGCCCACAGCCAAGCGCGGCTTTACCATCGAGTCTCTGGTGGCTAAGGACGGCGGCACCGGCGCGGGCACTGGCGGCGGGGGCTCGGGTTCCCATCCCCTGGCGGCGGCCGCCTCGGAGGAGCCGCTCCGGCCCACGGCGCTCAATTACCCTCACCCTGGCGCGGCCGAAGCGGCGTTCGTGAGCGGCTTCCCCGCCGCCGCCGCGGGCGCCGGCCGCTCTCTCTACGGCGGGCCCGAGCTCGTGTTCCCCGAGGCCATGAACCACCCAGCGCTGACCGTGCACCCAGCGCACCAGCTGGGCGCCTCCCCGCTGCAGCCCCCGCACTCCTTCTTCGGCGCCCAGCACCGAGACCCTCTCCACTTCTACCCCTGGGTCCTGCGGAACCGCTTCTTCGGCCACCGCTTCCAGGGTGAGTGCCCACGCTCTGCCCACCTCTAGGCATCTGCCCGGCGCCCGCGCGGCGACGGCGCTGGGAGAAACCCGGGGGCGCGCAGGGCGGTTCAGAAGTTGTGCCGACAAGGCTGCGGGTCAGCAGACACCGCAGCCCAAGCCCGGAAGAGCCGCGCCGGACCGGTCCGTGCTCCAGCAGCTCTGGGTCCCTCCTGGAGAGCTAGATTAGGACCGCTCCCCACCCCGCCTCACTCGCAAGGCTTTCCCAGGACCGTAGGCTACCCGTGCGATCCGGTAGTCAAGCCCAAGCGCATCCTTCGAGCATTTTCCCGGTCCTTCCCGCGGCCTGCCTAATTCTCTCTCCCTGCCCCGACAGTTACAGCTCAGAGCGTGCAGACTCGGTCGCCCTCCCTCAGCCCGAGCTGGACCCAGAAACGTACTTGGCTAGCTCGCTCGTCCACCCAAACTCCCAGGGAACCGACCTCGCTGGCGCGTCCCTGGCAAGGGGAAAGTCCACCACGCGCCCTGGGTCTGTGGGAAGAAGGGGCAGCGGGGAGGACAAACTGGAAAGTTAATGTTCAGTACCGACTACCCCTGTGTTGAGATGTTTCTCGGAAACCTTGGCCCGACTACTCCAAGTCACACGTGCCTCTCGGGCCCAGGGTGGATAGGTTGGTTCTAATAAGCCGGCTTTCTCGGTTGATCGCCAGCTCCAGGTGCCCACCTGGCAGCTGTGGGACTGGCTGCAGTCCTCGAAGGCTGAGGTGGGTGGGGGGTGGGGGGTGACAGAGGGCTTTTAAGGTCGTGGGCATTCCTTGCCCCTTATCTGTACCAGGCAATGGATTTGCTAATGAAGATCCCCACTCTCTTACACACACACACACACACACACACACACACACACACCACGCACACATGCTTACACATAGGCACACAGGCACCCCACGTTTCAATTATTTGACTTTCCCAAAGGAGAGTTGTATTTTGTTTTTCCCCCCTTGAATAGTTTGTTTCCCCCACCCCTTGAATTTTACCCTTCCTTTTTTTCTTCCTTTCCTTCTTCTTTTCTCTCCTTTTCCTTCCTTCCCTTTTTCTTCCTTCCTCTTTTTTACCCTCCTTTCTTCCTTCCTCCCTTCTGCCTTTCCTTCCCTTCCTCCATTCTTCCTTCTGTTTCCAGTGGCCCTATTTTGTGGAGTAACTGTTAGACTCCGTTTTAATTTTGCCAGTGTAGGCTGGATTCAGTCTTGTAAGGTTCCATGATTCTGGGCCAGATGCACAGTTTTAGTAAAACCAATGAAAAGGCCAATCTTTGACTACTAGAGCTAATCTAATGGTAAGTCAGGTCTACATAATCTAAATTAACTGAATTTATGGCAGATATCTGAATAATAGGGGGGAAATACACTTTCGAACCTTTGGCTGTAACTGCCTAAATGTAACAGAAAAAGCCACTTTCTAGGGCCATTTATCAGTTTTCTTAGTCTCCTGGCCAGTATATACTGATCAAGTTAGATCATGTAATGACTTGAAAAAGATTGCTGTGGGCAGGGTTGCATTCCCCCTAAGGGATTTCAAAGATTTGTCCAAATTGGGGAGGCGGGGGTATATGCCTATGATGTCAGTTTCTTTGGGAAAGAAACCTTGTTAATTAAAACCAACGTTCGCTGAGAAAATGAAGTTTTTACTCAAAATTGAGCCAACCACCTCAGTCTTCTAAGGACAGCGTCTGGAGCCTGGGTCTCAAAATCTGGCGCCCAAGATCTGGGAGCCTCAGCGGTTCGCGAACCTCGGCCCCGGGCGGCGGGCAGCGAGGCGGACAGCGAGGACGCTTGGTGGAGACGCCCGGGCGGGTCCCTAGCCCTTAGCTACCCGCGGCGGCACCTCCCCAGCCGCGCCCTCGCTTGGGTCCCGCTCCGCTCGCACTCCTCGCCGCCTTTCCCACCGCCTGCCTCCACCTCGCGCGCCCGGGATGCCCGAGGACCATCTCGGCCTTGGAGAGCTGCAGCAGGGGCTCCGAGCACCCTCACGCCGGCGAGCTCCAGACGTCTTCCGCGAAAACTCCCCGTAGATCGCCGCGGATCCCCGAGCTGCAGTCGCTGCGGGCGCGTAGTGGAGTGGCAGATACGGTTGGATCTCTCTACCCAGAACCGCGCCTGCACGCGGAGATGGAGCCCCAGAGGGTGTGTTTTCGGACTCGGCAATCCTTAGGGGCATCGGAGGGCGACTTCTGGCCCCCTCGGAGACGTTTCGACTTGGAGACCCGCGATCGCCGCGCGGGCCGTGCGTTCTGCTGCGCCAGCCTTAGGCCTGGGGGCTGCCCGCTGAGCCGCCCCAGACCCTCCGGCGCCGCGTTTTCTAGAGAACCGGGTCTCCGCGATGCTCACTTGAGCCCCGCTGTAATGCACGCAACGAAACCCCACACGAACGAAAAGGAACGCGGCTGCGCTCCGCGCGTGGCGATCTCCAGCGGCGCCGCGGCCCCCGGGACACGGGGAAGCTGTTGCAAGCGCCAAAGTCTGCGCGGGAGGGTCGGGGCCAGGCGGCTGCACTCCCCGAAGCCCGGAGCCCAGGCTGGCTTTCGAGGTTTAAATGGGGAGGAACCCGCGGGGACGCGGAGCAGGTGGCCGCCCTTGGGCGCTGTTTCTCGGACGTCGGGAACTTTTTCAGGCCGCGAAGCCGCTTCGGGAGGGGACCGTGGGAGACTCAGCCCTCCCCTATCGCCACGGTAATGGGCCGGTGCTTCAAAGGCGCCTTTGTTCCGGCAGGAGGAGGGGAGGAGGTGATGTCTGCGGCCAGGCTGTCCGGGTTAGCCCCAGGCCCCTCTGGCCCGCCATCCGGCCGGCCGGAGTCTCAGGCCGGTCAGCTGGCTGCGCCTTCACCTGAGAGGACCCGAACGCCCTAGCTCCCACCTTCAGCCGCCTCTGTTCCTGCCTGTCTCTATCGCTAGTTCCCAGTCAAAGTGCTCCAGTGCCTTAAGGAACGTCAGGAAGAGGATGGAAACGGGCTGAAGGGCAGGACTCAATCCTTTACTCCAGAGACAGTCACAGAGCCCCTCTACATTTGCCCACCTGTCATTGTGAAACCCTCTGGCCACTCTCACCTCGTGGATGGGGTCAACCTCTTCCAAGCAGGCTACCCTCAATACCTGACCCCCATCTGTGCAGCCCTTGGGGGTCCAGCTAAAAGAAAAGCAAGCCTTGGTTGAGGTATCTTCCCCGCAGCCCCCCCTCCCCCCCACACACACAGAAGTGGATTCCAAAGGCATCCACCATGTCCTCACCAACAGGGCAACAATGTAGCTCTCGATCCAATTCTCTCTGGGTGATTGGTTTTGTGCTCGGACATCCTCTTATTGAGAAAAAGCTCTGCATCTTGAGAAATCAAACAACCTTCCATCACTTCTCTCAGCATCTTAAATAATCTCCCTGTCCTTTTGATATTCCGTGGCTGGGTCTGAAAGACCTTGTATTTCGGCTCTCGAATATGGATAAAGTCACAGGACATGTGCAGTCTGCAACAGGACATAGGGGTATCCTCATCATGAGATCACCCCCATTCTATGCACCTACTCTTGCCTCTAAAACAGCCTTTTCACGGATGGGCAATATTGTCGTTGGGTGCGGGGGGAAGGGGAGGGTTGTGCTGGAGCAGTCCTGGGCGTCCAGAGTCACTATGGGTACAATAGGAAGGACAGATTCTGTTAGTTGACTTAAAGAAGGTATGTGTGTGTGGGGGGAGGGGCATGATTTTTTTTCTTTCTGGAAAGGGACCAGTAGGCCAACTAAGTTTGAAACTCTAAGTTTGGATCTAAAATAAGCAGGATTGAGTCAAAGGAGCATGTCAAGGAGTAGAGAAGTTTGGTGCTTCTCTTCCCTTCTTCCCTTCTTCTTCCTCTTCCCCCGACTCTTTGGGCTCATGAAGATAAGAACAGAGAACTAACCTCTTCCCCACAAAGCGGCTGTTATGCTCCAGAATCAGAACATGGCCATCACCTTGTATATCTTATGTAGATAGATACTCTAGCCCTTTGTTGCCCTGACACCCCTGTATTTTGGGTCCCTCACATCTCTCCTGTGGGTATCTCACTTCTGAGGAACCTGGGTCAGAGTTACTGAGACCAAACCCTGGGGACACGCATGAGCCAGGCTCTCTCCCCACTTCTTTAGTGCCCTCAACCCCAGGAGACCACTAAACTACTGCTAGGATTTCACCGGGACTCAGATGATGTTGTTTTTGGAAATGATTTGGTTTGATGTCAACAATATGAAAGAATTTGCTTCTTATCCGCCTCTCCCACCTTTCTTGAGTCTATCATAATGGGCCCCTCACTTTGATTGTCCTTCTTTTCCTGTCTGGATGAGCCTCCCCTTTTTTTCCTCCCCTCTCTGCCAGACCGCTTCCCCTGACCATCTATCTTTCTTCCACCACTACAAGTAAACTTCTTTTCACTCAGGCCTGGGTACCCATGGCCAGGCTGTGCCTTGTCCATCTCCCTGTGATTCAATCTCCCATTCCCCCCTCCAACTCCCTTTTTATAGCATCACAGAGCCATCCACTGTAAATTAATGAGGTGACTGAAAGTCAGAGACTTGTTTCTGTCAGGGGCTTTGTCTCCCCCACCCCCAGTCTAAGACACTGATCTTTCCTTTCTTAGACTTTCCAGTTTCTCAGAAAAAAAAAAAAAACAGCAGTAAAGCTGCCATATATAGGTGTCCAAAGCCCAGAGACTTGAAAAAACTAATGTAAGGCAGTTTCTACCAGCAGAGGGACATGAACAGTTACCTGAGAGTTTTAGCAATCGCATCTCTCCGTGGCGTGTGCTTGTTTCCCTTACAGAGATAGTTCCAAGGACAGAAGTTCTCAATGGAGTTATCCAAACAGTTGTCTTAAGAACAAAACAGCAGGTCAGATGGAGTCACACCGGTGCCTGTTACTGAAGAAATTAATTGGATCAGTCAGTCTCCAGAGCTAACTGTCAAAACATTCCATCAAGGGCTCTGTGTTGTTGGTCAGTCAGGGGGATCGCTGTAAGCACCAGAGACTCCATAGGTGCTGTTGGGGTCTGTTTTGATTTTGTTTGCGTGGGCAGCCAAGTCAGAGACTGTGTGATGGCCCCTGCCTGCCCCTCCCCCCTCACTCAGGCTGGGGGTCTGAGTCTTTGGCCTTTGTGGGTTCCTGATTTCCTACCCGTGTCCCTCCTCCTGTATGTAGGACTGGCTCCCCACGATGACCAGCGTTTGCTAAGGGATAGTGTGTTCAGGGAACTCTTTGAATCTCTTGTTTGGAGATGGGAGACAGTGAGAGTAGGGAGAATGGAACATATATTTACTCACGCCCATGCAGAAACCAATATATCTATATCTATATATATTAGAGTGAAGGAGGACATGTAGATATTTATACAGTAGATATTTATACATGTAGATATTATACAGCACGGGACTATTCAGGGATGATGCAGGGCCTTTTCCCCACCAGAGAGCAGTAAGAGTCTCCCAGCTGTAAAGGTTGTTACCTGAAGGCTGGTGGGAAGCGCGGGAACATCTGACCTCAAAACCCCCTAGGTACTGCCCAGACTTGAGCCTATTTGTACTATTGCAAGTTTGAGCCTGGGTCTTGGGGCAGGAATGTCCATGGCGCTAGTAGTAGCCTGAGCATTTAGCAGCAAGTTTCACTGAAGCAGGGGTGGAAAGAGAGCTGCTTGGGTTCCGTCTAGTCCCAGATCTGTGCTGGGCAGCCGGGTTGCAAACAGCCCTGCTAGTCCTCTTATCACGGCCTCTCACCCCGCCCAGGCTTCACTCTAGCCCACTCCGTGGGCGATAAGCCCCAACCAGTTAATTAAAAGCAGATCATGGGGTGGGATGGGGGTGGGGAGTGGACAAAGACCGGAAAGGGAGCAGACTGCTTGGAAAGGGTGAACAAAGAGACCCAAGTGACTTCTTGCACTGTGGCCTCTTGCACTGTGGTGGCTCCAGACACTGTGGCTGAGCTGGTCTGCACTCGTCTTCCCACCCAACGGTGTGGGATGCTGCCCAGCGGTGGTGGTGGTTCCCACGAAGAGCTGACTGAGGTGCAGAGGTGTTTGGGAGCCAAGTGGACGGAGGGAAGGGGTGGCAAAAGAGAAAGTGTGTTTGTGTTGGTGAGAAGGCTCTCCAGGATAGGAGAGTGGGGCGCCAGGGCCACGCTTGACCGGCGGCGGCTAACGGCGCCCCTTCTCTCTGTTTGTACCTGCGTGTGTTGCCTTCGGTGGCGCGGCCGCAGCCAGCGACGTGCCCCAGGACGGGCTTCTCCTGCACGGCCCCTTCGCGCGCAAGCCCAAGCGGATCCGCACGGCCTTCTCGCCCTCGCAGCTGCTGCGGCTGGAGCGCGCCTTCGAGAAGAACCACTACGTAGTGGGCGCCGAGCGGAAGCAGCTGGCCGGCAGCCTCAGCCTCTCGGAGACGCAGGTAACCATCGCTCCCCTCTGCCTCCCGTCCTGCCTGTCCCCCACGACCCTCCATCCCCACCAGCCAGCTGGGCCCCGGCCCAGGTGGAGGTGGAGGCTCAACTGCCTGAACGGTCAGGACGGACCTAAGTCCCCTGCCGTGGCCAACTCCAGCCCCGTCGCCGCCGTCCCCAAGTCACCCACCCCCGAGGCGCTCCCGCATGACCCTCGCCTGCGTTCCGCTGGCAAAGGTTGCGAGACTTTAACGGGGCTCTAAGGACCCAGGGGAGGAGGAGATCGGTGCTGATTCAGTCAGCTTGCTCCCGAACCAGAGTTGGTGCCACGGAATGAGGAGGCATCGCGAGGCCGCAGAGCCAGGAACCCTCAGACTGCTGTCCGCCGAACCCTGACCGCTGCGGCGCGGGTGTGCCCGGACTCCGCCTGACTCAGCCCTCCCCCAGCCGGGGTTCTAGGGTGTGCACGGTGTTGGTGGATTTCGGTGAAACCCAGGCCTTTCCCGCACTGGTCCCAGCTGGGCTGCTGGTTCTCGGGCAAAACTGGCTGCGCCAGCGCGGGCGTGGTGTGGGGAGAGAGCGCACGGGTCATAAACCTCCGAGGCAGAGAGGCTGCTCCGGACGCGCCTGCCGCGCCGGGATGGAGGGTCTGCGCGCGGGCTGGGCGGTTGGTCGGGCAACGCCGGAGCGGCTGGTGCAGGCGGTGCGCGTCGTGCGATGGGCCTGGGAGTGGGAGAAAGTCGAGTCTGGGTAGTCAAGGCTGGTTTTGGTCTCTCCAAGTGCTGCTGCTGCGTTGGGGAGGAAATGAACTCCAGTTTGTTGAAAGACTTTGAACTGGGTATAATGACAATGAACGCCTTAGTATCTTTGCAACTGATGATTGAGGTGTGTGTGTGTGTGTGTGTGTGTGTGTGTGTGTGTGTGTGTGTGTATGTGTGTTTAAATAACTAGATGAGAGTTTTGGAGGCAGATCTGGTCTATTGTAAGTAAAGACTTTACCATAAATAAACCCTGCCGCAGGGTCTGATGAGCTGCGCGCTGGGTCTCCTGCTCCTGGAACTGATTGCAGGGCCAGCCTGGGCCTGGGAAGACTTGACTCCCTAGTTATCACTCAGCCCCACAGACTGGCAAATGGAAGAGGTGGACTCGGTCCTGCTGGAATTCGTCTTCTGCTCCCTTTTCCCGCTGCCTTGACACCACCCCCAACCCCTCCACACTAGTCTCCAAGAGAGAGGGGGCTCCAAGCTGGGGGTGGTGGTCTGGGGTCTCCTAGGTAGCAGTGAGGATGGAAAAGGAGCTTCCTGGGGAGACCCACACCCAACTCTTCCCCACTCCCTATGGATCCTCACCCATCCTCCAATCTTTTACCATCCTGTATGGCTGACGACCCGCGCACGCAGCTCCTTTCCTCTGGAGGCAGAACCTGGTTCTTCCAGCTTTGCAAGCTAACTGTGGACGTAAATCAATGGAGTTGACTTTAAACACAAATATATTCCAATTAATAATGCTCTCTTTGCCTCCCAGAAAAGTGTTTTGAAACTGTCTCTTAAACAAGGTTTAAGAATGGCTAATGGTTATAGTTAATTTTATTTAAAAATAATTGCTATTTCCATTGTAATTGAATTTCCATTGCAGAAGTGTAAGTAAACTAAATTGTTTTACAACCCCACCACCCACAGATTAACACTTGTTGAAAAAAAAATCTCATTGCTTTCTAGAACTTTCCATATTTTAGTTCAGTGAGAGCATTGTAAATAGACTTTTCGTTAACATTGAGCCTGGTTGCTTGTCAGTATTAGCCCCTAACAATGCTAGTTAATAAATGTAATGACCACGTCTTTCATTTTTATTATTTCAAACCTACATTTAAGAGAAAAAACTTAATTAGAATATATCCAACTTTGCTATCAAAACTCATAGTTAATCTTGTGAATTGGTTTTAGAATATAAAACATACAAACAAAAAATATGAACAAAAGCTATAGCAGGGTTGATCTTGAGAACCCGCCTTATAACAGCTTATCTGTCCAGGTACAGACTAGGTGTAGAGAGAGATAGACAGACAGACAGACAGACAGACAGACAGACAAAGCACAGAGCTTCTTAGACAGGCGGATTTTTATCTCTGCCTCCTACTAACTGGGCAACCTTTAGTAAGTAACTTAACCTCTTTGAGCTCTAGTGTTTTAATCCAAAAAATAGGTTGTTTAAAGATTAAAGGCACCTACCATTAACTCAAATAATATTAACTTTTCTTCTCAAACCTTCCCTTGGTTTAAAGAAATATGTGAGGTTGGTGTTATTTTAAAAACACCCAAACCTGGACTTCTCGACTCTTAGCCCAGTATTCTTTCTGCCATGTTGTCTTCTCCATCAGAATTATCCGTCACTCATAACTTGTTATTTGAACCCAAACAATGCAATTATCTATCATTTAACAGTATTTAGCATGACCTGGCATTTCCATCTACCAGCTGTTTGTCACTCACTTCCAACTGTCTAGCCCTCTGCCCTCTGCTTCTACTGTCAGCATCTGTATTTGTCTCTGGAGCGCTCTAATCTAAGCCTGTCATCAAAGTAGATAGAGCTTTAGCTTTTATTTATTTTTATTAAGGCACAGCGATTTACAAAGTTCTTCACAGGCGAGTTTCAGACATTCAATGTTCCATGAGCAATGCCACCACTAGTGTCAACTTCTCTCTACCAGTTTCCCTCCCACCCCACAGCCTGTCTCCCTTACATGCCCATTTTTAAGTTTGGTTGTAGTTTGGATCTCAGGCTTTCAGCTTTGTTGGTTCTGTGGTTCATATATATAGATAAATACTATACTTCTACACCACCAGGGTATCTGCTCTTGCTCATTATCTTCTGTCTGCATTTGCTTACAGGTCTGCTCCCCATCCCCACCCCTACCCGTGTTACTTTTCTTTCCTGTCTTTCTCAATTCTATAATCTAGAGACTAGGTTTCCTTAGGTGTCCCCCTTTGATACTTTGATTCCCTTCTCCTGTTATTTTATAAACCACAGATTAGTGGTTTATAAGATCATCTGGTATGTGTCTTTCTTTTTCTGACTTACTTTGCTTAACATGATATCCTCCAGTTCCATCCAAGTTTCAGTGAATTGAATAATTTTATCCTTCCTTGTGGCTGTATAGTACTCCATTGTGTGTATGTACTATGCCTTCATTATCTACTCAACTGTCATTGGACAGATAGGTTGCCCTTTTTTATGTAGCCAGATACTTTGTGCTCATTCATTAAACTACTTCCCCAAAGCTAGTGAATTTAAATTTCCTATGAATTACACCTCTTTTTTCCCTACCAGTGTCTCTTATTCACCCACCTCTATCTCTTTACCATCTATTCTGTTTTATTTTCTGTGTATCTGCCACTCATTATTAATTTTCATCTCTGTAGATTCAATTAGCAGCTATTGGTAAATTTCTATATCTGCTGGCGGTTATCTATAATCTCACAAGCTCTGACTTTGACTTATTTGGGGGCCTCTAACATGTGCCTGTAAGATTAGATGAAGTGGACTCTGGGTATCTCTCCAGCCCAGAGTTTCTGGCTTACATATATTCTACGTCTCTTTGTTGCTACATAATCCCCTGTAAGTGCTCAGAACTCACAGCATATCTCCCACACAACATAATATGCACGGGCCTTTGCTGTTAATTGCCTGCCATTTCCAAATGCCAATCTGCAAACCAGTTGCATGCAAAGAAATTTTACAGCAGAGATTCCTGGACCCCACTCAGAACTCTCTTAGGAGTTCCAGGATAGGACCCAGGAATAGTTTTAAAAACCGTGATTTTGATTAACAACAGTCCAATTCAGACCTGGGAGGCCTTTTTATTTCTTTCTGTACCCTAGGGACCTGACTCAGTGGCCAGCTGTAAATACATATATATATATACACACATATATATATGCATATATAAACAAGTATTGAAAGAATGGAAAAATTTCTCTTGCTTGCATACATATGCATAGGTTAACTTTATCAGTCATTCCCCTTGCTCTCAGCTCCCTCTTTGTCTTCATACTTGCTCTTGCCCTTTCACAGTTTATCTAGAGGATGGGTTTTATCCACCAGACCATGGGAAAGTTAAGCAGATCAGCGAGAGGATCTTCATCCAGAATTTGGGAATCTATGCCGGCCCAGTGCTCAAGCATGGCATGCTGGGAAGTGGGGCAGCCCAAGTGGCTTTGTTGGGGTGGGGGCAACATATTGGGGGTGACAGTGGTTGGTCCAAGAGGTAGAGGGAGCAGCCCTGGGAAAGGGCTTGTTTTCCCTCTGCCTCTAGTTACTTGCCTTTTACTGCCATACTAAAACCCTAGAGGTCAGCCTGGAAGATGCCCATCTGGTCTTCAAACCTGTTGACTGGCAGGGGCAGAACCAGGCCTGGGTAAGATCAGAACTATGAATGTGTATGGTGGGTGTGTGGAATATGTGTGTGCCATCGAGGCAGGCCATTGATTGTGATGGTGCTATCACGTGCCCACATAGATGCCACAGGCATCCGGGTGACATGGAGTGAGTCTGACCTGCATGCTTCTGTGCATGTGTGGTGGTGGGGAAGGGGGGCATATTCGGTTTTGGGGAATCAGAGGAAGCATTTGGTTTCTCTGAGCTGACTGATTGGTCAGTGTTTCTTGCTGCCTCTCCTGCCCTGAACAGTTCAGTGGTGGTTCTTGGTCTCCTCTGGCTGTGATTTTAGCTGAGCTGTGAACACAAAGGACACAGAAATAGTGCCGTTGGCCTTGGAAGTGCCTCATTTAATGGTGGGTAAAAGGCAAAATGTGCCCTTAAGGGACATGTGTAAAAGCAGTGATTAGAGACCCTTAAGGTCAGAGCAGTGGCTGAAGTCACACCAGATCTTTGTGTAGGGATGTTTAGGATCCCAGGTTGGTGTGAAGGAACCAGCCTAGAGTTGGTTTGAGGTGGTCAAAATAAGATAAAGTAGGAACCATCAAGTCTGGCTGCTAACATGGGACCCCAAAGTGAAGGGGCAATTTTAGACACAGGAGTGTGTGGTTACCTGCCTTTGGTTAAGGAAACTTCTAGAAGCTCTTGTCTGCTCTGCCTTAGGGCACATTTGGGAGGTGAATGAGTAGGAGATATCCAAGTGAGTAGCATCTCAAGAAGAGACCAGAGAACTTTTTTCTTAGTTTGGTGTGTTCGGAGTTAGACTCATCTCTTCTTGAAGTCTTGGTTGTTCTTCTGGAGCTGCATCCCTGACATTCTATGAGTCCAGGGTGAGCAGGAAGGAAGGGAAGAGAAATCAGGAGCGATATGCCGAGGACAGGGTCCGGAGGAGGCAGGAGGATCCAGTGATGTTTCCCTGAAACTGAGGATGGTTTGAGGCTGGTCTCAACTCTCAGCCTGGTCTGAGAGGAAGCAACCAGAAGGATTGGGAAAGTTAGTATCACAATTAATGGGGGGGGTAGAAGTGACCTCACTTTGGTGGGATGAGCATTGAACTTGGCATGGCATTGGGCTTGAGTGGAAGGAGCCACTCATGTGATCAAATGAGATAAAATGGATCTCCAAGGAGAGGACCAGAAGGAATGGAAGGAGAACTGCCAAAGGGTAGCTGGATTGATGTCTCCAAGCACATTCTATCACTAGAAATTTCTGTGTGTCTGAGGATGACATGGGGAGATTTAAAGTGGAAGAGATAGCAGTGGGACATGAGTCACTACTTCGTGTATCACAGCTGACAATACAAGAATATAAGGATATTTGAACTTTTGAGGAAAGGACAAGGATTCTCCTGAACATGCGGGCGCCTGAAGCCATAGCTCCTTGAATTTTGGATGGGCTCTGACTGAGGAGTGGCAGAAAAGAAGATTAAAAAACATGACTCCTCCAGAGCAGCAGATCAGGCAAAGGCAAAATCTGAAACATTGGCTGGAGCTAGAGCTTCCTTGTTTTTGTTGTTTGTTTTGTTTTGGGGCCACATCCTGTGGTGCTCAGGGGTTATTCCTGACTCTGCACTCAGGGATCACTCCTAGCAGGCTTGGGGGACCACATGTGTTGCCCGAGATCAAACCTGGATCAGTTGCGTGCAAGGCAGATGCCCTATTCTCTATACTATCACTTTGGCCCCTGGAGCTGCCTTGTTTGTTAGTGCTTTTGTCTGTCACTCCGGCATCAGCACAAGCATCTTGATGGGTGCTCTAATGGACTGGTGCATTCTTACATCTATTCGTACATCTGTTCATTCAGCAGTTTCACCTTCATCATCTTGCTGACCCTTGTCCCCTCCAACAATGCTTATCCCTCCCTCAGCTTCCCCTAAGAAGTGCTTAATTCACCTCATAACATGAAGAATTAAGAAGTTACCCTGTTGGACCATGGAGATAATATAGGGGGTAAGGCACTCGCCTAGCATGCAGCCAACCCAGTTTGATCTTTAGCACTACATTTGGTCTTCTGAGCACTGCCAGGAGTAGACCCTGAGTAGTCATGAGTCTTCCCTAGGTGTGGTTCAAACTATCCTGCCCTCAATAACCGACTCTCTGTATAAATGTTTGCTGAACTGAGTCAAGGAAAGAATTCCATTTCTCTAGCAGTGTGCACTTTCCAGAACCCCTTTATAATTATATGTCAATCTTCCATCCTTGAAATTAGTATCTGTTTTCCGGGTCTGACTTGGACACCCCTTACCTAGAGCTTTGGGGTAGGTCACCTCTCCTCTGGCCGACTGGTGGATCCTGGCTACCTGAACTCTGCCCACTGGGTCTCAAAAGCCAAATAACACACCGGTTAGCTTCTTAGGGTTCCCATAATCTGGACAGAAGACTGAGGTTCTAACAAAGAAATTAATGCACTAGGCTGAAGTGAGGAAGGTCATGGTTCCTGAGACAGAACAAAAAAAATATTCGAAGGAAGCTGAAACATCCAGGCAGTGTTCTGAAGGCTAAGTAAGCATATTCCAAGCCAAAGTGGAGGATCTTGTTTTCTGTTTTGTATTTTGTTTTGTTTTGGGGCCACACCTGGCAATATGCAGGGCCGACTCCTGGCTCTGAATTCCAGAATCTCTGCTGGTGGTGCTTAGGGGACCATATGGGATGCCAGGGATTGAACCCGGGTTGCTGCGTGCAAGGCAAATGCCCTTCCCTCTGTACTATCACTCCAGCTCCCAGGTGGAAGATCTTGAAAGGATCAGGGTTATCTGAAAAAACCAAAGGATGTTTAGGAAGGTGGGGACTTGGGAAACTGCAAAGAAACTCCCCTCAAACCCAGAGGAAGCAGAGATGGGTGAAGAGTTCCTCTACTCAATAATCCCGGGGATGAATTAGGGGGGATAGAGAGGAGCTATGTGTGGGTGCTGGGTAGGGCGCAGAAGAGGCACAGGCTCCTTCTGAGTCAGCATCCATGCCACATGGTCTGGTTCCTTCCTAGACCTTCTGTCCTCTTCTTCAGCTGTGGGTTATGACCCCTTCTGGGGCTTGCCTCATAAAATATGGGGGACACTAGGCAATAGTGAAAGGTTTGTGAATGTGCAAACACCCAAACCGAATGCAACACCAATTGCATCATGAACTCCAGGTGTTTCTGGCAGTTCCTACCCAAGTTGCATTTCTGGGGTGAGGAAAAGGGGTACACTAGAGTTGCTGGCTGGGTTAGAGGGGCCATGAGGTTCCCTATTCTTTATGAGAAGAGAATAGTTCTTAGTCACCATTACTGGTCAGGCATTAAGGACAATCCCAAGATGTGAAAGCAGAAAGATAAGCCGCCCCTTCTTTGAGTACATTTCCTTCTAGTCTTTCCCCTCCATGTGTAGATTCTGTTTTTCCATGGTTGTGATCACACTGTGCCCAAACTGTGCATCTTGCCTTTTTCCCACTGATATTACTAAGTCACCAGCATCCCCATGTTATTAGTCTTTGTAAACAGCATCTGGACGCTCAGCCCAAGGCTGTTCTCCGGAAGATAGCCAGGCTGCCGAGGGAGAGGGTGGACGGCCCTGTTTCCAGAGCGCTTCCCTTGACCCTGCTGGTTTTCAGGGAGAGCGTCCCTAGATCCACGTTTCATGGGGAGCTTCCAGGCACCTGCCCCTGGCCTGAGGACCTAGCCAGGACCTAGCCCGTGCCTGGCGTTCCAACTCGGCAGTGTCCTTCCTTCAGGCTGGGGACTAGTCAAGAAGAACAGGCAGCACACCCAGGACTGGAGGCGAGTGACTGTTGCTTACCTTGGAAGAAGATTTGGGAGCAGGGGGTGGAAGATGCAGAGAGGAACCCTCCCGAGCGCCAGCCCCGTTGCCCCATCACCAGGCTGCCCATCACGCCCACAGCCCGCCCCTGGGTGCTCAGGAAGGCTGCCCCAGCCCGTATCCAGCCCTGAGTCACGCACATGCCTTGCGCAGGAGGCCGGGTGAGCTCACCCGCCTACCGGCTGGTGCACATACAGCGGGCTCCGGGGTTGGGGGCTGGAGCCAGGCTGGCTGCCAAACTGTTGTGCTGAGAGGCACCTGGGGCACCTCGCAGCCCAAGCCCAAGGAAAGGGGCATGAATCCAGGTGTCACTCCAGCTGAGACGGGTCCTGCAGGCAGGGGGCTTCAGGGGAAGGCCACCCTCTCAGCCAGCCACGGAGGCCAGGCCCCTGGCTTCTGGCTTCTGAGCACCGCCCTCCCCAGCAGGTTTCTGGCGCTAAAGCCCAGGAGGTTCCCTGGGGCACTGCCAGCACCCCCAGGAAGCATCTCTGCTGTGGATGAAGGAGAGAAGCTTGGCGACCTGAGTGCAGGAGGCACTTGGTGCTGGCTCAGTACCGGGCCCACCCACGCCCTGAGGCTGGTCTGGTGGGACCTGGGCGTGGGGGGCTTCAGGAGGAGTGGGAGTTGCTGAGTCTCTGGGAGTCCTCCCAGAGGCTTCCCAGGGCTGGGGAGCAGGGAGAAGGGAGAGATGAGTCAAGGTGGGCGGGAGGCTTCCCCCAATTCTGGTCACCCCCTCCTCACAAGGGATGGCTAGTGGGTTTCTTTCAATCCTCCCCTACCATTCTCTCCTTTTCTGACCCAGGAGTGGGGAGTTTCAGTATTCAGGGGCTGGAGCAATAACGCAGCGGGTAAGGCATTTGCCTTGCACGCGGCCAACCTGGGTTCGATTCCCAGCATCCCATATGGTCCCCTGAGCACCACCAGGAGTAATTCCTGAGTGCAGAACCAGGAGTAACCCCTGTGCATCGTCGGGTGTGACCCAAAAAGAAAAAAAAAAAAAGAAAAGTTCACTGCTGCTGCCTATGCTTTTTCCTGCCATTGCTCCTGTGGCCTGGCCACATCCGAAAGAGCTGCAGAGCCTGGTGCTGAGGGGCAGGAAGTCCAGAGCACAGACACCCCAGTGCCAGGGAAGTAGGAGGCACAGGCCCACGCCCCAGGGGGTGGATTTCAGACTGTCCTGAGGAGCTGAAACTCAAGACCTCCCCATCTTGGATGTGACGAGGAAGAGAATGGTCCTCGAGAGCCTGAGAAGGCATCCCCTGGGGAAACTGCCCAGCTGGGGGGCTCTGAGGCAGAGGCAGGAGCAGAGAGTCGGGCAGTGCTCTGCGCCCTGTGTGGACGCCACCTCCAGCCCAGGGCGCCACGGCCCCTGGCCCCTCTGTCTTGGCCTCCGAAATCCATCCGGCCCAAGCTGTGGCTCTTCCTCCTCCTCCCATTCATACTTCACATCAACCTAGGAGGAGCCTTTTTTTTTTTTTGCCTCTTTTCAAGAAGCCACCAGAGACCATATCTGGGGGCTCCCCCACTGCTCCTGGGCGGGGCTAGGGCCTCCCGATGTTTCTCACCTGTGCCCTCCCTCCCCGGACCAGGTGAAGGTGTGGTTCCAGAACCGGAGGACCAAGTACAAGCGGCAGAAGCTGGAGGAGGAGGGCCCCGAGTCTGAGCAGAAGAAGAAGGGTTCCCACCACATCAACCGGTGGCGCATCGCCACCAAGCAGGCCAACGGCGAGGACATCGATGTCACCTCCAATGACTAGGGTGGGCAGCCGCGACCCCGTGAGGGCAGAGAGCTGTGCGCTGCTGGCCAGGCCCTCGGGTGGGCCTGGCTAGACTCTGGCCACTCCCCGGCCGGGCTGAGGGGAGACCTCGAGTCACGGCCCCCATGGGCATGGAGCCAGGGGCCGTCACCGACAGAGGGACAAGACACGGGCTGGCTGAGCCCTGGGACCGCACGACCTCCTGAGAGAGGTGCCTGCCTGGCAGGCCGCCGGCCACTGCAGCCGCTCTTTCCTGAGCCCCTTTTTTTGGTTTCGATGCGTTTCTGTTTTAATTTATTTTCCAGGCGCCCACTGTAGTTCCTAGTGATCCCCTGTGTCTCCCTTCCCTATGGGAATAATAAAAGTCTCTCTCGTAATGGCCTGGCATCCAGCTGCAGCCCCAGAACTGGGGACCCAGCCTAAGAGCCTGGTGGGGAGCTGTGGGGGGTCCCTGGAGACTCTCTCTATTAGCTCCTGTTCTTTGTTTGGGTTCTGCTCAGGCTTTTCCACACTTATTGAGGTGTGTGTGTGTGTGTGTGTGTGTGTGTGTGTGTGTGTGTGTATGTGTGTGTATGAACATATGTACGTGCTTGCGGGCTTCTCCAGGCTTCAGGACCCCCCAGTGGAAGAGAAGCCGAAGAGGGAAGAGAGGGACTGGGGATGGGGCGCCCCGTTTCACAGAGGCTGGTGTTCCGGGCCCAGCCCTGGCACCCTCACACAGGTCCTTGTCTTCGAGCTTCAGAAATGAGCTTGAGGCTGGGCCTGTGACTGCTTCCCACAGACTCAGAAGCTTCCAGTCTAGAGGGAGCCCCAGGCCCAGCCTGACCAGCTCATTGGCTCTTGCTGCCCTTCTGGCTGTCCCTGGATTCTTCCTTCTAACCACACAGAAAATTTTCCTTCATCCTAAAAAAGTGAAAGCTACATTCCTAACACTTAACTTTCCCTCCCCACACCCTTTCTGTATCCCTCAATTTCCCCACTCATGTGCTCCCAACGCTCACCTGCTGAGGCTGAGGACAGTCACCAACCACAGTGACCACGAAGCAACCACAGTGACCACGAACGAATCACTGACCACAAATCAACCACAGTGTCTATGAACCAACTACTGGCCCTGACCCAGTCATTGACCACAAACCCACCACAGTGACCACAATCCAACTAGTGACCATAACCCCCTATGGTCCAATTCAACCTGTTCCCTCTGGGTTCCTCAGCACAGCATCTCCTTGCCTTCTCCTCCTTGACTCCCTATCTTTATTCTGGTACCCAGAACACAGACCCCTCCTGCGTCTCTGAGCTCTGCCCGCTCCCCATGCCTTGCAGCCTTGTGTACCCGGGGCTGAGCTTTGAGCCTCCTACTCTTCATGTGCCCTCTGCCTGGGCCTTCACTTCCATGTTCTGGGGCTGGACTTGGCTCCCTTGGGCCTCCTCTCCAGCTGACCTCTGCTGAGCTGCCCTCCCGGTGCCCTCCACGCCCCTCAGCCTCTTCCTAGGCTGACTCATCTTCCCACCAAGAAAGCAGCCAAACCCCCTTCTCCCTTTGGAACCCATTTTGGTTCCAGGTAGCATGGGATCTGAGTGAGTGTCGAGGTGGTGCCTCCCTGTGTCAGCACCGATGCACGAATTCTCTTCCTCCAGCCCACAGAAGGCTGCGTCACCCCCTTACAATGCCCCCACTTATTCCCCAGCCTTGGCCTCCCCTCTGTACCTCCCTGGTCCTGGGGGAGCGGTGTCATTCCCCTGCTCTGTGCCTTCACGTATGCTCTTTCTGGTGCCTGAAATGTCACCGGGCTGAATGGAGGGTGAAGTCTCCAGAGGGAGATCAAGAAGGACCCAGTCTTGTGGCCACACAGGGGGCTCACCCAGAGAGACCCTGAGGGCTGGGACTGTCCGCTGCTCACGTGGGCCCCGTCAGTGCTAGAAACCAGAGGGCCTTGTCTCTCCCAGGGCTCTAGCCTCTCAGAGACCCAGCCCCCCAACCAGCTAGGAATTCTGTCTTTCACATTTGAGCAGCACACCCCTCTCCCCGAGTTAACCCCGCTGGGCCAGTGGTACAAGCTTTGGGGAACGTATGGGGTAAGAGGGGAGAAGAGGAAGCATCTGACTGTGGGGGGGGGCAGAGGATGGGGGTGGGTGGGTGGGGGGAGCTCTTCCTCAAGTTTCGCTCTGAGGGTGGGGGAAGGGATGCAGGGAGATCACAGCAGAGCACACCCTGTCATCCGGAGAAAGGTCTGGAAAGGACCCAAGGAAACCTGCCAATCTCCCGAGGCCAGGCCTGCGCAGGGCGGGGCGGGAGTCCCCGCTTCCCTCCCATCCAGCCCCGTGTTGTGCCTCTCCCTGCAGACGGTAAATATTGGTGTTGTGACTTCATTAATAAAGGCTTCTGTGAGCCTGAAAAACATGGAATCAGGATGAACTATTTTCTGAGCTGCGGGCTTGCCAGGTTTGCTAATTTGGGAGTTTTTGGGCCCTCTCCAGGGAACAAACCAAAGAGTCTCTCGAAGAGACACAGATGCAGCCGGGAAGGGGAAGAGAAGCCGAAGAAGGATGCTCCCTTCCCTCCCCTCCCCCGCTGCTCCTCCCCCCAAGAGGCTGGGGTGAGGGTCTCAGGATGGGCCCTGAGGGTCCTAGGAACTGCTGGGACCCAACCCGGCGGCTCATTTCCCATCACAGCCTGATCCCCGCCCCCCAGGACCTGCAGAGTCAGAGGGGCTGGAGCATCACTGAGCATCTCTGAGAACCCCACATAGCACCTGGCTCGGTGGTTCTTGACCCTGCTGGCCTGAGCCCCAGCCCCAGGAACAATCTTCTCGCATCCTCTAACCCTTGGAGCGGGCAGGGTGCTTGTGTCCTGGCCTCTGTCCGCAGCCTGGCTCGGGTGCTCAGCGTTTCTATGCTTGGTTGACACCACCTTCTCCTCACAGGTGCCGTGGTGGCTTCCCAGGGGGGCCTCGCCAGGCCCTCGCCAAGTGAGCTGGGCTCCGGCCCAGGAGGCAGCCAGCTCTGGGGCCCGCAGGCCTCTGCTGGAACCCCTACTCCAGGGTAGCCGGAGCAGGGGGGGAGGAGGAGGCCAGCAGGCTGAGCGGTGCGGGCCCAGCCAGCTTTCCTGTCAGACGGGCGCTGCCAATGCCGAGCCAGACATCGGGAACAGGTTTAACCAATTACCCGGGCGCCCCATCTGCTGTCTGGGGTGTGTGAGAGGGTGAGTGCATGTGAGGGTGTCTGGGAGTGTCTAAGAGGGCTGTGGGCGTGTGTGCGTGGCGGGTGTCACTGTGTGGGTGTGCGGTGGTGCGTGTGGGCCCGGGTGTGGCTCCGTATCCCAACACAGCCCTTCATTTGTCAAAGGCCACGGCTCCCAGTTGTGTGGCCTTCCTGCCCCCCACACCTGGGGTCTCCTTGGATGAGCCGCCCTCCCGGCACCCCACCCTCCTGTTCCCCGGCACCACCTGCTCTCTGAGCTTATCAGTGCCCAGAATTGCGCCTTCTCGAAAATCTCACATTCAGATGTGCTTTCGTATGGACCGCTCCCTCTTCCAACTCGCTCACTTACTTTCCCGCACATCCCTGGCCCCTGTTTTCTTCCCCCACCCCTGGTCCCGTGTCCTACTGTTCTTGAGTAGCTTGACTGCCTGGCAAAATCGCAGGCGAACCTGAACCCCAGCTCGTTTCCCGTCTGTCCTTGCGGCTGAGCGCCTGTGGACGCCGGGCACATGTGCTGGTTGGCGGAAGAGATGGAGAATGGGGGGGGGCAGGGAAGGGGAGCTGAGGGAAGCCAGCCTCCCCCTCACCCACCCATCCCCATGGCCTGCTTCCACCCGGGCTCTGCTGCCTCTACTACTGCAACCCTCTGGGTTCTCCAGGCCCACTGAGGAAGCTTGCTCCTGCGTGGATCTTCCTCTCTCCTGCCTTTACTACAGTCTCCATGACTGCTCCTTCGAGTCCCATCATTCCCAAGAGAGTCCCTTCTAAAGGGGGAAGCCCTGTGCCCTGCTACGGCCATTGTCCCAACTCGCCATCAAACTTCTTTCCTTTCTTTGTCTTTCTCTCTGATGGAACCACAGGATCAAATGCAGGGGTTCCCATGTATAAGGCACACAAGTCCTCTAGGGCTAAAGCACCCTTCCCGGCCCAGAACCAGATTTCTGTGAGAAATTCAGTTATCTCCACTGGCCATCGGTAAGCATCTACTGACATAGCCTATGGCGCGCTGGCCTTTATGGGGATCTCTGAGACTTCACTGAGACCATCCTCTCGAGTCTCTCTAAGGGATTCATTTTGGTCTTTCTTCATCTCCCTTCACCAATGAGCCACTCCTAAGTCCCAGGACAGCCCTTCCCGTTTGAAGCACTCTCCTCGCCCCGCCTCTTCTCATCTTCCTCTTGCCTCTTTATCCATTTCCTAGGGTTGCCATGACATATAACACAGTCCCCTTGGTCCCGGAGGCTGAAGCCCCAATGTCAGCCTCTGTCCTCGGCTCACAGATGACCGATTCACATTCATGGGCTTCTCTCTCTGTGTATCTGTGTCCAAACTTCTTTTTTTTTTTTGTGGGGGTGGGGGGAGGCAAGGGGCAGCGTGTGGACCACATCCTGTGGTACACAGAGACTACACCTAGCTCTGCTCAGGAGTGGCCCTTAGCGGGACCTGGGTCAACTGCATGCAAGGCAAGTGCCTCCACCTCTGTCCTTTCTTTTTTGTGCCCCGCCCAAGCCTCTTCTTGTGAGGACCTCACCAATCACAGTGGACTGGGACCCAACCTGATGAGCTCACTGACCTTAGTCACCTCTCCAAAGTTCCCGTGTCAAGTCACGTGCTGAAGTACTGGAGGTTATGACTTCAGCATATCAATTTGTCTTATTTTGTTTGGGGGGCCAACCTGGCAGTGTGCAGAGCTGACCCCTGGCTGTGTGCCTAGGGACCACTCCTGGTAGGGCTCAGGGGATCATATGGGCTGCCAAGGACAGAACCCGGGTGGATGGGAACAGAACCCAGGTGGATGGGATGTAAGGCAGATGCCCTACCCGCTGCTATCTTCCTGACCTCATAGCGTAGAAACTGGGGGCACTATGACTTGGGTGAAAGCACTTCTTTTTTTCTTTCTGGGTCACTCCTGGTGATGCACAGGGTTACTCCTGGCTCATGCACTCAGAAATTACTCCTGGCGGTGCTCGGGGGACCATATGGGATGCTGGGAATCGAACCGGGGTCAGCCGCATGCAAGGCAAACACCCTTATCCGCTGTGCTATCACTCCAGCCCTGAAAACACTTCTCTTGTGGCTGGGGCTCCTTAGTGACCTCCTGTCTCTCTGCCAGCTCTCTGCAGCAGGGGGTCCCCATCTCCCCGCCGACATCTCTGGGTGATTGCTCCTTCCAAGGTCAGGGGAGCTCGATGGCTGGCCACAGGCCCCTTACACCTCCAAGGATCCCTGCTCCCCCCCCCCGAGTTCACACCCACTGGCTCTTGTCATCTTGGCTTGGTTCTCTCATAGGAACCTCTAAAAGCTGGAGGCATAGGAGGCACCCCCCCTGCCCCCCGCCCGCCTGCAGGCCCTTAGTTGAACTCCTCCTTTGTTTAGAGCCACTACTGTGTCCTCCTGGCCCATGCCAAGAAGCTCAGGGCCACGCAGGATTCCTCCCAGGCACAGTCACCCCCAGGAGCTGAGCAGGCCTTGAATATCTTGACTTCATCCCCAGCTTCCCTGGGCTTGTGCTCTCCACAGCATCTCAGCCCGTTTCTCCCTGAGTTTGCCCGTGTGCACACCCGGATGAACCCGTGTCCCCGTGAAGAGCCCACAGCAGTCCCAGGCTGTCTCTGGTCTCCCTGGTGCCTGGTTCCCTGCGTCCCAGCAGCCCTAAGCTTCTTCACTCACCTGCACCCTCACCCGTGAAGAGGAGCACTTGGTGCCCCCTTGTCCCTTCCTTCCTCTGTGAATTTGCACTGGGTCTTCAAGGTGGGGTTCCGGTGCTCCTGCCTGTCCAGCCCTTTCCTCTTCTCTGCTCTGTGTCTGTAGGGAAGGACTCCTCTTCCCTCCTTCCCCCCCTCTTTCTTCTCCACCCCACCAGTGCCCGGGAAGGTGGGGAGGGCACCCCCGATTCCCGATGTGGTTGAGGTGTCCTTGTTGAGAACGAGCCAGGCTCTGAGCTTGGGCAAACCTGTCTTGGCGCAAGAGCACGGCCTGTGAGAAACCCAAGGGGGCTGCAGGGCAGAGGGGCCAGAAGGAGACTTCACTCTTACACAGCAGCATGGCTAAGCATGCTCTCTTTGGGGGGGGGGGGGGCGCTCCCGTCTTCCCTTCTGAGAATGAGGCCAACTCCACTAGGCTTTGGGAGAGGGTCCCATCCCTGCCCACTCCTCACTCTCTAACTCTCCTAAGCAGGAGGGAGGAGGGAAGCCTTGGGGGCTGACAGGCTGGAGGGCTGGGAGTGGGGGGGCAGCATTCCTGGAGTGTCAATAATCCTGGGCTGGGCAGGAGCTGAATCCCCCCCCCCCCCCCCCAGCTAAAAACAACAAACAACTCCCAGGATGGATTTGTGCCTGTCCTGGGAGTCAAGGATTTCCGCTCACCCGGCTAGGGGGCTAGGGGGCGGGGGGGGGGGGGGGGCTGTGGTTGAGGGACTCTTATCAGAGACATTCCCTAGCGAGCAAGAGCCCTGGACCCCGGAGGCATCACTTGGAGAACAGCCCCTACCTCCTCCCCTCCTCCACCCGCTGCCTGGGTCCCCACTCCAAAGAGGTACAGCGCCCAGAGGAGGGGAGGCAGAGCCCCCAGCACCCTGACACGGGGGAGGCCAGAGAGGAGGGTCAGACTATCCCCAAACTCAGCGCCCCAGGGCCATCTCTGTTCAGCCAGCAGTGTGGCTGTCGCCATGGCCGACTTGTTTGGTTTTGTGACCATCCCTGGCAGTGCTCCTGGGCTGCTCCCAGCTTGGTGCCGGTGGGTGGGAGTGAGGGGGCAGGTGGTTCTAGGGAACAAACCTGGGTCTCCTGCATGCAAAGCAATGCTCCTGCCCTCTGAGCTCTCTCCTGCCCCATTGCTGACATTTGATATCTCAGGCGGTATAGGCACTGCCAGATCAGGCCCCGTCCCTGGAAGCACAGTAGACATGGGGTGAGGGAGTGCAGGAGTCAGGAAGGTCCAGGTTGGGCTCCATGTAGAGTGGAGAATAGTCCAACCTCACCCAACTGACAGCTTCTCTCGGTGAGGTGCCCCTAGCCTGGGAGGCTCCTGTTGAGAAGTGGAAGATGTTGGAGAGTCCTGGAGAAGGGGGCAGCTTTTAGGTGGGAAACTCCAGAGGGCTGCCTGGAGGAGGAGGAACTAAAAAGATGCACAGAGGCAGGGCTGAGGCCCAGTGGAGGGGCAAGGCAGAGGCCCGAGCCTCACGGCTGGTGGGACATATGCTGCACTCACCAGGTGCCCCTTCACCTGGACAGGCCTTTCCTCCTCCAGAACCCAGGATGCCACCAATGCCCTCCACCCCCACCCCTTCCTGTTTCCAGTCTCCTGAGAGAGAAGCTACCAGACTTCCTTCTCTCTTCATGTTGCTCACAGTGGGGGCCATAAACTCTCAGCAGCTGCTTTGTAAAGATAAGGGTTCTGACTAGGTCATACACAGCCGTGCTCAGGCATCACCCCTGGCAGTGCTCTGGGGACTGTACGTGGTTACCAGGGATTTGAACTGGGATCAGGCACAGTCACACCCAGTGGTGCTCAGGTTTACCCCTGGCTCTGTGCTCAGAGGTCCCTCCTGGTGGTGCTCCGGGGACCATCTGAGGCGCCTGGGATGGGAGCTGAGTCCGCTGTGTGCAAGGCGAATGTGCCTGCTGCAGTCTCTCCAGCCCTGAGAGGGTTTGCAGTCTCCTTTCATCCCCTCAGCCCAACTTTCTTCCCTCACAGGCTCTTCTTTCCTTTCCCTCAGAGCCTCTCTGAGCCGGGCCCGTGGGTTTTCCTCAGGGGTCTTCCATGAAACCCTTGGTCAGACCCCTGGGCTTGGACACCCCACCCACCCCCAAGTCTCTGCACCGCCACCACCACAATTCACAAAGCCACATCTTGGTGCTGTAATATCCGTCATTTATTACCCACAGTGCATTAGTATTACGTAAATCACAGAGATGGAGACTTTTCTGAGAAGGTTAAACAGACACCGTGAAGCCCTGTGGGGTGGAGGCCCCGGCCGGACAAGCCCCTTCCTTCTCCCCATGGGCCCTTGCCCACTTTTCTTTGTGGTCCCCGCCTGTCTCCCCCGTGGAGGCCCCGGCAGGAAGACAAGGCAGCTCAATCGCAAGTGGGCTCGGGCCTGGGTGCCCTCGTGGACTGTGGCTGTTGGTCTCGACTCTCACTCACATTGTTCTCTGAAAATGGGGGGCATCTCTGAGCCTGATTGGGGGGTGGGGGGTATCCATAACCCTGCCAGGCCAGCCCCTGTGTTCTGTCCCAGCCAGGCGGGCGCCCCCAGCGGTGGGTTCAGGAGGGCCTCTGCAGCCGTGGACTCCTGACTTCTGCAGAGCTGGATGGAGTTTCTCCTCGGTCGTTGCCCCTGGCTCGCCCTGAACCCTGGACCGGAAGTGTCCTCTGTCCCTCTGAGCTCACCTGTGTCCAACAGGAACACGAGCTGCCGAGTGCCCAGGGTTGGGATGGACACAGAGACCCTTCCCCACCTCGGCCAGGCCTCTCTAGGGTGGGGAATGGGGGGGCCTGGGGTCAGCAGTTTTGGTCCCAAAGTAAAGTGCACAAGGATGTGTCCCTAGGAAAGGCGGAGCAGGGTGGACTCAAAGTGGCGGGGACCCAGCCCCCCCCTCACCGGCCTTCCCCGGAGAACTCCACCAGCTCAGCCCTGCTCACAGATAGCGGAAGGAGCTCCCCAAGCCCCTCCCCGGCTCTCTGACCCATCTTCTCCCCTTCTGGAGGGGGCCGGGGGCCCTCAGGGAAGCACCCTGGGGAGCTCACGGGGGGGGGGGGGGGTCGGGGATTACAATGCTGGGAGGTGAGGGTTGCAGGGGCTCCAGAGAAGCATGGGGAGGGTCCCCAGCACACAAGCACTCCTTCGCTGAGGGGTGGTCTGGGAAGAGGGGCCGGAAGGGAAGCCCCGCTGTGAGACGGGTGCTCCTCTCGGGCTGGGTTTGAAGCAAGGTGCTCTCAGGCCTGTGCTTCTCCTCTGCCGGGTCCTGCAGGTTGGGGGCCTCCCTGCTCATCCCCCACCTCGGCCCTGCTCCCCTCTGCAGTCTCTCCTCTCCCTGGGCTTGTGAAGGGGAGGAAGTGTGAAGTCGGCAGCAAGGGACAGGGTAGGCTGCCGGTGACATGCAGGGGGCCCCCACATTCAGGCCCAGGGCCTCCTCCTCCTTCTCCTCCTCCTCCTCCTCCTCCCAAACCGCCCAAGACTGGCCTTGGCCTCATGCTGCCGTGCTGTGGGGTCACACAGAAGGACTCAGTTCCAGGCTGTCAGGCCAGCTCTGGCCCCTCCTGTTCCCAGTCTACCTCCCTCGGGATGACCAGCATCGAGCAGGACAGACGGAGGAAGAGCCCACCCAGAGGGAGCCCCATGGTCCAGCCCCCAGGTTCTGGGCACAGATCCACGTGTCCCGGGTCACACAGTCTGTCAGTGGAGCTGGGCAGTGCCTCTGGGCCTGGGGCCTCAGCCCAGGGCTGTGCACTCAGGAGGCTGTGGGATGGGGGGGTGCTCAAAGGTCGTTATCCTGCAGAAGATGGAGTCCACCATTCTCCGCAAACATAATTTCTTCTTGGGGGTTCCTGCCTGGAGTTCGGGTCCTCCTCCGGGGGCCTCCCTGGACCAGGACGCTGTGCAGGGTGCACCCAGGCCCGTGTGAGACTCTGCTTCGTGGGGCATGGATGGAGGCCGGACGTTCTCAGAGCCAGCTGCCCACAGGATCTTCTAGAGGCCTCGAGAGCGCCGATTCCCAGGGCCAGCTCCAAAGAACTTATTCATGGCTGGTTCATCCTGTGAAGCAGCAACCATCCCCCACCCCAGCCCTGCCCCACCCAGCCCGAGAGGCCTCCCAGGGGACATCGGCACTCAGCGTGGCCACCACACCAACCAGCCACCTGCCACATCGGGGCAGCCGCAGCCAAAGCTCAGACGTGCTTCTGATACAAAAATAAAAATAAAAAAAGGAACCAAAAGTATAAAAGGATCCTAACTCTACCCTGTGGGCACTCGACAGGCTTTCAGCTTCCCCAAGGGATTGTGCTGAGGAGAGGTCCGACCACCCCAGGTAAGGCCCAGAAATGCACTTGATTATTACGCTTTGTCTAGGAAACACGTCAGCATTCCTCTCCTCTATGTTGTTAACTTGTGAATAGATTAGTCTCCCTACCCCTGCAGTCAGTGTTCCCCTGGAGGGGGGGTGGGGGTGGGGGGTGCTGTCGGGGTCCACTCCCCACTCCCCGTGGGTCAGCCCAGGAGACTCCCTGCCTGGCCCCCGCTTCGTCTCCGGGCCGCCGCCGCCACTCACAGCCCCTTGTTGTACACCACGGTCCTGCTGCTCGTGGCCCGGGCAATCTCAGGCTCTAACTGGGAGGTTTCGATCTGAGGAGAGAGGGGGAGGGGGGGACAGGAAAGGTGAGTCGTGGCAGGGACCATCCTCCTGCCCACAGCCTGCCCGCCCCTCTGCCCGCCTGCGGACACCCTCCCTCCACGGGGCTGGGGTCTTCTCTCGCAGCCTGTCCACGTGGGTGGTGCCCCCACCTGCTGTGGCTTCCGAGTTCTTGTGTCTCCTTTTCCTCAACAGGGACTTTGTCTACACCCTAGCTGGCCACTGCTCAGAACTTCTCCAGCTGGACTTCTTCGACCCACACCCTGTGATCAGGGACTCCAGAGTCTCAGGTCCCCTCCTTCCCTCACCCCACCCCCTCTCGCCCCAGCCGTGCTCAGAGCTTGGGAACCCCAAGTTTGGTCTCCACCTCTCCCCTCCACCCCTCAGCTCCGCGCCCCAACCCCCCACCGTGCTCACTTGCGCTGAGCCTGACTTTGGCCGGACACTCACTGTAGCCACGAGCCTCCCCCACATGGCCACATTGCTGGTCGGGGCCCTCTTCTCGGCCTCCCACCTCCGCCCACCCCACTCCGTGCTCCTCAGCTACCCCCATGCATCCCAAGCAGGCGGGCTTTCTCCCCGCGACTGGGAAAATAAAAGGCACTTGAAGGCACCACCAGAACCCCATCATCACATTCACAACCTGCCTGGGTTCACACCTGTCCCCTCCCCTGGGAAAGCAGATTTGACCCAGGGGACGCTGTCCCTCCCACCCCCCTGGGCACACTGCCCCCAGGTGGGCATCCCTCCTCCCCAGGTCTGTACAGTAGGATGAAAGCTCCGGCTCATCGGCTTGCCCTCATCATCTCCAGGGACCTTTTCTCTCCACCCCCCATTAGTCTCCTTCAGGCCCCGTGCACACCCGCCGTTTCCCTTCTCCTCCCTTCTTCTTTCAGTTTTACAAAGTTAGTTTTACAAACTTGGTTATAGTAGTGTTTGAGTGTATGGTTTTGATGTGATAAGCTACACCCAAGGGACAGGAGAGATACTGTATGGTTAAGGCACTCACACAGCCAACTCTAGTTTTGTCCCCCATTACCTGGAATGATCCCTGAGCACAGAGCCAGGAGTAACCCCTGAGCACCGATGAGTGTGGCTCAAGAACTAATCCCCCAGTAAGTCCACCAAACCCCAAAACTACTGCACCTCTGAATGAGCCTCTGTTCTCATTCCAGGACCCTGCCCCTCTGTGCCAGTGTCTCTCCATGCATCCACATCTTTACTTCCCCTCCTTCCCACGCTGCTTGTTCATCAGTTCCGTAATCCAAGGTTGGTCATCCTTCCATCCTGTCTGTTCCCTCTTTTCATCTCTCTGTAGTCCACGGAGGAGTGAGAGCATCTAAGCATTTGTCTTTCTACCACAGACAAATTTCACTTAACATGATGCCCTCCAGTTCTGTCCATGTTGCGGTGAACTGCATGCTCACCTCTTTCCTCAGAGCTGCGTAGTACTCCCTTGCCCCACAGCCTCTGTTCTCATTCCATACAAAGATTCCTTCTCAAGATCACTGCCCCCTCTCCTTTGTGACACCTGTGGGGCTAGTCTGAAGAATCCATCTCTTCCCAGCCAGCGTCCTCTGAGGGGTCCCCTTCATGCTGACACCTGCCCCTCCAGTCCCTGGAGTCCAGGCCACAGCTGGCTGTCTCAGGGATAGTTTCTTGAATCCAGTGTGTCTCAGATAGGGATGAATCCGTGTCCTCCTCCAGCTTCAAGCAGACTCCTATGCCTGCACCCATGACCATCTGGACTAATGTCCCGGGCTCTCTTTCCTTCAACACTCCAGTTCTTCCCCTGTGGCCAGGGGAGCCTCGGAAGCACAGGTTGGGGGGGCCTCATCATTAAGGAGGCTCAGTAGCCCAGTCCTGACTCCCTCCAGCTCAGAACGCTGCCAGGAGACCCGTGGACACATCCTTTATTTACCCAAAAGACCACTCCCATGCCCACGCTCAGCCCTTCACTTCCTCCTCCGACCCTGCTTTCTTCCATCATTGACCCATCTTCTGGTTCTGGCCACAGTCCCTCCTTCATCTGGGTGTGGCCGCCATGCCAGGACCTTCCTGAGCTCCAGCGCGTGCTGGATTACCTCAGTCTTGTGGGATTTTGTTTTTTGGGGGTTTGTTTCTTTAGGGGCCACACACAGCTGCCCTCAGGGCTTACTCCTGGTTCTGTGCTCAGGGATCAGGGATCACTCCTGGCAGTGCTCAGGAGACTGTCTGGGATGCTGGGGATTGAACTTGAGACAGCCATGGGCAAGGGAAGCACCCTACCCATGGTCCTATCTCTCCGGCCACCGGGTTTCCTTTTCTTTTCTTTTTTTTTCCCCTTTTTGTGATACTGGGGATCTAACCCAAGTCTCATGCACACCAGGCAGGTGCTTTACCAGGGGGGCCACATCATGGGCCTGGGCTCCCAGCTCTGAGGTGCACTCTCGCTCATCTCTCCTGTCTCCCCTTCAGACTCCTTAGACCTGGGGGCAGTACAGTAAGTGTGCAGAAGCACTGAGCGCCCTCAGCAGTGGTGACCTGGAAGGTCCACCGCACCCCAAGTGTTGGTCTGCAGCCACACATGTTCCTGGGTAGTCCAGGCACCAGGGTCTCTCAGCTCCGCAGTACTTGCTCCTCAGCAAGACACGGGCATGCTGGGGGGCAGGGAGAAGGTTCCAGACACAGACCCGGTCCTCAAAGACCCCAGGGCAGCCCAGCTGAGCATCAGAGGGCAGACAAAGGGGAAACTGGGCATGAACGAGCACTGGGGGCCTCTGCTGATGTCCTGGAGAAGGGGGTGCCCCTCTGCCATGGTCCCAGGTCCCCCAATACCCAGGCTTCAAATACTCAAGAGGGCCAAAGAGAACAGAGCTAGACTCGGGGATCCAGCTTGCTCCCCACCCCCTCTCCTCAAACTACCTCCTTCCTCCCCACCCCTGCGGCCGCGCGGAGCCCCCTCCGCCCCACCGCTCCCCTCGTCCCCACGCCGCTACTGACACAATGCACAGCGCCCACGCTTAAAAATCTAAATGCTTTTGAAAATGTTTAACCTAGTTAGACAAATTAGCAAAAATTTGTGCAAAACAATTTAGGTATTTAAAATATTCAATGTTTTTAAAAAACTGGAAAACTGTTCTTAGCTTTCAGCTGCAAAAACCAACAAAATATAACATCCCAGCAATCTTAGCATGAGGTGTAACATAACCCTTCGGGAAAGCTGTTAA
The DNA here is from genome assembly GCF_029834395.1 of Sorex fumeus. Lineage (NCBI taxonomy): Eukaryota > Metazoa > Chordata > Mammalia > Eulipotyphla > Soricidae > Sorex > Sorex fumeus. The sequence continues at coordinate 38,562,750 of NW_026606063.1, read as the reverse complement.
ACAGCTACTGAGGCATCCTGGGAAATAGCACTTCATTTATTCAAATGCACATATGTCAGGCTTTTGCACCATATGTCATTGCAAGCTATTTACAGTAATAATTAAATCTTAATCAACGTTTAACCTCTGTAAAATGTTTGAAGAATCCTAATCACCCTTCAGACTGCACTAATGAAGGAGAAATATATAAACATAAAAGGAAAATGATGCATAGATATCACGCTGGAAGAACAGTAATTGCAAAATTGTATTTCTTTTAAATATAATCAGTAAATGATGTAAAGTAAGCCAAGGAGTATTTTAAGTTAAGACATCTTGGATGTCAGAGGTGTGAGCAGCTAATTTTGTTCTGCTACCCATAACAGATGTAGCATATTTTATTTTAGTGCCATTATTAGCAACTTCCCATGCCGGCTTTCACTGAAGCACTGAGGCCCGCATTAAAATCCGAGGCTGCTCACCGCCGCGACGGAGGACGCGGGCCAGGGCCATGGCCGGCCAGCCCGCTCGGCCCACTCCCTGGCTGGAGTGAAGATGGGGGTCTCACCCTCCTCTAGCGGCTGTGGCAGACCCAGACAGCACCCCCTCCCGGGCTCCCCATGGTTCTGAGGGCAGCAGGTAGGAGGGAGGCCTGGAGAGAAAATAGTGGAAAGGCTGGGGGTGGACTAGGGGGGAACACAGGAGCGGGGGCCTGGGGATGGAGCTGGCATCCAAAGCTTCTCTCGTGTCAACTCAATCAGCCCTCAAGTCGGCAGATTGTTCCGACTGTCATAACAGGGCTGGGCCCCCAGAGATGGACAAGAGCAGCTTGTGCCCTGCAGAAGCTCCAAGTCTAGGGAAAGAGTCAGCTACCAGCGCAGATAAACACCGGCGACCACGTGCCATGGAAACTGTAGACAGGTTGCGGTTATAGCTTGCATGGGGGAAGCGTAAGGAAGGAGGGCTTCTCGAAGGAGGAGGGGATGGCCGGCCCAGGAGGAAATGGAGGCTCTTTTGCTGAAAGTGGGTGAAAGGAAGAGCTGGAGCTAATCAGTGTGGCCTGGTGAGGTGTGGGCCAGGTTGGGAATGTGGCAGGATGCAGTGGTAAGGCTGGAGCAGGGGGATGCCCCAAGGAGTCAGCGTGTTATGTGAAGGGCAACAGGGAGCCAAGGAAGGATTCTGAGTAGAGGCGGGCCCTGCTACCGACCTGGTTCTAGAAAGGTCTCTCTGGAGGTGCTGGGTGCAGAGTATGACCTGGAGTGGGGGAAACACAATGGCCCTTGGAATCCCAGAGGACCAGGTGGTACCCACAGCGCTGCCAGTGTGCTGGGAGTGGGGATGGGGTAGGGGGGGGGGTGCGGCTGCGTGCGCTGGGGATCCTCGGTGGAACCCATAGGAGTTGATGACCAATTCCACGTGGGGGTGAGAGGGAGGTGTTGTGGATGACTGTGTGTTGGATGACTCCTAATTCTAGCTCCAGAGCTGGGGTGGCTGCTGACGCCATCCGCAGAGGCAAGAAACAGGGGTAGGGGACTAGCCTGGGCAGGGTCCAGTGGGTCCGCCAGGTGGAAGGTCTGCCGGGTGGACAGGACAGTCCCCGGCTCTGATGAGGCCCCCTGAGTGCAGGGGCTGATGGAGGGGGGAGGGCACTGGGTCTGGGGAGCAGACACCCCCGAGGGGGAGGAGGAACAAGCCCATGAGGGCAGCTCTGGGTACCAGGGAGCACACACGGAAACCGTGTGTTCTTTTTGGGTCACACCCAGTGATGCTCAGGGATTCCTCCTGGCTCTGCACTCAGGTATTACTCCTGGCGGTGCTCAGGGGACCATATGGAATGCTGAGAATCGAACCCGGCTCGGCCGCGTGCAAGGCAAATGCCCTACCGACTGTGCGATTGCTCCAGCCCCCGAAAGCTGTTTTTTTAAGTGTCTCCCAAGCTTTGGCCTTGGTGACAGGATTGAATGTGGCCCAGTGTCCAGGGGTCCTGAGCCCAACCCATGTGACACAGACTATCCCTCCACTGACGTGACTGACCGCACTTCCTTGAGTCTCATGTGTTGGGGCCATAGGGCTCCTCACCTTTACGTTATTGGGGGGATGCCGGCGCAGAGAGCCCCTGGCGGGTCACCTCTCTGCATTTCTCCATTGACCCCCCAGGCTGTGCTGGAAGGTGACTCAAGGGTGACAACAACAGATGCCCCTGACTGGCTCTGACCACGCACTAGAGGGAGCGGGTCCTCTGGGGAGAGCACAGCCACATCCCGAGTGGACACAGGGAGAAGGCGTGACCCTGTCCCAGAGTGCTGGAGGTGCCGATGGGGGTGGTGATGGCAGAAATCTGTGGGTCTCCAGATTCATGCAGTGGGACTCATTCCCTGATCAGTCTGAGGCCTGCGGGGGGTGGGGGGTGCACCCTGAGCTCCAGAGGGTGGCAGCTGCTGGGACCTGAGAAGCAGCTGAAGTTATCAATCAGCCTCAGCAGATGGAACCCCAGAACCGGGAAGACGCCGGCCTGCTAGTTCCTGTCACCCACCGTGGCCTCCCAGGGTATCTGAAACTTTCTCCATGCAGGACCCCCCCCCCCCCAATAACCTGAGAAGTGCTAACATTTCCCCCCACCCCCACCCCGCCCCGGGTATGTAGGTAGATGAGATTAGTCTACACAGCAAGCTAATATCAAATCATAAAGGGTTTTATTTTTAAAACTTTGAAAAGTCACGGGGGGGGGGGGTGTGCTGGAGAAATAGCACAGCGGGTAGGGCGTTTGCCTTGCACGCGGCCGATCCGGGTTTGATTCCCAGCATCCCATATGGTCCCCTGAGCACCGCCAGGAGTGACTCCTGAGTGCCTGAGCCAGGAGTAACCCCTGTGCAATGCTGGGTATGACCCAAAAAGCAAAAATAAAATAAAACAATAAATATAAAAAGTCACGGGGTGGGGGTGCAGAGGGATAGTACAGTGGATAGTACATCACTTGCCTTGTACGTGGCCGACCCGGGTTCAATCTCCAGCATCCCATATGGTCCCCTGAGCACCACTAGGGGGTAATTCCTGAGTGCAGAATCAGGAGTAACCCTTGAGCCTTTCCAAGTGTGACCCCAAAAGTCAAAAATTAAAAATAAATAACAGTAATAAAAAAAAAAGTCACTGTAACAAAGGTGGAAAGAAACAAGGACTGGTGAGGGGGTGGAGGAGCTGGAATGGCACGACACTACCACAAACCATATTGTAAACCTCTGTGCCTAAAATAAAATTCAAACAAATATTTAAAAAAAAAACCTTTAAAAAGTGACATGAACCTCAGCTGGATCAAGAGGCTGAGCTGTGTGTGAGGGTCTCAATTCCCAGAACAGAACCTGTACCCTGGGTCCCAGACACCCAGTGCACAGGCAGCACCCCAGCTCAGACCAGCCCCTCCTCCCCTCCCCCTGCAGAAGAGACCTCCCCCACCCCCACCCCGAGACTGCAGGTCTTTTCTCAGGTCAGAGACAGCCAAGACCAAACCCCAAGCACCAGTTCACCCTGTCCCCGGGGGGGCCTCACGCCAGCTGGTCAGAGCAGACAGCCTTCTGGATGGCCGGGGAAGGGTTAACCCTGAGCTATTCTGCTGGGCTCATCTCCTCGCACTGGGACAGAGTCAGGAATGCGTTGGGGGCCACCTCTGCCTCCGCGGTGGGGCAGCGCACACACCTGCAGCCAGGGGCTGGCAGATAGTTGACATATTTGAACCTGGAGCAAAGGTGCCCAGACGTAAACAGGAAACTGGATCCCAGGCCCAGGAGTCCCATTCTTGGCGGTTTTTTACCTACTACAAAGCACTTCCTCCTCCTGCCTTTCTTCTGCGTGCTTTTCTGCCTCCTTTTCAAAGGCACGGGGCTGGGGGCAGGGGTGTTCAGCCTGACCCTGCGACCCTGCTCAAAGCCGCCTCCTGCTCCTGGCCGGGGATCTGGGCCTTTGAGGGTGCACAGGTGAGGGCGACATTGACACCCAGTCCGAAGCCCAGGCCAGCACCTGGCTGACCTGGGAGCTCGAGGCCCCGGCCAGGCTGGAACCAGCTCACCAGTGGGGGCCGCCCTCGCCCACCCTCTGGGGTCACATCCACCCAGGCCCCAGGTTAGGAGGGGGGACTGCAGGAGAACAAGGGTGAGGGGCTGAGGCTGGGGCCCAGCAGAGGTGTTAGCCCGAGCGTTTGGCCAGGCCTCTGACTGTGGTTCTGCACTCCCACTGCCTTCTCGGTGAAAGTCAGATCTTGGGCTGGGCACTCGGGCCTTCTGGAACCTTCCTCAGGCTCCTCATCCACCCAGTGCTCTGCATTTCCACTATATATGTCTCGGCTCTGAGAATCCGGCTCCACCCCACCTCTCAGGCAGCTCTCCTTCCACAAAGTCTCTGGGTTCTTTCAGACCAACTTCCCTGCTGCCGCCATGGGGGCCCCCTCATCGCCCCTTACTGGCTTTCTTCTCCATCAGGTTCTGAGGGGCGGGCTGATCTTCTCTCTGACCAGCTGAGAACACCAAACTGGAGTAGTGCCCCCCTCCACCCTCAGTGAGCCTCCAGAGGCAGCCAGGCTGAAAGAAGCCGTCTCCAGAGCCCAGAACATGGGTCAGGGGAAGGAAGATTGTCTCACACAGCCAATCCTGGTTCAATTCCTGCACCACAGAGTACCCAGAGTACTGCCAGGAGTGACCCTGAGCACAACCAGGTATACACAAAACCCATAAAAAAATCAATCAATCAATCAATAGGTGGAAGTTTTAAAATAAAAGCCTAGCGGACAGAGCGCATAGTGGTTTGCATATGGCCACCCCCAGTTCATCCCCAGCACTGCACATGGTTCTCTGAGTACCACCAGGACTGAGCCCTGAGCACAGATCCAGGAGTGAGGCCTGAGCACAGACCCAGGAGTTATCCCTGAGCAAAGAGCCAGGACTGAGCCCTGAGCACAGACTCAGGAACGATCCCTGACCAGAGATCCAGGGGTGATCCCTGAGCACAGAGCCAGGAGTGAGCCCTGAGCACTGAGACAGGGGTGATCTCTGAGCACAGAGCAAGGAGTGAGCCCTGAGCATAGATCCAGGAGTGAGCCCCGAGCACAGAGCCAGGAGTGAGCCCTGTGGTCTCCTACATCTCAAAGAAGTCTCACACTCAGCAGAAGCTTCTTGTTTTGTTTTTGGTTTTCTCTGGGGAGCACATCCGGCGGTCCTCAGAAGTGACTCCTGGCTCTGCACTCAGGAAATACTCTGGAGGTGCTCGGGGTACTATATGGGATGCTGGAGATTGAACCAGGGTCAGCTGAATGCACGGCAAGTGCGCCACTGTCCTATGTCTCTCCCATCCTGACTTCTCTCCCCCACACCCCACACACAGACGCTTCTTCAGGGCAGGGAGGCTGCCTTGTGCTTTTCCCTCTTTCCTGTGCTTCAGCAGGTATCACAGGGGTTTTGCCCTGGTGGGCATCATTCCTGGTGTCCTCTGGAGAACCACTCTCAGAACCACCCTTTGTCCTCCAGCCCCACTGCCTCAGTCTTCCCCTGATTGCAGTGGGAAGATTTCTGGCCTCATGGGGTGAGGGGAGGATGCCCCTGAAGGTGCCCAGCTTCTGGGGTGTGGGGGGATGGGGAAGGGCTTAGAGAGCCCAGGACTGGTAATGAAGGTGGGCCTACCTCTTGCTCACGGGGCTGGAGCAATCTGGAGGCTCATGCCGGGGTCAGGAGTCCAAGACACACACTGCATGCACAGACCAATGCTTTGAATTGGCTCAACTGGGCACACCCAAGCCCCCTCCCTCTCTGAATCCAGCTAGGGGTTCCAGAAGGCTCTAGAAAGGAGAAGCGGGGAGGCAGGCGTGGGCTGGGATGTGGCCTGCTGAGGTCCACCGCCGCCGGGCGGGTGTGTGCGCGTGAGTTCCGTGTGTGTGTGTGTGTGTGTGTGTGTGTGTGCTTGTGCGGGGGCCTGTGTGCACACATAGGTTTGGGGGTGGGGGTGTGGGAACAGGCGACGTGACAGGTGGCGTTGGCGTTCCTGGGCTCTGAGCGGCTTCGCCATTCCCATCCGTCCCTCCTGGGGGGTCCTGTGGGCAAACTCCAAGAAAGCAGCGGGCGGGGAGGCGGCAGATTTCTTGATGGCAAAAATAGCCCACTTTGGAGTTCAGTGGGGACTGATTAAACCAGCAAATGAGAAAAACCCCAAACAAACATCTCCAAGCAAAGTGGGAGAGGAGCGAGGAGGGGGTTGCTGCTCTGGAAGACCGGGAGTGTCCACGGGCCGGGGGACGGAACACGGCACCCCCTCGACCCGGCTTCTGGCCTCACACCCCTCTCCGAAGAATGGGGAGAAGCTTGAGTCACAAATCCCAGGGAAGCCCGGGCAAGGAAAAATCCATATCAAGTCTGTTCTCAGCCTCAGGGACGCCCCGTGTGAGGGGAGGGCGAAAGCGCTGGATTTCGGATGAGGGAGATGAGGAGGCCACGGGAAACACGTGCTACCTGGTTCTCGCACAGGTGAGAGGAAACCTCCTGGCAGGGCTGATCCCGGAGGACTTCCTGTCCAACTTCAATGTTAGATTCTTGGTGGAGAGTTCGAACAAATGCTTTCTTGGAGAAGGCTGGGGAGACTCCCTTGCTCCTGGGGGAATCATAGCTGCCATCCTCAAGGATGATAATGGGGAGAAGAACTGGTACCCATGTTACTTTCCATCCTGGAAGAGGATGCATCTTAATTTTTTTTTTTTTTTTGCTTTTTGGGTCACACCCAGTGAGGCACAGGGGTTACTCCTGGCTCTTCACTCAGGAATTACTCCTGGCGGTGCTCGGGGGACCTTATGGGATGCTGGGAATCGAACCCGGTCGGCCACGTGCAAGGCAAATGCCCTACCCCCTGTGCTATCGCTCCAGCCCCAGAGGATGCATCTTGGTTTCGTAATTCTGAAAGTGAGAAGGGGAGAGCACCTGGGAGAGGAGATGGGGACTGAGGGGAAAGAGCTGGTAGCCTCTAGCCCAGAGATGTCGGCTGGGCCCTCCAGGCTAAGTGGAGAGGGAGGGCAGGGCGCTGAGGAGGCGGGAGGCGGGAGGAGGGAGGAGGGAGGAGGAGGAGGAGGAGGAGGAGGAGGAGGAGGAGGAGGAGGGAGGAGGAGGAGGAGGAGGAGGAGGAGGAGGAGGAGGAAGAGGAGGAGGAGGAGGAGGGAGCAGGTGCCCCTGAGTGCTTTCCTTCCAGTCAGGCTGTTTAAAGGCAGAAGCTGGCCCGGCTGGCGGAAGAGAGGGGTGGGGGGAGCGCTCCCCCGCTGAGGTGTCAGGGGAGGTCAAAGGGCAGAGACCGGCCCGCCAAGCAACTGGCCAAACAGGAAACAATCTCCCAGCTCTGAACCTGACTCCTTGGCCCCCAGCGGCCTTACAGCTGGTGGGGAAAGCTTGGGAGGGGGGGATCTTTAAGAAGAAGCAGCCCCTCCCCCCACTTGCCTCAGGTGGGGGAGGGCAGTATTGAAGGAGTTGAGTGAGTCAAGACTCTGAGGCCCAGGGCCCCCCCAGACCTACCCGTTTGCCATCCAGCACCCAACAGCGTGAGCATTCCGTGACTCACCAGACCCGCCGTGCCACAGACAAGGCCCTGGGGTCAGCACTGGACTAAGGTCACACACATTGCTCCAGAGGCTAGAACCAGGCCTGGTCTCGTGGTGGCACTCGCCAGCACCCTAATGGGCAGAGCTGGGAGAAACACATTCAACACCTTTTCTCGGGGGAAACCGAGGTCTCGGGTTAAAACCAGGGTCCAGGCCCACCCCACCTAAGGACAGGGCAGAGCCCTAACGTGCCCCCTATAGCCCTCCCTCCCCAGCCTCACTCATCCAGAGAAAAAGCCCACCTTTTCCTGTGGACACATTTCAACCTCACCAAATCAGCTAATTATTGACAGTTGGTGAAGAGGAGATTTCACTTTTTCCTCCTGTTAAACTGCTCCTAATTAGTTCCCTGTCACCACGGCTGGCTCGCCCGCTGCAGCCCGTTCAGGCAGTAATCCCGCTGCACTGAGCCTCATTAACCTTTTGCTCCTCTCCTGCCGCCTGCCAAGGAGATGAAGACAAAAACAGATTGTGGAACAATGGCTCCTGCCTGTGTGCGGCCGTCCCCCAGCCCCTGAGCTCTCGCGGGAATAACTGGGGAATAGAGAGGGGACCAGGGTGGGGAGCTGCCCCGGGAGGAATCAAGGAAGGGAGAAAGAGGCACAAAGATAAGACAGAAGCCGGCTGCGGCCCGGCAGGGGAGGGGCTCGGTTGTGTGTGTGTCTTGGCCAAGGCCTTGCTTCTTGCTCCAGGAGACACAAGGGTCATTAACCAGCACTGGAAATGCTCCCAGGTGGGGAACACAGGCTGTCAGAGTTGGGGGTGGGGTAAGGATGGGAGTGGGGAGGGTGGGCTTCCCCAGCCCCAACCCAGCCTACAGGCTCACGGACACAGAGATCCTGATATCTCCCCGTGGGACCCGTGTGTGCGTGCATGTGTGTGTGTGTGTGCACACGTGCATATCAGTATGCAGGTATGCATGTGCGCGTTGTGTGTGCACAAACTGTGCGAGTGTGAATGTGTGTGCACGAGTGCACGTGAGTGTGTGACTGTGTTTGTCTACACATGTGCAAAAGTCTGTGTCCCAGTGAGTCCGTGTGTGTGTTTTAATGAGGACACTGATGACCGTGTTGGAGGGCAGAGGCCTGGCCTTCCAAGAAAGCAGGTGCTGGCAGTTCTCCTGACGCTGAACGCAGTATACCTGATAGATGACATGTTTCCCCCGACACCCCCAGCTTCTGTGGCTGCTGGCAGGCTCTGCCTCCCCAGACCGAGCTTGGCTGTTACCCACCTTAACCAAGGCTTGACCAGTGGGTCACAGGGTGCCCCAGAACCAAGTCCCACTTCCTGCATGGGCAACAGGAATGGGGCAGCCCCTGCTTCGTGTGTCCGTACCCCAGTTCCTAAGGTGGCTCGAGCCCAACTTCTGGCCCTTTAGGCAGCCCCAATCTCCTGCTATGGGCTTGAGAACAAAGGCATAACAAACACTTCCTCTGCATGGACATGGTTACCCCAAAGATCACGGTTGGGCTCAGGGTGATGGAATGTTCCTATTAAGAACCAGTGCACTGGGGGCTCCAATGGGCCCTCTCATTTGGTAGTGGGGTGGTACTTAACCTGAAGGCGCCTCTGTTTCTCCTTTTGTCAATGGGGTAGCAATCTTGGTAATTGCTTCAGGACATTCATGTGTGGGAACCCTCATTTTCACACCAGAGTCAGCCAAGCCCCTTTACACTGTGAAGCCAGGAGCCCCGCAAGACTGCATCTCCACAGGGCTGTGTGCTTTCCACCTCACTGCCAACCCCTCCTGGCACCCCCCACCCTCCCTCACAACACACACACACACACACACACACACACACACACACACACACACTGCTCCTGACCAATGACCCTTGCTTTTCCAATGGTTTCCTATCCGGAAGCTCACACTGGGAACAAATAGAAAAAAATGACTCCCGTGTGTCTCTTGGGTGCCCCATGGAGCTCTACTACCCATAGACCCCTATTAGTATTATTATCTTATTTTTATTGTTTGTTTGCATTTTTACCACACCTGGCAATGCTCAGGGCTCATTCTTGCTCTGCACTCAAGGATCCTGACAGCGTTAGCCATGAGCAAAGCAAGTGCCTTACTCCCTGTACACACTCTCTCTCTCTCTCTCTCTCTCTCACACACACACACACACACACACACACACACACACACACACACACACCCTAACACCAGCATCCACAGAACCTCTCAGCCAGAGTTCTCTCCCCTGGCCCTAGCTGCTCCTGACCTTTCTTGCTAACTTCTCTTCCTTCCATAGGGACCGACCCCTCCCTTGGCTTTAGATCACCGGTCCCCCAAAGATTCCATGGCTCTGGATCTGGAGACACCCATGTCTGTCTCTTGTTGTTCAATAATGCCTTGACCATGAAGGACTCTAAGAGGATTTAATAGAAGGCAAGCAGAATTCTCTCTGCATGCTGCTATTATAGTTCTTGGCCATTTTAATCTAAAAGTTAGTCCCACTTGAATAGGCAGAAATATTCATTTGAAAAGAATGAATCAAACTCCCTGCTCAGGACCAAGGCAGGTTTTCTCTTCAGCCTGTTTTTCTTTAGGTCTTAGGAGCCAGTGGTTTGGAAACCCTACACCAAGCACTCTAGGTCTGCCATCCTCCAAGCCAGCTCCTAAACTCCCTCTCCAAGTCCCTTAATTAATTCATTAGTGCGCCAGCGATTACTCCTGTTGATGACCTTGGTGGCTCTTGGCAAGGTTGGGTCAGCCCAAGCAAGTCCAGACTTATTGTGGCAAATCCCACTGGTTTCTGGGAGTGAGACCTGATCCCTGGACGGCAGAAGCAGCACTTCGTTAGAGAGAACTAATTGGGAGGAAGAATGGGGGGAATAGGGTTCCCTCAGCCAACTGGCTGGTGATGTTGGTGTCAGAGGCCACAGACAGACTCAGAACATCCCATAGCGCCCAGGCCTGCCAGCTGGAGGGCATCTGGAGGAGGGAACACTGAAAACCTTATCTGTGCCCACTATCTCGAGACACCCCTCCCAGGCTAGACAAAGAGGCTTGGGTGGCCCTGAGAGGGCATTGGTTAGAATCTCAGAAGAAGAAACTTCCGGTCCCCCTTGAGACAGTCTGGGAAGGCCCAGAGCCTGGACTTCGGACACGCAGCCTGTGAGGACAGGGACGCTCATTGAAACCAGCTCTCTGCAGCCAGAGCTGGAGACTGGTATGGGCAGAAGATTTGGGGGCCATCTTTCCATTATTTGTCCCAGAGAAACACCTACCTTCAACCCCCAAGACTGGAGCCTCACCTCTGTGATTTTCCTCCTTTAACTTAAGGGCTTAAGTGGAGGGCAGTAACTACTCACCCTGCTGAGACCTGGAGCCTGGTGGGGTGTGTGTATGTGTGTGTGTGGGGGGGGGGTCACCTGTTCCTCCAAGCCCCTCTGTCTGCAGTTTTTTGAGTCGGACCACATATTTTCTCCTCCCCTCCACTTCCTTCTTGGAACCCTCTCCCTGCCTCTGCTGCAGGCCAACCCTGAATTAGCATCAATCCTGCAGTCACTGACTCAGAAATGGGCTCAGCTGCTCCAAATACCACATTCGCCTGCCTCCCCTGGGAAACCTTGCTTTTTCCCACTCAGCTAAGTTTCGGAGGCCCACTGCACCTTCTGATATCTTACCAACCTCCCCACCGCCCTGCCCTTGCCCTGCTGAGCAAGGCTCTTCCAAGAGCTGACCCCCGCTGGCCCCCCCACCCTGGCAGTCAGGTCTCGGCCACACCCACAGACCCAGGTCCTCCCCACACCAGCCCCTCTGCTTTTTCGTACACCTCTGCGGTCTCCACACCTCTGACCTGCCCCTTGAACCCAAGAGACAGTTCAGCAGGCAGGGTGTGTGCCTTGCAAGTGGCCGACCTGGTTCACTCCCCAACACTACCTATGGTCGCCTGAGCAGTGCTGGAACCCCGAGACCAGAACTGGGAGTGGTCCCTGTGCAACTCCGGGTGAGCCACCCCGCAAAAAAAAAGTAAAAAAAAAATCCCTTCCTCACTCTCCTCTCTTGCTGCCTGGTCACAGAGAACCCAGGAGCCAGAGAATAACAACATTCCCACCTCCCTAGCCCGCCCACCCAGCCTCCACCTGCTCTGCCCCCAGGGTTGGCAGATCTCTGTGCTCTGCGGACCCCCAGCTGGGCCCCTGCTGCCTAGAACCCCCTCCACTCCTCTCCTCTGGCCTTCCACTCACATTCACACAGCCTACCCACCTATTTGAAACAGAAAACGAAAAAGAATTATCGAATAAAATCTCGATCCAGTTATAGGTCTCTGCCTCTCTTTGTTCTCAGAGTCCTGCACCCCACTTATTCACCTCTCAGGAAGGGCTTGCCTGGGGTCCGGTGGACACCTTTCCCCCCGAGATGCTGGGCCTCTCAGGAGCCCCACCCTGTGATGGCCATATCCTCTGATACCTCTTAACCTTCCCTGGCCCCTCTGCTTGGCCACCCCTTTCCCCCCAGGCTCCCTGCTGACCCCCCCTCCTTCCTATGGTTTGTCCTGTGACAGCTGCTGCTTCTCCAGCCAGCCCGAACCCTGAGCCCCTCCCTCGGATCTCACGCTCAGAGCCCCCTCCTCAGGGGGCTGCTCCACCATTTAGTGCACGGACTCCACAATATCCACATGGCCTTCTTTGGGGAGCCAGTTCCCCTCATAGTGCTTAGGGGTGACTCTCTGCTCCCTGCTCGGTGGGTGGTCACTAGTGTGCGGGGGACCAGGTACTCAGCCTACTGAGCTCTCTCTGTCCCCCACATGTCCTTCTTCTATTTTTTTCTTTTTGGGTCACACCCAGCGATGCACAGGGGTTACTCCTGGCTCATGCACTCAGGAAGTACTCCTGCTGGTGCTTGGGGGACTTTATGCGATGCTGGGAATTGAACCCAGATCGGCCACATGCAAGGCAAACGCCCTACCCACTGTGCTATCGCTCCAGCATGCCCCCCCCATATTTCCTTCTGATGCAACACACTGTCGCCCCTCAAGCTAGCCCCCTTCGTATCTCCCTCCCAAGAGGGGCCCTGTGCATGTCCTGGTGCTCAAAGCCAGGAGCCAGCACCCACACAGTGCCCGAGCCATCGATGTTATGGATCATGGTCTCCCATTGCGTCAGCCAGGTCCAAGATGCCTCCTCTCCCGCTGACCCTGCGGTCACCCCCCTCAGGCTCCTTTCCCCAAGATCTCCAGTCACCAGGGACCGTGCAAAACCACATGGAGACGCCCTGCAGGACTTTCTTCTCCTGACCCTTCTGCATCCCATTCCCAGAGCCCTCTGGTCCCAGCCCCACTTTCCTGAGGCCCCTCTTGATCCCTCTGCTAGGGATGCAGACTTTCTCTCCTCCTGTAATGGCAAGGGGCGTGCTGTGCACCTCACAACCCACACCCCAGGTGTGCCCACCCTCGCACCTGGCCGCTTCCAGCCAGTGAATGTGGCTCCTCTTGGGTTTGGTTTGGGCCCTGCGGCCTCCTCTCCTATCCAGCTAGCTGCCCGCTGACCTGCCATCCTAAGGGGTTTCACCTTCCACTTGCTACTCTCTGTGGTGTGACTGGGGCCCCCGCCGGGATGGACAAACAGGGAACCTCTCACAAGTCCCAGAGGCCAGAGTTCGGGTCCATCTCCTTCACAGTCTGAACCCAGGGCTTGGCCCAGTACTAAGGATTGAGCACTGAGGGGAGACAGCTCAATGGACTGAGCTCATGCTCTGCATGGGCCTCCGAGCACTGCTGGGAGTGACCCCCGAGTACAGAGCTGGAAGGAGCCCCCAAGCACTGCCAGGAGGAGTCCAAAATCCAAGAAAAATTCATTAAAAAAAAATTGAATCACTGGAACTGGAGCCATAGTATAGCGGGTAGCTATATAATTTGCCTTGATCCCAGCCGACCCGGGTTTGATCCCTGGCATCACATATGGTCCCCTGAGCACCACCAAGAATAATTCCTGAGTGCAGAGCCAGGAGTAACCCTGAGACAAAAAAAAAAAATTTTGAATCACTGTGAATGACAACGTTAGCTATAATTGAGTTGCAGGCATACAATGTTCCAACATCAATCCCTTCACTTCCCTCCACCCATGTCCCCAGTTTTCCTCCCGCCCCCAAGCCTGCCTCTGTGGCAGGCACTCGTCCTTTTCCTTTTAGACGCTGTGGTTTGCAATACTTTACTGAGAAGGTACCATGCACATCATTTTATCTTCTTTCAGAGTCCTCATCCAGAGTCATCACTTCCCTCTATCATGATCGAAATGGTCCCCTCCCTGGCCTATCCCCCTTCCCCCCAAGTGTCCAAGAATAGTCTTGTTTTGTTTTTTTAAAGAAGTATTTCTTACTAGTTGACTGTAAGAAAAGACAAGATCACTGTGCGTGGATCTGGAGAGTATCAAGCTGAGGGAAGCCCATCAAAAGAAGAGGTGAGACACAGAATGGTCGGTCTCATACACGGGATATAAAACATGGCAAGGGACTAATGAGTGACCAGAGGCAACAGGACATGAGAACTGCTCTTCAGAACCGTCTGAAGGGGTATCTGGGCGGAGGGGGGGGTCAGGAGTGGGGACACTGAAACAGTGGGGGGGAGGGAAGAGGGTTCTGGTGGAAGGTGTGTGGCTGGAACATCGCATGCATGAAACCTGATCGTGAAGGATATCATAGATAAGATGCCCCCTAAATTTAAAGAATAAATAAATGAATAAAACTAAAAATAATTGAAGGACAAAAGAGAAGCATTTTTTAATCACTTGAAGAGATTTCACCCACCAGACCCTGCCCATGAGACCTCCCCCACTGACCTCTGACATCTGCGGGAAGAGGCTGATGGCCAGCGGCAGGGCCAGGCCGAAGGCTGCCAGGCACACGAGGCTTTGCACGGGGAGGAGCAGCCGGGGGCGAGCCTGCAGGAGCGCTGTCCTGTGCCGGGAGAAAAGGAAGGAGCTGCCTGAGACCCGAAGACCTGAAGCCGGGGGCCACTGGCTGGGGGTCGGAGGTGACCGGCCCTCTCTCTTCAGAGCCAGCCTGGTTCTGGCCAGTACCAACCCATTTTAGTGGTGATGCCTTTGGGGCCTTCCCAAATTTGCATCCCCCTCTCAGGTTCTCTGGGGTATCAGCCACAACCAGGCGCCACTCTGGGTCTGAGGCCACTGGCACTTAGTGATGTGAAGTCACATGTGGGGGAAGATGATAGAGAGGCTGTGGTCTCTCTGCTCCTGGGCACGTTGCAGTGTGGGGTCACCCTCAAAGGCAGCACAAAATGAACCAATAGCAGAGAAGCCAAGCTCAGACTAACCGCTGTACGTTTGTATGTGCGCATGCCCGCGCATGTGAATACACACACACACACACACACACATGTCCAGGAAGCACGCATTTGTACAGGCACACAGCAGGGAGACAGGGTCCAGTTGTCTGTGTGTGGAGAGAGAATACACTCTGGGGGCAGGGGGAGAGCTGGGAATGAATGAAGGCTAAACTCTGAGCTAGAGCAATGTTGATAAAGGGAGGAGGAGGAATCGGAGATGGAAGAGGAGGAGGAGAAAAAGGAGGAGGAAGAGGAGGAGGAGAAAAAGGAGGAGGAAGAGGAGGAGGGAAAGCGAAGGAGGAAGAGGACAAGAGGAAAAAGCGGGAGGGGGAGAAGGAAGAGAAGCAGGTCCAGTGGTCACCTGGACATCTCCATCCAAGGGCTGTGTGGAGGTCCGTGAGAAAACCACACCAGGTCTGCAGGCCACTGAGACAGTGTTGCTGCCTGGACTCATGTACCATCTCCCCCAACCCCCATGCCCTAGCTCCATCACCAGCATAGCTCAACTGGTACCCACTCCGCAGGGCAAGCTCTGGAGGTAGGTTTCTGGGCAGGAGAGGCATATGCGATGCATCCCCACACAAAATGGGTTTTTCAGACCCGGGGGCAGGGCAGGGGGTGAGGGGCACAGCCATCTGCCCTCTTCTGTCCACTAGAGCAGCAGAGATGAACCTGAATCAGGCTCTCAGAGAGGGCATCTCCATGGCTCAGAGCATCAGGAGGAAGGCGCAGACCCCAGGCCTGGACCCAGCTGAGCGTCTTGGTCCAGTTCCCCCACCTCTTCCTCCAGGTGCTCCTCATCACCCTGCTGGAGGACTCAACGATGCATTCCTGGGCTTCTGGCAGGGGCTGGGAAGTGGGGCTGGCAGGAGCCAGTTTCCAAAGCAAGCCAACTAAGCAGGACACAAAGATGGCCCCGAGCCTCCTCTCAGACTGCTCAAGGGGCCCAGAAGGGGGACAGGCTCTGCAGGGAGTTAGGGCAGCGGGGTGGGCAGCGGCAACTTTGGACCCTAAAGGTCACCTCCAGGAAGGATGGTGAGGTGAGTGAGTGACAAGCCTTGGGTCACTTGTTGGGGACCCCTGGGCAGCCCTTCACCTTTTAGGTGGGGCTGGGCCCTTAGCTTCCTAGCAGGGGGGAACTAGGCCAAGCTCCCCTAGTGCCCCCAATCCAGGAGACAGTGGTAGCCGGGAGCCCCCCTTAAGGCCGAGCCAGGGAGAGTGAACACAGCAGGCAGGGGAGGGGAGGAGGGAAATGGCAGGGAGGGAAGAGGGGAAGGCAGCTGGGGGAGTTAAAATATGCAGATGGAGAGATGTGCGAATGCCTGGGAGAAAGGAAAGACCCGGATCTCAGGGAACAGGAAGCTGGGAACGGCCGCAGGAACCTCTGTGGCGGAGGGTGTGGTCTGCACCCCATCCCAGCCTCCAGCCAGCCCCACAGCCCCGGAAGCTGACAGGGTGTCCTGGGGGAGGCAGGGCGGAAAGGGCCCAGCCTCCAAGTCCAGAACAGACACCTGTGTCTGAGTTTGGGCGGGTGGGGGTGCTGATGTCGGGGAGACTGAGCTCTCAGCTCTGGGTCTAATGCCAGATTCCAGATTTGGGGGGGGGAGCAGAGATAGTACAACCAGGTAGTGCTTTGCATGCCTGGGTTCGATCCCCACCATCCCATTTGATCCGCTGCACACACACACACACACACACACACACACACACACACACACACACACACACACACACCCCAGCACCACCTGGAATAAACCCCTGAGCACAGATCCAGGAGTTATCCCTAAGCACTGCTGGGTGTGTCTCCCCACCCCACCCCTCTTCCAAAAAAAAAAAAAATCAAATAGGGGCAGCTGGGCCATGACTCAGTGGACTGGGTACATGTGTTGTTTGCATGTGAGGATGCTGGATTTAATCCCTGGCACTGCATGGCCTGGCCCTTAGAGCTGTGGCTAGAAGCGACCCCTGAGCAGTACTGGGAGGGGTTTCCTCACACTAGAGTAAATAAATAAATGAAACCAGCTCCAGTAGTGAAGCTGGGGTGTGGGCCTCAGCCCCTCTCCCCCCAGGGAAGCAGCCTACCTCAGAGGAGCAAGGGGGACAAAGGGGGAGGAGGTGTGTGTGCGTGTGTGTGTGTGTGTGTGTGTGTGTGTGAGTTTAGGGGTGCAGCTCCCTGCATGCCTAAGCCCAGGGTGGCAGTGGAGTAAGCCAGACCTCAGTGCTGGGGTGGGGGGGCTCGGCTCTCCTGCTTCAGCCCCTTTTCTTCTAGTCTCGAGCAGGGGCCCCAGGCTGTGCTCCCCACCCTCCCCCTGCAGGAACCCAGGGAGCAGTGCTCCCACAGAGGACAAACGGAGGCCAGAGCACAGCCCCCGGCCTCCACACAACAGCTTGCCTCCCCGTAGCCCTGCATTCCCTCAGCACTTGGAGCACGCCTTACTTGGCGCCCCATTAATTTGCAAGTAGGCTGCTTTGTAAGTGTTCTTTTGTCTTGCTTCCCAGGCTGTCGGACCTCCTCACCCAGCCGGGCCTCCCCTAGAGTGGGGGCTGCCTCTGCGGCCCCTCCCTGCAGAGGTCCTGCCACTGGCACCCCTGCTCGGAACTGCTGCGGGGAGGGGGCTACAAAGAACCCGTGGATCTACTGGAGGGCTGGAATGCAAGGCCGCCCCCCCCCCCCCACCCAGGGGAAGCAGGCTAGGTAGTGAACATCTCTGGGGAAACTGAGGCTGCAGGCAACTCCTCCATCTGTCTGGCCTGCAAGTGGGGAAGCAAGAACCAAAGGGCCTTCTTTTCCTAATGATATTCTGCCCTGTATCTCCAGCCACCCAATCTCATCTTTCCCCCAACTCATGCCCAGTAGGAAATCTCTGAGGGCACAAACAGGACCCTCTTTGCCCTATAAATTTTCTTTCTTTTTTGGTTTTTGGGCCTCACTTAGGCTCAGGGCTACCTTTTGGTTCTGCACTCAGGGATCATCCTTGGCTGGCTCAGAGGACCATATGGGATGCCGGGGATCAAACTAGGATGGGCCACGTGAAAGGCAAACGCCCTATCCACTGTACTATCACTCTGACTTCTGTCCATCTTAATATTTGAGCAGAAAACTAGCAGAATTCTCTCCTCCACGTGACTGGCTTAGGTAGGGTGTGACCATTATGTAGAGCTTTAAAAAATCATGCCGACATGACTTAAAAAAAACACAAAACAGGCTGCCATGATTATGCAGTGAAACACAGGCACCAAATAACTAGAGCGGGATGGAGAGAGAGCACAGAGGGTAGGGCATTTGCCTTGTATGCAGCCAACCCGACTTCCACTTCCACTGCCAGCATCCCATTTCACTCCTGACCAGCATCAGGAGTGGTTCCTGAGTAGAGAGCCACATGTAACCTCTGAGCATTGCTGGGTGTGGCCCAAAAGCCATAAATAAAAATTAAAAATAACTAGAGAAAGAATCTTAAATATGGGGGCTGGAGCAATAGCACAGCGGGTAGAACGTTTGCCTTGCACGCGGTTGCCCCAGGTTCGATTCCCAGCATCCCATATGGTCCCCTGAGCACCGCCAGGAGTAATTCCTGAGTGCAGAGCCAGGAATAACCCCTGTGCATTGCCGGGTGTGACCCAAAAAATAATAAAAAAAAAAGAATCTTAGATATGGAGAAGTGTCAGTGGTCAGATGTGCAGGGCTGGGAAGAGAGTTCATGTTCTGAGTTTCATCCATGGCACTGCATGGCCCCCTAGCTCTGCTGGGGACCCCAAAGCACTGCTGCGTGTGGCCCGGGTGCCCCAGAGCTCCAGCTGGCATGCCCCACCCTTGCTCTTTGCGGTGCCTTTTTCCAGGTGTTTGTTCATTGTCACCCGCCCAGCCTGTGACTTTGCCCTCCCTCAAGACACCCCAGTCCTCTCGCTGCCCCATTCTTTGTGTCCAGGGTGCTCCCCCTCTGCTCAGCCTCTCCACCCACGAGTGAACTCCTTACCCTGGCACTACTCTAGCAGGGCAGACCTGGGGATCACAGCCCCTCTGAAGGAGGCAGGGGTCCACACGGTGGTTTGTACCTGGGAAATGGAGACCCTGAGGCCCAAGAGGTGCCTCACCTACCTCTTGCCCAACACCCTCCCTATTCTTTCCGCTTTCCTCAGATGGGCTTGTCAGAATGGGGTGGCACTGTTCCCTGAGCAGGGTGGACATACAGAGAGACACAGACACTCTCACACACACTCACACACACATATACACTCACACAGAGACATACAGACACAGGTACACATACAGACACATGCAGATGCACACAGACACATGCAGGTACGCACAAAGGCACACACAGTGCACACACAGACACACAGATGACATGGACACCATACAGGTACACACAGACACACCTAGTTGTACATAGACATGCAGATGCACACAAACACACAGATGTATACAGACACATGCAGGGACACACACACACAAGTACACACCTAGACACACCTGTGCACATGCAGACATACACGCAAGTGCGCACAGACACACAGAGGTGCACACAGACACACAGGTGCACATAGACACACATGCAGGTGTTCACAGACACATGCAGGTGTGCACAGACCAGAGCGGTGTATACAGATATACAGGTGTACACATACAAGTGCACACAGACACACAGGTACACACAGACACATGCAAGTGCACACAGACACACATGCAGGCACATGCACACACACAGGTGCACACACAGACAAGCCAACTCAGTCACGTACCCACCTAGCCCAGAACCATTCATCCTGCCGGCTCTGCCCCCCGCCCCACGGCTTCCCAGCATCCAGCATGGTCCCCCCCCCCCCCCCCCCCCCGCTACTCCCCCCCAGCATGCTCCTAGCCCTGCCCAGGCCCCGCCCCTTCCCCTCCCTCCAAACCCTTCTCCTGGTCACCCTGACTCACTTCTCCAGCATGGACATGACGATCGGGGGTAGCACCAGGATGGGCATGGGGAGGACCACGCGGGTCAGCGCCGTCTCCAGCAGGGCCTGGGGCAAGCAGAGGCTGTGGTGAGCAGGGGAGTCGGATGGGAGCACCCCCAAACCGCAGCCCCGAGGTGTGTGCGATGCAGCTGAGCACATCTGAGAGTGGAATCACTCAAGGGACTCGCTCTCAGGGATGGATCCCAAAGCTGCTTCCTTCCCACTACACGAGTCTGAGACATGCGGCTCCTGGTCAGCCACACGGCAGCCCCACCAAGGGCCTGGGAGGAGGTGGCCAGAGGGCTTGGGACACACTGGGACCTGCTCCGGCTCTTCTTTCTCTCTGGCATTCCTTACAAAGATGTGGCACCTCCTGGCTCTGGGCCAGCGCCTGCCTGGCTTTGTCAGGGGAAATGCAGGCACTGCCTCCTGCTGTCCCCATGCAGGGCTGCCCGGGCCTGGGCGCAGGAAGGAGGGCACAGCTCAGAGACAGTCCCACAGCCTGACGATTCCTTCCGCCTTCCTGGGCTTCCAGCCTTCGGAGAAGACGACTCGGGAAAGGCAGAGCCCCCCCCCCTCGCCCCCCGCAGGGCTGCAGAAGGGCTGGGTCATCCCAGGAGAAATGAGGCCCACGGGGCTCCCCGCCTCCACCCTAAGCAAAGTTCTGCATGGAACACTTTGCCCAGAAAACAGGCCTCCTCAGGCCGATTTCCAGGAAGGCTGTGGAACAGACCTCTCGACTCCCCTGAGTGAAGAGGGTCCCAGTGCCGAGGAGGCCATGGCCTCTCCCCCCACTCACAAACCCTGAGACCAGCAGGGGTGGTGGGTGGAGGGTGACCTCCAAGGTTGAAGGTCCAGCCCCAGGAGCCCCTCCCAGCAGCACTTAGAGGCCAGGGAGGGAACCCTCCCCCACCTCCACCGCTGTTAGCATGAAGGCCGGGAGTGTGGGGAGAAGGACTGAGGCACAGCCGGACAGATGGACAGAGGAGTGGATGGTCCTGAGTTGCTGGCGGTGAGCTCGCTGAGAGCAGTGGGGGAGAGAGGCTTCTGGTAACCAGATCCCACGGGGCCTGAAATCCTTGAAGGGCAGCCCTGGCTCCTAGAGGACGGGGCAGGTGCCCATTAGCGCAGGCTCCGCCCACAGGTGAGGCCTCCTTCCCTGGGGGGGATAACACAAGGGCCCAGGGAGCAGGCCCTGGCTTCTGGGGAGGGGGAGGTCGCTGAGGGGGGCTCCCCTCTGCTCTCGCCAATTAGCAGGCAGGCAGTGAGGAGGGACTGGGGAGGAGACCCTCCCTCGAGAGCAGGATGTTTGGGGGCCCTGGGGACAGGCAAGGCTGGGCCCTGACCTGGGGCGGGGAGGGCGGGCTGAGGAAGAGAGCTTAGAGCACCCAGCAAGGGTGCTGAGGAATGAAGCCCTTCTCCCCGCCTCCGCCTCGTGGGCCGGCCTGGCAGCCCCCCTCACCCCCCCCCACCCCCACCCCACCGCAGACCCACGTGTCTGGCTGCGATCCTAGAGGAGCCCACGAGGTTGCCGTCACCGTCCAAGACGTCGATCCCTTCCTCCAGCTCCCCGTAGCGCATCAGGACCACGTTGCAGATGTTGGCGCTGGCTGGAGGAGCACGGGGCGGGGGGTGGGGAGAGGGTGACAGGGAGCAATGAGGGGTGGAGAAGACTCCCCCCAGGCTCCCCTCCAGGCCCTGACAAGGTCAGTGCTCAGACACAGGCACCAGGCCCTGGGGCCCAGCTGCCTCTGAGCCAGCAAAGGCCCAGCGTCACGGGAGGAAGCCAGCACCGTCCAGGGCTCGTCCAGGGCTCCCAGAGCCAGTGCTCCCAGCCTGTGGCACCACCCCCAGCCTCTCAGCAGCCCTCTGGCTTGCCTTTCAGGTCAGACTCCTGAAATGCCAGCCCACCGCCCCCCCCCACCCCCTGCCCAGCCCCACCAACCCTCGCGCTGCAGAATGAGTCGAGCTCTGACAGCAGGTGCCAGAGAAGGCAGGAACCTCAGTCAGTGCTCCCCCCCCACCCCCGGCGCCGCCCCCTCATCAGATGGGTGGGAAATTGAGCCTGGGGTGGGGGCACTTTGCTGAGGTCCCACAGCAAAATGGGACGAGAGCGAGGAGTCTCCCGATGCCTCCTTCTTGGGAACCCCGAGCCAGGAGGGCTGTGGAGGGGTGACAGGCAGAGCTAGACCATCTGTGTCCTTGTCTCCCAGGGTACGAGAGTCCCGCTTTGGAGGGGCGGGGCAGGGGGGCGCTTCCTCCCCTTCGAGTTCATGGGGACCTGAGCCAGGGGGGAGGGTTCTGGGCTCCTCACAGAGCATAGAGTTTGGGGGAGGGGGGTACGGTCAGGGGTGAGCAGCACCAAGAGCGTCATTCCTGAGGTTCACGGGGCTGGGCCCTGCGGTCCAGGCCAGGACAGGCACTGACCTCGCCTGAACTCCAGCCCTGCATCAGGATAAAAGTGGGGGGACTTGGGGGTGGTGGGTGGGTGGGGAGCGGGGGGGGTGACAAATGTGGAACCCGCTGCTTCACTCCTCCCCCAAAAGCGCCTTGCTGTGTTTAAAGTTTTAATTTTTGCTAATTAATGTCAATTAATTTTGTATAATGAGTGTTTAATTTTGGGGAGTGTGTGAGCCTGGGAGCGACTGCAGTTCTGGGCTGTGAACGCTGATTAGCATCAACACCTGCTGCTTCCCCACTCCCTCCAGGCTGGGGGGGGCACCAGGGTTTGGGGAGCTGGAGGGTGGCGGGCCTGTGGGCAGGTGGAGTGGGAGGAAGCCCGCAGATGCTCCCCGTGCCCAAGCCAAAGCCGGAGAGCAGGGGGTGGGGGGACGACGGTCTGGGACCCTTGCAGCTGGGGTGCCGGGTCCTACAGATGAGGGGCCGTGTGAGCCACCCGGGGGCATCTGAGCCTCCGTCGTCTCCTGCTTCCATAAAGCGGGGAGGTGGAATCAACAGAGGGGAAGTCGGAGATGCTCTGCAGTCTTGGGAGAAGAAAGGAGGAAGGAGCCCAGGCACAGCCTTGTACGTATTTACAGCACATATGCCGCCCTGAGCAGCTCACGCGCCGCCACAAGACAGTCACCCGCCACGGGCCCGCCGCGACCCGCTCTCTCGCTGTCGGAACTAAAGGTTGCTCTGGCCTGTCACACCCAGGCCCCTCCCTGGGCCATTCTGCCAGGACCCATCCTTGGAGAACAGGCCCTGAGGGGGAGGGGGGGCGGGTTGCTGCTGACATGTGGAGTGCAGAGACCAGGGAAGCTGTCAAACCTCCTGCATTGCCCAGGAAGCGCCCCCCCCCCACATCGCCTCCAGCCTCCCCCCAAATCACCCGCTGCACATGCCAGCAGCGCTGAAGGGGAGAAACGCTCAACGCAGACAGAACCAAGGGAGGGTCAGCATAAGCCGACTCGAGACAACTGAGGAGCCTCTCGGAGCCTGGCTTTCTGGTCTGGTTGAACTTGGGTCTCAATTTAGATTGGGCGTCTTCCCCCCTTTCACCCTCAGAGGAAAGTTGGGCCCAGCCCCATGTGGGCCCCAGGACCCCCACACTGGCCTTGCCAAGTTGGCATCTGGTCTGCATGTTAGGGACACGCCCTCTAGTGGTGACAGGAAGGAGTTGCAGCCCTTGAACCCCAGAGACTGCGAGGGGTAGGGGTTGGGGCTGTGGGGGGTGGGGCAGGTCCTCAGATGACCCAACAAAACCCTGGGAGAGGATACTGGGGTTCGCTTCCTCATCAAAAGTCATCGTTTCCTGTCCGCTAAGAACCCCTGCTGCTGCCCCCACTACCATTTCATAAAAGGTCAGATTACAACCACGTGGTCCCTGGGACCAGATCTCCTTCCAGTCAGGAGTCCCGTCCACTCCCTCAGCCCAGGAACTGCGGTTCACCCAGCCCTGGCTGCAATGAGAAAAGAGGGGTTGCTCTGGGCAGATCCAGCAGGTCTCTGGACACTGGCGGAGCCCTTGGGATAGCAGCCTCTGCACCCATGCCCAGGTCCCGTCAGACTGACTGGGAGCTCTAGCCCCACCGTGTGCATGCATGTGTGTAAGAGCCAAAGAGAAGAAGCCCAAATCCGGAATGGTGGTCGGCAGCCCCGAGCTCATGGTGGCAGTTCATTCACCTTGTCCACTCTCTACAATTTCCAGATGTGAATTGCAGTCACAGCAGGATGGGACAGAACTTGGGTTCCAAAGCAAAACCATGTGAGATAAAAGGTAAAACACGAAGGGACAGGAGCACCCAGCTCCTGTGAGTCTCTGGGACCTTGGTGAGAGCTGTCAATCCTCACTCCTTCAAGGTGCCAGGAAGAAACCCTGAACCCCCCTAAGAACACACCTGAGCACGAAGGCAACCCTCAGACTCTCCCCTGAAGGGCCCACATTCCTCCTGCCCGCTCCAATGGCATGTACACTTGACTCATTTCTGTGGACTGCACAGCTGTCCCTTCATCTCAGCAAAGGCTGAAGGCACAGACTCCTGGCCACTGCTGGCTCTGAGCAAGAAGGCTGACCGGTTCCATGCCATCGTCTCATCCAGCACTAGTGATTTTGCGATTCCTTTTCAAATCCTCCCAGCCAGATTCTTCCCATCCCATTCCTGGCAAGTCCAGCTTCTGTGACAGACATAGAGCACCAAAGCAAACGAAAGAGAGGAGAGAGGTGAGAGGAGAGAGAGAGAGAGAGAGAGAGAGAGAGAGAGAGAGAGAGAGAGAGAGGGGCTATGGGCCACGGGTCTCTTTTCTTGCACACCAGCAAGAAATATTATTGACAGTATCAGCAGGTTAATTAAGCAGCCTGTTAGTGATAATGTTAAGAAAGCTGGCGCATTTTCAACTCAGATTGACACCATTCAAGACGCAGGCATAACTGATGTTGGAGCAGCGATGCTGGGAGATGTCACAAGATAGTGGGGAGAGGAGAGAAGGAGGGAGGGAGAGAAAGGAGAGGAGAGGAGAGAGAGAAAGAGAAAGAAGAGAGAGAGAGAGAGAGAGAGAGAGCGGAGAGAAAGCTCATTTCACACTGATGGCAAGCTCAGTGTCAAGTCCTGAGGAAAATATGCTCTTGACTGCTGCAGATGTTCTCACATCAAACCCATCGTGATGCAAAATCATGCAGATTGTGAACAGCTAATGAAGCACTGTGTAAAGGGGACAGCGAGGGGAAGAAGAAAGAGCAGTAGACAGGAAGCCAAATGTGCAAGAGAATTCTCAGAAAGAAGACCGCAGGGGAGCTTGCCCTCCAACTCACACAGAAACAGACATGGAGCTGGATGGAGCGAATAGTTCCGATGGGCCGCCGCCTGCAAGGCAGAGAGTTGGTGGTGAAGGTGCCATATTCGCCCCGGGGAAACAGATCGCTCGCAGGGGAGCAGCATGATGGGCTATTCGCTTAGGGAAGAGCTCCACCAGACTACGATGCATTTCCCCATCTATTAATTTTTTGAAAAAATCATGATGTGCCTTACAACGAAGTTCGCAGGGGGTGGGGGACATTTACGCTCTGCGCCTGTGTAAACGTCACCATAGACAGAGGTCACTGTTTGGCTCCAGCGTCCCCCTTAGCCTCCCACAGCCATCCCGACGAACTTGAACTTAAACTTGGAATCCTAATTGTTGCCTAAAACATCTTTTTAAAACTTACACTATAATGGAGCACGGACATGAAAAGTCATTGTACATGCAGAAGATCGTCTGCCAGCTACCAGGCAATGCAATTAAAGGCAGCAGAAATTGCCAAACCATAGATAGCTATCCTAAAGAAATGCTTGCCCATATGCACAAAGAGACATTTACAAGGATGTTAATTATAGCACTGTTTGTAAGAGCAAATAATTAGAAACAACCTAAATGTCCACGATTAGGGAACTCACATGGGAAAATCTCCAAAACAAACTTATGTAAAAAAAAAAAAGAAAAAAAAAAGCTACCGAATATGTCCAGGGTGCTTACTGCATGTAAAACCCTATAATTGGCATACATGCATCTGTGTGTGTAGAAATCCACAGGTAATGTTTTGACAAGCCCACACCTCATAGAGCAGTCCCCTGGGGGGAAGGAACCAATTTGGGAATTAAGAGTTGTTGAAGGACTTCTGTGTTTTCAACTTAAATTTTTTGGTACTGTGTGCATGCTTACAATGAGGATATATCGGACCATTTGTCTTAAAAAGCAAAGAGAACTCACCAAACTGCATGAAACAGACCATAAAAATCTTTAACGCCAAGGGCCTGGCAACAGCTCAGTGGTAGAGGACCTGCCTTGCATACATGAGGCCCCGAGCTCAATCCTCAAGTCCACAAACCAAATAAAATAAACAAATAATAAAAAAAATTGAGCCAGAGAGAATTGGTATGACCTAGTTATGAGCCCTATACTTGGGCATCTAGATGTCAGAATCTTCCTAAAGAAGCTTATGAACTTAGGAGCATTTGTTCATTCAAATAAAGGAAGGGGAAGGGGGGGGGAGAAACTATAAATGTAACCAAATAGGAAATTCAGACCAAAATTCTCCTACTGTTCTCTTATATGCTTTGAAACGACGCTGTTCATTTTATTTATTTTTGTAGCATCCAGAATTGTAGCTAGGACCTCAATGTGTGAGTTAGAGCTCTACGCTCTTCCTCTGGGCCACAGCTATTATATTGTCCATTTTAATTTCTTCTTTTTTCAGCTTAGCAAGGTAGTTTTTACTGAAGCTTATTTAGAAAGAAGGAAGAGAAAGAGAGAAATGTGTGTTCAAGAGAGAACACAGGCTTCCCCAGAGTGGAATTAATTGACAAGCAAAGAAATAGAGAGACAAATAAGTGAGATATAAACTCAAGAGGGAACACGGGCTTGAGGAGCAAACTTATACTGTCCATTTAAAAGGAACTGAAAAAGTTCAAATTAGAAGCAGGAGCTGCAAAAAAGTAGTTGTGAATATAATACTGTGTTTAGCAACCAATATCCCAAAAAAGAATTAGAAAATCTGAAGATGGCTTATAACTCAAATTCCAAGCCATTAAAGAAAGTGGGTTAGATTGAAGGTGCACATGAATACTTGTTAACTCCTCAAACAAACATGAAATATAGTCCTCTCCTTTTCAGCAAGACTGTTATATTAATGCTTCTTATAACTGAAGCATATTAGAATCGAGAAGCATGACTTCAATCTCTGAGCCATATTCTAGGAAATGGGAAACTAGGAAAATACATTTATTATATATATCAAACAAGGGCTAGTACTATAAATCGATGGATGATCAGGGGGACTCCCAATAGCTATGCTATCACCCCTCTAAATTAAACTGACTGAGAGGAACCTCCCAACACCATTTATTTGGTGCTCATGTGTGATGAGAGTAGACTACAGACCGAAAATGATTGTTACTCAATGTCTCTTTTGCAAACCACAGCACTCAAAAGGAGAGAGATAACAAAAGGGAATGCCCTGCCACAGAGGTAGGGTGGGAAGGGGGGGATGGGGGGGTGGGAGGGATATTGGGATCAGTGGTGGTGGAGAATGGGCACTGGTGGAGGGATGGGTATTCGATCATTGTATAACTGATACCCAAGCACAAAAATTTGTAAGTCTACAACTGTACCTCACTGTGTTTCACTATTAAAAATTTAAGGAAAAAAATAAATTAAACTGATTGTAAAAACCCGTGTAGGAGACTGAGTTAGAAAGGATCACATGACTGGCCCTAGCCAATGAGCGCGCCTGCTGGGGGCTTCTGGGGAAGGTGAGGCGAGGTGGCCAGGGATCCTCTGGTCCAGGGGATGTGGTGGGTGTGGAAGTGGAGGTTACACGTGAAGCGGCTGCTGCCTCCCTGCAGCCATGAAGGGAACATCCATCATGAAGATAAAGCCCTTGAGAGCAAGAAGAGTGGGAAGAGGGGTCCCAGATGCCTTGCCTCCGACTTGAGCTTTTAAAGTAATACATTCCTTATCATGTGAGCTGGATCGAGTCTGTTCCCTTCAATCACAGACATCTGCAAGATGCATAAAAAGCTTTAAACATATTAGTAAGAAAAAACATAACGATAAAAAATTAGAAAAATATTTGAGTAAGAGTTCATAGAAGAACTAGTCTGAAAACTGGTGACTTGAACTCTCAGCAATAGTCAAAGATAGGTTTTTCAAACCTAAAAAAAAAAGTCACTCTTTAGAGGTTTTTAATATATCTTGGAGAAACGTCCCCATTGGCTATAGTTTTACTATAGGCTGGTGACTTGTTTTCTCATACTGTGGACAGCGGCTTTTCTCATGGAGAAAAAACATAACAACCTACAACTCAACTAGACTGTGAATCAGAAAAACATATTTAAAAGGAACCATTTCATGTACACTGGTGGAGGGATGGATGTTGGAATACTGTATGGCTGAAATCCAGTCATGAACAGCTTTGTAAGGGTCTATCTCACAGTGATTCAATTAAAAAAAAAGTTTGAAAAAAAGGACCATTTCAGACGGAAAAAGAATTTTAAAGGTTGACAATGCAAATGGTGTAGAAGATGTAGAGAAATAAAACTTCAGACTCATAAGTGGAATAAAAATTTAAGTACCTATTTAGCAAGTTCTCTTAAAGCTAAGATGTCCTAAGGTGTTCCACAAAGATAAATGGTCATTCCATTTCTAGATACATGATTGATGATTTTTGACACCAGCCACACAACTGAAACCAAAGCTGTGGCAGGTTTCAGATTGCTGCATTTTCTTTTCTTTCTTAATTATTTATTTTTGGTACAAAAAAAATGGAAACCAGGGCCTCTCACATACAAAGCATATATCCATGGCTGAGTCACATCCCCAGCCCTTGCATTTTACTTTTACAGCTTCCTGGATAGTTGTTTGGTAACCCTGCCCTGCAGAAACTCCCGCTCCAGGGCTCATGGAGAAGTGTGAGGGGTTGTTTGGTGCCAGACCATGTATAATAATGAGAAACTGGAAACAACTGAACCCAAAGTAATCAACTGTGGAATGCTATAGCAGCTGAAAAGAATGTCTATGTGTTAACATGGAAAAATCTCAAAAGCACAATGGAAAGCAAGCCCTAAAAGGAGAGGTTCAGAGAGACACAGTTAACACGAAATGTAAAAAAACAAACAATACCATTTCTGGTCTGGGTACACACATGGAAGATAAAACGTAAAACCGAAGTGAACGACCACCCCCCCGAGAGAGGATGGAGAAACCAGAATCCTAAAGAAGAGGTCATGAAGGGCTTTGGGGATAGCTAACATTTTATTTCTCCATTGTTTTCTGTGTGTTAAAAAGTGTCTCGTGCTATTTAAAGGAACAGTAATGGAATAAACTATTGTGGTGGTTAAAAGGAATAGGATGGAACTTAATGACTGACATGTGAAGACATCCAAAATGTACTGAGGTTAAAAGTGACTTACACAGGGCTGGAGTGATAGCACAGCGGGTAGGGCATTTGCCTTGCATGCAGCCAACATGGCCAATCCAGGCTCGATTCCCAGCATCCCATATGGTCCCCCGAGCACCACCAGGAGTAATTCCTGAGTGCATGAGCCAGGAGTAATCCCTAAGCATCGCCGGATGTGACCCAAAGAGCAAAAAAAAAAAGTGACTTATAAAACAGTATATATACAGTAGGAGCTCATCTATCTTAAGTCTATTCATATAGACTTAATAAGTCTATATTCACATATACTTACATCTGTTTTATTTATTTTAAATTGGGGAATGGTTTGGACCACACCTGGCTGACTCCTGGCTCTGCACTCAGGGATAATGCCTGATGGGGTTTGGGGGACCACATGTGGTGCCGGAGACTGAACATGGGTCAGCCATGTGTAAGGCAAACAACTTACCCACTGTACTATTATTGCCTAGCTCCTTCTGTTTTATACATATAGACAGGAATTCATACACATTTATTTCTTTATCCTGGTTTTGGGGCCATAACCAACAGCGCTCAGGATTTATTTCTAGCATGACTCTTTCTTTTTTTAAAAAAAAAAATTTATTAGTGAATCAACCGGGGTTCAATTCCTCCGTCCCTCTTGGAGGCCCGGCAAGCTACCAAGAGTATCCCGCCCACATGGCAGAGCCTGGCAAGTTCCTCATGGCATATTGGATATGTCAAAAACAGTAACAACAAGTCTCACAATGGAGCCATTACTGGTGCCCGCTCGAGCAAATTGATGAACAACGGGAGGACAGTGCAATAGTGCTATTAGTGAATCACCATGAGGTACAGTTACAGACATGCTTGTGTTTCAGTCATACAATGGTCGAGTACCCATCCCATCACCAGTACCCATTTTCTACCACCAATGGTCCCAGCATCCCTCCTACCACCCCACCCCGTCCCCTCTACCCATCTCGCCTCTGTGGCAGGGCGTTCTCTTTTGCTCTCTCTCTCTTTTTGGGTGTTGTGTTTGCAGTAGAGGTATTAAGTGGCCATCAGCCATCATATTCGGTCTATAATCCACTTTCAGCACGAATCTCCCATCCAGAGCAGACCCTCCTAGCACCCTTTACTTGGTGGCCCCTTCTCTATATGAGCTGCCTTTTCCCCCAGCATGCAAGGCCGGCTTCTAAACTGTGGCGTAATCCTCCTGGTATTTACCTCTACTGTTCTTGGGTGTCAGTCTCCCATTCTGTTACTTTATATTCCACAAATGAGTACAATCTTTCTATGAAGCATGACTCTTTCTTATGTGTGTGTTGAGGGAAGGGTATTGGGCTGCACCCACTGGTGCTCAGGACTTACTCTTGGCTCTGCACTCAGTGATAACTCCTGGCATGTGGTCTCAGGGATCAAACCAGAGTTAATCTTTTGCAGGGAAAGTGCCTTTTGTGATGTATTATACTTCTCACTCTGAGCCACTTTTATTAAACCAAAATTAAAAAATGGTCTGGATTAGCAGAACAGTTATGCTTTCATGCTGGCACTAATAGGAATAATAGGAATTGGATAAAGTCCTAATTCCCATCTCTCTCTCTCTCTCTCTCTCTCTCTCTCTCTCTCTCTCTCTTTTGCAGGTAACTTGTATGTATCACATAAATGATAAAAAAGTGTATCACTTGGGCCAGAGTGATAACACAGTAGGTAGGTAGGGCAGTTGTTATGGCCAACCCAGGTTCAATTCCCAGTACCTTGTACGGACCCCCAAGTCTCAACAGGAATGATTCTTGAGCACAGAGCCAGGAATCAGCCCTAAGTACCACTAGATATGGCCCCCTGAAAAAAAGTATATGTCCTTTCCATTCTTGACTCAGCTTCACTCTCTTTCCAGAGATGAGCTCTGTGCAGCTGGGTTCTTAGGCCAGGACAGACATTGTCTATGTGTTTACAAGTAGATGTGTGTGTCAACCCTCTCTGTCTCTGTCTTTCTCTCTGTCTCTGTCTGTCTGTTTGTCTGTCTCTCTCACACACACACCTCCAAGCCAGATCCTCCCTCACCCTTGGCATTAGAAGAGTGATTATAACCGAATGAAGATGTGCGCCTTAGTACACGCCTGCTTTCACGACATTCCCCGTTACTCTGACTGAGCTGCAGTGCGATGTGGCAGATTTTCTTTTAAATAGCTTGAGAATTTAAGGAGAGTTTCTCAACCCATATTGAAGTGTCACAAACTCAGGACTGGGAATTTCTGGATTGAAAAATCAGCTTGTAAATGTAGGTGTGGGCTGACTCTGAAGTTTGGAATCTCTTAATAAAAAAGACTCCTGCTAACACATTCATCTTCTGGAAAGCTCCCTGTTGTCACAGCTGCTCCCTAGCTCAAGAGTCTTCAGCAGTGGGACAGGATGATAGTACAGCGGGGAGGGCGTTTGCCTTGCACATGGCTGACCTGGGTTCGATCTCTAGCATCCCATATGGTCCCCTGAGCACCGCCAGGAATAATTCCTAAGTGCAGAGCCAGGAGTAACCCCTGAGTATCACTGGGTGTGGTCCAAAAACAAACAAAAAAGAGTCTCCCGTGGTTTCCCCATTTACCCTGAGAGAAAGGTCAAGCTCCAAGGCCCCAGGCAGGACCCACACATGTCTCCCCCCCCACCCGCCCCCATCACCCTCCATCCACCTTCTCTGCCTCTGGGTCTCCAGCACCAGAAAGTTACCATGTGTGCTGGGTCTGGGTAAGTGAGATAATCAGGTGAGCGGTCAGTCGGGAGGACCTCTCAGGTATCTGGATGCAAGGGCTGCTTGGACACTTCCTGGGCCAGTGAGCGCATGAGGGAGCGCATCCTGTCATAGACTGGTGGGTTTTCATCACATTCTGAAGATACTGTCAGGCTCAGATTGGTCAGTGCCATCCACAATATGGGGAGACGCAACTAAGCAGACTCCTTGGTCCCGGGTGCTCTGCTAGAAACACACCCAGGTCCGTGAGGCTCCTCTGACCCCCTCTAGTCACAGGCCGTGGACTTCTAGGTCCTTCTCCCAGATGGTCCTCCTCCCGGATGGCCACGGCAGGTAGCAGCACTTGTGCCATTGCATTTTGGGAGAACAAGAAGCCTTCCATCAGACCATGCAAGAGTGCTTCTAGGGCTGGGACTCTTGCCGTGAACTCATCATCACTGCCAAGCAGTGTGCCCTTGCCTGGAATGGGACCCACATGCCACCTCTGACCAGGGCAGCTACTAGTGAAGAGGAGGAGACTGAGCTTGGAAGATACCCCTAAGGGACATGCAATCCCTCCTGCTGGCTGGGCCCCATGGCCCCCAACCACAAGCCAGGAACCAGGTCAGGTCCAAGGCTGCCTCTGACTCTGGTCTCCAGTCCAGAGCTCCTGTTCTTCCAGATCCAACCCAGGGACGCTGGAGAAGGTGCCCAGGATGGCTGGGAAATGATGGGTCCAGAGCTCATCCACACCCCCTTCCAACGGGTGATGGGGGAATGCTTAGAAAGCAAAAGTCAAAACCCAACTTACTGAATGGCCCCCTAAGACATACAAGCATGACAGAATCGGGCCACCCTTGTTATCAGGGTGGGGGTTCACTGGGAGTGCTACACCTCTTCTCCCAAAGCCCTCATTTAAACACATCACCAGAGGTGTGCCAGGCAGAGGGCCTGGGCTGGGTGTGTGTGTGATGAGGGCTGCCATCCAGGGCCTGTCTTCAGATCACACAGAAGCAGGCTCAGGAGAAAAAACATAACACTGGGCAGCTCCATGGTCTGACCCAGATCGGGGCTACCAGCAGGAGTTTCCTGGGGGTGGTGGGGGTGTGAGCTAAAAAAAAGCAGGTGGGCATCCTGGAGTAGGTGGTCCTTGAGCTGGCAGCTGAGAAGACGGTGGAGAGGGAGGGGTGAATAGGCCCTCCAGGCAAGCTGGGCTGAGTGCGGAGACCTGGGGTCCCCTGGGAAGGGCAGGAGAAGGACGTGGGTCTTGCTGGTGGAGGAAGAGACGTGGGGGTCTCCGGAGTTGCTGAGGGCTGTGGATGCCCACTTGGTGTTACGGGCTTGGAGTGGACATCGTGAGGCTCAGGACAGCCTGCCACTGTGGTCCCAGAGGAGGCTGGGGACGGACCCCTGGGCCCGGGCACACTGTGGCCCTATGAGGAGGAGGGGAGGGGATGGGACCTGACCTGGGGAATGGGTAGCGCATGGAGATGGGATGGGGTGACTTTGACGGGAAGGACTTGTACCCCCTAGACTGCACCCGTGACCCTAGGAAGGGGCTCAAAGCCAGCAAAGTCTCTCCAGGATGGAAAAGTGCAGTGACCACGGACGGGGCAGGAAGAAATTCCCTCCCGCTGGCAGTTCCGTGTGCTCAGTCCCCCAACACAGCCCAATCGGGGTGTCTGCTGGCCACATGATGGGCGTCCTCCTCCCTGGGGACTCCAGCTTGGGAACTTAGGGTGACCTTGGGCTCCTGACTCGTCCCTCCCCCCACACTCACAGGGCCTGGAGCCCAGCTTTGTAGGTGATGCTTGGGGTCCCCACATTCAGCTCCCTACCCAAAGCCCCTACCCTGGCCCTCGTGTGTCTCTCGCCATGTCCCCCAGTGACCCCCCGGGACCTGCCGGCCACCTCCTGGGAAAGGCTATCTGTGGGACTGCCTCCTCGGGCACAGGCTCAGCTTCGGTCTGCGAGCTGGACCCGGGGGTGTGTATTTTTCCAGTGTCTCCGCTATTGACCTTTAATTACACTGTTTGCCCAGCTCCCCCAGCCATTAACCTCCTCCTCGCAGCGGCCACACATCAATTAATGGAGGGCCTGCTCCGAGCTCCGGCTCCCGAACACAATTAAGCGTGACAGTCCACAAATAAGAAAGAACTGGAGAATTAATTAAGGTCTAAACAAATTAATTACCAGTCCCCAATCGATTCTGATGCCAGCACACATGCTCCTGGGCGCACCGTCTTGCCTACCGTCTCCAGTATAAATAGAAACTGAGAGCTCCCACATGGTTTCTGTTCAAGACCAGGGCACAGCCAGCCTCGGGGCCACCGAGACAGGAGGAGGAGACGCTACGGCAGGGGCCTCGGGGCCTCCCACGGAATTGGCCCACTCAAGTATGTGTGGACACACACACCGACACATACACACACACACACACACACATAAACACGCACCACACACACAGGCATATACACTTAACACACAGAAACACACGTGCATGCACAACCCAAGGATGAAAAGCCAGCAACGAACATGGAGAATTTGGGGGAGGCCCAGGGCTTTGGCAGCTCCAGATAACTTTCAGCAAGTCTGCATTTGTTTGGTCTTCTGTGAAATGGGGCTGGATTACTCTGTCGAGGGTCTTCCCAGAGAGGGAATAAGGAGAATGAGGGGCACAGGAGGGAGTGTGGAGGGTGGAGTCCGTGACAGGCATGCCGCGAGGGCCAGGAAGGGTCCAGCAGAAGGAGGCGGGAGACCAGAGAGGACCCGGAACCAGGCAACCTATGCCCCAGCTGAGGGATCTGTCCTGGGCGGCATGGGGACCCCGGAGAAAGCTCTGCCCCCCTCCTGGGCTGCAGGCTGGAGGAGGAGTCCCACAGGAAGTGGGCAGAGCAGGGATGGAGCAGATGAATCCCAGGACTCCATCCCTGGCCTTGTGCACAGGCCCTCTGAGATTCATTCCTAACCCTGAGGTCCTCCTTCCCGACACAGACACACATAAAGACACTCACATACTCACACAGTCATATACACACTCACAGTCTCACACACTGGAAGACACTGTATCACACACTCATGCACACTAACACACTCATACACATTCATCTATGCTCACTCTCACACTCTCACACTCATACACACTCAACCACTCTCACAACTCATGTACACGCTCACACACACACACACACACTCTCTCACACTCACATCCACACGTTCATTCTCACACTCACACACTCTCACACATACACATTCATGCTCATACAATCACACTCATGCACTCACACATTCATTCTCTCACACTCACACACATATACACTTATGGTCACACAATCTTAAACACTCACACTATTATCTCACACTCATACACTTTCATGCTCATGCTCACACAATCATACCCACATTCTCTCATACTCACACACTCATGCTCACCCAATTATACACACTCACACATTCATTCTCTCACACTCATACACTCACACACACAACACACTCATGCTCACACAATCACACTCACATCCACACTCACACACTCTCCCCTGGAGGAGGCAATGGAACAAGGACCTCCTACCAGGAAAGCAAGGCCAGGAGTGACCGGAAAGGTGGCCGGTGGGGTTGGTCAGGCCCAGCCTACCGAGGAGAGCAGCGCCGAGTGCCTGGCGGCATGTAACCCCCTATCAGCACGCAGTGGGTCTTTGAGACCTCAGTTCTGGTCAGGGGACGAGGAAGGGGGACAGCAAGGAAGCTTGAGAGCCAGGGGACTTGGAGCCGTGATTGGGGAGGGAATTGCTTCTTCAGCCCACAGCTGTGTTTGCGTGGATCCTGGGAGTCAGTGCCCGTGGCAGATGGACGTGCCTACACCTTGGGGGCCAGAGGAAGGAAAGAGGGGGGCAGTGGGGTGGAAGGCAGGCAGGCAGGCTCCCAGCCAGGACTCAGGCGGTGAGCTTGGTGGGGTCTGATTCTCTCCAGGTCCTGGGGGACCCAGGACTGCCAGCCCAGTTGGGTGGCACCTCTGAGACTGGCCAGGGCACAGGGTCCCATAACAGTGATGGGCTGTGCCAGGGGGCTGTGGAAGCTCCCCCAGGAAAGAGCCCAGAGATGGGCAGCCCAGAAAGCGGGTGCATAAAGGGTCAAACCCCTCTTCTCCTGAGGGAGCTCCAGGGAAGTTAAGACCCTTCCCAAGGTCACTAAGCAAGATGGCCGGCTGGGCTTGGCTGGAAAGGCCGCTGGCAAAGTCCTTATCGAAAGTCTGGCTCAAGGACAGATAAGATCTCTGGGCCCCAGATCCAGTCCCGAGCAGCTGCCCCTTCTCAGGTTGCACTTGACCCCCCAGTCCAAGCCAGGAGGAACACGCCTCCCTGGACGCCCTGTGCTCACTCATGTAGGCCCCTTAACAAAGTCCAATCTAAAGAGTTGTACTGCCTTAATGGCCCACAGCAGAAATAGCTGGGAGTTCATTAAACCCGTGGAGTTGCTATAGCAATTATCTGGGTTGGCTGAGCCACTGGGTGGGTTGGTCCTGGGAGTTCATTAGCCCCTGGCCATGGAGGGGGTGGGGCTCCCCAGTAATGATCTCCCACCTTCTCACGGGGCTTGGGCACTTCAAAGCACTTTCCCGTGAATGGAGTCTGGTCTATGGACTCCTTTGATCCTTGGCACTGCATTCTAGCAAGACCCATTTTACAGATGGAGACGCTGAGCCCTAGGAGTGAAGAATGCGTTGGAACCACTGGCGCCAAGTTTTCAAGCTCTTCCTGAGCTGGCTCCCATCTTTGTCCTCTGGTATCACCCGGTCGATTTATTATTGATATGAATTTTCTTTCCAGGAGTCACACCTGGCAGTGTTCGATGCTTAGTCCTGGCTCTGTGCTCAGAGGTTGCTCCCAGCAGTGCTTAGGGACTGTATACTTGTACATGCCATGGGGATGAGCCAGGATGGGTTACACACAAGGCCGGCACCTTAACCCCTGTACTATCGCTTGGGCCCTTTTTTCAATTCTTTTCTAAGTAATATTGATTTATGATGCTATATAGGTTTCTGGGGATATGGCCTTAGAAATCAACATCAGTGTATGCTACATTTTGTTTGTCACCAGAGTCTAGTTTCCACCTATCACCATATTACTTTTTTTTTTTTTTTTGCTTTTTTGGGTCACACTCGGCGATGCACAGGGGTTACTCCTGGCTCTTCACTCAGGAATTACTCCTGACGGTGTTCAGGGGACCATATGGGATGCTGGGAAGCGAAACCAGGTTGGCCGCATGCAAAGCAAACGCCCTACCCGCTGTGCTATCGCTCCAGCCCCACACCATATTACATTTTAGCACCCAAAAGGAGAGAGAGAACAAAAGGGAATGCCCTCCCACAGAGGCAGGGTGGGATGGGGGGGATGAGGGGTGGGAGGGATACTGGGATCAGTGGTGGTGGAGAATGGGCACTGGTGGAGGGATAGGTACTCGATCATTGTATAACTGAAACCCAAGCACAAAAACTCATTAAGTCTACAACTGTACCTCATGGTGTTTCACTAGTAAAAATTAAAAAAAAAAAAAAACAGACAATTTTCTACTGTGGTACCTTCTCCCCATGCAAGGTGTCGGTTTCTGAAGAACCTGGCTGGTGCAGGAGCAAAGCACATGCCTCGCCTACCCAAGACCTGGGTCCATCCCTAAAACTGCCTGACCCACCTCTCCCTACCCCCAGCACTACCAAGAATAGCCCACACAGCAATAAGGGACGGTGGGGGGAGGGGAGGGGGGAATGTGAATAACAAGGTTGAGCTTTGTGGCATCTCCACGGCCCAGCCTGGAGCATCGAACGTGAGCTCCGAGCTCTAAACCCAGCCAAGGCTGTGAAAGCGGGCAAGGTTCCTCCCCCCCTGTGTGCATACCCACTATACTCACATCAGAGCGAATAATCCCATCAACAGCCATGATCCAGAGACTCCATATAAATCTCTCGGAAGAGAGCATAAGATGACTCTCCATAGTCATGCCAAAGGACCCTGCGCTAGGCTGTTTCACTTGGGGCAACCCAGAAAGGGGCAGATAAGGGCCCCTCCCTGCCCCAAGGGACCCATCACCAGCCCCCAAAAACCTCCAGAACTCAACCTCCACCATGCTCATGGCCGTTCTCCACATGTTCGGGCCAACCGTCACCCGTGAGTGAATCTATTCCTGGACATCTCATGTTCCCTCATATTCCAAGAGTAGTGCACCACATTTGATGGGCTGGAGCGATAGCACAGCGGGTAGGGCGTTCGCCTTACACGCGGCCAACATGGCCGACCCAAGTTTGATTCCTCCGCCCCTCTCGGAGAGCCCGGCAAGCTACCGAGAGTATTCGATATGCCAGACACAGTAACAACAAAGTCTCCAATGGAGACGTTACTGGGCCCGCTCGAGCAAATCGACGATCAACGGGAGGGCCTTTACCTTTACCTTTAAAGAAGAAAGCAACCAATCTTAGAGGGAAATATATTTTTATAGATTACATATATCATATATACGTATATATAAATACATATGCACACAAGGCTCAACCTTTAACAACGTGTTAGTGATCTCTTATACAAAGATTTAATCGTCCCTGGGTGTAATGCAAGAATCTTCACAAACTTTCCTCTAAGGAAACTTTTTTGGAGCATTTTTTTCAGCAGTTTATTCATAACAAACAATACAAAATAAATTACTTTGGTTCTGCTTTCGGGCAGGGATGGGGGTTTGGGATGGAAATGTGGTGGTGGGAAGGTATAATGATGGTGAGATTTCATTTTGAATATTAACTGTAATCAAATATTGTGAACAGCTTTATAAAAGTAAAATAAAATAAAATTTAAAAAATATCAGAGTGGCGCATATGCTGCCGGAGCCCATGTGCTGCTTGTGCCCACGTGGCCGAGCACATGTGGTGCCCAAGCACATGTGTCGCCCATTATCTTCCCTCTTTAGATGTGTACTTGCATGCTTTCATGTCTAATGCTGGGCTGTGTGTAAGGGGCTCTCTCCACCTTGGAGAAGCCCGGGTTCTCTCATAAGTGGTTACTCTCCACTCTCTCCCACTTTCGCTCTCTCCTCCCCTTCAAAATCTCCAAATATTATCTGTTTACTTAAAAAAAAAATCAGAGTGGAGGTAACCCTAACCCACCTAAAGGCCACAACACCTAAGGGCAAGAGTAGCAGAAACTTTGGGTTTTGTTTTTTTCATTTTGTTTTTTTTTTTTTTTTACAGCCACAGTCAGCAGTGCTGTGGGATTGCTCCTGGCAATACTCAGGGACCTTGTGGTGCCAAGGCTGGAACCCAGGCCTCAGGCATGCACTGATGCTGGTGTGCTGTTGCACCCCATCCTAGCAGGAATCTTGAGCCTTTCTTTATACCAGGGATGGTAGGCTGGTGAGGCCTCTGTACCCCTCTCTGAATAAATGTTTCTAAATGCAGAAAACAAAATTTATAGGATTACAGAGGGGTTGTACCAACAGAAGATGGCAAAAATATTTTTAAAAGAGTGATCGAGGAACAGATGTGCTTTCTAGCTCATGAGTCACCAAACAAGACCTATCAGTGGGTCAATTAAACCTCATCATTTTGAATCACTGAGGCGCATAAACAAGTTTAAGGTCCCTTAACTGTCACGTGGAGAGACCATGTCTGGATTTATATTGGTGACCAGAGTCTCAGCACTGCCTGGGGGCTGGTCTGCAGCCTACATTCACCACAGAAGGAGACTCCAGTCCCAGTGCGAGGTTCATGGTCCCCAGCCACGGTCACAGAATCACTTCCTATCCACTGACACTTGGGGGATGGGGGAATTAAGTCCCAGGATGAAAATCTTGAGCTGGTGAGGATGTCGCTCCGTGAAGGTCTCGTGTGCTTGACACCCTCAATTTGATCCTAATTAAAAAAATGTCTGTGGTGAGGGAGCAATAGGAGCGGGTGGAGCGCTCGCCTTGCACTCGGCCTGGACCGGCCTGGGTTTGATCTCTAGCATCACAGATGGTCACCACCCATGCTGCCCAGGAGTAAGCCCTGGGCACCGCTGGGTGTGGCACAAAAACAAACAAGTCGGCTAGACAGTCAGCGGCAGCTCCTCACCCTTCCACCAGCCTCACCCTTCCCAAGCCCCACAGACCCAAGCCCGGTGCGTGCGCGCCCTCACACACACGCACACGCACGCACACGCACACGCACGCACGCGCGCGCACGCACGGCCGCATGCTCCTTACCGACAGCGGGGAATGGCACGAATCTTTGCACGAGCAGGCGGGTGGCAGGCGTGAATTTGTTGGCTTTCTGTACCAGGACATTAAGGCCCACCTTGGAAAGAAGGGAAAAGGGTGTGATGCTGTAGCAGCCCGGAGGAGGAGACAGAAAAGGGTGGCAGAGGGGGCAGCGTCTTCCCCTCAACCGCAGACCCCAAAGCCTCAGGGTCGCCTCCTGTTACCCAGATCCAGGGTGGCTATTTTGTGCGCCACTGCCCTGGTGCTCCAGTTACTGAGAGCATGAGGGGGAAAGCCCCAACTACGCACATACCTACACACTCACACCCACCCCATGCACATTTTCATGCCCCTCACCCCTCTCACAGACACACACACTCCCCCTATATATACATACACACTCACACACTCACACCCTCACGCACACTTTCTCATGCCCCTGCACCCTCTCACAAACACACACACTCCCCCCACCCATGTACACGGTACACATTCACACACTCTCACCCCGCACGCACACATTCTCATGCCCCCGCAACCCCTCACAAACACACACACACACTCCCCCCACATACATACATACATACAGACTCTCACACTCATACACACGTTCACATTCAACTCACTCTCCCAAACTCACAAACACACACTCCCACGTGTTTACACTCTCACAAACTCACATTCTCCATACACCTTCATTCTTACACACAGTCGCACTCTCACAAATGCAGACACACACACACACACACACTCACACATAGACAGATACTGTCTCTGCAAGGAGCCTGTGGGGATGGTGGGATACTGACTGTTAGCAGAATGTAGCACTGTCTTCCCATTGTTCATTGAGTTGCTTGAGTGGGCCCAGTAAACGTCTCCATTGTGAGACTTGTTGTTACTGTGCTTGGCATATGGAATACGTCACGGGTAGCTTGCCAGGCTTTGCCATGCGGGCAAGATACTCTTGGTAGCTTGCCGGGTTCTCCGAGAGGGAGGCGGAGGAATCGAACCCGGCTCGGTCGGGCCGGCTGCGTGCAAGGCAAACGCCCTACCGCTGTGCTATTACTCTAGACCTATCAGAATGTACTATCAGAATGTACAATCTGCAAATAAAAGACACGTAGGATCCCACATTCCCAGCCAGCCTGGCAGTGCTACCTGAGACCCCGCTGTGGGCCCGACCAGGACAGGTGTCTCTTTGCAGCCCTGTCAAGGGACAATCTGCACCTTTCCACCTTCCCGCAAGTCCCAGCTCCCCTCACCCAGCCAAGGACACTGCCCCCGCACGCCCTAGCCTCTGCCGGCGGGGGGGGGGGGGGTCTCCCCACTCCAGGCCACCCCAGACTGTCCCTCCTCTTTGAGGGATGCAGGTCTAATCTGAGAAAGAAACGCATGAACCCACAAAGAAATGAGAGGAAGGAGAGACAGCAGCAGAGGCCGGGAGGGGGCTTCGAAGGGCCTGATGGTAGGAAAAGAGCCTCCACAGACACGGTGCAAGAAAAGGCAAGCTGCAGGAAGTCAGGAGAGGGACCCAAGCCTGCGTCATGGAAGGGGCGAGGCCTCTGCTCCCCCCACAGAGGCCAGAGCTAGTCCCTGCTTGGGAAACCCTGCCAGGAAGAACAGTGGGAGCCACTGCAGGGTCCTGGCTCTGGGGGCCTCAGGAGGGGGATCACACCCCTCTCAGCACTGTGACACCTGGCAGCCCAGCGGGACCTCCCGTGCCCGTCGTCCTGGCGCTGGCCTCAGCCTTCTGGGTTGCTGGGGAAGCTGCGGGGTCCCGGGAAGCCCTCCAGGGCCATCGCGTGCTGCAGCAGGCATTGGGGAGCAGGCATTGGCGGGACCGGCTTTGAGAGCTGGGGAGACGGGCCGTGCCCCATCTCCATGGCACTAGCCCGTTCCTCACTCCGTCCCCTTAGAATCACACCACGGTCCCAGCTGCTCCCTCCAGGGTGGGCTGGGGGGCTTGAGACGTGGCATCCCCAACTCTCAGTGCAAACAATTTTTTTCTATTGCGTGTCTCAGAAATGGCTCCCCCTCTCCCCGCAAAATAGAACAAGTTCGTACTGAGTGCAGAGAAGGGCCTTGGGGTGGGGGGAGTCAAGGACTCTGCGGGTGGGCTACGGGCCAGGCCCTGTGAACCCCCAGGACAGGGCTGCTGGAGAGGGCAGGATCTGGAGAAGCGACGCCAGCTTCAGAGAGGGGCAGTAACCACTCCAAGGCACACAGCCGGCCCGAGGCAGATGAGACCAGGATGGGAGTTCCAGCTCTGCTCTTTCCAAAGCTTGGTTTCTTTATTATTATTATTATTATTTCTCTTTTTGGGTTACACCCGGTGATGCACAGGGGTTGCGCCTGGCTCATACACTCAGGAATTACTCCCCGCGGTGCTCAGGGAACCATATGGGATGCTGGGAATCGAACCCAGGTCTGCTGCGTGCAAGGCAAACGCCCTACCCGCTGTGCTCTCACTCCAGCCCCAAAGCTTGGTTTCTTAGAGGCTGCGCCTTCTAAGAAAGGCTTCTATGTCCTCCACCTGGTCTTCCATCCCAGTGAGGAATGTGACATGCCTGACAGGCCACCACCAGAGGCACAGCAGGAGCTTCCTGGAGAGCCCAGAGGAGCCACAAAGGGAAGAAGGCGCGGGGGCCCGACCCACTTCTCCCCGGCAGCTAGAAATCAGGTTGGGGTTCCAAAACCCCCACATCCACCTGGCCGGATGCAGAGAGGTGGAATAGTGGAGGGCAAGAACTCTTGGAGAAACCAGCCACAGAGCTGCTCAGAGCTATCCCCCTGACTCAGGCAGCCTCCTGGGGGCCAAGGAGGGAGAGAAAGTGAGGATGAGGAGCCCCCAAGTTTTCCCCCGCCCTCAAGCCCCTCTCTCCTCTGTGGCAGACTTCCCTCTGCCAAGGACAGGCACAGCCCCGAGAGCGGGGACAGGCTGGATCCCCGCTCCCGGAGGTGGGGCAGAAGGCCTTGGCCTCTGGTCTCTTCCAGCCTGGTCTTTCCTGAGGCCTCCCAGCAGGGTTGGGGTGGGCTTGCAGGGGGGGCGCACCCTCAGGTTCCCAGGTGCATGCAGAGGTCAGGGGAGGCGCACAGACGGTGCATGGATGGCTGTGAGCACACCGGGTGCAGCGAGGTGACCCCCTCTAGCACCCATTGGGGTTGAGAGCAGTGACTGAGTGACGGTGCGTGGGTGACCGTGAAGGTGCCAATAGCAACCAGCCCCGGGGTGCTCACCCCCACCCCTCCCTCAGCCTCCAGTCCAGGCCTTCCGGTCCCGGCACAGGGGGCCCACAGGCTGGGAAGGAACCCGGGGTGGGCTGCAGACCAGGGCTGTGAGCCCGTCTGTTCTGGTTCCTCGGAGCCCTTTGGCCTGGAACATTTGGTGGAGCCCATTAAAATTAAAAAGCCAAGTGGCTGGTGGCTCTGAGCGCCAGCTCGTTTTCCCTGGCATGGTGGGTCCTGTTTAAAGGAACCAGCTGGCATTAATGGCACACAACTCATCACAAACAGCAGCTAGCGATCACAAAAATCTGAGCTAATAATCGGGTTCAGGAGAGATAATGAGAGATGGAACCAGAGCCGCGGAGGGTCC
The DNA here is from genome assembly GCF_029834395.1 of Sorex fumeus. Taxonomy (NCBI): domain Eukaryota; kingdom Metazoa; phylum Chordata; class Mammalia; order Eulipotyphla; family Soricidae; genus Sorex; species Sorex fumeus. The sequence goes on along the minus strand of NW_026606063.1, from coordinate 38,519,031 downwards.
CCCAGGGTCTGTTTTAACAGCCTCCAAATAAGCCACAGAGTAGAAATTAACCAAACAGGGGCTCCATGTTGGCAGAGGAGAAAACAAACAGGGTGTGGGTTTTGCAGGAGAGCTCCCCGTGTGGTAGCAGACGGGGGTTCTGGTCAGAAACCAGGCCCAGCACCCTGGGGACATGTACACTGGAAGTGGGTGACCTTCTCTGGCCACTTTGCCCTCCACTCCACTGCCGGGCCAGTGACTCCAGCAAGGGCAGCTGGCAGTGGGCAGGAGCTGGCCGCAGGGCGGAGGGTGCAGGGTGGGGGGTGTCTGTGACACACACCCACCATGCCTGAGTGCCGCAGCCGTGGTGACACTATCTCCATCAGCATCGAGTATCCCCCCGGGGTCTCCCAGCCCAGCCTAGACCTCCGGTGCCCTGCAGGGGCCAGTTTCCTGGGCTCAGGGTGCTCCACAAACAACAAACCAGCTCCTCGGCCCTCCTCCCACCCTGCCCTTCACTCCCATTCCCAGCTTCACAACTCAAGCCGGAAGCGCAGGGGCCAGGCTTCTTAGACACCCATGCTCTTTATCCTCCCTCCTGGATGGTCTTTCTTTTTTTTGGGGGGGGGAAGATGGGGGGTGGGGCAGGGAGTCAGAGGAGGGGCTCGGACCACACCTGGTGGTACTCACTGATCACTCCTGCCAGTGCCCGGGGAACTTCTTGCATGTCCAAGATGGAACCTGGGTTGGCTGTGCTCAAGGCAAGTGCATTTCCCACTGTGCTGTCCCTCCCTCTCACCTCCTGATCTTGAAACAGTGACTTTTCTCCCTTCCACCACCGACACACCATCGCTTGGCCCTTGGAGGGCTGCCTATGTCCTACCTCCGCTCCCTCTTCCACGCCTGCCCCTTTCCAATCCACTCCCCACACTGCCGCCAGAGAGAAGATTAAAAATGGAGAGCAGCCCCCCAAAGCCTGGAAGGGGCTTCTCAGGGGCCGCGCGAGGCCAGGCTGGCCGACTGACTGTCAGGCCTGGCTGGTCACACTGAGACCACCCTGCTGTGTCCCTGCTCCCCAGGTGAGTCTGTTGCTCCCATCTTGCGTCCCCTCCCCCATCTCTCCTAACTCAGGGCCTTCTAGCACTTTCCCTCCCTTGGTCTCCTCACCATGCGGCTTCCATGCCAGGCTCTCACCGAGGCCCCCTCTTCATGGAGGGTCCCCCCTCGAGTTCTCTTACACGTCAATGGAGCTTCTCCCGCTCCCCACTACCGCAGTACCTACTGGAGCCTCTCAGTCTATGCTCATTTACCTCCCTTAGGTGCTGGAATTCAAAGCAAAGCATGCACATGATTTAAAGACTGAATCACACGCAAATGTTTTTGCCTGGATGCAATCATCACCTCTCCCAGTAGGCCCTCGGCACTGGGCTCGGGGCCTTATCCTGACAGGTGCATGATGAGATGAGTTGGTACTTAATACACTGTTTCTAAGTCAAGTGAGGGATTTTGAGCAGGAAAACTAAAAGGGTGACAAAGGAGACTTGCTGTCACCTCAGTGAACACTGTAATAAGTACATCCGGTGCTGATACTGGGCCCAAGTACCCCTGAGGTGATGGCTCCATTACTCTGCTAGGAGAAGGGGCCTTGAGAAGGCCTCTGAGCAAGAGGGTGTCCTGCTGAACCCCTGGCTGAGTCGCGGCAGTTGATTAAGAAGAAGGGAGAGTTCAGGAGCAGTTTGTCAGCAATCAGCTTTGCAAGTGACTGTACCTGTCAGAGGGCCCTGCAGATCAGTAGAAGGGGCACGTGTGAGAAGGGAGGAGGAGGGAGGGGAGGGAGGGCATGGATTCAGGATTCAGATCCACTCCTGGATGTAGGATAATACCGACCAATAGTCAGGGGTTTGTACGTGGTCACTGGTGGGCCAGGTGCTGGCTCAGGTGGAGGAATCGCTGAGGTACCACAAATGCCCACCAGAGGGCGAGCCATAGCCAGATGAACCCGTGACCCACCATGTGGAGGCCAAGTCGTTGTTCTTTCGCTCTAGCCAAGCTGTTTGGCAGCAGGCTCGGGTCAGGATGGCTGGGAATAAATACGCATGTATGCACAGGCTAAAATGTGAATCAAACCCAGATGCATCTAACTGGCTTGTCTGCTTGTGACAAGTGACCAACCCTGACTCCTGAACCAGACCCCACAGGGACAGGCTGGCCACCTGCTGGGAAACCAATTATATCAGACTCCTTCTCCTTAGAAGGGAGCGACATCTTGTCCTCCCCAGAATAGATATGGAGCCGACATTCGTGTTGGACTTGCCACTGCCAGCGTTACCATCTGCAGGCTTATAGAACACTTAGGATTCTGCTAGAGGTCCATGCAATGGGTCTTCCAACATGGAAGCCATTCCTCGGGGAAGCAGGGAGACAACAGTCTGCTCCAGAATGCATGGGACGTTTTCCTCCTATTTCCATTAGGCCCCGAGGGAAAAAAATCAGGACGGGAGACCCACCCCGGACCAAGGAGAAGACCCTGAGGCATAACCTCAACCATAGAGAATGCTTGAGATACACCCTCAACCACAAAGAACACCCTGAGGTGAGCCCTCTACCACAGAGAACACCCTGAGGAATAACCCCAACCACAGAAAACACCTCAAGGAATAGACTCCAACCACAGAGGACACCCCAAGGAATAACGCCAACCACAGAGAACACCCTGAGGTGAAATCCCTGACCACAGAAAACACCTTGAGGTGAAACTTCCAATCACAGAGAACAGCCTGAGAAATACCTAAGCACAGAGAACACCCTGAGGAACATTCCCAACTACAGAGGACACCCTGAGATGAACCCCGAGCCACAGAGAACACCCTGAGGAATATCCATAATCATTGAGAACACCCTGAGGAATACCCATAACCTCAGAGAACACCCTGAGAAACACCCCAAACCATAGAGAACACCCTGAGGTGAACCCCAAACCACAGAGAATACCCTGAGAATACCTATAACCTCAGATAACACTCTGAGGAAAATCCCCAACCACAAAGAACACCCTGAGGTGAATCCCCAACCACAGAGAACATCCTAAGGTGAACCCCCAACCCAATCACAGAGAACACCCTGAGGTGAACCACCAACCACAGAGAACACCCTGAGGTGAACCCCCAAACTCAAAGAACACCCTGAGGAATACACATAACCACTGAGAACACTATGAGGAATACCCCCAACAACTGATGACACTGAGGATGCCCCCCCCCCAATGCAGAGAATATTCTCAGGCATACATTCAACCTCAAAGAGTACCTCAGAGTTTCCCAGTCCTGGTCTGACAGAAAGGGGCATTCTCTGGACCTGTGGCACACAAATATATACTGCTGACTTGACAAGTCAGGAAACACAGGTCTAGGAGCTGAGTATGAAGGTGAGCAAAGATACTAACCAACCCCATTACACTTAAAAGAATCTCTCAATTTTTTTTCTTCTGTTACCCATTGTTCTCGGGGGTAGCTGGGGAGGAGCTCTGGTAAGAGGCTTGCCCCATCTGAAAGCTGACAGCACTACTTGGCTTTCCACACCTCGTTATCCCACTGGGGGAGCAGGGAAAAAGGGAGTCCGTATGTTAGGAGCAGAGTTATGTTATGTGGTTGGGCCAGAACTTGAATTACAGCTCTGAAACTCTGCCCTGCTGTGCCTCAGTTTCCTCAGCCTGGCATCTTGAAGACCTCCCGCCCTCCCGCCCTTGTGGCTGTTAGAATGGACGGTCTGACCACCAGGGACATGGAGCTGTCAGGAAGAACTGGAGACCAGGAGCTCATGTCAGGGTTCTTCAGGACACTGTGAACCCCAGAGTCTAGTAGACAGTGACAGCATCCTGTACAGGAAGGGTTCCCTGGCCCAGAGGCCAGCACTGCCTAACAGGGAAGGGCTCAGCCAGCTTCCACCTGGCTGCAGGTGAAGGTTCTGGGAACTGGGCATGAGATACCTCAGTGCCTCTGGCTCCTGCCTGGGAACAAACTTTCCTTCCAGGTCACTCTCTCTAGCCCCTTTCAGTCTCCTCAGGACCCTAGAGCCATGGCCTGGCCAACCACCACCCCTGCTGGACTAGCCCAGTCCCCCAACTCTCTGACTTCTGGCATCGCCCACGTTGGGCTGGGGTCACCCGTCACCCTGTCCTTCCCCTGCATGCCTCCTGGTGCGCAGTGCCCTCTGTCAGGCGCCCTCCAGCCCCACTGGGCCTTGGCTCTGGCTATCCTGTGTGAATGAGCCCCCCTTCAGCCAAAGATCCCTTTCACAATGCCACAGCTCTACAGAGTCTCAGCTGCCCCTGAGACACCGTAAAGGACACGCCGTTAAGTCTGTGCACCTCCAACATCCCTGCACCCCTATACCCTACGGGGCGGAAATGGGCCTTCGCCTTCTGAGGTTGGGCCTGGGGCGTGGGGGGGGGGGCGCTGAGCATAGACTCCCGAACTAAAACCCGTGAGGACTGACAGAGGCTTCCTTTGTTAAAGACGGCAAACTGTTAGATTTCAAAAATAACTTAAGACGAAATTTCTTTTTTATTCTTGAGCAAGAAACCAGACACTGCCAAATCTATTTAGAGGGTTCGCCAAAAGGCTGCGAACTCCGAGCCCGTGGCCCACCACCTGCGTGAGACTTCTTTCAGGGAGAATGCCAACCCGAGCTCCCAGATCCGGGGGGCTGCTGGCCAAGGTCAGGGGCTCTCTGGGGGGGGGGACGGTCCCAGAGAGGAGGCTGACACCCCCAGTGTCTCTCCATCCCCGGGATCTGCCCTGGGCCTGTACCCCACCCCCCACCCCCCACCCGTCCACACTGCTGCTTGTAGGGACTCGTTTTAATTAAAACCAGAGTTGGGCCAACCACCGGGGCCCTGACACTTGTTTGCAGGTCATCTCCTCCTAACAGGCTCACCCTGGGAGGGGATTTGTCACTAATTGAAGCAGAGATCAGTTAATGAGGCCGCGGGCCCGGGGTTCCGAGAACAAGGGAAAGGACAAGAAAATAAAGCCTCTTTCTCTGGCGGTTCTGTGATTTACACACACAAAAGAAAGGCAAGCGAGCTGCAGATTTTCCAAGTCAGAAATTCCGCTCCATCTGCCGGAGTTAGACCCTCACTGTGTGAAGACGTCAGGCAGAGGACGTCACCGCTGAGACTCGGGGACAGAGAGGACAGGGCCCCCCACGGGGCCCTCGATCAATCAGCAGCCTAATTAACATGTGCTTTCTGGGCCGGGCGGCTCTGAGGAAGAAGACCAGGGCCTGTGGTGAGACCCTGCCGAACAATGGCAGGAGGGGACCCAGGATGTGGATGTTGGTGTGTGTGTGTGTGGGGGGTGGGGGGGCTGGAGTTTCTGGGACCTGGGGCCAGAGAGTGCAGCTTGGGCAGGTGTGGTCAGGGATGCTCAGGAGTCTCAACTGCTTGGTGGGAAGTGGGGGGAGAAGGCCCCAGCACAGCCTCTGGGCAGTCTGGACAGCCCAGGAGAGGATGTCCCCACCCCAGGGCCTCTGCTGCTGAGAGTCAGGCTCTGACAGACCCCAGAGGCCTTGGGTCCCCAGTAACCTTAGTGAGGGCCTAGTCAGCTGGGGCTAGTTTGGGGCCTCAGAAGTGGATGGGCCGAGGACGGAGCATGAGAACAGAGCTGCAGAGAGCTCCAAGGCCCGCTGCTCCTTTCCTGGGGCCCACAGGAGGAAGAGACCCCCCTCCTGACATCGAGGACCCCCTCCTGCCCTCCACATGCACTTTCCTCTCCCAACCCCTCATCCTCGGCCCTCATCCTCAGAGGCAGAAGGGAGGATCTTCCAACTGTGCAGATGAGCCCTGGGACGCCCTTGTCAAGAAATTCAAGAGATGACCTTGTCCAGCAACCACGGCTCCCTCAAATCAGGGACCCCCAACTTGCATGACCCCGGGTGAAGCCTCCGGCTAGGTTGCAGGACCACTTGAGCAGGGAGCCCCCTCTAAAGGGGTTGGCAGCAACTGGCTTCTTGCTGGGGTAAGACACTTCGAAAAGGAATGCAATCTTGAGCATGAAACGGGACCCCTCCCCCCACCCCGGTTCAATCTAGCAGCTATTTGGAGAGCTAGTGACCTACTGGAAGCCTGGGGGTTGGGGGGCGGGGAAATGAGGCCATTTCAGAACAACCTCAAATCCTGACTTTCAGAAGCACAGAGGCAAACCATGTCGGCGACATGATGGTGGGGGGGGGGGGGGGGTTGGTCGTTGTGAGCAATTCTATCCCTCCAGCGGCACGAGATCAGAGCTTCATAGGTGAATTCTCTCATTAGAGACAACTTTTCCATTTGCATCTTTTTTTTTCTTTTTTGGGTGGGCTGGAGCGCACAGCAGGTAGGACGTTTGCCTTGCATGCAGCCAACCCGGGTTCGATTCCTCCATCCCTCTCAGAGAGCCTGACAAGCTACCGAGAGTATCCCGCCCGCATGGTAGAGCCTGGCAAGCTCCCTGTGGCGTATTCGATATGCCAGAAACAGTAACAACAAGTCTCACAATGAAGATGTTACTGGTGCCCGCTCGAGAAAATCGATGAACAATGGGAAGACAGTACTACAGTGCTTTTTGGGGTCACACCCAGCAATATACAGGAGTACCTCCTGGCTCTACATTCCAGAATCACTCCTGGTGGTGCTCGGGGGACCATATGGGATGCTGGGAATCGAACCTGGGTCGGCCGTGTGCAAGGCAAACACTCTACCTGCTGTACTATCGCTCCAGCCCCTCCATTTGCATCTTCTAATTATGATTCCCCCTGTTCCTCTTCCAATCACAGGTCTCTTCTCTCTCTCTCTCCCTGGGACTGTTCCCCAGAAACCTGCTTCCCACACCCCTCACCTAGCCTAACCTCAAACACGTGTGATCCCCACATGCTGGACGGGGCCCCGGGCTGAGAGGAAGTGGGAGAGAGGAGAGGGCCACTCACAGCGATGGAGACAGCACTGATGACAGCACCCAGGTAACCCTGGATGAACTTGGACGCAGGCGAAGGCTAGAAGACAGAGATATGAAGTCAGAGCCTCTGGGCGCACAGGGCTTGCACTCACCCGCCTGGCAGCCAGCCCCAGGGATGCGGTTCCTTGATGCTGTTCCATCCACACACAGGCCAGGCTGTGGAGGCGGGGAGAACCCAGGGCCCCGTGCCTGTGCTGGGGTGCAGATGCTGCCCACTGGAGGGTGAGCTCCACCAGGGCTAGAGCAGAATGTTTATTCTTCTTTTTTTTTTTTCCTTTTTGGGTCATACCCGGTGATGCACAGGGTTACTCCTGGCTCACGAGCTCAGGAATTACTCCTAGCGGTTGCTTGGGGGACCATATGGGATGCTGGGAATCAAACCCTCGTTGGCCACGTGCAAGGCCAACGCCCTACCCGCTGTGCTATTGCTCCAGCCCCAGAAGTGGAGTGTTTCTGAGTAGGAAGACTTCCTGCTGCAAGGAGACTGTCGCAGTCAGAGTACTGGGGACAGGGATGGCCACACTGCCGGGGGGCTGTGGCCCGCTGGCCCTCAGCTCTGCACACCGCATTACACCTGTGTCCCGTAGGTCTGTGGAAATGCCGCGGTGCTGTGGAGGGTTGGGAGAGTGCTGAACGGCATGGCTGGCATTGTGCCACAGTGCCAGTTTGGGAGGTATTTGGTTGAGGGTCAAGGGTGCCAGGGAAGCATGGATGGGCGAGGAAGCATCAGAAGAAGGGGTAGTTCTCGGGGTGAGGCCACCGCAGATCTTCTGCTCTCCCCCCAGGGAGAAAATGCCAGGACCTCTGTCCCCCAGACTGCCTTTCTCTGCCTCACTCCACGCTGCCTCTGCACTCAAGCATGGGCAAATGTACAGGCTGAGGGTTGGGAGTTGAGGGGCGTACAGCTGGGCCAGGAAAACAGGGGCCCAGTTCCATCCTGGATAACAAGTGGGTGACCTGGCCTCCGCCCGAGCTTACCCAAGAATGCAGGGGAGGGTGCTAGAGAGATATTACAGTGGGTAGGGCATTTGCCTTGCATGCAGCCGACCCAGGTTCTATTCCCAGCATCCCATGTGGTCCCCTGAGCACTGCCAGGAGTGATTCCTGAGTGCATGAGCCAGGAGTAGCCCCTGTGCATTGCCGGGTGTGACCCGAAAAGCAAAAAGCAAAAAAAAAAAAAAAAGGCACTTGGGAAGAGGTATCAGTCCATCCTGCCTGACCCCTCCAGCTACAAATGCAGCCCTCCAAGGTTGGAGTGCTTGCAGCTAGGGGGGTGTCAAGACAGCTTCTGAGCAAGCTTGGAAACTCTGACCCCTGAGGTTGACAGAGCCCGAGGATAGACCAAGCAAGGAGACCTCTGAGCCCAGCCAGCTCCTCCTACCCCACAGGCCATCCCCCTCCTCAAGAGCAGCCCCTTCAGGGCAGGGAAAGGTGGTGTCTGGAGAAGGCTAATGACCAACCTAGAAGAGTCACAGGGCAGGGGGAAATGGGGGGCCAACTCCCCCTGTTACACTGTCTATCCATCTGCCCATCCATCTGCCCGTCCATCTGTCTGTATGTCCACATAACTCACCTTGGTAGCATTGCGGTTTGCATAGTTGACACAAGCGTTGTGGCTCTGGTTCAGCCACTGAAAGGCAAAGGCGGAAAGTCAGAGATGGTGTTCACCTTGCCCAGGAAGCCAGCCTGCCCTGCCCTCCAAGGCCGTGCCCCCCACAGAAGGCCATGGGCCACATCTCTATCCCCCAGCAGGCCCCCCCCCAGGCCATGAGTCAATCTGACCCTAGTCTCCAGGTTTCCCCCAAGACAGTTTCCAGTCCTAGGAGTGTCCTGTCCTTATTTCCTGGCAGACCGGACACCGCCTGCCTACCCCAGTAATCCACCGGCTCCAGAGATGGTCTCCGCTCCAGGAACCCAGGGCTGCACAGCCAGAGGGGCTGCTGTCATCCTTCCACATTGCTCACTGGGGCACATTGTGGGCAGTTTTAGGCCCCAGGATGACCAGCGGCTCTGCTTCTCTTCCAGAATCACTCCACCCAATGCTCGAGCTACCTGAACACCACACATGGGCACCTTGAGGTGCTTTGTTCAGAGAAGACTGGATACTTCCCCCAAAGACAGGTTTTTCTCCCTAAAATTTTCTGTGTGTGTGTGTGTGTGTATGCGCGTGCGTGCGTGCGTGCGTGTGTGCGTGTGTGCGTACAGGTGCAGGCCCACTGTTTGCAGGGAGACAACACCCAGAGTGTCTCCAGGAACAGAATGCAGCAGTGCCGGTGATGCCTCTTCACCCAACTTGCTGTGGGCCAGGGTAGATTACCTTCCTCACAGATCGAGGATGAGCGGCTGCCAAAGAGGCTGAGGGCCTCGAGGTTACGGGCTGTGGACAAGTAACTGAGGACCGAGATGGCCATGAATGAGCCATCAGCGGAGGGCACCACCAGGCCAGCCCATAGAAGCTTCCTCTGATTCTAGGGTTCACATAAAGCCCCACATGAAGGCCGGGGATTTCTTCCAGCACTGCCGGGATGGGGAGACCTGGGGAGGGGATGACTTTCCTTGAGGTCCCTGGACAGGAAAGAGACAGGGCTTCTTCCCAGCCTTGTGGCTCCTTCTATCAGCAATGTGGGCAACACCACCCTCTGGGGGTGCAGGGAGGAGGGGCACACTCTGGAATCATCAAGAGGGACGGTATTATTTGTTCACTCAAAAAAGGTAGTTTTCTGGGGGGCAAGGAGTGATTTGTGAAAAGGGGGTGGTAAGGCAAAGACATTTGGAAAGCTCTGCCGAGAGCCTCTGTGTAGAGGACTTACCTGCCAGAAAACAGTGGACGCCAGTGTCTGGTTGGGCAAGAGAAGACCCACCACCTATGGGAGAGAGGAGAGAGAGAGAGAGAGAGGAAAGGCTGAGGAAGGCAGACTCTTCGAATTTTGAAAACAAAACCAAGTTCTTTGACCCATGAGATGAGTCTGTCCGCATCGATGGTGTGTTCGCGCGCGCGCGCGCACACACACACACACACACACACACACACACACACGGCAGCCGCAGAGACGGTGGATGGTGGAAAACTCCTGCTTACAGAATTACATTCCAGCCTAATCTCAGTTCTATATCTTCTATATAATCACACTCACAGATATACATGTAATGTATCTCTGACCAGGAGAGTGGAAGAGGACTCGGAGGTCCCATTGCATGGTATGACACTGTCCCACGTTCCTCCAGGAAATGTCTAGGTTCTTTTTATTTTTATTTTATTTTATTTTATTTTTTGTGGGGGTTCTTTTTAACAGTGGACACATTTTGTTTCCATAACTGGGTGGCAGGGGGACGGGAACACACAGGAGAAAAATAAAAATGAGCAAACAAAAGAAACCTTTCCCTGTCTATGCAGCTAACCTGGCTCCTTCACACTCCTCACCATCTCATAGGATTTCTGTGGCGATTACATTGACATCATTTCAAAGGCTTTCAGTGCTTTTACAAATACAAATTGAGGGACTTTAAGGTTGAGCATTCATGAAGCAAATTCTATGCCACATATAAGTCCTGAAAGAAACATTGGGGGTCAATAAAAATCGATTGATGAAAAGTGAATGAAAGAAAAAAAAAGAAATGAAGAAATAGACAACTGACAGACGCTCCATATCCCCAGGTCCCCAAAATCTTCTAAGATTTAGATTTGCTGCCTTACTGATTTAAGTCAAGATGAATGATCTGATCTTGGCACTGGAAACCTCAGCCTTCAGGAATCATGTGTTTCTTGAGTTTACCTTTTGGGTGCGTCTGTGCAAAATAACATCTACCAAGTATTGCTGCATATGGAATAAATGTTCACAACCATCCACATATTGACTTATTTATTATTCCCGTAGATAAAATGACTCCTTGGCAAGAATTTCTGCAAGGAACAAGTATAAACATTCAATACTATACAGTAAATCAAATTCTAGACATCCTCAGCAGCATTAGTAGATCATGTTTTAAACATAAAATGTTTTATAACAGTGAACGTGCACACACATTTATATTTATTGGCCCATATCAGTTTGAATAAAATTATATAATGTCAAGTCATTCCATATCTTCAGTGAGGAATTTTCTTAGGAGATTTTTTTCCCCAAAAAATAAGATCCCAATTTATTTTTTTTTTATGACTGCTTAGGACATAGGAGTGAATGGAGACTTCAGGTGTTGGTTTCAAATCTGTCCCCCTGTAATCACCAACTGAAGACAGACCCCTGTGGGGCTCTTGACTTCTTACCCCTAAAATTAAGGAGCTGTCCAGGAAGCTAAGCTGAGAGAGGCCTAAAGCTGGCAGCAGGGTATGAGCCAGCCATTGTGCGTGTGTGGTGTGGGGTGTGGTGGCAGGAGATGTGTATAAGTGGCATGTGTGTGATGTGGGGGTGTGAGAGTGGGGAGATGTCTGTGATTTGAGCCTGTGGGTTGTGTGTGGTGTGGGGAGATGTGTGTGTATGTGCTGTGAGGTGGAGGTGTGGGAGATGCATGTATATGTAGTGTGTGATGTTGTGTGATTGTTTGTGGGGATACGTGTGTATGGTGTGTGTGTAGATATGTGTGTATGCTATGTGTGGATATATCTGCGTATAATGTGGTGTATTTTTGAAGTGTGTGTTTGTGGCATGGGAAGATGTTATGTGTGGGTGTGTATGACCTGGGGGTGTGGTGTGTGTAGTGTGAGGGAGATGTGTGTATAACTGAGAAGATGTGTATGTGTGGTTTGGGGAGATGTGTGTATGTGTGATGTGAGATGTGTGTATTGTGTGTGGTGTGAGGAGATGTGTGTATGTGTTGTGTGGGGAGATGTATATATCTGTGGTGTAGGGAGATGTGTGTGCATGTGTGGTGTGGGGAGATTTGTATATGCATGGTGTGGAGATGTGTATATGTGTGTTGTAGGAAGATGTTGTGGTTTGTGTGGTGTAGGGAGATGTGTGTGTATGCACTGTATGTGTTATGTGGGAGATGTGCGTATATGTGGGGTGGAGAGATATGTGTGTATATGTGGTGTGGGGAGATAGTGTATGTGCAGTGTAGGAAGATGTTGTGGTGTGTGTGGTATAGGGAGATGTGCATGTATATGTGGTGTGGAGAGATATGTAGGTATGTGTGGTGTAGGGAGATGTGTGTGCATGTGTGGTATGGGGAGATGCGTGTCGTGTGGGGAGATATATGTGTATGTGTGGTGTAGGAAGACGTTGTGTGTGGTGTAGGGAGATGCTTGGGTACGTGGTGTGTGGGAGATGTATGTATGATGGGGAGAAATGTGTGTATATACGTGGTGTGGGGAGATGTGTATGGTGTGGAAAGATGTGTATGTGTGATGTGAGATGTGTGTGGTGTGTGTGGTATGGGGAGATGTGTGTGTATGTGTGATGTGAGACGTGTGTGGTGTGGAGAATTGTGTGAGTATGTGTGGTGTGGAGAGGTGTGTGTGTGTGTGTGTGGCATAGGGAGGTGTGTGAGGTTTGGTATGGCAAGATGTGTGTGCACGTGGTGTATGTGTGATGTGGGTGTGTGGGGGGGGCATGTGTGTGCGCATCTGACAATCTCCCAAGCCTGTTCTCCACCACTGGGCATGTAATGTCCCCCTAACCTGCCAACTATTGTAATGGGTGTTATGAGCTTGTCTTCTCCCTGTAGCCCCCAGGGAGCCCCTGAACTGTGCTCCTATACTGGGCCTGGCAATCAGGAGCCTCACAAGGGCCTCCTCGTCTTTACCAGAGAGCTGCCCCTGTGATGCTTCTTCCAACACAGCCCCTTTTGTCAGTTCCCTGCGTGGTGGGGGAGGAGATCTTGTCTCAGCGCCAGAAATCAGACTTCTGAGTAACTGGCTGACATCTGTCTTGTAGACGAGCATTTAACTGTGTCTCCTTTTGAAATGACCAGCAGGAAATCCAGGCCAGGTCCCCAAGGCTGAGCAACAGTCTTTGTTCCTGCCGAAACTCCCGGGTTCATCATTTCTTTTTCTCATTTTCACTTTCCCTTGTTTTCTCATATGGCATAATTTTTTTTACACTCTAGCATCGTTTCCACCATGAACTAGCATTCTTACTAAACTAGTACCCAGGTATATACAACACACACACACACACACACACACACACACACACACACCACCGTCACCACCACCACTACCCGTCCCCCCAACACACACATACTCAGGTACACTTAGACACATATTCACACACTCACACATGCACACACTGGCACATACTCCTACACACATCGCACATGTTGTACACAGTGAGCTCTTCCCCTTGTTGGTCAACCCCAGGGCGGGTCTCCTGCCCCAGCCACCCACCCTGACGTGGGCCTGTGGCATGTGCTGCCTACCTCTGACTCCTGCTTTCTTAAAGAGATGAGTGACTGCTTTTGCTAAGCAATTCCCCATATGTCACTTACCATGAACCTTATTATAACTCTGGGGCTCAGACAAAATAGAGAGTACCTTCTATATTTGCAAATGAGAGAACTGAGCCTTAGTGCTCTAAACCAGGCCTCGTAACAAAGTAGAATCAGGTCTCCTGATTCCTAACTTGTGGGTCCAACAATGATTTGGGGCGGGGGGACTCCTTCCCCAGTCCCCCAGTCAACCTCCTAAGCACCAAGGAACGGCCATTCTCGATGCCCGTTTTCAAGTCTCTTCTCTGAAGACTCCCGAGAGCAGATGTCAGAGATACCGAATCTCAGTAAACACAAAGGCTAGACCCTGGCAGAAGTGGGTCTGCCACCCTGTGCAGAGCAAGCCTTGCATGCCGAGGCCCTGGATGCCATTCCTGGTAGTCACTCCACCATGAAAGACCAAATGGTTTTTGGGTCACACCTGGCAATGCACAGGGGTTACTCCTGGCTCATGCACTCAGGAATTACTCCTGGCGGTGCTCAGGGGACCATATGGGATGCTGGGAATCGATCCTAGGTCGGCCGCGTGCAAGGCAAACGCCCTACCCGCTATGCTATAGCTCCGCCCTCCTTTAAGTAAATGGACAGACCCCCACGACCCTCCTCCCATAATTGCATGCAAGGCTACTCCAACCTCCCATTGACCCAACAACCTCCCTGCCACAACCCACCCCTATACACACACACACACACACACACAAACACACGAACACACAAACAAGTATGTCCCTCATAACACCTGCATATGAACAAACAAGATGATTCTGTTGGGCAGCCTGGGCTGAGAGAGCGGAGAAATTCTAACACACAAGCAGGAGCTCAGGAAGGAGAGGTCAGTGTGCCTGGAGCCCAGCAAAGCAGGAGCCAGTGTGAGATAAGGTCTGCAGAGACATGTGTGCGTGTGGACGTGTGTGCAGAAACACGCAGGGGCAGGAACAACTAAAGGAGGAGTTTTGGGAAACCCACAGCTCGGGGTTCCCAGAGGGTGAGATGAGAAGGCAGACAAGCCCCCATCGCCTTGGCCAAGCGGGGCCGGAGGAAGCCCTGGGAGGCGGTGGTGCAGGGCTCTGGGGCCAGGAGCACTCGGGTGCCAGCCCCATTCCCTATTAGGCAACACGCAGCACCATCTGCACAATCCCAGAGCAAGAGCAGATATTTTATAACTTCCTTTTTTTTCTTTTTAAGTCTAAATTAAAAATAAATGTTCCTTCAGCTCTCAGATGTATATCTCGGGTGCAACCTGCCCACATTCACTCAGGCTGCCCTTTCCAGAACATGGCAGGGGAAAGGAGGAAAGTGATGGAGAGAGAGAGAGAGAGGGAGCCAGTCCACCCGGCTTCCATGCCAGTGGGTTGTGCCTCTTCCAAGAGGGAGAAGCTTCAGGCGTGGCCGCGCAGACGGGTGGAGAGAGCCCAGAAGCGGCTGGTACCCGGGAAAGTGGAAGGCAAGGCAGGAGCCAGAATTTCCAGCCCAGCCTCCACCCGCTCTTGCTGAGGACCTTGGCCAAATCTCCGCTCCCATTTATAGTTCCAAATTTGAACTGGGGTCCCCTCTGCAGCCCCCGCCTCCTGGCAGCGGTCCTCCCCACACATCTGTCTACCTTTCTTGCATCCCTTCCCCACGGGTGACCTGGCAATGGACAAATGGACTCTGGTCACAGGAAGAACTGGACTCAAATTCTGCATCCTCTCCTATGTTCATCAGTTGTGTGATCAGCGGCTAGTTCGTTGAGCTCTTCGGGTCTACATTTTCTCATCCATTAAATAGGAATGCTCCTAATACCTTTCTGGGAAGCCTGGAGAGCACGTAAGGCACATGAAGAACACAGCACGAAGTCTGCCTTTTGGCCAAGGCTTGCTGAGCACAAAGCAACAGAATCACTCTCTTCTCTCAACGTTTCCCAAAGTAGGTGATGTGCCCGTGTCTGTGTGTATGTGGATGCGTGTATGTATGTTATGTGTGTGTTTGTGTGTGTCTCTCTATGTTTGTGTGTCCATGTGTGTAGGGGTGGGTTGTGGCAGGGAGGTTGTTGGGCCAATGGGAGGTTGGAGTAGTCTTGCATGCAATTATGAGAGGAGAGTCGTGGGGGTCTGTTCATTTACTTAAAGGAGGGCAGAGCTATAGTACAGTGGGTAGGGCGTTTGCCTTGCACGCAGCCGACCCAGAATTGATTTCCAGCATCCCATATGGTCCCCTGAGCACCGCCAGAAGTAATTCCTGAGTGCATGAGCCAGGAGTAACCCCTGTGCATCGCTGTGTGTAACCAAAAACAAAAAAAAATGTTCATACATTCACTTAAAGGAGGCAGATTTCCAGAGGGGCACTGGCTGATTGATTTTCTGAAAAGGGAGCCGTAGGTCAAATACATCTGGGAGTTTCTCTCCTCTCTAGCTCGACATTGGCCTTTGCTGGTCCCTCCTTTTTGGAACTTCACAGCCTGTGTCTCCCACAGAGAAGCATCTCGCCCAGCTCCCACCTCCCCCTGAGCGTGCATATGCCTCATTCCTCAAAGGGCCGAGAGCTCCTGGAAGTGAAGTGGGGGCTTTTCTCTCTGATGCCCCCATATTCCCCAACAGGAAGGACTCAGCATGAAGCTGGACCACATGGCAGGCCCAGAGAGAGCTCAGTCATGATTCAGAATGTAACATAACTTCTTAAAAATGGAAGTAACATTGCATTATAAGATTATATTCAGGGTTGCATCATTAGAAGTCAGCATGTATCTACACTGCATTCAGTTCACCACTAAGTCCAGTTCTGTCCTTCACCGTATCATTGGCCACTCCATCCCATTTCACTCAGTCCCTTCCCTTCTGGTAACCACTGTTGGACTTCGCGTCTAAAATTAATTTTGGACTTTTTTGATCATTCCTCATTTCCTCTATATACCACATGTGGGTAAAACCATACTGGTGATGGTTTTTTCAGTGAGAAAACTTTTCACTACCCTCAGCACCTCCTGGTAATCCATGATGATGTAGACCACAGGATTCACCTCTGTTTGTGGCTGAATCATGTTCTATTGTGTGGATTAAGAAGAAGATACGTTGGGGTTGGTGCAATAGTATGGCAGGTAGGATGTTTGCCTTGCACGCAGCCGACCCAGGTTTGATTCCCAGCATCCCATATGGTCCCCCAAGCACTGCCAGGAGTAATTCCTGAATGCTAGAGCCAGGTCGCTGGGTGTGACCCAAAAAGAAAAAAAAAAAGAAGAGACTATGTCTTCTTAATCCAACCACTGATGTCGGGCTTAAATTATATCTTATTAATTATTTTGGGGGCGAGCATCTGAGTTTTGGGGTTTCACCTGGTGGTACTCAGAGCTTAACCATGGTGGGACTCAGGAGACCATATGTGGTGCCAGGGATCAAATTAGGAATGGCACAACAGCAGGCAAGGCAAGAGTTTCACCCCTGTACTATCCTTCTGGCCCACCCACCCACCCTTCTTTCTTCTCTTCCTCCCTTCTTTCCTTCCTTCTTTCCTTCTTCCCCCTCCCTCCTTCCTTTCCTCCTTCCTTCCTTCTTTTCTTCCTTCTCCTCTACCCTGGAGCTCAGTTCTTTAGAGTGAGTCTCAAGCTCTATTATCTTTGGCCACTTGTCAGTTTTGAATCACAGCAAAGACCTCTAGCAGGTGACAACCATCATCACTCATCTTTCTCTTAACACTTTTTTTTTTGCTTTTTGTGTCACACCCGGAGATGCTCAGGGGTTACTCCTGGCTCATGCACTCAGGAATTGCTCCTGGCGGTGCTCAGGGGACCATATGGGATGCTGGGAATCGAACCTGTGTCGGCCATGTTGGCTGCGTGCAAGGCAAACGCCCTACCCGCTGTGCTATCGCTCCAGCCCCTCTCTTAACACTTTTTAAGGTCCTAATTGCTTTGACCTTTGGGGGTCAGGTTGAGCCCCCCGCCCCCATGCTTTCTCCTCCCTGCACCCTTACTCTTGCCATGCCAGGAACGTATTTCTCTGCTCTTGACTCTTCTTGCCCATCTGACTGAGTCTGGCTAATGATTCTGGGGTAGGTTTGAGGTTCAGGTTTGAGCTCAGGTTTCAGTGGCTTCCTTTGTTTCTCTCAGCTTTTGTGCTTCTCACACTGCACAGGCCCTGACTGGGGTCCTGGTCCAAGGAGGATGAAAGACAGAAGGAGCCAAGGTGGAGGGATAGCACAATGGTTAAGGAGCTTGCCTTGCATGCGGCTGACTCCATCTCTATCCCCAGCATTGTGTATGGTCCTCCAAGCAATTCAGAAGCACAGAACCAGGAGCAAGCCCTAAGTACTGCCCAAAAGGAAAAAAGAAAAAAGAAGCAGAGTTCAACCAGGTTCAGCAAATTCCCCAGATCTGTGGTAAGAGGCGGAACTGCCTCTGTCAAGCCCAGTCTAGAGCAGCCATGGCAGCCACGGGTCCCATAGAAGAAGCGCTGTGGCTGCCCCTGGGGTGAGGAGGCCACACCAGCGCTACCTAATCCATACCAGATCTGCACAGGTCAAACTGCCTACAGGAAGCTGGCACTATTCTTCCTGCGCTGAAGAATCAGCACCATCTATGCCCTTGGAACTGTCTCCACTAATGAGATTGATTCCTGAGAAGCTGTGTGTATCCGCCATCTGAACTGTGATGGTGAGTGAGCTCAATTCTGGGGCTGCTTGGGCAGAGCCAGGAAGAAGGGGTGTTGGTGCTTGAACCTGGTCTTGGGACAGATCAGGAAAGGGGCCCATAGCACCCTCTGGTCAACTGGATCCCAGGAGAGAAGTCCTACTTTCACCTTGGGCTCAGAGCATTCAGCTGCTGCTGAGTGATGTGGTCTCAGTTGACACCTTCACCTGCTTGGTCAGAAGTGACGTGCACGGTGAAGAACAGGATGGGGGTGGTTGGCCACAATCCTATTACTGTCCGGTGGGGTTTCAGAGAGAACCCGCAACCCGGGGCTGCTACCCACATAAAAGAAAATCAGTGGGGGGGGGGGGGGGCTAGAGAGGTAGTGCAGGGGACAAGGCACTTGTCTTGATGGAGTCGACCCAAGTTCCATCCCCAGCACCTCATGTAGTCCCCTGAGTACCATGAGGAGGGACCCCTAAGCAAAGAGCCAGGAATAAGTCCTGAGCACCTTCAAGTGTGGCCCTCAATATTTTTTAGAGGGTGGGGAGAGAGAATCAAGTGATAAAAGGAAAATTTCTTTTTTTCAAGCATAGAAAATCAGGAAAAGAAAAACAGAGAATGTGTCCGAATAAGTGCATGATAAGACAAGGATTTCAGGGTTTGAAATGATGGTACTTGGTAAGATAATGGGAAAAGTCACCCAGTGTCCACATCCTTTCTACGTGGCTAAACTCTCTTCCTCCTCCTGAGATTTCTTTCAGCTTAGTGCCGTTTCCTCCAGAAGCTGGTCCTGACCCAGGGTGAGGTTAGGTCCCCTCTCAGCTGCTCCAGAACCTCAGGAAGCTGAGGGGGGAGACCACAGGGTGGACACTGGCACAGAGCTCTCTGCTACCAGACCCCTCCCCCCATACCCACGCACTCAATTCCAAAAGGTTCCTCTTTATTTGCAAAAGATCTGCAGGGGTCCTGGGACTCACTCAACAACTTGCCTACATATTTTTTCCCTCTCTTCTACTCTGTCTCCATCTTCTGATGTACCCAGCTAAATAATCAGAAAAGTAACATCTCACAAATAAAGGGTGCCACCACTCTTTAAAAGCACACCACCAGCTAAAGAAACCTTTTTTGTCAAGCAAATGTTTGCCCCTGCCTATGAATTCCAGCTTAACTGGTTATCCCCTTTTGTTGGATCTGCATTCCTTTGTTTTAGGAGGAATGGAGGGATTGGACCACACTGGGCAGTGTTCAGAGCTCATTCCTGGCTCTGGGCTCAGGGATCCCTCCTGGAGGGCTTGGGAGGAACCCTATACAGTGAATTGAAGAAGTGCAAGGAAAGAACCTTGAACCCTGTACTCTCTCTCTCTCTGGCCCTTCTTATGGGGTCTGAACTTGACTGGAGTGGCTGGTGGTAAAGACAGAGGAAGACAACCCAGGGCTAGAATTTCAAAGGCTAAGATTAAGAGAGAATGGGATATCAAAACGGCCCAGGGGGACAGACGAATCCTCAAAGTGAGCACTCTGTGTCTGCCTCCCAGCCCCAGGAAGGAAGTGACCATGCCAGCGCCTTCTGAGAAAGGGGCAGCGTGTAAGATCAGGTAACCATCTGTGGTGTTAAGTGGATAGGCTGGGCATACAGCATGAGCACAGAACATCCCCCCTGATGTGACTGTGGCTTGCCTGGTAGCCCCCTGGACTCACTGTCAGACACTCCTGGTCCTCTGTGTCCCAGTGGGTTTGGGGAGCTGGGGTTTTGAGTTGGGCTGGAAGAGGAGAGAGGAGGGCAATAGGGTCAGGGGAGCTGCGGAGGGAGGCACAGATGCCCCCCAGTTCCCAGTATCTGAGGTCACTCTGGACAAGGGTTGCGGTTGGCAGGCGCAGAGATGCCGAGAGGCTGGGACAGGAGCCCAGACACCGGCCTGCCTCTCCCTGCCACCGGTGCCCAGGAAGGACACTGCCACACACCTCAGGGGCAAACCTGTGGCCGGAGTCCTGGGGTTCATGAAGGGAGGGCAGCGTCCCCCTATGAGGCTTCCCAAGAAGGAGGGTCACAAGCCGCACTGGCCTCAGGAACAGCCTCGGTGCCCTGGCTTAGCCGCCGTGCTTATATATAAATTGGGATCTCTTCGCCATACACCAAAGGGGGGGAAAGTTCCCATCTTCAAATGTTAAGCTTAAAATAAGACGCACTACACGGGTGCCAGTGGATCTGTGAAATCTGCTGACTAAACTGGCAGCCGCCTCTGGGAGAGAACCAGCTCGTTCCTCCTGAGTTCTGAGAGAGAGTGTGGTGAGGGGGGTGGGGGGACACGTTCAGGCAAGGCGGGAAGACACAGGTGGAGCCTGGGGTGCTCACCTGGGCCAGAGGCTGCTGTAGACGCTGCTCCCAACAGCCTCTCCACCAAGGCCTTCCGTCAGCCCAACCCACGGCTTGCCCTCATCACTCGGGGGCTCAGCTCCAAGCACACTTGCTGGCACCCCCTCACCCCCCGCCTATTTTGGTGAGCATTTTGGTGGCTCTGCATGTGCGTATCACTTACCCATCCCCCCATTCGGGGGCTTCCCAACACGGGACAAGAGCCCTCACCCCTCTTCCAGCCAGACGTTAGCTGAGATGAGGGTGCTCCCAGGAGCCGGCAGGGCTGGAGGGGACCTGAGTGGCCATTAGGAGCCAGGCCTCAGGGAGCAAGGAGAGGACAACCTTTTACAGGAGGGGGTAGGCAGTGGCCTAAGGCAGAAGGCAAATGTCCCGAGTCTTCACATTGCTTATCCACATCAAAATGCCACGATTGACCGGGGAAGGCTTTCCACTTCCTCTCTGGACTGGCCCAGCCGCTGGGAATCTTTTTTTTTATTTCCCTTAATTTTTTGGCTTATTATACTCTAGATAATACTTTCTCGTGGACATTATTCTGACACCACACCTATCACCGGTGTACCCATCCCCCTCTCCTTCCTCTCACCTGCCTCCCAACTCAACTGTGTCACTTCTTCCGGTTCTGTTGCCTTGGGATCTTTGTTGCTGCCTCACTGTGTATCTTTAAGTCCTCCAAATGAGAGAGATCACTTTGTATCCATCCCTTTCCTTCTGACTGATTAGTCCAACTCTGTGGAAAGTAATATAAGTATTTCTAAAAAAAAAAAAAAAAGGACTGGAACTCCCATACGACCCGGCAATACCACTTCTTGGCATCTATCCTCAAGACACAAATACATTAATTCAAAAGGATATATGCATACCACTCTATGTTTATTGCAGCACTGAGCACAATAGCCAAGATATGGAAACAACCCAAGTACCCAACGACAGATGTATGGATTAAGAAGTTGTGGTATAGACAATGGAATACTATGCAGCTCTAAAACAAAAGCAGGCTATTTTGAGCAACATGTATAGAAATAGCTGCTGGGAATCTCGAGGTGGGAAAAGAACTGGGACTAGGATGTGGAGCAAGACACTTACTGGTTTGACTCTAGCTGCCACTGAAGTCTGCTGGGCTTCCTCTTCTCCCACCAACACATTTATTCCTGAGGAGTATTTGTCTGGGTTGGGAGGGACTTGGTTCTGATCTGATCTTCACAGCCTCTGATTCAGCCATAACCTGAGCACCCTGGACGAATCCCACACTCCCGGGGTGCTGACAGGGCAACAGTGATTCTGAGGGACTGGCTTGTCTGGATAGCAAAAATGAGGGTGGGAACAGATGGGCTGCCCCCACATCACCCTGTGACTGAAAGACAGAGACGGACCCCTAACTACTCATGTCAGCAAATGATAGCCATTCATTCTGTCATTGGCCTCTTCTAGGAAATGAACCCCAAATCAACTTGCTCTGGTTGGTGACAAGACAATGACACATGACATACCTTTTCCCCCCCCCAAGCATTGAGGAAGGACTTATAAAGATTATTATTATAACAAGTTCCTAATAGCCTACCTATTAGCAATTTTTCCCTTTCTGACTAGTGGAATTCCTATAATTAGGGAGAGACACAGTTAAATCCTACATAAAATATAAACAGATCTGTTGTGGGAGAGTCTGAAGAAAGTTCTTTTGGGGAGTCTTTTGGGAGGCATGTCCTTTCACTTTGTTCTCTTTCTTGTAATGTGGTTGTGATGGCTGGAACTCCAGCAGTCATATTGGGCTGATATTACAAGGTGATTTTGATCACAGAAGTACTGACACTGGTGTACAAAAATAGAAGTCTGGATTTTTGATGACACTGTGGGAATCCATCTACCTCAGAGTTTTTATGACAGGAGAGAAAAAGAAATTATTTTAAGTTACTTAATTTGATTTTTTTTTCTCCTACAGTGCCAGAATTTGAACACAATGTTTGACACCTGTAAGGCAAGTGCTTTACCACTGAACCATGTCCCCTGCTAAGCAAGATGCTATTATTTTGAATGCTTTTTGTTTGTTTGTTTGTTTGAACATATCTGGGAATGTTCAGGGCTTACTACTGACCCTAAACTTTGGAATCACTCCTGGTGGACTAGGGGAACCATATGGGATAGCAGAGATCAAACCCAGGTCATGCATGTGCAAAGCTAGCACCCTATGTGCTGTACTTTCACTCTGTTTTGAATATTTTAGTATGAAGATGTCACTAAACTTAACTGATACAATCACATGCAATGCTGTAAACACACACACAATACATTTCAGTGGTAGAGCTGTAACAGTCATTGTTTCTAAAAATCAGACAAACTAGAAAACAAAAAGGAACAGATACACACATTTATATGTATGTATGTATGCATGTCTTATATAGTACCAGGGTTTGAACTCAGATCTCACATATGCAAGTCATGCATTATAACACTAAGATTCATATCTGGCACAAAGAATATATTTTTAAACTCAACCACTTGGGATTTAAAACATGTTCTTCTAATAATTACAAAGAAATCAAAACCATAATTTCACACTCTTTAGAAAATAAAAACAGATCACTCTATAGGAAATGTATGAACTATAGCCATGTGGGTAAAGATATTCAGAAACAAAAAAACACTACCCAAGCATTTTTATTAGGAAGAATAAATGAAATAAGTGTTCATGGCCAAAAGTGAAAAAATAAAAATGAAAACAAAACTATAAAATAAACCAAGGGAAAGATCAATATCATAAAAACAAAAGTAGAAATTAAAATGAGAGAATTGATAAATATATTGAACTGCTAATTCCAAGATACAAGTCTCAGAAATCCAGCTATTATTTTAGGGGTGAGGATGGGGTCCTTCCAAGTGGTGCTCAGGAGACCTGGGATGATTCTTGACCAAGTGGGTCAATGGTTCAATGTGAGGACATGAAGATGCAGTGTTGGGGGTCACTAGGACTACACCCAGTGATACTGGGGCCTGTACCTTAACTCCTATACTATCTCTCTGGCCTCAAATCCAGTTATTTTAATAAAGGAGATGGAGGAGAAAAGTGAGAATAAGACTCAAAATCAAGTGAAAGAAAAATCATTATATTTATTTAACTTTTCTTTTTTTAGGCTCATTATATTTAAAAGCATCAATATTTGTGGCCAAAGAAATAGCACAGGTGTTAAGGCACTTTCCTTGCATGTAACAACCCACTTCAATCTGTGGAATCATATAGGGTCCCCCAAACATTGTGCGCATAGAGCCAGGAGTATTGAGCACTGTTGGGTGTGGCTCAAACACCAAACCAAAACCAAAGCATTAATATTTAGGGCAGGGATGTGCCAGCACTGCTGGGAGCAATCCCACTGCTGTACCACCACCACCACCACAAGCAGTAACAACAAATCATTATTTAAACTTCTGCTACAACAAAGACTCCCCCAGCGAGTCAAGGAAAAACAGCTGGGGAGATAGATTGACACAACATACCGTCAATCTCCAGTTTCTAAAGGTTCATTTTCAGGGTCACTTTACTTTCCAGGTATGAACGCAACAAGGATCCAGTGGAAACTGAATTCCGGAGGAACCCTCATTTGAATGGTGGATTTGAATCTCTTTCAGGGCTAGCAAGTTATCCTTGTTCCTCTCTCACGATGCTGGGCAGCCGTGGCAAAAGTAGGCTCTGCAGTCAGCCCTGGAACTGTGAGGATAAGTAGGCAATACTCTCTAGAGTGTCTGCCACTTCCGGAAGTGTTCAGAACACTGCAGGAGAGAGTCAAACCTGACTCTCTCAAGGAGCCTGTTGGCTCCACTGTAGGCAACGTAAATGTTCTAAGAACACTTCTTTAAAAGGCAGGCTAGGCTAAGCTGTGATGTGTGGTAGATTCGATGTATTAAATGCATTTTTAAACTTAAGATATTTCCAACTTACAGTGGATTTATCAATGTGAAACCCCATTGTAAGTCAAAGGAGACCTGTATCTAATTCAAAGAATGATAGCTAAAATAAAGAGCTAAAGGGGCTGGAGCGATAGCACAGTGGGTAGGGCATTTGCCTTGCACATGGCCGACCATGGTTCAATTTCCAGCATCCCATAGAGTCCCCCAAGCACCACCAGGAGTGATTCCTGAGTGCATGAGCCAGGAGTAACCCATGTGCATCGCTGGGTGTGACCCAAAAAAAAAAAACAAAAAATAAAATAAAATAAAAAATAAAGAGCTAAAAATCTTAAATAGCTTAAACGAAGATCTCCTCCAAGTCAATTAGGAAAATCAAACCGCTGGAAGAATGGACATAGGATGTGACCAGGTAATTCACAGATGAGGAAATGACCATTAAATAAATGGAAAGAAACACATTTGGTGCTCAGAGAAATAAAAATTTAGGCCCTACCCATCTCTCATCAGGCACAATCACTAAAAACCTAAACACCCGGTTCACGAAGGTGTGATTGTAAAATGCTTGCAAAATGCAAGTAAAATTGTAAGATACAAACTTTCTAAAGAGATTTTGGCATTATTTATCAAAACTGGAGGGTATTCCCTTCTAGAGTGGGCCCTTGAGACATCCTCATATTTACGGGGGAAAAGGGGAGGGGCTCAACAAGGATTTTTACAGTCCTGTTATTTCCAGAGTAAATAATCAGCACCTAAATCCACCCCGGGGAGAAAATATAACCCAGCAGGAAAAATAAATGAAGAAAAAAAGCAGATCTTTAGGCAAACTGTTAAGGTAACTAATCGTTTGTTATATTTTCATTAAAATTCAAAAAAATGATTTAAAGATGATTCATATATATGCAAAAGCTTAGAAGAAAAGCCCGAGATTTTCCATCAAACTTCTAACAGAGGTTACTTTTGGGAGCAGATCTGAGGTTGAGAATTCACAGAACAACTATCACTTTTTTTTGTATCCTTTAATTCTGAGCTGAAAGAATATATTCATGTAATACTTGTATAACTTTTAAAATAGTCTTTAAAAATTCTTGTTAGGATTTCATAATTCCAAAGAACATATTCATGTATCACATGTATAATCTTATAAAATATACAAAAAAAATACAGACTTTTTTTTTTTTATCCTGAGGATATTCCTGAACTCCAAAGATAAAGAAAAGAAAAAAAACCCAAAGGATCCCAAGAGGGCTGAGGGAAGGAAGAGAGAATTAGGCCAACTATTGTTCACATACAGGGAAGAGAAAAAAGACATTTCCAGAAATCCAAGGACCGAGAAAGTACTGCCCACACACTCTGAATATTATTCAAAGAAGTACTCTAGCCAAATATAGAAAACACACACACACACACACACACACACACACACACACACACACCACCACCATCACCACCACGCACTTGTGTACGAGCACACATACAAATATACAGGCTAAATAACTGTGAAGTTTAATGCGGGTGTTAAGCAAGGATTAAAAAATCTAATTAGGGCTGGAGCGATGGTACAGTGGGTAGGGCACTTGCCTTGCAAGCAGCCAACCTGGATTCAATACCCGGCATCCCATATGGTTCCCTGGGTATTGCCAGGAGTAATTCCTGAGTGCAGAGCCAGGAGTAACCCCTCAGTAAGGCTGGCTATGGTCCCAAAACAAAACAAAAAATATTATTAGATTCCAAATGAGTTCCAATATCTTGACAGGTTTTTATGGGTAACATGGGAAAGAGTACTGTGCTTTGCTAAACGTCTCTTCTGATTTGGATAGTAGGGTAGGAGGTCAGACTTACTATTCTACTGTTATTATTGACAGGGTAAATGAAAAGGGACCTTTCTGTTAAATGTTCCAGAAAAATGAGACAGACAGACACGCGCGCGCGCACACACACACACACACACACACACACACGCGCGCGCACACACACACACATACACACAGAGAGCTATAATACTCCTCTTCTAAACTTTAGAAAGGACAGTGGGCTGGGGTATGATACAACAGGCAAGTGCATGCCTTGCCTGCATGAGGCATGGCTTCAATCCCCAGCATTGCAGAAACAATCAAACAAACAAACAAAAAATGGAAAACAACACTCCAGTACAAAGAAAGAAAGAAATGGGAACAACAGCAAAGTTTAAAAACATGAACCAACAAACCACCACTGGATCATGCTGAAACAAACAAATAAAATCTAAAAAGCACCCTGTTGTGCTCAGTGCTTATTCCTGGTGGGTTCAGGAGACCATACATGGTACCACGGATTGAGCTTGGGACAGACACATGCAGGGCAAGACCATAACCCACTGAACTATCTCTCTGGACCCTGAAAACAGAATTTAACAAAGAAATTTGCTATCTGGAGGATAACATGCAAGCATCTTAACCAAGGTGACATATCTCTCCACTTACTTAGATCTCCAATGTCTAGTGTTAAAATTTTGTACGTTTTTCCATAATGGTCTCACAATATTTTTAAACTTAAAAGTTTCAAACCTGATAATAAATACTACTTTGAAAAAAAAATCATGTTCTAGAGATTTTTTTACCAGCTTTTTAAGAGCTCAGGGAACAATTTGGACTACTGGATATTGAACCCAGGTCGGCCAAGTGCAAGGCAAGCGCCCTACCCACTGTACTATCTTCTGGCCCCAAGTTTTGCCTATTTTTTAAGTCTTATTTGACTTGTTAGTCTCCCCCCCCCAAAAAAAAATAGAATAAAAGCAGTATTATCAGGCACTGTCACCCTTACCCAAACATTAAGAACGTACCTTTATCGGGTTCATCTATCAAAACAGTATTGTATTATTTGTGGGGGATGGGAGGCAGTTGGGAATGCTTCCCAAGAGCTCAGGGGCCCCAGGGCCACTCCCAGCAACCCCTGGAAAATTGGGTTGAGAGCTCAATTTTAGGGTCTGAGTGGGTGCTGTGGACCACCAGGGCTACCCCTGGCAGTGTCCAGGGGCCATGCAGTGCTGGGGACTGAACCCAGGCCCCGGCATGCAAAATATGTGTCTTGGCAGCAATGCTATCTCCTTAACCTGGGACTTAATTATTATGATAAATTAACAAGTTAACAAAGTCCCTAAAATTCCCTCTTTTCTTTGTAAATGGTCATGTTTTATTTTATGAAATGATATTTCTATACCTGAGATTGTCAATCACATTTATCCTTCAACTAGTTAATGGATTTAAGCAATCGATTTCTATTTCTAAATCTATTCAAATTTACACTCATATTGTTAGACTGTTTCTTGTAAGCTAAACTTTTCAAGAAATAGTTTCAAATTTTCCACTGGTTATTTATTTTTGTTTTGGAACCACATCCAGTGGTGCTCAGGGCTTACCTTGGATTCTGTGTTCAGGGATCACTCCTTGCAGAATTTGGGGGACCTTATGGGGTTCTGGGGATTGAACCTGCATTGGTCACATGCAAGGCAAGTGCCCTATCCACTATACTATCAGTCTGGCCCCAGCAGGCTAGAATTATGTATTATACATTATGTTCCACAAGTATTGAAGTAATCAAACAACAAGGAAAACTTGTCAAACAGAGAAACTACTTTAGGGGTTCCTATTAGGCAAATTTGGTATAATTTGCATGTCAAAACAAATAATGACAGAAGTAAATTATTATCCATTGAATTTTTTTAAATAAGACCAAACTGATATATTTTTTTTTTTTTTGCTTTTTGGGTCACACCCAGCGACGCTCAGGGGTTACTCCTGGCTCATGCACTCAGGAATTGCTCCTGGCAGCGCTCGGAGGACCATATGGGATGCTGGGAATTGAACCTGTGTTGGCCATGTTGGCTGCGTGCAAGGCAAAGGCCCTACCCGCTGTGCTATCACTCCAGCCCCCAAACTGATAATTTTAAGAAATGTTATATGGAAGGGTAGAAGGGAAAACTATTATTTATAGGAGGGTACCAACTAAAAGACATGGAAGAAAAAATAGAAGGAATTATAAGATATATAGGAAACTTTGATATAACTACCTCAGTTAGGTGACTATGTTATTTCCAGATTTTATGCACTACTTTTAATAGCTTCTAATATAAATGAACAATTTAATTATTAAATGACCTACTTAGGGGCCAGAGTAATAGTACAGTGGGTAGGGATTTTGCCTTGCACACGGCTGACCGGGGTTCAATCCCCAGCATCCCGTATAGTCCCTCGAGGAGTAATTCCTGAGTGCAGAGCCAGGGACTGAGCATCGCCAGGTATGGCCCCAAAACATAATAAGACAAATAAATAAAATGACCTATTTAATATACCATTGTGGTCTATTTCCTGTTTTAAGTTTATATTTTTTAAAAACTACTAAAAACCCTAATGCACAGATATTTGTACACATATATGTATTCATTTCTCTTGGGTAGGAAAATAGGATTGCTGGCTTATATAGCAAGTGCATGTTGAACTTTATAAGGGACTAAGCTCTCCTCGGATTCCAATTTTAGAACCTCAGCTTACATTTATTTATTATATATTTCTTGTTGGTTTTTTTGGGGGGAGAGGGGACACACCTCGTGGTGTTAATAGGCTACTCCCAGGTTCAGCACTCGGGTCAATCTCTGCTGTGATGAAGGGACAATGTGACACCCATGCCAAGGATCAGTCCTTTGGGCTATCTCTCTAGCCCTAGTTCAGTTTCACCTTCTAGAAATAATCCAAGAGAAGAGAAAATGTCAGGATACATATAGTCATGTTTAAAGGGGCATTGTTATGAACTCCAAACCTGCAGCAACCAAAGAAGTTACCAACAATAAGATGGGTAAAGAAAACTTTATAGACATAGTGATGAACTGTTATACAGCAATAAAAAAGAACAAATCAGTGCCATGTATAACAATGAGTCTCATAAACAGTTTTGAGTGAAAATAAAAAAGTCAGACCCAAAAAAGTATCTACTGAGGGGCTGAAGAGATAGTATAGAGGATAAGGTGCTTGCCTGTATGTCCCTTATACAGGGGTTCAATTCCCAGCACCCCATATGGTCCCCTGAGCACTTCCAGGAGTGATCTCAGCTCAGTCGGGTGATTCCCCAACCCCCTGCCCTCTGCAAGAAACCAAAGCCAAACACACACACACACACACACACACACACACACACACACACCACCACCACCACCACCACCACCACCACAGCCAACAACAACACAAAAAGAATAAAACAAAAAGTATCTACTGAGGATTGCATTTGTCTAAAGTTCTTAACCAGGCATGAGAGCAAGCAAAGGGAGTCAGGGAGGTTGTTCCCTGCCTTCCCCACAAGAGAGTGAGTATGAGTGGCACTTGGGAGGTTCCCCCATGCTGATGACATCCTTGGTCCTGCTGAAAGTGATACTGACTTAGACTACTCATGTTATGGACGTAAGCAAGCTGCATGCCTATCATGAATTTACTTTTTTATACTTTTGCTTCACTCTAATATAAGTACAGAAAAGTAAACTTAGCTTTGTTTTTCCAAAATGGGACAAAAAGAAAGTGAATCCTGGAGTTTTCTACAGGTTGGGGTGCACGCATGTACCACATGGTCCCCTGATCCCTAGGTGTAGACCTGAGGTCTCAAGCACTGCTGTGGTGGCCCTGGTGGTGTCCAGCACTGCTGGGCCTCAGCCCTGAATGCCCGGCCCAGGTGGCTAAGAATCAAGGGCAGTGGGGCCCCATTTCTTACCCCACAAGTTGGAGCATAAAATAGCACTGTAGCACTGTCCTCCCGTTGTTCATCGATTTGCTCCAGCGGGCATCAGTAACATCTCCATTGTGAGACTTGTTGTTACTGTTTTTGGCATACCTAATATGCCACGGGGAGATTGCCAGGCTCTGCCGTGCAGGCAGGATACTCTTGGTAGCTTGCCAGGCTCTCCAAGAGGGATGGAGGAATCGACCCTGGGTGGGTGGCGTGCAAGGCAAATGCCCTACCCGCTGTCATATCGCTCCAGCCCTGGAGCATAAAATAGAACAAAAAATACTTACTCCTTCCTGAACTCATTTTCTTTTTCTGTTTGTTTGTTTTGGGGCCACACCCAGTGGTGCTCAGAGTTTACCCTGGCTCTGCACTCAGAGATCACTCCTGGTGGTACTAGGGGGACCCTATGTGGCTCCAGAAATTGAACCCAGGTCAGCTGCATGCAAGGCAAGAGCCCTGCTTCCTATACTATTTCTCTGGCCCCTCTGAACTAATTTTGAACCCTAGTTCTCAGAAGATGTTTTCATTTTTATGTTTTTTTTTCAGTGGGGGGACACCCAGCAGTGCTCAGGACTTACTCCTGGATGTGCTTAGGGATTATTCCTAGTGGTGCTAGGGGCCAGGGGGACCATATGGGATGCTGGGGATTAAACCCAGATGGCCATGTGTGAGGCAAACACCCTCTCCCCTGTGCTATCTTTTTGGCCCCAGTGTCTTTACTTTTTTGCCTTCTTGAGGTGTGGGGTGGAAACTTCCCAATCACCAGCATGTGCCACTGCCAGTGCTTAGGAGAATGCGCAGGATGAGGGTACTTGGAGGCTCCTTGGTGGGTGGACAGCAGACCTACTATGGAAATTAGTTTGACAACACACATCAAAGGAATTAAAAGAATTTTATCCTCAATCAAATTTCAATTATTTATCGACAAGGATATAAATTTAAACATTAAACACATTGTTTCAGAAAAGAATATTCCTGGAAGGAAATACTTACAATTGGTGTCCCAAACGGAATGTAACCTGTGAGAGGGCAGAGGACAGTCAGGTCTCACCGCCCACTCCATTCCCCACCAAAGGCCTCTTGACTGAGACCTTTGGAAGAACCTTCTGGACTTGCTCTTGCCAATGGCCGAGATAAAGTTGCTCAGAGCAGTGACATAGGAAGCAATATCCGGCCTCCAAAACTTTTCCCAACTCCGCCCTCCCAGACTTCACTCTCTGTCCCCCATTCAGACAGGTCTTACTTCCCTTGGATTCTGGAATCTGGAGAGCCCATTCCTGCAGGAAATGCTGCCCACTGCTGGCTGCCCCCCGCTCCAACTCTCTTGGTAGTCCTTTAACCACTCACCCTCCCTCCACCCTCCCCCCCCCCCAAACCCCCCCCCCCGCCGACACACACACACACTCACTGTCTTCCAAAGCCTTAAAATGGCTCATGCAACTCAACTTCATGATCTCTCTGGAAAGGAAATTTCCCACCCAGCTGAGGGCGGGTCCCTCTAAAATGGGAATTAGAAGCAGGACCCCTGAGGGACCCATTCCAGGAGCCTGGCAAAAGATTGTAAATCATGAAGTTACAAGAACAGAATAAGTGAACCAATTATTTCTTGGTCTGCTGTGTGACTTTGAATAAGTCACACACGCCCCAGGCGGGGAGGTGCACTGACTTCTCATGCTTTCTAAGCAGGTAAGATCAGTGAGACAGACTGTCCTTCTGGGGACTCTGGGTGGGGGCTTCCTGGACGTGGGCAGGGTCCCAGACCCTCCTCCCTGGTCCCCTGCCTGCCTCTTGCTCTCTTGGGTGTGCAGTTATGTGGATACAGTGCATAGCTGTGTTGCATATCCCATAGGAGAGAGAGCTCAGGGATTAAGTAGGACGCAGGGGGCAGGGAAGAGCAGATGCAGGGGTGGAAGGAGGAGTGCTGGCCATAGCAGGGGCCCCCTTCCTCGCCCCCGAACCTGCTGCTCAGTAAGGACACTGTAGCCGTGGAGCAGGGCGCCTGGCTCCCTGTGCAGCTCCTACTGTGTGCCAACTGCTCAGGCAGAGAGGTGGACAGGCACATTTTTTTCCCCAAAAAAAGGCCCGTAAGTGATTCCAGGGCTGGGCCAATCTTGTCGGGTTAAGCTGAGGTGGACAAGTCAGCGCTAACATGTCCATGTGTGTGACAAGTCCCTCAGGTGGACACCAATGTCCCTGACTGTGGCAGAGGCTGGACAGAACCAGAACCTGGGCTTACCTGACATTCGGAATGGCATGAAGATCTTCTCGTTGGTGTCGGGGTGTAGGATAGCCTGGCAAGAGTGGGAGCAAAGACGGGGTGAGGGCCAGGGAGAGGAGGAAAGGGGAGGGCAGGGGAGGGCAGGGGAGGGCAGAGGAACCACCCCAAGGACCCTCCCCTGAACAACCCTGTGTCTAGCCTGGATGGCTCAGGCCTTTGCCACCACTCAGGACAAAAGCAAACAGAAATGCATAGGAGAACAAGGCTGTGTCTGTTCCCCTTTGACCCCGTGCCTGGGAAGGAGGCATTTAACCAGGACTCAGTAGAAGCAGCAAAGGGGGCGGGCTCAGAGAAAGACCCAGGGAAAGGGGAGCCCAAGCATCAGTCTTCAGGAGGGCAGACCTAGGTGCTGGGGCAGTCAGGGGTGCACGGGAGGTGGGAGGCTGGTGGAAGGACAGGGCAGTGAGAGGCCCGGCAGTGCAGGGAGAGTGGAAGGAAAAGAATCCACACCGGATTACCTGCTTGATTTTCTGTGCACTCCAGAGCTGGAAGAGAGGGAGAAAGAGCCCGTATGAAAAGCAAGTTTTCAAAGTCACTTTCTTTCCCTTTTCTATCGGGGGTGTTGCTCTGGGGACCTGCAGTCCCGGGCATGACACCCAGGGCCTCGTGCATGGTTTGTGTGTGAGATACCGCTTCAGCTTCATCCCTGACCCTAGCAAAGCCACATTTTCTAACCAAGGATTCCAACTCCCGAGGACTCAAGAGAGAGTCACTGTCCTTATCATCCAAGCTTGTGACATCAGGGGACTCCCCAGAACAGAGGATCTCATAGATCTTTCATTGGTTGTTTGGGGGGCATACCCAGCTACGCTTAGGGATGCACCTGACTTCCTGTTTGTGTGCTGTTCCTGGCAGTGCTCAGGGACCTAACCCAGGTCCCAGGCTTTCTCCCTGGCCTCCACTCAGATCCCTCCAACCACGTCTACTCAATTGCTGCCACACACTTGAAAAGGGCTTGTGGCTTTTTTTTTTTTTGAGTTTCTAGAAGATTCTTTGGTTTGTTTGCTTGTTGGTTTGGGTGTCACACTTGGAAGTGCTCAGAGCTTACTTCTGGCTCTGCACTCAGGGTTCACGCCTAGTGGTGCTTGAAAGACTATTAGGATGCCAGGGGGTGAACCCAGGTCAGCTGCCTGCAAAACAAACACCCTATTTGCTACACTACCCATCTGCCCCCCAGCCCCACTCCAGTCTATTCTAAGATGCAACAGATAAGAACTCATGGTTTAAATAAAGACACTTGTTTTCCAGACCTCTTAGAGGCGATTGTTAACAGGGTTTTTCTTTTAAACGGCTACACAGACCACCCCGGGATTCTTGGATTGGCCACTGTAGGTCTGAGTTTCAATTCTGCAGTTTTGGCAGCTGTAGAGTGGAGATAATAACTGCGCCTCTAACACGATGCCACAGCTTTGTCACCTGGGGGCAGTAGTCACTGATTCACACAGAAGTGCCTGGAGCATTCTGGCCCCACAGCAAGAGCTTTCACTGGAGTAGACATTGCCATTATTCCCGCCGTTGCCAGGAAAAGCTACCAGGGAGAAGAGTTGCTTCCAAATGAGTGCTGTGGGTGTTCGCAGCATAGCAAGGGGGCTAGGCTTGAGCAAGAGGAACTGTCAGCTCCTTCAAATGCTAGGAATACTGTATTCCACTGAACCTAAGACATCATTTACCCAGAGATGCACAATTGCACGCTAAGAAATCCTCAACCTCATGCTAAGACCACCATTAATTAAAAGACTCATGCCATTTAAGGTTAAAATCTGATCAAAATAGACCTTTAAGAATTAAAAATCATGGTGATTGAAAAAGTACAGCGGAAACAAACCAAAGATCAGTGTATTTGAAATAGAGCAAAAAGAGGGTAAGGGGAAAGGCAGACAGAGGCAACAGTTAATAGTTAGGTTTTATGAAAGAGTTGTTTCTTTATGCCTCATTCACTGACAATGCTGCCATCTCAAGCATATGGGGCCGGAGCGATAGGACACCAGGGGGGATGCTGGCCTTGCACACAGCAGAAAAGGGTTTGATCCTGGCATCCCATATGGTCCCCCGAGCACTGCCAGGAGTAACTGCTGAGTACAAGGCCAGGAGTAACCCCTGAGCATCACTGGGTGTGGCAAAACAAATAAACAAACATAAAATGAACCTCAGAAGTCTCCTGGACTGGAAGAGTAGGTGTTAGTCATATAGTCACTATACTGAAGTTCACGTCTTAGCCAAATCCCTCAGACCATAATTCTTGTACTTTAAGTAGGGAGTCACTATTCTTCTTCTTACTGAGTCATTTCAGATACATTTGACCACATGCTCCTGTCTGAGGTTTCGAAGGCAGTGTTACCACGCATGACCCCTAACCAGATTTGCTCATCCCCTCACTGTTCATTTATCAGATTTAGAAAACAAGGTCTCTGTGTCCTCACTTTGGTCAATGTTTCATACCATTAACTTGATCTCAATAGCCCAGCAAGGAGAGGACTAGCATATCCCCCACTTTACAGAGGTGAGAAACTGAGACACAGAGGGGTTGGGTGACTTATTCAAAGTCACACAGCAGCACTGGGGTTGAACCTGAAGTCATTTGGCTGTGGAGCCCCCTTTGCTCTATCCCATGTGCCCATTTCCAAACTTCTATTCACACTGTTCTGTCCCTTTACGAAGGTGATAAATTCAGTGCATCTTTTCATTTCTGCGCAGAGAATAACCTTATTCTTCCTGATAGAAACCCTGAGTAAATATGCTATCAATGATTAGTAGGATAATTGTACCCTTTAAGTAGTGGGGACTTTTAAGCGATTGTGGTCAATTCTGTATGATATGATGTATTGTGATATATATCATATATCATATATGATGTATTGTGGTCAATTCTGTATGGTAAAGTTTTTGTGTGCAGTATTTTTAAATGATGATCCAATGGCATGGTGGTGGCTGGTTCTGGAGGTCTTCGTTTGCCAGAGCCCTGGTCGGGGCAGGGAGGGAAACTCAACCTGCTCCCCTCCAAGGAGCCCCAGCGAGGACAGCCAGGCACGGGGACAGGAGACTCGGTGCTGTTCTCTTCCGGGCTCTGGGTTTTATAGTCTCTGGGTCTTGGCCATTGGTGGGATTACACAGTGCTAGGGGGCCAGTTGGTGGGTGTGACCCCTGCCTACTGAAAAATGGAGGATTTGGGTGGAGGATGCTCAGCCCTGATCCAAGTAGGCTTGGAGATCTCAGCCCCGGGACCCGCATGCCTTTGTTCCTCTGCAGGTACCTTATTATCTTATTATCTCATTCTTACTTTGGACAAACTGGCAGGCTACTGAATGTAACTTGCCCACACGGCAGAGTCTGGCACACTCCCCGTGGTGTAACCAATATGCCAAATACCAGTAACAATGATGGGTCTCATTCTCCTAACCCTGAAAGAGGCTTGAATATGGTACTTTTTTAAAAAAAAAATCAGGGCTAGGATGAAGGAGACGTTACTGGGGCCTGCTCGAGGCAATCGACGAACAACAGGATGGTCGTGATCGTGATCCAATGGCATTAAGTACATCCCGGTGTTGTACAGCCAACATTATCTCCCACCTGCAGAATATTTCCCACCTTCCCCAAACGGCACCCTGCACCAGGAGACACTGCTCCCTGCCTGTCCCCACAACCCATGAGGCCTGGCCACTCGATCCCCCCAGGTTCTGTCCCTTTGAATCCGACCACTCTACATCTTCATACATCATACATGACTGTCTCATCCTCCACTATTACAGAGTTAATTTTTCTACCTAACCATAGTTATTATCATGGTCCCCTTAGCATGGAAAGAAAAAGAACAAATGTCTGCCGACATCTCAGGCAGAAGAAACCACGGTGGTTACTCTAGGGAAAGAAAGTGGGCAATTGGAGGGACAAGAAAAGGGATATTTGTCTTTGATTTTCTGCTTTTTTTTTTAATCTCTAGAATTCTGTGGGTTGTCTTTATGTTACCTGTTCAAAAATATTGGAGTTTTGGGGGCTGGAGTGATAGTACAGCAGATAGGGCGTTTGCCTTGCACGCGGTTGACCCCAGTTCAATCCTAGGCATCCCTTATGGTCCCCAAGCAGTGCCAGGAGTAACTCCTGAGTGCATAGTCAGGAGTAAGCCCAGAGCATCACTGGGTGTGACCCAAAAAAGCAACAAAAAAATGGGGATTTTTGTTGTTGTTGTTGTTGCAGTTTTGTTTGGGGGCCATACCTGGTGGTGGTCAGGGGTCATTCCTGGTAGGCTCAGGGGAGCATATGGAGTGCTGGGTTCAAACCCGGGTTGGTCATGTGCAAGGCAAGTGCCCTTTGCTCCAACTTTTTTCCAACCCCAAAAAATAATTGTTAAAGAAAACTGGAAGGGGTTCAGGAATGGCCCACTGGCTTAAAGCACCTGCCTCATAGGCACAAGGCTGCCCGCATGCTCCGAGTGTGGTCCCATTGCTGCCTACGTGCTCCGAGTGTGGTCCCAGCATCTCTTGTACCAGTGACCCAGGGCATCAAGACAAATCTCCAGCATTGCAATTAAGTGTGGGACTCCTGCTGAACACCACAACTGAAGATGTGCAAGTCCCATGGCCAGCATGTGACATCTGGGGTGCATCTATATGAACTCCACCATGAGCCTTAGGGAGCATGAGACCAGAATGTGCTGGAGCACTGCTCTCTGAGTGAGTGAGATCCCTGGCGAGCATGTGCACAAACAGTGCAACTAGGTTGGGGTGAGGTTAGCAGCTGCATGTGTGAACACTGCAGACAGGCATGTGCATGACCCCTGGGTCATTACAACAATGATGAAGGAAGACAAGGAGGGGGAGGGAATAATATTTCTCTTATTCCCTAGCAAAAGTTTCCTTTAAAGGAAAAGAGAGAGAGAGAAAGAAAGAAAGAAAGAAAGAAAGAAAGAAAGAAAGAAAGAAAGAAAGAGAGGGAGAGAAAGAAGGAAAGAGAAAAGGAAAGAGAAAGAGAGAGAAAGAAGGAAAGAGAGGAGAAAAGAGAAAAGAAAGAAAGAAAGAAAGAGAGAGAAGGAAGGAAAGAGAAAAGGAAAGAGAAAGAAAGAGAAAGAAGGAAAGAGAAAAGAAAAGAGAAAAAAAGAAAAAGAGAGAAAGAAAGGGAAAAGGAAGGAGAAAGAGAAAAAGAAAGAAAGAAAAAGAGAAGGAAAGAGAGAAAGAAAGAAGGAAAGGAAGAAAGAAAGAAAGAAAGAGAGAGAGAGAAAGAAAAGAAAAAGAGGGAAGGAAGAAAGAAGAAGGAAGGAAGGAAGGAAGGAAGGAAGGAAGGAAGGAAGGAAGATGAAAAGAAACCAGTAAAGAATAGAAATAGAATGCATGACTTTTTGTCATTGTCACAGCTCTTTGGGGTGGGGGGAATAGTTTTATTTTAGAAATATCAGAAAGGAGGAACTGGAAAGATGGTACAGTGGGTAAAGCATTTGCCTTGCATGTGGCTGACCCAGATTTGATCCCCAGCACCGCATAAGTTCCCCTAAGCCCCACCAGGAATGATCCCTGAGCATAAAACAGGAATAAGACCTGAGCAGACCTGGTGTGGAGTCCCCAATAAAACAAACCAAAAAAAAAAGAAATATGAGAGAGGAGAAAGAAACGAGGAGAGAGGGGGAGCTGTGAAAAGTGAGCTAGGCTGCAGCAACTCCAGAAGGTGTGTCCTTAGAGCCTCTAAGTCCCTTACTGACTCCATGGCATAGGCCACTCTCTGGCTCTCCAGCAAGCCCAGGTCCCCTTCTTCCACAGCATGAAAACAACACGGGCAGGGGGCTGGCCGACAGTGCAACATCTCCAACCTCCTCTCTACTCAGCTTAATCTCTGTTGACTGGGTCCTGAGGTGTGGACTCGGCTACAGAGAGGGTGGAGAATGATAGAAGGCACCGGGGTCTCTGCATGACCCGGGGCACACCAAGACCCTGAAATTCCCTGGGTAAGGACTAGCTCTCTCTTATTTGAGCTGGCACATTTGAGGATCATTCTGTCCCCAAATGTATCATATAACCCATGCCTTCCAAGGGCGAGAAGGAGGAACAAAGCTGAGTGAGCCTCTTTTTCTGCGGCATCTGGTCATGCTCCAGTCTCAGGAGGTTGGGAAGGGTGGTGGGAGGGACGATTCCACTTCAAATTCTTAGTCATGACCTGATTTCCATGGGGCTCGTGACATCCCCAGAGATGGCAATGACAGTTAGGGTGCAAGATTTGGACCTGAGGCCGGGCACTGACTTACCTGTTCTTCTCATACAAGTCACCTCCCGCCTTAGACTTAGAAGACTTTAAGATTTTGCCAGACAAAAGGAATTAGGAGGTGGGGGCCAGTCTCCCCTTCCTGGGGAGGTCAGGTCCAGCTCGTCAGAACTTGAAGGTTCCAGCTAACTCCTTGGGTCTGTGCTTTTCGTTGGGATGTGTTGGCCCATGAGTCAGGGATGCAGGGTGAGCAAGCAGGATGTAGGAATGGCAGCAGGTACATCCCACGAGCTGCCTGCTCATCTGAAGTTTCATGAGTGAGTCGTGCAAATACATTATAGGCAAGGGCCATCCTGGGCTGTGAAAGAGTCTGAAGGGCCGAAAGAGATGGAGGAAATAGTCCATCCACAGGGGGAATCCAGAGGGCCCTTGCTTCTTATCTGCCCACAGTGCAGACCCCCTGTAAACCAGAATCTCATGTGGGACCATTTGATGTCTTTTTTTTTTTTTTTTTTTTTTTTGCTTTTTGGGTCATACCCGGCAATGGACAGGG
Source organism: Sorex fumeus (assembly GCF_029834395.1). Lineage (NCBI taxonomy): Eukaryota > Metazoa > Chordata > Mammalia > Eulipotyphla > Soricidae > Sorex > Sorex fumeus. The sequence continues at coordinate 38,480,001 of NW_026606063.1, read as the reverse complement.
GTTAGTCCTGGATCATGCATCAGGAATTACTCCTGGCGGTGCTCGGGGGACCATATGGGATGCTGGGAATCGAACCCAGGTAGGCCACATGCAAGGCAAACGTCCTACCCATTGTGCTATTTCTCCAGCCCCCAACTGTCTTTGGGGTTGAGCACACCTCTCTCCATTCCACTGGCTGAATGTAAAAACGTACCGTCCCAGCCTCTGGGAACTCACTGGCTGCAGTCGTAAGCCAGTGTGGAGAGGAGACTTTGGCCCTTGCTTGATTTCTCACCCCGGGAATAAGAACAGAGGTGGGAGAAGGGGGGGGGGGGGAAATGAATGGAGGAGTCTAGGTGAGAGGTGGCAGTGATGTGGCGGTGGCTTGATTTCAGATGTCACCGGCATCTCAGTTGGCCACTCCATGGAGAATCCAAGAAACAGGGTGGAAGAGGACCCCCAAGAACAGAGCAGAGAACAGAGTTGAGATCTGCCTGAGAATAGAGCAGGGATCAGGGAGCCCCGTCTCCCAGCACCCAGACCCCAGCCGGAGGTGTGTGCGCCCAGGCCCTGCCCCCCCATCTGGCTGGCTCCCCTTCCCCTCTGCTTCCCTCCAAGCTGCTTCTCCAAACCTCCCAAGACAGCAAAGACAGAGCCACCCAGCCTATTTAAAACAACCTCCAGAAGGTAATTAAACAGAGCCTGAAGGGGAACCTTCTGTAAGGCAGAGGATTGCCTCCACAAAACAAAACCCAGAAAACCTTCCAAATTTATCAATTGGGCCAAGCCCATTATTCCTCACCATTAATTGCGTTGCCATGGATACTCCCAGGTAATAAGTACATCTGCAAGTCTAGGTGGGGTGAGGGTAGCCCCCAGTTCTACAGACACACAAAAGAGCCTTCGCCCACTTCCATAGCACCTCCCACAGCCTCAGCCCCCTGCTCCCTGCATGCTGCCTTCCCCTGTAAAGTGGCAGGCCTGGGGGCTCAGCCCTGCGGGAACTCCAGGCCTCTCCCTGGCCAGCCACCCCCGACAAGGAGATGGGGGCAACTAATTTCCTCCTTTTTTTCCCATTTTTTATAATGTTATTTCTTGAATCACCGTGAGAGCAGTTACTAAGCTTTTGGGTTTAAGTCTCAGTCCTACAATGAAACACCCATCCCTTCACCAGTGCCCATTCTCCACCACCAAAAATCCCAGTAATACCCCCATCCTGCACCTTCCCCCTACCTGTGGGGCAGATGATTTCCACATTACTCTCTCTCTACTTTGATCACATTCAATATTTTGACACCAGACTCACCATTATTATTTGGGATTTTACCCCAATACTCAGATCTGCTGAAAAGGCAACAGTAGACAATTCGTTTTCTATTGCTGGTTAGGAATAACATATGATGTCGCGCGGCTGCAGTAGTGGCCGCGTGATTTTGAAATTCCAAAATTTTAACACTTAAATCTGTAGGGATTTCTGCCAAAACCTGCTGGGTTCCAAGATTTGTTTCTGAGTCTCTGGGATCATGGCCGTTAAGCAGTTCAATCAGGAATCAGAGAGGCCATGCCAATTATATAACTGAGCCCGAGGTGGTTTGTGGGTGTGTCTCCCACATAACTAACTTTTGGCTGTTTACTTTCTTGGTAAACTTTGCCCCAAGTTTTTGGGGTCTGGCCAAAGGCACAGCAGCAATTTTGGGGTAACTGAAAGTCTGATGGTGCCTTCAGGCTGCTGATGCACTCGCCTCACAGGTACATATTGACCTGCTGGCAGCACCATACCCTCACTAACTTCCTCTTTTCCAGTCTCCAATTTCTTGTTTATAATATGGAGAGATGCCGAGTTACTGGAAGATTACAGAAAACACCGATCACCAACAAAAATGCATCGAGTACCTATGACATGCTGAATGCTTACTGTTTCAGACACGAAGAATACAGGTCCTTTGAAGGGCTACAAACAAATGGGGACATACAATCAGTCATAGACTTAAGAAGTGTGTTATCTGATACAATAGACAAATGTTTTATTCTGCAAGTCAAAGAGAGTAGACTGGGAGGGAGATGCGGAGGTTAGAGCGGTAAGTAAGGAGGACACATTGGAGGAAATACCTGAAGGGAGGCTTGCAGATAGATATCCATTAGGAGAAGCCAGAAGAATGCATGCAAAGGCCCTGTGGCAGGACTGGGCCTGTCCTGCAAGTTTATGAAACAGCAAGGAGACCAGAGTGACTCAAATGAACTGCACGAAGGGGAGTGGCAGACAGCAGAGGGGAATAGGGGATTCCTCTGGGACTCTGAGTGGGAAGGGAGGTGGGGAGCTCTAGTTTCTGCTAGAATCGTGGTTTATCAAAGGGGGCTGGTGGCTGCAACCAGAGGGCATTTGGCAATGTCTTATTGTCCTGATTCAGAAAGGGGGTGCAGTAGGCAGCAGTCAGGGATGCTGCCAAACCGCCTAGAGTGCACCCATAGCAAAGAATCATCCAGCTGAAAACACCAGCTATCCAGCTAAAATTATCCAGCTAAAACACCGTGGCCAAGGAACCTGGAGCTGAGACTCTCATTATGGTGCGTGATCTCACCGTGGGCTCTGACCGCTGTGCTGGGACCAGACCCAGGGGCGCTGGTAGACCAGTGAGACTACCCCCTGAGAGCCCACCCAGAGATGCCTAACGCCAGATGCCGGCAAGTACTTCAGCTGACAGAGCAGGAGACCCTGGGATAGGCTCCCACAAGTTGAGCATTGCTCAGAGCCCCAGAAGTGTGCAGCATGGGGTCCGAGGAAGGTGTGGGGGCAGTCAGTCAAGCCTTCCCTCTGCCACTTCTGACAAACCCACTGATGCCCATTAAGACTTGGGGTGCAGGTATTTTTAACTCTGCTCTTTTCACTTGACCCCATTTCCTTGCTGCCAGCAGAGGGCCCTGGTGGAACCCTCTTCCCCCGCACCTGCCTCGTGTCCCTGGCAGTCTGCAGATGGCATCCATCCCGCCTGCGGCCTCACAGAGGGGGCAGAGGAAGGGCAGAGAGCTGGCTGCCAGGCTCTGGGGAACAGGGAACAAGGGCAAGGCCCCCTGCACCATGACGCTGGAGAAGGTTCCCCTAGATCTGGGCACTTTGTTCCGGGCTGCCCAGTGTCCATGCTGGATTCCTTAACAACGCTGACCCGCCCCGACCCCCATCCCAGCTCCCAAGGCAAGCCGACCACCACACACCCATGCCATCTCCTTGCTCAGGGACATCTAGTGACTTACTCCACACAACACATCTGAGGCCACCCCGCCGGTTTTATTTTCATCACCTGGTCTGTGACTTCCCCATTTTCTCCAAACTACACTCTGACCCGTCTCCCTACCCCTCCTGCTTCCCTGCTCCCCTGTGCTTCACTCCATGAAGCCTTTCTTATCTCATCACTGTTTTCGAAATTCTCTTCCCATGACCCTCCTAGATGACCACTGGACTAGAGCCGTTACCGACTGGATTCCACAGGACGTCAAAAGAACGCCTGGCCACCCACCTATGAGATGGTTGGACTTCTTCATCAAGACCCTGAACGAACGGTTTGATAATCTTCGTGTTCCTGGAGCAAGCAGACACCATTGGGCTACACTAGCACGTGACAGGGATGAATGGAGAAATTACTGGCACCTGCTCTAGCAAATCGATGAGCAACGGGATGACAAGTGATACAAGTGACCCTCCTATGTCCACTCCATGCAGCTGCACCACCAGCTAGGCCTCTGTCCACCATCACTCTGGGCTGTTCTCTCACGGGTGCTGGACAGGGCCCAGAGCAGAGCTGACGTCTCTGGTACCCACTCACCTCCGCTCCTCTTCAGTACCAGGGTGCTCAGCAAATGCCCATGGCCTGGACTGAGGTTACCACTCGTGTGTGTGTGTGTGTGTGTGTGTGTGTGTGTGTGTTAAGGCATGGGGGGGCACTGTGTGGCCTTCACCAATGCCAGACTCCTCTAACCACTTCCTGCACCCCACCATTCACTTGTGCTTATATCCATAACCCCTCTCACTGTCACCAGCAAGTGAAAGAGAGGCACGGGACCTCAGGAGCAATGCAAAGGCCCTGTGGCAGGACTGGGCCTGTCCTGCAAGTTTATGAAACAGCAAGGAGACCAGAGTGACTGAAATGAACTGCACGAAGGGGAGTGGCAGACACGAGCAGAGGGGAATAGGGGATTCCTCTGGGACTCTGAGTGGGAAAGGAGGTGAGGAGCTCTAGTTTCTGCTAGAATCGTGGTTTATCAAAGAGCAGAGGGGAATAGGGGATTCCTCTGGGACTCTGAGTGGGAAAGGAGGTGAGGAGCTCTAGTTTCTGCTAGAATCGTGGTTTATCAAAGGGGGCTGGTGGCTGCAACCAGAGGGCATTTGGCAATGTCTTATTGTCCTGATTCAGGAAGGGGGTGCAGCTGGTCCCCAGTAGGCAGCAGCCAGGGATGCCGCCAAACTGCCTAGAGTGCACCCATAGCAAAGAATTATCTAGCTGAAAATACCAGCTATGTTGTGGCCACCCTTCCCCACACACACACTGGCTGTGTGTCCTTTGGGAAATATCAGCCCTCTCTGGGCTTCAGTTTTCTTTCCTATAAAATGGAGTTAATATAGGTACCTACCATTAGGGCCTCTGAGATCACTAATGGAAGGAAAGTGTGCACAGTGCTAGAACTTGGAATGCGCTTGGGCATGTAGCGGATAGTAGCTGATTAACACGAGGGGCCTCATCTGTCTCCATCCACATTCTAGCAAAGCCCCGGCTCTGAGCAAGGCACATGCAGCAGGTCACGTCCACAACAGGCCACATCCCCAGCAGACCACATCCACAACAGGCCACGTCCAGAGATGTCTTCAGCCTCCTGGGCCTCTGGTTTGCTATCCTCAAGGCTTTGCTGCTCAGATGCTGGCCACACTCCTGCGGGCACACTAGATTCCAAGCACATCCTTTCTAGCTGCCGTGCCCCAGGGGGAAATTGTACTGGTTTCTCTCTTACCCTCAGGGCTGACTGGGTCACCTGTCTCTACTGGTCAGGCACCCAGGAACCTGCAGACCAGGACACAGCCCTCGGGTATGAGCAAACTAGTGACCTTGCAGGAACCCTTTGAGCAATGTGGTCTCCGAGGGTGGGAGGGATAACAAACAGGCTCACAGGCTGCTGCTGGGACCGGCGACCGGAAACGGGATACAGCCACAGGCATCAACCTCCATTTGTGCAACAGGCAATGAAAAGACCCAGAGCCCCTGTGCAACTCAACTGCTGTCCACACTGCACAGGACCCCCAGGGCTCTGCAGCTGGCCGCCCTGGCCAGGGGCAGGGGCTGTCCTGGATTCGGGGTCACTGAGGCATCCCAGCACCTGGTCTGTCATCACCACCTGCAGTGTGTGCGTGCGCGCACGCGTGTGTGTGTGTGTGTGTGTGTGTGCATGTGTAGAGGCTGAGGGTCATGGAGGGGGCATGCATGGGGGAGCACAGGAGGGCGCAGGAAGGGAAACCAAGGGAGGATCTGTTTCCTGGGGGGGGGTCCAAGTGCAGGCACAGCCTTGGAGTACTGTGCTCCCCAGTCAGCCCCCAGGCTGGATACCACTGAGCGCTAGGGCCCCCCACCTCTGCCCTCTCAGCTCCCTAAGCCACAGGGAGGCTTTCAGGCAGCAAAGCATTGGAGGCCCAGAAAACAGGTGGGCAGGGGAGCAGCAGGGAGGCACGTGGCCTCACGCTCAATCTCTGGAGGCTCAAGGAGTCCCAAGCATCCCACCCTGGTCCAAGACGGGAGGATGGTACAGAGGTGGTCACAACACAAGAAAGGTTCAGAGTTGCCCAGCTCATGAGAACTCCTTGGGTCTAGAGGGGCTTCTTGGCCTGGCTGGGGCACCGAGGGCCTCCCAAAAGTCAAGGGGATAAGGAGGTGATGTTGGGATCAGCAGACATCCAGAGGGACTATGCCAATTGGCTATGCCAAATTTGGGACTAGTTCCAAATTGGCTTACTCCAAGGTCAGCCCAAGAGCATGGATCTGGGATGCTAAGGACCTGGGATGCTGCGTCTCTGCTCAGGGGCCCCTTCCCCTCAAGCACAGTCACCTGTCACTTCCCCCAGAGAGCACTGCTTCCACCCGGCCTTCTGCCCCCTCAGTCTCAGTGCAGGTCTCTCACACGGCTGCTGCTTCCCATTCTCCTGGGGTCACATCACTCACCTACATTCCCAGGGTCCATAAGGTCAGACACTCACCCGGCTCTGTCCTTGCTCTCTCCCCCTTGCTGCAAACAGCCAAACCAGTCCATAAGCACACCATAAATTCACATGAAAGTGTAGCTGGATCAGGCAGGACTGACGGCTAAGCCACCGGCCCTCAGGATACCCACACATGCCTGGTGTGCTGTATCAGCCGAAAGAGACCCAGCATGGGCTCTGCACCTCTCCCCCCCCCCCTCCCCCCAAGTCACAAGCAGCCGCAGAGGCACAGGCAGAAGCGAAAAGGAGACCAGGTCCAAGAAGGGAAAGCAACCTGGTTTGGGGGTATAGAATGAGTAGAGATTTGGTACAAATACAACCAAATACAACATAAAGGACAGCCCCCTGCAGAGAGCATATGTATAAGGATACCAGCAGAGCTCAGGACTGGGCAGGACTGGGAACAAAGGAAGAAAAAAACTACTTGCCCACTAAACCCAGGGCAGTGTTCAACATCTGTGCACACAGCAGCAGGAGACACGGGCTCCCCTGTGTCCCTGGGAGGGAGGGAGGGAGGGAGGGAGGGAGGGAGGGAGGGAGGGAGGGAGGGAGGGAGAAAAGCAGGGAAGGAAAGGGGGGAAGGAGGGAGGAATAAAAAAGAAAGAACCCTTGAAAATTAAATTAAACTAGCTAAAGTGTTGAAGATAAACTCAAACTTTCTGTAAAACTAAACAGAAGGAGAAAGTGATGCAACAAAAGGGAAAAAAAGATATCTGAGTGTCAATCAAAGATGTCAAATATTTGACTAATAGGAGTTCCAAAATGAGAGAAAAGCACTTTTTTTTCAATCTAAGAAAATTTACCAGAACTGAGTGGAGTGTTCTAATTGAAAAAGATTACCAAAGGAACTCATGAATTTTACAGGAGATAGCATTGAAATATTCTCATACATAAATTGTATAGACAATATCTTAAACACTCCCAGAAAGAAATAAACTTCCAATTGCCAAGAACTGGAAATGAAATCACATCAGATTTTCAATAGCTATACTGGAAGCCAGAGGTCAATTAGAGCAGCATATCTAAAATTCAAGGGGAACTGTCAACCCAGAATTTTCTCCTCAGCCAAATTATTAAAACAGTGCAGAAACACAATTTTTCAAATATGAACAGATTTAAATTTTTCTTGCTGATTACTTTTTTTCCAGGAAGTTATTATAAGTGTTTCACTGAAATGAAGGCACACATCAAGAGGAACTTCTGACGCATGAGGAGAGGAACTTCAGAAGAGAACTCTTCTGGGAAAAATAATTCAGAGCTGAAAGACTGAGCCTTCAGACAGCAAAGGGATGCTAAGAATGCCAAAGGCTGTTAGAAGGGATAGCATGAATTAGAGAGACACACACACACACACACACACACACACACACACACACACACACACACATCTATTCCAACGAGAGGGGAAAAAAGGCAAATATTAACTCCAAAAAAAAAATAAAGTTGAAAAAGAGAAGAAACATAATCATTTTACAACAACTGAACTTTACAGTAAATTCTATTTGTAAAATGGTAATAGTGCAGGGGCTGGAGCTGCAGTATAGTGAGCAAGATGCTTGCCTTGCATGAAGTCATCCTGGGTTCAACCCCCAGCACCTCCATGGTCCCCTGAGCTCTGCCAAGATCCAGGAGGAAGTCCTAAACACCACTGGGTGTAGCCCAAGTACAACAGAAAATGTAATAGTGTGATTTTGAACTTGTATAAACCCAAATCACGGTTATAATTTTGGGAGGGTAATGATGGCAGCGGGCTGGAGTAATAGCAAAGCAGGTAGGACGTTTGCCTTGCACGCGGCCGACTCAGGTTCGATTCCTCCGCCCCTCTCGGAGAGCCCAGCAAGCTACCGAGAGTATCCCGCCCGCATGGCAGAGCCTGGCAAGCTCCCTGTGGCATATTCAATATGCCAAAAACAGAAACAAGTCTCACAATGGAGGCGTTACTGGTGCTCTCTCAAGCAAATCAATGAACAACGGGGTGACAGTGCGACAGTGATGGAAGGGGTGAAGAGTATGTTGATGGTGGCAGACAAAAAAAAGAGTTGAGTTCTCAGTTACCATAATAAATGCTATAAGATCGCTAGCTGAAAAACAGCAGTGTACAGACATTTTGAAATGTAAAATTTGGGGGTGGGGTCACACCCGGGGATGTTCAGGCTGACCCTGGTTGGTCACATGCAAGACAAGTGTTCTACCTGCTGTACCATCGCCCCAGCCCTGAAATATGAATTTCCATCTGAAGAAATGGTGAAAACTATTTCTCCTCAGTATCAGTACACTGGCAGATAGGAACTAGGAAAGAAGGGACACCAATTAATTTTCCACGAAGAAAGTTTTAGTACTTTTTGAGTTATACACAGATAGTAGATTGAAAAATAGAAAATTCATGTTTTTGAAAATTCAGTATGATTTCTAAACATGAAAGATAACTGTGAGGAGGGTAGTGGACATTGGGGAAGGGAAACTCGATCATAAATATCTTCTAACTTTGTAATTCATGGCAATTCAACTTAGGGGAAAAAAACTGTTGGCACATTAAGCATCAATATCTAAAATTATTAAAGCTGTCTACACAAGACCCCCAACCCCTCCACCAAACTAAATGCAATCATCACTATTTCTTTCTTTCTTTCTTTCTTTCTTTCTTTCTTTCTTTCTTTCTTTCTTTTTTTGCTTTTTGGTTCACACACGGTGATGCACAGGAGTTACTCCTGGCTCTGCACTCAGGAATTATTTCTGGCGGTACTCAGGGGACCATACGGGATGCTGGGAATTAAACCCCAGTTGGTCACGTGCAAGGCAAATGCCCTATCCGCTGTGCTATTGCTCCAGCCCCCAATCATCACTATTTCAATGAGCTTCTAGTTCAAGTCTCTATGTGAAATCCCAAATGAAAGTCTAGTGTCCTGGACAGATCTGTGCCATCCCTCGTCTTTCCCATCTTCAACAAGAACTGTTGTTTTGCTTTGTTCTGGTTTGTGTTTTGGGGGTCATACCTGGCTGTGCTCAGTGCTTACTCCTGGCTCTACTCTCAGGGATCACTAATGATGGGACTTGGGTAACTAAATGGGGTGTCAGAGATCAAACCTGGCTCAGCAGCATGAAAGGTAAGTGCACTGTCTGTTGTACAATTGCTCCAGCCCCCTAACTGAACTGGAAGGTATCAGTACACTGGCAGATATTTAAGAATTGACCCTTGGTCATGCAGAAGGAGAAGTAAGCTCTGATCTGTAGGATCTGCCCATTTTCATAGTGTAAATACTCCCATCATGGCTGATTTCAAACTTCTATTGTGATAAGAATGTGGCATTGCAAAGGGACGCACATGTTACCTCCGGGAGACCACAGCCATCCCCACGCTTTACACCACATGCCGAGAACTGCAGAGACCACACACCTCCTCCAACACACCCCCTCTAATACGTACAACTCCACAGGGAATGCTGCTGCATAACAAGATTCTGACAGGAAGAGAGGTGGTTCTGGCTACAAGGAAAGCTGCATGTCTCTTCCTCTGCCACCTGCAGTCATTACCTGTTCGTTGGTGACCCCTGGGCGTAGGGTCCCATGCTTGTAGTCCTCCAGCAGCTGCACAGCCTCTCTGAGACGTCTCTGCAGGAGAAAGAAGCATGACATTGAGGTGTTGGGATTCAGGCTTCCTGCAACTCTGTCTCTTGCGGGCTTGCATCTGTATCCATCACAGCTGACAATACATAGAGTGTACAAGTAGCTCCATTCTCTAGTGCATGGGATAGATATATGCAAAACAATACAGGGTACACCTAAGTGACCTTGCATGGGAAAGGGGTTAAATGACAAGGAGACGGACACCTGAGTGTTCAGTAGGGGTATATAAGGAATAATCTACACGTGATTCGGTGCAGCCACATTGCTAACATATTTTTTGAATGAGAAAGCGAATTGCAGAATCATTGTATCAAACAATCAAAACACACCCACACACTCATAGGAAACAATGTTTTCTCTGAGAATATTATGCTGGTAAATGTTTCCCAAAAAGCTCCACAGGAAGACCCATCAAGCTGGTGACAAGGTGGACATCTACAGGCAGGAGGAAATGGCCTAGACATAGCAAGAGATGGCAAGGAGATTTAGTTTCAATTTGTTATATTGAAAGTGTTTATAAAGAGAATATATTTACATACCACTTAGATAATTTCATTTAGACCTCTGATAAAGTCTAGCAGAGAGTTACATATTAAAGGAAATATGAGTGCAGACACCAATTTAAAGAGGAGAAAACAAGAATATAACATGCGACTTTTTTTTTCAATCTTAAAAGTTAAGACTCATGGAGATGGATGAGAGGGCTGGACACAGGCCTGGCATGTGGGGGTCCCATATTGATCTCCAGGCCTCTGGGGGTCCCATGCTGATCTTCAACAGCCAGGTTCCCCCAGCACTGTCAGCTAGAACCCTGGTGGCCCCCAACACAAATAGGCCCTACTGATATCACAGTGAAGGGTCCAGATTTTGAAACATTGGACCCACATAGCCATGAGAAGAGTGTGTTTATGGCAGTAGAAAATAAAAGAGTTGATGGGGCTGGAGTGATAGCACAGTGGGTAGGGCGTTTGCCTTGCACGCCGCCTGACCCGGGTTCGATTCCCAGCATCCCATATGGTCCCCTGAGCACTGCCAGGAGTAATTCCTGAGTGCGTGAGCCAGGAGTAACACCTGTGCATCACTGGGTGTGACCCAAAAAGAAAAGAAAAAAAAAAGTTGAGTCCTCAGCTACCATAATAAATGTATGAAAGAACTGGCTGAGTACTCCCAGTGTAGAGATATTTTGAAATATGTATTTTTTTTTGGGGGGGAGGTTGGAGTCACATCCGGTGATGCTCAGTGCTTACTCCTGGCTCCACTCTCAGGAATAACTCTAAATTATGATAATTATTGAGACCCTACCATATCACTGGGAATGGCCCCTGGAGTCCCTGAGCACAGTTTAGAAGCTGCCCTATGAACTCCCAAAAGTTAAAGAGATAGCAAGAGTGACAGAGTAGCTCTTGTTTACCAAAAGATTTGTATACCAATGGCCATTGACAGCAGCACCATGCAGACAGGGCTGCAGGGTGCAAGTGCGAGAGGGTGTCTCATAGGACAGAAAACGTGGGGAGAAGCTGTGGTCGGCACGGGGGCCACTGGTCATCAGGGGCAAAAATCTTTCTTACTTGGGAGCAGCCTGATTTCTGGACTTGTGGCAAGCTCCACCCGTCCTCTTTCAAGCATGTGACTAAATCTGTTCCCAAATTCCAGACTCCCTTCCCAGAAACCATTTCCAAAATGGGAATCACTTTGTGTTTGGGTGAGACGATCCCAAGCCTGGCCCGAATCCATACATGCTGTTTGTAAAAAGTGTCAGGAAAGAACAAAGAAAAGGAAAGAAAAGAAAAGGAAGGAGAAAAAAAGAAGGAAAGAAAGAAAGAAAGAAAGAAAGATAGATAGATAGAAAGAGAAAGAAAAAAAGGAAAAAGAAAACATAAAGACACAAAAAATCATTTTAAAGGCTGGAGAGAGAGAGAGAGAGAGAGAGAGAGAGAGAGAGAGAGAGAGTAGTAGGCAGGGCACTTGCCTTGCAAATGGCTGACTCAGGTTCAAGCCCCGGCAACCCATATGGTCTCCCTGAGCCACACCTGAGTGATCCCTGAGTGCAGAGCCAGGAGGAAGCCTTGAGCATCCTCCCGGTGTGGCCCATTATAGGCAGGCAGATGATAGAATCTAGAGCTTCCCTATCTGTGGTCTTGGGCTCCAGAAATGGGTCCCCTCTAGGACTGGTAACATCATCTGGAAACAGACCCTGAAACAAGGGCCGCAGAGAGGGATTTTCCGTCTAGATAGTCCATTAATTCTCAGCAAAAGGAGATCATGTTGTTGGTGGGCTGTTTTAATTTGCTGAAGGTCACCCAAGAGAGTAGGCGAGCAGTTTAGTCTGAGAATTCAGAGTTTAGGCTGACCCTGGCTCTGCCCTCCCAACACCCCCCAAGCCGCCAAGGGGTGCCACCGACCACTTCTTCTGTCCCAAAGCCTCGGTGGCTGACAATGACTGCTCCACTTTCCAGCTGAATGGTGAATGGACCCGTGTTCTCAGCACTTTCCCACTCCAAGGATTCTCCCAGTTCCTATAACAACCTGGCCAGTGTCCATCTCATTTGACGTGGTCATCAAAGGGAGGCCTCCTGCCACAGAATGAGTTCCAAAGAGCCCGATCTTGGCACGAATCAAGGGAAAACAAGATCCAAAGCTCCCCGAGACCAGTCTGAGACTCTAGAAGTGCAGGAAGCTTGATGTGCTTTGTGCCTCTGACCCTGACCCCTCTTCCCAGGGACAGTCCAAGCCCAGGCCACCTGTCTGGAGTGGCCACCTCCAGGGCTGGCCAATCTGGGGGGCTGTGGCTGCAAGCAGAGAAGAGGGGTCTTTTCAGGCAAGCTCGAGAGATTAGAGGGTTTTCCCACTTGGAACCCACCTCTTCCCCGTGTATTGTAATGTTTGACACCCCAGAGGCGGGGAAAGTGAGGGGGGACAGCACAGAGAACTTTGCAGGACATCTTTTCCGCCACACTCATACAGGCAGGCAGCCCTGAATGCAAAGATCAGACCCCCAGGCTCACTAGCAGGACCAGTCCTAGAGGGGACCCTTTTCCGGAGCCCAAGACCACAGACAAAGAAGTCCTAGATCCTACCATCTGCCTGCTAAGGCTCGCCAATTAGGATGTGAATAACAGGGGCATGTCTCCAGAAGGTTCCCCCCACCCCCATATGCAGGCATTGGGATGTGTGCTCCCACCACTGAGGGAGTGCTCCTGAATCAGTGTTCCAGCCTCTGGAGGTGTGTTTCCACATCTCAGGGTGTGCTCCCACATCTGGGAGGTATGCTCCAACAGCTGGAGTTAAGTTCACCCACCTGAGGGGGTGTTCCTGCACCTAAGGGAGTGCTCCCACCTCTGAGGGTGTATTCCCACAACATGGAGGAGGAGGGGGATTGGGCCACACCCCGTGGCTCTCAGGGGCTATTCCTGGCTCTGTGCTCAGGAGTGACTGGTCCAGAACAAGCATTCAAATCAGGGCTGTGGCTGCAGCTTCCTGCTAGGCAAGCACCTTCCCTCCTGTGCTATCTCTCTGGCCTCATCACAGCGGGAGATTTGTGATGAGGAGACTCCTGGTCCCTGCAGTCCTGCCCCAAGGCCTGAGTGGGTGAAGGAGGAAGCAGAGGGGAGGTTTGCAGAGTGGGTGGTGGCCAGAGAGGGTGAAGTACTGTGTGGGACAGGAATGGGGCAGAGAGACCCAGGAGGAAAGAGCACAAAAGGACACCTGGGACATAGGAACAAACCAGTCTCTTCAGAGAGACAGGAGGGGTATCCCAGGTCACCCCTGAACTAGACGCAGACTGAGAGTGACCCCACGATGCCTAAGGGAGGTTAAAAAGGTTTGAATATGTAATAATCTAAATAGTGCTTGTTACATTAAACATACGATGTATGTTTGACATCAGAGAGGGAATGGGCCACATTGACTCTCACTCGAAGCTGAGCCTGAAGGCTGAAGACACAGTACAGGGGTTAAGTCTTTGCTCTGTTGACTACTAATTCAGCTTTGATCCCCAGCATCACATATGGTCCCCTGAGCCCCATCAAAAGTAATCCCTGAGCAAAGAACCAGGAGTAAAGCCTGAGCATTGCCATGTGTGGCCCTCCCCCCAAAAAAACCCAACCCCCAAATAACAACAAAACAAAGCAAAGCCGAGCCTGGGTCAGAGAGCTAGCTCAGCAGGCTAGAGGACACACTTTCCATGCAAGAGCTAGAGTCTAGACCCCAATGGTCCCCAGAGCTCCGACAAGAATGACCCTAAGAGCAACCCTGAGCACTGCCAGTGTGGCCCCAAATTCACCAAACTAACCAACCAAAGCTAAGCCAGCCTGACAGAGAAACTGAACATGGGTTTAGAAAAAGTGGACATGTTGCATTGAAACATGGGTATTACAGGCAAAGTGGTAGGGTTGGAAACCCCAAAGATTGCACAACTAAAAAGGAAAAAGAAGAGAATAAAGTAATATCCAGGGTGAAGTGGGAAGAGGCTGGCAGAAGGGTGTGTCTCATGAGGGGGGGAAAGGGTGGCTGTCAGGACCAGAAGTTTCCAGACTATCAACCTGGTTTTTACAGTCACTAGCCTGTCCTTGCCTGGGCCGGCTTTGCATCTCCCACATTGCAATTCTCTGCAAGCATACCTTAAACCATTCCTACTGTGCCACCTCTTTCCCCCTCACCGAGTGTGAAGGCTGGGAGTAAAGGCAATGACTTATGCACAGAGAGAGAGAGCCTTCTCCAAGCCTCTCCTATGCCCTCCCGGCCATCCTGAAATTCCAAGGCTTTGCTGTCTATGCTAAGATTGTCCCCTGGCTCTGGCGGTCACTAAACACTCTCTGGAGTCCCAAAGAAAAGGAAGGCAGAGACTGACCTTTCCGGGCATACATGTGTACCAAGCCCCTCTAATCAGGGCCAATAATGATTCATTCCTTGCCATTTGGTACCTGACATTCTTCTAGAAAGACCAACTTCCCCTTTCAACATTTTCAGTGTTTTGATGAACTGTGGGCCTTTGTTATTATTAATGTGCTACAATCTATTGCTTTCATTCTCAGTTCTCAAATTGTGCTAAATGTGGCCAGTGGGGCATAATCACTTTCTTTTCCTAGGTCTCCATCATTCGCTGGGCACACTCTTTCTTACTTTTATAGCAATGCTCTTTGGGCCAGATTTGGGTTTGACCATCCTTACCAGAAGACTTCATTCTTTTTCAAGAGTAGGGGTACTTAGAGACCACAATCTGAGTACTGTGTATGTTAATTGTTATTGGGGTGTCACTGCTCCTAGGATGTTTCAGTGAACATAGCCAGGAAAATGGGAAATATAAACAGGTGTGTGTGTGTGTGTGTGTGTGTGTGTGTGTGTGTGTGTATAAATCAGTTCACCTTGACACCTTCAATTCAAATACAACATCATCTAATACTTTGTCCTTCCCTTACTCCGTATTTGTATCCCCCTATGCCCACCGGGAGATACACCCCCAACACCAGCAAAATTAATGAAGTATTCTCTCCTACGAGAAACCCAAAATAGTTTCAGGTTACATCCATTTTTTGTTCTGAGTGGGTGTTATTAACTCTCATACAGTTAGTCTTCTATGTACTTCACAGGTGAGAATCTGTCAACCACTCCACTTATTCCCCTAAATAACTACTGAACTAAGAATGGAGTGATAGTACCACGGGAAGGTATTTGAATTGTACATAGCTGACCCAGACTCAATTCCCAGCACCCTATAGGGTTCCTTGAACTTGTGAGGACTGATCCCTGAGTGCAGAGCTGGGAGTAAGCCCTGAGCACTCTCAGGTTAGGTCCCCAAACAAATTAAAAAAAAAATTTTTTTAAACCAAGAAAACCCAAACTATTGTCCTGAGAAAATTCTTTTCAGCTTCCCTCCATAATTAAAACTCACTAAGATCGGCAAAAAAAAAAAAAAAAAAAACGAGTACGCGAGGAAAGGTGCTAGTTTTGTATGTGGTTAACTCTGGTTTGATCCTCAGCACCACATACGGTTCTCCAAGTACTTCAAGACTGGTCCCTGAGTGCGTTATGATCCCTGAGCACCATCAGGTGTGCCCCCCTCCCCTGAAAAAAGTAACTTAGATGCCAGCTGGCACAATCTGATCTCTAGAGATCTAATGGCCTGACCTAGGTAGAAAGTCAAAGCTGGGACTTCCAGGGCCTCTGCCCATGCCTGGGGGTTTCCTTCCGAGGCTTGATCCTCCACACAATGACAGGAAAGTCACAGTGCTCAACACTCCCCATCCCCAAGGGATCTACTCTGATAGGCTGCATGAACCTGGGAGCCTTTGCAGCAGCTTCTCAGGGCTGACGCTAATCGCACACACGCTCCAACGCACCCCCAGCCTCGGGCCTGTACCCGCAATGCAGTCGCTGGCTTTCTTCCCACTGTCTTTCCCTCTTCCCCTCCTCTCTCTCCTTTTCGAATCAAAAGGTAGATTCTTCCCCTTCCATGAAGCGGATCCACCTCCTCCTCTGCAGCTTTGCTCATGGCATTCCCAGAACAAAGACAGCCTTCTTCCTAGGAGAAATTACGGTGAATAACATTTCCTCCGCCTCATTACACAGACAAGTGTTGGCTCTTTTAAAAGCGGGGTCAGTTATAAACGGCAATCCAGGAGCTGCAAAACTCGCTCAGGATGGATCTGTCTATTGTCCCAGCTAATGCCCTTTGGAACCGGGTCACCAGATGGCTCAAGCTACTCAGGATCTTTCCACCTTCCGGGACCCCCCTCCTCGGGTCCTGCACTGCCCTCCCGCCCTCACAGGCAAGCAAGCCTGTCCAAATGTCCTCTAACTGGGCAGCTGCCACTGCACGTTCCCTCCCAGAAAACTGGCCAAGGGCCTTAGGAGAATATTTTCTAGACATGTGCAATGGTCACACACTGAGTCCAGCAGGGAAGCCTGGCTTTCCTGGAGCTCCCCAGTGCCTGGGTGAGGAATTCAGGCCAGAGTCCTACGAGGCCTCAAATCTCTCATGCTTCCCTGAAGGTGACTTTGCTAACACCTGCCCGGTCTAGGACAGTGAGGGTGTGACGTTCCACTCAAGACACTGCCAGAGATCCTAGGGCCTAGGGGATCTTCTGTGAGTGACAAGAGGCAGTGCTGGAATTGGTCCCCAACTGGGTGGTGCGAATCTTTCAAGGGGAGCTTACCAGGGGAGAGAATGTGAAGCATGAAAAATATTCCATCAGAGGCTGGAAAGAGATAGTTCAACAGGTGGGGCAATTGCCTTGCATGAGGCCAACCTGGATTCCACCCCAAGAAAGGAAGTGAGAAAGAGAGGGAGGGAGGAAAGAAGGGAAGAAAGGAAGGAAGGAAGGAAGGAAGGAAGGGAGGGAGGGAGGGAGGGAGGGAGGGAGGGAGGGAGAGAGAGAAGGAAGGAGAAAAGAAGAGGAGGGAGGGAGGGAGGGAGGGAGGAGGGAGGGAGGGAGGCAGACAGGCAGGAAGGAAGGAAGGAAGGAAGGAAGGAAGGAAGGAAGGAAGGAAGGAAGGAAAAAAGGAAGGAAGGAAGGAAGGAAGGAAGGAAGGAAGGAAGGAAGGAAGGAAGGAAGGGGCTAATCCCATCATTGCTGATGCATTGGTCATCATCTAGTTAGTAAGTTATTAAGTGGCTTTGACATTTAAGTTACTGATAGAGAAAACAGGCAAAAAATAGCTTAGTGCTAGTCAAGAATGTTGGGGCCTTTCAAAATCCAAACGTTGAACTAGAAAGATAAGGTACAAAAGGAGGATAAAAAACTAACACCCAAGAATAGCCAAAATAAGTACCAGGAGGTTCACTCCATGGCTTGGAGGCCAGCCGCACATGCTAGGGGCAAAGGCAGCTCAGATAGAGAAGGGAGCACAAAATAAAGGGTGTTGGGAGGATCCTCCCAGGATGGGAGAAGCATGCTGAAAGTAGACTATAGACCAAACATGATTGCCACTCAATTCCTCTTTTGCAAACCACAACACCCAATAGGAGAGAGAGAACAGAGGGGAATGCCCTGCCACAGAGGCGGGATGGGATGGGGGGTATGGGGGGGTGTGAGGGATACTGGGATCATTGGTGGTGGAGAATGGGCACTGGTGGAGGGATGGGTACTTGATCATTGTATAATTGAAACCCAAGTACAAAAATTTGTAAGTCTACAACTGTACCTCATGGTGTTTCACTAATATAAATTTAAAAAAAAAAGGAGGATGAAATGGTGAAATGGGAAGGAGAAATTAGTACAGCAGTTAGGGCACATGTCCAGCATGCACCCATCTGGGTTTAACTCCCAAAACCACATGGTCCCCCGAGCATCACTGGATGCAGCCCTGGAGGCCCCCAGCACTGGCAGGTGGTCTAGGTATCCCCAACACTGCAGGTCCCAAGCAGTACTGCATCCTCAGGCCCTTATGCCAAACAGAATAGCCGTAGGGTTCCATACCTCTGAACACCACTAAGGAAGCACCTTCCAAACACACACACACACACACACACACACACACACACACACACACACACGGGAAGAAGCAGTTTGGGAATAATAGCAGTAGATTAGACAGCTAGTAGAAGGCTGGTTACTCCCTGAACAGGCAAAGGCCATCCCTGTGTACCCCCAAAGTCCCTGCCTACTCGACATTCTGGGAAGCACTGAACTATCCCACCCCACCCCCCCCAGTCTTCCAGGGCTCCCTGCCCCCTAATATACCCAATGTCAACCATTAGAGCCTCCATCCTTTGAATTAAGCACTGGCCTCTGATGCCTCCTCCATCAAGCAGGGATTATTGATTGGTGTTTTATGTTGCAACTGTATCTAGTTTCACCAAATTGGGGAATGTTCCAGACAGACACAGGATCTGGGGTGAATATGCAGTTTCTCTAGATTGGCGCTCTTCCAAATTTTAAGTGCTTACACTGGTCACGCCAGTGACTCCAGACAGGGCCCAGAAGTAGAGCAAACTTGCCCTTAGGAAGCAGGAGATTTCACAAGGGCAGGTTAGACCAGCTGGGAAAACTTCGAGCCTACTGGCCTAGTTGAGAATCAGAAAAGAATCACATGCAGCGTAATCCCTACATTTCACCTCATGGGCCATTCCCCCAGCACAATAGGGATGATGCTAAGCCAGGCGCCCGCACCCCTTGTAGCTCTTTCCAGCAAGGCTCTCCCTCCCAGAGCTAACCTAGCAGGGGTCGAAGCAAGCCCATGCACAGAATAGTTGTGCAGAGAAGGAGTTTGTGAAGGCCCAGGATAACGCGCAGGTCTCCCACCAGCACAGTATGCTTGGGAGAGGGCCTGAAACTCAGGTTACCTGAACAGGAAGGCAGCCTGCCGAAGAATGAAGCTTACCTGGCTTCCTTTGCCCGCTCCACCCTTGGCCAATACCCCTTGCATGAGGCTCCACTTGTTTGTTTTGTGCTTGTAAAATGAAACTGAGTATCGACTTCATAGCGTGGTTTTGAGTTTGTCCCATGAGATAATGCGTGCAAAATGCTTACAATATGGCCTTGTTCACAGGAAAGATAGAAGAATATACAGTGCGCGCGCGCGCGTGTGTGTGTGTGTGTGTGCATGCGTGTGTTCTCACACACACATTTGTAATTACACAGACAAAGGCAATGAAGACATGGTTCTTGGGGTGATTGACACACACTTGACTACACATCGAAACTTGATGAGACCAGGTATCTGGTGAGGATGTGGAGCAACAAGAACATTGCCGGTGGGAATGGAAAATGCGGAGTCACTCTCGACAGCAACTTGTCCGTGTCCTGTGAGCGAAATGGTCACTTACCACACTCTTACCACACCTTTCAGGGGAACCAGCACTCCTGGTCCTGCTGTTTACTCAAGAGAAATGAAAGCATACCTCCACACAAAGAATGTTCATAGCACTTTTATTCATCATAGCCCCAAACTAGAAAGATCCCACGTGGTTACTGACAGGTGGAAAGATACACAAATTCCCAAACAAGCTTTCAGCGGCACACCATCCAGCAATAAGACGTGAAGCGCATGATCCATGAACATGACACATGAAATAGGAGGAATCCAAAAGCATTTCGCTCAAGTGAAAAGTCAGACACAAAGGGTTATAATGCACAGGACTCTGTTCACATGACATTCTGGAAACTGTCAAGAACAGGGACTGGGGACAGATGATGGGTGACCTGGAAGTGGCAGGGTTGGGGAGGGGGCCTGAGGGAACACTGTGGGGTCACGAGAAAGGTCTACATCTTCATTCCAGGAGTAGATGTATGACTGTGTCTGGCAGAACTCACAGAAGGGGATGGAGAAATGGTCAAGGACACCTGAGCCAGAGGAGGGAACTGGACGGGGAGGTGGAGAAAGTATGCTGTTCTGTCTCTTACACATCTGTGCCCATGACTTTCCTCACGGGAGAGCAATTCAAGTGCTTGATGACAGTTCTCAGAGTTTGAAACAGTAACAAACATGACACAGCCCTGCTGTGAGTTCCACATGAAATGAGACCATGCCTCAGTCAGAGCATCCACACAGATGACCATGGATCTTCTACAGGGACAAGGAGTAAGTCCAAGGGGCCTCCGCGGAGAGTGGCCGCCGTGACTCACCTCAGTGACAAAGAGAGTGCGCGGGTCGATGATATCCAGGAAGTGCCTGAAGCGGCCATAGAAGGACGTCTGGAGACAGGAGAGAGGAAAGGTCAGACACGGGGCCTCTAACACATGCCTTGCTTTACTCCTGGGGTCTCACAGTTGCCAGGATTCTCCATGTGGGGGAGGAACACCAATGAGATGTCACCACTCAGTGATCTGGGCAGCTTTCCTAGGTCTGAGCATTCCTTCCTTCCCTCCCTCCCTCCCTCCCTCCCTCCCTCCCTCCCTCCCCTCCCGTCCTCCCTCCTTCCTTCCTTCCTTCCTTCCTTCCTTCCTTCCTTCCTTCCCTCCCTCCCTCCCTCTTGTTTTCTTTCTTGATTTGTGGGGGTCACTCAGCTGAGTTCAGGACTTACTCTGGATATGTACTCATGGATCACTCCCAGCAGGACCATTTGCAGTGTTGGGGGAATCGATGGGGGGGGGGGGGGGTGAGGGGGAGGGGGGTTGTCTACATGCAAGGCAAGCCCCTACCTACAGTACTCTCTCTAACCCGGTGTGAGGATTTTCTGTGTCAACTAGGAAAAACCATTCAGACACTGGGTGACTCTCCCAAGTTCTTTTTTTTTTTTAATTTAATTTTTGTTAGTGAAACACCATGAGGTACAGTTGTAGACTTGCAAATTTTTGTGCTTGGGTTTCAATTATACGATGATCAAATACCCATCCCTCCACCAGTGCCCATTTTCCACCACCACGGGTCCCAGTATTCCTCCCACCCCCCTATCCCCCACCCCACCCTGCAGGGCATTCCCTTTTTTTCCTCTCTCTCCTTTTGGGTGTTTGTGGTTTGTAAAAGGGGCATTGAGTGGGAATCATGTTTGGTCTATAGTCTACTTTCAGCACGCTTCTCCCATCCTGGGAGGATCTTCCCAACACCCTTTATTTGGTGTCCCCTGCTCTACTGAGCTGCCTTTTCCCCTAGGGTGTGCGGCTGGCCTCCAAGCCATGGAGTAAACCTCCTGGCACCTATCTTGCCTATTCTTGGGTGTTAGTCTCCTATTTTGTTACTTTATGTTCCCCAGATGAATGCAATCTTTCTATTTCTGTCCCTCTCTTTCTGACTCATTTCACTTAACATGATACTTTCCGTGTAGTACCACTTGTCTGTAAATTTCATGACTTCATCTTGTCTAACAGCTACATAGTACTCCATCATGTAGATGTACCAAAGTTTCTTTAACCAGTCATCTGTTCTTGGGCACTCAGGTTTTTTCCAGATTCTGGCTATTGTAAAGTCTCCCAAGTTCTTTTGCGGGTACCTCCCACTTTGCCCTCTTCCAGATTGCCCCAAGGTCCACCCCTCCCCCCCTTTGGGCAGCAACAATCACTGCTGCCAAGGGTTGAAGCCTGGTCTCCAGCCCTCTCACAGCCTTCCCTGCCTTGCTTAGGGCCTCTAGCAAGAGACAGGGTCTGTCTCTAAAGGCCAATTCAGGCTCGGCCCCCAGGGATCACTCCTCACTGGCAAAGCTCAAGCCAGAAAAGCACCCAGTGGCCAGCCCTCAGGCCTCCTTCACCTCCAGCCCTGAAGCTGCTCTGAGGCTCAGGACCAGGGATCAGCTCCCCACCCCTACGCCTCCACCCATCCAGAGCATGGGTGGTGGGGAGGACTTGAAAAAAGAAGGCTTTGTCCTAAGCAGGCCATGGGCATTAGTGCACAGTGAAAGGAAACCGAGCAACACTGCCTGCTGCTGGGCCTTCTGCCCTGGGGACCACGCCAGCTTAGCAAAGCCAAGCTCAAGGGGAGGAGAGGCGGTGCCAAGCCAGGCACAAATGCAGCAAGAGCTGAGGGTTCATGCCTCACTACCCTCCAGGCTCAGCCCCAAACGCTCCCAAGAGCAACAAACAGTCAGTGGAGAAGCAGAAGTCTCCACACTCCCTCCCTCCCTCTCACCAGGGCACAGACCCCTCGGCCTACTCCAAGCCCTGCCCTGCCCTCCCCTCCCCTCTCCCACTTCTCTTACCTTCCTTCCCTTTCCCTTCCCCAAGCTGGGATAAACACCTTGCAAGAGGCCCTGGGTCACCTCCAAGTCCTCTGCACATACCAGACTTGCAACCCTGTGGCGCCCTCTGCAAGGAGCTGCCTCTCCGCCCCAACCCTGCCTTTCACACATCCCAATTTCTGTTTTAGCACTGTGACCCGTTAAACCAGGTATTTCTCTAATCTCTCATAATGCGAGTCACCTCAACCATTTCCCCTATGATACTCTCATCACTGTCCTGGCAAAATTTCACATCCAAAACTTAAATCTAGGAAAACCGTCCGAGAAGTTCAGAGGCACGGCCAAAGGTATTGATGGAAGATCTCCACTGTTTTATTATTATAAAAAGTGGATAAACAAATTCTTGTCCACTCATAGGACTGGATACCAAGCAACCATTTTATTTATTTATTTTTTTGAGAATATGGAGAAATTTTATTAACATAAAGTTAGTAATACATTTTAATTTTAATTTATAATTTTAGTAATTTGAGAAACTTAGGTAATCTAACTCATTCTTTTCTAGGTCAATCTAGCAAAATTTTTTTTTCCTTTATTATGTATCTTTACAAAACAGTAATAGATGTTGTTTTTGGACAGAACAGTATGTAGCTGTCTGGTACATATAGTTGGTCACATTGGTTTAATATTTTATTTCCTTATTAATCTTTTGTCCATTCTTTCAGTAACTTAGGTAATCTAACTCATTCTTTTCTAGGTCAATCTAGCAAAAGTTTTTTTTCCTTTATTATGTATCTTTACAAAACAGTAATAGATGTTGTTTTTGGACAGAACAGTATGTAGCTGTCTGGTACATATAGTTGGTCACATTGGTTTAATATTTTATTTCCTTATTAATCTTTTGTCCATTCTTTCAGTCCATTAGTGTGTGTGGTATTTTGAATTACAGAACTATCCATTTCTTCGTTCAAGTCCCTCTCCCTGCTTTATGAAATTTTAGGGTATTTTATGAGATGTTAAATGTACATAAGCATTACCTCTTCTTGCTAGATGAACTCTCTTTTTTCTTTTTCTTTTTTTGTGTCATACCCAGTGATGCCCAGGGGTTACTCCTGGCTCATGCACTCAGGAATTACTCCTGGCGGTGCTCGGAGGACCATATGGGATGCTGGGAATCGAACCCGGGTCAGCCACATGCAAGGCAAACGCCCTACCCACTGTGCTATTGCTCCAGCCCCAGCTAGATGAACTCTCACTAAAATAATATGATTCTTTGTCCTTTGTAAACTTTGTTATTATATATATATATATTATACATGTATACATACACATATATGTATATATACACTATGGAGTGATAGCACAGCAGGTAGGGCATTTGGCTTGCATGCGACTGACACGGTCGACCAGAGTTCGACTCCTCTACCCCTCTCCGAGAGCCCGGCAAGCTACCGAGAGTATCTCGCCCACACGGCAAAGCCTGGCAAGCCAACCGTGACGTGCCAAACACGTGTCACAATGGAAACATTACTGGGCTCACTTGAGCAAATCAATGAACAACGGTAGGACAGTGACAGGGACAGTGATACAGTGAGTTATTAGTCTATCCACCCAATCCCATTTGGGTGACTATTTGCACTGGGTTATTTTCTATCTTTTCACTTTTTTAAAAAAAAAATTTTATTAGTGAAACACCATGAGGTACTGTTGTAGACTTACAAATTTTTGACCGAGCAACCATTTTAAAAATGTCTCAGGAGCAAGGGATGAGACTCAGAGGTCCAGTTCAGATTCTCCCTTGCATGGGTAAGGCTCAATTCTAGGCACCACCCCCAAAGTAAAATAATAAAATGAAGTGTCAGGATATGTGCTTGGCAGGGGAAATCCTTATGACTGCATACATAAGGAAATGCATATAAAAGGAAAATTTCAACGTAATAGACTATGAAACAAATGGAGCTAATAAATGGCCAGCAGAGAGCTAGAATGGCAAACCGCTAGCCAGAATTCCATGGAGAAGTGGCTTTTCCAAGGCTAGGTAAACTTTGCTGCCCCAGAAAGTAATGATGTGCCCCCACCTCCCCAAAATGACTGGGACATGTTCAAAGGGCAAATGCAAGGTAGATGGACATCAGTGTGTGCCCACAGACGTGGCTCACAGTCTCAGGTGTGGAATATTCTGGAAGGGATGATATAAATCATTCTGAAACATCAGACAAATGCTGATGGAGGAGTAAGCCGTTAAAAAACTGATCTTGTTCACTGAATACATCAATGTCACAAAGACAAAGACAGACTAAGGAACTGCTCCACACAAAAAATACTCAACAATTAAATGAGTCTCTGATTCCAGATTCAATCTTGGACTGGAGGGAAATGGTCTCAGGGACATTACTGAGACAACTGACAAAATTTGGCCATAGATCGAAGCATGTATTACCCGCATGTGATCTGAAAAACGATTCCATCGTTGTTGTTATAGACTATTTGTGTTCCTCTCAAATTTATACTTAAAATCCTAACATCTGATGTATTTGAAGGCAGGGCCCTTGAGGTGGTTAGATATAACAGCAGAGGCCAAAGGCCAGGGAAATCTCAGAGGAACTCTCTCACCCCTTCCTCAGTGTGACAGTACAGCAAGAGTATGTCCATCTAGTAGCCAAGGCTCCAGGCTTTCACCACATTGAATCTGTCAACACCTTAATCGTGTACTCTCTGGCTTCCAGAACTGCAAGAAATTAATTTTCATGACTTATGAGCCACTCATCTATGGAATTATGTGTAGGTAACAGGGTGGCCAAAAAAAAAAAAAAAGAACTGAAAATGTAAGTACTATTAATTGCAGCCTGAATATGTTCTTCATGATACCATGTACATTTGCTATGATTCTGACCTTTATGATCACCTGCCAACAATGAGTAATAAAGGCAAGGTGATAAAATGTTATAAAACTGATCTAAAATTGGAGAAACCCAGCATTGTGTATGAGTAACAGTCTCTTTAAAAAAAATTAAGTGAAGTTCATGCCCAATTCAATCAGCTAATCAGTGGCTGAATAAATAGCAGTACTCCTACATTTAAAAAAAATTAAAATAAAAGCTTGCATATTACTTGGCAATAAACTGATTTGGGGGGGTTTATTTTTATTTTTGTCTCATGCCCAGTAGTGCTCAGGGCTTATCCCTGGCTCTGCACTCAGGGATCACTCCTGAGGGGGATCCAGAGAACATATGGGGTACCAGGAATCAAACCCAGGTCAGCTGTGTGTGAGGCATCATATCTATCTGCTGTACTATCACTCTGATGTCCAGCCATAAGCTTTTGAAGATCGGTGATTCTTTTGCACCCTCCTTATGTTACACCCTTAAAAAGCCTTCACAGTCACATCTGTCACTGGAACGAAAAAGTAGCAGGTTAATGGCCCAGGGGCTTCCTGACCTCCAGAAAGGTGGTGGCATGGTGAGACTTTGAGGGGAAGGTCAGGTTCAAAGGGGACAGCAACAGCAGTCAGTGACATGAGGAAGAAAGGAAGGTGATGGATGTTCAGGGGACAGAGGTTCAGAGAAACTGGACAGAGAATGGCTGGAGAAAAGCAACTTCTTAAAAAAAAAAAAACACCCATAGACTTGTTCTGCAGCATGGAACTGTCTCATCCTGTCCCCAGGAAGGAGCACATGCCTCCTCTATCACCCTCTCCACCACTGGTGCTGGAACAGCACTAGGGAAGACACTTCTCTCCAGAGAGATCTCTGGACCCCAGCTCCACTGGGCTTCTGGGACATCCCATGGAACGGTGGTAGGGGTACTTCCTTCCTAGTGAGCCCAGGGGGTTTCCGGAGGAGTTGGGATAGGTGGATGGATGGATTTACCAAACAGAGAGAGTTATCAGCAGGTGCTCAAAGGCTGGAGTCAGAAACTGCACCGGAACCTGTGGGGTTTCTTCAGTCACCAAACAGCTACAGAGGACCTACTGTGTGTTCAGACCTATGCTAGGTCCTTGGGGGCGAGGGGCGAGAGGTAGGAGGGAGGGCAAAGCTGTCTGATCTGGGGCATGAGGAAGAAGGAAGAGTCAGGAATAGTGCCCAACTCTCGAGTTGAAAACAAGCAGTACACTGAGGAAGAGAGAAAGTTCTGTTGTGGTTGCGTAAATGTGAGACATTTAACCTTCCAGAGGCAACTTTTCAAGAAACACTTATAAATGTAGGACTAAGTTTCAAGAAACCGGGATGGGGAGAGGAGGGCACTTTGGTGGAAGGGTGGGTAGGTGAGCAGTATCTTTGTGCACCAATACCAGAAACTTGAACATTATTGTAACCCCCATCACTGAAATCACAATTATTTTTTGTTAAATCAGGGGCTGGAGAGTACAGTGGGTGGGGTGCTCGCCTTACACACAGCTGGTCCAAGTTTGACGCCCCCCCAGCACCATATATGGTCCTCTGAGCACATCCAGGAGTCATCCCTGAGCACAACACCAGGAGTAAGCTCCGAGCACCACCTCAAGGGTGGCCCCAAAAGAAAAAATTAAGAACCAGGGGATTATAAATCAAACAAAAACCACACCAAAGTTGGAGACGCTGGACAAAGACGATAGCGTCCAGGTTCAATCAACTTTATGCCACCCCAGGAATAGGCCCGCAGTGTGACAAAGGTCCAATGACTCATTACAATGAGGCCACAACACAGAGAACCCTTGGGGCCTGCAGGACACTTACCGTATTTCACCAGAGCTGGCACCATGCAATCACTGCGCCCTTGTTTTATCAACAATTTAAAAAAAAAAAAAAGCTTCACATAATGGTCACATGACACTTATTTTGCGAAAGAAAAAAGTTGGCATAAAATCTGTCCTGATGATTCAACAAACTAGAGTAACTAAAGCAAAGGAGGGAACCTGAGTTAGTAAAGAAAGGTAGAATAAAATTTAAACGAAGCAGTGTGTTAATAGGCTCAAAGCCAACTCAAGCCACTCGGTATGGAGAGAAGTCAGAGGCCTGGGCTGCAAAGAAGATGCAAGGCCTGGTTTCCTTAGAAACCATGAAGCTTTGATAACTAGGAGTGTTGTGCTAGAAACTCCTTACTGGAAGCTGTGTATGTGGGGTCACTCTGAGTCGGCGACTCGAGTCCACCAGTCAGGAACTGCGTCAGGACTCCTGGAAGAATTTCTTTGTTGCTGCGGAGGGTGTTGCAGTGTCTGGGGGGGCTCCATGTTTAGTTGCTGGTATTGATGGTCACATCCATCAGGGCTGGGGGCCACACTTTGGTAGTGACATGGTCAAACTCATGCACTGCAGCCTCATGCATGCCAGGCAGATGCCTTACCTCCTGGAGTGTCTCTTGGGCCCACCTGGTAGGATTCTTAACAGCTTACATTTCTGGCAATCTCTGACCTTGGAAAGGTGCCTTCTCTGGGCAGGCAGGGACGAGTGGTTGCTCAGTGGAATAGTTCTGATACTTTATAGCCTACGAAGATCCTTGGGAGAAACATTGTTGCTTGGGAGCTGGCTTTGTGTCGCTGTGCTCCCTGGCCACCCCTGAACGGAAGGTTTCTTCTTTCTCCATT
This sequence comes from Sorex fumeus, assembly GCF_029834395.1. Classification (NCBI taxonomy): domain Eukaryota; kingdom Metazoa; phylum Chordata; class Mammalia; order Eulipotyphla; family Soricidae; genus Sorex; species Sorex fumeus. The sequence goes on along the minus strand of NW_026606063.1, from coordinate 38,452,050 downwards.
TGGCTAATTTTAATTTTCTCAATTGTCGAAGTTGTGTGGCCTTCCCCCCACTCCCCACCCCCCAAAAGCTCAGCCTCCATCTTCGCCCAATCAGACAGCTAATGATATTTTTCCTTCTCTTGCTCTTTATAGAAGGAATGAGTCAGCCACGTGACTCCTTCCCCTGCCTTTGGCAACAAAGGTGAGTCAGCTCATCCTCTGCAGGGGCTCCAGGCCAGGCTGCCACAGCACATGGTCCCTTGGGGAGAAGGGGCCTGAGAGCCCTGAGCCTGAACAGAGTTGCCAGGAGGTTATTACACCTCCTGGATCTGGAAGAAAATGTTTGCTGACCCAGTAGCCCAAAGTCTGAAAAGCTGGAGCAGCTTAGCAACGCTAAGGACAGGCTGCTCAGGAAATCAATGGCGTGGGTTTCCAGAAAGCAGAGTACCCCACTCTCAGGGTTTGAATTCAGCATCAGGATCTGTTTAACAACCTGCGCACGGGTCCAGGAGATGTCTGAGAGAGCTGTGGCACCTGCTTGGCATGCTGAAACCGTGGGGGGATTGGTCACCAGCATAGCATGGTTCTCTGAGCACTGAGCCAGGAGTAGTCCCCAACACTATCAGGTGGTTTGGTCCCAACACCCCTCCCCAATTAAATTAAATTAAAATTGAAGGATAAAGTCTAGAAAGTGATGGTCCAGTCCATAGCACAAACCAGCCTGAGAACCAGCCCAAGAAACCTTCATGCTATGGCCAAAAGGATATGAAAAATGAAAATATGCAATGACCTGCAAGGCAGTTTCGTTTTAGAACTTTGTTTCAGGCAAGCTAAAACTTCCCTCTTTATCCCAACTCTCAGCCCAAAAAAATCTCTTGACTTAGGAGAGTTTATTTTCCTACTCAGCAAATTGAGTAGCCTAACCTACCTAACCCTAACCTTACCCCTACCTAACCCTAAACCTAACCCTAATACTACCTAGCCCTAACCCTAACCTACCTAACCCTACCCAAACCTAAACCTAACCCTAACCTAACTAACCCTAACCATACCTAACCCTAACCCTACCTAACCCCAAACCTAATCTAACCCTACCTAACCGTAAACCTAACCCTAACCTTAATTAACCCTAAACCTACCTAACCCTAAACCTAACCCTAATCCTACCTAACCCTAAACATACCTAACCATAAACCTAACCCTAAACATACCTAACTCTAACTCTAAACTACCTAACTCTAACCCTACCCCTACCTAACCCTACTCCTACCCCTACCTAACCCTAAACCTAACCCTAACCCTACCTAACCCTAACCATCTAACCTTAACCCTACCTAACCCTAAACTTAACCCTACCCAACCCTAACCCTACCTAACTCTAGTAAGTAAAAGGCCCTCCCGTTGATCATCGATTTGCTCAAGCGGGCCCAGTAACGTCTCCATTGGAGACTTTGTTGTTACTGTGTCTGGCATATCGAATACGTCACAGGGAGCTTGCCAGGCTCTGCTGTGTGGGTGAGATACTCTCGGTAGCTTGCCGGGCTCTCCGAGAGGGGCGGAGGAATTGAACTCAGGTCGGCCATGTTGGCTGCGTGCAAGGCAAACGCCCTACCACTGTGCTATCGCTCCAGCCCTAACTCTAACCTTACTTAAACCTTACCCTACCTGAGTAGCCTAACCTTCCTAACCCTAACCCTGTTCAGCCTACCTGCTATATCTCTACAGGCCTAGGCCAACTGAAGCACAATGTCACCATCCCCCCTCCCCCGCCCCGACACACACACACACACACACACACACACACTCACACGCCCGCACACAAACACATGCTCAAACATATATACATTCATAACTCCAAAACATCTTATAAATAAGGAGAAGCAAGAAAATTATTTTAAAATCAAATAATTATTTTTAAAACAAATAAGAATAGGAATCATGAGATGACAGTACAGCAGGTAGGACGCTTGCCTTACAGTTGATCAGAGTTCAATGGCTGACAATACTTATGGTCTCCAGGGCTTTGCCAAGAGTGATCCCTGGCTACAGAGTCAGAAGAAAGTTCTGAGCACCAATGGGTGTGGCCCAACCCTCCCCCCCTCCCCCCCTCCCCACCCCACCGTGCCACTCCCATATGAACAAAGGAAAAAGTGAGTGCCGGTCTCTGGCTATATTCTGAGGGTTGGGTGAGAGCACATGCAGCATACAGACAACCCACAGTATTCCCGGGAGTTCAATAATATGAGCCAGAAAGCTGGTCCTCGTCAGATCCTGAAGCTGCCAGCACTTTGGTCTTAGATTTTCAATTTGCCAAACTGAGAAATAAATTCCTGATATCTGTAAGTCCCCCAAACCAAGGTGTTTTAATAGCCCCAATAACTATAACAAATTAAAGGGGCCAGAGAGTACAGCAGGTAAGGGTCTTGATTTGCATGTGATCAACCCAGGCACCCCATATGGTCCCCTGAGCACTGCCAGGAGTGATCCCTGAGCATAGAACCTGGAATAAGCCCTGACCACTGCTGGGTGTGCCAAAAAAACTAAAATAAATTAAGACAGTGATTTGTTTGATATTTCATGACATTAAAAATATTATTTAAAGTATGCTAATGCTATTATGTGTTGAAACTAATCCCCCCCCAAAAAAAGTCCTTCAAGATGAGAGAGAATACTACAATTTTCCCATAATCACAGTCTAGTAAAGAGAAAGACAATAGAAAAATCCAAATTGAGGGACACCCTACAGAGTACTGAACCAATATATATATATATATATATATATATATATATATTTGCTTTTTGGGTCATATCTGGCAATGCACAGGGGTTACTCCTGACTCTGTGCTCAGGAATCACTCCTGGTGGTGCTCAGGGGACCATATGGGATGCTGGAAATTGAACCCGGGTCGGCCGCGTGCAAGGCAAATGCCCTACCTGCTGTGCTATTGCTCCAGCCCCTGAACCAATATTTTTCAAAACAGTCAAAGTCATCAAAATAGGGCAAGTTACAGACCAAAGACTAAGGAGACATGAGAACTAAATATCATCTGGGATCCTGAGACAGAAAAAAGACTTAGTGGGAAAGCAGTGAAATCCAATCTAATCTGGCATGTAGCTCATTGTAAGTTTCTTAGGATTTTTATTTGTTTGTTTGTTTCTGGTCACACCCAGCAGTGCTCATGACTTATTCCTGGGTCTGCACTAAAGGATCACTTCTGACATGGGGGGTACCCGAGATGAACCCAGGTCACCAGCATGAGAGGCAAGTGCCTTGCCACTAAGTTACTACTTCTCCAGCCCCTGGTTTCTCCGTTTTGACAAATGTACTATGGTAATGTGAGCTAATAACAGGCGAAGCTGGAGGAGAGTTTTATGGAAATTTTGTTCTCTTTTTGACTTCTGTAAATCTAAAATTATCCTAAGATGTAAGATTATTTTTTAGAAGAACAACTAATCCCCAGAGCTCTTATTTCATTGGTTGTGGGTAAGGGATATATCATTGGTTGTGGGTAAGGATGAATCAAGCTTGGCCTAAACTGGTAAGTGCTGAAGTTCAGTGGTGATTGTGCAAGAGTTCCCTAATCATCGTCTCCACTTGTGTAAGTCTGGAAACCTCCATTAAAAGAATTAAATAAATAAAAGCTGACAATTAGAAGCATAGAATCTGGTGTTGCACTGCATAGGAAGTTACATCATCTATGTGCTGCCATTTTCTCTGCCACACAGTAGATGACTGGACCTGTCACATTGTTGCAAGAATTAAACTTGGAGCCTGCCTCATGAGCTGGGGGAGAAGGCAGCTGGGATAGAGAAGGGATCACTAAGTCAATGATGGTTGGAGGAATTGCTCAGGATGGGAGATTTGTGCTGAAAGCAGACAAAAGACCAAACATGATGGCCTCTCTGTATCTGTGTTGCAAACCATAATGCCCCAAAGTAGAGAGAAAGAAGGAAATTATCTGTCATAGAGGCAGGGGTTGGGGGTGGCAGGGAGGGATACTGGGGACATCGGTGGAAAATGCACACTGGTGGAGGGATGGGTGTTCAATCATTGTACGTCTGAAACTCAATCATGAAAGCTTTGTAACTGCATCTCACAGTGATTCAATTTAAAAAAAAGAAAAGATTAAACAAGTTACTCCGCAGGAAAATGAGAGCAATCCTTGGGCTGCTGCCATTAATCAGGGGAGAGACTACGTTCCTCCTAAGTGGTGCTCACAGGGCCCTGGGGCTAGTCCCAGGGATATCTGACCAACCAGGTGGGCAGTTGAGTGTGAGGGTCACAGGGTGTGGCTCTTCTTGGGCCCTATGGTGCCAGAGATTACCCAGGCCACCCCGCCAGTGTTAGGGACCCTAGGGGGTCACTCATGTTGGTGCTCAGGGGACTCTAGGGCTGCACCCAGAGAACCTAGTCTGGGACATGTGAGAGCAAAAAGCAAAATCTGAGTTGGCTACAAGCAAGACGTCTACCTTTACCCCTGTACTATCTCCCCAGACTTCTGTCAAAATTTTGCTTTGGGGCACACCCGCGGTGATGCTCTGGGCTGACTCCTGGCTCTGCACTCAGGAGTCACTCATAGCAGGGCTCAAGGAACTGTATGGTGTTCCAGGAATTGACCCCTAATTGGCCGCATGCAAAGGAAACACACTCCCTGCTGTGTACTTTCGCTTCCTGTCATAATTTTTTAATTGAGATCACCCAAAGGAGCTCAGAGAGCTTGAGGGCACCTCAGCAGGGCTCAGGGCTCATGGAGTGACTCTTGAGGAAGCTCTGAATTGAACTCAGGACTTCACCCAGGACAGGCATGGGCTCTACCACTTCCCGGCCCTTTATTTTATGGAACAAAAATGGTCACAACCAGAATCCATCAAGGCAAGTGATCTTTCGCCACCCACATCAATTCAGAGCCATTCCTCCTCTGCCTGTTGTAACCAGAGATCCCAGAAGAATGAGAGGAAGGATTCTGAGGAGACTCCAGATAGGGAAAAGAACCTTGCCACCCAATGTTTCATAAAGCAAGGAAATGGGCTGGGATTGAACTTGCAGACCCTGCGTGGGTTCTGGGAATGGACCTTGGGCACTCACTGGACACCAACTGTGTGCCAAGCACCAATGTGAGACTCAGCAAGAGAGCTGATGGGCCCTGAAGGAGCTTGTCAACCCAGCGCACATCCCACAGATCTCCTTGGAGGCCGCAGTCCCCTTCTCAGGGCAGGAGAATCTTAGACTGCTCTAATGTTTAATTGGCCACGGTTGGCTGTGGGGTTCTCACATACAATCTGGTCACAGTATCTGTTAGACGTTGCAGGACTGGCTGTGTGGTGCTCCCACATTTTTTAGTTATGGTGCTTGCCAGGGGCCACATGCTTCCGTTGCCGGGCTCACATGCACCTGGGTGCAGTGTGCTGAAAAATGCACACTGTTGTGATGCCAAGCAGCAGCAGCAGCTGAGTCACGGTGACCATGCTCAGCATACATGAGCAGCACAGGGGATCAAACTCCCAGCCTCAAGCTTGTAAGGCAGGCACTTGGGGCATTTCTGAGCCCTTAACTCTTCCTTTAATTAAGCTCACCCTCTTTCCACCCCACTTTCCGCTTTTAGCTCCTGGAACCCACTGTGTTCCCTTCAGACACTGAACTTTCACCTGTTACATCATCTCCTGACACAACCCCCCATCCGTACCCCTCCCAACTCCTGCTCAACCCTGGTGTGTTGTCCAAGAATGGCTCTTTAGGGAAACCTTCTCCCATCTCAAGTTCAGCTCTCAACTGTGTCCCCTACTGCAAAGCACCTATCTCGGGGCATGCATCTGGGGGACCGTCCTACTGCCATCCTCCACTGCAGGCGCTGAAGAGCAGGGGCTGTGCCTGCTTTCATTCACCAGTGATCCCGGGTTGAGCACAGTGCCTGGAGTTGCTGAATAAAGATGCTCAGTACCTGGATATTCTGCAGTCACTTCTGCAGGTCTTGGTGGACTTGAGTGAAGTTGATATGTGAGTGGCAGCAGATATGGCTCTGTGGTAGAATGCACACACCAGACCTTTGCTCCCCAGCACTGCACAAATTTCTAAATACTGACTTACAAGGTTGATTGGGTAGGTGGGATAATGCTTCACCAAACTCTCTCTTTGTGGGGCCCCCAGGTGGGGCTCAGTTGCAGAAGTACGTGCCTTGCCCCCAGGTTCCACTCCAGTGCCACCCACATGTGCTGAGCAAGGTGCCTGTGACTCTGCTATTTGGAATCCTTCAGTCTGAGAAGTATGAGCTCTCCAGCATGCTGCAGCTCAGTGTGGGTGGGCACTCCAAGTAAAAAGTGTGTCACTCCTGCATCTTTTAGAGCCTAATGAACAGTCAGGTATGAGACTACATTGACAAGGCACGTGGGGCCTCATGCGATGGCGGGTGGAATCAACCCTGCTTCCCTCCACAACAATGCTCCAGGTTGCCATCCTCCAACACCTCCTCTGGCTTCTGAACAACCGTGATCCAGAGGCACACAAACCAATCTTGGAACCCAGGGGCTTTGGGCAGTAATCCCTCTAGGTTTATTACTAAAATATTAGAAATCCAAATTCGTGTGGCCACCACTGTGGCCACATGACATCATATGCTCTTCATAATCAGCAATAGAAAACAAATTATCTAATGTCTTTTTGACAGGTCTGAATGTTGGGGAAAACTTCCAAATAATAATGTTGGGTCTTTTGTCATAATATTGAACGTGATCAACGTAGAGAGAGAGTAAACTGGAAATCTTCCACACAGGTGGGGAGTGGGAAGGAGGGGGATATACTGGGGTTCTTGGTGGTGGAAAATGTGCACTGGTGAAGGGACGGGTGTTTGATCATTGTATGACCGACCGAGACTTGAACTGAAAGGCTTTGTGACTGTTCTCACGGTGATTCAATAAAAAAAAAAAAGTGTGCCACCCTGGGCAAGCATCACAACCAAGCACATGTGCCACCTCAGCACTGCAACAACAGCAAAAAAGGAAAGGAAAGGGGGAGAAAGCATCATCATGGAGGGCAAGAATGATAGCACAGCGGGTAGGGCATTTGCCTTGCATGAGGCCGACCTGGGTTCGATTTCCAGCATCCCATATGGTCCCCTGAGCATCGCCAGGAGTAATTCCTGAGTGTAGAACCAGTAGTAACCCCTGTGCATTGCCGGATCTGACCCCTCCCCCCCAAAAAAAAAGAATCATCATGGACAGGCCAGAATGAGACTGATGTAGAAGCAAAGCCTTATCTTTGAAGTCGGAAGCCTTGGCTTTCTCTTCAAGCCCGTATTCTTCCTTGAACACATACCTTGCTTGCTCATCTCTCTCTTTGCTTGCTTGTTGTGTGTGTGTGTGGACCACACCCAGCATCGCTCAGGGCTCTGCATTCAGGAATCACTCCTGGCGGGACTTATGGAACCCTACGGGATGCTGGGAGGTCAGCCACCTGCAAGGTAGGTGCCATCTCCGCACTGTACAATCATGGTGGTCCAATGTTTGTTCCTTCAAGCTCATGTTCTGTCTTGAACGCTAATCCCTTCCTTCTCCCCCACCTTACATCTTTCTAAATAAGCTTCATTCACTAAAAACTTGCTTCAAAACACGAAAGAAAAAAAGAGAGAGAAAGAAAGAGTAAAGAAAAGAAAAAAGAAAAGAGAAAAGAAGTGAGGACGCCACTGGAGAGTGTTTGAGTACATGTGGAATTGGCGGGGGAGGGTCACTTGACCAGACTTGCAGGGAGTCAGAGATCTGTGTTTTCTGAACTCCTCTAGGCATAAGAGGGCAGAGTTGGAAGAAGACCAGAGTGGATGCAGGGAGACCTGTTTGTGGAGTCTTTGGCAGGGGCCCAGGAGATAGACAATAGGGCTTGGTGAGCCACTGAGAGAAGAGACTATGGTGTGTCCCCTTGTATTTTAAGGGCGAAAGAGACGCATACAGATGACTCCCAGATTCTGGAGTCAATGAGGTGGCAGACCGGGCTGCATGCGCAGCCAAAGAACAGTATAGGAGGAAGAGGACTGCGGGTAGTTTCTGAACAGGGATGAATCACATGCAGGGTGCTTTAAGCAGGTCACTGGAGGAGGGAGGGGGTGGAGGGGAAGCAAATCCAACACCTTACCCTTAAGAGCAGTGCCAGAAAGAAACAGCAATGGTTGTCAGAACAGAGTAGCCTCAACTGTGCATTTATGGCCCCAGCAGTGATCACAGCCAAGAGCTGTCATTCAAGCCAGTTAAATTGAAGTTCTCAGCAAAGGTGATTGAATGTTTCAGGACAGGAATCACTTAGGAAATAATCCAGAGGGCCTACCTGGGTTATTTTCTTGTGGACATAGCTCCACAAGCTGGGTGCACTCTGTGCATACAGGAGTCACCCCGCGGCACACCCTACCCACCCCATGGTTCTATTCCTGGCACTATCTGGTACTCCCAGTAATGCCAGGAGCTACTGAGCTCAGCGACTTGGGAGTAGCCCCTGCAGCAGTGCCAAAGGAGGCCCAAAAGAAAAAACTTGAAAAAAAATAAAGATAACCCCTCAAGTCTAAGTCCAGCACATTACTGTGTGCTGTGACATTCCTCAGTAGAGGAGGTTGGAGACATGGGAAGCGTGCTCAGCCCTTTCTCTCAAAAGTTACGCACAGAGACAAAATAATCATCGGGGGACAAGTCAAGGGCCATAGGGAGGATCCCAGTTGGGGTGACCAAGAGGAGGCAGTAGACAAGCAGTCAGCTCATTCTACCTAGGGGGGATGTCATAGGGGAAGGAGGGAGGATTTCAGAGTGGGCCTGACTGAGCCAGGAGGGTTAAACAGAAAGTGTGTGTAGAGGAAGGGGGGGGGGGGGGGGAGTTAATGATGTTACTCAAGGCCAGGCAGAGCCCCCTAATAGTATCTGTGGCCCAAATCAAGTGAACGCCACAAGGCAGGAAAAAATCTCTCTCTCTCCCCCCACTTCCCCCCTCTTCCTGATAGCCATATATGCTATGTTTCATTTTAATCTATTAGTATTTGGGGATATGAGGCCACACAAAGGGGTGCTGGAGAAGACCCCCTGTTTCCTGCGCAGGGAACCATGAGGGGCCTGGGAGCAAGCCCCCATTCCTGCATGCGAAGCATGTGCTCCAGCCTTCTGAGTCATCTCTCCGGCCTGAGATAGCTTGTCTTTGGTTTGGTTTCTAAAGAATTAAAGCCCTTTCTAAAAACAGTGAGGATGTTTTTACAGAAGGCTTCTTAATTATTCAGGCTCAGTGCAGCAGTTGGTGGAACCAGTCCTTCTCCTGCTTGGGGGGGGGGGGGGGGGGTCGGGAAGGAGGGGAGGAGGAAAACTCAAAATGACAACAAAAACCACTTCAAAAGGGAAAACTCAAAAGGACAACAAGAACCACTTCACTGACCCTTGGACAACTTCTCCTCTTTCCAAAAACGAATTTCTGTGCTGCCACCCACCCCCCCAGGCAAGGGAATCTCTTTGCTCTTTTTCAAAAGTCCGTTTGCTCCATGCAGGAGGCAGCTGGGGCTGAAGACCCCGGGTGTGGGTACGAGCCCTTCCAGACTCCCCACCCTCGCTCCCTCCACGTCCGGGTTGTGGATTCGACCCCAGCTTCCCGAGGTCCAGGGCAAGATAGCGACATCAGGCCAGAGGTCACGGAGAAAAAGGACCACAGTCACCTGCGCCCTGAAGCGTGTGAGCGTGTCGGGCAGAGCGGAGCGCAGGGAGATGCCCGGGTGCGGGAGCCGCTCCTCCGAGGTCACGGTGCTGAAGGACACCAGAGAGGACCCCTGGGAGCACCGACCCCCCCTCCCCCGAGAGCGGCGGCGGCCCCAAGGGATGACACAGCGATTCCTCCGCACCCCGGATCTCCCCACAAGTCCTTGCTCCATCCCCGGCAGGGCATCAGCTGGTTGACAGGCTGCGTCAGCGGCTCCCCACGCCCGGAGGAGACGGGGGTCGCCGGGCACCAGTCAGCCCCCTCGGTTCGCGGCCCTAGAACCTTCACACTGCGGACCCGGCTGGGGGTGGGTAGCTGGGACCACGACTGCGGAGCGCGGGTCCTGCCAGCCGCGCGCTCCGCCAGAAGGTCAGTTCCCCCCCCTCCCCGCCCCCGGTCACTCAGGGGAGGGAAAGTTCGCGGGATCGTGGCCACTCCAACTTCTCCTCCAGACTCGGACTCGAACTTTCAGCCTGGAGCGGGCGGCTGCACAGCCCGCAGAGACCCTGCAGAAGCTGTTCGGACCCCGGGCGCCCGGGATCCCGGGCAGCGGCCCCGCAGTGGCCAATCACGCGGCGCCTCGAGCGGGAGAGGCCGGCGGGCGCGTGCAGCCCCGGAGTGACGGCGTCGGCGGCCAATCGGAAGCCGCGGTGGGAGTCCTCGCCCACCTCGCTGACCAATGGGAAGGGGGACGGCTGTGGCCGAGGTCCCCGAGGCAGTCGCTGCAAGCTCCCCAGTGGCCGCGGGTCGGGCACCCGAGGTCTAGAGGGGGGATTTGGGACAAGGAGTTTGCTCATCCTCCCTAGGCTATCCGCCGACCCTCAGAGACCCCAGCCCAGTCCTCACCTGCTGGAAGCGGGGTTTGCCCAGCTGGAACGGGGGTGCATCGGTCGTGGCGTTAGCGGCACTCGCCGCCGCCGCCGCCGATGCTGTAGTCGCTGTATCCGCCATGGCCACTGACGCCCGCAATTTCCGGCCCTTTTAAAATGTCCCTCCTCGGCCCCCGCCACAGCTGTCGTTCCCGATTGGCCGCAAGCAACCGCAGCGAGGCGGGGGCGCAAGGGGTTGTGGGGATTGTGGTTCTCCCGGGGACGGCGCCTGACAGCCCTCGGCTGCAGAGAGTTGCACCAACTCCGAACCGCAGTCTCGGTTTCTGCGGCTGGGTTTTGCAGAGGTGGACAGTCCGGAGGCAGTGTGCGTGTGCGACTGTAAGGCTGGGGGCCTCGGGGCGACTCCTATCTACCTGCCCCGAGAGGCTTGGGGGCTGCGGTGGGCGCCGCTCCCGAAGGACACGGGTCCCGCCCGGGACCCTTATGGGCCGGGACTCCGGGCAGGGCAGGGTTAAATTTCCAAAGATTTTCCGCAAGGAGTTGCACTGCGGAATCTTTATGCTCTTTCTTCTGTCGCTACTCAGTCCCTTGCCCTGCCTTCTCCAGCCATCCTGACACAGTTCCAAGAGCATGCTGGCCCATGGCCACCCCGACCTTTGAAGATTCTGTATCCAGGATATCGCTTTTTTCTCATCTTCAGATGCTGACTCTTTTTTTTGGCTTCGTATAAACGGTTCATTTCCCCCATCCCTTGCCCTACTTCCACAAAATCCACTATAGGCTTCTTCTTTTGCTGCCCTTGCATTCATATTACGCACATATATTTTTGTCTTCCTATCGGAAGGTTAACAGGGCTGCAGTTGTAATTTATTAACTCAATGCTAAATCTTCAGTGAAATGCATGGGAGGGTACAAAGCAGGCACTCAAGTATTTATGGACATATGAATGCATCAGCTGCCAATTCCTCTCAACCATAGAAGATCCCTCCTGAGTTTAATGAACTGATAGAAAATTGAGTGCAGAGTAAGATCCCAGAGTTTATCTCAAGCACCAATTATAAGGCATCAGTTAAGATGGGGACCTCCAATCTTACCAACTGCAGGTTAAAACGCAAGGGAGTGCAGGGACAGTTCACACATGGGCAGAATAAAAGAGCACAAAGTTCTCAGCTGTGTGATCCCGGTGGTGACCCAGAGTGCAGGAAGAGAAGGGTGGAGGGAAGCTGACAACTTCACCCATGAACAAGAGGAATATTAGGCTTTGCCCCTACTGACCCTCACTTTGGGTCTTCTTAGTCTCTATCTGAGCTACAAACTTGGTTCACACCTCTGGACACTGCATGAGTTATACCAGTCAGTTCCTTATCCACTACGGGTTGAACCACAAGAGACAGACTTCCTTAGGCTGGGGAGGTGCTAGTTAGCCTGGCAGAATCTTCTGTAACTTGTGTTTATATTCTTTTCCTACAAAACTAGCTTGAGACTAGACTCAGATCTAGTCTTGCTTGTTACAGTTACAATGACCTGCTACAATCCACCCTATACAATGACATTCAATACACATGGGGAGTCTGTGACTGAGAAGATTCCAGCCCCTGAACAACCCTGTGTTGCTGTGCTGTCAGGAGAGACAGAGAGTACCAGCCCCAGCCCCCTGCCTCCTCCCCGCCAGGAAGTGTCTGTCACACATCAAGCCAGGAACACAGCAGAGCCGCCTGCAGTATGTAAATGTTTATTCTTCATAAGTGCTCCAACTATGAAGAACAAGCTCTTTAGAAACCGGAGTTACAACTAGGAGACAAACAGCCAAGCAGAACTGTGCCTGCTCCCTGTCCAACCCATCTGCAGGCCTTCTCCACCTTGTAGCCAAGACACAAAGCCATCGAGTAAAAACTCATAACTTTTGGGCAGACATCCCTGCCCTGAGCATTTTTGAAGGCCTATCATCAATGCCTGAGCGAAAGCTATAGGCCAGGACTGGAAAGAGCCCAGAGGAGCAACTAGTCGGGGAATGAGCTCTTCACAAAGACACACCTCTCCAACAGCCAGCCCCGATAACCACTCTCCCCATGTGTGCCCGTGAATGATTTTCTTGGTTTTCACGAGTGGTCCTTACAGTAGCTAACATTACTGGAACTTTCCCTCCATGGGGCTCCTGGAGGATTTTATATCTCCTACCAGGGCTTTCTGGATGACCCCAAGTCCCTGCACATGAAGAAAAGACTGCCATCGGGGAACTCTCACCTCCTTACTGGGCCTAAAGCATCCACTTTCAGCCCCTCACACCCCACAGCTTTTGCTAGTACTACTGACATTCTCTCCTGTGCCAGGGCCACAGGGAGGCCTGCCATGCTTTGCACAAGCAAACCCATGGCTAGGATTTGCTGGCTCGGACAAATTGCCCTCTCAAGGTGGCTACAGCCCAGCCAGGCAGCGCTGTGGACAGAAGGAACAGGCTGTGTCAGCAGCTAGTAGATGGATGGGATGAAGCGATTTCCCAGGGAGAGCAGAGTGGGACCTCCAACTCCCAGAAGGTAGTGTAATCCTGGGCCCCTGCTCTGCGCAGGGTCACAGATCAGCAAGGCTGAGGGACAGCAGAGGTTCGGCTGGCAGACCCTTCACTGACATCTGTCCAGGGCAGGGGCTGAGTGCAGCAGGGCTGTCCCCACGCCCCCACGACCCACGCCCTAAGAGCTGCCAACTCCATTCTCGTGGCCCCCATAAATCAGCACCCCCATGTGCTCGACTGGGGGGGGTGGGGGCATCGCCAAACACGGGGAGAGGTGTATATATCCAGAGGCTCTGGACCCCGCCCACAAAAGGCACGTTTGAATTGGTTCCCAAAAGTTCAAACCCTGCAGCCGCACAGAGTTTTGGCATCTGAACCGGCAACAAGAACAGAAACGAGGGGGGCTTAATCCACTAAACACGAACAACCCAGAGCCCCAAGGCCTGGAGGGGCACATACCACGGAGGTGGGTGAAGAGGCGCCCCACCCCAACGCCCAATGCTCACGTGCCTGTCCCAGCTCTCCAGTTTCAGGTGACACAGTCCATGGGAAGGCCAGAGCAGGGGGCCGGGAGGGCGCAGGAGCACCCAGGCCAGCCTCAGGGCGCTGTCTGCCCAGCCGACAGCAGGGGGCAAGGCAGAAAAAAGGTGGTGGGATCCCACAGCTCCTCTGGGCTGTTCTCTGCAGAGGGGAGCCTGAGATGCGCGAGCCCGGGCTGCCCCTCCATCAGAGGCACAGGCAGCCGGGTACCTGTCACAGCGCCGGGAGATACTAGGCGCCCTCCAGGGGCTGGAGGGAGATGGAGAGGACGAGCGTTTAGCGGTGGAAGAAACAGCCAGCCTTCCTTGGGAGGGGAATCAAGTATGGCCCAGAAACCATGTCACATGGCAGTCCCCCTGCCTCAACCCCCCCCCCCCAGCTCAGTCTTGGAGGGCCAGATTCTCGGCTCAGTTTCCCTAGAGGCCCCCAAAGCGAAGGGGAATGCTGAAAGACAGGTGGGGAAAGCTCCGGAGGCTTCCAGAAGGTGCACCGTTGGGACGCAGAGCCAGATGCCTCCACAGGGGGAGTCCCAGGGGCCCCTCAATTTCAGCTGCCCCGGTTTGAGGTTGAGAGGCCGGAGGGACGGGGGAGAGACATGGAGGGAAGGGCTCAGCACCAGCCCTACCCCCTGCCCCCCCATTGATTGACCCCCAAGGCTAGTTACACTTAAAAAGGGATGGGGGAGGAGGTCGCGAGCCCAAACTGGGAGGTGGGGCCACCTCGGTCCTTGTGGGAGTGGGGGGATCGAGGACAGCTATTTGGGGGTCCCGGGGGGGATCTGCAGCAGGGTGGGCGAGGTCTCCATGATGCGCACCAGCAGGCGGTCGATGTAGCTCTCCAGCTCTTGCACGTGCTCGTCCCGCTGGCTCAGCTCCCGCTCGCGCTGGAGGAGCAGGCCAATGAGCTCGTCGTGGGTCAGGTGGTAGTACTTGGCCGACTGGTCCAGCACCCCAGAGTCCTGAAGAGGGAAGCGAGGAGGAAAGTGAGCAGAGGGACCTCGAGCCACACCCTCTGAGTCACCTCCCTCCCCCCCCATTTCCCCTCCCCCCCCCCCCACCGCTGTGCCTGACTGTCCCGGGAGCTGGACCCTTGACGTCTCTCCATAGCCCTGCACCTGGCCTCACCTTCAGCCTCTTGGTGTCCGCCACCGAGCCCTGCTGCGGGGCAGGTGCCACGGGCTGCACGCTGCCAGACGTGGCGGTCCTGAGCTTCTCCAGCCCACTGCTCAGGGCGGTGCTCAGGCTGGAACGTGACAGCTTCCGTTCGGGGCTGCCCTCCACGGATGCAGCGCTCAGGGGCTTCACGGGGTGCGGGCTACAAGGACAGACCGGAGATGCGTTAGGGAGAGACGGGCATGGGGGGGGGGGCTCCAGGAAAAGGTCTGGGGCACGCAGGTCTGCCACACAGAAGCCACCTGTGCCAGGTGGCACCCACTCACTGAAGGCTTTGGGGGGGAGGGGAACCTCCACCCAGCACTTGGCAGCACCCCCTTCTCTTTGCCCTCACCCCATGTTCTACTTCTGCTGAGTGGATCTTCCCCCTTCACCCCCTCCCTGACGACCATGGTCCTTGGCAAGGGCAGACGTTATCCTCCAATCTTCTCTGCAAGAGCTCAGTCCTGACCAGGACCTCTTCCTTCCATCTACCCCTGCCCCTGTAATTTTTCTCTGTAATCTTTCTCAACCCTCCCAGTCTCCTCAATTTCCTCAGAGTTGTGGACTTCCCAGTGCAAAACCCAGGAAGTGGGGTGCTTGGTCACCCGCCTCTCTCCACGGGGCTTGCACAGGGCCTTAGGGCCCAGGTTCTCCCTACCCTCCATGCCCACCTCTTCCCACCCAGCCTCTCTGGGCCTGCAGCCTGCTGGGCACTGTCCACGCTTACCTTTCACTGACCCACCGGGCTCAGAGCATGTGGGCCACATGCTCTCAGGCCGAGGCCAAGTCCAGGGCCGGCCTCACCAGCTCCCCGTGAGGAGCACCCTCAGACCATGCCTCCCTTCATCCTGCTCTTCTCCCCCCCCCCCCCCCGCCCCCGCCATCCAATTCCCTGACCCCTGTGCCCTGCTCTGGTTCATCCTCACGCTCATCTGCTTAGGCTCCCTCCCTCCCCGCCACCCCTCCCACCTCTTTCATCTCCAGCCCAGGCCTCAGGCCTGAACTCCAGATGTAGCCGGCTGGCCTCAGGCGGGCTCCCCTCTGGGTCTGCCCCAGGCCTTCTGCCCTCTCCTTCAATCCCCAGTAAAGCGGGGCACCATGAGCCAGCCTTGGCCCCAGTAAGAAGCCTGGAAACCCCACGCAGCACCTGCTTTACGGTCCGTCTCAACCAGCATCAGACCCGGCTTTCTCCCACCACCCCCTGCTCTGGCTGCAGCTGTTTCTGGTCTGCTCCAGTCAGCCTCTCCTCGCTTCCCTTTCCCTAGTGCAGGAGACACAGTATGCTGCTGCCCTCCCATCCACTCCCCTGCCTGCCCCTATCCAAGGACCCATTCTTCTCCCCTGTTCAGGCCGCAGGCCCACCTAGCTCCTTCTCATGCCCCCAGGCTGTGCAAGGCCACCTGCCCTCAGAAACTCTCCTGATTCTTTAGGCTGATTCTTTAGTGACTCTACTGGGACCCCCCCCCCCCCCCCCAGTTCCCTAAGCTGGTGGACCGGTACACTAACTGCAAGCTGCAGAGCCCAAAACCCACCAGCCTGCCCCCCCTCCAGGGGCCCTCTGCAACTCGAGGCTCACTCTGCACAGTCCTGAGAGTATTCAGGACTAGCAAGCAAAGGGGCTTAGTCCCAGGTCCTGAATTCCAGGGAGGGGACCCCATGCCCAGAGCAGCTAGCTCCGGCATCGAGGAGGGGGGCTGTGGCTCAGGGAGCAGCTAAGAGCCCCAGCAGGCACGGACAGGAAGGCAGAGAGGGCATATGTCTCTTTCTCCCGGGGATGGAGGTGTGGAAGCAGCCCGCTGTGGGTGGTGCTAGGGAGGTGTGCCCAGGAAGGCCCGGCTTCCCCGCTGGGCTCACAGCACACACTGGAAAGGGGGCCAGAATCCTGGGAGTCTGTGCCTCTCAAAAGGCAGGAGGGACCTTGGGCTTTTTGCAGCTCTTTCGTTTCTACTCCACATCCGAGAACTGGGGACAGCTCTGTCTGGCCCATTCACTTCATGGCATACGGAACATGCCAAGTACACATGTGGAGACAGCTCTGAAGAGAAGCAGACTCCTAGGGTGGCAAGTGTCCCGGAGGCGGAATGCAGCAGGGACAGCCGGGAACCCTCCTCTCCTGCATCGCCACCTGCCACTCAAATTGCAGCCCCCTAACCCAGGTCCTCCCCAGCCACCTCGAGATCCCTGCAGACCCCTTCAGCTGCATCCCGGGGACCCCTCTGTCCCCACACTGCCTGGGCACACTCTACCTTTCCTTGCTTCTCAGCATCTGGTGGCCGATGTTGAGAATGAGCTGGCTGGGGTTCCTGGAGCCTAATGTTCCTCTTGTTTGTGGGTGAAGCTGTCAGCTTCCTTCCACCCTTCTCCCCCTCTGCTCTGGGTCACCCCCCAGAACACACAGCTGAGAGCTTTTTGCTCTTTTACTCTGCCCATGTGTGAACTGTCCCTACACTGCCTTGCTTTTTAACCTGCAATTGGTAAGATGGGGTGGCCTCCATCTTAACCGATGCCTCGTAATTGGTGCTTGAGATAAACTCTGGAATCCTACTCTGCACTCAATCCTCTGCCCATGGCCCTCACCCTGCCCTGTTCATCTCCTGCTCCTCCACCTCTGCTTCGAGGCCAACATCAGGAGTGCGAACACCCCACCCCTCACTCCGGTCCTGGTGGCCCCTGAAGTCACTCCCCGTGGTCCCATTCTTTCCCTCAGCCACCTCAGGCTCCAGACCCAGCTCAGATCAGCCTCCTGCTGAGGTCCCCAACAGAGACCACTGCCACACAGGCACCAGGCATCCTCACACTGCGTCCTTACAACACTGGGCCCCGTGAGGAGGCACATGAGGGGCTGGAGCCTCGGAGGAAGGGCTGGTCGTATGGGGGAGCATTTCTGCACTTCTGAGTCTCTTCCCACCCCTCAGTCCCTCCTCTGCCTCTCCAGTGCCCTCACCAGTCTTGACCAGGACCAGGAAGACAGGACCTGGGGCCCCACTTCCAGATGGCTCTGCTGGCTCCCACACTGAACAAGCCTCACTAGCCTAGGCACCAGGGCTGAGTTCTGGTCCCCCTTACCCCATTCCCAACCCCTGGAACCCCGTCAGCAACATCCACCAACCCCCCTGGCTCCTGGGACACCTGGCCCATCTGAAGCTCAGTAAGGAGGTGGCTCATCTGTGCAAGGCTGGACTGGAGTGTCCCACCCACCCACCCACGGGGGCAGGGTGGGGGGGGGCTGCCCTGCCCCTTCTCCCCCCACCAACCTCCTCCACCTCCTCCCAGTCCTCTGAGAGCCAGTTCCTGGGGCGGCCTCTCACCTGGCAGCGGGCTGCAGCTCCTCAGCTGGTCGTGTCTCCAAGGGCAGAAGCACAAGCGGGGAGGCTGGGGTGGCGGCAGCGTGGTCCTCCCCACGTGGGGTGGGAGTGCCCCCAGGTGGGGAGGCGGGCTCCCCGGGGGGCGGGGAGGAGGAGGAGGTCAGGGGCCAGGCTCCAGGCAGGGGAGAGCAAGGAGGGCTGGGGGCCCCGTGGCGATGGCTGGCCCAGGGCGGGAGAGGAGGTGGGGGGAAGGCAGGCTCTGGGGGCGTGGGCAGCTCCTCGGGATCGGAGGGGATGGAAGACTCCCTGGACCCTGGAGGGGACGTGGACGGGAAGCTGGGGGGATCCTGGCTCCCCCGAGGAAAGAAGGGGTTGAAGGCGTCCTCCTTCGAGGCCCACGAGTCAGCCAGTTGGGAGCTGCGTGGCTGGGGCCCAAGCCCCTTCCCTGCTGAGCCTGGGCTCTCAGCCTGGGGGGCCTCAGGACCTTCTCCTCTTTCTGGGGACCCCCAGATCTGCTCACTCCGAAAGGTCAAGCTCTTTGAGTAGCAGGGGAGAGGGTTGGAACCTTCAGGGAAGACTCCAGGCAGAGAGCTGCAGGACCCAGACTCAGGGGAGCCGGCACCCTCCACGGGCTCTTCCAGGCCAGGGCCCGCCGGCTTGTCCCCCTCGTCCGGGGGCCCAACCAGTAGCACCGCCGCGGGGAATGCATCTTCTCCTGCCGGCTCTGGGCCCCTGCTGCCCGGGCCCCCTGACTCCTCCTTGGAATCAGAGGGTGTAAAGAGGCGAGGAGGCTTGGGAGGGGGCGTGCCGGGCTGCACCCCCTGGTCCAGCCCCCACTCGAGTTGGGGCTCTGGCTCCAGCTCCAGCTCTGCCGGGGGGAGCCCCTCACTCCCGTTGGAACTCACGGGTTCCAGTGGCTCTGGCTGGCTGGGGCTGGGCGGCTGCTGCTCGGGCTCTTGGGGCAGGACAGGTGAGGGCGTCTCGGCGGCCGGCGAAATGGTGACCACGTCCCAGGGCCAGGAGTCTGCGGCGGTGGCTGCATTCAGCTCGGGGAACAGCTGGCTGGCGCCCTGGGCGGGGCCCTGGTCCGAGCCCTCCGAGGTGTCATCAGGGCCAGGCAGCTTCTCCCACACACTGATCACTTCCGGGGAACTGAACCGAGAGGCCCCGCTGTCTGCTGGACTCTGCCCTGCTTCCTGGGCGGGGGCCGCATCCCATTCCACAGCTGGAGGCTGCCGAGGGGCTGACTCGGTGGAGGACAGGCCCGGAGCGACCGACGACCCGGGGGGCCCCTCATCAGCCGCACTCGGGCTCTGGCCGGCCAGTCCCAAGTCCAGGGGCGGCCGGGGTTCCAGCCGCTCGCTGCTCCCACCGCTTCCTCGGCCCACGGGCTCCCCCTGGGGCTCAGCCTCCTTCTCGGTGGGGCCCGCGGGGTGCACGCCAGCGGCCTCCAGCCCCGGGCCTTCGCCTTCGGGGACCGGGCCCGCGTGCCCGGCCTCTGCACGCAGCCTTCCGGAGGCAAAGACGTTGAAGGTGTCGTCCCACTCGGGCGGGGCTATCCCGGGGGAGGCCAGGGGGGCAGGGTTGGCCCTCAAGGCCCTGGGGAGAGAGGGAGCAGGTGAAGGAGAGTTTAGTGCTATGTCGGCTACAAGTTCCTCGAAGAAAGGGTTGCTCTGCATGGAGGTGAGGAACGGGTTGGTGAGACCCAAGAGTCCGGTTGGGGTGGCTTCGGGGGTGCCTTCGGGGGCGACGGCGGAGGCGGAGGCGGCAGCGGCAGCGGGGGAGGCGGCTGCAAAAAGGTTAGTGCTTAGCATGGGAGCAGCGGTGGGAGCAGGAGTGGGGGGGGCCCGAGCACAGGGGGAGCAGGGGAGGTGGTGAGGAGCAGCAGCTGGGTCAGATTCTACCTGAGGAGACACGTCCAGGCTGTGGAGGGAGACAAAACCGTGAGCCTCCAGGTTAATTTGGAGCCTGGAAAGGCGCACTACAGACCGCCTCGCCCCCTCCACTCTCAGACCACGCCCCCAGCGGCAGGCCACGCCTCGCCGTTGAACCACGCCCTACTTTTGGACCACGCCCCCGATACAGGCCACGCCCCCACCATAGACCACACCCGGTGTCATTGTCTTCCAGGGGCAAGGGGCCCCCAACTGACACATGGGCCAGGGACTGAAGGAAGTCGACGCCCCCCCCCCCCGCAGCCACCCCCCTTCCCAGACTCGCACCGGGGTTGCCTTACCGGGCACCCCAAAGAGGAAAATTACGGGCTAAGCTCATTCGATCCTCCAACCACCCCCAGGGTTCCAGATGTGGGGTCCTGGCACCAGCCTCCCAGTGCGTCATGCCCATCCCCCACAGGGTGTGAGGCCTGGAGGGGACAATGAGTAGGGGTCGCTGGTCCACAGCCCAATAAGCCCCTGTACTAGGTGCACCTGTGTCCCTGGAGTTGTGACTTCTGAGGTAGATGGAATTCTGCTGACCCCTTGCAGAAAGGGGAGGCCATGCGTGGGCTGCTGCCAGGCAGGACAAGGCGCCCAGCTAAGAGGAACCCCGTGTTTCTTGGAGGAGTACCATAGCTGAGCAAGCAGGAAGGCGCGCGGGGTCAGGCGTCCCCACGGCCAGCAAGCACAGGCCAGCCTGCAAAGCAGCCTGCTGGGGAGACAGGGTGGAGCATTGGCAGACAGCCCCGCCACTGTCAGGATGTCACCAGGGCTCCTGTGGTCCCAAGAAACCCACTCCATAAAATAAGCCTATGCTCCCAAGGTGCTGGACAACTTAATTCTGGGGGACGGAGAGAACCTCCAAAGTGATGCTCATGAGACCCTGAAGGTTTCCAAAGGGGATTCAGTCCACCCTGCCAGCAATTCAAGACAAGGGCCTGAGGATGTGGTGCTGCTCAGGTCCTGGGGCACTAGGGATAACCTGGGTCACCACATTGCTGCTGGGGACCTCCAGGCCTGCACCTGAGGATGCTCAAGGGACCACGTGGTGCCAGGGACCAAACCCGGGTCATAAGCAAGGCAGGTGCTCTAACCAAAGTCCTATCTCCTGGGCTCAGATACGAAACAAGTCTTCTGGTCTTTTGGGTCTATTCCAAGAGGCGTACCCCCTTACTTGAACAGTCTATTTAGGGTATAGCTGACATCAAGATCCAGGTAGGGAGAGATAGGAACAGGGGCTCTCCATTTTCCCCAGAACAGAGACAAAGGCCAGATAAAAAGGGGGTGTGCGGAACACCCAGGTTTCAGCAGCCTGAATGTGATTCTTTGAGCCAGGCTCTCCGGTCAGACGCAGGCCTCAGCAGCCTGTCTGGTCTCCGCCCCTGGTCTCCCGGCCCGCCTCTGACTCCCAGGATTCCTTGTCCCCTCGCTGCCCTGCTAGAAACACCCCTTGGGAACCCCTCTTCATCTGCTCCAGAACTTCTCCCCACAAGGAAACTGAGGCGCAGCGCCCTGAGTGGAGGCGGCGGCTTCCCCCGTCATCTGCATGGGCCCAGGAGGGGTGTTGATGGGAAATGGCCCCTAGTCTGGAGTTTGTGGGATTTCCCTGGGAGCCCCCAATACATCAGCCCCCACACAGAGCCGTGCAGAGGCTGGGCTGGCCCTCTGCAAACCCAGGGCAGGGAACGGGGGGCAACACACAGGAAGATCAGTTTTACCCAGAGCAAAGAGGAGCTTTGCAGGCAGGGCACCCTCAGGCCTAGACCCCTGGAGGTTAGGCGGGGAGGCCCTCCTAAGAGGCCAAACCTCCAGACACACTCCTGCCCTGCCCTCTCTGCCAGGCAATAATCCCACCCGGGGATAGATTCAGTCTCCTGCCCGCCTAGGCTCTGCCTCTCCTGCCTGACCACCGTCTGAAGAATCTGAAAGAGGGTCTCTTGGGCTCAAGACGCCCAACGTGCCCCGTCCTTTCCTCCCTTCAGTCCAGGCTAACACCACAGACAAGACACAGGCAGGCCCACCTGAGGAGTGGGAGGGCAAAGTGCTCACAGGGCCAGACCCTGCCCTCAGCTCGCACTCCTGGGCGCCCACCCCAATACCCCTATAGACAATACACTCCGGGCTAGCACAACAGCCCACAGGGACACGGTCACCTCTCTCTCTCCACAGTGCCCCTTTTAGGAAGTGACCACAGGGACCTAGAGAAAAGGAGCAGGATCAAGGTGAACTAGCCCCAAGCTTAGCGCCACACGCCCGCCTGCCGCCGGCCCCACTCACCCCTGCAGTCGCGCCCTTGTCTGGTTGGCGTTGGGCTGCAGGGCGTGAGCGAGCAGGTAGGGAGCGGCAGGCAAGGCTGGCAACCCTGCTCGGGCACTGGCTCCCCTGAGGCGCACACAAACCCGTTGGTAAGGAACCAGCGAAGAGCTCTCCCTGGGGGACAGCTCCCCAGAGCGGGCAGCACCTCCAAGAGCATCCCGGCCACCTCTCCGGCCAGACAGGGCTCCGAGAGCACTCCGGCCATCCCTCCGACCAGGTGGGGCACCAAGAGCATCTTGGTCATCCCTCTGACCAGACAGGGTGTCAGGAGTATCCTGGCCATCCCTCCAACCAGCCGTCCTGACCACCTCCCCCTCGCCCCCCGCACATCCCGATCCTGTACCAGGTGTGCCTTCCGGATGGCCTTGCTTCTGGGCCAAGGAGGGGGCGACAAAGGTTGGAACTGGTGCTTCGCATGTGGGAGCCTGGGGTTCACTCCCTGACACCATATGGTCCCCTAAGCACCACCCAGAAAGGTTCCCAGACACCAAGATGAAATGGACCAAGCACCACCAGTATGCCCCCCTCCCCCACCCCCGAAAAAAAGGGGCAAAAAAACAAAAGACTCTCACTTTAAATGCTTCTCCTGACCATTCCACCTGGCACAGGCCAGTGACACAGCCCTAGGTGTGACTATCTCTGCAGACCCTTCGAGCCCGCCTGGCATCACACTACTTGCTGGGTAAGGAGGGGCCTTCAGCTTCAGCAGAGACACCCAACGTTTCTTCAAGGGACAAAACTGAGAAGCGTAACCAAGGAGCTCAAATGTGTTTCTCTGCCCTTCCCACCTGGAGGAGTGAAACTCTAGGCGGAACTACCATTTGGTGCTGCGGGCTGCTGCTCTCAGACCCCGCCATTGCAGAAAACTCACCCTGACACCAGGGTCCCCGCTGTATGGTTGGGGCCAGGCCTCCCTGGTGGTCCTGGGAAAGGCTGTGTCCCCACTGTGGTCCCATACGTGGGCCTGCACAGGCTCCTCTCAGACCTCCCATCCCCCCATAGTACGGGCTGGCTTTGAGGGAGGCCCACGCCACGCCAGCACCCCTGCTCCCCTCCTCCTTGGGCTTCGTCTCCTGGCATTCAGCTGAGAGGTGCATGGGAACACTCCCGCCCCTGGGTGCAGGGAGATGACCCAGGGAGGCCTGTGAGCTGTCAAGGGGAGATGATGTGCTGATGGCAACCTCACCGAGGCCGGCAAAACAGGCATCTGGCCACGGCCACTCCTGATCCCCAGTTCCAATCATGAGTAACACAATGACCCCACACAGCAAGCAGCCGGAACGGTGCACGCATTTCAGTAGCCGCAGCTCCCAACTCCCAGGGGCTGTGCAAACCCTCACCCCCATGCACCAACACACACACACACACACACACACACACACACACATATTCCCCGGGTGTGGGGAGATGCAGCAACTGCAAAAAGGCTACTGTAATACATTTGTCTCTTCAAGTGGGCCACAATAAAAACAGCTTGATCCCACAGACACCCTCCCCCTCCGCCTCCGCCCCATCCTTTGCACAAAGTTCTATGGCGTGTGTGTGTGTGTGTGTGTGTGTGCGTGTGTGTGTGTGGTGGTTGGGGAGAGAGCAGGGAACACACAGGTCACCCCCACTGGCCCTCAGGAAGCTCATACATTGAATGGGTGGGAAAGGACCAACCACGAAGACAGCTCGCTCTGACATGGGGGTCTGGACGGTCGGTCCTTAGACCCTCAGATGTGCACGGAGTGGTGGGAGCTGCAGCTTGGCGTGAAGGCCCCTAGGTTGGGGTCCATGGCCCAGACCTCTGTCTCCAGCCCCAGCACCTCTTCCACCATGGACACGCGCGGACAGGGTTGCAACCCGGGAACAGGAGGAACCGCCCAGTGCTCTGCACCGGCTCTTCATCTCCCCACTGGCTTCTCCAAGAACACTCCAGGTTCCTCAGGGGTTTCTGGCTGGGAACCTGAATGCGAGATGCCCAGGGCCTCTCGGGGGCATCAGTGCCAAGTGTGAGCACTAGAGGGCGCCGCTGCCCTTCCTCGGGAGGACCACGCCTGCGGCTGTGAGGGATCTGCACCCCAAGGCAGAGGCACCCCAAACCTCCAGGCCTGAGGGCAGTCTCCTGCAGGCCCCAGCTGTGCATCCAGGGGCTACGTTCAATCCCTCCCTCTAGTGGTGGGCACCAACTCTATAGCCTCTGGCCAAGAGTCAGCCTACCCCTTCCCGGAAGCCCGAAGGAAGCCCTCTGGGAAAGTGGCCGCCAGGCCAGTGCCCACCCCGATTCTGCCTCAGGGAGGAGTGTCTTTGGTGCCCTCAGATGGAATCCAAGCAGAAGGACGGAATTTCGGCCCCCTCCTCTGCACTAGTGACCACAGTCTCCAACTCCGGAGGGTCACTGGGAGACGGAGCAAGAGCAGACAAGCGAGACAAGCCCAGCACCCCTGAGCGTCCCAGGTCGCCGAGTGGAAGGGCAAAGCTGGGGCTGACGTCGGCCTGTGACTAACGGCGCGACATGCCCCAGCACCTGTCCTGCCTGGAGAAGGCTCGGAGCTGCAACTACCCAAGGTCAGGCCCCACCAACACCCAGTCTGTCCCTCGCCCTGGCCTCCTCGCCTCACCCACCACCTGACAGACATCACTGTGTTGTCACTGGGTCCCTAGTCAGGCTGTGGGTCAGAAAAGCCCACGACTTCTTGACCCTGGGCTGCTTGGGCTCTGTGGAGGAACTGGGCCCTGAGCACACCCAGCAGGGGAGGGCGCTAGCGGGACCAGGACCCTGCATGTTGCAGAGAGAAAGAGGGCCCAGGACCCGAGGGTGCTTCTCCACTCTGTGGACAAACAGGCCCGGGGGTCACCTCTCTTAACCATCACCACTGGGCCTAGCCCTCCTCTGCTGCCTCCCCTAAGTCACACCAGTCAGCTGGTCCCAGGCTTTGGAGGAGGGAACACATGCCTCTGTCCGGACTGACCGGAAGCCCCGTGATAGTCCCCCATGGGCTCAGTTAGGGGGACAAAGTCTCGGGAAGGACTGATGCACGTATTGCACTCCTGGGCGACAGAAATGACAAGGGATGGGGGGCTTCGCACATCCCCCCGGAGCATGGCCTCCACTGTACCTGCCATTCCTCACCATCCGCAGATGCCCAAGAGGGCAGTGGCCATGGTCCCTGGGGACAGCGCAGGTGACAGATCTCAGAGCAGCGGGGGTGAGGTGCGGGGTGCGGGGTATGTGTGTGGAGGGGGGTGTTGATCCCTCTGCTCCCGTCTCAGAGGGAGGAGGGGATGCCCAGGCAGCTGCGGGTACAGGGTGAGCTTCGGGCAGGGTGGGGAAAGTCTGCAGGGACAGTCCCCGGCACCACGCTCCCTCCTCCTGCCAAGGCCAGCAGAGAGGTGGGCCAGGGGCTAGACCCTCAGACCAGGGCGGGGGGTAAGGAGGGGAGTGGGTGTTTCTGGTTCCCAGGGGCCCCTCAGAGCACTGCGCTCTTGAACTCACCTGGGTCTGCACGAGGACAGCTGGGGACCAGGATCCCTACCCCTCCCCGCTCGGCGGACCATGCACAGCCAGCCAGAGCCCCCGCAGCCTAGCCCCTAGAGGGGTCACCTCTGCGCCCTCCTCCCAGCCCCGGGTCTGACCACCAACACCCCAGCCTCTGCCCCCGAAGGAAGCGGGGGCCCGCCCAGGACCTACCTGGGTTTGTGTGTGGGTTCCTTCGCTTCTCTCAAGCCAAACCAGCTAGTCTTGGCCTTCTCCTCCCCGCTGGACGTGTGGTGGGGGGAGGCCCCCGGCGCAGGGCCCCCTCGCTCCCCCAGCGAGCTGCGGCGCCCGGACTCGCTGCGCCCCAGCCCCGGGTGGTGCGGGTGGAAGAGGCCCATGCGGGGCTTCCGCTCCTCCTTCCGCGCCGCCTCCTTCTCGGCCTCCTTCTCGGCCACCATGGGGGTGGCCACCTGCACCGGCTTGCCCTCGATGACCCGCACCCCGGCCTCTTCTCCCGGCGCTCTGGCCTGGACACTTGGGTCCTCAGACCCCAGGGCCACCTCTGAGCTGCTGCCGCTGCGGGCCCCTCGGGCCCGGGGCTCATCCGCCTGCGGAGGCCCCTCGTCCGAGAGCCGCGCCTGGAGGCCATGCAGGGTGCTGGAAGGTGGGAAGGGGCCCGAGATGGAGCTGCGGTGGTGCCGCGGGGGGCCCTGGGGCTCCTCGTTGTAAATGTGGCTCCCATTGACGCACAGCGAGGAGGAGCGGGAGGCCGTGTCCAGGTGGCCCTGAAGCTCCAGGAGGGCACGGATGGGAGCCCCTCGGGCCTGGCTGGCCTCGTCACTGAAGGTCCTTTTGTGGGTGAGCAGCTTGGGGGACTGCATGGAGTCCCGGCCTGCAGGAGGAGAAACACGGCAGGGTTAGAGGGGGCAGGAGGGGAGCCCCATGCCCACCCCACCCCCCCTGCACCACTCCCTGAGCTCACCAGCCTGCCCCAGTCCCCCCCAGCACCGCTTGCTGTGCTCACTTCCCGCCCCCGCCCCCTGCAAATCAACCTAGGTGTCCAACCCCATGGGTCATCTGGTCGACCCGTTGAGCCCAATCGGGCATCTGGTCGACCCGGCCGGACATCCCTGCACTCACAGCCCACCCTGACCCCCTGCACCGCTCCCTGTGCTCACCGCCCTCGCTGGACAGCCAGCTGCTGCGGCTGGGCGAGCGGGTGAGAAGCTCAGCACCCGGGCCCTGGAAGGCCAGGCTTCCGCTGGCGGACGATAAGGTGCTGTCGGAGCCCAGCGAGGTGTTGGACTGCGTCAGGGAGGACTTGCGCAGCTTGTTGCGCAGGAAGAAGCCCTTGGCCTTGCCCATCTTGCCCAAGCTGCCCAGCTCGGGGTCCTCCAGGGCGCTGCTGGGCAGGATGGCCGAGGCAGACTCCAGCTCATACTTCTTGCGGCCCTTCATCTTGTCCTTGATCTTGCTGAAGGGCGACCGTGGCTTGTCCTTCATGGACAGGTCGAACATGCTGGCGCTCAGGTTGTTGCGGGTGAACTGGATGGTGACCTGGATCTCTCCCCGCTCCTTCTCCTTCTTGCCAGCCTTGGAGTGCAGTTTGTACCACCTGCGGGGGGTGGGGAGGGGCGGGAGGGGATGGGAGAACCATGGGCACAGGGCGCTTCCACCAGTCCTGCCACCGCTCGGGCGGGGGGGGGGGGGGGGACCTGTACGCAGGCGCCTCCTCCCCGCCCAGGCCTCAGCTCACCAGGACACCCTCGGACACCCAGGCAGAGCCCAGAAACAGCCACAGCTCACCCAGGGCAGCTTAGCCAGCCACCTTCTGGGCGGGTAAGTGTTGCTGTCCCCCCTGCAAGAGGTGATCACCCCCTACCTCGCTTGACTCTAGGGGGCCCAGAAAGGAAGTACTGAGGTGGGTGGGGGAGAGACTCTGACATCCCCTGGTACAGACGACAACAGAATTTCTGCCTGTTTGCGTCATCTCTGACTTGCCCCAGAGCCATAGCTCTGTGCTGAGCCACCTCCAGCCCAGGAAAGAACAGCTCACACTGAGGCCCGGGGCCAGGAGCCCACACTGCCCGCACCGACCCTGAGTCACTGCCAGGCCTGCCAGGAATGAAGGCGAACAGGATGTGGTGGACAGGGATGTGCCGTCACGTATGTGGAGCAGGGTTGGGGGGAGGGGGGCTGCGGGTGTCCCCATGGGGTTGTCTCCACTCGCTCATCTTCACACCTCACCCCAGGACGGAGGGCCAGGAGCAACCAAGACCAAGGCAGACTCTGCCAGGCTTTCGGCACCCTGTGATCTCCCAGCTTCAGGCTCCCCTACACCCCCAACTCACAGGACCACTGCCTGGGTGGAGGGAGCCCACCCTACAGAGGAGAGATGTGCCTGGGGGAAGGGGGGGAGACATTTCTCCTGCCACCCAGACTCCAGGGACAAGGCCTGAAATCTGCCCGCGCCCCCGCCCCCTTCCCCCCCCCCCCCCCCCCCGGCCAAGCACAATCCTCCCTCTCCATCTCCTGGAGATAGAGCACAGGTTCTGTGGGACAAGAGTGTGGATTCTGCTGGGAATAGAGTCAGAAGTTTCTGGGCTTTGGGATATTGAGCCCGGACAACAAGGTCAGGTGCAGGGCTGGGAACACCAGCCCCGTTTCATGCCCACCCCCCTCACCCTCCACTGCCGCTCTCACACCCACATGCAGCACGAAGCCCTCCCCAAGAGCTGAACTGGAGCCTTCACAGGGTTCCAAGAGCACCTGGGGCATGAAGAGTTTATCAGACATGGGGGGGAGGGGGGCGGAGGGGGGGAGGGGTGGTCAGGATGGTCCACAGCTCTGAGCTAGAGTCAAAGAGGAGCGGGCGCTAGAGAGAGGTGGCACAGATAACCCACACGAGATCCTGGGCACTGCCGGGAGTGGCCTCTGAGCACTGAGCTAGGAGGAGCTGTCCCTGTGTTCTGCTGGAGTGGCCAAAAACAAATAAAAAGGAGGAGGAGGTGGAAAAGAAAGAGGACGGTCACTGAAACCCAAGCACAAAAATTTGTAAATCTACAACTGTATCTCATGGTGTTTCACTAATAAAAATCTAAATAAATTTAAAAAAAAGAGAGGAGAAGGCTGAGGAGGAGGAGCAGTAGGAGGAAAAGGAGGTCAATCCCATGTGAAAGGAGGTCGGAAACCATCTTTCTTGTCCATCAAAGAACCAGTAGTGGGCAAGAGCGATAACACAGTGGGCAAGGAGCTTGCCTTGCACATGACCAACCCAGATTCGATCCTTGGCACCCATATGGACTCCCCAACCAACTCCAGGAGTAAACACTGAGTGCACAGGTGTGACCCAAATGCAAATATACATAAATACATAAGCAGCAGGAAAATCAACAGCTCACTGGGGACCTGCGGGCTGTGAGACCCTTCTGCGTGACACTGCACACGCAGGCACCCTCATCAGTCATCGGTCACAATGCCAGGATAGGAACCTTAATGGAAACACATTGATAATAAAGTACTGAAACTGGCTCATCAATTCTAATGAGCATTCCCCACTCAGGAACAGGAGAAACTGAGGTGGGCAGAGTTAGGCGGGACTTCTCTGGACTCTCCATCCCAGAAACCTCAAACTGCTCTACAAAACCCTACTGGTCTCTTTTAATAGACTGTGCACAGAGGCACAAGATGGATAGAATGAGGAACAGAAACAATGCAAGAACATTTCCCTGAGTGCAAGCACAGCAACATAATGTGTGAAGGAAGAGAGCTGGGCTTTGCTGGGAGATTTCAGAAGCCCAGGTTCAAAGAGGAGAGACAGGGTCAGACACTCAGGAATCAGAGAGCCCACGAGTCCTCGTGAGCAAAGCTGTGCACTAACGTGGCCTCAAGCCTTCAGAACTCTGCAGGATACGTCTGCAGCCTGGAACTGTCCAATCAAGACCGAGGAAGGAGGGGACCTGGTGGAGGAGGGGAGTTTGGCTTCAGAAGGGCCCAGGTCCCTATTGTGCACACAGCGCGCGCGCACGCGCGCGCGCACACACACGTGTGCACAGCACACACCCCTCAACTGAGGGCTTCAGAGTTCCTCCCACTGGAGATCTTGCCCCATGAGCCCAGCCCCGAGCTTCTTGTGGATGTGAAGAAGCTGACGGAATCAAGGGAACTCCGTATGCAAACTCCCTACGCACCCAATGGTCCCAGATCAAGTCCATTCAAAGACTTTGCCAGGGTGGTGGCTTTTGTTTCCTTTTTCTTTCTCTTTTATTTAATATTTTGTCTTTTGGGGTCACACCCCACCCGGCAAGGCTCAGGGGTTCCTCCTGGCTCTGCACTCAGGAATGACTCCTGGCGGCGCTCGGGGAACAATATGGGATGCTGGGGATTGAACCCATGTTCGGCCGGGTGCAAGGCAGACACCCAACCTACCTGCTGTACTATCGCCCCTGTTTTTATTTTTTGGTTTATGGCTAGAGGTGTGGGGCACACCCAGAAGTGCTCAGGGATTACTACTGGCTCAGACCCCAGGGATCACTCCTGGCAGCGCTCAGGGGACCCTGCAGATTGAACCTGGGCCAGACACATGCTACGGAAGCACCTGGCCCACTGTCCTCTCTCCCCAACCCAATGATGGCTATTTTTAATGGTGAAACTCTTTTCCAAAGGTCTCCCCCAGGCAACAGCCAGCTGCATCCCCTTGGAAGAGACTCTCGTGTGCCTGCTATGGGCCATGGACCTGGCCTGAGCTGAGTGAGCCTGGAGGCTGAGAGTCCCTCCTATCTCAGAGGGCACCCCCCACCCCACACACACACACTAAAAAGGCTGGGTGGGGAAAGATGGAGGCACACAAGAGGGCAAGGGTCAGGCTCAGAGAGGGTGGGTGCACATCTTTGCTCAACCACAATGAGCTGGAACAGGAAGAAGATGGCGTGGGGTGCAGCTGCGGGGGGGGGGGGGGAGAGGGGTTGTAAGCAGAAGAGAACTGAGAGAGACCAAACAGATGTATCTAGGGGCAAGAGGGAAGGCCCAAGAGAGAGATGGCACACCTGGCACCAATCTGGGCGTGAGCCTTCAATTGTCAAGGCCCAGCCCTAAATGCTCCTGCAAACCTGGACCAGACCCTGTTCGGGAATCCTGGGAAGTGGGGCAAACATGAAGCGTCTGGGCTGCAGCTCCTGGCCCCGCCACACCCCCTGTCCAGACCATCTGCTAGTCCACGTATCCCCAGCCGGGTCCTGAAGGTCGAGGTCTTGGCCCAGCAGGGCACAAGGAGACGAGCTCGGGGTGAGGCTGCAGGGAAGCGTCACCGGCTCCATTGTCTATTTTTGTCCTGTCTGAATTTTTTATAAAGAGCTATCATATTAAGGTCATAATAGGAAAATGAGACGTTAAAAAAAAAGAAAGAAAGAAAAGAAAAACCATTAAAGGGGCTGGAGAGATAGCACAGCGGCTAGGGCGTCTGCCTTGCATACGGCCGACCTGGGTTCCCAGCAACCCATATGGTCCCCCCGACCACTACCAGGAATAATTATTGATTGTAGAGCCCAGGAGTAATCCCTGAGCATCACTGAGTGTGACCCAAAAAGCCAAAAAAAAGAAAAAAAAGAAAAAAGAAAAACCATTAAAACCCCCCACCCATTCCTATCTTAGCTTGTGCCACAGAAAAGTCTGCCCACCTTTCCCTGCAGCCCGTCAGGTGCCGGGGAGGGCATGTTGGCCTGGGGGAGGCTCAGGTTCTCTGCTCAAAAAATCCCCCCCCCCCCCAGGTCTGGCTGCACCCGATCCAAGACCACCTGGCAGGGTACCTGCTGGGTCTCTCCAGGGTTCACAGCTCCACAGGAGAGAAAGAATGCAGGGCAGTAAAGCCACGCATCGTTCTGAGTCCTCGGCCGCCCACTGCCCAGTGCAGGTCTCTCCCTGGACTCAGGAGTGAGACCCTGCCTTGCGTGACTTTAGTTCCCTCTGCTCACTGGCGTGTGACCTCCCCTTACCAGACAACTTCTGGGAGCCTGTGTCCTCGGCCACCCTCAAGAGGGGATGCTGAAAGGATATCAGCCCTGAAGCCTGATCAGGATGGGGCCAAGGCCACATGGTCGTGCCCGTCATTCTCTCCCACAGAAGGAAGTTCCAGAGGCTGGGCACGTTCCCAGCCCGACTCAGGGTGTCACATGCCTGGTCTCAGTGAGGCACACTTCGAGTGCCCTTACCACTCTAACAACTCTCTGCCTTCCAGGGCTGGAGAGAGATAGTACAGCGGGTAGGGTGCTTGCCTTGTAGGCAGACAACCAATGGCATCCCCAGTGGTATCCTGAGCACCACCAGGAGTAATTCCTGAGTGCAGAGCTAGGTGTCACCCCCAAGCATCACCGTGTGTGGCCCCAAAACAAAAACCAAAAAACCTCTCTCTGCCCTCTGTCCCCGAGGACTGGCCACAGAATGATAAGGGCGGGAGAGGAGGAGCAGAGCCTTCTACCCTCTGCCTCTGACCCCAGCCAGATATGCACGCTCACTCACTGATCTCATTCCAGCTGCAAAAGCCCAAGTTGAGGCCTGCCCTGTGGCTCCCATCCGGGGCTGAGACGTGGCCACAGTCAACCAGGATTTGAGTCAGGCTTGCTGAGACGCACAGCGGAAGCCCTGGTTCTTTCAGGCAGCCCCGTCTGGGAACTGAGGCCAGCAAAGGTGCAGGCTCGCACCCACAAATGCCCCCACAGACGCCCCAAGGCACAGAGAGATGCAGCTGAAGACCAGAAGCCCCTTCTGCACCCACCTATGGCGCCATGCTGAGGGAATGGTGAGTGGGGGGGCCTAAGGGGCTCTGTCCTCTCCCCAGGCCATGAATAGCTTCGCAGAGGAGCAGAGACATCTCCCCACAATGAGCCACTGGGGGCCAGGAGCACTGGGAGAGTGAGCAGGGGAATGCTCGGGAAGGTTTGGTCACAGCTTCCCCCAACCTCCACGGCCCTGACAACTACCCAGCAGCGGCCTGTGGACTTAGGACTCAGCGCTCAGATCTCCTCCCCTACCAGACCCTTCCCCACCCCAGGCAGGGGCCAGGACAAAGGTGGGGTGGGTGTGGCGAGGGTCCCTGGGCCTGGCTAAGAGCTGCCACAGCAGGAGAGCTGGAAAGCCATGCAGGGCTGGGTCAGCGGCCCTCAGTCACTGGGTGGCCGGCCACAGTCATAGGCCCAGGTACATCTGACCAGTTCCTGTCCAGAGCTCACTTATGCCCCCACGGACATGCCCCTTCCTAAGCTCCCTTTCAGAATTCCCAAACTCAGGGGCATCACCACCCATTCCCGCCTCCCCCCCCCCCCCCCGCACACACACACCCCGAGACAACATACAACACACACACACACACACACACACACACACACACACACAGACTCTGACAGCACCATCTGCAAATTGTATCCAGGAGTCAACCTGCACTGGCCACTCTCACCCTTAACCACAGTCCACTCCCTAGACACTGACTCCTGACTGTCCTCGCTGCAAACGGGGGCAGATGCAGTGTCCGGCCCCGATCCTCGGGAAGGAAAAGGAAGGAGGCATCTCTGGGTCCCGGCTGCTCCGATTCCCTTTACCCCTCTCACCTCCCTTCCGGTGCCCCCAAAATCCACAGATCTGTTCCCGCCATGAGGCCACCGCACTTGCCCCTCTCTCTCTGGCCCAGACCCCTCCCCCTCTGCAGGCCATGGCCCATTGCGAGCTCATCTCAGCCTCCTCGGTCTCCCCTCTCCAACCTCACATGACTCTCCCTGTTTTACTTCCTCAGCGCTATCTGGGCACAGGCAGGCACCCCGCAGTGCACGTGGGAGGGGTTTACTTCACGGCTCTGGGGTCAGGCTGCCTGGTGTGGCTCCCCTCCACACACCAGATGCGGGACAATGGAATGGGCAGGTCACCGAAACACCCCACACTGCTGCTATAATGTGGAGCCCCTAACAGACCCAGCATCAGAACGCCTGGAGTAGGCAGAACAGCCCCCCCTCCCCCGCAGAGGAAGTACCACACAAGTGTCAGCTCTTCTGTTCTGCAGACATAGACATGGGGGCCCAGGGAAGTTCTACTGGGTGAAGTCATACAATTATTTTTAGTGAGGATGAGAGCCAGAATGGGGCCCCCACCTTGACTTTCATACATGCACTAGCCAGTATCCCTCTGCATGTACCACAGGCAGATGCGTGCAAGCGCGCGCGCGCACACACACCCACCCACACACACACACACACACACGCATGTGCAGCCCTGAAACCTTGCCCCCCGCCTCCACAATGCACACATGTGCACACACACAACCCAGAGCCCCACTCTTCCTGCAATATACACACAACTTACACACACACTCAGAGCCCCGAAACCTTGCCTCCCTCTGCGGTGCACACACCCCTGCGTACACATAAGCACATGCAGAGCCCAGAAACACTGCCTCCCTCTGCAATACACACACACGCATGCACACTGAACGGACGCACACATCCCAGAAAGCCGGACCAAAGTCACACCCTTTCCGTCTCTAGAGCAGGGGATGTTTGGAGATGCACCTCTGTTTCCCCTAGCCTCTACTGAAATTTAGCAGTTTTTCTTCCAGTTTTGAGGTTTTGCCATGGTAGCATCACCCCAAGAGGGCCTAACCAGGCCACTGAGCGAAAGCAGGGTTGTTCACATCCTGTTGTTGGGGTGCTGCAGTTGTCCCCGAACACTGCTCATACTCATCACTGCTGAACTTCAAAGTCATCGAGTCCAACTTTGGGCCATGCCCAGCCCATCCGCCCCCACTAATCCTCTTCAAGTCCCAGAACCAATTCTCTCCTGCTAGACAGTACCCCACTGAGTGTGCAGTTCCCTTGACCCCCTGCTGGATTCAAACCCACCCCTGGAAGCAGGCGGAGTGGCAGCAGGGACTGGGGTAGGGGCCTTCCTGACCGAGCCAGCTCTCTTTGGGGGGAAGATATCAGGGTGAAGCCAGGACAAGCAGCCAATAGCGGGGCCTGCTGTGTCAGGGGTTCGGGCTGTTTTGAAGAAGTGACTCAGCTGTGCGCCAGGAAAGGCTAAGGCATCAAGAGGAAGGGGTCAGTTATACTGGAAACCCTCCCATGAGCCCCAACAACCAGGGGTGGTCTGGAAGCCCCACTGGGATCCTGACTCGACAGACCACACAGGAAGACTTAATTCCGCTAAGAGAATATTTGAAGATGGGCTGAACATGGGATTTCTTCCCCCCACCCCCCATATATGGCAGTCAAACCCAGGCAAGCAGGACCCGGGGCTGAGATCTCCGAGCCTGCTCGGATGCTCGGATCGGGACTGGGCCTCCTCCACCCAGATCCCCCATCTTCCAGTATGTAGGTGTTACACCCACCAACTGCCCCAGGCGCTGTGTTATCCCATCAATGGTCAAGACCCAGGGACTTTAAGACCCAGCTCCTGGAAGCGCACGGCCGCATTTGCGGCTGCGTGACCTCTTATTGTCTAGTTCTCACTCTTGGAGAACCAGGCAGGCTACCGAGTGTATCCTGCCCACACAGCAGAGTCTGACAAGCTCTGCCAAAACCCAGTAACAATGATGGGTCTCATTCCCCTGACCCGGAAAGAGCCTCCAATGTGGCACTTGCTAAAATCTCAGGGCTAGGACGAATGGAGACATTACTGGTGCCTGCTTGAGGAAATCGATGAACAACAGGATGTCAGTGATCAGTGATCAGTGATGTGGCAGTGTGTGTGTGTGGGGGGGGGCATTATCCCTGACTGCATGAGGGGGTGCTACCAGGGGTTCCTGGGGGAAACAAGAACTGCATGGGGGAACCATGCAGTACAAGGGATTGAACACCCTGCATGCAAAGCATGCACTCAGCCCGTTGACCTCTCTCTGGCATCACAGAATGATTCTTAAGAAATTTCTGGGGGCTGGAGCGATAGCAGAGTGCAGAGGGTCTTTGCCTTGCATGCGACCAACCTGGATTCGCTCCCCGGCATCCCATATTGCCCCCCAGTACCGCCAGGAGTCATTCCTGAGTGCTGAGCAAGGAGAAACCCCTGAGCATCTCCGGGTGTGACCCCCCCCCAAAAAAAAAGAAAAAAAAAGAAGAAAGGAAAAGAAAAGAAATTGCTATTTTTTTGTGAGTGATATCATCATGTTTTTCTGTTTCTGAAAAGTTTTCAGATCTGTTGGTGGCCACTGGAAATGTAGATAGAAGGATTTCAGTGTCCACCAAACCATTTGTGGTCCCGCTGGGAAATTGGTAGCCTGTGGTGGTCAGAGCGTGGCCTTGGCGGGTACGTGGCTTCCCCCAGGTCCTATGGCTGAGCCTGTCTCCCTGTAGCCACAGTCCTGGCTCCAGGTATGGACCTTGAAACATCTCAGATGCTGGGCCAAGTAAAGTAGCCAGGGAGAGTAGAGGAAGCCTCGGCCAGGCGTCTGCTCAAAACATTCCCGCACCTTCTCCTGGGCCCTGAGAAGCACACTGGTGTGCTGGAGAGAGAGCAGGGACAGCAGAGATCCAGCGGGAGGAGGAGGACGGCAGGGACAGCCTGGATGGGCCTGAGCAACTCCTTGCGCCTTAGCTGTGGTTCTCAGCGTAAATGAAGTGGAATCCCGGTTCAGAAAAACGCAGCTGCAGCTGGGATGAGAGTCCAGAGCAGAGGAAAAAATTAAAAAAATAAGAAATGAACAATACATTAAATCAATTGCCTTAAAACTAGGACAGGAGCGATGGGGGAAGGTGGGAGGAGCCAGGAACCCTTCTGTGCCCCCAGCGGTGCTCGGTGATGCTTTTCCACCATGCCCCCGCACAGCCCTGGCAGCAAGGACTGTCATTCACCTTTAGTGTCTCGCCACACGGGGACACCCCCCCTCCGCACCCCCACAGTTGGCAACACCTACTATGTGCCGGGTAGCTGCAAGGCCACTGACGGGGCTCAGCTTTATAACTCCCCAAATAAGCTGAAAAGCAATTTGGGAGGCAGGAAAGATAACACAGGGTTAAGGCACTGGCCTTGCACACCGTCAGCCCTCATTCAATCCCTGGCACCTCATATGCCCCCCGCCCAAGCACTGCCAGGAGAGGCCCTGAGCATCGCGGGGTGTGTTCCCATCCCCCCCACCCCCACCCTGTACTGGACACACAGGAGACTCAGGCTCTCATCCTAGACCTGCCTCAGGAGATGGCGTAAATAAACATGCAGCTTCACCTCCGACAGAAGGAGGCGATCAGATAGGCCAGCTAGGGGCAGGGAGAAGTGCCGGCTGATAGTATTCCTCCGAGGAGCCTCCTCCCCAGAGTAGGGGCCACCCGACCCCTCCCTCACCCCAAAACCCTGACAGGAGCAAACCCCTTCTGCGCTATGAGACAGGAGGACTCTGGGTCACAGGCAGGCCCCCACGGCCCCCAGCACCCTTGGTCTGACTCCCCCTCTGGCCTGGTATGGACAGTAACAGCACCAGGGCAGGACGGAGAGATGCTTCTCTGCAGCCTCAGACTCCCGGGAGGGCACAGACACCTCAGGACAGCCCTCATCTCCCCACCGCTGCGGGCTGCCAGGCCTCCACGCCACAGCAGAAAGCGGGGGGTCGAGGGGAGCGTGAGGGAGCAGGAAAAGCACTGGACTTGAGCATCAAGACAGCGCACTCCTCCCGCCCTTCTGAGACACCCCTCCCCCATTCCCACATCCATAAAAATGGGGGTCACGCTGTCTGCCTCAAGGAAGAATGAAATGAGCCGAGGCCGGGAAAAGTAGGCCAAGCAACACCTAAAGGTTTGGGCTGGCTGGCGGTGTCCCCCAGGCCTGGGACAGACTGTCAGCACCCCAGAAGGGAGGTGGCTTGGGGCGAACAGTGCTGACGTACTGAGGACACAGAGAGGCACCCAATGACCTCTCCTAGGGCAGGGGTGGGGGTGGTGGGGGGCCTTTAGCAGAGAAGCAAGAAGAAACTTCATCCCCTCCCCAGCACACTCCTAACACCTCACCCTGTGCCCCCATGCGAGTCTCAGCCGTGACTGTCCCCCTGCAGGTGGGGTCACAACTCAGACCCGACCCCCCCCCCCCCCCGAGGTGGAGACAAACCACCAGCATCCTTCATGGGAAGGATAGGGAGACCAGAGACACAGCCCCACCTGGGGAACTGTGAAGAGAGATGCATCTGTGCAGACAGGGGGGCCACGGTGGGGGGCACACGTCAGCTCTGACGTGCCAGGAATGACTCTGGAGGATTACCTCGTGCGTGCGGATGCCTCTGAGAGGGGTGGGGCAGCTCAAGGTCAAGGCAAGGGCACTTTCCCTCAGTATCCGCTGGCCCTTTGGAATCTGAAGCAGAGTTTTGAATCGAAACCTAAGTACTGGGACTCAAAAGCAAGTAAGACATGAGGTCAGGGTGGTTTTCTAAGAGGCCCAGAAAACAGTGCAGCCTCGCCCAGCTCCCCGCCTCCCTCACGCCCATTGCCCCGGCTAACAACCATGCCTTGGCTCTCCTTCAAGGCTCTCCTTCCCCAGTAAGCCTACCCTGATCATCCTGGGGAGTTCACCCTTCCTCTACCCTATGCCCTCATGTCCATGAACTTCTTCTGTGGAGGACTCTTTCCTCTGCACGTCTTCAAGACTTTGCTGCCAGTTGTTGTTTTATTTTGTTTTGTTTTGTTTTTTTGGAGAGGTTTTTTTTTTTTCCTGGAGTGATAGCACAGCAGTAGGGCATTTGCCTTGCATGCGGCCGACCTGGCCGACCCAAGTTTGATTCCTCTGCCTCTCTCGGAGAGCCCGGCAAGCTACGGAGAGTATCTCGCCCGCACGTCAAAGCCTGGCAAGCTACCCGTGACGTATTCAATATGCCAAGCACAGTAACAAGTGTCACAATGGAGACGTTACTGAGCCCGCTCGAGCAAATCGATGAACAATGGGAGGACAGTGCTACAGTGCAGTGCTTTTTGGTGGGGAGGGGGCATCCGGTGTTGCTCAGGGGTCAGGGGTTAATCTTGGCTCTGTATTCAGGAATCATTCCTAGCAGTGCTTAGAGGGGGATCATATGGGGATGCCAGGGGTTGGAGGGATGCGCAGGGGATTGAACCCAGGTTGGTCATGAGCAAGGCAAGTGCCCGACCTGCTGTACTATTTCTCCAGCTCCATTGTGTGCAGGTCTTGTCTCAAAGGCACTTGCATCCTCCTCGGGCGAGGGCTAAGCTTTTCTGTCACTAGTCTCTGCTAAGGCCCCTACCCAGACACATGGGATGCCCAGAGTAAGCTTCCTGATTGTGGAGCAAAAGCAAGAAGGAAAAGGCCCACGCCCCTCAGGATGAAGAACTGAAAGGCACGCGTGTTCTGCACCAGCAAGACAAGCATGTGAGCCACCGGGAAATACCGTCAAGTCTTATGGCAGCTGAGGCTCCCAGCCCCTGCTCCAAAGCCCAGAGGAGCAACGCTCCAAGGCACAATGCCCCTGGTGCCCCCCACCCTCTCTCCCCAACTCTTCCACTGCCCCATCCCGAGACGGAAAGAGCCACAGACCAAATGTGATTATTCCTCTACGCAGCTGTTAGGAAAAATTAAGTTATGAAATTCACATATAAATAGATGGACATGGAGAGCATCACGCAGAGTGAAATGAGTCAGAGGGAGAAGGGCAGACAGGATGATTGCACTCATTTGTGGAATATTTAAAATACACACACACACACACACACACACACACACACTATGAGATCAATATCCAAGGGCAACAGAAACAAGGGCCAGGAGGAGCGGTCCACAGTTGGAAATCTGCCTCAAATGCTGGGGCAGAAGGCAGCTGGGATAGAGAAGGGACCACTATGCCAAAGATAGTCAGAAATGATCACTCTGGATAAGAACTGCAAGCTGAAAGTAGGTAAAAGAACAAACATGGTAACCTCTCAGTACCTGTATTGCAAACCATAATGCCCTAAGGGGGAAAGAGAAAAGACAGAGACGGAGAAAGGGGGTGGAGAGAGAGAGAGAGAGAGAGACAGAGAGAGAGAGAGAGAGAGAGAGACAGACAGAGAGAGACAGACAGAGAGAGACACAGAGAGAGAGAGAGAGAACAAAGCAAAGTTCTGCCATAGAAACGACGGGCTGGGGGGAGGGTAGAAGGAGGGAAACTGAGGATACTGGTGGTAGGAAATGTATACTGGTGGAGAGATGTGTTGGAACACTGACTGAAACCCGACCATGATCAGCTTTGTATCTATCTCATGGTGACTCAATAAAAAAATTTTTTTTTTTTGCTTTTGGGGGGCCACACCCAGCGATGCTCAGGGGTTACTCCTCGCTCTGCACTCAGGAATTACTCCTGGCAGTTCTTAGGGGACCATATGGGATGCTGAGGATCGAACCTGGGTCGGCCGTGTGCAAGGCAGACGCCCTACCCGCTGTACTATTACTCCGGACCCAATCAAAAAAAATTTTTTTTAAGTTTTAAAAATGTACTGGGCCCACTCGAGCAAATCGATGAACAACAGGAGGACAGTGACAGTGACAGCGATCACTTCTATAGGCCATGCCTCACAGGACAAGCAAGTCATGCTAACCACTGGGGAGAAGAGAAGCAGCTGCAAGAGGGAAGCTACTGGCCATCTGGTCCTGAGCTCAGCTGAATGATGGGCAACACGGGGTGCTGAGACAGGCCACGTGGCAATGACGAGCACAGAAGGGCCCTCCCAGCAGGGCTCGGGTAGCTCAGGTCTAGAACCTGGCGCTGTTCGGGGGCCATGTTTACAGGGTACTAGGACTCGAACTCCAGCCCTCCAGTGCCAGGCTTGGGCTCCATCCCTTGAGTTCTCCCCTGCCCAAAAAGAGCAGAGAACCACTGGCAAGGGGTAGGGAGGGGGGGCGGGGGAGCGATGGTGCAGCAGATGGGGCACTTGCCTTGCATACAGCCAACCTGGATTTGATTCCCAGCACCCCACTGGGTCCCCACCCACCCTGACCAAGCACTGCCAGCAGAAATTCCTGAGAGTAGAGCCAGGAAGAAGCCCTGAGCATCACTGGGTATGGCTCCCAAACAAAATCAAAACCATAAATAAGCCAGGATGCCGACCTGGGTTCGATTCCTCCACCCCTCTCAGAGAGCCCAGCAAGCTACCGAGAGTATCTCTCCCGCACGGCAAAGCCTGGCAAGCTCCCCGTGGCGTATTCGATATGCCAAACACAGTAACAACAAATTTGTTGTGAGACGTTACTGGTGCCCACTCCAGCAAATCGATGAATAACAGGAGGGCAGTGCTACAGTGCTAAAGTTCAACTCTGCGGTGGAGGGTGCCTTCAGGAAAGTCACTTTGCCTCGCTGGGCCTGTTTCCCTGCCTGTTAAACCCAGTGACAAGACCTGTGCGTCCGCCCAGGGGCTCCAGGAGCTCAGGGAAATCAAGTCCTTCTTCAGCACTGAGAAAGGGCTCGGAGATGGCCAGCCCTGAGCAGCCAGGCAGGAAGGAGCCTCTGAAACAGCGGGTCCTGAGAGGCCACATGAGGTCACAGAGAACATCAGAGGCAGCTGGATGGCGGGAGGACTGGCCTGGCAGTCCTTGGTCCATGTCCCCTCCTCAAGTGCCTGGACAAAGTGCCCCGTGGCTGTCAGCTCTGGTTAGGCCCCAGCACACGGCACTTAGTGATGGGCCCTCCTCCAAGTGGGGGTGCTCTGGCCTCTGCACAAGACACCACCCTCCAGGCATGCGGGCTGGACAGCAGGCTGGAGTGTCCGTGTCCACCTCTCTTGCAGCCGCTCCCAACCCCACCTCCCCTAAGGCGCCTCATG
Source organism: Sorex fumeus (assembly GCF_029834395.1). Classification (NCBI taxonomy): domain Eukaryota; kingdom Metazoa; phylum Chordata; class Mammalia; order Eulipotyphla; family Soricidae; genus Sorex; species Sorex fumeus. The sequence goes on along the minus strand of NW_026606063.1, from coordinate 38,410,556 downwards.
GCCTCTGTATGGGAGAAGAGTCTGATTCAAACAAACCTCTGCATCAGCGCATCCCGCAAGGCCCCCAACCCGGCCCAAAAGTCATCCTTCCCACACCAAAATCCCACAGAGATCTCTGGAGGCACAGAGGACCCCCACGTGCCCTCTCTTCTGTACCCCCAAATCCTACAGCTCTGCAGGCTGCCAGGGTCTAACAGGAACCCTACAGGACTCCCCTTCTGTGCCCACCCAGCACCCCTCCTTGCTCTCCCTCCCCAGGCTCATCGGGGTGCTTCTGGCTCCGCCTTTAGAATCCCTGGCCTCAGGCTCTGTCCCCTCCCCACCCTTCATGTCAGTTGAAGGTCAAGAGTGGCAAGTGACAAGGCTTGAAGCTCAGAAGTGCAGCCCCCTAGGAAGGGGGCGGGGGGGGAGGGGGACACTGCTCACGGCCCCCCTGGGAGATGCCTGGGTCCCATCCGCTCTCCCTGCTCCTAAGGAAGAGAAAACATCTGCCAGAGCTGCCAGCGCCCCCCAGGGCTGCCAGTGCCCCCACTCCCAGGGCTGCCAGCGCCCCCCAGGACTCATTTTGATGACGGGCCGAGCGGCTTCATGGCGACAGCGTCCTGCAGAGAACTGACTCTGCGCGAGCGGCTGGGAAAGGGACCGATTCCCAGGGAGCTCCTGTCATTGTGTCCTTTATCTCCCGGGGGCAGGGTGGGGGCGGCAGGGGAAACATCTGGACAAGGCCAGACAAGCCACTGGGCCCAGGCGGGAGGACCCCAGCCATTCTAGCATCACAGGAAAGCGGCCGCCCTCAAGGTCACAGGGATGGCGGCCAGCTGAGTCGGCTGCAGCAGCAGAGGCGCTGTCCCTGGCTGGCCAGAGGTGGGGGGAGAAGGAACCGAAAGCCACAAGGGCTGGCCGGGCAGAAGGTTCACCGCCCCACCCGCCACCACCCCCCCCACACCAGATGCAGGGATCCTGCAGCTCCAGCAAACCCCAATAAAAAGCTGCCCCCATCACTCAGCGAGACGCGGCTTGGGCACCCTAATAACAGGGTCCAGCCAGCTCCACGCCCTCCCTTCAGCCAGAGCAGACTCCCCAGAAGCAGGGCAGGCCTCCCCCTCCAGATCTGGGGCCAGCCCGGAGCCCACGGCAGGCCCTGCTGGACCTGACTGCTCCCACAGGAGCAGCTGGACCCGACCAGGGAGAAGGCAGCGGGGTCTGCACCAGCACCTACTAACGGGGCCGCCAGGGAGCTGAGGGGAGGGTAGAACCCCTCAGAGACCAACTCTTTCCTTTGGTGGTCTCTCCCAGTACCCCAAAGTCCTCCAGGATGACTCAGACCATTGTGAGCAGCCAGGCAAAAGACTCTGGCCTCAAACCTACATCCTCTGTGGCCCTGGGCTTCCCAGAGGCACCCCAAAATCCAGTGACTCAGGTTTGGCCAGGGAAGCCTCTCAGGCAGCCGCTCCACAGTCATACTACTTTCACTCCTGGTGATGCAAAAGAATCAAGTAGTCCCGACTCAAACCAAGCCCCTGGCCTCAGCCTCCCCAAGCACCCAGACTTGAACACCGATCTGAGCCCAAGAGAGGCACTGTTCTCTTCCGCTCAGAGCACGGATGGGGTATGTCTAAGAGGGAGCTGGAGGTAAAAAAAAAAAAAAAAAAGACAGAAAAGAGGGGCTGGAGCAATAGCACAGCCAGTGAGGCATTTACTTTGCACACAACCAACCCACATTTGATCTCTGACATCCCACCTGGTCCCTTCAGCTGCTGGGAGTGATCCCTGAGCACAGAGCTGGGACTAAATCCTGAGCACAGCTGGGTGTAATCTCAAAAAACAAAAAAGTAAAGAGATTGTGGAAAAAAGTATCTCAGAATTTTCCGAACCATGATGTTTGAAGTCTGGCTTCACCAAGGGAGAGGGCCAAAACAGTTTAGCTTCCTTCTGAAAATTCTCTCTTACAATCGGTGGAAGGTTCCAGTGAAACCCCTCACTCGGCCCTACCCTACCCCTACTGACCAAGGAGCATCAAAGGCTTGTTGGAGTATCGCCCGCTCCAGGAGCCACCCGCACCTACAGAGCAGGGCCCCTATATACCAATATTTTGCAAACTTGCATGTGCCTGGAACTACACTAAGGCTTTTGCAGATGCTATCTTATTAACCTGCGCAAGTCTGTGATGAGTATCACAACCTTTGTAGAAATGAGGAAACAGTCAAGAATTTGCCTGCAGAACTGGGAATGAAGCTCCAGCCTTAGATCCTCTACCACTGGGCTCTCCTACCTCCCCTGGGACCAGCCCCTAGCAAGGCTGCAGGCTTAGTTGGGCCTATCTTTGGGACTGATTGCACTGGTCCCCCAAGCCCAGTCCTAGTTCTCCAGCTTCTAGAAGCAGAAAGGACGGTGGAGGGATTCAAAGGGCCAGCCCATTTCACCAGTAGCGCTCACAGGCCACTGTGTACCTCCACCCACAGTCCTGGGGCTTCCCTGATCTCTTAGTTCTGCTAGGCATCCCCCAGAATGAGAGAGGATCTTCTAGGACAAGGGACAGCTCCTAGGCCAAAGCTGCCACCCCCACCCCTCTCTCCATCACTTGCTCATCTCCCCCCCAACACATCCACCTTGGGAAAGATTAATTAATCCACCCCCCTTACAGAGGAGAAAGTTGAGGCTCCAAGAACTTACTCGACTTGCCACTTAGGAGTCCCTTTGGGACCAGATTCTGCACCTTGCAAGTCTGCCATCCTTTCCTCTAAACCGTGCCCCAGCCCCTCCCCAGGCTGGCCCCCCTCTCAGTGGCATCTGCCCTCCTACAAACCATCGCAGCTGGTGACGGGGCTCAGGAGCCAATACCACATGTGCCCTCCTTTACTCCAAAGTGGACAAGGTCACACCCTTCCTCTCGGCCTGGCCCTCTCCCTCAGAGCAGGGTGCAGACCCCCAGGTTTGCAGACCCCTGGGCATCCGGGACCGGCCAGGAGCACAGGCCGGAGCCCTGCCTGCACTGGGCAGCGGTCCCCTCCCAACTCAGCGGGCGTCAGCTCCTGCGCATGGCAGCGCCTATCCACTTCAAACTTTCCCTCTGTTCCCCACACTGCCTCGACTCTATAAATAACCGGGCCCATGCTTCAGAGGAAAGGCAGCCAGGTGGGTGTGGAAAAAGCCTGGTGGAAAGAATGACTTGTAAAAAAGTAGATTAAGGAGCCCATTCAGAGCGAGGAATGACATGTCGCACTCCCCTGGAAGGGACGACGGTCCTTGGCTGAAAACCGGGGCCACCTGGACCTACAGACACGGCCAGCTCTGCTCAGGAAGATCCCGAGGCCAGAAGAGACCAAAGGCAGGAGCTAAACCGAAATTACACACCCAGAACACAGCCCCGGCAGTGACCTCACAGAAGTCCCTCCCCAAACGCCCAGACATGTGTGTTTGCTGCCCCCCAACTTCCCCCAGATGTATCCTCCACCAGCCTGCTCAGAGTGGCTTGGGCAGTGGAGGCTCAGGGGCTGGGAGGGATTTGGGGACTGGAAAGTCTTCAGCAAAAAAGCAAGAGCAGAGAGATCCAGGCGGGGAGCTTTCCGAACCACCTTCTTGGGCTCCTGGAGCCAGAAACGCGAGGACAGAAAAAAACGGGAGGAAAAAAACCAAAACAAAATAAAACAGGGCCAGGCGAGACCACATGACCCCACACCCATAACCAAACAGCAAGTCATGAGGGAAGGACAGGAGGCCAGGAGGCGAAGGCAACTGGAACCCGGCCTGTGATAACCTGCTTCCACCCCAGGCCACAGGAGCTGCGAAGCCCTGCCCCTGCCCATATTTTGAAAACATTCAAGGTCAGATGCCTTTCCTTCCCAATCCTGTGTCCTGCGGGTCTGCACCAGGCCCCTCCACCCCTCTCAGGCAAACCTTTCCAGCACCTATCCCCACCTTCCTCTCTCGCTCCCGCAGGGGGCAGGAGAGATGCCACGCCCCCAGCCCAGGTCACCATCGAAGAAGATTCAAGGCAGGTTGTTAAACCTTGGGGACTGGCTTCCAAATCCTGCCCAAATCCAAAACAGGAAATGGGGCTCCAAACGCGAAGCCTTGATCTGAGCACTGGGAGCTGCCAAAATAAATGATTTAAAACACACATACACAGCGCGCGCACACACACACACACACACACACAAAAACACTGGACCTCAGAGGTGGAACGGGGCTGGAAACTACCGAGTGTGAACCAGGCCACCGCCTCCACCTCTGCCAGGACAGGCGGACACTGGAAGGAGGCGGCCTGCGTGTTTACTTGCTCAGGAGCCCCTCCTGCTCTGTGGGGGGTCCCGGGAGGGGAGCGCAAGGTCCAACAGGGCAGTCTCCAGACACCGTGGCCGGTGCAGCAGGAGGCAGGACGCCTTGCCCTCTGCAGAACGGGGAACCTCCCACTCTGGGTTCAGTCTAGCCCAGGAAGACGCCTCCGCACCTTCCTCCTCCTCCTGGCGGCCTCTCCCCTGCCCTGCGGGCCTAGGCTGGGTGCTTGATGCCCAGTTTCCCTTCAGTTCGAGGAAGCAGAAATACCCACCCCACCCCACCCCCAAGATTTTCCTCGTTGGAGGGTTCCCACAGTCAAGTGTCTGGCTCCACAACGTCGGGATCCCAGTCACAACTTGAGTCCACCAGCGACTCCCAAGCCACCTCTGGCTGGACCACCCTGAGGCTTCCCGAGGAACCCCCATCACCGCCCGTCCCCCACCCCGGCCACTCCCGTGGACTAAGCACCGCAGAGCGCGCGGTGGACAGGGCAGGGCACACGGGACCCAGGAATGCAAAGAACCAACTTGTCGGTTTACGCCCTTGGGCGCGAGGCAAAAGGTGCACCGGCCCGACTCATCGAGGAGGTTCTGAGGTTGGGGGGGGGGGTGTCCCGCTCGCTCCTCCCACCCACCCACCCCACCCTACCCCGCCCGGCCAAGGTCCTTAACCGTTTCCGCGCCCACCCCCCACCCACGCCGCCCGCGCCCCTCACTCACTGCGTGTGCTGGGCGCGGCCTGCGCCGAAGACCTCGTCCAGCGCCACGGTGGCCTGGCCCAGGAACTTGTCCACGCCGATGAGCGAGCGGTGCATGGTGGTGAGCACCAGCTCGCAGGCGCCGGCCGCACCCGCGGCCCAGGGCGCCGGGCCCGCGTCGGCCTCCTGCGCCCGCAGCAGCCCGTCCAGGGCTCCGGGCGGCAGCTCGAAGGAGCACTCCTCGCGCCACTCGGGGCATCCCGGGGTCTTCTCCACCACCGACGTGCTGTACTTCTCGCGGCCCACCTGGATCACCGTGTACGCGTCGCTGGTGCTGCCCGCGCCCGAGCTCTTGCCGCGCAGCCCCCGGGCCCGCAGCACCGTCACCTGGACGTGCGTGGGGAGCCAGCGGGACGGCCCCGTCGCCGGCTCGGCGTCCCGCACCAAGGCCATGACGCGGGGAAGCGGGTCCGGCGGGCGAGGGCAGGCCGGGGGGCGCGACACGCGGCCCACGGTGCTCACCGGCCCGGCTGGGAGCGCCGCCGCCGCCGCCGCTGCGGGCCGGGCTGGGCTGGGCTGAGCCGGCCACGCCGCGACGTCAGCGCCCCGCCCCCGGGCCCGCCCCGCGCCCGGTCCGCGTCCCCGGCCCGCGCCCCGCGCCCCGCGCCCCCGACCCGCGCCCCCCTGGGCCCGCGCGACGCCGCCCGGAGAGATGCCCCGAGCGGGAGTGGGCGGCTGGCGCGGCGCGCGACTCCGCAGGAGGGTGGGCGGGGCTCCCTGCTGGCCACTCCCACCTTACCCCCCCACCACCCTGCACCCGCCTAGTCTCAGGGCTGCGCGACCACCCGGTGGGTGGGGTCTGAAATGCCCGCTCCCCAGTTTCCCGGCCAATGCCCTCCCCCCCCATCTTCCTTCGAAATAAGCTCCTCGTTCCGGAAAGCTGTCTCTTGGCCCGCGGTGGGCACTGCCTCCCAGAGGGGCCAGCGGGGCGGGTGCTGGTCCTGCGAATCTATCTATATGCCCGCGTGAAAGCCGTGAGCGATGAGTCCCGCTCTGCCACGTGACGGTCCCCCTCCCCGCGTCCGCGACCTGGAAGCGGCGGGGGTGGGGGGTGGTAGGGTGGGGGGCGCGGTGCCGCCCCTATCGCCTCGAGCGCGGGCGGGACCCCCGATGCGGTGACAGCGCTGGCGCTCAGGCCAGAGAGCTTGCCCTTGGACGCTGCTCGGAGTGCAGAATGATGAATAAATGAGTAACCACATTAATATTTAAGGGCTCCCTCGGAGTTCTGGGGTTCCTGCGTTCCTGAGTTGGGGGAAATTAGAGGCTGGGGTGAGGGTATGCATTTAGCCATAGCTTTTACCCCATTATCAAAGTGTCTACTGATGTGACTGTGTGCATCGTCCAAGGTATTACTTGGTTTGTTCCAAAAAACAACAATGGCTAATAGTTCTAGATGTTGCATTTCGGCTAGCGCCAGCTCGTGTACTTAATATGCATTACCTCACTTTATCCTCACAGCACCCTTGTGGGCTGACTATGGTTTTTAGCCCTATTTCCCAGCAAATAAAATTGCAGCTTAGAAAGGTTAACCTGCCTGTGTTCTGTAATTGGTGGGGGTGAGATGTAAATCCATACAGAGCTTGTACTTCTAAAATAATTTTTTAATAAAGTGCAACGGACATGGTAGTTTTAAAAAAATTTAAATAGGGGGCCAGAGCAATAGATCAGCAACTAGGGTGCTTGCCATCCATGTATGTAGCCAAGCCAAGTTCAATCCCCCGCACCCCATATGGTCCCCTTAGAAATGAGCAATGTTAGGAGTGATCCCTGGAGTGCAGATCCAGGAGTAAGATCTGAGCACTGCTGGGTGTGGCCCCAAACCAAAAATAAGTATAATTAAATAAAAATACTTATAATGAAAATCAAAAAATTCCCTCTGTTCATCCCTCCAAGAGAGTTACAGCCTCAGTTAACTACTGTTTTTATATAAAACGTTTACAAAGTTATGACTGAATTGAGACTGGCCACTATCTACTATCTTCCGGGATTTTAACTCACACCTACTTCCTTCCCTCACTCTTGTTAATTTTCAGCCCTCTGTTAGACATCTTTATGGTTGAACCCTTTATTTCTTCTTGGAGACACTCTCCATGCACTCGTGGCATTCCCAGACTCAATGAAATAAGGATGCCCAAATCCCATATTCCTGGACCATATTCCTCCCCCGACCCTCCCAAGGCTCTAATGGAGGAAACCAGGACACAGGAGACCCCTGAGAGCACATCTAACTTCAGTCTCATTCTGACAGTCCCCCATGTTAAATGATCGTCAGAAGATTGGGGTGAGAGTTGCGGGCACAAGCCCTCAAAACCTGTGTCCCTATAGACAGCACCTCTCTTTGGAGAGAGGCAGACCCGGGTAGGGATCTGGGCCCTCTGCCCTTCAGCACCCACAGGCCCTGAAGTTCAGTCAGATCTCTGACCTCTTAGCCTCAGTTCCTCCTCCATAAAAAGGGATCATGACCCCTGCCTTCAAACAGGTGCTGAGAAGATTGCGTGAGAAAGTAATGCCAACCTCTTTAATGCAGTGGCACCCATCACAAATGACCACAAGGCATCGTGTGCAACTTTTTCCCCCCTGGTTATATAAGTAACTTGGTCTCATCTCAACTTTGGAACCCACTGCAACAAGGATGTGGAACTGACCTGGATTTATCTATTCTCAACACTGTGAGACCAGTTCTAAGAAATAACTGTACAAATCAACTAGTGAATGGTGGAATGTCTCAAGATATGCCAAAGGTAGGACAAAGGGGAGCAAAAAATCTGTTACTCCCAAGTATGTCTTTAGCAAAAAGTTAATTCATGGGCAGGGCCCTGCAGGCAGAATGGAAGTTATCTATAAAGACATAGTTACACATTTGCACATCTTCCTTAAGGCCATCTACCAGGGAAGATCTGATCAGTGGAGAAGGAAGAATTTAAATTGTTTTTCTTTCTCTTTTTGGTTAACCTTCCTAAACTTGACCTTCCCTTTCTTCTTCCAAAAGTCTTATCCTAGCTAAGCCATTTAATGATAGCATGTGACTATATTTCTTAATTTTGAGCCATACCCAGCAGTGCATAGGGGTTACTCCCTTTGCCTTATGTGGTGGGGTTATTTTTGGTGGTGCTTCCTTCCTCAAGCCCCTTTGAGCTATATCCCTGACCCAGGACATTTATTAATAAAATTTCCTTTACTTTTCCTGTTAAAAATTAATTTATAAAAGCATAAGAAAGTAAATAAGAAGAAATAAAAGTAGGTTATAATCTCACCAACCAGAAAGAAGCTCTAGTGAAAATTTCTGTTTCTTTCTAGTCTTTAAGCTATTATGCTGTATTTTGATTGTGAGGCAGGAAAAGGGGTTGGTTTGTGGGATTTGAACTCCTACGTCTACCATTTACTATAATATAAATATTATATATTTATAATATATAAATATATGATATATAAAAATTATAAATATTAGAAATATAAATATGATCCCAGTTATATCTGAAGACAACTAAGACAGCATCTCTTGCATCTTCAGCTTGAGTGATGAGGTAACCAACGCACAAAGAGTTTGCTTAATTTCCCCCAAGTCTCTAACTGGAAATAAAGTCCTAGCAGGTCTGAGTGGAAGCTGCCTGCAGCACTTGCCCTCAAACTCGTTTGCTGATCCCCTAAGCACTTAATACAAAAGCAATAGAGTAGAAAGTGTTGTCAGACCCACTTATTTTTTTTTAAATGAATCACCATGAGGTACAGTTACAGACTTACAAACTTTCGTGCTTATGTTTCAGTCATACAATGACCGAGTACCCATCCCTCCACCAGTGCCCATTCTCCATCACCAATGATCCCAGTATCCCTCCCACCACCCCACCCCATCCCCCCCACCCCACCCCGCCTCTGTGGCAGGACATTCCCTTTTGCTCTCTCTCTCCTTTTGGGTGTTGTGGTTTGCAATATAGCAGACCCACTTTTTTAAGTGAAGAAGCTGAGAGGTGAAAAAGGCAAACAGGTTTACAGGGTAAAGCTACCCCTCTAAGAATGGATTCTCCAGAGACGGCCCTGGAGACCCTGGAAAAATGGATCAAGGCAAGTACTGTCAGGAGCACAGAGACCAGCCCTACTAGAGGCAGATCGTCCGAAGAGGAGCTGTATTGACTACCGGATTTATGTTTTAAACCAGAAAATGTTTTAAATGTATAATCCCATATTTATAATGTTGGTCACAACATTATGATTATTCCTTGTCTGTAGGTTAATATTTTTCACCATTTGTGAAGAAACGTTATAACAAGTTAAATGTCAAGAAAGAAAGAAAGAGAGAGAGAGAGAGAGAGGAAAGAAAGAAAGAAAGAAAGAAAGAAAGAAAGAAAGAAAGAAAAGAGAAAAAGAATGGATTCTCCTTAGAGCCCGAGAGAGCGCTCAATGGTTTGAGCAGCTGAGCACATGTTTCACATGTGGGAGGCCTGAATTTGGTCCCAGTTCCCAACACACAGTCCCTGATCACCACCAGGAGCAAGCCTTGAGCACTGCTGGGTGTGGCCCAAAAATTGGAAGGAAAAGGAATGTATTCCCCAAGTGCTTTGCAAATGAAGATTTCTTTGCCAAACTACAACATACATTGTCAATCTCCTTGAATGGGTTTGTTTCCTCCATTTCCCAGCCCTCCGCCCTGTCTGGACCGATTCTCTCTACCTTCCCCTCCCCAAGGAGGAGCAAGACTCGGGGAGAGAGGGCAAAGGGGAAGGCAGATGGGCTGCTCCACTCTCCTTCCCTCTGCCCTGACCCACAGAGTTTGGCAAGTTTATGCTTCCTGCCACACAGGATTGCCACACTGGGAGGAGGGCAGTGAAAACTCTGAAGAGCCACGGCCAGGTCATTTGGTCCAAGAAGGAAAGGGCAGGGTCAGCTAGCTGTCGGTGGCAGAGAAAAGACAGAAACTGGTAAGCACAAGGCCAGGACATGGAGGGCTGTGTTTTCTCTCCCAGAAGACAGGGCCACCCAACGCACCCACTGTAGCCTACTTTAGGGTTAGATGAAAGGTCCCCTTTCTTCCTCTGCATGGCTCCCTCCAGGACCTTGTGAGCTCAGACCTCCCAAGTCCCTTAGGGACAGCTCTTGCTTTACGACTGGTTCTTGGTGTCATTTCCCTCTGCAGCATGAGCCCATTCACCCTCCCACACAGACACTATAAATATCCACACATCCCCCCAGGCATCTCTGCTCCTTTCCCTAGCCGACTCCCACAGCCCAGGTTCAAATCCAGGCGCCACCACTTAAAGAAATATAAGCTTGGACAAATTACTGAGCCGGACTGAGCTTCAATTTCAACACCTATAAAACGCAGATAATCATAGGAAATCACCTCATCTGACGGGCTAGCTGAACACACCCTAAGTTATAATGAGCATTTTCATCTTTGAAATCTTGGCTGAAAGCAAAAGATTGTGACTCTTTGTTGTGTCATATGCATTTCTTTGATTGCCAGTGAAATTGAACAGTTTTTTTTAAATTATTAGTCATTTGTATTTCCTCTCTTAATGAAATATCTGTTATCTTTATTTCTTGCCATTTAAAAAAAATATTTCGAACCACACCCAGGTGCTTGGGGGCTACTCCCGGCTCTGTGGGTTGCTCCTGGCAGTGCTTGAGCATCAAACCCAAAACTCCTGCATGCAAAGCGTGTGCTCAGCATGTTGGACTCTCTCAGCTCTAAGATACTTTCTATGCCTACTTTTCTTTGAAGGCTTATGAATTCATATTAATCCATTCTGTGTTAAGAATAATATAACACTGATGAGAGTAGACTATAGACCAAACAAGATTGCCACTCAATGTCTCTTTTGCAAAGCACAGCACTCAAAAGGAGAGAGATAACAAAAGGGAATGTCCTGCCACAGAGGTAGGGTGGGATGGAGGGATGGGGGGGGGGGGAGGAAGGGATACTGTGACTGGTGGTGGTGGAGAATGGGCACTGGTGGAGAGATGGGTATTTGATCATTGTATAACTGAAACCCAAGCACAAAAATTTGTAAGTCTACAAATGTACCTCATGGTGTTTCACTAATAAAAATTTAAGAAAAAAAATTAAAAAAAGAATAATAACACTAACATTATGTCTTTTATGTTATGTTTGACATGAGGAGTTATATAATCAAATCCTTAATATTTTTTCATTATTTCATGCATAAGACTTCCTACTTTACAGAATCAGTAACAGCTACTCAAAGTCTAGGTTTTAAGTTTGGCCTGTACTTTGTTGTTTGATTCTCTTTAAATTATTTTAGAAACTATTTTGGTAAATTATTTGAGATAAAACTCTAAACACATCTCTCCCCCGAGTTATTCAACAGTTAAGTTTCCTGGTTCTTTTGTTTGTCTTCTGTTTATTTGTTTGGGGGGGGCACTCCTTGGAGTGACCAGGAGACTATGTTGTTCCAGGGAAGAAATCGAGGGGTCCACTCCAATCCTTTGAGATTTCTCCCCCGCCCAAGTTTATCAGTTCTTACTGCTGATCCCTACAACAATAATTTTCTCAAGTAACTCTTTTTCTTTTTTTTAGTCACACCTGGTGATGCACAGGGTTACTCCTGGCTCTGCACTCAGGAATTACTTCTGGCAGTGTTCAGGGGACCATATGGGTTGCTGGGAATTGAACTCTTGTCAGCTGCATGCAAGGCAAACGTCCTACCTGCTGTGCTTAGCGCTCCAACCCCTTATTTAACTCTTATACTAAGAGAAGCCTGAACTTCTCTTTGGGGTGAGGAAGAGGGCATGGGGAAGTGTCAGAGATTGAACCCAGGGCCTCAGACATACAAGGCAAATTTTTTCTACTGTTGAGCTACATTCCTAGACCCAGACTCTCAACTTTGTATTCTGTTCCACTGAGATTTATCTCTTGCTGCTGGTGACATTCTATTTTAACTATTTTTTTTTTGCCTCCTAAATGCCTTATTACAATGGAAGAAGAAGAACCTTCATCTTTTGTTTCAGACTTCATAGTTACTCTCTTTTGTGTGTTCATTCATATAAACTCTAATTATTTCTAACATTGTGAGGGAAAGTTGACATCTGTGTAAATAATAATCATTGAAATAATTGCAATATACCACCTAGCTATACTCTATAAGACAAGGATCTCCTCTTTCCACTACTATTCAAAGTTGTGCTAGAACTGTACCCACTCCCCACCACTAACCATGCCAAGGCCTCAACTCCACCACCTCACAAACATTCTCTGCAGAGACACCACGATTATGATCACGATCATCCTGTTGTTCATCGATTGTCTCAAGCAGGCACCAGTAACGTCTCCTTCTTCCTAGCCCTGAGATTTTAAAAGAGCCATATTCAATGCTCTTTCAGGGCTAGGAGAATAAGACCTATCATTGTTACTGTATTTGGCATATTGAGTACGACACGGGAAGTTTGCCAGACTCTGCCGTGCGGGCAGGATACTTTCGGTAGCTTGCTGGGTTCTCCAAAGTAAAAAGGAGATAATAAGATGTCGTGTGGCCGCAAATGCGGCTGCACGCTTTCGGGAGCTGGGTTTTATAGTCTCTGGGTCTTGGCGTTGATGGGACCATCTGGTACCGGCCGCAGCTGGTGGGTGTAAAGCCTACCTATTGGAAGATGGGGGATCTCGGTGGAGAAGGCTCAGTCCTGATCCGAGCAGGCTTGGAGATCTCAGCCCCGGGACCCGCATGCCTGGGTTCCTCTGCTGGTTCCTTCATGCATGAGGCTTGTCTGGACGTGTGGAGAGTGGTCTCAGCATGGCTGTGGCTGGTTCTGGAGGTTTTCAGCTGCCGGGGCTCTGCTTGGGGCGGGGAGGGAAGCTCAACCCGCCCCCCCCTCCAAGGGGCCCTGGTGAGGACAGCCAGGCATGGGGGCAGGAGACTCTGCTGCAGAGAAACCAATCTCTGAATAATTTCAGGTACTGGCTCCTGGGCTGAGAGTTCTGGTGGTTTTCTGGGGTTTTGGTTTGTTTTTTTTTTTTTGGCAGTTGGGGTGGGTAGACTCTCCCCCGCCATCCCCACATTTCTGGAAGCCCCAGCAGCCTTGCTACCACTCACATCTGCTGCCATGTCGACTCACTCACCACCCTGCTCCACCAAATCCTAGTTAAATCTCCTAGGGGAGGCAAGCCACGCAGCTAAACCTAGTGGAATTGCTGCCTCATCGAATCTTCAGTCCAGACTGAAGTGTCTGGACCAAGCAGTCACATACTGCTGAAGTGTCTGGACCAAGCAGTCACATACATGACCTCATCATACCTCCTGAAACAACAAAAAGCTTAATAAATTCTTAGACAAGGACTCATCAACCCTGCAATCAGATATAACAATGCTCACATAAATGTATTTTCTAGATCCATTGATTTTGATATTGCAACTTGTTATCTAATTAATTTTAATCCTAGAATGATATTAAGTTGCTATTTTTTCTATATTAAATAAAAAATACATCTAAGAAAAGTAGCTTTAAAGTAGGAAATGAACAGTAATACTCTATTTGCACAACACATGAGCTTGCAGTTTGAAAATCCTAAGTAATCCACTAGGAAACCATTAGAACTAATAAATGAATCCAGCAGGTTTATCAGATAAGTTCAATATACTAAAATTAGTAGAAATTCTTCTACAGACTAGCAATCAACAATTAAAAATAAAATTTTTAAAAAACATCAATAAGAGAATCTAAAACAAAATGCTTAGAAATATTTAACAAAAAATGTAAGACTTTTACACTGAAAATTATTTTGTTGCATTTTATTATGATTATTATTATTTTGCTTTTTGGTTCACACCTGACAATATTCAGGGGTTACTCGTGGCTCTGCACTCAGAAATCACTCCTGGTGTTGCTCAGAGGACCATATGGGATGCTGGGAATCGAACCCAGGTTAGCTGCATGCAAGGCAAACACCCTACCCACTGTGCTATCATCCCAGCCCCTGAAAATTATATTAAAACTCTGATAAATATTCCATGTTCATGAATGGGAAAACGTGATATTGTAAAGATGGCATTAATCCACAAATTAGCATATTCCCAAAGACCAAGGTTCTGTTACAGAAATTTGCAGACATTTATAGCCAAATAATCTTGAATAAAAATGAATAAGGGGCTGGAAAGATAGTTTAGAGAGAAGGGTGCTTGCCTGACATGCAACCTGATTGAATCCATAGGACCCCATCTGGTCCCCTGTGTCCTGTCAGGAGTGATCATCGAGCACAGAGTAAGGGGTAAGCACCAAGAGCTTCCAGGTGTGATTCCAAAAGAAAACCAAATTTTCAAAGAGGCAAATGGTTTGAATGTTTTTGAAGAGAAGATACTAGAAAATGGTTAATAGGCACATGAAAGGGTATCCAAATCAGTAGGGAGTGTAAAGTAGGGAATATCCCCTAAAGATAGGGGCATCCACCAATGAACGGCCTCTCTGACTCCTGATCAAGCCATTTAATGGCCATGATTCCAGAGACTCAGAAACAAATCTTGAAACCCAGCGGCTTTTGGCAAAAATGTGTCTGGACCCCTCAGTAGGTTACTGTTGCTGGGCCACCCCAGGGGGAAAGGGTGCTGTCCTTCCACCTCCTCCCTCTTGGACAGTCAGGTTTGGGCCCGCAGTGACAAGACACACGGGGCTCACGGGATGGGTGTGGAGCCAGCCCTTCTCCCCCAACCCCAACGAGACCCCGAGTCACCACCAATGAATGGCCTCTCTGGTTCCGGATCAAGTCGTTTAATGGCCATGATCCTAAAGACTCAGAAACAAATTGTGGAACGCAGCGGCTTTTGGAAGAAATGCATTCAGTCTCTGCAGTAGGTAACTGGCTCTGGGTCATCCCAGGTGGGAATAGGTTTCATGTCTTGGCCTATTCCCCCTGGTGACCCGGTGGCCACCATCCTCCAAAGGCCACTGGACAGTCAGGTTTGGGCCCGCAGTGATGAGATACACAGGGCCTCATGGGATGGGGGTGGAACCGGCCCTTTCCTCCCCGTCCCAATGAGACCCCGAGTCACTGCCCATGAAAGGCCTTTCTGGCTCCATATCAAGCTGCTTAATGACCATGATCCAAGAGACTCAGGAACAAATCTCAGAACCCAGCAGGTTTTGGCAGAAATCCCTCCAGATTTAATTGTTAAAATTTTGGAATTTCGAAGTCGCGCAGCCATGCAACATCATGTCATTCATAACCAGCAATAGAAAACAAATTGTCTACTGTTGCCTTTTCAGCAGATCTAAGTGTTGGGGTAAAAAATCCCAAATAATAATGGTGGGTCTGTGTCAAAATATTGAATGTAGTCAAAGTAGAGAGAGAGTAATGTAAAAATCATCTGCCCCACAGGTAGTGGGAGGGTGTGGGATGGGGGTATACTGGGTTTTGGGGGATGGAGAATGGGCACTGGTGAAGATGCGGATGTTTTATTGTATGACCGAGACTTAAACCTGAAAGCTTTGTGACTGCTCTCACGGTGATTCAATAAATAAAATTATTTTTAAAAGTGGGGAAAAAAAGTAAGGTGGAGTTCATGCCTAATTCAATCAGCTAATCAGTGGCTGAATAAATAGCAGTACTCCTACATAAAAAAATAAATAAAGATAGGGGCATGTAAACCACCGCCACAATGAGCTCCAGTTTCATAGACACTAGAACGGGTATAATAAAAAAGATAAAGAACAAGAGTTGTCAAGATGTGGAGATGTTAAATTCTCATGCAATGATAGGGATGTAAATAAACTGCTACAGCTGTTTCAGAAAAGTATGACAGTTTTTTAAATTGTTAAACATGGGAGTTGCCATTTGACCCAGATATTTCACTCCTAGATATACATTCAGGAGAAATTAAAACACACGCCCATGTCTGACTTGTGCTGTGTTCCCTACCTACCCCAAATTTAGAAGCCCACTGCCACCAGCATCTCCCACCTCTCTGAAGGAGACTTAAGCTCCCTCTCTTTGCCTTGGGGATGTCCAGGATTCCACCTCTGCTATCCTTCTTGAGCTGCACATAATCTGGTTTCTTCCTCTCACCCTAAAAATATGCTTGTCACACCCAAGAAAAATAGAAAATGGCAAATTTCTTATCTTGCCTTTTGGTCTATATCACGTCCTTTCCCCCTGTTAGGTTTCCTGAAGATAACTTACGCTCTTCACTTCTCCATCCACACCCCAAACCCTTGCAGCCTTGCCCTCTGAGCTCTCATCCCATTCAAAATTTCAAAATCCCAAGGCCCTTCCTTGTTTTATTTGACTTCTCCTTGGTATTCACTAGCTAACCAGTTCCTTCTCCAAACTCCCTAAATTCCTTTCTCTCCCTCTAGGATCCCATTATTCCATGCTTATATCTGTGTTTTTATCTCAATCCACTACTTCTGGGTCTCTTTCAAAGGTGTCTTGTATTTCCCCCATTTATAAGTGTTGGTTTGTTTCTCAGTTCTCTTCTCTTCCCATTCCCTAAACCCTCCCTGGAAATTCATGCACACAGGGTGTTATCACCCTGTATATGTCCCAGCCTCCAGCAGACTCCCTCTACTTCCAGTTTAATCCTCTTTTCTGAACTCCAAATCCACACTTACAAAGACCGTAAAATATCCTGTTGATCCTTCAAACACACCAAGTTATATTCATGAGTCTGATTTGCCATAACAAAGTACCAGCCTAGAGATTTAGATGAAGCAAATTCATCTCCTCACAGTTCAGGAGACAAAAATCCAAGCTCACGGTGTCAGCAAATTAGCTTTCATTCTGCAGTCCGACTCCCTGTGTCTCTTTGAGGGGGAAGGAGGGGACAATGCTGTGCCAGATACCAAACCCAGGACTCCCAACAAGCAAAGCATCTCCCCAGCATCCCCTCTGCCTTTTTGCTGCACCCTTACATGGTTCTCCCTTGGTTCATGTGTTGTGTTGTTTGTGTCCTAAACTTATAAAGGATCTCAGTCACAGTGGAATAGGGTCCATTATAGGACAGCATTCCACTTTAGTTACCTCTCTAAAGGTTCTGTCTCCTCCCAGGTCCATCACAGTCTAAGATATGGAGTTTAAGACTGCCAAAAATTAACTTGGGGAAACACAATGCATCCCCTAACAAAGTTGAAGCTGAATTCATCCCCTTCCCCACCCCACAGCTCCCTATCTTCTCCAGATGACTCCTCAAGCCCTCACCTGAAACCTAGCAGGTGAAATGCTGTCCCTCCCGAGGATAAGACCAGACAAAAGCATTCCCACATCACGGGAAGGCTGCAGAGGTTTCTGGGCAACTTCCCAGATGCCAAAAGGGGGAAATCACCAAAGGTTATGGGAACTGTGTCCAAAAGAACTCAGGAGACAGCCCAGGAGACTGCCACAGATCAAGTTGCCGCAAATAGAGCTCAGCGACAATAAAGAAATCAATGGATGGAAATACAAGTGAATATACATATTTAAACCCATGGTTTCATATTGATTTTGAAAGATATATTACCATTTGAAGATTCTAAGCAACCACCCCTTTATTTTCAAAACTGCTAACTAAAGAGAAAAAATTCTGTCCTTCCCATATCAACTTAACATTAAGAAACAAAAAGAAGATGAGGATAGAGAGTTTCTGCTTATAGCAGTGTTCTGGCACTTGAACAAAGAAGGAATGATTGGAACAGGGACACCATCACTGGACCGAGCAAGTGATCGGGTCTAAGCAGCAACCGTCAAAGGTTGCTGTCACCATACCAAGAGATAGCCAGGAGTCACAGAGAAGACGCACACCACCTTGAAGTCAGCTAACCCAAAATTATAACCAAAATTGGATCAAAACTCTAGACCCCACCGTAAAGTGACAGGAATGTGGTACAGAGACAGGTTTTTAAAAACTTAAATTGCATACTGGAGAGATGGCTCAAGTGGTAGCTCACATGCTTAGTAGGTGGGAGGCCCCGATCCACACACATGCCACCTCCACTCCACTCCCACCTGGGTCCTCTGGAGTCGCCCTGACCACCAAGGTACCAAAAAGTGTGGCTCCTATAAAAAAAATTAATTGCAAAAAAATAGGTAGAAGAGGAACCTAGAAACTTGAAGAACACATTTCAAAACACACCAGGGCCAAAGAAATAGTATAGAGGTGACATTCTTGCCTTGTATGCAGTCAACTCCAATTTGATCCCCAGCACTACACAGAATCTATCCTGAAGCAGTGAGCTAGGAATGAGCCCTGAGCTCTGCTGGGTTTTCTCCCCCCACCCACCCCTCTCCCCACCCCCAAAAGCAAGAAT
Organism: Sorex fumeus; assembly: GCF_029834395.1. NCBI lineage: Eukaryota > Metazoa > Chordata > Mammalia > Eulipotyphla > Soricidae > Sorex > Sorex fumeus. Next base: position 38,392,297 of record NW_026606063.1, on the reverse strand, counting down.
ACACCAATAGCAATGAGCATATCCAATACCCAGTCATGGATTCTCTAGTGAAAGGAACCAGGGTCCTTGGAGAAACTGATTCCAGGACTACAAGGGGCTGATTCCAGATGACTGGGTTATTTTGTATGGCCAGAAAGTGGGGACATGAGGAAAATATGAAGAATATGGGATGGGAAAAGATAATATTAAAATAGAATAGGAGGAGATAGAGAGATTAAGAGGTTAAGGTAGAGAGATTAAGGCACTTGCCTTGAAACCCTTCTACCCCAGTTCAAATCCCTGACACCTCATATGGTCCCTTGAGTAATATCAGGGGTTATTCTTGAGCATGGAGCCACAGGTAAACCCTGATCACAGCCAGGTCTGGCCTCAAAACTGGAACAAATCAAACAAAGAGAAAAAAGAAACAAAAAAATTACATTATTGTCTGGATTTTAGAAAACTTGGGGCATTTTTCAACTTAATTGGGGTGAAATTAACCATTTATAATCTAGAAATTTACATTTACAATCACGTCCACACGAACTCTCATGATATTCAAAATGAGCAATGGGAAATAAATTATCTAATATCTGCCCCTGGCAGGTAAGCTTGAATGGTGGTGGAAAAATTTGAGCAAAACAGAATGCTCCAAATTAGAGAGAGAGTATTGGGGAAATTGTCATATAGGCAGGGTGAGGACTGAGATATGTGTGTGTGTGTGGGGGGGGGTTACTTGGGACATCGGTGGTGGAAAATGTGCACTGGTGGGGGGATAAGTGTTCCCTCATTGTATGGCTGAATCTCAAACATGAAAACTTTGTAACTCTATCTCACAGTGATACAGTAAAATAAAAAAGTAATGTGGAGTTCATGCCCAATTCAATCAGCTTAATCAATGGCTGAACAAATAGCAGTACTCCTACATTATTTAAAAAAAGGGGGGGGAATTTTAATATTTGTAGGGAAAAAACACAGAAGTATTACAGATGTCCATTACCTTTCCACCCACCTTCCATTTCTTCTAACATTTTACAGGTACATTTATCTAAATCCCAAAAACCCAATATTTGGTACAACACCATAGACTGTGTTCAGATTCACCAGCCTCTGCATTAATGTGTTTTTTTTTTTTTTTCGTTTCAAGATCCAGTCCTGTATTTCACTGCACTTTGGTTTGTTTTTGTTTGGGGGACACACCCAACATGCTGGGGTGGGGGGTGATGGCGGGTACCACTATTCCCAGCTAGGTTCAGTGCCTGAGATCTAACCAAAGACTCCAGCATACAAAACATACCCCGCAGCCCCCTTAGCTCTCTCCTCAGCCCAGTCTAAACCCTAGGGGATGCCTTTCTTTATGTGAGGTGAGGAGGGAGGGCGAGAGAATATTTAATCAGATGTATTGACTGTATTATATTTATTTTTGCTTGCTTGCTTGGTTCGAGTGAGGATAAATTGGGGACTTATATAAGCTTATGCATTTTTACTTAAGAGCAAAAGGAATGGGTTGGAGAGATAGTATAGGTGGCAGGCACTAGCCTTGCATGCCCCTGACCCAGATTCAACCCTGGCACCCCCCTCCCCATAGGCCCTTATCACAATGCCTGCCAGAAAACCTGAGCACAGAGTCAGGAGTCAACCCTGAGCATCACTGGGTATTCCTTCCCCCCTGCCCTGTACACACAAAAGACTGGGCTTGAAGAATATGCATGTGCAGAAGGCCTGGCTTCAATACACAGATGACCACTGAGCAGTGTGCTGAGAACAGCCCATAAACTCAGCAGGGCACTTCCCCAAACATCTTCACAAGTTAAAAGATAGATATTTATTTTATTACCAATAGTCTCCAAGGGCTGGAGCGATGGCACAGTGGGTAGGGCGTTTGCCTTGCAAGCGGCCAACATGGCTGACCTGTGTTTGATTCCTCCGCCCCTCTCGGAGAGCCTGGCAAGCTACCGAAAGTATCTCACCCACACGGCAAAGCCTGGCAAGCTACCCGTGGCATATTCGATATGCCAAAAACAGTAACAAGTCTCACAATGTTACTGGGTCCGCTTGAGCAAATCGATGAACAACGGGAGGACAGTGACAGTGACAGTGACCAATACTCCAATTTCCAGTGGTTGGACTTACATTGTCTTGACTTTTCCCCCTCATTTTTACGAGAGTATCTGGCCCGCACAGCAAAGCCTGGCAAGCTACCCATGATGTATTCGATATGCCAAACACAGTGACAACGAGTCTCACAATGGTGATGTTACTGGGCCTGCTCAAGCAAATCAATGAGCAACAGGAAGACAGTGGACAGTGATTTTTATTGAGGCACCATGTTTTATAATATTGTTAATAATACTTTTAGGCATACATTGTCCCATCACCAGACCCACCACCAGAATGCCTTTTTCCCAGGGCTGGAAAAACAGTATAGCAAGTAGGGCATTTGCTTTGCACATGGTCAACCCTGGTTCAACACCCAGCACCCCATATGGACTCCCAAGCACTACCAGAAGTGGTCCCTGAGTTCAGAGCCAGGAATAAACCCTGAGCACCTCTGGGTGTAGCCCCCAAACCATGAAAAATCAAAACACTCAAAACCAGAATGCTTTCTCCCCTCCACCTATGTCCAAGGACATCTCCCATCCACCCCTCACCCCCTACCCAGGGAAGTTTGTATCTCAACTCTCCAACACCTGTTCTGCTGCCTTTGGCCATTTGCTGCTGCTTAACTAGTGTTCTTTTTGTTTTGCCAGGGCTCTGGCAGCCAAAGACCTTCAGAACCAGCCACCACCATACTGAGGCCACTCTCCGCACACATGAAGGTACCGGCAGAGGAACAAAGGCATGCGGGTCCCGGGACTGAGATCTCCAAGCCTACTCGGATCGGGGCTGAGCATCCTCCACCAAGATCATCCAAATTCCAGTAGGCGGGGGTCACATCCACCAACTGTCCCCCTGGCGCCGTGTAATCCCATCAACGGCCAAGACTCAGAGACTATAAAACCCAGCTCCCGGAAGCGCGTGGCCACATTTGTGGCCGCGGGACATCTTATCATCTCATTCCTACTTTGGACAAACTGGCAGGCTACCGAATGTAACCTGCCCACACGGCAGAGTCTGGCAAACTCCCCGTGGTGTACCCAATATGCCAAATACCAGTAACAATGATGGGTCTCATTCTCCTAACTCTAAAAGAGCCTTGAATATGGCACTTTTTTAAAAAAATCTCAGGGCTAGGATGAAGGAGACGTTACTGGGGCCTGCTCGAGGCAATCGACGAATAACAGGATGGTCGTGGTAGTGGTTTTTTAATTTAATCATCATGAGATAGACCATTACAAAGCTTTTCATGATCGAAATTAAATCAAACTGTGTTCCAACACCTATCCCTCCACTAGTGTACATTTCCCAGCATGAATGTCTCCAGTTTCCTTCCCACCCCCACAAATCCTGCCCCTTCCCTAGCCTGACTGTATGGCAGACACTTTCCTTCTCTCAGCTAGTTTCTTTTTTACTTTTTTCTTTTTGTAATGGATATTACCATTACCTTAGTGTTGTAGTTGCCTCTGTTTTTTTTACTGAGAAAACCCCTATTTGTTTGCTTAATTTCCAAGGGTTTGAGTTTTTTCCCTCATTTCTGTTTGTGATTAATTTCCATTTTCAAAGCATCATAGACTGAGAGGATAAATTAGCATGATTACTATCTTCTTGATTTTGTGCAGATATGTTTCGTGACCCAGCATGTGTTTTTTCATACAGAGTGTCCAAGAGAAGAATTGAAGTTCTCCAACTGGAGAAGAGTGACTACTCAAATTTCTGTGCATGGAGGGCCCTATAATATCTGTTAGACATGTCTCATCCATTTCTTCTGTCAAAGCCAGTGTTTCCTTCTTTAGTTTTTGCCTAGTTGATCTATCTAGCAGTTACAAAGGAGTGTTAAAGTTTTCTACTAATATTGTGTTGCTGTCAATAACTTCCTTTGTGTCTATTAGCAGTTGTTTTAAATATTTTGATGGTCTACCATGTATATTTAGGAGAATGAGCCAAAGCAATCCTTGGAAAAGAAGAAGATGGGAGACATCACTCTCCCCAACTACAAGCTGTACTACAAAGCAATAGTAAGTAAAACAACATGGCACTAGAATAAGGACAGACCATCAGATCAATGGAATGGAACTGAAAATCCAGAGACAGACCTCAGGTATGTAGTTAGTTAATCTTCAATAAAGGAGCAAAAGATATGAAGTGGAGCAAGGAAGTTCTCCTCAACAAGTGGTGGTGGGAAAACTGGTTGACCACATACCTAAAAACTGTCACTGTCACTGTCACTGTCCTCCCATTGTTTATCAATTTGCTCGAGTGGGCCCACTAACGTCTTCATTGTGACACGTGTTACTGTGTTTGGCATATCAAATACATCACGGGCAGCTTAACAGGCTTTGCCATGTGGGTGAGATACTCTCGGTAGCTTGCCAGGCTCTCCAAGAGGGGCGGAGGAATCAAACTTGGGTCGATCAGGTTGGCTGCGTGCAAGGCAAACGCCCTACCTGCTGTGCTATCACTCCAACCCTACCTAAAAACAAAAAGCAAAATACTTTAGATCTCTAACACCATGCACAAAAATCAAATCAAAATGGATTAAAGACCTCAATATCAGCCCTGAACCCACAAGATACAAAGAAGAAAATACAGGCAGAACTCTCCATGACGTTGAAGCTAGAGGCATCTTAAAGGATGAAATGCCACTGACCTAGCTAGTGGAAGCAATGATAAACAAATGGTACTTATTAAATTAAAAAACTTCTGCACCTCAAAGGAAACAATGACCAGAATACAAAGACAGTTCACAGTCTTGGAAAAACTTTTTTGCCCACCACTCATTCAATTAAAGGATTAATATCCAGTCCACGGCCATACCACCCTGAACGCGCCCGATCTCGTCTGATCTCGGAAGCTAAGCAGGGTCGGGCCTGGTTAGTACTTGGATGGGATTAATATCCAAATATACATAAAGTACTGGTAGAACTTTCCAAGAAAAAATATCTAACCCCATAAAAAGATGAGAAGAGATGGATAGAAACTCCCTCAAAGAAGAAATACAAAGAAGAAATACAAGTGGCCAAGAGGCATATGAGAAAAATCCTCTATATCACTAATCATTAGGGAAATGCAAATTAAAACAACTATGAGATACAACCTCACATCAGAGAGACTGCAAGCAACATCAAAATAACACCTGGTACTCGTGTGGATGTAAAAAAAGGGGGGTATTCATTCACTGCTGGTGGGAATGTTGACTGATCCAGAAGTATTTTGGTTTTGATTTTTGTGTTTTTGGCCTTTTGGGTCATGTTCAGAGATGCTCAGGTGTTACTCCAGGCTCTGCACTCAGGAAAGACTCCTGGCAGTGCTCTGGGGACTATATGGGATGTTGGGGCTCAAACCCCCGTTGGCCATTGGCTATGTGCAAGGCAAATGCCCTCACCGCTGTATTATCACTCTGGTGATCCAGCCCTTTTGGAAGCCAGTATGGCCAATATGACAATTGGGCTTCCATACAACTCAGCAATCCTACTTCTCAGAATATATCCCAGCCAGGAGTCCAAAAGACACAATCCAGAAAAGACACCTGCACTCCCATGTTCATTGCAGCACTATTTGCAATAGCCAAAGTCTGGAAGGAAGCCAAGTGCCTGAGAACAGATGACTGGATAAAGCAGCAAAGCTACTTTATCTCTCATATGCAGGCTATAAGAACACTTTGTAGAGAAATATCAAGGCCTAGTGGTAATAGAAATGGAGAGCAGGAGAACTGTCTTCAGTAGGAAGCTTGCCACTGGATGGGGGGTGCTGGCGGGGGTGTATTAGGGTACGAAACGCTTGGACAATGGTGGGGGGAGAATGCCTGCTCTAGAGCCAGGCTGGGGGACAGGAGGAAAACTGGGTTTATTAATGTAGTGAAATGAACACTGGTGAAGAAATTGGTGTTGAAACATTGTATGCCTGAAACTTTATAATGAATTTGTAACTCTAAACTCATGGTGATCAAAAACTTTTTAAAAATCACCCTCCAAAATAACGATCCCTTATAGACTTTTAAAATTTGAAATCTGTTATCTGTCATAAATATGGTCACTCAACCTTTTTTTTCACCTTTTTTTCCTTGTTTTTGGGCCACACCCAGTGATGATCCTGGCTTACTCCTCACTCTACACTCAAAAATTACTCCTGGTGGTGCTCAGGGACCTACATGGGATGCTGGGGATCAAGCCTCAATTGGCCACATGCAAGGCAAGTGCCCTATCCACTGTACTATTAATCTGACCCCACTCAACCATTTTGTGTGTGTGTGTGTGTGTGTGTGTGTGTGTGTGTGTGTGTGCCTTTTGGGTCACACCCAGCCGATGCTCAGGGGTTACTCCTGGCTCTGCACTCAGGAATCACTCCTGGCGGTGCTTGGAGGACCATATGGGATGCTGGGAATGGAACCCAGTTTGGCCGTGTGCAAGGCAAACACCCTACCCGCTGTGCTATTGCTCCAGCCCCCCACTCAACCTTTTTAAGGGAGTTTTTCACATGTAAGATTATTTTTCCATCCTTTAAATTTGAGTCTGCATTTACCCTGACTGTTCAGATGTGTCTCTGAGAGGCAGAAAAAACTGGATTTAGTTTTCTGATCCAGACTTGCACTCTGTGTCTCTTAGTTGGGGCCATTGATAATTTTTTTTTTTTTTGGCTTTTGGGTTTTGGCTTTTTTGGGTCACACCGGGCGATGCTGGAGCGATAGCACAGCGGTAGGGCGTTTGCCTTGCACGCAGCCAACATGGCCGACCCGAATTCGATTCCTCCGCCCCTCTCGGAGAGCCCGGCCAGCTACCGAGAGTATCTCGCCCGCACCGCAGAGACTGGCAATCTCCCTGTGACGTATTCGATATGCCAGACACAGTAACAACAAAGTCTCCAATGGAGACGTTACTGGGCCCGCTCGAGCAAATCGATGATCAACGGGAGGGCCTTTACTTTACTTACCCGGCGATGCACAGGGGTTACTTCTGGCTTTGCAGTCAGGAATCACTCCTGGCGGTGCTCAAGGGACCATATGGGATGCTGGGAATCGAACCCCAGTTGGCCGCGTGCAAGGCAAACGCCCTACCTGCTATGCTATCACTCCAGCCCCAAAGGTCATTGATAATTGAGTGAGATTATTGAGATGAAGGAATTTATTGTCATCATTTTAAAGAATTTATGTGTGTCTGTGATGTTTGTATTGTCTTTCAAAGGAATGGCATTAACGTTCTTATAAAACTGGTTTCTGGGTTATAAATTTCCTAAAATGCTTATCCGTGAAGCTTTGTGTGGTTTTTTTCAAATCTGAATGTTACTCTAGCTGCATGGAGTTTTCATGGTGAGGTGTTCATTGCATTATTTTAGTTGTTTGTTCATTTCCTATATCACACCATTCTCTTCTGGTCTTTAGAGTCTCATTTGCTAGATCCGCTGCCCTAAGGAAATTATATTAGACTAGAGAGAGATGAAACACAGTCAAAATTTCAGAAGTTTGTGCTCAGGGGCTGGAGCGATAGTATAGCAGGTACGGTGTGTGTCTTGCACATGGCCGGTCCAAGTTCTATCCCCAGTATCCCATATGGGCCCCCAGCAACACCAGGAGTAATTCCTTAGTGCACAGCCAGGAGTAACCCCCAAGCACTGCCAGGTGTAATCCAAAAAGCCAAAAAAAAAAAAAAAAAGCTTGTGCACAGAGACAAGGGCTTTGCAAAGGTGGAAGATCTGGAGTGATGATGACATTAAAAGGCTCACGGGGGGAGGGGGGTGGAGTGATAGCACAGTGGGTAGGGTGTTTGCCTTGCACACAACGGACCCGGATTCAATTCCCAGCATCCCATATGATCCCACAGGCTGATGCTCATACTTTGCATATGGGTTCCCTGGGTTCGAGTTCAATCCCTGTCACGCATAGTCCCCCAAGCATCACCAGGAATGGCAAACAAATAAATAAATAAATAAATAAATAAATGGCCTGAACACAAAGAGGGGTGGCCAGAGGGCAAGTCAGTGTCCAGCCCTCTGAGAGCTGCAGAGGCCTTTGGAAATGGGAGAGTTTTTACTCAGGACAATGCATACCTGTTTGGGACAATGTTTCTTTCTAATAATCAGAGGCGGCCAATCTCTGTCTATGCTCTTTGTCAAAGCAGTTACCTGAGAAATTGGGAGGAAGATACTCAAAAAGGCTCACTGGAGAGCACTGAGGGGCCAGCCCTGGAAGTACCAGCTTCCCTTGCAGGTCTCTCTCCTCCCCTGCCCTCTCCTCCCTTCACCTGCCCTCCCCTCCCTTCCCCTAGAAAACCCAGGGCTTCACACCTGCCAGAGTCATCTCATCCCTGAGGCCTCTAACATACCCTTTGAAGATTCCTTTTTCATGTATTGTTATTCGCTCCCAAGGCTTTTTGGTAAGTCTGCCAGTCTTTCCTCTGGACTAAAGCTGATGCTTACATAGGTCTATGTTCCTGTTACAGACTTAAGAACAACCTTCCCAGACTCCGCACTGCTGAGGTCTCCAGGAGAGGGTGAAGGTACCAGAACTCCAGGCGATACTGGACAAACACACGTGTAAGTGCCAACAAACAAGCCACATGTGGCCAGAGATTCCCTCACTCCTAACTATTCTAGAAAGGTCAGAGGTTGTAAGTTCCTACAATAAAATGATAGATAATGAGAATACAGGCTTTTGAGCCTGAAAATGTGTGACATGGAATGAAATCATTAGACAGCTGCAGAAGTGGCCCCTTTTTCTTCCTTGATCATTTTTTAAAAGTTATTATCTATGCTAGTGAGGAAGACCCACATTCATTCAAAGTAGTGGGGGTCATATTTTTAGTGCAGGTTTGAATACGAAAACATGGCTTTTAGAGAGTGCCAGTATTTATTCTAAAGTAGGAATCACAGACTCTCCTGTGCTCGCAGAGATGAGGACAGCCCTGGGAGACGGCCACGAGTGGCAGGATGGTGATATTCAGTTCCAGGTCGTTACTACTGCCATGGCCACTAGTGGCCGTCTCCCAGGGCTGCCCGCATCTCTGCAAGCACAGGAGGGGCTGGAGCGATAGCACAGCGGTAGGGCATTTGCCTTGAGTGCAGCCGGCCCGGTCGAGCCAGGTTTGATTCCTCCGCCCCTCTCGGAGAGTATCTCGCCTGCACGAGCAAATCAATGAACAACAGGAGGACCGTGACCGTGACTGTGGCCACCAGGGAAAGTCTCTACTGTGCAACCTTCCACCTGAAAAACATACAGCAGGTAGGGCTTTTGCCTTCATGCAGCCAAGCTGGTTCAATTCTTGGCATTCCCTATGGTCCCCTAAAGCTTTCCAGGAGTGATTCCTGAGCACAGAGACGGGAGTAAGCCCTGAGCATGACTGGGAGTGACCCAAAAACCTAAATAGACAGAGATAGATAGATAGATAGATAGACAGATTACATGTGGAATTTAAAAGGTTTATCGATTCATAACTCATTCAAAATTTATAAAACATAAATCTATCTGAGGTTGCTTTTTTTGTTTTTGATCTTTGTTGTTTATTTTGTTTGGGGGTCATGATTGGTGGTGCTCAGGGCGTACTCCTGGCTCTGCACTCACTCCTTGAGTGGTCAGGGGACCATAAAGTGTCCGGGGAACAACCCCTGGTGATTGAGTGCAAGGCAAGAGCCTACTCACTGGACTCTTTATTGCTCCAGCCCCTGAGGTTGTATGTTATGTTTCTGTTGTTACTGGAACAAATAACCTTGAACTTTGTGACTTAAAACAACCTAAATTCTGGGGCCGGAGCGATAGCACAGCAGGTAGGGCATTTGCCTTACATGCAGCAGACCCGGGTTCAATTGCCAGCATCCCATATGGTCCCCTGAGCACTGCCAGGGGTAATTCCTGAGTGCAGAGCCAGGAGTAACCCCTGTGCATCACCGGGTGTGACCCAAAAAGCAAAAAAAAAAAAAAAAAAAAAAAGAAAAGAAAAGAAAAGAAAGAAAGAAAGAAAGAAAGAAAGAAAGAAAGAAAGACAAACACCTAAATTCAATCCTATTCATTCCTCAAAGGAGGGATTTAAAGTCCATTTCATTGGCTAAGGGTCCTGTGTCTTCTGGAGGCAGGGGCCTGGTGTGTGTGTGTGTGTGTGTGTGTGCGCGTGTGTGTGCGTGCTGCTTTATGTTTCCTTGCTTCTGGACCGCTAGCGTTCCTTGACTAGGCTCATGATGCCTTCCAGCCTCTTCCTTTTATTTTCGCATCCCTTCTTGTTGTAGCTCCCTCCCACTCCTTACAAGAGCACATACTATAATATGAAGGACCCACTCATCCAATTTCTCATTTCAAGATTCTTTTTTTGAAGGCGAGTGTGGCAAACAGTTAGGGCAAACACAACAGTGTTTAGATGCTACACTTGGCCTTGTGCTCAGGAGCCACTCTGGGCTGTGTTAGGTGGTGCTTGGGATTTGATTGAGGTTGGCAACAGGCAAGACAAGCATCTTAACCCCTATACTGTCTCCCTAATCCCCTCTCCATTTCAAGATTCTTAATTCAATCACATCTGCAAAATTCCTTTGGCCATAGATGATTATGTTTATGAATAATGACTTAGACATCTCTGAGTATCCTAAGTATCTATTTTTCTTTTTCTTTTCTAATATATGTATTTGAAGCCATATATGTCATTATAAATGCTGTTTTTGATGTAGCCCATTAATTTTAATATGCCGTACATTTTTATTGTTTGAAAGATTAATGTTTTCTTTATTTCTGCTTTGGCCCATAGGTTATGTCAAAATGCGATTGATTTCCAGATGTTTAGGAGGTTCCCAATTATAAGCTTCTTCCCCCACAGCCATGATCAGTTTACTACTGTCTAGAACTTTCTTTTGGGACAGCTATGAGCATTTTTTCTTTTTGTTTTGTTTTCTCCTTTTTTTTAACGTAGGAGTACTGCTATTTATTCAGCCGATTAAGCTGATTGAATTGAGCATGAACTCCATGTTACTTTTTTTTAATTGAATCACCGTGAGATACAGCTACAAAGCTTTCATGTTCGAGATTCAGCCATACAATGATCAAACACCCATCCCTCCACCTGTGCACACTTTCCATCACCAGTGTCCCCAGTATATCCCTCCCATCCCAGTCCTCACCCTGCTCCATGGCGTGCAATTTCCCCAATACTCCCTCTCTACTTTTGGGCATTATATCTTGCTTGAATTTTCCCATCACCATTCAAGCCTACCTGCCAGGGCAGATGCTGGATCATTTGTAGTCCATTGCTCATTTTGAATATCATGGGTGCCACAGACGCATGCTTCTGGAATCCTAGATTGTAGGATTGGGTTGGGTTGGGTACGAGAGACATTTCTGTAGGGCACTAATCCATTTTGGGATTCCACTGGGTGTCTCTGGACCAGGGCAGTCGGTGAGTTAAGATGGCTCCCAGAGGCACATTGTGGGTGTGACAGCCAGGCCTATGAGTGGGCAGAGAGGGAGCTGGGGAGGGAAAGCCCGGTGCCTCTGCCATCATGCATCATGGAGATTTAGTCCTGGAACCTGCATCCCTTGGCCTTGCTTGTGGAAGCTCTTGGTTGCCGGGATTCCATCTGGAGTAGGCAGGGAGAGTGCACTTGCTCCTTCTGGGATGAAATTGGCTCGATAAAAGGGCCTGGAGAGATCTCTGGCACTGTGGTGTCTTCTGGGACTTGCTGCTGTGTCTCTGGTTTTTGATCTCTTTCGAGATTTATGGATCTCTGAAGCAAGGCCAGTAATAGAGTTTACAGGGTGGAGCTGGAGTTGGCTTGTGGGTGTGACTGTCACTGCTTCCATGTGTATTGGGTAGTGAGGAGAAGTAGCCCACCCCAACTCCATGAAAGCCTGGAGATTTCAGTCACAAAACCTGCATAGCCGAATTTTCAGCAGATTATATCTTGGTGAGGGTTTTCCTGAGGCGGTAGAGTCAGGCTGGGGGAATGGCAGCGATTTTGGATTGTGGAAGCAAGCAGCTGCTGGGGGCTCTGCTTGGGCGGGCACAAGCCAACCTGCCTTGTCTATACAAAGCCTTACATTCAATGCACAGCTCAGCGAAAAACAAATAAAAATAAATAAAAGCTTTTAAACTTCCAGGAAAGTAAAAACAGGAGTACAATGAGCATCACTATATCCCTACATCAAGATTTAACAGTTAATTAGCCTTAAAAACATGTTGGTTTCTACATTGGGTTACATTATTTGAAATCATTCCATAGACCTTTTAATGTGTTATTGACGCTTGATAGTCTGGAGATATTTTTAAAGACGGTTCTTTGTATGGAAAACATTTTGAGGCTGAGAATTATTTTAATCTTTTCACATTTGGATGACAATACAGATGGAAGTAAACTGCTAAGTTCAAAGTTATTTTCTTTCAGTACTTAATAAATAGTACTCTAGTATTTTCTTGTAACAGTGCTGCTGCTGAGAGGTGTAATGTCAACCTAATACTTACATCATTTTCTCTTTGTTGCTTGTCAGTCTTACCATCTGGTATCTTATGTGGTTTTTCTTTCTCATATTTTCGGGTCTCTGACCCTTTCCATTTGAGGTCATTTATCCTTTTTAAATCTGAAAAATGTGTGTGTCTATTGTTTCCTCAAACGTATATGTGTAAAATGTAATCAAAAAGACAACAAAAAGACGGGGGGCTGGAGCAATAGCACAGCGTGTAGGGCGTTTGCCTTGCATGCAGCCAACATGGCCAACACAGGTTCGATTCCCAGCATCCCATATGGTCCCCCGAGCACCGCCAGGAGCAATTCCTGAGTGCATGAGCCAGGAGTAACCCCTGAGCATTGCCAGGTGTGATCCAAAAAAAAGCAAAAAAAAAAAAAAAGATGGGGCTGGAGCAATAACACAGCGGGTAGGGCGTTTGCCTTGCACGAGGCCGACCCAGGTTCTATTCCCAGCATCCCATATGGTCCCCCGAGCACAGCCAGGAGTGATTCCTGAGTGCAAAGCCAGGAGTAACCCTTGAGCATCGCCGAGTGTGACCAAAAAAGCAAAAAAAAAAAAATGTTGCAGACATAAATTTAAGAAAGATATGGGCTAAAGTGATAGACGGCAGGTAGGGCGCTTACCTTACTCATCACCAACCCTGGGTTCCACCCCCAGCACCCTATATGGTCCCCTGAGCCCACCAGGAGTGATCCCTGAGTGCAGAACCAGGAGTAAGCCCTGAGAACTGTTGGATGTGGCCCAAAAACAAAACACAAAACCACAATAAATTGCCACACATTTCAGAGATAAGTTAGTTTTAGAATTTGTTGTAAGAGACTTCAAAACAGCAAATATGCTCTCTCATACCACATAAACGTACACATTTCCATGCACGGAAGGAAGCTAGAAGGACCAATTCTGATAATTGTTGAATCTGGATAACAGGTACATGGGAATTCTTTGAACTTTTTTGTTGTGTTTGTAACTGTCCATAGTGCATTATTTTAAAATCTATACAGTATCTAGTATTATTTATAAATCTATATTTATATTATTTTTAAATCTATAAAGTATCTAGCTAACATTTACAAAATTTTCCAAATCCTCATCTTAGAGAAAACTTTATAAATTCTACAGGAACAATTTTTGTTCAATCTTTCTTTTACATTTTGCAAATAATGCTTACTAACCATAGAATAATGATAAGATTCCCAAAGTGTTATTACTATGAAATCATTTTAGTAACCTGTGAGGTATTATTGCCATTGTGGAAAAAATTGTTTTCTTCTTAAATACAAAATTAGTCAAACATCTCACCTACATTTTCTTATTTTATTTTTAACACTCCAGTATGAGGCTTCTTTCTGAAAACAATCTTTTTGCTGCCAACTTTCCATCTTAGCTAGGAGTTTTTCTCTGACCACAAACGTAATAAATGTCCACTGTGCAAAATTTTTGTGACACATAAAAATACAGAAAATGGGGAAGAATCACATTTACAATGCCCAGATGTGGCAAGGAATATCACAGTGATACATTTTCGTTCACACTTTAATTTATGTATTTCTTTTACTTTGTCACGCCCGGATCCTTTCACTTTTCTTAAAACATATGGTTTTAATAACTGCTGAATAAATATGAGGGAATATTTATTGCATATGTGTAAAATACAAGGAATGAAAACAAAGCAATCCCCGGGTGTACCACCCAGTCAGTAAACTAGAACTTCAAAATCCTTGTGTTCCTTCCCGGATCCAGACCCTCACCTCCCCCTACCATGACATGAAAGTGTTTTTGTTTTCATTTCTTTATTATTTTTTTATTTGCTTTTTGGGTCACACCCAGCGGTGCACAGGGGTTACTCCTGGCTCTGCACTCAGGAATTACTCCTGGCTGTGCTCGGGGGACCATATGGGATGCTGGGAATCGAACTCGAGTAGGGCTGCATGCAAGGCAAACGCCCTACCCGCTGTGCTATCACTCCAGCCCCACTTCTTTATTTTTCCTTAAGACCTTTGTATCTTGTTCTTGTCATCTCCATCAGTGTTTGGAGGCTACCCCCAACTCCCTGCTCAGGGGTCACTCCCAGCAGTGCACAGAGGATCTAGGAGGGCCAAGGAATTGAATCTCTGGAGGTCACACATGCAAGGCAAGTGTTTGACCACTGAGTAGATTCCCAGACCCTCCTGTATAACTTTACCATTTATGAATTAAGCAGTTGCTCGTGGCTCAAAAACGGTACCTATTCCTAAGCAATAGATTGTTTCTTGTAGTTTTAACTTCTTTACAAAATCAGATTCCATTTCTTTTAATGCAGTTTGTCATCACCTGGTCTTTGCTCATATTGGTTTAGTTAGTTATATTACTTCTTTGCTTGGTATTTTTTTTTATTTTATTTGGGGACCACACCTGTCTCTGCGCTTCAGAGGCTTTCCTGGCAGTGAGCAGTGTCACTTTCTAGTCAGGCCAATATTACTTTGGTATTCACTACTCTACTGTGCTGTGTGGATGACATCCTTATCTATTTTTCTTCTAGATTCTATTTTCAATAGCCCATTTCTTTATTTCTGTGCATAATTTTCATATAATTGAGGGGGAAGTATGTATATCATTAATATTGTGGGGTTTTTTCCCACTTAAGATATTTAAGATAAACGGGGCTGGAGTGATAGCACAGTGGGTAGGGCATTTGCCTTGCATGTGGCCGACCCAAGTTCGATTCCCAGCATCTTATATGGTCCCCTGAGCACCACCAAGAGTAATTCCTGCATGCAGAGCCAGGAGTAACCCCTGTGCATTTCTGGGTGTGACCCAAAAAGAAAAAAATATATATTTAAGATAAATTTGTACGAGGACCAGATTTAGGACTTTAGTGATGGAATTAATATCTTTCCTATATGAGTTTCTGGGTTTAATTCCTGGCACTGAAAAATCTCAAATAAAATAAAAGAGATAACTTTGTATTTTATTTTTAAAACTTTATAAATATTATGCAAATACCTTCATAATATTTATTTATGTACTTGTAAATATAAAGGTAAAGGTAAAGGCCCTCCCGTTGATCGTCGATTTGCTCGAGCGGGCCCAGTAACGTCTCCACTGGAGACTTTGTTCTTACTGTGTCTGGCATATCGAATACTCTCGGTAGCTTGTCGGGCTCTCCGAGAGGGGCGGAGGAATCGAACTCGGGTCGGCCATGTTGGCTGCGTGCAAGGCAGATGCCCTACCCGCTGTGCTATCGCTCTGCACATACCTAAAGATCAAATTTAATTTTCTCCTGGTTTTTCATTTATTCACAACGGTCACATTAAAAAGAGAATTTCACTGGGAATATTAAGCACATATTATACACAATTAGAAATGGGAACAGTGGGGCTGGAACAATAGCACAGCAGGTAGGACATTTGCCTTGCACGTGGCCGACCCGAGTTCGATTCCCAGCATCCCATATGGTCCTCCGAGTACTGCCAGGAGTAATTCCTGAGTGCATGAGCCAGGAGTAATTCCTGTGCATTGCCAGATGTGACCCCAAAAAAATGGGAATAGTGGGGGCTCTAGAGAAATTACAACGGGTAGGTTGTTTGCCTTGTATGTGGCCAACCTGAGTTTAATCCCCAGCATCCCATATGGTCCCCTGAGCACCACCAGTTGTAATTCCCGAGTGCAGAGCCAGAAGTAAGCCCTGACCATCACCAGGTTGGTAAAAATTAAATAAATAAATAATGGAAATAGTAAAGAAAGAGCTGAGGAAATTATTTCGATACAAAAAAGATAAACAAAAGGTAGGAAATGGGAGAGAGGGTTTAAGGAGATTGACTACAGAATGTAAAGTACAGAGACTAGAGAAATAGTGCGTGGGTAGGGCACTTACCTTACACACAGCTGACCTAGGTACTATCCCTGGAACCCCATGTAGTCCCCTAAGCCCACCAGGAGTGATCCCTCAGCAAAGAGCCAGGAGTAAGCCCTGAACACCTCTAAAAAAAAACCCCACAAACTAAAGTTAGGGGCTGGAGCAATAGTACAGCAGATAGGGCTCTTGCCTTGCATGCAGCCAAATCAAGTTTTATATCCAACATCCCATATGGTCCCCCTGAGTTTGCCAAGAGTGATTCCTGGGTTCAGATCCAGGAGCAACCCCTGAGCACCATCAGCTGTGGCCCCAAAACAAAACTAACAAAAACTAAGCTAAAGTTCTGTCTGTCATTTGTCCAACTGAAATTCCAGAGATCCACGGGGAAAACATAGGAAAAATAATATCTAAAGAGGTAAAAGATGAAAATCCAAAACAAAATACATGAGTCCATAGATTTGAACACACAGTAAGAGTAGTCAAAACTTAAACATATTTAAGCTAATACTGTTTCAAAGACTTGAAATCTTAAAGTTGAAGTAGCAGTATGAAGGTACAACTCACTTTTCCTTGTAAATGACAAGTATATTCCAGTTCTGTCCTTGGTAGAAATGACCACCCAGTATGCTACCCTTCACAGCCCAAGGTTGTTCTCTAAATGCCATTTCTCAGTCAGAGGAATCGGGTCTGCTGGATACATAGTTGGTTTCAGTTCTAATGCAGAAAATAATTAAACCTAAATCTAATCAAGAATCTGGCATCACCGGCAATTTTGAGGAAATGCAGGTGGAGCAAGTGAGATAGAACCATAAGGAAACCATTGGCCATTCCTGAGGTTGGAAATTTTACAGAATAAATGGCCTGTTTTTGGCCAACAAACAATCGCCGTAAAAGGAGGTGGAGCAGAACCGTGATGGATGAGAAGAGACTTAAGACACAACACCCAATAAGAAAGAGAGAACAAAAGGAAATGCCCTGCCACAGAGGCAGGGTGGGATGGGGGGATGGGGGTTGGGAGGGATACTGGGATCCATGGTGGTGGGAAATGGGTACTGGTGGAGGGATGGGTATTTGATCATTGTATGGTTGAGACACAAGTGCAAAAATGTGTAAGTCTGCAACTATACCTCATGATGTCTCACTAATTAAAAAAAAATCATAAGAACCAGCAGGGCAGAGCGATAGCACAATGGGTAGGGCTTGAGGGTATTTCCTTGCATGAGGTTGACCCAAGTTCAATTCCCAGCACCCCATATAGTCCCCTGAACCCCACCAGGAGTGATCCTTAAGTTCAGGATCAGGAGTAACCCCTGAGCACTGACAGGTGTGGCAAAAAAAAAAAGTCATAACAATCAAATGCATTGTGGACTGAGTGCTTTGGGTACTGAGGCTGATAACTGTAAAAGGAGCTTGGAGAGGGGCACAGAGAGATAGTTAGGCAGGGAGGGAGCTTGCTTTGCACACAGTAGACCCTTGGAGCACTTGGAGATGTGGCCTATAACCAGAAGCAATTAAATAAATAAAAATAGCTTTTCGGGGGGCTGGAGTGACAGCACAGCGGGTAGGGCGTTTGCCTTGCACGCGGCCGACCCGGGTTCGATTCCCAGCATCCCATGTGGTCCCCCACGCACGGCCAGGAGTAATTCCTGAGTGCATGAACCAGGAGTAACCCCTGTGCATCGCTGGGTGTGACCCAAAAAAGCAAAAAAAAATAGCTTTTTGGGGTGCTGGCTGAGGGCAGTCAGAGAGATGCTCAAGGGGCTGATGCAAATGTTTTGTATACACGGGGCCCGGGTTTGATCCCCAGCACCACGTGGTTCCTCAGGCACCACCGAGACAGCCCCCCACCTCAAGACTAAGCTGGAATCAGCTTGCAAGCACTGCCAGGTGTGACCCCCAAAACAAACAAATAAAAAGGGGCTTCAGACATGTATGAAGAATCATATGCTTTGAGATGAGTCAAAAGAACTAAGAAAACAAGCCCCTATCTATCAGAGACACAATCTTATCTGTATCACCTGTTGTCCTGTTATTCATCGATTTGCTCCAGCGGGCTCCAGTAATGCCTTCATTTGTCCCAGCCCTGAGAGTTTAGCAGCTTCTCCTTTCTTGTCCTTCCCAACACTGCCATATTGGGGACTCTTTCAGGGGTCAGGGGAATGAGGTCCATTATTGTTACTGTTCTTGGCATATCGAATACATCACTGGTAGCTTGCCAGGCTCTGCCGTGCGGGAAATACTGCTTTGCTCTCTTCCGGGAGCTTAGTTTTATGGTCTCTGGATCTTGGCCGTTAATGAGATTACATAGCACCAGGGGCAGTTTGTGGGTGTGATTGCCAAGCTACTGGCACATGGGAGATCTGGGTGGAGGAGGCCCAGTCCTGATCTGAGCAGGCTTGGAGATCTCAGCCATGGGTCTCACATATCTGGGTTCCTCTGCCAGTTCCTCTATGCCTGAGGCTCGTCCGAGCATGTGGAGAGTGGCCTTGAGCATGGTTGTGGCTGGGTTCTGGAGGTTTTCAGCTGCCAGCTGCCAGGGTTCTGCTTGGGGCGGGTAGGGAAACTCAACTCCCCCCTCTCCCCGGGGCCCTGGTGAAGACAGTCTGGTGCCAGGGCAGGATAGAATCTTATCTATCTATATGAATATATATATGTGAAATTTGTTCTAAATAATGTTATGACAACAATGGTGTGTGTGCACGTGCGTGCGTGCGTGTGTGTGTGTGTGTGTATGTGTGTGTGTGTGTGTGTGTGTGTGTGTGTAAAGCCTTGGAAAAGGAAGGTCAAATAAAAGAAACAGTAGTGACCAAATCTTGTTAACTGTTGGAGTTGGGTGTTGGGGATGTGCAAATTCATTGAGCTCTTCTCTCTTCTTTGGGGACCATTTGAAATTTCCCATTTAATAAAAAAAAAAGGATTTTAAGGTAAAATCAGAAAAAAAAGTCTTATCTCCTACAAAAAAGAGGCAAGAGGACAAAGATTTCTTAACAGCAAGAATGGAAAACAAAAGATAACAGAATAATATTCTCCAAGGATTAAGAGAGAATAGCTGTCATAGTAGGATTATAGAGTTAGCACACTGTCTTATGAATGAGGTGAGTTGGGGACATATCTAGGCAGACAAGAACTGCGCTTACTGCCAACAAACCAGCACTAAAGCATGTTCTTTTGGGAAGATTAAAAAAAAATCATTCTAGAGGGAAGACTAGAAACTCAAGACGGAATGGTAAGCAAAGGAACGGGGGAAGTTGTAGGCAGACACAGTCTGCCTGAATGAAATAATTAGACAAATGTCTAATTCATGGGGTTTAAAGACAGAACTAAATCTTAGATAACAATTGCATCAGGGAGCAAGTTGGTATGTGTCTCTTCACTTGCTTTTCTTCCTTTTCTAGTTTGCTCTTGATTTGTAGCTTTCTTTATATGTTGAGGATGATTATTTTTTTTTCAGCTGCTGGCTCACTAAAGTTTGATGAATTCTATTAAAACCTGAGGTCTTGTATTCAAAGATGTGTTATTTGGTCTTCAAATTGCAACCAAGAAGGGGCTGGAGTGATAGCACAGCGGGTAGGGCATTTGCCTTGCACGTGGCCGACCCGGGTTTGATCCCCAGCATCCCATATGGTCCTCTGAGCGCCGCCAGGAGTAATTTCTGAGTGCAGAGCCAGGAGTAACCCCTGAGCATTGCCAGGTGTGATGCAAAAACAAAAAAAAATTGCAACCAAGAAGAAATTTCTATTTAGACTTTACTATATCAATACTCAAGTCCTTTTTCTTTCCTTTTTGCAATTAAAAAAAATTTACCATAGTTTAGGTAACATGATTATCATAGTGTTAACCTCTATGTTTTTAATGTAAAAAGTTACTGTACCGTCACTACCACCGAAGTGTCTAGACTCTCCACCACGATCCTGTTGTCACCTGTGGTCAGTCCCTTCTTTCCCTCACCTGCCTCCCGCTGCTCAGTAATCTCAAATTTGTAAACCAAATTTTGTCAACATTCATACTGTCTATTCCCTTGGCTTGTTTCTCTATACATGACAGATGAGAAGATCATCTGGTACTTGAGGAAATCTCCCTTTGACTTAGTTCACTTAACATGATGCCCTCCAGTTCTATCCACGCTGCAGCAAATTGCAAGATATCCTCTTTTATTACTTTATCCATCCCTCTCCTCATTAGGCTTTTGGGTTATTTCCACAACCTGGATATTGTACTCAGCACTGCCATGAACAATAGGTGTGCATACATCATTCTGAGTTAATGTTTCTAGCAAGTACATTGCTCTTACAGGACTGTCCTTTGGGGCCTCGTTTCCCTCGTCCCAACCCCGCGGCTCTGTTCCTCTCCAGTTAGACCTGCATTTCCCCTTTTATTACACCAGGACTTCTTTCTCCATTTCTCTACTCATTAGGCTTTTGTGTTATTTCCACATCCTGTTTATTGTACTTAGCACTGCCACGAACAATAGATGTGTATGCATCTTTCCTGTGTCATGTCTCACCTGCTCCCCATTCCAGTCTCTTATCAGAAGCTTTCCATATTTTCTTGTTGTTGCTTGTGTTTTTGGAGGGAGCCACAGGAGTGATGGTGCTCAAGGGACCTTGCGGAACTCGGGGCTCCCATTTGCAAAGTTAAAACTCTGCGGCGTCCTCACCCCCACGGGCTCCTCGCACAGAGAAGAGACGTGCCGCGGGCGCTCTCTGCTGGTCATCCTCAGAACTACACGCTCCCTTCCGGAGTCGCTGGTTAGCGGGAACTTGGTTTGGGCTTTCTCTGGGGGAATTCGGTTACTTTGCCCCCAACAACAAGAAAAATTTCCAGAGAGGAAATTTATCACGCCCTGGCCAACATCTCTGTCTCCATGACTCCTTCCACCACCCCCTTCCGTTCACCGCTCCCCTTCTGGCTCCAGAGTGGTGGGACCCCTGGCGGCCGCAGCATCCCCCTCCCACCTCCCCTGGACTATGCGCGGGGGTCGCGGGGCTGCTGGACCCGAGACTGGACGCGGACGGGGGGTCTCATCCCACCTGTGGGCGTTTAGAAAGCGGCCCCTCTAGCATGCATCCCTGAGGATCTGCAGCGTTTAGGGGACAGGGGGTGGGGGGAGGGATGGGGGGTGGAGGGAGGTTGTGGAGGTTTTGGGAAACTGCAGACTTTGTGCAAGTTGCGGCCTTGAGCGCATTCACAGTGTGAATCTGATCCGGCAGAGGAGCGGCGCCGGCTCTGGGCAAGCCCAGACAGACTTTCGGGGTGGGTTAGAGGGAGGAGGATCCCCTCCCCCCTCCACCCCCCAGCCACCCCTCCCCTCCCCGCGCATTTGGCTGGAGGTTTGGGAGGTGGAGGGAGTCGGGTGGGCGGGGAGAGAGGGGCCTTGAGCTGCAAGCTGGCTTCCGAGATGCGGCGTCATTCATTCGACGCTGTTTCAGGAAGGCCGGCCTGTGGGCTCCGTGCACACAGAGACACCGCGTTTGGCCTCCTGATGCACCGGCCCGGGGCGCTCCCGCTCCAGACCCAGGCCAGAGTTCGCTTCCCGCTGCATGCGCGGCTGAACCGAGCTTTCCAGAGTGCTGACTCTTTCCTGGAAGGCTGTGGGAGTCTTCCACGTGACTGCTCAGGCTTGCACAGGCCTGGAACAGAGTCCAAGCTCAGGAGGCCACCCCCCCCCCCCCACGCTCCGGGTGTTGAAGCCCAGCCCCAGGGTGGGTGTGAGAGGGGGCAGAACCAGGATAAGAGCACCGGATTCTGGGCCACTATGGAAAGCGGGAGGGCAAACAGGGCACAGGGTCCACGGGGGTGGGGACAGGCACTCGCTTCCCGGGAGCAAAGCAGTCCCATGGCCACTGGTGTTGGGGGTTACTCCTGGCTCTGTGCTCAGGAGTCAATCCTAGCAATTCTTGGGGCCCTGGGGTGCTGGGGAATGAACCTGGGTCAGGTGACACAGTTGCAGAGTTGCCCATTGGCACACATGCTCACTGGGTGCTGCACTCTCCAACTGTGGTGCTCACATACACACACACACACACACACACACACACACACACACACACACAGAGGGCTCACCAGGGGTCAAACTTATCTCTTGTCTGGTGCTTACAAATCTCTCATTGCTGTGTGTGTGTGTGTCTGTGTGTGTGTCTGTGTCTGTGTGTCTGTGTGTCTGTGTGTGTGTGTGTGTGTGTGTTGGGGCCAGGGATCACGCACTGCTTGCACACACCTGGAGCCAGTACACCGACCATCCTGACTGGCTGAGCTCAGCGCACCTGGGAGCAGCCCTGGGGGTGGGACTCATGGCCTCATGCTCTCTCTCATGCTTGCAAGGCACAGGTGTTTTTGACCCTGAGCGTGTCCCTGCCAACACCTCCACACACACTTATATTTTTTGGCTTGGGGGCAATAGTCAGCTGTGCCCAGGGATGACTCCTGGTGGTACTGGGGGACCATCTGTGGTGTGAGGGATGGAACCCAGGCCAGCCACGTGTAAAGCACAAGCCTTAACCCTGTTCTATCACTCTAGCCCCTATGCCTTTACTTTTAAAAACTTACGTATAACCCAGCAGTCCCCGTCCCAGGTCTAGACTCAGGAGAATCAAAAACTGTTCTGGAAAAACCGTATACCCTGGTAGAGCCCTTTCGATATGCCAAAAACAGTAATGATAACAGGTCTCATTCCCCTGACCCTGAAAGACCCTCCACTCCTCGTTGGGAAAGACAAGTAAGGAGAGGCTGCTAAAATCTCAGGCTGGGAGGAATAGAGACGTTACTTGCGCCCATTTGAGTAAACTGAGGAACAACGGGAAGACAGTGATACAGTGATACAGTGATGGTTTTCTGTATTTTGGGGTCACACCTGGTGTTGCTGCAGGCTTACTCCTGGCTCTGCGCTCAAAGGTCAGTCCTGGTGGGGCTCAGGGGACCATATGGGATGCTGGGGATCGGACCCAGGTCATACACTCCACCCGTGAACTTTCACTCCAGCCCGAGCACTTTATCTTTAGAGTCTCAAACAGGAGACTGCCCAAATGGCTGTCAACAGTGAAAGAAGTCACAAAACGGACAAACCTCCTAGGGTGGCAGTGCTCTGGACAAGGAGATACCACCTCGTGAAGGAACAGTCACAGGCAAGGCAAGCACTTGAATCTCTGCACCATCTTTCCTGAGCATTTGCAGGTCAGGAACCAGGCCCCGGGCCCCTCCAAGGGAAGGTGAGTCCGGCAGGCTGAGTGCCAGCTTCCAACGCCCCTGGCGGGAAAGGGGAACGCAGGAGAGCAGCATGGGGGGTAGAGGCAGTGGCTGCAAGGGGCTGGGGCAGGGTGGGGGTACGTACTGAGTGACCAAATGAGACTGGAGGAGGATATTTGGGGGCTGGGGCAACAGGCCTCTTCCATGTCTCGGTTTGGGCAGTAGTTCCAGGACTCTGCGTTAGAGATAGAGAACGCTCTGCCCCAAAGTGACCTTCATGGACTGACGCCCGGATGCTGCTGGCAGCTCTGGGCCGCCGCTCACTCATCCCACTCCGGTGCAGCTCGAGACGATGCGTAAAGAAGGAACAGGGTGTGTGTAAAGTCCCTGTCACAGCCAGGGTGTTGTTTTCTGGCATCTCCACAGAGCACTCTGTCCTGGTATCTGGAAGGTGAAGAATCAAAGGTGCTCTATGGCGGCTGAGATGGGCCTGGCTCTGGCGGGGAGGGTTAGAAGAAGGGCTCTGGGGAGCAGAGTCCTCCAGGATGCATTTCGACGGGTCCAGGGAAAGGTGTTGGGGAGGCCAAAGGAAAAAAGAACTGGGGGTGCAGCGGAGGTGGGTGGAAGTATCTGGTGGAGTTGGAGGTGGAGGAGGTAGGTGACTGACTGCCTTTCTGCCTTCTGGGGAGGCTAGAGAAGGAAGGCCGGACAGAGGCTGGAGAAGTGGAAGGCTGGAGGGAGGTTGGAAGGGGAGGCTGGAAGGATGGGAGGTGAGGGAGGCTGGAAGGGGAGACTGGAAGGGAAGCCTGGAAGTTTGGGAGGTGAGGAAGGCTGGAAGGGGAGGCTGGAAGGGGAGGCTGAAAGAATGGGAGGGTGAGGGAGGCTGGAGAAAGGCTGGAAGGGGAAGCTGGAGGAAGGTGGCTGGAGGGGACTGGAGGCAGGGCGCTGGCACCCACCAGGAAGGGCTCTGCAGGGACCAACAGTGTGTGTGTGTGTGGGGGGGTGTCTCCTGCCTCCTCTCCCTCCTCAAAAAGGTCAGCAGGAAGGTGGGCATGGCTGAGGGCCAAGATCGAAGAGATAGGCCTGCTCTGGGGGGTGGGGGTGTCTGGTCATGAGGGAGGCAGGGTTGTGGCTTATCAGTCCCATCAATGGTCACACCCCACCTCCCTCAGCACCCCCACCCCCCAACGGGCTGCAGCCCAGTGCCCCGCCCCCGGTTGGTTGGTCGGTAGAGAGTGAAAATGTGCTCTGGCTTTAGTTTCATTCACTTCTGCAGCAAATTGACCTCTTAAGCACTTCCCAGAGACAGGGTAGGGGGTGGGGGGTGGGGGGTGGAAGGGGGGGCGGGTGGGGGGTGGGGGGTGGATGCTGCGGGTGTGGGGTGTGTGGCAGGTTAATAATGAGCACGGCTCGCCCTCAGGCTGTTCTTGAGTTGCAGCGATTAACTTGTAATAGTTTGACTATGACTTGAGGGGGAGAGGTCTGATTATTAGCGATGCTGTTTTCCAGGTGAAGGAACTGAGACACAGAGAGGGTAGGGGACCAGCGGCTGGAACGAGAGGGCAGCGGGGAGGGCGTTTGCCTTGCACGCTGATATCCTAGCTTCCATCCCCAGCATCCCCTCTGGTGTCCTGAGCACTGCCAGAAATGATTCCTCAGGGCAGAGTCAGGAGGAACCCCCTGAGCACCACCTGCTGTGGCCCCAAAAAGAAACAAACAAAAAGGGGGTCTAGAAACTGACCAAGTAAGGAGGACTTGAGTTGTTACTTTGTGTGTGTGTGTGTGTGTGTGTGTGTGTGTGTGTGTGTGTGTGTTGGGAGAGGGGGTTTCATACCTGGCAGTACTCAGATATTGGTGGCTCAGTGTTCAGGTCTTGTCCTGGAGTTGCTGGGGGCCATTCAGTGCCGGGGATCCAACTCCGGGTCTCCTGCATGCAAAGTGCTCCCACCTGCCTGAAGGTTGCCCCAGGCCTAGTCTCAAGTGTTAAAACCAGGTGGGATTTAGCTCCATGGGGACTAGGCTACATCACCATGCCTCCAGAGCCCGCGCCAGGCTGTTTCATTCAGGGCGCCCGGGAGGGGGGTGGGTGAGGCACCTCCCTGCCCCAACAGAGCCAGCCCTAGAAGTCGAAAACCTCCAGAACTCAACTGCCACCATGCTTACGGCCACTCTCCACACGCTCCAACAAGCCTCGAAACAAGAAAAACCCAGGTATGTGGGGCTTGTGACGAAAAACTCTGGGTTTAACGGAACTGGGAATGGGTGACCCCTACCCCCCTCTTCCCTCTCTCTTTGTCCGGCAGCTTGGCAGTCACACTCACAAGCCACCTCTGGCTCCAGATAATCTCATTAATGGCCATTTATATTAATATAAACATAATTATATAAATAATATGACTATGTATATAATAAATATAAATCTCTCGGGAGAGAGCATAAGACGACTCACCATAGCCGTGCCGCTGGACCCCATGCCAGGCTGTTTCATTCAGGGCACCCCGGAGAGGAACAGGTGAGGCCCCTCCCTGCCCCAAAGGACCCAGCCCCAGCAGCTGAAAACCTCCAGAACGCAACCTCCACCAGGCTATATGGCCACTCTCCAATGCTCGGGCGGAGCCTCACCCACGAGCCAGTCTATTCCTGGACATGTCGTACTTTACACCACTGATATGCCAAGAGTAGCATACCACATTTGATTGGGATTAAAGTAGAAGGCAACCGGGGCTGAAGCGATAGCACAGCGGGTAGGGTGTTTGCCTTGCATGCGGCCGACCCAGGGTTCGATTCCCAGCATCCCATATGGTCCCCTGAGCACCGCCAGGAGTAATTCCTGAGTGTAAAGCCAGGAGTAACCCCTGAGCATCGCTGGGTGTGACCCAAAAAGCAAATAATAATAATAATAAATAAAGTAGAAGGCAACCAATCTTAGGGGGAAATATATTTATAGAGATATAGATATAAGCGCACAAGTCTCAACCTTTAACATGTTATTAATCTCTTACAGAAGGGCTTAATTAATGGCTCCTGAGTGGAATTTAACAATCTTCACACACTTTCCTCTAAGAAACCTTTTTTTTGTCTCATTTTTAGTGGGTTATTCATAACAAGCAATACAAAATAAATTATTTTGGTTCTGCTTTGGGGGCAGGGTGTGAGGTTTGGGATATAAATATGGTGGTGGGAAGGTGTAACGGTGGTGGGATTGGTGTTTGAATATTAAATGTAATCAAATATTGTGAACATCTATAACAATAAAATAAAAAATTTTTGAAAAGACTAGGCTAGGCTTCAGTGGGGAATAAGGTCTGAACCCTTACGTCAAATGTTTTACTTTTTCCCTATTTGGGGACCTTCCTATAAAGTTTTTTAGTTCAGGGGTCCCCAGAAGTGGGGTGAGCTATAAGTACCCATTGATTCTGATTCATAATGGTTCAAGGATAAATAAACTTGGGGTTGTTCCATGGTTGCTGAGCCAAGCAGCTGGTGCTGCCCTCCTGTGGTCAAGCCTTGAAGCACCCCATTCTTGGTTCCAGGTGGTCAAAGATTCTTTTTTTTTTTTTTTTAATGTAGGAATACTGCTATTTATTCAGCCACGGATTAGGCTGATTGAATTGGGCGTGAACTCCACCTTACTTTTTTTTCATTTTTTTGTAATTTTACTTATGAATCACCGTGAGAGCAGTTACAAAGCTTTTGGGTCTAAGTCTCGGTCATACAATGAAACACCCGTACCTTCACCAGTGCCCATTCTCCACCCCCAACAACCCCAGTATACCCCCCAGCCCACACCCTCCCCCTACCTGTGGGGCAGATGATTTCCACATTACTCTCTCTCTCTACTTTGATTACATTCAATATTTTGCAGGTGGTCAAAGATTCTAGGGTCCCATCTCTGACTGACCCTGGCTGGCCACGACACCTTTCCCAAAAGGCCCAGAGACCCACTAGCTTATGCAGTATTTTCCCTCTTGCAGTTTGTGACCCCCAAGTTCTATGATGTCTATATAAAAGGTGACAACTGGTACTGTTATTAAAGGGAGAACTGGAAGAGAAAGAAACCCCACAATGCATGATGGGTGCTAACTGCCGAGCTCCTTCTGTGGAACTTCTCTTTCGAATATCTCCGTTAGTCACGAGCATGTGCGGGGTCTGCCGAAAACCCGGCTGTGTTCTGATTGGGATGTGTAAGGGTGAAAGTGCAGTTTGGGGACCTGTTCTCCCCTGTTCCCTTTGAATGAAGAATTGTCTCACCCTGATGTATTGTTATAGTGATGGCCAGTTGGAACATGGGCAAGTAACTAAGCACAGAGAGCCAGGGAGGGAGAGGTGGGAGCTGGCAGCGATGAATAGGTCACAAATTCTAAAGCTGAGCAGAACCACAGGTGCCGAGCCCACCTGTTATGAGGCAGGAAGGGGAGCAAAAACCAGCGAACAATCAGTGAATTAAGAAATGTTGGAGCAGGGGCTGGAGCGATAGCACAGCGGGTAGGGCGTTTGCTTTGCATGTGGCTGGCCTAGGTTCAATTCCCAGCATCCCTAAACACTGCCAGGAGTAATTCTTGAGTGCACAAGCCAGGAGTAACCCCTGTGCATAGCCAAGTGTGACACAAAAAGAAGAAAGGAGAAGAAGAAGGAAGAAGAAGAAATGTTGGACCAATAGTACAGTGGATAGGGCATCTGCCTTGCACATGGCCGACCTGGGTTCAATCCCCAGCATCCCATATGGTACCCCAAGCACCACCAGGAGTAATTCTGAGTGCAGAGCCAGGAGTAACCTCTGAGCATCGCTGGATGTGACCCAAAAAGAAAAACAAAAAACAAAGAAATGCTTCTATGTGAGAGAGAAGAAAAATACCTATCACAGAGGCAGGCAGGAGGTGGGGTTGGTGGGGGGGTGATGGGAGGGAACCCTAGGGACACTGGTGCTGGAAAATGTACACTGGAGGAGGGATGGGTGCTGTAACACTGTATGACTGAAATCCAATCATGAACAGCTTTGTAAGGGTCTACCACAGTGATTCAATAAAAAAGTAAAAAACAAATTGCCTCTACGGAAACTAAAGCAGAACGCCTCTACCACAAGAGTTTCCACATCAAGGGCCCCTTCTAGGTTCCAGGGGGTGCCCCTGCTGCCTCAGTGTCCCTCAGTGTACTTTCATGGCGTAACCAATCGAGAAACCCCAACCATGCTTCTCTTTGTTTCACCACTGCCACGATTGCCAGAAAACTCCTCTGACAGTGCTCTGTACCACAGCTTCGGGTGATTGCCTAGTGTTGGTCCACCTTGATGTTATTTTTTTTCCTTTTTTTGGAGGGGGGTCACACCCGGCGATGCACAGGGGCAACTCGTGGCTCATGCACTCAGGAATTACTCCTGGCGGTGCTCAGGGGACCATCTGGGATGCTGGGAATCAAACCCGGGTCAGCCACGTGCAAGGCAAACGCCCTACCCGCTATACCGTTGCTCCAGCCCCCCACCTTGATGTTAAATAATTAAATCTCTTGCTTTCTCGCCTGAAGATGATTTCGGCATGATTGATTAAGGGAATTCCATTACAGTGTGACTGAAGCCAAGTGATGGGACGAGCTGCTGGTTCAAGCAGCTAGGATGGGCCTCAGGGGTCACGACCCCCACTTTCAGGTGTGGGGCCCTAAATTCTCACCTGGCACCACCCCTACATCACTGAGTACCACCCCAGCAGCGCTGACCTGACAGGCAAGAGGCCCGGGAAGCACCCAAACTGCATGAGCAACCTGGACATGGCCACCAAGACAAAGGGAGAGGAGAGAAAAGGAGAGAAGTGAGCAATTCATGGGGGAAGATCTGCTTTTTAAAAAAAAAAAAATCCTACATCATTCTCTGAGCCTTTTTTTTTTTCATGTAGCTGTTTCTTTTTTGCTTTTTTTTTTTGCTTTTTGGGTTACACCCAGCGATGCACAGGGATTACTCCTGGCTCATGCACTCAGAAATTACTCCTGGTGGTGCTCAGGGGACCATATGGGATGCTGGGAATCGAACCCAGGTTGGCCGCATGCAAGGAAAACGCCCTACCTGCTGTGCTATCTCTCCAACCCTGTTTCTCTTTTCTTTTTTTTATTTTGGTTTGGGGGCCACACCCAGCCATGCTCAGGGCTTACTCCTGGTTCTGTGTTCAGGAATCATTCCTGGCGGGAGTCCTGGAACCATATGGGATGCCAGGGATGGAACCTGGGTGGGCCGCATGCAAGGCAAGCTCCCTACCAGCTGTACTATCTCTCCAGCCCCTGTTTTATTTTTAACGGCGTTATTTTTTTCACTATATATATTTTTTGGCTTTGATTCTAGAAGTGATAAAGGAACATTCTGGTTCTAAGAGTCAAGCCTGTAAAGGGTGTGGAAGAAGAATGAGCCTGGAGTTCCCCTCACTCCTCAGCTGGTCCCTTGTTGTAGGTGAGACATTGTTTCACTGCTGTGCAGCGGAGCTGGAGGGCCTGGGTCTACACAGTCCATGCATCTAACCTGCCTGATTCCTTTGAAGGTCTGAGGACAGCATAAAGGGAACTGACACAGAACCAGAGGCTCCCCACGGGGTTCTCAGTCAGAACAGCTCAGCCCCCCTTAGAGATCGCACCTGAGGGAGAAACCTCCTTCTCTGGCATTGATGGGATAAGGACGTGGGGTATGAGGTATGAGGAGAGGCATGAAGTATGACATATGTGAGGTGAGAGATATGAGGAGTATGAGGAGGAGCTATAAATCTTGAGGGTCTAAGTGGAAAGACTCCAGAATGTTCTCTGATCCCTTCCTACCAATCTCAGCCTCCCTTTTTTCAACATCCCACCTCCCTTCCTCCGTCCAGTTGATTGTTCTCTCTCTCTCTCTCTCTCTCTCTCTCTCTCTCTCTCTCTCTCTCTCTCTCTCTCTCTCTCTCACCTGAGGGCACCCTCCCCTGCCCCCGGCAGCAGCCAGGGCCTGGCATGAAGGAGCCTCCAGTCCTGGAAGACGTTCGCTGAGGATGCTTAGCAACACTGCGAGTTAATTATTTAATTGGGTGAAACATCCATTAGGGAGGATTCTCACTTTCCAGACAGCCTGTGAGTAAACATGTCGAGAAGAGAAGAGTGAGGTGTTGGCGAAAGCCGCCATCCGCCCTTGCTCCTCCCTCACCCCCGTTGGCCCCAGCTGGGGAAGGGCGCCCGGAAGGACTCGGTGCAGATGTTCCTCTAGGCCAGGCCAGGCTAGGCTGCCGGGGAGGGGTCAGGCAAGCTGTGCCCGTGAGGAGGGAGGAGAGGCAGGCCCAGGGCTGTGGAAGAATGATCCCATCAGGAAGTTAAAACCCCCCTCGCGCCAGGCTTCTCCCTCAAGAGCAGATTTGGTTGGAGAACCCAGGTGTGGAGCGTTAGGGGCAGGAAAGTGGGCAAAGGAATGGCAACTCCTGGAAGATGCACAATGGCAGGAAGCTGGCCAGGCAGAAGGAGACCGGGGCTACCAGAGCCGGAGCCGGGACTGCCCGGTCAGAGCTGCAACCTGGAGAGACTTTGGTGGGGAGTCGTGCCTGGCTGCACGTGACTGCACAGGACAGAAGCGGAGGGAGGGGGAGAGGAAGAGAGAGAGGAAGAGAAAAAGGAGAGAGAGAGAGAGAGAGAGAGAGAGAGGAGAGAGCGATCAAGCAAGATGGAGAGGAGAGAAAGAAAAAGAGAAGGATAGCACAGTGGGTAGGGCGTTTGCCTTGGACTTGGCCAACCCGGGTTCGATCCCTGGCATCCCATCTAGTCCCCTGAGCACCGCCAGGAGTAATTCCTGAGAGCAGAGCCAGAAGTAACCCTGAGCATTACTGGGTGTGAGCCAAAAAGGAAGAGAGAGAGAGAGAGAGAGAGAGAGAGAGAGAGAGAGAGAAAGAGAGGATAGAGAGAGGAGAGAGCAAGGGAGTGACATGGAGAAGAGGTGAGCGAGCAAGAGAGAGAGACTATGACCTTTGCCCTCCTCTCTGGTGTCCAGGGGAGCCAGGGACTGTCACTAGCAGGCGTAGGGAAAGACAGAGGGTTGGGAGAGGGCAGGATACACAGAGTAGGACAAACAGGCCACGAGCAGCTTTCAAAATTCTTGGAAGGCCTGGAATGGTGGGTTCCAGCCTGAATACCCAGGCACGACTTCCGGAAGCGTCCCCAACTAACTCCAGGGTCACTGTGATCCCAGAGAGCAGCCCTTGAACTATGGCTTCAGAGCAACTGGAGCTGCAGAGACAGAGAAACCAGAATGACATCCCTGTGGCTGTGGGTCTCCACCTGTGGTGACTGAGAAGCTAGAGAGCAAGGGGGCAGGGGGCAGAGCGGGCCCAGAGCGGGCCGGGAAGCAACTGCAGGGGGCGCAAACTGTGCTTCTGCCATCCCAGACTCTGGGGTGAATCAATGAGAGAGGGAAATGGGGCTGGTCTCAAGCGCTCCTTCCAAAGATCTGAATTTCACGAGTGTAACAGGTGGATGGAATTGGATTTGCCGCCAGAACCTTCCCAGTGAGCTGCAGGGGCGCCGAGGAAACGCATGTTTTCATTTTCCGGCTTCTCCAGGCTGGACAGGGAAGGTGGAGGGAGTCCGTCCTCAGTGTCCGCCACAGTACCACACCACACCACTCACTCAAGGGAGTCCCAGTCAGATGGCGGTAGCAGGACCGACGGAGGAGGCTTCCAAATGCTGCAGGAGGGTCCGAGAAGGCAGCTCGCCCTGCAGGGACACTAGAGGAGGCCTCCTGGGTGGCCCACTGACCTGTGCTCATTGATAAGCTCTCTCTGCCCCCTGCTAAGCTCCTGCCACTGACCCCCCCCCCAACTCAGGGGCAAAAGGAACTTCGAGAGTGCACAGTGGTGAAGGGTAGAGCCCACATGGAGCCTGGGTGGGGCTGATGTGAGGACACTGGAATCCTTGGGGACAAAGGGCAGGGATGAGGCCTCCGGGTAGGGGGGGCTTGAGGGATAGTGTGGGGTGGAGGGAGGTCTGGGGGTACAGCACTCGGAGGAGAACGAGAGGAGGGAGACCCACTTGCTCCACTCTGCCATGGGGGTCACTGAGCAGGGAGGCAGGGGGTGCCCCATGGGGAAGGAGCAGGAGTTCAGGGGTCAGTGCAGGGGAGGGGATGGGGAGGACCAAGTCTCACGGAGCTGGTGAGGCTGAAGGGGGCCTGAAAGGCCCCACCGTGGCCATGTCTCTCCATTCTGA
Source organism: Sorex fumeus (assembly GCF_029834395.1). Classification (NCBI taxonomy): domain Eukaryota; kingdom Metazoa; phylum Chordata; class Mammalia; order Eulipotyphla; family Soricidae; genus Sorex; species Sorex fumeus. The sequence continues at coordinate 38,359,580 of NW_026606063.1, read as the reverse complement.
GGGGCTTGGGTGGGGTGGGGCTGAGCCCTGGAGGGGGCAACTGCTTACAAGCTGGGGGTTCCTGCTGCATGCCTTTCAACCGGAGGAGTGAGCCCTGGGAAGGGAGGACACCCCCCAGGGTTCAGGACCAGCATCCCACACATCAGGCCATCCCAGTCCTCCTCTGGAAGGTCTCCAGCATCCGGCTCAGGCAGCACAACTGTCAGGACCCAGCTCACGGAGTCCCCCCACTTGGCTGGAAGCTCAGTAGTCACCATCTCGACACTTTCGTTTTGCGAGCGGCCCCTGGGATTACGAAAATCCAAAGATTCCCACTGCCTAGAATGAAGACTATGTTCTGACAGTTTCCATGACCTCTGGGGGTGTGGAAAGGGCACTATTGAGGGGTGATGGACTGAGGCTTTGGGAGGCGTCCCTCTTGTCTTCCGGATCGACGTGCACCCCAGTCTCACCACAAGAATACATGCATGCTTGGGTGCGCGCACACGGTCACAGACACACACACACACACACACACACACACACACAGACTCGCAGACACCAGCATACGGCAAGTGTGACTTCCACCAAGGCCTGCCCCCAGCCCTTCTGTAGTCTGAGAAGGGGGATATGTGTCTTTTCTTAGTTTGGAGTGCACACTGGATACTCCAGGTGGAAGAGGTGGGAACTTGGTGGGAGCTGGGGAGGAAGGGGCTGTTCATTGGGCCGACCTGCCCATTTCCAGGGCAGTCTCTTCTACAGCTGGATGGGATTGAGCAAAGTGTGTGTGTGTGTGTGTGTGTGTGTGAGAGAGAGAGAGAGAGAGAGAGAGAGAGAGAGAGAGAGAGAGAGAGAGAGAGAAAGGAGGGAGGGGGTGCATAAAACAGAAACAAATAAAGAGTTCAAATGTGAAACGATTAAAAAAATAAATCGAAGGGAGTGAGATAAGGCCGCCGAGCCTCTGCTCCCTAGTTAACATTCATTGGATTGAATAATCAGGCTTCATTATCTCAAATTGTCTGCATATTTGCCCTCAAAATGCTAATTTACAGTTGGCTGGGAGCAGTCTAGGCCTATTTTGACTAAAATATTATTTCACTTTATTGAACATTGTTCTTAGCTGTCGGGCATCTTGGGTTTGCGAGGGGAAGGAGCAGAGGGAGAGAGGGAAACATTTTCTATCAAAGCTCCGGCCCCGCTCACGTCTGATTATGGGCTCCCTGTTTTGCGTAGAAATGGCATTTCTAAGCCTCCCAGTAAAATTAGAGTCTTTATCATTTTCTGTTAGGGGATAGGCAGTTTATCATTAATCGCAGAAAAGAAAATAGAAGAAATAATTTTTTGTTGTTGTTTTACTGAAGGGGAGGAAAATCTTTCAGCTCTTTCCTCGCCCGCATGCAGAGGCTGCCCCCTACCTCCGCTCCTCCACCTTCTCCGTCACCTCCAGAGGTCCAGCGTCCTCTGCCTCTTGCCCTTCTCTGTCCTTCGGCCCCAGTGACAAGTCCACGGTCCCACTTCAGCCCTGGAGTATGACAGGAACTCCCTGGAAGCCAAGCAAGGAAGGCTGCAAGCCTCGTTGGGGAATTGGGACGGGGAGGCCACTCGGTCCCGGTCCAGCCGCCTCGGTCCCCACCAGAGCTCAGGGTTCCAGGCGCCAAGATGGGGCTCTTGGTGTTCGGTGGGGAGATCGAAGCCTTTCTTCTTGCCCTCCTACCCCACCCAGACTCTCGCAAATGAGGATGGGGCTGATGGATCCAGTGTCGTATGGGCCAGTGCAAGGCCAGGCCAGCCACAGGGAAATGGACTTAAAATCATCTTCATTCCAGTCCACAGTTCGGAAAGGCCAGACAGATGATGTTCTTGCAGATGACAATTTTTCAGAGGTCACCTTGGTGATTCCTGTCTCAGACCAGGATCGGGAGGGGTTATCCAATTCCTTTCTAAAGACCCATCTGGTGGGGGCGGGTCAAATCTTCTGCCTTTTTTGTTCTCTCCTCCCCCTGAGCAATGGTTCTGGAATCTCGGAAGGTTCTGGATTGCAGGGGGTCCTTCTGCCCCACAGTCCCAGCCAAGGAGAGCTAGGACCCGGGAGACGGCATGCCCCACCGGCTCCAAAGCCCCTCCCTGGTCAGCCAGCTCGGCCCTCTCCTTCAAGGTCACTTGGCACTGCCCAGCCGGAAGTAGAGATCCCAGGTTCACCCTGCACAGGTGGGCAGGTTGCACAGCAAGGTGGGAAGGGGGTTGAGGTCCAGTTCCTGTTTCCTTCCCCGGCTCCCAACTCCTGGCCCCATTATGGGGGATTTCGGGGTGCCAACCCCACCCATCCTCTGTGGGTGCTCTGCACCCCCTCCCTCACCAGGCTAAGGACAGCATGACGAGGGACTGCCTTGGTGCAGGGTGGGAGGGGGGTGGCATATGGGCTAACCTGGGCCCTTTGGAGCTGGCCTTACTTCTCTCCGCACCTCCCAGAGGACTGCGCTCGCCATCACTCTTCTGAATCTGACTTGAATTCTCTTAGGGAGAATTCAGGACTCCCCGCCGATTCTGCACTGTCCCACTGTCCTCCCATTGGTCATCGATTTGCTCGAGCGGACCCAGTAATGTGTCCATTGTGAGACTTGTTGTTACTGTGTTTGGCATATCGAATACATCACGGGGAGCTTGCCAGGCTTTGCTGTGCGGGCGAGATACTCTCAGTAGCTCGCCGGGCTCTCTGAGAGGGGCGCTGGAATCGAACCCGGCTTGGCCAGGCTGGCCGAGTGCAAGACAAACGCCCTACTGTGCTATGGCTCCAGCCCGATTCTGATGCATGCTAGATGGAGACTCCGGCTTGACCCCCCCCACCACATCCCTGCCCTGATCTCTGCCATACAATACAGGGGGCGCTGCCGTCTGTGTTCAAGAGGGTTAAAAACCTTCGAGATTCCGACATGGTCTGCCCCCTGCCCACAGCAATTAATTGATGCCCTGCCTGTTTCTACAGTCCTAGTGGTTCCTGCCATCACTCAGCCTCCCGACTTCCTGAGACCTTCTGTCTGCCCCAGGCTTGGGCACAGCCTCTCTTGCAGGGCTGAAGTTCACCGTGGGGCACTACCCCCACTGTACCCCCCAACCTCACCACCCCACAAGCATTTATTTACTTATCCATGACTGTTTGGGGGGGGTCACACCCAGCGATGCTCAGGGGTTCCTCCTGGCTCTGCACTCAGGAATTTCTCTTGGTGGTGCTCAGGGGACCATATGGATGCTGGGGATTGAACCTGAGTCTGTCGTGTGCAAGGCAAACACCCTACCTGCTGTACTACTGCTCCGCCCCCCTCAACAAGCAATTAGAACACAGAGTCATGATAGCCTGCAGGCATTCCAGCCACCTGGATCCCACCCTCTGCTTCTTGGACCCCTGCGGAAAGAGACACTGGGCCAAGCATTGCCCAGGCCCAAAGAACCCGCCACTCCTACCCTACCCCCAACCCCTCCACCCACAATGTTCAGTGGTTGAATGCCGGGTCCTGGCCAAGACACGGAAGCAGCCGGTTCCCAGCTAGGTGGGCACTCCGGGTGGTTGTCAATCCCACCCATTCTCTGCACCCCTCCTTCACCACACCTAAGGACAGTGTGACCTGGGTGAGGTATCTCATGTCCACTGCCTGGAATAAGCCTGGACAAATCTGCTGGAAGCCCCTCTCCCACCTCCACCTCTCACCATCTTTTCCGTGGCAATCTGGTGCCTTTTCCAGGGCCGTTCCCCGTGTCCACACTCCCCTAGTTCAGCCGAACCACTACTAGGGGGTGTTGGAGGGTCTTGACCACTTCCCCTCCAGGCGCCCGCCTAAACCTTTGGCTCCCGCCCTAATCAATGGGCCGCAGGAGGCGGGAGGGGTCCAGGCCGGAGGATTAGGGGCGAAGATGGGCAATTACAGCCCGTGGGCCACGTCCGGCTGGCCGGAGCAGCGCCTGCAAAGCCCCATTTCGGATGCGGCGTCTCGCTCATCCTGTTTGCTAGGGAGCCCGGTTGGGGGCAGGAAGCCAACTTGCAAGTGTATCAGAGATTAGGGCCGCGGGCGAGGGACGCTGCGCAAACACGGGGGGCGGGGGAGGGGTGCAGCGGAGCCCGGAGAGGGACCCCCACCGCCTGGCTTTCCAGACTGAACAGGAAGAAAGGAAGGAAGGAAGGAAGGAAGGAAGGAAGGAGGGAGGGAGGGAGGGAGGGAGGGAGGGAAGGAAGGAAGGAAGGAAGGAAGGAAGGAAGGAAGGAAGGAAGGAAGGAAGGAAGGAAGGAAATGGAAGGAGGAAGGAAGGACAGAGAGCAGAGAGGGAGGGAGGCAGGAAGGACAGGGAGGGAGGGAAGAAGGACAGGGAGGGAGGGAGGGAGGGAGGGAAGGACGGCGGGCGCTTGTCTCACATGCGGTCCAGCTGGTTCAATTCTCAGCATCCGGTATGATCCCGGCTGACCACCATGAGTAATCCTGAGCACCGCCAGACGTGGTACCCCCGCAATGATAAAAAGCTAAAGCGGGGGGGGGGGGGGGGGAGGGCTGGAGGGCTAGCACAGCGGGTAGGGCCTTTGCCTTGCACGCCGTCAACCTGGGTTCGATTCCCAGCATCCTATATGGTCCCCTGAGCACCGCCAGGAGTAATTTCTGAGTGCATGAGCCAGGAGTAACCCCTGTGCATCGCCGGGTGTAATCCAAAAAACAAAAAACAAAAAAAAACAAAAACCAAAAAAAAACCTAAAGGGGGTTGCCGTCTAGGAAGCCCTCTGTCAATGTCACGGGCACTGTGCAGGATGGGTGTTTTTGCTGTGTTACTGATGCCCACAACCGTGCTGCTTTTCCATTGTGGAGGAGCGGAGGGAGCCCGAGGATGCGAGAATGGTGTCCAGAACCCCCGGTGCTCGTCCTCTCACCCTCCAATCCAGCTGACGCGGAGCTCTCCCGAGCCTGGGAAGAACTGTCTGGGAATGGGGCTGGGAAAGGAGCCTCGGCGGCGGGGCAGTGCGCACCTGGGGGGCGCGGGGTCGCAGAGGAGCAGCCGCGAGCCGCATGGCGTGGGCGCAGCGCCCCCTGGTGTCCGCGCCGGCTCTGAGTCCGCTGCGGAGAGGACGCAGGTTTGGCCGGGATTCCAGACTGGTTCACAGTCTTTTTTTCTTTTCTTTTTTTTTTTTCGCTTTTTGGATCACACCCAGCGATTCACAGGGGTTACTCCTGGCTCATGCACTCAGGAATTACTCCTGGCGATGCTCAGGGGACCATATGGGATGCTGGGAATCGAATCCGGGTTGGCCACGTGCAAGGCAAACGCCCTACCTGCTGTGCTATCGACCCAGCCCCTGGTCCACAGTCTTAAATCAGATCTTCCGGGGCTCCAGAAGTTACTGGGACCGTTCAGGACTTGGGCACAAACTCCTTTTCTGGGCCCCCTGGACGTCCCAGCGCTGGCTTCTTTCACACCCTCAGCTAGATAGCGCTCACTTCTGCCCTGACCCTTTAACTCAGCCCCGGTTGATGCTGCCAAATCTTGCCCACGGACCAAGGCAAGTCTAGCTCCCCTACCTCTTCCTCCAGGAAACCGTCAGGTCCCCTGCTCAAGTCTATTTTGGTTTTGACCTTGGAGGGTCTCCTGCAAGTGCTTCAGAAATGTTTTAAATAGAGGTACAAGGTCGCAGTGTAGATAGTGCTTAGGGCACCATGAGGTGCAGGGACGGATATATACTAGGGCATGCGGATAGAGCATGGACACATGCTAGGGCATGAATACATGGTAGGCATACAGTTCATTGCTTCTGTATTTCCCCAGGCCTGCCCCCACCCCCTCCCCCAGCAGTAAAGAAGGGCCAGAGAACAGCGATGGTCCACCGTAGTGTCTCTCCTTTCCGGCTCCACATTCTACTGACGTCAGGCGACAGCTCCGCACCACCTCTCTGAGCTGCTCAGGGGTCTGCAAGTCAAGCAGACCCCAGACTTAGAGCGTGCTGTCCCGCCCTGGGCTGGGCTGGGTTACTGATATAGGAGCGAAGAACCAGGACGCCTGGTGCCCACTTCACACGGTATGCGGGCGCCCCCTGCCGTCCGTCTTTAGAAACGACATCTTTCTGCCACAGCCGGGGCCCCCTGGGTGCCTTGCTTTCCCTGGTCTGCTCCCTTGAAGGGACAGCATCCAGGAGGGAGAGACACTTTAAAACTGGGGGTGCCAATAGGAGGGAGAGAGAGAGAGAGAGAGTAAAGGGAATGTGCCTGCCACAGAGGCTGGGGGTGTGGGTGGGGGGGTTGGCGGGAGGGATACTGGAAACATAGGTGGTGGAATGGGCACCGATGGAGGGATGGGTACTCGATCATTGTATCACTGAAACGTTATCATGAAAGTTTGCAAGTCTGTAACTGTATCTCAAGGTGATTAATTTTTTTAAAGCCTTATTATTATTATTATCATTTTTTATTTTGGGGGTCACACCCAGCGATGCTCAGGGGTTATTCCTGGCTCTGCACTCAGGAATTACTCCTGGCAGTGCTTGGGGGACCATATAGGATTCTGGGGATTGAATCCAGGTCGGCTGCATGCAAGGCAAACACCCTACCCGCTATGCTATCGTTCCGGCCCCCAAGGTGATTAATTTTTTAATTAATAAAATTAAAAAATGAAACTGGGGATGCACTTCTGAATGGGTCCAGCACCCCCAGAGGATATCAGCCCAGCTTCAAGGAATCCTTAAACAACTTTCTTATTTCACATCATGTGATATCAGACCAGACTAGAGCTACATTTTCTTTTCTTTTATAAAAAATTGTTTATTTTTAAATTTTATTTTTATAAAGTTGTTGATAATAATTCATTACATTTACCATTCAAACACCAATCCCACCACCATTGCACCATAAGATGGAAGTGTGTGAAGATTGTTGTTTTTCATCCTGGAGCCATTAAGCCCTTGTAGAAGAGATTACAAACGTGTATATTAAACCTAAAGAAATGTGTGCTACTCTTGGTGCATCAGTGGGGTAGAGTACTAGAGGTCGCTCCAGGAATTGTGAAATTTAGAACACGATTATAGAGCAGATTCACCCATGGGTAAGGCCTATGTTGCTCTCTTCCAGGAGGGAGCTTTATTTCTTTTATTTCTGAGTCTCTGGATCTCAGCAGTTGATGATGAGATTATATGGTGCGGGGTGGGGGGGGGGAGGCAGTTTGTGGGTGTGACTGTGTGACTGCAAAGCTACTGGAAAACTTGGGAGGTTGGGGAGGAGGTTCAGTCTTGCTCCGAGCAAGCCTGGAGATTTCAGTGCCACAGGTCCCGCATACTGGGTTTTACTGCAGGTTTCCTCATGGGTGAGGCTCATCCAAGCCTGTGGAGAGTGGCTGTGAGCATGGTGGCAGTTGGGTTCTGGAGGTTTTTGGTTTCTGGAGCTCTGCTGGGGCAAGGAGGGTAACTCAACCTGCCTTCCTCCAAGTTGCCCCAGTGAAGACAGCCTGGAGCAGGGTCAGGACATTCTATCTATTTGTTTTTTAAATAACTTTATCAAGTCATTAGGTTAGTTACGGCTGGAGCGATAGCACAGCGGGTAGGGCGTCTGCCTTGCACGCAGCCAACATGGCCGACCCGAGTTCGATTCCTCCGCCCCTCTCGGAGAGCCCGACAAGCTACCGAGAGTATTCGATATGCCAGACACAGTAACAACAAAGTCTCCAATGGAGACGTTACTGGGCCCGCTCGAGCAAATCGATGATCAACGGGAGGGCCTTTTACTTTAGGTTAGTTACAGACATTCAATATTCCAACACCAATCCTATTGTGCCTTCCCATCACCATTTTTTCCAATTTTCACAACCACCCCTTGAGCCTGCCCCCGTAGCAGGCCCTCATTGCTTGTTATACATAATATATACATAATTTATACACATTTTACATTGCTTGTTATAAATAATTTGCTAAAAGGTAAAGGTAAAAGGCCCTCCTGTTGATCGTCGATTTGCTCGAGCGGGCCCAGTAACGTCTCCATTGGAGACTTTGTTGTTACTGTGTCTGGCATATCGAATACTCGGTAGCTTGCCGGGCTCTCCGAGAGGGGCGGAGGAATCGAACTCGGGTCGGCCATGTTGGCCGCGTGTAAGGCGAACGCCCTGCCCGCTGTGCTATCGCTCCAGCCCTTGCTAAAAGGATGATCAAAAAATGTTTCCTTAGAAGAAAGTTAGTGAAGACTATTGTATCTCACCATGGAGCCCTTAAGCCCTTGTATAAGAGATTACCAAAATGCTGTTACGGGTTAAGCCTTCGGTGTTGATGTTTTTGTTCCTCGAGATTGGTTGCCTTCTACATTACACCCCATCCAATCTGGTGTGCTACTCCCGGCTTATCATGTTATAGTTTGAGATGTTGCATGGCCGAAATCTCAGTCACGGCAGAGCTACATTTTCTGAGAGGAAGAGGAATCCCCACAATCTACTGATTTAAATTCCCTAGGCCACATAGGAAGAGCTCTGTGGAGACTGAGGAAATGAGATTCTTCCTCGCAAGCTAAGAGAGAGAGAGAGAGAGAGAGAGATACAGGCCCAATCTGTGTCCTTTCAGCTGCCCTCATGGTGAGCACCCTTGTTCTGTGGCCTGTTCTGTGGCAGGACCACAAGGCGCTGGTGGGACCCTCCCAGCCCTAAGTCAAATGTGTCCCCCAGGGAGAGTCATGCATCAGCACAGGAAAGTTCCAGAAGCAACTGCCCACCTCCACAACACACACACACACACACACACACACACACACACACACACACACTCCCCAGGCAGAGGCTGTGAGTTCCTCAAGGAGGAAGGAGCTCAGGGTCCAGGCAGAAGGCCTAGGCGGGGCCTGAGTCATATCCTTTCTGCCATGTCCTTGCTCTGCTACCCTTTCTGAGCCCCTAGTTCCTAAAAAAGTATTGATATGGGCTGGAGAGATAGTACAGTGGGCAGGGCACTTGCCTTGCATGTGATCAACCTGGATTTGATCCTTGGCATTCTATTTGGTCTCCAGAGCACCTCCAGGAGTAATTTCCAAGTACAGAGCCAGGAGTAACCTCTGAGAACTGCCAGGGGTGGCCCCCCGAGCCCTCCAAAAAAACAGAAAATTGGATTTTTATACAGATCATGAGGATTCTGTGCTGTGACTTTGTAGAAGATCCATGAAACCCTTAGATCCCCAAAGCATCTCCAGTTAGTCCCCAGTACTGGCTGAGAGTGGCCATTAGCTCTGAGCAGCCAGTGCTGTCTTTACTTCTCTCTGGAATGTTCTATAGCAACAAAAATAAACAAACCAGGCATACAATGCTTGCAAACATGGTGCTGAGCCAGAGGCAAGCAGAAGAATGACAAGTGCAGAATTATGCCAGATGTATAAAGTTTAAGCATATGTGGAAACACTTCGTGCTATGTGCTGCTTATGAATAATACCATAGGTTTAATTGTATAAGACAGGAAATAGAAACAGTAAGATAAATTAGACCAGCAGTTAGCTCTGATGAATTGGAATGGAGAAAACCAAAGGGGCAGCAAACATCTGCAAGTGCTTTTATTTAGCACAACAATGCTGCCGTGTGCCACCAGTGGCTCACACTTAAATGTGGTACAAACTATCACGCCAACATTGATGTATAATACAAAAAGCTAGTAGCACTAGCACTATCCTAGCACTGTCTTCCCGTTGCTCATCGATTTGCTCGAGCAGACAACAAATTGTGAGACTTGTTGTTACTGTTTTTGGCATATCAAATACATCACGGGTAGCTTGCCAGGCTTTGCCGTGCGGGCGAGATACTCTAGGTAGCTTGCCAGAATCTCCGAGAGGGGCAGAGGGATCAAACCCAGGTAGGCCGCATTCAAGGTAAACGCCCTATCCGCTGTGCTATCGCTCCAGTCCAAAAAGCTAGGAAGGTGGCAAAAGCAACAGTTGATAAAGTCAGATGGTGAATTCTTTAATTCCCTTACAGTTTGAAATATTTTATTAGAATAAAAAGAAAGGAGAGGAAAACAGTGGCCCACTTACTAGATCAGCCCACTCATGTACCGTATTGCCTTTGGCCTCATCCACTCACATTTTCCTTTTCAAACTTGAGTCCAAATGCAAGTATTCCCAATTCAACCTCGAGTCTAGACACTTTCCTGAAAGGAAGCTTCACAGAAGTGCTTCTCCAACATCTCATGCTCAAGGTCTCTCTAACTCCCTCTTCCAACTAAGTCTTGTAACTGGAACCGGGAGACATTCTGAGAGAAGCTATAACTGACATCTCATTGAACATTTCCATGCCAATGGTAAAGAGAGCTTTCAAACTTTTTAACAACCCAGTAAGACTTTCTAAAAAAAAAATCAACTTAAGAGAAGACTTTTTCCATCATCTCTGTGAAAAAACTACTGGAAGCAATGAAACTTAAATTCATCCAGCTTCAGAATGATACCTTTAAAATAGTTTTGAACAGATCGCATATCCTTCTCTCCCGAAAGGGAGCATAACATGACGCTCGCCATAACCATGCCGGCAGACCCCTCACCAGGCTGTTTCATTCAGGGCACCCTGGAGGGGGCAGCTGAGAACCCTCCCCGCCGCAGGGGACCCAGCCTCAGCAGCCGAAAACCTCCGGAACTTAACTGCTGCTATGCACGAGGCCGCTCTCAGCATGCTCAGGCTCAGGCTGAGCCTCGCCCACGAGTGAATCTATATCTGGACCACAAATGTGGACACGCAACACTTCATAGGACACACCCTACCCATACTCCAAGAGTATCACACCACATTTGATGGAGTTTAAAGTAGGAGGCAACCAATCTTGGAAATATTTTTTTTTTACAGATATATTTTTTTATCACTATCTATGGCACTGTCCTCCCGTTGTTCATCAATTTGCTTGAGCAGGCACCGGTAATGTCTCCACTGTGAGACTTGTTACTGTTTTTGGCATATCAAATACTTCACAGGGAGTTTGCCAGGCTCTGCTGTGTGGGCAGGATATTCTCGGTAGCTTGCCGGGCTCTCCGAGAGGGACGAAGGAATCGAACCCAGGTGGGCCATGTGCAAGGCAAATGTCCTACCCACTGTGCTATCGCTCCAGCCCTAGATAATGAAAATGAAGGTTGTCAGGTATATCCCTTTACCTACTTCCAGCACTCAGTTCTTGTCCACAGGGATCATTTCTATTATTGTCATACTGGTCCCTTCTCTATCCTAATTGCCTTGTGACCCTCACACACTTGCGGCAAGCTTCCAACCATTGACCAGTGTGGGCCCTTGTTTTTCCTGGTCTTGGATATTAGTCTCATACTATTTTTTTAATAGCCCACATAATTCAGGTTCTTTAAAAATGACTTCATTGTGTATAATTCCAAGGTAAAAGTGTACGCACACAATGTAAGATTCTTGTTTCACATTCATTAGCATTTTCTGATTACTAGGAATTAACTTTTAGAGAGATAAAATATACTTTACCCCTGTTTGAAGATTAACTACACACAGCAGCACACTGAAAAGTATGAGAATTTTGGCACAAAAATAACAAACAATACAAAATATATTATTTCCCTGCTTTGGGGCAAGGATTAGGGTTCAGGAAGGAAACACTTGAAATATGGTGGTGGAAAGGTGTAATGGTGGTGGGATTGGTGTTTGAGTATTAAATGTAATGAAACATTGTGAACTACTTAATAAAAATTTAAAAATTGTTTTTAAAAAAAGAAATATTTGGGAAATAACTAATTAAACTCACAGTTTTATTTACAAAAAAAATTTTTTTTTAACAAAATAGTTTTGGAAAAGCTCCATAACAGTCACAGTGTCTCTTGGTACACAGCTGTCCACAAGGTCATGAACAAGCTCACATTTGATTGTTTGTGGGAGGTGGCCGGCTTCTCGCTGGTCATCGGACATCAGCTCCTGGATTTTGATTGACTGCCAGTTCATCGTCACAGTGAGGGGAGAGTTTCGAAGAGCAGTCAGACTTCCCTCGGCACATGGGCACACGACACTTTGTGGGAAGATTGTATTTTCCGTCTTGAAGGGAAAAACTCTGAACATCTCCACAGGCAGCACACAGAAAAGCCATCTTGGTGCACAGTGGCTTTATGTTACTGACATCGACCACTGTCCCCCTCAGGGCAATGTATTTCCCATAGGAATTTGCTTGGACATTTTTGAATGAATGAATGAATGACTCTGCGCCAGGCTATGGGGCAGGTGAGAGCCCTCCGCGCCCCAAGGGACCCTACCCGGCAGCCGACCTCCACTACCCAACTACCGCCATGCTCTAGCTGCTTTCCGGACACATTATAAGACACTTCCTACCCATTTATGCCTCTCGGAGAACCTGACAAGCTACCGAGAGTATCCCGTCCACGTGGGCAGAGCTTGGCAAGCTCCCCATGGCATATTCGATATGCCAAAATACAGTAACGACAATAGGTCTCATTCCCCTTACCCTGAAAGTGCCTCCGACCGTTGGGAAAAGACAAGTAAGAAGAGGCTGCTAAAATCTCAGGGCTGGGAGCAACAGAGACATTACTGGTGCCTGCTCGAGTAATTCGACAATGAAATGACAGTGACACAGTGATACAGTGAAAAAGCCAAAGAGATAGTACAGTGGGTAGAGTATTTGCTTTGCAGTGACTGACTGGGTTCAAACTCAGTATGGTTCCCCAGATTCTGCTAGGAGTGATACCTGAGCACAGCCAGGTGTGACAAGCACAAAACAAAAACCATAAACATTCACACTATAGTAATAATGTTACTTAAACTACAATACAAATTTAAAATAATTTAAAAATCTCTGCCCTTGGGGGTATGGTGCCGTCAGCAGGTCAATCTGTACCTGTGAGGCGAGCACATCAGCAGCCTGATGGCGCCTTCAGACTTCCAGATACCCCCAAATTGCTGCTGTTCCTTTGGCCAGATCCCAAAAACTTAGGGCAAAGTTTACCAAGAAAGTAAACGGCCAAAAGTTAGGTATGTGAGAGACACACCCACAAACCACCTCCGGCTCAGCTATATAATTGGAGGCATGGCCTCTCTGGTTCCTGATTGAACCACTTAATGGCCATGATCCCAGAGACTCAGAAACAAATCTCAAAACCCAGCAGCTTCTGGCAGAAATGCATCCAGTCCCTGGAGTGGGTTACTGGTGCTGGGCAACCCAGGTGGGAATAGGTTTCGTGCCTTGGCCTATTCCCCCTGGCGGCCCAGTGACCACCATCCTCCAGAGGCCACTGGACAGTCAGGTTTGGGCCCGCAGTGACGAGATACACAGGGCCTCATGGGATGGGGGTGTAGCCAGCCCTTTCCTCCCCATCCCAACGAGACCCCAAGTCATTGCCCATGAATGGCCTCTCTGTCTCCTGATCAAGCTGCTTAATGGTCATAATCCCAGAGACTCAGAAACAAATCTCAAAACCCAGCGGCTTTTGGCAGAAATGCGTCCGGACCCTGCAGTAGGTTACTGTTGCCGGGCCACGCCAGGGGGGAAAAGGGTGTTGTCCCTCCGCCTGCTCCCCCTTGGTGGCTCGGTGGCCGCCATCCCCAGAGGCCACTGGACAGTCAGGCTTGGGCCCACAGTGACGAGACACGCAGGGCCTCACGGGATGGGGGTGGAGCCAGTCCTTTCCTCCCCATCCCAACGAGACCCTGAGTCACCGCCCATGAACAGCCTTTCTGGCTTCTGATCAAGCTGCTTAACAGCATGATCTCAGAGATTCAGGAGCAAATCTCAGAACCCAGCAGGTTTTGGCAGAAATCCCTTCAGATTTAAGTGTTAAAATTTCGGAATTTCAAAATCGTGTAGCCACTACTGCAGCCGCGTGACATCATATGTTATTCATAACCAGCAATAGAAAATAAATTGTCTACTGTTGCCTTTTCAGCAGATGAGTGTTGGGGTAAAATCTCAAATAATAATGGTGGGTCTGGTGTCAAGATATTGAATATGATCAAAGTAGAGAGAGAGTAATGTAGAAATCATTTGCCCCACAGGTAGGGGGAGGGTGTGGGATGGGGGTATACTGGGGTTTTTGGTGGTGGAGAATGGGCACTGGGGAAGGTACGGGTATTTCATTTTATGACTGAGACTTAGACCTGAAAGTTTTGTAACTGCTCTCACAGTGATTCAATAAATAAAATTATAAAAAATGAAAAAAAAAAGTAAGGTGGAGTTTATGCCCAATTCAATCAGCTAATCAGTGGCTGAATAAATAGCAGTACTCCTACATTAAATAAATAAATAAATAAATAAATAAAAATCTCTGCCCTTGAAGAGTTTACATTATTTTAATAATAAAAGAATAAAATTAGTGCTTGCTTTGGCAGCACATATACTAAAATTGGAACGATACAGAGAAGATTAGCATGGCCCCTGCGCAAGGATGACACGCAAATTCGTGAAGTGTTCCATATTTAAAAGAAAAAAAAAGTACAAAAAAAAGAAACAATAATATTAAGTAAGTAAATTATGCCTGCTAAGTAGTAAAAGGTGCTACAGATGAAAATCAGGACATACTTAGTAATAAGGAAGGCTAATGCCAAAGTAATTGGGTCAGAGAAGGCTTCCTTAAAAAAGATGACATTTTTTGAAGTTTAAGCATTTCAGGCAGAAAGAACGGCAAAAACAAAGACATTGAGCAGAAGTGTAACTGGCCAAGAAAGAACCAGAAGGGGGCTGGAGGGATAACACAGCAGGCAGGGCGTTTGTCTTGCACATGGCCAACCCAGGTTCGATTCCCAGCATCCCATATGGTCCTCCAGGCACCGCCAAGGTAATTCCTGAGTGCATGAGCCAGGAGTAATCCCTGTGCACTGCTGGGTGTGACCCCAAAAGCAAAAGAGAGAGAGAGAGAGAGAGAGAGAGAGAGAGAGAGAGAGAGAGAACCAGAAGGCCAGTGCTGGACAGAGTAAATAAGCTTAGAGAAACACGGAGTAGAACGCTTTACCTGGTCCTTACAGCTGGGGTCTTGCATGTAAGAGTGACCTGAGCTGTTCCTGCTTTCTAGAATCCCTCTGGCTGCTGGGTGGAAGAGAGCAGATGAGCAGGGGAGTGGAGAGGTTGAAACTGCGGTAACTGGAGCAAGACAGCAGAGGCCTTACCCTCAGTGGGATTCTAGGCGAGGCCTGCCTGGCTACATTTTGAAGACGGAGCCTTAAGAGAATCAAGAAGATGGATTTAACGTGAGGGAAAGAAAAAGAGTGAATTCAAGGATGATTCCAAGTTTTTTTGTATGATAGCCAGGACAAAATAAAATACCATTTTTCTGGGAAAGGAAGGATGGGGAGGAGTGGGGGGGGGACTGAGGAGGTGGTTAGAGATCCCCACTTACCATATTAATTTGCACAAGCCCAGTGCACTCCTCAATCTGTCGGATTCCAAAGACCTTTCTATGTTCCTCCATGCTGATTTCCCAAAGGAAAAAGCCAAGCAATAGGGGTCCTGTCCTTGTATTCAATAGGGCAGCATCACCCAGGAAAATTGGAATGGCAAGTACTAGACTGCAGCCCGGTTTACTGAAAACTGTCTTCATCTTCAAAGATTCATTCGTTTAGCTAACAAGCATTATCATCTGGCGTTAGTATTAGCCCATGAGATTCTGACATCAAAGAGTTCCCATTCTACGTGAGTCAGACCATGCAATGTGTTTTCGTTCTCTGCTCTTGTATAACAACCCTCCACCCCCACCCCCACCCCCTAAACTCTGTGCTTTAAAGAGCATCTTTTTTATTTGCTCACATATCTGGAGGACAGGAATTCAGCCAAGGCTCAGGTGGAATGTTTTTGTTTCATATGATATCATGAAGGGTGAAGATTGATGCCTTACAGGTGTGTAAGTTGTGTGTAAGCTAGGCAGTTTGAGAGTTCCCCACTTAGAGAGCACATTGGTTCAACAGTACACAGTTGTTTTGATGCACTTCTGTTGTTATCTTGAAACTTTACCTTTTTCGAACAATGAACCCTGTGTTTTCATTTGACACTGAGCTCTGCAAAATTATGCAGCTGGTTTCAGTTGCAATCAGATGGTTAGTGAGGTTGGATCACCCAAGATAGTTTCATTCACAGATCTAGTTTCTTGGACTAGGAGGGTGAGGGGGAATACAGGGAGCTAGTATAGTGGGTAAGGAGTTTGCCTTGCACATGGCTGAGTGTTTGAACCCCAGCATCCCACAGTCCCCCCAATCCCACCAGGAATGACCCCTGAGCACCACCTAGTATGGTCCCAAAACAACAACAACAAAATATATTGGTCTCAGCAGGCTTGGCTAGGAGGCTGAAACAGCTCTCATTCTCTCACCATGATGAACTTAGGTTTCTTCACACAGCACCTGGGTCCCAACAGCAGCTTCCTGTGATGGGGCCAGGTTGGAAGAGAACTGGTACGGGAAGGACCCTGAATGTCTTGGGATCCTCATTATCCTATCCAGGTGCAGAGGCTGTGCCTTGCCACCAGCTGGGGGTCTTGAAGTGGGGCAGGGGCCCCTGGCTGGCTGTTTGTTCAGCACAGAACTGAGGTTCCTGTAAGGAAGTGCACTTGTTTGTGGCTGCATTGATTTGTTTGCTGTTCACACTTGCATGGAGAACTGTCCCCTTGGAGTCCTGGCTTCAAACACAGGGGTGGGCATGGGAAGGATGAGCGCACACTGAACTCAGAGGATGCGGGGTTCAGAAAACAACTGAGAAAATCAACATCTATAAACATCTGATGAGGAGGAGAGTGGAGGGCTGGGCACCTCTAGAAGCTCAGTCCTGGGTCCTGCTTTACAGAGGAGAGCTGTGTTAGGGCTCTGCAGTTTGACCCTTGCTGTGCCAGAAAGGATTTGGAATATTATTTCCTCATATACAACCCCCCCAGAAAAGAACAAAATATTAATGTATGGATTAATGTCAGTATGAATGCCTCTTCTGTGATTCTGAACTATTATTGTTATTGTTATTATTATTATTATCATTTTGATTTAGGGACACATCTGGCATTGCTCTGGGATTACTCCTGGCTCTGCACTCAGGAATCATTCCTAGTAGGGCTCAGGGGACTAAATGGGACGCCAGGGAGGAAACCCAAGTCAAGTCATTTGCAAGCAAGGCAAATGCCCTATCCAATGCACTACCGTTTTGCCCATTTTGTGATTCTGATTTAGTTGATTTGGATGTGGCCAGGAATCTGGGACTCAGAAGTCCTGGGTGCTTTTACTATGTGACTAAGGAGAGAATCATTATTAGAGAAGCTCCCAGGCTCTCAGACATTTTCAGACCTTTTATCCCCCTACTGTTTTTGGGTCACACCAGCGATGCTCAGAGCTTAGTCCTGGCTTCACATTCAGGGATCTCTCCGGGCAGGGTTCAGGGGACCTTATTACTTCCTATTACTTCCAAACAGAAAGTAAAAAAGAAAACCAAATGGCAAGACAAGCAATGCAACTAAGGAAAATGTACCATCACAGACCCAATATCCCCAGCCTTCGTAGGTGGGGGAAAAGGCTTGCTGACCATCCCAGAAACCCATCTCTGGAAGAACTTCCTAAAGGGAACAAGGGAGACAATGAAAGGTATGGACTGGCAGGTAGGGGGTGTGAAAAGTCTGTCCTCTTCATGTTGCCCAATGGCACCCAACATCACGCTACCTGAAAAATACACATAGACATCCCCATTACCAATACCATAATTATTACCATACCACCACCATCATCCCTTCCACCATCACCCTCATCTTCATTATTACCCCTATAATCACTAAAACCATCATCACCGTCACCACCCACAACACCAAGACCAGCACCATCACTACCACAATCACAACCATTATCACCACAATCATCACCACCTACCACATCAACACCAACACCACCACCATCATCATCACCATCTCTATCTTATTCCCTTTTGAGCAAAAGTCTTTTTCTAGGTTTCACCTTTATGTTTACAAATCTCTTGGGAATTTCATAAACATCATGACTCTGCTCTTTGTATCTATTTTCATTTCAATAATGTCCTTAAGTTTCTGGACTCTCAGGCAAAGTATGAATGTTGATCATGATAAGCAGGGACATTTTAAATTTAAAATGTTTTGTTTGTTATATTTTGCAGTGCTGGTGATTACACTCAGGGCCTCACACTTATAATTAGGTAAGTACTCTGCCACTAAACTATATCTAAGGCCCAAACTCTGGAGGTTGATTTGTCTTGGGGGTCACTCAGCACAATGCTTGGAAGTTGCTCCCAGCAGTGCTCGGAGCCAATGCAGAACTGGTGAGTGGATAGGGGACTCCTTGATGTGAAGTTCATGCTTCAGTGCTTTGAGTTGTCTCCCAGCAGTGTCGATAATTTTGAAAATAATTAATATCTTTGCTCACTTCTCTGCTATTAGGAGTTCGGTCAGTTGTAAGTAGTTAGATCTAGCTGGTCCTGAAAAGGATGTTCTATCTTTAGCTTTTTTGGGGGATGGAGAGTTGGGTCACACCCAGAGGTACTCTCAGTGCTTACTCATAGCTCTGTGCTCAGGGACAACTCCTGGCAGTGCTTGGAAGACCATATGTGATACTAGAAATTGAACCTGTCTTGGCTGTGTGCTGAATGCAAGACAAGCCCCTTATACACTGTACTATCTTTCTGGCCCCAAGTATCCCTCTTTGTTGTTCATTTCTTCAGAAACTGGGGGAACAAGGAAGAAAAAGAATTCAATGCAGCAAATATGAGTGTGTCTACTGTGCTAGGCTCTGGGTCATGGCTGGTGAAACAAATGATCAACGTTGACTTGGATATTGGATTGTCACAGAGGGAAGGTGCAGAAGGAGCCACAAACTCAAAGTCTAGTACCCCGTTTGCCTATTGGTCAAGTTACTTCTCTTTAAACTGTGTTTCAACGTCCTTCCTTTTCAATACAGCCTCAAGCTTTCACTAGTTTGCTGCTGACCTCCCAACCAGCTCTACAGTACTTCAAGTAGGTAGGAAATACGTTAATCTCACTGCAAAGGGTTGCTTGCTCTGGTCCTCATCTTCATTCTGCTTATTCCTTCTTCCCTGTCTTTGTCTGTCCTTAAAGTGGAGTGTCCCCAAAGGATCCATCAGCCCTTCCCATTTTTCTCATAGCACCCCCATTCCACCAACTTTCAAGTCCCCATAGATTTTCCTCTTTGAAGTTACCTGCAAAGCAAATCCTCCTCCAAGGGCCCTTCCAATTGTGAGACCACACCCAGAAAAGCTCAGGAATAACTCTTGATTCTGTGCTTAGGGATCACCCCAGCGGTGCTCGGGAACCATATACATGCTAGAGATCAAACCAGTGGTGCCCAGCAAGGCAAGGCAAGCACCTTACCACCTGTACTACCTCTCCAGCCCAGATCCCCTGAAGTTCTAACTAGTTTCTATCCCCATCCTTTGACAGACTCTAACTCAAACTTCCTTTACTTTGACAGCTCCATCAGTTGTAGGTGAATCCTTCTCCTTCCCCCTCCTCCACTGTAAGATTGTGAATTCCTCGTGGGAAGAAACTGTATTCATCCCTCTTTTGTGCTCCTCATAAACTTAGCACATAAAAAGGGCCTCAAACAAATAGATGTTTGTTTGCTCCCACTTAATTAAAGAGCAAAGCAGTTCAGAGAAGGTCCTGAAAGCAGCATACATAAGCCAAAATTAGGA
This sequence comes from Sorex fumeus, assembly GCF_029834395.1. Lineage (NCBI taxonomy): Eukaryota > Metazoa > Chordata > Mammalia > Eulipotyphla > Soricidae > Sorex > Sorex fumeus. The sequence continues at coordinate 38,339,986 of NW_026606063.1, read as the reverse complement.
AACACAGGATAACTGCGAAGTGCAAAGTGGGTTAACATACATGGCGCCTCCTCTGTCACTGTGTGTCCTGGGGGTGGGGGAGAAGGAACAAACATCCTTGTTTGCTTTGAGCCTGTCAGGTGCAAGGGGGTGCAGAAAGGGTGAGGAGAAGAGGCACACGTGTGGGCTAGTGCTGAGCTAGCCAGGCAGGAGAAGAGGTGTAGGTCCTCCCACATTGGAAGCCCCTGGACTTCTCTTGCTATAGGTTGGGTTTGACATGAGGGCTGATAAAAGCACCATACATAGTAGCACCCAAACACCATTGTGTGAGCCCCGCACGACACACAAAAATTTTAAAGTTTGTTGTTTAATTGTTTACAATTTTGTGCCTTTTCCAATATAACTAATTTCATCCTACTGTGGTCAGAGTAGATCATTTATATAAAATCTACCATTTTGGGGTGCTAGAGATATCACACAACAGGTAGGTCACTTGCCTTACCAAAAAATAACACATTTCACTAAATGCCACATGGCAAGGTCATCTAAACCTAGGTGTGCCATTAACCTCTCTTGCTCTATTTACTTATATGTTAATTGGGGTGCTAATGCCTAACCTTGGGAACTTACCATCTAAAGGAGAATAAGTGGAAAAAAAACACAAAACAGATAATTATGTATTAAAATATAGTAAATTATGCACTGGAGATCTAGAGATAGAGTGGATGTCACACTCACACATATTTTATATATATATATGTGTGTGTGTGTGTATACATATATATGCAGTGGAATATGATGCAGCTTCAAAGAACCATGAAATCATGCAATTAGCAGCAATTTGGATGAAATTGGAGGATATCATGTTAAGTCAGAAGAAGAACAAATACTGGATGATCTCACTTATCTGTGGTCTAGAAGATAAAACAGGATGAGGGAATGCAATGTATCAAAAGGTGTATAGCTAGGTTATCCTGGTACCTAGAACTGGGAAGGTAAGAAATCTAGGAAGGAAAGAAAGAATAGGTAGACGGGAGAATACAGGGGCAAGGGCCAGGGTCCTCTAGCACTTGGGTGGTGTATATGTAGATACACACACGTAATATGTACATATCTAAACCACAGTGACAACTAGACTGAAAGCATGAAATCCAAACTACAACAACTAAACTTAAAAATGTCCCTGTCAAGGAGGCAGTCTGGCAGGGGTTGGTGGAGACAGGGTTTGTACCCGGAAGCAATGGTGGAGGAAAGTTGACATTGGAAGTTGAAGAAATCTCAATCTGCCAACAAGGCTCAGTTTGCCCTGGAGACAGTATCCTTTCTTTCTAGACCCATTTCAACTGCCCTCCTGCCATTCTTGAAAAAAGAGCAAACCAATTGATTGGTCATATATGTGAAGTGTGGGTGGCCTCCTCCATGTCAATTCATCTGTCTGTCTGTCTGTCTGTCTGTGGAGTCTTGAAACAGTCAAGCCAGAATAGGATCAGAACTAGAAATAATCTTCAAGTACAGACCTGGTCTAACCAGTCAACAAGTTGAGCAAACTGTATCCTTGCTGAAAAACCAAACAAAAACCAGCAATGTGTTAGCTACAATTTCCAAAACCTAAATGTTCCTTAACTAGAAAAATTGAGTTCTACCCACCTCAAGACCCTCTCCCCATGACTCTGGTGGCAGGCGGTGGTGGTGTCAATGAGGTGTTTAATATGTGGGTCATCGAGGGTAGCTTGTAAGATGGACATGCCACAGCATCTGTCTCTTTCATTCTTTGCAGTTAATTCTGCTGGATAAAACGTGAAAAAATAATAGTTAACTGATGGGACAACAGTGACATCAGTCAGGCAAAACCATCGATTGAATATGATGTGGTCTATTTCGTGTGGAACCGTCCACCGGGACACTCCCCTGTCCAATGTTTAGATTTGGCCTTCTGGAACTGTGAGTTACCATGGATGGTCTTGGTCGACATGATGAACTCAGACAGTCTCTCACCCTGTTCGTTCCATTCTAGGCCATGGGTCCCGATGTGGAGTTCTTCGGCTGATCTTCTCAGTCCTATCTTGGCATTAAAATCACCCACAATGATCTTGTAGAAGGTGTGGTCTTCTTTATAGAACTTCTCCAGCTCCATGTAGAACTTTTCATTTCTCCTTCATCATAATTGGATGTTGGTGCATAGACAATGAAGATAGAAACTGCCGACAGTGAGCCACATTTATTCAAATGTAAACGTCTGATTCGGGTTGTTAGGCATTTGAATGAATCAAGCTCATGGCCAAGTTCGTGTTGACAAGGACACCAACACCTTCAACACCTCTTTTATCCCATGTTCCGAGGAACAATTCTTCTCCAGTATCAAAAACGGTGTGATGAGATTGGTGCCTTCTTGTCTTGGTCAGACCAATGATGTCATACTTGATTTTTCGCGCTTGTACCATCAGGTCCTTGATGGATGCATCTGATGCTAGCGTACGTGCATTGAAAGTACAGATGATCATTTTTGTCTTCCTGCATTGTGGCAGCCTAGTTCGGCCTTGAGATTTTATCAGCCTCTCCTTCCTCATCCTTCTCAATGCTGCCATATTGATGACGCCTTCAGGGTCAGGGAAATGAAACCCATTGTAATTACTGGTTTTGGCATATCGATTACACAACGGATAACTTGCGAGGTTCTGCCATGCGGGAGGAATACTCTCGGTAACTTGCCTCCAATAGAGATAGAGGCTTTTGGGGTGGCCTCTAATCGCCCTTGTAGGTGTTCCTATGGTTCAAACCATATTTGAACCCTATCAAATATGGTACAGCAATTCTGGAAGATGGATATTAAGTGTCTTATAATGTATCCAGAAAGCGTCCTGTTGTCCCAAAATTCCAAATGGGATCGGACCACCATCTCCTTCGTGCAAAATTCTATTTCACAGAGCGGGGATAAAGGGCTGCAAAGTTTAAGAAAAGAACTCCGAGAACAACCACCAACTGGGAGCTCTTTGGCACTATTGCAGCAACATGGGAAATTACCATTGTCGACAACATTGATGAGGAATATGATTGACTGATTCAGCACCTCCATGATTGTGTGAGGAATGCCAAGGGAGAGATAGCCACAAAAAAAGCCTGTCTCCGAAAACTCTTGAGCTTATTTGCCAACATGGTTTGGCGCAAGCCTCAGGCAACCGCAAGTGAATGTCCAAGCTCGCAAAGCAGTGCAGAGATGCGATCAAGGAAGACCTCAAAGAGAGAAGAGCAGAAGTGCTGGTAGATGCGGCAGAAGCCGGGAAAAGTATTCATAACGCCCGCCTGTCCTTCGCCAACTACAAGACCAAGATGACTGCCCTTCGACATCCTGATGGATCTATCACATCTTCCAGAAGGGCAATGGAGAAGATTATCCATGACTTCTACTCAGATCTCTTCGATAGCCATGTCCACCCGCTGACATCCCAAATTCCGCAGGATGGATATGTCGTTCCCAATGTTCTCCCTTCCGAAATCCGACACGCCATTTCATCGGTAAAGAAACGAACAGCACCTGGCCCAGACAAGGTCAGACCTGAACACCTGAAGAACCTGCCTTCAGTACTCATAAGGTCCGTCAGACCTGGACCTTATGCAAACAGGATAAGAACGCTATTCGGGTCTCCCAAAGAGGAATTGAAAGAGCTATGCTTGAAGTATCACATTTCACTCAAATGAGAGAAAAAATCCGTAGTTCCGACCTCCATCGACGATCAAGAATCAGGGACGCTGTCTCGTTTGCCATCAATACACTGGCTCAGCTCTTCACACGCTACCTGTCTGAATGTAAGGTTCCGTCCCAATGGAAAACCAGCATGACTGTACTACTGTACAGGAAGAGAGACATCCACGACATTGGCAACTATTGCCCGATCTGCCTATTGTCTGTCATCTACAAGTTGTTCACTCGAGTCATCCTGAATAGGATTGGCAGAACACTAGATGAAGGACAACCATTCAAGCAAGCCGGGTTCCACAAAGGATTCAGCATCATTGACCATATCCACACGGTAACCAAGCTCATTGAGGTTTCTCAGGAGTTCAAGATGCCACTCTGTCTAACGTTCATTGATTTAAAGAAGGACTTTGATTCTGTTGAGACGGAAGCGGTCATTGAAGCCCTAGCCAATCAGGGCATTCAAACTCAATACATCAGTATCCTCCGTGAGCTGTATTACGGATTCACTACCAGGATCTCAACATTCTACAAAGAAGTAATCATTGATGTCAAGAGAAGGGTTCGGCAGGGTGATACCATTTCACCGAAAACTCTTCAGTGCCACCCTCAAGAACATCCTGCGACGACTGGAATGGGAAGGAATAGGAGTGAAGATAGATGGTTGGCAACTACACCACCTCCGCTTTGCTGATGACATTGTTCTAATAACAGCAAACATTAGCCAAGCAGCACAAATGCTGGCCGACTTCGACTGTGAGTGTGGAAAGGTCGAACTACAGCTGAATCTTACAAAGACAATGTTTATGAGAAACAGCCTCGTTCCTGACGCTCCATTCACTCTCAATGGAACAACCATCTCCAAATACAACAGTTATGTGTACCTAGGTCGAGGAGTCAACATGACAAATGACTTGGCACCTGAATTGCACAGGAGAAAGAGAGCAGCTTGGAATGCTTTCAAGAGCGTTGAAGAAATACCTAAGAGGATGAAGAACCTCCGGCTCCAGGCACATCTCTTTGATTCCACTGTTCTTCCTGCATTAACATATGCCTCAGAGACCTGGACCTTATGCAAACAGGATAAGAACGCTATTCGGGTCTCCCAAAGAGGAATTGAAAGAGCTATGCTTGAAGTATCACATTTCACTCAAATGAGAGAAAGAATCCATAGTTCCGACCTCCATCGACGATCAAGAATCAGGGACGCTGTCTCGTTTGCCAAGTCATCAAAAATCAGATAGGCTGGTCACATAATGAGATTTAGAGATGGCCGCTGGACTAGAGCCATTACCGACTGTGTTCCATGTGATGTCAAAAGACCACGTGGCCGCCCACCTACCAGATGGTCAGACTTCTTCATCAAGATCCTGAACGATCGGTTTGAGGCTCTTCGTTTTCCTAGAACGAACAGACGCCATTGGGCTACACTAGCACGTGACAGGGACAAATGGAGACATTACTGGCGCCCGCTTGAGCAAATTGACGATTAACGGGAAGTCAAGTGATCAAGTGATCAACTGATGGGATTATTACAAGAACGAAGTGAGACTGTATTTTTAATCAACTGGTAGCTAAGGTACATTGCCAATCCAATTGGCTTTATTGTGGTCACTCTCCATGGTGGAGGGACTGGTCTGGGAATATTGCATGCCTGGAACTCAATTATGAATAACTTTGTAAATTATGGTGCCTTAATTTTAAAAATCTTTAAAAAAAAACAGCACAATGGGGGCAAGAGCAATAGTACAGCAGGTAGGGTGCTTGTCTTGCATGCAGCTGACCCAGGTTTGATTCCTGGCATCCAACATGGTCCCCCAAGCACCATTAGGAGTAATTCCTGTGTATAGAGCCAGGAGTAATCCATGAGCATCACTGGATGTCATCTCAAAACAAAAGCAAACAAATGGCACAAATGGATCCACCAATGTTTATGAATCTTCTACCTTAAAATTTTTGTCTGGGGCTGGAGTGATAGCAGAGCGGGTAGAGTATTTGCCTTGCACACAGCCGACCTGGGTTCGATTCCCAGCATCCCATATAGGTCCTCCAAGCACAGCCAGGAGTGATTCCTGAATGCAGAGCCAGGAGTAACCCCTGATCATCGCTGGGTGTGACCCAACGGGCAAAAAAAAAATTGTCTTTGTCTTCTCTCTCTGACTTCAGGGTGCCAGGGTGTATGTTGTTGATTAGCCCAAGAATCTTAGTAGGTGCCTAAAGGACAGATTGATCACTTCATCTCAGCTTTATAAATCTGACCCATCTTATCTCTCACCGAACTTTTAAAAAAAATTTTTATTAGTGAGACATCATGAGGTACAGTTGTAGACTTACAAATTTTTGTGCTTGGGTTTCAGTTATACAATGATCAAATACCCATCCCTCCACCAGTGCCCATTTCCCACCACCACGGATCCCGGTATCCCTCCCACCCCCCACCCCCCATCCCACCCTGCCTCCGTGGCAGGGCATTCCTTTTTGTTCTCTCTCTCTCTCATACTGGATGTTGTGGTTTTCAAGAGAGGCAATGGGTGACAATCATGTTTGGTCTATAGTCTACCTTTAAGCATGCTTCTCCCATCCTGGGAGGATCCTCCCAACACCCTTTATTTGGACTCACCGAATTTTTTAAAGAAGGTTAGCCAGTTCACCTATTATTATAAATATAGCCTGTCTCCACCCAACCTTTGCTACCACTTGACTACAAATAAGAATGAACTACAACTTCATTTTTATAATAATATCATCAGTTAACTATTATTTTCTCACCTAAGAAATTATTCCCATTGTCAAGAAACTGAAACTTTGAAGAAGCCACTTATCTGAGTCACAGAAATGTTCACCAACAAAAGCTGAGATTTGAAGGTTATTAATTTTGAAATGCACATTTTCTGTCACTGTGCTCTATTGTCCCCAACAGTATAAACTGTTACCCTTAGGATCCCCCAATCCTTCCCCACACAAGTTGTACTATGGATCTTGGTATTGCAGTCTTGGGAACCCCTTCCTTTCAGGATCCCTTCCTCCAAGAGAAGCTGAGAAATGAAGGGGTGTGGGAGGATTTGGGAGTGAAGGAGAAGCATTTCCAGAACTTTCATCTAAAGCCCCACAATTCCCAGTGGGTCTCAGTCTCTCTTGTATTCAAATCCCACCCAAACCCCTCCCTGGGGTTTTCCATGGTGGTCCTTCATTCCGGACCCAGCATTTGGCCTAAACAAAGCAAAAGCCTAGTCCTGGGACCAGTGAGATCACCCATCACTCACTTCACCTGTGGTTTCAGATCTAGGATGCCTGGAGAGATGCACAGAAGGTCAGGCCGGTGTCCGCTGGCATGGGAAGGAGGGTGGGACAGATGCCCATCCCAGCAAGGGTCTTCACCCACCCACATACACACCTGGCAGAGGATACTTGTTTGTGGGTCCTGAACAGACATGGAAGCTTCCTGAACCTGAGAAGTTTTAGCGTTAGAAGTTGCTTTGGGGAGGCAAAGGCATTGGGGTCCCTTTGATTTCTGCAATCACGGCTTCATGCTCATTCTGTATGAGATCAGGTCTAAGTATTTTTCAAGCATCTCGGAGAGCCTGGCAAGCTACCGAGAGTATTCGATATGCCAAACACAGTAACAACAAAGTCTCCAATGGAGACGTTACTGGGCCCGCTCGAGCAAATCGACGATCAACGGGAGGGCCTTTACCTTTACCTTTACCTTAAGAAATGCACAATCCTAGCAACTTATAAGGAAGATTCTATTTTCATCTATTCTGCAGGTGAGGAAGTACAGTAAGTTGTCACTTGTCCAAGTGACAGTAGGTACTGACGCTCTCCCCTCAGGGCTATCAAAGTGTGACCAGCACCTACACACTGTGCAGTTTTGTAGGCCACCAACTCCTTTACACTGGCTTTTCTATAAATAAATGAGTATTTCTTATAAATGAGTATCTCTTATATAAAGAAATGAAAACTTATTTTTCTTTAAAGAAATGAATAGTTCTTTATGTGGAACCATTCCTTTTACTCCCTGACATCTTTTTGAATAGAGGAAGGATTTTTCCAGTGTGGCCGAGTTAATGTGGATGCAGTTGAAACTTGCTAAAGAGTCATTGGTAACCAAAGGCGACAGGAGGTGGAATAATTTTGTACATCAGCACCGTAAACTTTGAAACTATTTCAACCACATTACCTAAATTATTATGTTTAAAGCCTTTAAAAATAACATCACAAAACCTAATAAAATAACAAAACAAAAAAAAAATAGTCTTGAAAATGAAAGAAAGGAAAGGGAGAGAAAAGGACAGAAAAGAAAAAGAGTTGGTAACACAATAGGGTAACCAGGTAGGAAAGTGTGGGGGTGGGGAGGCAGAGTGGGAATTTACTTGGAACTTTGACTCCTCTGCGTCTTCTGCTTCAAAGAGAGCGCTCGGGACCACCTGCGACCCTTAGGGGTCCTTTCCCTGAGCGCACCAGGTGGCCAGTTTAAAGGCGGGAGGAATGAGTGGGGGGGGGGGGGGAACGCATCCGGGCCCCACGCCCCCCTTCAATGCCCTCAAACTGGGTGAGGTCTGGGGCAGACACCGGCCTCAGAGTCCTCGGACCCCCCTCGCCCCTCCCGCCCCGCCCGATTTAAACCCCGCTGGGGACCCGGGCGGCTCGCTCCGTCGTGCCAGATCCTCACTGGCTCCCGCGCCTTCCCGCACCGCCCTGAGTGCGTCCGTGAAGGGCTTTGCCATGCCCGTTGCGGGGCCGCGCGGTGTCCGGGCCCAGCCCCCGGGGTCCCCCGCAGCCCCGGCCCCGAGCGCCCGGCCCCGACGCCTCGTGTCCTCCTTCTCCGTCGAGGCGCTGCTGGCCCGGCCCGGCCCCCCCGCGCGCGCCGCTGGTCCCTGGACCGCTGCCCTCTGCGCTCCCACCCCGGCGCTGCCCGCCTACCTGGGTCTGGGTCTCTACCCGCCGGGCCCCGGGTGCCCCTTACTGGGGCTGCGCCTGGCTCACGTCTGCGGTCTCGGTGTCACAGGTAGGGGGATGGGCTGCGCTCGCGACCAGGGGTACGGAAAAGAGAAGTAAGTCCCCGGGACTTGAAAACCAAACGCGGTCGGGTTTTGCAAAAGGTCTGCCGGGCCTCAGGTTCCACGCTCGCGGCTAAGGTGGAAGAAGCGCGTGTGTGCTGGCAGTCGGTGATGCGGGTGGCCCCGGGGAAGAAGACTGCAGAGGTCAGCGGCGCTGGGTTGGTTTGCCCGGGAATCCAGCCCTGCTACTGGCGTCCTCTGCCCCGTGTCCCTTGCCTGCTCGGATAAACGTTTGGCGGCGCAGACTCTTGTCAGAGCCGCTCACCTTGGGGACTCAGTGGGAAAGCGACGCTGCGCTGGAGCCGGTCAGCGAGGAGCCGCTAGCAGGAGGTGGTCAGCGCCCCAGGCCCGGTGACCGCTTCCACCGCCCGTGTCTCCCCAAACTTAGGCCCCACACCTAGCGTTTCTGAGCTTGCTGGCTTCTAGGCTCTCAGAACTGGATCTTAAGGCCTCTTGACCTCAGGCACTTAAAATCCCTGTGGGAATTTAGCTTTCTTCTCCTGGCGAAGAAGCTTGTGCTGATTTTTGTGTTGGGCTATCTGGTCCGTGCCTCCCCTTGCATGAGAACAGGAGTTAATGCAAGTTTTACCATCCTGTACCTGGATCCTACGCACACAACTGCCTACTCCCTGGGCTCCCTATAACCTTTTAGCTGAGTCTTCTTCACACCTACCTGTGTTGGAGAGGAACCCTGGGCTTCCTACCCGGTGCTCAATCATCCCATTGCACCCAAGAGCCACTAGGCACCCCGACCCTCATTTTTTCCTACTCCCCCTAGGTCTGGGCACTTGCACTTCTTTATGTGTTCTCTCTCTCTCTCTCTCTCTCTCTCTCTCTCTCTCTCTCTCTCTCTCTCCCACCCGACCTTTGTTTTGGGTGCCATATCTGGCAGTGCTCAAAGGCTATTCCTGGCTCTGTGCTCAGGGACTACTCCCGGTGATGTTCCGGGCACCGTATGAGGTGCAAGAGATTTAACTGGTCAATGCAAGGCAAGTGCCTTAACTCCTGCAATCTCTCCAGTCCCTAGCTATCTTATTTTAAAGATAGATTTTTGCTTTCTTTAGCCACACCTGGTGGTGCTCTGAGCTTATTCCTGACTCTGTGCCCAGGGATCACTTCTGGGAGTGCTCAGGGGACCCTATGAGGTGCCAGGCATTGAACCAGGTCAATGTGCAGGGCAAGCACCTTTCTTACCCCTTGTAAGTAATGGAGGCTTTGAATGGAAATTACATCGACACCATTCAAATGTCAAGAGGTTTACTAAAGACATATGGAAAAAAGTTTCTTTGAGAACTCCTGCCCCCAGTGACCTGGTTATGCAACCCAGGAAGCAGCTAATGATTAAATTGCTCCAGTAGTACTTTATGTATATTTAATGCCGAAACACACATATGTATATATGGGTGTGTTTTTCCCTATCCCACTTATAAGACATACGGCTCTACTGTTAATTTATCTTGTATATATATATTTTTCATATCAGTTCCGGCCTTCTCACACCACAGAGTGGTCCACTCTAAGGATGACCACCATCATTTACTCAGACCCCATTGCTTCTTGTCTTTTGCTCTTATGCTCACCATAAGCCTTGTGAGCTCAGTGATTGGGTTATTGAACAGCCTGCTCTGCGTCTTACCCTTTACAGGTAGATGCCCACAGTCCTGAAGCCTCCCCAGGCTGATGAGACCTCTGGAGTCATAACCCCACATTTGCCTTTCCTCGGTCTGTGGAGACTATGTCGGCGTGCTTCCACCTCCCTTTCAAGTTATGTCTCAGGAACTGTCCCTGACGGGTGGCACTCTGTCTCCACTGGCTCCTGGCTTGGTGGGCAGAACAGTCTCTTCTTATGGGTTAGAAGAGGACACTCCCTTCTCCAGGTAGAGAAGCACCATCAGAATTGGCCCAAAGAATGTGGGCAGTATTTCACGTTCCACTTAACTCCCTCTGCTGGATGCCCTTGTTCACAGTACAAGCTATATAGTGGCCCTGTTTAATATCACCTCAGTGAGGTGGTGACCCTGTATAAAGCTGAAAGTTATTCCCCCCACCCCCCACTCCCATATGCATACAATGACCTTGGTCCTTCCCTGATTTATTCTTCACACAAATGAGAGGCACTTTTGGACATGTACCCAGTCTTTAACGTATTATCCCTTAAAAAATAGAGATTTTTCTGTTTGTCCTGGAACCATGCCTAATGCATAATAGGCATTAAACAGGTCTTTGCTGAATGTTGACAAAGTGTGAATCCAAGGAGTCCCTTCTCTGCGCCTCCTATGGGATTTCTTAAGTTGTCAAGGAAAGATGCGGAGGGCAAGGAGAGTGGCAAGCCTCTGAGAGACAGGGTTAGACCTCTCAGCTGGAGAACAACAGAGGCAGGCAGGCGGCATGTAACATTAGCCCTTCTTTCTCACTTGCTTGATTTCTCTGCACTCTCTTCCTACTCTGCCTCTTGCTCTGTTGCCTGGCCATGTGTTGGTTCTCTCCTCCAAGGATGCTCACTAACCTTCCCTCCTGCTGGTTGCTCTCTAGGCTTGGAGCTGACTCACTGCCCAGGTTTCTGGAGCCCCCCTCACTGGGCCTTTGCCCAGAACCTTCAGGAGATTGAGAAACCCCAAAAGAGAGTTCGGACTATGTTCAACCTGGAGCAGTTAGAAGAGTTGGAGAAAGTGTTTGCTCAACAGCACAATCTGGTGGGAAAGAAGAGAGCCCAGCTGGCAGCAAGGCTCAACCTCACAGAGAACCAGGTGGGAGTGGGTATACCTGCGGGGGTCCAGTCTACACTGGGGATGCCTCTGTGCAAGGCTCAGGTGGGGCTTGGTGGGGAAGACTTGGGCCCTCTTTACTTTGTGCCAGGCTTTTGAGGAGACAGGCACTAAGGCTCACTCCTGTATGTTGAGATAAGTAGTTCTATTTGAAAATCACATTATGGCACAGCACACAATGTTAGTTTAGAACCTTATAATAGATTTCCATGCTAAATAGGCTGACAGTGAAATTAATAGGCATTCAGGGATTTTTAGATATTAAAAATGGTAATTAACATTCCCTTTACCCTATAACCCCCTCCAGCTGCTAAACTATTCCTATACTCCCTTTTCAGAGGCAAACTTCTCGGGAGCTATGTTCTCTCCATATCCTCACTTCTCATCTACGACTTAACTCATGCCAACATGATTTCTTTTCATTCCAAGAAAACCTCATTGAGGTCTCTTAGGAGCTCTATGTTGCCAAAGTCAACAGATGCTTTTCTTTCCTCATTCCACCATACGCCAGCAATCAGGACAGTCGGTCACTCTTGTTGAAGATATTCTTGCTTTTGGCTGCCAAGAGCCACACTCTCGGTTTTCCCTTCCAGCTGTCTGACCCCATCTTCTCTATTCCTCTGTGAGTATACTCTTCTCTTTTTGACCTTGACATTTTCCACTCAACAGATGACATCTATACTCTAGATTCTTTTCTAATTTGTACAGGAAAACCCCATTGTATGGACTTCACATGGATGCCTTTTTTTTTTTTTTTTTTTGCAGAGGAGTGGGGACATGGCTAGGCCACACCTAGTCATACTCAGTGGTTACTCCTGGCTCTGAACTTACTCCTAGTGGTGCTCAGGGGACTAAAAGGGATGCCAGGGATTGAAACCCAGGCTGGCTCCATTCAAGACTGTATTACCACTATATTATCACTGTCCTGTTACACAAGTCCTCCACTTGGATGTCTTACTTCACATTTAAATTTCAATTCTTGAACTTCTCTCCTTCCCAATCCCCACTGTCCACTCAAAATACCTAGATATCCTAGATTCCTCCTTCTCTCACTCTTCCAAATCACCAGCAAGCAAGCCTGGTCACCTCTCTCTCTTAAATTGCTACTAGAATGGCTTCCCTCCTCTGGTACTTGCCCATACCACGTTCCACCAGACCCAGCTCCAGAACAGTCACCACAGTTGCCTTCCTGCTCTCTCTCTGCCCCCGCTCTCATCCGTGCTTCACTCAGTAATGAGACATACAATTCACTTGAGATGTAAATAGGATGATGTCACATCCCATTTTTAAAAAATTTTTATTAGTGAAACACCATGAGGTACAGTTGTAGACTTACAAACTTTTGTGCTTGGGTTTCAGTTATACAATGATCGAGTACCCATCCCTCCACCAGTGCCCATTCTCCACCACCACTGATTCCAGTATCCCTCCCACCCTCTATTCCCCCATCATTCCCTTTTGTTCTTTCTCTCCTTTGGGGTACTGTGGTTTGCAAAAGAGGCATTGAGTGGCAATCATGTTCGGTCTAGAGTCTACTTTCAGCATGCTTCTCCCATCCTGGGAGGATCCTCCCAACACCCTTTATTTGGTGCTCCCTTCTCTATCTGAGCTGCCTTTTCCCCTAGCGTGTGCGGTTGGCCTCCAAGCCATGGAGTAAACCTCCTGCTACTTATCTCGGCTATTCTTGGGTGTTAGTCTCCTATTTTGTTACTTTATGTTTCCCAGATGAATGCAATCTTTTCATGCAATCTTTTTTCCTTCATTTGTATAACTGGTGTGTTGATCACACAGACCTCCCTTGGCTGAAATGACATGTGTAAAGCACTTGAGGTAGGCGGGGGGCGGGGGGGGGGGGAGATGTTTCTCTTAGAAAGACGAGAACATCTTTCTCTCTGACTCACTTCGCTTAGCATGATACTTTCCATGTAGTGCCACTTTATCACATCCCATTTTAATGTTCTAAAGCTAATGTTTCTCATCCATGGCTTTCATAGTCCTAGGGTGAACTGACCCCCACAAAAACTCTCCTTCCTGCCCTTCCACCCTTTTCTTACCTTCCTGATGCTACCCTCCTCTCCTCTTTTCTTGTCCTGAAACACTTCAAACCTCATTCCACCTCGGAGCTTTCCTGAAGGTCATTCCCTGCCCTGGCCTGTTTTGTTTTGGCCCCACCAGGCTGGGCCCTCCACCCCTAAGCCTTGGCTTAAGTGCTGATTCTCAGTGAGGCTCAACCTTCCTGTTAATACTCCCCATTTGTATTTATGTATTTGCTTGCCTATTTTTAATTGGACCCTTCCCACTAGTTGGTAAGCTCCAAGAGGGAAGGGACCATCCCTCTATGCTCACCACTCATAGTACCATCACTCAGGGTGGTGCTTCATAATGTAACAGGAGCTCAGTAGGCACTAGTTGGATGAATGAATGGCAACTACAGTTATAAGGAAGAATGTCTGGGAGGCGGTGGGGGGGGGGGGGGAATGTTTCCCTTAGAAAGACGAGAACATTTTGGCCAGAGAGGGGTGGGCACTGTGGGAATGGGGGAGCAGTGGGAATGGCTGGTCCCATTCTGATCACTTGTCTCCACTGCTTTCCAGGTGAGGGTCTGGTTCCAAAACCGCAGGGTCAAGTATCAGAAGCAGCAAAGGCTGAAACTGCCAGTAGAGTCTGCCTTGAGTGCATCACCAGACGAGCCATCCAGCACCAGCATCCAGAGAGATGAAGACGCATCAGGCACGGACAGCTGAGGACTTGGACACAGCGCAGTGCTGGCTGTTTGGACTCGTTCTTCCTGGAATCACCCCCTGGATGGACCTCCCTGCCCCACATCCTAATGAAGAGCCTTTTCAGGGCCAAAGGGCACTGGAGGAAAGTGAACTGTCAAGCAGAGGCTCCTTTTTCTATCTGGACCCCTGGTAGCTAGAATGATGTAAGGTCAGAGGCAAAGACTTTAGCCTTCAACCCTGTTCTTACATAAGTTACTGGATGTCAGAACCTTTTTTCCTTCGTTTGTATAATTGGTGTGTTGATCACGTAGATCTCCTTTGGCTGAAATGACATCTGTAAAGCACTTGAGGTAGGCCCAGCACGAAGTGTGCAGTGGGTATTGAAGATGACAGGCCTTTCATCCTGGGGGATGCCAGCACAGCTCTGACTTCTTTAGAGGTTAAGGATTCCTTCCCCTGTCTATGAAGGAAGATGGTAGAGTTCAGAACTAAGAGGAGGGAAGGGGAGACCATTTAGCCCTCCTTCTCTCAGAGGTTCCTAAAGTTTTCTTCTTTGGTCTGGAAGGTCTTAGCCCCAGCTGTCTCTTGCAGCAGTCATGCTCTCTTGGTCACTCCTATTTCCTTCTTTCCAATTTCATACAGAAAAACTTGTTCTTTTGCAGGGCTGACATGTTTTCATAAACTTCGGTATTTATAAAAGTTTAGTTACCACTCCCTTTTGCAACCCTAACCTTGGTTCCTTTTTCCTTCCCAAGAATCTGCTTATTTTCTAAGAAGCAGTGTGTGTGTGTGTGTGTGTGTGTGTAGCATTTTTTTCCTAATAAAGCATTTGCCTTGCACATGGCTAACCCAGATTACATCAGCATTGGGTTGGGTTGGGCAGAGGGGCGATGTAGCCATACTTCTCTTATGTAGTGTCGGACTGAACCAAGGTCAGCCATGTGCAAGGCCAGCACCTTAATCACTGTACTGTCTCACCAGCTCCTCCAATGGCATTTTAAAGACATATCTCTATAGGGCCCAGTGAGAGTACAGCAGCTAGAATGTTTGCCTTGCAGGCTGCAGACTGAGGTTCAATCCTTGGCACCTCATAGGGTGCCCCAAACCCTGCCAGGAGTGATTCTTGAGCACAGAGCCCGAAATAGGCCCTCAGTATCACTAGCTGTGGCCCAAAACACAAACTACCCCCTCCCCCCAAAAAAACAACAAATATCATGCCCCACATTATAGGGCCAACCTCCACTGGAGGTATCCATTTAATCTAGGTCTTTTGGGTGGTGGATGAGCACGAGGTGGTGCTCTGTCACCCATTGGCAAGAGGGTAAGAGTTCCCAGCTGCTTTCCATAGGATTTTGTGGAAGAAGGAGCAGAGATCAGCAGCGGATCACCCTGACACCAGGCTACAGGCCTGAGGGAAGCCAAAGTCCCAACATCAAGAGCCCACTCTATGTCTGTCGGCAGGGAAATATTTCTGAGCCCAAAGTCAACTCTATTAATCAAGGAATCAATTACACTGTCTATTTCTCCCTCATCTCTTCCTCACTTGCCCTCTCTTTAAAAAGAATCAACAGAATCAACAGTACGTTGCCTACTCTACAGTTATTGGACTCTACCCAATCCCATATGTCACCAGAAAACTTAGCAAGTGCAGATACCTTTCCTTTTCTAGGCGCACAGAATCAATGGGGAGGAAAACACAAGGTCAAGCAGGGCTATGAGAATAGAAGTAATATGTCAGTGCTTTGCACTGTGGGGGGTGAGAACTGGGTCCAGGAGAGAACAAGCCCCCCTCCAGTTTGTCAGAAAAATATGCACATGCAACTCCTACACACAATTTCAGGGGCTCTCAGACTTGAACTCTGCTACGGACCCCCTCCCCGTCCAGGCTACAAGGTACCCAAAGTCCTGGGTAGTCTGAGAAAGGTACAGGTCCACCCTGACCCTTGGAAAGCCTATCTGCACCTCTGCCAGATGGCATCGGGTGAAGGGAAATCTTGTCCTGGCTCCTGGAGGATGGGCAGGTGGGTGAGCATCAGATACCAACCTACCCCAAGGTTGGTCAGCTGCCAACCTACCCCAAGCTGGGTCCAAGGTGCTGATTTCTCTGGTGCTCTGCATCCCCTGGACCAGCCTCCATTGACTGTGGAGCGCTCAGAGTGAGCACTTGACTTGAGATGGGCCTCTCTGAGTGGACAGAGACAACAAAAAAGCGCAAACACGAACTCACCCGGAGAAACACACACACGGGTTCCCAGGGACCTACGAGGCGTGAAACTAGGTACAGGCAGACAGATACAAAAGGAACACGGGGCGTGAAGAAGACACGAACATGAAACTGCACGGACCCACGAGCACAAAAGGCGGGCCCGGGCGACAGGAACGCGGAGCACGCCGATGCACCGGGACACGCGCGCACAGACCGGCAGGCTCCGGCGTGGGTCCCGCCAGTGCGCACGCCCACGCAGACTCAGACGCTCGCTCGCGCCGGGCGCGCGGCCGGAGGGGGCGGGGCCGGCCGGGTCGGGGCGGGGTCAAGGGTCAGCGAGCGGAGGCGCGCCCAAGATGGCGGCCTCCATGGGCGACGTGTTCTCGTTCTGCGTGGGCGTGGCGGGCCGGGCCCGGGGAACCGTGGAAGTCCGTTTCGTGAGCAGCGCCAAGGTGAGGCCGGGGCGGGCCAAGCGGGCCTGGGAGACAGCCCCGCGGGACCCCATTTCCCGAGCCTCGGGACGCCCCCCGCCGCTCGGACACTGCGGCCCGGGCCGCTGCGGGGTCTGCGGGCTTCCTGCGCACGTGCTTTGCGCTTAATTGCGGGGTGCACGGGGGCCACTGGGGAGTCAGTGCGTGGCCCCCCTCCCCGTCAGCGGCGCTTTCACGGTCCATCCAGGCGGGGGTTGAGGCGGGGCGGGTGGGGACCGGGCCTGGAGATCTGGGCCAAGGACCTAAAAATCTAATTTTGGCCCCGGGAGAGCTGGGCTAGGCGAGGAGGAGATGATCAGTTCCCTTGGGAACTGTGGTATCAGGGAGGGGAGGGTCCTCTGGGAACTTTTCTGATTGAGTTGGGGGAGGCGGGCGAGCGGGGAACCGGGGATCGTTGGATTAAGGGGGCCTTGGGGTGTGAATGAGTTTGGGTCGAGAACTGTAGATTGGAGTAATCTATCTACACTTACGCTTTGAAGCCTCCGAGGCATACACCGAAGAGTGGTGCTTTTGTTTCATTTATTAGCGTGTTTTTTTTAAAGTTCGTCGCAAAAATATGTTGGAAATGCGTGTGAAGAAAGGAGGTAAAAGTCATTGCGTCTCGCACTTGTACACATAGGTGAAAATTTAAATGACATTTTTAGAAACTGCTGTTTTTTTGACGTAGCAGTAAATCAATAGCAACAAACCTATTTACGCATGAATTTTTTAGAGCCGAGTAATGGTCTGTTTCATGGGAAGGCGGCTCATCCAACTCCTCACTTAGGAGCCCTTGTCTTTCTTTTAATCCCTGAGGTCATAACTCTGGGAGCTCAATTTCTATTGTACATTATCCTTTCTCTCCAGCACCAAGTATTTTCTTGCTTCATTCTGTTTGCCAGTTGATAGGTGCAAAATGCTGTTACTGTTTCCCATTTACAGCTCACTGTTTCCTAGCAAAGGATGAAGGAATGTTTATAGGTGTGGTGGTTTGGAAGTTTCTGTTTGTATGGTGACTGAGGTATGCTTGACTGTTGATGAAGATGTCTGTCTCATCCAATAAATCTTATTCCTGCACTCTTCGTCTTCATATTGATCCAGCTCCACCGCACAACGTATACTGGTGCTCTTTGCACTTCTGAGACCCTAGGAATTCCCTCTCCTTCTGTACATAAACCAGCCCCACTAACATTCTTGGTTCCTCACATCTCCATCTCCACCCCAGAGCCCCTAGTGCTCTTGGTTTGCTCACAACTTGATGGTCTCTTAATTGCATCACTGCCCATGTGCAAGGATATTATTCACCTTTACCTAGTGCCATCCCCCATCTTTCAGCCTCTCTCCTCTTCACTTCTTCCCTCCCATTTTGTCACCTCAACCAGAGACTTTCCTTGCCCAGCTGACCTGTCCAAACTGTCTGAAATACATTGGCTTTGGGGCTGAAGAGATAATACAACAGGTAGAGCACTTGCCTTGTATTTGGCCAGGTTCGCACCCCACCTGGTCCCTAAGCACTTCCAGGAGTAATTCCTGAGTTCAGAACCAGTCTAGCCCCTTTGCGTAGCCGGGTGTGACCCCCAAAACAAAACAAAAAACATTTGCTTTGGAAGGACAAGTTCGCTCTCCTCCCCACGCCTACACCTGAAAGAAGAGAGTCCCATACCCATTGATGTGATGAGGGATGTTGGGCTTTTCACATCTGTATTCATCAAGTGAAATTAGTTTGTGATTTTTTTTTTTTAACATTGTGCTGTCTTGCCTCGAGTACCAAAGACTTGGGCTTGCTTTCTATCTTTATTTCAAGAAGCTTTTCATTTTTCCTGTTACTGAATAAATAGTATGAAAATTGTTTGTTCAGTTTTGACAGTTGGCTTATGAAACCATAGATACTAAGGACCTTACTAGTGGGAAATTTTTGAACATTTTCTCTATCGTGTCTATAGACGTTGGCAGTAATGGTGTTCAAAGTTTTACCGACTATTAATGATAGAGACATGACCAGTTAACGGCAATGGACCGTCACTACCATTCATATGGTAGTGATCATATATGGTAGAGACCAACCCAGATGCCACACTGGCACTCACTAGTCAGATTTCAGCACTCCTTGTTAGTCTAAACTTTCTTCCTTTAGAATATCAGTTTTGATGATTTCTATTTTTCAAGAAAATCATCCATCTAATAAACATTTAAAAATTCACTGTGTAGTCATAGAATTTCTTTGTCGTCATGTTTTCTGTTGATTCTGTTCTGGAGCCATGAAGTGCCCCAGGATCAGACATTCTTTGCACACAACACCTGCACCACATTCCTGGCCCTTTACAGTTTTGTAGTTTTGTAATGGTCTTTAAAAAAAAAAATCAAGGGGCTGTAGTGATAGTACAGTGTTTAGGGTGCTTGCCTTGCATATGGCCAGCCAGGGTTCAATCATTAGTGCCATATGTGGTTCCCTGAACCAACTAGGAGTGATTCCTGAGCTCAGGAGTAAGCCCTAAGCAACGGCGGATGTGGCCAAAAAAAATTTTTGTTTTGGCTTTCAAATTGGTAGAAACAGAGAGATGGTACTGAGAACAAGGTATTTGCTTTTGTATGGCTGACCCTGGTTCAGTTCCCAGCACTTCATTTGTTACCCCAGAAAATGAATGACCCCTGAGCTCTCCCGGGTGATTCCCTCCCCCAACTTGAAAAGCTGCATAATTTGTGCCCTTTCTGTTCAGCTTCATTTTGTCCTGAGCATCTTTGTAATATGAATTAGAGTTGTGTTTCTTGCAAAGGAGATGAATGGTTTCACAGAGCAGTTCTACTTGTTTTTGGTTTTTGTTTGGGAACTACTTCAGCCACAGTGCTCAGAGGTCACTCCCAGAGGGAGTTGGAGGGGGCGCACATATGTTCATATGTTTCTTGGGCATTGAACTTGGGGCTCTAACAAGCAAAGCCTATGCTTGCTTCAGCCCTTTGAACTATCCCCTGTCACCACCATTCCGCTTTCCCCCCACCAATTCTGATTCCTTTTTTTGTTTGTTCGGTTTTTGGGTCACACCCGGCAGTGCTTAGGGCTTACTCTTGGCTCTGCACTCAGGGATTACTCCTGGCGATTCTGGGGGGACCTATAGGATACCAGGAATTGAAACGAGATCTGCTGTCTGCAAGGCAAGCACCCTTCTTGCTGTTCTATTGCTCTGGCCCCCCATCTCTGATTCTGATTCTTTATCCTTTTCACTACTAAGTATTTCTGCATTTGATCCTCCAGGTGGGGTGGGGGAGATTGATTAAAATTTAGCCGGATTGAGATGAGATCATCAGAGGTAACTTGCGCCCCCAGGATCCTATTTTTTGGTCCCATAGAAGAAAGCCAGATTTTCACATTCTGCCAATTTGGGGTTCAGGGGCTGCTGGCCCTGGGGGCGGGGCTTCCAGGAAGATAGTCAGTCTTGCGTCCCAGCTGTGCCCAGTGACTTTGTGCCAGCACCGGGCGCACTGTTATGAGTGCTTCCCGAATTGCTGTGTGACTCATAGGTTGTTCCGGGCCTGTGCTGGTCCACACGGCCCTGCTGCTCTGACTTTGGGGCATGCCCCTCCCTCAGCTAGAGAGTGCCAAGGCTAAAAGAAAACCCAGAGTGCTAGAAGGCCACGTGGCAGTCATTTTACTGCCATGTCAGCCTTTTTTCCCCATCTCTCCCTTACTGCGACATTTCAGTACTGACCGGGGGCACCATCCCTCACCTCTGCGAACAAGCAGTGAGAGTGAGTGCCTGGCAGGCCCAGCGCCAGGGCTCCCAAGTTGTCTCCTGAGTCCACTTGCCTGATGAAAGATGGTTAGTTTAGTGACTGTTTTCTCCTCCTTCATTCCCTACGGGCTGTGTATGGGGCTTAACACTAGCGCTTCTCAAACTAGAGCGTGCGTGTGAATCAGCCTCCCAAGATAGGCCCATGCTGCTGGGTAGTAAGGATCAAGCTGTCACAAGCTGTACCAGATCCTCGTGTCCTGAAAACTACCTGGTGGGTATTACAGTGTTGGCTTTTCATGCAGGAAACATGTACAAAGAGAGGCAACTGGCTTAAAGGTTCTCGGCCAGTTGGCGCGAGGTTCTAAGCCAGTCTAGACCAGTGGGTTAATCATGCTTTCAGAGTAACACCTGACAGTGTGTTGGGTGCCGGGTCCCATAGAGTGGGACACCCAGTGGTGGGACATCTTCTCCCCAAGCCTGGCCTGCTTTTCCCTGCAGGAAAAGTAGTGATGCTCCAGCATCCCTGCCAGGATCCCGGAGCCAGGTATGGGTGATGGGAGCAGCCCTCCCTGTCAGTACCAGCTCCCAGGAGGAGGCTCTAGCTTTCCCTGAGCCCCTTCTCTGGTCCTTCCAAAAACTCTTCCCTCGAGAAGAAGTCTGGGGTCCTGGATGTGGACGCAGTCGTTGGCTCTCCCAGGCCCTCTGTCCTGCTTCAGGAAACAGCGGAAAAGGTGCTTCCCAAGGAGGCGATTTTGGAAGGCGCTGACTGGCTCCATGACCATCCCACGAGGCCTCTGCTGAGAGGGAAGCATCTGGGGTGGAGATGGTGGCACATGGGAGCCAGTGGAACTGTGCCCTCCTCTCCTCTGACCGCCCTCTTATTTCTCTGCCCTCCAGGGAAAGGGGCTGTTCGCCACCCAGCTGATCCGGAAGGGGGAGACCATCTTTGTAGAGCGGCCCCTGGTGGCCGCACAGTTTCTGTGGAATGCACTTTACCGCTACCGAGGTGACCACCTGCCTGGCTGCTATCTCTGGGCCCCGGGTGTGGGAAAGAGCTGATCGGCCCCCGGAGACCCTCGCCTGGGACTGTGCCTCTGTCTCTCCGCATCTGGGCTGTGAGCCTGTGGTGGAGATGCTCTCGGGGAGGGTTTCCCTCAGGTGGAAACAGCCCGGCCCACGGGGGAAGGGAGTGGACCTCATGCTGAAGGGCTCTGTGCTAGAGCAGGGTCCCGAGAGGAGGCAGCATGCCCCTGGCCCAAAAGGCCGAGTGAGGGGTCAGAAGCAAGGAGGGTGGCCTTCGCCTGTGCCAGCCTTGTGCTTTTTTTTCTAGTTGATTTTTTTTTTGTTGTTATTTACATCTTTCTGAGGCTAGAGAATTATTGACATTATTGACAGGAGGGTGAGTTCCAGAATGTATGAAATCTCAGGCAGGTGAGGAGAGGAGCCCCATGGGCTGTCCCATTTAAAAAAAAAAAAGGCTGATAGGAGGGGTGAGGACTCCAGAGGCAGAAGATGGAATCGTAGACCTCAAATGTATGTGACACTCAGTCCTTTCATTCGGTAGCATGGTCAGTCATTTACTTGCTTTAGCAAACTTTTTGTGTTTTTTTTGGGGGGGGACTGGGGAGGGGGACATGGCACACCCAGCAGTATTCAGGGCTTACTGGAGGCTCTGTGCTCAGGGATCATTCCTGGCAAGCTCGGAGAACCTTACGCGGTGCTGGGGATTGAACCCAGGGTGACCGCATGCAAAGCAAAGGCCCTACCCGCTGTACTATTGCTCTGGCCCCAGCGGACTTGTATTGAGCACCTGCTGCTTGCCTGGTACTATCCTCACCCTGAGGGTACTGCTGTGGCCCCCACTCTCACAACACTGACCTCGAGGTGTTTGGCTCTCCCTCAGCCTGTGACCACTGCCTGCGGGCCCTGGAGAAGGCCGAGGAGAACGCTCAGAGGCTGACAGGGAAGCCTGGCCAGGTGTTGCCTCACCCTGAGCTGTGCCCGGTGCGCAAGGACCTCCACCAGCACTGCCCCCACTGCCAGGTGAGCGCCTCGGGAGCCCGGGCAGCCCGGAGGGAGATGACTGTGAGGACAGACCCTGCCAGGAGCCTTGAGAGCCACGCCTGAACCACACTGCCAAGGCTCTGCCACGGCTCCACTTTTACCCGCCTTGGCCCAGGGTTGCTGCCCAGAAACCAGGTTGGCCGGGAGCTGTAGCTCCTTTCCTGCCCGTGGTGACTGGCCCAGCCCGGAGGCGCCTCCCACACACGCCCAGAGTGCACTATACTCCTTCCGGCCCTCGTCCCCCTAAGCTGCCACTCGGGCTGTGTGTGGCGGGAACGCATTCAGTGGGGTAAGTTCCAGGCTGCGGAGGCAGCTCCAAGCGCTGCAGTGTCTGACTGTGTCCGGGAACCTCAGGTCCTATCCCCAGCACCACCTGGTCCCCCTAGCACTTTGGAAGTGTTGTTGGCCTCATCCCTCCAAAAATAAGGGCAGGGATGTGACTCAGGGGTGTGAACACCTCAAAAACACACGGTGGAGGTGAGTGCCTCACCAAAGGGCAGGTCTCTGGCAGCGTTTGTCTCACCAAATCTCACCAGATCTCAGCGCTGCCCTCCCCCTCCCCGCAGGTGATGTACTGCAGTGCAGAATGCCGGCTGGCGGCCGCTGAGCAGTACCACCAGGTCCTGTGCCCGGGCCCCTCCCAGGATGACCCCCTGCACCCTCTCAATAAACTGCAGGAGGCCTGGAGGTAGGTAACCTTTCACCTCTTCTTCCCTTCATCCTTCCTTGCTGCCTACCTGCCAGGGTCCAGAGGATGCGGCTTCTCTTCAGTTACCGTTGCCCAGAGGCTCCCTCTATTCGTAGGGCTAAAAGGGTCACGTAAGCCTTTACTTTAAACTGTCAATCCCACCCGCCTCAGCGTTTCCAGGTGGAGCCCCTGTGAAAGCCTACCGGGTTGTAAAATCCTGCCCACATCATAGCTTGTAACTTTCTATCTTTAATAATAAATGGGATCTATAAGAAGGCTTTTCTATAGCAGTCGAAGTAGGTTTCCAGTCTGGAGGGTAGGGAGGGAATTCCAGTCTAAACCTTTTTCTCCCCCTCCCCCCAGGAGTGTTCACTACCCCCCTGAGACGGCCAGCATCATGTTGATGGCCCGGATGGTGGCCACCGTGAAGCAGGTGAGCCCACCTTGGCCCTCCCCGGGGAGCTGACGCCTCATTAAGCCCTGGCTTTGGTCTCCCAGTCGTGGCCTGGGCTGGCATGCAGAGCCCCTCCTGGGCTTGTGAGGGGAGACTGGCTCGCTCCCTGGCCTAAGAGTGGCTGAGAGGCTTTTCTAGTGTATAGACCGTGATCTCTCATTGGGCTGCTTCTGCAGTTTACTAAGCACCTCCTTTTCAATTGTGCATTTCTCTTACATGGAGTGAATCTACTTTTGTTTTGTGAGGCCAACACCCAGCAGTGCTGGGATGGAGAGGTTGGGAGTTGCCCTGGGAGGTGCTTGGGGGACCATGTGGTGCTGGGAATTGAACCCGGGTCTCCTGCTACCAAATATGCACTCAGGCCATGGAGCTCTCTTAAATGTCCTTAAATTCTTGTGTAAGTATCATCACTCTTCAGCCACATTCTGATTTCCCTGGTGCTGTTCACTTAGCTAGCTTGGGAGAAGGTGGGTATGGGTGGGAGGGTGGGAGGATGTCCCCAGCAGGAATTGTCTCACCTCGGAGCTCTGTGTGTGTCCTGAGAGCAGAGACCTTGGGACCTGCTTCCCCTTCCATGTGGGTAGGATTGGCAGTAAGTAGGTGCCAGGACAGGAGTCCATATGAGCACTCAGTGTGAATGCGTGTACGTGGCCTTGAAGTATGTTTTGTTTATTGCAGGCTAAGGATAAGGACCGTTGGATCAGGCTGTTCTCCCAGTTCTGTAATAAAACAGCCAATGAGGAGGAAGAAATTGTCCACAAACTCCTGGGGGACAAATTCAAGGTCTGTCTTCTCTACTGCCCTTCTCTTCTTGTGTTCTGAGCTACCCGAGAGATCATCACATTTGGTCCCTTCCCCACCACTGAAAAAATGGGCAGCCTCTGATCAGAGAGCAGTCGATGCGAGGACTTAGATTCCTGCTGCTGTTTAACTCTTTGACCTAACATGGACCTAAAATCAAGGAGGCTGGGGGGGGGGGGTGCCCCAGTGTGGGAAAGCAGGACCCCGAGATAGGACAGCAGCAGGCAAATCAGGTATAGTAAGGAATGAAGGGTTGAGCATCCAACAGGGTCAGGAACAGTGAAAACTAGGATTGGCAGATGTCCAGGATGCCCTAGGACAGAAGGCCTCCATGCAGCAGCTGGCAGGAGGAGCAGGCAGGAGGGTGACCGGGTGTCTGGGCTGGCCTTCCTGTATGGAATTCAGAGGAGAGGAGGGACAGAGCAAGCTTAGAGGCCTGCAGGGTGGGGGTAAGGACGGACAGCGCTGGAAACGGAGGAACTGGCTGTCGCTGCCCTGGGCTGTGACATCAAGCAGGTCCTGGACTCTGAAGATGCCGGTTCTGTGGCTTCCCTCTGTGCCCGGGCAGAGCGCGGTCCCCTTCCCTTCCCTCTCCTCTCCCTCTGCATCTTCTGCACCCTGCCTGGGTGGTGATGGGAAATCCCTAGGGATGCACACCTCTCCCTGCTTCCCCCAAACCAGGGCCAGCTGGAGCTCCTGAGGAGACTCTTCACAGAGGCACTTTATGAGGAAGCGCTCAGTCAGGTGAGCCTGGGGAAGGGGGCCAGTGGCCTTTCAGGCACTCAAGCTCTGCAGGAGCCAGTGGCCGAGCATCTACTGAGCCTGAGTGCACATCTCTTTCTCACCCACAGTGGTTCACTCCAGATGGATTCCGCTCTCTCTTTGCTCTTGTTGGGACCAACGGCCAAGGAATTGGGACCAGGTTAGGAGAGAATATTCCAGAGCTATGGGGTTTATCCCTCTGGG
Organism: Sorex fumeus; assembly: GCF_029834395.1. Taxonomy (NCBI): domain Eukaryota; kingdom Metazoa; phylum Chordata; class Mammalia; order Eulipotyphla; family Soricidae; genus Sorex; species Sorex fumeus. The sequence continues at coordinate 38,314,388 of NW_026606063.1, read as the reverse complement.
GCCTGAATGGGAGATTCCACGGGGCACTACATTGCCCAGATCTTTTTTTTTTTTTTCCGGTTGTTTGGTTTGGAGGCCACACCTGGTGGTGCTCAGAGGTTACTCCTGCCTCTGCACTCAGGAATCACTCCTGGTGGTATTCTGGGGACCATATGGGATGCCAAGCTGGGGAATGAATCCAGGTTGGCTGCATGCAAGACAAACGCCCTTCCCACTGTACTATCACTCCCACCCCTGTCCAGGTCTGCTTAAGGCTAGAAGGGGTTGGTCTTCTGGGGAAAATGGAGAAAGAAATAGGCTTAACCTGCCTAGAGTTGGAGGGCCCTGTGAGCTGGGCCCCCTCCTCCCCAACCATGGCTGCCTGGGACGCCCCCAGCTCTCTAAGCCAGTGGGTTCATGCCTGTGATGCTCTGGAGCTGAAACCGCAGGACCGTGAGAAGCTGGACACCTTCATTGACCAGCTCTACAAGGACATCGAGTCAGGTTGGTGAGCTAGCGCTCTCCCCTTCCCTCAACCCCTCACTGCTGCCAGTGCCCGAGTTTGAAGCCAGACACAGCCTTCCCCCAGGAGCTGAGCTTGCGGTTGGGGAGTGGAAGCCCTGTGTGCCGGGGGAAGTTTCAGGTCTGGCTCCAGGGTACACGGATAAGAAATGGCCCTGGGATCCAGACACTCCCGGCTGGGGTGGGGAGTGGACAGAGAGTGATCATTTGTTACAGAAAAGCAGAACTCATGCCTTGAAGAAGCAACTCCAGGTAAAATAGTTGAGATTGGGGAGATTAGTTTGGTAGCATGGCAGGACATGGAGCCAAGGTCTGTCCTTGTGAGCTTGCTTTTTCCCACCTATAAAATGATAGAATAACACCCGCATGTTACTCCCTTCCAGCCACGGGCGAGTTTCTTAACTGCGAAGGATCTGGCCTGTTTGTGCTTCAGAGCTGCTGTAAGTGACTGCACTGGGGAGGGCAGAGTTCGTGTCTCTTAATGAACCTCTTGTAGGCCAGTCGAGTTGAGTCTTAGTTCTGGATTTCTTGGGATTCCCCTGAGCCCTTTCTATTGTATATGTTTTCAGTCAGTGGATTGCTCCTCCTTTAATATAGTTCTAAACATAAAGCCTTCCATGGAGCCAGGCCCTGTGCTGAGGCTGGGACATACCTCTGGTTCTTGAAAGGGGCAGCGTGCACTCTGCACCACCAACCCCCTGTGATTCTCAAGAGGGGCAATCAGGAGAGTGCTGGAGACCCTGGGGACCCCGGCAGGGAGGAGAAGCAGAGCCGGCTAAGACTGTCCGCTCTCTGATCCCTTGGTGCAAACGGTTGCTCTGCCCTCCTAGATTTGGCTCTGGGGGTGCCTGGCTCAGCCGTTAGCAGCTGTCCAGTAGCCCACCAGACTGAGTGAAATGGTTTGGCCTGGGCATCCCTTTGCAGCCCTGTTCCCTGCTTTGTGAGGGAACTTCAGGATCGCAGATGAGAACCAAGGCGCCCAGGGTGAAGCCATGAGGCGGGGCAAGGAGTGGGTGGGAGGCGCTGCTGCCCATATGCTGTGGTTTCCAGGAAAACACACTGCACAGGGGGGCAGGGAACCTGGCAGGCCCGAGGACGAGGAGAGCACTGCCGGGTTGAAGCTGTTCTTGCCAGCACTCATAACCTGCCTCTCGTGACCCAGGCAACCACAGCTGTGTCCCCAATGCAGAGACCTCCTTCCCAGAAAACAACTTCCTTTTGCATATCACCGCCCTGGAGGATATTAAGCCAGGAGAGGTGAGGGGGAGCCCAGGCACTGTGGGGGCGGGTGGGCCCTGGGCACTGCAAGGGATCAGGAGCACCAGTGGCTGGGCCCCCCAAGTCCAGACTGTTTGGGTAGAATCTCCACCTTCCTCGAACCAGTGAACCCATGGGTCTGCTCTAATCCCCTTTTTTGTTCAAAAAAGTGACACTCCAGAAAGCCTCACTCAGACCAGCTTTTTGAGGAGCTGGTTCTGGTCCCGGCCACCTTTTGCCTAACAGATGTGAAGCTTCTAAGGAACCTGGGCAGGGGGTGGGGGGTGGGGTGGGGTTGGGGAGGGAGGCTTTTGGTGGTCAGGGCTGTGTGGGACCAGGGTAGGTTTGGGGGCTCTGACTGAGCACAGCTCACACACGGCCTGCCTGCCTCTCGCACCTCCGCACACGCCTGGGCCTTTCCCTTTAAACCACCGCCCTTGGCTGAGTACCTCCCACGGCAGACACCGGTGGTCCCCCACCCCCCAACTGAGGGCTGGGAGATGGGGGACACAGCGCAGGGTGCCTCCTCTCCTCTTTCGGCGAGCACACACCTTTGTCCTTCCCCGCTCCTCTCTCTGCCCTCTAGGAAATCTGTATCAGCTACTTGGACTGCTGTCAGCGGGAGCGCAGCCGTCACAGCCGCCATAAGATCCTCAGGTGCCAGCGGGGGGCATCAGGGTGGGCAGCCGGGCGCCGGGTCAGGTCCTCTCTCCTGGCGGCCACTTCCCCTTCCACCCTCACCACTGCCCTCCCGCCCCCTGCAGGGAGAATTACCTGTTTGTCTGCTCCTGCCCCAAATGCCTGGCAGAGGCAGATGAGCCCAACGTGACCTCAGAGGAGGAGGACGATGACGACGACGAGGAGGATGCCGAGCTGGGGGATGAGATGACCGATGTGTGATGGTGCCCAGGCCCTGCGGGGAGAGTGGGCTTCTCCCGGAGAAGTGGCTGGGAAGGAGCCCCCCCCACCTCTCCTGTTGCCTGCTTTCCTTCCTTCTAGCTGTTTCTGCCGGAGGGGAGGGCGGAGGCTGGCCTCAGGCCCCTTGCCCCCTGCCTGGCCTCAGGCCCTGGTCAGTGCAGCTGAGTGTCCGGCTTGGGACCACCACTGAGCCTTTCAGAACTGCCCTCCAGCGCAGTTGACCCAGAAGTGAGTCAGGGAACCCTGTCAGGGCCCAGCTGTGTTTCTTCCACCTGGGGCGTCTCTCCACCTGCTCGAGTGGCCACTCTGAGCAGCCTGGCCTCACTGAAGAAGGAAGGGGGCGGGGGGCGCCCTCACTTACCTCCCGCCATCATAGCTGAGAAGGCAGCTGCTTGTCCAGAGCACAGCCGTGAGGGCCAGAAAGGAGGAACTGGGGGTCCAGGGCACCTTCCATGCAGCTTTGTGCTGGGGGGACGCGGGGCGAGCACGGTGACCTCTCTCTCCCCACCCCCCACTCTCCTGTTTGGACACCTGGGAGGTAGTGATGAACCCTGGTGCAGACTAGACTCTCGACTTTGTGCCTTGCCTCTGGCACAGTTACTGGCCCCTGAGGATGTGGGAGAGGCCTTCGGGGGGGTTCATCGTCCCTTCCTCACATCTGTCCCCAGTGCATGGCTGAGATAAGGAGACGGCAGGTCTGTGCTCCTCCACTCATGCTGCTCCTTGGGCCAGTTTAACCTGGTCCACGGTGGCTCTCCTGGCCTCGGGATTCCCACAGACGAGCACTGACAGTCTTCCAGGAGCCTCGGGGAGCTGGACCCGTGACTCCGAGATTAGGCTTGACTGTGTCCCTCTCCCCAGATTAGCACTGTCCCTCAGTCTTTGCTGTGAGAGTTATAACCTGTCATTCAGAACTCCCTCCCACCTACCTTGCGAGTCTGCCACATCCCCTCCATGGGAGAGTCTTCCCCCGGACACCCCCTGCCTGTCTGGCCTGTGGGTCTCGTTCTTCTCTGCCGTGACCAGCTACCCCTCCATCCCTGCCTGCCCACTGTTCTCAATAAAATGTGAGTGGTGACAGGCCTCCGCAGAAATGCTTTGTGGAGTGTGGCTTGGTTGGCTGTCGGCGCATGTAGTCGTCAGGTAGGGCCTACAGAGGGACAGTTGGGTGGGCCGGGGGGATGGGTGCTGCAGGTTCTGAGTGTGGGCTCAGCACATGCTTCTAAGCCTAAGAACAAGGCTCTAGGAAGCCTACTGTGGACCCCCTGTTCCATGGGTCTCCCCAAGAAACTGAATGGAGGCTTCCTGAGCACTCGACCAAAGGTGGTGTTGGGATCTGAGATTAGCAGTCGACACTGGCGCTAGAGGATCTAGCTAATCATCCCTCCCCCTGGGCCTCAGTGTCCTCCCCGCCAAACAGCATGAGCTCAGCTGACTGAGTCTGAAGGACTTCCCCCACCCCCGCCTCTGGTGCTTTGATTCTAGGACACAGTCGCAACCCTGATGAGAGGCTTTATTGCTAAAAAGAGGGTCATGGAGTCCCCAGACACCAGCTCCTTAAACTACTCCAGCAACTGCTGAAGGACATTGTGAGGTGACCCTCAGTGGGGGAGGCTGGAGCCAGGTGCGATTTGACAGGTCACCGATGACCCTCAGGTCACTGCCTTTTGTGTTCCAGATGCTAAACAAGTTCTGAGGTCTGGCTCTTGCTGCTTCTCTGAGCATGACAAACCCTGGAGAGCCCAGGAAAGGGAAGGGCAGCCCTGCTGCTTCCCATAGCCTACCCAGGCTCAAGCCTGTGTCTTCTACCTGGCTTCCCCTTCCCCAAATGCGATTTCCCAAAGCTCAGATGGCAGAACGCCTGGGTTTCCTTCTTCCCAGCCCAGAGTTGCTTATGGCTGGAATGTGGGCCCAACTCTTCTACCAGAAGGTCCAGGGCGGCTGCAGCAGCTCAAAGGTGGGGATGCTGGTGACATTGACTGGAATGGAAATGATGGCCCATGGCAGCCCATGCTGTTCCAGGGAGCGGCGGATCATGTAGCTGGGAGGGCATGAAGAGAGGTGGTGATGGTCATTTTCTCAGCATCCCATCATGCCCTGCTGTCCCCATCATCCTGGGAGTTTCAGAACCCAAGGGACTTTGGTTGCCCTCTGCCTGGGCCACCCAAGATGAGGCTGTGGGAAGGGACTGGTGATTACCCTTGACCTCCCCGAATCACGGCACCCAGCCCGGTGCTGATCCAGCGAGAGACAAGGAGCTCTCACCCATCTCGGCCGAGCAGGAAGAGGGCAGGGATGTCAGCTGTGCGCTGGGTACTGTCCTGGATCATCTCCACATAGAAGCTGTCATTGTCAACTGCGTTGTCAGAGATGATCACTGCCCGCCCGCCGTACTCCTGGACCACCCGGGTCTTGGAGAGGAAGGAGCAGCCCCTGGTGGGAATGAGACCAAGGAAGGAGGGTCCTAGCTACTATCCCCCAGACCATAGCCCTGGAAGGATGAAAGGATCATAGATACCTTTTTCTCTTTTTAAATAAGACTCTTAAGTAAATGGCCAACAGGCAAGTATAACCCTAAAACATTTCTGGAAGACATTAAGGAATCATTTCAAAGCATCACCACTCACACTGGTTGCTGAGTCTGCCTTCTCCCTTCTCCCTGCCCTCCCCTTGTGCCAATGTGCTCCTTACCCTCTCTCCACCAGAGCAATCTGGTCCTGGATGAAGAAACCGTTGCTGAGTTCCCCACAGGCCTCAGGAGGTTCAGCGGGAACAAGGTGGATCTGCTCATACCTTGTATGCTGAAAGACATTTTGGGAGGCAAGAATGCAAGGAGATAGGAGCTGACAATTCCATCCCAGCAGCGTGAAGGAAGCATGGAGTGCTGTCCAGGGGCTGGGAACTTGGGCATTTTTATTTTTTTCTGCACAAAGGCCTGCCCATTGTTCAACCCCACCCTGCCTTTCCACGGGACAGGGGAGTTGGTGTGGAGCCAGAGGGGGGACGTTATTTAAGTCACACTGTTTGGGGGCAGACCTAGTTGAACCCTTGTTTTTTCACTAACTTGGGGGCCCCCAAAGAAAAAAACAAGCTTCTCACTGGTGCCCAGGTGTATATTATCCTCAGGGGGCAGGTAGAAGCCCTTCATACAGATACTGACCGAAGAATGATTGGGTCACCTGGGTTTGGTAGGGAGAAGGTGGAGACATGATCAGAGATGGGGGACCTCCTGAACTTACAAAAATACCACCAAAGTCCTTGGCAGGTGTGGCTGTGAAGATGTATCGAATGTCCCCTGGACTCAGGACTTGAAAATATAAATAATCATGGATGCGTAAGCCTGAAAGAGAAAGGGTAATAGGTAAGACAGGCTCGGATTCAGATCTCGTTCAGGTTCAGATCACGGGTCACATGTCTTCCATTGACCTGGCCAGTAAATCAGGTACTCCAGGTGGGTGGGGTAGCTGGCCTCTGCCCTACAGAGAGAGTTGGTGAAGAGTTAGTAACCCTGAGATTTTATAGCTGCTGTTTACATGGGTAAAGCCAGGAAGATAGAACTCAAGTGTTCTGTCTCTTAAAGGTCGAGTCATCTTCGGACCTGAAAGCTTCAAGTTGGAGATGTGAGAGCCTGGGTACACCGTTGATTCTGGGTCCACTGCCACCCCCTAGTCCAACCACTATCCTTTCTAGTCCTGACTGGTACTGATTAACTGCTGTCTGTGCTCTTGGCCCTTAAAGTCCATGTCCATTCCCCAAATAGCCAGAGATCTGAGTATCTTTTTTTTTCTTTTTCCTTTTCACTCACCAGAGCTCCTCATAGTGGGGTTTAGGCAGAAATGAAGATAGCTTTAGGAGATTAAGCTCACTTGTCCTAAATGCTTTTATTTTCATCTAAATCACTCACCCATCTAGGCCCTTTGTCAGAGCATCAGAGCTGTCAGGGTTGCAAATTACCATGAAGGAAGGATTTGAACTCACCTCCTTGCACTTGTGGGCAAGTGCCTTAAAGCCACTAAGCCATCTTCCATGTTTGCCTTTAACTGTCTTTGTTTTGGGACACCCACCTTTGCTAGACTTACTCCTGGCTCTGAGATGACAGATCACTTGGTGGGTCTCAGGGGACCATGTGATACTACCCAGGATTAAACCTGGATTGGCTGCATGTAAGGTGAGCGCCCTTCCCACTCTATTAACCCGCTAGCAGTTCCCTTAAAATGTCTTAAAAGTATGGTCATGTTCATTTCTGTGGTTCTAGACCTTCTCAATGACTTCCCCTTGCATGTAAATTTAAATTTTAAACCATGGCTTAAAAGAGTGGCTTTGTCCAGCCCTCCACTACCGCTCCAACCACAGCTCCTCCGACATTCAAGCCACCCTGCTACCTCTTGTTTTATCACTCCCTGAATCTTTTTGCAAGCACGTCTCTCTGGAGGCTTCTTAATGCCTTCCCACCTTTCAGCCCTACCTCTTCATCTTGGTTCACTCCTACTTATCTGTGGGGATATAACTTCAGGCCAGAGAGACTGCTTTGCATGTAGGCAGCCTGAGCTCAATCCGCAGTACTGCATGGTCTGTCAAGCACCATTGGGTGTGGCTCCACCCAGCTGTATTCAGGGATTATTCCTGATTCTGAATTTGGGGATCACTCCTAGCAGGGTTCAGGAGACCATATGGGGTGCTGGGGATCAGCCCCAGGTGGGTGGCATGCAAGGCAAGCACCGTGGCCGCTTGTACTACTACTCCGGTCTCCCCCCAATTTTTTTTTAATGTACAAGCGATAGCACTAGCGGGTAGGACATGTGCCTTGCATGCGGCCGGGTTCGATTTCTCCGTCCCTCTTGGAGAGCCCGGCAAGCTACCGAGGGTATCCCGCCCGCACGGCAGAGCCTGCCAAGCTCCCCGTGGCATATTCGATATGCCAAAAACAGTAACAACAAGTCTCACAATAGAGACGTAACTGGTGCCCGCTGGAGCAAATCGATGAACAACGGGAGAACAGTGCTACATTGCTACATACTCTTTAAGTCATAAATGTCATTTTCTCAGAGACACGTGCCCTTTGATGGGCTCTCCCCTCATACCTCATTCACATGTACTTTTACTCCAGTGATAACTGTTAACATAATGTGTAATGATACAGAACTCATCATTATTTAATGCTTGTTCATAGCTTTCTTATATGCCATATCCATAGTACCTAAAATAGTGCCCAGGAAAGAGTGAAACGAGGGGGGCTGAGAAATAGTACAGCAAACAGGGCACTTGCCTTGCATAAGGCTGACCAAAGTTCAACCCTCAGTATTCTATTCCCTGAACCCCTCCAGGGGTGATTCCTGAGTACAAAGCCCTGAGCATTGTCAGGTGTGCCCCCAACCCCGACCAAAAAAAAAAAAAAAAGCAAAATGAATTAACTCCTATTTCCCACTCAACAGCACAGGGGAAAAAGGCAGAACAATCAAATTTGCTTTATGGGGAATACTTCCTCAGCAAAATGTTATAAGTTTCACCTAGGAAACCTTCTAGCCTTCTAGATTAACACTAAACTTTTCCTTCTTACACATATCATCATATCATTTGTCAGCCCCTTGTATCAACTGATCTATGAAAATTCAGGGTGGAGACAGCATTTTTGTACTTGTGTGGATGCAAGCTGTGTGCGTGCGCGCGCGTGTGTGTGTGTGTGAGTGATTCTGTCTGCGACTGTGCCCACAGGTAGGAAAGTGTGCTCCTGTACAGTACATGAGTGCTCTTGCACATTTCTACAGTTCGCACTATTCCCTAGTAGCCCGCTCAGCCGCCAGAATCCCAGGCAGTGGAAGGTGGCGTCCAGTGGGAGGTGAAATCATGCCCAGCTCTGGGAAGCCGAGAACTTTAGCCTCAAGCCGAGTCCAGCCCCCAAATGACTGGGAGCCAGCACCCACCGGCCCTGCCCTGCCCTGCCCTGCCCAGAACTGGCGGGGTTCCCCAAGGTGACCCGTGGCCCCCCAGCCCTAGACGCGCGCAAGCTGGACGGCTAGCCCCGCCCCCGCTGCGCAGCCCCACCCGATGCCGCTCACCATGGGCCACGACGCACGCGGGGAGCCAGAGCACGAGACACCACCAGCCCGCGGCGCCGGGGACCATCTCCAGGGCCCGGTCCGGCGCCGCGCTTCCTCCAGTCACCCCGGCCGCGCGTCGCTGTCTGGACTTCAGCCTGACAGCTGCGGTGGCCTCCCGCCCACAGACCCGCTCTAGCCTCCAGTAGGCGGACGGGACAGAGGCCCGCCGCTGATTGGCTCTGACGCCTGCTCACGTAACCACACTTCCCGCCCCTGCCGCCTCACCCACTTCCTATTGGCTGGGGCAAGTAGGGCCGAGGGTTGATTGGTGTATATTCTTAATACCAACTGCCAACCCGCCCCCGCCCCCAGCCTCAGCCCCGCCCCTGCGTTTCGCAGTTCGCTGTCGACCAGGTCGGCTGGACCACGCTCTCCGGTGGGCGGGCTGGGCGCTGTGGGAACTAACTGGAGGGTGCACCCAGGTGCCGCACGACTCGCTTCAGCAGCCGAGGGTCTAGCCGTTAGCTGTCGGGGCGTGGGCCGCGCTTTCCGGGAGGATGCTTCTTCCTTACTTCCCATGCTCCCCCGCCCCCGGCGGCGCTTTTTAATCTAACGTTCAAGTGGTTTCCCGCGCTCCTCATTCTATCCGTCCTGTGTCCAGTTAGTTCCACAGCAAGGGCATCCTCGAGGACTCGGCCTTGGCCATCGCAGAGCCAGGAAACCGGACGGTTGGGTACCCGCTTCTGTGCCATTCGTTGTCCAACTGTGACTTTGGATGATCACCTTTGTGGACCTCCTCAGACTCAATACCCTCCCCTGTAAAAAGGAGCTTGATGATAATACCAACGCTGTCGACTTGTGAAAATTAAATTAGATCACTCACACTAAGGAAATAAGATCATTCACATAATTACTTAACCTAAGCCTGTCTTACAGTTAACATTTATTTTATTTTTTTTTTAAGTATGTTTGTCTGGAGCTGGAGCAATAGCACAGCGGGTTGGGCATTTGCCTTGCACGCGGCCGACCTGGGTTCGATTCCCAGCATCCCATATGGTCCCCTGAGCACCGCCAGGGGTAATTCCTGAGTGCAGAGCCAGGAGTAACCCCTGTGCATCGCCAGATGTGACCCAAAAAGCCAAAAAAAAAAAAGTATGTCTTTCTAAATTTATTTTATTTTTTGAGTCACACCCGGCTGTACTCAGGACATAACCCTGGTGGTCGCGGGAGACATTCTGGGGTGCTGGGGATTGAACCTGGGCTGGACACGAGCAAGGCAAGAAAGCCCCTCATGCTATCTGTCCGGCCCTAAAAGCATATATTATTATACTCTTCGGCCTGGAATTCGGGGAGAGATGTAAAATAAAATAAGGTTAAGCACTGACACGGGTCTTGCAAGAAAATACACGCTATGGAAAACAAACAAACAAACAAACAAACAAACAAAAACCATGCCCGAGTTCGGGTGACAGAAGCCAAACACTCCAGACGGCCTCCCTAGGCCCGCCTCCGTCCCTTCTAGCCACACCGACTCTGTGGTAGCGAACCATAGAGTACCGGAAGTGGTTCTTCCTCTTCCTCTCCCGGGCTAACGGCTTCCCAGAGCTTCTGGGACCTTCGGCGGCGCGGGGCATTGTGGGCTTGCTGGGCAGCCCGGCCACGGAGGAGTGAGAGCGGGCCACTGCAGAAGCTTCCAAGATGATGGTGAGTGGCGGCTCGCGCATCCAAGACCATCCGTTGCCATCGAGGTCGTGGCCGGCGCCGCCTGGCTGTGGCCGGCTCGGGAGGGGCCTCCCCTGCTTTATTCATTCGTTTTTTTGTCCTGAAGCCTCTGCATTTCGGGACCCCGGCCCGCTTCAGTCTGGGTTGATCTAAACCCTCGAGGGGCCTTCGGGTGGGTGGGTGGGGGGCGGGGAGCGTGCTGGTCCGGCCGACTTGGGCGCTGCGAGCCCCACGTCGCTTCGGCGCCGAGAAGCCGCCGCCGAGACGGGGTGGTTTTTGGAGACCCCCCCCCGCCCCCCGCCCCCAGTCGGGGCGTGCGTTAGGCCCGTGCGGGTGGGTCGGCCGCTTGGCCGGGAAGCTCTGCTTCTCCTCCGGGTGCTGGAGGGTGGGGACTGGGCCAAGATGGACGCCGCGTGTGGCCGGGCCGAAGCCGCGTGGGGGCTGTGCCGTGGGAGGGGGGCCCCACGCCCTAACCCGTGCTCATCTCCGTCGAGACACTCATTCAGGAAACGCAGCGTTTCGCGCGCCCCTCTCCCCCGAAGGTGCCTTGCCCAGCTGGTGGTGGTTGGGGGGAGGGGGCTCAGCCTTTGACCTAGTCTGGCCCTCCAAAATGTGCCTTCAGACCCGGCTCTCCCCGCCCCCCCCCCCCCCCGTCCCTAATTCTGGGTCTGGCTTTGAATGGAGGGAGGATGCTGAGCTTGGCACGCCCCCCCCCCCCCTTCCTAGCCCAGCCCCTCTACTTCTAATAAGCAGGTACTTTGCATTGGTCCCAAGCTTCCCTTGGATTCGTAACCCCCTCCCCCTCCTTCCCCCCCCCCCCCCCAGTACCTGCCTAGCAGCCCTGTTGATAAGGAGGTATTTATTTGAGGCAAAACCTTCCCGTGCTGTTGGTGTCACTCACTTGGCCCTCTTCATCCTAGTGGGTTCTGTTAGTTTTCCTGCGTCCTGAGGCTTTCTCCCTGTCGGGGTAGCTACCAGACTGGCACCTGTAAGGTTCTGCAGCCCTGTGCATGCCCTGTGCATCCAGGTTGTACCCAGGAAGGAAGCTGGCGTTTGTCTGCCTCTGTTCTCTTTGAACCATGCCCTCACAAGTCTTCACTGTGTCTCTGTCACTGAAGTTATCTTCATCTGCCCAGTAGCCACATTGGGTAACAGTTGAGAGTGTGACTTGTCTCTGCCACTTGGCATGTGACTTTGAACATGTTAGTAACAGTTACTAAGTTAGTCTTGTAGAAGGGATAGCAATAAGAGATTGTTTGTGGGATGAAGTGAATTGCAGCCAGTGAAGTGCCCAGCATATAGTAGCCTAGTAAAAGTCAGCCAGTCTGCAGGATAGGTGCTTGGTTCCTCCACTGTCATCCATCCTCTCTGCCAAGGAGACTATCATGGTTTCTTTTAGGTGGCATTTGGAGGAATAAGGATCAGAAGCAGGGTTCTTCTGTTGAGTGGAAAAAAAAAAGAAAAAGCTCCACCATTGGGCTCCAGACATTGTGTTTGACTCTTTCTTGGTGTGTAGACTTATCTCTTCTTTATCAGAATGTGAAACTTCTATCACAGAGAATCCTTACTAGCCTCAAATTGATGCCTGGTATTCTAGAAGCCTTTTGACATTGAAGAGGTAATAAGAACCCCCTAAAAGCTCTAGTCCTATGACTTTGGCACAGTTTGTAGAGAATATATATCCTTGCCTTTGTAGGTTGAATTTGTTGCTGTCAGGCCCATCCTACTTACTCTTTTGTTGGGGTGACCAGGGGTCACACACTCATGAGTTTCAATGTGCTCATAATTGAATCTTGCCAGGGAGCTTTATTTTTTATTGTGATTCAGCAGTGTCACCGAATCATACGTGGGCGGGTGGTGGAGATTGAATTTAAGGCCTCAGACCTACAAGCCTTTACCATTGAACTATCCCTGGACCCTCCAACATCTGAGTTTATAGAAAAGCTTAATAGAAACTCTATGGTTTTTTTGTTTGTTTTTTGGGTCACACCTGGTGATGCTCAAGGGTTACTCCTGGCTCTGCATTCAGGAATCACTCCTGGAGGTGCTTGGGGGACCGTATGGGATTCCTGGGATCAAACCCGGGTTGGCTGCATGCGTGGCGGCCCTTCCCACTGCGTTATCACCACCCTCCTTAATGCAAACTCTTAAGGAGGAAGATCAGTAAGTTGAAATTCTCAAGCTTTCCATGATATCCCTGGCATTCTGTGTTAAGAAAGAAAAAAAACAGGTGAGATTGGTTAAGTAACTCGGGCACAGGACTTGGACTTTTGTAGCAGTGCCTGCTCTGAATGTGCAGCCTGTTTGTGGGCTTGTCAGCTCAGTCCAACCGTGTTGCCTTAACTTTCCCCATGGACTTACTCCTTTTCTGTAAATTAGGCAATTTACAGACTGTTTGCTAACCACTTCCAAGTGTTACTGCTTTGTACTTAAAAATTTACTGCAAGTTTTTTCCAAAAAGAAAAAAAAAGTGCTGTGGCTGGACAGTAGGTATGTCACTTGCCTTGCATGGGCCCAACCTGGGCTTGATCCCCAGCATCCCATATGGTCCCCTGAGCACCGTTAGGAATAATTCCTGAGTGCAGAGCCAGGAGTAAGCCCTGAGCATCACTAGGTGTGGCCCCCCAAAAAGAAAAGTGAAAGGAAAAATCCCAGTTCTGTTTTTATTTTAGGGCTTATCTCAAAACACTTGAGTTATGTGTAGCAGTGAATTTTCAGCAGCCAAAGCTAATGTACACACACACAGCCAAATTCACACATTCTGCAGGTTACCGTGATCACTTTTGGGAGACTTATACTTTCCACAGGATGGATAGGCGATGGCAATTAATATAAAAGTGTCCAGGGCCAGAAGAGGTAATAACAGTGTAAGGCACATGCTTTGCATACCACCATCCCCGGTTAGATCTCCAGCACTGGAGTCCCCCCTAGCATCACCAGATGTACCCTGAAGGTCTTGAACACTGCTGGGGTAGCCCAGGAAGTCCCTGGCATTGAGGCCAGCGCAGCACAGCATCCTCAGAGACCCTTGCGTTGAACTTCTAGACCACTAGGCCTGATTGTGGTGTGATAAGCCCATAAGGCTTGCGTGGTGGACCGAATGTGACTGGCAGGGGTCCTATTTTGCGGGGTTGGGAGGGGCAGCTAGAGAAAATAAGAGGTCAAGATGTTAATATGCAGAAGCATAGAGCGGTTTACTCTAAGGAGGAAGAGTGGTAATTTTCACACTTGGGGTTTTGTTTCAATGTTTTTCTTTTTGTCTGCACCCTTGCAGTGCTTGGGGGCTTTTCTATGCACCATGGGGATTCTCCCCACACTTGTCATGTCAGAAATGCTTGCCATTTCTACATAGGCTCCTGGAAACCAGTTAACCATTTAGATCCTTCATATTCTATTACCTGCGTTAATGTTAAATCACTTTTTCCTCAAATCACACATCATTTATATATAGAATTAGTATAGTCATTGTGCATTTTCTTTGGGATATTTGACTGGTGATTAGTTACCAGGAGCTTAGAGTCAAAGTGGGAGATGAAGACACTGCTGTATGATTTGTTGTCATTTTGCAAGGAAAAATAAATGTAGCATTTTCGCCTCTACCTGTTTTCCCATGTTCCAGATAAACATCGTTTATTGTAGTTCACATGTCTGGGCATCTTTTGGTGCTCTTGGCACCACATGGTTGGCTTCAGTTTTCCATCCCCCTTAGCATTAAGCCATAAGGGTGTGGGGTGAGAGAAGTGGCTGATTCGCTGGAAGGTATTCCTGAGCGTGATCAGCTGTTTCCTCCTGCATGTAATCGGATTGATTTTTTCAACATGGGAAATAGGGTCAGAATTTGGTAAGACTGTTCACCAGAGAATCATTCATTATTAGGGGCAGGATAGCTGGCTTCCAAGCAGGGTTCAGGGGTTTGTATTGTTTGAAGTGCTACTCAGCTCACTCTGTGAATGGTTCAATGCCAGGGTCTGGTGATGCAGCATTGTTTGGGACCAGTGGTTCAGGGGACCATGCAATATTGCATGCTGTGGATTGAATTTGATCCCTGCAGTGTGCATGGCATGCCCCCCTGATCACTGAACTGGACCCCCAGAGAATAGTTTTTTCTTTTAGATTAAACCAGTGCTTCTCACACAATTTTCTAGCAGTTCCTGTTAGGTATACTATAGTCTTGGCAGTGTCAGGGGATATAGAGTCTTGTTAAGGATTGAAAGGGGTAGACCATGGAGGAGAATGTGATTTTAAAAGGCCTTCAGCAATTTCTGTTCAGGGGACATACGACTCTTTTTTTTCCTCTCCCTTCTTCATTGAGCTTCGTTGTAATAGGTGTTTGTTAAATTTACTCAATTACTTTCTCTTTCTCTCTAGCCCACACCAGTTATCCTGTTGAAAGAGGGGACTGATAGCTCCCAAGGCATTCCCCAGCTTGTAAGTAACATCAGCGCTTGCCAGGTAATTGCTGAGGCTGTTAGGACCACACTGGGCCCTCGTGGCATGGACAAGCTCATTGTGGATGGCCGAGGTAAGTTTACAGGGTTCCTTGGGCCATTGTGCAGTAGAAGGGAACCTAGAGTGTTTGGGCTGGCAAAGGTTGGCATCAGAAATGTCTGCTGTGAAGTAGTTGCATTTCATACATTATTCTGAATGCTGAACTTGGAGGGACTGTGAGGGAAACTAAGCTTAGGAGCTGGCTGCCTTGCAGAGAGATTTAGTCAGAGTTGTCTATAGTCCTTTCCATTTAAGGGTGGTGGGTGTGTTAATGTGTCTGGCGTCACTTTGATGATTTTTGTACAGCTCAGCTATCAGTTCAGTTCTCAGCCAGGGGATATAGTGCCTCTTGGACCCTATGGTCCAGGAATTACCTGGATAACTCCAGTGGCTCCTAGGGGCCTCTCGGGCTGCACCTGGCAATGCTTGGGGGAGACCATGGGTGGGAATTAAGCACCACAGTTGGCTGCAGGCAAGCACTCTTAACTGTGCCCTGCACATACTCTCCCGTTTTAGTATAGTAGTTAACAAGTTGAATACTAGTGTATTGTGTTAAAACTATCAAGCACTGGGGGCCATATACCTGTGATGAAGAGTACACTGCCGAATGTGGTCTCCATAACAATTACAGAGCCCCAAAAATGTTTTTTGGGGATCCCTCCTAGTGGTGCACAGGGGACTGTTTCACTTGGGATCAAATTTGGTTGCACACGTGTAAGACATATGCCTTACCTCCTCTGCTATCTCTATGAGCCTGTCCCAAATGTTGAAATGGTTACTCATTCTCATTTAGGGAAAGACATGGTTAGTTGAAGGTACTGAATGAATAGATCCCTTTGTACACCAAGCTAGGTATTGAAAGATTAAATTAGGGGGCCAGAGTGATAGTATAGCAAGTAGGGCCTTTGCCATGCACACAGGCACACAGCTGACAAGATTTGATCCCTGGTACCCCATATGATCCCTGAGCATGTCCTCCCCATATTCCCCCCTCCCCCCAGTGATGCTAGGCACTGTTGGGTGTGACCCAACACCCCTCCCCCCAAAAAAAGATAAAATGTGTCCTCCCACTAGCCCCTTGGCCCATCCCAGTAAAGTATACATGGACTCCAGATCCACCTGGAAGATAAAAATTGTGGAGCGGGTGTGACACATTGCAGTGTGACAAACTCCATGGAGGTCTGGGGGGCTATTCCTGACACACTTGAGGGGCTCATGGGGTATTGCGATCAGAGCTTGTGTACCCACATGCAGAGTATCCACTTCAACCCTTTGAGCTTTCCTAGGCTTAGACAGAATTTTATGAAAGGATCTTTAAGTTTCCACTTTGAATTCTTTTAAGGCAAAGCAACAATTTCTAATGATGGGGCCACAATTCTGAAACTCCTTGATGTCATCCATCCTGCAGCAAAGACCTTAGTGGACATTGCCAAATCCCAGGATGCTGAGGTATGAAAATCAAGCCTATTTGTTTAAACAGGTTGAAACTTGTGATAACTTGTTCCTTTCCATTCTTCTTTTTAAACATTTTAGAGACAAAGAGATAGTACAGGGTTAAAGCCCTTTCCTTGCACACAACCAACCCTACTTTGATTCCCGTAGTGGTTGCTTAATGGTCTGCCAAACATGGACAGGAATGAACCTTGAGCACAAAACCAGGAAACAGCCCTGAGTATGGCACAAAAAAACTAAATTTCTTCTTTAAAAAAAATTATGACTGTAGCCAAAGCATATACTTCGCATACAGGAGCCCTGGGTTTGATCCTTAACTCTAATGAACCTTTGAGTGCCACTGGGCACAAGCCCCAAACAACAAGCTGGGTGTAGGCCTGGAGTACTGTTTTTGTGGCCTCCAAAAGAAAAAAACCCTTTTTTAATTTATATCTAATTATAATTGCATGGTTAATACATCTAAAAGTATTTAGATTAATCTGTACTCTTTTGGGGGGTGGTGGCGTCACACCTGGCAATGCACAAGGGTTACTCCTGGCTTTTCACTCAGGAATCACCCCTGGCGATGCTTGGGGGACCATATGCGATGCCAGGGATCAAACCCGGGTCAGCTACATGCAAGGCAAATGCCCTGCCCACTATACTATCACTCTGTTCCCTGATTATGTAGTCTTTTGAAATATGTACTGTTTCAGGGAACAGAGATGGTACAGTGGGTGTGGGTACTTCCCTTGCACAAAGTGAACCCAGGTTTAATCTCTGGTACCTCATAGTCCCCCCAAGCCCAGCCAGGAGTGATCTTTAGTGTAAGTCCTGAGCAATATCAGGTATAGCCCCCAAATAAAAGTAGCACTGTAACACTGTCCTTCTGTTCATCAATTTCTTTGAGCGGGCACCAGTAAGGACTCCATGGTGAGACTTGTTGTTACTGTTTTTGGCATATTGAATAAGCCACGGGGAGCTTGCCAGGCTCTGCCATGCAGGTGGGATACTCTCGGTAGCTTGCCAGGCTCTCTGAGAGGGACAGAGGAACTGAACCTCGGTCAGTTGCATGCAAGGCAAATGCCCTACCCGCCTCCAAAAAAAATGTTTGGTTCCATTGTATGTAGCTGATATCTTAGTATTGGGCCTGTGTGTTCTTTCAGTCAAATGAGTTGGTAGAGCAATAGTTTATAGTTAGTTACAGTATAAAATAAGGCTGAAAGGACTACATTTTCAGGTTTTTTTTTTTAACAGTGATTAACTGTTAAAGATATTTACTATTTAAAGATAATACAAGAATTCTCAAAACCCCAAAATACCCTGCCAAGACTTACAGAAGTATTCTAGAAATACTAGTAGATACTAAGAGATATATTTGCATTTTAGAATATTATAAATAAACCTAAATCTGTGAAGCTTTAAAGTGAGAAAAATGCGGATTCGATCTGTCAATGTCTTCAACAAAGGAATACTGACTTTCTGTCCATAACTATCAGCTTAACTTAGAAGCTTAAACTCATCTTAAACTCTTCTCAAGGCACTTTTCTTCCCTTGAGTATACATTATACTCTAGGCATAATAAGTTGAAAATACATGTCTTTAAAGCTAAAGGTTAAGTTCATTTTCTCCCATTAAAAATAGGGTTTAACCTCATGGGAAGGGGGGCGTTTCGGTCCGCCCTTCACGCCCTACCGAGGCCACCAGTTGCCCCCCACTAGCGGCTCTCCAGCACGGCCACGTCTCCAGAGCACAGAAACCAATTTCTTAACTATCTGACTTTCAGTAGAAATACTTCCAGGGTCAATAAGTAAAATAGCAGAAATCGAAAACCAACATATAATTCTTGAACCCAGCTGTAGAAAGCAAATCACTTCACAATGCATTTTCAGCATGTCTGATTTGGGGGGGGTAAACTCTAAATAATAGTGGTGAATCTTTTATTGAAACAATGAAAACAATCTAATGAAAGCAGATAGAGTGTTAACTAGAATTCATCTGCCCCACAGGGACTGGGAGGGGTGGGGGATGGGGTTTTATTGGGGTTCTTCATGGTAAAAAATAAGTTTTGGTAAAGGGAAATGTGTTTGATATTTGCATGACAGACCTAAACCTGAAAGCTTTGTAACCTTTCCCACGGTGATTCAATAAATAAATAAAAAAAAAAATAGGGTTTAAGCACCAGAGAGATAGCACAGTGGGTTAGTGCTCACAGCTGATCCCAGTTCAATTCCTGGCACCACATATGTTCCTCTAAGCCCTGTCAGGAGTAAGCCCTGAACACAGCCCTAGCCCCACTCCCCTCCCCTTCAGAAAATAAACAGAGTGCTTAAGTGCTGGAGAAATAACTCAAAGAGATAATAACCAAGGGAAAGCATGTAGTTCTACCAAGTGCTGTATATTATAACGGTTTATAATGGTTTAGTCCCCAGCACTTTTGGCCCCCTCAGACTTCTGGGAACAATTCCTGAGCCTTGAATAACCCCAGATATCACTGGGTGTACCCCCAAGCCCCCCTCAAGAGGAATGGATGGTTTCGATCTTTATAGAAAACTGTATAAGAAGGTTAGCAAACTGGTCATATTCCAAGTAGTGTTTAAAATATAGGGGCTGGGGTTGTACAGCAGATAGGGTACTTGTCTTGCACGTGGCCGACCTAGGTTCAATCCCTGGTGCCCATGTGATCCCCCCAACACTGCCTGGAATGATGCCTGAACTCAGAGGCTAGAATAGCTCTTCTGGGCACCGCTGGGTGTGGCCAAAACCTTCCTGCCCACCCAAATATAAAGGACAAGTCTTAGAAGATTGACTTGACTGGAAATAATTTTGTGAAGTTTTACAGATCATTATGTACTCTTATTTCTATCCTGTCTCTTACTCCCATAATTTTTTGTCATGTAATTATTATAAGCAGACTTGACTTTATCATAATGGTTTTTTACATAAATCTAGAATTGTTTTGCATGTTTGATTTCATATATGGAAGACAGACATTTGATGCTCAAGATAAACCTGAATGAGCTTGGATTGGGGATAGAATTTGTAGCCCAGGAGAAGAAAACTTCCATCTGTTTTCCTTCTACTTACTTGAAAACCTTCCAGAAAACCTTTTACACCCACTTAAACTGTCTGCAGGAGTGCCTAATAGAGATTTGAGGGATTTATTCCTGAACTTGAGAAAAAGTGAATTTCCTGTTACCCTCTTCCAGGTTGGTGATGGCACCACCTCAGTTACCCTGTTGGCAGCAGAGTTTCTGAAGCAGGTGAAACCTTATGTGGAGGAAGGTTTACACCCTCAGATCATCATCCGAGCTTTCCGCACCGCCACCAATTTGGTATGGGAGTATTGGTTAATTTGACTTAATGCCTGAGCGCTTTTTACATTACTCTTTAGAGCATTATCCTGTACTGTGATGTGGAGGGACTGGGAATAGACTGTCCTTAGTAAATATTTGACTAGATGTATTAACTTCCCTACAGCTTTGGTTATAGGGTAGGCTGTGATAAAAACCTATCACAGGCACTCAGTGAAAACTGTTCATTAAGTTCCTTCTGGCATAACATGAGACCATGCGTGTAATTTGGGGCAAGTCGGTTTTACTTTGAGGAAAATACCTTCTCCCTTAACTGTCTCTGTCTCTAGGGAGTGTCATTAAAATAAAATAATGTCTGAGAAGTCAAGCTTAACAGACGAATAATATTTTTAACATCTAAATTACCAGAAAGTTAGGCTTAATCTAGTGTCATGGTTTGTTTCTATTCGTTTTAAGTTCTGGAGCATCCTGGTGATTTTCAGAACTATACCTCTGCACTTTAAAAGTTTTCTAGATTACAGAAATTCATTTTTTTTTTAGTAGCTACAAGATGCTGAAATATTTTAATTGCTCTGGTAGAATAGAAATGCGTGAATTTGAGAATAGGCAGGAACACTTAATTGAGAAAGGCAGGAGAGATTATTATCAACTTCTAGTTTGTATTCTAACACAAGAGGCTCGGCCAGAGGGGCAGTGCAGAGGGTAAGGTGTTTGCCATAGTTCTTAGCCCTGGTTCTATCCCTGTATCCTCTGTCCTCTGAGTGCAGAGCCAGGAGTAACCCCTGAGCATCACTGGGTGTGGCTCAAAAACAAAAAAAAAAAAAGAAGAAGAAGAGGAAAAAAATAATAAAATTCTTTTTTAAAAATCTCACTCAGCTTTTATTCTTGACAGGCAGTTAACAAGATCAAAGAGATTGCTGTGACTGTGAAGAAGGAAGATAGAGAGTAAGTCTGTGGTGGGCTTTTCAGAGCCAAGACTGTAGGGCCAAACTGGGAACAGTAGCATGTCGCAGCTCTTCTGAGGGCTTATGGCTCTTGCTAGGTCCTTTGCTGTGCTCAACTCATACAAGAGGCAATAGATATTTAAAGGCCGTCATGGGGCCAGACAGTGCATGCTTTTAAAGGAGGAGCACCTGGGTTTAATCACTGTGGGGTAAGCTAAGTAGCCCCTAAGCACTACCGGCACCCAACCATACACACACCCTTAACAAATAAGGTTAAAAAATTGACAATTTTAAAAATTAAGATATAGGATCTGGAAAGAAAGAAAATTAGGATCAAGAGCTAAGGTGTTTTTCTTCCATGTGATTGACCTTAGTTCTATCCCCAGCATGGTATATGAATCCCTTAACACTGATGGATGTGGCCCCAACCACACGCAGCCAACGTCACTACTCACTTCACCACACACACACACACAAGGTTTTTGCCTGCAGTCATCATTTGTCACTGAAAATCTGCCCTGAAGATGTAGGAGATGAAGTTGGTGAGGGCTAGATTAGAGGCTAGAAACAAAACCACCTTCACTTTGCAACAGAACCAGACAAGACATCTGATGTGAGTCTCCCTCTTTTGTCTAAGGGAACAGAGAAAGCTGCTAGAAAAGTGTGCCATGACTGCTTTGAGCTCCAAGCTGATTTCCCAGCAGAAAAACTTCTTTGCTAAAATGGTTGTAGATGCAGTGATGATGCTCGATGATTTGTTGCAACTTAAAATGATTGGAATCAAGAAGGTGCAAGGTGGGGCCTTAGAGGTAAGTCTGCTCTTACACACAACAGGCTTCTGCTTTCCCCATGACTTTCGGGGAGCTTGATAGGGCAGGACAGCAGATACTGGACAGCAGTCAAAATTGAACTGTATTCCATACTCTACCACTCGCGCTCACTGTATTGATAGATTATGTAACTTCTGTATTTACTATCAGAAATTAAACTTGCTGATTTCAGAATTATATGACAGGGTAGGGCCAGCTCATAAATGACTCAGTGAATAAATCTTAGTAGTACTTTTAGCTGATATAGTCATTTACTTTAAATAGATAATTCTTAGTTCAAACTGTATTGTAGAAAGTAAAATCCACTCTCTTGGTGAGTGTATGTGTCCTTTTAGAAGTAATCTGCACCAATGGAAACTGGTTTGGTAAGAACGAGATCTAAGGGGTGGAGAGATAGTAAAATGGGAAAGGCTCTGACTTGCACACAACTAACTCAGGTTTGACCCCCAGTACTCCTAAGAGTGATCCCTGAGTGCCTTTGGGTGTGGCCTGAAAACAAACCCCAAAAAAAGATTGAGATCCAAGATTTGAGCCTAAATCTCTTAGAGTGTTCATCTCTCCCCCCTGAAACATTTTTAAAGTTTGTGCTGCTATTAAATCCAAATCACAGGAAGCTCAGTTATGAAACAAACAGTAGAAGTTAATGTTTTGAAAGATTGAGAAGTGGGAGGCCACAGTGATCCCTCGGGAACTGGCATGGAAGCTCTGATCCTTTTGTTCTTGTGGGAAGAGAAAGCAGCTCAGCCCCAGCACAGCTGCTAAACTCTGTGTTGGCGTATGTGTAGGTGTATGTAGTAGAAGGCTCTAAGATGTGGAGTTGGGACCAAAGGCAGGGCAAAGCATCGTGTCATGTTCAGGAATCCTTGTTCCTTTCCTGGCACCTTAGGCAAATACTTGCCGCCTACACCCTTAGCGGGTTCTCTGTAAGCTAGACTGCAAAGCTAGCCCAAATAGGCCTTGACTATACAATACAGAAGGGGCAACCCAAATAAGTTTTGTGTTACCTAGCTCAGGATAATGAAAAAGATTTTAGTATAACAGTGAAATAAAGACTTGATTAACCTGAAAGATCATGGGGATGGGGATTTGGGTGCTGGTTCATTTCATGCTACTGAACTGTTAAATTGTTTTCTGAACAGGAGTCCCAGCTGGTAGCTGGTGTCGCATTTAAGAAGACATTTTCTTATGCTGGGTTTGAAATGCAACCCAAAAAGTACAATGATCCGAAAATTGCACTTTTAAATGTTGAACTTGAACTGAAAGCTGAAAAAGATAATGCTGAAGTGAGAGTCCACACGGTTGAGGTAGGCCATCCCGGCTAGTCTTGATACTTAGATCCCCACTTGTGTCCTTCTTTACCTGTGACCTTCCTGAGTGATTGACCTGGCCCAAGGAGATTTCAGTAGGGCGCCTCCCAAACTGTTAGCCTCTGGCTCCAGAGAGGACTGTCAGTGCCTCACCACTGTACTGATTCCTCTTTGGGAACAGATACAGCTCCTTCCTCTAAGCTGGACCCCACACTGCTGGCAGGTGTGCTCCCCTCACTAGCAGCCCCAAGCCTGTCCTTGGAAGTAGCAGTGTCACTCCCCTTTGAGCAGGTGCTCTGGGACAATCTGTCCTTTACACTGGATGGGGAAGTGGTCCTTTCATAGGGAACTCCATGGGTGCAGTGTCTCAGAGTGCAGAAACTACTGAGTAGATGGTTTTTCATATCTTGGCAATGCCAACATTGGAGTAGCTTTCATACCTGGGATTACTCCGGGCCTCTGTATTTGAAAGTTTTTTGTGTTTTCTAAGATTATCCTTTTTAATTCCCAAAATCAATAGCATGTTTATTTTGGAGCTGTATTTTAGCTACTGTATGCTAACCTCTCTCCCGCCTTCTCTGGACCTCTTCAGGATTATCAGGCAATTGTTGATGCTGAGTGGGATATTCTCTATGAAAAATTAGAGAGGATTCATCGTTCTGGAGCCAAAGTCATCTTATCCAAACTCCCCATTGGGGATGTGGCTACGCAGTACTTTGCTGACAGGGACATGTTCTGTGCTGGTCGAGTGCCAGAGGAGGATCTGAAGAGGACAATGATGGTAACCACACTTTGACTTCCTGCCTGTCTTGGTGACTCTGGAAGAGTTTTCAAAAGAAAACTCTTTACCACTAGGGTGCTGTCACTACACTGTCAGGTTGGCCCATTGACCTTTGGCTGCATTTGCTTTGTGCTTTGTCTTCAAGCACTCCAGTCTTGCTGTGTATACTCTGTATACCTAATGTTTTAAAGTTAATTGGCACAGGATCAGGGAAGCCAGGACAGCAGGTAAGGTACTTGCTTTGCACACTGCAGACCCGGGTTTGATTCCCAACCCCCCGTATGGTTCCCTGAGCATCACTGGGGTGTGGCCCAAAACATAAAGTTACTTAGCCCAAATGGTAGCACAAAGGGCTGAACTGCATGCTCTGTTTACAAGTCTAGGGCTGCATGGTCTTCTAAGAACTGCCAGAAATTGCCTTCTTTTGGGGGGGGGGGGGGGGCTGCCTTTGGTACTGCTCAGACTTTACTCCTGGTGATACTCTAGGGACCATATTGATGTTAAAACTCTGCCTGGATTGGTTTGTGTGTAAGGCAAGAGGCACTATCTTGTTGGCCCCTCCATTTTTTTTTAACTAAAAACTAATAATACTAGGTTGGTCTGCCCAAGAAATAAGTCTTTTGTGTGAGGACCTAGTAATAATGCTATGGTCAGTTAGACAGGTTGATGTTTAATGCTTCTGGCCAGCTTTCCTCCCTATGGCAGGGAGGTTTTGGGCCACATCTAGCAGAGCTCAGGGCATATTCCTGGTCCTTTACTAAAGAATCGCTCTGGCAGTGCTCAGGGGATCGTATGATGTGGAAATCAAGCCCAAATTAACAATGCTGGTTGGGGATCAGACTGGGAAGGTCCCTTCAGCTATCTCTTTAGCCCCATGCCTATTGTCTTTTATATCTTACATGTTACATGTCTTAAATCTGTTGTGTGTGTGGGGGGGGGGGTTTGCTTTTTTGTTTTTTACCCTTCCAAGGGGTGGTAAGGAGTTCAAGAGAGTGATTCAGGGCTGAAGCAACAGCAAGGATAGGGTTTGCCTTGCATGCAGCTACCCAGGTTTGATCCCAGTATCCCATGTGGTTCCCTAAACCCCACCAGAAGTGATCTCTGAGAGCAGACGCAGGAATAAGCACTGTGTACCACTGGGTGTGACTCAAAACACAGAGACCCTCTTCTAGGTTTCTTGGCCATAATCATCACGGGAATTGGTTTTGAGACCAATGATAGTAGAAACAAACTTTAGGACTCGTGTGATCCTTCAATGCTTGCTTGTGCTCCTTAGGCTTGCGGAGGCTCGATACAGACTAGTGTGAATGCTCTGGGGCCAGAGGTATTGGGAAGCTGCCAGGTCTTCGAGGAGACCCAGATTGGATGTGAGAGGTAAGCCAGGTTCTGAGCTGCCAGTTGACTGAATGTATGGTGCCTGTCTGAATACAGCCTTCCTCCAATTTCTGGGTCTAATTGTATCCATTCTGTGCGGGTTTTTTTGTTTCGTTTTGTTTTTTGAGGCGTCACCTTTTTTGGGGATATATTATAGCCAAAGACCACTTCATGAATGAAGAAGTTCTGATTGGCTCTAAAATCTTATTCCAGTCTAACCTTCTGTAGTATAACTGCAGACTTTGCCAAGAACATGTCTTCAAGGGTGGTATTGGGGAAATTCAGGAACTGTAGAACAGCTGTTGAGTGTTGGGAGGACATGGCAACAAGGTTAAGATGCGGGGGGGGGGGGGGAGGTGGCAGCAGAAGGGAGTTCACGCACGCATGTGATTTGATCCTGGGTGCAGGTACAATTTCTTCACTGGCTGTCCCAAGGCCAAGACTTGCACCATCATCCTCCGAGGTGGCGCTGAGCAGTTTATGGAGGAGACAGAACGGTCCCTGCATGATGCCATCATGATCGTCAGAAGGGCCATCAAGGTGCGGGGCTCATGGCTACTTGATCTCGGGAGCCAGTGAGACCATAGATTTGTGTGATGTTTTCTGCCTTGTATAATCTTTTCTTGCCTGAGTGGTATATTGGTTCGAATAAGCCTCAAAAATCAGAGAAGCATCCTCATTGTTAAAATATATAGTGCTGTGCTTCCTTGAAGTCTATGACCTAATCTCAGGCAGTTCTGTAATCAGTTATCCTGGCAATTGTGCTCCTTGGGTTAAGTTGCAAGAGGGCAGAAGCCATACTGGTTACCGACTTGAAGTTATGATGTGCTAGACGAGGATGTGCCAGGGCATAGAGTGGGGGAAAGAATGTGAGTTTGGGGGCCTTGGTTTTTGGCCACTCACTTTCTGGGCTGTGACCAGAAACTGATGACCCGTGTTGGCCGCAACTGTAGGCTGGGCCAGAATCCTGGCCTATTGTAATGAACAATGGATCTGGTCTCTCCAGAACGATTCCGTGGTGGCTGGTGGTGGAGCCATTGAGATGGAGCTCTCCAAGTACCTGCGGGATTACTCAAGGACAATTCCAGGAAAACAGCAGCTGTTGATTGGAGCATATGCCAAGGCCTTGGAAATCATCCCGCGCCAGCTGTGTGACAATGCTGGTTTTGATGCCACGAATATCCTCAATAAGCTGCGGGCTCGGCATGCCCAGGTAAGTCCTCCCTCTCCTCAGGGTCCTGGAATTGGGTAGGTTTGAATGTGCTCTGCATAGAGTAATGGCTTGAACTTGTCTCAGTACCAACTGCCTGTTCTCCGCTGAGGGCAGGGTGAAAGCCACAGTGCCAGGAGGACTTTGGAGGTTCCTGTGTTGTGGTGCACTGGCTTGGCCACATCCAACTTGTGCCCTCTAGAACTTGGCACTGCCCCGTGTTTGACATGTTTGTAGTTAAGTGCCTGGTATCATGACTGTAGCATTCCAGTGAAAGACCTTATACCTGACTGGTACCATTGCTTTTAGTAAATCTTTGTACCTAGATCTTGGTTTTCTTATCTATGAATCTGGGGTTAATGGAAGCGGTAAGGTGAGGTGAGGTAATGGTGATGTATGGCATTGGAAGGAGTTTCCCCTGAGAACCATGGTTTTGGTGTGTAGCTTTCAGATGACAGGAAACGGACACTTCCCAAAACACAGCAGTGTTCCTAGAAGTCCAGAGCGCCTGTGTGTGTGAGGAGTGTGTTGAAAGTCTGAAAAGTCTGAAACTCAGCCAGGTGCATCCCCATGGCTTCCTGTTGTGGATCCCCAGATTCCATCTTTCTCAGGGGAATGCTGGCAGGTTCAGAAAGTCGGGGAGACGGGTCCTAAGAAACCTGGGCAAATGTTTGCAGGGTACCTAATTAGAGGACTTTTCTATATCCTTCCCCCTTGCTGTTCTTTCAGGGGGGCATGTGGTATGGGGTGGACGTCAACAATGAGGACATTGCTGACAACTTTGAAGCCTTCGTCTGGGAACCAGCTATGGTGCGGATCAATGCCCTGACTGCTGCTTCTGAGGCTGCGTGCCTTATCGTGTCGGTCGATGAAACCATCAAGAACCCGCGCTCGACAGTGGATGCTCCCCCAGTTGCTGGCCGGGGCCGAGGTCGTGGCCGCCCCCATTGAGGGGCACTCCACTCCTCCCAAGTGGCTGGCAGGCTGGCTCCAGGGTGTGCTTTTTCTTTTGGTTACGTGTTACAAGGAAAAGGGTGTGATTGGCCCACTGCATTCTCACCGGAGATTATTTAAATAAATCTTAGACTTAGAAATCACTTTGCAAATATTTTGGTCATTTAGCATTATTTATAAATGTATTGAGTGCTGCTCAGAATTTTTGTTTTTACACTGACTTGTCCTATAGGTAGAAGAGTGAAAATTATCTTCCCTCCTGTTAGTCCTTAGCAGCCTTTGGTAGATCGGTTGTCAAAGCAGAAGGACGCCTGACTCTACCAATGGGGAGCAGCACCAGCTGCCTTGCCCTGTCCAGAAATTTCTTTCTCTTTAGGTGTCTAGTCCCAGAAGTTTCTTCAGATGCAGGAGTGCTTTGTTTTCTTCTGAGATCATGTGGACTGACTGAGCCAGACACTGCTCCCAGGGTTTGTTTCTGGCTTTGAGTAAATGTATTGGATTACCTTATGTGCCCCTTCTAAGGCCACGTTCTTTGGGATGAATCTTTTGGTTTCTCTGACTCAAGGTCTTTTCCTTCCTCAAGCAGTTGAGGTAACAAGTCCTATTTTGGTGACTAGTGGAACTTTGGAATGACCAGTACAGATATCTCTAAAGTCTGAGCACCCCTGATTAGATCAACTAGAAGCAGAATGGGTGATGAGCAGGATTGGATGTGGCATCCCTCCTGACTTGAAACTGTAGGAGTGAGCAGTGGCACAGTGGCCAGGATGCCTGCAATGCTGCCAGTGCTGAGGTTGAGTCTTGTCACGTTTTCATCCATCATTCTGCCCTGTTTCAGAGTTCAGCTGCAAAGAGTTCTCACAACCACTTGCCATTAGCCTTCCCAAAGCAAATAGTCCAGTTCACCATCTTTTATTAGATACAAAGCCATAAATTCTTTGATGCCCATGTGAGTCCTTTTAAATACATACACTCAGGTACATTCGGCAAAGGGCATCTACAGATGACGTGAAGCAAAGTGCTGGGATGGTGATGCCTGGGTGGGGGAAGAAGTGGGGCCGGGGAAGGCCCCCTGGGGGCTGGAGGTACAGGCACCACTTCAGAAACAAAACCAAAAAATGCTCTCCACCCCTCGGCCTGATGTGCTTGGGGTGAGGGAAGCTGCCCCTCAAAGCCAGGCCTGCTGCAGGGAAGGTAGGGCCAGGGGCCAGTGGCAGTCCCTACCAGCACTGCTCAGTAGATGGTCAGTGGGTGCCAGCGTCTGTCTCCTTGGGTCTTGGCACCCGATTGCAAGAGCCCTAGCCACACTTCCCTGGGGCCCTGCGGGCTGTGGCAGGGGAGCCTGCCTGATTGTCGGGGTGGTCTTGGGACTGACCAGTATCCCAAGGGTTTGGGAAGGAACAGGAGCTGGTTGCCTTAGTTGGCCCTGATAGTCTCATCTTGACCCAATCCTAAACCTTATCCTCAAGCAAAGGACTGCAGATGAACACACTTGTCCAGGAATAAATACATACGCACAATACTCAACTATATATACAGAGATGCAGGCCCAGGACAAGGCTGGATAAGAACACAGCTACCAGGGGTGAAGGGAGACAGACCCGGGGTTGGGTAGGAGTTACACTCATCCGGGCTGGCCTGGCCCAAATCCCGCCAGCTTCATTAGCTCCTCTGGGCTTAGGTAGGCCCCACACCCACTCAGGTTCTTATCCCAAATCCATCAGGAGCTGGGTCTTTGGCACCAATAGTCACTCAGTTAAGGTTTTCAACTCAGCGCCTTACAGGGGCTTAGGTCTGGGACACTGACCTCCACTCCCTCAGTGGCCCAAAAACTAGACACCAGGACCAGAGGACCAGTAGAGGACAGAGCTAAACCATGGAGCAGCAGGCCACGGGAGGAGGCAGGGCTCCCCCAACTCCACCTCCCTTTCTAAGTAGTTCTGAGGAATGGGCTTAAAATCCACTGTCAAAGCCCTAGAAAAATGAGCTTCTGTGGCCCTTCTTTAGCCAGGGAAACGCCCTGGCTCTAAGCAGCCCACTCTCCCTGCAGGAATCTAGATGGTTCACAACATTCCCTTTGTTTCCTGCCAGTGCTGCAAGGCACACAGCAAACAGTCCTCTGGCTAGTGTTTGCAACCTGCCATGTGCCGGGTCAGGCTAGATGGCAGGAGAGGCGGAGTATCCCCAACCCCCGCAGGCCAGCCTGCCTTTGCTCTCCTGCACTGCATTTTGTTCCAAGAGCCCTCCTTGGGATGAGTGGTGCTTCCCGGGAGAGCAGGGCACTCCATCTCTGTTCACCAGCCTCAGCTCTAGCTGTATGGTTGCCAAAGGGAACAAATGGTACATTCTAGCAAACAAAAGCTCCCCACTCAGCATCAGGGCTCATTCCTGAAGATGCAAAGGGATGGGGGCAGGGGCTTTGCAAACTGGTCAGTTCTCGAGGCATGCATGAAGGCCAAAGCATGAGGGTCAGGTCTGCAAGATACACTCCTACATACCTTCCTACTCGGCTGAAAAGTGCAGGGCTGGGGATGGGAGGAGCTCCTGGAAATAGCCAAACCCACAGAGGGAGGGCAAATGAGGCAGCAGGGCAGCCTCTGCCCTCAGTGCCTGCTGGGATCCGCCCTCAGCACCGTTCCCTGCTCAAGCTCACGGCCTGTCTACACAGACCTCCTTCCCAGGGATTTCCCAAGGTGAAACTGCCCCAAGCCCCTGTACTTAGGATCCCAGGTTTCCTGGGACAGAAAAAAAAAAAAATCCCTCAATGGGCAGGTTCAGGCCAGGCAGGCATTCCTTTGTGCTTTGTCCAGGAGACAGGGAGGGCAGCACCTCTGGTCTTGGGGTCATAGGGCACAGGGGCTCTGGAGGGTGGAGAGAGAGGGCAAGGCAGACACTCGCCCTGAGCTGCCCGCTCCTGTGACTGGCCCTCCACCTCTCCTTGGGGTCCCCGGACATAGCAAAGTTGTGCTTCTTCCTATGGCTCCTTGGGACCAGGCTGGGGAGCGGGAGCTGATGGAGGTGCAGTCAGCTGCTCTGGGGAAAGGCTTCGTGCAGGACTAATATGGGCGTTGCCAACATGGTGCCCTTGGTATTTGGGGTTTTCGACAGGCAGGACCAGAGTAAGACCAGGAGAGAAAGTCATCAACAAACAGTGAAAAGCCAGGACCTCCCTCGGTATGGACGCGGGTCGCTGGGTTCACAGCTGAGCCCGTGGACTCCTGGCTCTGCCAGGCTTGGTAACTCTGGGCTGGGTCCTGGTGTCCAAGCCAGGTGGTGGCAGAAAACTGGGTCCCTGGAAAGGACTGAGAACTGGAAAACCCAGCCAGGACCAGCGGCCACCGAAGGGACTGGGCTGAGAGCAGATTCTGGAACTAGATCCAAACAGAATCTGAAAGCGCTTCCCCAGGAAAGATGGGCAGAACCCACAGTCTGCGACACTGTGGACGTTCTGAGAACAAGGGACACCTGAGTCTTTGGAGCCTTAATGCCAGGCTGGTCCTTTGGGCAAGAGTCAGTGAAAATGCCCACTGGGAACTCTGCCTTGGGCCCCGGCCCAGCCTTCAGCCTCATTCATGGAGCTGGGGACACCGCAGGGCAGGTCAAGCGGGGGACTCTTCAAGCAAACCAGTCTCACACAGGAAACAGGGCAGTGCGGTTACTCCCTCCACAGCCTTGGGGACCCAGGCCACACGTATGTCCCGGCACCTGGGCAAAACTGCTCTTCGCTGCCTCCTAGGGGCCTGGGACTGGAGGGAAACCAGAAGCATGCACCTGGTTGCTCGAAGTTTAGCTCTGGCTGCTGGGGCGTATGTGGTGGCCGAGAGGAGGGGTGTCTGCGTCCCTATAGCAGTAAAAATTGCGCAACCATGACAATTTTCCCCCTTGGAAAGGGCAGTCTCGGTATCTTGGGGAGAAGTTCTAGGTGAATGTTGTTGCCCTTCTAAGCCCACTCCCACCATCTTGCTGATCTCTTGCCCTCCACTTTCAACTGACCACATGCCTGGACACCATAGGCTTGTTCGTTTCAACCCTGGAAATGTGGACCCAGAGCCCGGGAGAACTGAATCAAGGGGGTGCCCCTCACAGAGGGCTGAGACAGGGCAGGGGGGGACAAAGCCCTAAACCAAGTCTAGCTACCTTGTGAAGGCCCCTAGCTGGAACCCAGCAATGCCCCTCCCCCGCCCCCACCCCCCACAGTGGGAGCCTTGGCCTGAGCAGCTGAGGAGACGGTCAGGCAGGCGGTGACACCAGGTGCTGGTGGTGACGTAGCTCCTCGCTGGCTGTGCCGGAAGCTGTCCCACGGGGGCAGGATCAGAAGGGTCCCTGGCCTGGAGCAGCAGTGCCCACGGGAGGTCCATGCTCCACATTGCAGGAGCTAGCCAGGGACTGTCCGCCCTTTGCTGGCAGCCAGGGATGACTCTAGTTCAAATCAGGGTCCCTCTGAAGGTCCAAAGAGAAGGCGGGGTCTGGGGCTGGCAGGGGTCCTGCCGCCCCTGCCCCGGGTTAGCAGCCACCTTCCACCTTGACGTGCAGGATCTTCGAGAAGCCGGGCCTCCGTCGCAGGGCCTGCAGGCCAGACCTGGGGTTACTTACCCGTTGGATCGGACAGGATGTGGGATCTGAGAACCCTCCCCCCCTCACATCTAGGTGGTCTCATCCCACATCCAGGCCACAGCCCCACAGAGATACTAGCTCGGGTGGCCCAGAACCAACTTCCTCACCTGGAGTTTTGTCACCATGTCCTCAAACAGCTTCTGAGCCTCAGGGCTGCTGGGCTCTTTAAAATAATCGGCGATCCCAATCTGGACCACAATGGACTTGAGGTTCCGGCAAATGCCTGAGAGGAAAGGGATGATGGGGGCCACATGATGGCCTGGGCAACAGAGCTGCCTCGGCTCCTATCATTAGGTCATGAAACTGAATCCTACCAAGGGGCCACCTGGTTGTCCACTGGGGGTGAAGAGAGACCCATGCCTCTTGGGGACTGCACCCAGACAAAGGGAAGGGGGCAGGATGGAGTCAGGCAGCAGAAGCTGCTGTGACTCTGGAGGGGTGGCAACATCAAGGACTCTCGAATCTTCCCTGGCAGAGGTCAATGAGCTGGGGCCGAGGCGCTGGGAAGCCATGAGAGAGTGGGGAAGGTGAGGTGGGTGGGTCTTGACTGAAGTACAGAGGAAGGGAAACTGAGCAAACCAGTCGGGAGTGGAGAGCTTAGGAGTTGGCGGATGCCCTGAAGTGAGGGGAGGAGAGCCAGGCTAGGAGGTTGAGGGCCAGGGCTGGGAGGTCAACAGTTCGTGGGCTGAGTAAGTACTTGGCTCCCTGGGCTGGGGCCATGAGGCTTAAGTGGAAGGAAGAAGAGGATCAATCAGGGAGTTATGTCACAGGGTCAGGGAACCTCTGACACTCAAATCACGGAACCCCGGGCCAAATGGTCCTGGTGAGCTCATTTGGGCAGGAGTAGCCGAGCTAGGCACCCATGTCCTCGGCAGAGGTGGACGGATGGCTGGGGGTATGGGTGGAGGAAAGGGAGAGGCACGACTGGCATCATAGGAGCCGCTGGCTGAGGCTGGGGGGAAGGACCATCAGGGAGGTTTCTGGCTGTGTGTTCCCCCAAATCTGCTCCTCCTCTGGAGGCTCATCTCAGGAAGGGCCAAGCACCCACCCTGCTGTTCAAGTTAGTTGTTTTGTTTTGCTTTTTGGGTCACACCCGGTGATGCACAGGGGTTACTCCTGGCTCATGCACTCAGGAATTACTCCTGGCGATGCTCAGGGGACCATATGGGATGCTGGGAATCGAACCCGGGTCGGCCGTGTGCAAGGCAAATGCCCTTCCCACTGTGCTATTGCTCCAGCCCCACTGCTCAAGTTAGGAACTAATTATAGTGCCCTGAACAACGCTGAAACCCACTGTCACTGTCACTGTCCTCCCGTTGTTCATTGGTTTGCTTGAGCAAGCCCAGTAATGTCTCCATTTTGAGACTTGTTGTTACTGTGTTTGGCATATCTAATACGCCACGGGGAGCTTGCCAGGCTTTGCTGTGTGGGCGAGATACTCTCAGTAGCTTGCCGGGCTCTCCGAGAGGGGCAGAGAAATCGAACTTGGGCTGGTGATGTTGGCCGCTTGCAAGGCAAACGCCCTACCCGCTGTGCTAACGCTCCAGCCCAATGCTGAAACCCACCGCCACTATTGATCAGATTATTATACCAGTCACCTGGAGAATGGCCTCGTGACTTTACACGTGACCTTAATCCTCCCACCTGCTCTAGAAGGCCAGCTCAGTCAGAGAAACAGTTACGAGGCACCCTGGGCAGGGTCAAGGCCAGCTCAGTCCTGCCCCTGAGCCTGTGCACTCTGAACCATCAGTTCTGCCTCTGCCCCGGCCAGGCGTTCTCTGGAAGAGGGAGGAGACGATGGAGAAGAGGAGTTGGGGGACAGATGTTGTTCCCCCACTCATATTTGTGGGTCTGATGTGTGCAGACCCGGGCCACAGTAATTGCAGATGGTACTGGCGGAAAGCCAGGGCGAGACCCCAGGACTGGTTCTAACTGATGGTGCTTCTTGCTGCCAACCCAGTCAGAGGTGACGGTTGGACCCTACCCAGCACCCATCCCT
The DNA here is from genome assembly GCF_029834395.1 of Sorex fumeus. NCBI lineage: Eukaryota > Metazoa > Chordata > Mammalia > Eulipotyphla > Soricidae > Sorex > Sorex fumeus. The sequence continues at coordinate 38,280,706 of NW_026606063.1, read as the reverse complement.
CCCACAGCCATCGCTCACTGTTGAAATGCAGCAGGGCCTTGGGGGTGACGGGGGTGGCTGTGAGCACGAGCATCTCCAGCCCCTTCAGGCCTTCGCGGCAGACCTCAGCTGCCACCTCCTGGGTGATCTCCGACACGTGGTCCAGCTCCAGGACCTGCAGCCGCATGCAGTTTCTCGCTGGGAAGAGGAAGGGAGAGGAGGCAGATGGTGACTCTTGCCTGGCAGGGTGCGCCCACCTACCCCCTTCCCAGCTGCCCAGCCAGCCCCCAGGATTCTACACTGCACGGCAGCACCCCATGTGCTCCCCACGACCCCCTACCCCCATCCCAAGGTAGCACTCACCAAGCGATGCCAGGCCTTGCACCCCGCAGCCAGCACCCCCAACCCCCAGGGCCCGGAGGTGAGGCCAACAGCGACCAATCATCTGCAGACAACGGTTACTGAAGCGCGTGGGCTGCTGGCTGGAGAAGGGGTGAACAGCCATCAGGGAGGTTTCCAGCTGTGCAGTACCCCAAATCTCCTTTGGGCTCATCTCAGGGAAGGGCTGACCAACCACCCAGGAACTCCTGACTCTGTTGTCTGAACAACTCTGAAACCCACCGTCAGCATTTATCAGAGGAGAGATAACTAGCCTCCCCGCCAATCATCCCCCAAGTGGCTGATGGTCCCCTCTCGTTCCCTTACTCACTCACTAAACAAACAGTTCTCTAGCGACCAGCAAGCCAAAACAAGAGAGCTAGAGTGTGGGGACGCATGGGTGACACAATGGGACATGGTCCCTGCACCGCAGGAGCGACCAGTCTGGGTTGGAGGTGGCAGGGCAGAGAACAAGTCTGAGCCTACTCCCACTTTTCAGACCTAAAACTCCTCAATGTTTGCACGTTTTATAGATAATATACAAAGAATTAGACCCTTGCAGCATGTTTTTCTGTTCCTGCCGCATCTTCCTTTCCACTTAGCTTTGGCTCACTCTTTCCCATCACTCGTACCATACTTGCTGATCCCTGAGACAGTCGCCCCTCCACGCTCATCCAGGCCACCGGAAGTCTGCCATGCACTGGGGGCCAGGGATATGGGCATGGAATGGTCCAGCCCTGGCTCCAAGAATGTGAATAAGGGGGCTGGAGTGATAGCACAGCAGGTAGGGCATTTGCCTTGCACACGGCCAACCCGGGTTTGATTCCCAGCATCCCATATGGTGCCCTGAGCACCGCCAGGAGTAATTCCTGAGCGCATGAGCCAGGAGTAACCCCTGTGCATTGCCAGGGTGTGACCCAAAAAGCAAAAAAAAAAAATGTGAATGAGCATAGACTGGCAGGTAGAAAACGATGGGCAGAATGCAGTGGGAGGAGAGTGGTGACACCATGTGGCAGGCACCCGAGGTGACCTGGGAACTGTTACAGAAGGCCCTTGCAGAGAGTGGAAGAGAGGGAGGGTATGAGGAACTCCCACCACAGCTAATGCTTTCCCAACAAGCGGTTCTCCAACGAGCGGTTCTTCCACACAATATCCACTGACCAAGGCTCCCTGAACTGCCTGACCTATGCCTGCTTCTCACTGGATGCAGAGGATGTTGCAGGCTTTCCGAACACATCCTCTCAGTGCCAGCAACAGTCCTGATGGCGTCGAGGGATTTGCTAACAGCACCTCACCTGAGCTGGCTAGAGTCACACACCGTGCTAAGAAAGGACATGAGTCCAGGTGGGAGGCTAAAGGCCTGCTCTGAACATCAGACCACACAGATGGGTGGGAGGGAATCCGTCTCCCCGCCAGCTTACGAAGTGGGCCTAGATCTGCTCCAACCCACTCCCCCACCTTCTTCCCAACCCACCCACCAGCTCACCAGGGGTGAAGTGGCGCCACCTGAAGGGAGACAATCTCTCTGCAGCCTGCGCCAAGAGCCCAGATGACCTCGTGGCCTACAGGGTCCGTGGCACTCCTGTCGAAGAGACAAACCTGGCAGGGCCCACTCAAGTCCTCTGCCCTCTTGCCTCACACCACAGAGCTCGTGGGTACCGTTGTCTGAGAGCACCCCCGGCAACAGCACCCCTTAAGGTCTGGAGGGGGGACGTCCCGGCGCACTCACCTGTAGGTGACGGCCTGCAGGGCGCGGCAGTAGCAACTGGCCAGCCAGAGCGATCGGTCAGTGAGGATGTTGGGGCAATGGGAGATGCGCAGGATCAGCAGGTTCCCCCCTGCCGCCTTCAGCAGGGACTCCAGCCCTGCTTCCAGGCAGCCCCTGGGGATGGCCACGAGGTCAGTGCACTGCCCGTGACCGCCTATTCCTCCTCCAGGAAGCAGCCCCTCTCCCCCGCCCCCAGCCTCACCGGGTGCTCCGGGCATACTCCTCCTTGCTCTCCTTCTTGCCCCGCTGCCGGGGCTTCAGGTTCTGCAGAGTCAGAGAGTGCGCCTGGGTGCACCATTGAGACAGCATGGCTAGGAACTGCGGGGAGAAGGTGGTCCTGAATATGGGGACGCGCTAGAGGAAGATCAGCCCCGGGAGAGCATGTTGGAGCCGCACGGAGCTGGGGTGCTGTGTGTGGTGGTGGTGGTGCAGGGGAGAGGGGTGGGAGGAACCACACAGGGCTGGGGGGTGGGCAGGGGCCGGCACCTTGGAGCAGACACGCGCATTCTCGAGCAGCACGCGGGTCCAGACGGCAGGGTGTCGGGCCACGAAACGCCAGTCGCGGCAAACCTCGGCAGCGTGCAGCAGGGTGCGGGTGTCCAGGTAGGTGAAGATGCAGAAGAGCGCGGCGCGCATCTTGAGGATCTCCGGGCTGATGACCTCGTTGGAGCGGGAGGGGCTGCCCCTCTCGGCACGCGCACCCCGACCACTGCCGCCCTCCGGCCGTGCTGCAGGACACCAGAGGGGCCAAGGTCAGTGGGGGCCGCCAGTGGCGGGGGGGGACGCGGTGTCAGTGGAGCACTGGGGAAGGGCAAGGAGAGACCCGTGCTGGGGGATCCAGCGACCCGGGAGAAAGAAGGGTGGCCTCGGGCTGCCCCTCGCCTAGATCACACACCCCCAAGTCTGCAAAGGAGAAAAGGTGACTTGCTGCGTGACATCCTCCATGACCAGAGTTAACCTCACCCACTGGAGGGGGCCTCGGGGTGCGTGTAGGGAAGGAAAGGGCTTCGAGGCTGGGTGCGGCTGGACGGGAAGCTGGAAACAGCCTTATGAAGAGAAGCAGAGTGGCGGTGGGGTACGGCCATCAGCTTGAGCCCCAGAGGTGCAGGGCCTTTGGGGGTGGGGGAAGAACTCTTAGGAGTCACTCTCGGTTACCCTCTTGTCTCTCACTGAGCCTGCCCAGACCGGAAGGGCTGGGGCAAGCGAAGGGAGGTCCTGAGGCAAGGGTGACGGGTGCCTCGGTCTGTGCACCCCATGGGAGAGAACATTCACCCTGCCCACCATCCACCCCCACCACTCCCTAACTCCAGGGACTCACCTGACAGGCGGCAGCTGCTCAACGGCCCCGACACAGCAGGCCCCGGGCGGGGGATCTCGGAGGGGCCCTCGGCCTCTGACTCAGTGGTTCGGGAACCCACGTCCGAGACATCCCCCTCCTCGCCTTCTGTGCTGTGCCGGCGGGGTCTGCGCTGCCAGTTCTGAATGGCCTGGCGCCGCAGGCCGGAGCTTCGCGGGGGCTGTGCCCGCTCAGAGCTGCCGTTCGCAGCCTGTGCCCGGGTGCCCAATCCCCCGGGGCCGCCGTCTTCAGGAGCCGCTTCTTCCTGCCGGGGCAGCTCCAGGCTGTCGCTGTCGTAGCAGCCAGAGCTCTGGGAGGCAGCTGGGATGCGGCTGGAGGCCCTGAGGTGGAATAGAACCATTGGCGGGAGGCAAGAGACACCTGGTCAACCCGGGCCCCCCCACCCCGGGCCACCCCCAACCGCCAGGCAAGGACACCCACTTGCCCCCTGCTTTCCCAAAATGCCCTCTGAGTGGAAAGGTGGACAGAGGAGACCCCAGGAGTGCTGGGGCCGGGAAGTGGGACAGGAGGTGCTTGATGGCGTGGGGCGGCTTACCCTGTGCCAGGAGAGGAGCCGTGCCGGGCCAGCGCGTACGGCACAGCGGCGCCCGCATGGTGCTCTCGCTGTGGGCACCCAGAGCAGGAAGGGAAGGAGGGGGGGCAGAGGAAGCAAGAGGAGGGGAAGCAGCAGGAGAAACAGGGCACACAACGGAGACAAGAGGGAGAGGAGAGAGAATAAGGGCAAAGGTTGGGAGAGATGGACAGACAGACAGAGAGGCCAGTTCCCCAGCCCCTCCCCTCCTCCACCTCGCACCCCAGACTCCGACTGGAGACTCCTGGGGTTTCATTTGCAGAGTCAGATCCCACTACGGCATTACTGCCTGGGGGTGTGTGTGTGGGTGGGGGGAGGCTGGCCCATGCCCCCCTCAGAGGAACGTCCTTCTTCTGGACCCCCGATCCTTCAGGGGACAAGAACTAGCAAAGGGAAGCATGGGGTTTGTGGGGGGGATGTGAAGGGGGCATCGTGTGAGGAGGGAAGTGGGCACTCACCATTCTGCCCGGGCCCCGGGCACCAGGCCCAGCGCCACTGCCCCCACCTCCACGGCCCAGGCTGGCACTGGGCGTGCTGCCACAGCTGCTGCTAATGACCTGTAGCTGCCGCTCAGCCCGGTCCGCCCGTTCTAGGAGCTCCTCGATGAACTGCTGGAGCCGCAGCTTGGCGCTGGCCTCCCGAGCCGCCGTCTCCTTCAGGAACTGGTCGATCTGCACCACCTCCCTGGGCCCGGAGCAGTCTCTTACCCCAGCGTCGGGGCCTGGTTGCCCACCCGCTCTCCGGGGGGGAGGACCCGGCCGGTGCGGAGAGACCCGAAGCACAGTTGCCCGAGGCTGTCTGCTCACGGCCACATGGGTGCGTGCAGAACAAGCACATATAGCAAACAGTGGCACACACGGAGAGGCAGGAAGACACTCTGGGACACATGCTCACACCTCACCCACACAGGCGCCAACACGCACCTAGACAGCTCTTTCCAAGCAAACGCCCAGAGAGCCTGTAAGCCACAGCTCATCCCTCCAGAAATACGGCACAGTCGCACGCTCACCTGGCCCCTGCACATATCTGAACACTCAGCGTTCAGGCCCGGGGGTCGACCATCCCCCAACACACTCACACACACACGTGCGCACGCACCCACACACACCCACACACACACACACACACACACACACACAGTCTGCAGAAACACTCTTGTGCAGAAGCATCCACACGAGGCTGGAGCAATAGAACAGTGGGTAGGGCGTTTGCCTTGCACGCAGCCAACCCGAGTTTGATTCTCAGCATCCCACATGGTTCCCCGAGCACCGCCAGGAGTAATTCCTGAGTGCATGAGCCAGAAGTAACCCCTGTGCATCACCAGGTGTGACCCAAAAATCAAAAAAAAAAAGCATCCATGCAGGGGCACCCACCTCTAGGAGCTTCATGTATACACAGCACACTTATGATCCCCTATCTACACCTAAATGAATTCAGAGTTGTTCATGCAGCCTTTCCACATTTACAAAGCACCCCATAGGGTACAGCAAAGGCCAAAGCAGAAAAGAGTCCCGGCCCACATGGAGATTATATCAGAGGGAGGTGAAGTGATTCTAAATTTGAAATGCTGCACCTGTAGTCTAGAGACCAGAGAAAGCACCTGGGAAGGAGCAGACAAAAATAATAAAAGTAAAAAAGAAAATCTTACGAGAAGATCCTGAAACCCATTGAGAAAATATTTCAAGGATGGGCTTGTCATATGCTGGCAAGGGACCAAAGTATGATGACAACTTTGACCTGGAACATATGGGTTGGGGGTGACATGGAGTGCAATGGCAACCGGGGAGTTGGAAGGGGGCACATGAGCAGAGTATGTTCAAGAGGGAAAGTGTAACCCAGCTGTGCTCAGGGATGACTCCTGACTGCGCTCAGGGATGACCCCTGGAGATGCCTGGCGGATAACACAACTGTGTGCAACACCAGTGCCCAACCTGATCCCACCATGGCACTACTACCCACTGTACTATCTTTCCAGCCCTGCATCAAGGAGCTTTCTTATAAGAAGAAAAGGGCAGAAGCTTGAGACAGGGTTTTGACAGATGGGAGAAATGACATTTGTGTTTTAGTTCTATGGTTGGGGCAAGTCTGATGGCAGCAGAGGAGTGAATTAAGCTTCGCTGCTCAAGGGAAGAGGATCGGGTGCCGGAAGGTGCTGGCCTGGGCTAGAAGATGGAGAAGCAAAGTAAGTCTCCACAGGCAGGTACAGTGCACCTCCGCACAGCCCGCACACCCTCAAGGCACTCCTGGCCCATGTGCATGCTGAAGACCAAAGACCAGCCACGGCAAGGCAGACAGCATCACACAGACACATTCACGGCACGCGCCTCCCTCATCCCCCCAGGCCCCTGCGGGCCACTCACTGCTGCTTGCGGCTCAGCTCCTGCTCCTTGTGCACCAGGTCCTGCTTGAGCGAGGCCAGGAGCTCCACACTCACGTCCACCTGGCGGGACAGCTCCGAGGCGCGCTCCTCCAGCTCCTCCTTCTCGCGCCCCAGCCGCGCGCTCTCCTGCCGCGCCGTCTCCAGCTCGGCCGCCTTGCGCTCCAGCTCGGCCTGCAGCCGGCCCACCTGGCCCGCGATCTTCTGCTCCACCTCCTCGCTCAGCCGCTCCAGCCGCCGGTCCACCTCCAGCTTCTCCAGCGCGCGGATCTTGAGCCGCGCCAGGCCCTCCTCGTAAGCCACGTCGGCCGGCGAGGGGGACGCGGGGGAGGCGGACGCGGGCCCGGAGCAGGGCCCCGGGCCCGAGCCCGGGGGCGGCGTGGAACACGCCGACGAGGCCACGGACTTGCGGGCGAACAGCTCCCCGAGCGGGATCTCGATCTCGCGCAGCGCGTAGCGCGCGGCGGCGGGCACGAGGCCCGGCTCGGCCAGCTCCTCGCAGGGCAGGCTGGCGGGCACCAGGTCGCTGGGGAAGTGGGCGAGGGGCGCGTGGTGGTGGTGGTGGTGCAGCAGGTGGGGCGCCGCGGGCGCCGCGCCCACCGCCTGCTCCTTGCCCTGGAACGACGTGCTCTCGAAGACCTCGCGCCGCGCGCCGGGCACGGCCAGCAGGGCAGCGGGCTCGGGCGCCAGCTGGAAGCCCGAGGCGGCGGCCGCCGCGCCGTCGCAGATGCTGTTGGTCTTGGACAGGATGTAGAGCGTCTCGTACGTGTGGCTGTACTCCAGGTGGGCGCGCAGCGACGACAGGCTCCGGAAGCGCTTGTGCTCCCCGCAGCGCGGGCAGCGGTAAGGCAGGTCCAGCGAGGCCATGGCCCCGCCGCCGCCGCCCCCGCCCCCGCCGCCGCCGCGCCCGGGCTCCACCGCGGCCGCCGCGCCCCGGTCCGTCAGCCCGGAGCGCTCATCGGGCGCCCCGCAGGTGAGCCCCCTGCGGAGTCAGGAAGGCTCGGGGCTTGGGGCGGCCCGGGGTGTGGAGGGAGCTAGGAAAGAGGGAGGCAGGACTCAGGAGGAGGCAGCGGAGGGGTGGGAAGCCCTTGCTCATCCGCCCCATCCCATGGGGCGGAAACGGACCCCCTCCAGGTAACCAGAACCGAGAGTCCGAGAGGGAGCGGGTACCCAGGGCCTGACTTCCCGTGCCAACGCTCCGACTTGACAAGAGAAATTAGATTTCTTCTGGGCCGGACAGAGGGATATGGTACAGCGGGTAAGGTGCTTGCTTCCCGACCCTGAGTTCGATCCCCAACACCTCATCTTGTCTCCCGAGCCCCATTCATCCCGAAGCAGCGCTTGGTGTGGCCCAGAATAAAAAACAAACGAAAAACGCCCTCAAGGTCTGGGAGGGAGATAGGCCTGGAGTACATGCTTTCCATGCAGCAAGCAGCTCTCCGCTATCTCCAAGGACCACGATTATTTGCCTTCCTCACATCTCTTCCAGAACAAACCTCCTTTCTTCCTGTTTTCACCTTCCTCTCCCACTATCAAGCCTCCCTCTCTCGACAGTTCATTCCCAGGTGCATGATGGGCACCCCAGAAACATCCTCTGGCTTCTGCTCTTCCCTCCCCTACCTAGTAGAATGCTTTTCCATTCATTGCTATTGTCTTCATTGCCTACAACGGAGCTTCATCCACCCTCTGCTGACACGATGTTCCCAAGTCTCAGGCACCTTTGTTCTCAGTATTCTTTGCCCATTTGGTGTTTGGTTAATGCTCCTTCCCAGTGTCTTCTGTTTTCACCGCCCTCAGCCCTTTCTTCCAGTCTTTCCCCATGCAGTTAGATTGTCTCCCACCCTGAAGCTGCTGACTTTCAGCTCTACCTCTCCATCCAGACCTACTCTAGCTATGTGATTATATCAGGTATCTCCATGCATGAGCAGAATCTGTTACCTTCCTTTGCCAGCCCACAACCCAGTCCTCCTGGTAAGAACTGCTTTGACCCTAGAGACACATCTTTCCCACTTTCTCCAGTTTGTGTCATCGATGGACCATTCCTGGGTGCATGATGGGCATCCCAGAAACAATTCCATGAGCCTTCACTCATAGAGTCAATAAGTTGTTTCTCCAGGACGTTCTAGGAACTGCTGGGGGAAGTCATCCTCTTTGTATTCAGACTCTTGTCCTGATGGGAAGGGAGGACCAGAACTTCAACTGTCTCTGTCTATTGGGAGAGACAACTCGGCATCCAACAAGGGGATGCAGCACCAATAGGAAGAGATTCCTCACAGATACTGTTTGATATCCCGGTCTGCTCAATTATATGAGAAAAAATCAATTCTCTTTTTGTTCACTTAAGCCAGTTGGAATTGGGTATAACACCCAACCAGGAAAAGTCCTAACCAGACATTTCAATCAGAAGTAGAATTTTTTTTTTCAAGCAGCAGACCTATGAAGACATTAGCTAAACTAAATGAGAAATAAAATAGTTCGGCCACTCACAGTGGGTGAGCCCTGCTACACAGCAGTAAAGTGGCTGATTAAACTGTCTCACCTACCACCTCTGGAATTCAGACGGTATTCTTCCCTGGGCAGGGGATTTAGGGACTCTAAGAGAAATGATGATGTTCCAGGGGTTTGGGGGGGTAACCTTCCCCATGGCTGTAGTATGATCCACACTGGCTGAAAGGGGCTCATCTGAAAGCAGAGAGGCAGAAAATGCCATTTTTGTCCAAATAAGCCCTTTCTGCCGGAGGGCAGCAAACCAATAAGACTGAGAGCTAATTAAGAGCCAGTTCTCTGCTTCTAGCTAAAGTCAGCTCAAGCGAGACAGAGTGGCTGGAAACGCGAGACAACTCTGGGCTCTGACAGGTTTTTGACTCTCCAGGCCCGCCAGAATTCCTCCTCTTGTAACCACTTCCCAGCTCAACAGAGCCAGCTGCTGCATTATAAGCAGCCTTCTCAGGTGCAGTTTGAGTGGTGGAGGGTGCAAATGCTCTGTTACTCACTCCAGCTGGGAGTTTGCATGGCCCTGTGGGCAGTGGCCCAGCCAGAGGCCACAAAACAAGGATCTCCCCGAAGGTAACTCGGAGCACCCGGACCTGTTGCTAAGGCACAACTCCTTTTTCTCCCCCAACGCTATCCCCAAGGACTTGATTCAAGAATTTTCACTTTCAGGCTAGGGAGAGAGCTCAAAGGGCTAGAGCACATGCTTCCTATGTGGGTACCCAATTCAAGCCCCAGCACTGCAAGTATTGAGCCAGGAGTAGCCTATGAGCACTGCCAGGTGAGGCTCCAAACACCCCATCCCCTAAATAATTATAACTTATAATAATTATTCTTTTCTTTTTTTTTTGGCCACACCCAACTATGCTCAGGGCTTACTCCTGGCTCTGTACTAAGGGGCACTCCTAGCAGGCTTGGGGACTATATGGCTTGGGTGCCGGGGATTAAACCCAGATTGGCCACCTGCAAAGTAAATGCCTATCCACTATACTATTGCTCCAGCCCCAAGAATTAGAATTTTCAGTGTGATATCTACTTTGGTGAATAACTAGACTGAACACAGTTATAGATTTCAAGCCTTTTAACGATGAAGAGAACTGTATTGACAGAAAAGATGACAAGCCTAGAAAACTCAGTCTCAATACCTGCACCAAAGGAAGGTGACCTCGTCCTTTTGCATGTGACCACAGAGCTTGAATAGAGGGCTGTTCTCTGACTTTATGAACTAGAAAACCTCACCCTTGCTAACTGGTTGAGCAAGTGGATTATGCTATGGACCTCTGACTTCTAATGATCACTGAGATGAGGAGAGCGATTTTCTTGATTACTCCTCTTCAACTGTAAGGTACTATTTGTTGGTTTTAGTTTGGGGACCATTTCCAATGGTGCTCAGGGATCATTCTTGGCAGTGCTCAAGAGACCCTATGAGCTGCTGGGGATCAAAACACATCAGCTGCATGCAAGGCAAGTGCCCTAGCCCCTGTACTATCTCCTGGCCCCCAGCAACTGAAAGTTTTTTGTTCTTTCAGCTCTTCTTTTAATACAACCATCATTGTAGTCTAGCCATAAATCAAAACACCGTAAGACTAGTCCAGTTATCAAACAGCCCATCACCAACATCGTGAGTTTGGACTAGATGTGGTAAGAACTTGGAACATCTCCTTCCAGAGATGGGACAAGTGTGTTGTAAGTTTTGGGGGGTGTTTTCAGGGGGTGTTATGAGGCATTGTGAGAAACAGGATTATGAGGCACTGTGAGAAACAGATAACAGTCTCAACGATCTGAGAAAGGGCATTTGTGTAGATCGTGGACAGGCAACAGTGGGTTGTTGTGAAGTGAACAATAATATTATTTTTTGCTGCCTGATTCCAGTTCCCCTTTGTGGGTAGATTACTTTTTTCCCCTTAGAGACACATTTCCTCCACTTTGAATCCAGGTTGTCTTGGGAGGCCTGACCACCCTCTTGCTTCAGGGGAGTACATCTGACATCACTCTCCTCACTCATCTCAGCGATCACTCAGGAGAGGACATTTCCCAGGTTGGACCGGTGCAGGTGCTCCAGGACCCGTGATCAGCTGATGGATTGTGAGCCTGGAGCTTCTCACAGCCATTTCTTGCTGATCTCTCTTTGGGCACCAACAAGGAAAAGAGAACTGATGACCTCCCTTGAGCATCATGAATAGTGTGCGCTTAAGATTTTATTTAGCCCAGTTTTGGCATGCCAGTTGCATGAGGCACCGAATTCATTTTGCAGCTTAAACAGTGGTTTTCAGCTAGTTAGGAGATGTAAGAAAGTCATGAACACGGGCTTATATCATTTGAATCCCTTTCCAATCACTATGAAAGACTCTTGCACAGTGGTCCAGGGTCAACAAACAAATGTGAGATTTCTCTCACCCACTGCTCAGGCATCCGGAGTTCCTTCAGTGGTGCTGGCCACCTTGATTCTGCTTTCTCTGCCAACTGTCAAGGCCTGCTGATTATGCTTTGGAATGCTTTCCAACCCAACTGTTCTCGCATGCTCTGTGTGCCTCTTAGCCATTGCTTTCTCAGACCTGATCTGCTGGCCCAGCCCTCAATCCTTCTGCTCTCATCCAACCTATAAAAGGCACCAAATTCCTCAATGTACACATGATACCTGCACCTTCAATGGAGACCCACTCTCTGTCTACTGCAGCCAAACTCCTCAGCTTCCTGGGTCGCATGAAAGACCAGCGTAGCTGGCGTTTTCACTTGTCTTTCTTTTATTACTGTGGTGGGACATTTTCTCCCCACTCATTTGTCTTTCTTTTTGCTGACTTGTGTTATGATGACTCAGTTTTATGTCTATGCCACTTTGCTCATTCTTACACTAAACACTCATCTTTCCATACTGCCTTGCAAAGACTTTTTAAAAAATATAATATTGGTTCTTTGTCTCGTATAGATTTGTAATTGCAAATATTTTCCCCAAGTGTGTGGACCGGTTTTTACTTTTGTTTATGGTCTTTATCCGTATCCTAAAATTTAAAGTTAGCTTCAGTAAAATATTTTTATTTTTCACTTGGTTATCATACTTAGGAAATCTATCCCTATCCAAAGATTATATGTAAGCAGATACTTATGGTGTTTCTTTTAGTGTTTTGTGTTTGTCTCTTTTTCTGAATGCAGAACAATTTTATTAGAGTTTTATTTATTTGTATGTTTTGACAATGGTGTTAAACCCAGGGTCACACATATACAAGGCAAATAATTACTCTACCTCTGAGTTGCATCCTTGGTCAAACTAAGGGTTTTAAACAAATGACCTTAATACTATAAACTGGAAATAGTTGGGTAGCATGCAAATCCTTCAGGCTGTGTGATTTCCTGTAACACACTGGATTGTTTTACTCCACTTAGAAATTTCTGGTATGCATGCTGAGACAAAGATTAAGAGATATACACCTTTTCATTATGAACATTTCTAAAAATATTTTAAAAATAGAATATGATAATGAACTACTAATTCATCATCTAGTTTCAACAGTTATCAATTCATGGTAAATTCTGTTAAATCATTCATGATTCCGTGCTTCAAACTTCCCCCACCCTACTTCTGAGAAGTGTGTGTATATGTGTATGTGTGTTTAGACCACACCTACTGGTGCTCAGGGCTTACTCCTGGCTCTGTGCTCAAAGATCACTTCTGGTAGTACATGGGGGATTATATATAGGGCTGGGGATCAAATCAGGGTCAGCTGCATGCAAGGCAAGAAATACTAGACTATCTCTCCAATCTTACTTCTGAATATTTTTGAGAAAATCCGATCATATTATTTCATCCAAAAATACCATAGTGTCTGTGTGTGTGTGTGTGTGTTTGTGTATATATATATATACACACAAACATACAGGGACTTAGGGCTGGGAATGTAGCTCAGTAGGACAACACTTGCCACTGGGGTGTGAGAACCTGGGTTCAATCCCTGACATCACTTTTAAAAAGAAAAAAGCCACAGTTTAAATTTTTGTTGTTAGTGGTGATGCTTTGGGTGGGCTCCCAAGTGGTGCTCAGGAGGCCTGGAGGTCTCTGCCAGTGATTCTTGGCCAACGTGATCAGCAGTTCAACATTAGGGCCCAAGGATGCAGTGCTGCCTGAGTCCAGTGTAGCCAAGAATTACCCAGGCCACACCAGCAATGCTCCGGGGCTTCTAGGGCTGCTTTCAGTGATACTTGGGGACCACATGGTGCCGGGGATTGAATCAGGGTCAACTACATGCAAGGCATGCGCTTTAACCTCAGTACTATCTCTCTGGCCCCTTAAATTTCTTTAGAAAAAACAAAACAAAACAAAACAAAACTTAGCTATTATCTTAACACCACCATCTGTTAGGTATTTTCAAATACAAAAAAAAAAAAACCCAGGATATGGACCTCAGCGGTGTTTTCAATGCTTTAGTTTCACTGGCAAAGATAACAAACACAAAAATGAATAAATACAAATTTAAAAGATTTAAGTCTTTTAAATCTTAAAATTTAATCAAATTTCAAAGATTTTGCATGGCACAAGAAACTCAGGCTAAAATACAAGACACCCTACTGAGTGGAAGAAAACCTTTACCCACAGTATGCAGATAAAGGACCAACAGCCAAGATATATGAAGCACTCACAAAGCTCAATAACAACAAAAGTTAATAATCCCACCAAAAACGAGGAGAGGACATGAGCAGACATTTCCACAAAGAGCACATATGGGCAGCCAGTCGGCATATGAGAAAGCGTTCATCATCACTTATTAGGGAAATGCAAATCAAAACAATAATACGGTATGATCTCATACCAGTGAGAATGGCATATATCAAAAATACTGGAAACAACCAGTGTTGGCGGGGGATGCAGTTTAAAAAGGAGCCCCCATTCACAGATGGTGGGAATATCATTTGGTTCAGCCTCTATGGAAAGCAGCCTAGAGATATCTCGAAAAACTAAAACTAGAGTGTCAGAGAGATAGAATAGGGGTTAAAACATTTGCCTTGTGGCAAATGTGGCTGGACTGATTCAATCCGAAGCACCACATACTGTCCACTGAGCATGGCCAGAGTGCTGCCTGAGCATAAAATCAGGAGTAAGCCCTGAATCCACTCTGCCAGGTGTGGACCCAACCCCCCAATTAAATTTAAACAAAAATTAAATATAAAAAAGGTACCTTGAGTTCCAGGGAGATAGCATAACAAACTGGGATACATGCTTTGTATATAGAAACCTAGGTTTGACCCAGTAACACATGGTCCACTGAATACTACCAGGAGTAGTGACCAACCCCATTACCCCCGCCCCACCTCCAAAAGAGTAGCTTCGAGAAGAAAATAAAAAAGATGGTTCTCTGAAAATACCAATAAAATGGTCTTATGGTAAACCTGTACAAAGGCAATTTTTAAAAAGAAAACAAATATGTAACACTAAGAATGAGAAAATGGATATGACCACTGACACAGAGAAAATATTTTCAATTTTTTAAAATGCTACAAGGTACAACTTGACCCACATTAAAAAAATTTTTTTGGATGAATTGAGTGCTTTTCTAGGAAAATATAAATGGCCAAAAGTTGACAAGAACTAGAAGCCTGAATAGACTAATCACGATAGAACGGAAGAATTCAGAGTGACCAGCGGTTTTATAAGAATTCAGTTCACCCACAGCTACTCAGGAGTGGGGTGCTGCTCTCACTGTTAGCCTTGGGCTTCGGCCCTGGGATGCCTGTCCAACTGGGGTCTTTCCCCCTCCCACCACAGGCCCTTCTGAAACACCCTTTGCCCCAATGCAAACCATACTGCCAGGCTCTGGAGTCAGCAGGGGCAAATACGTTGCAAGTAGGTGTGTGGATGAGCAAGAGAGAAGAAAAGAGGAGCTCCTGGGGTCCAGATGGTTCATCTGCTGCCAGCCAGCCCGCCCCACAATTTTCCTCCTCCCGCAGGAGCTGTGGAATTACTATGAATCACTCATAGGAATGTTTTTGCCTAGATGTACACACTTCTCAGCATAAATGTGAAGCCTCACAGGCTAAAGATGATGGAGGCAGGGGCAGGGAGAAAAGGAGAAAGAGATGAGTTCCCTATTAACCCCTCCTCAGGATCCTGTGAGGTCAGCACTGGAACAGAGAAGTTGCCTTTGCTGCCTTCATTTGGAGGGTGAAGAAGGAAGGGGATGGAGAAGTGGTCTACACGGGATAGTGCTGGTGCTTACTCCTGGCTCTAGGCTCACGTCAGGTACCTGCAAGTCATGAGCCTTTCCCACCATACATCTCCCCACCTGCCTTTGCCTTCTTTCAGCCCATCCCTCCCTTACCATCCTGCATCTCCTTCTCCAGTCGGAAAGGCCTGTCTCACATCTCCCTGCTTCCAAGTCCAGCTCAAGGTTATGGTGATGTTTGGGGAGAAGAACCAATGGGAGACTTTTTTTTTTCTTTGAAGGTTTTCAGGTGTATCTTAAGTCATCTCAAACAAGACCTACCACCTCCTAATACGTGTTAAGAACAAGCAAGTGTTGTCTCTGCTCCTGTCTACTGACCCATTCACAGGTTGGTTGCCAGACATGTGGAATCCTACATTTTCATGGCTTCAAACAACCACGTGGGCACTACCAGTCCCTGCAGTGGGCCTTAGTTTCTTTTCCTCCACATGTCCGCTTTACCTTCTGGTAAAGGCAACCCCTCATCCTTCCTTTGATGGGCGAGCCCTCCCCGCTCCGTGTACTGTCAGTCCTCGTGCTGGGACACGCGACCCTGGCCTGGCCCGTCAAAACACTCCCCATCTGCTAGGCCACAGTGTGGGTTCGTGCCTCAAGCTGAGCGGAGAGTCTACCACGGGAATTTACAGAGGAGACAGAAGAGTCCTCTAGTTCTCTGGAGTCACCTGGGAAAGAGAGGAAGCTCTCCACGGCCTTTTGCATCCTCCACTCACATGGGCAAAGTCCATTCATGGGAGGAATAAGTGTGGCAGCGTTCAGAGTAAGAAAGAAGCATGAGCCGGAGAGACCTCACACTGCTGAGAACTGGAGAGCAATTAATGCTCAAGAGCCATTCATCCCTTTTCTTCTTCTTCCTCTTTTTTTTTTTTTTTAAGGTCATAGCCAGTGGTGTTCACAAGCTACTACTGGTATATGCTGCTCAGAGGTAGCTCCCAGTGGTGCAGGGAGTTCAGGCAGTGCCAGGCACTGACCCTTGACTTCCCACATGCAAAGCATGTGCTCATCCCTTTGAGCCATCTCCCTGGCCCCTCATCCCTCTCCCTTTTAGCTTTTCGAACTGGTATATAGACACCCCTTTTTTTGTTTAAAATAGTTTGGATTGGACTTACGTAATTTGTGATTAAGAGTAAACATGCTCTTGGGACTGGAGCAATAGCACAGCGGGTAGGGTGTTTGCCTTGCACGCGGCTGACCCGGGTTTGATTCCCAGCATCCCATATGGTCCCCTGCGCACTGCCAGTGGTAATTCCTGACTGCAAAGCCAGGAGTAACCCCTGTGCATCACTGGGTATGACCCAAAAAGCAAAAAAAAAAAGTAAACACCCTCTCAAACACACACACGCATGCATGCATGTGTGCACACGTGTGTGTGTGTGTGTGTGTGTGTGTGTGTTTATGAATGTAAATTTACTTTTTGGCTTTTGGGCCACAACAGACATCAAATATATTTATTTATTTACTTATTTGTTTGTTTATTTATTTTTGGGTCACACCCGGTGATGCACAGGGATTACTCCTGGCTTTGCACTGAGGAATTCCTGGCGGTGCTTGGGGGACCATATGGGATGCCGGGGATTGAACCCAGGTCGGCTGTGTGCAAGGCAAACACCCTACTCACTGTACTATCGTTCCTGCCCCTATATATTTATTTTTATCTAGAATTCTCTCCTGACCATTATTTAAACAACTTCAGGAGCCAGAACTTCAGTACATCAGGCAGGACATTTGCCGTCCACGAAGTCGACCTGGGATAGATCAAATCCCCAGTATTATCATGGTCTCCCGAACTCTGCCAAGAGTGATCCCTGAATGCAGAGCCAGGAGTGAGCATCACTAGAAGTGGCCCCCCAAACAAAATCAAAACACAGACATGACTTCATTCCCAATACATTTACTGAGTGTCCACTGTGTACCCTGAGCTATACCAAGCACTGTGCTGGGTGTGTTGAAGGCAGCAAGACCCAGTCCCTATCTTCAAGCAGCTTGTGGTCTCCTGGGGCAGACTGAGGAGCTGAACGATACACTCTTGAGATAAAGGCTTCACAAGAGGCTGGCATGGGTTTCTGTACTTAATTTGAATCGGGGATGAGGAAACACCCGTGGGTAGCAGAACTGAGACTGAGTCTTGGAGAGCAAAGTAAAGTTGTCAGGTAGGAAGGCTGGTCATAAGACGGGGGAGGGGGAGAAGGGAATTTTGAGCATCAGAAGCAGCAAGCACAAAGGTTAGGAAGTGAGAAGGACCGTGTATCCTTCCTGGAAGGAAAATGTCAGTTCCTGGAGGGTAGAAAAATTGCCCCGTCTCTGCTACTTCCCCAAAACTAACAACAGTCCCTGGCCTTGGCGGAGGTGTTCCGCGATGGTGGAATGAATGAATGGCAAAGAGTTAAACAGATGTGCAGTTTAAAAAATGGAATAGTAGGCCAAGGTCAGGAAGAAGGCTCCTGGAATACTGCAAGTCACAATTATCAGCCACAGCAGCAGGAATGTGAATGAGGAGGACAAATGAGTGTGAAAAGGAGAGAGGAGAGCGGCCTGAACAATAGTACAATGGGTAGGACACTTGTCTGGTATGCGGCTGACCTGGGTTCAATACCTGGCACCCAATATAGTCCCCGGAGTCTGCTAGGAGTGATCCCTGAGTGCAGAGCCAGGAGTAAGCTCTGAGCACAGCTGGGTATGGCCCAAAAACCAAAACAAAAGGAAAAAGGAGGAGCCGGAGTGATAGCACAGCAGGTAGGGTGTTTGCCTTGCATGCAGCCAACCCGGGTTCGATTCCCAGCATCCCATATTGTCCCCCAAGCACCTCCAAGAGTAATTCCTGAGTGCAGAGCCAAGAGTGACCCCTGAGCATCGCTGGGTGTGACCCAAAAAGGCAAAAAAAAAAAAAGAAAAAAGGAGAGTGGAGAAAAGTTGGTGACTGTGGCAGGTGTGAGAGGGAAGACTTAAAGGTCAGGCTCAGATCTGAGGTTTGGGCTTTGGGGTAGCTGGGAATGAGGGTCAAGAAAAAATAAAATTAAGGATGGAAGGTTTGGGGAATATAGAGTTAGTGTGGTTATGGAGCTTGAGGAAGTAGAGATATCTGGTACATATTTTACAATATGGAAGAAAAATACAGCTTTAGAAGCAGCATAAAAAATAAGAGGGGCCAGGGAGGTTGTGCAGGTGGTAAGGAGCTTGCCTTGTATGCAGCCAACCACAGTCCTATCCCCCACACTACACTGTCCCCTGGGCACTCCTGGGAAGTGATCCCCAAGCACAGATTAGCCCGACTACCACCAGATGTTATCTCTACCCACCCCAAAATAAAACAAACAGAAGTGGGGCTAGGGATGTAACTCAGTGGTAGAGCATGTACCTTGCATATGTAAGGCCCTGGATTTGATTCCCAGCACCACATGGTCTCTCAAGCACCTTGAAAACTGACCCCTGGGCATAGCCGGTATGACCACCCCCCCCCCCTTTCAAAAGAAAAACCAATAAAATACCTTGAGAAACAAACCAAGTGGACAAGTAGGACCGAGAAGTGGGCACAGGGCCGTGGCTCATGTGGCGTTACATGTGTTGTCCTGGGTTCAATCCCAGGTACCACCAAAAATAGGATAAAGGAGAAACAGGCATGGGCGGAAGAAGAGAAGCAGCAGCAGCAGCATGGTGGGTGGGGGAGGCGGACCCCCGAGGGGCAGGAGAGGGAGAACTAAGATGTCCCTAAGCAGCAGCAGCAGCAGAAATGGAAGCTCTGTCCCGGAGGGAAGGGCTGAGCAACCGTGCAACTACGCTGACAACTCAAGTCTCACAGAGGTGGTCACCGTTCACTGCTGACTTGAGAGGGGTTGCTTCGAGGAACCTGAGGCATGTGGGCTGAGAGAGAGAGGTCAGACTTGGGTAGGAACTGGGAACGGACACACAGCATGCACCAGGCCGGGTGGAGGGAACTGCGGAGTCCAGATGCACGGTTTTGAGTGGTGGTGGGGACTTTTCATTTTGTTTTTAATGTGGTGCTAGGGATCAACCCTCACACATGCAAGGCAAGACAGAAGCAGTTTTTTTGGGTTTTTTTTTTTTTTTTTTGCTTCTTGGGTCACACCTCGGCAGCAATGCATAAGAGTTACTCCTGGTTCGTGCACTCAGGAATTACTCCTGGCAGTGCTCAGGGGACCATATGGGATGCTTGGAATCGAACCTAGGTCGACTGCGTGCAAGGCAAATGCCCTACCCGCTGTGCTATTGCTCCAGCCCCCAGAAGCAGCTTTTAAGATGAGGGAGCACGGAAAGCACGGTCCTCCCGTTGTTCATCGATTTGCTCGAGCGGGCCCAGTAACGTCTCCATCATGAGGGAGAACTGGACATAAATAAATGCTTCTCGGCGATAACCTCATTCTATCCCATACTGTCACTTTTTCGAGGCTAAGGCACAGATCACTGAAATTTATGGCTATTTATTATTGTTGGGGGGGGGCGGAAACTCTCAGTGGTGCTGGAGTGGGGACATGAGGTACTAGGATCAAACCCAAAGTCCTGTACATGCATGGCATGAACCCTCTGTAACCCCAGTCCGTGACGCTGCTTTTTTGTTGTCTTAAGTGTCTCTTAGAAGCAGTAAATAGGGCAGAAAGGATGGGAAGGATATTTCAGGGTAGGTGACTCAGAAATTAATTTGGCTATAATGAACTCAGGACAACAGTTACAACATTTTCAGTTCCCCATCTTGCCCGCCATCCTCACTGGGCATAACTGTCCCCAGGTTCTCAAAAATGTGTAAAGAGGCTGGAGAGATACTACAGTAGCTAAGGTGCTTGCTTTGCATGCAGCTGATCCAGGTTCAATGGCTGGTGACAGAAGTAAGCCCTGAGCACTGCTGGTTTGAGTAAAGTGGCTCAAACCCCTTTCTCCTCTCCCAAATGTGTAAGGGCTTTCCAGTTCTTATCAATGCCCAAGACATCTCTGAATTATTAAAATCCTGTCAGAGCTCAGATGTCACTGATTTTTTTTTACAATCAATTTTAGCATCTGAATACTTGACTGTATTGCTTTCTTAGACCCATTACCTGCCTTCTATTAGAGCCCTTCAGACCACGTCTAACTGGAGTCTGTCTCCTCCAGCTCTAAATGCTCACGCATTCTGAAAACATAGGTCCAGTCATGTCTCTTTCTTAAAAGAAATGCTCCAATGGCAGACCCGCTCCTGAGAGGGCCGGACACTGACCTGCTTTTAAACGCTGGCAAGAATCTGATCACCAGGGGCTTGGAGCAATAGCACAGCGGGTAGGGCGTTTGCTTTGCACGTGGCTTACCGGGGTTCGATTCCCAGCATCCCATATGGTCCCCCAAGCGCCGCCAGGGGTAATTCCTTAGTGCATGAGCCAGGTGTGCATCACCAGGTGTGATCACCCAGCCTTGCCAGCCCTGCCTTTTACCTCTGTCTCCCACATGCATCCTTCTGAGCCCTGATGGGCTAAGCTCCATTGGAAAGTGCCATGTGCTGCTACTGCCACAAGTATTGGCTTATGCTGGTCCCTCTTCCCAGGAAACCTTTCTCCAGCAGGTGAATTCTGCAGACCCAGCTCCACGTTCCCCTCTCCCGGCAGCCCTCCCTGGTCCTCTCCTTCAGTTCAAATCACCATGTTATTCCTTCCCACAGCTCAATAGGGCTGCTAATGGGTTAGAAGCTCTGTTTGCACATCTGATTCTGCCTTACACAGACACTGGTGGGCAGGGATGATGCAACAGTTTATCCTCACACTTTGCACACACAGGAACATCGGCACGTTCTTAAGGGAATACATGGAATCCAGAGTAAAGGGTTTACTAATTGATTTCATGTAACCAAAGTGATTCCTACCTCTCATTGTCATGAACATGGTGAGGATATTTCCATTCAATTAAACCCAAGAGTTACTTCAAATAACAAGTGTGTCTCTGGTGGTCACCCAGTGGAAGGTAAGAACTAGTAGAGTCTTCCTGATACTACTGCGCTAGCTGAGCTTCAAGGCTATGTATTCACCTGACAAAATGATGTCAAACGTAAGGCCCATGGGATGCAAAAATTAGACATGACAGTGATGCCCTCAAAGTGCTGGCACTCTAATCACAAAACAATGAAGAGTTACCTACTAATTTTCCTGGTAAGAAATCATGTTTCTCACTTAGTCCTCAAAGCAGTATTGGCACAAGTAGGTGCCAAGTGTTGCCAAAATGGTCTCATCTCATTTCATTCAGCATGATACTCTCTGAGGGGCAGACTTAGAATGACTGCACTCATTTGTTGAACATAAAATAGTATCAGACTAACACCCAAGGACAGTAGAGACAAGGTACAGGAAGATTGCTCCATGGCGGGAAGCCTGCCTCATGTGCTAGGGAAGAAGGCAGTTGGAATAGACTAGGGACAACTAAGTCAATGATGGTCGAAGGGATCGCTTGGGATAGGAGATGTGTGCTGAAAGTAGACAAAGGACCAAACATGATGGCCTCTCAGTATCTGCATTGCAAACCATGATGCCCAAAAGTAGAGAGAGAGTAAGAAGGAAGGTGCCTGTCACAGAGGCAGGGGGTGGGATGGGGTGGGGTAGCTAGAGGGATATTGGAGACATTGGTGGTGGAAAATGCGCACTGGTGGAGGAATGGGTGTTCGATCATCGTATGACAAACTCAATCATGAAAGCTTTGTAACTGTATTTCACGGTGATTCATTAAAAAAAAAGTCTCATCTCCATTTTGTGGTGAGAAAATTGAGGCTCAGAGTGGACCAAATCACTTCCCCATAACAAGTCACGTGACCATAGCAACTGTTGCTTTGATGGTCCCCAGAGCCGCAGCCTGCCCAGCATTCCTGCTCCAATGTGATCTCTTTCCACACTGACGTAAGCTTAGCCATATGGCTTACTTTGGCCAATGGGATATTAACAAGACTGACATAGGCAGAGGTTTGACCAACAGTTGTACCCAAAGGTTTATTTATTCTCCTGGAATACAACCTGTTGGGATCCAGCCACCACGTAAAAAAAACTTGGGATAAATACATGAAAGATCAGGGTCCATGTGGAGAGAGAAGTTAAAGGATGAAAAGCTGTCTTGATATTCTTTTCTACCTCTCAAATAAATGCAGCAATGTGAGAGGGACCCCCAAAGGTTGACTTCCACAATCACAGGCAAATCACTGACCATGAGAAAAAATAAGTTAAAACTGTTTTAAGGGCTGGGATATGGCTCAGTGATAAAACATGTGCCTTGCACATGTGAGGCCCTGGGTTTACTCTCTGGCACCCCTCACCCCAAAACACACACACACACACACACACATATACAAACACACATCAGAGCATAATTCAAACAGTGACAAACTAGGATTTGAATTTAGTACGGCCTGACTTCAAAAATCATGTTCTCAATTTCAATCTCACGTTCTCATTGGGAATAAAATGTCACCCTGTCAGGTCAGTCCATCTTGGCACTCAGTAAATGTATTTTTTTGGGGGGGCACATCTGGTGATGTTCAGGGCTTATTCCCAGCTCTATGCTCAAGTGATGGGGGTCAAATTAGAGCCCACTGCATGCAAGGCAAGTACCTTAACCTCTGTACTATCTCTCCAGTCCAGTAAATACTTGTTGAATGAATAAATAAAAGGTGTGGTGAGAGCAGAAAGGTAGAAAAATCTAGGAAATTCAAAGGGAGAACAGGCAATTTTTTTTTCACAACTCTCTCCTTCCTGTTACAAATATTCCAAAGATCAAGCCAATCTAGGCATCTCTAAGCCTTGAACAAGTGTGGATATCATTAATCTCCCCCCTCCCAGTCTTTCTCCTTACCCTTCCCCTCCCACCCCCATATCAGGGCAAAATTGAGAAGTTTGTCGGTTTCTGATGAGCATTTTGCAGGTACCCAACTCCCCACCAGGTCCCTGCTCTGTCTTTTCTTCTTCCCATTTGGCCTTCTGGGCCTGAGTCCTTTCTTCCCTCTTCCTCTATAAAATCCACATGCAGGAGAGGAGCAGCCATGAAGGAGGGAATTACAGAATGGACAAGGAAAACTGGGCTATGGATGGATGGATTTACAGGCCAAGAAAGGATGCTCTAGGCTCAACCAGTGTTTCAGGCACCTGCACCAGGAGGTGGGGCAGAATTTTAAGGATGGGCAGGCAGCAGGAGGTGGCCTTGTGAATGGGGAATTTTTTTTAAAAGCCCCCCAGCCCTCTAAAAATTCTCCTGCATCCCCGAGAAGCCGAGAGTGCTGGCAGGCTTGAGTTCCCACAAAATGTGTAGCTCAGGGAGTGAAGACTCACATGGGTCCATGGACGCACCCTCTGCTCCTGGCAGCGCGAGATGTCGCCTTTTCATGCTAAAGTCCCCCTCACTCCGGCAACCGGCAACAACACGCCCATCCCTCCCAAGGTCACAGGCCGGGCTCCAACACCTGCCACACACCCCCAGGAAACCAGCTGAGCCCCTCACTGCAGTCTCAGCCCTGGAGGAGAGCAGGCCCCACGCCTACTCGCAAGCAGACCGTGTGGGCAGTGCCCACAGGCAGCGGGTCACCCGCACACATGCAAAGCAATGCAGTGGGGCGCGCACCGCCACCTAGCCTCGCCGTGGGCAGTCACCCGCGGAGGCGCGGGGATGCGCGGAGCCAGAGAAACATGCGTGCACACATATGCAACACCCCTGCCCGTACAGGCCGGCACACGTGCACACCACCGGCAGGCACACACCCAAACCCTCCCACCCTCCTGACACCCGCACAGGTGCCCCGGCAGGCCCCAGCCCCGCCCCTCCCCCACCCCCCCTTTCCGAAGCAGGTGGAGAAGGGCTGGATCGGAGGGCGCCCTCCCCTCCCCCTGGCCTCTGCTCTCCCAGGTCCAGAGTCCCGGCGGGATCCGGAGCCCGCCCCCACCCCACCCCCCAACCTTGGCTAGGGGAGCGACAAGCAGGAGGGGCGGGGGGTGGGTGGAAGGAGGGGGTGGGAGATGGGGGGAGGGGAAGCCAGGCTTAAAACCCGATTCCAATTCCTCCCATTAACCCCTTCCTCACCACCAGCGTGGCATGCCCAGAATCCCGCGGCCTCGCGGGCCTCCAGGAGGGAGGCTGCGGGGAGGACGGCAGAGGCGGCGGCCCGGGAAAAGGGGTGGTGGGGTGCGGGGACGGGGGGGGGGTCCCTCCCCGCCGTCTCGGCCCGGGAAGCGGTCCCGCAGCGCGCGCGCTCGCGACTCGCCCTTACCTCCTGCACCCCGCGGCCCGCGGCTGGGGGGTGGGGTGGGCTGGGGGTGCAGAGGCGGCAGCCCCCCCCGCGTGCGCGCGCGCGCGCGGGGTCCGGACGCAGGGCCGCCTCGGGGCCTCGGATCGCGCCGCCTTCCGCAGCCTCGGGTGGCCGCGCCGCGCCGCGCCTCGCGCCCCCGCCTCCCTCTCGGGGCGCGGGCGGCCGCCTCGCAGC
This sequence comes from Sorex fumeus, assembly GCF_029834395.1. NCBI lineage: Eukaryota > Metazoa > Chordata > Mammalia > Eulipotyphla > Soricidae > Sorex > Sorex fumeus. Next base: position 38,256,153 of record NW_026606063.1, on the reverse strand, counting down.
CGGGCGCCGCGGGGTGGGTGGGGGGGGGGACGACGGGGCGACGGCGGCGGGAGGAGGGGGCGCGCGGCACGGCGGCCGGGCGGAGGGGGGCTGCGAGGGGGTGGGGCGGCGCCGGCCCCTCCTCCGGGGCGGGCTCTGCTGCTGCTGCTGCTGCTGCGGGGAGCGGCAGATGCGGCCAGCGGCGGCTGCGCCGGGACCCCACGTTTTCCGCGGAAGGTGGCTCCGAAGGGCGGGGGAGGGGTCCGCGCCGCCGCCGCCGCCGCCCAGGGTGGGGTGAGGGAGGGGTGCAGGGACCGCTGGGGGCTGGGCGTCCCCCGTTCCCCGTCTTCCCGGCCGGGTCCCCGCCCCGCGTCGAGTGTCTGCCCGGGACACCTCCCGTTGTGGCCTCTGCTAAGTCACCCGGGGTCCGAGCCTCTCTAACCATCCCCCCGGGCCTTGGGCCTGGCGCTACCGCGGGCAAATCCTGGGGTAGGCGGGGGGACCCGAGGAGGCCGCGCGCTGCACAGCTTGGGCGAGGGGGGAGGTGCCTGGGTCCTTAAGCGCCCTCGTGGGTGGCGCCTGGCGTGTGCACGTGCGGACTTGGGGTCAAATGCTTGGTTTCCGGAGAAATCGCGTGGGGGCAGTGTTTTCTGGGCATCTCGAGGGATCCAGGGGAGCTGGGAATGGCTTCGGGCCAGGCGCTTTCTCGGCTTACCTTCAGGGTGTCATCTAGGAGTCCCTTCCCTGTCACAAACCCCATCAAGAAGATCTAGAAGAGAAGGAGGGCAGAGGACTCCCCCAGGCCGGACTCCTCCCTCGTCCTCTTGCACACCCACGTTACACTTGTTTAGGGGAGATGCCTAGCTCACAGCGCTGGAGTACCTTAGAGGCCAGACTCTTGGCTAAATGCCAGTCCAGCTGTAGAGGTAGGAACACTCTTGGCCCACCGAGGCCTGGAGGAAAAAAAAATCCTCAAGGCCGCAGCGGGGACGCTGGGCTTGGGGCTGTCCAGCCCAAGGCCGAGCTGTGCGTGGGATGAGGTTGTTGGTGATGGCATTTCAGGTGTTGAGAGAAGCATGGGCACCAAGACCATCATGAATTGCGTCCGGATGCAGCAGAGCAAAGATCCTGTAAAGCCCCAGGATTGTCCGATAAAGACAGAAGAGATTCTCCTCTGGAGCTACTGGGGGTGATTGTCAGGGGAGTAGTGTGGAACTAGGGATCTAATATGCAAAGCATGAACTTCAACCCTTTATGCAATCTCCCTGGTCCAAGGATTTTTTTCCTTTTTGGGTCACACCCACGATTCACAGTTATTACTCCTGGCTCTGCACTCAGGAATTACCTCTGGTGGTGCTCAGGAGACCATATGGAATGCTGGAACATGAACCCTGGTCTGCCGAGTGCAAGCAAGGCAAATGACCTACCCACTGTGGGGGGCGGTGCTTCCAATAAATGTTCAGGGTCTCCCAGGTGACTTCAGGTGACACTCTGCCTGACTAGCAGTTCCAGACTCAGCACAGTGCAGTTCTAGGGGCTACCGAGGCTTCCCCATGCATCAATTAGGGCAGAGAGAGATTGAATTCAGAATCTCAAACATGCTGGCACCCTTGAACTATCTCTCTGACCCCACAAAATCTTACACCTAGTGAATGAGAAATCACTTTTCCTAACATCTAAATGGTAACTGTTCTTTTTAACTAACTGTCAACCATCATACCAATTAAAACTTTTTTATTTTTTAAATCCTTTCTCTTCTGTCACTGCTGTGATGTCCCAGTGTTGTACTTGTGGTGGCGCTAGGGAATCAACAAATGGCAGAACTGCTGGGGTTGAATTTGAAGATGTGGGGCAGTGCCAGGGATCAGAGCTGAGGCCTGGTGACTGCAAGGCTGACCCTCTGCCACTGCGCAACAGTCCCAGGCTCTGTACTACTCACTTGAATGCATATCATGAATGTATGACTATTTTTTTTTTTGCTTTTTGGGTCACACTCAGCGATGCACAGGGGTTGCCCCTGGCTTTGCACTCAGGAATTACTCCTGGCGGTGCTCAGGGGGCCATATGGGATGGCTGGGAATTCAACCCGGGTCAGCTGCATGCAAGGCCAACAACCCTACCCACTGTGCTATCGCTCCAGCCCCAAGAATGTATGACTATTAAATTTACTTTACATTGGGAAATCTAAATTTCAAGCCTAGCCAACGGCACAGGTAGGATTTGAACTTAAGTAACCAAACCCCACAATCCAAACACAGTGCCCTACTGCTATCCCTTTGCTGTGGTAAATACACTGAGCCTTCCTGTGCCAAAATTCACCTACCTTTTCTGACAGCCAAAAATACCTGTATATTATCAGAAAGAGAGAGATAGACATAGAAAGACTGCATTCATCTGGGGAACATAAAGTAACAAAATAGGAGACTAACACCCAAGAGTGGCCGCGATTAGTACCAGGAGGTTTACTCCATGGTTTGGAGGCCAGCCACACATGCTAGGGGAAAAGGCAGCTCAGATACAGAAGGGAGCACCAAATAAAGGGTGTTGGGAAGATCCTCCCAGGATGGGAGAAGCATGCTGAAAGTAGACTGTAGACCAAGCATGATTGCCACTCAATGCCTCTTTTGCAAACCACAACACCCAAAAGGAGAGAGAGGACAAAAGGGAATGCCCTGCAACAGAGGCAGGGTGGGATAGGGGGATGGGGGGTGGGAGGGATACTGGGATCCGTGGTGGTGGGAAATGGGCACTGGTGGAGGGATAGGTACTTGATCATTGTATAACTGAAACCCAAGCACAAAAATTTGTAAGTCTACAACTGTACCTCATAGTGTTTCACTAATAAAAATTTAAAAAATACCTGTATATTATCTTGATTCTGCCTATGTTTATTAATGTATATCTTCATTCTGTGGCTTCCTGTAATATTTGAAAATAAACTGGGACATGCTTATGGAAATATGTGCTTGCTTTTGTGCATGAGAATGTGTGCATATACAAATATATATATACACAGGCATACTGAATGCATACATGCATGAAGAAGTACATGTAAGAAATAGCTGAGTACATGTTGGGTGTGCCTGTACTTCTGTGCTTATATGTATGTGCGTGTGTGTGTGTGTATGTGTGTGTGGTGTGTGCATGCTACATTTCACAGATACAGTTCCTACTTGGTTGTTATGGGAACCACCATTCTAAAATTGTTAAACCAAAACCCACTCAATGTGGGCCAGAGAAACCAAGAGAGCGAGAGCTGAGTGACAGACACAGTTGGGAGCCATGGTGGAAGCAGAGAACCGCAGGCTTAGCAAGAATTGGACAGGCACAGGTAAGCCACAAGATGGGGTTCCATTAATGGGAACCCAAAACTTGGATCAAGGCTTCAGTTCTGCTCCTTCCTGTCTCTCTCCTAGTCCTTCCTTCTTCCATTTTTCCAGCTTCAGGCTCTCCAGTCACCTTCCTTCTTCTTTACTCTTCTCTTTTCCTTTCTCCATTGAGGCCTTTAGACCTGTATTTTACAACCAGTCAACACAGCAATTAAGCACTAAGATATGTTGAGTGGTAGGTGTGGTGATACCGTGACCACACATGTGCATAAGACAAGGCCTACACCCTTAAAAGAATTCAGGAGTGGGAGGTTTGAATATTACAAGGGGAGGGAACAGAGAAAAGTGAGAGATGATAGAGGATAGAAGATTAATTGGGATCACATATGGAAGGTTTTCACTGAAGTGCATTTTTTTTGCAGAAATTTGCTGGAAGGTGGATACTGTAGTTATTATTCGTCGATTGCCTCGAGCAGGCCCCAGTAACGTCTCCTTCATCCTGGCCCTGAGGTTATATTCAAGGCTCTTTAGGAGAATGAGACCCATCATTGTTACTGGTACTTGGCATATTGGGTGCGCCACGGGGAGTTACTGCTCCTCACTGTAGTTAGTTTGGGATAAAACACCACTGATGGGGCCAGAGCAATAGTTTAGAGGGTAGGGCGTTTGCCTTCCATGTGGCTGACATGAGTTTGATCCCTGGCATCCCATATCCACCCTGAGCACCTCCAGGAGTAATTCCTAATTGCAGAGCCAAGAGTAGCCCCCGAACATCACCAGATGTGACCCAGAAAACAAAACAAAACGTCCCACTGTAGACGTTTCAGGGAAATTATACCAGTTTTATGGAATGGAGGGAGAGAGGATGAAAGCAGAGGAATTGCAGGAAGTGGTGTGGTATAGTTCAGGCTTGTCTCAATGAGGCACGGGGTTAGGATGAAGACAGAAGATCTAGCAGGGATTCCAGGTGGCTTTGCAGACTCTGTGCCCATATCCCATTCCATCAAGAGGCTTAATTCTTCCCCTTCTCTTCAGCACAAAGACTGTCTTCAGTAAGCCTGTGGCACTGACCTGTGAGTTGAGGCCCTCAATAATACTTGTAGAAAAAGTGGATATAAGGATACATGCACTGGTGTGGAACTAGAAAGCCCAATTCAATGCCCACTTTAGTCTTTCATCATTTGTGTTCCCTTAAAAAGAGAAACCCAGGGCCAAGGAAGATAGTTCAAGAGGTTACTGTGCATGCTTTGCATGCAGGAGTCCTGGATACCATCCCCAGCACTGCATCGTATAGACCACCAGGCCACCAAGCTCTGCTGGAAGTGAACCAAATATACACACATATATTTGTGTGTGTGTGTGTGTGTACATATAGTGAGAGACACAGAGAGAGAGACAGAGAGCACCAAACTTCACAGGGCATCAGTTGCCTCCTCTATACATTGAAAAATCACAAAGGATGTTTCTAAGGTCCTTCTAACCAAATGTTATTATGTGAATCTACATGATTTTATAGCTAAAGTGTGCATGTAAAATGGGAAAGACGGCATGGCCTGAGGCAATAGGCACAGAAAGGATAACTGTAGGAAAAAATTTTTTCAAAGGGGGTGCAAACCCAGTGATGCTCAGGGGTAACGCCTGGCTCTGCACTCAGGAATCACTCCTGGCAGTGTCTGGGCAAATTATATGCGATGTCAGGGATCAAACCCAGACTGGCTGCATGCAAGACAATCCGGGCTGGCTGCATGCAACTTGCTGTACTATTTCTCCAGCCCCTGTGGGAAAAATTCTAATAAAGGAGTTAACATCTTCTGGCTACAGTTTTAAGCAATATGGAGAATTAGATAATCCATAGACTTTCCTACTACAAATATGTGGACAGGTTCACAAAATAGAATAGAAATCCCAAATGCTTAACTGAGCCTGCAAGAAAGGAAAGAAAATTTATGAAGACCCAAATAAGAGAATTGAAGCCAAAAAATGGAAGCATGAGATTTGCCATGTGTAATCCCAAGAGGTTTGGGGAGGGAGTTGTTTCTGAGAATGTGTAACTAGTATTGTTTGAACTTGTAACACTGGCCTGATGCCAGAATCCCTAATCAAAAAGTTAACACAATGACTCATCTCCATCAGTTGATATTCCTTTTTTGTTTGTTTTTGAGCCACCCCTGGTGATGCTCAGCATTTACTCCTGACTCTGCATTCTGGGATCAGGCAGGCGTGGGGGACCATATGGGTGTCAGTAATCAAGCCTGGGTCCACCAGGTGCAAGGTATTAATTTTCTGGCCCCAATATTTCTAACATGGATAGTGGGAGCAAATACAGAGTTGCTCAGGAAAAAATACCCTTATCTCCAGCCACAGAGTACTGTGGCCTAGGTAAAACCCCATTGAAGATGAATTAACAAGTTAAATGCTGCAATACTTAAAGGACACAATGTGCCATGAATTAGAGTAGAAAAGACCCTGAATAACTTTAGTAAGTTACAGCCCACCTGGCCAAAGAGACAACTCAAGGGTTGACCACATGCTTTGTATGCAGGAGACCTGAGTTCAATCTTTGGCTCTGCATGGTCTCCCAACCACTGCCAGAAGACAACTTCAAACACAGCGCCAGGAGCAATCTCTTAGTACTACCAGGCCCTAAACCCAAAAGTAACTAAACAAAGTTTGTGTACATTTATCTTTTAAAAACAAACAAACACACACAAAACAGTATAGGGTCTGAAGAGGTGGAATAGGGGTAAGGCACTCGTGTGGGGCTTATCCTGTAAAGATTTGGTTTAACTCTCAGGTGCCACATATGGTTCACAGGCCCTCCAGGGATCAAGGAATCCTAAGTACAGAGCCAGGAACATACACTAAGCTCCATCTGGTGTGGCCCAACCCTCCCCCAGACCCCCAAATACAGTCCACCTGAGAGCCTGATGTGGTCTAGGCAGGGGTCGAAAGTGAGTTCCATGAAACTGTACAAATGTGTCTAGGTGTGTCTAGGGAACCAAACAAATGATGGCTACCACTAGCAGAAACTTGGTAGATGGGAGGATGATTTGGTTTCCGGCAGACTGCAGTTGAAATGGTGATGGGATACTGCGATGACAATGTTCATGAAGCTGCAGGTGGGCTGAGAGGAAGGCTGGCTCTGATGGCATCAAGGGAGTAGTGATGGCTGAGGCCTAGGAATAAATGTGATCTCTAGAGAGACTGATAGGGTAACAAAAGAGATAGGTCAGAATAAAGGCTAGGCATATATCTATGTTTTGAGAATCTGACAAAAAAACATAAAAAGAATCAAGCAAGGAAAATGTGCTCTGTTAGTACCCAGTTTTGTTGGATCCTGGGCTAGGGCAACTTTCTGATTGCTCCCCCCACCCCCCGCCCCGCCAATTGCTGCCCAAACATTCTCTAATGGAATCTCCAGTAAACAAAAGAGATTTCTCGAGGAATAATAGACCTTTTTTGACTTGGAGATCTTCAATCATATGGGACTCTGATATTGGTATTACTAAGAAACTTCTGAGTTTTTGGTTCTGTTTTTGTGTGTGTGCTGGGGATCCAACCCAAGGCCTTACACATGCAAGTTATGTTCTCTTCTGCTGCCCCACATCCCCAGACCTCTGAAGTTCAGTATTTTCATCAGTGATAAAGGGCTCAGGGGGTGTGAGAACAAATTGGGGTATAAAAAACTTATATTTATGTAATGTACTGATATAGACATAAACTGTTGGCCTTCTTTCTTTGTTCCAGCTGTGTGGTTTAGGACCAGTTGTTTGAAACATGGGCCTTTATGCTCCACTTTTTCCCTACTCTGCATGGAAAAGTGCTATGTCTATAAATGAAAGATGTGGTCCCTTAAATAGTAAGATAATGGATGTGGTCATTATCCTATTTCAGTGTATCTACAACTTATTTATTACAAGGTCTTATAGTCCATCATATATATATATATATATCTTAATAATAGGGGTACTTTCCTCAGGCTATTCTTTTAAAAAGTTAGCTCCTCTAGAAGAGGTAATATTGAATCTTATGCCACAAATTAATTTTTCAGATAGAAGATATTCAGCCATGTGAATATCTGGGGAGATATTCACTTAACATCTGAGGGAGGGAAATGGGTGGAATTCTTTGGCTTGATAATGTCTCTGGTCAGCTGAAGAGTCGAGGTGTGGGTAAGCACATCTGAGAGAGAAGGGGTGAAGAGGCCAGAGGGTCAGAAGGTGGGTAGTTGATAGGGCTGTCAGGTTTTCTTTATTCAAGGATACTTAGCTCCAAAGAGAATGAAGTCACCGGACAGTCCCTTTCCTTCCTGTGGTAGAAATTAATTGTTGTTGGGGAGGAGAGATCAAGTACATTACCAACTTTGAAAGCTCGGAGAGGGGCAGAAAGCTTTAGGAGTTCAGGAAGTAAAGAGGAGCTGGATTTCATCCGTTTCCACCTTTTCCAACACAGAATTATGCAGTCTTCCCCACCTTCCTAGCGCCATTCCCCTGATGCTACGAAGGGCTCACTTAGAAGGGAAGCTGGTGAAAAGGGGTCATGGTGGATGCATGCAGGGAAGGCTGGGTCCCACTAGGCCCTGACACTAGGCACTTCTCAAGACGAATTACTCGTAGACTAACGGAGCCTCTGTGACACCCTTGAGTGTTCACCAACAGCACTGACGCTCCACAGTCTTCTGCTGCTGACTAGGGCTCCCTCTAGTTGCTGAACCCTCTTTTCACTTCCCAGTAGGAAGTGTGACTCCTAGCGGGAGGTGACTCCTGGTAGGAAGCTTTCTCAAACTGTGCTGTTAAACTGAAGAGTAGCCAGGGGTGAGGGTGTTCATAATAAAAGTACCGGCTTTGCAGTGAGTGTTTGATGCTGTCTGTTCCTATGTGAATTAACCATTAACAAAACCTGCATTATTTCTCATTTTAAAAATAGACTATAAAGGCCTGCTACACTTGGGATTGTAAAGGTTAAGAAGGTTAATACAGGGGCCATGTTTAACACTTAAGGCTCTCCATCGCTCTCAAGTTCTGGAAGGACCTTGAGCCCTCAGGCCAACTGTGATTAAATCCATCCATCATTTCAGCACATATTTATTGACTCCCTCCAATTGTGCCACAGTGCCTGACAGCTGTGCAATGATTCCGTGAGGGTGGCATCTCCTTTCTTTCCTTTACTGGCATATAGTCTCCCGGGGAATGGGCATGGGGATGGTTGAGGACCTTGGATAGCAGATTCATAAGCTTTTAGCACAATAATTTTAATTGCAAAAATAAACAGTTTTGTCAACTGCTTGAGAGTAGCGTTTGCTTTACAAAAAAAAAAATGAACAACAACAGAAAGAAAATTACCCCAAAGCGAAACGTCACATCCGATGGCTGCTGGAAAGGACATGGCTGTACAAAGTCCCGCGCGAGACCGGCTCGGCGCTGCCCCAGCCTGTCTGGGTGGGTGGGTGGGTGGGTGGGTGGAGGTGTCTGGGAGAAGGGCGTGGGGCATGCGCCAGTTACAAGAGCCAGAGAGAGAGAAAGAGAGAGCGCCAGAGAGAGAGAGGGGGGGAAGAGAGAGAGAGAGAGAGAGAGAGAGAGAGAGAGAGAGAGAGAGAGAGAGAGAGAGAGGAGGAGGCTGTCCTTGGTCCCTACCTACTCCCTGGGTAGCCACAGAGAGCTTTCCACCAAGAGCGGCAGGCAGTGGAGAGACCAAGCCAGCCGGGGAGCTGTCCACGGAGCCGGTGCTGAACGGTGCGCGTGCGGCGGGCGCGTCAATGGATCTGGTAGCGGGATCAGAGACCGGCTCCCGGGCTCCAAGGGGTGCCAGCCAGAGAGAGGTGGGAAGAGGAGCAGCTAGGAGTGCGGGCCGAGTCTTCCCCGTGTGCGCCGGGCGGCGGCGCCCCAATCTGCAAACCCATCTCTCCCTTCTCACAGGGCGGCGAAGGAAAGCCCCAAGGAGTAAAAGCCCAGGCCTTTGAGCCGCTCCTCGGCGCGCGCCTTCTGCTTGAGGTGCACCTTGCTGTGCCGCTTCTTCTCGTCGCTGCGCGCGAAGCGGCGGCCGCACACGTCGCAGGCGAAGGGCTTCTCGCCCGTGTGGGTGCGCACGTGCGTGGTGAGGTGGTCGCTGCGGCTAAAGTTGCGCAGGCAGATGCGACACTGGAAAGGCTTGTGGCCCGTGTGGATGCGCAGGTGGCGGTTGAGCTCGTCGGAGCGCGCAAAGCTGCGCACACAACTCTCCACCGGGCAGGCGAAGGCCTTGGCGTGCGGCCGCGGGCAGAAGCAGCGCGCGCTGCACTTGCCGCCTCGGCGCCCCTTGCGCCGCGCCTTGGCTGGGGGGAACGCCGCGGGGGGTGGTGGTGGAGGCTCGGGCACGCCGCTGCTCCCGGGGATGTCCGCCACCAGAGGCTTCGCGAAGTCCGCCCCGGCGCCGCGGAGGCCCAGCGGGGAGAGCACCGGCTCGGGGCCGGCCAGAAACTCGCCACCGTCGGCGCCGCTCCCCCCGTCTGCAGTGGGAGGGGTCAGGAGCCCCGGGAGGCCGTCGGCGCCCTCCCCCAAGTCTCCCGGGGCCAGCGGGAAAGCGTCGTAGGCTGCCGGAGGGTAGAGTCTATTGGCCGCGCCGGCCGGCAGCTCTGCAGGACAGCTGATGGAAAGCAAGTCTTCGATCTTGGTACCCATCGGGGGGAAACGGGTTTCCGGGGCGGCCTGGAAGCCTCCCTGCGACCCGCAGTTCCCTGGGGCGCCGGTCGAAAGCAGCTCCCAGGGCGCATAGGGCCCTTTGAAGGCCGAAGCAGCGTCCAGCGCGGGAGAGCCCGGAGGAGCCCGGAGGCCAGGCTTGACGTCGGGCGGGGAGAGCTGAGGCTCGTAGAGGCACTGCGAGGGGGCGCCAGCGGACGACGAGGCCTCCCAAAACGCCTCGGGGAAGGCGGCCGCGCCCAGATCCGGGGAGTAAAGGTCCGGCGGAGCCGGCAGCAGAGTGTCGGAGCCTGCGGGGAAAGGGGCGTCCAGCGGAGACCGGGACGCCGACGCTGACGCCTCCGGGCCGGGGAAAGGCGCAAGGCCTAGGATGCCCGACATGAGGTTGAAGAGTGCCTCCGGGTCGTGCGGGTGTTCGGGCACGGCCTGGATGAAGAAGCTCCCGCTGTAGCTGAGGCCGGGAGGGGGTGTGGGCGCTGGCCCCTCCAGGAAGCAGGAGTCCACCAGGTCTCCCCCGGCGCCGCAGCTGCTCAAAGCCCAGCTCAAGAAGTCGCCTGCTGGGGAGGGCGCAGGAATGAACTCCGGGTACAGCCAAGGGCAGGCGCGGAGTCGGCACCCCCTTTCCCCCCAACACTCACGAAGCCCACTGACACAGAGAAAGATGCAGTTTGGGCATTCTCATTCTCCTGGAGCCGCAAACCCCCCCTGGACGCTCGCACAAACATGCACACGCAAAACACACGTGCACGGGCGAAAAAAATGCCTGGATGCACGGCGCAGGTCCCGCGGAGGCGGCCGCCCCGGTGGGGGGTGGGGACGGGGTTGCAATTGGGGTTGCGAATCCCCAGGACCTTGCAATCGACCCTACCACCCCACCCCCCCAATCCTTCACCTCCACCGGGCTCCCGCGTCCCGATCCCTGCGGCTTCTCTGGCACCGTGCGCCCCCGCGCTGTGCAGCCGTCTGAGCATCCCGGCTTCGCTCCTTACCTCCGGGGTAGCCGGCGGCCGCGGGCGCGTCCCTGGCGGGCGGCTGGGACAGTTCTGGGCTGGGTTCGGCGCAACAGCCCTCGCTGGACTTGACCAGGAGCGCGTCGGGGCCAGAAAACTCGCTCAGGTGGAGCATGGCGCGGCGGCTGCGGGGCGCCGGGGGCCTTTCCCGCTGGGCTGGGGGGCGCGCGGGTGGCGGGGAAGCCGGCAGTGGAGGCGCCCCGCGCCTCGCACACCCGGACTCCTGGGCTTCGGGTACCGGGCGCTCAGCTCTGGGGAGGGGGTCGGGGGGCCGCGGCGCCCTAGCTCGCCGGGACCGGTTTCGGGCGGCTGCACCTCGCTTCTTCAAAGCGCAGCCGGGCTCCCCCAAACCGCGGCGCCCCCTCTTATATAGCGGCGGCGGCGCTGGCTCCGGGCTTCCGACTCCCCGGGCCACTGCCATTTCGGGAGGCCCCGGCCCTGCCGCCGTGACGTAAATGCCCAAACATGGACACAGGATGTGTGCCGGGGACTCCCGAAAAGGAAAGCTCGGGCTGTGACGTCGCCGCCGCCGCCGCCGCCGCCGCCGCTGCCGCCGGGTCCGTGCCGCTGCGTGCACGAGCGCGCGCTCCGAGCCCCGTGCGCGCCGGGACGCGGGTTCGCCCAAGGGGCCGCCACGCGGCGTGGGGGTCCGACGTGCTGCGTGCGCGCCCCCCACTACGGGAGCTCGGGAAAGACTGCCTTGGGCCTTGGGATTGAGCGGTTTGATGCTGTCTCGTTGAAATCGCCCCAAGCCTCAGTCTTCTTACCTGTGAAATGGAGCTATGTTCGAGCGCCTTCCAAATTGAATTGGGCAGCAAAAAAGAGTCCTTGGGTATACGGGCAGCTAATAAACCATAGAGATAGTGCTGCTCTCAGGTCTTGGCTTATACCTGTGTGATTTTTCACTTTAAAAAATAGTTTTGGTTCCCACCCCCCTCCACCCCGGCCCCAGGAAGGATAACTTTATTTCAATTGAAAAGCACCGGTAAGTTAGCAAGTAGCTAACGCCGAGAGGGGAAATGTCTATCAAAATAAGATATATTCTAAATTGGAAAAATACGAATACATCACGGGTAGCTTGCCAAGACTTTGCCGTGTGGGGAGAGATACTCTTGGTAGCTTGCGGGGCTCTCCGAAAGGGGCAGAGGAATCGAACACGGGTCGGCCGCATGCAAGGCAAATGCCCTACTCGCTGTGCTATAGCCCCCAAGTTGGAAAATAAAAATTTCTCCCCAGACATCGTAATGACACCTATGTTTCTTGTGTATTCCTTTAGGGCAAAAAATTGTGCCGAAGCAAATACAACACTATTCTGTGATACACCTTTTCTCAGGGATGGGGGGTGGGGGGGTGGAAGGGATACTGGGATCAGTGGTGGTGGAGAATGGGCACTAGTGAAGGGATGGGTACTTGATCATTGTATAACTGAAACCCAAGCACAAAAATTTGTAAGTCTACAACCGTACCTCATGGTGTTTCACTAATAAAAATTAAAAGTAAAGTAGTCAAGGGGCCAGAGAAATAGTACATCCTGTAAGGGCTCATTCCTTGCATATGGCCGATCTGGGTTTGATCCTTGGCATCCTGTATAGTTCCCTGAGCACTTTCAGGATTGATTCCTGAATGCAGAGCCAGGAGTAACCCCTGAGTAGCTGGCCCAAAAACCAGAACAAACAACAAATTGAGAGGTTGCTCCCGAAAATTTTGGACTTCCCTTGTTCCTTCTTTTCTGAGCCTGTATTGTAATGCCAGTAGTCCATTGGCCCTCAATTCGAGCGTGTGTAGAAAGTTTACAATTTTTGCCAAGTTTGTAAATGAATGTGAATATGTTGTCACACTTGATTAAATAAATTTTAACGTAACTGTGGGATAAATTCTAAGGAGCATAAGTCTAGGTCAAATGGTATGTACAATTTGGCAAGTTGTCCTCCAGAGAAGTTTTAGGACTAATTTCTACTTTTCTTTCACCCAAAGGATACTTGTGTGTGTGGGGGGGGGGGGGCGGTGCACACCCAGTGATGCTCAGGGGTCACTCCTGAATCTGCACTCAGGAATCACTCTTGGTAGTGCTCAGGAGGTCCATATGGGATGCCAGTGTTTGAACCTGGGTTGGAGGTGTCAAGGCAAGCACCCTAGCCCTGTGCCCCTCAAAAGATACTTTTATAGGCATTCCTGAGCCCCACTCCCTCACTCCACCATCATTTTCATATAAATAAGTTTTACTTTAGGATAGTTCCAGAAATACAGAAGATATCCCTGGAATTAGAACCTGGAATTATTGAGTTTCCTTTGAAAAAACTCAAAGCAACAAATCATTCCCTGACTTTAAGGATGCTGTATCTTTGCCATAGAAGGGCAGCCTTCCTTAACACCAACAAAGAAGCTTTTCTACTCTGAATGAATCTCTCTTCTTCGGTTTTCCATTTTAGTTCTTCATCCTCTTTAAAATGTTTATTTTTTCTCAAAACTCGTTTAATTGATTTCTGGAGCACAATGAGGGGATTAAATAGATATATGACATATTTTCTCTATGAATAGAATCAATTTGTGGTACTCTGAGTGCTGGAATGTGGTGAGGGCAGGGCCGGGACCCCTTCCCCCACTTTCTTTTCTTTCCTAGAATAGAAAAAAGAGCCATTAGGGGAGAGGGGTGTTAGGCTACAGCACGACAGGAAGTTGATCTCTCAGCCTCTTTTATCCGCTGGTATCCACCATTTGAAGAGAATGACAAAAGTACCCAAACTTCTCCAGATTCTCATTTCACCTTATATCCATTATCCAAACATTAATTAATTCTTTCTTTTTTTTTTTTTTTTTGCTTTTTGGGTCCTGGCGTTGCATAGGGGTTACTCCTGGTTCATGCACTCAGGAATTACTCCTGGAAGTGCTCAGGGGACTATATGAGATGCTGGGAATCGAACCTGGGTCAGCTCTGTGCAAGGCAAATGCCCTACCCTCTGTGCTATCGCTCCAGCCCCCATTAAATCATTCTTTTGTTCAATTTCTCTTTCATTTTTGGGGGAGACCTGAGGTGCTCAAGGATTATTCCCAGAAGTGCTTGAGGACACCAGGCTGTGCTAAGAATCTAACCTGTACATCTTGCAATCAAAACATGTGCTCAGCCCTTTGAGACATCTCTCCATCCCCATTCAGTTTCACAATGTTCATTTATTCCTGAAGTGTTTACCAGGGGTCAGAGGTAGATTTTTTATTTTGTTCTACCCGGAGCCATCTTGATCCCTCGGTTCCCATTACTTCACCACCCCCTCCGGACAACCCTACAGGTGTGTTCACAGAATGTCATCACATAACCACCTGCAAAACATATGCTCACACACTCGCATTCATCTTGTCTCTCTTATCATACAAAGGTTTGCACAGAATGCTTCGTAGGCAACATGGATTCATATATGCCACAGAAACAGATATATTTTAGCAGCATATATGTTTGCATACAGAAAATGGAGAAACTCAGCACATGACTATATGGGTTAGATGCATGGGGAAATACTTCCCTTAAATAGGACTTCAGACCCAGCATTTGCGTCTAATCCAAATGCATCTCCAGTGCCAGGTAATCCCACAGCAGACTTTCAGGGCACACATGCCTCAAATCCACTCTGGAGGGGGAGTGGAGGGGTTTGGCTAGGCCTGGGTCCAGGGCTCCCCAGGTTGCCCCGTCGGGCCAGATTGGCCAGCCCCAGGTTCCCCATCCCTTCTGCTGCTCTTCCCTCTGCCACAGCATTCCTACTCCTTCTTAGTCATGGATAATTCCCCTATCCTCTTGGCAAATCTCCAGACCAGTGCCAGTTTCTGCCAAGGGCCATTGGGCTGTCTTTGTTAACACAAGGACCTAGGTTTCCACACTTCCTAACACCCATCCCTGTGTCTTCAGTACATACATACAAGATGGTTACTTCTAGAACGCAATTTGCAACTGCATTTGATTTGCTGAAGAGGAGGTAGGAATATAAAGGGGGAAGTGGGCATTTTGTAGCCCTCTCAGTACAGCCCCTCTTACTCCTACATTTTCTTATATTTTTTTCTCTCTCCACCTCCCTCCC
Source organism: Sorex fumeus (assembly GCF_029834395.1). Lineage (NCBI taxonomy): Eukaryota > Metazoa > Chordata > Mammalia > Eulipotyphla > Soricidae > Sorex > Sorex fumeus. The sequence goes on along the minus strand of NW_026606063.1, from coordinate 38,241,097 downwards.
TCCCTTCCTTCCCCTTCCTTCCTTCCTTCCTTCCTTCCTTCCTTCCTTCCTTCCTTCCTTCCTTCCTTCCTTCCTCTCTCTCTCTGTCTCTCTCTTTCTTTCTTGTTTGTGGCCACATCCAGTGATGCCCAGGGCTTGCTCTTAACTCTACACTCATAAATTACTCCTGGAAGTGCTCAGGAGACCATATGGGATGCTGAGAATAAAACCCAGGTCAGCCATGTGCAAGACAAACACCCTACCCACTGTACTATCTCTCTGGACCTCTTAGTTCTGATTTTCAATTACTTAAAATGAGATTTGGGGGGCCAGAGGTTAAAGCACTTGCAGTGCATGCAGCCAAACCCAGTTTGCTCCCTATCACCAAATCTGGTCCCCTGAGTATCAACAATAGCCACTCCTGAGCACTGATGAGTGTGACTCCACACTTTCTCAGGCAAAAGAAAGAGATTCTAGAGCTGCGAAGATGGTACAGTGGACGCTTGCCTTGAATGTTGCTGATCTTCATTTGATCCTGGCATTCCATATGGTCCCTTAAGTACTGTTCACTGCTCCCCAAAAATCAAAAGAAGGAGGAGGAAGAGGAGAAAGAGTTGGAGATGGAGGAAAAGGAAAAGGAGGAACAGATGAAGAAGAAGAAAGAGAAGAAGAAATAATTCTGGGAGTAAGGAGTGAGTAGACCTGGGCTTAATCCGCCCATACCACATGATCCCTCAGCGTGGAGCCAGGACTAGCCCCTGATTACCACCAAAATATAACCAAGGAGCGATGCTGGGCACAGATAGACTAAAGGCCTCTGTAAGGAATAAGAGAGATAAGCTTAGATCTGTGAGGTCCACTTTATTTATTTTTAAAGTTTTTATTATTTAATTTTTTAATTGAGTCACAGTGAGATACACAGTTACAAGCTTGTTCCTGATTGGGTTTCAGTTATATAATAATGTACCAACAGCCATCCCTCACCAGTGTACATTTCCTGCCACCAATGTCCCCAGTCTCCTCCTGCACCACCCTCACCTGCCTCTATGGCAGGCACTTTTCTACTTTTCTTCTGTCTGTCTGTCTTCTGTCTATCTCTTTCTTTCCTCTGTGTGTGTGATTCACTTTAATATGCAGTTCAAGTAGCACTGTAGTACTGTCTTCCCATTGTTCATCGATTTGCTTGAGCGGGCACCAGTAACATCTCACAACAAATTGTGAGACCTGTTGTTACTGTTTTTGGCATATTGAATACGTCACAGGGAGCTTGCCAAGCTTTGCCGTGCGGGTGAGATACTCTCGGTAGCTTGCTGGGCTCTCCGAGAGGGGCGGAGGAATCGAACCCAGCTCGGCTGCATACAAGGCAAACGCCCTATCCACTGTGCTATCACTCCACCCCCCCGCAATTCAAGTATACATTTAAAAATTTACGCAAGGGGAAAAAAGAGAAAACATGTATACTCTGAACTCTTTAAAAACATATTATTTAATCATCATAAAAGTTCAATAGAGTATGGATCTGAAGACCCATTTTGTAGATCAGGAAATTCAAAGAGATGGAATAACCTGAAAGAAGATGCATCTACCTCGAGCTGGGACTGAGTGGAAAGCCCAGGCTAGCCTATACCATAATATCGTGTAGGAAAAGATAATCAATGCTGTAAAGGACTTCCTACTCTTGCATGACTTCAGATGAAGGGTCTCTAGCTTTTCAGATAATATAATATGTGGAAAGTTGATCAACAGTTCTCCACTCCTGCAAGGATTCCTGTGAGTGATCACAGGGGAAAGAAACCCTCCAACAAACAAACTCCCCAGGAGCAAGGTGAGCACTGCTGTTGCTGTGGTGGTGAGAAGTTGGGGAGGTGGGCAGGTGGAAGGGAAGGAGGTGAGTGATATGACCACAGTGATAGTGAGAAGAAATTTCTGATTGGGGAAAGGTGAGGGGAAGAAAGCTTGGCTTCTCAACAAACACTGAACAAACAGTGAATGAATGATTGAACGAACAAATGTAGTCCTCAAATGTTCCTTTGATTTGCTGGCCACAGCCTGACCCTGTGGCTGCGGATGCTGGTGCCAGGGTGGATGAGAAGGAAGCTGCGAATTCAGAGAGGGGGGCAGGGAGGAGAGTGGGAGAGGTGCAGGCTGCCTCTCTTCTCTCTTCTGGGAAGGTTCCAGTCCGGTTCATCTTTCTGGAGCTGCTCCTGCCCTCCCCCACCATCTCCTCACCTTGATCTTTCCACTCTAAATATCATTGTGTTCAAATAATAGCGATATATTTTAAAAGACTCTGAGAAGACAGCTGCCTCTGAGTATTAATCATGAAGAGGCCAGCACTCGGTCTCCATGGTGACTCCTGACAGAGCTGAGGAGCAGGTCCACGTGCCACTTCCTAGGGCGATGCAGACGCAGGGACTGGCTTCTCCACCCTTCCCTTTCCTCTCTACGTCTCCCGTCTTTCATCCTCTCCTCCATCTTCTTTCTTCCTGCAGGATTTATTTAAAAGAGGGACAGAAGCAGGATGTAGTCATCAGACTCACAAGGAACAAAGCCAACAGGGCTGCCAGGGATGTGAAGCTGGGCTGCCAACTGCAGCCCTTGCAGTGCTCAGCTCCCCCCAAAGATCCTGATGGACCCGGAGGCTTCAGGGACCATTAGGGCAGAGGATCTCTTCCTGCGACTAGGGACCATGGTTTTTGTTTGTTCTTGGACCACACCCAGTGATACTCAAGGTATCACCCAGTGATAATCAGGGAGCACTCAGGGATCACACCTGGTGGGGCTCAGGGGACCATATGGGGTGCTGGTAGATCGAACCCGGGTCAGCCATCACATGCAATGCAAGCATCCTACCTGTTCTACTCTCTCTGACACCCAGCTAGGGACCCTTGTTAGAATCCTTTTCTGTCCTTACTTTTTCCTATCTCTGGTCAGCCACTAGTTTATGGTTTAGGTTATTATTATTATTATTATTATTATTATATTTTTTAAGGGTTGGAGCGATAGCACAGCAATAGGGCGTTTGCCTTGCACACAGCCAGCCCAGCCAAGCCAGGTTCAATTCCTCTGCCCCTCTTGGAGAGCCCGGCAAGCTACCGAGAGTATCTTGCCCGTACGACAAAGCCTGACAAGCTACCTATGATGTATTCAATATGTCAAACACAGTAACAACAAATCTCACGATGGAGACGGTACTGGGCCCGCTCGAGCAAATCGATGAACAATGGGAGGACAGTGACAATATTATATTTTTATTATTTTACTATAATTCTCACAAAAGGAACAGGCTCAATGGGAAAAGACAAAGATATTAAAATTTATGTGAGACAAGAGAGATAGTATAGCGGGTAAGTCACTGGCCTTGCATGCAGAAGACATGATTCCATTCCTTGCATGAAACATTGCCAGGGATTCCCCAAGCACCACCAAGTGATCCTTGAACACAGAGTCAGGAGAAAGTCCTGAACACCGTCAGGTGTGGCCCAGAATTTTTAAAAAATATTATAATGTGAACATTGAAAATGCTCTCTCTAGTCACATACACGCACACACAAAAACACACAGTTGCAGTTGATCCATATAGTTTTTGCATGTATATTATTTAACACTAACTTATTCAATCATAGTATCATCATCATTTTTCCTTGTGGTTTCAGGGATTGAACTTGTGATTTCTCATATTCAGGCACATGCTCTAGCCTTCTGAGCTTTCTCTCCAGCCCTCATACTATATATGCTCTTTTTTTTATTTTGGAAAGGGGACCATACCTAGCTATGCTTAGGGCTTTCTCATGCCAGGCTGTCTCAGGGATCAGTCATGGTAGGGCTCCAGAGACCATTCGGGGTATCAGAGATTGAACTCAGGTTGGCATCTTGTCCACGATGCCAAAAATAATATCTATTTTTCTGACCCTGTTCTCTTATAACTAGTTTAAAATTTTATCTAGAATCATTTTTCCCTCGTCATTGGGTAGCATAATCTATTGTGTTTTTAACAGCTATTTCAGAGTATTCCATCATATAATGTATATTATTTTTTTAACCTAATAGTTTCTGGTTTCACTATTATAAATAATCTGAATATGCATAGCCTTTTATGTACAATGAAGATGATAGTAAATAATACATTCCACTAGCTACTCACTGTCACTGTCACTGTCCTCCTGTTGTTCATCAATTTGCTCGAGCGGGCCCAGTAACATTGTGAAACTTGTTACTGTGTTTGGCATATCGAATACATCGTGGGTAGCTTGCCGGGCTTTGCCGTGTGGGCGAGATACTCCACTAGCTACCTTTTTTAATTTTTTAACCCTACCGGCAGTGTTCAGGAGTCATTTTCGACAGGATTTGGGGGGCCATAAATGGGGTGGTGGGGATTGAATTAGGATCAGCTGCCACAAGACAGACGCCTTATTGCCTGTACTATCTCTCCAGCGCTAGTTACCATCTGTGTGACACTCCATGGACACTAACAGATATTTTATGCACTCACCATTTGGCCTTCACAATTCCTATTTCATCAGTGGAGAAATTGAATCAAGGGGAGCTTAAGAAATCTGCCTGAGAGCTGGAGATTCTGAAGCTCTGTGTTTGATCCCAGCACAACCAACAAAAACTTGCCTAGACGTAACGGGACAAGTAACTGACATACCAGGATTTGAATCTAAGTGTAGGTTAGAGTCTAAGAATGGAATTAGAAGATCAAAGATTTGAGCACTTAAAATTATTCATACATCATACATACATACATCACCCAACCTTCCTCTACAAAGGTTATTCCAGGGCTAGAGAGAAAGCTCAATGCATTGAGCGTATGCTTTACACGGAGGACGCCCTGGTTTGATTCCCAGCACTGCTGATCCCGTCAGTGTCAGTACCACCACAAGTGACCTGAGTAGTGAGCTGGGTGCGGCCCCCAAGTACAAAGAGTGAATAGAGAGTTCGGTAGCTCTGCAACAGAACTGGAATCAGCATCAAGTGTGCTAATATACCTGGCAGATAATACATACCCATTTCATAGGTGTGAAAAAATGTAAGCGTTGAAAAGTCTCATCATTGTTTAAAATCACAGAACAAGCTAATTACAGAGCCTGGTTGGAATTAATTCAGATAACTCCCAGGCTTGAGGTCACTAATCCATGATCAAATACGCTCTGTCCTCTGTAGGTCGTGTTCCCTAGTTCAGCTTTTATGCGAACTGGTGCTTTTGAAATGTCTTCCACTCCATCCCTCTCCTGTACCAGAAACCTGCTGTACATCATTGATAAAGCCAGTTCTTTTCTGGGCTCCTGCTTGCTGCTGCCTAAGCAGGGGACCCCTGGGGCCCTCCCCCTCAAGCTCTCAACTGAGCAAAGTTCCCTGCTGGAGTCTTCACAAAGCACACTGCATGAATGTATGGGACCCATTGGTTGCCAAGCTTTAGATTATTCTAGGAAACAAATGCATTGTTTTGCTCTGGATTGCAGGAATTGCTAATTAGGGATTTTTATTTTGGGCAGTGTTCCTTGGAGCTGGCAGACAGATGGAGTAGGCGACTTGCTCCAGGGGCACTGTTCAGCAGGAGAACGATCCATTTCTGCCCCTGTTGTGAGAACATGGCAGAGCCCATTTCTGCCCAGGGCCAGAGGTAGAGGCCTCTGGGAAGTTTCCTGGTTTCTGGTGGTTTCCTTTCCTCTGAGAATGGTTCTCAAAACTCAAGCAGGTCAGTATCTTGGGCTCTTCGTGGCTCTCTTTTATCCTGCCTTTCAGCCAGAAAACTGTTCGGGGGAAGAGAGTGGTGGTATTTCCTGGGCTTTTTCTTCTTGAAACCTAGAGCAGGAGGCTGTTGATTTCAGCAGGCTTGGAGAGTGCAGAATCTGCTAGTGGTCCTGTGAGTGATTTTTTTTTGTTTGTTTATTTGTTTGTTTTTGCTTTTTGGGTTATGTAGTGGAGTGATAGCTCAGTGGTAGAGCGTTTGCCTTGCACGCAGCTGACCCGACCGACCCGGGTTCAATTCCTCTGCCCGGAGAGCCCAGCAAGCTACCGAGAATATCTCTCCTGCATGGCAAAGCCTGGCAAACTACCTGTGACATATTTGATAGTGCCAAACACAGTAACAAGTCTCACAATGGAGATGTTACTGGGCCCGCTTGAGCAAATCGATGAGCAACTGGAGGACAGTGCTTTTTGGGTCACACCCGGCGATATACAGCGGTTACTCCTGGTTCATACACTCAGGAATTACTCTTGGTGGTGCTCGGGGATCATATGGGATGCTGGGAATCGAACCTGGCTTGGCCGAGTGCAAGGCAAACGCCCTACCTGCTGTGCTATGGCTCCAGCCCCTGGTCCTGCGAGTGTTTGAGAAACTCTCAGCTCCTGGTTTAAGGGCTGTTTCATGGCTGCTGTGTTCCTGAGCTCACAGTGAGCTTTCCATTCTTCACCCAAGTGAAAAGAGGTAAGAAAAAAAATTAGGACTTACCCCATTTATTCCAGGTAACCCTCTACTCCCAGTGGGGCTATAATTGGGCCCAGAGCCTCATACATACAAAGTACTACCACTGAGCTACAAACTCGCTCCTCCATCCAAATTCCCCAGGTAATAAAGAAAATTTGTTTTTCCCTCTCCAAATAGACGTTCTGTGTTTTCTGGGATCTCTTTATATTGGTGCAGGGTTGGCCACCCTGACCTGAACCCCACAATCCTTGCTTGTTCTCATTTTACTAATATGTTTAGACATTCGTTGAGGACTCAGAATATCACTCGCTTGAACACATTTTTACCGAAAGGTGTGGTGGATGCACTGTGACCTTGAAGGAAGGCCAGGGTGGTTTGGGAGTCATTGAATGAAGCAGGAGTTAATCATGAAATTCACAGACGCCTTCTCCCAAGTGACATTCTGAGTGAGACCAGGAAGTGGAGTGAGTAAAAGTTAGCAAGAAAGGTTGTAAAAAAAGTAAAAGGAAAGTAAAGGTTGAGTGCAGAGAATGTTTTAAGCAAAGGCCAGCTTGTGCAAAAATCTAGAATGTGTGAGAAAGAGTGAGAAGGAGGATTCAGGAAAATGCAGAAAGTTCATGATGACTAGAACAAAGGAGTAGAAGAATCTAGAAAGAACAGGGGGCAGGCTGGAGAGAATGGCACGCTCAGGATCATAGAACACCTTTTAACATGTTTAACGTGTTTAGCTATCTGGAATTCATCCCTAGGGCAAGGCGCTGCCATTGTACATAGGAAATTTGGTTTTGACAATTGTATGGTGGGGAGATCAGCTAGGAAGCTGATACAGCAATTCACAGGGGAGGGGGCAATGAGGACTGATCCTTGGTGCCGGCAGTAAGCAAGGAGGCTTCAGGGTGAACAGCCAGTTAGGAGCTTGTGTGTAAGGAATATTTGAAGATTAGTTATTCATCAGGCTGGAGTCATAGCACAGCGAGTAGGGTGTTTGCCTTGCACATGGTCGACCTGGGTTCGATACCTCCGCTCCTCTCAGAGAGCCTGGCAAGCTACGGAGAGTATCTCACCCACATGGCAAAGCCTGGCAAGCTAACCATATTCAATATGCCAAACACAGTAACAAGAAGTCTCACAATGGAGACGTTACTGGGCCCGCTCAAGCAACTCGATGAACAATGGGAGGACAGTACAGTGCTATAAACTATACATTGGGCTGAAGGGAGAGAAAGAAATCAGGGTTGATTCCTATGTTCTACCATTTGAGCAGATTTAGGGAGAATTGGTAAGAAAAGCAGACTCCTCCACCATGAATATTACGTTTTATTTATGGAGCTCTAACTTGCATGCAGTAAAAAAAGCAAATTTTAAATGTACAGATTGATGACTTTTTACTCAAGTCAGAATATTTGCATCTCCTAGAAAGTTCTCTTGTGTCTCCTCCCGGTTAACAAAACCTTCTCTTTAAGATAACCACTTTTGGGGTTGGCCTTCAAGCCTGTGTTCTCTCTTGAACACATATCTTACTTGCTTCTCTTTATGCCTCTTTACTTGTGGCTTTTTCCACTCTGGAGAGGGCTGTGTTTTCTCTTGAATATGTATTTTCTCTCTCTCTCTCTTTCTACTCTCATATCTTTCTAAGTAGGTTCTGTTTAATAAAGACTATCTTGCTTCACTAAAAAAAATTCTTTTTAAAAAAAGAAGTTATTCAATAAATACTTTTGGGGCTGATGTAACAGTATATTGGGTGGGACACTTACTTTACATGTGGTCAACCTGGATTTGATCTATGGCACCACATATGGTCCCCCTAAGCCAGGAGTGATTCCTGAGCCAAGAGCCAGGAGTTAAGTCCTGAGCTCCACTAGGTTCCAAAACCAAAAGCAGTCAAAGAAGATAGTCACTTTTCTAAATTCTACCACAGATTAATTTTGCTGGTTCTCAAACTTCACATATAACTTAGAATTATTTAAATTAGTAGAATAATTTAGCCTGTACTGTCTTGCGTCTGGCTTCTTTTGCTGAGCACAGTGTCTTGAAGATTTATCCATTCCACGTTTTGCATGTATCAGTAGTTTATTCTACATTTCAAATCCCTGACTAATCCTTCATTGTTTGTATAAATCACCGTTTGTTTATTCATTAGGCAACTGATTAAGGATTTTTTGTTGTTTGCTGTTTTGTTGGTTTTAAGGAGAAGAAAATAAAAAATGATTTAAAAATGAATCACAGTGCAAAAGATCAGTTTAAATATTTGCAATCTACCATATAGCTTTTAATATATAAACAAAGCACAGATACAGATAGGAAGTACAGCATTTGCCTGGTATGTGTGAGATCCTCAGTTCTATCACCAGAACTGAAAAATAAATCATGAAACATGTAAACAAAAATGTATGGATGCAAGAGCTCATCCACTTCAGTAATAAACAATAGCAATACACTTAAGAATGTGCAACAGTACTATGAATAAAAGGAAAATTTTCCTGAAGGGTTTTAAAAAGGAAGCCAGCAGGAGCAGTGTTTCCTTGGAATTTCCTGAGATTCTAGATAAACCACTGTGCCAGAGTCAGTTCTCAGTGAGCAGACAGTGAGGAGGAATTAGGAGAACCAGGATTTAGAAGTAAGGCACATGAGAGCTAAAAGCAAGGTTGGCCAGGAGAGTCTCAGCCTGCGGTGCTCAGCCCACACCACCTCAGTCAACTCCCACATCCCACAGCTGAGTCAGCTCAGTGGCTGGTTAAAGGCAAAACCTGCCTTGAGAAAAGTCTGGTGCTGGAAGCAAGGGTCAGCTCCCTCTGTGCTCGGGCACTGGCTGCGGTCTTCCTACCTGGTCCTGGGAGGTGAGGCGAACATGAAAGGGGCTAACATCTGGAATCTCTTTTTTGTTTATTGGGGTTGGTTGCACTGGGTCCAGAGGGTACTCCAGGCTCTGTGCTAAGAGGACGCTCACAGAGGTCCTCAAGGGAAGTGCAGTGCCACAGACCGAACTTTCTCCCGCCCACTGAGCTGTCTCATTGATTGTATGTGCCAGCCCTGCAGTTCTTAGAGATAAACCTTAAGTTCCTTCCTGAAGGGAGATTAGAGGGGCTTACTTCTGTAGTTGCCATAATAATTGTGTATGTTTACTACAATTCTGATAACAACATCAATAGGTGTGGGTTTTTTTTTTTTGATAATTGGGGACCAGTTTGACAAATTGATTCTAAAGTATGTTTGGAAAAAATGTGAAAGAATAATTAAGCACCAAATGGGAGTTAATAATAATGAGTAATGCTCTACTAAATATCAAAACCTTTTAAAATAATATAATGCCAGAAGAAAGGATAACCAGATGGATCAGTGGAATAGTCAAGAAATCTATCTACACATATAAGGAATTCAGAATATAATAAAAATAATAAAAGTAAAATTCCACAGTAATGGCACAATTTTGTTTATTGGATAAATGGTATTGCAAGACTGAATAGATGTGTAGGGCAAATACACATATTCTGATAGTCAAAAGTTGATTTCAAATAAAGATAATACATAATAATAAATATAAAACTTTTAAAAACTAAGAATTTTTTCATAATATTTTTATAACATGAGGAAGGCATAAAATAAAATTCAGAAATTATATTGGAAAAAATTGGGAGATTTGTCTATGTGAAAATTTCATTATTTGATAAAAGCCATAAAATATGAATGCTTTAAAACCAAAACAAAGGACAATCTTAGAGAAAAAATGTCTCTCTATCTGCAATAGATATGTTTTAATATTGTAAGAATGTCTACAAATAATTATTTAATTTAAATAAATTTTTAAAAAATTTAATCACCCTAAGATACAGTTACAAAATTGTTCATAATTGGGTTTCAGTCTTGCAATGTCCCATCACCTGTCTCTACAAATAAATCTGAAGAGCCAAACCTATATAAAACCAGCTGAAGAGATAGATTAAAAACAATTTAAAGAGAGAATCACTGTCACTGTCCTCCCGTTGTTCATCGATTTGCTTGAGCGGGCCCAGTAACATCTCCATTGTGACACTTGTTACTGTGTTTGGCATATTGAATATGTCATGGGTAGCTTGCCAGGCTTTGCTATGTGGGCGAGATACTCTCAGTAACTTGCCGGGCTCTCCAAGAGGGGCAGAGGAATAGAACCTGGGTTGGCCAGGTGGGCCGCATGCAAGGCAAACGCCCTACCCACTGTGCTATAATAAATGTAAATTATAAAAGATATTTATATAAGAATATAAACAATATAAATAGATGAAAGCTTGTTCAACTTTATTGCTTAATCACTTAACTTCCCATTAGTCATCGATTTGCTCGAGCGGGCGCCAGTAACCTCTCCATTTGTCCCTGTCGCATGCTAGTGTAGCCCAATGGCATCTGTTCGCTCTGGGAACATGAAGAGCCTCAAACCGATCGTTCATGATCTTGACGAAGAAGTCTGACCATCTGGTAGGTGGGCGGCCACGCGGTCTTTTGACATCCCGTGGAATCCAGTCGGTAACAGCTCTAGTCCAGCGGTCGTCTTTAAATCTCATTACGTGACCAGTCCATCTGATTTTTGACACCTTGGCAAATGAGACAGCGTCCCTGATTCTTGATCGTCGACGGATGTCAGAACTCTGGATTCTTTCTCTCATTTGAGTGAAACGTGGTATTCCAAGCATAGCTCTTTCTATTCTTCTTTGGGAGACCTGAATAGCGTTCTCATCTTGTTTGCGTAGGGCCCAGGTCTCTGAGGCATATGTTAATGCAGGAAGAACATTAAGAGATAAAGATTTTTACTCCTCAGAGAGATAAAAGTTTGAAAGATTAATAATATTCAGCATTGGTGGTTAAAAATAAGAATGAAGTGGGGCTGGAGTGATAGCACAGCGGGTAGGGTGTTTGCCTTGTACGGGTTTGATTCCCAGCATCCCATATGGTCCCCCAAGCACCGCCAGGAGTAATTCCTGAGTGCATGAGCCAGGAATAACCCCTGTGCATCGCCGGGTGTGACCCAAAAAGCAAAAAAAAAAAAAAAAAAAGAAGTATATCTAAACACTAAACATAGGAAAATAATTCTGAACTTAGTCCAGTACTAAGTTCCTCCCCACTTGGGAGCTTCTTTTCTTCTCTCTTCTGCTTTCCAATAAACTTTTCTACTTTACAACTCTGAAAAAAAAATAATTCTGATGCTTATAATTATAGGTTGGAGCGATAGCACAGCAGGTAGGGCGTTTGCCTAGCGTGCAGCCAACCTGGCCAAGCTGGGTTCGATTTCTCTGCCCCTCTACCGCGAGTATCTCGCCTGCACAGCAAAGCCTGCCAAGCTCCCCGTGGCATATTCGATATGCCAAACACAGTAACAAGTGTCACAATGGAGACATTACTGGGCCCGCTCAAGCAAATCGATGAACAACGGGAGGACAGTGACAGTGACAGCTTATAATTATAAATCTTGTTATTAATATTTAAAAGCAACAGAACAAGCACCAGAGAGACAGTACAGGGGTTAAGGGGTTAGTCTTTTAGGAAGCCACCTTTGGCACCACTAGGATCAGCCCTTCAGCACAGAGCTGGGAGTAGGCCCAGTACTTCTGGGTATGACCCAAACTTCTGCCCCCCACCCCGCAATACAAATAAAATAAAATCAGCAGAATGATATGCATAGTATCCCATTTAAAAAACAATACATGGATTTTCTGGGTGTCTATGTGTTTGTATATGTGTAAAAGATAGGGCCTTGAAAGGCATACAACAAAGTGTTGGATGAGGTTTTTGCAGCCAGAATTCTGAGGGCGTATTAGGCATAATACCAAGTGGAAGCAAGTGGAAGCCTTGTGAGATTTGGAAGGCAGGTGCAGAACAGAAACCATTTCCCTCCTTTTATCTTTTCTTCTTCTTCTTCTCTCTCTCTCTCTCTCTTTAAGTGAAGCAAGGTATTTTTTTTATTGAACAAAACTTATTTAGAAAGTTGTGAGGATAAAGAAAGAGATAAGTATGTAGTTTAAGAGACAAAACAGACTTCTCCAGAGTGTCTTCAAGGAAGACAAAGCAAGGAAGCAGAGATATGTAGAGACAGCAAGCAAGATTTGCTTTCTTTTTTTAATTTTTAATTAAAAAAAATTTTTATTAGTGAGACACCATGAGGTACAGTTGAAGACTTACAAATTTTTGTGCTTGGGTTTCAATTATACAATGATCAAATACCCATCCCTCCACCAGTGCCCATTTCCCACCACCACAGATCCCAGTATCCCTCCCACCTTTCATCCCCTGCCTCTGTGGCAGGGCATTCCCCCTTGTTCTCTCTCTCCTTTTGGGTGTTGTGGTTTGCAAAAGAGGCATTGAGTGGCAATCATGTTCGGTCTAGAGTCTACTTTCAGCATGCTTCTCCCATCCTGGGAGGATCCTCCCAACACCCTTTATTTGGTGCTCCCTTCTCTATCTGAGCTCCCTTTTCCCCTAGCATGTGTGGCTGGCCTCCAAGCCATGGAGCAAAATTCCTGGTACTAATCTCGGTCATTCTTGGTTGTTAGTCTCCTATTTTGTTACTTTATGCTCCCCAGATGAATGCAGTCTTTCAATGTCTGTTCCTCTCTCTCTGACTCATTTCCTTTAACATGGAAACTTTGGTACATTTACACAATGGAGTACTATGTAGCTGTTAGAAAAGATGAAGTCATGAAATTTACATACAAGTGGTACTACATGGAAAGATTTGCTTTCAAGGAAGAACAGGGGCTCCAAGATCAAGCCCCATTGGTTGTTACTCCGGTGCTAAAGCATGCCAAGGAGCTGTGAGGGTCACTTCTGGAAGTGCTTAGGGACTCATGTGATGCCAGAGATGGAACTTGGGCCTCCTACACTTAGAACTCTTTGGCTGTCCCTCTCCAATTCCCTCCCTCCCCAATTCTCTTCCATCTCCCTCCCTCCCCAATTCCCCCCATTCCCTCCCTTTCCCTCCCTCTCCCTCCCCAATCCCTCCTCCCTCCCCAATTTCCTTCCCAACTCCCTCCCTCCTTCCTTACCTCTTTCCTTACCTCTTTTTTCCCTCCCTCCCTCCCTCCCTCCCTCCCTCCCTTCCTTCCTTCCTTCCTTCCTTCCTTCCTTTTTTCTTTGCCCTGGCAGTGCTGGACTGGGTCAGTTGCATGCAAGGCAAGTAGTACTATCTCTCCAGCTCCCCAATTTCTCCCAAAGTCCTTGAATTTTGTTGCCTGTGTCCCTCATACTTCCTTGGTATTTGTGGCCATCACAGTCAGGTGGGAGAACCATGCCCCATAGAGCTACTTCCTGTGAGTCCATCTGCCACCATCCAGGTCACAGCAGAAAGTGATCTGGGAACTAGTGTAGGCTAGTTGTCTGAGATCCCCAGAATCTGCTATACCTCTATCAGTGCATCTCAACAGTTCACACATCCCTTTATTTCTCTTGCTTAATCTGCCATTGATTTTTGATTGTTCATTTCAGTGACAGTGATTAAGTGAAGACAGAATAGGTCATCATTCCAAGCACACATTATCCATTTCCAAATGGGAGCATCTGGGCTAATTCAGCTCCCTGGGTGGCGTTTTCCTCGCTGCCTCTAGAGGCTCTTGAGTTTCTCTTCATAGAGTTGCTATTATTTCTACCATAGGAGGAAATGCTGGTTAAGCGAACACCCACCCCCACCTCCCACCCCGCCCCATCACCATAGGAGACCGAGGTTTCCCCCAGGGCTATTGGGGAAACACATTTGAGCAGAATTCACTTGGCTGTTGGGTGCCAGCAGTAAATCCCCTGGAGCAACCACACGTGGAGGTGTGAGAGGTGAGCCTGGCAGGCTTCAATTACGTTGCTAAGTTCTGAGTTGCTCTCCTCCTGAATGGCTGTGGCGCTCACCCTGGAAACAGGCGCTTTCCTGGCAACTCCATATATAGGCTGCGGGCTGCCGGGCTGCCAGCACCTTTGTCTCCTTGCTCCCTGGCTCCTGGGTGCTGCTTCAAAAGCCTTATGAGTCTTGTGTTACCAGAAGCTGAACTTTTCTCTGGAGCATCAGAAGTGTCAGGACTCTGGTCTTTGGAGTGCTAGTTTTGTGAAAGGGGATGGAGAAGGGAGAGGGTGTGGGAAGAGGCATTAAGCATATTTAGTCTTTTTTCTTAATTTAGAGAATTCAAGAATGGTGAGAGGGTCTATTGAGCTCTTTCTAACCCCATAGATTTTCAGGAGGGGGGTCACTTTATTTTAGTCCAGGGACAGTCCATTCAATTGATCAAAACAGGATTTCTGGGACCAGAGTGATAGTACAGTGGGTAGGGTGTTGGCCTTGCATATGGGATGCTGGGAATCGAACCCAGGTTGGCCGCATGCAAGGCAAACGCCCTACCAGCTGTGCTATGGCTCCAGACCCAGAGCAGGTTCTCTTGGGCAAAGACAACACTCTGGGCGTGGCCTCTCAAGGCAGGTCCCCCAGAAGGGGGTTGTCCTACTGAGCCAAATCAGGGGTCAGATAATGGTAGCCATTGGACAGTGGCATGGGAGGAAATATGGACAGCAGAGAGAAGAGGCTATGGTTTAGAGCTTATCTTTTATTTAAGAAAATTATTATTGTTTTGGGACATACCCAGCTTTGCTCTGAACTCAGGAATCACTCCTGGCAGATCTCAGGGGACCACATGGGATACTGAGGACTGAACCTGGGTGGCCAAGTGCAAAGCAAATGCCCTACCTGCTGTCCTATGGTCCTGTCCCCTGGGCCCACTTTAGCACTAATGCCACCTTTCCCATTCCCTAGCTCCTTAATCTTTGATGACGTGTGAGATATAAAGAATCGTAGTAAAATAACAAATATCCAAAAGCAATAGAAACAGACCTGGTGGTAAGTAAGAAACATCACTGTAGAAAGGATGGAGGGGGAGGGGGCTGGAGCAATGGTACAGCGGGTAGGGCATTTGCCTTGCATGTGGCCAACCTGGGTTCGATTCCCAGCATCCCGTATGGTCCCCCGAGCACTGCCAGGAGTGATCCTGAGTGCAGAGCCAGGAGTAACTCCTGAGCAACGCCGGGTGTGACCCAAAAAGCAAAAAAAAAAAAAAAAATTAAAAAAAGGATGGAGGGGAAAATGGGATGGGATGGGGTGGGGGACACTGGACAGTGGCGGAGAGAAGTGGACACTCTGGTGGAGTGTGTGGCGCTGGGATGTTTTATGCAAGAAATCCTGCCATTATCAATATTGTAAATCATGGTGCCCAAAATAAAATCTGAAAAAAAAAAATGTTAAAGAAAAACTGTAAACTCAGGCCGAGATAGTACAGGAGTGAAGGTACTGGCTGTGCACACAGCCAAACCAGGTGCAATCCCTGACACCTCATTATGTTCGCCAAAGCCCTGCCAAAAGAGGTCCCTGAGCACAGAGCCATGAGTAAGCCCTGAGCACCACGGGGTGTAGCCCTAGAACCCAAATAAACAAAATAAAAAGTCAAACGTCAATTCTGTGTTCTTCAAACTCTTCTCTATAACATAGAAAAGTGTAAACAATAAAATCTCTGTAAACAATAAAATCACCTACCTGTTCTAGCTACGATAAATAAGAAATAAATTGGCAAATTATAAAGTTTCAGCACACTGTCATCAGTCACTGATACTGGTTAGGGTTATCTGATCTGAGTGCTCTCCCTGGGGGAATATATAGGTGCGGGAGATTGAACCCGGGTCCCCTGCATGCATAGTATGTGCTCAGTCTATATCTTTCATATATATTAAAAAAAAAAGAGAAAGAACCTGCTAGGCATCAGTGCCTGCCGGCCTCTCAACTGCCCAATGGGAACTGACCCTGTGGTCCTTCTGGAAAGTCCAGGAGTGTGATTCTGTTTAAGGGCTCGGTCCCTCTCCACACTCCCACAGTTGTGCTGCTTCTCCTAGCTCCCACCCCTACCCACCGCTCCTGACCTTCTGCTAGCCCTTTAAGCATCTGGATATCTGTGGCTTTTCTCCAAGCACTCCACGTATAGCCTGACTTTTCCCCCAGGCCCCAGCACAAGGGGTAGCTCTCAGAGACCTGGACCCTCTCTCTGCACAAGCAAGGCTCTCTCCTTCCCGGCCAGGTGGGATCCCTGGAGGCGCCCATCTCCTGGAGCTCAGCTTTGCAGCCTGCTCAACGAGCATCCTGTGTGCTCAGCTGCCCGAGCAGCACACCTGGGAGATGATTCTTGACCCCTCCTTTTCCTGTTTACCACTAAATTTTTACAATGTAATCTTTACGGTTTTATCAGCCATTAAATGCTCTATACTTCCACTCCACCCTCATTTGACTTGCACCACAGGAAGGCCCTTTGTTTTTCAGATGTCCGTGTGTATGTGGTCAGTTAGTAGAGTACCGGTCTCTCTATCCATTCTTAATTTGCATGTTCCTAGGAATTCCAGGATCTGAGTCCATTTTCTTCATGTACTTACTGTGTTACCATTCTGTAAATTAAAAAGAGCCTGCCGAGGAACTGCTGAGGTCACTTCTGGGATTTGGAGGAGTGGTGGGAGAGAAGATTATAATTTTCATGTCCTAAAGATGATAGGATTATAGAAATGTTTACTCGTTTGTTCTTCTGTGAATCTAGTGTTTTCTAAACCTTTCTTTCTTTCTTTCTTTCTTTCTTTCTTTCTTTCTTTCTTTCTTTCTTTCTTTCTTTCTTTCTTTCTTTCTTTTTTGGAGGAGGCACAGCCAGACTGCTTATTCCAGGTTCAGTGCTCAGGGATCACTCTTGGTGGGCTCCAGTGAGCATGTGGGGTACTAGGAAACAAATCTGGGTCAGCCATGTGCAAGGCAAATGCCCTACCTCCTGTACTGTTTCTACATCCCCTTTCTAACATTTAAAAAAAAATGAAAATCCCATTTAAAAGTTAGGGTCTTGCACTAACAGTGATAGCACAGCGAGTAGGGCATTTGTCTTGCACACAGCAAAGCAGGATTCAATCTCAGCATCCCATATGGTCCCCTGAGTCTGCCAGGAGTGATCCCTAAGTGCAGAGCCAGGAGTACCCCTGAGTACCATCAGCTGTGTCATCCCACGCCCCCAAAAGAAAAAGCTCTGGGGTCAAAGAAATACAACAGCCTGAGCATAAATAAATAAATAAAAATTAAGATTTAAGATAGAAACTTGAAATTGCTCAGAGCTTTAGTGACTCTTCCATTCCATTTTCAACTTATGACTCTTCTATTCCATTTTCAACTTATATATAACTTACTATTATTTAATTCTAATGTAACAGGCACCCACAGATTCACCACTTAAAACACATTTGGCAGGAGACTAGGGAAATAGTTCAGGGTTAGGGTAGATACTTTGTGTATGTAAGGTCTCAAGTTTGATCCCTGGCATCCTTTGGCAGCAGAACAGGTACTCCTGGGTATAACCCCCCAAATGCCCCAGCACTTGCAAGGTGGTCCTGGTGGTCTTCAGCACTGCAGGGCTTGAGCAGTACCACATCAAAGGGCCGAGCAGTAAGCTATCTGGCCTGGTTGACTGAGTATCATGGGAGTGACCCCAGGGCTTCCTGAGCAGCACTTAGGAGCAACCCACTCCCCACCAAAAAAAATAAAAACAACCCTTGGCATAACCCACATTTATCTCTGTGGTCTCCATCCGATCTCTTTGCCTTCCCTCACCCAAGGTGACTTTCTGTGCTATATGAAAATCAGATTTGGAGTCAGGGACCCGCTTCATTATATCACCGTAGGGCAAATCTGCTTTGGCAAATTTAACATTTAAAAAATCCTTAAATGGCCTCACTTGGCAGAAAATAAAGCGCTGATTAAACGCTGCTTCTTGTAGCATAATTTTCTATGTTTAAGAAGAGCTCAAATATAGATGAAATATTATTCATCTCAAAGGCACCACCCACCAATTTGGCTATGACTTCCTTCGCATTCCAGAAATTCTTTCTCCAGGAGAAGGCCAGGGCAGCTGACTAAGTGATCCCCTCCCTGCCGCCCTGCCCACCTTCTCTCCAGTACTGATTAGTGTTTTTCCCTCGGCCTCTGCCATGGGTCAGAGACTACTGAGTGACATCCTCTCCCAGGCTCCTAAATGAGTGGTGCCTGCACGAAATGACACAGGCTGTCTGCTGTCACTCATTGCTTCAGCCCTGACGGGCATCCATGTTTCACAGTAACTGGCAGGCAGCAAAAGAGGAGTTCTAAGCCACTTGGTAGATATACATCAGGAATCAAAAGTATGATATGTGTTGTGGATTCCTCTGAGTTTATTTTTACTTTTTGGGGGCGAGGGTTTCTTAGAATAAAACTGATCTCTTAGAGTAAAAATAGTCTGAAAAATGATTTGATCTGCAGGATGATCTGTTGGTTTGTCTTATTGATGACTTACTGTAAAGGATACGTGAGATCTGAAGTTATTTAGATGCCAAATACTGCAATGAAGCTTCATCTGTCTCTAAGGCACTGACCACAGAGTATCTGCCAGAATGAATCTGGGGCTTAAAACCTGGGGTGAAGTTAGGAGAGGGCTGAGATGGAGTCGGTGGAGGTCAAGTAGATAAGAGAAGAGGAAAGGAGTAGGAACAAGAAGGGACTTGGGATTTCCACTTAAGGTTGATTTGATCTGTACTGAAGAGCTTTATGAAGGATAAAAGAAGACCATGTTGTTATTCTCCAGACTCTGAATGCCTTTGTCCAATTGCGTTGGCCATTGGCCATTGCAGGCCACATAAAGAAGAGGATAAGCATGAACACAGGGTAGGGTTGGTATCTTATAGGCCAAAGCTCTGCTGAGATGATGAGCCAAAGGTTATGACTTATCATGGACCTTGTTCTTGGAAGTTTCTGAGCAGTGCCCAGCCAATGCTCCGTGCATGAGAGCTGCTCTCAGCTTGTAGTAGTGGGACCCAGCAACTATATCTGAGTTCTTTACAACTTCCCCAAGATAGGTGATTGGTCTAAAGTAGATTTGGTTCAAGTTGGGCCAATTGTGCCCTTTCTTGTATGAGACTCTGGACCACGAAACTGAAAGAACCATAGACTAGAAGTCACAGAAGTGGATCACATCAATGGTGGTTTTCCAGGATGAAATAGGTTCTTCAGGGGACTGGAGCAATAGCACAGCGGGTAGGGCGTTTGCCTTGCACGTGGCGGACCCGGGTTTGATTCCCAGTATCCCAGTATCCCCGAGCACCGCCAGGAGTAACTCCTGAGTGCATGAGCCAGGAGTAACCCCTGTGCATTGCCAGGGGTGACCCAAAAAGCAAAAAAAAAAAAAATAGGTTCTTCAGCCTTGGTCAGGATTTTTTTTCCCCATTTGTACCCAGAGGCTATTCCTTGCTCTGTGCTCCAGGGACCTTATGGGGTGCTTGGGAGTGAACCAGGGTCAGTGGTATGTTAAGCAAGCATCTAACCCGCAGTACTATCTCTCCAGCCTTTCCAACCAACATCAACTTTCACCACCATGAGAGCCATTCATTTAAACTGCTCCTGAGTGCCTGAGCTATAGAAATCACACAAAATAATAGATGCTTTCTATTGTTCTAAGCTGCTAAATTGAGGATGGTTTGCTGTACTGCAATAAATAATTAACATGGAAATGCGTATACTTCTAGGGTATATTACTAGGAATATTTGGGGACAGCAAGTTACAGAATAGCTGGCCACAGTCTTAAATCATGAGGATATTTAGGGCCAGGGATGCGACTCCACTGATGCAGGCCCTGCATCCAGTTCCTAGCATTGCATGCTCACCTTTCTCACACCTATCCCCAACATAGAGTGTGACCTGGTGGCTTCAGGGCAATTCAGACAATGCCCCCCCACAACATAAACAGTGACAGCAACGGCAATAAAGTCTTTTTTTAATTGAAAAAAATCATTTTTTAAAATTGAATCACAGTTACAGAGTTTTTCCTAAGGCAGACACCTCTCTCTCTCTCTCTCTCTCTCTCTCTCTCTCTCTCTCTCTCCCCTTTTGGGCATTATTGTTTGCAATACAGGTACTGAAAGTTATCATGTATATCTCTTCACCTCCTTTCAGCACTCAGCTCGAGTCCAGAATGATCATTTCTAACTCTTATTGTTATAGCGATTTCTTCTCTGTCCTAACTGCCCTCCCTGCCCTCCCTTGTGGCAAGTTTCCAACCATGAACCAGTCCTCCTGACCCTTGTTTCTCCTGTCCTTGGGTAGCACTGTAGCACTGTCCTCCCGTTGTTCATCGATTTTCTCGAGCGGGCACCAGTAACGTCTCCATTGTGAGACTTCTTGTTACTTGGCATATCTAACATGACACGGGGAACTTTCCAGGCTCTGCCGTGCAGGCGGGATACTCTCGGTTGCTTGCTGGGCTCTCCAGTAGGGACGGAGGAATCAAACTGGGGTCGGCCACGTGCAAGGCAAATGCCCTACCCACTGTGCTATTGCTCCAGCCCTTGGGTACAGGAGAAAATAGTCTTATACTATGTTTTTTTTATTTTAATGCCACAAATAATGCAATCAGTCTATGTCTGTCCCCCTCCCTCTGATTCATTTCACTCAGCATGATGCTGTCCAACAAAACATTAACTGTCCCAACTGTCATTTCCTAGGATTACAAGAACAAAGCCCCATGTACTGCAGAATGTACAGTAGCACAGTGCAGTTCTGCAGGCTGGAAATCTGAGGGCCGGACTCCCTCTGAAGGAACTAAGGGTGTCTCCCCACCTCCGATAGCCTTGGATGCGATAGGCTTGATAGATGTTTACTCCTTGTATCTCTTCACTGTATTTCCTGTGTGCATATGTCTATGTCTCCCTTTCCCTTTGCAGTCTTTGGACCAGACCTCTCCATGATTACCTTCTTTTATTGCTATTTTTATGTTTTAATATTTTTTTAAAAATTTACTAGAATTTAGGTAGTTACTATATACTGTTCAAGTTTATGGACCAATGTACAGAATCACTGTGCCTCCTCCCCACCAATGCCCACAACGCCCCACTGTCCCTATGTTTGAGATGATCTTGTTTTAACTTAATTATCTCTCTTAGACCAAAGAAGGTCATAGCTGAGGGTCTTGGAGTTAGGATTCCAATATACCTTTTTCTGGAGCATAAAATTCAAAGCAAAAGTTTACCTATGAAGAAATCTGAGGTGGGAGGTCTCATGCTGGTATGGCCATGATAGGATACCATCCAAGACACAGATTTCTTTTAACTTCCTTCTTCAATCATCTTTAGCTTTTGGAGGGGCTGCTCGTCCATTTGTGCTTTTTCTTCCAGGAGTGGGGACATTCACTAGTGTAGTTTCTGTCCTTTAGACAAGAAACATCCAAAGGCTTCTCTGGTAAAGTTAGAGTAATCCCAGCATGCTTAGCTAGGTGTCAGATTTTGTCCTTTTAGGGAGTCAGCTGTGAGCAGATGGGCCAGGTGCTCTTCAGGGCTCTCCCTCATTCTCCTATGGGAAGGAAAATCTTGTTCCTTGGGTGGGTCTTCAGAATCTCAGAAAATTAAGCCTGTGGTGCAAAGGTCAGAAACATTAATAAATAAAAACTTGAGGGTGTACAAAATATTTGTATGGGAAAGCTTTTTGTGGGATTATGATGTGTTACTTGCTGTCTTGTTCTCTATTTGTGGTCATTTGCTAAGAAGAATTTTTTTTCTGATGCCAATTTTTTTTTTTTTTGCTTTTTGCGTCACACCCAGCAATGCTCAAGGGTTACTCCTGGTTTTGCAGTCAGGAATTACTCCTGGCAGTGCTTGGGGGACCATATGGGATGCCTGGGTTGAACCCGGGTTGGCCATGTGCAAGGCAAACAAACGCCCTACCCACTGATTTTTTTTTTTTGCTGATGCCAATTTTTAATTCTTTAACTCCAGTGACAGATGTTCAGTGGACAATGAGGTCTTTAGTGCTTAAAGTGAGGGTAGTTGGTGGAGGTTTTGTTCTTTGGTAGGTGAATGTTTCTGCAGAGCGTGGTTCTCAAACCCAAGTGCAGAAAGAATCAAGAGGGCTTGTTAAATGTAGATTTCTAGTTTTCCACCTATTATCTTGCCTCCAAGGCAAGATTGTTCCCCGCCCTCCCCGCCCCCCATGACCTCACTGGAACATACCCTGCTTGATGCTGCGAGTGATAGTGTTTTCTAGGATGGTTAGGATTTATGTGGCTCACAGCATTACTGTATTTTATATATTGTGCTTTGAGATTTCATTTTATTTATACATTTGATTATTCTGTTTATGCAGTAGATAAACATTTCAGTGACGTAGTTACTCCAGAGCTTATCTAGGGGTTGCTACAACCAGTTCAGTGTTTGGGGACCACTCCAAGCGTTTCAGGGATAAAACCCGGGACTCCTTCATGCAAAGTGTGCAGTTAGGCCTTTGAACTATCTTCCTGAACTTTTTAGTTTCCAGGACAAATCCTTCTGATTTAGGAAATGGTTCACAGGGTTAGAGTGCATACTTTAACAGGAGGGATTTTCAGATTTGACTCCTGGGACTGCATGGTTCCTGAGCCCCAAGCTTAGAGTAGCTTGTTGTGACCCTCCTCCCCCCCAAATAAATACATAGATAAATAAGACAAATCCTGGTAAGAGTTATATAATGGAAGTTCCAGTTCTGATGTTCTCTGCTGGATTCAGATGATATTTTTACAGGTTAGATATCCACTCCTCTTAGTTTGGGGGAGAGATTGAGAGAGAGAGAGGGGTTGGGGAGAGGGGGTGAAATTAGAGTTGCACTATGTGGATTGCCATGTGGCTCTGCCTTTTTACTTGCAGTGAGTGTCTGGGAAGTTACCAACCTCTAAGTTCTCACTGAAAAAAATGGTGCGAAAAAACCAGCCTAATGGACCAATTAACCTAGTCTTTTTTTTTTAATCAAAGATTATTGTTATTGGTCTGGGGTATCTCCTATATGGGTTAGATTAAGCAAGTTGCAATTTTTTTTTTTTTTTTTTTGCTTTTTGGGTCACACCCAGCAATGCTAAGGGTTACTCCTGGCTTTGCACTCAGGAATCACTCCTGGCAGTGCATGGGGGACCATATGAGATGCCGGGGATTAAACCTGGGTCAGCCACGTGCAAGGCAAACACCCTCCCCTCTGTACTATTGTTCCAGCCCCAGCGAAATTATTTCTGATAATTGTTCTACATTTTAGGGTGGCAATCAAACCCAGGTCTTCATGCATGTGAGATATGTGCTCTACCCCGAAGCTACATCACTAACCTTAATTTTTTCACTTTTGGAGACATAAATCTTCAACTCCTTGTTTTCTGTCTATAACTTGTCATTTCCCAGGAGCATTTCGGCGTTCTTTGCTTCCCCTCTGTCTTTAACTCTCATGGAATGTAGGATCTGTTTCACTTGACTCACAATCTCACCCTGTGTTGAATTTTTAGTTCATCCTTTCATGAATTGTATCTCACCTCCCCAACTCATCTGTCTGATTTGCCACGTGAGACCAATTCCATAGATTCTTTTTCCCCTGTGCTTCCAACAGTATTGGCATGATACAAATACCCAGAAGTTAGTTGTTGAGTTGAATCTACCACATTCCAGAATAAGACAGAGAAACATTTGTGATTTCTGAGAACATACACTGAATAGCCATCAGAACTCTGCAACTGTCCTCTAACTCTACTGCCTTCCAGCTCAACAGGATGATGGAGTTTTGGCGTTCAGGCACAATTTTTTACTTAATAAATCATCCTACTCAATTCATACAGCCCCAAACTTGCTATTAATGTCCCCACATGTCTCTGCAGTTTGGGATCCATGACTTTTTGCAAAAATAATCCCTGTCAAGTATCAACAACTTGCAGTCAGGGCCTCATCTGGGAATGTGAGAACTAGAATTTGGATTTCCCATTTGTGTCTCAGAAAGAACTAGGGGACAGAGTTTTGGGGCCCTTGGGGCTTTGGTTCGAATCTCTCTCTGGACCAAGTGATAAACCTTTTCTGGGTCATTAATCAACAAGACCTCTAGTTCTGGGAAATTAACTTCTTTCAAGTCACAATTTTATGTAATTAATTACGTGTGCATACATACATTTAATTAATTATGTATATGCGTATCTGTATGTTACCATTTTTATTGAGGTGCCTGGATTTGAAATGCTATTAGTCATGCTTGTCATAAGTCATCTGTGCATAGATCATTTCAACACCACACCCACCAACAGAGTCACGGTTTTATCAGATCAATGACACTGAGAACTGAGGGCTCATTTTAGAGATAGCATGAAGGGTATGGGTGTGAGAACCAAGAGAGGATTTTTGACCTTCTGAACCTTAATTTCTCCATGGAATAAAAGACAGAATATATGAACTGTAAGTCTTAGTCACTAAATTGTGAAATTTCGGGCTTTTTTATTTGCTTGTTTTGTTTTTGGCCACACTTGATGGTGCTCAGGGCTTTCTCCTGGCTCTGCAAACAAGAATGAGTCCTGGTGATGCTCAGGGGACCATATAGAATGCCTGACATCCAACACAGATTGGTCCTGTGCAAGGTAAATGCTTTATCTCTTATTCCTCTGGCCCGGAATTTCAGGCTTTGAGACTTACTTGGAGGTCATGTATGAAGTAGTTGGGGACTAAATGTGCTTTTTCTTGTTCCCAGTCTGACATTCCAGTCTTACTGCCAGAAATGTGAGTGTCTTGAACATTTTTAGGTCTGCTCAACTCTTGGCTAGTTAGTTGTGTTGAGTTGTGTCCATTTTGGATTATGTGCGATTTGGGATTGTACTGTTTTAAGACTTTCTCAAACTGTGGGGATGGACATTGTTTATACTGTATACTTTCTTTTGGTTTTTGGTTGTTAATGTTATTGTTGTTGCATTGGGGCCACACCCAGGGTGCTGGGGAGGGGAGCAGAACACATTTGTGGTATTCATGGCTCACAAAGTACCCAGGATAAAATCCTGGGTTTGGTGGAAGAGATATTACAGAGATTAACACACTTGCTTTGCATCCATTGATCTGGTTTGAATCTCTGGCACCACATATGATCCCCTGAGCACTGTCAGGAATTAGTCCTGAGTACAGTCCCTGGGTACCGTTGGTCATGGCCCACCCTCCCACCCCTAAAACTTCTGAGTTCTAGATAGGCAAGACTTGAGTTCTATCCTTTGGGTCACATCCCTCACACTAGCAAGTGTACTTAAAAAAAAAAGCCAGTGGGATTGTCAATTAGTTCAACCTTTTGGAAAACAGTATGAACACTTCTCAAAAAACTAGGAATTAATTAATCTCCCATTATGACTCAGAAATTTCACTTCTTAACATTGACCCCAAAGGCTCGCCCAATTTTTTTCCAGGAAAGATGTTTTATCTCCTGTGCTCATTGCAGCACTATTCACAATAACTAAAATCTGTAAACAACCCAAGTGTGCAAGAATAGATGACAAGAAAGAAAGAAAAAAAGAAAGAAAGAAAGAAAAGAAGAAAAGGAATACTACTGAGCTTTAAGAAAAGATAAAATCATGCAATTTGCTGCTATGTGGATGCATCTGGAGACTGCCATGCTGAGTGAAGTTATTCAGAAGAGAGATAGACACAGAGTGGGCGCCCTCATATGTGGAATACAAAGAAACAGAGTAAGGAAACAGCAAATACCCAAAGGCAATGGAAACTGAGAACTGGTCTTTAGTAGGAAGCATATCACTGTAGGGGGGATGGAAGGAGAAACAGGACAGAGCAAAGGAGGCACACTGGGACAGTGGTGGAGAGAAGCCAACATTCTGGTAAAGGATGTGTTGATGGAATGTTTATACATGAACCCTGCCATTATCAATATTGTAAATCATCTTGCCTAAATTATTTTTAAATATTATTTTGTTTTTGGGATCATACTTATCTGTGATTAGAGCTTACAGAATCTAGCTCAGGCTCAGAGGTCACTCCTGATGGTGCTTGGGGGATGATATGCAGGGCCAGGGATCGAACTGGGATCTACTATGTGCAAAGCAAACACCTTAACTCCTATACTGTCTCTCCAGCCCTGAACTGTGTCCTTTTTATTTATTTATTTATTTATTTTTTGCTTTTTGGGTCACACCTGGCAATGCACAGTGGTTACTCCTGGCTCATGCACTCAGGAATTACTCCTGGCGGTGCTTGGGGGACCATATGGGATGTTGGGAATTGAACTTGGGTCGGCCGCGTGCAAGGCAAACGCCCTACCCACTGTGCTATCACTCCAGCCCTGAACTGTGTCCTTTTCAAAAAACTTTTGGAAATTATCTGATCAGAAGCTAATGGTCTCCTAAGATCTATTTATTTACAGTCACTTTCCAGATGAGGAGATGGTTCTTAGACAAGATAAAATATTAGAGGTCCTAGGACAGGATAGTTAGAGGCAGAGCTGGGCAAGAAGCCTGGTCACCTACCTTCACACCAAGGACTTTTTACTTATGACAACAGAGAGTGCTGAGGAAAAGGTCACGTATCTCAGGGAGGGGAAACAGAACATGGAGAGAGGGAGGCTTAACTAGGACTCAATGGGTAAGGGAGGAAGCGATGGTCTTCTTGCCTAGCCTTCTCTTCATGCTACTAACCCAGGCTAATGTATCTGTTTTCTTTGAGTCTTAAGGGCTCATGATAAATGAGACAGCAGACTGAAAGGGTAGAGTGACATGAAAAACCCTTCTGCTCCAGTTCATCTCCGGAGCCCTCTCAGAGTATATCCAGAATGTCTGAGTTAGCATTGTCATCCTTTCAGTGGTCTCTGAATGAGCCAAGGTCTTTTTCCTTTGTTTTGTTTTTAGGCCACACCCAGCAGTGATCAGGACTTCCTTCTGGTTTTGTGCTCTGGGATCACTCCTGGCTGGGTTCAGGGGACCATATGGGGCGCCAAGGACCTGGGTTAGTTCTGTGCAAATAAAGTGCCCTGTCTTTGGACTGAACATGATTGCCACTCAATGCCTCTTTTGCAGACCACAACACCCAAAAGGAGAGAGAGAACAAAGGGGAATGCCCTGCCACAGAGGCAGGGTGGGAGGGGGGGTGGGGGGAAATGGGCACTGGTGGAGGGATGGGTATTTGATCATTGTATGACCGAAACTCAAGCTCAAAGATTTGTAAATCTACAACTGTACCTCATGGTGCTTCACTAATAAAAAAAAATAAAAAAAATAAAGTGCCCTGTCTGCTGTACTCTTGCTCAGTTCCCATAAAGCCACTATTTTTTTTAAATTGAATTACTGTGAGATACTTAGTTACAAAGTTGTTTCTGACTGAGTTTCAGTCATACAATATTCCAGCATCTATCCCTTCCCCAGTGTATATTTCCCACCACCATTGACCTCAGTTCCTCTCCTCCCCCACCACCCAGCCTGCCTCTATGGTACACACTTTTTTCTCTCTCTTTTCTTTGAAGCACTTTTGTGGTTACTGAAAGGGTATCATGTATATATCACTTTACCTCCTTTCATCACTCAGTTCTTGTCCAGAGCTATTGTTTCCATCATAGTCATAAGACCCAAAACTCTTAAATGTGGGTAAGGATGGCTGGATCTGTGATACACACACACCCTATTTCAACTTTTGGGAGGAGTTTGGGTCAGAACATGTGCTCCTTATTTGTCGGGGTGTCATTCGGCGGTATAGGAAGGTGATGAGCACAGTATCATGCTATTAAGAGTGAGAGGTAGATAGCACCCTTCTCTGGGTGAGAGTACAAGTCTTTGTTCTGAAATCATAGGAATGTCTTCTCACGCTTCTCTACTGAATTAACCATTGAGCTGCAGAACCAATCGACAGGTCCAAGCAGAGAAGATAGTACAGGAGAGTTGACCAGAAGGATAGCCACACCTTCTCTGCTTATCATATGGAGCCAGGGACAGAAAGAAAGAGTGGAGTCCAACTCTTACGTTATTAAATGTGTTCACTCTACCCACTAATAAAATGGGATTCACCAATGTCCTAGACGTTAAGCAACTCTTCCTTCAAAGGGACTAATACTATGCTATTTCCCCTCTTAGGAGCACAGTAATGGACTTTTGAGTAAAGTAGTGGAAATATCACTGTCTACCAGTCGCCCCAGTTAAACATACAAAAATCCTATGCACAGAATATATTGATGCCTATTGAGTTAGGAATCATAAAGTAGAAAAGTCAAATATGTAGTTTCACTTCTCAAGGAGCTTAACAATACAAAGTGAGAGACAGATAAAAATTTTTATAATAACACTGGACTTCTCTCAGCAGTACAAGAAGGTGGTGAGGACAGCATCGTGCTAGTTGAAAGTTTTATAATAACGATGATCAAAGTCACTGTTTATAGAATAGTGACTGTACAGGAAGGTAGAGTTAATAGGCATTGCACCTAGCCTCCTGACTAAAGTCTCCACATTATGTTTTTTTTCTTTTTATGTTTTTGTTTCTGCAACAGAAGAAAGTAGGTAGTGCATAAGAGCTCAGATAAAGGCAGTCACTTAGGTTGCTGGGAGGAAAAGAAGGTGACAGGGAAGGTCACATATGACTCTGTGAATGCTTGAACATCTAGTTGGGATTAGTCAGTTAAAGGGGGGAAGAAAGAGGGAGCATTAGTAGGTCAGGTCTGCACAGGGCACCTCAGTGGGAAAGGGAGGAGAAGGATGCCGAGGGGGGCAACAGGAGCTTGTGAATGGATACAATCGAGTCTGAATTTCATGAGCATATATGATTGTGCTCATTCATCTCAAGGTTAGTCCAGACATGTTTGATAATGCCCACTATTAAGACCAGTTGACATAAAAATATTTATGTCTGAGTAGAACACAAATGGAAATATCTAAGAGAGGCGGGAGAGCAGCCATCAGGGCATCAGGAGCCGGAATCTCAACCATCTGGAATCCTGCAGAGATTTGGCGGCCCATTCCAGAGTCTCAGGTAGCTTGCCAAAATAATTTTTAAAGGAGGAAAAAAAACCTACCAATAATGTTGCCTGCTATAATAATGCACCAGAAACTCCTCACATTGACATTTACATATTTCCTACCAATGGCCCTGGAGAGCATATAATGGACAGAGAGCAAAGGCATTGGGGGGGTAAAAAAAAAAAGCAACTAAGTGATTGAGGTCTTTGGGTTTTTATTACCATTACAGCCTTTAGCCATATGCTTTTCACAGGCACTGACAAGCCTGGACCAATTCCAAAGGAATTCCTAAACCCAGATTTAAAATCATCATTCCTTTTCTGAATTATCAGTGCTTTGTTCAGGAAACACAGATTGATGAGCATTCTTTATTTGTTTCTCCATCAATGTTGATCAGGTCCCCGTCGTAACACGAGATCCCGAGGATGTCAAAAGGGATGCTATTGAATTGCCTGTCCAGTTTATAGTCAAGTAATCACAAGTATTTCTCCTCTTTGGAATAGGATATTTTGCCTCTTGAGTGGAGCCCAGGAGTCCATAAAAATAAATGAATAAATAAATAAAAGATAGTTTCTGTTTTAGACTGTTAGGTTTCTTCCTTGCTACCCCTACCCCCACCCCTTCCACTTTTTAAAAATGGAATGAAAACAGATTCAA
Source organism: Sorex fumeus (assembly GCF_029834395.1). Lineage (NCBI taxonomy): Eukaryota > Metazoa > Chordata > Mammalia > Eulipotyphla > Soricidae > Sorex > Sorex fumeus. The sequence goes on along the minus strand of NW_026606063.1, from coordinate 38,211,243 downwards.
TCTGCTGGGAATGATGGTTTTGAAGTACAGCATGGGCCCTGTTTCTGCTGCAGCTGTCATCTGAGACTTATCTCGTTTGCCACCACTGGATATTCCATATGGTTATGATTTGTTACCCATTCCAGGTCTTTCTTTGTCCATTTTCTTGCCATCCCTCCCACTTATCAACCTCGCTCAATTTCATAAACAGAGGAACTAAACTAGAGGCTGATAGTGCAGGTGACTGAGGAGTCGGGAACAGAGCCTGGGAACTCAGCAGTGATCTGACTCCACCTCCACTCAAAGGACAGCTTGCTGCTTTGCAAGAAGGATGGCATCATGCTAAAGGCTCTGCAGAACGCAAAGTCACAAGTACACTGGGTATTTTTTTAAAAAGACTTGTGTGAAGGGAGTAAAGGGATAAGTCCTATGAAAAGCTTAGAAGATTTCTACTTCAGAGAAATTCTTGGATGGATGGAGGGTATAAAAAAAACTATGGTAAGTGGGGATATTTCATCTAAAATGAGAAGCCAGTTGCTTTTTCTTGTACCCCACCATGAAAAACAACCAAAACAAAACAGTGTTTTAAGGATGCTCTTGAATCTTGTTTGTTTGGGTTTTTCTTTGTTTTGTTTTTGAGTCCTACCTGGCTGTGCTCAGGGCTTACTCCTGGATCTGTGGTTAGGGACCAATCTTGGTAGAGCTGAGACGACCGTATGTGGTGCCAGTGACTGGCCAGTTGCCAGGTGGCCAACTAATTGGTCAGTTGCATGCAAGGCAAGAGCCTCAACCCCTGTGGTATGTCTGGCTTCAACATTCTTAAATTTTGAAAACAATATGATAGTATGTTTATCTTTTCCATATCACTAATTAGAAAACATAAAATGCTTTCTAGTCAAAATGAAGTCATGTACAACAACTTAAAATGAGAGCATGAGGCCATTATATTTTTTTCTTGGCATTTTTTTCTTGAACAGTCATTTTTAAAAAATATTCTGTATGCATTGACTCATTTAGCTCTCTGCCATACAACTCTCACACTGGTTTTATTACAGTCAGTATTTTAATCCAAGTCCATTGGCTCTCAGTTCTGTTGTTCTTGGGTGTGTATGTGTGTCTTGGGGAAATGCACACCAGGTGGTGTTCAGGGGCTACTCCTGTTATGTGCTCAGGGGTCATACCTAGTGGTGTCAAGTGCCAGGAATCAAACCAAGATCTCCTGCATTCAAAGACAAGCACCTTAAATAGCTCTCTAGCCCCTAGGTCTTTTGTTCTTAACCATCATATTTTACTGCCTTAGTTAACAGAGCTGTTAGTCAATCTTGCAGGCTGCAATTTCCAGGTAATTCCCTTTCCTCATCTAGTTTATCATAATTCCAGTATTCTTTGACCTATGGAATAGAGGATAATTTTAACTACCACCTACACACCTACTTACAATAATAAGATGTAGGAATGAGTAAGAGGAAGAAATTTGCTATAACTAGCATTTTAAAGGAGAGGCAAAAGGGAAGGTGATTATTCAGTCTTCAAATACTTTAGAAGAAATACAGAAATAAGCAATTAATTAAGAATATGATGATCCACATGTATGACTTCTGTCCTTTTTCCCTTAAATATCACATTGGGGATATCAGGATCTGGAATGAGTTTTAGTTTTCAAAACAATGGGTTTTTTTTCAGCATTTCCCTTCATAATTATCAATTCTGTACCTTAAAATTATGTCCAATTTTTCCTTTAGTTGCACTTATATAAACCCAAGTTAAAAAAAAAGCTTTGGGCTGCTTTCTCAATTGTTACTTTCATTCTTTCATAATTGAAGGGTCCCTGTAGTCAAATTTTCATGACTTATTTTGAGGAAATGTGGGAGAACAAAATTTTGCTATTATTTTTAACCCCTCCCTCCAATGCCCTCTCAGAAGGTGGGTTCTTTTGTTAGCTAAGTTTAATCATTCTTTGCATGATGATCTTCTATATTCTTGAGGATAAATTTTAATTACTGGGGTTGTGAGTATGACATTCTAGATGCTGAAGCGGAAGAGTAAAATTACAGTGTTTAAAGAATAACGAATAAAACAAGAGATAACACTTTCAAAATGGGATTATTTTGAAGCTAAATGAGGTAATTTAAAGTATCTGGGCACAGTTTTCAGCACATAGCAAGGGCTGAAGCACTGCTGAAATATTTTACACGATTATTCTTGTGGTTGCTGCTGTTATATAAGCCTTTCTTGGAAATAATGTGCTAATGATAGAAATAGAATCAAGAAGAAAATCAAAATAAAGAACTGGAAATAATGTTTGGAAGTGTTACTTGCAATACCAATTTAAACACAGAACTAGGAATGCACATAAAAGAAAACCAAAGATATAGAACAAAATGTATATATTTTAAACTTTAACCATGCAAAATAAAATGACATTTAAAAGTCAGGGAAGTGGAAAATGAGTGCTAATTTGTTTTAGTTGTGTCTCTAGACCAGCTAGTTGTGTTTCTCGACCAGGGACCACCTAACCCAGCCCCCAGGACATTCCAAGAGGAGTATAGGTGAAAATCATGTAAATGGGAGCCTTTAGCACAGAACTCAGGAACCAATCAGTAGGAGGGAGGCAGGGTACAGGAAGGATACAAGGTTCAGAAGGGGCCACATCAGTCTGAGAAAGGTTGAGAAATAATATATTAGACCATATAGCCTATAGTTGGCTTTGTGAGGCAATCTGAAAGTGTTTATCTTACTACTTAAAAATTAATATGTTGTTTGACTTTATTTCTGTAGTATTTTGTGTTATGCTCCCTTTTATAGTTTAAATATATTTCCTTGTTTTTTAAATTGAAAATTGTATTAATATGATTGCAGATTCACATGCACTAGTAAGAAATATCATAGGGGCCAGAGAGATAGCACAGTGGGTAAGATGTTTGCTTTGCATGAGGCTGACCAGGGTTTGATTATTGGCATCTCATATTAGTTCCCCAAGCATTGCCAGGATCAATTCCTGAGTACAGAGCCAGGAATAACCCCTGAGCATCTTCAGGTGTGGCTCAACCCTCACCCCCTCAGAAAGAAATAATGTAAATACATCCCACATACCCTTTCCTTATTTACCTATGGTAGCATACGATAGCACAGCGGTAGGGCATTTGCCTTGCATGCGGCCCACGTGGTCAACCCGAGTTTGATTCCTCCGCCCCTCTCGGAGAACCCGACAAGAAACTGAGAATATTTCGCCCGCACAGCAGAGCCTAGAAAGCTACCCGTGACGTATTCGATATGCCAAACACAGTAACAACAAGTCTCATGATAGAATCGTTACTGGGTCCGCTTGAGAAAATCGACGAACAACAGGAGGACAGTGACAGAGACTATGGTTGCATTTTGTTAAACTCCAGTACAGCATCTCAACCAGACTAATCTTACTGATTCCATGGGCTGGAGCGATAGCACAGTGGGTAAGGTGTTTGACTTGCACGCAGCCGACCTGGGTTCAATTCCCAGCATCCCATATGGTCCCCTGAGCACCACTAGGAGTAATTCCTGAGTGCAGAGCCACAAGTAACCCCTGAGCATCGCTGGGTGTGACCTAAAAAGAAAAAAAAATGTTGCTGATTTCTGGGCCAATCTTGTGTCATTTTCTTTTCAACACCATGGCTTATAAAACTGTTATTGGTAGTGTTTCATGCACAAAATATTCCAGCATTATATCCTCCACCATAGTGTGGTTTCCTCCACCATTGGCCCCATGTGTCCCAGTATCCCTCACCCTTTCCCAACATCCCCCACCCCTGTCCCCCCACCCCCATCCCAACATTCCCTATCCCCACCCCACCAGTTTTCTTCCCAAGACCAGGTTGCAGTTTCTGTTGCTTTTGGGCTTTTGTTATTCACCTACTGTATTTCTTTATGTTCCACATATGAAAGAGATAATTATGGATATGTTCCTCTCCTTCTAACTTCCCCTATCACAGTCTCCAGGTCCATCCATATAGTGGCATATCACATGATTTATTTTTTAATGCCAAGTAGAATTCCATTGTGTATATGTACCAAATTTTAAAAAAGCACAGTTATTTTTCCTTGGGCAATAGAATTGTTCCCAGATTTTTGCTATTGTGAACAGTGCTGTAATGAACATAGGAGTGCAAATGTCTTTTCTGAATAGACTTTTTGGGCCCTTAGGGTAGATGCCAAGAAGTGAAATTTCTGGGTTACATGAAAGTTTAATTCTTCTTTTTTGAGAATTGTCCATATTGTTTTCCAAAAAGGCTGGACCAGTTGAACATTCACACCATCAGTGAGTAAGAGTCCCTTTTTCCTCACATCCATGCCAGCATTGGTTGTTTTTGGTTTTTGTGATGTGTGAATTTAGGTCTCCTCTCTAAGTCTTTAAACCATTTTGATTTTACTTTTGTGTATTGTGTTAGAAAGACATCTGAATTCTTTTTGTTCTTTTTTTTTTGCATATGATGAGTTTTCCCACCATTGTTCAAGAGGCTGTTTCTGTTCCACTTGATACTTGTTGTTCTTTTATTGATATTAACTGTCTATATAGCTGAGGATCGGTCTCTGGACTTTAAATTCTATTCCTTTGGGCTGAGAGTCTATCCTCATTCCAGTACCACACTGTTTTGATTACTATAGCTTTATAATATAACTTGAAGATGGTGAAGAGAAGCATCTCATCTTCTTTTTTTCTTAGAATTGCGTTGGTTAGTGGGGGTGGGGGTGGGGTTATAACGCCATATAAATTTTTTCAGAGGTGGGTGGAAGGTACTTAGGGTCTTTAAGCTGGGTGCCTCTTCTGAGTTGAAAACATGTCATGGGTATTTTTGTAGGGATTCCACTGAGTCTGTATAATTCTTTGGGAAAGATTATTATTTTGACAATATTAATCTTTCCAAAACATGAACCAGCAGTGTGTTTCTATTTCTTTGTGTCCCCTTTCATTTCTTTTTTTTAATTTAAATTTTTTTAATTTATTTATTGAATCGCTGTGGGGAAAGTTACAAAGCTTTCAGGTTTAGGTCTCGGTCATGCAAATATCAATCACATTTCCCTTTACCAATACTTATTTTTCACCACGAAGGACCCCAATAACCCCCCCCCCCATGCCTGTGGGGCAGATGAATTCTAGTTAACACTCTATCTACTTTGACTAGCTTCATTGTTTCGATAAAAGTTGCACCATTATTATTTAGACTCCCCCCCCAAATCAGCCATGCTGAAAAAGCATTGTGAAATGATTTGCTTTCTACAGCTGTCCCCTTTCATTTCTTTTAGTAGTGTTTTGTAGTTTTCTTTATATGAGACAGTTTTTTTTTGTTAAGCTGATTCTCAGGTGCTTTATTTCCTGAGGCACAATTGTGAATAGAGTTGTTTTACAATTTGTGCCTCTATATTTCATTATTTGCATATTTCAAAACCATGGATTTCTGAGCATTGATTTTGTAAATTGTCACTTTCCAAGTCAAGAGCTTTTTTGGGCATCTTTAGGGTTTTCTAAGTATAGTATCATCTCATCTGTAAGTAGTGAGTTTGGCTTCTTCTTTACTGATCTTGATGTCCATTTCTTGCCTAATTGCTCTGTCAAGCTCTTCTAATACAGCGGTTGGAGAAAGTGTTCAGCAGGTAAGGTGCTTGCCTTTTATGTAGCTGACACTGTTTGATCCTTGTTTCCCCATATAGTCTGTTGAGCCCTGCCAGGAGTTATTCCTGAGCACAGATCCAGGAGTAAGCCCAGAGCACAGCCAGATGTGGCCCCAAAACTGTGGGGAAAAAAAGCATTAAAGAAGTTAAAAAAAAAGAGAGAGAAAGAATTTCCAACACTATACTGAATGGTAGTAGTGAGAGTGGGCAACCTCTTGTGCTTGATCTTAGAGGGAAGTTTTACAAATTCTCCATCATTGAGTATGATATTTACTCTGGGGTTATGGTAAATGGTTTTGCCTATTTTGAGGAAAGTTCCTTTAATAATCATTTTATTGAGCATTTTATCATAAATTGGTTTGTATGTTGCCAAATGCCTTTTATGCATCCATTGATACATCACATCATTTTTCCTTTTCCTTGGACTGATGTGGTGTATTATGTTTGACTTCTTCCACCAATCTTATTCAGATTTCCCTAGTTGTTTGCTTAGCTTTAAGTGTGTGTTTCTTCTAGTGATTAAGAAATTATCTACTTTTCATTCTATTTTCAAGTTAATAATATGAATGTTACTATTAATCTTCTATTTTTTAAATTAAAAAAAAATTGGGGGCCATAGTCAGTAGTGCTCAGCGCTTACTTCTGTTTCTGCACTCAGGGATCAATTCCTGGTGATATCTCTGGGGTGACCATATGGGGTGCCAGAGTTGGCTGCAATTCAAGGCAAATGCCCTACAAATTGTACTATCACTCTAGCCCCTAATATTCTGTTTTTAAAGAGCCTATTAATTTTTCACTATGACCAATGGTGAAATATCTCTGAATAGTTTCCTCTCCTTTACTCCTCCTCTCTCACTAACTTTAACTGATAATCTCATTTTCAAAGTTAAATCTTGCAAAAAGGTCACTTCTCTCTTGCTTTGGAAACTTTGTAACACTAGATTAAAAAACTGTTCCCCTACCTTTATTGAAACACTGTGGTTTAGAAAGTTGTTCATAATGCAGTTGTTTAGGGCATTCAATATTCCAGCACCAATCTGACGAAAAGTGTGACCATTCCTCCACCCTTGTCCCAGTCTCACCTAATCTCCAAGTATGCCTTCTTAGAAGGCACAAAAGGGCGTTTGCCTTGCACGCAGCCAACATGGCCAACCTGAGTTCGATTCCTCCGCCCCTCTCGGAGAGCCCGGCAAGCTACTGAGAGTATCTCGCCCGCATGGCAGAGCCTGGCAAGCTCCCCGTGACGTATTCGATATGCCAGACACAGTAACAACAAAGTCTCCAATGGAGACGTTACTGGGCCCACTCGAGCAAATCGATGATCAACGGGAGGGCCTTTACTTTTACTTACTATTGTTTGTTATAATAAAATGCCAAATGTAATTATCAAATAAATAGTTTAGTAAAGAAAAAATTTGAAAATTGCTATATCTCATTGGTTTTATTAAAGTCATTGAGGATTTACTGAACTGTTTGTTATTAGTTGAGCCTTCTGTGTTATTGTTTTTTGTTTATTGAGCTTAGTGGGATTGCTACTTTCCAAACTAATTTGCTCTACTCTTATTGGGATATCAGTACTTTGGAGGTGTTGAACTGGGATGACTCTTTGGCTTAGCATCTCTTGAGAATAATCATGAAACTGTGAAGCTGAGACGTTTATGCAGAGGAGACTTTGGGGTATGGGTGTGGCTACTGGGGACTCAGTACTCACACCCCTACCCTCCTAAAGGCCCCAGAATTTCCAAACTGAAGACAGGCAGACCTGGGAGTTTCATTGTGTAGCTTTAGCTTTTAAATCTAAGAAGACTATTTATATCACAATCTGTTGTGCATATTTTCCCACCTTTGTGCCCTCTGATCATCTAAATTTTATTCATTAATATTATTTCTAGATCATTTCTTCTCCATTCTTGCACTTAGCCTAGCATGTTTCTTGGCTTGCTCTACAGTTTCAGTTCTCTCTCTCTCTCTCTCTCTCTCTCTCTCTCTCTCTCTCTCTCTCTGTACTTTTGTTATAGCTTTTCTGGTCATCTCTTGGTAGGCTTAAGTTTATCTTCTCACATACTCTTCTGTTTGAAAATTTTCAGAATTCTTTTATATTTTAAGATATTTACCCTCATAACCTGTATATTTGAATGACGATTGACTTGAAATAAAAGATCATATTTACTCTCCTTTAGGCTTTTATGAATATTTCTTCACCATCCAAAGTATTTAAAAAATTTCGGTAAAGTCATTATGTTTAATGACAATGAAGTTATTACTCTCAAGGGGAGAGAGATGGGAAAAGACAGGGAAAATATGAGATTATAGTAACAACAAGTCTCACAATGGAGACGTTACTGGGCCCGAATAAATAAAGGAAGTCATTACAAAGAACAGAATGAAAAATATTGGGTAAGAAAGACATAAAGTTGAAAGACTATTTGGAGTAAATAATAAGATTTATTTACCCAAATAACAAATTAGTGAGTCAGAAAATCATATTTAGAAATTCTTTCAGGGGCTGGTGATATAGCTCAGTGATAGAGTACTTGTCTTTCATGTGAGTGGTCCTGAATTGAGCCCTAGAACAGTCACATACAAAAAGTATCCTTTGGAATAGAGAAGGGATCACTAAGTCAATGACGGTCGGAGGGATCGTTCAGGATGAGAGATGTGTACTGAAAGTAGATAAAGGACCAAACCTGATAGCCTCTCAGTATCTATATTGCCAGCCATAATGCCTAAAAGTAGAGAGAGAGTTAGAAGGAAATTGTCTGCCATGAAGGCAGGGGAAGGTTGGGATGATGGGGGGTGGGGGGCGGACTGGGGACATTGGTGGTGGAGAATGTGAACTGGTGGAGGGATGGATGTTGATCACTATATGACTGAAACTCAAACATGAAAACTTTGTAACTGTATCTCACAGTGATTCAATTAAAAAAAAAGGTATCCTTGGTGCACTTCATGCTAGAATCTCCCACATGTCTTTTCTTTAATTAACTGATTTAAATTTTAAAATTTAATTTCATTTTCTTTAATTTACAGAGGAGGGACTTTGTCTCTCCTCTCATATTTCCAAAATAAAATATTTTTTATCTGTAAAAAATGGAATTTTAAAAGAATTCTTCTGAAAAGTCTTGTACTAGCTCAGTGGTAAAATTTCTGCCTTAAAGCCCTGAGGTCCTAGTGAGATTCCCAGCACTATTCAAAGGAGATGATTTTGAAGAGAAAAAATCTCATGTTTCAAGTGGCTGTTATCTGCTGTGCTGCTTGCTGAAGAAATGTAAAAGTCATCAGCATAATTACAATGAGTAATGTCACTCAGTTTTAGTTTTTAAAAACTTCTTCCTTTCCTTTGTTGCTGTTGCTGAGATGTCTGGGTGTCTCCTCTGGGGTTGCACTGGAGAGCACACCTGTGGAGCCGGAGGTCACATTGGGTGTTTGGGACAGTGCCAGGACTGAATTCACAGTACTTACAAGGAAGGCATTCTAACACGAGTCACATCTGGAGGCCCCCCCACCCCCCACCCCATTACTTCACTTTTATGCTCTCTTAAGCAGAGTCATTTACAAATTATGAAAAACCTTCACAAAGCAATTTCATTTCTTTTCTTTTTTTTTTTTTTGCTTTTTTATGTCACACCCGGAGATGCACAGGTGTTACTCCTGGCTCATGTACTCAGAAATTACCCCTGGTGGTGCTCGGGGGACCATGTGGGATGCTGGGAATCGAACCCGGGTTAGCCGCATGCAAGGCAAACGCCCTACCTGCTGTGCTATCGCTCCAACCCCTTCAGAAAGCAATTTCATGTGTTCAAAAAGGAACTGTTTGGACAGTAATTTATTGACAGAAAAGCCACTTTCAAAGAAACATAGATGGAAATATCTCCTTTCCATAGTGTGCCTCTGGTTTAATCACGGAAAATGTACCTGCAAACATTTATCTCAGCAGGCCAATCCATAATTAGAGTTCTAATTTTTCCTCCAGGCAACTTTCTCCTGACTTGTCCAAGGGAACGAATGAGAGGTACCTATAACACCATGGAAATGGTTCTAAATATTTTCAATGCCAGCATTACTATAGAGCAGAAGTGTGGGAGGTGGCAAGTTGCATGGTATTATAGCCAAAAAGCAATTGTATGACCACAGGCTCATATCTAAATTCCTCCCTTTAGGAAAGGCTAGCTGGGAAGACCTACAGATCCCTCCTTCCTTATAGGTTTTCTTTGAAAATATTTTTTCTTTGAAACACTTATTCCAGAGAAAGTTTGTCATGGGCATTAGAGTATCTAAAACTAATATCCTCCTAATTATCTCCATAATTAGTAAAACCAAAAGTAAACTGAGCAGATTGGGAAGCTTCATTTCTGTAAGGGTGATAAAAAGCTAGTAAGCAATGGGAAGTTAAAAGACAAGTGCCCAGAAATCTGTCACTGAAATTTTCTGCATAGCTCCAATATCTTGCTTGATTTCAAAACTCATTTCTCTGACTACCATTGCTTATCCTATGGTTCATTTGCTCTGGTAACTCATTTTCAGCGAGTCTTAATCACACTGTGATCTAAATCCATATATTTTCATGATTGATGGACTCCTTCACGATCTCACTTCAGTTCTTTTGTTTGTTTTGTTTTGGGGCCACAGCTATGATCAAGACTTACTTCTGGCTCTGTGCTCAGGGAACCATACATGGTGTTGGGGATTGAGCCCAGGTGGGCTGCATGCAAGGCAAACACCCTACCCACTGTAACTATCACTCCAGCTTCTCACGTCAGTTCTTACACAGGATAAATATATAAGACTCAGGGAAGTTGTAAATTGAGATAAATTACTTATTTATTTTTAGTTGATTCCTTATGGTTCACCTACTTCCAAAAACAATTTGAGATAGATTGAAATAGCAAAACACTTGTGACAGAACAGAGTACAGATTTAGAAAAGGAAATAAAAATTATTTAAAATGTCAATCAAGAGAGAATTGGTTATATAAATGGAAGAAGAAACACCCTTTATCTCCCTCTTTCACTGTCAGAAAGTTGAAGGAAGAGAGAACTTGGCAAATAATTTGATTTGTTTGTGGCTTAAGGGACAGAGCAGTTCCAGAGACAATTCTTTGTTTATCTAAGAAATATCTCCTAAGAAATAGGTAGGTTAATAATGGGCCTGAACACTAGTGATTTAAAAGGGAGCTAAGGAAAGTCAAATGAATGAAAAGAACCCTCAGTGTTGTAGATAATGTTAGGAATCCTCTCCTAGGGCTGGGGACTGTTGTTATCCTTAGGCGACACTAAGGAAAGATTTTATTCTGCAACAAAATTTTGGAGTGTGCTGTCTCCAAGAAATCAGTATTTGTCCTTGGGAAACACAGGCGAGTGGTGTGTGTGTGTGTGTGTGTGTGTGTGTGTGTGTGTGTGTGTGTGTGTGTGTGTGATCTATGGTCTTCTGCTGCTGATTGGGAAGACAGGAAGAAAAAAAAGCTGTAAGTTACTCCACATGGTGAACAAATTCTAAGAGAGTTCCCATGTTTCTACCTCTTTGGATCCACATTCTAGGTGATTCTTTCTTCTTGAGTTAGGACAGGATATGTGACTTGCTTTTTCACACACACACACACACACACACACACACACACACACACTCAACTCACTGCCCCAGTGACTTTGAAGACAAATGCTGTCACGTAATATATAATTGTGTTGGTAGAGCCCAAGTGGTCAGAAACTGTGTAAGCTTTTTAAGGACTGAAGACAGCCTCTAGCATGAAACTGAAGTCTTCAATTCTGCAACTGCAAAGAAATGAATTCATTTAGCAACCTAAGGATAATATGAGGATATTATCCCAGTCACACTTCAAATGAGACCACAGACTCAGGACAGCTATATTGTAGCCTGCCTGAGACCTTGGATTCTCAAATCCATTTTGGTTGGTCACTCCCAGACTGCAGAAGTACAGAAACGTGGTAATCCATGCAGTGGTGTCACGTGACTAAGTTTGTGATAATATTTTCTGCAGCATTATACTCTTGAAGGTGGTGTACACAAATTTGAGACATGGTGTGGATGAAAAGTTCAGTTTTAGTGTTAGACTGAGAGTATAGCAGGTACAGTGCTTGCCTTGCGTGAGGCCTATCCAGGTTTGCTCTCCAGGAACCCATATGATGCCCTGATCCTTCCAGGAGTGATACCTGGACTCAGATCTAGGAGAAAACCCTGATCACCAACGGATGTGACTTGCGCACCTCTCCCAAATTAAAATAAACAGACAAATTAAAATAAACAGCCCGTTTTAGGGCTGGAGATAAAGTACAAGGTAAGGTGGTTGGCTTACCTCATACTGGTCAACCCCAACATGACCAGAAATGGTCCCTGAACACAGAGCCAGTAGAAAATTCTGTGCACTATCGGGTGTGGCCCAAAAACAAGCAAAAATTTTTTAAAAAGCTCTGTTTTAGCCATGTTAAATTTTACTTGTCGATAAATACCCCACTGGCAGACTTCCACTCTCGACACGACTTCCACTACCCAGCCGTCGCCACACTCCAGGACGCTTTCCGGACCCGCGCGGCCGCAAGCGGACGCGCGACACATCATAAGGCACTAAATACCCATCTTCTGGAATTGTCGTACTATATTTGATAGGGTTCAAATATGGTAACACCTACAAGGGTGATTAGAGGTCACCCCAAAAGCCTCTATCCCTCTCGGAAAGACTGGCAAGCTACCGAGAGTATTCCGCCCGCACGGAAGAGCCTGGCAAGCTATCCGCTGTGTATTCGATATGCCAAAACCAGTAACTACAACTGGTCTCATTCACCTGACCCTGAAGGCTTCACCGACATGGCAGCACTGAGAAGGATGAGAAAGGAGAGGCCGACAAAATCTCAAGGCCGACCTAGGCTGCCACAACGAAGGAAGACAAAAATGATCGTCTGTACTTTCAATGCACGTATGCTAGCATCAGATGCATCCATCGAGGACCTGATGGTACAAGCGCGAATGATCAAGTACGACATCATTGGTCTGACCGAGACAAGAAGGCACGAATCTCACCATGCCGTTTTCGACACTGGAGAAGAATTGTTCCTCGGAACATGCGATAAAAGAGGTGTTGGAGGCGTCGGTGTCCTTGTCAACACAAACTTGGCCAAGAGCATTGATTCATTCGAATGCCTAACAACCCGAATCGGACGTTTACATTTGAATAGATGTGGCTCACTGCCTGCAGTTTCTATCTTCGTTGTCTACGCACCAACATCTCATTATGATGAAAGAGAAATCGAGAAGTTCTACATGGAGCTAGAGAAGTTCTATAAAGAAGACCACACCTTCTACAAGATCAGTGTGGGTGATTTTAATGCCAAGATAGGACCGAGAAGATCAGCTGAAGAACTTCACATCGGGACCCATGGCCTAGAATGGAACGAACAGGGTGAGAGACTGTCAGAGTTCATCATGTCGACCAAGACCATCCATGGTAACTCACAGTTCCAGAAGGCAGAATCTAAATGATGGACATGGGAGTCTCCCGGTGGACGATTCCACAACGAAATAGACCACATCATATTCAATCGACGGTTTTGCCTGACTGATGTCGCTGTTGTCCCAAAATTTCGAATGGGATCGGACCACCGTCTCCTTCGTGCAAAATTCTACTTCACAGAGCGGGGAGAAAGGGCTGCAAAGTTCAAAAAGAGAACTCCCAGAATGACCACCAACTGGGAACTCTTTGGTACTATTGTGGCAACATGGGAAGATGCCATTGTTGACAACATTGACGAGGAATACGATCGACTGGTTCAGCACCTCCATGAATGTGCGAGGAACGCCAAGAGAGAGATAGCCACAAAAAGTCGCCTATCTTCGAAAACTCTTGAGCTAATTCACCAGCGTGGTTTGGCGCATGCCTCAGGCAACCGCAAGCTAACGTCCGAGCTCGCAAAGCAGTGCAGAGATGTGATCAAGGAAGACCTCAAAGAGAGAAGAGCAGAAGTACTGGTAGATGCGGCAGAAGCCGGGAAAAGTATTCGTAAGGCCCGCCTGTCCTTCGCCAACTATAAGAGCAAGATGACTGCCCTCCGACGTCCTGATGGATCCATCACATCCTCCAGAACGGCAATGGAGAAGATTATCCATGACTTCTACTCAAATCTCTTCGATAGCCATGTCCACTTGCCAACATACCAAATTCCACAGGATGGGTATGTTGTTCCCAACGTTCTCCCCTCCGAAATCCGACATGCCATTTCGTCGGTAAAGAAACAAACAGCACCCGGCCCAGACAAGGTCAGACCTGAACACCTGAAGAACCTGCCGTCAGTACTCATCAATACACTGGCTCGGCTCTTCACTCGCTACCTGTCTGAATGCAAGGTTCCGTCCCAATGGAAAACCAGCAGGACCGTACTACTGTTCAAGAAGGGAGACATCCATGACATTGGCAACTATCGGCCGATCTGCCTATTGTCTGTCATCTACAAGTAGTTCACTCGAGTCATCCTGAATAGGATTGGCAGAACATTAGATGAAGGACAACCATGCGAGCAAGCAGGGTTCCGCAAAGGATTCAGCACCATCGACCATATCCACATGATAACCAAGCTCATTGAGGTTTCTCGGGAGTTCAAGATGCCGCTCTGCTTAACGTTCATTGATTTAAAGAAGGCCTTTGATTCTGTTGAGACGGAAGCGGTCATTGAAGCCCTAGCCAATCAGGGCATTCAAGCCCAATACATCAGGATCCTCCGTGAGCTCTATTGCGGATTCACTACCAGGATCTCACCATTCTACAAAGAAGTGATCGTTGATGTCAAGAGAGGGGTGCGGCAGGGTGATACCATTTCACTGAAACTCTTCAGTGCCACCCTCGAGAACATCATGCGACGACTGGAATGGGAAGGAATGGGAGTGAAGATAGATGGTCGGCAATTACACTACCTCCGCTTTGCTGATGACATTGTTTTAATAACACCAAACATCAGCCAAGCTGCACAAATGCTGGCCGACTTTGACCGTGAGTGTGGAAAGGGAGGACTACAGCTGAATCTTACGAAGACAATGTTTATGAGAAACAGCCTTGTTCCTGACGCCCCATTCGCTCTCAATGGAACGACCATCTCAGAATGCAACAGCTATGTCTACCTAGGTCGAGAGGTCAACATGACAAATGACCTGCCACCTGAGCTGCGCAGGAGGAAGAGAGCGTCTTGGAACGCCTTCAAGAACGTCGAAGAAATAGCTAAGAGGACGAAGAACCTCCGGCTCCGGCCACATCTCTTTAATTCCACTGTTCTTCCTGCATTAACATATGCCTCAGAGACCTGGGCCCTACGCAAACAAGATGAGAACGCTATTCAGGTCTCCCAAAGAAGAATAGAAAGAGCTATGCTTGGAATATCATGTTTCACTCAAATGAGGGAACGAATCCGGAGTTCTGACATCCGTCAACGATCAAGGATCAGGGACGCTGTCTCATTTGCCAAGGTGTCGAAAATCAGATGGGCTGGTCACGTAATGAGATTTAAAGACAACCGTTGTACTAGAGCTGTTACTGACTGGATTCCACGGGATGTCAAGAGACCGCGTGGCCGCCCACCTACCAGATGGTCAGACTTCTTCGTCAAGATCATGAACGATCGGTTTGAGGCCCTTCATGTTCCCGGAGCGAACAGATGCCATTGGGCTACACTAGCACGCGACAGGGACAAATGGAGACGTTACTGGCGCCCGCTCGAGCAAATCGACGACTAACGGGAAGTTAAGTGATTAAGTGAAATTTTACTTTGCTGTTAGATATTTGAGTGAGGTGACAAGTAGTTGATTAGCTATATAATTAGATATATGATTATTTGCCAACCACTTACAAATGAAAGTATTGCCACAGCAATAATATAGTTTGGGGAATCATCAGTAAATGATATTTAAAATAATGAAACTGAATGAAATCTTTACAAAGTCTGTGAAGAGAGAAAAGTGTGCCTAGATTAAGCACTGGTGAACAGGTTTCCCCTGATGGCTAAAAAGGAGAAGATTCCTGTTTGGTATGACTTAGGCCTGGAAACTGTTATTAGTTTACATGAACATTTTAGTTAGCATGGTGGAATGCATACTTCATATTTCACATGTGAGACCATGGGTTTGATTCTAGGCATGTGTAATCTCCGGGCGGCTAGGGAAAATCCTGGCAGCACTCTCTCTCTCTCTCTCTCTCTCTCTCTCTCTCTCTCTCTCTCTCTCTCTCTCCTGCTGCGTTCGGTGGACTCTGGCTGCTTACCCACCTGGATGTCCAATGCCATAGGCAGATAAAGGCTAGCAGGCTGGTTGGTGATCAGTTGCCATTTATTCCATTCTCCCTATGCGCCTGTTCCAATCTCACTGAGCTTCCCATTCTAGTCTCACACTGCCCCTCATTCCTGTCTCCTCCTGTCTTTTCCGCTCATCTCTCCACAATCCCTCTCTTGTCTCTCCACGTGCCTGGTCCTGCATTCTTCCCCCATATTCTTCTTCCTCTGTCCCCCTTGCTAGTCTCTCCGCACTCCATCTTGCTACCCTGCTCTCTCTCTCCTCTCTCTCCATCTCCCCAGCATCAGGGGTAGCCACCACACCCCATCTGTAGCACACTCAACATACCAAAAGCCCTTCCTGATTGCCAATCAGGATCAAGGGTGGAAATACCACCTAGGGGTGTTTCTCCTCTCCTTGGTCCAATAACTTAATTAACATCTTACTTAACATCTTTATCCTACTACTTAGTATTACTTATTTTGTATGGACACAGTAAGATACATTAGGTTTGTATGGTAGTTCTTCTGGGGACATCTCACTATAGATCTCAGACTACAATGCTCAGGCCAGATTAATCTTTCCTAACCCTAGCAGGGTCCTATCTAATTGTACTTTTTGGATCATGACAGAATATGTCCATGATCCATACTCTTAACTTATAGTTAAGTATTAGGGTGCTTTCGCTTGGCCCATTTCGATGTCAGAATAGTTCACAGCTTGTCCTGAGTCCATCCAATCCCTCATCAGGACCCTGCTTTTGGGGTGCTAGGAAGTAAGGGCAACTGAGGCTTAACTCGAGAGAACAGATGTCCAGGAGGTAATATTATTTGGAGTCAATTAACTCCCAAGTTAGGAAAGCATAGCATTAACTGCCTTCCTGTGTCTATACAAAAAGGAATTGCTCTGAATTAACTATGCAAAGGACTTAAGGAGAAGAGAAACACAATATTTAAAGTCAACAGAGCACAAAGAAAGAGGTCACAAATAAACACAGAAGAATGGGAACACTTTGATGAGAGTAACCCAATAATCCTAATCTCTCTGTGGCAAGGCAGAAAGGACAAACCAATATTATCCTACATTGCTGTAATACACAATTTTGTGTGTGTGTGTTTGTGTGTCTCCAGGCTCCCCAAATCACCTACCTCTCAGATAGTAGAGAAAACCTGTAAAGCAACCTTTAGTTGTTGGACAGAGGAAGAAAATCAATTAATCAAAGGAGAGAGTAAAAATAGCTACAGAGATTGAAGGAAAAACAAGACTGTAGCGTCTTGATAGCTAAGGAGGATGGGATGATTGCATGTTGAGTTGTTAAGGAGTCAAATAAGATGAGAACAGAAAAGTCATTGTGTATTTTACCAGAAGGTCGTCACTGGAAACCTTGGAAGAATCAGTTTCAATAGAACAGAGGAATGACATAAGAACGAGGAATAATAAGGAGGAGGTAATAGGAAGAATTTGTAAGAGAGAGTATAGGTAAACTGAAAAGGTCTACTCTAAAGATACACAGAATGAAACAATAGCTCAAAAAAGATTTAGGGACAAGGGTGGGATTTACAGTGATGAGAGATCTTAGTGATTGTAGATTTATGGAAATAATTGAGTAAATAAGGAGAAATTAGTAGTGGGAGAGAATAAGAGCTGCAGGAATAAAACCTTAAAGGAAAAAAGGCAATGGGATTCAAAGTGTGACTGGAAGAACTGAACTTGGGGCTGGGAATCCGTCTGTGAATGAAGAAAGACATTGCAGGGATAAAGAAAAAAGGGAGAAGATGTGCTGGTGGGTAGGTAAGCCATGTTTCAGTCTGACTGTCACGGTACTGACATTTGATATTAGTTGTTCAGGCATGAAAGGAGGTAGACAGAGGAGGATATAGAAGAAGCTTAATGTATGTAGCTCAGGGGAGAGTGCTTGCCTCTCTCCCACGATAGGATATGCAGGGTTCGATCCCTGGCACCACATTAAAAAACACTTGGAATCAAAAGAAGCAGCTTAAAGTAGACTTCCTCTTTCTTGTAGAAAAATGAAAGATTGCCAGGCAGTATGGATTGGCAATCCTACTTTAGATTTGCACTTGTGAATTTAAAATGAAACTAGTCCAAAAACTAAAACAGGGAATACTGAGAAGAGATGGATTGAGCAATAATATTCCATTCTTCAAGCGTACAAGTCGGTAAATAAGTGAACTTGAATGGGCAAGTGTAGCAGTAGAAGAGAGGATCAAGAAATTGAGATTATTGGTTGATTGCCACCCATTGCCTCTTTTGAAAACTACAACACCCAATAGGAGAGAGAGAACAAAAGGGAATGCCCTGCCACAGAGGCAGGGTGGGATGGGGGGGATGGGGGTGGGAGGGATACTGGGATCCGTGGTGGTGGGAAATGGGCACTAGTGGAGGGATGGGTATTTTATCATTGTATAAGTGAAACCCAAGCACAAAAATTTTGTAAGTCTACAACCGTACCTCATGGTGTCTCACTAATAAAAATTAAAAAAAAAGAAATTGAGATTATTGGCAAATGAGCCTGTGCAATGAAGGTCCCTAAAGAGTATAAGTATAGAGATAAGAGAAGACTATGAGAGAATAGAAGAGAGTAAATTGCTGAACTGGAGGCGTCAAGAGGTCAAAGAATTGCCTAAAGCAAGGTGCTAGAGTTGGCAAATTGGGGGATGGGTTTTGGTCAGAAGGAAAGATGCTTGGTGTTGAGATTTTGGAAGGGAATACTCTGCATATGATAGCTATTTGTAATGCTTCTCTTTGGACCTTCTCAACCAATTCTTTGATTCACACAGACTACAGCTTCCAATTATTTAAGTGCACTCATTCTCTTATTCCTCAAATAGTGGGATCATACCATTCATATTTTTAACTGTTAGACTGGATTCTACAGACTGGAGGAGGGATGGGGAATGAGAGTTCAAGGAGGACAATTTAAATAGCTCAATGCTTCATGGACCTTCCTTTGAATGTGTGCTGAGGAGTGGGGAGAAGGTAGAGCCATGACATTGCTGTTTGTGGGTCGGCTTCAGCTCCAGTGACTTTTATTGTGGGAAACTCTTGCTGTCCTGACTGTGAAACCAGAGTTTTCCGAGTATTTCTGTTTGTCGATTTCATTTTTCATTTCATCATCCTGTTAATCGTCGATTGCCTCGAGCAGGCCCCAGTAACGTCTCTTTCATCCTAGCCCTGAGATTATATTCACGGCTCTTTAGGAGAATGAGACCCATCATTGTTACTGGTATTTGGCATATTTGGTAGGCCATGGGGAGTTTGCATTCGCGGCCGCGCGATATCTTATTATCTCATTCCTACTTTGGACAAACTTGCAGGCTATCGAATGTAGCCTGCCCACAGGGCAGAGTCTGTTTGTCGATATCGCCTGTAAACACATGCTACTTTACTTTGGAAGCTGCTCAGTCTAAGACAGAGTATTGGGTGAATGCTGGCTCTGCAAAATGTCAGGATATCAATGCACGTTATACTTCAAGGATTGAAGGAATTTCCAAAGGCAAATTTAACTACACAAAAATTATGTCCCAAATACTGACTTTAGAAATTAGCTCTTCTTATCGTGGAGCTCCATTGTGTTCCCATTTTGGTCACAATCTGGAACTGGGACCCTTGCTTACCGTGTAATCTTCCGATGGAATCATTTCATCATTATGCCAATTGTTATTTCTTATTGAAATCTATAGCTTAGAACTCTTCCTTTGACCTTTTCCACTTATCTAGATCCCTTGCCCTTTTTTTCTGTCAGTATATGTGGCAAAAGGAACTTAGGAATATTTAATTCAATAGTTTGAGTACTATAAAAATTTGTTTATTTATTAATTTTGATATTTACTGGTTGTGAGATTTTATTTTATTTGTTCCCCAATTTTTATTTTATTAAATCATTATGAGTTACAAAGTTATTAATAGTTGGGTTTTTAACAGACAGTGTTCCATCACCAATCCTGCCACCAGTGTCAACATGCCTCCACCAGCTATAGAAGAAAATCTACAGTGATTTCCAAACATAGTACCCAATTTCATCTCAGTTCTTATACCTGCTCCTCAATCTCTCTATGTATCAGAAATTATGACTTTCTCTCCCATAGTTAATCTAGCCTCTTTATGCTTTCTTCAACACTCCTCACACCACCATTTTCTCCTCAGCTAAAAACTTGCCTATGATACTGTGAGGCTACCAATCAAGTATTCTCTCAAGTTCTCTGCCAGCTACCTACAAGCTGAATCTTCTGGGGGCCAGAGAGATAGTACAGTGGGTAGGGTCCTTGCCTTATACACGGCCAACCCAGATTCGATCCTGGGTACCACATAGGGACCCAGCAGCACTGTCTGGAGTGATTCCAGAGTGCAGAGCCAGGAGTGACCCCTGAGCATCTCCAGTGTGGCCTCCCTAAACAAAAACAACCTTGAATCTTCTCTTATCCTGCCGTGTCTCCCTGCTGCTGCTCAGTATCCTTCTGACTTTCTCAGAAACTTGTTCACTGCTTGCTCTTCTCTCCCCTATATTTTCCACCTTTTCCACACTCAGCACTTGTTTACTTCAAATCTTTTACTATACTACACACTTCATTATTTAATAATAAAGCTATTTGAAGGAGTCAAAATATATTTGTTGCCACTAACTTTGCTCAAAAATCACTGCAAGTGGTTGGGAATATGACTCAAGTGGTAGAGCACATTTCTTGCATGTAGGAGACCCTGGTTTAATCTCTGTGTAGCTCTTGACTACTGCAAGGAGGTGCTCCCCACAACAATAATAACCAACCACCCAACCAACCAGCCAACCAACAAGAAACCAATGCAACTTTCGTTTTGTCCCACAATTCAGTGAATGTCTTCCTTTGAGACCACCACTACTCATTTGTGAATGCCAAATACTATTCAATGGATAATTGCTTTTCCTTGTCTTATGTGACTTATTATTCCTTGCTGAAATTCTCCTCTTACATGCCACAATGTCCTGTTTTTTTCCCTGACCTTTCTATAATTTTTTTTTTTTTGCTTTTTGGGTCACACCTGGCGATGCACAGGGGTTACTCCTGGCTCTGTGCTCAGAAATTACTCCTGGCAGTGCTCAGGGGACCATATGGGATGCTGGGAATCGAACCTGGGCTGGCCACGTGCAAGGCAAACGCCCTACCCGCTGTGCTGTCTCTCCAGCCCCTTTCCCTGACCTTTCTGAACCAGTTTTTTTTTTCTTTATTGAATCACCGTGGGAAAGGTTACAAAGCTTTCAGGTTTAGGTCTCAGTCATGCAAATATCAAACACATTTCCCTTTACCAAAACTTATTTTTTACCATGAAGAACCCCAATAAAACCCCACCCCCCACCCCTCCCAGTCCCTGTGGGGCAGATGAATTCTAGTTAACACTCTATCTGCTTTGATTAGATTCATTGTTTCAATAAAAGATTCACCACTATTATTTAGAGTTTACCCCCCCCCCAAATCAGACATGCTGAAAAAGCATTGTGAAGTGATTTGCTTTCTACAGCTGGGTTCAAGAATTAAATGTTGGTTTTGGATTTCTGCTATTTTACTTATTGAACCTGGAAGTATTTCTACTGAAAGTCAGATAGTTAAGAAATTGGTTTCTGTGCACTGGAGACGTGGCCGTGCTGGAGAGCCGCTCGCGGGGGGCAACTGGTGGCCTTGGTAGGGCGTGAAGGGCGGACCGAAACGCCCCCCTTCCCATGAGGTTTTAGTCGCCCCCACTCCCCCGGCTCATACCTGCTGTCCACAAGGCTCCCATGCGGCCGCCATCTTTCTTTCCAGAGAGGAGAAGGCGACTGGGGCAACACCCTTTCCCCTCTGGACAGACCTGATGGCCTGGATCAACGCATAGTCCGTTCACTTTTCTGCTCCAAGCTGCCGGGTTCTGCATTAAGTCCTTGTGCTTCTGGGGCCGTGGCCGTGCTGGAGAGCCGCTAGTGGGGGGCAACTGGTGACCTCGGTAGGGCGTGAAGGATGGACCGGAACGCCCCCCTTCCCATGAGGTTTTAGTCGCCCCCACATCCCTGGCTCATACCTGCTGTCCACAAGGCTCCCATGTGGCCGCCATCTTTCTTTCCAGAGGGAGGAGGGCGGAAGGGAGCAACACCCTTTCCCCTCTGGGCAGACCTGATGGCCTGGATCAACGCATAGTCCGTTCACTTTTCTGCTCCAAGCTGCCGGGTTCTGCATTAAGTCCTTGTGCTTCTGGGGCCGTGGCCGTGCTGGAGAGCCGCTCGTGGGGGGCAACTGGTGACCTCGGTAGGGCGTGAAGGGTGGACCGAAACGCCCCCTTCCCATGAGGTTTTAGTCGCCCCCACACCCCCGGCTCATACCTGCTGTCCACAAGGCTCCCATGCGGCCGCCATCTTTCTTTCCAGAGAGGAGAAGGCGACTGGGGCAACACCCTTTCCCCTCCGGACAGACCTGATGGCCTGGATCAACGCATAGTCCGTTCACTTTTCTGCTCCAAGCTGCCGGGTTTCTGAACCAGTTTAGCACCCATTCTTATTTGGGCTATTCAGGAAAGAGTTCTCATTGCCATCTTAAAAATCTATACAGCCATACCTTAGGCCAATGGTTCTCAAAGTGTAGTCTTGGACCAGCTGCCTCTCTATCACCTAGGAACTTGTTAAAATGCAAATTATTTGGTCTCACTCCAGGTTTACTGAATCAGAAATTCTGGGGATGGAATCCAGCAAACTGTTTTAACAAGTTCTCCAAGCACTTCTGATACAAGTTCAGTTTCAAGAACCACTATCTTAGGCCTCTCACTAATGTCTTGGCATTCTCCTCCTAGAATTGAGAAGTTTTCATTTTTAATACAATTGTGTTTTAACACAATTTAATACAATTGTTTTAATACAATTGTGGTTTTATCTCTTGGTACTTCTATCTAGTATCTGGGAAAGAAAGTAAGAAGGTAATTTTATTTTTTCCATGATGTCTAAATATTGAAACAGAACCTTGTAAACCTTCTGGCACTGAAGGATCAGCATCTTGACTGTCCACGGTGCTCTGGATGATAGCCTGAGGCATTCGCCAAGTCAGAAATCTCAATAGTCATGTATTCAAGGCATCCTCGTTGCCTACTAACTGTTGCCTCTGGACAAACTCGGGGAAGTGGGGGCCTAGTTGCTTAGACTCTGGGGTTTCCAGAGTCTCATTCTGTTCAGCGTAGTGAGAACACTTATCAAAAGGGAGAATTTGGATGTGGAACAGGGCCTCCAGTGTTAAAGACAATCAGAAACTCCTGAGACTGCCAGATTCCCCAGAGGATGTATTGTCTCCTGACATTTTGAGTTTAGTCCCAATATTGGATTTCCTCAGGAAGGGGTCCTGATGAAGGTGCTTATTACATTCATCTCTCTGCTGCAGAGTTTGGCAGTCTACCCTCCTCTATGGTCTTGCCCTGTTTTCCATTGTCACATAGACTTGACATTGCCACTTACTAACCAGGTGACCTTGGTCAAGTTGCTTAACCTATCTGAGCATCAGATTCCTTATGTGTTGATACCTACTTATAGAGTTAGTGAGAATTAATGTTAAGCATTTAACACTATGTCTGAAAAATAGTAGGCACTACATGTGTGAGACTAGTAAGATTATTATGACTTATTTTTATAAGCAGCATACCCGGGTTTATACATAGAGATTTTGTAGCTGTGTCTCTTACAGTCAGAAAAAGAAGCCCAAACCCTGAGAAAATATACAGGAAAATAAAATGATTTAAAATCTGAGTTCCAGCAGGATACTGGAAAGGAAGTATTCGGTTCAGAGAGATCAGATGGGAGAAACAAGATCACACAACAGGAAAGCTATTTCAGATTTCCAGCCTGATGTTTTATATAACGGATTGATTTTTACCATTCTGCTTGATTCAGATACCATGGGGAGAATAAAAGATTAGTTTGACAGAATCAGGGGGTATATAAAAGTGCATTTATGGAATGGCTTTAAGTTAAATTAATGGAAAACGCTGAATAGATTCTCTCTTAAAAACATTTTAAGACATAATAGAAGTAGAATGTGCTTATTTGAGAAAATCAAAGATTCAGAAAGGAAAAAAACCCCACTAAATTACACTAAAAAACTGAAAATCAAAACCAGAAAAAAAACCCTCTGGAATCATAGCACATAGAGATAACCATCATTAATATATTGGAATAAAATTTCCAGTCAATTTATTTGAACACATGCACATCCCCAAAACACATGCCACATATAATGGATTTGCACTGAGTATACTATTTGGAATTTTGGGGGATTTTGGGGGCCACCTCCAGTGGTACTCAGAGGTGGCTCCTAGCTCAGTGCTCAGGGGACTATATAGTTCTGGGTTTGAACCTAGTGATTTCTGGTTAGCATGCACAACATGTGCTCCAGTTCTTTGAGCTATTTCTCTTTGAATTTACTATTTATAACCTTATTTTTTTCACTCTAGTTCTACATGGAGCTAGAGAAGATCTATAAAGAAGACCACACCTTCTACAAGATCATTGTGGGTGATTTTATTTTATTTTATTTTATTTTTTTTTGCTTTTGATAATTTATGTATTTATTGAATCACTGTGGGAAAAGTTACAGAGCTTTCGGGTTTAGGTCTCAGTCATGTAGATACCAAACACATTTCCCTTTACCAATACTCATTTTTAACCCCGAACCCCAATAGACCCCCACCTCCCACCCCTCCCAATTCTTGTGAGGCAGATGAGTTCTAGTTAATACTCTATCTACTTTGACTAGATAGATTATTTTGATAGAAGATGCACAATTATTGTTTAGAGTTTACGACCCACCCCCCCACAATCAGACGTGCTGAAACAGCGTTGTGAAATGATTTGCTTTCTACAACTTGGTTTAAGAATAAAATGATGTCCGCGCGGTTTTGAATTTCTGCTATTTTACTTATTGACCCTGGAAGAATTTCTATTAAAAGTTAGCTAGTTAAGAGATTGGTTTCTGTGCCCTGGAGTCGTGGCCGTGCCGGAGAGCCGCTCGTGGGGGGCAGCTGGCGACCTCGGTGGGGTGTGGGGGACGGCCCACAAAGCCCCCCTTCCCATGAGGTCCCTGCCGCTCCCGCCAGCCCCGGCTCAAACCTGCTTTCCACAAGGCTCCCGTGCGGCCGCCATCTTTCTTTCCCGTGGGTGATTTTAATGCCAAGATAGGACTGAGAAGATCAGCTGAAGAACTTCATATCGGGACCCATGGCCTAGAATGGAACGAACAGGGTGAGAGACTGTCTGAGTTCATCATGTCGACCAAGACCATTCATGGTAACTCACAGTTCCAGAAGGCAGAATCTAAACGATGGACATGGGAGTCTCCCGGTGGACAATTCCACAACGAAATAGACCACATCATATTCAATCAACGGTTTTGCCTGACTGATGTCGCTGTTGTCCCAAAATTTCGAACAGGATCGGACCACCGTCTCCTTTGTGCAAAATTCTACTTCACAGAGCGGGGAGAAAGAGCTGCAAAGTTCAAAAAGAGAACTCCCAGAATGACCACCAACTGGGAACTCTTTGGTGCTATTGCGGCAACATGGGAAGATGCCATTGTTGACAACGTTGACGAGGAATATGATCGACTGGTTCAGCACCTCCATGAATGTGCGAGGAACGCCAAGAGAGAGATAGCCACAAAAAATCACCTATCTTCGAAAACTCTTGAGCTAATTCGCCAGCGTGGTTTGGCGCATGCCTCAGGCAACCGCAAGCTAACGTCCGAGCTCGCAAAGCAGTGCAGAGATGCAATCAAGGAAGACCTCAAAGAGAGAAGAGCAGAAGTACTGGTAGATGCGGCAGAAGCCGGGAAAAGTATTCATAACGCCCGCCTGTCCTTCGCCAACTATAAGACCAAGATGACTGCTCTCCGACGTCCTGATGGATCCATCACATCCTCCAGAACGGCAATGGAGAAGATTATCCATGACTTCTACTCAAATCTCTTCGATAGCCATGTCCACTTGCCGACATACCAAATTCCACAGGATGGATATGTCATTCCCAACGTTCTCCCTTCCGAAATCCAACACGCCATTTCGTCGGTAAAGAAACAAACAGCACCCGGCCCAGACAAGGTCAGACCTGAACACCTGAAGAACCTGCCGTCAGTACTCATCAATACACTGGCTCGGCTCTTCACTCACTACCTGTCTGAATGCAAGGTTCCGTCCCATTGGAAAACCAGCAGGACCGTACTACTGTTCAAGAAGGGAGACATCCATGACATTGGCAACTATCGCCCGATCTGCCTATTGTCTGTCATCTACAAGTTGTTCACTCGAGTCATCCAAAATAGGATTGGCAGAACACTAGATGAAGAACAACCATGCGAGCAAGCTGGGTTCCGCAAAGGATTCAGCACCATCGACCATATCCACACGATAACCAAGCTCATTGAGGTTTCTCGGGAGTTCAAGATGCCGCTCTGTTTAACGTTCATTGATTTAAAAAAGGCCTTTGATTCTGTTGAAACAGAAGCAGTCATTGAAGCCCTAGCCTATCAGGGCATTCAAGCCCGATACATCAGGATCCTCCATCAGCTGAATTGTGGATTCACTACCAGGATCTCACCATTCTACAAAGAAGTGATCCTTGATGTCAAGAGAGGGGTGCGGCAGGGTGATACCATTTCACCAAAACTCTTCAGTGCCACCCTCAAGAACATCATGCGATGACTGGAATGGGAAGGAATGGGAGTGAAGATAGATGGTCAGCAACTACACCACCTCCGCTTTGCTGATGACATTGTTTTAATAACACCAAACATCAGCCAAGCGGCACAAATGCTGGCCAACTTTGACCGTGAGTGTGGAAAGGTAGGACTACAGCTGAATCTTACGAAGACAATGTTTATGAGAAACAGCCTCGTTCCTGACGCCCCATTCGCTCTCAATGGAACGACCATCTCCGAATGTAACAGCTATGTGTACCTAGGTCGAGAGGTCAACATGAGAAATGACCTGGCACCCGAGCTGCGTAGGAGGAAGAGCGCGGCTTGGAACGCCTTCAAGAACGTCGAAGAAATAGCTAAGAGGACGAAGAACCTCCGGCTCCGGGCACATCTCTTTGATTCCACTGTTCTTCCTGCATTAACATATGCCTCAGAGACCTGGGCCCTACGCAAACAAGATGAGAACGCTATTCAGGTCTCCCAAAGAAGAATAGAAAGAGCTATGCTTGGAATATCACGTTTCACTCAAATGAGAGAAAGAATCCGGAGTTCTGACATCCGTCGATGATCAAGAATCAGGGACGCTGTCTCATTTGCCAAGTTGTCGAAAATCAGATGGGCTGGTCACATAATGAGATTTAAAGATGACCGCTGGACTAGAGCTGTTACCGACTGGATTCCACGGGATGTCAAAAGACCGCGTGGCCGCCCACCTACCAGATGGTCAGACTTCTTCATCAAGATCATGAACGATCGGTTTGAGGCTCTTCATGTTCCCAGAGCGAACAGATGCCATTGGGCTACACTAGCACGTGACAGGGACAAATGGAGACGTTACTGGCGCCTACTCGAGCAAATCGACGACTAACGGGAAGTTAAGTGATTAAGTGATTAAGTGAACCTTATTTTTTTCACCAAGTAAATGTTTCTGGAAGTTTCATTAGGCATCATTTTAAATGAGAGCAAAGTGTTTCTTTTCATGTTTATGTCCTATCTACTTAACAAATATCTTTACCAAAGAATCAAATGACAGGGACTGGAGCTATAGCACAGAGAGTAGGGCATTTGCCTTGCACGTGGTCAACTCAGGTTTGATTCCTGGCAATCCCATATGGTCCCCTGAGCACTGTCAGGAGTAACTCCTATGCATCGCTGGGTATGACCCAAAAAAGAAAAAAAAATCAAATAACAATGTGAACAATGCCTTGCTTGCCTCACTGACCATTTTGTTCTATTTATACCAATAACATTTTATGGGCTGGAGCGATAGCACAGCGGTAGGGCCTTACAAGCGGCCAACATGGCCGACCCGAGTTGGATTCCTCCGCCCCTCTCGGAGAGCCCGGCAAGCTACTGAGAGTATCTTGCCTGCACGGCAGAGCCTGGCAAGCTCCCCGTGATGTATTCGATATGCCAAACACAGTAACAACAAAGTCTTCAATGGAGACGTTACTAGGCCCGCTTGAGCAAATCGATGAACAATGGGAGGACCGGACCGGACTGTAACATTTTATATGAAGTATTGTATACAAAAATGTAGAAATTAGAAATAATATATAAACTATAAAAAAGAAATACCTCCCAGCTCAAGAAATAGAACTATTATTAGCATTCCAGAAGCCTCCTTATATTTCTCCCTATTGCTATAATTTCCCTCTTCCCTAATGTTAATCATATTATGATTTATGGCACCATAGAGCAATCATTGTTTTATTCAGTTTATGTACATGAAGCCCTACAATATGTATTATTATTATTATTATTATTTATTTTTTTTTTTTTGCTTTTTGGGTCACACCCGGCGATGCTCAGGGGTTACTCCTGGTTCATGCACTCAGGAATTACTCCTGGCCGTGCTCAGGGGACCATATGGGATGCTGGGGATCGAACCTGAGTTGGGTCATGTGCAAGGCAAATGCCCTACCCGCTGTGCTATCACTCCAGCCCCTACAATATGTATTATTATTATTGTTTTTGTTGTTTACAGGGCTAGTGTTCAATCCCAGGACCTAATGCATTTAAGGCAAGTGTTTTACTACTGAGCCACATTCCCAACTCAATATGAATTATTTTTTTATATGTCTTCTTTTGCTCAGCCTTATAAGACTGATTCATGCTATTATAGAATTGATTTGTTCATATGCATTGCTATGTAATACTGTATTGTACTTTTTTTTTTGCTGTCTACTACCACATATCAGTATACCATACTCGATTTATTTATAATTATTATCAGGTTTATCTTTCGCCTCTGCAGCATTTCTAGGTGCCTGGGACCCGATTCTGGTGATACTCATCTCAGCAGTGCCAAGTATGATGGTTTGATGCTCTGAGGCACACCATGCCAAGTCTGGGATAGAATCTGGGGTGTCTTGAGTGCAAGGCTTATCCTCTAGCCTTTTGAATGATCTCTCTAGTCTCCAACTGACTAATTGTTAATGGATAGTTGTTTGCATTATTGGCTGTTAGGAAATACGTTGTTCAATAACATTCTTTCAAATGTCTAGTGGAGCACATAAACATAATTTCTGGCATATTGGAGCAGAAGCAGAATTGCTGAGTCAGAGCATTTTCAACTTTCCTGCCCCCACCCCCACTTCCAAAGGGGCTTATAATTTATATTTGTAGGATAAATTGCCTCTTATTCTCTCCCACACTGTCTTGTTAGTGGTTTAAATTTCAGCTAAACTAGTGGATATGAGACAATATTTCATTGTTTTGTTTTGCATGATGTTGTGCGTTTTAAATACGTTTGTTGACACTTGGACATTCTCTGCTGTGAAGTGTCTATTCAAGTCATTCTTTTTTTGTAGGGTTGCTATTTTTTCTATTTTATGGACTGTAATCTAAATAAGAACCTGTTATTGGTTAACAGATTAAACATTTTATAACACATATAACAACAGATTAACACATACTTGGTTTATTTGCATCCTGAATACTTATTTTCTGACCAAATGCATTTATTGAGAGATCCTAACCCTCTATGGGATGGCACTAGGAGATTGAGACTCATATGCAGAATTTGGTGCCTTTATTTTTTTTTTTTAATTTATTTATTGAATCACTGTGGGAAAGGTTACAAAGCTTTCAGGTTTATGTCTCAGTCATGCAAATATCAAACACATTTCCCTTTACCAATACTTATTTTTTACCATGAAGAACCCCAATAAAATCCCACCCCCCACCCCTCCCCGTCCCTGTGAAGCAGATGAATTCTAGTTAACACTCTATCTGCTTTGATTAGATTCATTGTTTCAATAAAAGATTCACCACTATTATTTAGAGTTTACCCCCCCCCCCCCCAAATCAGACATGCTGAAAAAGCATTGTGAAGTGATTTGCTTTCTACGGCTGGGTTCAAGAATTAAATGTTGGTTTTGGATTTCTGCTCTTTTACCTATTGACCCTGGAAGTATTTCTACTAAAAGTCAGATAGTTAAGAAATTGGTTTCTGTGTTCTGGAGTCCTGGCCGTGCTGGAGAGCCGCTCGCGGGGGGCAACCGGTGGCCTCGGTAGGGCGTGAAGGGCGGACCGAAACGCCCCCCTTCCCATGAGGTTTTAGTCGCCCCCACACTCCCGGCTCATACCTGCTGTCCACAAGGCTCCCATGTGGCCGCCATCTTTCTTTCCAGAGAGGAGAGGGCGAATGGGGCAACACCCTTTCCCCTCCGGCAGACTTGATGGCCTGGATCAATGCAGAGTCTGTTCACTTTTCTGCTCCAAGCTGCTGGGTTCTGCATTAAGTCCTTGTGCTTCTGGGGCCGTGGCCGTGCTGGAGAGCCACTCGCGGGGGGCAACTGGTGACCTCGGTAGGGCGTGAAGGACGGACCAGAACGCCCCCCTTCCCATGAGGTTTTAGTCGCCCCCACACCCCCGGCTCATACCTGCTGTCCACAAGGCTCCCATGTGGCCGCCATCTTTCTTTCCAGAGGGAGGAGGGCGGAAGGGAGCAACACCCTTTCCCCTCTGGGCAGAAATGATTGCCTGGATTAACGCATAGTCCTTTCACTTTTCTGCTCCAAGCTGCTGGGTTCTGCATTAGGTCATTGTGCTTCTGGGGCTGTGGCCGTGCTGGAGAGCCGCTCGTGGGGGCAACTGGTGGCCTCGGTAGGGCGTGAAGGGCGGACCGAAACGCCCCCCTTCCCATGAGGTTTTAGTCGCCCCCACACTCCCGGCTCATACCTGCTGTCCACAAGGCTCCCATGTGGCCGCCATCTTTCTTTCCAAAGAGGAGAGGGCGAATGGGGCAACACCCTTTCCCCTCCGGCAGACTTGATGGCCTGGATCAATGCATAGTCCGTTCACTTTTCTGCTTCAAGCTGCTGGGTTCTGCATTAAGCCCTTGTGCTTCTGGGGCTGTGGCCGTGCTGGAGAGCCGCTCGTGGGGGGCAACTGGTGACCTCGGTAGGGCGTGAAGGACGGACCGGAACGCCCCCCTTCCCATGAGGTTTTAGTCGCCCCCACATCCCTGGCTCATACCTGCTGTCCACAAGGCTCCCATGTGGCCGCCATCTTTCTTTCCAGAGAGGAGAGGGCGAATGGGGCAACACCCTTTCCCCTCCGGCAGACTTGATGGCCTGGATCAATGCATAGTCCGTTCACTTTTCTGCTCCAAGCTGCTGGGTTCTGCATTAAGTCCTTGTGCTTCTGGGGCCGTGGCCGTGCTGGAGAGCCGTTCGTGGGGGGCAACTGGTGACCTCGGTAGGGCGTGAAGGACGGACCGGAACGCCCCCCTTCCCATGAGGTTTTAGTCGCCCCCACACTCCCGGCTCATACCTGCTGTCCACAAGGCTCCCATGTGGCCGCCATCTTTCTTTCCAGAGAGGAGAGGGCGAATGGGGCAACACCCTTTCCCCTCCGGCAGACTTGATGGGCTGGATCAACGCATAGTCCGTTCACTTTTCTGCTCCAAGCTGCTGGGTTCTGCATTAAGCCCTTGTGCTTCTGGGGCTGTGGCCGTGCTGGAGAGCCGCTCGTGGGGGGCAACTGGTGACCTCGGTAGGGCATGAAGGACGGACCGGAACGCCCCCCTTCCCATGAGGTTTTAGTCGCCCCCACACCCCCGGCTCATACCTGCTGTCCACAAGGCTCCCATGCGGCCGCCATCCTTCTTTCCAGAGAAGAGAGGGCGAATGGGGCAACACCCTTTCCCCTCTGGGCAGAAATGATGGCCTGGGTTAACTCATCGTCCGTTCACTTTTCCGCTCTAAGCTGCTGGTTTCTGCATTAAGTCCTTGTGTTTCTGGGGCTGTGGCCATGCTCCAAACTTAACTCTGATTTTCAGGGAGAAAGATTGGGTGGTTTACTTCTCATTGATCACTTTGTACATAGAGAGATGTCGCGCGGCCGCGTAAGCGACCGCGCGGTTTTGAGAAAAAGTCCTCGTTCCCGCATACTCGAGCTGTGTTTGTAGAGGCTTCTGGTCACCAGAGTTCCATCTGGGGGAGGCGGGATGCGGCGCCTACTCCATCTGGAACTTGCCAGTGCTCTCGGCTCTTTTTGGAACCTGTTTTTTCTTTTTTCTTTTCCTCCGGGATCCTGCACCCTCCATGTGTTCCTTCTCTTATTCTGAACGTTTCAAAGATGGCGCTGGGGGGCGGGCTGTGGGCGTGACTTCCGGGATCAGAGGTTACCTGGGAGGTGTAGTCCGGCAGATTTGAGAAAAAGTCCTCGTTCCCGCATACTCGAGCTGTGTTTGTAGAGGCTTCTGGTCACCAGGGTTCCATCTGGGGGAGGCGGGATGCGGCGCCTACTCCATCTGGAACTTGCCGGTGCTCTCGGCTCTTTTTGGAACCTGTTTTTTCTTTTTTCTTTTCCTCTGGGATCCCGCATCCTCCATGTGTTCCTTCTCTTATCTTGGTGCCTTTATAATAGAGACCCAGGGGTGCCAGTGGTGTGACTCATTGGTAGAGTGCCTGCGTTTTGTATGTGAGGTTTTGAGTTTGTCACTGTCTGTCCTTCCGTTGTTCATCGATTTGCTCGAGTGGGCCCAGTAACGTCTTGTTGTTACTGTGTTTGGCATATCGAATACATCAACAGATAGCTTGCCAGGATTTGCCGTGTGGGCGAGATACTCTCAGTAGCTTGCCCGGCTCTCGGAGAGGGGCGGAGGAATCGAACTTGCGTTGACCATGTTGTCAGCGTGAAAGGAAAACGACCTACTCGCTGTGCTATCGCTCCAGCCCTTTTGAGTTTGATCCCTGAATAATGTACCCTGCATCCCTGAGCGTGTTCGCAGGTGCCCCAAGTATGTGACCTCCGGTGCACTGCAAACAAGTGTATTCGATCACAATCAAAGACACGTGAGAATGGACACAGTGACAACAAAGTGAAGGCAAGGGGAAACAGTGAGAGAGACTCCAGAGAGTTCTCTGGTCAGGTGGACACAGAGAGAATATGACTGTGTATGAGCCAGATCTCAGGCCTTCACTGGACCTTGAAACACTAAATCTGCCTGTTCTGTGCTGGTGAACTGGCAGCTTTCCAGACCTTTGAAAAGGAAATGTTTATTGTTCAAGACTCCCAGTCTAGGACATTTTTGTTATTTCATTCCAAATCAGACAATGTGTTACAAGCATCTTTGCCAGTGTCCCTGGGTTAATAATAACTCAATTATGTCTTCTTCTTTCCCTTCTTTCCTTTCTTTTCTTTCTCTCACTACTGTTTCTTTCTCTCACTACTGTTTCTTTCTCTCTCTACTCTTTCTTTCTTTCTTTCTTTCTTTCTTTCTTTCTTTCTTTCTTTCTTTCCTTTTCTCTCTCTTTCTCCTCCTCTTCCTCCCTCTCCTTCCCTCCAACCTTCTTATCCTCCCCGTCTTACCCCCTTTACCTCCTCCTTTCTTCCCCTTCTCCTTCTCCTTCTTCCTTTTCTTCCTCCTCTGCCTCTTCCTCCACCTCTTCATCCCCTTCCTCCTCCTTTATATTGAGGGAAGGGGTAACAAACCGGTGATGTTCAGTGCTCAGGGCTTATAACTGGCTCTGTGCTCTGGGATCACTCCTGGTGGGGATTGGGGGACCATATGTTGTGCTCGAATTGAACCCAGGCCAGCGACCCTACCAAGTGCAAGGCAAGTGCCCTGTTGGCTGTACTATCTCTCTAGCCCTCCATAGCCTGTATCTTAGAGGAACCCAATTTCTTCTTCTTCTTCTTCTTCTTCTTCTTCTTCTTCTTCTTCTTCTTCTTCTTCTTCTTCTTCTTCTTCTTCTTCTTCTTCTTCTTCTTCTTCTTCTTCTTCTTCTTCCTGTTCTTCCTCCTCCTCCTCCTCCTCCTCCTCTTCCTCTTCCCTCTTCCTCTTCCTCTTCCTCTTCTTCTTCTTCTCCTGGCAATGCACAGAGATTACTCCTGGCTCATGCACTCAGGAATTACTCCTGGCGGTGCTTGGGGGACCATATGGGATGCTGGGAATTAAGCCCAGGCCAGCCGCATGCAAAGCAAATGCCCTACTCATTGTGCTATTGCTCCAGCCCCCTACCTTTTCTTCTTAACTATGTGTTGTTTGTGTCCTATCTAAGAAATGTTTTCCTTACCCAAGGTCATCAATGTATCCATCCATGCTTTCTTGCAACTCTTTTGGTTTTACCTTTCACATTTAGATTAGCAATTCACCTGAAAATAATTTTTTGATACGGTGTAAAGGGAATTCAAGTTTCTTTTGAAGGGTGCTTATAGCCAATGGGCTCAGTAAAATCTATCCACAAGACTTTGTTTCCTACTGCTCAACAAGGCTGCCATGTCTTAAAGTGTTCATATGTGTCTGTTTCTGGACCCCATTCTTTCCCATTTTTTTGTCTGTATCTATTTTTTTCATCCAATCACAGTGTATAAATCACTACAGTTTAAAAATAAATGTTTTTATCTAGCCATATAAATCCTCCCACTTTTTTCCCTTCTCAACAGATGTTGATGTGGCTACTGAGCAAGAATAATTCTCCAATGCTATTAATTATGAGTTAAACTGGTACATGAACTTTGCAAAGAAGTTTGTAGAACACGCTGAAGATTCATATATGCAATGACCCAGCAGTTCCACTCCTACAAACATAGCAACAGAAATGTGCACATATGTTCATCAAGAAAGGTGTAAAAAGCATTCTTAGAAACACTATTTATGAAAACAGAAACCTTCAAGTGCTGCATACATTGTGACAGAGTCTCCAACACAGTCACAAAAGTGAATGGATGTGTGTAGGTGACTGTGTCTGCTTCTAGCCATTGGCTCTGCCTTAGCTTCAGCTCTCACTGGACCTAAGGAATGAATTTCCTCCCTTTGCTCTCCAAGCATAGAGGGGCTAACAACTCTCATTGTAATGAATCTGGGAGGACAGTCGTCTTGACACCTCTGAGTGTAGCTTTTATCATTAAGTCTTATTAACCATCTATGATTAATTCACTTGCACACCAGGATTCTGAATGATATGCTTATACACCAATACTCTATTCTCCAATAGAGAAGTAAGTGTGATTATGTCATATATGTAATTGTTACAAGTTGTACATAATTAAATCATTCTAAAACAATTTATATTTATTTTTAAATTATCAGGTTCTAGAACTCAGAGGGATTTAAAAAATAATTGGTTTGTTCAGTTCTAGCTCTGTCTGGGTAAACTGTTTTCACTGTGTAACACAGGTACCAATGAGATCCAAAGAGATTAAGATCCTTGGGCTAGAGAGATAGTACAGAGGTTAAGCCATTGCCTTGCACACCTCCACGCCCGGTTCAATCCCTTGCGCCAGATATAGTTGCTCAAGCACTGTGAGGAGGGGTACCTGAGCATGACGCCAGGAGTAAGATCTGAATACCAAAGGGTGTGGCCACCCTACTCCAAATAAAACCAAGAGGAAAAAGAGAATGAGACCACATAGTTGTATTGGTGGTTACGTAAAGATTAAAATCCAGCTGTTTGATACAGAGCTCCATGAAATGTCATTATTTTATTTTTTTAAAATTTTTTAAATGAATCACCATGAGCTAGCACTATAGCACTGTCCTCCTGTTGTTCATCGATTTGCTCAAGCAGGCACCAGTGACGTCTCCATTGTGAGACTTGTTACTGTTTTTGGCATATCAAGTACGGCACGGGGAGCTTGCCAGGCTGTGCTGTGCAGGCGGGATACTCTCGGTAGCTTGCTAGGTTCTCTGAGAGGGACGAAGGAATAGAACCCGGGTCGGCTGCGTGCAAGGCAAACGCCTTAACCACTGTGCCATTACTCCAGCCCACACCATGAGATAAAGTTACATATTTACAAACTTCCATGATTACATTTCAGTCATACAATGATCGAGTACCCATCCCTCCTCCATTGCCCATTCTCCACCACCAATGTTCCCAGCATCCCTCCCACCATCTCTCCTCTGTGGCAGGCACATTCCCCTTTACTCTCTCTCTCTTCTTTAGGGTGTTATGGTTCACAATACGGGTACTAGGTGGCCGTCATCATTGGTCCATAGTCCACTTTCAGCACACATCTCCCATCCTGAGCGAGCCCTCCAAGCGTCATTTACTTGGTGGTTCCTTCTCTCTTTCAGCTGCCTTTTTCCCCAGCATGTGAGGCCGGCTTCCAAGTCAAGGAGCGATCCTCCTGGCCCTTATCTCTATCTTTGGGTGTTAGTCTCCCATTATGTTACTTTATATTTCACAAATGAGTGCAGTCATTCTATGTCTGTCCCTCTCTCTCTGACTTATGAAATGCCATTCTTATACTAGTTCTCAATTTTGTCTATACTTTGAAATCATAGGAATCTTAATACCAATGCTTGGGGCTCACCTCTATTTAATTGGCAAGGGGTGCAACTTTTTTTTAAAGGGTACAACTTTTGTCAATAAAAGCATTTTTATAGAGATCACACCTAGCTCTGTGTGTGTGTGTGTGTGTGTGTGTGTGTGTGTGTGTGTGTGGCGGGGGGCTGGGGTATGTATGTGGAGGCATACACTGGGGCTACTCCTGCTCAAGGGGACCATGGAATACCAGAGATCGAACTCAGAGCCTCACATCTGCTAGACAAGTGCTCTAGTAATTTAGCCACTTTACACTGTCACTCTCTGTCACTGTCCTCCCGTTGTTCATCGATTTGCTCGAGCGGACCCAGTAATGTCTCCATTGTGACAATTGTTACTGTGTTTGGCATATTGAATACATCACAGGTAGCTTGCCAGGCTTTGCCGTGCGGGTGAGATACTCTTGGTAGCTTGCCACTTTACACAAAATCTTAAAAAAACTTTAGGGTTGGGGAGATAGCTTGAGTGATAGAATACATGCCTAGAATGTATAAGATCCTGAGTCTGGTTCTCAGAAATTTTTAACGCAGTCCTTGTGTTCCTAGCACATCACCGGCACTGTATCAGCAATCAAACTCCCAACTATCAGACCTCTACCACTGAGCTAAACTTCTCTGGGAGTAACCCCCCTCACTAATTCCCAGCTCTGGCAAGCTACCCGTGGCATATTCGATATGCTACAAACAGTAACAATAACGGGTCTCATTCCTCTGACCCTGAAAGAGCCTCCAATATGACAGTGTTGGGAAAGACGAGTAAGAAGAGGCTGCTAAAATCTCAGGCTGGGACGAATGGAGACGTTACTGGTGCCTGATGGAGTTAATCAATGAACAACAGGATGACAGTGATACAGTGATACAAGATATATATGTAGATATGTATATGTATGTATGTTTATATACATATATGCATATATATACATATCTATAACTTGCAAGAAATAGGATTGCATTGAATAACACCAAGAATATTCAAGAAACAAAACCCAGACCGTGGGAATTATATACCATATATATGTCTTATATATGTGTATATATATGTATATATATATATATTCATCGATTGCCTCGAGCAGGCCCCAGTAACGTCTCTTTCATCCCAGCCCTGAGATTATATTCAAGGCTCTTTAGGAGAATGAGACCCATCATTGTTACTGGTATTTGGCATATTTGGTACGCCACGGGGAGTTTGCCAGACTCTGCCCTGTGGGCAGGCTACATTCGATAGCCTGCACGTTTGTCCAAGGTAGAAATGAGATAATAAGATGTCGTAAAAAGATGTCCTGATAAGATGTCGCGCGGCCGCAAATGCGGCCGCACAGTTCCGGGAGCTGCATATATATATATATGGCTTGTAAGAATATAATCCTGGGGGATTGGGGAAATAGTACAGAGGGTAGGGGGTTTGCCTTGCATGTGTCTTGACTGGGTTTGATCCCTGGCATCCCATATGGTCTCCCAAGTACCACCAGGAGTGACCCCTGAACATTGCTGGGTATGACCCCCAAACAAACAAAATCTACATCTGTAGGCTTTTCCTCCATTCTTTATTTTTCTTACAGGACTCTTACTCTTTAATTTAGTTTCCCATGGTCTGGATTTTGTTACTGGAATATTCTTAGTGCTGTTCTGTATGATCCTATTTCCTACAAAAAGACAGATGATTCAAAAGATGGATTAGACCCACCATTTTTTCCTCTAGAAATTCCTGCATAGATGAAGAACACACATGAAGTTAGCAATTATAAAGCATGGGGAAGATAATTGATCCCCTATAAGTAGGAATTCTACTTAAAAGACAATTTTTGTGACCTGAACCTTCCAACTAGGACTTCAGAACAGAGGCAGAAGAATCACTGAAAGAATGTGATCTTATTTTGGCATTATTACGGATTTATTAGTGATTCTGTCCAGAGTGAGCAAGATTTGGAAGATACTGCCTTTGGGAGAAGTTCTCAGAAACCGGGTGCTACTGAAATTTGAACTCAGTTTGACAAGAAGACCTGATAGATGCTGAATGGAGGAGATGATGCTGGTTGAGGATGTGATCACAAATTTCTTCTGGGAGAAGAGGCAGGATTTGGATGAAGCTCATGAAACACAATATAGGGATGTGATACTGGAAACTTGGTGTTATGGAACATCCATTCACCAAACCTGAGGTGATTACCTGTGAAGCAAAAAGCGAAGCCATGTGCTACAACAAAAATCCCTCAAGTAAGAGCTTCTCTCAATTTGAAAAATATTTGAATATTTCCACTGGTGTGCAGGTATTAAATGCTTAAAAACCTTTGCTTTGGAACAGCAATCAAGGGATGCACAAAATGATGGGTCATTGTTGAGACACTTGTCTGAACTGATGGAGAACAACCAGAAAAAACCGGGGCAGAAACTTTTGGCAAGTCACATCAAAACATCAATTAAGGAGAGAAATGACTGAGCAAAAACATTTAACTTGAGCTCAATTCATACTTTAAACTCAATTATAAATTCTGGAAACTATTCAAGAATGATGCCTAGGGAGTTAAATGTATGTAAGAATTTATTTCTGCCTGTTAAGCCACTGCACACTATAGAGCAACCTGGGTCCTATCGCAATTGGGAAGTCCTACAGATGTCCTCATTTTCTTTAGATAACTCAGACTTCATAGCATCCTTTTGAATTTATTGGACGAAGAAAAACCTTCAACAAAGTGCCATTACTCTTTGCACACAAATGTGCCCTTAGTGGAGAGATTGCTGTACTACAACGAATATTGTGATGTCTATTTTAAACTACTTTTCCTTGCCTGATGAAGACTTCAAAGAGAGGAAACATAGATGTAGTAAAATCAACGATTTAATCTTATGATTTTGAGGAAGAACAACACAAAATTATTCAATGTGGGAATAAACATTAGCAAGAAATTATACCTCACTCACCTTCAAAAAAAGTCAGGAGAGAAAAAATATTTAAATCAAACTTATGTCATAAGACTTTCTGTATAATGTTCAATGTCACTAAATATAAAAAATACACGCAAATGAGAATCTTTATAAAAATAAAGTATGGATCAGATACAAGCTCCTTCTCTTTGACAAAATGAATGTATAGTCTTGCCATGTATCAGAATATATATTACATGGCAAGGCGGTAGGAAGCACGCATTATCTGGTTGTCATATTTTGTGAGCTTAACAGATGCATAATGCCTATATTTGTTATTCACTTGGGGGGTTGTTGCCAAATGTTGATATACTGATGCTCTCATTTCTGTTTCATTTTTAGTTGGAATACTTTTTATAAAAACATACTTTCCCTCATTCACTATTTCATTATACAGTACTACTGTTCATTTAAAATAGACTGGAGGGGCTGGAGCGATAGCACAGCGGGTAGGGTGTTTGCCTTGCACGCGGCTGACCTGGGTTCAATCCCTGGCATCCCATGTGGTCTCCCAAGCACTGCCAGGAGTAATTCCTGAGTGCAGAGCCAGGAGTGACCGCTGAGCATCGCTGGGTGTGACCCAAAAAGCAAAATAATAATAATAATAATTTAAAAAAATAAGTAAAATAGGCTGGATAAAGTTCTATTTATTCCTTTTATTTACCAGTTTCAAAATACTGTATTCATTTCAATTATTTTCTTAAGGTGACTGATTTTTTAAAAAGTATTATCATGAACATTTAGATCTGATACTTGGTGAGTTTTATTTTTTTATTTTAAATTTTTATTTATTTATTTTTTATTTTGTGAGTTATAAATCACTGCTTACACTTGAATAGAAGTGACTCACTACCGGCAGTTTCTATCTTCGTTGTCTACGCACCAACATCCAATTATGATGAAGGAGAAATTGAGATGTTCTACATGGAGCTGGAGAAGTTCTATAAAGAAGACCACACCGTCTACAAGATCATTCTCGGTGATTTTAATGCCAAGATAGGATAGAGAAGATCAGCTGAAGAACTCCACATCGGGACCCATGGCCTAGAATGGAATGAACAGGGTGAGAGACTGTCTGAGCTCATCATGTCGACTAAGACCATCCATGGTAACTCACAGTTCCAGAAGGCCAAATCTAAATGTTGGACATGGGAGTCTCCCGGTGGACAGTTCCACAACGAAATAGACCACATCATATTCAATCAACGGTTCTGCCTGACCAATGTCGCTGTTGTCCCAAAATTCCAAATGGGATTGGACCACCATCTCCTTCATGCAAAATTCTACTTCACAGAGCAGGGAGAAAAAGCTGCAAAGTTTAAGAAGAGAACTCCCAGAACGACCACCAACTGGGAGCTCTTTGGCACTATTGCTGCAACATGGAAAGATGCTGTTGTTGACAACATTGACGAGGAATACGATTGACCGGTACAGCACCTCCATGATAGTGCGAGGAACGCCAAGAGAGAGACAGCTACAATAAAACGCCTATCTTCAAAAACTTTTGAGCTTATTTGCCAACATGGTTTGGCGTATGCCTCAGGCAACCGCAAGCAAACGTCCGAGCTCGCAAAGCAGTGAAGAGATGCGATCAAGGAAGATCTCAAAGAGAGAAGAGCAGAAGTGCTAGTAGATGTGGCAAAAGCCGAAAAAAGCATTTGCAACGCCCGCCTGCTTTTTCCTGGCTAAGGAAAAGCATTCTTTCGCCAACTACAAGACCAAGATGATTGCTCTCCGACGTCCTGGTGGATCTATCACATCTTCCAGAAGGGCAATGGAGAGGATTATCCATGACTTCTACTCAGATCTCTTTGATAGCCATGTCCACCTGTCCACATACCAAATTCCACAGGATGGATATGTCGTTCCCAATGTTCTCCCTTCCAAAATCCCACACGCCATTTCGCCGGTAAAGAAATGAACAGCACCCGGCCCAGACAAGATCAGACCTGAACA
Organism: Sorex fumeus; assembly: GCF_029834395.1. Lineage (NCBI taxonomy): Eukaryota > Metazoa > Chordata > Mammalia > Eulipotyphla > Soricidae > Sorex > Sorex fumeus. The sequence continues at coordinate 38,170,005 of NW_026606063.1, read as the reverse complement.
CCTGAAGAACCTACCGTCAGTACTAATCATTACGCTGGCTCAGCTCTTCACACGCTACCTGTCTGAATGCAAGGTTCCGTCTCAGTGGAAAACCAGCAGGACTGTACAACTGCTGTACAAGAAGGGAGACATCCATGACATTGGCAACTATCGCTCGATCTGCCTATGTCTGTCATCTACAAGTTGTTCACTCGAGTCATCCTAAATAGGATTGGCAGAACACTAGATGAAGGAAAACCATGCGAGCAAGCAGGGTTCCGCAAAGGATTCAGCACCATTGACCATATCCACACGATAACCAAGCTCATTGAGGTTTCTCGGGGGTTCAAGATGCCGCTCTGTCTAACATTCATAGATTTAAAGAAAGTCTTTGATTCTGTTGAGACGGAAACGGTTATTGAAGCCCTAGCCAATCAGGGCATTCAAACTCAATACATCAGGATCATCTGTGAGCTGTATTACAGATTCACTACCAGGATCTCACCAATCTACAAAGAAGTAATCATTGATGTCAAGAGAGGGGTTTGGCAGGTTCATACCATTTCACTGAAACTCTTCAGTGCCACCCTCGAGAACATCATGCGATGACTGGAATGGGAAGGAATGGGAGTGTAGATAGTTGGTCGGCAACCACACCACCTCTGCTTTGCTGATGACATCGTTCTAATAACACCAAACATTAGCCAAGCGACACAAATGCTGACCAAGGTCGATCTTGAGTGTGGAAAGGTTGAACTACAGCTGAATCTCACTAAGACAATGTTTATGAGATACAGCCTCATTCCTGACGCTCCATTCGCTCTCAACAGAATGACCATCTTCGAATGCAACAGTTATGTGTACCTAGGTCGAGAAGTCAACATGATGAATGACCTGGTACCTGAGTTGTGCAGGAGGAAGAGAGTGGCTTGGAACGCCTTCAAGAGCTTCGAAGAAATAGCTAAGAGGTCAGAGAACCTCCGGCTCCGGGCACATCTCTTCAATTCCACTGTTCTTCCTGCATTAACATATGCCTCAGAGATCTAGGCCCTACGCAAACAGGATGAGAACGCTATTTGCTATTCGGGTCTCCCAAAGAGGAATGGAAAGAGCTATGCTTGGAGTATCACGTTTCACTCAAATGAGAGAAAGAATCCGGAGTTTTGACCTAGTCGATGATCAAGAATCAGGGACGCTGTCTCATTTGCCAAGGCATCAAAAATCAGATGGGCTGGAAACGTAATGAGATTTGGACACAACCGCTGGACTAGAGTTGTCACTGACTGGATTCCACAGGATGTCAAAAGACTGCGTGGCCGCCCACCTACCAGATGGTCAGACTTCTTCATCAAGATCCTGAACGATCGGCTTGAGGCTCTTTGTGTTCCTAGAACGAACAGATGTCATTGGGCTACACTAGCATGCAACAGGGGCAAATGGAGATGTTACTGGCGCCCGCTCAAGCAAATCAATGATTAACGGAATGTCAAGTGATCAAGTGATCAAATCACTGCCATGATGTAATTATTTAGGCCCTAAACATCCTATAACCAGTAGGATCCTCTTCAAGTTGGTCCCCAACTCACTTGGACATAATATTCCTAGTCTTTGGAAGCTTCCTTGAAACATGATGTCATCAGGATGCTCTACATTCACCACACACATTTTTCACCCAAGGCTTGGGAGCAGCCGTTTATTCAGAATCCTTAGGTGGTTTTGGTGGGGAAAACAATGCACAGGACATAAATTTCTTTCAATGACCTTGCTTTGATTTTCCCCTTTAGAAATTCTATTTCCTGTGTGATTGATTGCCTTCAACTTTCTCTTTTCCTTTTTGTCTTCATAAAAGTGTTGAGAATTGAACCTAGGGTCTCCTATACTTAAAACAAGTTCCCTACTGTTGAGTTTTATCCCTGGTTCACATCATTTTTCTTGGTTTTTATTCCTTCTCTCTTTTTCACTTTCTGTTTTTATACCGGTATTATCTTTCTAGTTTTATCTTTATGGAAGGATTTCTTTCTTTTGACTCTTCTTCTTTATCTCTTTCTTTTTTGAGGAGGTAAGGGATTTGGGACACACTTGGCAATGTTTGGGGATCACTTCCTGCTCAGTGCTAGGGGTTGCTTCTGGAAGTTCTCTGGATATTGAACCCACGTCTTCTGTATGCAAATTAAGTACTACAGACTGTTGAGTTACCTCTCTAGTCCTTGATTCTTTCTCTTTATCGAGTTCTCTCACTAACTTCTTTTTGTTGTTGTTGTTTGCTTGATTGTATATTTTTGGAGGGCACACCCAGTGGTACTCAGGGTTTACTCCTGGGTTCTGTGCTCAGGGCTTACTCCTCACTACGTGCTTAGAGATCATTTGTGGCAAGGCTCAAGGTACGATATGTGGTACCAGGTAACATATGAACTCAGGTAAGATGTATGCAAAGCAAGAGCATTTACACACTAAATTATTTTTCTGGCCACAACCTCTTTTTTCCACATAATAGTTTTATGTGAGATTTGATCTTGATACTATTGCTTTTCATTTTTGCTTAAAATTAGTTTTCCTGAACTTAAAAAAAAAAAATGGAGTTCAGGAAGCTTTTTTTTTTTCTAATTTCATAGAGTGCCCTCTTCTGTTGTTTTTGTGTATTGCTCAAAAATATGGAGGCTTTCTGGGATTTTCTGTTCCCATCCTCCATTTAGCTCTCGTTTTTGCATTTCTTGCAATCCAGGGACAGGCTTATACTGAAAAAATTATCTATTGTTTGCCTGGAATTAAAATTCACTTGTCATCCTGTATTTTTATTTGCTTAATCTGGCATCCCTCCTTATTTGTTGTTGCTATTATTTGTGTTTTGCTTTGGGACCACAACCGTTGGTGATCATGGGCTGCCAATTCTAGTTTTGGGGGTAACTTCTGGTGCTCAGGCTACCATATGGTTTTGGGAACCAAACCCAGGCCTATAGCATGCTAAGCATGTATGCAGCCTATTGAACTATCTTTCCAGTGTTTTGCAGCTCAGCTTGTAAATATTTTCCATAAGCTTTGATTTTGCTATTTAATTATTCTGCTATTTTTAGGATGAAATGTATGGAGATTGAAAGACTATTCTGGTGCTTCCCAGAATCCATTACAAAGTTTTCAATTGTAGCCTTCTTACTTTACTTCCTTGTTCCTGATTAGTCTTCTTTTCCCTCCCTTCAAATAGCCTTGTTCTAAACCTATGGTGTATGTGTTTCCACAGTTTATATTATATATACAATTATATATAGTTTTAGTTTTAAAATTTTAAACAAAAATGAGATCATGGGCTGGAGCAATAACACAGCGGGTAGGGCATTTGTCTTGCATGTGGTTGACCCAGGTTCGATTCCCAGCATCCCATATGGTCCCCTGAGCACCGCCAAGGGTAATTCCTGAGTACAGAGCCAGGAGTAACCCCTGTGCATCGCCGGGTGTGACCCAAAAACCATAAATAAATAAATAAATAAATAAATAATTAAAAAAAGAAGAATGTGATCAAACACTCCTGAAATTTATATGGAACAAGAAGCCCCTACGAATAGCTAAAGAAATTCTTCGGGGGAAAAATGGAAAGCATAACCTTCCCCAACCTCAAACTGTACTACAAAGCGGTAATAATTAAAACAGCATGGTATTGGAACAAAGACAGATCCACAGACCAATGGAATAGGGTTGAATATCTTTACACACACCCTCAAATATATGGTTATCTAATCTTTGATAAGGGAGCAAGAAATATAAAGTGGAGCAAGGAAAGCCTCTTTAACTAATGATGCTGGCAAAACTGGACAACTATATGCAAAAGAAAGAAATGAGCTCAGGCCTCTACCTAACACCATGCACAGAAGTCAGATCAAAATGGATTAAAGACCTCAACATCAGACCAGAATCCATAAAGTACATTGAATAAAAGATTGGCAGAACCCTCCTCGACATTGAAGCTAAAGGTACCTTCAAAGATGAAATGCCACTGACCAAGCAAGTGGAAGCAGACACTATCTTAAACTAAGAAGCTTCTGCACCTTAAAAGAAACAGTGACCAAGATACAAAGACAGGCTACAGAATTGGAAAGGATATTCACCCAATACCCTTCTGATAAGGAGTTAATATCAAAGATATACAAGGTACTGGTTGAACTCTACAAGAAGAAAACATCCAATCCCATCAGAAAATGGGGCAATAAAATGAACAGAAACTTTATCAAAGAAGAGATTCAAATGACCAAGACGCACATGAAAAATGCTCTTCATACCATTTTTTTTCTTTTTGGGTCACACCTGGAGACACACAGGGGTTACTCCTGGTTCATGCACTCAGGAATTACTCCTGGTGGTGCTCAGGGGGACCATATGGGATGCTGGAAATCGAACCCGGGTCGGCCACATGCAAGGCAAAGGCCCTGCCCGCTATGCTATTGCTCCAGCCCCAGTTCTTCATAGCTAATCATCAGGGAGATGCAGATCAAAACAGCAATGAGATGTCATCTCACATCACAGAGTCTGGCACACATCCAAAAGAACAAAAGCAACTGGTGTTGGTGTGGATGTGGGGAGAAAGGGACTCTTCTTCACTGTTGGTGGGAATGTAAACTGGTACAGCCTTTTTGGAAAAAAAAACTAGAAATTGAGCTCCCATTTGACCCAGCAATACCACTTCTGGGAATATACCTTGGGGCCCAAAAACACACTGCAGAAACACTATCTGCACTCCTTTGTTCATTGCAGCACTATTCACCATAGCCAGTATCTAGAAACAACCAAAGTGCCCAAGAACAGATGAATGGATAAAGAAACTATGGCACATGGAATACTATGCAGCTGTCAAGAAAATGAACTTGTGAAATTTGCCTATAAATGAATGGATATGGAGAGTATCATACTTCTGAGATATAGAAGAAAAGGGACAGATATAGATGACTGCATCATTTATGGCACATGTATATATATATATATGAAGAATAATATTCATGGCCAGGGAAAATAGGGGTTAGAAAGACTGGTCAATGGTTGGAACTAACCACAAATGTATGTGGAACTGAGGGTAGTAAGATAGAAGAGACCAGTATGGCAATAGTAGCTGGGAATGATCACGCTCAACAAAACCTGAGGGTTAAAAGTAGGTAAGGGATATTCTGAATAACCTTTCAGTATCAATATTGCATGCCACAGTTCCCAAAAGGAAAAGAGAGAAGAAAAGTGCTTGCCTTAAAGGCAAGCAGGGTGTGAGGGGTGAGGGGTAATGGGAGGGAACCAGGAGACACTGATGCTGGAAAATGTACACTGGTAGAGGGATGGGTGTTAGAACACTGTATGACTGAAATCCAATCCTGAACAGCTTTGTAAAAATAAAAAAATTAAAAAACACAACATCCTGAGGGCTGAGGACATAGTACAGCAGGTAGGGTGCTTGCCTTATATGGCAGGAATAATTTCTTGGTGCAGAGCCAGGAGTAACCCCCGAGCAGCTATGCATGTAGATGCTCAGGGCATCCAAAACCTAAAAATAAAACAATATCCTGAGGGCCCAGATATATATTCTAAGCAGTAGAGTGATTGCCTTACATGTGGGGGGTTCTGGATTCAATTCATAGCACTACAAAAAAATAAAACCAAAAGTCAGCTAAAGAAATATCTCCACATCTCCCCACAGAAGTTGTATCTTGCAGTTCACTGCAATATTAATTGAAATGAAGGGTCTCACATGTTAAGTGAAATAAGTCAGAGGAAGAACAAAAAATGGATTACCTTATTCATCTGCTGAATATCGAGACACAAAACAAGGAAACAGACAGTACTGAATAGTAACAAACCCTTTGACTTGAATTTCAAGACTTAAATTTCCAAGCAAGTTATGGAGAAACAGGGAGGATGTGGAAATGAGAGGTAGACTAGAAGTTACAGAAGTACAGTGGTGGAGGGTTATGGGGACTTTGGTGGAGATGATGAGTGGTAACTGTGTACATCAAAACCATAAATGTTGGGACCTGATAGATAGTACTGTGGTTAAGGTGCCTGCCTTCCATGCTGCTAACTCTGATTTGATCCGTGGTACCACATATGGTCCCCCCCAAAGCGCTACCAAGAGTGATCTCTGATCACGGAGCAAGGAATAAGCCCTGAGCACTGCTAGGTATGACTCATGTGACCTTAATCATAATAATAAAATTTTGAAAAGACAGTGTCACTGAATTAAGAAAAAGTGAAGATATTCCTACTGAAGCTTCAGTAAGAAGCTTACCATGGGGACAGGAAATGGGAAGGATGGGATGGAGGTGGGGAACACTGGGACAATGGTGGAGGGAAGCAGACACTCTGGTGGAGGGTGTGACGCTGAAATATTTTATACATAAAACCCTGCCATTAACAGTATTGCAAATCAACAAAATTCGAAGAAAACAAAGTGATATCCGTACTGTGAAACAAACAAGCAAACAAACCAAAAGCAGTCCAGGTCCTAGTATCTTCTGGTTTGATCCGTGGTACCACAGCAACTAGGTTGCTGTTGACATTGAAATTGCGTTTATTCTATCTCCCAGCAAATGGAGAACAGGTGGGGCTGTTTCCTTCATCTGGAACATGATTTATATAACTATTCTTTTTGCTTGAGGCTACTTCAGTTCTGCACCAGGTTATAATTTGCTCTTTTGTTCATGATTATCTCACCATCCTACAGGAGGTGCTTTAATACAATACATGAATGACATTCATTCCGGTAGAACTAAAGAGCAAAAAGCTGCAAGTATCTTTGATGAACTGATAATGTATAGCCATGGTAGAGTGTGGTTGAGAAACTGCACAAAATTTTCAAAGTATCTCCTTAAAGGAAGTATTCATACAGTGGCCTAGGAACATTGAGATGTCACCTTCAAGGTGAAAAATAAGATGCAAAATAAAAACACTCTGCGTCTCTATTTTTTAAGAAAAAGGTATAATTCTTACATACCATATAATTCTTGATTTTTGAGGCAACCTATACCACATATAAGTAACCTCTAAACCATTCACTAAGTATCTGAAAGATGTCTGAATTATATGTCCAGAATAAGAAAAACTTCAGTTGTTATTCTATTCATCCCTTATAACCCAAAGTATTCAATGATGCTTGAAGTATTTATGGCAGACTGGAATATTGTATAATTTTATAAAAGCCTCTTAGTATTTCCCAAAGTGGATAATGTTGTCCCTCTGTGGGGACACTAGAATTATCCTGCATGTAGTTTTTATTGTGTACATTTGGGTGGGACACTTTCTTTTGGTGGGGAGGGCATACCTGAAGTTGCTGAGGGGTTGTTCCTGGCTCTGCACTCAGGAACCACTCGTGGAGGTGCTCAGGGGACTATATGCCAGAGATAGAACTCGGGTTGGCCACATGCAAGGAAAATGGTTTACTCACTAAACTATCACTTCAGCCCCTACTTTTTGTTTGCTTAAAGAAAGCAAACTTCCAGGGTGGGGATTTTTGTTTCTTCTGAAAGGGAGCAGTAGGCCAAATAAGTTTGATAACCTCTGGAATCATGATGTAGTCCCCTAATACTTGGAGTAAAACACCACTTGAGGAAAAAATTAACTGGTTTCCTTTGCCACTGTGATTTTCTAGAGACTGACAAAAATATAATACTTGAATGTAATATAAATGACCAGGGGAGTTGAATTAGTCCACAATCTGGGTGTTCAAAATTCCCACACCCTGAAGTGATAGGCATTTTCTGTCATAAAGGAGAAGTGTATACAAACTGGGTCTTCAGGTGTGAGCCTGGTGGTCCCCAAAATTTCTAGGTGCAATCCCTTTTAGAAAAATTCCCTAATCTGAGCTTTAACATCTCCAGAATCCATAATGTAGTTGAATGGGGGTGGTTGTGGGTAGTGTCAAAAATCCCAGTAACCTGTTTATTAATGTTTTATAAACATTTTTATTTTTGGGGGGGTCACACCCGGCGATGCACAGGGGTTACTCCTGGCTCAGGCACTCAGAAATTACTCCTGGTGGTGCTCAGGGGACCATATGGAATGCTGGGAATTGAACCCGGATTGGCTGTGTGCAAAGCAAATGCCCTACCCGCTGTGCTATCACTCTAACCCCTATAAGACATTTTTCAAGCAGAAAAATTGGAAAGACTTACTACAGTGAGAATTCATGTACTCCTTTCCTAGATCCTACAATTAACATTTTACTTTATCGCAATTATCTATTCATTCTTCTATGTAGCCACCATTTTGGCCAGGGGTTGAAGTATAAATGAATGCCAATTAATGCGTAGTGAATAATTGTCTGACCAGTTAGGCAAAAGACTTGAAGGAACATTATTGGGTAAAAAGCAAGGTAAAGGACTGGTGCTTGCAGAAATAGCTGCATGTCATGTACCTTATCAACCAGAAACACTTGAGGTCATTGTATAGTTAAAGAATCAATTAAATGCCAGATACTGGGTGTCAGTTGGAGTTACATAAGGACAGTAGTGGAAGGTCTTAAGCAATTTGGTTGGAGTGAAAGTGGTGAAGGTGATGAAGGTGTTTTAAAACGTTCTAGCAAAATCATAAAAGTTAACATTATTATAACCAAATTATCTAAAATACAATAAAAAATCAGTTACTGAACCAACTAAGAGGCAATAGGAAATTCCGAGGTATTGTAATTGAGATATAGTGCTCTTTTTCTTACAACCAGAACACATGGTTTTGAAAACCAAAGAGATAAAATGGTAGTAAATGCTTTTCAATGTTTATCTCTAGCCACTCACTTGAAAAATGTTTGCTTCTTGCGGGTGGAGTGATATTACAGTGGATAGGGCATTTGCCTTGCATGCAGCCGACCTCAGTACAATCCCTAGCATCCCATATGGTTCCCTGAGCATTTCCAGAAGTGATTCATGAGAGCAGAACCAGAAGTAACTCCTTAGCACTGCTCGATGTGCCCCCCCCCCAAAAAGATAGAACAAATGATGTTTACTTCTTGTTCTTTCAATTCTTGGTTTACTTCTTGTTCTTAAGATATCTTGGTATACCCAAGGTAAAAATAAACTGAATACCCAAGGAATATACTTGAGTTTTAGCCTCAGAGAGAAAGAAGAAGAAGGAAGAAGGAAGAGGAGGAGGAGGAGGAGAAGGAGGAGAACGAGGAAGAGGACAAGGAGGAGGAGGAGGAAGAGGAGGAGGAGGAGGAGGAGGGGGAGGAAGAGGAGGAGGAGGAGGAAGAGAAGAAGAAGAGGAGGAGGAGGACTATTTTGTACTGCCATACAGAACAAGGGTTTCACTGTACTGAAAGATGAAATTGTAACCTTATCATTTTTTATTAATCCTTATACAGCTGGTTTAATAAAACAAAAAAGAAGATCTCTATTTGGCTGGAATTATCAAAGCGATATAATCTGAAAGTGAAATAGGACCACATATACAAAACTGAGTGAGAGAAGAATAAGCCTAGAGCACAAGCAACACTTTGGGAAAATTACCAGGAATGACCTGTCTGTTAAGACTAAACAGAAGAATAGTGCAACACTAACTAGGACCCATCAGAAATGGTTGTTTGGATCATCCCAAGAGTAAAAGTTCCGGCTGGCTGAGATGGCAGGAGAGATAAAGGAAATAGGACTAGCTATTATAGTTATAATTATAGAAGTAACATATTCAATTGCAGAAATAAGATATTTTATTTTTATTTTGAAAATGCATATGTAATTGCTCATGTATTTTAGAGCCATAGACTTTAATTTTCTTTGGTCCTTTCTGGTACTATTTTATGTAAGGTGGATGTTTTGATTATCTGATGCTTATAACAAAATAATGCAAATTTAATTATTTTAAATTAAATAATTTTTTGTGCTGGAGCAATAGCACAGAGAGTAGGGCATTTGCCTTGCCTGCGGCCAACCCGGGTTTGATTTCTCCGTTCCTCTCGGAGAGCCCGGCAAGCTACCGAGAGTATCCTGCCTGCACCGAAGAGCCCGGGAAAGCTCCCCATGTTGTATTCAATATGCAAAAACAATAACAACAAGTCTCACAATGGAGATGTTACTGGTGCCCCCTCAAGCGAATCGATGAACAACTGGGAGAACAGTGCTACAGTGCTAATTATTTTAAGTAACATTTTAGGGTTCTAGAGAGAACATAACAAATAAGGTGTTTGCCTTGCATGCAGAGAACCTGGGTTTGATCTCTGACACCAACTATAATTCTCTGAGCCCTGCCAGGAGTGATCTCTGAATGTAGAGCCAGGAGAAACCCCTGAGCACCACCAGGTGAGACCCCACAAAAAACAAACAAAATAAAAACAAAACAAAATCCCTCTTTATTATGTAGCAAGTTCTGTGTGTTGACCTAGTTCTTCTGATTCACAGTTTGTCAGTAAATTTATACATTTCCAGTAGATTTCTTTTTTCAGTCCTCCCAGCAGTGTTCAGAGACCCAAGGGTCATTTCCCGTGATTCTCTATCTGATAATTGGGTCAGCAGTGCAGGCCCAATATTTTTGGTGGTCAACTTGATGGTGCTGGGGGCCCCGGGCTATGTTGGGCAGTGCTTATGGTTCATCCATGTAGTTCTGGGGATAGAACTTGGGGCCTTGTGCACGCCAAACATGTTTTCCAGATCTTTAAGTTTATCTCATCTAGTGTATTTTTTAAAAACTAAGTTAAGGACTGAAACTGTAGCATAAGAGTTAGGGTGCTCGCCTTACATACAGTTTAATCCTGGGATTGTGTGTAGTTTACTAAGCACAAATAGGAATGATCCCTGAGCACAGAGACTTGAGTAAGTCCTGGGCAATGCCAGGTGTGACCAAAAATAGTAAAAAAACAAAAACAAAAACAAAAACAAAAACCACTGTTGAGCAAAATAATTTCAATGCTGAAAACCAGAGCATACTAGCCTGGGAGTGTGCCCCAAGTTAAAATTTCCAGAAGAAATATGGGATATTTCGAAGTAATCAACAGGGCAAGATAAAGCAACAGTGAGACTCTTAATTACTATTTGGGGAAAGGAAACTATTAGCTCTTTGGACTCAACGCAAAAGCAGAAAAGTCCTATGCTTTAGTGAACAACTGAAGTAACTGGTCATTGTGGCAAGGATGATCATTATATATGAACTTAACAATATAATCTTTCCTTCAGTAAATTTGATCTGGCTACCTCCACTGTTAACTACCCAATTATCCACAACAGTACCCAGCTGTGAAACAGTAATATGATAGCAACAGGGGAATCAGTGAGTGAAGGTGGTAATTTTGTTCTAATAGAAACAGAAGCCTGGAGGCCAGGGAGAAGACTTAAGGGCTAGAGCACATGCCTTGCCTTTGGAAATCTTGAGGTAGCTCTCCAGTATTACTTGGAGTGGTGTTCAGTCATCACCTAATGTGATCCCCTTCCCTTCAAAAATAAGAAGCTTGTTGTATATTCCATGCCAATCCCAATGGCTCATAAAGATTTATTTATATACCCATGCATGTAGCCATACATATAGATACAAAAATTCTCTATTAACTTTCATTTCCCCCCTAGTTATGAAAAACTTGATAGAAATGAAATTGTTGAGGTCCAGGGGATGGCTCAGTGGTGCAAGTGTCTGCTTTGCAAACAAGAGGCTGCCAGTTCTGTCCCTGGTGCGCTCATCTGCACTGAGCTCAATCCTGGTGGCTCTGTGATTGCCTCCCCCCACCACCCGAATGCCCCAATGCTGAAATAATGTGTATATCTCTGGAGCAGAGCCAGGTTTGTGAGCATGCAACTAAAGGTGTGCAACCTCTGGTGAGCAGCGAGAGGAGTGAGGACAATAGCCAGGTATGTGTGTAACTCAGTAACCATCACCAACCGTCAGTAAAAACCAACAACAAAGGGAAGAGGACTGGGAGGGGAATTTAACCGTTAATGGGTTAATTTAGTCTGTGAACATCATCATAAGGGATAGTTTGCTGCCAAGAATCAATTTCACCACCACCCACCCAACCACCCAAGCGCCTAATTAGCTTTACCTTCACTCACTCAAGCACCTGGGAGACAGACGTTGCTGTCTGACCACCTTGGCCCCCGAGAAGCCAGTTGGGAAAGGAATTGAAAAGATCCTGAAATAGATTTTTAAGAATTTGGAGGTAACATTTATTCACAAGAATTTAGATGTTTATGATTTAGGTATAAATTTAGGTGTTACTTGCTCAGGTGCCAATCATTCTTCCAACACAGTCCACTGAACCCTTCTATTTATTGGGGGGTCACACTCTGTAGGGCTTAGACATTACTCCCAACTCTGTGCTCAAGTGTCACTCCTCCTGGCAGTGCTCAGGGAACCATGTAGTGCCATGAACTTAACTTGAGCCTCCTTCATGCAGAACAAGTGTGTCAGCCTTTTATTTTATTTTATTTTATTTCTCGTGGGACAAGATAGTTTAAATTTTTTTTAAAAAAATCACCATGAGGGACTGGAGCAATAGCACAGCAGATAGGGCATTTGTCTTGCACGCGGCCAACCCAAGTTTGGTTCCGAGCATCCCATATGGTCTCCCGAACACTGCCAGGAGTAATTCCTGAGTGCCTGAGCCAGAAATAACCCCTGTGCATCGCTGGGTGTGACCCAAAAAAAATCACCGTGAATTACAAATTTATTAATGATTAGGTTTCAGAAATACAATGTTTCAATATACTTCCTTTCACCAATGTCCACTTCCCTCCCCCAACTCCATTTCTCTCTCCCACTCACCCACCTGCCTCTATAAGAGACACTTTAAAAAAATAACTTGAAACTGTGCTTTATAGTACTATTGCTGATAAGGTTTCATATGTGACACTTTCATGTACAACCTTTCAGTCCCCTCACTTCCTCCTTGTTGAATACTTCCTTCCTCTTTATTATATGAAACAAGATAGTTTTAAAAATATATCTAGAAAGATATGAAGGGAGAGAAAGAGAGAAGTATGTCATATGGAGAGAACATAGGCTTTTCCAGAGTGGAAATAGACAAGCAAAGAAATATATAGATAAGCAGGTGAGATACATGTTCAAGGGAGAACACGGGCTTGAATTCAGAGCAAGCCTGTCCAGATTTTTTTAGATTGACATCTTTACAAGATCTGGTGTAACCAGATTTATTCTGCCTGGGATGTAGTTCCAGCGGCAGCAGTAGAGCACTTCATGAAGCCCTAGGTCCCACACTTGGCACCACTGGGGAACAAAGCCTAATTTATTCTGAAGTTTTATTCAAAACCCATTCAATTGAATTCAAGCTCCATTTATTTCATTCAACATATTTAATCAGCACCCTTCTTATATGCCAGAAACTATTTTTTGTTTTGTTTTGTTTGTTTTATTGAATCAATGTGAGATAGACTCTTACAAAGCTATTCATAATTAAATTTCATACGGTATTCCAACACCCATCCCTCCGTCAGTATACATTTACCAGCACCACTGTCCCCAGATTGCCTCCTATCATCTCTCCAACCCCCATCCCCAGCCTGCCTCTATGGCAGGGACTTTCCTTTTGTCTCTGTCTCTCCCCCCACCCCTCCTTTTCTCTCTTCTTTTGGGCCTTGTGGTTTGCATTGTTGATACTGAAAGGTTATCCAGAATATCCCTTTATCTACTTTTAACTCTCAGATCTTGTACAGCTATTATTGTCATCCTGGTCTCTTCTCTATCTTACCTACTCTCCACCCGACATCACTTGTTGTTGATTCCAACCATTGACCAGTCCTCTTAGCCCTTCTTTTCCCTGACTATGGATATTAGTCTTCTACTATATGTTTTTAATATGCCACAAATGAATGCAGTCATTCTATATCTGTTCCTCTCCTTCTGACTCATTTCACTCAGAATGATACTCTCCATGTACATCCATTTAGGCAAATTTTATGATTTCATTTTTCCTAACAGCGGCATAGTATTCCATTGTGTGTATGTGCCATAGTTTCTTTATCCATTCATCTGTTCTTGGGCACTCAGGTTGTTTCCAGATTCTGGCTATTGTAAATAGTGCTGCAATGAACATAGGAGTGCAGATGGTGTTTCTGCTATGTGTTTTTGGGCCCCCCAAGTTATATTATCAGAAGTGGTATTGCTGGGTCAAATGGGAGCTCAGTTTCTAGTTTTTTGAGAAATGTTCACATTGTTTTCCAAAAAGGCTGGACCAGTTGGCATTCCCACCAACAATGAAGGAGTGTTCCCTTTCTCCCCACATCCATACTAGCACTGGTTGCTCTTGTTCCTTTGGATGTGTGCCAGTCTCTGTGATATGAGATGATATCTCATTGTTGTTTTGACCTGCATCTCCCTGATGATTAGTTATGAAGAATATTTTTTCATGTGCCTTTTGGCCATTTGAATTTCTTCTTTGAGAAAGTTTCTGTTCATTTTATTGCCCCTTTTTCTGATGGGATTGGATGTTTTTGTCTTGTGGAGTTCAACCAGTGCCTTGTATATCTTTGATACTTACCCCTTATCAGAAGGGTATTGGGTGAATATCCTTTCCAATTCCAGAGGCTGTCTTTGAATCCTGGTCAATGTTTCTTTTGAGGGACAGAAGCTTCTTAGCTTAAGGTAGTCCCATTTGTTTATCTCTGCTTCCACTTGTTTTAAGTGGGTGTTTCATCTTTGAAGATACCTTTAGCTTCAATATCATGGAGGGTTTTGCCTACCTTTTCTTCAATATACCTTATGGATTCTGGTCTGATGTTGAGGTTTTCCATTCACTTTGGTCTCACGTTTTGGCACTATTTTAGACAGTATATGTCCAACATTGTGCAAAAAAAATTTTAAAATCCCTTCTCATATGGTTTGCATTGTAGTGGGAGGAGAAGGACAACAAACAGATTTTGGGTGGTGATAAATGTCAAGAAAGAAAAAGAAAAGTAAAGAAGAAGAAAAATAGAGGTTGGTATGATACCTCAGAAGGTTGGAAAAGCAAGCTTTGCATGCAGTAGTCCCAGGTTTAATCCCTGGCACTCCATGTTCCCTGAATTCGGGATAGTCACACAGTGCTAAGACCTAAAAACAAAGTACAAAAAGTAAAGTACGGATAAGAGCATGGGTGTGTTGGGCGATTAGAGAAGGCCTCTATGATCAAGTGAGCAGGTCTGTGGAGACAGTGATAAGAGTGATGACAGATGTTTAAACCTGGAGGTAATTGGATAGGAGCCACATAATTTTTTGAGATCATGGTTTGGACATTAGATTTTATTTAGGATTGAAAGGTAAAGAAGGAGGAACCCAATTCCAAATGCTGTGCTTTAACCAAGTTATGTGTGTGAGCTGGCTCTGCATACTATTTCCCCTCTATTTTGAAATTAAAACCTAAATCTTCAAAGGTTTTAACCTTTCAACCTCTCTCTCCTCTCTCCCCTCTCTCCCCTTTCCTCTCTCCACTCTCCTCTCTCCTCTCAACAGAGGTTTTATGTTGAAAGGGGGATCTTTTGGTGGGAGCACTCCAGCTGATCTGTAGTTCTAAATGCGTCCCCAGTCCCCACCGTTTCATCCTCTGTAGACAGGAAGCTCAGTTTGTGACTCTCCTTGCTGATAAGCTGGTGCTCATACTACGAAGGATCTGACTCAATGGTTTCCAGTTATTTTCCTGCTAGTTCTCCCTTAGGTTCAGCAAACTATGTATTCTTTAGATTTCCTTTTATTTATAAAATCAAAACTTCACTAGCTCTGGCTTCAATTAAGTCCAAATTACTAATAATTTCCCAATCCATTGATTCTTCTTCAAAATAGCACTTTATTTCTCCTGGTGACATGAAAAATAGTTAAAGTGGCAAGGGCATAAACAAATCAAATCAGCAGCTTAAGATAAAAAAAAAAGGTGTAAATCCTTTAACTTTTGGATCCTAGGGAGGTAGGTAGGAAGTAAAGAGGGTGAAGAGGGAAGCGTGTTTGGGACCTTGGTGAGTTACCAATGAATATAGATGGGAGAATTTGAATTAGTATGTCTGTACTTGTGCACACCCGATGAATGTCAGCCCTACTTCTAGGTATGTGTGAGAGTTATCAGTCACCTGACTGCCCTAAGTAGTCAAACGAGGTGTTATGTGAACAGTTCTCAGCACTACTTTACTCCTGCAGTGCACAGTCATGCACAGTTACACTGGTTTCACCAGGTCTGGCTCTTGGGTTGTTTAATCTCTGAGTTATTAATTCCTCCCCAAGACTCTACAAGGACTTCTACTCTTGTCTGACATGCCTTGTGGTATATCATGTCCACCTTTTCTCATCCTTTTACTTTATTACTGATAATGGTAATTTTTCAATATATTTACATATATATGTATATAGTTATGACTTTAATCTTAGGAAGCATACTAGTAAACGTATTATTCAGAGATAAACCTGTGTATTTATCTATAAAAACAGTTGCATAGTGCTCAGAGAGCTGGAGTCTGACAATATGTTATGGATGATAACAGTATGTGAGGGCTGGGGCTACCTCGTAGTGGTAGATCACAAGCCTTGTTTGTGAGGCCCTAGGTTTGATTTCCTACACTGCAAAACAAAAATGAAAACAAAACAGAAAATTAACTGTGTGCATCTTGGGTTTCTGATGATTCTGAGATTTTCATCTATACATTTCTCCTACAACACTTCAAATGTGTATCTAAGGTGATTTTGATGAAAGATGAAGTTTAGGGATAGGGAGGCACTGTGTATATAGAATCACAACTCTTTTCTGGTGCTGTGCATGCCCCTTGCTTAGTTTCTTCCTTCCCAGAGAAACAGGACTGTCTGAGTTCTATATAGGCAAAGGCTGAACTCCCTAAAGGAATACTAATAGGGAAATGACAGCTTATAGGAAGACTCTGAATAATAAGGCATGGGTTTTAGCCCCCCATTGTGGGTAATCAGAATTCTCTGTGTTCTCGGGAAAAATACAAAATGTCTGCTCTATCTCCAATGGAAGCACAAACACAAGCTGTTATCTCTACAACTAAAAGGAAAGATCAGCAGGTGCACTTGCTTGGTTGTATAAAGATTGGTGCCAGGAGGTGGAATTCCTATTTTCTAGCACTTACTTTGAACCTAGAAAACACTCAATAAGTCATTGGTGCCAGAGTCAACTTTGGTTTGGTCCCTGCCACCACCAGGTCCCTGTGAGTCCTGAGCACAGAGCCAGGAAGAGCCGCTGAGCACTACCTGGGTGTGAGTCAAATTCCCCCTCCCCAAATAAATAAATATTTGATAAGGAAATATTGAGAAGAAATAAGAATTCTACTAACAGGGGATGCACTCCTTTTAATAAGTTTAAAGCTGGCATAGAACATACATAATTCTTTTAGATTAATATGGCTATGTTTTCCAGTCAGTGATTCCTGAGAACACATTTATGGTTAAGAGATTTGGGTTTATTAGTCAATGCAATAAGGGAGAAAAAACACCATGGGGAATAATGGAGTATCTCCGTAATAGGATATTGTTAGGACTTTCAGGGTTTTGGACTTTGTGTTTGATGACTTGGGGGAAGGTTCAATGAAGTGGGACTTTAAGGTCTGGAAGAGCTATTGTGTGGCAAGGTTGAAGTGACAGTACAGTGGGTAGGTTATTTCCCTTGCATGTGGCCTACTGGAGTTCAATCTCTGGCATTCCATATTGTCCCCTGAGCACTGCCAGGAGTGATCCCTGTGTACAGAGTCAAGACTACCACTTGAGTATCACTAGATATACCCCTTCCTCCCTCCATCCAAAGAAGCGAGTGCGCATGAGGTGCATGGGATAGACCTAGGTTTGATATGTACTGATGCTCACCTATGCAAAGTCTCCCAGGTACTATAGGAGCAACCCCTGATAGCAACATACTAGGAATAGCCTCTCAACACTGCCAGGAGTAACCCCTAGCACTGAAGAATGTCACTCCAAACAAACAAAATCCCCACCTATTGGATAACATTGGGTTTTCCTTACTCCTCCCCCTAGGGACCTAAAGTTTTATTGAGCCACTCCCATAACTGTGCAACTGAGGCACATCCAATTCCATCAAGCACTAATAATCCCATATTGCTTTTCTCTTTCCTTTACGTCATTTGCATGGTTTATTTAGGAATGTTCTTTTTGTATAGACACAGGAAGACAGTTGATGCTATGCTATGTAACACGGGAGATAAGTAACTCCAAAATAATATTTACTCCTAGGCATCCATATTTACTTGACTTAAGCCTCAGTTGCCCTTAGTTCCTAATACTTCAAGAGCAGGGTCCTGACGAGGGACTGGTGGACCCAGGGCAAGCTGTGAGCTACCCTGGCATTGAAATGGGCCAGGCCAAGCACCATAATACTTAACCATAAATTAGGAGCACGGTCATGGACAAACTCTGTCATGACCCAAAAAGAAGTAACTGAATAAGGACCCTGCTGGGATTAGGAAAGACTAACATGGCCTGAAGACTGTGGTCTGGAAATATAGAGAGATCCCCAGGAAGAGCCAACCTTTAAGCTTAATATATCTTACTGTTTTCATACAAAATGACATTCCTAGAAATATTATAAGAAGTCAATTTACTATGACTGTTAAAATGATTACTGAGGAAAGGAGAAAGCATTATAGGATTATTAGTGCCTGATGGAATAGGGGTGCCTCAGTTGCACTATTGTGAGAGTGGCTCAATAAACCTTAAGATCCCAGGGGGAGGAGCAAGGAAAACTCAGTATTATCCAATACCCACTTAAGAAGCAGATATTTATTCTGTATTGGTTCATGTAAGAATGCTGGGATAATTTTGTTCTGTTTTGTTTTGTGTCTCTGCAATGCTTCTGGAGGCCATGAAAGCTACACATGGTGGTGCTCAGAAGGCCATGCACCTTCTTGGTCTTGGAATTAATGCCAGGGATTAAGTCCAGGGCTCTGTTCATGCCATGCATGTGCTCCATCACTTTGGACTATTTATGCAGACCCAAGGGGACAATTATATAATTAATTAATTCCATTAGTCTAGAGGAAGAGAAGAATTGAGTGATGCTAGATCTATAATTGGTCAAGAGCCAGCATTAGCTAAAAATTATTGGAAGAGGGAGATGTGTAGTATGTTCATAGTTTGTAAAATGTTTTATTATGTATTTAGTTTCTGTGCTTAGGCAAGATTCTGAATTTTATTTTATTTTATCTTAGAGTGACCTGTGTGATACTGGTGTTCTGTGAGTCTGCTTTTGTAAAACAAAAAAAAAAAATCCTGAAGACTGGAGTTAGTACAATAGTTAAGGTACTTGACCCCAGTTTAATCACAAGTACCAAGAGTGACTCCTGAGCACAGAGCTGAGAGTAACCTCTGAGCACCACCAGGTGTGACCCAAAAACTCACCCACTCCCCAGATTCTCAGCACAGTTGTGAATTCCAAGCCACCTCTTACTAATGAATAGGTTTAGTTATTAGTGTGAGACTAGTTACATAATTCAAGATGTTTATTTAATTAGACCCAACCACTTTTGATGAAGGCCAGACAAAGGCCACAGGATATTAGTTTATGATCGTCATTTTTT
Organism: Sorex fumeus; assembly: GCF_029834395.1. Taxonomy (NCBI): domain Eukaryota; kingdom Metazoa; phylum Chordata; class Mammalia; order Eulipotyphla; family Soricidae; genus Sorex; species Sorex fumeus. The sequence goes on along the minus strand of NW_026606063.1, from coordinate 38,150,569 downwards.
TTTTCACTACTGCTGAGATTCTACAGGTACTGTAGTCTGTGGTTGGATCAGAGTTATTGCCTCCTTCTCTTCCAGCCAATGCTAATGACAAAAACACCTAGACAGGACACAGTGACCAACTACTAGAAATCACAATTACTGGAAACAAAATGAACATCCACTTTCATAATAAGTCTCAAATCCAGGAGCCTAAATTATAAAACCCTGTCAATGAAAGCCCAGAATCCAGATGAATGTGTTTTCCAGAGTCAGATGCTTTTTCTTTTAGCTCAGTCATGTTCCACATTTTCACTCTCCCTCTATCCACATCCTCCTGCCATAAAACTCCAGTCATTAAAATTTTCAACCTATTACTAAAAGAGTTGTACCTCAACATAATTTTCCATTTAGTCCTAAGGCTTTGGGTTCCAGTTCATGTTTTACTTTTATTATTTTGCCAGGGTAAGTTGTCATATAGGACAGCTATTTCTCACCATACATTTAAAACTAGCCCACAAATGTTGGTTCAGTACTGTTGCCAATTTCTCTTTTTGTTGTTGTTGTTGTTGTGTTTTTGTGCCATACCCGGTGGTGCTCAGGAATTACTCCTTATTCTACTCAGGGATCAGTTCTGGTGGGCTTGGGGAGACCATAGGGGATACCCAGGATCGAACTACGTTCAAAGCAAGTGCCTGAGCCTGTGTACCATCTCTCTGGCTATCTCTGCTATTGTAGTTACATAGTACAATGAAGAATTTTTGCTGGACTCTGCTTTAAGTACAGCAATCCTCTTAGGTTAGAGCAATGCCTCTCTAGATTCCATAAGCTGTCAGTGTTTCAAAGTCATTGATCAACCCCAAATTCATTTACTGTCAGCATAAATATTTGTTCTTTCATCCTTTATTAGCCGACCAATAAATTACTGGATTTACGGAAAACCTGGGGTAAACCCAACTAAGCCTGTCACTGGGGGTGAATTATTTTATTTTTGAGTCTTCAGCACAATAGATATTTTTTTGAGTATTATTTTTTTGAGTCTTCTACACAAGCTTTTCATCACAATAATCAACAATCAAAAGCTCTCACTAAGTCCTCCACACTGGTCATCCCCTTAAATTCCGTAATGCGATGAAGCGCTTCCGACACTCCTCTCATGCTACAGAACACCTGGATTCAAATTCTCATCTTTCTGGATTCACATTCTCATCTTTCTGGTACCTGCGCCAGTTCTCCTTGAAAAGCCTCTACCACCACCGACATTTTTCCATTGTTAGGTTCAAGCCGCCCACCACACATCCTGCCCGAAAGCGGACTACCCATCTGGGGAGGAAAAAAAAAATCATCATCATTTGCAAATTTGATGATCATGGCTTTGTTTTTCTGAGATCTGATCCTCCCTTCGCTGCAAGGCCGGGTTTTGGCTTAATCCAGCCGAGGACGGGAAATTCTGCCCTCCCTGGAGAGAGAGAGAGAGAGAGGCACAGTCTGGGTTTATTGTGAGCTTACAGTACTGTGAGCAAGAGCCGCGCCGGTGACGGGGATGGAGGCGAGGGCGTCGCCTGTCATTAACCCCCCCCCCACCCCCCCCACCCCCGCTTCCCGCGGGCCTTCCCGCCCGCGGGGCGTCCCTAGCAACGCGCGCGCGCCCGCGCGGCCCCGCCCCGCCCCTGCGCGCGGCGCGGCGCGGCGCGCAAGACGGCCGCCGTCTCTCTGCGCCTGCGCGCAGCCGCCAACTCCCGACGACTCCGACACCCTCCTCCTCCTCCTCCTCCTCTCCCTCCTCCGGGCCCGCCGGGAGCGAGACGCCAACATGGAGCCAGAGGACCTGCCCTGGCCCGGCGAGCTGGAGGAGGAAGAGCCGGAGGCGGAGGAGGGGGAGGACGAGGACGAGGGAGAAGGGGTGGCGGCGGCGGAGGAGGAGGAGGAGGAGGACGAGACGGAGACGGCGGAGGAGAACTTGGAGGATGAGGTGGTGGTGGTGCAGGAGGTGGAGGACGAGAGGGGGCCGGACTCGGACTGTGACTACCGGTGCGTGCCGGAGGAGTGTCGCCACGAGTGTCAGGAGCGCGAGTGGTCGGACGACGAGGACGACGAGGGCGCCACGGCCTGGCTGCAGGCCTGCCCCGACCGGATTCTGCCCGCGCGGTCCATCCCGCAGCCTCGCCCCCCGCACGCAAAGCCGTGCCCGCCTCACCAGGTGAGCGCGGCGGGGAGGTGGGGGTCGGGGGCGGCGGCGGCCGCTCGGCCCGACCCGGCTCGGCTCGGCTCGGCTCGGCTCGGTTCGGTTCGGCTCGGCTCGGTTCGGTTCGGTTCGGCTCGGTGCTCGCTCGCTCGCTGCGCGGCCCGGCGCGCTCTCCCGAGGCTTGCAGAGGTCCCTGCTGGGGGGCTCGGGCGCGGCTCGGAGCTCGGCTGGCTCCTGGCCGACGCCGCCTTCCCCCTTTGTGCGGTGCTTGCCGAGCGGGGGATGCTCGGAGACGCGGGCATCTCCCCGGACCGCGGTGGAGAAGCGCTCCCGGGAGGAGGAAGAGGAGGAGGAGGAGGAGGAGGAGGGAGAGGCTGCCGGACCCGGGCGGGGAGAGCGGTTGCTCCGCCGCGCGGGTTGTTAGGGCGGGTGGGCGGTGCCGGGGCTGCAGATGCTCGAACTCCCCCGGGGAGGTCGCGAGGGCCCAGCCTGGCGCGCGGCTCGGCTGCACTTTCAGTGCCCGGCGCTGCGGAGCTAAGGAAAGGGGGTTCCTTAAAACCGTGCGGGAAACGGCCTCCCCGAGCAGCCAGGGAGAAAAAGACCCGATTTTTTTTTTTTTTTTTTGGTGGTGGTGGTCGGTGGTGGTGGTGGGGGGAGGATTGCATTTCATTGTATTTCTTCACCGGGGGGCAAAGGAGGTCTGCCGTACAATTCAGCTACCAAGACCTCCTTTAATTAGTTTGCTGTTCTGTGCTGTGCACGAGACAGTGTGAGGGCAAACAAAAACAAAACGCCACGAGGTTAGAGACTGGTGCATTAAGCAAACCCTGTGCCCCGGGAAACGTTAAAGTGAAACAAGAGAAAAGAGAGAGTTATAAAAGGGGCCGGAGCACGAGGCCTTCTTTGCCTTGCACGCTGCCGATTCGGGTTCAATCCTTGTCGTTCCCCATCTGGTTCCCTCCCTTCTCCCCCGTCCCCAGCACCGCCAGGAGTGACTCCAGAGCACTGGCAGGTGTGGCCCCAAACCAGAAAGTTCACGCACCTGGCAGACCCTTGGGGGACCGTGGTGCCTTGTTGAACTGGGATCAAGGCTGCAGCTGCATAGTAGGTAAACTGCTGTAACCATTGTGTTCCCCTGCCTTTTTTCCTTTTGCGGGACTGGAGTGGGGGGCCTCCCAAGTGGTTTTCAGGAGGTCCAGCTATTGTCTGTCGACCAGGCTGGTGGTTCAGTGCTAGGGCCCACGTATGGGATGCTGCATGGACCAGGGTCACCCTGGTGGTGCTCCAGGACTGAACTTCCAGATGTTTGGAGGACCATGTGGTGCTGGGACTTGAATCCTGGCCAGATGCATGCAAGGCATGTTCCCTAACCAGTGTACTGTCTCCTGGCTCCATATTCTAATTTTTTGAGGTATAAGATTGGTTGTTGACTTGAGATCTTGTTTCTCTTTTTAGTATTACAAGCTTTCTTTCAGTATGTTTTTTTTCCCTTTATTTTATTTTATTTATTTATTTTTTTACAGTTGTAGATTTACAATTTTTTGTGCTTTGGTTTCAATTATACAATGATCAGATACCCATCCCTCCACCAGTGCCCATTTTCCACCACCATGGATAATATCCCTCCCACCCCCATCCCCCCATCTTTCAGTATGTTTTGATACTGTTTTTATTTTCTTCATTGGTTTTGTTTCTGAGCCATATCTGGTGGTGCTCAGGGCTTACCTCTGGATATATGTTCAGGGATCATTCCTGGCAGACCTGTGGAACCATATAGGTACAGGGTATTGAACCCAGGTCAGCTGTATTTAAGGCAAGCACCCTGCCCCTTATATGCTTCGGCCCTTTTCTTTTTCTTCCTTTTTTTTTAAATAACATTTTCAAATTTTCTTTGCAACTTCATGTTTTGCACATTAATTTCCTAAGAATGTTATTTAATTTTCAAATATTTTTAAAACTTTCACTTTTTCTTGTTTTGTTGATTTTTAATTTCATTGCATTGTCATTAGGAACAATAGATAATTTTATCCTTCCCAGATTTAAGATATTTTGTGGTCTAAGTTCTGTTTTGCTGTCGGTGGAGGATTCTATTTATGTTATGTCCAATTTGCCTATACTTGTTTAAGCAAATTAGACATTTCTCTGTTGTTTTTCTGTTTGGTGGTCCTTTTCGTAATTGAAAGGGGTGTGGAAGTCTCTTACTGTTATTTTGCTGTTACGTATTTCTCGCTTTGTTCAAAGTTCAAAGTTCTCAGTTTGTTCAAAGTTTGCCTCATTATTTTGGGAGCTTTGAGGTTTGGTGCATACTTACCTAAATTGTTAAGTTGTCTTGATAAGTGGACTTTTAGTTTTATGTCATTATTTGATATGCCATTTCAATTTTATTTTGAATCTACTTTGATAAAAGTATAACTTGTGCCTTTATGGTTTCAGTTTGCATGAAATGTCTTTTTCATTCTTTATTTTGGTTTGTTTTTGGACCACATCTGGTAGTGCTCAGGGATTTCTTTTGGCTCTGCACTCAGGAATCACTCTTGGGGGACCATATGAGTTATCAGGGATCTAACCCAGGTTGGCCTCGTGCAAATCAAACACCCTACCTGCTATACTATCACTCCAGTCTATCGTCTTTACTTTCATCAGCATATTTTCTTAGATCTAAAATGTTTCTCTTGTAGATATGGTACAGTTTGAAATGTGTTTATTTATTTATTTTTGACTGGGAGACTCCAGTCAGTCCAGGGTGCTTCTCTAGGTGCAGTGCTCAGGAGCGTCTCAGTGCTTAGGAGCTTCTGCATGCAAAACATACACTTTAGCCCACTAAGTTAGCTCCTTCACCCAGGAATGCTAAATTTTAATATTAGAGGCTGACTCAAGACCAGGAAAGGAATATAGATCACTGGTTGAGCGTATGTCTTGCTTATGTGAGAATCCCTAAAACCACTTCCACAAATAAGATAAATTAAAATTGACTTAGGGAGGATTCCAAAACTGTCAATTTATACCAAAAGACTTTTAGTTTCAGAGCAAGGAGTTGCTGTTGATGTCTATAATTATTATTTTTTTCATACCCAGTATGCTCTAGGTGCTTGGGGGGGGTCACTCCTGGCAGTGCTTGGGGGACCATATGTTGTAACAAGGATTGAATCCAAGTCTCCTGTATGCAGCCCATTAAGTGATCTCTCTACCCCCATGCTTAGCATCATTGATAGCAACACAATAATATCAGGAGGCTTTATCAATAATATCAGGAGCACTGCTCAAAAGATTAAGTAGTCTAAAGCTCAGTAAGGAAATACTGGTTTTGAAGGATGAAATGGAGGGCTTCGCATCCCCCAAAAGCTGAATATATGTTCTTCTCCAGTGTACATGGGACATTCTTCCAGATAGACCACATGCTGGGCTGCAAAACATAACTTCATAAAGTTCACTTAATCACACTTAATCACTTAACTTCCCGTTAGTCGTCGATTTGCTCGAGCGGGCGCCAGTAACGTCTCCATTTGTCCCTGTCGCGTGCTAGTGTAGCCCAATGGCATCTCTTCGCTCCGGGAACATGGAGGGCCTCAAACCGATCGTTCATGATCTTGACGAAGAAGTCTGACTATCTGGTAGGTGGGCGGCCACGCGGTCTCTTGACATCCCGTGGAATCCAATCAGTAACAGCTCTAGTCCAACGGTTGTCTTTAAATCTCATTACGTGACCAGCCCATCTGATTTTCGACACCTTGGCAAATGAGACAGCGTCCCTGATCCTTGATCGTCGACGGATGTCAGAACTCCGGATTCCTTCTCTCATTTGAGTGAAACGTGATATTCCAAGCATAGCTCTTTCTATTCTTCTTTGGGAGACCTGAATAGCATTCTCATCTTGTTTGCGTAGGGCCCAGGTCTCTGAGGCATATGTTAATGCAGGAAGAACAGTGGAATCAAAGAGATGTGCCCGGAGCCGGAGGTTCTTCGTCCTCTTAGCTATTTCTTCGACGTTCTTGAAGGCGTTCCAAGCCGCTCTCTTCCTCCTGCGCAGCTCGGGTGCCAGGTCATTTGTCATGTTGACCTCTCTACCTAGGTACACATAGCTGTTGCATTCAGAGACGGTCGTTCCATTGAGAGCGAATGGGGCGTCAGGAACAAGGCTGTTTCTCATAAACATTGTCTTCGTAAGATTCAGCTGTAGTCCTACCTTTCCACACTCACGGTCAAAGTCGGCCAGCATTTGTACCGCTTGGCTAATGTTTGGTGTTATTAAAACAATGTCATCAGCAAAGCGGAGGTGGTTTAGTTGCCGACCATCTATCTTCACTCCCATTCCTTCCCATTCCAGTCGTCGCATGATGTTCTCGAGGGTGGCACTGAAGAGTTTTGGTGAAATGGTATCACCCTGCCGAACCCCTCTCTTGATATGGATGATTACTTCTTTGTAGAATGGTGAGATCTTGGTAGTGAATCCGCAATAGAGTTCACGAAGGATCCTGATGTATTGAGTTTGTACGCCCTGATTGGCTAGGGCTTCCATGACCGCTTCTGTCTCAACAGAATCAAAGGCCTTCTTTAAATCAATGAACGTTAGACAGCGGCATTTTTGAACTCTCGAGATACCTCAATGAGCTTGGTTATCGTGTGAATATGGTCGATGGTGCTGAATCCTTTGCGGAACCCTGCTTGCTCACATGGTTGTCCTTCATCTAATGTTCTGCCAATCCTATTCAGGATGACTCGAGTGAACAACTTGTAGATGACAGACAATAGGCAGATCGGGCGATAGTTGCCAATGTCATGGATGTCTCCCTTCTTGAACAGTAGTACGGTCCTGCTGGTTTTCCATTGAGACGGAACCTTGCATTCAGACAGGTAGCGAGTGAAGAGCCGAGCCAGTGTATAAAGGTCTCATAAAGTTAAGAGGATAAAAATTGTATCAACTATCTTCTCACACCAGGATACATTAAAAATTGAAGTTAGTTACAAAGAGAAATGAACTAGTAACTCAGATATCTGGGGATTAAACAGCTCACTACAGAACAACTAGAGGGTCAAAGAGAAAATCAGAAGATTCCTGGAAAAAAATGAAAAATGAGGACACTGGCTAACAGAACTTGGGATACAGTGTGGGATACAGCTCAAACAGTGTTAAGAGGAATGTTCTTATGCAGTACTTGTAAGTTTTCCTCAGGAAGGCAGAAAGGACCCATGTAAATAACCTAACTGCACAACTAAAGAAACTGGAAGAGGACTGGGCTGGAGTAATGGTACAGCAGATATTGCTTTGCGTTTGCATGTGGCCAATGTGAGTTTGATCCCCAGCATCCCTTACAGCTCCTGAGCACTGCCAGGAGTAATTTCCTCAGTGCAGAGCCAGAAGCACCTGAAAACCAAAAGAAAAAAGAAACTGGTAAACAATCAACAAAAGGAGCTCATAAGAGGGAGAAGGAAGGAAATAATAAAACTTAGAGAAGAAAGTAATGAACTTGAATCTGCCCCCCCCCCCCCCCCAAAAAAAAATCCCTCCAACAATACAAAAGACTGAGACCAAGATTTGGTTCTTTGAAAAAGTAAATAAGATCTGCAGACCACTAGCACTATGAAGAAAGAGAGAGGGGGCAGGGGAGGGAGGGAGATAAGGAGAACCTCAATGAATTAGAAATTAAATGGGAGGGTGGGTAAGTGTCACAACAGATATCAAAGAAATTTGAAGGATTATCAGTGACTGTTTTGAAAATCTGTATGCTATGAAGAGAAAGAACCAAACTGAGATGGATAAATTTTTGGATTCCTATAATCTCCCATGGCTGAACAAAGAAAATTTGGAACACCTAATCAGACCAGTTACTATTGAGGAAATTGAAATGTTAATCAAAAGTTTTCCCCAAAACAGAAACCCAGGGCCAGATGAGTTTATTGTGGAATTCTTCCAAACCTTTAAAGAAGAGTTACTGCCCATCCTTTTCAGTTTCTTACAGGAGTTGAAGAAACAGACATAATTTCAAACAGTTTCCTCTTTTTAAATTTTTTTTACAGGTAAATAACTAATTTATTTCATATTACTTGGTCCAAAATAAATTAGCAGATAGAATTATCAGAATAGAAATCAATAGAAGTTAATTTGAGCTGGAGCAATAGCACAGTGGGTAGGGCGTTTGCCTTGCACGTGGCCAAACCCGGTTCGATTCCTCCGCCCCTCTCGGAGAGCCCAGCAAGCTACCCAGAGTATCTCGCCTGCACTGCAAAGCCTGGCAAGCTACCTGTGATGTATTTGATATGTCAAAAACAGTAACAGGTCTCACAATTTGTCGTGAGACGTAAACTGGTGCCTACTCAAGCAAATCGATGAACAACGGGAGGACAGTGCTACTGAAGTTAATTTGTGATGATTAATTGCTATGTGTTTTTAACCTTAATCTAGTAAGGGCAATCATATGCACCATTGAGCATGTGACATGCTCAATGCCACGTGATGGGAAGTTTCTCTTGTTATTTAAGAGCGCTCTTTTAATGCTTCTTGCAAATGAAAAAAAGTGATTTCAAGGCTATGAATTCCCTAAGCTGTTTCCCGTCTGTTGAAGTTCTATGTATTTCCTTCAAATCTGAGTGATAATCTCATTGGAAAAAGGATTCTTGGCGAGGTGTTCATTTCATTGTCTTTCTGTACTGTATCCTTCCATATTTTTCTGGCGTGTAGAGTCTTATTTGATCTGCAGTACATCTTATGGGCTTTCCTTTTGTATATAAGGTTTTTTTTTTAATGATCTTGCTGCTCTCAATAATCTATTTTCGGATTTTCTCATTTTGAGTAGAATTTGTCTTGGAGCTTTCCTAATTGGGTTTATTCTTACTGGGACCTTTTGGGTTTCCTGGATCTTGGTGTCTGTAACCCTCCGTTCTGAGTATTATTATTATTTTTTAATTCTGAAAAATTCTTATGATTTCTTTAACTATTGTTTCTTTATTATTACATTTGCCTTCCTGTTCTTTGGGGATACTGATGATTCATATATTATTCCTCTTGAACTCATGCCATGGTTTTCTGGTATGATCTATTTCTTTTTAGATTATCTTCCACTTTCTGCTATTTCCTGGCAGTTGCCCCCTCATCTTGGAGCACCTCAATCTTTTGCTCAACTTCTGTTATTCTGTTATTCAGAGCTTCTGTTGACCTTTTTATATCAATTACCATCCTCTTCATTTATGTCATTTCTGACTAGTATTTTGTTTTGTTTTGACTCTCATACTTTCTTGTGCTACTGCTTATTTGAACTTATTGAGCATCCTCATCAGAGTGTCACTAAAAATACTATCTGAGGATTTACTGGTGGTATTTTGTCTTCGGTGATACTGTTTTTGCTCATTGAGCTTGCTGGGTTTCTACATGTTTTCCCTATGGTTTTATAGTGCTATTTCTATTCTGGGTCTGGGTCTTTGTTGTTAATCCCTCTTAAAGATGCTGAGGAATTAACCAAAAGGTTCCTTTCTGTCGTCTCCTCCTGTCCTCCAGAATAATAGGAAGAATAACTGTGAGCATCTTGGAATTTGTTGAATAGATCTGTTGTGCAGCCTGCATGCCTCAGGAGCTGTGTGGGCCCTAAATGTGGCTGGCACAGGTTGTTGGTGGAGGATGCTGAGACCCACCTGGGAGTGAGGGGCTCTTAACGGTTTTTATGAAGTAAACATTATCCTGATAACAAAACCAGACAGAGACAGCATGCAAAAAACACAGTTATAGACTGATATCCCTGCTTAACATAGCCGTAAAGGTTTCAAGAAAATACTAGCAATTTGAAACCAGTAGCACATCAAAAAGCTCACACACCATGACCAAGTGGGATTCATCCTGGGAATGCAAGGATAATTGAACATATTTAACATATTTAAGTCAATCAAGGTGATATACCATATTAATATAAAGAAAAAATCAAATGATCTTATCAGTAAAAGCAGAGAAAGCATTTGACAAGATCCAACACTCATTCATGATAAAGACTCAATAAAATGGGAGTTGGAGAAACTTTCTTCAGCATAATCAAAACCACTCACCACAAGCCTTCCACAAATATTATACTCTGTGGTAAAAAACTGAAAGCCTTCCAAGATCACGAACAAGCTTGCCCACTCCATTACTTCTGTCCAAAATAGTATTGGAGTTTTTGCCAGAACAGTTAGGTAAGAAAAAGATATTAAGGACATCCAAATAGGAAAAGAAATCAAGCTCATTATTTGTGGATGGTATGGTACTTAGAAAACCCTAAAGAGTCTTCAAAAAACAGTAGACTTGTATAGTAAAGTGGAGGGCTATAAAATCAACATGCAAAAAAGCCCATGACTTTTCTCTTTATGTGCATATAAATATATATGTGATGAAATAGAATGATTACATTTATATATGTGTGATGAAATAATGAAAAAGAAGAGGGGAAAAAATCTCGTTCACAATTGTGTCTCAGAAGACCAAGTACCTAGAAATCAAATTAACAAAATGGTGAAAGATCCATGCAAAAAAACTATAAAACACTACCAAAAGGAATAAAAGAGGATGTGGGGAAATGGAAAACTTGTCCTCCTGCTCATGGATTTGAGAGGCTAACGTTGTTAAAATGGCCGTGCTCCCCAAAGCATTGTACAGAGTCAGTGAAGCCCCCAGAGGATACCCATGACTGACTTCAAGGAAATAGATCAGACATTTCTGAAATTCATATAGAACAATACATGTGAATAGTTAAAGCTATCCTCAAGAAAAGGAAGGTGGAAGGCATCGCTTTCCCCAACTTCAAACTGTTCTACAAGGTGGTAGTAAAATAGCATGGTACTGAAACAAAGACAGACCCTCAGATCAGTAGCGTATAATTGAAAATCCAGAGACTTTAGTTTTATGGTAGTTGATCTTTAATAAAGGAGACAAAAAATAGCAGTGGATCAAGAAAATCCTCTTTAACAAGTGGTATTGGAAAAATGGTTGGTCACATGGAAAAAAGTGAATTCATACCCTTGTCTAATGCCAGACACAAAAGTCAAATAAAAATGGATTAAATACCTTGATACCAGACCTGTACCCATGTTACATACAGAAAACATAGGCAGAAATCTCCATGATACTGAAGATAGAGGTATTTTTTTAAAAAAATTGAATAAGAGTACAGATACAGTTACAGAGTCATTCATGATTGGGCATATAATTCATATAATGACATAAACACATTTTTAATGATTACAATGCTATTTGTCAAACAAGTGGAAGCAAATATAAACATGTAAGACTATATTAAATTAAGGTACTCCTCAAAGGAAGTGATAACCATAATACAAACACCCCAGACTAGGAAAAAATATTGCCTACCAGTCATCTGATAAAGGGTTAACCCCAAGATATATGAAGCACTGGTAGAACTTCACAAGGGAAAAAACATCCAACCCAATCAAAAAATGGGGAGAATGAATGAACAGAAACTTCTTAAGAAAGAAAATCAAGGGGTCAGAAGACATGTGAAAAAATGTTCTGCAGCACTTATCATCAGGGAAATGCCAGTCCCAAACAACTATGAGTTATCACCTCACACCACAGAGACTGGCTTACATCAAAAAGAACAAGTCCACCCAGTGTTGTTATGGTTGGGGGGCAGGGAGAAAGGGACTCTTATTCATTGCTGGGGGGAAGTTTGGTCCAACCTTTTGTGAAAATAATACCGATATTGCTCAAAAAAAAAAACAAAAAACCAAACAGGAATTGGGGCTGGAGTGATAGCACAGCAGGTAGGGCATTTGCCTTGCATGTGGCGAACCCAGGTTTGATTCCCAACATCCCATATGGTCCCCTGAGCACCGCCAGGAGTGATTCCTGAGTGCAGAGCCAGGAGTAACCCATGAGCATCGCTGGGTGTGGACCCCCAAAACAAAACAAAACAAAACCCAAACACTGGGAATTGAACATTGATGTGACAGAGCAGTTCCACCCAAGGGCCCCAAAACATAATACAGAAAAGACATTTTCACTCTTATGTGCATTTTAGCACTACCCACTGTATCACTGTATCACTGTCATCCTGTTGTTCATTGATTTCCTCGAGCAGGCACCAGTTTTGTCTCCTTTGTCCTAGCCCTGAGATTTTAAAAGTGCCACATTCGAGGCTCTTTCAGGGTCAGGAGAATGAGACCCATCATTGTTACTGGTTTTTGGCATATTGAATATGCCATGGGGAGTTTGCCAGACTCTGCCCTGCGGGTAGCCTGCCAGGTTTTCCAGAGTAAGAACTAGATAATAAGATGTTGCGCGGCCGCATCTGGGAGCTGGGTTTTATAGTCTCTGGAACTTTCCATTGATTGGATTACATGGTGCCGGGGGCAGTTGGTGGGTGTAAAGCCTTACATACTGGAAGATGGGGGGATCTGGGTGGAGGAGGCCCAGTCCCGATCCGAGCAGGCTTGGAGATCTAAGCCCTGGGTCCCACACACCTAGGTTCCTCTGCCGGTTCCTTCATGCGTGAGGCTCGTCCGAACGTGTGGAGAGTGGTCTTAAGCATGGCTGTGGCTGGAACCCGAGATCTTCAGCTGCCGGGGCTCTGCTCGGGGCGGGGAGGGAAAGTCAACATGCCCTCCTTCAAGGGGCCCCTGTGAGGACAGCCAGGCGGGTTGAGTTTCCCTCCCTGCCCCCTGCAGAGCCCTGGCAGCTGAAAACCTCCGGTTCCAGCCACAGCCATGCTTAAGCACTACCCACAATAGCCAAAATCTGGAAATTCAAGTGCTCAAGAATTGATAGGACTGGATGAAGAAACGGTGGTACATGTACACAATGGGATAATACTCAGTTGTAAGAAAAAATGAAGTCATACAATTTGCTGCTACATGGATGTATCTAGAGAATATTAGGGTTAGTGAAGTTAGAGGGAGAGGAACAGACATAGTGATCTCTCTCACATGGTATATAAAGAAATATAATAGGGGAATAATACATGTTTTAAGTCAATTGAAACAAAGACCATGAGAATTGGTTTCCACTAAGAACTGTACTACTGGAGTTGGGGGTGGGGAGTCGGGCAGATAGATTAGGGAAGGGAACACTACAGTATATAGTGAAACGATCACTCTGGCAGAAGAGAGAAGTACTTAAGGAGGTAAAAAGTGCCTGCTATGGATGCTTGCTTGGGGATGGGAGGGATACTGGGGACAAGAGTGGAGGGAAGTAGACACTGGTGGAGGGACTGGTATTGTAACATTGTATGCCTGAAACTCAATCATGAATCACTTTGTAACTTTGTAAATCATAGTAAATCAATTAAAAAAATTTTTTCCCCTTCAGTTATGTATTTGGGTTGTACCATTATGCAAAAGTAACTGGGAAGATTGAACAAACTTCTGGGATTAGAGTAAAATTTAGATACCATGATGACCTCTTAATACAGGGGCTGGAGCGATAGGTCAGTGGGTAGGGCTTTTGCCTTGCATGCGACTGACCCGGGTTTGATTCCCAGCATCCCATATGGTCCCCCGAGCACCGACAGGAGTAATTCCTGAGTTCATGAGCTAGGAGTAACTCCTGTGCAACACTGGGTGTGACCCAAAAAGGAAAAAAAAGAGATAATATAGATTTTTGGGAAGATGGGGGAAGTTAGGACCATATACACATTGTCAGAGATTACTGGGACCAAAATTGCCAGTGCTCGGTTCCCTAGGGACACCCTCAGTGATGTTTGGAAACATCAGGACTAAACATCAGGACTGACCATATAAACATGGAGGCTTTCTTTTTCTCACACATTTGCTTGTCAGTATACTAGTTTTTGAGTATTGTGTCATTATTTTTTCTACAAATATCCTAGTAAACTGAGCTCTGTTTTTGTAAGCTTTTATGAAATAGCTGTTTTCAAAGGCAAGACTCCATACTCTTTACACAGCAGTTGAACTTTGGTGAATAGTCATTTTGAACATTGATTTTGGGTTTTTTTTTTTTATGGAAGGGCTAAAAGAATATCCATCTGTGCTAAAACATTGATTGTATTGTTACATAATTAGGAACTTCAGATTATCATAATTTTTTTTCTTTTTGGGTCACTCCTGGTGATGCTCAGGGGTTACTCCTGGTTCTGCACTCAGGAATTACTCCTGGCGGTGCTCAGGGGACCATATGGGATGCTGGGATTCGAATGTGGGTCGGCCGCGTGCAAGGCAAACGCCCTACCCACTGTGCTATCGCTCCAGCCCCAGATTATCATAATTTTTAAAATGGTTTTCTCTGATTTTTATTATTTACCTTAAAAAACTGCTATTAAAAAAAGTGGGTGTGTCTTGTGTACTCTCTTTTGAAAAAAGTTTTTTAGAAGAGTTAATGATTAAGTTTTTTTTTTTAAGTTACTGAATGGATTTTATTTATTTTTTTAAATAATGTAGGAGTACTGCTATTTGTTCAGCCATTGATCAAGCTAATTGAATAGGGCATGAACTCCACATTACTTTTTTTAAATTTATTTTATTGTATCACTGTGAGATAGAATTACAAAGCTTTGATAATTGAGATTCAGCCGTATAGTGATGAAACACCCTTTCCTTCATCAGTGCACATTTTCCACCACCAATGTCCCCAGTATCCCCCCCCATCCCTGTCCTCACCCTGCCTCTATGGCAGACAATTTCCCCAATACTCTAATTTTGAGCGTTATGTTTTGCTCAAAATTTCCCACCACCATTCTAGCCTACCTACCAGGGGTAGACACTGGATAATTCATTTTTGATTGCTCATTTTGAATATCATGAGAGCTCAGGTGGCAGTGATTGTAAATGTAAATTTCTAGATTGTAAATGGTTGGGTTCCAGAGACATCTCTTGTATGGCACTAATCCATTTTGGGATTCAGTTGGGAGTCGGGATTCAGTTGGGAGTCTCTGGGCCAGGGCTGTTGGTATGCTAAGATGGCACCTGGAGGCAAATTGTGGGTGTGACCGACAGTCAGCTGGGTGGCAGGGAGCCGGGGAGAGACAGGCTGGGTCCTCTGCCACCATGCGGCCTGGAGATTTAGTCCTGGAACCCACATACCTGGGCCTTGCTTGTGGAAGCGCTTTGTCATTGGGATTCCATCTGAAGTAGGTGAGGAGACTGCACCTGCTCCATCTGGGGTGCCCCGGTGAAATTGGCCTGGTATGGGGCCTGGAGAGATCTCTGGCCTGTGGTGTCTTCTGGGAGACTCGTTTCTGTGTCTCTGAGCCAGGGCTATTGGTGCCCTTAGATGGGGCTTAGAGGCAAATTATGGGCATGACAGCCACTCTTGTTGGGGGGGTGAGGAGCCGGGGAGGGACAGCCTGGGTCCTCTGCTGCCATGTGGACTGGAGATTTAGTTCTGGAACCCGCATACCTAGGTCTTGCTGTGGAAGCCCTTGGTCACCGGGATTCCATCTGGAGTAGGTGGGGCGACTGCACCTTCTCCATCTGGGGTGCCCCAGTAAAATTGGCTTGGTATGAGACCCAGAGAGATCTTCGGTGCTGTGGTGTCTTCTGGGACTTGCTGCTGTGTCTCTGGGCCAGGGCTGTTGCTGCACTAAGATTCACATTACAAAATTTTCAGCAGATTATATCTTGGTGAGGACCATCCTGAGACTGGAGTTAGGCTGGGGGTATGGCGGCGATTTTGGATTGTGGAAGCAAGTGACTGCTGAGTGCTCTGTTTGGCCAGGCACAGGCCAGCTGGCCCCCCTCCAATTTGCCCTGGTCTGTTCGGCCATGCATGGGTCTGAGCTTAACTGCAGCTTTTGATCTCTTTCAAGATTTGTTTAGGGGTCTCTGAAGCAAGGCCAGTGGTAGAGCTTACAGGGTGGCGCTGGGTTTGGTTCGTGGGGCGTGACTGCCAATGCTTCCATATGTACTGGGAAGTGGGGGGAGGTAGCCCATCTCAACTCTGAGAAAGCCTGAAGATTTTAGTCACAAAACCCGCATCTTAGTATTTTCAGCAGATTATATGTTGGTGAGGACTGTCCTGGGACAGTGGGGTCATGCCTGGGTTATGGAGGTGATTTTGGATTGTGGAAGCAAGTGGCTGCTGGGGGTTCTGCTTGGGCGGGCTACCAGGCCAACCCGTTCTCCCCCCCCCCCCCCCCCCACCACAATTTACCCCAGTGTGTTCAGCCATGCATGAGCTTATCTACGGCTTTTTTTTTTTCCCTTTATTTTATTTTATTTTTTTTAAAGTTGTAGATTTACAATTTTTTGTGCTTTGGTTTCAATTATACAATGATCAGATACCCATCCCTCCACCAGTGCCCATTTTCCACCACCATGGATAATATCCCTCCCACCCCCATCCCCCCAACCCCCTGTCTCTGTGGCAGGGCAATATCTACGGCTTTTGATCTCGTTTGAGATTTATCTATGGTTCTCTGAAATAAATTAGCTTGTATAGCTTAGCTGGAGGTGGTTTGTGGGTGTGGTTCCCACAAACCTAGCTTTTGGCCGTTTAATTTCTTGGTAAACTTTATCCCAAAGTTTACTTGGCCAAAGGCACAGTGGCAATTTTGGGGTATCAGGAAACTGATGGACTCGCCCTGCAGGTACAGATTAACCTGTTGGTGGCACATTACCCCCACAGAATGGATTTTAAATTATGCTTGCTTTCCTATGATCAAAAGTACATTTCTGTAAATGCTCTTAATTTTTTTTTTTTGGTTGGGGGGGGCATACTTGGCATTCCTCGGGGTTATTCCTGGCTTTGTGCTCAGAAATTACTCCTGGTGGTGCTTGGGGAACCATATGGGATGCCGAGGACTGAACCTAGGTTGGCCATGTGCAAGTGAAGCAGCCTACCGGCTCTACTGTTTCTCTGGCCCTGTAAAAATGTTTTGTTTTGTTAGTGTAGTAACTGTTATTTCTGGAAAAACACCTTCCTGAGGCTCTTTTACAATTTGTGGTTATTACTTTTTGTTATTCTTTTTTTCATGACTGGAGCTGCCTGTTCTACTTTTGTAACCTTTTTTTTTTTTTTGGGAGGAGGCACATACAGGAATGTCAGCACTTATTCCTGGCTCCATGTTCAGGTATCACTCTTGGCAGGACTTGGGGACTACATGGGGTGCTGAGGATTGAACCCTGCTGGTCCTGGTCCACTGTGTGCAAGGCAAGCACCTTACCCGTTGTACCATCTCTCTGATCCTAAGACTGGGAAAGTTAAATTTTCACCTCTTTTCTTTCCCGGTAAACCACCCCTTGCTGAGCTCAGGGCTTCTAACTCAGAGCTCAGTATCACTCCCGAAGGCTCAGGGAACCACGTGGCATGCCAGGTGTCAAACAAGCAAGGCAAGCATGCCTTACCTGTTGCACAAACTGGCCCCCATGTTTTTGAACACTGAGCCTTTTATTTCTTTGAAGATCTTAGATTCTATTTTTGCTTTAATTAGCCCTTTAAGCTCTCTTACTCTTTAAAAACAGCAGTTACAACTATTACTACTCTTTTTTACTTATGGGAGAGTCTGTCCTTCAGTCCTTATATCACAAAATGAGCCTGATTTCCTATTAATAGTCTGCTATGAGATAAACCTGGTCCCAATAACAAGTGAATTTCTTACGTGACTTAGATTTTCGTTTCAGTTTCAGTTTTGGGCCTCACATGGTGGTGCTCAGGGGTATTTTGCTTGTTTTTGTGTTTGGGGAGGGTGGATGGGGAAATAATCATTTCAGTGGTTGAATCTGAGCTTTGTATGTTCTAAAATTATGTGCTTAATCTGTTGAGATATCTCTTGGTTCTTCAGCACTAAGATATTAAAACAAATAACTTGCTTAATTTGTTTTTTGTTTTTCTCGTTAGTGGGTGATCGCTCTAGTGTGTTAGAGGCCCCTAGGGCTGTACCCAGTGATTTTTTTTTTAAATCAGCATGTTACTGTTTTTTTTTCCCTACACAATGAGTTTTATATCTTTCTGTAATCATTATACCTTTAAATTTTGTCTTGCTATTACACTGAAACTTCCAGTAAACTGCTGAGAAAAAACGGTTGTCAACATTCTTGTCTTGCTCACATCTTTTTAAAACTTTAATTTCATTTTTATAAAGTTGTTTGCAAAATTTATTGCATTCAACATTCCAACACCAATTTCACCACCATTATATTTTCCCACCACCATTATTTTGAATTTTTCTAACCACCACCCAAGCCTGCCCTTATAGAAGACCCTAAATAATTTATTGTGTATTGCTTGCTAGGAATAATTAGCTAAAAATGATCAAAAAAGGTGTCCATAGAAGAAAGTGTGTGAACATTGTTGTATTTCACTTTGGAGCTAGTACGCCCTTGTATAAGAGATTACTAACATGTTGTTATGGATTGAGCCTTTATGTGCTAATATTTTTTTAAATTGAGATTGATTGCCTTCTACTTAAAAAACCCATCCGATGTGGTGTGCTACTCCACCAGTGGTATAGAGATGAGATGTTGCTCCAGGAATTCTAAAATTTTAAATGGGGTGATATAGCTGAAGTTAAATTTGTAACTGGATGGTGACTTTGGGGTCTGGAGGATCTCTGTTGCTTGTTGATCTCTTCCATGTTTGATTTGTGAGCCTCTGGATCATGTACAGTTAATGAGTTTATATGGCGCCAGAGGAGTTTGTGGGCATGACTACCAGACTCCCAGAAGAATTGGGGAATGGGGGAGGTCACTCATCCCCACCTCCGTGAGAGCCTGAAGATTTGGGTCAGAAAACCTGCATACCTGAGTTTTTCAGCAGGTTCATTTATGGATGAGGCTTGTTCAAGCACTGTGGAGATTGGCTGTGAGTATGGCGGTGATTGAGTTCTAGAGGTTTTTGGCTGCTGGGGTTCTTTCTGTTTGGGCAGATGAGGGGGAGTCACTCACCCCGCACCAGGGTGCTCTGGATATGGCCTGATGTGGGGTCCGTAGGCACCTCTGGCAGCTTGTTGTTCAAGTCAAGGTCGGTTAATGAGCTTATAAGGTGCCAGATGCAGTTCGTGGGCTTGAGTGCCAGGCTCCCAGAACAACAAGGGGATGTGGGGAAGTCGCCCATCACCAACTCTGTGAAAACCTTACCCAGTGATTCTTAAAAGATCATGTGATTTTAGGGATTGAACCCAGGGCTTTGTGCGTGAGTGAAAGGCAGGTATGCACTCTAGCCATTCCTCCTTAGCTCTATTTACTTTAATTTTTTTTTTTTTTTTAAATTTAGTCACCATGAAGTTACAAAGTTAGTCATGATTGGGCTTCAGGCATAGAATGTTTCAGCACTGATCCCTTCACCAGTCTCTTACTTTCCTCCACCAGTGCTGCCTCTCCCCACTTTTGTCTCCTTCCCACCAGTCTGCCTCTATGAGAGGCACTTTTTAAAATTTTATATATATAAAATAAAATACACATGTATATTATAAATATATATACTTTTTACATTGTGGTTATAGTACTATTGCTGATAGGGTTGCTTACATAACACTTTACCTCCTCCTTCTCTTGGTTGAATGCTTCCCTCCACCATGGTTGTTGGTCTCTCCCTGCCCTGTTCCTCCCCCTGCCAAGTGTCATGTTCCCTAATATCAGTTTTCATGTTCTTTGTTTCCATTGTCTTTGGGTAGTCTGTGTTCCACCATTATCCTGCATTTGATAGAGATCATTTTTTGTAAGTCTCTGTTCCCCTGTGACTTACTTCACTCTGTATGGTACTCTCCAAGTCCTTCCGCATAGCAGCAAATTGCATGACTTCATTTTTTTTTTTTTTTTTTTTTTTTTAAATTTTTTTTTTTTATTAGTGAAAAACCATGAGGTACAGTTATAGGCTTACAAATTTTGTGCTTGGGTTTCAGTTATACAATGATCAAGTCCCCATACCTCCACCAGTGCCCGTCATCCATCCCCATGGGTCCCAGCATCCCCCCCCCTCATCCCCCCCCCCCCCCCCCCCCCCCCCGTCCCATCCTGCCTCTGTGGCAGGGTATTCCCCCTTGTTCTCTCTCTCTTCTTTTGGGTACTGTGTTTTGCAAGAGAGGCTTTGAGTGGCAATCATGTTTGGTCTATCGACTACTTTTAGCATGCTTCTCCCACCCTGGGAGGGCCCTCACAACACCCTTCATTTGGTAATCTCTTCTCTATCTGAGCTTCCTTTTCACCTAGAGCCTGTGGCTGGCCTTCCATGACTTCATTTTTTCGTAAAGGCCGAGTAATAGTCCATTGCGTATATATACCATAGCTTCTTGATCTAGTCATTAATTCTCGAGCTCTTGAATTGTTTTCAGATTTTGGCTATTGTGGGTAGTACTACAGTGAACATAGGCATGCAGATGTCTTTTCTGTGTTGTGTTTTGGGGTCCTTTGGGAATATTCTAAGGAGTGGAATTGCTGGGTCATATGAAAGCTCAATTCCTAGATTTTTTTAGGAATGTCCATGTTGTTTTCCAGAAAGGTTTGGCCAATTGACATTCCCACCATCAGTGAATGAGAGCCCCTCCTCTCCTCAGTCCTTCATCCATAGGAACAGTAGTTATTCTTTTTTTTATGTTTGCTGTTTCTGGTGTGAGGTGATACATTATTGTTGTTTTGATTTGCGTCTCCCTGGTAATTAGTGATGCAGAGCATTTTTTTGGTTTAATTTAATTTAATTTTTAAAAAAATTTTTATTAGTGAGACATCATGAGGTAGAGTTGTAGACTTACAACTTTTTGTGCTTGGGTTTCGATTATACAATGATCAAATACCCATCCCTCCACCAGTGCCCATTTCCCACCACCACAGATCCCAGTATCCCCCCCCCCCCCCCATCCCAATCTGCCTCTGTGGCAGGGCATTCCCTTTTGTTCTCAGAGAATTTTTTTTATATGCCTTTTGGCCATCTGTATTTCTTCTTTGAGAAAATTTCCATTATTCTTCCCATTTTGGGAATTTTTTTTTCTTACAAAGCTCTGCCAGTTGCTTTATAGATCATGATATTAACCCCTTATCAGATGGGTGGTGGGCAAATAATTTCTTCCATTCCATGGGCTATATTTGTATCCTGATCATCATTGCCTTTGAGGAGCTGAAGCTTCTTAATTTAATGTAGTCTAAATTAGTCCCATCTTTGCTTCGACTTGTGTGATCAGTGGCGTTTCATCCTTGAAGAGAGTTGTGCCTGTGTTTTCTCTAAAAAACTTACAGACTCAGGTCTGTTATCAAGATCTTTAATTTTGATTTGATTTTTGTGCATGGCATTAGAAAAAAAGTCTTAAGTTAATTTTTTTGTTTGTAGCTGACCAGTTTTCCTGTTACGACTTGTTGAAGAGAATTCTTAATATTTTTTGCTTCTCTACTGTAGATTAACTTGTAAATAGCTGAGAGTCTGTCTCCATTGATCTGAGGGTTTGTCTTTGCTCTAGTACTATACTGGTTTGTTTGTTTTTTTTTCTTTTTTGGGTCACACCTGGCGATGCACAGGGGTTACTCCTGGCTCTGCACTCAGGAATTACCCCTGTCGGTGCTCAGGGGACCATATGGGATGCTGGAAATCGAACCTGGGTCGGCCTCTGTGCTATTGCTCCAGTCCCTATGCTTTTTTAATTACTCTCACTTTCTCGTACAGTTTGAAGTAAGGAAAAGTGATGCCTCCTATCTTCCTTTTCTCAAGGATTCCTTTAAGTATCCTTGGGTGTTTATTGTTCCGTAAGAATTACAGGAGTATTTGATCTATTTTTTTTTGAAAAATGTCTTGAGTATCCTTAATAGGACATTGAATTTTTACAGTGCTTTGGGGAATATTGACATTTTGATGATAGCCTCTCAGTTTGTGAGCAGAGGATGCGTTTCCATTTCCTCATGTCCTCTTTTATTTCTTGAAGTAGTGTCTTGAAGTTTTGTTTATGTCTTTCACCTCTTTAAACTGATTCCAAGGTATTTGATTTTCTGAATTATGAATGGGATTGTTTTTTACTTATTATCTTCTTGGTTTTGGGGCCATACCTGGCAGTGCGCAGGGCTTACTTCTGGCTCTTCACTCAGGGATTACTTCCTGACAGGCTCTTAGGATCATATTAAGTAAAGTAAAGTAAAGGCCCTCCCGTTGATCATCGATTTGCTCGAGCGGGCCCAGTAACGTCTCCATTGGAGACTTTGTTGTTACTGTGTTTGGCATATCGAATACGTCACGGGGAGCTTGCCAGGCTCTGCCGTGCGGGCGAGATACTCTCGGTAGCTTGCTGGGCTCTCCGAGAGGGGCGGAGGAATCGAACTCGGGTCGGCCATGTTGGCTGCGTGCAAGGCAAACGCCCTACCGCTGTGCTATCGCTCCAGCCCTAGGATCATATTAGATGCCAGGGATTGAACCCAGGTTGGCTGCTTGTGAGGCAGATGTCCGATCCTCTGTCCTATCACTCCAATTCCTTGGATTGTTTCTAGTCTGTCTTCTATTTCATTATTTGCATATAGGAAAGCCATGGACTTTTGTGTACTAATCTTGTAACTTGCCACTTTAATATGCAAATCTATTATTTCTAGTAGCTTTTATTTCAAGTCTAGAATTTTCTAAATATAGTATCATATTTTCCACAAACTGTTTGCTCATCTTAAATACTTGTTTCAATATTGGTTATCTATGAACTATTGGTAAGTATGATGAGTCCTAACTCTGTGATTTTAAGGCCCTGTTAACCCTTTATTCAAAGGAAGATTATAACTCAGGTAATGATTGTGAAGTCAAAATGTTACTATAAATGTCCGTGTTTTATAAACTGAGAGATAAGAATCTAAATATTAGGTTTTATTATTGTTGACTTTTTTTTTAAATAGAAAGGTTTATTGGAAAGTAAAAGTGAAAGGAAAAGACACTCCCCAGCTCAGAAAGAACTTAATATAGGACTAAGTTATTGTTTATTATTATTTAATCATAGTGACTACAACTATTGTATTTAAATCTTTAAATTTTCAGATGACTCATTACGTGAGGCAACAGTCAGTATGTCAAGATAAAAGTGGAAGACAGATTTCTGATACTCACGTGTTCCCTTTGGGGAAAACTCAGCAGAGTTCTAAAGATCATAAGGTATGTCTTGTATAATTGGCAAATTACTTTTCTTTTGGTAAGTACTATGAAAAATTCCAGTATAATTGTGTAGAGTGGAAATAGCTACTTTAATATTCTATTATTTTTTCATAAAGCCTTGGCAACCTTAATTATATAGTGGTTTACTCTCTCTGCCTTACCTACAGTATCCCCCTCCCCCCTCACTTCTTACATTCTTCAGAGGTATTTTTTGGAATCTTTGCTCATGTGGGTTATCTATGTTGATATTTAGCTTTATAGAATTAAAAGATGTGTCTTTTAGAGTAACACACCCAGGGATCAGAGAGCTACTACAAGTGGGTAAGGTGCTTGCCTGATACGCAGCCAACCTGTGTTTGCTCCCAGAGCACTCCCAGGAGTGATCCCTGAGCATAGACCCTGGAATACACCCTTAGCACAGCTTGGTGTGGCCCCAAGGCCAAAAGAAATAAAAAAACATAATAATAGAGGTAATATATATGTAATGTAAAAATTGTATATAATACATGTATAATTTTAGAATCTGGTTTGCAGCTGTTCATAACAGGGTTTCATACATACAGTCTTCCAACACTACAGCCTCCCCCGGTGTTTCCCCTTCAACTTACCCTCCCACCCTATCACCATCATGTTAAGCTCGGTTCTGTAGACCAGTTCTCAGACTGTGTTGTCCTCCACCGTTTGTTATTCTTATCAGATGTTTATATCCATTAGTATATATTAAAAGGAAAAAGGACTTTCTCAAAACAAAAAGTTAGTTGTTATGACTTGGTTCTTAATAAAACTGAGCTTTTAGTAGAGGACTTGGTGTATAAGACAAAGTTCTCCAGGAAAAATGGAACCAATGAGAGACATTTACACACATACCTATATATAAAATTGATATATTTAAATATATGTATATGCACATACATGCAAAATACATTTATAATGTAAAAAATTGACTTGTGTAATTATGGGGCCTGAAAATTCATAAAGTCTACAGTCTGCAGACTCAGGAACTCTGATGGTATACTTCTCATCTAAATCTGAAGCCCTACCTGAGGAATAAAATTACAGATGATGCTAAAGGCCTGTCTGAATGCCCAAGAACCACACTTTTAATATGAGACCAGTGGCAGCAGAAGACTGATAATCTCAGTTTGAAGATCATCTTGCAGAGACAGCCAGTTCTCCCTTGTTCAGCCTTTTGTTTTATTCAGACCTCTAATGAATAAATCCTACCAACATTGGAAGGGCAGTTGCTTTACTCAGTCTAAGATCAAATATTAATCTTGTCCTGAAACACTTTCACGGACATACCTAGAATAATGTTTAAGCAATTATCTCTGAACTCTGTGTGGCCCAGTTAAATTGGAACACAAAATTAGCCATCACAACTAGGTTTTTGTGGCTCCTTCTGCAGTTAGTCTTTCGTAATGTATTATTTTGGTTGAGTATTGCGAAGAAAATCTGGCTTTACGTACTCATTATTAGAAAAGGAAGGCTCACTAGACTTGTCAGTATGCTTCCCACATTTGCAAATCACTGATATTCTATATAGTTGTATATATACTTAAGAGAAATAAAAAAATGTGAGCAGATAGAAAAAAAAGCACTCTCGTCTGTTGGAGGAAAAATCAGTTTTATTCAAAATTGTTACATATTTAAGGTTAATTAAATTTAAGTTTATCTAATAAACTGAGTATCATTTTTCTTCATTTCTCCAAAACTGTAGTGATTTAACCCATAGTTACAAAATGTGGACTTTGAAAATTTGCTATTAAGAGAAATGGTTGCGAGAAATCCTGATTAAAAAACATATAGTGCTGAGAACATTAAGTAGGAGGTGTATTGTTATGAGTTGAATCCTGTCCGTCATAATGTCTCAGACCTCAAGAGTGTGACCTTATTTGAAAATAGAGTAATTTCAGATGTAATTATTTAAGATGGGATTATACTGGAGAAGTTGGGACCCTAGTTCATTATGACTGATATTCTTTTTTTTTTTTTCTTTTTTTTTCCCCTTTATTTTATTTTATTTTTTTTAAAGTTGTAGATTTACAATTTTTTGTGCTTTGGTTTCAATTATACAATGATCAGATACCCATCCCTCCACCAGTGCCCATTTTCCACCACCATGGATAATATCCCTCCCACCCCCATCCCCCCATCCCCCCGTCTCTGTGGCAGGGCAATCCCCTGTGTTCTCTCTCTCCTTTTGGGTGTTGTGGTCTGCAAAAGAGGCATTGAGTGGCAAACATGTTCATGACTGATATTCTTATAAGAGGAAAGTGCCATGTGAAAAGAAAGAAACACAGGAAGAGGTTGGCCTTGTGACGATAGAGGCAGAGATTTGAATTACACTGCTGTAAATGAGTAAGTGTCTGGGGCTACCGGGAGGAAGATGAGGTAAGGAAGGATCCGCTCAAAGGGGCTTTGCATAGAGCATGGCCCTGCCAAAACCTTGATACTGGACTTGTAGCCTCCAGAACTGTAAGATAATACATGCTTGTTGTTTTAAGTCCTCCAGTGTTTTTAGCCTTTTATGGCAGCCGAAGGAAATAAATAATGAGATAAATATCCCTGAATGGTTTAATGTTCTCTTAGGGCAGCAGAGTTCAAAAATAGATGTCTTCCTTTGGCTTGCTTATGTGTTTTACAAAATATACAGCATGGATGAATTTTGTAGCTCTTTATATGTTTGAATGGCCTAGTTTAGTCAATAACTGGAATGTTACGCCATTTTTAATTTACTTAAGTTTTGACTTACCCAGGATGCTTAGGAGCTAGGGGCCTCTTCTGGCAATTGGGCCTGACTTTTCAATGTTAGGGTCTGCTGATGGGGTGCTGCTTAGACCTAGTGGTGCTGGTGGCCACTAGGAAATTGTACTATCACTGTGTGTTGCAGGGTGCCTTCCAGTTGGTGTTCAGGAGGCCTAGAAGCTCTTTCCAGTGATTCTTCACCAACTGGGCTGAGATAAGCTATTGCTCAGGCCCCGCAGTGATACTTGGGGTGGGAGGTGTGGAGTTTCACCTGACTGACAGGGCACCCAGTGATGCTGGGAATTGAGCCAGGACCTGCTGAACAAAAGAGAAGTCCCTTAACCCCTGTACTGTCTTTTTTCTTCTTCTTCTTTTTTTTTTTCTTTTTGGGTCATATCCGGCATTGCACAGGGCTTACTCCTGACTCATGCACTCAGGAATTACTCCTGGCGGTGCTCGGGGAACCATATTGGATGCTGGGAATCGAACCTGTGTTGGCCACGTGCCAGGCAAACACGCTACTGCTTGTTCTGTATCACTCCAGCCCCTGTGCTGTCTTTCTTGTCCTGTTCTATTAGCTTTTAATTGTTCTTTTTCTCCTTTTGGCTATTCTATATAGTTTCTGCATTGCAGTTATCTGAATTCACTTTGTTTACAGCCTTATACTATCTTCTATTTTAATTTCTTACACTTCAGCTCTTACTGGTTTATATCCAACACCTGAAACTCAGGTCTAACCATGAACGATTTTCTTACTATGTCCCAATACTCTTCTTAGGGCAATAGTGTATAACAGTGATTTTCAACCTTATGTCTAAAAATCATAAGTTAGTACCACTGTAGTAGATCAGTGGTTGTCAACATTTTTATTTGCACCAGTCCGAGGACTGGTGGTTGAAAACATAGTCAGGGCTGTTTTATCAGCAGTAACTAGAATATAGGTATCTCATTCTCCCTCCAACTACTACCTTTTTAATATCCTGTACCTACCTATACTTCCCATCTACGTTCTGATTTTTTTGCTCCCATTTTTTTTATATAGAAAGATTTATTGAAATGTGGTGTATACATGTATGTGTGCCATGTATTAAACTCAGGGCCTCATGTTCTTGTAAGTACCACTGGGTATAGGGCAACCTTGTTGCCCCTGCCACCTTGGCTGGAGTATTGCCAGCAGTGGGTCTCTGGGTTCCCTGAGGACTGTTTGGGGGAGTGGATGCTCCCACACCTTACCAACAAAAACAAAATGGTTTCTTGACATTTTAAATTTATTGGTAAAATCATATATATATGTATATATTTCTTATAGTTCCGGTAGTAAGGTTACAATAGTATTTAAATTGATGGTATTGGAGTACAAAGTTGCAGACAGCACACCATCACCATGAAAGTGTTCATGACCCTCACCTCATTCCTGTCTCACCTCTGGTCAGAGCCCCCTTTCTCCCACCCATCCTGCCATTATTTGTTGATTGTTGATTGACAGTTATGTCTTAATAGTCATACTATTACCTTTGTAGGCCACCATCTTTGTGTTCCAGATTCTTTACTTAATATATGTTACTCTCAGTCAGCCTCTTCATTCAGCTCACCCTTTCCCCACAGACTCAACATTCTCTGGTCTATAATTCAGTGCCCATGGTTTGTTATCAGTGGATATTGTCAATACCCTTGATTTGTTTCTCTCTGTATAACACGAGTAAGATCATACTGTATAGGTCCTTCTATATCTAGTTTACTTCAACCAGCATGGTGTGCTCTAGTACATCATCCCAAGTTGACTTAAGACTTGATTACTTCTTGCGACTGCTATGTTCCATTGTTTTATATATGCCACAGTGGTTTTTATCCATCTGTTCTTTAACGTTTGGGATGCTTCCATATTCTGACTATTGCACTAAGATCTGCATTAAACATAGATGTACGTACATGTATGTGTGCGTATGTGTGTGTATGTGTTATGTAATTTTAAAAAATTAATGTTTTGTTTTGGGGATAGATACCTAGAAGTTGTCAAATGAACTCTTCACTCTTTTTGAGAAATTTCCATATTGTACGTGTTGGACCAGGTGATATATTCTGATGAACAGTGAATGAGGGTTACTTTTTTGTCCACTTTCACTAGCACTTGTTTCCAGTTTGCTTTGATAAATGCCATTCTTACTGGTGTGAGATTATGTCTCATTGTCATTGATCCACTTTGAATTAATTTTTGTGTAAGGTGTGAGATATGGATCCAGTTGTTTTTTTTACAAATCATAATCCTGTTTTCCCAGCACTATTTGTTCAAGATTTTTTTTTTTTGTGGGGGTGGGGGGTGGGTCACACACCCGGCGATGCTCAGGGGTGACTCCTGGCTCTGCACTCAGGAATTACTCCTGGCGGTGCCCCTGAAGGTTTTTGTTGCCCTACTTCATGTACCATTCTACTTTGTTTTAAGTTAACTTTTTGAATATCTTAAAATTTATCACTGGGATCTCAGTTCTGATCCACTTGTCTTTTAGTGTATCTTTATTTGAGTACCAGGCTGTTTTGGTTACTATAGCTTTAAAGTATAATTTTAAACCAGGGAATTAAGTACCTCCAACTTTTCTTTGTTAGGGATATCTTTAACTATTCAGGCGTTTTTATCCTACAAAGTTTTTGTAGTGTTCTGAGTCTTTGAATAATGCCATCAGGATTTTGATGGTAATTTCATTAAGTCTGTAAATGCTTAGGGTAAGATAGACATTTTAGCAACATTAATTCTTCCAGTCATGGGGTTAAAACAATAATACAATGAGTAATGTGCTTGCTGTGCATGTGGCTGACCTGGATTTGATCCCTAGCACCCCACATTTTCCGCAGACCTCTGCTAGACATAATCTCTGAGCACAGAGCCAGGATTTAATCCCGAGGACAGCTGTTTATGGTTAAAAAAAAAGGGAAAAAGCCTCTTCAAAATTATGAAGATGAAATATTTTCCATTTCAAAGTATTTATTTCTTTCATAAGTGACATAGGTTTCTCAATATAGGCCTTTTACCTCCTTTGGTGATTCCTCCTTAAGGTGATTCCTAGGTATTTACTATTTTGGGGTACTACTTTAAGTGGAGTAGACTTTTTAATTCTTATTTTTTTGTAGTTCATTGTTGGGATATAGAACAAAATCTCTGATTCAGGTGGGTTTATTAGTGAGTGCTACCAAGATATTGGAACATATCAAAGCATATTCAAACTCTTCTAGGACATCTAAGAAACAGGAATCCTTCCCAACAGCATCTGTGAAGTGTTACAGTAATACCAAAAGTAGAGGTTTTACTAAAAAATAAAATTACAGATTTATATCTCTGATGATCATTGATGCAAAAATTCCCATCAAATTCCTGGTGAATCAAACTCAACACTATGTTAAAAGGATTGTACATTATGGTTAACTATCCCCAGAATGCAAAAATGGTGTAGTACTGTCACTGTCACTATCCTCCCGTTGTTCGTCAGTTTTCTTGAGCGGGCCCAGTAACGTCTCCAGTGTGAGACTTTGTTGTTACTGTGTTTGGCATATCAAATACGTCACGGGTAGCTTGCCAGGCTTTGCCGTGCGGGCTGGATACTCTGGGTAGCTTGCCGGGCTCTCCGAGAGGGGCGGAGGAATCGAACTTGGGTCGGCCATGTTGGCCGCATGCAAGGCAAACGCCCTACCTCTGTGCTATCGCTCCAGCCCCCCAATTTTTATATTCTTATAATCAAATTGTAAAATTTCCTCATGTAGAACCAAAATTAATGGGGTTTTTGTTTTGTTTTGGCTTTTGACCTACACCTGGCATGCTCAGGGCTTACTTCTGGTTCTGCACTCAGCTGTCACTGATGGTAGGCTCAGGGGGATCGTAAGCGATGCTGAGGATTGAACCTGGGTTGGTCATGTACAAGGCAAACACCCTCCTTGCTGTACTATTGCTTCTACCCCAAAGTTAATTTTATAATGATGAGAACTGTTAAAGTATAACAAATGATGCTATGTTAAGAGATGTTAACATTCAGCACGTTAAGAGATGTGTATTACTGGCCAGGAATCTGACTCAAACTGAATACATGGCCTAGTTTGTGTCAGGCCTGGGTTTGATTCTGTCACTACATGGCTCATTGATCCATTGTGTATGATCCTGTGGCCCAAAAGCACAATTGGGAGTATTTCTTTCCTTGGAGCACTTCAATGTGTGCTCCAACACAATAAAAAGAGGTGGGGGCCTGAGAGAAATTCAATAGCCTGAGCACATACTTTGCATGTCAGAGACCTGGCTCATCATCTCTGGCAGCACTAAACTGACCTCCTCAGAGCACAGCCCAGAACAGCCCTGAATGCTGCAGGGTGTTGCCTCAAAATCAATACCAAACCGAAAAGAGATGGCTAGTACTGGGAAGAAGTTTAAAAAGTGTTTAACATTCAGAGAAATATAGAAAGAACGGCTTTATATTTCACAGACCTTGATGAGAAGGTCACCAAAGAAGAAGCTGCTATGTGAATGGACATTTTAATCTAAATGTTAATATGTATAATAATTCAGATAACGACTTAGCATGTTTTCCTTCAAAATTATTGTTTTAGAGAACAGAATCTTGGTATTGTCTTCCTCAAGAACTGGATACTTCCCCAAACTTGGACACATCCCAGCCCAGGTTTAATATGAGAAAGAAAGGGACTGAAATGGCAGACTTTCCCTCCCTGGAGGAAGGTGTTATGACCCAGTCAGAAAATCAAGTGAAGGAACCCAACAGAGATCCATTATGTTCTCCATTGCTAGGTAAATGCCTCTTTGTTTTTAAATGGTAGTAGTACCTTATATTTGTAAAATACTTTTGGGTGACTGCAAATCTTGCAGCTAAATTCTTTCCTGAGTTGAGAAGCTCTGTTGAGGTTTTCAAAGGTATTGGTTATTTTGTGTACTGGCCTACTGGCCTAAACATGTTAAATGTGCAGTTACCCCTCATTTTATCATTCCCTATTGCTCTCAGAAGACAGACAGGGGATAACTTTCTCTCTAGTGCTATAGCATGTCTCCTTGGTCCTGAGTTTGTGCAATTTTTCTTGGTAGTATACATGCATTATCTTTTTTTTTGTTTGTTTTGCTTTTTGGGTCACACCCGCTGGTGCACAGTAGTTACTCCTGGCTCATGCACTCAGGAATTACTCCTGGAGGTGCTCAGGGGATCATATGGTATGCTGGGAATTGAACCTGGGTCAGCCGCGTGCAAGGCAGATGCCCTACCTTCTGTGCTATTGCTCCAGCCCCATGCATTATCTTTTGACTATTTCTCTTACCAGTGGAGATTCCTGATCTTTCAAAACAAAACAACAGCCTCCCCCAAATGTTTATGTTTTTTTCACAGCAGGTAGGGCATTTGCCTTGCACACTGCCGACCTGGGTTTGATTCCTCCACCCCTCTTGGAGAGCCTGGCAAGCTACCGAGAGTATCTCGCCTGCATGGCAAAGCCTGGCAAGCTACCCGTGATGTATTCAATATGCCAAAAAACAATAACAAGAAGTCTCACAATGGAGATGTTACTAGTGCCCACTCGAGCAAATTGATGAACAACGGGAGGATAGTG
Source organism: Sorex fumeus (assembly GCF_029834395.1). Taxonomy (NCBI): domain Eukaryota; kingdom Metazoa; phylum Chordata; class Mammalia; order Eulipotyphla; family Soricidae; genus Sorex; species Sorex fumeus. Next base: position 38,119,106 of record NW_026606063.1, on the reverse strand, counting down.
GTACAGTGATATAGTACATTAGATTCTTAGATTTTATTAAACATTGCTTTCATTGTTCAAGCCCAAAAAATTAGGAGAAATGACCTATTTAAGGTAGATCAGATTGCTTTAGGTAGACTCTATGTCTGTTTAATATAAACTGATTTGTTAACTTTAAAATTATATAAATCAAATCAGGAAACAGAATTGTGCTATGTAATTTTACTTTGTGTTATGTATATATAAGGATGTTTTTAATCAGTATAAATTATTTTTTTCATGCCTGAATAAATGCTATTTTGTTATGCTTTCTTCAGATTATTTTCTATCTGTAACATAATAACAACCATAATAATAACAATTTTAGAATTGGGCTGGAGCGATAGCACAGCGGTAGGGCATTTGCCTTGTGCGCAGGCGGTCCGGCCAAGCTAGGTTTGATTCCTCCGCCCCTCTCGGGGAGCCCGGCAAGCTACCGAGAGTATCTCGCCCGCACGGCAGAGCCTGGCAAGCTCCCTGTGACGTATTCGATATGCCAAACACAGTAATAACAAGTCTCACGATGGAGCCGTTACTGGGCCCGCTTGAGTAAATCGATGAACAATGGGAGGACTGTGACTGTGAATTTTAGAATTAGTTTTTGATGGGGCCTAAGATTTCAGCCAAGTGTCTTGTCAGAGTTTTATAGAGGAGCATGAATACAAGGAGTTAATTCAGTAAATTCTTTTCAAACATAAGATCCAAAGCAAAATATTAGTGCAATATTCTTTGATCTGAATTATCAAAGAAAATTTTAGTTTAACACTTTAAGAAAGATGTTGACACCATTAAATTCTTTTTTTTTTGTTTTTTTCTTCATCTGTGACTAAGGTAGATGAAAGAGAAAGCTTCTCTGATCAGATATTTGAAAGGCTCTCATGTTAAAGAAGCAATATATTTTTATTCATTTATTTACTAAAACTGTTTTATGCTTGATGGTAGAGATAAATAGATGAAAATTACCTCAAATAATGTGGTAAATAGAAAATAATAGCATGAGCTGATTATTGGTTACAGGGGTCTGCAATATGTAGGCAAGATCTGATTTTGTATTCCATGAGCTAAGAGTGAGTTTTTAACATGCAGAACACTTCCTATGACCATAGAAACCTAAAATATGTAGTAGTTGGACTCTTATTTAAAAGTTTGCTAATTCTTGTCTAGAGGTTAAGAGAGAATACATAACTTAGAGGAAATTGTTTTCAAATTGAAATGTACCAAAAACTATCTAATCTCTCCATTTAGTAGTAAAGACTATACAAGAACAAAACAAATGAATCTTACGTTACAGCAAAATGTCAGCTAAAATCTTCTAATAAATTTTAGTACACAGTAAGGAGATTGTGCTCTGTGACTTCTAAGATGGTTTATTTTTTTTTCCCAGCTGAACATTCAATTTTCCTCAATCTGGGTACAACTAACTAGTAGAAGAGTAGTTCTTAGTTGAAATGTCTTTTTTAAAATGTAGTTTTATTAACTCCAGCTTATGATTTGCTATAGATAAAATAGAGCATTGAATTATTGGAGCAGGGGCTGGAGAGATAGTACGGCTGGTAGGACACTTGTTTTGCATGTGATCAATCTGGGTTTGATCCACAGCACCCCATTTGGTTCCCTGAGTCCTGCCAGGAGTGATCCTTGAGTGAAAAACCAAGAATAAACCCTGAGCAATGCTGAGTCTGTCCCCAAAGTTAAAGAAAACAAACCATTGGAACAGATTCTGGGTCTGATATTCATAGGATCTTTCATTATTTCTTTTTTAAATTTTGATTGTGATCAGAGTCTGGCAAACTCCCCGCCGCGTACTAAATATGCCAAATACCAGTAACAATGATGGGTCTCATTCTCCTATAGAGCCTTGAATACAATCTCAGGGCTAGGATGAAAGAGACGTTACTGGGGTCTGCTCGAGGCAATCGACGAATAACAGGATGATGAAATGAAATGAAAATGAAATGAAATTTTGATTAAATTCATTTATTAAGGGATGTATTGGTCTTACCAGTGGCAAATATCATGATGATGAATACTGTCAGCAGTTAGCTGTCTCAAAAAGTTATTTAGGGTACCAATATTTGTACAAATATGAGGAATATGGCAACCTAGTTTAAAAACAAAACTAAACAAACCATAATGATTCCTAGAGAGAGAAGATCTCTTGTGAAGGTTTAAAACTAAATCTCTGGGCTGGAGTCATAGTACAGCCAGTAAAGGTGCTTACTTACCTTGCAGCCAGCTGATCTGGGGTAGGTGTAGATCTCTGGTATCCTGTATAGTCTCCCGAGCACCACCAGTAGTGATTTTTGAGTGCAGAGCCAGGAGTAACTCCAGAGCACTACTACCAGGTGTTGCTTCAAAATAATAACAAATAAACAAAAACCTCTGAATCTCTAGCCATGGTAAAAGAAGTTTGATGACAAAGATGATCATTTTTTAGTTTTTCACGATCAGTTTATTTGTTAAATACTTCTATTTTGAGTGCTTACTAAGAATACTGAGGAGACAGCTGTGAGTAAAGTAGACATAGAGTTCACAGTCTAGGTGGGAAACAGACAGGTGGAAAATTCTTCTGTACCTTTGTGAGAGAATGAGTATGAATATGGAAAATAGTATCTTAATATTGTGATCAAAAATATATCACGATTATATATGTGTATATACATAGATACATATATATTTTTTCTTTAAATTAGTATTCTTCAAACTTTTTAGTAATAATACTTCTTTGCACACTTTAAAATTAGAGAGGATTCCAAAGGACTTTGTTTATGTGAGTTACTGGTAATTTTCCATATTAAAAATTACAACTAGAAATTTCGGATTTTTTTTTTTTTTTGGTGGTTGTGCCAGGTAATGAATCTGGAGCTTCACATGTTTGAGGCATGCACTTTACCCTGAATCACATCTCTGGCCCTTGTGATTATAATCTTGACTCTAGGTACCTTCCATGAGTATTTTAGGTGCTTGAAAGCATATAATCCACACTTTTAAATTGGAAAGAAATACTCAACATGGTTAAGAGTATTTGCACCCTGAAAAATATTAAAATACTTAGGTTCAGACCTCAGTCTGGTACTTGAGCTATTTTAATGTGAAAAATTACGTATTATTTTACGAGTTTATAATCATGTTTCCTCATTGGCATAAAGGTATGATAATACCCATTCTTCAAGATTGTCATTGGAGTGAAGTGAAATATTGTATATCAAGTGCCTGTACCTTGTCAGGAAATCAATAAATAGTAGCAGTGATTGCCATTGTTATATTACCCTTCTAATATTTGTAGAAATTTACAGATAGTAGAATACTTAGGTTTTTAAATTATGTGAGTAAAACAAACCTTCATTTTCAGTATTTCCATAATTATTTTGGGGAGGACTGGGGAGAGGTTTTGGACCATACCTGGTGGTGGTTAGGACTTACCAACTGGCTCTGTGCTCGGGATTTCTCCTGGTGCTAACCTGACACCATATGCATATTGGTGCTCAGGAATAAATAGGTGTTGGCTGTATGCAAGTCACGCACCTTAGCCGCTTCTGGCCCCAGCATTCCCAACATTTTTATATTTGAAACTTTACAGTCACACAAGACAGCTTTGCTTCTCCTGATTTGCCTTTGCTGACATGTTTGACACAAGGTCAAGAGTTTGAGCCTGATTCCTTATTTCAACAAAGTGAACTAGATTTTGCATTTCTGAGGTAGGATTATTATTTATCTTTTACTTGCATATACCCTTTCTGCTCTTTATTTTGTTGTTCTGTTTTATTACTAATACTAATAACTTAAAGGCTAAGGTAGGGGTTAGATATTCTCAGTCTGAAAGTAACAAAGCCCTAGATTAAGGTGTGATGTATTATAAACTTGTGTTGTTAATAGCAATACATATATAGAAATGTGTCAGGCTACAGTGGCTTATTTAAAAATCATTTAAAGTGTATTCTAAGATTTGGTTTATGTTGCTCTAAGCAGTCATGATGGATTTTCTTCCTGAGAAGAATTTTTCTAGAAAATTGTGGCGTGAAGTGCATCAAACTCATGAGCTTCTAGCCTTTAAAAAGCTTTTTAAAAAATCTTTTTCATATTTATTAATTTGTTTGGTACTGATATTGAATAAGCTTACTTCTCTCTCCTTATAGAAGATATAAGTATAAAGTAATAGAATTTTTCTACAGACACATTCAAATATTAATTCAAATTCTTTTTTTTAAAGTAGTCATAATAGAAGACAAGGTAGAATTCTCTAAAAATATTTGACATTTTCTAAGAATATATTTTCCTCTCATAGAACAGCAACAAAAATAGAAAGCTATAGTTGTCTACAAAATTAAAACTATTGCTCTTCTGCTATGTATCACTTTAAAATTACTTTAATGAGGATCATGTCTTGTAAGTGGCTTACCCAAGTCTGGTTCCACAGTGCCACCCTTGAGCATCCTCAGGAGTGATTCTTGAGCACAGAGCCGAGTGTAAATAAACCCTGAGTACTTCCCGGTATGTCCCCCAAACCAAATAGCAGCAGCACTGTAGCAGCACTGTCTTCCCATTGCTCATTGATTTACTTGAGCGGGCACCAGTAGCGTCTCACAACAAATTGTGAGACTTGTTGTTACTGTTTTTGGCATATTGAATACATCACGGAGAGCTTGCCAGGCTTTGCCTTGTGGGCGAGATACTTTCAATAGCTTGCCAGACTCCGAGAGGGGCAGAGGAATCCAACCTGGGTTGGCCATGTCGGCCACGTGCAAGGCAAACGCCTTACCCGCTGTGCTATTGCGTAGGGCATTTGCCTTGCATGCAAACTAAATAAAACTTTATGAAAAGTGTTTTGTACAAATTAGATAATCAACTAATGATTAAGTTACTACTGTATTTTGAGAGTAGACTATTTTTGAGAGCACATTAATGTGAATTTTGTGAGCACAGTAAATGACTTGATAAAATAAGTAATGTATACTAAATCATGATAGGTGAGACATAATACTTAAATGGTAAAGTGGGGACTGGAGAGATGGTATAGCAGGTAAAGACTTGACTTGCAAGCTGCCACCCTGGGTTTGATCCTCAGCATCTTATGTGGTTCCCCAACCTCTGCCAGTAGTGATCTAGAGTGCGGTCAGGAGAAAACCAAGAGCACTGCTGGGTAGGGCCCTCAAAACAAAAACAAAAAAGGTGAAGTTAAAATTTTTCTTTTGAAGACTCTTAAAATAAGAAAATAATATTTTAATATGTATTGTTTTAAGTATTAGTAAATATGAGGATCATATAATGGTAGCTTCTGTTTATAAGAAGTTTTAGTCATTAGTCATCTTAAAGGCATTTGGAATTAGAATTCTATTTTCACTACACTTTCATATAACCTTAATTTCAATTATAGTTTTATATTTTTTCGTGTTAGTAATAAGAAACAGAATGTTTTCATGTGATATTTATTTATATTTAACTATATTTTCAGGGGAATTCCTGGTAAGTCTGAAGACACCGAATGGTTTTCTCGACCATCGGAAGTTAGTGAAGCTTTATTCCAGGCAGCTTCAGAAGTAGCTTCTGATTTAGTAAACAATTGTTATAGGGTGTCTCAGCATCTGCTTACAGGTAGTACAGTTGAGTCTCTGCATTCCTTTTCACTTACTGAACAAGGAACTGAAGAAGAGGCTGTTTCATGTGAAATATTTGATGAACTGAAAATTCCCAAACACTCTGATCATAATGATGCTCTTTGTTCAGATATGCCATGGACGACAAAAGAAGTTCCTCAGGAGCTTGAAACTGTGTTAGCTGATAAAAGTCAAGTTTCTGTATCAACTTTATCTTCTACAAGTGATGGATACATAGAGTTCAAAGGAAATGAGAATTTTGATGTCTCTTGTTCAGTTATACGGTTTTGGATAAAGGAAACTTTACAGCAGTTAGAAAACTATTTTTTAGCTAATAAGAACCAGGACTCTCTTTCAGACTCTGGAAAAATTGATGAAAATGAAATTCCTAAGGGACGTGGCAATTTTAATACTGCTTTTTCTTGTATGCCATGGAGTAAGCAAAGATTTTTGTGTAATCCAGAAACAGGTATAATCAGTAAGGATTATGATTCTTTTCCACATGAAGTTGCTCCTAGTTTTGATAATAAAATGCCATATTCTTTATTGTGTTACTCATTGGGAAGAGGGGGAAAAGGAGTTTCCTTGATGTCAGATAGTCATTACTTTGAGAGTGTTTCCTTAGGGAACCCATCTGAGAATGATATGAAACAAATGGGTTATGAAAGATATAAAGAAGACCCAGGGGAGGAATGTTTTGAATTAAAGGAGAATAGAAATGCCCTCGTAATTTCAGGTGTGCATCCCAGATATACAAAAGTAGAGTGTGTTGAGAATACAGTTCCTCATGATTCTGTAAATATTTCAGAAACACATATACTTTCTAGGGAACATGGTACCTCAAAGATAGTGGCTTCTCCTGATCTTTTCCAGATGGTTACATCTACCTTGGATGAGAGACCAGAACAACTGTCTTTTCAGGTGGAAACAAACCAAAAGACAATTTTAACTTTAAGTGGAAAAAATGTTGGTGCTACTGAAAATACGACAGTTGAAGCAGTTACTGCCTTTGTTGAGTCTTCTGAGACAGAAAGTAGAGTAAATAAAATCCAAACTGGTATCATTGAACCTTTAACAAATGATAGCCAAGAAAGCAAACAAAAAAATCCAGATCATTCCTTTTTAAATTGTAATGAAGAAAAATCAGTTTTTGGTGAATTTAAACATTCTCCCTATCATTCAATTTCTGAGGTATTTGAACAAGTATCTTTAAAACCATTATTGGATAAAGAAGATGATGATCGATCCCAGTTCTGGCATTCTGATTTAAAGCCGCTTCCTGGTCTTCCTTGGGAAATGCTCATTACGCCATTTTTCATTGTTGAAGAACTTAAGTCATCTTCTTTAAGTGAAAAATCTCACAGTTATGCTCTTGATCTTGACAGAACACACTCACATTTTTTTCAGAGTGTTGTAAACAATGAGCCATTTCTTCCTGTTGGGAAGATGAAGTCTGTTTCTGCTCTTAACCTTACAGAGGAGGTAGGATCTTCAGATATTTTTGATCCTTTGAAAGTATCTTCAGATTCTTTGGTTTTACAGGATTCTAAGCATCAAACCATTGAAGAAGTTTCAGATTCCTCAAACTCTGTTTTTTGTAAAAATGTAAGTGCTAGTAAAGTCATTGATGATCCACCTACAGCTGTCGAAAGCAGCTTTTCAGGAAAGTTGGTGGCATGTAATTCAAGGTCTCAAAGTGCATTACCACTGATCAATAATGCATTGCTAACTTTAGCTAACCAAGAGACATTATTAAAAGCTGAGATAGACCATTGTAAAATTCTTTGGCCTGGGCGAACCAGGTCTAATTTTTCTATATATGCAGTTATGCAAAATGACTCCTATTTTATAGAGGGCCTTCAGGGGAAGACTGAATCTGACATCTGTATTCTGGAAGATGATAGTTTATGCAGTAGCCTAGATGAAAATGCTCTTGTATGCAGTGAAAGAGCTGTTGAACAACAAAGAGAGGTGAGATACAATATATAAAAGTTGGGGAAACACGATATTTTCTGGTTTTGATTTATAGAAATTTCAGTATTGTTTTTAGGAGACTGTATTGTTCTTTGTTTACTTTTAATTATTTGCTGTATGAGACCAAAGTGACTTGACTAATGATATCATTAATCTGTCAGGCTTAGAAAGTTCTCATCATCTAGATATTTCTGATAATTCCATGTATTGGCCATCTCCTTTAGAACTCTTATCTCAGGACGAGAGCAATTTTGAAGAGTATGTAAGTTTTTCTGTTTGATATTTATTACAGATTAGGGAGAGAAATATTTTAAAGAATGGGGATAAGATAGTAAGGTATCGATTTAGATATTCTCTTGATATCAAATTGTGATTTGTAATCTGGTCATTTTCTGATATCCAGGAATATCCTACATTAATTTGTTAGAGTTTGGCATAAAAGAAATATTTGTGCTTTGTAGACCAAAATAGTTATTAGTTCTCTGACGCTCTTGAAAAGGCCATCCTGTGGAGCTACCTCATATCTGTGACATACTAGCTCTTAAAAGTTGTTCCACAAAGGCAGAACTGCAGACCAATGGAACAGGGTTGAATACACTGACATCTCTCCTCAATCATATGCTCATCTAATCTTTGATAAAGGTGCAAGTAATGTGAAGTGGAGTAAGGAAAGCCTCTTTAATAAATTGTGTTGGCATCACTGGACGGCTACATGCAAAAAAATAGGCTCAGAACTCTGCCTAACACCATGTACAAAAGTAAAATCAAAATGGATTAAAGACCTCAACATCAGACCAGAAACCATAAGGTACATTGAAGATAAAGTTGGCAAAACCCTCCATGACATTGAAGCTAATGGTATCTTCAAAGATGCCACGCCACTGGCCAAGCAAGTGAAAACAGAGATAGATAAATGGGACTATCTTAAACTAAGAAGCTTCTGCACCTCCAAAGAAACAGTGACCAAAATACAAAGACAGTCTACAGAATGGGAAAGGATATTCACTGAATACACATCTGACAAGGGGTTGATATCCAGGATATACAAAATACTGGTTAAACTCCACAAGAAGAAAACATCCAACCCCATCCAAAAATGGGGCAATGAAATGAACAGAAACTTTCTCAAAGAAGAAATCCGAATGGCAAAAAAGCACATGAGAAAATGCTCTACATCATTAATCATCAGGGAGATACAGATCAAAACCACAATGAGATACCATCTCACACCTCAGAGACTGGCCCAAATTCAAAAGAACAAAAGCAACCGATGCTGGCGTGGATGTGGCGAGAAAGGGACACTCCTTCACTGTTGGTGGGAATGTCCACTGGTTCAGCCCTTCTGGAAAACAGTATGGACGATTCTCAAAAAATTAGAAATTGAGCTCCCATTTGACCCAGCAATACCACTCCTGGGAATATATCCCAGAGAGGCAAAAATGTATAGTCGAAGTGACATCTGCACTTGTTTGTTCATTGCAGCCCTCTTTACAATAGCCAGAAACTGGAAGAAACCTGAATGCCCAAGAACAGATGACTGGTTAAAGAAACTTTGGTACATCTACACAATGGAGTACTATGTAGCTGTTAGAAAAGATGAAGTCATGAAATTTACATACAAGTGGTACAATATGGAAAGTATCATGCTAAGCGAAATGAGTCAGAAAGAGAGGGATAGACATAGAAAGATTGCATTCATCTGGGGGATATAAAGTAACAAAGTATGAGATTAATACCCAAGAATAGCTGAGATCAGCACCAGGAGGATTACTCCATAACTTAGAGGCCAGCCGGGTATCCTAGAGGAAAGGACTATTCAGATAGAGAAGGGAGCACCAAATAAAGGATGTTTGGAGGATCCTCCCAGGAGGGGAGATGCATGTCGAAAGTAGACTATGGACTGAACATGTTTGCCACTCAATGCCTCTTTTGCAGACCACAACACCCAAAAGGAGAGAGAGAACACAGGGGATTGCCCTGCCACAGAGACGGGGGGATGGGGGGATGGGGGTGGGAGGGATATTATCCATGGTGGTGGAAAATGGGCACTGGTGGAGGGATGGGTATCTGATCATTGTATAATTGAAACCAAAGCACAAAAAATTGTAAATCTACAACTTTAAAAAAAATAAAATAAAATAAAGGGGGGGAAAAAAAAAAGTTGTTCCAGCAAGAATCTTTGGGACAGCGTTAAGATTATACTTATTTATGGAGATATCTAGCTGTGTTTTCCTTTTGATCTTCGATGTATAAAACTTGGGATAGGACCTGAAATAGTCAAGTATTTCTGTTTAAAAACTCCTGAAAGATTAACTTTCGAGAGATGTCTTGACAATTTTAAGAACTAGTTTCCTCAGAAAGGCTATTAAGGTCCTTAATGTACTAAATAGTCATTTTCCTCAAAGGTGACTAATACCCTCTTCCCAAATTAATGACATACTCATGCATATACACATTCCTTCCTTCCCTCTGTTACAAATGAGAAGTTGATGCAGAATTTTACCAATTCTACAAAATTACTAATTTTCTAGTATCAGCTTCTCATTTGTCTTTGTTTTATTGTTCCTCTAGTCTCTCATTATCACAGTAGGTGCTAGCTAACTTTGTGTCCTTTGGAACTGTGTGTAAGATTATCACACAGCGCACCAGATGTTTTTGGGATTGATCAGTTCTTTAAACAGCTTAAGCAGGCATACTTCTGCTATAGGGATACAGCCATTGTAGCTACATTCCACATCTTAAGGTAAGGATCTTACTTGCTTTACTATCTCTCAGGCCCCTGACTAATTTTGCTCTTCTGACTGTTTATACTCCATGTTGGTGACATTTAAAATAAACAGGGGGCTGGAGAGATAGTATGGTGGGAAGAATGCTTGCTTTGAACTAACCTGGATTCAGTGCCAGGCACCAGGTATGATTCCTTGAGTTCCCCTGCCAGGAGTGATCCTTCAGTGCAGAGCCAAGAATAAGCCCTGAACACCAGCACGTATGCCTTTTTTTTTTTTTTTTGGTCACACCTGGCAATGCACAGGGGTTACTCCTGGCTCTGCACTCAGGAATTACTCCTGGCAGTGCTGGGGGACCATATGGGGTGCTAGGAATTGAACCCGGGTCGGCAGCGTGCAAGGCAAACACCCTTCCTGCTGTGCTATCAATCCAGCCCCCATGTATGGCTTTAAGAACAAAAAAATGACCGGTCAGGTCTCAGATCATTTTGATTATTTGGCATGCCCCCCCACCCCCGCCCCCGTACTTCCACCATAACATTCCTTTTTCAGGAGTGGGGGCCTGCACACTTTTAGGGATAAGGGGCAAAAGTCTATATTCTTCAGTTATTTCCTGCTGAAAAGGGAGGCCGGTTTCTCTTAGGGAACCTAGGGTATTACTCTATTTTTTCCTCTGACAAAAATGGCAGTAGAGGAGTTGGTTGAGAGGGTGTACCAATTCCTGAGATGGTTGGTCAGATGTTCCTTTTGGAGTCTGAGGAGATAAATTTGGATATGAGAGAAGGAGCAGATAATGAGGTACCTTAAAAACAGTAGTAGAACAAGTAGGGGTTAAATCCTCATCAGGTGGGGAGTCCCCCGTACATGACTATAAGTTGATTCAAGGGGTAGGGGGTGTTTTACAGCTATGAGGAGGTCACTGCTCATATACGTAACCAGAGAGTTTTGAAGAGATACTTCATGAGATTCTGGGATTGATATTCTCTGTTCTTTTGGTCATTGCTGGAGTCTGAATTCTCTGTTTCCATTGATGAAGAGCTCTTTGAGTCAGTTTCCAGCCTCCTGATGTGAGGGTCCTATGTACCTCTTCACCCAAGTGGAATGGATCCAGCTTAGGAACCCAGGAATCTTGATGACTATAGAAGTAAAGAGGACTGGAAACAGGTCCTTCCGGAGTTTGTAATGTCATGAATGTTTTCCATTTCAGTAAGCTTAACTAACACCAAAGTGCCAGAAGGTTGAAGCAGTTTCCATCATTTTGCTCTATAGCAAAACGATAGAGGGAAACCCTGTCACTAGTTTTGAGAAGCTTCTTGTCTTAGCCTTTTGATCTATCTTTAAGATTTTGATTTATCCTTTACATTTTCCTGATGATTGATGTTCAGATGGAATGTAAAAAATACTTATTCTACAGAGCCTGGTTATTTGCAGTGAGCTTGGATTTATCTGCAGTGATAGAGGCCATAGTCACTTTTTTGTTGTTGTTTTTTTAATTAATTTTATTTTCATAAAGTTGTTCACCCTGATTGTTTACGTTCAACATTTCAACATCAGTCCCACCACCATTACAAACCTTCCCACTACCATTATTTCTAAGTTTTCCACCACTACCCAAGCCTGCCCCATAGGCGGATGCTAAATAATTTATTTTGTATTTTTTGTTATGAGATGTCGTGCAGCTGCAAAAGTAACCACGTGCTCCTGGTTTTGAATATTTGGGCTCCAGAGACATTTTTGCGGCGTGCTGCTCTCTTCTGAGATTCATTTGTGTCTCTAAATATGTCCGTTAATGCGCTTAAATGGAGCCCAGAGGCAGTTTGTGGGTGAGACTGCCAGGGAACTAGAAGGGTGGGGAGATGGGGGAAGGTTGCCCCTTCTCCAATTCCGTGGAGTTTTCAGTCACTAGTCCCGCATACCTGGTTTTTAAAGCAGGTTCATACTCATATGTGGGGGCCTTGGGATGAGCCTGTGAGGGTCGGCCGTGAGTATGGCTATGATTGGGTTCTGGAAGTTTGTGGCTTCTGGGGTTCATTTGGGGCAGGAGGAAGGACATACCTGCTCCCCAATGAGGTGCATGGGTGAAATCAGCCTGTGTAGGATGGGGATATATCTCTATGGCAGGCTGTTCTCTTCCGAAATTCATTTGTGAGTCTCTGAATCATGGCCAGTAATGTGCTTAAATGGCCTGTTTTTAATCTCTTTTGAGATTTATTTATGGGTCTCTGAAGCAAGGCCGATAAATAAGCTTGTATAGTTGAGCTGGAGGTTGTTTGTGGGTGTGACTTCCACATACCTAACTTTTGGCTGTTTAAATTTCTCAGGAAACTTGGTCCCAAGTTGTTAAGATCCGACCAGAGGCACACAGCAGTTTGGGGGTATCAGGAAGCCTGAAGGAACCACAGGCTGCTGAGGCACTTGCCCCGCAGTATACGTTGACCTGCTGGGCAGCACCTTACCCCCTACCATTGTCACTTTGTAAGCTACCAGGTAACCCAGATTTGGGAGTTGTTTCTTGGAGAAGTTCCTTAGTCACTTATTGTGCCCTCTCAGTCCTGGTGAGGAATGTTTCTTTCCTTTTTTTTTCATTCAGCGAAGTTATCTACTATAAACAGTAAACGTTGGAACCTAGCTTGTGGGGACCACTGAGTAAAGTCTGGTTATCCTCTCTAGAATATGTGTCTTGTCTTTGTGTACTACTAGCTAACTTGAGAGGCTGAGCTCTCTGGAGTGTCACATATTTACTTAGGGCTTCAGTAATTGGACAGATTTTGAAGATAGGGGTTCCAAGTAGGAATTCAAAGAAATGACCACTGGCTGTGCTTGAGGGACCATATCTTATATGGGGTGTCAAGCTGGAGTTGGATGTATACAAAACAAGTTCCTTACTTCTTGTACTACCTCTCCAACTCAAATGTTAACAGTCTTGCCTGCAAACTAAAATATTACGCTAGACCTTCTTGCCAAAGTATACTGATGATTTGTCTGGGAGGGGAGCTGTTAGAAACAGCGAGATGGCCTATTTCTCTTCAGTGAGTTCGCCTGGACTGTAACATTCAACCTTTGTTCTTTTTATTTGTATTTTATAAGATACTTCATGATATTTGATTGCATTTAATATTGAAAACATCAATCCCACCACCATTACACCTTCCCACCACCATATTCCAGATGTTTCCATTTGAACCCCAATCCCTGTCCTGAAGCAGAACTGAAATAAGGTATTTTGTATTGTTTGTTATAAAAAACTGCTGAAAATGCTACAAAAAGTATCCTCAGAGGAGATAGTGTGAAGATTGTTCTATTTCAACAGGGGCCAATTAAGATCTTCCATAAGAGATCACTAACATGTTGTTAAAGATTGAGCCTTGTATGCTTTTATATATATACATATATGTATCGGTGAAAATATATATTTCCTCCTAAGATTGGTTGCCTACTACTTTGAAGCCCATCAGATGTGGTGCGGTATTCTGAGTATGGGTAGGGTGTGTCCCATGAAATGTTGTGCAGCCACAAATGTGGCCACGCGGTCCAGGAATAGGTTCACTCATGGGTGAGGTTTGGCCCGAGCAATTGGAGAACGGCCTTGAGCAGGGTCGCAGTTGAGTTCTGGAGGTCTTTGACTGCCGAGACTGGGTCCCTTGGGGGTGGGGAGGCCTCTTACCCGCCCTGCTCTGGGGTGCCCTGTGTGAAACAGCCTGGTGCGGGGTCCAGTGGCATGGTTATGGTGAGCGTCGTTATACTCCTTTCTGTGAGAGAAAGACATGCGATCAGAGTTCAACCTTTGTTCTTTGACTTAATGACAATTTTAAACAGTTATCCTTCCTATGCCACAAGCAGGTCCTGGTCAGGTCCTGTTTGGGCATCTGTTCTTCAAGTGCTCTTTCTGGTGGCAGTAATAAAACTTCCTTTTGATGTGGCTCTTGGAAAGGCCAGAGATGGCTACCTGGTCCCTTAGGTTACAAGGGAGATCAACTCTCTTGGCCCCTTCAAACACTCCCCTCCCCCATGCCTTTTTTGGACCATTTTCAGTGGTGCTTAGGGCTTAGTCCTGGCTCAGAGCTCACTGGAGATGCTCTTGGGGGACCATATAGGGTACTTGGATCAAACCTGGGTCAACCACATACAAGGCAAGAACCTTACCTGCTGTACTATTGTTCTGCTCCACACCTTTTCCCCTCTTCTCTTCTGTGCCTCCTTCAGTGCTCAGTTGTAAGCCAGTTTTAATAGCTTACCTATGGTAGCCCTGAAACTCAAGGCTGTTTATTTATTTATTTGTTTATTTTTATTCCCGTGTCCTTTGGGTCAAGGAGCTGTTGTTGAGAGGGTGGAAAAAAAAGTAACAGTCTGAAGAGCCAGGGAGATGTCATCTATTAGGTGACTTCTGATGCACACATTGCAGAAAACTACAATGTTTAATAAAAATCCTTTGGTATGAGGTAGAGAACTGCCACCCAGAGAATAAAATCCACAGGTGTAATGTATAGTCATCATTTCTAGGGGAAAAAAATCCAAGTACTTGTGCTATCTAGAACTGCACTGTAGCACTGTGCTCCTGTTGTTCATAGATTTGCTCTAGTGGGCACCAGTAAATGTCTCCATTGTGAGATTTGTTGTTACGGTTTTTGGCATATTGAATAGGCCATGGGGAGCTTTCCAGGCTCTGCTGATCTAGAAAATAACCATGGGAGAGAGACCACTGACTTGGGAGCCTTCTCCTATTCTCAGCTTTTTGGGGAAATTGTGAGTAAAAGTATGGAGATCTGCCATGCTTCCCTTTGCTGATTTGGCAGGTGCAAACTCATGAACAAAACAAAATAAAAGCAAAAACAGCTAAGACAGTTTTGAGGTCTTTCACCTCTTACCGGGGCTGCGTGTCCTGAATGAGGGTTAGAGTGTTATCCAGGGGCGAAGCCAAGAAAGCTGCTTGCCCCAGTCAGAATGAGACTTGATATGCAGTTTGAGATGCATGGAACCTGGAACTGATGCATAGCCAGGGATACGTGACTGGGGAGGGGTGAATGAGATGCTGCTGCCTGGAGCAGACAGCCAGGGAATGGGGAAGTCTGGCTGACCAGAGCACACATGCCTGTGGAGACTCCACTACCTGGAGTATAAGGGGCTAAGAAGTCCTGCCATGGGATATGGGCCAAAAAGCCTTTTACCTGTGGCAGGCCTAGAGCTGTCGCCTGGCTCTGAACCAAGGCATCTCGGATAAACATTCTGGGTTTGGTCAGAAAAGCCAAAGAGCCTGGGGCATGCTTGACCTTAAGTTGCTGAAATTACCCTGTCATCCAAGTGGGGGGAGTTAGAAGTTGCAGCACAGCCCCAAGTGCTTACTTCTGCACCTGGGTACACACCTCCAGGGCAGAGCCTTGAGTCATTACCCTTTGCTTGAGGCAGAGCCTAAAATTGCCACCTCCTTTGCTAGAGTAGAGGCAGAAGTTGCCACCACCTGTGCTCCAGCACCAGAGGCTGTCATCCTCTTTGCAAGAGTGGAGCCAGAGGCTGTGCCCCACTATGTGAAGATGGAACCTAAAGTTGACTCTCTTGTGCCACAGTGGAGACCAGCTTTCCTCCCCCTGACCCACTTGTGCCAGAATAAAGTCGAGGGTTGTTACCCCCTCATGAGGATAGAGATAAAAAGGAAGTTATCTTCTTAGCATCAGGGTTAAGCTAAAAGCCATCAAGCCTGAAATCTGACTCCTAATGGTATATGCCTCGTGAATGAGATGTTTCATCGTATGAGCTTGTATGCTACCTAGTGGGAGGTTTTACTCAGGGACCTTGGTATGCAGACTTAGAATTAATGAGCAAAATATTAGTCTTAGAGCCACTGCCCCCCAAATGGTTTTTACCTAGGGATTTTTGCAAATCCATCTGTTACCAAAGGGGGCCTACTGTTATAACCCTATAATCCTGTGCTGCTCCAGTGTCATGCTGCTTTAGTTTCATGCTGCTTTAGTCCCATGTAACTGTGGACTCAAGTTGCTGTTCTTTTTCTTTCTTTTTCTATTTTTGGGTCACACCTGGAGATGCACAGGGCTTACTTTTGGCTCTGCATTTAGAAATTACTCCTGTGCGGTGCTCAGGGAACCATATAGGATGCTGGAAATCGAACCTGGGGTGGCCGTATGCAAGGCTAATGCCCTACCCACTGAACTATCTATCATATGGCTCATATTGTTCTGCTCTCGTATTCCTCAGGTCTCACACTGCTCTAGTCAGACTTGACTCCATGTTCGATGCCCACTAGTCTACTGCTGGATACTCTGTGGTCTGTCTTTGCTTGGTGCTTGCTGCCCTTCTAGTTCCTTTGCTCTTGTTTTGTACACATGAGTGAAAGCTGCATTTCTTTTTATCCCACGCGCATGCAAGTTGGTGTGTGTGTCTACATGTGTGTCCACACATTGGGGTGGTGGCGTGTGTTGGGTAGGTGAGAGAGGAGGCTATCTATCCAAAGTCTCTTTTTATGTCTCACTTATATCACCCTTAGCTATTTTACTATTCCAGCTGGCTGCAATACATGTAGGTGATCTATCTATCTGTCTGTCTGTCTGTCTATCTTTTTTCTTTCATATAGGAGCACTGCTATTTATTTAGCCATTGATTAAGCTGATTGAATTGGGCATGAACTCCACATTTTTGAAAATTTTTTTTAATTTTGTAAGTTAGTTCACAGTGTTTAATTCATATTCAAATTTAAATACCAATCCCACCACCATTACACCTCCCTGTCACCAAATTCGGGATGTTTCCATCCCAAACCCCAATCTCTGTCCCCAAACACAACCGAGATAATATGTTTTGTGTTGTCTGTTATGAAGAACTCGTGCAGGTGATCTTTAAATGATCAATAGGATCATCTTGATTATTTGGCACACATTCCTTCTCCTGCTCTACTTTCCCTATAGTGCCATTACACATCCTCCGTCATCTGATACTGTGAGCTACAAATTGGGTTCCACATTTTCATAAAAAGACCTTTTACCATATTAGACACTTAATACTATTAGATAATAGGGATGGTTTACATGTTGCATTTCTTTTTCTATTGCCCTATTTATAAAATTAGCGTGTCATTGGAGCTTTTTTATTTTGCATTGCACCCATATTTCGGCATTCATTTTCAGACATTTGCTAAGAGAAAAATGAATAAAGAAAATTGTTATGAAACTCTCCTTATTAAGAATTTTAATGTAGAGAACCATCAGATCAGTTTTATTTTCTTCAACACTCCAAAGTAGAAAAATGCTTACATATAATTTTCAATCTAACAGCAGTAGGGATGAAAATGATAGTTTACGCTCTGTGCTCAAATACTATGCTTAGAAATGTTCTTATAGACATCAGTTTCTATTATTTGGAGAATCATTTTTCTTACATAAACTCCAGCAGTTCTTTGGTCAGTTATATCAGATATTGTTTTCAGTAAGAGTAATACTTAGTCTCATACAATTGTGTTGCATGGGTTAATACATAGCGCTAATGATTTCAGTGAACCGGTTTTCCTACCATCTTTAATTATTTTGTTCTTTCCCCATGTTCCTAGTATCAATGTTTCATTTTCACATTTTCTCTGTGATTAAAATGCTATTTTGGTTTCTTATATTTGGCCACATAACTCTAAATATTTTTTAAGCATACTCTTCAGAATTTTGTTTTCATTTTGGTCATCTCTCCTACCCCACAAAGACTTGGTTTTGCTCCCTTTGCTACCTGTGTGGGAACATATGGAGCTCAGGAGATAGCCATGAACTCTGCCAGGAAAAACATGCACTCCAACCCATCTTGATATCTCTTTGACCCTCCTCCTAGGTTTAAATACATATCTGTATATTATAATCACCTCTTTTTTTAAGACCCTTTTATCTCTTCTGAGATAAGCTTTTTATGCTATCTTAATTACAAACTTGTTTTGGGTAAACATCCCTATCAACTCAGATTGCCTATATCAAAAGAACTCATCTTTTTCTAAAATCATACTAATTTATACTTTTAGTTATTAGAGGTGATTGCCATAATTATTTTCCACATTCCTGACTGCCTTGTAATGACTGAAGGTTGTGCACTCTTAATTGTGGTGTTTGTATACTTCACTTATTGTGCTCACACAGACTTGGTTGAAGGGTTTGTGTATACATTTTGGTTGTGGTGCTCACTTTGGTAGCACATTAGTTGTGGTGCTTATATATACTTGGTGGCAGCAAGCCAAAAACTGCACACTTTGTTGTATTACCAGGATCAGACACTCAGCATGTGTATGATCAAATTCACAGCCTTGTTGTATATATGGTTAGCACAGAGCCATCTCCAAACCCTGATTTGTGTCATTTTATTGACTAAGAACTAAGAGATAAAGTTGTCTTGATTTTTCTTTTTTTTACTATTTCTGGTTCTTCCCATTTTCAGTTGGTAATGAGATCAGCATACAAATATTTCTCATAGTTTTCATTGTATGTTTTCTTTTGTTTTGCCTATAAATCTTACATATTTCTAGCATTTTGGAATTTTGATGTAATAAGATTTTAGTGAAATCAATATTGGAATACAATTTTTCTTTCCTTCATTTTGAAGCTCTTGGGAATCACTGTCACTGTCCTCCTGTTGTTCCTCCATTTGCTCAAGCGGGCCCAGTAACATTGTGAGACTTGTTACTGTGTTTGGCATATCGAATTCGTCACGGGTAGCTTGCCAGGCTTTGCTGTGTGGGTGAAATACTCTCCGTAGCTTGCCGGGCTCTGTGAGAGGGGTGGAGGAATTGTGGGCTGCGTGCAAGGCAAATGCCCTACCCAATGTGCTGTCGCTCCAGCCCGCTCTTGGGAATACATGCTATTAAATACTTGCACTCTACAATCGCTTAGTAAGCCCTTAGACAGGACTTCAATAAAGTCTCCATGGTGAGATACAACAATTTTCACAAATTTTCTTCTACGGAATTTTTTTTAAAATTCCATTAGTCACTTAATGGCAACAAGAAATATAAATTATTGTGGGCCTGATTGGGCATGGTTGGGAAAATGGAGACAGTGGTGGAAGAAGAGTGACAATGTTGGTGGGATTGGTGTTGGAATATTGAATGCCTGCATAACAAATCACCGTGAGCAACTTTGTAAACTTTGTTTAAAGTGGTGGTGTTTAAGTAAAGTGGGGGGGGGGTGTTGAGGGGGCGTGGAATAAACACATGCTCTCACCTGCTCACATGCACACCATGTTTAGACTCTTTATGAAAGATCATGACGGAAACAATTTTAGGAAAAATTAAAGAACTCAGAAAGTGGCATATTGTTTCTTATGAGAGTATATTAGGAATTTTGTGAAAATTTGTATATTTATATAATAAACAAAAGATCAATAATTTCTAATTTCAAGTTTGGAAATTATTTGGAATTTGATTTTAAAAATATTTGAGCATTGTTTACTATCAGTATTTATATATATAGGTATATAGATATATAGAGTTTCTTTATCTCCACACCCAAGCTGCTCCTTTGTCTCTGAACACCCCATCTATACCCAGAACTTCTGGTCTAGTTGTTTTCAGGTTAGAAGATTCTCCCAGTTCTGCCCCAGCACCAGTCATCATTCTCATGGCATGGATCACACCCATAGTTCCACCTACCACTGCTGCTACCCCAAATGATGTAGCTACTGTGTGACTGCAAAACAGCTCTGTTTTATTACACTTCATACTTCATATGTCTACCTTCTGTTATGAATCCAGATTCCAGTGTAGCTCTGGGTGCCCCCTCCCAGCTCCAAACTTCCTTTATGATATTAATACTTAAGTCCTAGTTCCATCTGCCTGTCCCACATAAAAACTCCTAGGATTGGGATTGTAGTCAGGAATCATAAAGCCTTAAATCATAGCTGACTGAAAGACAAGGCCAAATTGGTGTTGAAAGTAGCCCTGACAGCTCAGATAGAGAAGGGAGCACCAAATAAAGGGTGTTGGGAGGTTCCTCTCAGGATGGGAAATGCGTGATGAGAGTAGACTATAGACCGAACAAGATTGCCACTCAGTGTCTCTTTTGCAAACCACAGCACTCAAAAGGAGAGAGATAACAAAAGGGAATGCCCTGCCACAGAGGCAGGGGGGATGGGGTGATGGGGGGTGGGAGGGATACTGGGACTGGTGGTGGTGGAGAATGGGCACTGGTAGAGGGATGGGTATTCGATCATTGTATAACTGAAACCCAAGCACAAAAATTTGTAAGTCTACAACTGTGCCTCATGGTGTTTCACTAATAAAAATTTAAGAAAGAAAAAAAAAAAAGAAAGTAGCCCTGAGGCCTAAAAATCACTCACTAGAAATAGCCAAAAGGTGCTGACACTTAGCTGAATCCCTTAGAGAACTTGTGGGGGTGGGGTGGAGTGGGGACATGGAACTACAAACATTCTCCAGAACACAGAAGACACAATAGGGAAGCAGCTTAGAAGTGTGTGAGTGAAGGTAATCACTCAGCCTACTGTAATAGTTTCAAGGTCTAGTGACCTCTCAGAGCTTAGAGACACCATGATGAGGATGTTTAATAAAGAAACAGTGGTACTCTTAATCAGTAAAGCACAGGAAAGTATGAGAGTGGAAGCAGAAAACGACAATCATAAATAACAGAACTGTATGATTGGTGAAGTGAAAAAACTCAAAGGAAGGCCTCAGCATCAAGAAATGATAAGAAATGATCAGGGAACTCCAGGCTGAGATTCAGGATTCCTCTAGAAAACCACAGATGACAAAGTCTAAAAAAAGAAAAAAAGATGAACAAAACACCAGAGAACCATAGGAGTTCAAAAGAACGGTATTTGAATTACTGGATTCTCTTAAGGAATAGGAAGTTGAATTTGATTTAAAAAAAAAAAGCTATTAGTCAAAGAAATCAAATAAGAGTTTCCGAGAGTTGAAGAGTGCATGCATCTAATTCAAGAGGCTTAAATGGTTCTGGCCAAAAATAAACCTAGTAGAAATGCTCCAAGATAACATTATTATGATACTATTATTATTGTTATTATTATTAATTATTATTGTTGCCTGCACTGGTGATGCTCAGGGTTTAGACTTGGCTCTGCACTCAAGGTTCACTCCAGACTTTGGGGAACCATATGTGGTGCCAGAGATGGAACCTGGGTTGGCTATATGCAAGACAAGCACTTGACTTACCTTACTGTCTCTCTGACCCTCTACTACACATTCTGAACGTAGTGACAAAAGCCAAAAAAGAATATTGAAAGCAGAAAGTTCATAGAAGCAAAGTACATACAGAAGAGTCATAGGAGAGCTATCAAATGAAACTACAGGCCAGGAGAGAATGGTGGGATATAGAAAAGAAGACTTACCTCCCCCAAAATACTCAGTCCAACTAGGTTATATCCAGATTTGAAGGAATGATATAAAGTTTCACGGACAAGCAACAGATTAGGAAGTTCGTAGCCTTGAAAGCAGTTGTGCAAGACTCAGAAGAGTTACTTCTTTAGGGGCCGATGTGATAGCGCAGTTGGTAGGGAGCTTGCCTTGCATGCAGTCTACCTGGCTTCTATCCTCAGTATCCCATATGGTCTCTTGAGCACTGCCAAGAGTAACTTCTGAGTGCAGAGCCAAGACTAACCCCTGAGTATCACTGGTTATGGCCTCAAAACTGTAGCACTGGCATTGTCCTCCCGTTGTTCATCGATTTGCTTGAGTGGGCACCAGTAACATCTCCATTGTGAGACTTGTAGTTACTGTTTTTGGCATATTGAATACGCCACGGGGAGCTTGCCAGTCTCTGCTTTACGGGCGGGATACTCTCAGTAGCTTGCCAGGCTCTCCGAGAGGGGTGGAGGGATCTAACCTGGGTCAGCCTCATGCAAGGCAAATACCCTACCTGCTGTGCTATCACTCCAGCCCTCAAAATGTATAACATCTACAAAATGATCTCAATAAATTTCTTCATCTTTTTAAAATTAAAACAGTACAGCAAATATTTTTATTAAAATAATATAAAGAATGTTTGCTCTGAATATTCATACCATCTCTGCCCCCCAAGCACTCACAGCATGAGCCCCAAGAGCCATAATTTTACTATGGGAGAGAAATTTCTTCATCGTAAATAATCTCGATAGATATCAGTGGCATCTCCGAATGCAACAGCTATGTGTACCTAGGTCGAGAGGTCAACATGACAAATGACCTGGCACCCGAGCTGCGCAGGAGGAAGAGAGCGGCTTGGAACGCCTTCAAGAACGTCGAAGAAATAGCTAAGAGGACGAAGAACCTCCGGCTCCGGCCACATCTCTTTGATTCCACTGTTCTTCCTGCATTAACATATGCCTCAGAGACTTGGGCCCTACGCAAACAAGATGAGAACGCCATTCAGGTCTCCCAAAGAAGAATAGAAAGAGCTATGCTTGGAATATCACGTTTCACTCAAATGAGAGAACGAATCCGGAGTTCCGACATCCGTCGACGATCAAGGATCAGGGACGCTGTCTCATTTGCCAAGTTGTCGAAAATCAGATGGGCTGGTCACGTAATGAGATTTAAAGACAGCCGTTGGACTAGAGCTGTTACTGATTGGATTCCACGGGATGTCAAGAGACCGTGTGGCCGCCCACCTACCAGATGGTCAGACTTCTTCGTCAAGATCATGAACGATCGGTTTGAGGCCCTTCATGTTCCCGGAGCGAACAGATGCCATTGGGCTACACTAGCACGCGACAGGGACAAATGGAGACGTTACTGGCGCCCGCTCGAGCAAATCGCCGACTAACGGGAAGTTAAGTGATTAAGTGATTAAGATATCAGTGGCTTGAACTCAGAAAACAATACAGTTTTCTGCTACCTACAGGAGACATATCTGAACAATCACTCTAAACATAGATTCAAATTAAAAGAATAGAAAACAGTCTTATAAGCAAATAAATTAAAAAGCCATAAAAATTTTGGTTTGTCTATACTTATACCTGATAATTTAGACTCCAAATTAAAAAATGTGATAAAGGACAAGGATGGTCATTTCTTAACGATCAAGGATTCAGTATATCAATAACGTATTCCTAACCATATATGTACTTATTGATGGGCCACAAGATATTTAAGACAACTGCTGATAGACCTAAAGGGAGGTATTGTTAGTAACACAATATTTCAACACTCATTGCTGGGTAGATCAACTAAGTAAGGAAACACTGGCCTTGAAGGATGAAATAGGAAAGATGGACCTACCAGACATATTTTAGGCCCTTCATTCCCAAAATGTTGAGCACTTTGTTTTTCGGATAAACTACATGCTGGAACACAAAGAGTATCATTGTAAAATTAAGTTAGATTTTTTTTTTTTATCAGGTTAGTTTTTTTTTTTTATCAACTGTTCTCTCAGGACATAATGCTTTGAAAAGGAAATCATAGGGGCCCAAGAAATCGTATAGCATGTAGGTTGTTTTCCTTGCATTTGGTTAATCTGGGTTTGGTTCCGGGCACCTCATATGGTCACGATCCCTGCGCACATAGACAGGAGTAAGCTCTGAGCAGTGCCAGGTGTAACTCTTCACCCCCAAATAGGAAATCAGAAATGGTGGGTGGTGCTGGGCAAGAAAAATTTTGAAATTAAACAACTCAGAATCTAACAACCAGTGGCTCTAAAGGAATTCTTAGAAGAAATCAGAATATTCCTGCAAACAAGAATGACACAAACTACCAGAACATATGGGACATAGCAAGTGTGTTAAGAGGGGAGTTAAAGCGATACAGGTGTTCATTAAGAAGCAAGAGAGGGTTTAAATAACTTAGTACCACTTAAGCAGCTTGAAATTGACCAACAATGGAAACCCAAAGCCTGAAAGAATAAAATAGAGCAGAAAATTGTGAAATAGAAACTGGGAACAATTCAAAATGATCAACCAAACCAACAGCTTATTTTTTGAAAAAATAAACAAGATTGATAGACCTTTAGCAGGACTCACAAAAATGAAGAGAAAACTTTAATAATAAGCAGTTAGAAATGAAAGGGAAGATACCACAGTAGATATTACAGAAATTTAAAGGATCTTCAGGAGTTACTGTGAAATTGTTTATGCCATGAAATTGGACGATTTAGAAGAAAGTGATTAAAAAAAATTTTCTTTGGGAAGGAGTGAAGGGGCTTTGCCTTAGAAGACTGAACCAAGAGGAAATAGTACCTGAGCAGACTGAATCATTATAAAGGCTGTTATGGTATCAAAGTTTCCCCCCAAACAAAAGCCCAGTCCCAGATGGATTTATGAGCAAATTCTTCCAAATCTTTTTTTAATGTAGCAGTACTGCTATTTAGCCATTGATTAAACTGGTTGAATTGGGTATGAACTCCACATTACTTTTTTTTTCAGAATGTTAATTTCATTTTATACTTTATTATTATTATTTTAATCACCATTAGATACAGTTACAAAGCTTTCCTGTTTGAGTTTCAGTCATATAATGATCGATCACCCAACCCTCTACCAGTGCACATCTTCTACCACCAAGGTCTCCAGTATTCCCCCCATTCCCCTGCCTCTATGGGGGACAATCTCACCCATATTCTCTTTTGTATTGCTTGTTATGAATAGCATAAGATGTCGCGTGGTGCTCCTGGAATTCTAAAATTTTAGATAATTGGGGTCTGGAAAAATCTCTGCAGTGAGCTGCTTGATTCCAAGATTTTTTTTTTTTTTGCTTTTTGCGTCACACTCGGCGATTCTCAGGGGTTACTCCTGGCTCTGCACTCAGGAATCACTCCTGGCGGTGGTTGGGGGCCCAAATGGGATGCTGGGAATCGAACCCAGGTCGGCTGCATGCAAGGCAGACGCCCTACCTCCTGTGCTATTGCTCCAGCCCCCGGAGATTTTTTTTTATGTGACTCTGGATCATGGCCTTTAAGGAGCTTAAATAGCAGCCGGAGACAGTTTGTGGCCATGACTTCCAGGATCCCATGGGGTTGGTTGGGGGGGGGGGGGGGAGGATGAGAAGGACAGGGCTATTCCCTATCCCTTGAAGCCTGGAGTTTTCCATCACTGAACCCATGTACTTGCATTTCTCATTGGGTTCTGGAAATTGGCGGCCTCTGGAGATTTTATGGGGCAGGTGGAGGGATGACACCTGCCCTAGTCTGAGACACCCTGTGAAGTTGGCCTGGCTTACAGTCTGGAGGCATCTCTGCAGCGAGCTGCTTGGTTCAGAGATTCTTTCGTGTGTCTCTGCATCATGTCCCTTGTTTCCATCTTCTCCAGAGAAATAAACTATTGGCATATGCAGGGTGCGCCCCTTCATCTGCAGCGCTTTGTACCACTGGCCTTAACTTCAGCTTTTGATCTCTTTCAAGGTTTATGGGTCTCTGAGATAAAGTCAATAAGTGAGCTTGTATAGCTGAGCCAGAGGTGGTTTGTGGATGTGGCTCCCACATACCTGATTTTTGGCCATTTAATTTTTTGGTAAACTTGGCCCCAAGTTGTTGGGGTCCGGCCAAAGGCACAGCGGCAGTTTGGGGCTATCTGGAAGTCTGAAGGCACCATCAGGCTGCTGATGCACTTGCACTGCAGGTTCAGGTTGACCTGCTGGTGGCACCATAACCCCTTCAAATCTTTAAAGATCTATTTCCAGTCCTTTTCATACTCTTTCAGAAAGCTAAAGAAACAGGAGTGGTGTTTTTTGTTTTTTTTTAGACTTACAAATTTTTGTGCTTGGGTTTTGATTATACAATGATCAAACACCCATCCCTCCACCAGTGCCCATTTTCCACCACCATGGATAATATCCCTCCCACCCCCATCCCCCCCCATCCCACCCTGCCTCTGTGGCAGGGCATTCCCTTTTGTTCTCTTTCTCCTTTTGGGTGTTGTGGTCTTCAGAAGAGGCATTTTGTGGCAATCATGTTCGGTCCATAGTCTACTTTCAACATGCATCTCCCATCCTGAGAGGATCCTCCAAACACCCTTTATTTATGGTGCTCCCTTCTCTATCTGAGCTCCCTTTTCCCCTAGCATGTGTGGCTGGCCTCCAAGCCATGGAGCAAAATTCCTGGTACTAATCTCGGTCATTCTTGGTTGTTAGTCTCCTATTTTGTTACTTTTTGTCTCCCAGATGAATGCAATCTTTTTTATGTCTGTCCCTCTCTTTCTGACTCATTTTCGCTTAGCATGATACTTTCCATGTAGTACCACTTGTATGTAAATTTCCTGACTTCATCTTTTCTAACAGCTACATAGTACTAACAGGAGTGTTTTGAACATTTTCTCTGAGGCAAACATTACCCTGATATCAAAGGGGACAAAGGCACCACCCCCCGAAAAAACAAAAAAAGAGTGTAGACCTGCATCCTTGATGAATTTAGATGCAAAGATCCTTAACAATGCTAGATGGCCAAATCCAACAATAAATGAAAAGGACCATAAACCTTAGCCAACTAGGATTTTTCCCGAAGATGCAAGAATGATTTAATATATGCTAGTGCAGCGTAATATATCATATCAATACAAAGAAAATTAAAATTCACATGATCATTTTAATAGATGCAGTGAAAGCATTTGAGAAGATTTAGGACTCATTTATGAGAAAAACTTAAATAGGGAGATAAAGAACTTTTTTTCAATATAGTTAAAACAATTTACCACAAACCCAGAGCTAAAATACTCAGTGGAGAAAACCTGAAAGTCTTCCATCTCAGATCAAGCACCAAAACATCATCATCATTCAATAGAGTATTTAAATTCTTGTCATGACAATTAGGAAAGAAATAGTAAAGTCAACCAAATTAGGGTTAAAAAAAAAAAGTCAAACTATCACTATTTGCAGATGACATGATGCTGTACTTAGAAAATCCCAGACTACAAAATATACTGGACAGCCATAAGAAAAGATGAAATTATGTTGTTTGCCATTATGTGACTGGAACTAGAAGCTATTTCAGTCAGTGGAGAGTGATACACACAGAATGATTTCTTATAAGAGATAGAAACAATGATGAATAAAACAAAGGTAACAGAATGTGAGAACTTTTCAACAGAACTGAACTGAACATGGGTCTTGGGTGTGAGGGAAGGGCACCAAGACAATGATGGAGAAAAGTAAACTGGTGGAGCTGTAGTGTTGGAACCTTGTACATAAGGAACTTTATCATTAATAATATTGTAAGTCTCAGTGCAATTGAGCAAAGGTACAACTCTTTGTTCTTTTAATTTTTCTTTCAAAACTTATTAATTTGTTGAATATAGGCTTACTTTCCTCGTCCCCCTTACTCCTTTTCTTAGCACATTCTCTTTAAAAAACAAAACAAAACAAAAAAACCCTCAAAACTTGTTTTGTTGGTGGGAACAAGCTATGTGTGAGACACTATCATTAAAAGTATTGTAGATTATAGTACCTTAACAAAAATGAAAAAAATTTTTGTTTTAAACATACCATTATATTTATTTATATTTATTAAATACATCAGTGATATGAATAGAAATATTTCTCATAAATATGTAAGTATATGATTAACATTCTCATGATATTTATTAAATGTTTATTAAATATATAGTTAGTGCTATCATTAAAAGTATTATAAATTATTGTACCTTAAAACTAAATATTTTTTAAAAATTCATTTAAAATATTTTTAAATACCGAGGTTGTCAAGAATATTTCTGTAGTTCAAATACTGTAATAATCTTAACTGTTAAAAGGAATAGACTTTTAAAATAATACAATACTGATAGACCATCTGTTTGTGATATTCTGCACAGATAGATTTCCAGACCGTCACAATAATTTGTAGGTTCTGTAGGGTTAGGAATATGACAGTAAGGAACTGAAATACTTAACTAGGTTTCTTTTAAAGCTGATAGTCTAAAATTAACTTTATTTTATTGTCAAATCTCTTCATAGGTAGATCATTCTAGAACGGACAGTAGTCAGACTTTTTCATCTGTATTGCCTCCATTTGTTCGTGAGCCAACAACAAAATCGGATTACCACTCTGTAGATCTCAGGATGTTGAGAATATCTTCTGATGCTGTGCCAGACACTCACCAGTATTTAGCAGGTATGTAGAAGGAGAGATGTTGAATGTTCTAATTGCTACCTCTGTAAAATTATCTTGGTGTGGGATAGAAGAGATAATACAGGAGTAATGCCCTTGTCTTGTTTGATCCCTTGCACCAGCATATGGTCTCTGGAGGACAGGTCCATGAATAGCCTCTTAGCACTACGTGAGGCAGTGCCCCCAAACCGAACCAAACTGAAAAATGTCTTGCTTTGACCGATTTAATTTTTTTTTTTTTGCTTTTTGGGTCACACCCAGCGACGCACAGAGGTCACTCCTGGTTCATGCACCCAGAAAACACTCCTGGCCGTGCTTGGGGGACCACATGGGACACTGGGAATCAAACCCGGGTTGGGCCGCGTGCAAGGCAAAAGCTCCGCCCGCTGTGCTGTCACTCCAGCCCAATCGATTTAAAATTTTTATTTATTATTTTTAGGGGGGTTGAGGCCACACATGGCAGTCTCAGGGCCTATTCTGTGCTCAGGGACCACTCCTGGCTGGGTTCTAGGACCACATGGGGTGCTGGGGATTGAACCTGGCCGGCCGCGTGGAAGACAAGTGCCCTCCCAGCATCACCCGAGCCCCAAATTTTAAAAATTTAAACTCCTGCAATAATACCAACACTATAGACTATATTTATAAATTTCCAGGTGTAGATAAACTTTGATATTTCTTTCTATAATATTTGTGACAGTATTTAGAGATGAGTTCCATAGAGAAGCTTACTGTTGGAGTTCCTCTGTATATTTCTTTTTGTGACTAAAGAGGAAGAGAAATTAGAGAAATTAAGCATAGGAGGTCAAAACTGGATGTGTATTAGTTTGCAGGAAGGAAGTTGAGGGAGCAGTTTTGAGGTAAAAAGCCAGGTTTTCTGCTGAGGAAGGTCGGGAGCAGTGGTGGTATGTTAGGAAGTTTGAGAAAAGTGGCTTGTTGAACTTTCAGATTTTATTTTGAAGAGGAAAAATAAACAGCCTGTCAAAGACAAATTTAAGGATTAGCAGGTTATTCTGAAAATTTAGTAGAAATTGAGGATGATTCTTACAATGTTGTCAAGCTGTGTAGAATCACTGGTTTTTCTTTGTAGGTTGAGAAATGTTTCGTTGGTGCTTAATGTTTGTCTGAGCACCTCCAGGAGATAATCTCTGAGTATCAAATTGGCATAATAGCCCCTGAGTACTGCTGGCACTCACTTGCACCCTCCATACACACCGTTACCCACACAGATTTAGGAATGAGGAAGGTAAATTATAGTACTAATGTTTACATCAGTGATGAAATCTGGTATTGATACAGTACTAAGGAATTTTGTTCAGTGGATCAGTGTGATAGAAGGAAAACAGTGGAACGGAATCAGTGAGAGAAAAGTTGATCATCTTTTGGTTTCAGCCTATGTAGAATAAAGAAGAAAAACTGGCCAAGTAAGTCTGAGAGAAAATAGAAGAAAGAGGCTAATATGTGATGTTATGATGAAGTGGGTGTAAGTTAGAGAGCTAGAATAATGGGTAATTTTGGTATAGGTGGGTTGTATATTTAAATGGCAATCAGTTTAATGGGTAATTTGATCCGTTATGGCCCTGTGATTCGATAGTAGAAGTTGAATGAAGATTTCCGCACTGAAGTAGGTTATATTTTAATGCTAGCTTGTTGGATTGTTAACTCTCTTTCACAATATTAGTATTAATGAAGGATTTTGGTTTTAGTCTGTGAACCAGACTTTATAGTCTTCAAAACCTGAATAGGAGGAACTAGAGAAAAGAGAAAGTTATGGAAAATGGCATAGAGACAATGTGTTGCCTGAAGCCTCAAAAAAGTGGTTTCGTTAGTACAAAATATGGAAAACAATGGTAATGAAATTGTTATGAGAAGAAGTATCAGTTTTTCAGGTTCATGGAATGGGAGAGGACTGCAAGGGCAGTAGAATCAAGGTTTTCTTTTTATTTTCTTCTAAAGGAAAATGGTAATGATTATTGTGTTAAGAATCTGAGGGAGTGTGTTTATTCCAGAGCAGAATGCTTTAAAGAATAAAAAGGGAAGATTGGGATGAGAGGAACAAGTAATGGGGAGGAAGCAAGGTAACAAACACCAGTCTGCAGCTATCAAGACTGCCTTATCCATCACCCAGATGAATGTGCCCAGTCTCATCTGGTATCAGAAGCTGAACAGGTTGGGGCTTGGTTAGTCTCTGGATGAGAGAAAATAAGAGTAGTAGAACAAATAAGACTACCAATGTTTGGCTTTTGTCTGGACTAGGGATTCCAATGATGAGTGTAGATGAAACCGCTTGTTCCAAATATCCTAATTTTGTTAAAATAATCTTCATATCTGACTACCTTTCAGTCCCAGCTCTTATTTGTTCTGGAGTCAAAGATGAGGAACACCACTAGATTTGAGAAGACATTGTAATCAACACTGAATTGATTGTAATTGTAATCAAACTGAAGTGATGCCAGTGTTTCAGTTTTTATTGAGTCACACTTTAAGTGCAGGCCAGTGCATCGGTATCAGTGTGTTTATAATGTCTTTTTGGGGATGGAGAGAGAGCTCGGTGTGCTAGAGTGCCTACTTTGCATGCAGAAAGCTTAAGCTTAATTTCTGCTACTGAATGTTTCCCCAGCACTACTGGAAGTGACTGTGGACTAATTCAGGCATAGCCCTAAAAAAAAAAAAAAAAACACCAGATGTGGCCCAAAGACAAAAAGAAAAAGTTGATTTTGGGAGTCCATGAGGTAGCTCAGTAGACTGAGCTCATGATGCTCAATCTTCAGTATAGAATAACTTGGTAAAGAATTCCCAGATTGCATTTTTACATACACACACTTTAAAGTTGTTTTGAAATTGTCCAGAGAGATAATAGAGGAGATAGTTTACTTGCTTTGCATGCAGCCAACCCTGGTTGAATCCCAAGCATAACATGTGGTCCCACTGCCAGGGCTCACTCCGGAACAGAGATCCAGTAATAACCCCTGAGCACTGCCTCTTATAGCTGCCACCCTCAATCCCCTCCCCCTCCAAAAAAAAGAAAAATTGTCAAAATGTTAATTTAAAAAAATTATTTTTCTGATTTTATTTCAGTCTGGAAACTTTTTTTTTGGGGGGGGGTCACACCCGGCATTGCTCAGGGGTTACTCCTTGGCTCTGCCCTCGGGAATTACTCCTGGCAGCTCTCGGGGGACCATATGGGATGCTGGGGATCGAACCTGGGTCCGCCGCGTGCAGGGCAAACGCCCTCCCCACTCTACTGTCTCTCCAGCCCCTCAGTCTGGAAAATTTTTATTGGCATAGTGAAAGTGAATTTTTTTGTTTGTTCGGTTTGATTTTTGTTTGGAGGCCATACCCAGCAGTGCTCAGGGCTTATATCTGGCTTACCCCCTGTACTATGTCTCTTGCCCTTGAATTGATGCTTTCCTTCAGCATGTCCTACCTACCACTATGCTCATCAAAGGCCTTTTTTCTATTATTTTTGATTTGTGTGTGTGTTTTTTTTTAGTTCTTTGCTAAACTTACTCTTCTGTTCTTGCCTATTTTTCCATTGGAGCTCTAAATATTATTCATAGTTGCTTGAATTTCTGGGCCTGATTGCTCTAAAAGCCTGATAGCTTCTAGGTTCTAAGAAAAATTTGAAAAATCTTGAAATCTGGTGCTTGCATTTTCTCTTTAAACTGTTGATTTTTCCTTTTTAACGTTTTGTAATTTCAAAATGGAGATTTAACATTTTGTTTATTCATTTATTTCAATGATTTTATTGAGGTACTGGGGTTTATAATAATGTTATACTTCTCATGCATATATCATTGCAGCACTACACCTGCTTCCCACAATCAAAAGTCCACGGGGGAGTTTTTAAGGACTCCTCAGAACTCTCCTTCCATTTAGACAAATGCTTCATTTCCAATCACTTTGACCATTTGTTCTTCCCTTACTGTTTTATCTTTTTTTATGCAACATATGGGGAAAGAAATTTTTTTTTGATTGTGTACATGGTGACGGGTAGGGCGTTCGCCTTACAAGCGGCCAACATGGCCGACCCGAGTTCGATTCCTCCGCCCCTCTCGGAGAGCCCGGCAAGCTACCGAGAGTATTCGATATGCCAGACACAGTAACAACAAAGTCTCCAATGGAGACGTTACTGGGCCCGCTCGAGCAAATCGACGATCAACGGGAGGGCCTTTACCTTTACAAGCTTACATGGTGACACCTGTCCACAGAATAGAACCAACCTGAAATTTCATGACATTTTAAATCAATGATAATTTCTAAAGTAATTTTTTTCTCAAAAACAGTACATCTTTCTTTTATTTTTACAGGTTAGAAATGTGTTTCAAATGAATATGTATAGGGGCCAGAGAGATAGTATAGTGGGTAATTAATCTATAATTCTGTGCTAATACATTTTAAAATTTACATGAAATATAGACATTCTACAAGTGTAAAATTTAGTAAGAGTGAAGAAAAATAAGAAAATCTTAAGGGGGAAATCTGAAGACCTGTACAAGTATAAAAATGTGTTTTATCTAAACAAAGGGAACATTGGCTGTGTGCTTTCTTTGCTGCCAATTTCCTGTTTCCCTACCACCATCCCCCAACACCTCAACCCCCCACCCCAGCCTCCCTCTGTGAAGACACTTAAGCCCAGTTTTAGCTTTAATGCCATGAATTTCGATCTGTTGTGTTTCAATTCATGTAAAATATTTTCTAATTTTCATTGTATTTCTTAACTGACCATTGGTTATTTGGAGTGTGTTGTTTAATTTCTGTATATTTGTGAATTGCCTATTGTTTCTGAAATCATTTTCTTTTCATTAGAGAATATTTGCTTTGTATGGCTTTTGGTATGTTTTAAGGAGACTTGTTTTTTCTCCTAGTATATAGTTTAACTGGTACCGTGGAATGTATAGTTTGTGCTTAAGAAGAATGTGCATTCTACTGTTGTTAAGTTTTGTGTTCTATAGATGTCCCTTAGTTCTTCTAGTGAGCTTAAAAGTCTGTTCCTGTATCCTTGCTGATCTGCCTATTCGTTTTCTCCATTTTTGAAAGTAGGGTTTTGAAATCTCCTACTAATAGTACTTTGCTTTGTTTGTTTTTCTCTTTGTGTTGGATTTACTTAATGTATTTTGAGTTCTTGGTATTAGGTTTATGTATTTAAATGACATACTATTACTGCCTTTGTGTTTATAATTATGTATTTCTGATGCATTTTTGTTATAAATTCTCCCTCTGTCATTACAGCACTTTTTTTGTTGTTTTATCTTAAAGTCTATGTGTTTTATCAGTATTGAGTACTCTAGGTATTATGATTGATGCTTATATGGCGTATCTTTCCCCCTTTTTTTATGTATATGTGTGTTTGTGTGTTGTGTTTGCACTTACACACCAGTCATCCTGTATGAGAAATGTGTCTGCTTTTGAGCACATGTGTATACTAATATATCCCTGACCCCGATGAGTATATATTTTTTAAATCAAACACTCTATTCTAAAGAGTATATAGTTGTATCTTGCTTTTGTTTTCACTCTAGTTTTAATGTTCTTATTGGTATGATTTAATTTCTATTTCCTGACTTACATTTTGTTTTTGGTGTATCTCATTTCATTGATCTGTTTCTTCTTTCCTATTTCATTAAAATGACTTTTTTTCTGTTGTGACATTTTATTTTCTCCCTGGTTTTTAAATGAATTTTTAAAATTTAGTATTTCTATAGGATTTTTAAAAATGTTTTTTATCTTAACAAAATAAGTTTTCAATTAAAATTAAATTTTATTATGATAGGGAGAATTTATTTCTACTTGACTTTATTTTTTCTTTTTGGGGGTAGTATTGTTTAATATTTTGCAGCTATTTCTGTTAGAAAATCTAGAATGCATCGTTACATTTATTTATAGATTGTTATAACCATAAAATTAAAAAACTGAGCAGATAGCACTGTCATATTGTCTGTTACGGAGAACCGCTGAACATGATTACAAAAAAGTGTTCATATAGGAATCAGTGTGAAGATTGTTCTGTTTTGGCAAGAGCCATTAAGACATTCTATTGGATCTCACTAACATGTTGTTAAAGTTTGGGTGATGTGAGCTTTGGTATATGTAACTGAAAATATGTATATATGCATATATATATATATTTCCCTCTATGATTTGTTGCCTACCATTTGAACCCCATCAAATGTGGCTTGGTAATCATGGAGAAAGGGTAGGAAGTGTTTTATGATGTGTCCAGGAATATGTTTGCTCGTATGTGAGGCTTGGCCTGAGCGCATGGGGAGTGGCCTTGAGCGTGGCGGGAGTTGGGTTATGGAGGTTTTTGCCTGCTGGAGCTGGGTTTCTTGAGGCGGGGAGGGCTCTCACCTGCCCCCCTCTGGGGCGTCCTGGTGAAGACAGACTGAGGCGGGGTCAGGATATGCTGCAGCACTCTTTCGGGAGTTTTAGTTTATAGTCCCTGGGTCTTGGCTGTTTATGAAATTACATGGCGCAGGGTAGGGGGGTAGTTTGTGGATGTGACTGCCAAGCTACTAGAAAACTGGGGACTAGGGGGGAGGAGGCCCAGTCCCCATCCAAGTGGGTCTGGAGCTCTCAGTTACCTCTGTGCTACAGGCCCTAACTGCGTGTTTTGATCTCTTTCGAGATTTTTGAGTCTCTGAAATAAGGCCAATAAATGAACTTGTATATTTGAGCTGGAGATGGTTTGTGGGTGTGTCTCCACAAACCTTACTTTTGGCTGTTTAATTTCTTGATGAACTTGGCCCAAGTATTTGGAGTCTGGCCAAAGGCGCAACAGCAGTTTTGGGGTATCTGGAAGTGTGAAGGCACCATTATGCTGCTGATGCACTCACCCCACAGGTACAGGTTGACCTGCTGGTGGCACCATACCCTGTTAAATTTTGTTTTTTAAAAAGTTATTATTAAGTTTTCATTGAAACACGGTGAGACACACAGTTACAGAGCTGTACAATGTTCCAACACTGATCCTTCCACCAGTGTACATTTCCCACCACCAGTGTTCCTTGTTTGCCTTCCCAACTCCCCCAGCCTGTCTCATGGCAGGCAATTTCTCCCTCTCCCTCTCCCTCTCCCCCACTCTCTCTCCCTCTCTTGCTCTCTCTCTTTCCCTCTCTCTCTCTCTCTCTCTCTCTCCCCTTCCTCCTCTCCCTCTCCACCTCCTTTTTTTAGTTATTATGAGTTGCAATACTTAGAGGTTATCATGTTCTTTCCGTTACATTTTCAGCACACAGTTCTTATCCAGAGTGATCATTTACAACTATCTTTGTCGTAGTGGTCCCTTCTCTATCCCAACTGCCTTCTCTCCTAGCACTTGGGGCAGGCTTCCAAACGTGGAACACTTCTCCTGGCCCTTGTTTCTACTGTTCTTGGGTATTAGTCTAGTATTTTTATTTTTTTTTATATACCCCACAAATGAGTGTAATCATTCTATGTCTCTCTCCTTCTGACTCATTTCACTAAGCATGATACTCTCTGTGTCCATTCATTTATAGGGAAATTTTGTAGCTTCATTTTTCTTAACAGCTGCGCAGTATTTCGTTGTGTGGATGTACGATAGTTTTCTTTTGTTACTCAAACCATGCCTTCCGTAGTTTCTGCTTGTTCAATATATCCAAAAGCTTATCTGACAAATTACTGTCTTATCTGTCCAAGTTTGTATGAGGTATATTTGTTCATCCTCATATTCATCATGTAGTAATCTCTGCCTCACTAAACTGGGTGAACAGGAGGTGAAGAAAAGATTTGTCTGTGTTTGATAAATACTTAGTGAATTGAGCCCTTTATCATTTGCTTACGTTCTTTATTTTTCATTGGCAAATTCCCTGACTTGTCACAGTGGGTAGAAAGTCACTGCTGAGCCATGGCTCAAAATTGAGTCCTGAGTATCAGTCAGTATTATTTACAAATGGGGTAATTAAAATAATTACAGTTAATAGTGTTTGAGAACTTCAAAGTGCAGGAGAGATTGAAAATGATATACCGAATTAGGATTATTGCGAATTAGTGATACTTATAGTAATTACGGAAGTGAATTTAGTTATAGACACATAACTGAGTTTCGCTTTTAGGAGACTGTTTAGTTTGATGTGTCCTTTTGAAAATTTGCAAATATAAATTCGAAAGACTTCATAGTCCACAATTAAAATGTCCTATAGAAATAATTAAACATTTTTATGGTAGAGCTGAGGTTTTGTTAATGGTCTGTTTGCATGTGACAACATGTGTTGCTTATGGAGCACTATGAGAGATGCACAGTAAACTTCTGAAGAGCTCCATGAATTTTATAATGCTAAATTCCTGAGTATATTTAATAGAGGTGAGTTAAGTAAGAATGTAGGCTTTGAACTTTGGGTGAGCAATTCAGTTATCAAAAAATGGATCAGATAAAAATTAAAACATCTAATTGAAGTACTGTTTAAGTTTTTTGAAGGCCTATGGATTTGTTTTTTGAATTATTTTGCATCTTTTATCGTTCCTATCTGGAGCGATAGCACAGTAGGTAGAGTGTTTGCCTTGCACTTAGCCAACCTGGGTTCAATTCCTCCATCCGCCTTGGAGAGCCCAGCAAGCTACCGAGAGTATCTCACCTGCACGGCAGAGCCTGGCAAGCTACCTGTGGCATATTTGGATTGCCAAAAACAGTAACAACAAGTCTCACAATGGAGACGTTACTTGTACCCGTTCGAGCAAATTGACGAACAACGGGAGGACTGTGCTACAGTGCACCAGTATGGGGCCCAGGCTGATTGTATGACCTATTTTCCTTTCTTTATGTTGTTTGTTGTGTGTATTGAGGTTTGTGATTGCTGCCTCCACATGTAATTGATAAATTATTAATGCTCTTGCCAGAACATGATTAAGGTCTAGTCTTGGTTTAGCCTTTACTTTAGGTTCTTATTTCAAAATCTCTCCCTTCAAGATGTAATCTGGATGTGGCTTGGTGTAAGTGAGTATTGATTAGCACAGAACTTTGGGGGAGGATTCCCTAAGGGTTAGTGGCTTGAAAATGAAACAGGAAATTCCATGTTCCTCTTGGCATCTCCTCTGTATAGGGATATCACTTGATCACTTGACTTCCCGTTAATGGTCGATTTGCTCCAGCGGGCGCCAGTAACGTCTCCATTTGTGCCTGTCATGTGCTAGTGTAGCCAATGGCGTGTGTTCGTTCTAGGAACACAAAGAGCCTCAAACCTATCGTTCATGATCTTGATGATGAAGTCTGACCATCTGGTAGGTAGGTGGCCACGTGGTCTTTTGACGTCCCGTGGAATCCAGTTGGTAATGGCTCTAGTCCAGCCGTTGTCTCTAAATCTCAGTATGTGTCCAGCCCATCTGATTTTTGACGCCTTGGCAAACAAGACAGCATTCCTGATTCTTGATCGTCGAAGGAGGTCTTAACTCCGGATTCTTTCTCTCATTTGAGTGAAATGTGATACTCCAAGCATAGCTTTTTCAATTCCTCTTTGGGAATTCATCTTGTTTGCATAGGGTTGAGGTCTCTGAGGCGTATGTTAATGCAGGAAGAACAGTGGAATCAAAGAAATGTGCCCGGAGCCGGAGCCGAGCTGGAGCCGGAGGTTGTTTGTCCTCTTAGCTATTTCTTCGATGCTCTTGAAGGTGTTCCAAGCCACTCTCTTCCTCCTGCGCAGCTCGGGTGCCAGGTCATTTGTCATGTTGACTTCTCGACCTAGGTACACATAGCCGTTGCATTCGTAGATGGTCGTTTCGTTGAGAGAGAATGGAGTGTCAGGAATGAGGCTGTTTCTCATAAACATTTTCTTCGTAAGATTCAGCTGTAGTCCCACCTTTCCACACTCACGGTTGAAGTTGGCCAGCATTTGTGTCGCTTGGCTAATATTTGATGTTACTAGAACGATGTCATCAGCAAAGCGGAGGTGGTGTAGTTGCCGACCATCTGTCTTCACTCCCATTCCTTACCATTCCAGTCGTCGCATGTTCTCAAGGGTGGTACTGAAGAGTTTCGGTGAAATGGTATCACCTTGCCGAAACCCTCTCTTGACATCGATGATTACTTCTTTGTAGAATGGTGAGATCCTCGTAGTGAATCTGTAATACAGCTCCTGGAGGATCCTGATGTATTGAGTTTGAATGCCCTGATTGACAGGCCTTTTTTTGTGACTATCTCTCTCTTGGCGTTCCTCGCACAATCATGGAGGTGCTGAACCAGTTGATCATATTCCTCGTCAATGTTGTCAACAATGGCATCTTCACATGTTGTAGCAATAGTGCCAAAGAGCTCCCAGTTGGTGGTCATATAGGGGTATACTTACTATTTATTTGCTAAGTGCTTTATAAACACATTATTTCATTTACTTCACCTAGAAGTGTGGTATGGTTACAAGGCTCAACCTATAACAACATGTTAGTGATTTCTCCAGGGCCTTAATGCCTCCAAGGTGAGATACAACAATTTTCACACACTCTGTGGAGCAGGCTTAGATGGTGGTAAAATTCAAACTAATGGTGATAGGAAGATGTAATGGTGGTGGGATTGGTGTTGAATATTGAATGTAATAAATTATTGTGACCAACCTTATAAATTAAAAAATTTTAAAAAGGAAGTGTGGTATGGTGAGTGAATGAACACTCACAGACTTATCCTGTAAGGAAATAAGTATTTTAGATTTGGACATATCTTTTCCTGAGTGTAACATTGATGAATAATAGAAGCAGTTCTTTGTGTTTTGCTTTGTTTTGTGGGTTGAGGACAGGGATATCCCTCTCATTGTATCCTTCTTTTGTGCCTGATATGAGAGAACAGTTTGAACTTTTCACTGTTGAATATGATGTTAATTTGGACTTGTTATGTAAGGTCCTATTGTACTAAATTTGTTTAGAACTTTTTATCATAAACAGATGTTGTCAAGTGTTCTCTAGAGAAGATGTAAGATTTTTGTCGATAGCACAGTGGTAGGGAGTTTGCCTTGCGTGCAGCCTGCCCGGCCAAGCCTGGTTCAATTCCTCCGCCCCTCTCGGAGAGCCCGGCAAACTGCTGAGAGTATCTCGCCTGCATGGCAAAGCCTGGCAAGCTACCCGTGACGTATTCAATATGCTAAACACATTAACAAAAGTCTCACGATGGAGACATTACTGGGCCCGCTTGAGCAAATTGATGAACACTGGGATGACAGTGCTACAGTGCTTTCTTAATGTCTTATTTGTATTGATTTTCTGAAGGTTAAGCTATTTGTGCATACATGCCAGGGAGGAATTGCTACTTGATCATAGTATATAATCTTTTAGCAGATGATTGATTTGCTAATGTTTTGTTGGCTATTTTTCTATCCGTATTTATTAAGGTTATTATTCTGTAGTTTACTTGTGGCATCTGGTTTTTGTATCAGGGTAATGCTGGTCTTGTAAAATGAATTTGGAAGTGTTGCTTCCTCTTCCATTTTTTTGGAGAAGTTCATGAAGACTTATATTACTGCCTCTTTAAATGGTAGAACAGACCATTGAAGCCTGGGATCTTTTTCTTTTTTGATGTATTTACTGATTCAGTTTCATTTTAGTAATTTGTTTAGATTGTTTTCTATTTCATGACTTATTTTTGGTAGGTTGTATGTTGCTCAGAATTTAACCATTTCTTCCTGGTTTTCCAATTTGCTAGTTTAAATTGTAGTTGTCTCTTGAGCGTTTTTTATTCTGAGATACCACCTTTTTAATTTATGATTTTATTTGAATCCTCTTTTTCTTACAGAATGTAGCTGGATTTTTTTTTCAGAACTGGGTATTAATTTCACCGATAAATCTCAGCTGTATATCTAGTTTCTATTTTGTTTCTTCTACTGCCATTACTTGTATTTTTTCTAGTTTTTTGAGATGTAAAGATCAGTTGTTTGAGATATTTCTTGGTTTATATTTTTATGTTTGGGACACACCCAGCAGTGTTCAGGATTTTTCTCCTGGACTTAGGGATCACTCCTAGCTGCCTGGCGGTTGGAGGGTGAAGTGGTCTTTTATGGGGTGCTGGGGATTGAGCCTAGGTCAGCCCCATGCAAGGCAAA
This sequence comes from Sorex fumeus, assembly GCF_029834395.1. Taxonomy (NCBI): domain Eukaryota; kingdom Metazoa; phylum Chordata; class Mammalia; order Eulipotyphla; family Soricidae; genus Sorex; species Sorex fumeus. The sequence continues at coordinate 38,078,754 of NW_026606063.1, read as the reverse complement.
TGCCCTGTTTTCTGTATATTTGCTCCAGCCCACCTTAGTTCTTGACAAAGCATTTATTACTGTGAATTTACTTCCGTGAGTTGCTTTGAAAACTAATGCATTTTTTTATTAGTTTGTTTATTGGTGCCAGAGAGACAGTACCTTTAGAAGTGAAATGTGGAGGAACCAGACAGATAGTACAGGAGGTACAAATATCCAAGGATAGTACAAGGCACTTGCCTTGCATGCGGCCAACCCTGGTTCAGTCCCCAAGCTCTTGTCAGTATAGTGCCAAGAGTAAACCCTGAGCATTACTGGGTATACCCCCAAATTAAGATAAATAAATTTTGAAAAAAATATTGTAGAAAGGTAATGTGAAAGTGTTATTTTTTTGTATACTTAGGACAAAGTCCCAGAGTAAAAGAGAGAATTTTCATGTCACATTGAAAATTCTTAAAGGTAAAGGTAAAGGCCCTCCCGTTGATCGTCGATTTGCTCGAGCGGGCCCAGTAACGTCTCCATTGGAGACTTTGTTGTTACTGTGTCTGGCATATCGAATACTCTCGGTAGCTTGCCGGGCTCTCCGAGAGGGGCGGAGGAATCGAACTCGGGTCGGCCATGTTGGCCGCTTGTAAGGCGAACGCCCTACCCGCTATTGAAAATTCTTAAGAGAATTAAATTTATTTGTACATTTTCCCACTAAATATAATTCAATTAAAAGAAAAAAATCCTACTCTAAGAGCCGGACAGACAGTATAGGGGCTAAAGTACTTGCTTTGCATGTGGCTAACCCTGGTTTAATTCCTGGTACTACCTGTCTTCCCCAAGCATCACGTTGACTGACATCTGAGCACAGTGCCAGGAATGATTCCTGAGCACTGCCAGGGGTAGCTCCAAGATGACAATTTTTTTAAAAATCCCTAATGTATTATTGAATGTTTAAATTATTTCCACATTAGTTTGCTCTTAATAAATGGCTTTGTAATCCGTATTTCTCCTTTGATGACTATTTCCTTAAGATTTCTTTCTTAAAGCTTAAAAGCTCAAGGAAAGAAAATGCTTTTTACTTTTTAATACATTATAAAGAATACTTTAAAATTTCACTAATATTTAGAATACTAACAGTATTAACATTTCTTTTTAGGATCTACTTCTAGAGGAGGCATAGCTAAAATTACACAATCAAACTTGAAACCAGGCATCACTTCTACCACTTCTGGAGATTCAGACTTTGAATCTCTTTTATCCCTGTCCCCTGAGGACATTCCACAATTGTCTGTAAGGTCTCCTCAAGAGTATATTACTGGTCAATATAGTGATTCTCTCAACCAAAGAATATTCAGCCATCTAGCTGAAGAAACTTTGAAAGTTTCAGCTGTTCCTGAACTAGGTGAACAGAAGACCAAGAAAGCAGCAGTGCCATTTTATTCCTATTCACATAGAGACAAGCAGATTTTCCCACAGCAAGAGCTGCCAGATAGTCATTTACCTAAAGAGATTCTGAAAGTTTCATTTCCTTTTGAATCAGCTGACCAGAAGACTGGGATACCTATAAGGTCCTCTGACTTAGATGGAGAGAATTCCCACATTGTCAATCAGTCAACATTGTCAGATAGTCATCTAATTGAACAAACTCAGGGTGTCTCATCTATTCCTGGATTTTCTGAGCAGACTCCTGGGATACAGAAAATACCTTCCAGTGCCATTTCACAGAGAGAGAAACCCATTTTTTATCAGCAGGAGTTACAGGATAGCCATTTTACTGAGCAGTCTCAAAACATTCCTATTGTTCCAGGACTAGCTTCCCAGAAGACTGGAATACTAAAAGTAACCCCCCCTCTTTACCCCCGAAAAGAGACAAGCCAATCTTTTCTGCCTCAGGAATTTCCAGACCATCATCTAACTGAAGAGGATCTGAAAGTTTCAGCTGTTCTTGGTCTACCAGGCCAAAAGCCTGGAAGACCTTTTACACCCTCTAGTTCATTCTCAAAGAGAGGGAAACACAAAGTTGTCTTTCATCAGGAGGTACCAGAGAGTCCTCTAACTGACGAGGCTCTCAAAGTTTCTTCTGTTACTGGATTAATAGACCAGCAAACTGGAAGACCATTAACACTCTCTACTTCCTATATAAAGAGAGGAACACCTAGCCTTGTCTTTCATCAGGAGATACCGGACGAACACATAAGGGAAGAGGGTCAGAAAGATTCTTCTGTACCAGATCAGGAAACTGGAAGACCAACAACACCCTCTACTTACAATTTACAGAGAGGAAAACACAGCTTTGTCCATCAGCAGGTGATACCAGAAAGTCATCAAACTGAAGAGGTTCTCAGAGTTTTTTCTGGTTTTGAATTCCCAGGCCAGGAGACTGGGGGATCAACAACATCCTCTGCTTCTGCTTCTGGGAAACCCAGCTTTGTCTATCAGCAGGAGGTACCAATCAGTCATCTAACTGAAGAGGCTCTCAAAGTTTCTTCTTTTCCAGACCAAAAGACTGGAAGGCCAGTAACATCCTCTACTTCCACCTTTCAGAGAGGGAAACCCTACCAGCAGGAGTTACCAGCCAGTCATCTAACTGAAGAGGCTCTCAGAGTTTCTTCTGTTCTTGGACCAGCTGGGCAGGAGGCTGGGAGACCAATAACACCTTCTAAATCCTCCGTCCACAGAGGGAAGACCAGTCTTGTGTATCAGCAGGAGATACCAGATAGTCATCTAACTGAAGGAGCTCTCAAAGTTTCTTCTTTTCCAGACCAGGAGACTGGAAGGCCAATAACATCCTCTACTTCCACCTTCCAGAGAGGCAAACCCAGCATTGTCTATCAGCAGGAGATTCCAGCCAGTCATCTAACTGAAGAAGCTCTTAAAGTTTCTTCTTTTTCAGACCAGGACACTGGAAGGCCAATAACATCCTCTACATCCTCCTTCCAGAGAGGGAAACCCAGCATTGTCTATCAGCAGGAGATACCAGCCAGTCATCCAGCTGAAGAGGCTCTCAACGTTCCTTCTGTTCTTGGACTAGCCAGGCAGGAGACTGGGAGATCTATAACACCGTCTACTTCCATCTTCCAGAGAGGGAGGCCCAGTCTTGTCTATCAGCAGGAGATACCAGATAGTCATCTAACTGAAGAAGTTCTCAACGTTCCTACTTTTCCAGACCAGGAGACTGGAAAGCCAATAAAACTCTCTACATCTTCCTTGCAAAGAGGAAAACCCAGCATTGTCTATCAGCAGGAGATACCAGCCAGTCATCCAGCTGAAGAGGCTCTTGAAGTTTCACCTGTTCTTGGACCAGCTGGGCAGGAGACTGGGAGAACAATAACACCCTCTACATCCTTCTTCCAGAGAGGGAAACCCAGTCTTGTCTATCAGCAGGAGATACCAGATAGTCATCTAACTAAAGAAGTTCTCAAAGTTTCTTCTGTTCTTGGACTAACAGACCAGGAGACTGGAAGGCCAGTAAAATCCTCTACTTCTACCTTACAGACAGGGAAACCCAACCTTGTCTATCAGCAGGAGATACCAGAGAGTCATCCTACTGAAGAGGCTCTCAAAGTTTCTCCTGTGTTTGGACTACCAAGTCAGGGTCCCAGGAAGCCAGTAACACCCCCTACTTCTTCCTTCCAGAGAGGGAAACCCAGCCTTGTCTATCAGCAGGAGATACCAGCCAGTCACCTAACTGAAGAGGCTCTCAAAGTTTCTTCTGTTCTTGGACTAGCTGGGCAGGAAACTGGGAGACCAATAACACCCTTGACACCTTCCTTCCAGAAAGGGAAACCCAACCTTGTCTATCAGCAGGAGATACCAGATAGTCGTCTAACTGAAGAGGCTCTCAAAGTTTCTTCTTTTCCAGACCAGGAGACTGGAAGGCCAATAACATCCTCTACATCCTCCCCGCAGAGAGGGACACCCAGCATTGTCTATCAGCAGGAGATACCAGCCAGTTATCTAACTGAAGAGTCTCTCAAAGTTTCTTCTATTCCTGAACTAGCCAGGCAGGATACTGGGAGACCAATAACACCCTCTACTTTGTCCTTCCAGAGAGGGAAACCAAGCCTTGTCTATCAGCAGGAGATACCAGATAGTCGTCTAACTGAAGAGGCTCTCAAAGTTTCTTCTTTTCCAGACCAGGAGACTGGAAGACCAATAACATCCTCTACTTCCACTTTCCAGAGAGGGAAACCCAGCATTGTCTATCAGCAGGAGATACCAACCAGTCATCTAACTGAAGAGGCTCTCAAAGTTTCTTCTATTCCTGAACTAGCTGGGCAGGATACTGGGAGACCAATAACACCCTCTACTTTGTCCTTCCAGAGAGGGAAACCAAGCCTTGTCTATCAGCAGGAGATACCAGATAGTCGTCTAACTGAAGAGACTCTCAAAGTTTCTTCTTTTCCAGACCAGGAGACTGGAAGTCCAATAACATCCTCTACATCCTCCCCGCAGAGAGGGAAACCCAGCATTGTCTATCAGCAGGAGATACCAGTCGACCATCTAACTGAAGAGGCTCTCAAAGTTTCTTCTATTCCTGAACTAGCCAGGCAGGAGACTGGGAGACCTTTAACACCCTCTATTTCTTACTCAGAAAGAGGGAAACCCAGATTTCTCTATCAGCAGGAGATACCTGAAAGTCATCTAACTGAAGAGGGTCTCAAAGTTTCTCCTAACTTTGGACAAGCTGGGCAGGAGACAGGGAGACCTATATCACCCTCTACTTCTTCCTTGCAGAGAGGGAAACCCAGAGTTATTTACCAACGGGAGATAGCAGATAGTCATCTAACTGCGGAGGGTTCAAAAATATCTTCTGTTCTTGAAGTACCACGTCAGGATTCCAGGAAGCTAATAACACCCTCTACTTCTTCTTTCCAGAGAGGGAAACCCAGCCTTGTCTATCAGCAGGAAATACCAGAGAGTCATCTAACTGAAGAGGCTCTCAAAGTTTGGTCTTTTCTTGGACTATCAGACCAGGAGATTGGGAGACCAGTAACATCCTCTACTTCGTCCTTACAGAGTGGGAAACCCAGCCTTGACCATCAGCAGGAGACTGGGAGACCTATAACACCCTCTGCTTTGTCCTTACAGAGAGCTAAACCCAGGCTTGCCTATCAGAGGGTGATATCAGACAGTAATCTGACCGAAGAGGCTCTCAAAGTTTCTTCTGTTCTTAGACTAACAGACCAGGAGACTGGGAGCCCAAGAACATCCTCTAACTTCACCTTTCAAAGAGGGAAACCCAGCCTTGTCTTTCAGCAGGAGGTACCAGAGAGTCATCTAACTGAAGAGGTTCTCAAAGTTTCTTCTTTTCTTGGACTAATAGACCAAGAGACTGGAAGACCAATAACATCTTCTACTTCCACCTTACAGAGAGGGAAACCCAGCCTTGTGTATCAGCTGGAGATACCAGACAGTCATCTAACTGAAGAGGCTCTCAAAGTTTCTTCTGTTCTTGGACTAGCTGGACAGGAGACTGGGAGACCATTAACACCTTCTACTTTGTCCTTCCAGAGAGGGAAACCAAGCCTTGTCTATCAGCAGGAGATACCAGTTAGTCATCTAACTGAAGAGGCTCTCAGAGTTTCTTCTTTTCCAGACCAGGAGACTGGAAGGCCAATAACACCCTCTATTTCCACCTTCCAGAGAGGGAAGCCCAGCCTTGTCTATCAACAGGAGGTACCAGCCAGTCATTTAACTGAAGAGACTCTCAATATTTTTTCTGTTCCTGAACTAACAGACCAGAAGACTGGAAGACCAATAGCACCTTCTGCTTCCTTACAGAGAGGAAAACCCAGCATTGTGTATCAGCAGGAGATACCAGAGAGTCATCTAACTGAAGAGGCTATCAAAGTTTCTTCTCTTGGATTAGTGGACCAGGAAACTGGGATACAAACTGTACCCTCTAGTCCCTACTCACAAAGAGAGAAGCCTACTCTTTTTAATCATCAGGGATTTCCAGATAGCCCCCTAATAGAAGAGGGATTGAGAATCTCATCTTCTGGCCAAAGCCCTGGGATACCAGTAGAGTCTTCTAGGTCTAAAGTACTTGGAGTATCATCTGGTGTTTTCTACCAACAGTCTTTTCCAGGCAGTCATCTGTCTGACAAGGTTCTGAAAGTTTCAGGTTCTCCTGGATCAGCTGAAATAAAGAGTAGGCTACCATCAGAAGTCTCTGGTTTGTACTTATCTAGAGAGAAGCCTGGTATTTTCTACCAACAGGACTTGCCAGTTCATCATCTAACTGAACAGGCTAAGAAAATTTCACCTGCTTCTCGACCTACTGACCAGAGGACTGGAATATCAACAGTAACCTCTTACTCACATAGAGAGAAGCCCTTTCATTTTTATCCACAGGATCTGTCAGACAGACAGTTATCTGAAGAGTCTCAAAAAGTTTTAGCGGCTCCTAGATCAGCTGAGTGGAAGACTGAGTTACCATTAACACCTTCCAGCTCTTCCTCTCCTAGAGAGAAACCTATTATTTTATATCCACAGGATTTACCAGATTTAAATCTTGTTGAGGACTCTCTGAACGGGTTAGCAGTTTCTGGAGAAGGTGAGCAGAAAACTGGAATACTGACAGACTCTGCTTCATTTATACATAGTGAGAAGACCTTTATTTCCTCGCCACCTGGCTTACCAGATAGTTACCTACCTGATGAGTCAAAAGTTTTGACTGTTTCTCAACCTGTGGACCAGAAGACTGGATTGCCATCAGAACCTTCTAGTATCTACCCTCATAGAGAGAAGTCAATTATTTTCTACCAGCAGGGTATAGAAGACAGTCATTCACCTGAGGAAGCTCTAAAAATTTTCAGTGCTCTGGAACCCAGTGATCAGAAGACTAGTTTGCCATTTAAATCTAGTTCTTATGCTCATAGAGAGAAGCCCATTTCTTATCAGCAAGTGTTGCCAGGCAGTCATTTAACTGAGCCAATTCAAAAAGTGTCATCTACTCCTGGATCAGCTGACCTGCAAAGGAGGAAATCACCAGTATCCTCTTCTTCCTTATCTAGAGAGAAGCCCATTATTTCTTACCAACAGCAGTTGCCAGGTAGACTTCAAACTGATGAAAGTCCAAAAGTTTCAGGTGTGAGACCAACAGATCAGAAGTTTGAGAAATCTACTGTACCATCTAGTTCCTCTTCACACATAAAGAAGCTAATCGGTTCTTACCAGCCAAAGTCACCAGATCTTACTGAAGAGGCCCTTCAAATTTTGGGGGCTTCTCTGTCATCTGATAAAGAGGGTGGGATATCGAGAGTACCCTTTTCTTCCTACTCACAGAGAGAGAGTCCTGTTGTTTACCGCCAACAGGGTTTAGTTTACGGATTTCCCACTGAAGAGACTGTCTCAGATTCAACTTCTGGCCCAGCTGATCAGAAGCCTGGGACATCTCCTTTGTACTCACAGCAAGAAAAGCCCATCGTTTTTCATCAACCGGGTTCACCAGATCGGCATCTTAACGAAGAGGTTCTGAAATTTTCAGCTACTGGCCCAGCTGACCAGCAGCCTGGGATTTCAAGAGTTCCCTTGCCCTCCTACTCACAGAGCGAGGAGCCCCGTGTTTTTCACCATCCAGGCATACCAGATACACACCTTATTGAGGAGACTCAGAAAGTTTCAGCTACTCCTGAAAGGAGTGATCGGCAAAAGACCAGGATACCAGAAGAAATCTCTCCTCTTTATGCACAAGGAGAGAAGTCTATTTCTTATCAACCAGAGTTGCTAGGTAGTCGACAAAGTGAAACGTCTCCGAAAGCTTCAGGTGTTCCTGGACCTGTAGACCAGAAGATTGTGATACCTACATTACCATCTAGTTTATATTCACACATAGAAAAGCCAATTAGTTCTTACCAGCAAAAGTTTCCAGATCTTACTGCAAAGGCTTTACAAATTTTAGAGGGTTCTCGACCAGCTGACCAGAGGACTGGAGTATCAGGAACTCCTACTACTTCTACTTCTTCTAATTCTAGGACGGGGATACTAGGGACTCCAACTTCGTACCCACATAACAAGGAACCCATTGTCTCTTACCAGCAAGAGTTGCCAGAATCTAATGAAGATACTTTAAAACTCTTTGAACTTTCTGGAGCACCTGACCAGAAGACTGGTGAACGTGTTGTGCCCTTTACTTCCAAGCTACTTAAAGGAGTCCCTGTCTTTACTTACGGTGACTTGGCAGATATTACTGACAATAATTTAAAAGTTTCAGCTGTTCCTGGACTAGCTGACCAGGAGACCGGGAAACAAACAATCCCCTCTCGTTCCTATTCATACAGAAAGAAGACTGGTCATTTTGACGCACCGGAATTGCCAGCTCTTACTGAACAGTCTTCAAAAGTTAATCTTCCTGGACCAGCTGACCAGAAGACTGGGAAACAAACAATCCCCTCTCGTTCCTATTCACATAGAAAGAAGACTGGTCATTTTTACACACAGGAATTACCAGCTCTTACTGAACAATCTTCAAAAGTTACTCTTCCTGGACGAGCTGACCAAAAGACTGAGATACCTACAGAACCTCCTAGTTCTTACTTACATAAAGATAAAGTCAAGATTTCAACTCTGTTTTTACCGGATGACCACAAGACTGAGTTCTGCACAACTCCCTCTGGTTCCTATTTTCATAGAGAAGAGCCCAAAAATTTAACTGTGATTGAAGCAGATGACCAGAAGCATTCCTCAGAAGTCGTTCCTAAGTCTTACAGAGTAAAGCCCAGTGTTTCATTTCAACAGCAATTACCAGATAAGCAAAGTGGAGATACCGCAAAGATTTTAATTGTTCCTGGAACAACTGAAGTAAATTCAGGGATGCATAGAGACATACCAGATATTTTCTGTTCCCCAAAACTGCCAGGCAAACATCTAATTGAAGACACCATAAAGTTCTCAGGCGATACTGGGCAAGCTGATCGGGTTACTGGGTTATTGGCAGTTCCACGTGGTATTTATTCACATAGTGAGAAGCACAAACTTGTTTCAGACCATGTCCAGAAACTAATAGATAATTTGGATTCTTCTAATTCTAGTGTTTCAAGCAATATACCCTTAAGTTCTCAGGCTGATGATAGAATTGTATTAAGTAAGCCAGAAACTTCAGATTTTGAAGGTGTTGGCTCTGATGAAATCCAGGATTTGAATGGTGATTCCAGAACTCTTAAAGAGATTCGAACTCTTTTAATGGAGGCAGAAAATATCGCACTGAAACGATGTCATTTTCTTTCTCCCCTCGTTCCTTTCAGAGATGTTAGTGATATATCAATCATACAAGCTAAGAAGGTTGTTAGTTTCAAAGAACCTCCCTCAGCTGATGAATATATTGACGATGTGCCTCAGAGACAGCCATTCAGAGAGGAAAGCCCACGCAGCAAGAACATACAGAAGGATATTAGCACACAGACAAGTCACAAATGCCAGAGAGGCATTGAAAATTGGGAGCTTATTAGTTCAGCTACAGTTAGGAGTCCACGACAAGAAGCAGAAAGCAAAGCGAGAATGACTTTTGATGAAACCCTTAGGCGTTATAAATCAGCCAGATCTGTTAGGAGATCTGATCCTGACATATGTAGTAGAACCTTTGGGAGTCAAATTGTTATCCCTGTGGTGACTATCTTAAAAAATGATTCCAGTAGTGATGTAAGTTCCTGCTCGTGGGACAGTAATTCGTTGGAGTCAGTTTCTGATGTTTTTCTGAATTTCTTTCCATGTGCTTCTAAGACAAGTATGACAGATAGCAGAGAGGAAGAGGGTTTGTCAGAGAGTGATGATGGTGGTGGTAGCAGTGTAGATTCGTTGGCTGCACGTGTGAAAAGCCTTCTGAAATGTGAGTCCTCACTGAATCATGCTAAGCAAATACTAAGAAAAGCAGAGAAAGAAGAATGCCGAGTAAGAGCACGAGGTAGGAATGATGATGGTTACAGAGGCAGGTACAAGCTTGTAAATATTGTAATTTAACATAGTTTGATATGTCATTTGAAGTAGTTGGACTTCTAAATTTGTATTCCCTTAAATCTGTTAGATAATTAAATTTTAAAACTCAGCAGTCAAAAACAAGCCATTTTACCAGGAAGGTTACCAAGTCAGTGTGTGACTAGAGCTAGTTTGAATTTAGGTTCTAAGGAAATGTAGATCTTGATGACTGAGAGTATAGAGATAGCTTGGGTTTTTTAACTTCTAAACCTCTTGGGCCGGAGGGATAGTATAGTGGGCAGGGTGCTTGCTGTGTTCACAGTGGCTTGGGTTAGATCCCTGCCACCCCGAGCTTGCCAGAAGTGATGCCTGAGCACAGAGCCTGAATAAGTCTTCAGCACCTTGGAGTGTGACCCACAAACAAGCAACCTGATTCCCAAACTTCTCATATTTTCCTAACTCTTTTTCATTACATTATCCATATTTTGAAGCTTGGGCTAGGTAGTCCAAGGGTTAAGGCATTTGCCTTGAACAAACAAAAAAAGATAATGAAAAACCCAGTTTGCTTTGTTTTGTTTGTCTCATGATTTCTTAAAAAAATAAATGTGCTCTTTCTCATCCCCTTTTAAGTGGAAGTCTTGGAGTTGATTACAGATATTAGGAAAAAACTAACCACTGTATTTTATTCTAAAACTTAGCTTCTTTTTTTTGATGTACAATAGTTTTTTTTTTGGAAAATATGAGAGAGAAGAGGGAAACCCATAGTGTTAAAGGGATTACACACTCCAAATTGGGACATGGTGATTTCATAGTGGAATGTCTGAAAACTTAGAAGTATTTATATTTCTTTTATTCCTAATTGAGTTATATTTAAAAAATACTTTAACTATATAGGATACAAATTTTGGTGAGCAATTTAATGGCAGTTGAGGCCTAACTTGGATCTTTTCCCTTCAAATGAACTATCAGCATCATTCCACCTACACAGCATGTATATTTTGATTCTCAAAAAACCTCCCAAGTATTTTAAAACCTCAGCTCTATTGTAACAGTAACTGAACAAAAGCTGAGGGATGACAATGGGATTGTATTAGTTGAAAGGAAGATTAAGATAAAAATATGGAACACCTGGGGTTGGTAAGGCAGTACTGGGGTTAATTAAGGTTGCTTTGTGTGCAACTAATCCTAGTTTGGCTCTGCAGATGGAGCACCCCCCCCTCCACCCCCCCCCCCCCCAGCACTGTCAGGACTGATCCCTGAGCACAGAGCCAGAAGTAAACCCTGAGCGCTGCTGGGTGTGGCTTAGCCCTCCCTCCTCAAAAAAGATTCAACACCAAATTTAAAGAGACTTTTTTGAGAAATATTTAGGTAAGGGCTTTTAAAAAGTCATTTGGACGTTGTTACCCAGGAGACTTGGGGGGTGAAAGTGACCCACTACTCTCAGTGCTCAGCCTGCTGGTGTGGTGATGTGAGCCTAACAGTTGCATGCTCAGGCCCATCAGTGTGGGGTTGCTCAAGCACTGTGGTGCTGGGGCCACCACACCAGGGCTACACCCAGTGTGAACTATCACCCTCTTCTTAAAATTAGTCATTTTCATGAAATGAACCTTCAAGACGATCTTCTTGTAACTGAGAACGCATGTGCTAAAATTGTGGTAGGCATTAAATTATACACACATAGATTCATGTTCTTAGAATTATTAACAAATACTACCCTTGTACTATATTAATCACAAATGTGTCTTTGCTTTTTCTCCAGCCTGGAATTTGAAGTTTAATTTGGCTCGTGAGTATGAGTGTGGCTACTCCATTTCAGAATTAAATGAAGATGACAGAAAAAAAGTAGAAGAAATTAAAGAGAAGTTCTTTATTCATGGGAGAACAGCTGACTTGTCCAAGGTATAAAAGAAATCTAAAAATTAGAAGAATGTGAAAGATAAAGTGATAGAATTTGGAATTCTTATAAAGGCATTGATGATTCCAGTTGGTTTTTGCTAGCTTTTGATTGGTGTTAGGAGTCTTAATTCTTCAAAGATAAATATTTAAGGATTAGAGACTTTTTTTTGCCACACCCGTTAATGTTCAAGGGGCTCTGCACTCAGGAATCACTCCTGGCGGTACTTGAGGGACCATATGGAATGCCAGGGTTTGAACCCAGGTTAGCTGTGTGCACGGCAAGTGTTTTACAGCTGTACTATCTCTCCAACCCAGGGAATAGAGATTTTTGTAATTCATAAACAGTCAATTGGAAAACTTATTCTCTAAGGAAATAAAAGTAGATTTGTTTATAGGGTGCTAGTTAATTTTTCTTTTCTCTTGAGGATAATACCTTAAGATGCAAGTGAAGTCCAGAATATACATTTTTGCTATATATTCTCTGCTTAAGAACATGCAGTTGGAGGATACACACTCATAGTCCAAGCAGCATCACATTGCATTGAACACTACACTAGTTGAATACCCAAAATGGCCCCTTAGCCCTCCATTAAAAATTAGCAGCTATAATAGTTATAATCATGTCTATATAGATGACATCCCTCTTTCAGTGATTTTTGTTAGTTTCTAAACTAATTTCAGGAATACAGCTAAGCACCTCTGTGTATAAAATTTACCGTCTGCACCGTCAATGTTCCAGCACGATCTTACCACAAAAATGACCCCTTGTTTATCACCCATGTTGTCACAAATGTTTCTTGTGGTTTTGATTTGCTTCCCTCATAAGTGGTGATAAATCTTTTTGTTTTTAGTGACAGTAGTATTTCACTGAGTGTACTACAGTTACTTTATCTAGTCATCTATTGAAGAGCTTTTTAGTTTATTCCATGTTTTGGTCATTATAATTAATGCCTATGTGAATGTTAGATATAAACTTCCAAATTAACGTTTTTCATATCTTTAGATAAATGCTGAGAAGTATTGCTAGGTCATATAGTATATCTACTTTTATATATACATATATGTATATATATTTTAATTTTTATATTCTTAAGGACTCTCCATACCATTTACTATAAATGTTGCACTAACTTACATTTCTACCATGTATTAGGTTTCTTTTATTCTATATCCTCACCAGCATTTGTTGTTTCCATTCTTTGTAGTTTATCTTCAAAGGTGATGTCTCATTGTGTTTTGAATTAATCTCTAAAAATAAGTGATATTGAATTTTTTTTATATGTTTATACTAGGGTTACCTATATATCTATATGCATATTTTTAAATGTCATTCAGAGCTTTTGCTCATTTTCAACTAGGTTGCTTGCTTTTTATGAAATTACATGTTTTTTTTTTAAAGTTATCAACCTCATTGTAGGTGACTTTTAAAAAAAACAGTACTTAATTGCATTGCATTATGAACTATTCCATGCATAGAAAATAATATCATTGAAACATTTATAAAGAATAAAAAGGAGGAGTAATAGTTCTTATTGTCCATTAAGTTGGATAACTAAAACTTCAGGAAAATACTACTGAAGTTCTGTATGTCCCCTTCCTAGCCATACTTCTTTTAGTTCCTATTCATTCATGTGTTGGTTTTCTATTGTGTATGTTGCTGAACTCTGTAATAGAGGGAATAAGTGAATATTATAGTCTTCTAAGAATTTTAATCATCTTAGATTTTTCTATATAGATGTGCATATTTATTCATTCTTATTGCTCTACGGATTCTGTATTTTGAATTTTATTCTGCTTTATTCATTCTTTGTGTAAAGAATAAATCATTTGGTCTGTTATTAAGAGCAGTTATAAGGTACCAGAGTGATAGTGTAGAGCTCTTGCTTTGCATGCAACCAATTCCCGTTCAATCCCCAACACCAAAATGATCCTCTGAATACTACCAGGAGTAGTCTTGAGCACAGTACAATGTAGCCCATCTCCCCCCACAGCCCTTACCAAAAAAATAATGTCTAACTTATAGTGTTTTATGGTATGAGATAACACCTATTAAATGTTCAGTGGGGACATATTATCTTTTAATTGGCAACTATTATTATTAATCCTAAAAATCGATAGAGCTCATTATACCGTATGGCCTAATGTTATATAGTTTCTTAGAAACTATGTATTTGGTAACTATAGTCTAAATTAAGGATAAAATGTTTACCCAATTAGGATTTATATGGGAAAAGTCTAAAACTTTTAAAATAAGATTTTTCTTCACTAGGAATTCATTTTCCTATCATTGCACAATGCATAATATTTTAATTGGTTTTCTTTATTATTGAATGATAATGAAACATATCTTTACTATGATGTGTCCTTAGTAAACACACATTAGCCCCAACTATGCATAGTTTTAGGGTACTTTTTAAAACTTAAATATTTAATTTACTCTTAAAAATTCTCTAGAGCTGGAGAGCTAGTACAGTGGATGAAAACTCACCTTGCATGCCACTCACTGGGTTCTGTATCCAGTGCCACATGGATTCCCCTAACTACTAGCAGGAGTGGTCCAGAGCACAGAGCCAGGAGTAATTGCCAAACACAGTCAGGTGTATCCCTCAAAAAGCATAACTTTATATAGGCATCTAACATTGTGTGAACATAGTTTCTCTATGATTAGACATTTTTTATTTCACGAATTATTGATTGCCCAATATATGCCATTCACTGGGCTGATTGCTGAGATATATCATTGCATAAAATACACAATTTTATTTCCTCTTGATACTACATTCAAATGAAAGGGTACAGAAAGAATCAAATAAGTAAAATATTCAAGAGGCTAGTTGTTTGGGTGTTTAGGGGGAAAATGAGAAGTTAGATATGGAATGATCTGAGAAGGGGATATTAGATTAAATGTCAGAAGATGATGTTGATAGTGTAAACTATTGGTTCGCGATAGCAAGAACACTGCAGAAAGAAATAGCCCACATGAAGTCATTGATGTCAAGTGAAAGGTATTTTTTTAATTTTCTTTTTCTTTTTTTCCTTTTCCTTTTTCTCTTTTTTCCCTTCTTCTTTTTCTTTTCTTTTTGTCTTTGTTAGGAATTAAACCCAGGGCCTTATACATGCAGAATAGAGCTATATCCACCAACCCTATGATTATTACTTGCAAGACTGTATGAAAGCCAATTTGGGTAGAAAAGCTAAGAGAAAATACATGGTCACTGAGGGCATTGGTTCCTTAAAAGGGATAGTAAATGCCTCCAGAGGTTTATTTTGGAAGTTTATATGTATTTGCTCGAGCGGGCCCAGTAACGTCTCCATTGGAGACTTTGTTGTTACTGTGTCTGGCATATCGAATACTCCCCCCATTTCTGTTTAGCAGTTAAAGTAACTAAGGACTGCTTTTGACTTGTAGTAGATAGGAGATAGAAACTGGATAGTTTCATACAATGAAGGATTATCCTTTGTTACATAAGATTTTTTAATATCCCTGTAAATATTCATGTGAAAAATCTGTTTTTATTTAATACTTAATTTCATTATCATGTTAGTTTCTAAGTTCTTTCTGTATGTAACTATTTTCTGTCTCCTTGTCTTTTATGATTTTGCCATTTTTCTTTATTTAAGTCACCATGATTTAACAATGATAGGGTGTCATGCATACACCATTGAAACACTACACCCCCCCCCAATTTCTGTTTCCCTTCACAGTCATCTCTCTGTTCCCTCCTCTCCCCTCCCATTGAGACACCTCACCCCACTGTGATAGGCTCAGTTCTGTAGGTCAGTTAACAGGTTATGTTGCGTTAGGTCATTGGTTATTCCCTTCCTATGCTTCTTTATAGCCCACATATGAGAGAGGTTTATTGATAAAAAAGAAAATAGAGATGGAAATTATACCACATAAAAAGAGCTTTAAGATTATCTTTAGTGATAGCAGCAAAACATTATTGAGAGGTAATAACTTTTTACATTTACAAGAACTGTATTGGAGAATATTAAAATTTCTATTGAAAGATAAAAGATCTTAGTAAACGGAGACATATGAAGACCATTCTGCTGACATAAACTGCTTTAAGAAATAAAAACAAGATTTAAAAAAAATTTGATTGTGCTTAAATATATATAAAATATATAAAATATATTTTATTCACTTGTCACTGTCCTCCTGTTGTTCATCGATTTGCTCGAGTGGGCCCAGTAACGTCTCCATTGGAGACTTTGTTGTTACTGTGTTTGGCATATCGAATACATCACAGGTAGCTTGCCAGGCTCTGCCATGCGGGCGAGATACTCTCGGTAGCTTGCCGGGCTCTCTGAGAGGGGCGGAGGAATCGAACTCGGGTCGGCCATGTTGGCCGCTTTGCAAGGCTAACGCCTTACCCCTGTGCTATTGCTCCAGCCCATAAAATATACATTATCTAGTTTTTAGTTTGTGATTTAATGCATTCTGTTTCCCAATCATTACCCACCTTTTATCATCTGAACTTTTCTCATAAAACTGAAATTTTATAAACATTAAATACAAGCTCCCCATTCCTTCCTCTTAGCTCCTTGCACTCACCCTTCTGCTTTTTGTCTCTGTCACTTTAAGTACTTCATGTGAGTTGAGATATATAGTATTTGTACTTGGCTTATTTTATTTAGCATAATTCAGCAAAAATACATAAGCATTTCCTGAAGATTCATCCATGTTGTGGCACATGGAACTATGAAAATAGTCATTGAGTTTTAAAAAGGCAAACTAGCAATGAAAAAATATTTCAGACTATGTTTATAAGGAGTTAATATTTAAAATGCATAAGAACCCCCTAAACTATGATAGCAGAGAACAATCTAATTTTAAATTTTAATACTCTTTTAGAGTTATCTTCCTTTTTCATGACGTGACTTTGTATTTTCAGCCTAGTCTTCTTTCTCCAAAGAAGATACATAGTTGGTCAAAAATTTCATGAAGACAACACTTATTATCACTAATCATCAGGGAAATGCAAATAAAAACACATCCGATTAGTTTACAGGGTGGGCGGGGGGAGAGGGAGAGAGAGAGAGAGGGAGGGAGGAGAGAAAGAGAAGAAAAATTTGAACCCTTGGCATAGTATTTTAAGAAATGTAAAATATGCCTACAGTTCAAGTAGTTTTGACTACGACATCACATACTTCTGGTTTAGGTAACTAGTGACAGAGGATACGGTTGTTTTCTTTTTAATTTTAGTTACCTTTGTATATGATGCTGCAGATGAATACAAATATTGGTAATTATGGTTGAAAGGATAGTACAGGGATGAAGCTACTTTCCTTGCCTGTGGCAGTCCTGGTTTGAACCCTGGCTTCATTGACCTACCTACCAGCCTTGTTGGCCGAGAATCATTGTCCCCATGACCCTTTGAGCATTGCTTGCGAAGAAATCATCCTGCTCCCCATCCAATACACACATTTACAAAAAAAAAAATTGATGAATATTGCACCCTGACAAGCAGGACTGATGTAGGGACTTTTGTTTTACCCAATTCAAATGTTTCCTAGGACTTAGGGAATTTCTTATCAGTTTTTGTCAAAAATATTGAAAGGGACAAAGTATCAGGATAAACAGTAGGCAGCATGGAAAGCTTGGGAATGAAATAGTTGAGCAAGGAGGAGACATACTAGAGAATCAGAACTTCTGAAATCTATATAGAGCCAGAGAAATAGCTCAGTAGGCTGAGCCTAGGCTTTATTTACAAGAGGCCTGGGTTTGATCTCTGGCATCATGTGGTACCCAGCACAGAGCCTGAGTATATCACTGGGTGTGGCTTCAAAAAAAAATCAAAGTAACACAAAGTTTGTATATGCTAGGAAATTGAGAAGGCATCTGCATGCACTGAGCTGGATTTATTTCCAATAAAAGTGCCAAGAAGACCCTAGTTTCACCTCTGGCTGAACTTGAAGATGTTGTGTTGCAATAACTTGGAGTGACACTAAAGCAGTGTTATATTTCCTGGTTAAGTGGACATGTTTCAAATAGAAACAGGCTGCAGTATGGCATCGAGAAACTCCAGGTAGTGAGGGGAATCCTATCAAGAGTTACCAAGCTATCATATTTAATATTTAATTTTCAGCATATCATTAACTACTGAGAATATAGTCATTTTCATAACAAAGTTAGGGCGCTGTAGTGTTAGCACAGTTGGTAGGGCATTTGCCTTGCATGTGGCCAACCCAGGTTCAATCATGACATCCTTTATGGTTCCCTAAGCACTGCCAGGTGTAATTCCTGAGTGCAGAGCCAGGCATAACCTCAGAGCATCACTGGGTGTGATCCCCAAAACAGTTCCCCCTGAAAAAAGTATTTGAAAAAAGAAATAACAAAGGTATGCAAAGAAGCCTTGGAGTTACACTTACTAGAAAAGATTCTAGATCAGCTCTTAAATATTCTCAGTACACTAAAGGAAATTATGTATTGAAGAACTAAAGAAAATAAAGAATGTCTTATTAAATAGAGGTGTAAAAAGGGAGATAGAAATTATAAAAAGGATCCATATTTTAAACTGGAGAGAAAAGTTGCCAAAATGAAAAACGTATTAGATTTCAACCAGCAGATTGAAAGAGGCAAAATGAAGAATCAATTAACATGAAGATAGGTCACTTGAAATAACTACTTTGAGGGATCAGGAAGAAAAAAAATGAAGGAAAATTACCAGAGCTCTGATACACTACCATACTTAACAATATATGTAATATAGAAGGCCCAAGGGAAAATAAATGAAAGTGACAAATAGTTTTTTAAATAAATATTGAAAACCTCTCAGAATTGATCTAAAACATGTACTTAAATATCATGTACTTAAATATTTAAAAATGTACTTAAATATCAAGGAGCTATGCAGGAAAGCATTCCATGTGGTAACACCTTCAGGTCAGATTGCCAAAAATCAGAAAGGTATCCTTGAAAGCAGCAATAGAGACTGTCCTTTTTAAAAATTAAAAAAACAAAAAAATCGTAGTGAAACAGGTAACCTTTTATTGAAATTTACTTAGAGATGGAAGGAGAGAAAAAGAGGAAGTTCTCAAGTGAGAACATGGCCTTTTTGCAAGTGGAAATAAGCAACAAGAGAGACTAGCATGTGAGATAAGTGTTCAAAAGAGAACACCAGTTTAAAGAGCAAACCGAGGCTGACTGTTTGTCAATAAGAATGCCAGAATTCCATATTTGGCAAAATTGTCTTTTAAAATGTGTGAGAATTTAAGACCAAATAGATGTAAGCATAGGGAATTTACATGCAAATTGTGTTTTAAAAAAGGTACACGAAGTTATTTAGATAAAATAAAAGGGCATTAGACTAACAGGAAGCCATACAAAGGAAAAACAAAGAACAGTTACTATGTCAAGTCTACTAGAACAATTAAATTTTTAAATGGAAAATCAGAAGTCTTGGCAAGGGTATGGAGAAGTTGAAACACTTGCATTTCTAATGGGAATGTAAAATAGTTTTTGTGCTATAGCAAAGTTTCTGGTTTCTAAAAAAGCCCAGGCACAGAATTAAAACCAAATCATGTAGAATATTTAATAATAATGTGACTACGGAAGTTTGGTGCTTGGGCTTGTAGTGTTTGTGCTTGGTCCTGGGGTGCTTGGAGGCCACCAGGGTAATTCTCAAGGTGTTATTAAAGGGCATGCTATGCCAAACTTTAACTTGGTCTCAAAACTGTAGACAATGTGTTCTACCAGAAACATTTGAAAATAACTGGGTACTTATTGATAAGTTGAAATTACTTTGACTTTTTTTTTTAAAAAAAACATAGCTTTGAGAGCCTAAAATGTAAAACTATGAACAATTTAATAAATTACTCTTGCCAAGTAATTTTGTGGTAATTTTTTTCTTTTTCTTTTCCTTTTTGTGTGCGTGTTTTTTGGCGGTGCCGGGGATCGAATCCAGGGCCTCACACATACAAGGCAAGTGCTCTACTTCTGAGCTACATCCCCGGCCCCATATTAAAGCATTTTATTCCATAATTATGATTTTGAAGTAAGTTTTGCATGAAACAGTAGTCCATATTTTATTTCTTTATTACGTAATGCACACATGTGTATGCCGTACTTATGTGGTTGAATTATTTTCTGGGTTATCATATACAGTCTCTGACAAATGCTGTTAATCTGAGCACTGAGAAAACTTGATAGAGCTCAAGCTTATTTGAAGAGAGAATTTTAATTGAAAAGTAGTCTGTGGAAATTAGTAAAGAATATACATGGGTTAAGCAGTACTTTTGTTAATATTTTATCTCAGTACAACTTACATGGTTAAGATTACTTAAAGTATATAATTTCAGGGCCAGAACACTAGTACAGTGGGTAGGGTGCTTGCCCTTGCACATGACTGACCCAGGGTTAGATCTCTGATACCCCATATGGTCACCCAAGATCTTAAGGAGAAACCCTTGAACTCAGAGCCAGTAGTAATTGCTGAGTATCACTAGGTATGGACCAAGCCCTCATCCCCCTGCAGCAAAGAACATATATAATTTGGTGATTTGAACACTTGCAGAATTATTTAGTAACATAGTTCTGTTAGTTTTTAGTTCTGTTGGTTTTTCATATAAAACCTTGTGTTTTAAAGGTCTAAATTTTTTTTACGGTCATTATAGTAACATGTTTAGGGTGACGTTTTAGAATGAAAGGTTTTGATGTACCATTCACCTCCACCTAACTTCTCATACCCTTCATCAATATTTTTATATAGTGACCTAATTTTAGAACAGGTTTATCTTTCTTTCTTTCAGCACCAATTCCCCTAGACTTAGGCAACCGTTAATACATGGCTGCCTGCTTGGAAATTTCCTGTTGATGGAATCGTTAAATTTTAAGTTTGCATGATTATCTTCAAGATTAATCCATGTTGTGTAATATGACGAATCAGTATGTTATTGTGACAACATTTCATTGTATGGCTGTATCATTTTTATCCATTCATTAGTTGGTCAAAAATTTTTCCCCATTCTGGTACTTATAAATATTGCTACATGAATTTAAGTATGCAAAATTTTTTTCGTTTTGTTTTGGTTTTGTTTTTTTTGCTTTTTGGATCACACCCAGTGATGCTCAAGGGTTATTCCTGTCTCTGCACTCAGAAATTACCCTCGGCAATACTTGGGGGACCAGAAGGGATGCCAGGATTGAACCCAGGTTGGTCGTGTGCAAGGCAAGCATCCTACCTGCTCCAGTATACAAGTTTTTGAGTGGACATGTTTTTATTTCTCTAGGTATGAATCTGTGAATGGAATTCCCAGGTCATATATTAACTCTTATATTTTATATTTTAAGGGGCTGCTAATCTGTTTTCTAAAGTAACGATACCATTTTGCATACCCACTGATAATTAATAGGTAGTTCGGTTTATTCACATCCTTTCCAGTATTTATTTTCTTATTGACTTTTGCTATTCTAATGGATGAGCAGTAATACTCATCCAGTACTCATCTAATGGATGAGCAGTTTTTAAATCATATATTTCTCTGATGATTGATGAGTTTGAGCATCTTTTCATGTACTTGCCCTTTAAAAAATTTGCCTGTTCACTTGTAAGAGTTGTTTCTTCTGAGCTATAGCAGTAGTTATTTGTGTGTTCTGAATATTACCAGATTATGATTTTCTAATATTTTCCTTTGGAGTATGCATTTTCGCTTTCTTGAAACTTAGCAAAAAACTAGGGTACAAGCTATTTTGCTAAAAATCTTACTGCTTATGTAGGATTGTTTTGTATCTTATGTAAAGAATTCAAGAAATGACAAAGATTTATTATTTATTAAAGAGATTTAGTTTTTATATTTTTAGTATTATTTTGAGGCCATCAGAAAATTTTTAATTTTTAAAATTCTAGTAAAATATTACATAACAAAAGTTAACACATTAATCATATGTAAATGTGTATTTTTAACTATATTCTTATTGTTTTACAACCAGTTTTCTAAAACTTTAAAAATTGAAATTTGATATTGACAGCTTTCTTTTACTCTCCTCTTGAACCTCTGGAAACCATCACTCTGTTTTCAGTTTCTATGAATTTGATTTTTTTAGGTTCTTTAGAGAAGTGGGATTTTAATGTTACTTTTTTTTCCCCCTGGTGGGCATATTTAAAAGGCATAGGTTATCAAGGTTCATTCATGTTGTAGCTTGTCTGTTTCCTTCCCCTTTTTTAAGGTATATTTTGTTTTTATAATGGTTACTTATGAGCCTAAGATACACCTTTTTGATTTGTGTTTTTTTGAAGGTTATTGTTAAATATTATCTCATGTACATGTTGACCAATTGTATCTATTCTTTGGAGAAGTTTCTATCCAGGTTCCTTATCCACTTTTTTCCTGCCATGTGGGGGCCATATCTGGCAGTGTTTAGAAGCTCTGTTCTGAGCTAGAAATTAAATCCAGACCTTGCATGTGCAAGGCATGAGCTTTACTAAAACCACATCTCTGGCCCTTTTAAATCCAAGCAAATAAATAATAGGAATTATAAAATTATATAATATAATAATTATATAATTATAAAATTATAAAATTTGGGCTGGAGAGATAGCACAGCGGGTAGGGCGTTCGCCTTACACGCGGCCAACATGGCCGACCCGAGTTCGATTCCTCCGCCCCTCTCGGAGAGCCCGGCAAGCTACCGAGAGTATTCGATATGCCAGACACAGTAACAACAAAGTCTCCAATGGAGACGTTACTGGGCCCGCTCGAGCAAATCGACGATCAACGGGAGGGCCTTTACCTTTACCTTTACCATTGATATCCTATTTGATATTTTATTATATTTTAGGTGGCATTTTACTACTGACCTCTCTGTAAAATGCCAAAATTTGAGCAAAATGGAACCTTCTAAGTTACAACACTGCTCAACACAATAAGCTATTCTAGAATCATGGTGCCCTACCCACAGTACTCCCACTCCAATGTAGAATACGGAATATATTTAAAAGTTTCAGTAAAACAAAGAATACTCGGATATCAAACGACTATCAGTAAAACAAAGAATACTCGAAATTTCTATTTATGGTACTAATTATAACTTGGAAGAACCATTTATTTTTTTTTCTCTTTTTTCTTTTTGGGTCACACCTAGCAATGCTCAGGGGTTACTCCTAGCTCTGCACTCAGGAATCACTCCTGGCGGTTCTTGGGGGACCATATGGGATGCTGAGGATCGAACCTGGGTCAGCCGCGTGCAGGGCAGATGCCCTACCTGCTGTACTATTGCTCCGGCCCCTCTTGTTTCTCTTAATGATAAAATATTAGGATGTAGATCATGTTTTGTGTCACAGAGACCCTAAAATACAGTGTTGCAAATAAGGTAGGCTTTTCTGATTTTTAAAACTTATCTTTGGTTTTGTACAGTACAACATAATATTGTACATTATGAATATTATTTTTCTTGTACGTCAGAGCCTGTCAGGCAAGTTCTCTAGGCTGATTGGGAAGTTGAGCTGTCCCTACAAATGATTTTCACAAGGCTCTTCTAGATACCACCATTTTTAACTAGGAAAAGTAACAAATGGGGAAAAAAGTAGTTGTGAGGGTGCTCGGGAGGGGAAGATAGAAGTCAGAAACTTGATCTTTTAAGTACAGGAAGCTGAAGCTGTACTTACTGCTTTTGCTCATATCTGATTGGCTTAAACCTAGTCATATGGTCATAATAGCTGCAAAAGTAACTGAAACTGTCTCTAACTTGGTGACCTGAGATCAGCAAAAACTTGGGATAATGGATCATCTCTGTTATTAACATGCGTAAGGTGAGAATACTGTGGGACAATAACAGTCTTTACTTTTCATTATTTCAGTGAAAAATTTTTAGAAGAAATTAACTGGTTTAACGAGCCAGGAACAAGCCAATTCTACAGTTTACTGTCTTATTATTGTGCTCGCCTATTTTATTGTAAAAGATCAGCATGACCTTCCAGGTTAAACATTAGACTAAATAAAGCTGATTTTTATATAACTGTTTGAAGTACTTCAAGTAAGAACTTGTTTATGTCTTCTAGAGTTTACAGAGTTCACGGGAAGTAGGATGTAAGCCAGAAGCTGTTTGTAGTCATATAATAATTGAGAGTCATGAAAAAGGATGTTTTAGTACAGTGACTGCTGAACAACCACAACTGGACACTGACCCCTGTGCTCTCAGATTTGCTGAGCCCTCAGAAGTTATCAGAGGACAACAGAGCCCATCATGGAGAACAAGGCATATCAACCTTTGCAGATCACTAGACCAAAACAACTCCAATTTCAACGTTTGGAATTCCTTGCAGTTTCCAGGTCATTCCCCATTTCAGAACTTTACAGCTGATGACTTCAAAATGAGCAAGGGTCTTCAAATGTCATTCCATGAAAATATGAATCCTTGGCTGTTAGAATTAGAGGAACCTGAATGTGTGCTCCCTGAAGAAATCGATTGTCATTCTTCACAAATGCTGCTCCCAGAACCCATGAAACAGGTTACTACCTCCATAACTTTCGCATCCCACCAACATTCTGCCTGCTTTTCGGATTCCTCTGTTTTAAACGTTGATGTTGCCGAAGGTAGTCAGTGTGCTGGAACATCTTGGGGGTTGTTGAATTCTCATTTTATGGAAGATCAAAGTCCTCCTAGAGATACAAAACAGCAAACCTTGTCCCCTTCATTGTATAAAATCATTGGTCATTCACCAGATAAAACTGTGACTATTTTGGAAGATAGTGGTGGGCAAAATAAAAAATTACTTGCTGAACATTTTTACCAAGAAGAAAAACTCAGTGAGAAATCAGATTTCAAATGCAGTCCTTCTGACCCCCATATCCATGCACATTATAGCAAAAATAAAGAAGTTCATTTTTCTGAAAACCCTACCCTCATTAGAATGGGTAGTCCACTAGCAGCCAAAGAGAAGACTGTAACTGTAACTCCAGATCTTCCTTCACACATTTTTCTTGAACAACGAGAACTCTTTGAACAATATACAACCCCACGTCCAGATTCTGCACGAAAACAGCATTCTCTCCCTCCTCAACACCAGAATTATATCGTTCCAGATCTCACTGGTCATGCTTCTCTTGAAAAAGAAGAGAAAAATAGAGCTCCACATACAGATCATCACATGAGAGACCAGTCTCCCTTTATGCAAAGCCAGGATTGTAAAACTTCAAACACTCCTCATTCCATTTTTCTTGAACAGCGTAAGCTCTTTGAAAAAAGCAAAATCCCAGATGTAGAGTGCAGAGTGAGAAAAGATCATCCCTCTCCTCCTCAAGTTCAGGAATATGTAGTAGAAAAGAAAAATCAACATAAGTCAAAATCACAGGTTTCTAATAGGATAAATGTTGAAGCCGGCAAGGATAATGCAGTCCCCCAGGCCAAATCAAATCAGTTTACATTAGTAACATCTACACCTACTCCACCTTTAAATAGAAAAGCACTTTCTTGTGTTCGTATAACCCTCGGTCCTAAGACTTCTCCCAAGTTGGATAGTGGAACCTTAGATAAATCTTTTCAGTCATCGGATTCTGCTTCTAAAACAAGGATGAATCATGATTTTAACTCTGACCTACAAATGGTATCTTCAAAGTCACTGGAACCAACCTCCAAATTATTAATCAGTAAACCTAAAGCACAGGATCAAGAAACTTCAGGTTTTATAAAACCTCCATCAGATGTAAAAGTTGCACAGGCTCCTCTTCCAGAGAATAATCTTGTTACTCAGGACTTGAAAACCAAACCTTTGCAGAATAGTCAGATAGTAACCTCAAGGCAAACACAAGTGAACATCTCAGATTTGGAAGGATATCATAATTCAGACGGAGCTCCGTTACCAGTATCAGCAGATCGGTAAGTCTCATTATGATAACAAGCAAACTGATGGTAATTGTGATGAATTTTAAAGTTAAGTACATAAAAATTTTGGGGAGAAAACATGCACTCTGTCTGTTCTCTTTTCTCTCTTTTCTCTCCCATCCCCTATCAATTGTTCTATAACTTAGTATCTTGAAGAGTAACAAATAAAGCAGTAACTAGTATCTCAGTGTTTATGTAGGCCCAAACTCCATGTGTGAATTAGCTGGGAGCTTCTGGCTTAGGGTGTCCCACACGGTTGCAAACAAATTATTAGCTGCAGTGGTGGTCTCATCTAAAGATTTGTTGTAGATGTGCTTTCCAAGTTCATTTACATGGTTTTTGGTTAGAGGCATCAGTTTCCTTCATTAGCTGCATAAGTTTCCTCCAAAGACAGCAAGTAAGAGAACTGAACATAAGGATACCCAAAGACAGTTGTTTTGTAACAGAACCTTGTAGTTGAATCTTAGCACCTCTGCCACATTCTAAGAAAAGTAAGTACTTTTCTTAGAAAGTGAATACCCAGACTCCTCAGTGTATCGACCTTCCTCCTTCAGCACCCCTTCCTTCCACACCTCCACCCCTCGACTCAGTTGTATGGTTCTGTGATACTTTGAAGAGAATTGGTAAATTACAGAAGAGCAGGGAAAAATCCCTCAGTTTGTCTTTGATATCTAAAATCTAGATTAAGCCTATGAATTGTGAATCCATAGTCCTCCCATTTGGCTTTGTCAATTATCTGAAGACTAGATTAAGGTTTTGGATTGTGGATACATCTGATCAAGAAGAACATGTTGTTTTGATACTTTATTCATTATGTTTTAACTTTGGTCACTTGGTTAAAGTGTTTACCAAGATTATCTACTATAAAGTTTTTCCTTTTCTACTAGACTACAAATATAATTTTTCTTCTTAAATTTTAAGTAGAAATTTTAATATCCATCAGTGGATCTTGCTGCCAGTAGTAGTTACCATTGTACTATTTTATGGAACTTTGTAATTCTTTTTCTTCCATGGAATTCTGTAAATAAGAACTCATTTATTATCATCCTAGTTATTCCATATTGAACCCTCAACATAGATTCAAGACTGTATTTCATGTTTTGGATTATCATTCAGTACTACTCAAATTCCAGTTGTAGCCATAGAGAGTTTTTTATTTCCATTTTTTTGTTGTTGTTGTTTTATTTTCTATTCATTCCTGTCACTGCCCCAGCCCTGTAAGCAACAGTTTCCATAAAAATCCTTATATCTTTGAGGGAGAGAATAGTATTTTTAGATTTATTTTCTGTTTTTTGAAGAAAAATAATATATTGTATATTAATCTATGCAGTAACATAATACGTAAATTTAAGGTTTACAAAGTGGTTTTGGTATACTACTTACTGTAAAATAATTAGCATTAGCCAACACCTCCATTGTGTTACATAATTACTTTTTTGTAATGGAAACATTTAAGAGTTAATCTCTTAAACAACTTTCAAGCATATGTTATTCTAATCTATCACCCTAATGTTATACATTGCATAGCCAGGACATTGTCATTTTCTTTTCTTTTCTTTTCTTTTCTTTTCTTTTCTTTTCTTTTCTTTTCTTTTCAATGTAGGAGTACTGCTATTTATTCAGCCACTAGATTAGCTGATTGAATTGGGCATGAACTCCACCTTACTTTTCTTTTTTCATTTTTTTATAATTTTATTTATTGAATCACCATGAGAGCAGTTACAAAGCTTTCGGGTCTAAGTCTCGGTCATACAATGAAACACCCGTACCTTCACCAGTGCCCATTCTCCACCACCAAAAACCCCAGTATACCCCCATCCCACACCCTCCCCTTACCTGTGGGGCAGATGATTTCCATATTACTCTCTCTCTACTTTGATACTGCAGGGACCAGACGCACTTCTGTCAAAAGCTGCTGGGTTTCTAGATTTGTTTCTGAATCTCTGGGATTATGGCCATTAAGCAGCTTAATCAGGAGCCAAAGAGGCCGTTTGTGGGTGGTGACTCAGGGTCTCGTTGGGTTGGGGAGAGTCGGCTCCACCCCCATGTGGTGAGGCCCCGTGTGTCTCGTCACTGCAGGCCCAAACTTGACTGTCCAGTGGCCTCTGGAGGATGGTGGTCACCGGGCTGCCAGGGGAACAGGCCAATGCACAAAACCTATTCCCACCTGGAGTGGCCCAGCGCCAGAAGCCTACTGCAGGAACAGGACACATTTCTGCCAAAAGCCTTTGGGTTCTGAGATTCGTTTCTGAGACTCTGGGATCATGGCCATTAAGCCGTTCGATCAGGGACCAGAGAGGCCATGCCTCCAATTACATAGCTGAGTCGGAGGTGATTTGTGGGTGTGTCTCCCACATACCTAACTTTTGGCCATTTACTTTCTTGGTAAACTTTGCCCCAAGTTGTTGGGGACTGGCCAGAGGCACAGCAGCAATTTTGGGGTATCTGGAAGTCTGAAGGTGCCATCAGGCTGCTGATGCACTTGCCTCACAGGAGGCATTGTTATTTTCTAATTGCAAGTTTGTCCCTTCCCACTTTCTTCCCCTTTATGAGCATCTCATATTCACCATTCTAGAACTGTTTCCAAGATTTTGACATTTTCAGATTCAACATACAAATGGTATCTTGCATTTTTTTCTCTCTTTGTTTATTTTTGTTTTGGGATTTGGGGCCATATCCAGAGGTAATCTTGGCTCTATTTAAGAGTGACCTTGATTGGTGCTCAAAGGACCATATGAGGGGCCAGAGATTTGAACCAGATTCCCAGCTGCCACACCTCATGCTAGGCAAATGCCTTACATCCTGTATTGTCTTTTCTCTGTGATAGTCTACAATATTTATCATTTTCTGTCTAACTTAATTTCACTTAGAGTAAAACTGAAGGTTCATCTGTGTTGTTGCAAATGACCGGTTTTTTTTTTCTTCCTTCTTATGTATGAGTAATGGTCCTTCACTTTGAATGTATGTGGGGTTATTTCTGGGTTCTATTCTGTTTATACTGAGTTATAGATCTACTTTTATGCCAGTCGCATGCTGTTTTGATTACTATAGTTTTGCAATGTAATTTAAATTAGGAAGTATCTATTTTTCCTTTATGAAACAGTTTTCTTAGAGCCAGAGATATAGTACAATAGGTAAGCACTTACCCTCTATACAGCTAAACAGAGTTCAATCCCCAGTTGCATAATATGGTCCCCCAAGCCCACCAGGAGTGGTTCCTGAACACCACGTTGCAGAGCCCAAAACAAAAACAAAAAGATTTTTTTTCTCTTGGCATTACTGTTGCTGTTCCTATTCCTTTGTGACTACATAAAATTTTAGTATTTTCTTATTTCTATGAAAAGTAGTGCTGTTGGAGTTCTGATGAGGATTGCACTGAATCTGTTAATACCTTTTGGTTTGTTACCATTTAAGCCAAATTAAATCTTTTTTGATTCATGAAGAGGGGTTCCCTTAGTACTTGTTTTTATCTTTGATTTTATTAAAATCTTGTAATGGATTTTGTAAGGATCTTTTGCCTCCTAGTTAAAGTTATTTCTTGGTATTTTTTATGCTATTATGAAAGGATTTTTTTTCTTTCTTAGATATGTTGTTGATATGAATTTAGAGAGAAGGGGCTGGAGCGATAGCACAGCGGTAGGGCGTTCGCCTTACAAGCGGCCAACATGGCCGACCCGAGTTCGATTCCTCCGCCCCTCTCGGAGAGCCCGGCAAGCTACCGAGAGTATTGGATATGCCAGACACAGTAACAACAAAAGTCTCCAATGGAGACGTTACTGGGCCCGCTCGAGCAAATCGACGATCAACGGGAGGGCCTTTACCTTTACCTGAGTTTTGTAGGAATGAGGTAATACCTCATTCCTACTTTGGACAAACTTGCAGGCTATCCGAATGTAGCCTGCCCACAGGGCAGAGTCTGGCAAACTCCCCGTGGCCTACCAAATATGCCAAATACCAGTAACAATGATGGGTCTCATTCTCCTAAAGAGCCGTGAATATAATCTCAGGGCTAGGATGAAAGAGACGTTACTGGGGCCTGCTCGAGGCAATCGACGATTAACAGGATGATGAAATGAAAAAAATGAAATGAAATGAGTTTTGTATGTTCTTTCATGTCCTACAACTTTTTGGTGAAATCTTTAGGGTTTCTTATAAGATATATCATCTGCAAAGATAATTTTTACTCCTTTTCTGATTTGTATTATTTTTATCCATTTTGCCTAGGTTTTCCAGTTTTATGGTATAGTAGTTCCTAATAGTCTCATTTTTGTCAGCATTTATAATATCTTCTCTTTCATTTCTGATTTTGCCTTTTTTTAAAAAATCTTAAAACATTTGGATATGTCTAGCAAGATATTGCAGAGATTAAGACACTTGTTTTGCACATAGATCTCCTTGATTTGATCACTGGAACAGCATATGGTCCCCCAGGCACCACCAGAAATTTCTGAGCATAGACCCAGGAGTAAGCCCTACACATGGTGTGGCCCAGGCCACCACCCTAAGAACGTAAAATAAAATCTCCCACACATGTGTTGCGAGATTTTTGGCTGGAGTATATGCTTTGCATGATACAGGCCTGGCTTCAGTCCTCAGCACTGCATGGTCTTCTAAGCACTGCCAGGAGTAACCTCCAGTTATTAAACTGAGAATAGTCCCTGAGCACCACCAAATGTTGCCCCCAAATCAAAAAAGTCCATAATTTAGTTTCATAGACCTTTTAGATTGTTTTTCTGGCATCTTTCAATTGACATTGCTCCATTTTTTGTTATTTCTGTCCTATTATTTTTGAGTTATTCTTTTTCTAAGCCATTAAAGTATAAAATGAGGTTATTCAAGACTTTCGGGTTTGTCATATAATATAGACGTTGCTTGCTGTAAAATTGTTCCTTTGACCTACTTTTGTTGTGTCCCGAATATTTTGATGTGTTTCCGTTTTCATTTCTTGTGAGGAGTTTCTTTCTTCTCCTTAACACACTGGTTTTGTTCTATTTTATCTGGTTGCATTCATTTTTGTAAAAAATTTACTTTGTTATGTTTTCAAGCAGTTTATGAAGTTTTAAGACATTACTTTCTTCGGCATATCTGAGTGTGTGATTTGCTGAGTCTCTACTATAGTTTTATATCTTCTATTAGATTTTTGAAGTTTTCAGATTTAACTTCTGCAGATCTTTTTCTCTGCATCACATTCTTTCTCTCCCATGTTTCTGATGATAAAGATGTTTGATTATGTCCAAGATCCTTGGAACTCTCATTATCCACCGAATACTTGAAATGCAGTCATTTGTATTGTTCTGCTTTGGAGTTCACGAAATCTTTTCTCTGGCATTACTGTTTTGGCTATTGAGCTCATTCAGTATTTCATTTTTGTGTACCATTTTTTAATTCTAAAATTTCTGTAGTTTCTTCTCTATCTCATCTCTTTGTTGAGACTCTGCTTTGAATATCCACCCTTACTATAGCATTTTATAAATTAAAGTTTAATCAGATAATTCTGACATTTTTTTCATTTCAGTGTTGGTGTTTATTGGTCTTTTCACATGTAAGTTGTGATTTTTCTTGTTCATTTCAGTGTTGGTATCTAATTGTCTTTGCTCACAAAAGTTGATTTTTCTTGTTCTCTTAGATTTTATTTAAATCCTGTGGAAATTTTCGATGTCTTTGTTTTATCAATCAGTTCCCTTTTGGGGTTCAGTCTACTAATTCCAGTCATCCTTTGGTGGGTATGCTATAGTTCAGGGCCAGTTTAGTTTTTTTTAACCATGATTTGCAAAGTTATTGGTAGTTATATATAGGTGAGTTTTAGGTTCTAGCACCAATCTCTCCACCAGTATCAACTTCCCTTCGCGAGTTCCTTCCACTCTCGCCCACAGCCTGTCACCTTGGCAGGCACATGTTAAAGTTTGGTTTTTGTTGTTTCGAGTAGTTTAATTGTTTAGTTTTCGCATTGTTATTCATATTGAATTTTCTCATGTACACTGAGTGACCTGAGACTTAGGCAGAAGTTCTATTTCAGACTTTAACTCTTAGAATATAGTATGCGGCTCTAGGTCTATACCTGCATAGCTCATGGTTAAGCTCAAGAGTTGAGAAATTGTTTATCATTTCCTCTACAATTTCTGCATAAAAATTAGGGTCTTATTTTACCACGTCTGATGACAGATTCGTGTGAGTGAATACCAAGTAGCATAGTACAGAAAAGAGAAAAAAAATTCATGTGTTCACATTCTTGAGATTTATCAATAAAAGACCTCTTCTCTGTGAGAAAATTCCTTCTCAGAATTTACACTTCTCCTGGTCTCTTTTACGCAGTATTTTCTTTCATAAAATTACATATGTGCTGAATGCAGTAGAAGAGACGAAAGGAAAAGGAGTTTCACATTATGTGCACTTGTACTTCTCAAGCTTAAATAGAGAACTTCTCCTAATGGTCTTTCTGTTTGTATCTTAAATCCTACTTCTGGATTTTAGGATATATCGAATTGTGTTACAAAAAAACAGAAATGATCACCTCATCACTATTTTAGTGGTACTTAAAATTTTTATGACTATTACCAGTTAAATTAGCCTACTCTTTTTTATTTTCCAATATTCCAATAACTGTTCTGTTTCGCCTCTCTCGGTATTATAACTGCATTCAGAGAAAGAGACTGAACAGGAATTGATTTTACAGTTTTTCTTCCCATAAGACTATTGCAAGTTCCAGTTACCCTAAGCCTAATTCATTGAACTGTCTCTGTGGTCTTTTTCTTTTCTTTATTTCTTTTTTTAAAGTGAAGCTAGGTCGTTTTTTCGAATTGGAACTTAGTTGTGAGAGTTGAAAAGAGGGGAAATGTGTTCAAGAAAGAACATAGGCAAATCTGATCACCAAATTTCAAATTTTTTATTTTAATTATTTTTTATACTATAGCATACAGTATTTTAAAATTTGTGGGTTTTTTAGAGATTTTCTCCTTATGGGTACTGGAATCAAGCCCATATGGTAACGCTAACCTTAATTTTAATTTCTTGTTCAATGGATCTCCCCTTAAGAAAAACAAATTTGGGGCCAGAGCAATAGCACAGTGGGTAGGGCATTTGCCTTGTATGCAGCCGGCCAGAGTTCTATCCCTGGCATTCCATTTGGTTTTCTAAGCACCACCAGAAGTAATTACTTAGTGCAGAGCCAGGAGTAACCCCAGAGCATCACTGGGTGTGACCCAAAAAGCAAAAAATTAAAAAATTTTAAAAAAAATTAAAAAGAAGAAAACAAATTTTGGGCCAGAGAGATAGTACAGTATAGCATGGTGCTAACCTTGCATGCAGCTGACCCTTGTTCACACAGTAGCATCACATGTGATCCCTTGAGCCCCACCCAAAGTGATCCCTGAGTACAGAGCCAGGAGTAAGCCTGAGCAACGCAGAATGTCACCCCAAAACAAACAAAACAAAAAAATGAATAAATTTTATTTGAATGTATTTTGTACTGAAACTGAAAAGGACCTTTTCCTCCACTAAATTATATAATTGCATTCTAAACTGATGCCAGGTAATCCCATCAATGGCCAAGACTCAGAGAGTATAAAACCCAGCTCCCGGAAGTGCGCGGCCGCATATGCGGCCGCGCGGCATCTTATTATAACATCTGATTATCTCATTCCTATTTTGGACAAACTCCAGGCTGCCGAATGTAACCTGCCCACACGGCAGAGTCTGGCAAACTCCCCGTGGCATACCCAATATGCCAAATACCAGTAACAATGATAGGTCTCATTCTCCTAAAGAGCCTTGAATATAGCACTTTCTTAAAAATCTCAGGGCTAAGATGAAGGAGACATTACTGGGGCCTGTTCGAGGCAATCGACGAATAACAGGAAGGTCGTGATTCGTGATTCTAAACTGAAATTAAAAGATTTTTTTTAATGAAAATAAATTCATGCATGATGACAGAATTTGGTGAAGAATATTGACAATAACAGGTTGGTCTGTAAT
This sequence comes from Sorex fumeus, assembly GCF_029834395.1. Lineage (NCBI taxonomy): Eukaryota > Metazoa > Chordata > Mammalia > Eulipotyphla > Soricidae > Sorex > Sorex fumeus. The sequence goes on along the minus strand of NW_026606063.1, from coordinate 38,045,180 downwards.
CACAAAATACTCCTTCAAAGTATGTAAAAAGTCCTTAACGTATCTTGAAAATAGGTTATGATAGTTTATAAGCCACGGATATCACCTGATGTGTTCTTTCTTACTTTGTTTAGGCCTCCAGAAGAGAATAAGACATCATCAACAGCCTTTTCTGGAAAATTGTCATCTGATGCAGTCACTCAAATAACAACAGAAAGTCCAGACAAAACCTTATTTTCATCTGAGATTTTTATTACTGATAAAGATCTTACATATACAATTCAAGATTCCAAAACCTATAAGAGTGACAAAAGTCCTCTCAAGTTTGCATCATCATCTTCAATCCAAAAGATTTCAGTGCCTCATGCCACAAATGGTAAGACAATGTAATTCTGTTTTTAAGTTACATCACCAACTTCTGTGAGTAATCATCTGAGGAAATTTGTGATTTTCTAGTTAGAAAGTCTAATTTTAGGACTAAAGAGATAGTATAGGATTAAGGTGCTTCTTACCTCTCATGCAGCCAACCCTGGTATGATCCTCAGGGTGGAGCAACCACCCAAGCCCAGAGCTGAGAGTTGCCCCCACGCACAGCCAGATATGGCCAAAAGCACTTCCTCCTCTGCAAAGAAACAAAGGAAGAGGAAGAAAAACTTAATTTTAATAATTAAAATTCTAAAATTCTAAGAATTTAGGATCCATGTTATTATAGCTTTTATTTACATAATTACAAAAAGAATATGATTCATTGTTCTTTTTTTTTTTTTGGTCACACCCGGCAAAGCACAGAGTTTACTCCTTGTTCTACACTCAGGAACTACCCCTGGCGGTGCTCGGGGGACCATATGGAATGCTGAAAATCAAATCCAGGTTGGCCGCGTGCAAGGCAAACACCCTACCCACTGTGCTATTGCTCCAGCCCCTGGTTTATTATTCTTTTCCTTCATTTCTAGTGGAATTTACAGCAGTCATGGAACTCACTGTCACTGTCCTCCCATTGTTCATCGATTTGCTCAAGCGGGCCCAGTAACATTGTGAGACTTGTTGTTACTGTGTTTGGCATATCAAATACGCCACAGGGAGCTTGCTAGGCTTTGTCGTGCGGGCAAGATACTCTCCGTAGCTTGCCGGGCTCTCCCAGAGGGGCGGAGGAATCAAACTTGGCTGTGTGCAAGGCACATTCCCTACCCACTGTGCTATTGCTCCAGCCCACACGGAACTCATACTGCTTGTAATGACATTTCATGCCATGATACTTATAAGAATGCAAGGTGTTCATAAAAATGTGAAAACATTAGGGCCAGAGAAATAGTAGAATGTTTGTCTTGTACGCCACTAACCCGGGTTCAATTTGCAGCATCACTTACGGTCCCCTGAGTCCCATCAGAAGTAATTCCTGAGTATAGAGCCAGGAATAAACCCTGAGCATCACCAGGTGTGGCCCAAAAAACAAACAAAAAAAAGAAACAATTGAGGTCAATTCTAGATAGGTAAGTAAATTATTGGCATTTATGTTGCAGTAAATATTACTAAGTGTAATAACTACATGCAAAATATATAATGTGAATAATATTCAACCTTAACCAGTTCTCCATGGATATTTCCTCTTTAAGAAGGGCCCCATCCTTGTTTCCCTCGAGACACCTGACGCCGGCGCAGGCCAGGCATAACTAAGTGGGGCTGCACTCAGGCCATCTCGGTCATCAGCTCATGCACTGGACGCGCCTTTGTGTATTGTTCTGTGACATTTTCTCCCATGTTCAGCTTTGTCCAGGAACCTCTCACTGCAGCACAGATGGTCACATCAAGGTTTCCCTGTCCCCAAGTCCCTAAAGGCACAAGGCTATAGCAGGGAAGTGACATCACGCACATGTGCTGCTGGGCCTGCCCCCTGGATCTTCTTTCCAAGGTTCCAGTTCCAGCCTGCACCCCACAGCAGGGACCTGTCTGCACATGCTGAGCTGATTTGGTTCAAAGTCTACCAGGGACCCAAATTGACTGAACTTTGCTACCTTAAATATATGGAATCTAGAGCCAGAGTGAGATGGTACAGAGGTTAAGGCCCAAGTCTTGCATGCAGTCATCCCCTGTTCAATCCCCAGTACCATGTGGTACCCTGATTCTTGTTGGGTGCAGCCCAGATGGCCCTGGAGCACCACTAGAGATAGCACTAGTATCCCCTGTGCACCTGCTCTCAGGTGTTCTAGGTAATCCCCCCACACTACGGATACATACGCTGGCCTTCCCATAGGATCACCAACCCAGTTTGCCGAGAATTGTAAGGAGGGAGTCCCCTGAACACTGAACACTGCTTTGGAAACCCACCACTAAAAAAATATGGAATCTATAGTCTAGGTAGATGACTTAAAAGAGTGGAATATGGGGATGAAGAGATAGCAAAGCGGGTATGGTGTTTGCCTTGCACGCAGCTGACCTGGGTTCGATTCCCAGAATCCCATATGGTCCCCTGAGCACTGCCAGGAGTACCTCCTGAGTGCACAGCCAGGAGTAACCCCTATGCATCGCCGGGTGTGACCCCCCCCCCCAAGAAAAACAAAACAAAACAAAAAAAGTGGAATACAGTTTTTTATACAGGAGCCCTAGTATCTAGCCCTCACATCATATTGTCCTTTGAATACTGTCAGGAGTGACCCCTGAGCATTCACTGGGAATAATCCCCAAGCCCCAGATATGGGTCCCAAATCAAAAAACAAAAACACAGATAAAATACGAAGCCAATGATTACCTTGAAGTTATTATCGTCATCAACTGGAAGGGAGCAAAATCATAAAAGAGTACATGGAAGTTTTTTTATGAGATAGTTCTAGAAGTGGCCCAGATCACTACACTGTTTAGGAATAATTTAGCTATTTTCTTGGATAAATGACATGGCTTTTGCTGAGTAGTTGAGTGCTTATTATTAGTCTTTACTATAGGTATACATTTAGAGTATTTATATGCTAAAGTGAGTGATATTTCAATAATGTTTATACTACATAATGTTCATAATTAGAGTAAGATATTTTCTTCTTCCAACCAATAATAGATGAATTGACAGTTTGATTTCCATTGTTCTCTCCAAATGAAAATGGGACTTTTTAAAAAGTACTTAATAGTTTTTACAAATATATATTGTTTACCTACTTATTTAAAAAAAAATCATCTCTGTAGCTGTAGATGCAATATGCCTGAATGACAAATGGAATTTGGTTAGCTCAGAATTAGAACTGCATCTTACATATAGGTAACTATAAATATAAACATTAAAAAAAGAGTAGCAAATACATTAAAATGTTATTAGTACTACTAGTTCTATCCTTGTGTCCCCAAAGTACCATTGGGAGTGGCACCAATGCTGTGCTGGCCCAGATATTTTGCAAAGTAGCCTAGACGCTGCCCACTGAGTGTAGCACCTATAGACTTTTAATTATAAATATTATTTTAACAGTTACCTTTTAGTTTTAGGGTTAAGATTTTATATATTAATATTGAGAATTTCTTCTTTTAGAATATAAAGTAATGGGCTGCAGCCATAGCACAGCGGGTAGGGTGTTTGCCTTGCACTCGACCGACCTGGGTTCAATTCCTCCACCCCCTTGGAGAGCCCAATAAGCTACCGAGACTATCTTGCCCTCACGGCAAAGCCTTGCGGGGCGAAATACAAGCACCCCATGACATATTCAGTATGCCAAAAACAGTAACAAGAAGTCTCACAATGGAGACATTACTGGTGCCCGCTCAAGCAAATCGATGAACAATGGGAGTCCAGTGCTACAGTGCTAATCTAAACTATATTTTGAAGTTTGGTACATGGGAGATAGATTTGTAGTATGAGTTAACTGTGACCAGGTTTGGTTTCATTAAGAGATATGTATTGGGGGTGGAGTGGTAGGACAGCCGGTAGGCGTTTGCCTTCCACACAGCCAACCTGTGTTGGATCCCCGCATCGTTCCTGAGTGCAGAGCAAGTAGTAACCCCTAAGCATCACTAGGTGTGATCCCAAAAAGGAAAAAAAAAAGAGATTTGTATGATAGTCATTTATATTTGAAGTAGTTTACTATGAACTTTTCTCCTCAATAAAACTTAACCCCTGCTACTGTATTTAATCTGCATCTTAACCCTAGTATTCCTAATCTCCTTTAGCATTTTTCTGTTTCTTTCATATCAAAAAATAAAATACTAGGTTAGTTAAATTAAAATACTAGATTAGTTTTTTAGGTATGTTGTTTGCTCTATATTTCCGTCTTCCAAAATGTGTATTTCTCTAGAAGGCATAGATACTTCTATGATGCGTTCATTGATATATTCTAAGAATTTTAAACACTAGCTAGTACAGTGAAGGTACTCAGTGTTTGCTTGATAAATTAATAAGTGTTCTTTTGTTCTGATTTTTATTTTTTTTTAGCTCAGCCTTTTCTATTGCCATATAAACCTTCTGCTAGTACAGATATGTACTATGTTCAACAAATAAGCCAAATCCCTGGATCTCTGGCTTCCAAATCAGATACCACCATTGAGAGTTCACACTCAGGTATTGGCAGAAATTATTTTTGAAATATTTTATTTCTTGAAATCTTTATTCATTCATTCACTGGCTAATTATGAAATGATATGGAAAGCTCTGCAGAAAAATCAGTCCTTCCTCCCTCCCTCCCTCCCTCTCTCCCTCTTCCCCTTTCTTTTCCCCCTTCCTTTCTCCTCTTCCCCTCTCCCCTCCCTTTCTGTTTTCCTCTTCTGCCTCTCCTTTACCTCCCTTCTCTTTCATCCCTCCTCTCCTTCCCACTTCCCCTCTTCCACTCCTCCCCTCCTGCCCTCTTCCCATCTTTTCTCCCACTTCTTTCTCCTTCCATTTCCTCCCTTATCTTCCCTTCCCTTCCCTCCCATCCTCCTTCACCTCTAAACTCTTTTCCCATCCTTTTCCATTCGTTCTTTCCCTTCTCTCCCCTCCTTTTCTCTCTTGTTTCTCTACCCTTTCGTTCTCTTCCTTTTTTCACAAGGGATCAAACCCAGATGTTGTGCTTGCAAAGTATGTGCTTGACCATTGAACCGGAACCATGGTCTCATCCTTTAGTAAAACAATGGAACTTTTTGTTTCTCAGTCTCTAGAATAAACACCCAAGTATTTGGTCAGATGCATTGTATATACTTAAGTATTTAATGAATAAAATTTAATGAAGAAAATTAATGTGATTATTTAATGCAGAAAATTATGTGATGATTACTTGTTTGGTGTAGTCACTCCATCTACAAATTCCAATTTTCTTTGTTCACTGTTCTTTTGATGTTGTACTGAATTTTCCCTCATATGGAATTCAGATAAATGCAAGTATTTTTTAAATTGGTTTTAAGTAAGATATTTACTTTTTTGCTAACAACCATTAAAAACATAACCTTTTTTTTAGCTTTTGAAGGAAAGTATTTTACTTGTTCATAAATAGACACAATTATTTGCCAGTAAGAATTATGCAGCTTTTATGCACAATAAACATCTCAAACCTTTTGAGGTGGAATTGGATACAATTACCCTCATTTCTGCTTTCACTATTGAAACTGTCAAAAATTCAGATCTACTGAGACAAGGTAGAAAAGAATGTGTTGCAGTATCTGGTGTTGAGACTTTAAATTGCTTAGGAACTGTATTTAGTGAATACAAAATATCAAATACCTCTGTTCTCCTAGAGTTTTTTAATGTCTTATGGGGGAATTCAATAAATATTTCTTGGGAAGATTTTAATGTAAGAATACTGAATTCATGTGTTGTTGGATTTTGATTGATAATATGACATTTTTTTAATGGTTAGCAAGACATGACATGGTCTTATTTATATAGAGATTATTTTCTTCACGATTTAGTATGCATGTTTTGTGTATATAGACCCTGCACAGAAACAGAAAGGAGTTGTCGCTTATCTTAGGCAGATTGATGTTAATTTCAAAGGACAGAACAAGTTTTCTAATGGTGACATAAGTTCAAGTCCCAATACAACTTTCCCACTGAAAACAGAAATACAAAAAATACTCATTGTACCAAATTTTATACCAATATCCAGATGATTGAGAAACAGTACTCATTCATTAACTAAAGATTAGAAAAACAAATGTAGAAGCTTACATGGTTGTAAGCAAACTTAATTCTTAAAAGTTCTTAGAAACGTAATTCTTTAAAAAGAGCCCAGAGACCTCTCAGTACCTGTGTTGCAAACCATGATGCCCAGAAGTAGAGAATAAGAAGTAGAGAATAAGAAGGAAGGTGCCTGCCACAGAGGCAGTGGGTGGGATGGGGTGGGGATGGCGGGAGGGATACTAGGGACATCGGTGGTGGAAAATGTGCACTTGTGGAGGGATGGTTGTTCAGTCACTGAATAAATGAAACTCAATTATGAAAGCCTTGTAACTATCTTACAATGATTCAGTTAAAAAAAGGTGGGGGCACAGAGGGATGACTCAAAGATGGCTCAGAGCACAGGCTTTGTATGCAGAAACTCCATGTTTGGTATAAATTGACTGCCACTGAATTTTTAGGCCTGCAAAGCTGGACTAAGTTTCACTGGGAGTGAACCCCAGACTCCCTGAGCACTCTTGGAAACACCCCTTACCAAAATCACTGTATTACTGTCATCCCATTGTTCATTGATTTACTCAAGCAGGCGCCAGTAACATCTCCATCATTCCAGCCTTGAGATTTTAGCAGCCTCTCCTTACTTGTCATTCCCAACACTGCCGTATTGGAGGCTCTTTCAGGGTCAGGGGAATGAAGCCCGTTATTATTACTGTTTTTGGCATATTGAATAGGCCATGGGTAGCTTGCCAGGCTCTGCCATGTGGGTGAGATACTCTCGGTAGCCTGACAGGCTGAGAGGCGCATATATATATGACAGTGAAATATATATACATATATATATTTATATACATATATATTTAAATACATATGTATTTAAATATATACATATATTTAAATACATATATATGTGTCACTGTCACTGTCCTCCTGTTGTTCATCGATTTGCTCTAGTGGGCCCAGTAACATTGTGAGACTTGTTAATATGTTTTGCATATCGAATACATCATGGGTAGCTTGCCAGGCTTTGCCATGCAGACGAGATACTCTCGGTAGCCTGACAGGCTGAGAGGCACATATATATAGATATTTATATTTATATAGAGATTTATATAGAAATACAAAAAATACTCATTGTACCAAATGAGTATATATATGACAGTGAAATATATATATAAATATATATAATATATATATATTTCACTGTCACTGTCCTCCTGTTGTTCATCGATTTGCTCTAGCGGGCCCAGTAACATTGTGAGACTTGTTAATATGTTTTGCATATTGAATACATCATGGGTAGCTTGCCAGGCTTTGCCGTGCGGGCGAGATACTCTCGGTAGCTCGCCAGGCTCTCTAAGGGGTGGAGGAATCAAACTCAGGTCGGTCATGTTGGCTGCGTGCAAGGCAAATGCCTATCTGCTACATATATATATATGTATATATATATATATATTTGCTCAAGCGGACCCAGTAACGTCTCCATTGGAGACTTTTTTGTTACTGTGTCTGGCATATCGAATACGTCACGGGGAGCTTGTCAGGCTCTGCCGTGCGGGCGAGATACTCTCGGTAGCTTGCTGGGCTCTCCAAGACAGGCGGAGGAATCGAACTCGGGTCAGCCATGTTGGCTGTGTGCAAGGCAAACGCCCTACAGCTGTGCCTGCCTCCTCTTTTTTCTAATATCTTAGGTTACACCTAGCAGTGGCCAGAAAGCTATTTCCAGCAAAGGTAGAAAGTCACTTCTGCTCAGTGATCATGCTATTATGGGAACTACACCACTGACTCTCACATGCAAAACATGTTCTCCTAACCTTTGAACTATTTCTGGCAGCTTAAGGGTTCTTTTGTAGAAGTGGTTGGATCTACTGTGTGTATAGTATAGGTTGAACCTGTTAGAATTTTGTCTTTCTTCAACTTCAAATCTGTGTTAATCGTAATACTTTCTCATTTTTCCATAGGATCTAATGATGCCATTGCTCCAGATTTCCCAGCTCAAGCATTAGGCACAAGGGATGATGAGGCAATCCCTGTTAACATTAAGCATTCAGAAGGGATCTACAGTAAGAGGGCAGTGACTAAGGCAAAGTGGCCAGTGGAGGAAAAAACCTTTCCAAAAGATAATGCAGGTAACAATGTTGTGTTTTGTATCTTTTGTGACATCACCACTTTTCATATTAAATGAAAATATTATTCATCTTTTCCCCCTCTTATTATATTATTATTACTTCCCCCCTTATTATTCCCAAACTTGCAACTAGTTCCTCCAACTTTTTTGATCACTGTCACTGTCACTGTCCTCCCGTTGTTCATCATATATATATTTCCCTCTATGATTTGTTACCTACTGTCTGAACCCTATCAAATATGGTATGGTAGTTATGGAAAATGGGTAGGGAGTGTCTTATAATATGTGTTGTGTGGCCACTTTTGTGGCCGCACAGTCCAGGAATATGTTCACTCATATGTGAGGCTCGGCCAGAGTGTGGAAATTGGCCTGTAGCATGGTGGCTGTTGGGTAGTGGAGGTTGGCTGCCAGGGCTGGGTCCCTTGGAATGGGGAGGGCTGTTACCTGCCCCCGCACTGGGGCACCCAGAGTGAAAAGAGCCTAGTGCGGAGTCCCGTGGCATGGTTTTGGGGACCTCATTTTATGCACCCTTCTGGGAGAAGCAGCTGTGAGTTACCAAAATAAATAAATGAATAAAAATAATACAAAGCAAAATGATTTTCCATTGTTCCCATCGATTTACTCGAGCGGGCCCAGTAATGTCTTCATTGTAACACTTGTTACTGTGTTTGGCATATCAAATATGTCACGGGTAGCTTGTCAGGCTTTGCTGTGTGGACGAGATACTCTCAGTAGCTTCCCGGGCTCTTCGAGAGGGGCAGAAGAATCGAACCTTCATTGACCGGGTCGGCCCCATGCAAGGCAAACTTCCTGCCCGCTGTGCTATCACTCCAACCCATGCAAAAAAGTAAAACATAAAAATTTTAAATGAATAATAGATTTTTTTAAATTAAAAGCTTTATTTTACTGTGGGGTAACAAAATATTTTGCAAGTTTCAAAAGAAAATTATATTCTACCAAATATGCTTTTAGAAACTAAAATCTCTAGAAAATTCTGGTTAAGTAGTCTTAGGAATTTATATCAGATATTGCAAATTATCTCAGATTCAGCAGGAAAGTACATGGCTACATGGTGTTTAAAAAATTTTTTTTTCCAAAATTTACCAATAAGATTGGAGACTTTTCTTGAAAAATCAGATTATCTGGGGCTGGAGAGATAATACAACAGGTAAGGTGCTTGCCTTAAATGTGACAACCCGGGGCTGGAGCAATAGTACATTGGGAAGGGTGTTTGCCTTGCACACGGCCGAACTGAGTTGTATTCCCAGCATTCCATATGGTCCCCTGAGCACCACCAGAAGTAATTCCTGAGTGCATGCGCCAGGAGTAACCCCTGTGCATTGCCGGGTGTGACCCAAAAAAGCAAAAAAAAAAAGTGACCATCCCGAGTTCAGTGCCAGGAATTCCATTTGGTCCCCAGCTTACCAAGGAGTGATCCCTAAGTGCAGAGCCAGGAGTAAGCCCTGAGCACCACTGGATATGGCTCCGTGATGGGGGCACACATTAAAATGAAAAAAATTAAGAAAATTTAAGAGTGGTCCAAAAGATTGATCCTTAAAAAGTGGGTGGTTCATCACGATAATAAAATAGAAAAGAAGGAATCAAAATATTTCTGTAGGAATAATCTGAGAACTGAAATACAGGAGTTTTACCATTGTAAAAGAAATGATCACACAGTCCATAAAAACTTGGCATTAAGTTTCAAAACACTAGGGAGAGATTCTAAAAGCTTCCGAGTACAAAGTACAGGTTCCATTAGGTAAACAGAAACTAGCATTAAGCTTTTTGGAAGCAATATGTAGAACTAGAAATTAAAGGTGAAATTAAAGGAGTGATCCTTTGAAAATTTGAGGGAAAATTATTTCACTAGCAAGGAGTAGATGTAAATTTTTTAAATTTTATTTAGACTCTGTGGTTTACAAAGTTGTTCATAATACATTTATTTTGGGCATTCAGTGTTTCAGAACCAGTCTTACTACCAGTGTGAAATTATCCTCAGTTTTCCACCCAACTCCCAGAGCCTTTTCCCAGGGCAGGCACAAAATAATTTATTTTATATTGCTCATTACAACAAAGTTGTCAGTGAAATTATTGTAAAATACTTCAGTAAAAAAAAATTTAAAAAATTGCTCTATCAATAATGGGGTTATTAAATTCACTGAGTGTTTACATTGAACTGTTGTTAGTTGAGCCTTCTGTGTTATGTTTTATTTATTGAGCATAGTTCGCTTCTATGTTACTTTCCCGTCTGATTTGCTGTGCTCCTACTGGGCTGTCAGTATTGTGGAACTTAAAGGTGTTCCGTGGCAGTGTATGCAGCTGTGCGTCTGGAGCTCCAGGACTTGTTGAGTGGGATCTTACATTGAGTCTCATTGTGGGATGTCCGTCTGGCTGCTGGGGCTCCCTGCAGTACCTGGTTGGAGGTAGCGGGATGCAAGGAGAGAATATCTGCCCCCACGCCAAGAAGATTCCAGGGTTTTTCAGCCCAAAAACCAGTTTACCTGGTAGTGTGTTTACAGAGATGAGTTATGAAGCTGGGCCTTTAGCTTGATGGCAGCTGAGGGTTATGTGTGTGGGTACCGTGGCTTCAGGAGGGCAGGAACTCAGCCCAATCCCCTTCTGAGGCCCTCCACCCACCAACTCCTATAGATTTCAGGCCAAAAATCAATGTACCCATAAATTTCAGCAGCCTTGAAGCTGGGCCATTGTTTATACGGTGGGCATTTGTGGGATGTGGGTGTGCCTGCTGGGGGCTTGATGAATATTTTTGCATGGTTTGGGCTAAACCTAGCAAATCTCAGATTTCCTCCTGACTTACTCCTACCTCTGCTCAGGCATGACTCCTGGTGGGGTTCAGGGGATCATATAGGATGCGAAGGATCAAACCCAGGTCATGTGCAAGACAAGTATCCTTTGAAGTATCTCTGTGGCCCCATAGTGCACTTCTGTATAATTGGTTGTACAATTATACTATATGTATTGTGTAAGTTGAACCTACTTGGTTTTTGTCTTTCTTGAACTTCAAGTGTGTGTTTGTACTAATTGTACTCCTTTCTCCTTTTTCAGTAGGATCTAATGATGCCATTGCTCCAGATTTCCCAGCTCAAGCATTAGGCACAAGGGATGATGAGGCAATCCCTGTTAACACGAAACATTCAGAAGGGGTCTACAGTAATAGGTCGGTGACTAAGGCAAACTGGCCCGTGGAGCAAAGACCCTATCCAAAAGATAATGCAGGTAAAAATGTTGATTTTTTTTTTTTGTATAGTTTGTGACCTTCACCCTTTTCATCTTAAATGAAAGTATTATTCTGTCTTTATTTTTTCCCCTTATGCAAACTTGCAACATATTCTTCCAACTATTTATTTTGATACATACTTACCTAGCTCAGTGCTCAGGAATCATACAGCAGTCTGGGGACCATTGGTGCCAGGGATCAAACCTGTGACTCCCACTTGCAGAGCATATTCTACTACCCTTTGAACTATCTCTGTCGCCCCATAAGTACCCTTTTGTAGAATGGTTGAACCTACTAGGATTTTGTCTTTCATCAACTTCAGATGTGTATTTGTACTAATTGTACTCCTTTCTCCTTTTTCAGTAGGATCGAATGATGCCATTGCTCCAGATTTCCCAGCTCAAGCATTAGGCACAAGGGATGATGAGGCAGTCCCTGTTAACGCAAAACATTCAGAAGGGGTCTACAGTAATAGGTCGGTGACTAAGGCAAACTGGCCCGTGGAGCAAAGACCCTATCTCAAAAATAATGGAGGTAATAATGTTGATTTTTTTTTTGTATATTTGTCACCTCCCCCCTTTTCATCTTAAATGAAAATATTACTCTGTCTTTATTTTTTTTCCCTTTATGCAAACTTGCAACATATTCTGCCAACTATTTATTTTGATACATGCTTAAGGGCCCCTCCTAGCTCAGTGCTCAGGAGTCATACAGCAGTCTGGGGACCATTGGTGCCAGGGATCAAACCTGTGACTCCCACTTGCAGAGCATATTCTACTACTGTGTATACACACAAAAAAAGGATGGGCAAGGAGGCGGCAGCAGCCTATCTCTCCTGCTGCCTGCATTCCGTAGTCTCAGGCCGTTTCCCCACTCCAAGGAGGTCGATGGCGATGGTCAGGTGAAGGAAGAAAACGAGACCAAGCTGGTTGGTCTTAGCAGCAGTTTATTAAACAAGGAAGAGATGTATGTCATGGAAGCCCCAGGATCTCTCAAGCACCTGCGCCTTTGTTCTCTCAGCTTCTGTCCTCAGCCCCATCTTCCCTGGTTCTCTGATGCACGTGTCCCCCCGGAGAGTCCCGAAAATCCCCTTATATAGATCATGGTACCTCTAAAGAGTGCAATAGTGATGTCACCAAGAGGAGTTTCAGAAAGAACATTGAGGCAAAACATACATTGTTTCTTTACATCCTCCAGCAGGCCAGTAATCTTGGCTTCACCTTTTACAAACTACTAGCACTTGGATTAGCACAACAAAGACCAGTCTGCTAGAGTTTTGGAATCTTTGGAATCTTTGGAATTTGGAATCTCAAAGATCAGCCTGCCTGGAGCCAGGCATCTACATTCCAAAGATCAGGCCTGGCTTAGCACCTGGGATCTGCATACCTAAGACCAACTAGGTTCCTGTGAGATAAGGGAAACTGCCTCAATATACTGAAATCATTTACTGAAGACAGTTTGAAGGGGAGAAAGTTCAGTCTCATCCAAGCTAGCCAGGACACACAGGAAAACTGCTTCTAGGACAGATTCTCATTTAGCAGATCAACCCACCCTAGAACAGATTTCCCTAGATGTGTTTCTCCTCTCCTTGTCCGACCAACATATAAGCATACATAATATAAATCATTTTGTATGGACACAGTAAGAAATACTTTGAGCTTATAAAATTGCTCTTCTAGGGCCATCTCGATCTCAGACTGCAGTGCTCAGGCCAGATATTTTTCCTATTCCTAGCAGCAGGGTCCTAGTCTCGTCGTTATTTTTGGATCAAGACAGCATTTGCCTATGATCAAACTCTTATAGTTAAGAATCATGGCACCTTGGCCTGGCCCATCGCGATGCCAGGGTAGCACATAACTTACCTGCTTGCCCTGGTTCCATCCAGTCCCACGTCGGGACCCTGCCCTTGGGGTGCTAGGAAGTGTGGGCAACTGAGGCTTAAGTTGAGAAAGCAGATGCCTGGGAGTGAATAATATTCAAAGCCAATCAACTCCTAAAGTTACAAAGCATTAATTGTCTTCCTGTATCTATACACAAAGGCCATTGTATTAAAGTAAACTATTCAAAAGACATAAGGAGAGGAGAAAGGCAATATTAACTTACAGTACAGCTTCAGTGTCTAAGAAGAATGAGACCTTACAAGTTGGTTGGGGAAGAGAGCACAAAGAAGTAGTTAGAGACAAAGTAATGGGAGTACCTCGGGAACACTGTGATGGGTGCAACCTGATAAACCTAAGCTCCTTGTACTCCAACATACTACCCTTTGAACTATTTCTGTACCCCCTTAAGCAGCCTTTTGTAGAATGGTTGAACCTACTAGGATTTTGTCTTTCATCAACTTCAGATGTATATTTGTACTAATTGTACTCCTTTCTCTTTTTTCAGTAGGATCTAATGATGCCATTGCTCCAGATTTCCCAGCTCAAGCATTAGGCATAAGGGATGATGAGGCAATCCCTGTTAACACGAAACATTCAGAAGGGGTCTACAGTAATAGGTCGGTGACTAAGGCAAACTGGCCCGTGGAGCAAAGACCCTATCCAAAAGATAATGCAGGTAAAAATGTTGATTTTTTTTTTGTATATTTTGTCACCTCCCGCCTTTTCATCTTAAATGGAAATATTACTCTGTCTTTATTTTTTCCCCCTTATGCAAACTTGCAACAGATCCTTTCAACTATTTATTTTGATACATGCTTAAGGGCCCCTCCTAGCTCAGTGCTCAGGAGTCATACAGCAGTTTGGGGACCATTGGTGCCAGGGATCAAACCTGTGACTCCCACTTGCAGAGCATATTGTACTACCCTTTGAACTATCTCTGTCGCCCCATAAGTACCCTTTTGTAGAATGGTTGAACTTACTAGGATTTTGTCTTTCATCAACTTCAGATGTGTATTTGTACTAGTTGTACTCCTTTCTCCTTTTTCAGTAGGATCGAATGATGCCATTGCTCCAGATTTCCCAGCTCAAGCATTAGGCACAAGGGATGATGAGACAATCCCTGTTAACACGAAACATTCAGAAGGGATCTATAGTAATAGGTCAGTGACTAAGGCAAACTGGCCAGTGGAGCAAAGACCCTATCCAAAAGATAATGCAGGTAAAATTGTTGATTTTTTTTTGTATGTTTTGTCACTTCTCCTCCTTTTCATCTTAAATGAAAATCTTACTCTCTTTATTTTTTCCCTTATTTTGCAAACTTGCAACTAGTTACTCCAGCTATTTATTTTGATACATACATCAAAGTAAAATACTTAAAAAGTTTTAATAGATTTTTGAAAATCAAAAGTTTACTGTGTGGAAAGGTCGGACAGCAGCTGAATCTCACGAAGACAATGTTTATGAGAAACAGACTCTTTCCTGATGCTCCATTCGCTCTCAATGGAACGAACATCTCCAAATGCAGCAGTTATGTGTACCTAGGTCGAGAAGTCAACATGGTGAATGATCTGGCACCTGAGTTGTGCAGGAGGAAGAAAGCGGCTTGGAACGCCTTCAAGAGCATAGAAGAAATAGCTAAGAGGACGAAGAACCTCCGGCTCCGGGCACATCTCTTTGATTCCACTGTTCTTCCTGCATTAACATATGCCTCAGAGACCTGGGCCCTACGAAAACAGGATGAGAACGCTATTCAGGTCTCCCAAAGAGGAATTGAAAGAGCTATGCTTGGAGTATCATGCTTCACTCAAGTGAGAGAGAAAATCCAGTTTTCAACCTCCGTCTACAATCGAGAATCAGGGATGCTGTCTCATTTGCCAAAGCGTCAAAAATGAGATGGGTGGACTTGTAATGCGATTTGGAGATGACCGCTGGACTAGAGCCATTATGGACTGGATTCCACGGGACATCAAAAGATCGCATCGCCGCCCACCTATGAGATGATCTGACTTCTTCATCAAGACTGTGAACAATCAGTTTGAGGCTCTTTATGTTCCTAAAGCGAACAGACGCCCTTGGGCTACACTAGCACGTGACAGGGACAAATGGAGATGTTACTGGCGCCTGCTCAAGCAAATCGATGAGTAATAGAATATCAGGTGATCATGTGATCCAGTGAAGTTTACTGTGAGGAACAAAATATTTTGCACGTTTTATAAGAAAATAATATTCATCCAGATATGCATGAGAAACCAAAATCCCTAGAAAATTCTGGTTAAGTAGCCTTAGGAGTTTGTCAGATATTGCAGATTAATATCTCAAATTATGCAGGAAAGTGCATGGAAATACGGTGTTTAAAATTTTTTTGTCTCATTTAGAAATAAAATTTGAGACTTATCTTGAAAAATCAGATTTTTTCAGCTTAATCTATGGCTGAATAAATAGCAGTCCTCCTACATAAAAATTTTTTTAAAAATGAAAGAAAAGAAAAGTCAGATTATCCTGGGCTAAAGTCATAATACAGTAGATAAGGAGCTTGCCATGCATTCGACCAAGCCAGGTTCAGTCCCATTTGGTCCCTAGCCAGACAGGAGTGATCCCTCTCAGTACAGAGCCCTGAGAACTGATGGATGTAGCTCCAAAACAAACAAAAACAGCCCTCTCTGGAAAGAAAGATGGTGGCCGCACGGGAGCCTTGTGGACAGCAGGTTTGAGCCGGGGGTGGTGGGAGCGGCAGGGACCTCATGGGAAGGGGGGCATAATGGGCCGTCCTTCACGCCCGACCGAGGTCGCCAGCTGCCCTCAACGAGCAGCTCTCCGGCACGGCCACGGCCCCGGAGGCACAAGGACTTAGCACAGAGAGCCACCCGCTTGGAGCAGAAAAGCAAATGGACTATGTGTTAAACCGCGCCACCAAGCCTGCCCGGAGGGGAAAGGGTGTTGTCCCGCTCGCCCGCTCCTCTCTGCAAAGAAAGATGGCGGCCGCATGGGAGCCTTGTGGACAGCAGGTTTGAGCCGGGGGTGGTGGGAGCGGCAGGGACCTCATGGGAAGGGGGGCGTAATGGGCCGTCCTTCACGCCCGACCGAGGTCGCCAGCTGCCCCCCACGAGCGGCTCTCCGGCATGGCCACGACTCCAGGGCACAGAAACCAATCTCTTAACTATCTAACTTTTAATAGAAATTCTTCAGGGTTAATAAGTAAAATAGCAGAAATCCAAAACTGCGCAGCCGCGCGACATCATTTTATTCTTAAACCAAGTTGTAGAAAGCAAATCATTTCACAACGCTGTTTCAGCATGTCTGATTGGGGGGTGGTCGTAAACTCTAAACAATAATTGTGCATCTTCTATCGAAACAATGTATCTAGCCAAAGTAGATAGAGTATTAACTAGAACTAATCTGCCTCACAGGAATTGGGAGGGGTGGGAGGTGGGGTTCTATTGGGGTTCGTGGTTAAAAATAAGTATTGGTAAAGGGAAATGTGTTTGATATTTACATGACTGAGACCTAAACCCGAAAGCTCTGTAACTTTTCCCACAGTGATTCAATAAAGAAATAAATTATTAAAAAAAAAACATTAAAATGAAAAAAAGAAAATTCAAGAGTGGTCTAAAAACATTGATGCTAAAAAGCTGGTGATCCATCAAGACAATAAAATAGAAAAGAAGGAATTGAAAGATTTCATTAGAAATAATCCCAGAACTGAAATGTAGGAGATTTACCATAGTAAAAGAAATGATCACACAGTCCATAAAACTTGGCACTAAGTTTCAAAACACTAGGGAGATTTGAAACTCTTCCAAGTACAAAATACAGGTCCTAATCTTATTAAGTAAACAGTAACTAGATTAGTATCCAGATTTTTGGAAGCAGTATGTAGAGGTATAAATTAATGTGAAATTAAAGGAGTAATGCTTTGAAAATTGGAGGGGAAATTATATCACTTCCACGGAGTACATGTAAATTTTTTTTAGATTTTATTTTGACTCCATGGTTGACAAATGCGTTCATAATACAGTTGTGTTGGGCATTCCTTGTTAACCACCAGTGTGACATTGTCCTCAGTTTTCCACCCAACCACCAAGCCTTCCACAGAGCAGGTACAAAATAATTTATTTTATGTTGCTTCTTTTGACAGTGACCAATGGAATTATCATGAAGTATTCAGTAAAACAAGGCTTGTGAAAATAGCTCTATCATACAGTGGGGCTGTTAAATTCATTGTCTTGAGTGTTTACTGAGTTATTTATTGTTAGTTGAGCCTTCTGTATTTTTTGTTTATTGAGCATAGTTGGCTTCTATGCTACTGTCCCATCTAGTTTGCTGTGCTCCTACTGGGCTGTCAGTATTGTGGAATTTAAAGGTGTTCCGTGGCATTGTATGCATCTGGAGCTTCCGGAGCCCCAGGATTTCTTGAGCTGAATCTTACATTGAGTCTCATTGTGTGGACTGGTTTCTGGGGCTTCCTGTAGTACTGGGTTGGGGGTTGTGGGGGGAGTGAGGAGAGAATATCTGCCCCTCTCCTCCAGAAGATTCCAGGATTTTCAGCCCGAAAGCCAGTGTACCTGATAACTCAGCTTTGTGTCTTTATAGAGATTTGTTTTGAAGCATTTAAGCTGCACCTTTTGCATGAGGGTTGTGAGTGCGGGTACCAGTGCTTCAGCATGGCAGGAACTTAGCCTGCTCCCTTTTTGAGGATATCCTGCCGAGCTCTAGAGTTTTCAGCCTGAGTATCAATATACCTATGAATTTCGGCAGCCATGAAGCTGGGTCATTGTTTATATGGGGGACACTTGTGGGGGTGTGGATGTGGCTGCTGGGGACTAGATGTATATATATGTATATATATATAAATATATATATATATATATTTTTTGGCAATATTTTGGGCCAAACCTAGTAAAGCTCATGCTTATTCCTGACTTACTTCTGACTCTGCGCTCAGGGATGTCTCTTGGTGGGGCTCAGGGGACCAAATGGGATCTCGGGTACTGACCCAGGTCAGCCAAGTGCAAGGCACGTATTCTGCCTTTGTACTATCACTCTGACCATGAATTTTTTTTAATTTATATTTTTTAAAGAAAACAAAGTCTAGGGATTGAGGATTGGACACAAAGAAGAGGAAATAATGTCCCACTGGGACACTGTTATGAAAGATACAGAAATTGAAATTGAGGAGTACAAGGAAAAAGTCAAATTAATAGAATGCCATGTGTGACTCTATTTAGAAATGATTTTCAGTGGTATCTTTATCATTGAAATTGGTACTGGTATAAAGAAAAAGCATTGTAAAGATCAGGGCAGTATTACTCTCTGAAAAAAGGTATACAATTTTTTTAATCTTTTTTTTTTATTAGTGAAACACCATGAGGTACAGTTATAGACTTATAAATTTTTGTGCTTGGGTTTCAGTTATACAATGATCAAGTACCCATCCCTCCACAGTGCCCATCCTCCCCCACCACGGGTCCTAGCATCCCTCCCCCCCCCCCCCCCCCCGTCCTACCCTGCTGCTGTGGCAGGGCATTCCCCCTGTTCTCTCTCTCTTCTTTTGGGTACTGTGTTTTGCAAGAGAGGCATTGAGTGGCAATCATGTTTGGTCGATAGACTACTTTTAGCATGTCTCTCCCACCCTGGGAGGGTCTTCACAACACCCTTTATTTGGTGCTCTCTTCTCTATCTGAGCTTCCTTTTCACCTAGCACATGTGGCTGGCCTTCAAGTCATGGAGCAAAATTCCTGGTACTAATCTGAGCCATTCCTGGGTGTTAGTCTCCCGTTTTGTTGCTTTATGTTCCCCAGATGAATGCAATCTTTCTGTGTCTATCCCGCTCTTTCTGACTCATTTCGCTTAACATGATACTTTCCATGTAGTACCACTTGTATGTAAATTTCATAACTTCATCTTTTCTAACAGCTACATAGTACTCCATTGTGTAAATGTACCAAAGTTTCTTTAACCAGTCATCTGTTCTCAGGCACTCAGGTTTTTTCCAGATTCTGGCTATTGTAAAGAGTGCTGCAATGAACAAACAATTGCAGATGTCACTTCGACTATACCTTTTTGCCTCTCTGAGATATATTCCCAGGAGTGCTATAGCTGGGTCAAATGGGAGATCAAATTCTAATTTTTTGAGAATTGTCCATACTGTTTTCCAAAAGGGTTGGACCAGCCGGCTTTCCCACCTGCAGTGAAGGAGGGTCCCTTTCTCGCCACATCCGTGCCAGCACCGGTTGCTTTTGTTCTTGTGGATGTGGGCCAGTCTCTGTGGTGTGAAATGATAACTCATTGTTGTTTTGATCTGCATCTCTCTGATGATTAGTGATGTAGAGCATTTTCTCATGTGCCTTTTTGCCATTCGGATTTCTTCTTTGCGAAAATTTCTGTTCATTTCCTCGCCCCATTTTTTGATGGGGTTGGGTGATTTCTTCTTGTGGAGTTTAACCAGTACCTTGTATATCCTTGATATCAACCCCTTGTCGGATGTGTATTTGGTGAATATTCTTTCCCATTCTGTAGGCTGTCTTTGTATCTAGGTCACTGTTTCTTTTGAGGTGCAGAAGCTTCTTAGTTTGAAGATAGTCCCATTTGTCTATCTCTGTTTTCACTTGCTCGGCCAGTGGCGTGACATCTTTGAAGATAAGGTATACAAATTTTTGTTAGTTTTAGTACCACACCTGGTGTAGTGCTTTAACGGCCACTCCTAGCTCAGTTCTAGGGAGTCATACTGCAGTCTGGGGACGATGGGTGCCAGGGATCAAACCCAGGTCTGCCACATGCAGAGCATCTGCTCCTATCCTTTTAACTATCTCTGTGGCCCCTTAATTGCCGTTTTGTACAAGTGGTTGAACCTACCATGTATAGTATAGGTTGAACCTACTTGGTTTTTGTCTTTCTTGAACTTTAAATGTGTATTTGTACTAATTGTACTCCTTTCTCTTTTTTCAGTAGGATCTAATGATGCCATTGCTCCAGATTTCCCAGCTCAGGCATTAGGCACAAGGGATGATGAGACAATCCCTGTTAACACGAAACATTCAGAAGGGGTCTACAGTAATAGGTCGGTGACTAAGGCAAACTGGCCCGTGGAGCAAAGACCCTATCCAAAAGATAATGCAGGTAAAAATGTTGATTTTTTTTTTTGTATAGTTTGTGACCTTCACCCTTTTCATCTTAAATGAAAATATTACTGTCTTTATTTTTTCCCCCTTATGCAAACAACAGATCCTTTCAACTATTTATTTTGATACATGCTTAAGGGCCCCTCCTAGCTCAGTGCTCAGGAGTCATACAGCAGTCTGGGGACCATTGGTGCCAGGGATCAAACCTGTGACTCCCACTTGCAGAGCATATTGTACTACCCTTTGAACTATCTCTGTAGCCTCTTAAGTACCCTTTTGTAGAATGGTTGAACCTACTAGGATTTTGTCTTTCATCAACCTCAGATGTGTATTTGTACTAATTGTACTCCTTTCTCCTTTTTCAGTAGGATCTAATGATGCCATTGCTCCAGATTTCCCAGCTCAAGCATTAGGCACAAGGGATGATGAGGCAATCCCTGTTAACACAAAACATTCAGAAGGGATCTACAGTAAGAGGTCGGTGACTAAGGCAAACTGGCCAGTGGAGCAAAGACCCTATCCAAAAGATCATGCAGGTAACAGTGTTGTTTTTGTATTTCTTGTGACCTCCCCGTCTGTTTATCTTAAATGAAAATATTACTCAATTTTTATTTTTTTATTTCCCTTATGCAAACTTGTAATTCTTCTATTTATTTTGGTACATATAACAATAAAATACTTCTAGAAATTTTTAAATAATAGATTTTTGAAAATTAAAAAGTTTATTTTACTGTGGGGAACGAAATATTGTGCAAGTTTTAAAAGAAAATAATATTCCACCAAATATGCTTTAAAAACTAAAATTCCTAGAAAATTCTGAGTAACTTGCCTTAGAGGCTAGAGTGATAATACAGTGGATAAGGTGCTTGTCATGCATGTGACCAACCTGGGTTCAATCCCTGGCATCCTGTTTGGTCCTCAGCCTGCCAGGAGTGATCCCTCTAAGTGCAGAGCCCTGAAAACCGATGGATCTGGCTTAAAAGTAAACAAAAACATTCAATTGAAAAAAAAAAAAGAAAATATAAGAGTTATCTAAAAGTTTCATCCTTAAAAAGCAGGTGATTCATCAAGTTAATAAAATGGAAAAGAAGGTATCGAAAAAATTCTGTAGGAGATTGCCACTCAAAGCCTCTTTTGCAAACCACAGCACCCAAAAGGAGAGAGAGAACAATAGGGAATGCCCTGCCACAGAGGCAGGATGGGATGGGGAGGATGGGGGGAGGGGGAGAGGGATACTGGGATCAGTGGTGGTGGAGAATGGGCACTGGTGGAGGGATAGGTACTCGATCATTGTATAACTGAAACCCAAGAACAAAAACTTGTAAGTCTACAACTGTACCCCATGGTATTTCACTAATAAAAATTTTAAAAAATTTCTGTAGGAATAATTCCAGATCTGAAACAAAGATGTTTTACCATAGTAAAAAAAAAATGATCACATAGTCCATAAAAACTCCACACTGAGTTTCAGAACACCAGGGAGTGATTTGAAATGCTTCCAAGTACAAATACAAGTTCTATCTAAATAAATGCAACTACATTAGCATCATGCTTTTTGAAAGCTATAAAAATTAAAGGTGAAATTAAAGGAGTGATGCTTTGAAAATTTGAGGGAAAATTATTTCATTAGCAAGTTTTTTTTTTTCAGATTTTATTTAGACTCTGTGGTTAACAAAGTTGTTCATAATACAGTTGTTTCAGGCATTCATTGTTACCACCAGTGTGGCATTGTCCTCAGTTTTCCACCCAACCCCTGGAGCCTGCCCCCAGAGCACTTACAAAATCATTTATCTTATATTGCTTCTTACAACAAAGTTGTCAATGGAATTATAAAATACTTCAGTAAAAGAAGATTTATGAAAATTGCTCCATCAACAATGGGGTTATTAAATTCATTGTCTGAGTGTTTACTGAGCTGTTGTTAGTTGAGCCTTCTGTATTATGTTTTATTTATTGAGCATAGTTAACTTCTATGCTACTTTCTCGTCTAATTTGCTGTGCTCCTACTGGGCTGTCAGTCTTGTGGAATTTAAAGTGTTCTGTGGCATTGTATGCATCTGGAGCTTCCAGAGCTCCAGGATTTCTTGAGCTGGATCTTACATTGAGTTTCATTGTGAGATGTGGGTCTGGCTGCTGGAGCTTCCTGCAATTCCGGCTTGGGGTAAGGGGAGGGGAGGAGAGAAGAGAGAATATGTACCCGTTTCCCCCCCACCCCTCCCAGGGTTTTCAGCCTCAAAGCCAGTGTACCTGATACTCAGCTTTGTGTTTTGCAGAGATAGTTTTGAAGCAGTGAAGGTGGGCCTTTTACTTGATGGCAGCTGTGGGCTGTGAGTGTGAGTTACCTGGGCTTCAGCAGGGCAGGGACTCAGTCTGCTCCCCCATCGAGGACATCCTGCCTACCCCTAGAATTTCCAGCCCAAAGATCAATATACCCATTGAGTTTCAGCAGCTGTGAACATGGGCCGTTGGTTATATGGTGGGCACTTGTGGGATGTGGGTATGGCTGCTGAGGACTTGATAAATTTTGTTTTTGCATGTTTTGGGCCAAGCCTATCAGAATTCAAGCTTACTTCTGACTTACTCCTGGCTCTGTGCTCAGGGATTCCTCCTAGTGGGGCTCAGGGAACAATATGATTAGCTAAGATTCAAACCACGTCAGCCATATGCTAGACAAGTGTCCTACCTGCTCTACTATCACTCTGACCATGAAAAAATTTTTTTACTCTAAAGAAAACAATGTCTAGGAATCGAGGACTAGACAGGAGGAAGAGGAAGAAGGTTTCATTGGGACAGTGGTATGAAAGATACAGAAATTCATATTGAGGAGTACAAAGAAAAAGTAAAATTAATAGAATGCCATATGTGGTTCTACTTAGAAAAGATTTTCAATGGTATCTTTATCATTGAAATTGGTACTGGTATATAGAAACAGCATATGTAAAGATAACCCATTGTTACTCTTTGAAGAAAGATACACATATTTTCTTTTGTTTTAGGACCACACCTCATGTAGTGCTTAAAGGCCGCTCCTAGCTCAGTGCTCAGGAGTCATACAGCAGTCTGGTGACCATTGGTGCCAGGGATCAAACCCAGGTCTGCCACATGCAGAGCATCTTCTCCTATCCTTTGAACTATCTCTGTGGCACTTTTGTACAAATGGTTGAACCTAACTATGTATAGGTTGGACCTACTCGGTTTTTGTCTTTCTTGAACTTCAGGTGTGTGTTTGTACTAATTGTACTCCTTTCTCCTTTTTCAGTAGGATCTAATGATGCCATTGCTCCAGATTTCCCAGCTCAAGCATTAGGCACAAGGGATGATGAGGCAGTCCCTGTTAACATGAAACATTCAGAAGGGATCTACAGTAAGAGGGCAGTGACTAAGGCAAAGTGGCCAGTGGAGCAAAGACCCTATCTCAAAAATAATGGAGGTAATAATGTTGGTTGTTTTTTCGGGGTTTTTTTTTGTATATATTATGACCTTTCCCTCCTGGTCATCTTAAATGAAAATATTACTTTGTCTTTATCTTTCTTTTATTATTAAACTTGTGACCAGTTCCTCCAGCATTTTATTTGGTACATGCAAAGAAGTAAAGTATTTATAAAATTTTAAATGAATAATAGATTTTTGAAAATTAAATGCTTAATTTTCACGTGGGAAATAATATTTTGCAAGCTTTAAAAGAAAATAGTATTCAACCAAATTTGCCTTAGAAACTAAAATCTCTAGATAATTCTAATTACTTTGCCTTGGGAATTTTTATCAGATACTGCAAATTAATCTCAGAATCTGGAGGAAAGTACATGGTTACACAGTTTTTAAAAAAAAAATTTTTTTTTTTGCTAACATTAACAAGATTTCAGACTTTTCTTGAAAAATCAGATTATTTGGGGCTGGGTTGATAATGCAGCAGGTAAGATGCTTGCCAATTGATAATTTTTGAAAATCACTGTATCATCTAATTGAGTTATTAAATTCATTGTCTTAATATTAACTGAGCTGTTTTTTTCCAGTTGTGCCATCTGTGTTATTTTGTTGTTGTTATTTTTTTTTTGAGCAAAGTTGTCTTATGCTACTTTCCCACTGATTTTCTGTGCTCCTACTGGGCTGTCAATCTTGTGGAATTTGGAGGTGTTCCATGGCAGTGTACGCAGCTGTGCTTCTGGAGCTCCAGATTTTGTAGAGCTGGACCATATATTGAGTCTCATTGTTGGATGTGGATGTGGCTGCTGGGGCTTCCAGCACTACAGGATGTGCACGGAGTGGGTGGTGGGGAAAGAATGGCTACCATATTCGATCCCTGGCATTCCATTTGGTCCTCAACCAGCCAGGGGTGATCCCGAAGTGCATAGCCAGGAGTAAACCCTGGGAACCGCTTGATAATGGCTTAGAAACAAACAATCATAAAACATTAAAATGAAAAAATTAAGAAAATTAAAGAGTGGTCCAAGAGATTCATCCTTAGAAAGCAGATGGTTCATCAATAAAATAGAAAAGAAGGAGTCAAAAGATTTTTGTAGGTATAATCCAGGAACTGAAACATAGGAGTTTTACCATGGTAAAAGAAATCCACATAGTCTATAAAAACTCCACACTGAGTTTCAAAACACTGGGGAAAGATTCTAAACGCTTTAAGTACAAAATGCATTTAAGTAAAAAATTCCATCTAAATAAATGGAAACTAGATTAGCATCAAGCTTTTTGGAAGCCATATGTAGAGATAGAATTTAAAGTTGGAATTAAAGGAGTGATGTTTTGAAAATCTGAGGGGAACTCATTTCACTAGCAAAGAGTAGAAATAAAGTTTTTTTTTAGATTTTATTTAGACTCTTTGAGTTATAAAGTTGTTAATAATATAGTTACAAACGTTCAGTCTTTCAACACCAATCCAGCTTGTGACATATGCCCCAGTTTTCCACAGCCCCCCAAGCTTCCCACAGAGAAGGTACAAATTTGATTCATATTGCTTGTTATGACAAAGATTGAATTATCATAAAACACTTCAGTAAAAAAAATTTTTTAATTGCTCTATCATACAATGGAGCTATTAAATTTATTTTCTCTGTGTTTACTGAGTTGTTGTTAGTTGAGTCTCCTTTCTGTATTATTGTTTTATTTATTGAAGACAGTTGGCTTTTATGCTACTTTCTCATCTGATTTGCTGTGCTCCTGCTAGGATGGAATTAGAGGTGGAATTGGATCTTACATTGTGTTTATTGTGGGATTTGGGTGTGACTGCTGGGGCTTCCTGCAGTACCGTGTTGGGGGTGGGGGGAGGCGAATAGAGAATGTCTGCCCCCATTCCCAAGAATACCCAGGGTTTTCAGCCCGAAAGCCAGTGTACCTGATCGTCAGCTTTGTGTCTTTGTGGAGATTAGTTTTGAAGCAGTGAAACTGGGCCTTTTGCATGATGGCAGCTGTGAGTTGTGAGTGTGGTTACCGGGGCTTCAGCAGGGCAGGAACTCAGCCTGCTCGAGGACCCCACCCCTGACAACCCCTAGAGTTTTCAGCCCAAAGATCAATATACCCATAAAATTCAGCAGCCGTGAAACTGGGCCATTGTTTTTTTTAAACTGATACTTTATTTTTTTCTTGCTTTTTGGGTCACACCCAGTGATGCTCAAGGGTTATTCCTGGCTCTTCACTCAGGAATTACTCCTGGCCATGCTTGGGGGACCATATGGGATGCTGGGGATCGAACCCAGGTCGGCCATGTGCAAAGGAAATGCCCTACCCGCTGTGCTATCGCTCCTTGGACCATTGTTTATATGGTGGGCACTTGTGCGATGTGGGTATGGCTGCTGGGGACTAGATGTAAATTTTTTATTTACATGTTTTTGGGCCAAACCTAGCAGAACTCCGTGTACTCTTGACTTATTCCTGGCTCTGTGCTCAGAGATCACTCCTGGTGGGACTCGGGACCAAATGGCATCCCAGGTCAGCCATGTGCAAGGCAATATCCTACCTGCTGTACTATCACTCTGACAAAAAAAATGTGCTCAGAGAACTGCTCCTGACTCTGCTCAGGAGCAGTTCTCTGATGTTGTTCAGTAGACTATCTGTGGCACCAAGCACTCACAGCTGGAGTCAGTGGAATGCCAGCTGGCACCTTCATCCCTGTACTGTCTTCCAGTCCCCTACTTATTCCATTTATGTAAACTTTATGTGTGCCATGTATGTGAAAACTTAATTTTTGACAAGGACAACCTAATAGTCCTTGGAGAAAGGATGAGCTATGAAGTAATGTGTAGACCAGTGATTATATGTATAGAAAAAAATAATTTAGTCATAGAAATCTTTACTGAACTCTAAAAAGTTTTTCGTTGATATTATGTGTAAAAAGGAAAAATTAAAGCTATTAGGATTTAGAATGTTATCCTTATGATCACGAGATAATGAATGATTTATCTTCCCCCCCCCCCCGGTGTCCCAAGCAGTGCTCAGGGGACCCCAAAGCAACTACCGGAAATACTTGGATCCAGCAGTGCTGGGGGTCTCCAGGGTTACCCTGGTTCTTGGGGATCATGTGGTGCTCAGGATCAAATCCTAGGTCTTTTTATGCCAGGCATGCGCACCAGCACTTTGTACTATTCCCACCCCACCCCCCACCCCCCACCCCCGACCTGATGAAAGATTTCCTAAACAAGACAATGCAAAGACAGACCATGAAGGAAAAGAAAATAGATGTGACATTATTAAAAGTGGAAATGTTTTCGTGCATCAGAACATCATAAAAAATGGAAAGACAAGACAGAAGATAATTGCTATTCATACAATCTGTAAAGAAAATTTATAGTAACGTTTATTATAATCATTTTCGACATTAAAATATTGGAGGCAGCCTAAACATCAGTTGAATTGATGTGTTAATAAATTGGAATACTATATAACATTGAGATTTATTTGTTTTGTTTCTTTGTTGGAAAATAAGTATACTCATTGCAAGAAATGTATAACCATAATTGTTGGTTGATTCAGTACTTGTATAAGTGATTTTTAATGTGTTTACTGATGTTATTTTAGACTTTCTCTTAAGAACTGATTTTAAAAGAGTAGCAAGAGTTATGTCTAGCAAGTTATGACCCTTGTTCCCAAATAGCAGAAAGAAAATATTAAATAAATTTGTAAGGATGTAGCATTGGTAGATTTATATATATATGTATCCATTATATGCAGGAGTACTATATATAAAATACAGATGATATGGAAACATTTGTAAGTTTATATGAAGTGTTAGCATTGGTTCAATAACTAAAACATTGACTAGACCTTAGAACTTGAAAACTCAATTTTACTCTTCATTTTGAAAAAATTACTTACCTGATGCAAATCAAAACAGCAATGAGATATCATCTCACACCACAGAGACTGGCACACATTCAAAAGAACAAAAGCGACCAGTGCTGGCATGGACGTGGGGAAAAAGGGATGCTCTTTCACTGTTGGTGGGAATGTTGACTCATCCAGCCTATCTGGAAAACAATATAGACAGTCCTTCAAAAACTAGAAATTGAGGTTCCAAATGACCCTGCAATACCACTTTTGGGAATATATCCTGAGGGTGCAGAAATGGCACGGTAGAAATGACATCTGTACCTATATGTTTATTGTTGCATTGTTCACTATAATCCAAAATCGGGAAACAACCCAAGTGCCCAAGAACAGACGACTGTTTAAAGAAACTTTGGTACAGGGACTGGAGCGATAGCACAGCGGGTAGGGCGTTGCCATGCACGCGGCCGACCCGGGTCCTATTCCCAGCATCCCATATGGTCCCCCGTGCACCGTCAGGAATAATTTCTGAGTGCATGAGCCAGGAGTAACCCCTGTGTATTGCCGGGTGTGACCCAAAAAGAAAAAAAAAAAAGAAACGGTGATACATCTACACAATGGAATACTATGCAGCTGTTAAGAGAGATGAAGTCATGAAATTTACTTCTAAGTGGATAGACATGGAGCATATCATGCTAAGTGAAATGAGTCAGAGAGGGACATATATAGAAAGACTGCACTCATTTGTGGAGTATAAAATAACATAAATTGAGTGAGACTGACACCCAAGGACAGTAGACACAAGGGCCAGGAATATTGCTCCATAGTTGGAAGCCTGCCTCCTGAGCAGGAGGGCTGGCGGGGGGAGAAGGCAGCTGGAATAGAGAAGGAATCACTAAGAAAATGGTGGTTGGAGGAATCAGTCGGGATGGGAGATGTGTGCGGAAAGTAGATAAAGGAGCAAGCATGATTACCTCACAGTATCTGTATTACAAACCATAATGCCCAAAAGTGGAGAGTATGGGAAATATTGTCTGCCATGGAGACAGTGGAAGGGTGGGAAAGGGGAGTATACTGGGGATATTGGTGGTGGAAAATGTGCACTGGTGGAGGGATAAGTATTTCATCATTGTGTGATTGTAACTCAAACATGAAAGCTTCTAACTATATCTTAGGGTAATTCAATAAAAATAAAATAAAATAAAAAAGACAGAAAAAGTTACCTACTTGAACAAGCCTTTTTTACCCATTTTTACATTAAACCATAAAAAAAAGTAGATTTCAAAGTGGTACTTATACCATTGTTGTGCTAAGAAAATATGAAGTGTTCCAAGTCATATTATAAATCATTTATAACTAGCACAGCTTTTACAGGTCTGCCGAAGAGATGCTTTTTTTCCTGATTTACAGAGTTTTTGGGTTTGTTTGTTTGACAGGGATTCAAGGAGGCTCATCTTTTGTGTTTAGTTTCCTTTCCTCTTTGAGATTAATGTATGTCATTATTATAGATACTGAAAAAGATGAAAGCTACAGAGAGGAAATTGGAAGGGGAATCACTAAGACTGCACAACCTCAAGGAGTAGTATCCTTGCAGAAACAACCTGAAGGTAACTAACAGGGTTATATTCCTGCTATTTTCTTTTGACTGTCAAAAATGAATATAAACAGAAAAGTGAAAAAATAAAAATAAGTCTCTGTTTAGCTCTCTTCTGTCTTGCTCATGTTTTAGGGAGATATATTGGAAGAGGAAAGAACTTTTAAAGCTCTTTGAGATATTTCTAGGGGAGTTTATTAATATAGTACACAAATTAATCTCATTGTCAGGAATCCACATTATGGATTTTTTAGAAGTCTATTGGTTAAAAGTATCTCTGTGCCATGAAAGTACCGTTGTTATAACTAAACTGCTGTTATGTAGACATACATGTCTTTCCTAACTGCTTACCCAGTTCATTTACCTCAATGAAACTGTGACAGATTAAAAATACTTAGAATAGGGGCCAGAGCGATAGTATGGTGGTAAAGAGCTTGCCTTGCACACAGCTGGCCTGGGTTCGATCCCCAGCACCCTGTATGGTCCCTGAGTGTGCCAGTAGTGATCCCTGAGCACACAACCAGTATGGCCCCAAAACAAATGAACAGCAGCAACAAAATATTAAAATATAATCTTTAAATTAGGATTAATTTGATTTAGAGATAAAAAAAAAACAGAAAATAACTGTCTTAAAAGAATGCAGGAAATTTTCTCTTGCTTGTAAAAATTCTTCTTTTTGGAAGAAGGTTTTGGGTTTTGTAGGGCCATACCTGGCCATGCTTAGGGACTGCTCTTAGTGTATGCCCAAAGGTTGCTCCTGCTGTTTCTCTTGAATCAGGGGTGGAGGGCTGGAGGTTTGGGAGGAGGGGTGGGCTGGGGGAGGGTTATGCAGTGCTGGGGATTGAATACAGGACCATAAGGTCCTGTAACCTTGCACAGCAAGTGCTCCCATTAAGGTATGATCCCACCTCAGTTTGGCTCTCTTTTTACATACAAATGACTTGCTACTTTCTCTAGAGTTGTTTTCTGATTCTTCTAGCTGAAAATAGTACCTCTCCTTTGAGTACTTAAAAATACTTTTATCTCTCTCTTATGTTGTGATCCTGCTTTGTATGACCTCTTGACTTAGGTAATACATACATATACCCACGTACAGCAGTACTCTTGAGTATACAGGTGATGCTCAACCAGTAATGCAGACTTGACTTCAGTGTTCAGACCTAGCAGTGTATGGGGGCCACAAGGACCACAGTTGGTGGTGCTTTGGGGTGCCATGAAGTTTGGAGATTGAACTCAGGGCCTTGCTAGGCATATATTCTACCACTTGATACACCTCTCCATCCCTCTGTATGTATATAACTTTGGTTGGGTGTCATGCCCAGTAGTGTTCAGGCCTACTCCCAGCTGAGTGGTGGACCATGCACTGGACAAGCAGGATCCTGCTTGTAAAGCTTGTACACTAGCTCTTTGAACTAGCTCCCCAATTCTGTACATGACTTGATTTTGGAAGCTCTCCTAAGTGTTGATCAGGAGTCCTAGGGGATCCCTCAGGATTCTTGGTTAACCAGGCTGGTGGTCATGCACGGTCTCAAGAAGGTCGTACTGCTTGGTCCCTATGGTTTTCAGGATTACCTGGGGTCGCAGGCTAAATCTAACAATGTTTGGGGGATTTAGAGCTGCACCTGGTGAGTTGTGGGGGAACCATTTGGTACCATTGGTGAAACTTGGATCGGCTGCATGCAAGGTGTGAGCTTTAACCTCTGTACTATCTCTACAGCCCCTGTACGTGTTTAACTACAGTTAAGAGCAAGTTACTAAACACATTTCTAGCAGGTCTTTTTAAAATTTTTTTCTGTTACATCAGTTGCAGTATCATTCTCATAATAGATGCTTTAAAAAATAATTTTCATCAACTTCCTATATTGGTAATATGTTATTTTTGTTTTCCTTTTCTTAGGGTCCAGTGATGATGCTGCTTCACAGTACTTTGCTCATCAACAGAGTACAAAAGTTGGCAGTCTTCCAGATTATAAAACTGTTGAACAGAAAGAAGACATCCAAATTCCTCTGAAAACAGCCATTTTACAGGAGCCCTGGTCAAAAAGTAAAGAATCCTTGCAATTAGATACCACAGGTAATGAAATGTGTGTGTGTGTGTGTGTGTGTGTGTGTGATGTGGGCTGGAGGTTAGGGGAACACTATAGACCTCATTTCATTCTGATGTGAATATAATCTTATGATTTAAACAGATGAATTTGTTTTTTAAATCAGAATCACTTTAGTATTTGCCAATGTGAATGTACTGTCCTCCCATTGCTCATCGATTTGCTCAAGCAGGCCCAGTAATGTCTCCATTGTGAGACTTGTTGTTACTGTGTTTGGCATATCGAATAGTCACGGGTAGCTTGCCAGGCTTTGCTGTGTGGGCGAGATATTCTTGGTAGCTTGCCGGGCTCTCCAAGAGGGGTGGAGGAATCGAACCCAGCTCTGCTGGGCCGGCCATGTGCAAGGCAAACGCCCTACCACTGTGCTATCGCTTCAACCAGTATGAATGAACATAAAAATTATTGCTACTGTGGTAAAAGATGCTTGCATTTTAGAAGCAGTATTATAAATAATTAAATATTTAGGGCTGGCAAGCTACCGAGAGTATTCGATATGCCAGACACAGTAACAACAAAGTCTCCAATAGAGACGTTACTGGGCCCGCTCGAGGAAATCGACGATCAACGGGAGGGCCTTTACCTTTACCTTTAGGGCTGGTGATATTAAAAGTGAAGTTCTATATCTCAGTGCTGAAATAGGAGAAAACTTGAAGGTGAAAGACATTTTATAAATACAGAAAGTGTCCTGATAGAAACTTTTTAAAAATTACAGCCAAAATATCCAAGATAAACTTGTTATTAACAAGACTGACATTTCTTGGTTTTTTGTTTTGTTTTGTTTTTTGTTTTTGAGGACATTCAGTAGAGTTCAGGGGCTATTTCTAACTTTTTGCTCAGAAGTGACCCTGGTGCTTACCAGTGGCAAACTTTTCCTAGAATAGAAACAAAGTCTTTAAGACAGAACATTAGCTTGTGGCAGAATATGAATGTCAGTATTGTGGTGGTGTGTACGTGATGCAGTAGCATTGTAAGCCTGGAACCTAAGTTATAATCTTGATTAAAAAAATTTTGATTGGAGAAAAACATATGGAGAGTAATAATTAATAGAGATGACTGCAGAGATAGTACAGAAAATAAGGTCTTGCATGTGACCAGTCAACCTGATTCAAATCCCTATACCACCAGTAGTCCCTCAAGCAACACCAGGGTCACTTCTGAGCAAAATGCTAGGAGTAGCCCCTGAACTCCGTTGGATGTGGCCAAACAAGAAGTTTCAGTCTTGTGAAAAACAAATTTTAGAAACTGTCATAGAGCACAATAATCTAAGGAGACATGGTGACTTACTAAATGTAATTTGGTAGCCAAAATAGTTTCTTGAAGCCAAAATAGTGCATTAAGTAAAAAGTTAAACAGACCCGAGCAATAGTACAGTGTGTAGGGTGCTTATCTTGCACGTAGCCAGCCTGGGTTTGAACAACCTGGCACCTCATATGGTTCCCTGAGCCCACCAGGAGTGGACCTTGAGCACAGAGCCAGGAGTAAGTATTCATATCACAGTCAGGTGTGACCCAACAAACAAAAAGTAATATGAAAGGCCAAGTATATGGCTCAGTGGTAAATAGCGTGTCTTGGTGGATGAGACCTGGGTTCAGTGCCCAGCACCACATAGACAAAACAGTCAGCAGGTATTTATAAAATAAAATATTATGAAAAGTGCAGAGACAACAGCTGAAAGCTAAAGAAATTTGGTAGTTTGGAGTTTGCCTAATAATATCTTTATTGGTTTATTAAAATGTACTGAATGTGTCATATTAATGTAAAGTATAAATAATAGGGGGAAGGGATATGGAATATAGGAAAATTATCTTACGATCATCATCATATTTTTCATGTAAATCTGAAGTATGAAATAAAAGTTTATCTTAAAAAGTTCATAAAAAATAAATGAAAATAGAAACTTCATGCACAAAGTCAATAGAAACAAAGAGCAGAACTGGTCTTCAGTAGAAAGTTCAACATTGGAATGGGGGCATGGAGGTATATTAGGGGAGGAATACTAGGACAATTGTGAAGGAGAAAAGTGAAGCAAGGGGCGAGCAGGAGGGAGACTGGGAACACGGATGGGGGGACGTGGACAGGGATGAGGGATTGGTATTGGAACAGTGTGTGCCTGAAACTTATAATAAATGACGTTTTACTCTGTAATTCATAGTGCTTTAAAAAAAAGTTCATGCATTCATCTAAAAGTGGTAAAAAAAGTCTAGGCAGACAAGTCGTGTTGGCACTGCATTCGTTCCCCTGTTTACATGACACCACTTAGCACCACAGAGCATCATCCCACTGGCCCCTTGAGCACTGTATCAGCACACCCTTAGGACCAACCAAGGAAGCCCCAGGATCCCCTGGAAACAACCCTGGGGTAGCTCTTTTCTTTTTTTTAAAGGAAAGATAAGATAGATAATGTAGGTATGTAAGTAGGTAAAGATAGGCTTTAGAAAGAGGTGGGCCTTATTTAAAAGTCTGGAAACAGCCAGCCTTGGTTGAGGTTGTGGTGAGAAAGGAACTCTCATTACTGTTTTTGGGGATGTCGTATGGTTCAGCCTCTATGGAAAGCAATATGGAGGTTTCACCGAAAAATATCACTGGAACTACATACAGCCCAGCAGTGCCACTCCTTTAATTCAGCACTAATTAAAATTGAGGTCAATACTCCTTTTCTTCGTTAGCTAAAATAAAATGCCACCTCTGCAAAAGGAAGAAAAGTTTGTTCTTCAGAGTTTAAGTTGGAGGCTGCCATAAGGAAGATACTAACAGCAAGAGTTCTTTGTGATTAGTGATGCTGAGCATTTTTGTGTGTGTGTGTGAATCTTTTGGCTGTATATATATTTGTGAAATATCCATTCAGATTCTCTGCCATTTGGGGAATGGGGGACACTCCAAAGAGTGCTGAGAGGGCCGGGGGACACATCCAGTGATGCTTCTCTGCTGTGCAGGACAGCCTGAGCTGTTTGGGCCCTTCAGTGACTGCTGCTACCTCGTGGTGCTCAAGGAAAGGGTCTCTGCCATTTTTAACAGGATTTTTTTCTATTTAATTGTACAAATTTTCACATATTTTACCAGACATATGATTGCAAACAGGCTTTACCATTCTGTAAATTGTCTTTCATTTTGTGGGTGGTTTTCATTGTTGCATAGAGACTTTTAAGTTTGGTACAAGCCTACTTTTTGTTTTGCTTATGTTGTCTCAGTGTTTGGAAAAAAAAAAAACTCACTGCCAAGACCAATATTAATGAAATTATTACCCTTTATTATTTATAATTTTTTATTCCATTTTGATTTGACTTAGGTATATTGTTAAGATTGTGCTTCAGGGTTGGGAGAGATAATATAGTGAGTAATGTACTTACCCAACAGGTGGCCAGTCCAGGTTCAATTCTTGGTGCCACATATGGTCCCTGGAACCCTGCCAAGATTGATCCCTTAGCACAGAGCCAGGAGTAAGCCCTGACTGAGCACAGCTGGGTGTGACCCAAAACCAAAAAAAAAAAGAGCGTGATTCAGTTTATCTTGCTTGTGGTTGAGTAATTTCTCCAGGATCATTTATTGAAGAGACTGTCCTTCCCCCATTGTGTGTTCTTGGTTCCTGTATTACAAATTGATTGACTATATGTGTGTGTGGGGGGGGGGGCTGGAGCAATAGCACAGCGGGTAGGGCATTTGCCTTGCACACAGCCAACATGGCCGACCGGAGTTTGATTCCTTCACCCCTCTCGGAGAGCTCGGCAAGCTATCGAGAGTATCTCGCCTGCACGGCAGCACCTGGCAAGCTACCCATGACGTATTCAATATACCAAACACATTAACAACAAGTCTCACGATGGAGACGTTACTGGGCCCGCTCGAGAAAATTGATGAGCAATGGGAGGACAGTGACAGTGAAGTGTGTGTATGTGTATATATGTCATTGTCCTCCTGTCATCAATTTGCTCCAGCGAGGCCCAGTAGCATCTCCATTTTGAGACTTGTTACTGTGTTTGGCATATTGAATAAGTCATGGGTAGCTTGCCAGGCTCTGCTGCGGGGGCGAGATACTCTCGGTAGCTAGTCGGACTCTCTGAGAGGGGCGGAGGAATCAAACCCGGCTCGGCCAGGCTGGCTGCGTGCAAGGCAAACACCCTACCGCTGTGCTAGCTCTCCAGCCTGTGTATATATGGGTTTATTTCTACGCTGGCTATTTTGTTGCGCCGGTCATTGTGTATGCCAATGCCATGCTATTTTGATTATATAGCTTTGTAATCTAGTTTGAAATCCGGAAGTATAATGCCTTTGGCTTTGTTTCAGGATTACTCTTATTTGTAGTTCCAGTTTCAGGAATTTTGTTATCTTTAAGAAAAATGCCATTGAGATACTGAAAAGAATTGCAATGAATCTGGATTAATTTGAGTAGTATGACTATTTTGACAATTTTGAATCTTTTAGTTCATGACTTGAAAGATCTTTCCATTTATTTCAACTTCTTTATGTACTATCTTGTTTTAAATGTACAGATCTTTCACCTGCCTGGTTGTTATTCCTAAGTATTTCTTTTTATACAATTATAAATTAATTTTAAGTCTGTCTGATAGTTTATTACTAATTAAAATCAATTATCACAATGCCCAAAGGGAGGAGGGGGGAGAGGGGTAAGGAGGGAGAAAGAGAGGGGGGGTTGGGGGGAAGGGGGTATGGGAAGGGAAACTGGGGGCACTGATGCTGGTAAATGTTCCCTGGTGGAGGGATGGGTGTTGGAACACTATAGGACTGAGACCTAATCATGAACAGCTTTGTAAGGGTCTATCTCACGGTGATTCAATACAAATAATCTTTAAAAAAGTAAACAGTTTTTTCGGGGTTGGGGGGAGGGGGAGGGCCACATCTAGTGGTACTTGGGAACTACTCCTGGCTTTGTGCCCAGATTATTTAATGAAAACTGGTTGTTATTTATCTAGATGAGGGTGGAAGGGATCTCATACTCATGAATGTTATTTTGTTATATGTATGTCTTTGTTTCTATCCATGACTTAAAACTCTAGAAATGTGTAGCGATTTCATATTAGCATTCACAATTAGTGTTTATGATTAATAAGATGTTCTATCTTTTAAAAATGCCTCTTCGGGGTCTATGAGGACAATACACGCACCTGACCCTGTTTCTTTTCCCAGCGCCACCTAGGCCCTCCCCCGCCCCACCCCCTGCACCACCAGGTAGCCCGTATAGAGTACCACCAGTGTGGTCCAGATAATCTCTCATGTTAAACCACCAACCCAGTTGACCATGTACAGCTAGGAACAGCTTATAGACCCCTAAATATAGTTTGGGAACCATCCAAAGAAGCCTCTTTTGAGGTAGAGATAGATTTTCCAAAGTTATGATGGAAGTTAATGGTATAATTTATCACGACTAAAAATCGGGATTGTACAACACCCAAAGGAAGAGAGTAAAAGGGAATGTGCCTGCCACAGAGGTGGGGGGGATGGGATGGGGATGATGAGGGGAATGCTAGAAACATTGGTGGTGGAGAATGGGCACTGGTAGAAGGATGGATGTTCAATCATTGTATGACTGAAACGTAAGCATGAAAGTTTGTAAGTCTGTAACTGTACCTCATGGTGATTCATTAAAAAATTAACAAAAATTTTTTAAAAATCGGCATTGCTGGAGAGATAGTACAGGTACATGCATTTGCCTTGTATGTGGCTGATCCAGGTTCAATCCTCAGCATGCTGTATGGTCCCCTGAGCCCCTCCAGGTATGATTTCCTGAGTGCAGAGTCAGGAGTGACACCAAAAACAAAAAACAAATGGGGAGAAATGTGAACTGGGTCACAGGAATTTTTTAAAATCTCCAAAATTTTAATCTTTTATTTTTTTTAAATCCACCAATGTTAGTAACTTCAGTTTGAGTTTTTTAATCCCAGCCAAAACTGGGGTTAATAATTTTCATATCTTGATTTTATCAACAGTATTGGATTAAAAGGGGGGAAATACAAAAAGCACATATAATAATACCTCGCACATCAAAGACAACGGATACATAGCAGCTGCTATTATAACTTAGAAAATTAGTGTGCCTTCTTCCAGGGCACACAGCCAATCAGTGACAAAGTCTAACTAACTCCAATTCAGGTGTTTTAACCTCAAACTTTTATCATGCAGTGACCACTAAGCACAAGACATAAATCCTTTATGCATGTAATAACTTCTGAAACTTTGAATAAACTTAACTTTCCTTTGTTCTTTGTTCTGTATCTAAGGAAATAAGTGTAAATGAGATTTTTAAGGGAGTACAAGTATTTTAAGCATTATTTTTCTCTTTTCTAGGATCTGAATATCCTTCAGAAATTGAAAATACTACCCATTCTGTTTTTAAATCGGCCAGATTTTTCATTCATCATCCAGTGCACCTTTCAAATGATCAAGATATCGGCCCTGAATCTTTGGAAAGGAGTGTTTTCATGAAACATTCCTTACAGGATTTCATTCAGCAGCATCCAGAGAATCACGAAAAGCATGCTTTTCTTC
This sequence comes from Sorex fumeus, assembly GCF_029834395.1. Lineage (NCBI taxonomy): Eukaryota > Metazoa > Chordata > Mammalia > Eulipotyphla > Soricidae > Sorex > Sorex fumeus. The sequence goes on along the minus strand of NW_026606063.1, from coordinate 38,007,307 downwards.
CTCCCCATTGTCAAGATGTGGAAAAGACAAAGAAAGGTGATTCCAGAATAGAGAACCTTGGGATTGGTATGAACTTGGAAAATAAAGGAATGCGTACTGCTAAAAATCAGACTAAAACCTATCTAGAATGTGAAAAACCAATTAGGTATCCTTCTAGGGATTGTAAGGTCACCCCAGAGGAAACAGTTCAGCATACCGTGAGTTTGAATGAACTCTGGAACAAGTATATGGAACGACAAAGACTCCAGAAAACTCCTGACTTCTGTGTTACGAAGGGACTATCCTTGGTAGAGCGACTGGATCGCTTGGCTAAATTACTTCAGAATCCCATTACTCATTCTCTTCTGCCTTCGGAAAGTACACAGGATGATAGTAGAGGGGAACAAGATGTTAATGAATTGTCCTGTAGACAGCAGCAGCAGAAAAATAAGCTTCAGAAAAAGAAGCGATACAAATACCTTGAGAAATGCCATAAATACACAGGAGATGTTAGAAAAAGAAAAGTGCTTTCTAATCATGAAGCTGCAAGAGCCAATCAGATTAAAATTGAACAGATTAAATTTGATAAATATATTCTGAGAAAAAAGCCAGGATATCGTTGTACAAACAACACTTCTTCAGATTCGAGGCCCTCAGAGGAGAGTGATCTACTCACAGATACTGCCACCAATATACTCTCTACCACTAGTTCTCCTGTTGATTCCGATATATTGACCCAAACAGATAAGGAAGTAACTTTGCATGAGAGGAGCAGTTCTATATCGACTATTGACACTGCCCGGTTGATCCAGGCTTTCGGCCATGAAAGAGTTTGCTTGTCACCCAAGCAAATGAAGCTTTACCACAACATCGCTGACCATCAGAGAAGATGCCTTGAGAAACGGAATAAGAAGAACAAGAAAATATTGAATGTAGGTCATCCCCTAATGATCTCTGACCACACCAAAGGGAAACAAATCCAGGTACATGGCTACAAATTGAATCTGGCAATGTGACCACCTTTTCTATGGACGTTTTGGTTATCCTCTAAACACAGGTGGAAAAAGAAAACAAAGCCAATTGCCCTTTCCTCACTAATACTTCTTATCAACTGGAAAAGAGTGAGAAAGTGTAGTACAGTGCTATTGTGAGTTGTCATTCTTTTATCAACACTTTCATGATTAGGATTTGAATGAAAGGCCTTGCTACTAAGTGCTTCAGAGTCTGCAAACTATACTACTGGCACAAGTTTAGAATGATCTCCATTTCAAACAAAATTGCTGAGTTTTCTGGGTTTTTTGTTTCGTTCCTGTCTTTCAAGACATGAGGTTCTTTTAAACATATTCACACATACTTAAAAGTATACAATAGGATTTTTTTTCAAAAATGATAAAAATTTTGAGGCCGGGGGAGGGATTAGCTATAATTTTTTTTAAAATAAGGAATTGTGAGTGTTGAGAAGACAAGTTGAAGCCCAAAAAGAACATAGATATAGCTATGGGTTTGGTTGCTGAGAGACACAAATTTTGTCTTTTGTTTTCTAGCAGGTAATATCACTAGAATTGTGTGATCAGTTAACATGAATACATAGTATAAAAAGAAACTAAAGTTTTTAAAGCATTACACATTTCTGGGACTGAGACCTGAGAGGGCCAGAGAGATAGCTTAGAAGGCTGGAGCACATATTTTACACGTGAGAGCCCCAGAGTTTAAATTCTGTTAACAGCACAATTGGGTTCCTGAGCATTGATCGGAGCAAACTCCTGACACTGTGCTGGAAGTTGCCTCTGACACCACTGGGTGAAGCCATAAAACAACAGCCACCAAAAAAGACAAAAATTTCTCTCCCGTATACTCATTAGGAAGGTTCCACAGCCCTCAACAATATCTTATACAGTAGGTTGAATCACAGTTTAATGTGTTCTTGGTTTAAGAAGTTTTTAAAAGGCAGGTCTCAAAAGGTCAACAAATTCAAACCAATAGTAAACTAAAAACATAATATAGATTATCTAGAGAAATGCTCTCCTAAAAGAATATTTACAGAATTATTCCTTTGGGGAATAAAAAGATAATTACTAGAATTTGTGTTCATTTCTCTCAGCCCTTTAAAGTTTGCTTTATACATCTTTTATACAAGTACAGCAGTGCATAATTTACAAATAAATATCTGCTTTGGCACTTTGTTCAACATAATTTTGTCAGGAGCACCACATGATCAAATTTAAAAAACACTGTTACTGGACCAGAGAGAGAGTAGAGCGGGTAGGACACTTTCCTTGCAAGCATTCAATCTCCGCCATCCCCATATGGTCCCCTGAGCAACACCAGGAATAATTTCTGAGTACAGAGCCAGGAGTAACTCCTGGGCATCACTGGGTGTGGTCCCAAAACAAACCACTGGTCCCGAGGAAAGGAGGCACAACATATAATAACATGTTCAGATCATTTACTCTAGGTATTTTTTTCTCAGGATGGAGAGAGAGCTCAATGTGGCAGGAGTGCGTGCTTTGCATGTAGGAGACCTGACTTCAATCCCTGGCGCCACATGGTACTCCTAAGCACCACCAGGAGTAACCTCTTAACACTGAGCCAGGAGTGGCCCCAAAAATAAAAGAATTAAAAAAAATACTGCTTCTCATAATTGAGTTTTTATAGGGTATTAAATGACAGAGATCGCAAGTATAAGTAGCTTTTTTTTTTCCTTTTTTCCACTATGCTGGGGATCGAGCCTAAGTGTCAGACATGGGAGGCATGTACTTGGTGTAAAATAGTGTTTAATGTGTGTGTGTGTGTGTGTTAAATACAGTGTTCTTATTTAACCATTAAGCTTCATTTCACTGAAAAGTTGAGTTTCAAGGAATCTTTTTGACTTTAAGTGAGGACTTACTGTAGTATTTTTTATTTATTTTTCACGAAGTTCATTGCTAGTATAAATAATTTTTTTATGTGTATTGGTCCTATATCCTGATTAACCCAATCTGACTTCCTGTGGATTCTTTAAGATTATCTATGTTACCTATAGATATTTCTTCTTATGTTCTTTTTCAGTTTAAGTGCCCCTTGCTTTCCTAGACTAATTGATGTGACTAGGACTATAGTAGAGTCTCAAACAGAAGTAGAATCTCAAACAGAAGTGACAAAAGCAGGCATAGTCAGTCATTATTAGGGGAAAAAATTTCAGCCTTTTGCCATTGAGAATTATGTCAGGTATACTTTCATATGTGACCTTTACCATACTTCTTCGTTTTTCCCCCCTATTTTAGAGAGCAGTTTTATTGTAAAAAGGGTTGGGTTTTTCCAGAGACTTCAGCATCTGTTGAGATGACTGGTTTTAGTTCTTCATGTTGTTCCAGTAAAACTTCATTTATTGGTGCGGAGTGATAGTACAGTGGGTAGGGTGTTTGCCTTGCGCACGGTCAACCTGGCAGGGTTCAATCCTCAGCATCCCATATGGTACCCCAAGCACTGCCAGGAATAATTCCTGGATGGAGAGCCAGGAGCAACCCCTGAGCATTGCTGAGTGTGATCCAAAAAGCAAATATATATATATATATAAGTCCTTTTTTAATTAATGTGAATATATAATTACAGTAAAGGTAAAGGTAAAGGCCCTCCCGTTGATCGTTGATTTGCTCGAGCGGGCCCAGTAACGTCTCCATTGGAGACTTTGTTGTTACTGTGTCTGGCATATCGAATACTCTCGGTAGCTTGCCGGGCTCTCCGAGAGGGGCGGAGGAATCGAACTCGGGTCGGTCATGTTGGCCGCTTGTAAGGCGAACGCCCTACCCACTGTGCTATATTTTGAAAAGTTGAATTTTTTTGTTATTTTAGAGATATGAATCTTTGAGTAGCATAGTTTTGTTGTATTGATAAGAATGTGTTTAATCAGCCTTTCTGTACTAGACATTACTTGATTATCATGATTCTTTTAATATGCTGCTATTTTTGATTGCCTGGAAGTTTGAAAAGGACTTTTGCATCGTTATTCATGAGGGATATTGGTCTGTAGTTCTACCTTTAATATAATGGTAATGCTGGCTTTGAATAATGACTCGAATGTTTCATTTGTCTTCTTTGGTTTGGGTTTTTTGTTGTTGTTGTTTGGTTGGTTTGGGAGCCACAACTAGTGATGCTTAGGACTTCACAGGCCACTCCTGAAGATGCTTGGGGGACCATATGGGATGGAACCCAGCTCAACTGTGTGCAAATCCAAGCGCCTTACTGTACTATCTCTCTGGCCCATTTAAATAGCACTTTTAAATTATTAATGGTCAAAGTAGAAATTTTAGGGCCAAAGTTTGATCTCCAGTACCGCTTATGGTCCCTCAAGCACTACCAGGAGTCCAGGAGTGATTCCTGAGCACAGAGCCAGAAGTAAGCCCTAAGCGTTGGGTGTGGCCCTAAAAGCCTCCCAAAATCAAACAAGCAAACAACAAAAAAAAATTAGTGTTATTCAGTGCTTGTGTTTATTTTACAGATTTCTTTCAATAAATATACTTGAAATATTGGGTGTAAGAATATATTTTTGGGGCCAAAGGCTGACCTGGATTTGATCCTATATGATTCCCTTGAGCACCACTAGGAGTCATTCCTGAATGCAAAGCCAGGAGTAACCCATGAGCATCACCATATGTGCCCCCAAAACAATAAAGAATATACTTTTAATTTTATTTTGACGTGTTTCATGGCCTATCATAGTCTTTCTCCTTGAGAATATCTTTGTTCTCTTGAAGAGATTATGAATTCTCTTTGTTGATTAGGGAATTTCATAGACTTGTGTTAGCTGTAGTTATTTTTGTGTGTGTGTTGCTCAAGTCCTCTATTCTTGTTTTATATATATTTATCTTTGGAAAGTGATACATTAATGCCACCAACAATTATTCTCTGCATTCCAATACAGCAATTTTTCTTTGCATATTTTGAGAATATTGCTGGGTATATATATTTCAGGGATTTTTTTTTAAAAAATTTTATTAGTGAGACACCATGAGGTACAGTTGTAGACTTACAAATTTTTGTGCTTGGGTTTCAGTTGTACAATGATCAAATACCCATCCCTCCACCAGTGCTCGTTTCCCACCACCACATATATTTCAGTTTTTATATCATCATTTTGAGTCACTTATTCGTTCCTTTATAACTTTTTATTCAGGTTTACCTAGGACTTTGCAAATAACATCCTTTTTTAAAAAAAAAAACAACTTAGTTTTGGGGCCACACCTAGTAATGTTAAGGGTTAGTCCTGGCTCTGTGCTGAGGGATCATACCTTATAGGCTCTCAGGAGCACATGTGGTGCCAGATCGAACCCTGGTCAGACATGTACAGTGTACCCTACCTGCTGTACTATTTGCTGTGGACCCACAATTAACATCTTTTTTAAAAAAATTTTTTTACAAAGCTGTTCATCATTGGATTTCAGTGATACAGTATTCCAACACCCATCCATCCCCCAGTGTACATTTCCCAGCACCAGTGTCCCCAGGTTCCCTCCCCTCACCCTCCACCCCTCACCACCCCTACACCTCTCTAGCAGGCGCTTCCCCCCGCCTTTCCCTCCCTCTCTTCCTCCCTCTTTTTGGGCATTGTGGTTTATAGTATTGATGCTGAAATGTAATCCAGAATATCCCATATCTACTCTTAACTCTCAGCTCTTGTCCAGCTTGATCATTCCCAACAATTATTGATTTAGCGGTCTCTTCTCTATTTGACCTACCCTCAGCCCCACACACACTTGTGATTAGTTCCAACCGCTGACCAGTCCTCTTAACCCATTTTTCCGTGACCATGGGTATTATTTCTTCTACTATATATATTTTTATATACCACAATATCTTAAGCACATAATAATCTCGATAACTTAGCTCCAGTAGTACACAAGATTGCTTTAATACATCTCTGCTGTTAACTGTTTATGGTGATAATAGTCATATTAGGCCTTACAGCTTCTGTCTTTATTAATATCTATTCATAATAAGTTTATACATTTGTTTTTTAAATCTTATTAATTTTTTATTGAATACCCGTGAGATACAGATCATTACAAAGCTGTTCATGATTGGGTTTCAGTCATGCAATGATCCAATACCCATCCCCCCACCAGTGTACATTTCCTACCACCAATGCCCCCCCACTATCCCCCCCATTCCCTTCCACCATCCCCCAACACCACCCTGCCCCCAACCTATGGCAGGCACTTTTCTTCTTTCTCTCTCTCTCCTTTTGTGCATTGTGGTTTGCGTTATAGGTACTAAGAGTGGTTTGTTCAGGGCATCAGTATTTCCAGGAGATTTCAATCACAGAAGAGGATTTTCAGGTAGAAAAGCAGTATCTTAAATTTCCCAGTGTAATTGCTTTTACTTATCTTTTTTTTTTCTTCATATGGACACTTTAGGTTATTGTGTAATTCTAATGCTCTGCATATTAATCCCTTGTTGGATAAATGATTTGTATTTGTCTTCTTACAATCAGGAGGTTGCCTTTTCACTAGGTTGTATCCTTGGATGCAAAGAAATTTTTAATAATTGATTTGTCTCAAATGTCTTACATTTTCTTTTGTTGCGTGTGCTTTTGATGTCATATCCAAGAAGTCCTTACCACGTCCATTGTTTTCATGGACTAGGATTTCTCCTGTTTTCTTTCGTTTGTTTTTGATGTTTAGTTTTTTTAATCACTTTGAGATAATTTTGTCTCTACTGTAAGATCAAATTTCAGTTTTATTCTTTTGATATGGATATCTAGTTTTCACAGAAACATTTGTTGAAGAAATTGATTTTTCACAGTGAGTGCTTTTGACATCTTGGGTATTTTTGTTGTTCAGTCTCTGGTACCTGAGCTGCCAGGAGTAAGTCCTGAGCACACCTAGGTTTGGCCCCTCCAAAAACAAATGTCAATATAGGACAGGGAGATAGGTCAAAGGTCTGGTGCACATGCCTTGCATGTGGGAAGCTCAGGTTCAATCCCACCACCACATGGTCGCCCAAATACAGGAGGTGATCCTGGAGCACTGCTTGGTATGGTTCCCAAACAAAAATATTTAATGTATTTGGCCACTTCTATAAGCTTTAAAAAAAAAAGATTTTGTGTTGGTCTCTAGTGGCTATTCCTTTATTTAGCTCAGTAGTTACTCAGCAAACTTTTGTAGATGTCTCGAGCCAAACTAGACCAAACAAACAGACAAAAAATCTAGAAGAAAAAGGAAATGAGTTCCTGGTGCTGGAACTGTAATACAGCCAGTAGGGACCTGAGCAGTAATACAGTGAATAGGGTGTTTGCCTTGCGCATAGCTGACCTAGTTTTGATCTCCAGTATCCCATATGGTCCTGAGAGATCCTTGAGCCAGAAGGAAGCCCTGAGCACTGCCAGATGTGACCCAGAAAGAAAAGAAAACAAAACAAAATCCCTAGATCATTGTGCATTAGCATATTAGAAATTTCAGTGATGGCTGGGTCATCTATAACATATTGAGTTTCATGTTCTGCTTGGATTAAACTTAAAGATAATCCAGCAGTGAAACTTTAAAATCTCTCTAGGTATTTTCTGTGCATGATACATCTGCTCTGTGCTTAAACTTTGTAATTTCCCTGGGGTACATGAAGAAATTTTTTTAAAACCCACTTACACCAAAATTCCCACTACATTGTGCCCTGATTTTCAGTGTGCCTAGTACTTGCCTCTGTGCATTGTTTTGTTTGTCAATTTCCCTGTGCCCTTGTTTATATTTCAGGAAAATTCGATTCTCTAAGATGATTATACATCAGTTGAGCATATATGTAGGGGTTTTTTCCTGAACTCTAGTCCATTGATCTATTTATTGTTTTGCCGGAACCACACTGGTATATTTAAAGTATCATTGAAATGTCTTGAATCAAATTGTGAGTCTTCAGTTTTGTTTTGTTTTTTTAACAAAAATTTTTATTGAATCACAGATAATTACAGATCTGTTTATGATTAGGTTCCAATCATACAGTGTCCCAATAACCATTCCTCCACCAGTGTACATTTCTCAGCACCAATATCTCCAATTACCCTCCCATCACCCCCCACCCAGTCAGCTTCTATGCTCTATACCAGGTGCTCTCTCTTTCTCTCTCTCTCACGCACACACACACACACACACACTCTTTCTCTGTGTGTGTCTCCTCTCTCTCTCCCTCTCTCCCTCCCCTCTCCTCCCTCACCTCTTCTCCCTCTCTTTCCCTCTCGCCCTCACTTATTAGACATTGTAGTTTGCAATATAGATACTGAAAGGTTATCGTGTATATCCCTTTACCTACTTTCAACACTCAGTTCTTGTCCAGCGTGATCATTTCCAACTATTATCAACTGTTTCCTTTTCTGTCTTAGCTGCCTTCTGCCCCACACAGTGTGGTGGATTCCAACCGTTGACCAGTCATCCGAGGCTGTTTTCCCTGGCCTTGGATATTGGTCTCATTTTAATATATCCCACAATGAGTGCAGTTGTCCTGTATCTGTCCCTCTGTCCCTCTTCTTCTGACCCATGATACTCTCCATTTCCATCTATCTATAAGTAAATTTCATGACTTTATTTTTTCTAACAGCTGCATAGTATTCCATTGTGTCGATGTGCCAAAGTTTATCCATTCATCCGTACTCAAGCCCTCAGGTTGTTTCCAGATTTTGGCAGTTGTGAATAGTGCTGCAGTGAACATGGGACTGCAGATGGCATTTTTGCTGTGTGTGTTCGGGCCCTCAGAGTATATTCCCAGAAATGGTATTGCTGGGTCAAATGGGAGCTCAATTTCTAGTTTTTTTGAGGAATGTTCTTATTTTCCAAGGAGGCTGGACCAGTTAGTATTCCCACCAGCAAGGAATTAGAGTTCCTTGCTCCCCACATTCCTGCCAGCACTGGTTGTTCTTATTCTTTTTGATGTGTGTCAGTTGTAGTGTGGGATATATCGTTATTGTTTAGATTTGCATCTTTTTTTTTTAAGTTTTGATTTGCATCTTCTTGATTATTGATGAAGAGCATTTTTTTCATGTGCCTTTTGGTCATTTGAATTTCTTCTTTGAGGAAGTTTCTGTTCATTCTCATTTTTTTTGATGGGGTTGGATGTTTTTTTTCTTGTAAAGTTCTACCAGTAGCTTGTTTTATTTGATATTAACCCCTTCGAGAGGGTATTGGGTGAATAACTATTCCCATTCCATGGGCTGTCTTTGTATCTTAGTCACTTTCTTTTTAGGTGCTGAAACCTCTTAGTTTGAGTTCATTTGTTTATCCACTTGGATGGTCAGTGGTGTTTCGTCTTTGAAGATGTCTTTAGCTTCAGTGTTGTGGTGGGGTTTGCCTACGTTTTCTTCCACATACCTTATGGATTCAGATCTAATGTTGAGGTCTTTACTCCATTTTTTAAAAATGTTTTACTTCATTTTTATAAAGTTGTTCACAGTATTTTAATGCATTTAATATTCCAACACCAGTCCCACCACCATTACACCTTCCCATCACCATATTTCCACCCCAAACCCCAAACCCAAGTCCCCAAGCAAAACCAAAATAATTTATTTTGTCGATTGCCTCGAGCAGGCCCCAGTAACGTCTCCTTCATCCTGGCCCTGAGGTTATATTCAAGGCTCTTCAGGAGAATGAGACCCATCATTGTTACTGGTATTTGGCATATAGGGTACGCCATGGGGAGTTTGCCAGACTCTGCTGTGTGGGCAGGCTACATTCGGTAGCCTGCCAGTTTGTCAAAGTAGGAATGAGATGTCATAATAAGATGTCGCGGCCGCGCGGTTCCGGGAGTTGGTTTTTATAGTCTCAGAGTCTTGGCCGCTGATGGGATTACACGGCGCCAGGGGGCCAGTTGGTGGGTGTGACCCCCGCCTACTGGAATTTGGAGGATCTGGGTGGAGGATGCTTTATTTATTTTATTTATTTTGTATTGTTGTGAATAATCTGCTAAAAATGAAACAAAAAAAGTTTCTTAAAGGAAAGTGTGTGAAATTTGTTGTATTTCACCCAGGAGCCATTGTCTTTCTATAAGAGATTAGTAAAAGGTTGAGTCTTATGTGCTTGTATGAGTAAATAAATATAAATATATGTATATGGAATAGATTCACTCATGTTCTTTACTCCATTTTGATCCGACTTTTGTGCATGATGTTGGGTAGAGGTCAGAGTTTGTTGTTTTACATGTAGACTGTTCAGTTTTCCCAGTAACAGTTATTAAAGAGGCTTTCCTTGCTCCATTTTATATTTCTTGCTCCCTTATCAAAGATTAAATGATCATATGTATGAGGGTATGTGTCAAGATATTCAACTCTATTCCATTGGTCTGTGGGTCTGTCTTTGTTCCAATACATGCTCTTTTAATTACTTCTGATTTGTTGTACAGGTTGAAGTTGGGGAAGGTTATGCCTCCCATCTTCTCTTTTCCAAGGATTGCTTTAGCTATCAGTGGGGTTTATTGTTCCATGTGAATTTCAGGAGTGTTAGATCAGTTTCTTGGAAAAATATAATAGGTGCATTGAATCCATATGTGGCTTTGGGGAGTATTGCCATTTTGACAATGTTAGTTCTCCCAGTCATGAGCATGGGATGTGTCTTCGTTTCCTCACGTCCTCTTTTATTTCTTGAAGTAGCATTTTGTAGTTTTCTTTATACAGGTCCTTTACCTCCTTTATTTAAGCTGATTCCAAGGTTCTTAATTTTCTTAGGCACAATTGTGAATAGAATTGTTTTTAAATATCAATTTCTTTATTTGCCTTTAGGAAAGCCATGGACTTTTGGGTATTGATTTTGTCACCTGCCATTTTACTATTGGAGCTGGAGCGATAGCACAGCGGGTAGTGCGTTCGCCTTACACGCAGCCAACATGGCCGACCTGAGTTCGATTCCTCCGCCCCTCTCGGAGAGCCCGGCAAGCTACCGAGAGTGACTCGCCCACACGGCAGAGCCTGGCAGGCTCCCCGTGACGTATTCGATATGCCAGACACAGTAACAACAAAGTCTCCAATGGAGACGTTACTGGGCCCGCTCGAGCAAATCGATGATCAACGGGAGGGCCTTTACCTTTACCTTTACCATTTTACTATAACTATTGTTTCTAGGAACTTTTTGGTAGAGAATTTAGGATTCTTTCAGTATAGTATCATCTGCAGATAGTGAGAGCTTGACTATCCTTTCCTTTCTGGATGCCCTTAATTTTTTTTTTCCTTTCCTAACTGCTATGGCAAGTACTTCCAGTATTATATTGAATAGAAGTGGCAAAAGTGGGCAACATTGTCTTTTTCCTAATCTAGCAGGAATGCTTTAATTTTTTTCCCCCATTGAGAATAATGCTTTCCATGGGCTTGTGGTAAATGGCTTTGACCACATTGAGGAAAATTCCTTCAACTCCCATTTTGTTGAGGGTTTTTATTATGAACGGGTGCTACATCTTGTCACGTCACATGCATCTATTAATATGATCATATGGGGGGGTTATTGATAAGATGAATTTATGTTGATTGATTTGCAAATGTTAAACCAGCCTTGCATCCCCAGGATGGATCCTCCTTGGTCATGGTTGATGATCTTTTTGATGAGTTGGTGAGGACTTTTGCATTTGTGTTCATCAGGGATATTGGCCTGTAATTTTCTTTACTTTTTATTATTGTTGTTGTGTCTCGCCTTTTGTTATCAGGGCACTAAGTGCCTCATAGAAACTGTCTAGGGGTATTTCTGTTTCTTCAATTTTCTGGAAAGGACTAGCAATAGGGCCTCTGGACCTGGGCTTTTGTTTTGGAGAAGACTTGATTACCATTTCAATTTCCTCTATGGTGATAGGTCTATTCAGGTATTCCAAGTCTTCTTGATACAGCCTTGAGAGGTTATAGGAATCTAGGAATGTATCCCATTTCTTCTAGGTTCTCTTGTTTTGTGGCATACAGACTCAAAGTAATCTGATGATCTTTTGAATTTTGTGATTTCTCTTGTGATGGTTCCCCTTTTAATTTCTGATCCCCCCCCCCCTCATGTCTTGCTAGTGGTTTATTGATCTTGTTAATTTTTTCAAAGAACCAGCTCATAGTTTCATTACTCTTTTGGGATCCCAGCTCTTTGATTCTGCTCTCAGTTTTATTATTTCCTTCCTTCTGCCTGGATTGAGCTCCTTTTGTTAGTCATTTTCTAAGATCTTAAGCTGTGAGGTTATTTATTTGGGCTCTTCCTTCCTGAATGAGCCTTTGCAGTGCTATAGACTTTTCTCAACACTACTTTATCTTGTGTCCCACAAGTCCTGGGTACTCATGTCCCCATTCTCATTTGTTTCCAGGAATCTTTCGATTTCTTCTTTGATTTTCTGTCTAACCCACTGATTTTTCAGCAGTGAGCTGTTTAATTTCCAGGTGTTTGATTTGTTTCTCCATTTCTGTGTGTGATTAACTTCTATTTTCAGCACACCATGGTCTGAAAAGGTAGTTGATACAATTTTTATTTTCTGGATTTGATGGAAGTAAGTTTTGTATCCCAGCATGTAGTCTATCTTGGAAAATGTTCTATGTGCTTTGGAGAAGAATGTGTATTCGACTTTGGGGGGATGAAAAACCCTGTATACATTTATTTGCCCTCTGTCTTCTAGTTCTTCCTTCAGAGTCAATACTTTCTTACTGAGTTTTAGTCTCGCTGTTCTATCAAGAGACTAGGTAACAAGGTGGTGTTGAAGTCTCCAGCTACTATTGTGTTGCTACCAGTGTCCCTTCTTGAAATCTCTTAGCAGGTGTCTTAAGTATTTTTGCTGACTCCATATTGGGATCAGCAAAAAATTGCACTCCTATGTTTAGGAGTGTAATTTCTTCCTTATGTACATATCCCTTGATTATTAAATGACCTTCACTGTCACTTCTAACCTTTTTCAGCCTGAAATCTATGTTCTTGGATACAAGTGTGGACACCCTGACTTTTTTGTAGGAGTTGTTTGCTTGAAGAGTTTTCCAGCCTTTGACTTTGAGTCGTGTTTGCTCTGACTGTTCAAATATGTTTCTTGTAGGCAGCAGAATATTGGGTTCAGGTTTTTAATCCCTTTTGCCACTTTGTTTCTTAATTGGTGAGTTTAGACCATTGACATTAAGGGAGATTATTGTCATGGAAGTTTTGTGCTATCTTTCTGTAGAAGTTTGTTGTGTTTGTGGGGTTTGTCTTATAGTAGTCCCTTCAGTCCTTCTTTTAAAGTTGGTTTTGAGTCTAGGAAGTTTCTGAGTTCTTTTTTATTCAGGAAGTTGTGTACCTTTCCTTCAAATCAGAATGAGAGTCTATCCAGGTAAAATATTCTTGGTGAGATGTTCATTTCACTGAATTTTTTCTACTGTCTCTGGGTTGGGAGGGCTTGTCTGATAAGTCCTATATAAATCTCAGTGTCACTCCTTTGTATGTAATTTCCTTCTTTAATCATGGTGCTTGAAGAATTGCATCTCTGTGGTATTTATTCTGATTAGGATATTTCTTGGAGAGGCTGGAGTGATATAGCACAGGGGGTAGGGCATTTGCCTTGTGCGCAGCTGACCCGGGTTTGATTTCCAGCATCCCATATAGTCCCCTGAGCACCACCGGGAGTAATTCCTGAATGCATGAGCCAGGAGTAACCCCTGTGCATCGCCGGTGTGACCAAAAAAAGGAAAAAACAAAAAGGATATGTCTTGGAGTCTTTTTATTAGGGTCTCTGTTAGTTGGTATCCTTCGGGCTTCTTGTATCTGGACACCTGAATTCTCTAGCACTGGGACCTTTTCAGCAGTGATGTCTTTAACTGTTACTACCTCATTGGGGTTACCTCCCTGTCCCTCTGGGACTTCAACAGTTTTTATGTTGTTCCTCTTAAATTCATCCTATAGTTCTCTTGCCTACCATTGAGCTATTTTGAGGTCTTTTTCTATCTTCTGTTGTTGCATAAGCGTTTTCTGCAGCTAAGATCACTCTTTCTGTCTTTGACTGTTATTATTCTACTATTGAGGATACACACTGAGTTTTTTATTTTATCTACTGAATTTTTTTGTGAAACATGTTTGTAGTTTTTTTTATTTCTGCTTTCATTTTCTCCTATATTTTGTTGAATGTCCATTCCACTGTTCAATAAACTCATTAAACATCCTCCCCATTTTATTTCTGAATTCCTTATGAGAGAGGTTATGTATGTGGGTATCCCTTATTGAGGCTTTGGGGCTCTTTTCTTCACCCACTCCTTGTAGTGGGGATCTGTGCTGTTTGCTCATGATGATGTGGTATTCTGGAGGTGGATCCTTTCAGTTCACTGTCAGTGTCCCCCCCTCACTGCCAGGGAGGACTCTGGGGAAATTCTGTAGATAGTGGTCTTCTCTTTCCCCTTCAAGGATATTGCCTCCTTTGGTGCTCCTGTGTGACTTGGGTAGGGCCTCTAGCATTGATTCAAGGGACATTGTTCTTCGGCTTGAAATTGCTGTTACTTTTAGATTGGGTTTGTATTGATTCTTGCATTCACCGTTACTTTGTGAGTTTGGGGGGTATGTTGATTGGAATAGGCTAATAGACTGTTGGCCTGCTGTGGTTGGGGTATCCAGGCTACTTTCATGAGAGTTCAGTGTAAGAGGCCAAGATACGGGTCCAGTGTACTATGGAAGGGGAAACTAACACACCCCCGGCCAGTGGTATACCGGGGGGGGGGGGGGGGGGGGGGGGGAAGCGTTGGTGCAGATCCTGAGATCGCAGTTAAGTCTTATTGCCAGTTTCTGCACTTCTAAAAATGCAGAGGGAACCTCTCTGTTGACTGTCACCTGTTGCCATGCCACCAACCTTGTTCTTTTTTAAAAATTGCTTTGGTTCTTCAGGGGTTCTTGATGATTCTTAACATTTCCAGTTTTGTTTTTCACTGCCACATGTCTTTGTTCTACATAATGATTAGCTTCTTTGATTTCTTTTATTGTACAAACTGAAAGCATTTATATTTACTAATATAAAGCATATCACTGACTTTCGTTTGCAGGGAAATTGTGATTTATTTCATACCATCTCATGTTTTTATATCAGAATCCAATCTGGTATTAGTCAGGAGTCATTCACTGTTTTTGCACTTAGAAAAACACAGAGGATGCTGAGTTGGGGGAGAAGCTGTGGAATAGTCATGAAAGCTCTGCCCTGGTATGTTTCTAAGTCCAGGATTCTTATGTCCAGAGTTCTCTATCTACATCACCCTTCTCAGTCCTCAGCTTAAGTCTCTTTCTGGAAGTCAGTGGAAAATACAGTATCACCTATTCTGGAGGAGACAGTATTGCTGAAATCATGTCATCCCTGGGCAGAAACAGCAGTCAAGTGATTGCTTCACAGAACAATGCTAGGATCCTCTCCCTCCCGAGAATTCTGCCTCCTCTGAAGTGCTGGCAAGAGACCTCAAGTCCAATGGATATTGTGTCAGACAGGATTCCTTTTCATAGAGTGTGCTGCACCTTCCTCAAAATGGCTCCCTTCGGGGACACGTAGTTTGGGAACAGCAGAGGGAAGACTCCAGAGCTTTCAGTGGAAGTGGGTGGAATTGCTATGACTGTGTTTGGGTTATTTTTATGATTAGAGCTTAGAAGTCATAAAATTGATGACGATCATATCACTTTCCTCTGTACCTTCCGATTAAAACAGTGTCCATGATATCATCTGAAAGATGAAGAAACTGCTTGCATTTTTTCTATTTCTCCCCACCAGTGTTCATTAAGTTTGGTGAATTTTTGTCTCAGTTCATTATGATAGTACTGTCACTACATTGATTAATTTTATTTTTAAGAATTGTAACATTCAGGGGCCAGAGAGAAAAATACAAGGGTTAAAATGCTTTCCCTGCAATACAGCTGACACCACTTCTATTCCCAGCTTTGCGTATTGTCTCCTGAGTATGGCCTGGGCCAGATCTGTGCATGGAGCCAAGAATAGCTCCCAGGCACCACCTGGTGTGCCCCAAACTTCTAATTTCCCCCAACATTACCACCAAAACAAGAATTGTGACATTCTGGATTTGTATGTGACAGATCTATGTAGTGAGGGGACTTGAGTGAGTAGTCAACCATGGGGATTTTGCCATCTGACAGTAAAATGTTAATAGAAATTATTTAGAGTCTGCCTCATCATTGGGCAGTTTATTTCAAAGAGTTATTTGCCTCATCAGCACTTTGTTGAAAATTTTTGTAATGTTTTTGTATTTATTTCAACATTAGAACAAACATACAAATATAGATGTCTTTAGTGTTGGATTTTGAGACTGATGTTTTTATTAGTGCAGATTCCTTACCTTTTTAAAGTGTTGTGACTTTCAACTTAAAAAAAAAAGACTTTGATGTCTTTTTTCCTAAAAAAAAAAAAAATACTAGTGGACCGGAGAGATAATACAGTGGTTAAGGTGCTTGCCCTGCACAAGGTCAGCCAGGTTTGATCCCTGGCATCCAATATGGTTTCTGGAGCTCTGCAAGGAGTGATCCTTGAGCATAAAGTCAGGAATAACCCCTGAGCATCACTGGTTTTGGCCATAAAAAAATAAGTAAAAAATAAAATAGAATAACTATTTTAAGCATAGACTCAGACTCTATGAGTCTGTATACCAGTTTTTAAGTAATTCTACTTGGCTAGACTTCTAAACAATTATGCAGAGGTGAGAATCTTCCATTTTTACACATTTAAAACATTCCTATTGCCTTTTTACACAAACAACTTGACTGGCTATAAAGTTTCTTCCTCGCTTTAAATCTGTCCATTTTATTCCCTATCTTCTGAGCACAGATTTTAATATATCTGTGTCAGAGGCAACTTTGAACATTGTTTCCCTCTCAAGTCCATTTTTTTTAAACTTGAATTCTTCTTGTTTTTAAAACATTCAAGTTAATTTGCCCAGAGAACGTTTCCTTATTCATCGGCCTTTATTAATTTCTGGTGAGGGTGGGCCAGGCAGTGCTCCGAAGGTGCAGGGACCACTTCCAAGCAAAATATGGTTCATTGCGAGGACCTGAAGATGTGCTGCTGCTCAGGTACTGTTTTGCTGACAGAGAGCTCCAGAGCTATACCCAGCAATGCTGGGGTGGAGATGCATGCAGTGCCAGATGTTAAACCTGGGTCCCACATGTGCAAAGCACGTGTCCCTGGGCCTGAGAGAGAATACAAAGAGGAAGGTTCTTGTCTTGCATGTGGCCAACCCAGGTTCTGTCCCCAGCACTACATATGGTCCCCTGAACACTGCCAAGTGTGATCCCCAAGGTGCTGGGGAGAGAGTACAGCAGAAAAAGCACTTGCCTCACTCGTGGCTGACCTGGGTTCAATTCCTGATGCCCCATATGGTCCCCTGAGCCTGCCAGAAGTGATCCCTGAATACAGCCAGAGTAAGGACTGAGCAAGCTGGGTGTGGCCCAAAAATCAGGAAAAAGAAAACGTCACCCCGAATATATGTCAGGAATAAACCCTGAGCATCACTGCATGTGTCCCCCAAATAACCAAGAGCATGTCCCTGACCCCTGTGTTCTCTCCCCAATGTCTTGAAAGTGTACATGCCCTATAGTCCACTTATTTGAATTTATTGATTTATTGCTTTTGGGGTCACACCGGCGATACACAGGGGTTACTCCTGGCTCATGCACTCAGGAATTATTCCTGGCGGTGCTCAGGGGACCATATGGGATGCTGGGAATTGAACCCGTCTTGGCTGTGTGCAAGGCAAACGCCCTCCCCGCTGTACTATCGCTCCAGCCCCCACTTATTTGAATTTATAATTCAGCAATTTATGTGTTACAGGGCCATACCCTGCCATGGTGTGGAACTCAGGAAACCATGCAGTACTGGAGAGGAAACTTAGTTCCTGCCTGTTACCTAGTCCTTTCAGCTGTTTCCCTAGTCCAATCCTCATTAAGGCCAAGAGGAAAGATATTTGAAAAAAATGTAGTAGGAAAAAGGGGGAAACAAGACACCCCTTCCAAATCATAATCTTTATTTTTTCTTTGGGGCCATACCTGACTGTGCTCAGGACTTGCTCATTCCTGGTGGTACTCAGGAGACTGCCATAGCATACATGGTCCCAGGGATTTAAATGGGGCAGGTCATGTGCAGAACAAATGCCTTAACCCCTTTACTTAATGCCTGGCCCTGTACCAGAATTTTTTTTAATCTGATAGGAAATCCTTGGGCTGGAGCGATAGCACAGCGGTAGAGCATTTGCCTTGCACGCAGCCAACATGGCCGACCCAAGTTCGATTCCTCCGCCCCTCTCAGAGAGCCCGGCAAGCTACCGAGAGTATCTCGCCCGCATGGCAGAGCCTGGCAAGCTCCCCGTGACGTACTCGATATGCCAAACAGAGTAACAACAAGTCTCGTGATGGAGACGTTACTGGGCCCGCTCGAGCAAATCCATGAACAATGGGAGGACCGTGACCGTGACCATGAGGAAATCCTTTAGAATTCCTATATTCTAGCACTATCACCCTCAAAAGATTTTTTTTTTTTAAACTTTTTTAGCTGGTTTTTCTTAGATGTTAACAGAAGACTTTAGCTCTTCATTTATTTCCTCACCCATCAATCCTTTGCCATTGTCTGGGAAACTTGACTATCCTCCTCGAGTTTCTTGACTTCAGTTATACTGACTAGTACTTAAAGGTTACTTTAACATTTTAAATATCCAGTCTTATGACCGTGCTTTCAGTGTTGGCTTCATTCAATTACTCCATCTTGAAGTCTTTACTCATTCCTGTGCCAAGAGAATTGTATGAAGACCTATTATGCAGTCACAATGTATAATTTTCCAAGGCAGACCTTCATAGTTAGAATCTGCCATACTTGCAGAAATGAATGACCAGCTCTGATTTTCTGAGCATGAATAATAGATTCATCATCGAATTACTTATTCCTGTATAAAATAATTTTATGAAGACCTATTACTCATTCACAATGCATTTATAATTTTCTAAGGAGAACTTTTTTCATAGTTATCATCTGCCATACGTAACAGAAATGAATGGCCCACTCTGATTTTTTTTGAAGGTGAATAATAGAGTTGTCATCTAAGTTGCTACTTTTGTAAGCTTTGATCTTGTTTCCAGAAATTAAATCTTACCTCAGAATGTTCATTCTGCAATGTAGTTGCTTCTGTTGCCATTTTGATCCTCATGTATATTTAAAAGCTTTTCACAAGACTTCTTTGAAACAGTATTTCTGTTTTGGCTCTGTCTTACCAGTATATATCTCATCTTTAACTTGAGTGGTTATAAATGAGTTAGCGTAAATGAAAAACATTTCCCAGCAGG
This sequence comes from Sorex fumeus, assembly GCF_029834395.1. NCBI lineage: Eukaryota > Metazoa > Chordata > Mammalia > Eulipotyphla > Soricidae > Sorex > Sorex fumeus. The sequence goes on along the minus strand of NW_026606063.1, from coordinate 37,988,096 downwards.
CACATAGCTGACAGTAGGTCAGCAATTTCTACATGGTGAATATAATGGTAAATGGACATTTTTTAGTAAAAATTCTTTTTTCTACATCAGATCTCCTTACATTTCTTCTTAAGTGGTTTTAAATAGAATTTTTAAATGAAGATGTCTTTGTTCAGCAAGAATAAAGTCTCACCAAGATTTTAATTAAACTAAAAAGTGCTACAGAAAGCCAAAAACACTTCTGAGATTGTGGTAGTTGCTTTGTTTTCCCAGTGTGAAATAAAGCATGGGTAGGTGAGTTTGTTTGGATATTAATAGAAAATTAAAACAGAAACAGCCAGTTAGCAGGCGGCATGCTTTCAAGCTCTACAAATAAAGTTTACACCTTGATGACTGACTGGTAAATTGAGTTGACTTATAGTCACTTGTATCATTAGGTGTAAGCTCCATTGCAAAAAATTGAGTGGGCTGACCCTAGGCTCTGAGGTATAAGAAGTTTGCCTGAGACTCACCAGTGTATGAAGCACAGTAGACTCTAGTGATTTACCAACAGCATCTGTAAATAAATTTAGCAAGATGAACTGTCTGATGGTGGGTCTTCAGCATAATTGTCAACACAGTGCAGGCCTGTATATTATAAATATTATGAATCTGTGGAAATCAATATGGTGTGATTGCATGATCTTGATAGTTTATATTTGGTTCTAGCCATATAGTGCTACATTTTTTTTAAATAGCATAATACTTATGCCCATGTTTTTTCTAGGTTTGTCTGTATTTTATGAAAGTGATTCTATTAGTCAACACTTAGGGGGTTGTTTTTTGGGGAGCACACACAGCGATGCTGCAGAGTTACTTCTGACTCTGCACTCAAGAATTACTCCTGGTGGTACCCAGGGGACATATAGGATGCTGGTGATCACACCCAGGTCAGCTATGTGCAGGGCAAGCATTGTACCCACAGTGCTATTACTTTGGCACCAACTTCTGCTTTTTTATATCCTTGATTGAGGAACGTTTGAACAATTTTTTTCCCACATAAGACTTTATAAACCACATTTTTCAGTTTGCATGTGTGAATAAACATTTTCACAACTTCCTTGAGACTTTTCATGTAAAATTCACCCAATAAAAATGGTTTTTAGTACACTTAGAAATTATTCAGCTGTCCCCTCGATCCTTAGCCTTTGAGATATTTTTACCATTCACCCGCTCTAAAATCCTGTATATGTTGGCATTCACTTCTTATTTTTCCTAGCTTCCCACCTCTGGTCCAGTTCTAGCAACTAATCTACTTTCTCTGGATTTACATACCCTGAACTTTTCATATAAATGAAAAAGTATGTGTCAGACTGTGCATCTGGGGCTGGAGCAATAGCACAGGAGGTAGGGCAATTGCTTTGCCCGCTTGTCTTGTGCGGCCGACCCAGGTTCGATTCCCAGCATCTCATATGGTCCCCCGAGCACTACCAGTAGTAATTCCTGAGTGCAGAGCCAGGAGTAATCCCTGTGCATTGCCGGGTGTGACCCAAAAACAAAACAAACAAAAAACAGATTGCATTTGTATATGTATGTAACTGGCTTTCACTTCACATCGTAGATTTATATCTACATTTTAATATGCATTTTATGAGCAGTTTTATAATATGAATATAGCATATTTTATTTACACATTCCTCAGTTAATAGACATTTAGATTTCTTCATCTTTGGGGTTATCATTCATAATACGGCTGTGAACCTTCATGTATACTTTTGTACGCTCATTGACCTTCTAACGTTATTTCCATTTCTGCTCTCCAAAGACACTGAAAATAGGTCTAATCTTTGACTTCACAGGTGCTTACTTCCTCCAGGTATTTTCTCAGGAGAGACTGCAGAGAGAGTATAGGGAGGGAGAATGCTTGCTTTGCATGCAGCCAATCTGGGTTTGATTTCTTGCTCCCATTGGGTCCCCTGTGCCCCACTGAGCACAGAGCCAGTCAGGAGCTGTGAGTACCATCAGTTATGGCCCCCAAACATACCAGTCATTTTCTCAAGAGTTAAATAAGCTGTTAAAATTCAGATTGAAGTTTTTTCAGTTAAAAAAAAATCAAGGTCAAAAATTTTCAAGATAAAAATTCAAGTAGATATGAACTATTCCTCACAGGTTTTTAAAAAAAATTTTTTTTTAATACCTCTTTTTCGGTTTTGGTTTTTCGACCACACCTAGCTGTGCTCAGGGCTTACTCCTGGCTCTGTGCTTCAGAATTACTCCTGGTAGTACTTCAGAGATCTGTGGGATACTGGGATTGGGATCAGTCCTGGTTACATCCTGCCCAGCCCTACCCTGTTGCCCTGCCCCACTGTATTATTTCTCTGGCCCCCATATGTATTGCCATTTTCTAAATTCACAGCTTAGTCTGTTAAGTTTGTCAACACCCTGTTTTTAAAATATCAGGGTCACTTTGAACTAAGCATCTTGTGCTTCAGATGATGACTGCACATTGATAGCACACTTACTGTTTCCTTTGCATTTTATATGTACAGTAGAGTTATTTGGTAAATTTACAGAGTTATCTCATCATCACAGCCAGTCATAGAACATTTCTCTCAACCACAAAATGCCCCTGTTGGTGTTTTTAATCAGTCTCCATTCCCATTCTTTTTTTTTTTCTTTATTTAAAAATAAAATTTATTTATTTTTTTTTAGGACTTTAGGTTTGTGTTTGCAGAGGTAGAAGGAAACCAAACCACACTGTTCTTTCTCAGGCTTCTAGAATAGAAGTGGAACCTAGAATGGGGACTGAGGAGGGGAGTCTCCACTCTCACGTTTTGTTCCTGGGTTCGAGATGCTTTAGTCATCAGACAGCCTGTAATCTGACTTCTGTTTCAGGATAGTTTATACTATAAAATGTCTTTTGAATCTCCTTTCTTTGCTTAGTGTAATATTTTCAAGGCTTATCCATCACAGTCACGGTCCTCCTGTTGTTCATCGATTTGCTCGAGTGGGCCCAGTAACGTCTCCATTGTGAGACTTGTTGTTACTGTGTTTAGCATATCGAATACATCACGGGGGGCTTGCCAGGCTTTGCTGTGCGGGCGAGATACTCTTGGTAGCTTGCCGGGCTCTCCGAGAGGGGCGGAGGAAACAAACTCAGGTCGGCCATGTTGGCTACGTGCAAGGCAAATGCCCTACCGCTGTGCTATTGCTGCAGCCCAAGGCTTATCCATATTGTGATACATATAACAGTTCAGTAGTTCATTTTATTTATATAGTTATGTATTATAGTTTATGGGCTGGAGCAATAGCACAGTGGGTAGGGTGTTTGCCTTTCACACAACCGACCCAGGTTCAGTTCCTCCGCCCCTCTTAGAGAGTCCGGCACCTACCAAGAGTATCTCGCCCGCACGGCAAAGCCTGGCAAGCTACCCGTGACGTATTCGATATGCCAAAAACAGTAACAAGTCTCACAACTTGTTGTGAGAAACGTTACTGGTGCCCGCTTGAGCAAATCGATGAACAGCGGGAGGACAGTGTTACATTATAGTTCATATATGTATGTATTTTAGTTTTGGAGCCACACCTGTTAAAGTCTATCCCTGGCCCCTCAGCTTTATTCGATAATTTTTTGTCATCCCTGAGTAATTTGCCATTAGCCTCAACCCACGAGCTTGCCCTCCATTGCTTTGCTTGCTTGAATACAACAAAGGCCTCTTAGGTTGGTTGGTTATTGATTGAAGTATTCCCACTCATTCAGAACTTCTTAGGGCATTCTTTGTCATTTAACCTCATTTGCATTTCTGAGTCTGGTCTGATTGGAGAGTATTCAGCTACTCATCACTCTTGAGTTATCCCCTTTTCTCACCAGACTTTATGCAGGTTTCATATCAATTTCATTCTTCCACACTAAAATCTATCCTCTTCAGAGTTTTTCCAAGTCCCAGGAACAGTCTTTTGTCCTGTCTATTTCAGACAGTTTAGGATTTGTGTTAAGTCAGCATTCTCTTTTCTTTTACACATTGTCAGAATAAAATGGCAATTTCGTCTCAACAGTTTGGACAAAAAGGGTTCCTGATTACTCTTGTGTTTTCTTATTCTCTGTGTGTAACTTTGCCATTGATTACAGGTAATGATAGCTGTGTTTTTGGTTTATTTTTTTTCAGATCACAAGTGGTATGGTTCCTTCTGATTCTATTTCATCTTCTATCAGTAGTTCCTGGAGCTCAAACTCTGTTATTTGCAATAAGGAAGATGTCAAAATGTTACACAAGGGCATACAAGCAGGTAAATTACTTAAGCATTTCTACTGACATTAAAACAGCCCCTTAGGGCGTTCCGGTCCGTCCTTCTCACCCTACCGAGGTCACCAGTTGCCCCCCACGAGCGGCTCTCCGGCACGGCCACGACTCCAGAGCACAGAAGCCAATCTCTTAACTAACTTTTAATAGAAATACTTCCAGGGCTAATAAGTAAAATAGCAGAAATCCAAGGTCGCGCGACATCATTTTATTCTTAAACCCAGCTGTAGTAAGCAAATCATTTCACAACGCTTTTTCAGCATGTCTGATTTGGGGGGGGGTCGTAAAATCTAAATAATTATGGTGCATCTTTTTTCAAAACAATGAATCTAGTCAAAGTAGATAGAGTGTTAACTAGAACTCATCTGCCTCACAGGAATTGGGAGGGGTGGGAGGTGTGGTCCTATTGGGGTTCGCGGTTAAAAATAAGTATTGGTAAAGGGAAATGTGTTTGATATTTACATGACTGAGACCTAAACCTGAAAGCTCTGTAACTTTTCCCACAGTGATTTAATAAATAAATAAATTATAAAAAAAATAAGAAAGAATATATGTTAAATATGCTGAGGTAAATACACTGAGAGCAAGTCAAAGCAATTTACTTCAATAAATGCCAGGACTAGAAAGTATACTATTCCTTGAGTAGGGTACCAGTAGGAAAACCAGTATATCAGAAAGCCATCCTTGGTGAGTTTTTTCCTTATTATCTCTTAGAACACAGTACTTGGTACTTGACAGTTTGGAATATAAACATGCTTCAGGAATGATGCATCCCATAAATAGCTAATAGTGGTTATCTAGGTGGGTGGAAGAAATAGAATCTTCAATGTTTTTATTACATTCTGATTTTTAAGTACATGTACGCATTGCCTGTGGAAATTAAAAAAATGGTATCTTCTAACTTGATTCAGGAGATTTGATTCATTTATGTTGTAAGTAGGTTCCAGGTTAAAGTTGCTTCTCATATTTACAAATATTATTTCATGTGATTTTTTTCTTCCTAACATGAGAGTATTTTGATAATAGTCAACTTCTGTTTTTAGATCCTAAGAGGAAATAGGAAAATCAAGTCTCACATGTCTAATTACACATTTTTCTCAATTTTGTGAATTTTGATTATTCCTACATTATAAATACTTAATGGGATTTTGGTGCTCATTTATTAAACATTGAGAAGAATGTTTTCCTGGTTAATAAAGATAATTCTAATCTAGGTTTTGAAAGTAAAAAATAAATAAATAAATAAATAAATAAAACAGCCCCTTAAGCATAGACGGTACTTAACCTTAGTCATAGTTTTTTATTAAGTGAAGATTAGAAGTATACACAAATTTTATTTTCTCTTAGAATGGAAGAGAGGGAAATAAGGTGGTGGCAAGTATGTCAGGAAATAGTTGCTCCAGTCCATTCGAGTGGAAGTATAGGTTGGGAATACAACCTCAGTGACATGCAGTGACTAATTTCTGTCAAAAATCACTTTGACCTGATAACTTTAGGAATTTAGTTTATTTTGTGCTTAATTGGAAAATGATAAGTATATAGAGTTAACAACTGTAGTATGATTTATTGTAGTAGAAAATTAAAGTCAACTTAGATGTCTTTCAAGACAAATTAAATTCCATATATCCAAATAACAAAATCATACCTAATAGAATGAGGGAAGCTCTGCTAACACGGATTGATGTCTAAGATATGTACTAAAAAGAAAAAGTGAGGTGCAAAGCAGTGTCTAGCCTTCTATTGCATATATTTAGAAAATAAGAAAAAGAATTCCTTGACTATACAGAAATACTCTCTGGGATCATGGGTTATGAATTGAGTAAATGAATATCTGGAATGAGTCTTTTTACTTAGTACCTTTCTGTATTTTTATTTTAATAAACTAAATTATCCCCCTCTAGTCCTATCTTCACATTTGTCAGCCTCTTCCTTATCTTGATAGCTTAAGCATAAAAACATGTACTATTTTTATCTTATTTCGGATCAACACTGAAATCTTTTACTCCCTGAATTCATTTTAGTAGTTCTATCCCTGTACCATCTCAGCTGAGTTAGAAATAAAGGCCCCATTTTATTCTCTTGCTTCTCCCTCTTCAGCTTTATCTCTCCCTTTCCTCTGTTGCTCTCTGTCCCTCCATCATTACTAGGTTGCAGCTTTTGAAGTATTAAAAAGTATGTAGGGGCTGGAGCGATAGCACAGCGGGTAGGGCATTTGCCTTGCACGCGGCCGACCCGGGTTCAATTCCCAGCATCCCGAATGGTTCCCTGAGCATCGCCAGGAGTAACTCCTGAGTGCAAAGCCAGGAGTAACCCCTGTGCGTAGCCAGGTGTGACCCAAAAAGCAAAAAGAAAAAGTATGTAACGATTTGAAAGACTCAGTTTACTCCCAGAGACACCTGTGATCTTTCCCTTCAGGTAACCTGGAGATTGTGCATGGCGTCAGAGAACACACTCGAGACGTGGGGATGACTTTCCCAACTCCAAGTTCTAGCAAAGGTAGAGCAGAAGAGGAGAATGGTATTGCTACCCTGTCAGAAGAGAAAAGATTCCTTTCCAGTTATTGTAGGAACAAAAAGTTAAGGAAGAACAAGCCAATTTGCTTTGAAGGTTAGTTTCTAGTTCCCAAGTTCTGTGGCAGAAAAAGCAGTGAATCCTACAGTGCTGAGATATTTGATCCTATCCCCCCCTAGAAAATCTTGTCAAATTTTCAAAGTATCTGGCACTACAATCCCAGAGCCATACCTGTATGAGGTCAAGCAGACCCTGGTGGCTTCTGATAATTGAGTCCCTTGAGAATTTACATTATGCATGTGTATCTAATGAGACCTGATTTGGATTGCGAAAGCAAAAAATGCTTTTTATTTTTTTAAAAATATTTCCCATAGGAGTTTCTTGGTTTATTCCTGTGGAAAATGTGAAGTCTGGTCCTAGGAAGGAAAACCTTCCCATGGTTTATGGCCCTGGTATCTCCTGGTTTGCACCAGTTACCACCACAAAACCCTGGAGGGAACCACTGCGGGAACAGAACCAGCAGGAACAGTACACGGACAACCATAAGCCACTAGCAGGACCACCACGGCCATTTGTGAAGGCAACCCTACAGGTACTATGGCATTGACTTCATTTTAACCTTAGGGTTAAAGAGAAAGAAGGAGAGATACACCATGAAGTTAAAAATGTATGACTTATCCTCCTGAAGTCCAGCCATGTGACCCTCGCTTGTAGCCCTTCTACAGTGTGGTTGTTCCCGCATCATTAATGTGAGGCTGACTTCCTGTTGTTAACCATTCAAAAAGTGCCGCTCTCTTAGAGGCTCTTTTGATGCTGCTCATTTGGTTTGGAGATAAACTGCATGTGGAGGGTCTTGCACCCTTTTATTTGTTCCTCCACTTTGCACACCTCCTATTCCCGGTTAATACAGTGTTTTACCAGTGTTAATACCAGGTTTCTTATTTATATGTGCTTTGAAAGCGAAAAGAAATGTTCTTTAATAATGTATTTGAAGAGGGATTTACAAAAGCACAGTGGGCTGAGCTCTCTTCCATGCATCTTTCGGGGAGCCATAAAAGCCACATGCTTACTTCTTGGCTTATTCTAAAAGTATTTCTTTGATCCCTTTGATTTCCTACCGGAGCTCTCCCCCACAGAGTTATTAGATTGTGCTTTAGTTCCAGATGTTTTCTGTGCTTTAGAAACGGGCTCTCTGAACCTGTTGGACTTTGAAGGACAGCACCAGTAATAGGAGGAGGTTATGCTTTTTCTCTTCCTCAGGAAGCACTGCAGCTTCATAGACCTGACTTCATCTCCAGATCTGGCGAGCGAGTAAAGCGCCTGAAGTTAATAGTCGAAGAAAGGAAGCTGCAGAATGTGTTACAGAGTGAGCGGGAAGCCCTGTTCAACACCGGGAGGGACGGCCAAAGCTACCGGGACACCCTGCACCTGTTCCCTAAGAGAGGTATGGTCTGCCTGGTCGCTGAGTGGAGCGGGCAAGGTTTGGTTTGTGCTAGAATGCACGGCTCTGTGTGAGGCCAAAGACATGAACAGAAAGTGACATTTTTGGTTTCTGAGACTCAGATCTCCCTGGATAACAGTACCCGCCCAGTTTCTCAGCTTCATTATCCAGATTAATCCAGTTACTCTTGCCCTATCACTTCAACTCAAAAATACGAGTATTCAGCAGGAATGCTCTTTTTATAAATCAGTTGTATCTGTGATTAGATTAATTCCAAAGTATGTTGTGTTTTTCTTTAAAGATGGAACTAATTGGGGTTGGAGCAGTAGTACAGTGAATAAGGCATTTGCCAACCAGGGTTCAATCCTCAGCACCCATATGATCCCCCAAGCCCACTAGGAGTGATCTCTGTCTGCAAAGCCAGGAAGTCAGTTTTGAACACCACTAGGTGTGGCCCAAGATCACAAACAAAAGATGAGGCTAGTCCTAGGCCGACCTACCTCATCACGATCACAATCACAATCATCCTGTTGTTTGTCGATTGCCTCGAGCAGGCACCAGTAACGTCTCCTTCGTCCTAGCCCTGAGATTCTAAAAAGTGCCACAGAATTCAAGGCTCTTTCAGTGTTAGGAGAATGAGACCCATCATTGTTACTGGTATTTGGCATATTGGGTACGCCACCGGGAGTTTGCCAGACTCTGCCATGTGGGCAGGTTACATTCGGTAGCCTGCCAGGTTGTTGAAAGCAAGAGTGAGATAATGAGATTCCTACCTCATAAGGTAGGAATAATAACGACAACAACAATAACTACAAACATATTTGCAAAACCAAATAAGTCAGGAAGAAAAAGTTTGGATGATTTCATCTTTGTGTGTGATACAAAGATATAAAATTGATGAACAAACAACAAAGGGACAAGCCAGTGGACAATCATAATAGAACTAATACTGAGCAGAAGGGGGTGAGTAGGGAGAAATACTAAGATATGAAAAGTAATCGTTAGTTAATCATGAGAGACGTTCATCTCATGACCAGAGATGTTTGTTAGAGTTGGGTAACTTTTATACTGATTTGAAACTACTTTCTGGTGTGTTAGTTCCAAGTATAGCCATGCCCAAACAATACACTTATTAACAAACTAAACTCTGAAGCCATGCAGGCTGACTCCAGAGCCTGTGCTCTTAACCGTCATGTTTGGTGTGAGATCTCAATAATGCATGGAAGACTTGGAAACTGTTAAATGCCACCTGCTGTTTTCACAACCTTACCTATAAACTGTGCAGTATGTTGGTTCAAAACCATCTCATCTGACACAACCACAGAATATTGTGTCTTTGGGAGCATTGACTTGCTGTCTGTTTCCATAATCTTGGCCTTCGCCTTGACCATATACAGTACCTAGCACTTTGCTCAGGGTGAGATGACAAGTCCTAGCATATTTCTCTCTAGCGCGAAATCCTTTCGACTGAAAACCCGTTCTTCTCTTGTTTAGGTATCGTGCCTGCCAAGATGAGTGGGCCTATTGGAAAGAAAGAAATGATACTGAGGTCTAAACGGTAAGACAAAAAGATAAGACTAGTTATAGCACTGTAGCGCTGTCCTCCCGCTCAAGCGGACACCAGTAACATCTCCATTGTGAGACTTATTATTGTGTTTTGCATATCGAATACGTCACGGGTGGCTTGCCAGGCTTTGCCATGTGGGCAAAATACTCTTGTAGCTTGCTGGGCTCTCCAAGAGGGGCAGAGGAATCAAACCCAGCTCAGGCTGGCCGGCCATGCAAGGCAGATGCCCTACCGCTGTGCTATTGCTCCAGCTATAAAAGAAGAAATAAAGCTATTGAGTGGACAGGAGTTCTGACTTGCCCCTGGAATAAAAAGCACCATGGTTAAATTGAAGTGAGAGAAAATTAGTTATAAATGTAGATTCTCACTGATAGTACTAAAAGAGAGAAAGCAAAAATAACAGATGTGGTCTAATGACACATATAACAGAAGACACAAAGAATCTTCACTAACTTGCATGTGTTAATCAGACTTGTCTTTACTAAATACAAACAATTGCATTGAAATATTTATTGTGAGCCCTGCCCTTTATGGGAGCAATTTCATTTTTAGGAATTTATCTGATAGTATAATAAATAATGAAGTACTTTCAAAGACACATTAAGCTTTAAAAAATTTAAGTTTTAGAAGTATGCATACAAATATGCACTTTAACCCCTTGAGCTACCTCTGTGGCCTACGTTGTAGTTTCTTAAATACAACTGCATAATGAAATCTGAAACTTAGCTTCTATATGTAGTCTAAAAGGTTTTTAAAACCTTCTATATAAAAGATCTATATAGGTACTTCTTATATGCACAGAATATCTCTGCAAGAGTGCTAGGAGGATAATATAGAAGGGTACTTGCCTTGCACACAGCTGACTTGGGTTCAATCCCAAGCGCCCCAAATGGTGCCCCAGATGGGCAGAGCCAGAAATAAGCCTTGAGCACAGCCAGAATGTGACCCAAACACCAAAAGTGTGTTTGTGTGTGTGTGTGTGTGTGTGTGGATACCCACAAAATGGGTAAAAAATTACTGCCTTTGGGAAGAACTGAGTGACTAGGGCTAGAAAGTTAGAGATATACATATCTTGCTCATGAAAATGCCACAGAATAAGAGCTGCCTTTTAGATATACCTTGCATATCTTTAGTAATAACCATTGTGGCTAGAGATGGAGCTTAGTGTGCACATCTACTTTTCATTGTGAAGTCCAAGGTTCTATCCCAGGCACCCAGAAGTAAATGGTTTGTGTAGTTGACATACTCCTTGAAAGCAATTTATCTTAGGAACTAAAAGCTTTTCTTTTTTTTTTTTAATGAATCGCCTTGAGATACAGTTACAGACTTACAAACGTTCGTGATTATGTTTTAGTCATACAATGATCAATACTCATCCCTCCACCAGTGTCCATTCTCCACCACCAATGTTCTCTCCTGCCACCCTTCCCCATCCCCCAAAAGCTTTTCTTTTGCTATGTTGTTTTTACTCTTCATTTAGTAAGTATTTTTTTTATGTCATTTTAAAGGATGCTTTAATTAGTTGGTTCTCAGTGAGGTATGTAGTCTCTCTCTACGTTACCGAATCCTGTTCAGATTTGCCAGGTCAGAATGAACTTTAAAATAACACTGGTGGGACCCGTGGTGGTGGAAAATGGGCACTGGTGGAGGAATGGGTACTTGATCATTGTGTAACTGAAACCCAAGCACAAAAATTTGTAAGTCTACAACTGTACCTCACGGCGTTTCACTAATAAAAATTAAAAATAAAAAATAAATAAAATTTAAAAATAGACCAACAAAAAAAAAAATAACAGTGGGACATCATGTTTCCTTTTCCGTGGTGTTAATGTTTGTACCAATGAAGTAGAACTAAGAAAGGGAAGGAATAAAACTCTGGTATTATTTGGCATAGTAGTGTCAGTTATTTTTTTGACAAAATTATGTCAAAACCATGGTGTGGATTCACAGCTACTTTCCCACCAAGTAATAGAAATCACACAGGAAGACACTCTGCTGTCTTATCTAGTTGCAAAAACTTCATTGATAGGCCTTCAGATTTTACATTGTAGCTACTTTTTAAGAAACTGAAGCTGAGAGGTAGCTCAGAGAGTTGGAGCAAATGCTTTGCATGTAAAAGGCCCAGGTTCGATCCAGGGTCTTTCATGGTTCCCCCAGCATGACCAGGAGTAGCCCCTGAGCACTTGGCCAGGCATAGCCCTCATGTACTGCTAGATGTGGCCCAAAAGCCAAAAGGAAAAAAATTGCTATTTAGGTATAGTACCAAGATCTGAAAGGGATATTAAATTAATATCTGAAAGGGATATTAAAACATTTGCTCTTTTTCTACTACATGTATATGTGAACAGGATTTTTTTCTATGTATACTCCAACCAGAACAACATATAACAGCTGACTTAACATATGAGCAGAAAATTTTTCAACTGTCTATTTAGCCAGACATTCAGAGGTTTGCAGAATAGGTAAGAGCCACTCATTACTAAACTATTTTGATTGTGAAAAACATTTTTCATTAAAAAAATCGATTACTTTGGGTTTCTCTTGAAAATGTCTTTTCTAAAAGAACCAGACCATTTTAATTATCTGTCAAACACAAGCTTCCGACAAACTGGAGCTAGCCTCACTCTCATCTGAGTTTACTGAGATCTCTGCATGACTGTAACTGTCTCTCCAAGACTCAGGACTAAGTTACAAGGTGTTCAGTTAGTCAGTCAGCAGTAAATGGGCAGTAAACACTCCTCCTCCACAGAGAAGCAGTTTTTTGCTATATTTTTTTTTCCATGTGGTTCAGTACTTTCCGCAAGGTTTATTCTGATCTGTACTTTCCATGTTGGGAAGTCTTCCTACTTCTTTCCTATCGCTGAAAAGTTAATGTTGTTATTTTAAAATGTCCCGTTACAGCCTAGATTCTCCCAAGGAGCATCGTCCTTAACATAGAATGGGCATTTCTGCAACGTAATATCTTACATTTGATAGCCATTGGTGCCTTTTTTTTTTCTTTTTGGGTCACACCCAGCAATTTACAGGGATTACTCCTGGTTCTGCACTCAGGAATTACTCCTGGTGGTGCTCAGGGGACCATATGGGATGCTGGGAATTGAACCCTGGTTGGCCATGTACAAGGCAAACGCCCTACCTGCTGTGCTGTCAGTCTAGCCCCATTGATGGATATATAAGTGTTGTATTGGTCATCTTGCTTATTACATATATATTTAAAAACTAATAAAAGCCAAATAATAAAATTTTTATTATTAATAAAAAAATTTTAAATATTTTAAATATTTTATTATAAATAAAAAAATTAATTGATTACTTATGGGCTGGAGCGATAGCACAGCGGGTAAGGCTGCCTTGCCCGCAGCCAGCCCAGCCGAGCCAGGTTCAATTCCTCCACCCCTCTTGGAGAGCCCGGCAAGCTACCGAGAGTATCTCACGCCCGCACAGCAAAGCCTGGCAAGCTACCCGTGATGTATTCAATATGCCAAACACAGTAACAAGTCTCACAATGGAGACATTACTGGGCCTGCTCAAGCAAATCGATGAACAAAGGGAGGAGAGTGTTTGTTTGTTTATTTTGATTACTTATGTTCATGTATAACAGTCTTTTGTTTGTTTGTTTGTTTGTTTGTTTGGGAGCCACGTCCAGCTCTGTTCAGGGCTTACTCCTGGCCCTGTACTTTGGGATCACTCCTGGGAGGTTTTCTTGGTTTGGGTTAGGTTTGGGAACTCTAGCAATCACAGTGTTCAACGGACTGTGATACTGAGATTGAACCCAGGCCGCTATGTGGGAAGCATCCACTCAGCCTTTGAGCTGTCTCTCGAGCCTGACTAGTGTTACATTTTTTCATTTCTGTTTTTGGGCCGCACATGGCAGTGCTCAAAGCTTATTCCCAGCTCTGTTTTCAGGATCATATGTGATCCCAGATTGGCCACATGCAGAGCATGCGCTGTACCCAATATACTATCAGCTTCCCAACTAAAATATTTTTTATCAAATACACATCTAATGGGCTGGAGTGATAGCACAGCGGGTAGGGCGTTTGCCTTGCACACAGCCAACATAGCCGACCCGAGTTCGATTCCTCCGCCCCTCTTGGAGAGCCTGGCAAGCTACTGAGAGTATCTCGCCCGCACAGCAAAGCCTGGCAAGCTACCTGTGACGTATGCGATATGCCAAACACAGTAACTACAAAGTCTCACACTGGAGACATTACTGGGCCTGCTCGAGAAAATCGATGAACAACGGGAAGACGGTGACAGTGACACATCTAATTACTCTTCCCTGTTTAGTGGCACCCAGTCTCTGATTAGATGGCGCCCAAAGTTTTGACATGGTTATGAGACCCTCTACAACCCACCCCACCTTTACTCCATCTTCTTATCCACTGTTCCCTTTACTCTCTTCCATGAAGCCTTGACTCTGTTCTTAACCATACTTCCATCTTCTCCTGTCCCTTTTGACACCAAACTATTCTTTATGACCACCTCAAGATTCTTCTTGTCTCTGAAGTGTGTCCTTACCTCCTTCTATCAGAGCAAGTCTTTTTTTCTCCTATGTCTGTGTCACATTCTGTAGACATCACTATTATAGTACTGTTCCATTACTTACCTTGTGTTTAAAAATACAGTAATTCAGGGCTGGAGGGATAGGCCAGGGGTTAAGGCATTTGCCTTGCATGCGGTCAATCTCATTTCATCCCCAGCGCTCTAGCGCCCCTGAGCACTGCTAGGAATGATCCCTTAAGCACAGCCAGGTGTGATCCAAAACCAAAATACAGAGTTCATTGTTTTCTATTTAGGCAATGCATTTTTACATACAAAGTGAAAGCAGTTCATTTCTCGCCCCTTTATGTCTATCCTTTCTCAGAAGTAACCACTATTAACAGGGTTTTGTTATATTTCATTTCTCTTCTCCCCTTCTAGATTATGTGTACCCCTGCCAGGGCTCTTTGTGATCGAGTGTCTCAGGGGAAGCTGAACAACATAGCACAGGGGCCCAGAGCCTTTCTGAGAGGGCCCCAATGCCTTGAGAGTAGCAGAGTTAGGAAGAACGGGCTGTGTGCGTCGAGTCTGGTAATCTCAGTGCTTTCTGTTTCTCTCACCGGGGCCCCTTCCAAGGATTTATGAGCAGCTTCCAGAAGTACAGAGAAAGAGAGATGAAGAAAAGAGAAAATCAGAATATACATCCTATCGTCTGCGAGCCCAGCTATATAAAAAGGTCAGTTTTTTCTTTGTTCAAACTGGGACTGACCAAGTTTGTCAGGGGGAAGAGAAATCTGAGAGAAATACATTTGAAATGTTTGAATTAATTAGAGTTGAGGACAGATTATTGTAAGGTCACGTTGCATCAGTCCAGTTCCAATTCCAAAATCTGGAAAATACAGGAACCTGTGACTAAACTACAACTTTAAAAATCCTAAAGCATCGCTTCCCTGTCTGAGGTTCTGGAGTCTATCCCTAGCACGATGTAGGTAGGTAGAAAAATAAAATTCGGGAGGGGCTTGGCACCCAGCTGTGCTTACAGCTTACCCCTGGCTTTGTGCTCAGGAATCACACCTGTTGGTGCTCAGAGAACATTATGCTAGGTTCAAGGCAAGTGCCTTGTCCTGTATTATCTCTGTGGCCCTGAAGGAATAAATTTTACAAGCACTTTTCATGCATGCACTGGATTAAAAACTAGTTTCTTAGGAATTAGTTTTGATGTCATGGTGGGAACGTTTAAATCTATTTGAATTGTTGAAGTTTGAATCTATAGTCCCAGAAGGTAGTTGGTATGCAACTTATGGGTACCTTTAAGACATTTTCAATGAACTGGAGGGGCTGGAGTGATAGTACAGTGGGTAGTTCACTTGCCTCCCACACATCCAACCCTGGTTCAGTTCCCTGTATCCCATATGATTCCCTGAAAACTGCTAGGAGTGATCCCTGAGCACAGAGCCTGGACTGAGCCTTATGCATCGCCTTGTGTGCCCACCCCCCCAAAAAAAGATCTAAAAGCAAATAAATAATAGGAATTATAAAATTTCCCCAAAAATTGTTGGATGTTTCTATATAGATTTCACACCTCACACAAACACACACACACACACACACCAGTTACTATATAGCTGAGAAGATTCTTGAGTAACATGTCTGGTATAGAATATTTGTCTTCATTTAATGGGGAGAATATCAAACTTATTTCCTGCTTTTTTTTTCTCCTTCACAGAAAGTGACTAATCATCTCTTGGGAAGAAAAGTTCCCTGGGACTGACATAAGATGATTTTCCTCAGATTCCTTGGAGTGATATATTTTCTCAATCTGGAAAAAAAGAGTGGTTTTATAAAGTCTCACATAATAAAGCTTATTCCTTGTCCATGTGTGTTTTAGGAATCGTAACCTGCAACAGAGTCTGGTGTGGAGTGGTATTAAGATTATTAGTGGAGGGGCTGGAGAGAGCCCAGCAATTAGGGCACTTGCCTCAAATATGACCATCCAGGCTTCAGTTCCCAGGATCCCATATGGTTCCCCCAGCCCTGCCAGGAGCCTTCCTTGAGCTCTGCCAGGTGTGGCCCTCCCAAAAAAATATTAGTGGAGGGGCTGGAGAGATAGTTCAGCAGGTAGGGTCTTTGCCTTGCATGCAGCTGACCCAGGTTCAATTCCCAGGACCCCATATGGTTCCCTGAGCCACACTCAGGAGTAATCCTTGAGTCCAGAACCAAAAATAAAGCCCAAACATAGCTGGATATCTCCCCACCCCAAAATATTGGTGGTGGACCCATAGAGATCGTACAGGAGGCAAGGCATTTGCCCTGCATTGTAGCCAACCCTAGTTCAATCACTGGCAGTGCAGTATGATGATCTGAATACCACCAGGGGTCACTCCTGAGCACAGAGCCAGGAATAACCTCTTAAAACCACTAGGTATGCCAATCCCTACTCCCAAAAAAGGATTTTTAATGGTTTGGGATCCATCCACTGTGGCCAAATCCATAGAGATATTTGTTATTAACTTTTTATATTTAATACATATTTTTATATGTAATTATTAACTTTTCATTGTCGCTAGAGTGAGTTCCTTTTTATAAACATTTTTGTGATTTTTTTTTTAGGAAATAAGGAGCTTCTAAATTGACTCAAAGTAAAGCAGGCAGCAGGTGGTCATTTCAGTCATTTCTCTCCTCTCAGTAAATGTGCAGGCAGCTAGATGATGTCTTCCCTAAAGCAGGAGGAAACCTTCAAGGTGAAAGGCCAGGACATGTTTTTGTTTGTTTGTTTGTTTGTTTGTTTTTGAGCCACACCCGGTAGTGCTCAGGACTTACTCCTGGCTCAGGGTCACTCCTGGAGGGCTTGGGAGACCATATTGGGGTGCTGGGGGTTGAATCTGGGTCGGCCACATGCAAGGCAAATGCCCTACCCACTATACTATCGTTCCAGCCCTTAAAAGCCCCGGAGATGGTTCAGTGACTGAAAGCACCTGTCTTGCAAGCTTAAGGCCATGAGATCAGCACTAGGTGCCACCCACATGCCGTAAGCTTGGTCCTGATGCTCTGCGAGTTGGGTTTGTGAGTGCCACACCTGAAGTGTGACCTCAGAGAACATCACAGCCCTCAATCATCACAACAGCAACAGCAACAAAGGGAAAGGAGAAGGGCAGGGGAATACAAACAGCACTCATGGTAAATGTGCTCTGGGAATGAAGCGTGGTCTTGGGAACCACTGCTTGGCACAGCAAGAGCTTCGTGATGGGTTCTGTGGAGACAGGCACTTTGGATCCACAGCTGTCTCTGCTTGTTTCCAACTGTCCTGAGGACTGGCTTTATAGACTGGGGGGGAGGCCACCAGCCATTTATCAGAGTCAGTGTTTACAGCCTGGAAAGCCACTTTAAAAAATGTGGAAGAGTGGTTTTTGTTTGTTTGTTTGTTTGTTTTTTATTTTGAATGCCCATCCCTCCACCAATAACCATTTCCCACCACCACGAATCCCAGTATCCCTCCCACCCCCCATCCTCCCCATCCCACCCTGCCTCTGTGGCAGGGCATTCCCTTTTGTTCTCTCTCTCCTATTGGGTGTTGTAGTTTGTAAGAGTTAAGCCTGATTTTCAGGGAGAAACGTTGGATGATTTACTTTCCATTGATCACTTTGTATATAAGGAGATGTCGCACAGCCGCATAAGCGGCCGTGCAGTTTGGAATAAAAGTCCTGGTTCCCGCATGCCTGAACTATGCTTGTAGAGGCTCATGGTCACTGGGGTTCCATCTGGAGAAGGCGGGATGCGGCACCTACCCCATCTGGGACTTCCCAGTGATCTCGGCTCTGTTTGGGACCTGGAGCATTCTCCAGGAGCTGTGGAGCCTCCCAGCGGTTTTTCTTTGCTGCTGTGTGCGGTAAAGATGGCGCTGGTGGGCCTCGAAGAGTGTTTTTGATGACGCACTTTATTCCATCTTTCGAGTATAATGGACGATGTTTCTTTTAGGCTGCCTTTGTAATTTTTTAACAAACCATTCTTTTTACATGAGTTGTGATAGCAAGATGTGTGTGGCATCTGTAATATAACAGTTGCATTCTCTGCTTCCTGTACCAAAACTTAAAGTGACCTTATGTCCATGACATACAAGTTATCTGCAGTCATTATTGTACATGTACCTTTTGGGGCAGAGGATGGATTAGAGTAAATGTTAAGTAGTCTGCAGATGTTCAGCATGGGTGCCATGGTGTGACTCTATGGTAAAGTGATGCATTGTATACATGAGACCTGAGTGATCCCCCATACTACAGGGAAAAAAATAGAAGTTCCTGCATGGAGCTTCCCTTTCTCCAATTACTCTGCTCTAAAGAATAAAGTTATTTAGAATTAGTCTGCAGCTCTCAGAGCATCACACTTGGTTCTTGTTAAAGAATCATTATCTATGCTATTCATGTCTTCTACCACAAAGAGAATGATCATTCACTCTAGCGTTAAATTCCTGCAGTAGCGCCTCAAAGAAAATGAAAACCTGCCATCAAGGGTTTCTGGATGGGTGTTACTGCTGCACGTTTGTGGGCGGCTCACTTCCTGTGTTATTTGTTTTGGAAGGACCTTCCAGTATAACTCCACTATTCTAAAGAGTCCTTTTCCTTAGCTCTGTTTTCACATAATTCTAGTTCTTTTATTAAGAATGTCCTGATCTGGGGCTGGAGTGATAGCACAGCGGGTAGGGCGTTTGCCGTGCATACTGCTGACTTGGCTTCGATTCCCAGCATCCCATCTGGTCCCCTGAGCACCACTAGGAGTAATTCCTGAGTGCAGAGCCAGGTGTAACCCCTGTGCATCGCCGGGTGTGACCCAAAAAGCAAAATTAAATTAATTTTTTTTAATGGCAGGCACTGTTCACCGCACTTCTTTCCACGTGATTCTTCCCACACTCCTCCCTGCCCCTTTCCCATGACCTTCAGCTCACCTCACTGAAGATGGGGCCCGTTTTCAGCCTTCCTGCTCCCCGAGTTGCAACTATTAGCGGGTTCCCCTCGTCTCATTCCCGCTTGGCCTGTGTTCCTCTCGGGTAACATTCACACCAGCTAGTCTGGGCAAAGGAGGAAGTACACTCGGCCTGTCCAGCGCCAGCTCAGACACAGGAAAAGGCCCAGAAGAGCTACCCAGCCCAACCTGATGGTGGCACAGACTCAGGAGCTGATCCAGTGTTTATTAGAGATTCGAAGTTGGGCTTACATGTTATGTTTACAATATCTGGTGGCACTAGGAAAGGAGACAGCCCCTAAGCACTGAGTGTAGCAGCCCCCCCCCCCCCCCCCAGCCCCCAGCCATGCACTGACCGGAAGGAGGAACTCTCATGCTGGCAGAGTGCATTTGCTTATGACCACAGCGAGCCGGTTCTCTCCAGACTAATCCACAGTGACCCCATCACAGGGCTTCCTGCCTCAGCCCCTTGGAGCCCTGTGTGGAGGGGAGGTGGTAAATAAACTCAACGGAGGTCAGCTGGATCAGTCTACAGAACATGTTGTAGAAGTACTCGTGGGTCTGGCGGAACCCCAGGCGCTCGTAGAGGCCCAGGGCCGCATACTGCACTTTGGTGGTGCTGAGGACAACTGCTTTGTAGCCCTGGTCCTGCCCGAACTGGAGGACAGTCCTCACCAGGGCCTTGGCTATGCCCTGGCCTCGGTGCGCTGAGTGCACGCACAGGCGGAAGAGCTCTAGGTGCTCCCTGTGCAGGGCAGGCTTCTTCACAGGCAGAGCCCCCACCGTGCCCACCACCCGGCCCTGGGACTCAGCCACCCAGAAGCAGGAGCCACACCCGCTCAAGTAGTGTTTGCTGATGTCAGACATGTCGGTGTTCAACGTAAGGGTGATAAAGTCGTTCCACATGCGCTTGACGAGGAAATGGAGGGTAGCCAGAAGGGAGAGGCCAGTCAGGAGAGTCAGGAGCCAGGAGCCAGTGAAGTGGAGTGTAATAAGGAGCGCTCCCATCAGGAACACTAGATTCTGGGGCAGCTTCAGACAGTGATAGAAGGTGGGAGAGATGTTTTCACCCATCGCCTTCAAGAACAGCTCCCGGGCCCCCTTGTCATCTCTCTCCTGGTATTTGCGGATGCGATAAGAAGCCATGGAGGACTTCGATGAGAATCAAGCGTGCACGAGCTTGGCGTCGCTATAAACCCTTCCAGTAGCTCTGGGGAAGACAGGAAGCCAGTCAATCCCAGCCCTTTATCCCACCCCTCGTGGAATTCTGGAGGCGCCTGTCTTGTGGGACCCAGTGGTTTCTCACTGCACTTCCTCGGGCCTGTACGGATCTTGCGAAAATAAAAACTTGTTGGGCTCAGAGAGATAGTACAGTGGGTAAGGTGCTTGCCTTGCATGGGCAAACCCAGGTTCGAACCCCTACATCCCCTGAAAAACCACCAGGAGTGATTCCTGAGCACAAGGGTAGGAGTAAGCCCTGAACACTGCCGGTTGTGGCCACAAAACACGAACTTGTTATCTTGGGTCATTTAAGGATTTAAAGAAAGATACATCTGCTTCAGTGGAGAGCCCCCAACCCCCAACAAGTCTGTCCTCAACTTCTTGGGACAGTATGAGGTGCACAGTGCAGCTGCCACACTGCGTGTCCCTCCTGTGCCCCTCACCCGCCTCTGGGACAGGAATCAGCCTCTGTTCCCAGCACGAGGCTCAGCAAGGCCCTTCCAGAGGTGATGTGTTTAAGCAGCTGCGGAGGCATCAAAGCCAGTCACTAGCCATGGCCCGGCCTGAGCATGAGGAGGGGCAGGCCCAGCCCCACCATGACTCTCACCTGCCACCCCGTGTCCTCTCACCTGCCACCACCACAAGAGTCTTGATTGCTAGAGCCACTGCATTCTGGATGTCCTTAGCCGCCGATCTGCATCCACGACTGCCCAGGGCCTCCTGGACCTCAGGGTGCCAGGCTGTGGCCATGCCCTCATTGGCTTGCCCTGTCCTGCAGTCATAAACCTCACGAGAGTGTGGACTGCAGCTGGACTAACTCACATCTGAGTCCAGCCCCCTTTCTCTTCTTGGGTCACCAGGGAGAGCCAGGCCTGGGGCAGCTCCAGGTCCCCTGTGGAGTTCTGCCCTTCAACCCTTGTGAGTTCTGCCTGCAGGGACCCACTGACCCCTGGCAGGCCCTGATGTCCACCCTAGGTCAAGCCATGCTCCTGAGCCCTGTGGGGTGCACCCCACCCCTCTCTGGGGTGTCAGGCACCCCAGTCAGAGTCCAGGCTCTCTCCTGCCCTGTGCTCAGAAGCTGGATTCTCCTCCCCGTGATGGCTTCCCAGCCCAGCCTCCACTCAGTCACTCTCCTGGGCCTTGCCTGTCTGCTGCCCCCGTGCCAGGCTGGGCCTCTCCCAACAGCAGGGGTGTCGCCGGCTGGTGGCTGCAGCACAGAGCAGCTGCCTGTGTCCTCGGGGTCACACCTGGGCAGACACGATGGACAAGAGCAACAGCAAGCTGGGCATGACCCTTCCTGAGATGTCCATGTGCTGTCGGGAGGGCAAAGCCTCCGTCAGAACTTCCCTGCGTCTCTTCCAGACTCAGTAGCTCCTCACCCTGGGTTCTCCCTGGCACTTACCACCGTCACCCTTAAGCTTTTCTGTGAAACGTCTGTCTCCTGTGGGCATTGGAGCAGGACAGAAAAAGTGCTGAGGAGGGTTCCTGCAGCCGGGACCCACAGGGACACGGGGGTGGGGTGGGGCATGAGCCACAGGCCACCCCCTCTGGTGACAGGGGTGGCACCTGTGAGCCTTCCTGGGAGCTCCTGGACAGAGAGTGGGGGAAAGGCAGCAGAAAAGCAGCACTGAGCCCCAAGGCTGGACAAAGGTTTGGGTTTCAAGAGTGAGAGGCAGCAGGAGGTAAAGTGCTTGAACTTTAGTCCCAGTGTGATAAGTGATCCCCTTATATCCTAGCCAGGCAGGAGAGGGAGTCAGGGCGGGGGTGGGGCGGGAGGGAGCATCAGGGGCACTATGTTAGACAACATGGACACATCAGAAAGCTATGGGAATGAGGTTTGTGGACGGAAAGAAGACTGGAGTTACCCTGTCTACCCCTCTGTGGTCCCAACCACGCATGGTCAGTCCCCGCGCCTGTGACAGGGAAAGTGAAGGCTGCTTCTTCCCTCCTCCTTCCAGATAGACAGAAACGAAGTTTAAATGCCAAAGTCAAAACCAGCAAATTTTAAGTAAGTAAATATGGAAAAAATATCTCTCAGATTTGTCCTTTCAAAAAACATGTCTTCTGGACCAGGACCTCTGAACAAGCAGCTGTGCACCCTGGGGCTGACCCTTGTAGGAAGGACACATGTTTAGGGTTCCCCGTCCCCCGCCTGAGGCCCAGAATCTGCATCTCCTCTCCTCAGGGTTGATTTTCGGGTCTTGCCCTCAGTGCCAGAGAGGACTTTATTTTGCCACCATTTCCACCCACCTGATGTTTTCCCGGGGGAGAGAGGAAACAGCCACCTTCTCCCTTTCTCTTCAGTCCTGCCAATGCTCAGCCATCATCCCTGAGGAAAATGTGTCCTCAGCTTCACTCAGAGACCTTCGGGAAATCCTGTCCCTCCTGCCTGAGCAGCAGCGGAAATCAAAGGGAGGAGGAGAGGTAAAGAGATGACAGAAAAGAAAGCGCCCCTTGGCGCATGCCAGCAGGCCCTCGCCCGCGGAGGGTGGAGCTTCGGAGGCCAGAGGCGGACTGGACTGGGGAAGGAAAGGGTCCCGCCAATCTCCAAGCCGTGAGGGTGGGGCCGCGCCGAGCGACGGCTGGGCTGGCGGGGCGGGGGGCACCGGCCCGGGTGGCCCCGAGCGCTGAACCTGTGCCTCTCCCTCTGAAGCAGTGGACGCTGTGGGCAGCTGAGATTCCCTTTCATCCCCTCTCACAAGGCTGTGGAGAGGTGCTTAACTACCTCCCAGGAAGGCGCTCGCTTTCCCTGAGCGCCTCAGAGCCTCGGGCCACTCGCCTCACTGGGGCCTCCTCTGAGAACTCCTCAGCAGGTTTCATCCACATTCTGGCGGGCACTGCTTCTCCGCACAGAAAGCTTTGGAGAAAAGAATTAACTCTGCAAAGCCAGTCTGCCAAGACCAAGCTGCAGTTTTCCTAACTTTTCTGGGCACTCCCGAGGCTATTCTGGTTCCTCTGGGTTGCTAAACACCTAACCAGCTGCCGGGCATCATGGCTGTGGCTTCTCCCAGGCTCCCTCCCACTCACGCTTGACTGAAAATATACTTTCCTTTATCTCCAAACAGCACCGATTATTGACTTTTTTAAATTTTTATTACTGAAACACCATGAGGTACAGTTGTAGACTTACAAATTTTTGTGCTTGGGTTTCAATTATACAGTGATCAAGTACCCACCCCTCCACCAGTGCCCATTCTCTAACACCACTGATCCCAGTATCCCTCCCAACCCCCATCCCCCCCATCCCACCCTGCCTCTGTGGCAGAGCATTCCCTTTTGTTCTCTCTCTCCTTCTGAGTACTGTGGTTTGCAAAAGAGGAATTGAGTGGCAATCATGTTCGGTCTGTATTCTACTTTCAGCATGCATCTCCCATCCTGGGAGGATCCTCCCAACACCTTTTATTTGGTCCCCCCTTCTCTATCTGAGCTGCCTTTTCCCCTAGCATGTGTGGCTCCCAAGCCATGGAGTAAACCTCCTGGTACTTATTTCGGCTATTCTTGAGTATTAGTCTCCTATTTTGCTACTTTATGTTCCCCAGAAGAGTGCAGTATTTCTATGTCTGTCCCTCCCTTTCTGACTCATTTCACTTAGCATGATACTTTCTAGGTAGTACCACTTGTATGTAAATTTCATGACTTCATCTTTTCTAACTGCTACATTAGAAATACTTCATTGTGTAGCACATCTCTTTGATTCCACTGTTCTTCCTGCATTAACATATGCCTCAGAGACCTGGGCCCTACGCAAACAGGATGAGAATGCTATTCGGGTCTCCCAAAGAGGAATTGAAAGAGCTATGCTTGGAAATATCACGTTTCACTCAAATGAGAGAAAGAATCCGGAGTTCCGACGTCCATCGACAATCAAGAATCAGGGATGCTGTCTCATTTGCCAAGGTGTCAAAAATCAGATGGGCTGGTCACATAATAAGATTTAAAGATGACCACTGGATTAGAGCTGTTACCGACTGGATCCCACGGGATGTCAAAAGACCGCGTGGCCGCCCACCTACCAGATGGTCAGACTTCTTCATCAAGATCATGAACGATCGATTTGAGGCTCTTCATGTTCCCAGAGCGAACAGATGCCATTGGGCTACACTGGCACGGAACAGGGACGGATGGAGACGTTACTGGCGCCCACTCAAGCAAATCGACGACTAATGGGAAGTTAAGTGATTAAGTGAAGTAGATGTACCAAAGTTTCTTTAACAAGTCATCTGTTCTCGGGCACTCAGGTTTTTTCCAGATTCTGGCTATTGTAAACAGTGCTGCAATTAACAAACAATTGCAGATGTCACTTCGACTATACTTTTTTGCCTCTCTGGGATATATTCGCAGGAGTGGTATTGCTGGGTCAAATTGGAGCTCAATTTCTAATTTTTTGAGAATCGTTCATACTGTTTTCCAAAAGGGCTGAACCAGTCAGCATTTCCACCAGCAGTGAAGGAGGGTCCCTTTCTCGCCACATCCGTGCCAGCACCGGTTGCTTTTGTTCTTTTGGATGTGGGCCAGCATCTGTGGTGTGAGATGATATCTCATTGTGGTTTTGATCTGCATCTCCCTGATAATTAATGATGTAGAGCATTTTCTCATGTGCCTTTTTGCCATTCGGATTTCTTCTTTGAAAAAGTTTCTTTTCATTTTGTCTCCCCATTTTTTGATAGGGTTGGATGTTTTCTTCTTGTGGAGTTCAACCACTACTTTATGTATCCTTGATATCAACCCCTTATCAGATGGGTATTGGGTGAATATCCTTTCCCATTCTGTAGACTGTCTTTGTACTTTGGTCACTGTTTCTTTTGAGGTGCAGAAGCTTCTTAGTTTAAGATAGTCCCATTTGTCTATCTCTGTTTTCACTTGCTCAGCCAGTGGTGTAACATCTTTGAAGATACCATTAGCTTCAGTTTCATGTTGGGTTTTCATGTTCCGTGGCATAAAGCTTCTCAAAGCACTGCCTGAGGCTCCTTTGAATTTCTGTAGTTTCTGTTGTAATGACCCCCTTTTCATTTCTGATTCAGTTTATTAGGGTTTTCTCTCTTCCTTTCTTTGTGAGTTTTGCTAGATGCTTATAGATCTTGTTTATTTTCTCAAAGAACCAGCTCTTGGTTTCATTGATCTTTTGGATTGTTTTTTGGGTTTCCATCTCATTAATCTCTGCTCTAAGTTTTATTATTTCCTTCCTCCTGTTCGGGTTGGGCTCCTTTTGTTGGTCCTTCTCCAAACTCTTAAGCTGTGAGGTTAGATTACTTATGTGGGCTCGCTCCTCCTTCCTGAGGAATGCTTGTAGAGCTATAAACTTTCCTCTTAACACAACTTTTGCTGTCTCCCATTTGTTTTGGTAACTCGTGTCCTCATTTTCATTAGTTTCCAGGAATCTTTTGATTTCCTCTTCGATTTCCTTTCTAAGCCGCTCATTGTCCAATAGTGAACTGTTTAATTTCCAGGTGTTTTTCTTAGTTTTCTGTTTTTGTGATTTACTTCTAATTTCAGCGCATTATAGTCTGAGAAAATTGTTGATACAATCTCTATCTTCTTAATTTTATGGAAGTATGTTTTGTGGCTTAGCATGTGGTCTATCTTGGAGAATGTTCCATGCACGCTTGAGAAGAATGTGTATTCAGCTTTTTGAGGATGAAGTGTCCTGTATATATCTACTAAGTCCCTTTCTTCCATTTCTTCCCTCAGATGAAGTATGTCCTTGCTGAGTTTGAGTCTGGTTGATCTATCAAGAGGTGATAAAGCAGTGTTGAAGTCTCCCACTAGTATTGTCTTGCTATCATTGTCTTTCTCCAAGTCTCTGAGTAGTAGTTTTAAGTACTTTGCTGGTCCCTCATTAGGTGCATATACATTTAGTATTGTAAGTTCTTCCTGTTGTACAGATCCCTTGATCAATAAGAAATGGCCTTCACTGTCTCTTGTGACTTTCTTCACTCTAAATAAATGTGGTCTGATACTAGGGTGGCTACCCCAGCTTTTTTATGGGATCTGTTTGCCTGTAGGATTGTTTTCCAATCTTTAACTCTGAGCCTGTGTTTGCTTTGACTATTGAGATGTGTTTCTTGCAGGCAGCAGAATGTTGGGTTCAATTTTCTAGTCCATCCTGCCACTCTGTGTCTTTTAATTGGTGCGTTTAGCCCATTGATGTTGAGAGAGATTATTGTTATGGGGTTTTGTCTCATTTTTCTGTTTAAATTTGTTGTATTTGAGGGGCCTGTTTTGTCTTAAAGTAGCCCATTTAGTTGTTCTTGTAACCATGGTTTTGAGTCTATGAAGTTCCTGAGCTGTTGTTTATCTGTGAAACTGGTGAATGAGGCTATTGATATGTTTTTTAAGACAATATTCCCAGGAGTCCACCCATGGGAGTAGCTCAGAGGTAGCAACAGGGCTGGGGGTGGTGGGGCATTCTATAGAACAATGAGCTTCACCAAAATCTTGGGTGAGCAAATTCCCAGAAGCACATACTAAGACATATGAAGAGGAGCTCTGGGGTAGGCTCAGCAGACTGCACATAGGCCTGTGGGTGGCTCCAGTTTAATCCAAGCCTCACATAGTCTCGCCCAGACACAGAGGACTGCCAGGTGTGACCCCAAAACAAAGAAGAGCTATCTCTCAGCCTTAGAATTTTAATTAGGGAAAAGTCAGTTATTAGCAGAACTATAACAGTCACAAAATCTTTTACACTCGCTGGATTAGCAAAACTTTTATACGCACAAATACACATTTCTGCGTTCTTGCAGTGTTGGATTTGCACGTTTGTACATCGGAATTGTGCTCATTTGTGTGGTTCCAGGGGTCACATCCTCACCCCATTCCCTTGACAAAGAAACAAATTGCTTTACTTTTGGCTTTGGCTTTCAGAATGTGTGTATTCACTTGGCCCTTTAAACAGGAGCGAGACCAGAGTGGATCAGTAAAGAGTGTAGCACTGTAGCACTGTCCTCCTGTTGTTCATCAGTTTGCTCGAACGGGCAGCAGTAGCGTCTCCATTGTGAGATTTGTTGTTACTGTTTTTGGCATATCGAATACGGGCTGGGGAGCTTGCCAAGCTCTGCCATGCCGGCGGGATACTCTCAGTAACTTGTAGGGCTCTCCGAGAGGAAGAATCGAACTTGGGTCAGCCATGTTGTCTGTGTGCAAGGCAAACGCCCTACCAGCTGTGCTATAGCTCCATCCCAAGGAAAGAGTATAGCTAATTATTTTTAGTTTCTGTATAAATCAACTGATTGACTAGTCTATTGATTGCTTGACTACTTTACTGACTACTGATTGATACTTTATTGATTGTTTGACTACTTTATTTTTAATTTCTGTTTATTGCTTATTTTATTTTTGGTTTCCGTATTAATCAATGGATTGTTTAGTTAACCATTTTATTTGGCTTCTATAAATGTGCTTACTTACCGTGCTGGCTTAATTCCAAGAAGTAAGTAGGCCTTTTAGAAACCCTTGCTGTTTACACTCAGGGCTGCCTCCCTCATCCAAGCTGGTGTGAGAGAGCTGGCCAGCTAATAAAGGTTCCTTAATTTGAGACAACATTACAGCTTTGTGGAGCATTTTGGGGGTGCTCAGCCTATAACACTGGGGTTGCCCTGTGTAGTGCTTAAAGATGTGGGTTGATGCCAGGGATCAAACTTGGGGCTTCACACACGCAGAGCAACTCTACCAATGAGCCACACTCCAGGCACATAGATTGGCAAAAATGTTTAAATCTAACATTCTAAGCGTTGGCAAAGATATGTCAATGGGAATTCATATGCCATTTGAAGGAGTTTCTGTTCACCCTACAACTCACCCCTTCTATGTAAACACTTGAATAAAAGGGCATACATGGAATCTGCCCCAGAAGGTTCTCAGGAACTTCTTCAGAATAGCAAAGAATAGAGAAATCCCCAATGTCCTTTGACAAGTAAATGAGTAAATGAGAGCTAAGATATTCTCAGTTTTGTGTTTTTGTTTTTGTTTTTGTGGGGATTTTGAGCCACACTTGGCAGTGGTCAGGACTACTCCTGGCTCTGAGCTCAGTGCTCAGGGGCCCCTAGGGGGATGCTGGGGATAAAACCCAGGTTGACCATGTGTAAGGCTAGCTGTACTGTCACTCTTTCCGGATACCCCTAGTGAAATTCTATGCAGAAAAACAGGTAGAAAGAGCACACTACCCACTAGTATAGTGGGTAGGACACTTGCCTTGTACACAGTCATCTTGGGTTCAATCCCTAGCACTCTATACGGTCCTTCTAGCCCTGCTAGCAGTAAACAGAGACATCCTGAGCACCACTGGGTATGCCCGCCCCCTACCCCGCCCCCCAAAAAAAAACACACTAACATCAAACTTGATGAATCTGAAAGCAAAAATGTTGCCTAGGAAAAACAGATAAGATGGTACATAACAGATAACAGCATCTTTTTTGTTTGCGGTTTTTTGTTTGTTTGTTTGTTTGTGGGTCAGAGCCAGCAGTGCTCAGGGTTTACTCTTGGTTCTGCACTCAGGAATCCTCAGTGTAGGTGACCTGTGGCCCTCCTGTCATCCTCCCTACCAAAGCCAGTCCCTGTGAGCTCTCTTCAGAAACTCATCTTTCTGGCAGGATTGGGATCCTTTTCATGTGACCCAGAGGCTCGAACATTGTGTCCCTGGCACAGCCGTGCCTTCTCTGTCCCAAGAACACTGGGAGGCTCACCCCACAGCTTGGTCCTAGCCTTGGCATTTCAGGTTTCCTTGACACTTACCCCGGTTCACAGAAGCTTTCCAGCTGCAAAGAATTCAAGTTACCCAGCACAGAGACCTTTCTAGATCTACAGTCACATGCCCCTACAACATGTTCTCTCTCTCTCTCTCTCTCTCTCTCTCTCTCTCTCTCTCTCTCTCTCTGTCTCTGTTTTGTCTTTGGGCCACACCTGGTGGTGCTCAAGACTTACTCCTGACTCTGTGCTAAGGGATCACACCCGGCAGGGCTTGGGGGACCATGTGGGATATCAGGGATCAAACCCGGGTCGGCTGTGTACAAAGCAATTGCCCTACACAATCGTATCTCCATGCCCCATAAAGTCGTCTGTGTTTTATCTGACAGTTTTAGTCCACAGGGGCTAGAGAGCAGCAAGGGAGGAAGCTGACAGCAACCAGGACAGATGCAGGAGGGAATAATCCAGTTCAGGACTCAGAGAATTGCTGCCTGGACCACAGCAGAGGCAAGACAAAGAACCCCTGCTCCCTGACTTCCAAGCAAGCCACAGGTGCTCAATGGCTGGCAAGAATTGTACATCTTCTGGGGTAGGGGTGGGGGGGAGACCGCACCTAGCAGTGTTCAGGGCTTGCTTACTCCTGGCTCGGTGCTCAGTGATCACTCCTGGAAGGGCTCAGGGGGCCATAAACCATGCCGAGGATCAGACTGAGGCAGACTGTGTCGGAGGCAAGTACCCTCTCGGCTGTTCTCTCCCTCCCCTCCCACCCCTGGAATGAGTTTGGTTCCGGGAGTCAAAGGACAGTACAGCCTAGCATGCGATTTAGGAATTAATTTCTTCTTAGAAAAATGTTAAAATACGTTGTGTAAGTTTCTGAGCTACGCCCAAGATAACTGCCATGACCCCGCCATTAGGGCTCACACCCTGATTCACTGATAATCTGCATGCTTCACTGTCCTCCCATTGTTCATCAATTTGCTCGAGCGGGCCCAGTAACATCTCCATCTGAGACTTGTTGTTACTGTGTTTGGCATATTGAATACTTCACGGGTAGCTTGCCAGGCTTTGCCATGCGGGCGAGATACTCTCGGCAGCTTGCTGGGCTCTCCGAGAGGGGCGGAGGAATCGAACTCGGGTCGGCCATGTTGGCTGCGTGCAAGGCAAACACCCTACCTGCTGAGCTATCGCTCCAGTCCACTGTATCACTGTATCACTGTCCTCCCATTGTTCATCGATTTGCTCGAGCGGGCCCAGTAACGTCTCCATTGGAGGCTTTGTTGTTACTATGTTTGGCATATTGAATACATCACGGGTAGCTTGCCAGGCTCTGCCGGGCGGGCAAGATACTCTTGGTAGCTTGCCGGGCTCTCCGAGAGGGGCAGAGGAATCGAACTTGGGTCAGCCATGTTGGCTGTGTGCAAGGCAAACGCCCTACCGCTGTGCTATTGCTCCAGCCCATTGCTCCAGCCCATGCTTTGTTAATTCCCCATTTTGCCCACTTCTTCGTGTAATCAATTCCAAAAAGCTAGCTTGGGAGAAATAAATTTGAAGCTTGATCAGAGTCTTGTCTTGCTCCCATTCTTCTGTCTCTCTTTTTTCCCCACTCCCGCATCCTGTCCCAATTATCCACATTGACTAGTCCTGTGGGTCGGGGCAGTTTGGCATCCCTCTTTGGTCCTATAGGGGATGTTCAGAGAGCTGGTCCCAGCAGGTGGCTGGTGTGGAAGGCCACAAGGAGATATGATCATGAAGGGGAAGGAGAGGAGAAAGCTCCTTCCACAGGGCATCCTCCCCCCCCCCACGCCCCCCCCCCTACCACACACACCACAACGCTGATCACACTGAAAATAATTCAAATAGAGTCAACACAGGGAGATAAATGGTGATGAACATTTTAATGGAGTGTTAAAGGCAAGCAAGCAAGAAAGAAACATGCAGATGAGTATATTTCATTCCACTCAAGTGAGGTACTTGGAATAGCTGAGTTCCTAGAAATAGGGATGTGGTATGGCGGGGCCAGGAGCAAGGGACAGAGAGGAACAAGTTACTGCTTAAAAGGTTCAGGCTTATGTTTGGATGTTTGACAAAATGTGAAAATAGAATGGAGCAGCTACTCAACCATGAATGGAGTCACTGATGCTTGGTGGTGTCCTTGGAACACATTCAGCGCATCAACGGCCTTGATCCAGAAGCACAGCAGTGAATCCCAGAAGACAGCAGCTTGTCAGAGATCTCTCCAGACCCCGTACCAAGCCAATTCCACCGGGGCACCTCAGATGGAGCGGGTACGTCCTCTCTGCCCACTCCAGATGAAACCCCAGTGGTCACAAGCTTCCAGAAGACCTTTGTATTAGACTAAGGGACAAAGACTCCAGCCCACATGACACATCAGAGATGGGCCATCCCTTCCCGTATTCCTGCCAGATTGGGGTCCTGGCTGTCAAGCCCATGATCTGTCTCCAGGCGCCATCCCAGAGCATCAATAGCTTCGATCCAGAGACTCTCAAATGAATCTTAAAATGGATTAGCTCCCTACAGAGATGTCTCTGGAACCCCAGCCATTTACAATTTTAGAATCCAGAAGTGAGCGACCACTTTTGCGGCCTCGCGACCTCTCTTGATATCCATAATAAGCAATAGAAAATAAATGATCTCGCATCTGCCCCTGGCAGGCAGGCTTGAATGGTGGTGGGAAAATTTGAAATAATGGTGGTGGGAAGGTGTAACGGTGGTGGGATTGGTGTTGAAATATTGAATGTAATCAATGTGATTAACCTTATAAAATTAAATTAAAAAAAAAAAAGAAATTCAGGGGCTAAATTTGGCATTAGGTGTCTTTTACTTTAAAAAGGACAAGTAGGAGGAGAAAAGAAGGAAGACATACAGGGGGAGCCCAGGCACCTCCTTCCTGCATGACCTCGTGTTGTAGCAAGTGCAGGTATGCAGGTTCTTGACCTCAAGAGTCAAGATTAAAAGGAAGGGGCTGATATGACCCAGCAATACCTTTTCTGGGAATACACCCTGGGGGCCAAACAACGCACTGCAGAAAAGTCATCTGCACTCCTGTGTTCACTGCAGCACTATTCACAATAGCTAAGTCTGGAAATAACCTAAGTCCTCAAGAATAGATGACAGGATAAAGAAACTATGGTGCATCTATACAATGGAATACTACGCAGCCACCAGGAAAAAATGAAGTCATGAAATTTGATAATAATTTAGTGGACATGGAGAGTATCATGCTGAGTGAAATAAGTCAGAAGGAAACAGGGACAGATATATAATATTTGCACTCATTTATGGGATGTAAAAAAATAGTATAAGACCAATACCCAATGACAGTAGAAATGAAGACCAAAAAAAAAAACTGGTTTACGGTTGGGAGCTTTCCACAAATGAGGAGGTGGGAGAGAGAGAAGTTATGATAGAGTGGGGAACATTTTGACAGTGATAGTTGAAAACGATGGCTCTGGACAAGAACTGAATGTTGAAAGGAGGTCAAGGGGTGGCTATACATGATAATCTTTCAGTACTTGTATTGCAAATCATATGCCCAAAAGAGAAAGAGAAAGAAAGACAGAGGAGAGAGAGAGAGAGAGAGAGAGAGAGAGAGAGAGAGAGAGAGAGAGAGAGAGAGAGCGGAAAGCCAGGAACTAGAGATCAAATGGCTGAATTCAGAATAACAGTTTATTTAAAGGAAGGCAGGGAGACTCCCAGATTATGGGAGGGGTCCTAACGAAGGATTTGAGAGAAAGGCAGCAGCTTTCCCCTTTTATGCCCTGTTTTATTTTTATTTTTATTAGTGAAACACCATGAGGTACAGTTGTAGACTTACAATTTTTTGTGCTTGGGTTTCAGTTATACAATGATCAAATACCCATCCCTCCACCAGTGCCCATTTTCCACCACCACGGATCCCAGTACCCCTCCCATCCCCCATCCCCCCATCCCACCCTGCCTCTGTGGCAGGGCATTGCCTTTTGTTTTCTCTCTCCTTTTGAGTGCTGTGGTCTGCAAAAGAGGCATTGAGTGGCAATCATGTTTGGTCTATTAACAAACATGGGAGGGTGAGCGTTTCTTCATGATGCTGCAGGATGCTGGCTGTTTCCACAGAGAGGATGCAGAAACAATTCTCTTCTGGCATCAGGAGTCCACAGGGTCCAGCTCATCCTGCTTTTCAGGCCCCACTGAGGCCGAAGGCATGAACTTCCATTCCTAGGAATACCTGTCTTTAGGCCCATACCCCTAATCTCACCCAGCCTATGCATCTTTTGCTCCCATCACTCCCAGGCCTGCATGTCCACAGTGTGCCAGGTGGAACCTGGGCACGGAAGCCACCCAACAACAGATGAAGCACTTTACCAAGAGCACGTGACATGAAAGGAAAACTTCATTTCTTCCTCACCTTTTTCAGGTTCAGAGACACATTCATTATTCCAACTTGGACAAATTACCTGTTAACTGATAAGGGCAAAGAGAAGCTTGGGTCGGCATTCCCGTTGACTTCAAGGTTCTGAGTTTCCAGGAAGACCTTGGAAGACCTATTGCTGGCAGATAAATAGGGGACCAGGGAATGAGCTTTTGAGGAATAATAAAACAAAAAATTGCCCAGCCCCGAAGTAGCTGAAAGGCTGGAGGAACACATCCCTCTGAGATGCGAATCCTCAAGACTTCCTTACTCCTGGCTCTGCATTCAGGGATCACTCCTGGCAGGCTCAGGGGACATATGGGGTGCCAAGGATGGAAACCAAATAGGCTGTATGTAAGGCAAGTACCCACTGTATTATCTCTTTAGCCATCACATCTTTTTCCTTTTCCCTTTAAGATTTTAGACCACAACCCACCGAACCTTACCCCTGATTCTGTGCTCAGCAATCACTCCTGGCAGTGCTCAGGGGACCATAGCAGGTACCAGGGATTGAACTTGGGTTGGATCTATGCAAGGCAGGCATACTGCCTGCTGTATTCTCTCTCTGGCCCTCCTGTGTCAGAATTCTTGAGGACAAATGCTGGGACCAGGAGCAGCAGGAACGGGAACTGATCATCCTGTTTGCTCTTTGTGAAAAATACTCAGTCCCAGACCCCACCTTAGACAGGTCAAATGACCGGGTCTCACCCAGGGAGATGTGACAGCAACACTGCATATGCTGAGTCCATGCCGCCCTGTCTCAGGCTTTTTGCTTCTTTCCATTCCAGACCCTGAGCCCAGAGCAGACTGTCGACATCACTCGGTTCATAGTACTCACATGGCTCCCCTTACCCTCCTCCAAGCCCTGTAGCATGTGACTCTCCGGGACAATTTTGAGCCCCTTGATTCTAATCAGGAATGTTAACTTGAAAAAACACTGATGGTGACCAGAGTGATAAGGACAGCGGGTATGGCGCTTGCCTCACAGGTAGTCAACATGGATCATGGGTTTGAGCCCTGGCATCTCATGTGGTTCCCTGAGCACCACCAGGAGTGATTCCTGAAAGCACAGCCTCGCAAACCCTTTCAGCATCACTGGGTGTGGCCTCCAAGGCAAACCAAACCAACGAATGAAACAAACAAACAAACAAACAAACAAAAATACAGGGGCCAGAGAGATAGTACGCAGGGCACCGGGCACTTGCCTTGCATGTGGCTGACCCTGGTTTGATCCTCAGCCTAAGCACTACCAGGAGTAATTCCGGAATGCAGAGCCAGAAGTAACCCCTGAGTGTTGCCGGGTGTTACCCCCAAACCAAAACTGAACAAAAAACAAAGAAAAGCATTGCCTTGTTTCTGGTTTTGTGTTGTTCCTCTGCAATTATCTTTAAACCATGCCAAAATGACACTGGAAAATTAGGAAGGTCATCACCCTGCAAACCCCCATGTGTGCAGAAAAAAAACTACCAAGACCCAAGAGACCACCCAACCAAACCCAACCAAATGCTGCCTCAGAATCAGGAGCTAATGCAATGCTTACACCATTTTTATTAGCGAAGTGAAACCCACACCGAGATCTCAGGTTTCCTTATTCTCTAGATGATCTGCCATTTCAGAACACAGGTCTCTCTACTTAGACCTCTGGGAGACCTGGGCAGAGGGGAAATAATAAACAAGTCTAACAAAAGGGATGGCGTTTAGTCTCCAGGCCAAAGACATGAAGTACTCGTGGGTCTTGCGGAACCCCAGGCGCTCATAGAGACCCAAGGCCGCATACTGTACTGTGGTGGTGATGAGGACAACCGCCTTGTAGCCCTGGTCCTGTCCGAACTGGAGTACAGTCCTCACCAGGGCCTTGGCTATGCCCTGACCTCGGTGCACTGGATGCACGCACAGGTGGAAGAGCTCTAGGTGCTCCCTGTGCAAGGCGGGTTCCTTCGCGGGCAGAGCCCCCACCGTGCCCAACACCCGGCCCTGGGACTCAGCCACCCAGAAGCAGGAGCCACACCCGCTCAGATAGTGTTTGCTGATGTCAGACATGTCACTGCTCAAAGCCATGACTTTGAACTGCAGCCAAGGAACCTTGCCAAAGTTCTTCAGGGCAGCGAAGAGCAAGAGGCCAGCCAGGAGGGTCAGAGGCCAGGAGCCAGTGAGGAGGAAGATGGCCAGCGGCCCTCCAAGGAGGAGCGCCAGGGTGCGGGGCAGCTTCAGCAGGTGGTGCGAGCTGGTGAGGGCGTGTTCGGCCATGGAATCTGAGAACAAGTCCATGACCTGCTTGTGGTCCCGGTCCTGGTATTGGCGGATGTAGTAAGACACCATGGACATCCTCCAGAGCTGACTGTCCAAGTCTGTGTGACCGTGAGAAGTGTCGCTGAAGCTGTGTGGAGTTGGGAGCCCAGTCAGTCCCCAGCGTCTGTCTCTGCCCCCGCCCCACTCCTGGTGATTCTCTCTCTGCTGCTGAGGGAGCAATACCTCGGCTACCGCAGGACTGGAACCTGTTGTGGAACCCTGTGCCATGCCTGTCTGTGGGCCCCTGGGACCCACTCTGAACCTCTCTGGGCCTTTTAGGACATGGTAGGAGGTTGGCAGAGGTGGGGGGGCATATTTATTTATTTATTTATTTATTTTGGTTTTAGGGTCACACCTGCCAATGCTCAGTGCTTACTCCTTGCTTGGCACTCACAAATTCTTCCTGGCAGTGCTGAGGGGACCATATGTGATGCCAGGGATCATCCAGGTGGGCTGCATGCAAGGTAAACACGCACCTGCTATACTGTCTCTCTGTCCCAGAGGTGATGTGTTTAAGCAGCTGCGGAGCCCTCAAAGCCAATCATTAGCCATGGCCCGGCCTGAGCGTGAGGACGGGCAGGCCCAGCCCCACCATGCCCTGCCCCGTGTCCTCTCACCTGCCACCAGAGAAGACTGGACTGCCTAGAGTAGCTGCGTCCTGGATGTCCTCAGCCTCCGGCCTGCATCCACGACACTGTCCAGGGCCACCTGGATCTCAGGGACCAGGATGCGACCGTATGTTCATTGGCTGGGCCTGACCGCTGGCAATCTTAAACCTTAGGAGGGTGTGGACTGCAGCTGGGCCCATCCCCTTTATCTTCTTGGGCCACCAGGGAGAACCTGAAGGATGATGCCAGGCCTGGGGCAGCTCCAGGTCCTCTGCCCTGTGGAACCCTTTAACCCTTGTGAGTTCTGCCTGCAGGGGCCCACTGACCCCTGGCAGGCCCTGATGTCCACTCTAGGCCAAGCCATGTTCCTGAGCCCTGTGGGGTGCACCCCATCCCTCTCTGGGGTGTCAGGCACCCTGGCCAAAGTCCGGGCTCTTTCCTGTCCAGCTCCCCATGCTCAGAAGCTGGATTCTCCTCCCTGTGTTGGCTTCCCAGCCTGGCCTCCACTCGTCACTCTCCTGGGCCTCACCTGTCTGCTGCCCCCATACCAGGCTGGGCCTCTTCCAACAGCAGGGGTGACACCGGCTGGTGACTGCAGCACAGAGCAGCTGCCATGTGTCCTTGGGATCACACTCGCCAGACACGATGGACAAGAGCAACAGCGAGCCGGGCGTGGCCCTTCCTGAGATGTCCATGTGCTGTCGGGAGGGCAAAGCCTCCGTCAGACCTACCCAGACTCCTCACCCTGGGTTCTCCCTGGCACTTAGCACCATCATCCTCAAGCTTTTTTTTTTTTTTGGCTTTTTGGGTCACACCCGGCGATGCACAGGGGTTACTCCTGGCTCTGCACTCAGGAATCACTCCTGGCGGTGCCCGGGGGACCATATGGGATGTTGGGAATCAAGCCCAGGTTGGCCACATGCAAGGCAAATGCCCTACCTGCTGTGTTAATGCTCCAGCCCCCACCCTCAAGCTTTTCTGTGAAATGTCTGTCTCCTGTGAGCATTGGAGCAGGACAGACAAAGTGCTGACAGGAGTTCCTGCAGCCAGGACCTACAGGGACACAGGGGACAGGACATGAGACACAGCTCCACCTTGCCCCACGATGACAGGGGTGGCACCTGTGAGCCTTCCTGGGAGCTCCCGGACAAAGGCTGGGGAGGTCTCCTCCTGCCTCTTCCTCTTTGCTCCCATCACTCCCAGGTCTGCATGTCCACAGTGTGCCAGGTGGATCCTGGGCACGGAACCCACCCAACAACAGATGAAGCATTTTACCAAGAGCACGTGACATGAAAGGAAAACTTCATTTCTTCATCACCTTTTTCGGGTTCAGAGACACATTCGTGATTCCAACTTGGACGAATTACTTGTTAACTGTAACTGAAACTTGTTAAGGTGTTAACTGTAAAGGGAAGTTTGGGTCAGCATTTCTGGCTTCTTTCCTGCTGGCTGCAAGGTTCTGAGTTTCTGGGAAGACCTGGAGAGCCCCGTGGTGTTTCACAGTAGGGATCCTGATAATGAGTCTTTGGGGAATAATGAAACAAGAAATTGCCCCACCAACACATCCTTTTTTGATGCAAATCCTCAGCTCCTGGGAACTGGAGAACCACTCAGATGCAGAAACTGAGGTACTACCCAGAGAAGAGTGGACCCTCTGGAAAAAGAGAAGCTACAGAAGAATCTAAAGGTCATGATAAAAATATAAAAGCAAGACTAGAACAATAGTATGGTGTGTAGGGCACTCGCCTTGCATATGGCCATCCTGGGTTCGTTCTCCAACATCCCAGATGGTTCCTCAAGCAGTGCCAGGAGTAATTCCATATTGCACAGCCAAGATATCTGCTTTTACCACTCTGGAAAAACTTGCAAGTATTATCACTCCCTTTCTCCCCCCCCCCTTTTTTTGAGGTGGGGAGATGGCTTTTGGGCCATACCCACTGCACTCAGGCATTACTCCTGGCGGTGCTCAGGGGACCATATAGGATGCCAGCAATTGAACTGTGTCAGGCATGTGCACTACAAGTACCCTATCTGCTGTTCTATGACTCTGTCCCCTTGAAGAATTTTTTTTTTTTGGAGGCAGAGTGATGGTACAGCAGATAAAGCATTTTCTTGCATGAGACTGCACAAGGCTGATCTGGGTTTGATCCTGCATACAGTCCCACGAGTCCCCCCCAGGTGTGATCCCTGAGCACAGAGCCAGAAATAAGGAGATCTCCAGGTCACCTGTCCGCATGTGAATCTTGGACCCTGGCCTTCTCCCCTGGTCAACTCTCCATGAGTCACCACTTGAGCACTGTGAGATGTAAACCAGAAAAACAAAACAAAACAAAATTTCTTTTGTCAATAAAACTATTCTACCTCACTGTTCTGCCTTTTCCGTCTTTTCTGCAGGGAAGACAACACTCCTGGGATGCCTGTGTGGAGATTAGCACTGGCAAGAGCAAATCCTTGCTCCAGCCTGCGTGCAGACTCCTTAAGAACCTGAGTGCAGAGCAGGTGGACTCCAGACGCAGCTGGATGACTGCCTTGAAGGTTCAGCAGATGCGCACATCCGTATGGCAGAGGTGCTCAGAGCAGACATCACCAGTCCCGGCCCACACCAGGCAGGTCCTGACGTGGCTTAGGTGAGTGGTTCAAAGAGGCGAAAGCACTGATTTCTTGAGACCTCTTCTCTCACAACCCACTTTACCAGGCCACCCGCAATGACACCGCTTCTATCTGACTTCCTAGAAAATCAATGTTGTCTGCATGACTCAAAGTACTCAATCTTGAACAACTTTGCAATTGTGTATTTGCAACTGCCTATTTGCAACTTTGCAACTTTGCAACAGTTATTCAATTAAAAATTAAAAACCAATTTCTTGTCCTTGCTAGCTGAATCTTCAGTTTAACTTCCAGTTACTCTTGGACCAGGATCTTGGCCAGATCCGGGAACACTCAAACACCGTCTCCAGCACTCCAAGTACTTTTCTAGCAGCCGCCGTAGCCCCGAGCAGTGAGTGTGGCTTTGCACCTGGCTAGTCCTGTAGCAGGAGCACACCTGAACAGCCAGGCCTCTCCCCGCAGGCGGAGTCCATCACACCTAACCTGGACAGCCAAACACAGAAGAGACACCAACTCCTCCTCCCCTGAGGGGAAGCACGGGCTTATGGCAGGCTGGCCACCCTGTTGAGTTGAGAAGGAAACTGCTGATTTTATTGTTTTGCAGGCTACATGCTCACGTTAGTTAACATTGAATCCGATCCAGGTAACTTCCTGCTGCTGGTCTGGGGGTTGCACGTTGAGGCGGGGGGAGGGGGCTCCAGAGCTGTAACTGCCAGCATGGAAGGAGGGTGAACTGCTCCCCTCAGCTCAGAAGGTCGTTTCCCAGCCCAGTGATCCCACCTCAGTGTGGCCATGCAAGAGCACCCAGCTGCCTTCACTCTATCCAGGAAAGCGGGGGTGGGATGAGACAGCTCAGGCAGAGACGAGAGCATGAGCCAAGGCTTCAAAGCACGTGGAGAATGGTGCTTTCCAGAAACTAGAAGCTCAGTGCACTGCGAGATAAGTGCAGGGGCCGTTGCAGGGCATGCACAAGCTTCATTCCTGCGCAGAAGGTTCTAGAACACAAACCCTTCCTCTCTGTGATGCCTCCAGCATCGAATGAATTGTGTGGCGTTTTCGTGACCTCTTACATGCACTTTACAGCTGCCCTGGCCCTGGTGACAACAAATCCCTTCTTGACCCCTCTTTAGACCTCAGGTAATTCTCTAGATAGCCAAGAACTGGTTGGTCTGGAACAAAAACAATCATTTTATTGTGATCTAGTAAATCACTCAAACTCTTTGAGTGGCACCAGTGGACCTCCCCGGTCTTGGGCATGGCACAGCACCCTGCAGGGAGTGCCTCCTGGCAGGGGGAGGGGTCGAGGCCCCAGCATGAGTCAATAGCCACAGTGTGGACCCAGGAGGCAAAAGTACCTTATGGGTGATAGGTAGGTAAGGAGCTCTGTAACCCGCTGCTTGAATAGCTGACATCCAAGAGCACAGGGCAGGTTGGCAGACAGCAGCCTGCAGAACTATGGGCCTGGCACAGGACACAGTGGATGAGAAGCAGGACCAGGGAGAGACAGAAGGGGGGAGTTGAGTTGGGGGAATCTTGGCAATTAAAATATGGCAAAGCACTATTCACCATAGACAGAATCTGGAAACAACCCGAATGCCCAAGAACAGAAGAATGAATGGATAAAGAAACTATGGCAACATCTACACAATGGAATACTATGCAGCTGTCAGGAAAAATGAAGTCATAAAACTTGCCTATAAGTGGATGGACATGGAGAGTATCATGGTGAGTGAAATGAGTCAGAAGGAAAGGGACAGATATAGAATAAAGGCATTCATTTGTGGTATATAAAAATATATATAGAGTAAAAGAATAATATCCATGGCCAGGGAAAACAGGGGTTGGAAAGACTGGTTAATGGTTGGAACTAACCACAAGTAAGTGTGGAACTGAGTGTAGGAACGATAGAGAAGAAACTGCTATGGCAATAATAGCTGGGAATGATCACGCTGGACAAGAGTTGAGAGTTAAAAGTAGGTAAGGGATATTCTGGATAACCTTTCAATACCAATATTGCAAACCACAGTGCCTCAAAGGGGGGGGGGGGGGGGAGAGAGAGAGAGAGAGAGAGAGAGAGAGAGGAAAAGTGCCTGCCATAGGTGGGGGGTAAGGGGAGGGAACCTGAGGACACTGGTGCTGGGAAATGTACACTGGTGGAGAGATGGGTGGTGGAATATTGTATGACTGAAATCCAATCATGAACAGCTTTGTTAAAAAAAAAAGGAATATTAAATAAAATAAAACAAATAAAAAAGGAAAAACATATTGCAGAAATCTGTTGGATGGGTGAAAGGTCTCACTTGGGAAACTGTGCAGTATGTGCCAGCTGGCAGGCCTGCTTGTGTGTTGCTGGCAGAGGAAAGAGAGGTGTGTGGGGACACTGCGGGTCAGAGAGGCCAGAACATGGCTGCATATCTCACCATCAGCCTGTAGGGGGCCACCCTTGAGTCATTTCAGGAACCCAGTGAGAGGCTCCAGACCTCCAATGCAGTGCACCCAGTACTGGTGAAGGTCCTAGTGTCACCACTAGCCGCTGCTCCTCTATCAGATTCTCCGCCCCCCCCCCCCCCCCCCCCCGCCCCGGCTTTATCTAAACACCATGGTTTACAAAGTTGTTCACGACGGTTCGGTTTTTGTTTGCTTGTTTGTCTTTTGTTTTTTGAGTCATACCCAGTGATGCGCCGGGGTTTTCCTGGTTTTGTTTGCGCTCACGAATTACTTCTGGCAGTGCTCAGAGCACCATATGGGATGCCAGGGATCGAACCCGGGTCGAACGCATGCAAGTCGAATACCCTTCCTGCTATACTAACGCTCCAGCCCCCACGGTGATTTATTACAGGCATTCGATATTCCAACACCAGTCCTGCCACCACTGTCACCTTCCCTCCACCAATGTATCAGCATTCCTTTTCTTTTTTAGGTTTCTGTCTTGTGGCCACACCAGGTGTGTGCAGGGCTTACTTACTCCTGTCTCTGCACTCATGGATCACCCCTGGATGGCTCAGGGAACCATATGGGATGCCAGGATAGAAACCAAACCAGCTGCGTACCCTGCCACAGAGGCAGGGTGGGATGCGGAGATGGGGGGTGGGAGGGATACTGGGATCAGTGGTGGTGGAGAATGGGCACTGGTGGAGGGATGGGTACTCAATCATTGTATAACTGAAACCCAAGCACAAAAATTTTTAAGTCTACAACTGTACCTCATGGTGTTTCACTGATAAAAATTAAAAAAAAAAAAAAGAAACCAAATCAGCTGCATGTAAGGCAAGAGCCTAACCCACTGTACTCTTTCCAGCTGCAAATTCCTTTCTTTTTCTTTTTCTCCTTTCAGTTTTTGCACCACAACCTGCCATACTCAGATCCTACCCCTGGCTCTGCTCAGCGACCATTACTGGCAGTGCTCAGGGGCCATAGGCAGTGCCAAGGATTGTACCTGGGTTGGCTTCATGCAAGACAAGCATGCTGCCTGCTGTATCATCTTTCTGGCCCTCCTGTATCAGAATTCTACAGGGACAAAGAAATCAAGCTTGAGTTGCCCGTATACATGGGAGGCCAAAGGCTGGGAGCAGGAGTGGCAGGTATGGGAACCGACCATCCTGTTTGCTCTTTGTGAAAATGCTCAGTCCCAGACTCCACCGTAGGCAGGTCACATGACCGGGTCTCAGCCAGGGGGATGTGACGGCAACACTGCAGATGCTCAGTCCATGCCCCCCCCCCCCCCCCCCCCGTCTCAGACTTTCTGTTTCTTTCCATTCCAGACCCTAAGCCCAGAGCAGACAAACTGTGGACATCACTCAGCCCGTCCTACTCACATGATCCCCCTTGCCCTCCTCCATGCCCTGTAGCACGTGACTCTCTGGGACCATTTTGAGCCCCCTGATTCTCATCAGGAATGTTAACAGACACAGCAACCTGCAGAGCCTTGAAAAAACACTGATGGGGACCAGAGTAATATGACAGTGGGTATAGTGCTTGCCTCACAGGTAGTCAACATGGATTATGGGTTTGAGCCCTGGCATCTCATATCGTGCCCTGAGCATCACCAGGAATGATTCCTGAATGCACAGCCTGGAAAAACCTTGAGCACTGAAGAGTTTGGCCCCCAAACCAAATCAACTAACCAATTTCTTTTTTTTTTTAAAAAAAAAAAAACAGGGGCCAGAGAGATAGTACAGCAGGCAGGGCTTTTGTCTTGCACCCTGGTTCTATCCTCTAAGCACTGGTCCCCTAAGCACTGCCAGGAGTAATGCCTAAGCATTGCTGGGTATTGTCCCCAAACCAAAATCACACCAAAAACAAAAATATCCCCCATTGTCTTGCTTCTATTTTGTTTGTGGCGTGAAATTATTTTCAAACCATGCTAAAAACATGCTGGAAAATCAGGAAGGCTATCACCCCACAAACCCTGATGTATGTACCAGAAGATTACCAAGATACAAGTAACCGCCCAACGTGCCTCGGACTCATGAACTAATGCAATGCTTACACCATTTTTATTAGCAAAGTGAAACGCACACTGACATCTCGGGTTTCCTTATTCTCTGACTGATCTGCCGTTTCAGAGCACGGGTCTCTCTCTACCTAGACCTGTGGGAGACCTGAGCAGAGGGGAAATAATAAGCAAGTCTAACGAAAGGGATGGCGTTTAGTCTCCAGGTCAAAGAGTAGAAGTACTCATGGGTCTTACGAAACCCCAGGCTCTGGTAGAGGCCCAGAGCTGCGTACTGCACTGAACTGGTGCTGAGGACAACTGCCTTGTAGCCCTGGTCCTGCCCAAACTGGAGGACAGTTCTCACCAGGGCCTTGGCTATGCCCTGGCCTCTGTGTGCTGGATGCATGCACAGGTGGAAAAGCTCTAGGTGATCCCCGCACAGGGTGGGCTCCTCCACAGGCAGAGCCCCCACCGTGCCCACCACCCGGCCTTGGGACTCAGCCACCCAGAAGCAGGAGCCTTGCCCGCTCAGGTAATATTTGCTGATGTCAGACATGTCGGTGTTCAAAGCCATGACCTTGAACTGCACCCAAGGAACCTTGCCAAAGTACTTCAGGGCAGCGAAGAGCAAGAGGCCAGCCAGGAGGGTCAGAGGCCAGGAGCCAGTGAGGAGGAAGATGGCCAGCGGCCCTCCAAGGAGGAGCGCCAGGGTGCGGGGCAGCTTTAGCAGGTGGCGTGAG
Organism: Sorex fumeus; assembly: GCF_029834395.1. Taxonomy (NCBI): domain Eukaryota; kingdom Metazoa; phylum Chordata; class Mammalia; order Eulipotyphla; family Soricidae; genus Sorex; species Sorex fumeus. The sequence continues at coordinate 37,943,893 of NW_026606063.1, read as the reverse complement.
CCGGTGACGGTGAGTTCGGTGATGGTCTCCGAGTACAAGTCCACGACCTGCTTGTGGTCCCGGTCCTGGTATTGGCGGATGTGGTAAGATGCCATGGACATCCTCCAGAGCTGACTGTGCAAGTCTGTGCGACCGTGAGAAGTGTCCGTGAAACTGTGTGGAGTGGGGAGGCCGGTCAGTCCCCAGCATCTCTGCCCCCGCCCCACTCCTGGTGATTCTCTCTCTGCTGCTGGGGGAGCAATGCCTCAGTCACTGCAGACCGGGACCTGTTGTGGAATCCTGCGTTGTGCCTGTCTGTGGGCCCCTGGGCCCCTCGCTGAACTTCTCTGGGCCTCTTTGGGAACAAGACAAAAGAAAACCTTGTGGGCCAGATAGATAAATGCCAGTGCATAAGGTATTTGCCTTGTACACGGCCAATCCCAGTTCAATCCCTGTACCACATACTCCGAGTCAAACCAGAAATAAGCCCTGAGCACAAAAACACAACTTGTCATCTTGGGCATTTGCGAGAGGCAAACCCCTTCCCCCCTTTACAAGTCTGTCTCGGCCTCTTGGGATAGTATGGGGTGCACCCTGCAGCTGCCACCCTGCGTGTCCCCTCCTGTGCCTCTCTCCCAGCACCCACAGGTCAGGAATCAGCCTTTGTTCCCAGCACAAGGCTCAGCAGGGCCCTTCCAGAGGTGGAGGAGTACTTCTTTATTTTGTTTTTTGGCCAATGGTGTTTTTTTTTTTTTTTTTTTTTTTTTTGTGGTCAATCCTCAGGGCTTACTCCTGCCTCGGCACAGGAATTGCTCCTGGTGGTGCTCACAGGACCATATGGGATGCCAGAAACCACCCGGGTCGGCCACATGCAAGCAGACACCATACTTGCTGTATTGTCTCTCTGGCCCAGAGGTGGCATTTTAAGCAGCTGCAGAGCCACCAAAACCAAATACCAGGCCTGACCTGAGCGTGAAGACGTGCAGGCCCAGCCCCACCATGACTCTCACCTGCCACCACCACAAAAGTCTTGACTGGACTGCTAGAGCCGCTGCGTCCTGGATGTCCTTAGCCTCTGATCTGCATCCACGACTGCCCAGGGCCTCCTGGACCTCAGGGAACCAGACTGTAGCTGTGCCCTCATTGGCTGGCCCTGACCTGCAATCATAAACCTCATGAGAGTGTGGACTGCAGCTGGACTAGGTCACCTCTGGGTCAACCCCCCTTTCTCTTCTTGGGTCACTAGGGAGAGCCAGGCCTGGAGCAGCTCCAGGTCCTCTGCCCTGTGGACACCCTTTAACCCTTGTGAGTTCTGCCTGCAGGGACCCACTGACCCCTGGCAGGCCCTTATGTCCACCCTAGGCCGAGCCATGCTCCTGAGCCCTGTGGGGTGCACCCACCCCTCTCTGGGGTGTCAGGCACCCCAGTCAGAGTCTGGGCTCTTTCCTGTCCAGCTCCCTGTGCTCAGAAGCTGGATTCTCCTCCCTGTGTTGGCTCCCCCCTGGCCTCCACTCAGTCACTCCCCTGGGCCTTGCCTGTCTGCTGCCCCCGTGCCAGGCTGGGCCTCTCCCAACAGCAGGGGTGACACTGGCTGGTGGCTGCGGCACAGAGCAGCTGCCGTGTGTCCTTGGGGCCACACCTAGGCAGACACGATGGACAAGAGCAACAGCAAGCTGGGAATGGCCCTTTCTGAGATGTCCATGTGTTGTCGGGAAGGCAAAGCCTCCGTCAGACCTTCCCTGAGTCTCTCCCAGACTTGGTAGCTCCTCACCCTGGGTTCTCCCTGGCACTTACCACCGTCACCCTCAAGCTTTTCTATGAAACATCTGTCTCCTGTGGGCATTGGAGCACGACCGAAAAAAAGTGCTGAGGCGGGTTCTTGCAGCCAGGACCCTATAGGGATATGAGGGAATGGGGCATGAGCCATAGATCACCCCCTCTGGTGACAGAGGTGGCTTCTGTGAGCCTTCCTGGGAGCTCCTGGGGACAGGTTTGGTTGAGAAGGAAAGGCAATGGCATTTTTAAATTTTCAAATGGAAAGATCTCTGGGTTCTCCTTTGACCAAGTTAGCACACTTTATGTCACCAGTGATGGAGCCAACTAACAGGGGTGCCTCCTTAGGACATGCAATGGGAAGTGGGGGGAGGGAGCACCAAGGCTCTTATTGCCTTCAAATATTTCAACTACCAGTGACAAGTCAGGATTTTTGTGTGGAAGTCTGAAATAATTGAGGTAAAGTGTCACGATGTTTACAGCTTTCTTTCAAATAGCTCAGCAAAATAATTGCTGAGATCTAGAGGTAGATAAAGAAATAAAACAATGAAAGCAAGCAAATATAGCAATGCTGGTTGTTTCTTATCATGGGGATATTATGTCCTTGTCTGAGGTTTTCCTAAGCTGTTGTTGGAAGTTAAGGCTTCTGTGTTCATAGTTTTGTTAGTGGACACGGGCATGATATCCCATCCGATCTGGTGGGCTACTGTGTTGTCAGTGTTGTACAGTTTTGGACATGTTGCGTTGCCATGAATACTGCCATGTGCTCCATAAAGTCTAGACTATTTAGCTTGGCATTTAATTGGGCCATTAAATATTTAAATGGATGTAGCTACTGGGTTTTTGGGAAGTTAGGGGAGGTAACCCACTGTGACTGGGAAGACCTGGGGTTTTCAGCCACAAAGACCAGGTAATTGGAGTTTTCTACAGAAATTTTTTTTCTTTTTGGGTCACACCCGGCAATGCACAGGGGTTACTCCTGGCTTATGCACTCAGGAATGACTCCTGGTGGTGCTCAGGGGACCATAGGGGATGCTGGGAAATGAACCCGGGTAGGCCGTGTGCAAGGCAAATGCCCTACCCGCTGTGCTATCACTCCAACCCCTGGAAATATTTTTTTGATCATTCTGTTAGCTATTTAATATTAACAAGCAATATAAAATAAATATTGTAGGCCTGCTACAGAGGTGGTTTGGGAAATGGAGACAGTGGTGGAGGGAAGGGAACAGTGGTGGTGGGATTAGTTGGAATACTGAATGCCTGTAATAAATCATCAGGAACAACTTTGTAAACCATGGTGCTTAATTAAAGTCAGGGACAGGTACAGGAATGCTCATACGTTCTTTTCAATTATTTTGTGGGTTCAAATATTTTCTTAAGTAGACTTGACTATTTTTTCACTTAGGGTTGAATGGACACTAAATCTGTAGTTTCCAACACAGAAAGTTCCTGCCAGTTATTGCTGCTCAACACCTGGCCCACCTAAATCATGCAGTGACTCTATCATAAATATTGAGATATTATCACAAATGCTTATTTCCAACTTAGCAGTTAATAAAATATTTCTGTAAGTCTATAGGTATTAACAAGTTGAAAAACATTGTGCTAAATAGGACATATACTTAATTCATTACATGCAAAGTTCAGTATGTAATTTATTATTTGTGATCATGAGGGAAATCATTAGTATGTTCCCTAAGTATTTTCACCTCCCCATGTTCAGGATCACACTTCTCTACCCTTTAAGTTTAGTCCAATTCTGTGACTGTCCTTGGCCAATAAAACATAAGGTAAGGGGCATCTGTCACTTCTACATGGAAGCTTTAAGAAGCACCATAATTCTGTGTTCCCTTCCTGCTGTGTAGAGGCTGCGGCTGAGAGGAAGCCTTCAGCACACCCGTTCCTCAGTTACTGTCGTCACTCCTTCAACTGATTCCCGCTGGCTCTGTCCAATGAGCAGGATACAATACTTCTTTTCCCTAAGGAGCGAATTAGCTTTAAGGACCATTAGCCTAACCTAGTCCAGAAGGTCACAGCTGTGACACTTGGGTTAACTCCTGACTACCACTTGTTCTCCTAACAATGTTCTACTGAGGGTAAGAGATAGTAGAGGGGCCAATATGCTTGCCTTGCACATAGTTGACCCAGATCCCTGGCTCAGCATATATTCCCCCAAGAACCATCATGAGTGATTCCTACCCACAGCCAGGTAGTGATTCCTACCCACCCCCAAAGGACAATGTCTTACTGAAACACAGCCATGCTGATTACTGATAAACTGTCTGTGGATGCTTTTGTATGATGACAGCACATCTGAGTAGTTGCAATAGAAACACTGTGATTCAGAAAGGCAAAAATATTTACTGGATCAACTATTTATAAAATATCACTCTAGGGGCTGGAGCAATAGCACAGTGGGTAGGGCATTTGCCTTGCACGTGGTCGATCTGGGTTCAATCCCCGGCATTCCATATAATCCCCCAAGCACTGCCAGGAGTAATTCCTGAGTGCAGAGTCAGGAATAACCTCTGAGCATTGCCGGGTGTGACCCCCCCAAACAAAAACAAAAACAAAACATCACTCTATACTAGGTGGATGACCTAGGGAAAAATAAAGTTTTATAATCTTTTATCAGAGTATAGGAGTATAAAATAGGAGTAACAGTATCTGTCTACCTTAAAAGGTGTTGTGAGATGAAATGAATTCTTGCATATAAAACATTTGGAACTAGTTAGGAAGTGGAATGCTGAAGAAGCAAGATGTGCAGACAGGGACAGGAATGGAGGAATGGGAAATCACTAAGCCAAGAACCTAGTACATTGAAGACATCAAGAAATGTTGCTGGGGCTGGAGTGATAGCACAGCGGATAGGCCATTTGCCTTGCATGCGGCTGACCCAGGTTCTATTCCCAGCATCCCATATGGTCCCCTGAGCACCGCCAGGAATGATTCCTAAGTGCAAAGCTAGGAGCAACCCCTGAGCATCACCGGACTTGTCCCAAAAAGCAAAAAAAAAAGAAAGAAATGTTGCCATTTATTGTCCTAATTACAAATATACACATATATGTATACATATATAGTTAAACAGAAATAGAAAACTGGAAAACATAAAACAAAAATAAATGTAGTTCTTAAATTTTTAAGAGGTATGACTTAGGAGTGTATGTTCTTTTTCATACATTATTTTAAAATTTTTTCTATAATAATTATAATCATGAAAATTATTTTATAAATTCTAAAAATTTTGTTAACATTTCCATCATTTCACAAAACATCTTTTGTTGACATTCTACAAATGATACCATCCAATAATGTCCCAGTACTTTCTTCTTGAGAAGTTAGTTTATATATCTGTAAAAAGAAAAGGCAAATTATTTGACATAGTGATATATTCCTGTACTAATTTTCTTTTTTCTCTTTTCTGGCCCACATCTGGCAGTGCTCAGGGTTTACTCTTGGCTCTGTGCTCAGGGATCACTTCTTGCGGTACTCAGGGAACTATTTGGGATGCCTGGGATCAAACCTGGGTCAGCTCATTACAATGCATATGCCCTACCTGCTGGACTATCACTCCAGCTACACTAATTTTCATAATAAAAAAACATATATAAGTGAAATTACTTACCATTCAATCACTGGATTAACAGTATGAATTCACAAATGTGATTAAAATATACAAAGTATGACAAATTCATCACTATCAGAAGTTTCAATCTTTCACCTTCCTTCTTTCCCTCCCCCTTCCTTCCTTCTTTCCTTCCCTCCTTTCTTCCTCCCTCCTTACCTCCCTCCAACCCTCTATTTTAAAAATTACTTCATTCAAAAGCAAGTTTCCGTTCAAATAGCAATCGATAATTCTACACAAAGAAATAAAATGTATATAAATTTCAAAAACCTATCCTAGACATTATGTTTTATTTACTTTTTTTAATTCTTTTTTGATTTTTGGGCCATATCTGACAGAACCTGGGGCTAATTCTAGTTCTGTATTTGGAGGTCATTCCCACGGTTCTCAGGGGACCATATGGTGCTGGGGATTGGCACCAGGCCATTTGAATGAAAAGTACACATCCATCCTGTTGATGAATGCCATCTTTCTGGCTCTTAGGTTACATTTTTAATGTACTTCTGAAGGTTTTAGAGTATAGATACTTCAAATTATATATACTTTATTAGAGAATGCTTTTTGTTGTTTCTACTTATATTTTACATAAACCCGAATCTTCCAATTCTTTCTAGTATAATTTTCAAATAATTAAAAGTAACTGTCTGGAGCCAGAGAAAGAGTACAGTCAGTGTGGGTGGTGCTGCTTTGCAGGTGGCCAATCTGGGTTTAATCCATGGCACTGTGTATGGTCTCCAGACTCCTGCCAAAGAGTGATCCCTCAGAGCAGAGTCGGGAGTAAACTCTGAACACAGCTGGTTTGGTGACCCCAAACAAAGTAACTGTCAAATAATTATTGTTCAAGTAATCTTACATTACATTAGCCTTTCTTTAAAAAACATAGGAGTGGGGCCAGAGAGAGTACAGTAGGTTTGCATGTGACTGACCTAAGTTCAATCTCGGGCATCCCCTATAGTCTCCCACATTCCCTATAGTTTCCCAAGCAACACCAGGAGTGATTGCTAAGTGCAAAGGCAAGAGTAAACACTGAGCACGGCCGGGTGGGACCCAGAAACCAAAATTTAAATAAACAAATAAAATAAACATAGAAATGCTGGAACTAATTAAGCAAACACCATTATCATTCTAAAAATATGAGTATACACACCTTTTTTACTTCTGTAATATTTGTTACTTCAGGAAGATCTTTAAGAGAAATTTGTTGACCTTCTACCTGAGATATGAGGTATTCTTGATTTATCTGTTTGCCTCCCTCTTCAATGTAAACAATTAGAACCGAAGTATCATTTGCTGACATGCCAAATTTTTTCAAAGCCTCTGAAATCTGAAGGGAGGAAAAAAAGACAATAAAACAGTAGTTCCTGTATTTGAAACATCTCTCCATCTGCCCTCTTGCCTGATCAGATCATATATTTAAAATAACCTTAATGGTTCTCTCAGCCTGGAGTTTTTCTCTTGAATTGTCCTTTGTAACAGCTACTAGTTTTGTCTCTAGCAGTTCCTGCTTAAAACTATTCCAAGGGACCAAATCCAGACTTCTTGGTCTGACACATACACCCCTTTTCTCTGACCATCTTATCCACAAGCTCCTGCCTTCCAGAGAACCTGGACCACTCAGGGATCCTGCTGAACATTTATCATACTGCTCACACTGGCCTCTCAAGTGCCCTCCTCCTTCCGGGTGCATCATCTCTCCCACTGCACCTACGTCCCTACAGAATGAACTGCTGATCCTATGGGTTTGGCTTATTTTCATACCTCATTTACCTTAGGACACTTAAACATACATTGTCCATCTGCCTTTCCTGGGGCTATGTCTGCTGTGGCTGTTCCGCAAACTAAACAGAACAGGGACAAGTTCTACTGATGTTAACTGAATTAAATAGCTTTCCCCCCAAGTATCGGGGAATTCCATTTCCATTCATTTTAATAAACTTTCAAACATCTGTACTTTTTGTTTTTAGTGTCACATTTGGAGGTGCTTGGAGGTCGCTCTTGATACTGTCTGGGGGACCAAGTAATACCAGAGATGGAACCTGGGGTTCCAGCAGGCAGAGCATGTGCTCAGCCCATTAAGCTCTCTCTCTGGCCCAGCATCTGTGCTTTAAACCATGCCACAGGTTTCTTAACTTTTCTCTTGATATTAGTACCTACCTGTATCAGCAATGTGGGTAATAATATGAAAACTTCAGCGCGCGCGCGCACACACACACACACACACACACACACACACACACACACGGGTTGGGGATGTAGCTCCTTGTTAAAGCACTTGCCTTGAACGTATGAGATCCTGGGTTAAATTCCTGGTACCACAAAAATAAATAAATAAGGGGGCTGGAGAACAACCAGCCCCTGGTTAGATTGCTGGCATCCCATATGGTCCCCTAAGCATTGCCAGGAGTGATCCCTGAGCACTATGTTTCCTCAAAACCATAAATAAATTTCATGAGACAATTTCAGTGGTTTCCCAGTTTCTCACCCCCCCTTTTAAAAAAAGTGCCACATGCAATGCCTTTAGCACAAAAATGATCACTCCATCAGTAATCATACCAGAAACTCTACCTATACACTGGGTGTGTGAGTGAACATATGTTAAAGGCTGCTCTTGGTACAAGGCAGGCATCTGTTGAATGGAAAAGGCATGGAGTCTATCTTCAAGATAGACTGACATCTTTCCGAGTGACAGATGCTCAAGATTACACACAAATGTCCAAGCCAGCCAGTATTTAGATAGCTTTCAGAAGGATTTTCCTGGTTCTATATGGTAAGGTCAGAGCCTTACTAAATTTAATTCAACTTTTATTAATATGTAGAATGATTAGAGCTTATTTCCCTAGTAGGACAGAGTGCTAAACCTCAACTCAGCCAAAGCTTTTTTTCCACTATTATTTTGCTTTGTTACTAAAAGGTTTACAGAAATTTGATCTCCAACACAATACTAAGGAAGATCCGCGCTATCAAAATGAAGTCAAAAGAGATAAAGTGAGGAGATCCCGCATCAATTACATTGTTATTTGGGGAAAGGTTGAAAATAATTTCAGTAGACAGAGTTCTTGTCTTCATTTTTCCCAGTTTGTGGAGGTGAACTGCTTTGTTTGCTGCCACAAGTATCTGAAATGGATCGACAATCTGTCAAAGAGAAGAAAAAGAGTCACACAAGAGAATTTGGTGCACCCTGAAGAAATGTGCCCTCCTCACAGCAGCTCGAGGATTAGATTGTTTTACTTCATCACACACACACACAGACACACACAGACACACAGACACACACACACACACAATTCTACAAGCTCTATACTCTTAAATTAGTATCTCAAGGCCCTGGATGTTCAAGAGGCCATAGAACTTAAAGTTGTAAGGAACTTAAGTAGAAAAAATAATTTAAAACATTTTTCAAGAAAAACTACAGAAAAAGCCATATTCTAAACATTTAACCTGTATAATATTAACTAGCTGTTTCTCATAAACATTGTCTTCGTGAGATTCAGCTGTAGTCCAACCTTTCCACACTCACGGTTGAAGTCGGCCAGCATTTGTGCTGTTTGGCTAATGTTTGGTGTTATTAGAACGATGTCATCAGCAAAGCAGAGGTGGTGTAGTTGCCGACCATCTATCTTCACTCCTATTCCTTCCCATTCCAGTCGTTGCATGATGTTCTCGAGGGTGGCACTGAGGAGTTTCAGGGAAATGGTATCATCCTGCCGAACCCCTCTCTTGACATTGATGATCACTTCTTTGTAGAATGGTAAGATCCTGGTAGTGAATCCGTAATACAACTCACAGAGGATCCTGATGTATTGAGTTTGAATGCCCTGATTGGCTAGGGCTTCAATGACCACTTCCGTCTCAACAGAATCAAAGGCCTTCTTTAAATCAATGAACGTTAGACAGAGCGGCATCTTGAACTCCCGAGAAACCTCAATGGCCTTGGTTATCGTGTGGATGTGGTTGATAATGCTAAATCCTTTTCGGAACCCGGCTTGCTCGCATGGTTGTCCTTCATCTAGTGTTTTACCAATCCTATTCAGGATGACTCGAGTGAACAGCTTGTAGATGACAGACAATAGGCAGACTGGGCGACAGTTGCCAATGTTGTGGATGTCTCCCTTCTTGTACTGTAGTACAGTCCTGCTGGTTTTCCATTGGGATGGAACCTTGTGTTCAGACAGGCAGTGTGTGAAGAGCTGAGCCAGCGTATTGATGAGTACTGACAGCAGGTTCTTCAGGTGTTCAGGTCTGACCTTGTCTGGGCCAGGTGCTGTTTGTTTCTTTACCGACGAAATGGCGTGTCGGATTTCGGAAGGGAGAATGCTCCATTAGCTCTCAATGGAACAACCATCTCTGAATGCAACAGTTATGTGTACCTAGGTCAAGAAGTCAACATGACAAATAACCTGGCACCTGAGTTGCGCAGGAAGAAGAGAGCAGCCTGGAACACCTTCAAGAGCGTCGAAGAAATAGCTAAGAGGACAAAGAACCTCCAGCTCCGGGCACATCTCTTCGATTCCACTGTTCTTCCTGCATTAACATACACCTCAGAGACCTGGGCCCTACACAAACAGGATGAGACTGCTATTCGGGTCTCCCAAAGAGGAATTGAAAGATCTATGCTTGGAGTATCACGTTTCACTCAAATGAGAGAAAGAATCTGGAGTTCCGACCTCTGTTTTGACAATCAAGAATCAGGGATACTGTCTCGTTTGCCAAGGCGTCAAAAATCAGATGGGCTGGACACATAATGAGATTTGGAGACAACCGCTGGACTAGAGCTGTTACCGACTGGATTCCACGGGATGTCAAAAGACTGCGTGGCCGCCCACCTACCAGATGGTCAGACTTCTTCATCAAGACGCTGAACGATCGGTTTGAGGCTCTTCGTGTTCCTAGAATGATCAGATGCCATTGGGCTACACTAGCACGTGACAGGGACAAATGAAGATGTTACTGGCGCCCGCTCGAGCAAACCGATAATTAGCGGGATGTCAAGTGATCAAGTGATCAATATTAATTAGCAAAACTACTCCCAGAAACTGGTAAATTGGTATTAGTATTCACATACAACATATGAGGAAACTGAGACAAAGATTTTCTTTTTTTAGCTTTTTGGGTCACACTTGGCAATGCTCAGGGGTTGATCCTGGTTCTGGACTCAGGAATTATTCCTGGTGGTGCTCAGGGAACCATATGGGATGCCAAGGATCGAACCTAGGTCAGCCAAATGCAAGGCAAATGCTCTACCTACAGTACTATCACTCTGGCCCCAAGGCAAAGAATTTCTTGTTTTAAGTCTCAGCTCTGTGAACTTGGGCAAATTCCTTAGAGCTTTATCTGTAAGATGCAGATAACCATAGTCCTTTCTTCAGAGGGTGTTGTAAGGAACGAATTAGAAAATGTTCAGGCTGGAGAGAAATGTTCGGTGCCTTGCATGCTGCATAACTGGATTTGATCCTGGATTTGATCCTGGATTTGATCCTGGCACCACATATGAGGCCCCGAAGCCCTACCAGGAGTGATTCCCAAACACAAAACCAGGAGTATGCTCTGAGCCCAGAAGGGTGTGGCCTCCAAACCAAAACAAAAAACCCAGAAAGTGTAAAACACCTAGAAAAAAGCCAGTACCAGAGAAGACTTTCTATAGAGGTTGACAGTTATTGGATAACATGGTTTATTGAGTTATTCCTACAACAGTGTTCCTGAGGCATACCCAATTCCATCAACCACTAATAATCCTATATTGTTTTTCTCTTTCCTTTATGTATTTTGCAAGGTTTATTAGGGGTTGGAGCGATAGCACAGCGGGTAGGCTGTTTGCCTTACACGCTGCAGACCAGGCTGACTCGGATTCGATTCCTCCGCCCCTCTTGGAGAGCCCGGCAAGCTACTGAGAGTATCTCGCCCGCAGGGCAAAGCCTGGCAAGCTACCCGTGACATTTTCTATATGCCAAACACAGTTACAACAAGTCTCACAATGGAGATGATACTGGGCCTGCTCGAGTAAATCGATGAACAATGGGAGGACAGTGCTACAGTGCATGGTTTATTTAGTAATGTCCTTTTTGTATAGACAGAGGAAGACAGTTGATGCTATGCTTTTGTAACATGGGAGTATCCATGTTATTTACAGTATCCTGGGTATCCATATTTACTTGACTTAAGCCTCAGTTGCCCTAACACCCCCCAAAAAGAGGGTCCCGGCGAGGGACTAGGGACAAGCTGTAAGTCACCCTGGTATTTAAAGGGACATGCTAAGTGCCATAAGAAGTATAATAAGTTAAGAGCATGGTCATGGGACAAACTGTCATGACCCAAAAAAAGAAGTAACTGAATAAGGATCCTGTTGGGGTTAGGAAAGTCTAACCTGGCCTGAGGACAGTAATCTGGGACAAACAGTGAGATGTCCCTAGGAAGTGCAACCTTTAAGCTTAATAACTCTCTCGGTATGATTATACGAAAAGATGAAAAATATTAGTAAGAAATATATTTATTATGATTGTTTAAATGGATTACTAGCTAAGGAAAAAAGAAAGCAATACGCCCTAGAGGGGATCCCACTCTTGAGTGGATCTCCTGGTAATCTAGAGTGCTGAATCCTCAGATGAGATTTTATCCTTGAGTTAATCTCCTAGAAGAACTTCCCCTGAAGGAGGGGCTTTACATCTGTTAGCTGTTATGATAATTTTCAACACTACCTATGTATGCCTCCAGCCTTCATGACTTCTTTGTAACTATGCTGTAAGGGGGAAGAGAGAGGAGCATGAGAAACAACTATGCTGTGGAGAATGAAGCTGTAATCATGAGGATCAGAATGAAATAAAAGATCACTGACTATCAACCAGTCTGGGGCCCTGTTCCTCTGTTCCCCCATCCCCAACCTTCGTCTGTCCGTAGCTGTGGGCCAGCCGGGGGAGCAGTTCTCAGCCACCAAATGCACATGTGCCACATGCCCACGCTTTTTGAACTCACAGACAGCTATCTTGTAAGTCATTATAAGCAACAGTGCTGGGCCTCAGTCTTGAGAACATGATCCTCCCCATATGCTCTGAGTCTCTATGCTCTGTGTTCCCTGAAGAGCATTCCTAGCTCAGTTCAAAGATGGAGATTAAGCATCTGCCATTATGTCAGAGGCAGACCACAAACTTTCATATTTCCTAAGGCAGGGCTGGCATTTTTAGCTTCTACTCATTGCTAAATTCAAGGCTAGTGAAATCTGACTTTTCTCCATGGAGAGGCAAGAACTTCTTACCTGAAGATGACAATTTTAGGATGACCTCTAACATCATGAAAAATAACATATTTCTATACACCCCACAGATCATTCTCCCTCGAGACTCACCATTCTAGGGTTTATTAATGAACCATCGATGGCCCCTTCCATGACTTTTTTCCTCAAGTCTCCAGCATTCTTCACATCTTTAAATAATAGAAGGGTCACTCTGCATTCAGGGAAGAGGTCCAGCTGATGTGTTAACTGCATCTCATAGATAAGCAGGATTCAACTGCACAACAACCAAAAAGACCAAAAGATGTCTTTTGTTTGAAAGTTAACTTTATGATGACCAAATATCCTTATTACTAATTCAATAGAAAGAACAATAACTAAGTAAGAAAGTGGTAGAACTATTAAAAAAAAGTTAAGGGGCCAGAGAGAGAGCACAACAGGTAGGGCAGTTGCCTTTCATGCAAACGACCCTGATTTGATCCCCAGGCATTTCATTTGGTCCCCAAGCCCCACCAAGAGTGATTCCTGAGTGCAGAGCTAGGAGTAAACTCTGAGCAACACCTTGTGACCCAAAACTCAAAATACATATTTATTTATTTTTTCTTTTTGGATCACACCCGGCAATGCACAGGGGATACTCCTGGCTCTGCACTCAGGAATTACTCCTGGCAGTGCTGAGGGGACCATATGGCATGCTGGGAATTGAACCCGAGTTGGCTGCATGCAAGGCAAAAGCCCTACCCGCTGTGCTATCACTCCAGTCCCCCAAACCCAAAATAAATAATAAAAAAATAAAGTTAAAACGATCTCCAAAGCAATTTCAGCATCCTCATGAGAACTCTTCCTAAATGTCACTGAACTGCTTCTGGCTTCTTCATCTGACTCCTGGGAAAGGATCTAGGCTGCTGGTTGTGCCATTAAGGCAGGTCTGAGGCACACCTAGCTCGCTCAACAGAATCGGAGAATAATTTCAGCACACTTGCAGCATTAACAAAACTTCTCAAATTAGCCCTTTTAGTTTTCGGAATTACAACTTTATTTATATTTTAGCAGGTCTTAGATGTAAATATTTGATTGGCTTGGTTTTGGGTCTACACCCAGTTCAGTGTTCACTCGTGGCAGCGTATCAGTGATTGAACCTGGAGGTCCTGTATATAAAGCAAGTTCTCTAGCCCTTCGAGTTATCCCCCCTGCCGCTAGATATAAATATTAAAGAAGAAAATCATTTGGGGCCAGAGCGATACTGCAGAAGGCAGCAACCCTGCATGTAGCCACTTAGGCCAACTCTAATTTGATCCCCAGCACTGCGTATGCTCCCACTGCTCCCCAGGTCACTACTGAGCACAGAGCCAGAAATAGCCCCTGAGCATTGCTGGGTGTGTGTCAAGAACAAAAAACACAAGAAGGTAACTTCTTTTGCTTGTTTTTTGAGACACAACTGGAGGTGCTTAGGGGCTTTACTCCTGGCTCTGTGCTCAGGGGTCACTCCTGATGTTATTTGGGGGACCATATGTGGTGCTGGGGATTGAACCAAGGTTGACCAGGTGCAAGGTACTTCTGTACTGTCACTTCAAGCCAAGGAAAATAATTTTATAAAAACCTGTCATTTGACTCAAAAGATATATTGACTCAAAAGATATTCACACATGGAATTTAAACAAAGAGCACACAATTATTAATCAGGGACTGGAGTCAGTAGGGCGCTCTTCTTACACGTACTGATCCAGTTCAATCCCCATCCCAAATGGTCCCCTGAGCACTGACAGGAGTAACTCCTGAGTGCAGAACCTGGAGTAACCCCTGAGCATCGCTGGGTATGGCTCCAAAACCAAACCAAACAAAATAATAACACTGGCTCTTAGACATTAATTCAACAAAGTTAGGGCACAGAATATAATATACACACACACACACACATACACAAAGCAGAGAGGACAACTAGAATAACTAGAAATGCACATCTATATCCTTTAATGGAAAAAATTCAGTACTGCAAATTAAAAACAATTTCAAAGTCTTAATGTGGTACCAGGGTGAGAAAATTTGACAGATTTCTTGTTTTATCCTTTCACTTGATAGGTTTCATTTGTAGGGTCCTTTATCAAGGAATTAGTTGGAAAGGCAAGGATTTAAGTAATTAGATGTCCCTCTTATCACACCAACAGTAAAAACACTGAAAAAACATACTTAGCCCAAACCAATAGTGACACCCGTTTAAAACTTGGGGTAGGGCCGACGCGATAGTATAGCAGGGAGGGCACCGTGCCTTGCATGCTTCAATCCCCAACACCATAGACAGTCCCCTGAGCCCCACCAGGAGTGGTCCCTGAGCACCACTGGTTGTGGCCCTCAAACCAACAAAAACAACATTAAACAATCTTGGGGTCCCAGATACAGAGGTAGAGCACAAAACATTGCATGTGTGTGTGAGGCTCAGGGTTTGATCTGTGGAAAACCGGCCCTGAGCAGTTAAGCACATGTGAATAAAGCAACAAAAACATGAAAAAATATCTGACTGAAAAACACAATGTGGCCAAAAAGAGGTACAAGCACTAAGTAGAGTTACATCTGACTTTTCCTTATGACAATTGGGGACACACACAGACACACAGACACACAGAAGATAGACAAACACCCCTTTGGCTTCTTTCATGACAATCGGGGACACACACACCCCTGGCTTCTTTCATGACAATCCGGGACACACACACACACACACACACACACACACACACACACACCCCTGGCTTTTTTTCATGACAATCGGGACACACTCCCACCCCTGGCTTATTTCATGACAATCGGACACACACACACGCCCCTTTCATGACAATCGGGGACACACACACACACACACACACACACACACACACACACACACACACACACACACACACACACACACACACACACACACACACACACACAGACGCTGTGCGACAGAGAACAGTACCGACAGGCTCGCCGTGCGCGCGGTCCGACCACGAAACCGTCCCCCGGAAACAGAGCCGGCGGAACCGTCCCCCGGAAACAGAGCCGGCGGTTTCCGGAAGCCGGGCCCCCGCGGCAGCGCCCTCCTCCGTCGGGCTCGGTGAAAGCCGTCCTCCCGGATGTCCGCAAGGGGAAGTTTCCGCTGTCGTCCGGCTCCGGCTATTCCTTCCTTTCGTCGGGAACGTCTTCCTCCTTCGTCTTCCGCCCAGCCGCGCTGCGGACGCGAAGGAGAGCCCCGCTACCGTCACTTCCGGCCAGGGAGGGAGGCGGGACTCCCTGGGCTGGCGACCGGAAGCCGCGGACTGGGTGGGCGTGTCGCCTCGCTCTGGACCTCAGCAGGGCCGGGGGAGTCCCTGCCCGGACACGGTTTCTTCTGGTGGAGGAACAAGTCATTGACTGTAACGGGCCCTGGATACTTTTCTGCCGCGAGATTGGGCGATTTCTGACCCAGGCACTTTGTGTGCTTGGTGGAGTTGTTAGTACTTTTAAGCTATCAACCTCTTCCTTCATCTAGCACGCCCAGAAATTTGATGGCTGTTGCAGGATGTAGCAAACTCGCAGAACAAGCAGGGACTAGACGAGGTAAATCCCCCCGAAACAGGCTGTAGAGAATTTTCCCCCTTGTTTAATACGTTTAGAACTCATCAATGCTTACACAGGAAGATTTGCTCGAGCGGCTCGAGCGGGCCCAGTAACGTCTCCATTGGAGACTTTGTTGTTACTGTGTCTGGCATATCGAATACGTCACGGGGAGCTTGCCAGGCAGATTGGTAAATAAATATAGCTGTCAAATATATATATGTCCTGTAGAGGAGAGGTACAGAAAAGGGAATGGCAGACCTGCATGTTTTAAAGGATAACAGATCTCACCAAAGAGGGTCATTGACTAGGAGGGTCTGGAAACAAGCTCTGGAAGGACAGTACTCCAGGTAATAGAGTTCAAAGATGGGTACGGGGCTGGAGCTACAGTACAGCAGGTGGGCGTTTGCCTTACATGGGGCCAAACTGGGTTCAACCCCCCCATCCTATATGGTTCCCTAAGCACCCCGAGGAGTACTTCCTGAGTGCAGAGCCCCCAAAAAGCAAAAACCAAACAAAACCAAAGATCCATAGATCTTTAGTTGATTTAAGGATTAGCAAAGAAAACCACGTGGCTCAAATAGGAATACATATATGGAATATCACTGTCATCATCAAACACTGTCCAGCTGTTGTTCATCATTTGGTTGAGCGGGCCCAGTAACGTTTCCATCGTGAGACTTGTTGTTACTGTGTTTGGCATATCGAATACGTCCCGGGGAGCTTGCCAGGCTCTGCCGTGCAGGCGAGATACTCTTGGTAGCTTGCCGGGCTCTCGGAGAGGGGCGGAGGAATCGAACTCGGGTCGGCCATGTTGGCCGCTTGTAAGGCAAATGCCCTACCGCTGTGCTATCACTCCAGCCATATAATAGGAATACGTATTCCTATTATATTCGAGCCACAAAGTAACCATTTTGGAAGATCACAAGATGGATAAAGGTTGATAGTTTCCTAGGATTCAACCTGGTATTGTGTGCTTAAAAAATGCATGGCCATGCACCATGTGGTGGTCATGAGCTGCTTCCCCAACCCGGTCCCACTGATGTCCCACCTCTGCTGATAGACGTGTGAAGGAGAGAACAGAGCCGCCAGACTGGTGGGTGATTTGTCACTGTTTATTCTAATCTCCACCCCCATTCCAGACTCACACTCATTCCAGTCTCTTATTCTAGTCTCACACTCGTCCACTTTCACTCTGTCCCATTCCAGTCTTACTATGCCATTCCTGTTCCCCAGTATTAGTTAAGAGCAAAAGCAGCAAAGGTTGTGGGTAGCAATTACACATAGGTGAGGTAGCACAATAGGACCACTCCTGGTGGGGCTCAGGGGACTATCTATGGTGTTGGGAATTGAAACACCAACGAGAAGCCCTTTATTCCCAGGAAGCTCTTCTAGGACAGAATCTCATCCTGCAGAAGATTCGCTCAAGGGCAGGATTTCATCTAAGGGTGTATTTTTCCTTTCCTTAGTCCAACTCCATTTAAAGTCATCTTCAATTTATTTATTAATAATCTTTCTAGTCATTTTATAGGGACACAGATATATTAAGCTTATAGGGTGGCATATCCTGGGGATATTGCGCTATATATCCCGGACTACAGTCCTCAGGCCAGATTAGTCCTTCCTAACCCCATCAGATTCCTTTTTCAGCTACTTCTTTTTGGGTCATGCCAGTCTGCCCATAACTGTCCTCTCTGACTTATGTTTTATGGCACTTGGCCTGTCCCTTTTCAATGCCAGGGTAGCTTGCAGCTTGCCCCGGGTTCATGTAAATTTCTTTTTAGGGTGCTAGTAACTGAGGCTTAAGTTGAGTAAATATGACAGATACCCAGGAGTAAATATTATTTGGAGTCAATTAACTCAAGTAACAAGAGCACAGTATCAACTGTCTTCCTATGTCACTACAAAAAGTAAACTGCAAAGGACATAAGGAAAGAGAAAATTAATATTTCACCAATAAATACAAAGTTCAGATATCTCTGAAGAATCTTACTTTATAAGTCACAGGTTCTGATTAGGGGAAATGAGCAATTAATGGGAAGCAGAGCACAAAGGAGAAGTTAAAGACGAGTGGGAGTGCTTTGGGAGCATTGTGATGGGTGTTAGTAAATCTAAACTTGTGGCGGAGAAGAAAGGACAGGACCAATGTTACCCAACAACTGTTGTCCTTCTTTACATTTTATTATTTATTTTGGTGGTAGTGGGGCAGTGTTGCAGGTCAAACCTGGCTGTGCTCATTCTGACAAAGACTGCTATTCAGATTATATAAAGAACACCTACAACTCCTCCTAAGAAACAATGTACAGCTAGGGAAGATTAGTTTACAAGGCGAGAGAATGCTTTCCATGTAGGAGTGCAGAGCTGGATACTTGGTACTGCATCATCCCCAACCACACCACTAGGGGGATCCAAGCACTGACCCAAGAGTACCTCTCTGGGTGTGGCCCAAATCCCAAACCACCAACACAAACAAAATCTTGTATTTGAAAAATAACTTAAATGACTGGAGTTCATGCCTTGCTTGTGGGATACCTGTCAATATATGGTCCGCTGAGGCACCTCTGGGGGGTAAACCTTTAATGATTCAATAATGGAACAGGACAAAATTAAAAAGCAGAAGACTTCTATACACACACTCTTATCACCATTCTAATCAGAAGAAAATATCCAGAAAAAGAAGAATTTTATAAAATGATTAACAAGGGATGTTCTTTATTATGTTAGTTCTAAAATATTTTCCTCTCAAAAAAATTTAAACGGGAATGACAATTTCCTTCACGACTGCCAATACTGTAAGTAACCAATAAAGATCAATATAATTTTATAAAAAAATCACTATTATATAATTTTTCTTTCTCAGTTTGACCACATAAGGGAACAATTAAATTATAAACATCATTTGACCTGATCTTATAAAAATCAGCTGTCTTTAGTCCTATTCTGTTGGCAGAGAGTTTCCGGTGTCCGTCCTGTTACTCCGTCCATTCACAATAGTTTGGGTAGGACAGTCCATAGTAATCTTTACGGTGCCACCTCGTATTCTGGTTTGCTTGACCGGCATGAGACTTTATATTCCACGAGTATCTCCTTCGTGAATAGTCTTCTCCGGGGGCTCCAGGAGGAGGAAGATAGCTTCTTTGGTAAACATTCTGATTCTGTGGACATTTTCTTAAGCAAAACAATTTAGAAGTTTTTTTTTTTAAATATACAATGTTTTATAAAATACATATTTAGTTCTACTATTTTCTGCTGCTGCACTCTCTCTCCAACCTGATTTGATCTTTTCTTACAGCAGCAGCAATGTATATGTGTGTATCTCACAACTTCCTCAACAGTGCAGCTGCCACTGAACATTTGGGTTGTTTCCCAAATGTTCTGGCTACTGCACTTAATACACATTAAGTGTGCACATATCGTTTTGTTTTGGGGTGGGGGATAGAGCCAAGGGTAGAATTCCTGGGTCATATGGGAGCGGTATTCTTCCTTTTTTTTTAAAGTAATCTCCATATTTTTTTTCCACAGAGGTCGAAAAAGACAACATTCCTACCAACAATGAATGAGGAATCCTTTTATAGTGCATCCCTGTCAACAAGGGTGATTTTAATCTTTTTTAATATAGGTTGTTCTCACTGGTGTGAGATGACATCTGTCATTTTGACTTGCATTTCCCTGATGATAAACACTTTTTCATATGCCTACTGGCCATCTACATGTCTTCTTCAGGAAGGTGTCTTTTCATCTCTCCCATTTTTGATGGGATTATTATTTTGAGATTGTTGCTGAGCTTTATTGAATGTTTTGTGTGTCTTGGATGTTACCCCTTTATTTGATATACTGTGTGTAAATATAAAAATAGAAATTCAGGGAGGATAAATATCTTGCCCTATAGTTCATAGTAGATGAATGGCAGAGTCAAAAAAGCAAATCAGTTGCACTCTTAACCTCTATACTGGACTGCCTTATCATAAACTGTTGCTATGGGCCAGAGTGACAGTACAGTGGGTTGGCCATTTGCCTTACACACGGCTGACCCAGGTTCGATCTTCATAATCCCATATGGTCCCCCAAGCCTACCAGTAGTGATAGCTGAGTGCAGAGTCAGGAGCACTGAGCACTAAGTCCTGAACACTGCCAAATGTGCTATCCCCCAGAGAAAAGAAAACTGTTGCTACATAAATATGCAAATTAATTTGCAAAGAAATAAGCAAATGCCTCCCTGTTTTACTATGGGGGGGGGGTTTGTTTGGTTTTGGAGCTACACCTGGCAATGCTCAAGAGAAACTCTTGGTTGTGCTTGGGGGACCATATGAGAGGCCGGGGATCGAACCCAGGTCAGCCCTGTGCACGGCAAACACCCTACCTGCTCTGGCCTGAGTGTTTTTAAAGCATTTTTCCAAATTAGAGTAGTTCTGTAATTTAATCTTAACATTCTTACCAAATTTCTCTAATGGAATATACTAGTTCCACTATAATCTCGATCCTTACTGTTTAGGTATCAACATTCATTACCTATTCTGAAAACTAACAACCTAAAAACAGAAGGTCCTTTTTGAGTAGCACTGTAGCACTGTCCTCCCATTGTTAATCGATTTGCTTGAGCGGGCACCAGTAACGTCTCCATTGTGAGACTTGTTGTTACTGTTTTTGGCATATTGAATACGCCACAGGGAGCTTGTCAGGCTCTGCTGTGCGGGCGGGATACTCTTGGAAGCTTGCCGGGCTCTCCGAGAGGGACGGAGGAATTCAATCCGCGTCGGCTGCATGCAAGGCAAACGCCCTACCTGCTGTGCTATAATCAGATAGCACCAGATATAACTTTTTTGGGTAATCACATCAAATTGTTCTAGTCTGAGCTCTTAATCAGTGAAAAATTTCTAGTTTCTTTTCCCAAATTGTTTCCGAAAAGTCATACACTGCAAAATACTGACAGAACCTCCTGATTTAACAATGATCACCATGAAAATGTTAATTCTTCACCATTATCATAATGTACGTGAACTAACTTATAAAATTATTATCTACTTCAATCCTCAAAAAAGGGAAAGCAGAAATACCTTGCTGACTCCTGTAAATCTTGGGTGTGGTTGTGGAAATACGGAGTAGGTACTGTGTAACCACAAGCCTGCTGTGGGTTATACATGGATCTCTGTTTAGGAGACTTATACGTGGTATGAACTGGTTCTGCCATATGTGCCGAGTTTTCATAACCTCTTGATCTGGATACACTGGAATCCCAATTCCTTAAAGAAAAAATTTCCACACATTTTAACTGTTTCCCAACATTCATGGTCAATCTAGTAAGCACAGTCATTAGCCCATGAAAGTAGCAATCTTATCCTCCCACCGTCTGTATTTGTTTAGATTTTCCTAACAAGTAAATAAGAAACATTAAACAATATAAAAACATATCTTCCTAACCACATACAGAATGCAACTTACTTTCTGATAGGACCATTCTGAAGGTCTTCAATGTAGTTTTGTCTTTCTAAGCAATGTCCCCGGCACCTATTGAATACTAAGTAGTGGATGAACTGTTAGACATAACTAGTCTTTCCCAAAGTGGGTGACACCGCCACCGGGGTAGGGTAGGTGGAGGCACAGAATTGAAATGACAGGGTGCTGGTGGTGGTAAGAGCTGTGGGTACAATGGGAGTGGGGGCACTTTGTTAGCTCAAAAGACAGACTTCCAGGTAGTGCCCTGAGTAGTTTTATTTTCTGAGACGAGGGCAGTAAGCCAAGTAAGACGTGGGCCAAGTACGTTTGGAAATCTCAGGAACAATAGCAAGAAACGTATCTTCCATAGAGAAAACAGATCAATACTATTCAAAGCAGATCAAAATCCATTATGCTAATTATTATTTGGCAAAAGATTATATCAAATCAATCAAACCAATTACAAACCTTTTTTTAACTTGACAAATTTATAGAAATTTCTATAAATTTATAGAAATTACCTTAAAGTTTTATGGAAGAGAAAAATAGTAATAAGCCCATACTTACATTCAATTGCATCATCTGGCCTCATGCCTTCTACATCAATCAAATATCTAACAAAGCAACATAAATGAAAAAGAATCATTTATACTTACTAAGGTCTGGAAGCCCCAAATTTCCCTCCCCAAATGTCCCTATCTGATTAATCATGACCATCCTGTTATTCGTCGATTGCCTCGAGCAGGCCCCAGTAACATCTCCTTCATCCTAGCCCTGAGATTTTTAAGAAAGTGCTATATTCAAGGTTTTTTAGGAGAATGAGACCCATCATTGTTACTGGTATTTTGCATATTGGCATATCTGATTAATATCTACTCAAATATCTCTAGAAATCTTTTCTAATCAACAAAAACAAGGTACAATTTTCCATATTCGGCATGCTCTCACAGTACAATGCTCTTCAGTCCCTGTCAGAGTTTAATTGTATATACCTTGTGTGATTCTTTTCTTTCTTCCCCTGGGTCCTCTAAGCAGTGCTCCAGTTATACTCAGGAATGTGGTGCTGTGGGCAGCACCCAGGGCCCTATGCATGCATGACAGGTGTCTCCATGTTTTGCACTCTTTTTATGTCAGAAACTTCTGGTCTTTATGTACATCAGTAAGCAAAGGAATGATGCAATGTGATTCTGCGGGGGGGGGGGGGGGGGGGGAAGAATACTGCCAAGCAATTGCTCAGTGGGCTTGGGTTCACTCCTGGGAATAATCAGTCAGCAGGGCTGACAGTTCAATGTTAGGGTCCATGGATGCTGTGCTCAAGAGGTACCATGGCTATACCCAGGAGTGCTGGGGGTGGGCGACGGGGAGAGTAACATGTGGTTCTGGGAGTCAAACCGAATTCTTGTAAATGCAAATCATATTCCTGAGACATCTGTGTCATCTCCCTGGCCCCGCAATGCAAAGAGTTCTTAACAAAGAATTAGGTCTCTAAATACTTTCACAGAATGATACCCACCGTAAACTAAATTATGAAACAGTACCTCATGTTACCTATTACATGACGAAATGCATATTTGTACATCTACATTTTCTTTGATCTTGGGGGGGTGGGGGTATACCTGGCAGTGCTCAGGGCTTACTCCTAGTATATCTGCATTTTCTAATTTGAAAATGTATACTAAACTTAGTCCTAACATTAAGTTCCTTCCCATATGCGAGTTACTGTTTCTCTCTCTTCTACTTTTTTTCTACCTTCTTTTTTTTTTTTTTTTGGCCTACAGTCAGCACTGCTCAGGGGCGTTACTCCTGGCTACGCATTCAGGAATCATTCCTGGCAGTCCTCAGGGAACCATATGGGATGTTCCTAGGGTCTAACCTGAGCCGGCTGCATGTAAGGCTGTATCGTAACTCCAGTCCCTAAACTTTTCTATTTAAATTAGTAATGAAGGTAACCTCTGGGTGGTGGGTGAGACTGCTTTCTACCTCATATATTTCAATATTGCCTACATGGTTTGCAGTAGCTGAAATTACAACTGTCAAGAGAAAACAACTCAAATATAGTCTATTTCTTGGAGTCAGCAACTCACCTGCAGATGAGGTAGCCAGTTCTGTTTAGACCATGGGTACAGTGAACACCAATAAGTTTGTCTATGAAACAGTGAACAGAGATTTAAGCAGACATGCAAAAAGTTGCACAATTTTCTAAAGAGTAATATTTATAAGTTACAATACTTCCACTACCCTGAAAACACTGGTAAGGTTTGAGTGTTTCAGGAACATATTAGCAAAAGAATTACCTTTCTTACAATGAAAATTTATCACTGCTAGCTCTCAGTATGTAACGGTGTATACTACTGCAGGCCTGTGGAGGCAACAACAACTAAAACTGTACTGTGACAAGCCCGTTTGTCCTTTGGGGGTAGTTGGGGGGGCGGGGCGGGAATGAAGAAGTTGGGACACACCCGGCAATTCTCAAGGGCTACTCCAGGCACTTTGTTCACTCTTGACTGTGCTAGTGATAAAATTTGGGTTGGCTGCATGCAAAGCAAAAATCTGATCCCCTGTCTCTCCAGCCCTAGCTGATTTATCTCTTCTTTCTTTCTTTCTTTCTTTCTTTCTTTCTTTCTTTCTTTCTTCTTTCTTTCTTGTAAAATTTTTATTAGTGAAACACCATGAGGTACAGTTGTAGACTTACAAATTTTTGTGCTTGGGTTTCAGTTATACAATGACCAAATACCCATCCCTCCACCAGTGCCCATTTTCCACTACCATGGGTCCCAGTATCCCCCTCCATCACCCCCCCACCCCGCCTCTGTGGCAGGTCATTCCCTTTTGTTCTCTCTCTCCTTTTGGGTGTTGTGGTTTGCAAAAGAGGCACTGAGTGGCAATCATGTTTGGTCTATAGTCTACTTTCAGTATGCTTCTCCCATCCTGGGAGGATCCTCCCAACACCCTTTATTTGGTGCTCCCTTCTCTATCTGAGCTCCCTTTCCCCCTAGCATGTGTAGCTGGCCTCCAAGCCATGGAGTAAAATTCCTGGTACTAATATCGGCCACTCTTGGGTGTTAGTCTCCTATTTTGTTACTTTATGTTCCCCAGATGAATGCAATCTTTCTATGTCTATCCCTCTCTTTCTGACTCACTTCGCTTAACAGGATACTTTCCATGTAGTACCACTTGTATGTAAATTTCATGACTTCATCTTTTTTAACACCTAGCTGATTTATCTTAACAGAACATACCCCTCAGTATTGGATTTAATTACAGAAAAGAGAAATGGAGAGGGGGAAAAGGTGGTCACAAGAAGAATGAGCCTTGTTTCTCGGTCAAACAAATATAGTATCTTTACTTTTAACACTGATAATCAAAAAAGTATTACTTTTGCTGTCCAAGACACTTCTGTTCCTCTCATTTGCTGCTCCTCACAGGCCTCAGGTTTATATGCCGTGAGAACTACCCATGTAAATACTATATATAATTTATTTTACAATGAAAAAGCAAGGCTTAAAGATGGTAAATTATACAACAGGTAAAAAGAACAAAGGTTCAAGCCCAAGACTGTTTTTGTTTTGTCTTGTTTTTGGCTTTCAGGTGACATTCAGTGATGCTATTTCCTGACTCTCTGCTCAGGGGTCACGCCAGGCAGGGTTCAGGGACCACTGGAGTACCAGGGATCAAATCTGGGCCAGCTGCATGTGTGTGCCTTGTTGTACTATGCCTCTATCCCTAAACCTAAGACTTTTCTGTTTCATAGTATTTGTTAGTCCATCATTTAAAAAAACATTGTAAGAAATAAATTAACTTGTTGGCATTTATTTAATTATAGCTGAGGTTACATGTTTAAAATAACATTAATGTTCACAGAAGGTTGAATTAGCACCAACCAGCCCAGTAAATTGACTTACTGATCTAGGTTTTGATAATTCCATTTGCCCTTGTGTTATAACAAACAATATGAAGTAAATCTATTTGTGCCTGCTAAGGCTAGGTAAAAAAAGTTTCAAATTTTTAAATAAATAAAATTTTTTATTAAAAAATGGAATGCCTGTGGTCTGATGTACAGCTACTACACCTACTACCAAAGTGCCCAGCACTCTCCACCAATGTCCTTCAATTACTTCCAGCCCAGCTCAACATTCTTCCCTCCAGTCCTCATACTGCATATATTCCAAGAGTAGCACATCACATTTGATGGGGTTTAAAGTAGAAGGCAACCAATCTTAGAGGAAAATATATTTTTACATACATACATGTATTTTGCTCGAGCGGGCCCAGTAACGTCTCCATTAGAGATTTTTGTTGTTACTGTGTATATATATGTATATGCACACAAGGCTCAACCTTTAACACTATGTTAGTGATCTCTTATAGAAGGCCTTACTGGCCCCTGGGTGAAATGCAACCATCTTCACACACTTTTCTTTAAGGAAACTTTTTTGGAGCACTTTCAGCTGTTTATTCATAACAAATAATACAAAATTATTTCGGTTCTGCTTTGGAGCAGGGGTTGGAGTTCAGGATGGAAACATCTGAAATATATTGGTGAGAAGATGTAATGATGGTGGGACTGGTGTTGGAATATTAAATGTAATCAAATACTGTGAACTATTTTATAAAAATAAAATAAAAAATAAGAGAGAACATGCAGCTCTCCAGAGTAGAAAAAACTAGTAAAGAGACAAGCAAATGAGATATGTGTTTAAGGAAGATACATGCTTGAAGAGCAGGCCTGGTTTATATTTCTTAACAAAATCACTTTCTGAACTAAATTATTTGTAATCAAAGCAAGAACATAATTGGTGGTGGGGAGGATTTGGAAGGGAGGGGTGTTTGGGCCTTTGAGGAAGGAGGTGTGTCCACTGGTGATGGATGTACTGTTGGAATTGTGTGTATGAGAAACCATCAACAACAGTACTGCAAGTCACAAAACCTCAATCAATAAAAATTTGTATTAAAAATTAAAACAAATTGCAAACCTAAAAATAAAATGGTTTGTGACCACCTGTCCTGTCCTGTCCTCCCTTTGTTCATTGATTTTGCTCGAGCAGGCCCAGTAATGTCTCCACTGGAGACTTTGTGACCACAGAAAACAAAAAAACCTATTCTGTTTGTATCACCTTGTATTTCCACCTCAACATTTTAAAGCACAACAGACCTCATGTCATACTAGTAAAAATCCCCGACTCCATACAAAATGCATGACAAAGGAATGTAGGTTAAAAGAAACAAGACATAACTCACCATTGTCTTTATTTTCTTTTAAAAACCCACTAACAGCACGTTTGAATTTTGAAATAGTTTTATCATCAGGCACATGATGCCCCAATGTAAAAATCTTCAAGTAAGGAATAGTTTCTGGCAAATCCTAGAAAGGAAAATCATGAAAATACAGTATTTCATTTGAAGGAAAATACTTAAAAATAATAAAAGCCAGAATACAAACCAAGAACTCCTAATAAAATCTAGTTAGTAGGACTATAATTCTGATAATACTTTTTTTCCGAAACATGCTTCAATCAGAAATAGTATTTGATTTTCATTACAACTACAGAACAGATAGTCAAGAGGCATGCAAAACTATAATCAAAGTTCCTGTGAATGAGTAACAGGTAGCTACAATTAAAAATGATATAATTAGTTCTTCTTGATGTCCTACATTCAAAAAGGGAGTCAATAAAGCTCCTTTTACGACTAAAATAGCTGTAAATAGAAAAGCTTGGATTTGAATTGTGACAGCAAATATCAGTTACTACTGAAAGCTGGTTTTCTTGGATAGGAGACAAGCAATCAAGTGAAAATTCAATAGTTCTGAATTAATTCTCAAGGATTGGTATGAACCTGTGAAGTATTTTATATTAAAAACAAGATGCAATTATATTTTATATTAAAAACACTGCCCTTGCTTTGACCATTAAAAAATGTCATCCAAATATCAACTTCTAGCACTTCAACTGAATCTCAAAATGCCATTTCTGTTAAAAGTTTCGTGGACCAGGGATACAGATCAATGACAGAGAATGTACTTTGCAAGCATCATTTTTGAAAAAAAAAAAAAGAAGAAAAAAAAAAGCTGCTCCATGGGGAAATGCTCTGGGGTAAGAAATGTTTTTATTAAATGGGCTTACAATGTTTTTGTGTGACATTCAAATAGCAAAAATAATGACTCAAGATTATTAGGGTCATATCAGAAGTTCTACTGGGGCTGGGGGCCAGAGCAATAGTATAGCAGGGAGTGCATTTGCCTTGTAAGTGGTCTACCCAGGTTCCATCCCAAGCTTCCCATATGGTCCCCCGAGCACCGCCAGGAGTAATTCCTGAGTGCAGAGCCAGGAGTAACTCCTGAGCATTGCCAGGTGTGACCCAAAAGGCAAAAAAAAAAAAAAAGGTTCTACTGGGTCACATGTGGTTGTGCTCAGAGATAACACTCCTGGAGGTGCTCAGGATATCACACAGGTTGTAGATTAAACAGGGTTGGTTTCTTACAAGATACTTTACCTCTGTGCTCTCTCTTCAGGCCGCCTGCCAAAATATTAACAGCCCGACTCATGGTCTCAGCCTCATATTGGCATAGCAATTAGAAATATATAATTAAGGAAACCAAGGAGTCCATTTTCTTTTTATCTATTACCCATTAAAGACCAGATTTAATTTTAGCATAACTGTTGAAGTGTTAACAATCATTATTAGGAGAATGTCTCCAGATTAAAGGGTCTACTTGCCTCTGGTTTATAATAGCGCTGAGTATATGTCAAATCAATAATCAGTCCAAGTTCTTCATTCTGTTCTTGGATTTTGTTAAAAAGATCCAAGGGAGAAAAACGTTCTTCTGGAGCAAGTTTCTCTTGAAAGCTCTGTAAGAGAGGAAAAAAAGGAAGAATGAGTGTGTGCTTAGAGTCTTTTATTATCTATTACTTTAAGCCCTATCATGGTTACAATAAAACTTCTGTAATTTACGAACAATATTACCATCCTTAACTCCAGTGATATTAGAAGGAAGAAAATAAGCTCAATGTGTATATTTCTTTGTCGATTTGTTCTGTTTTGGTCTCTAAACCACACTGTAAACTCCCAGAAGGAATGGGCCACACTGACTTATTTATGTGCTTTGTTTGGGTCGGTCCTGGCAATGCAAAGGGGTTACTCCTGGCTCTGCACTCAAGAATTACTTCCTGCGGTGCTTGGGGGACCATACGGGATGCTGGGAATTGAAACCAGGTCGGCTGTGTGCAAGGCAAATGCATTAACCACTGTGCGATTGCTCTGGCCCCACACATTGATTTTTTTTCAGTACTCTATCTGCAGCTCCAGTGGAATGCCTGCAAATAGGAATTTAATGTAATTCAAGGGGAGGAGGGAGAGACAGGTAACACTTGGCAGTGTTTAGGGATCACTCCTGGCAATGGCTCGTGGGACCATATAGGGTGCTGGGGATAGAAGCCAGGATGCTCACATGCAAGGCAAGTGCTTAACTCCTGTACTATCTTTCTGAGCTGTGTAAACAAGAATTTAAAGCAAAAGCTTGAGACAATCTTCCTGAGAGTGACTGCCGTTTCCTGCCTCAACAGTGCTTAGAGTGAGCTGGCACTCATTCCATGTGGTTGCTCAGAGAACCATCAGTCATCTCAGGTCATTTGGAGCACACCAGGCCCTCACCACTGCCACTCTAGCTCAGTCACCTAGCATTTCTTCAGCTGCTGCCACATAACCAAGTCCCCCTGTCAGATGTGCTGGAACAACCACAAGGACTTGAAGACCACCATCAACACCATCTCTCTCAAGTCCTTTGCATAGTTAATTCAGAACAATGTCCTTTTTGATTTTTTTTTTGGAAGGAAAAAATTTAATCCAGCCTTTCTTGGCAATGAAAATTTCTTAAAAAGCAAAAAGATTATTGGCATAGTTCCAATTCAAATACTTCATTCCCTGTAATGTTCAAGTGAAAGTGAGATAAAGCAACCCAATTACAAAGTATAAGCTTCTAAGACAATTATCCAATCATTCTAGTAAAATGTTAGTAAGGAAGCCTCGTGCTAATGAAGTACCCACACTGTGTTCCTGCACGCAGCCAGAGACCCATCAAGCCAACCAGTGACATCCATTGTGACCAGAACAGTTCCTTCACCTGCACGTCATTCTCACCTGTGCTGCCAACCGCAGAAACGAGACTTGATGTTTTATTACTTAGAGATGGTTCAACAAGGTTATGTCCAAGAAGCTCCCTATCAGTTACAATGGATACATACAAATTGGGTTAATTCACTAAGTTCTACTTTTTATCATTCACTGTCACCTCAGGACATCTAAAAGCTTAGATGCTGCAAAGTAATCAATGAACCTTGTCCGCAATAAACATGGGTATACAAAACTACACATCTAGACCTACAGTTATAGCCTAGACTGTCTTCTAGCTGAGCTACCATCAGAGCCCTTCCCTTCACCCTTCCTCTTCTTTCTTCACCATTTCAGTGACCAAGTTCAGGAACATCTTGCTCCAAGAGGTGGATTATTAGACTCCCAGAAGACAGTCCTTCCTAAAGACTAAAAATTATATAGGAATTGCTTACTAATACTACTTTTTAAAATATACGGTATTAGGACTTATTTTATAGCCATGTTAACTAAAATGCATATATAAAACAAAAGATAATAATGTGAACGTGCCTATAAGATTCATGGGTTCAGAACCCTTCCCTGCAAACCCCTCCCCAACAGTCAGCATTCCCTTCACTAGTTCCTTCCCCAGATACAACCATTCCTATAAATTCTTTTTAAAAGTGTTCTTTTCTTTCTCTCAATGATGTACACTTTTAAACACCTATGATTAAATGTTCCAAACAGGACTTGTTTTGCCCTTTGTCCACTACAATCTGAGTGCCTTCTACATAAAAACTTCCTAGTCTAGGATTTTTTAAAAAAGATTTTTAATTTTTTTGGGGGGTGGGGGTTGGACCACACCTGGCTGTGCGCAGGGCTTCCTCTTGGCTCTGCACTCAGCAATCACGCCTGGTGGGCTAGGAGGTAGGGGGGAAATCAAACCCAGTTGGCCACATGCAAGGCAAGCACCAACCTGTTGTGCTGTTTCTCCAGCTCCGCTAGCCTAGAACCGTGCCTCTTCTCATCCCTATCAACCCAGCGGACAGACTGGGTTGGCAAAACGACTCTCAAGTCAGTATTAACAGTTTTACTCCCTCAAACTGTTTTCAGAAGCCTTTCCTAAGAATTTCAACAAGGTGTACACAAGTGACTTCTTCTTCTTCTTTTTTTTTTTTTTTTGCTTTTTGGGTCACACCCAGCAATGCACAGGAGTTACTCCTGGCTCATGCACTCAGGAACTCAGGAATTACTCCTGGCAGTGCTCGGGGGACCATATGGGATGCTGGGAATCGAACCTGGGAATCAAACCCGGGTCCGCCACGTGCAAGGCAAGGCAAATGCCCTACCCGCTGTGCTATTGCTCCAGCCCCTGGACTTGTTTATTAATTCTACTTTTACACTGGAAACCTCTTTAACATCTAGAAAGACTAGATGTTTGCAATTAGGACATTTGTCCTTTCTATACAATATATACACAGCTAAATAAAGCAAAAGACAGACATAAGGGACAATGGCTAATCTTGCCTAACTAAAAACATTCGCGTCTAAAAGCCCTATGCTTCCCTCCTCCTTCTCTGAAGCAGTACAAGTGAAACTGTTCAGAAGCAGGTGGATCATTCTGGTCATACCATTTCCAAAAGACTACCCTAACGTATTTTAACAAAAAACTACCTACAAAATGTGTTAATTTCACTACCTCTACTTTTAACATACTTTGTGCACTTCTAAACATCTAGAGAGACTAGATGTTTCAAATAAGTACTTAGTTTGTCCACTATATACATAGTAGTGTTGAATAAACCACACACATGTAACAACGGTTGTATCTCAAAGCCTCTTCACTGTGGTCTAGAGCCCTGCATTTCCTCCAATTCTTCCTCTCCACCACCAACCCCTGGTGAGGGTAAGCACAATTTCATTCCCTAAAAGGTCCTTTTCTTTCTTTTTGAAGGTGTTTTCTTGAAGGCAGCTTCTGATGAATTTTCACACCAAGTTACAAAGGTGCTGGTTTACTAACTCTACTTTTGTCATACATTGGCAACCTCTTTAATATCTGGAGATTAAGTATTTAAAAATCAGGACTCATTTGTCCAGTATGCATATATATATATGTATATACAGTAAAGTTATAGATGAAATACAACGTAACATACTAGAGCAGCGGGTAAGCTGAAAATAAGCAGAAATTTTCTACTGAGCATTTTGTTCCCCTCCACCTCCCTCAACCCAGCAAGTTCACTGTTTGAAGAGGTGGTTCAAAGATTGCATTTCTAAGGCTATTTCCCACCCACTTTTTATTTACAAGAAGCACTATGCTACTTTTAACTAGATTCAGCACCTAGCTAGGTATAGAGAAAGACAAGGCATTTCATTTAAGAACTTTTCCACAATGGACACAGCACTATTAAAGCAAACTGCACCCATAAAAAAAAGTTCTATTTTGAGGTATCTTCTAAATATGACCATTCTGGCCTTAACTTTTCCCTTATTCCCTCCAACCCAACTTCATGGACAAGTACAGGAATGTATGTTTGGAGAACTAATTTATACCCAAGTCTTTTGTAGAAAATCTTCCTGTAACAGTCAACAGATTTAAAGGTGCTAATTTTACTCCTTTGCCATACACTGGCAACTTTTAAAATCCAAAGCAGAGGTCCCCAAACTTAATTTGGCCTACCACCACCTTTTCAGGGGGAAAAAAATCACTGAGCCCCCTCTGGGAAACAAAGGACCCACCCCGCACCCCCCAACTGCACGTTAAGGCTACTGTTGCCCCTCCCCCTCCCTCCCAGTGGCCCCTTGGCCGCAGTATTGCCCACTTTGAGGATTATTTTGAGCTAGTGACTAGATGTTGCCAAAGTTCTGCCCCTTATAAACAGAGCAAAAGAAAATGCGTGTAACAAAAATGATTGTCTTCAAAAATGTCTCTCTATGCACACAAACACTAGCACATCGCCTTTTGCAAACCTTTCCCTCCCACCTCCTCAAAGCACTTAGCAGGCAAGCACACTGTGCACAGAGGTGACTGAATGGCCCCACTCCCAGGACAGTATTTCCCACCAGTTTGAGTAAAAATGGCATTTACAAGCGTGGCGTTTCACTACCTCTACATTTAACATACATTGGGCACTTCTAGACATCTAGACGGACTAGATGTTTCAAACAGGACTTAAATCTGTCCACTATATACACAGCAGTTTTGAACCAACTGCACACATGTAACCGAATCTGGGCGTCTTGGAAATGTGAACATTCTGGCCTAACGCCACCATTCCCCCACCCCTCCCTCTTCCAACTCCCAATGCTCATATTTCAAAAGACACTCTTTCCCCTAAAATTTTGCAGAAAAATGTACACACACTCTTGGCTATACACTGTTAAAATCTACAAAGATTAGATGCGACTAGCTTCACACTCACTGTCCCATATATACTCTATATACAGCAACGGGAAACCAAAGAAAGCGAACACAATCACCCGGACTCACTTCGACCACACTGGCAAGGAGCTCTTTGTCCCTCCCCTCCCGCCCCTCCCCCGCCCAGTTCCCGGCTCCCAAGGCGCTTTGCCACCTCCCCGCCTTCCCCATAGGAGACTTTCTTTAAAATTTACAAAGCCTGTTTGCAGCCACTACTTCGAACAAACGTCAGGCACTTTGGAGCATCTGGAAGATGAGCTAGTTCGGAAAAGTACTCAACATTGCCAATCGGACACGCAACCGTGGGGAACAAAAGGGACACAAAGCAACGGTCATTGCAGAAAAACGTCCTCTGGCCTTCCTCCTCCAGCAGGCCTCCGCTCCCCGTCCTCCTCTCGTGGGCAGACAAAGGGGCCGGGGCGTCTCCGGGCCTCGCTTCCGAGATGGTGCCCATCCCCTCCCAGAAAGCCCGTTCCAGAAGACGTCCTCGAGGCTTGTGGTTCCGCCAGAGCCAGTGGGTCTGCACACGTCTCTCCTTTCACACCAGGCCTACAGATACAGCACGCGGCTCTTTTTTTTCTTTTTCCGTTTTCTACCAAAAAGGGTGGGGCGAAGTTGAGAGCAGCTTCATCATATTATGTACACGGGCCTTCGCTGGCGGCTGGGACGGGAGTGTCTTCCCGATCGGCGTCGGGCACTTGGCGCGTAGGTCAGCAACATCTTCTCGGCGAGCGTCGAGTCAGCGGGCGGAGGGCGGCCGGGCGGGCCGGGCTGCGGGCTCCGGGCGGTGCCGCTCACCTTGCGGGCCCCTTGCGGGCCGGGTCGGTCGGTCGGGCTGGGACTGGCCCGGATCTGCGCGGCTTCAGGGCTC
This sequence comes from Sorex fumeus, assembly GCF_029834395.1. NCBI lineage: Eukaryota > Metazoa > Chordata > Mammalia > Eulipotyphla > Soricidae > Sorex > Sorex fumeus. The sequence continues at coordinate 37,909,911 of NW_026606063.1, read as the reverse complement.
AAAGACGGGTCCTCCGTGGGCCTGGGTGGGCCTAAGTAGGCCTCGGTGGGGCTCGGGGGCCTTGGCGGGCCTCGATGGGCCTCGGTGGACCTCGGGGATCTCTGTGGACTGGCCGGGCCTTCGGCAGCAGCCGGAATCGGCCAGCGAGGGGCGCGGCCCGACTCAGTCCACCTCTCCGCAGCCCCTCGCCGCTCTGCCACCTTCCCTCATCCCCGGCCCCCCCACAGCTCGCCCCCGGCCCAGGGCCCGAGCCCTGTGGGGCCCGTCACGGACCCGACGTGCCCAACGCTCTCCTTGCTCGCTTGCTGCTCCCCACAATGTCCTTTTTGTATGGATACAAGAAGACAGTTAATGCTATGCTTTTATAACTTGGGAGTTAACTGACTCTCAATGATATTTACCTCCTTGGCATCTGTTCTCTCGACTTAAGCCTCAGTTGCCCTTACTTCCTAACACCCCAAAAGCAGGGTCCTGACGAGGGACTGGATGGACCCAGGGCAAGCAGTGAGCTATGTGCTACCATGGCATCGAAATGAGCCTGGCCAAAGTGCCATAATGCTTAACTATAAGATAAGAACATGGTCATGGACAAATTCTGTCATGATTCAAAAAGTAGTAACTAGATTCAGACCCTGCTAGGGTTAGGAAAGATTAATCTGGCCTGAGCACTGTAGTTTAAGTCTGGCAAGATGTTCCGGGGAGAGCCACCCTACAAGCTCAATGTATCTCTTACTGTGTCCATACAAAAATAACTAATATTAAGAAGTAGAATTAAGATGTTAATTAAGTTATTGGAACTAAGGAGAAGAGGAACACTCCTAGGTGGTGTTTCTGACCTGGAGCTCGATGGACTGTCAGGAAGGGGTTTCTTATGCTGATTTTGCTACCACTGGGTGTAGCCTCTGCCCAGAGTTGGGAGTTGGGAGGAGACAGAGAGCAGGGCAGCAAGATGGAGCACAGAGAGATAACCAGGAGAAACAGGAGGAGACAGGAATGTGGGGCAGTGTGAGACTAGAATGGGGGGCTCAGAGAGACTTGAACAGGCATGTGGGGAGAATGGAACAACTGACAACTGATCAACCAACTGGCTTGGCCCTCATTTCCTCCTCTGTCTGCCCCATGGCATAGGCCACCCTGGCTGGGCAAGCAGTTCAAGACCACCAAACTTGGGTGGTGGTGGTGGGGGCTGCAGCAGCAGTCTGGGGATTATACAGGGGCCCAAAATGTCTCTGATTAGCAGACTGGGACACATGACAATGAGAGCTAAGCCTTAAATACTGGGTTTACCATTACTTTTCCTGTAAGTTGTGTTTGCACCAATCCTTCAAAGAAAGTAATTGGATATCCCCATCCCTCAAAAAGACTCAAAGACCCACTCACACAAGCACACACATGTGTGTATATGTATGCTCTACAAGCATGTATTCTGCCCTGAATTGTACCTCACTTGCTTGTCTCTTTGCTTGCTTATTTCACTCGTGAACACATTTCCCCCCTCTCTCACTCCTCACATAGATTTGGTGGTGTTTGTTTGTTTTTTTCTTTTTGCAGGGGGGCAGGTGGCTGGTGCTGGGCCACACCGGGCACTGCTCAGGGTTCTGAACTCAGGGATCTTTCCTGGCAGGCTTGAGGGGCCATATGGGGGTGTCAGAAATTGAATCTGGTTGGCCACATGCAAGGCAAATGCCTTACTCATTGTACACTCGGTCAGGCCCCAACTCTCACATCTTTTTAAGCAAGTATCATTCAATAAAAGCTACCTTGCTTCAATAATAACAACAACAACAACAACAACAATAATAATTAGACTAGGTGCTCAGGAAAACCAAGAGAAAAGTAGAGTAGTCCCACTTGCACCCTCTCTCACCAAACCCCGCTTTCTCTACCAACATTTGACACCAGTGTGGTTTATTTGCTACAATCAATAAACAAATACTGATGTGTAAACTCACACAAATAGGGGGCACGGCACCCAAAGCGGCCGTGGCTCTATCTCTCCTGCAGCCCGCGTTTGGTAGTCTCCCCTTCTCCCACCCTGGAGAGGTTGATGGCGATGGTCAGGCAGAGGAAGGAAACGAGGGCCAGGCTGGCAGGTATTAGTCGCAGTTTATTCCATTCCTCTCTTCATCTACACCAGTCTCTCTTGTCTGTCTCTGCTTCTGTCTCTGCTCCCTCTCTCCTTCTGTCTCTGTTCCCCTCTGTTTCTGTCTCTGCTCTTGTCTCTCCTCTCTGCTCCCCTCTGTCCAATCTACAGTCCCATTATATTTCTCTCCAAGAGGAATTGGGAAAACAATTACACATAGGTGCAGTCACAATCAATAGGGGTAGAAATCAATAGGGGTAGAAATCAATAGGGGTAGAAATCTTAGCCTCAGGGAAGGCCACTCCTAGGACAGATCCTTTCTCAGCAGGAGGACCCACCCTAGAGCAGAATCCCATGGGTGTGCCTCTCCTCTCCTTGTCCGACAAGCATATGAGAATATATAATATAAATCATTTTGTACGGATACAGTAAGAAATATCTTAAACTTATAGAATTGCTCTCCTAGGGCCATCTCGATCTCAGACTACAGTGCTCAGGCCAGATAGTCTTTCCCACCCCTAGCAGGATCCTAGTCTCGTCGTTACCTTTGGATCATGACAGCATTTGTCTATGATCAAACTCTTAACTTATAGTTAAGAATCGTGGCACTTTGGCCTGGCCCATTTCGCTGCCAGGGTAGCTCACCGCTTGCCCTGGGTCCATTCAGTCCCTCGTTGGGACCCTGCTTTTAGGGTGTTAGGAACTAAGGGCAACTGAGACTTAAGTCGAGGAAGCAGATGCCCGGGAGTGAATAATATTCAAAGCCAATCAAATCCTAAGTTACAAAGCATGATGTTAATGGCCTTCCTGTATCTATACAAAAAAGACATTACTTTAAGGTAAAATGTTCATAAGGCATAAGGAGAGGAGAAAGGCAATATTTCACTCATACATATAAAATCATAGATTTCTGGGAAACTGATCTTATAAATTAACAAAGTCTGATTAAGGGGAAAGCTGATTAACTGGGTGGGAAGGAGAGCATAGGGAAGACTGTTTAGAGATAAACACAATGGAAGTGGAAGTGCTTCAGGAGCACTGTGATGGGTGTAACCAGATTGATGGGTGTAACCAGATAAACCTAAGTTTCTTGTGGAAGAAGGACAAAGCAATGTTATCCTACATACTGACGTATCATCATCAACTAAAATCTACTACCTACATTATGAGTCACTCTTTGTACTATGCATCTAGTAGGTGTGACCAAAGTAGAATGACATTTTTTTCCACCTTAGAGTATACCATATACAACTGTTTCACACCCTAAAACCTGCCCTATGTTCTATGAACTAGGGCAGACTCCTATGGACTAATATAGCTGATAGGGCTAGATGACCTCCTTACACGATTCTTTTTCAAAAATTTCATGACTATTTAAATTTCTTTTTTCTAAATGAGTTTTAGAATCAGCCTAACTCTGAAAAAATCCTATTCGAGATGATATTCACTTATAAATTAACTTAGATTTATAATGTTAACTCTTCCATGCAATGTTGAAAAATGTTTAAAGAGTTAATTAAAATAAAACACACAGGGCTGGGGATGCAACTATGCAGCAGAGCAAATGCCAAGCAGGTGAAAGACCCTGGCTTCTCGTGGGCACCACCAAAACATTAAATTAAGCAATTTTTCCAGTCAGTTTCTTGCAGACTATGAGCTATGGGATCAATGATCATCTCTATGATATGGTAATATGAACAATAATCAAGCTTAGGGAACTAGGTCACAAACCCTCATGGATTTCTTCCTTGATCAACCCTGTTATTATTATAAATAATAATAATTGAATGCCATGATTTTTTGCAACACATTTGATGGCTGACATATTCTACTGCAGTAGCACTGTACCGTAGCACTGTCCTCCCGTTCTTCATCAGTTTGCTTGAGTGGGCACCAATAACATCTCACAACAAATTATGAGACTTGTTACAGTTTTTGGCATATCGAACATGTTACAGGGAGCTTGCCAGGCTTTGCTGTGTGGGCGAGATACTCTTGATAGCTTGCCGGGCTCCCCAAGAGGGGTGAAGGAATTGAACCTGGGTCGGCCGCATGCAAGGCAAAGGCCCTACCCGCTGTGCTATCGCTCCAGCCCACTCTACTGCAGTATGCTTGAGAAAACACTGTTAAGCACTAAGGAATATATTTAAAATTTTATTTTTGCAGTGCCGGGGATCAAACTGAGGACCTCATGCATGCAAGGCAAGCAAGTGCTCTACTGCATTCCAAGCCTAACGGCTTCTCTTCTATGGGGGACTTCATTAAAACACCCAGAAAAAAACGCTAATTTCATTGCAACACTAGAGTAATTCATTTCCCTAATGCTAAGTACTGCATAGTGAGGGAAGAGTGGTTACAGAGCGTTGCAAATCCTTAAGCAATCCCAACACTAAGTAACAAGCATGAGAAAAAGAAGAGGCTTTTTCAAAATAACATCACACAGTGAAGATTTGTGACTGGACAGGGTACACTAAAGTTTTCCTATCTTCTCGCTTACTGATGTACTACTTTAAGGTTGAACTGGGACTCTGTGGAACTTTGGGAATCTACTTTAGAAGCCATAGAGCACAGACTTGAGAATGATCAGACAAAGGAGGGGAACACAGAACAAATTTCATAATTCAACAAAGATTCATTAAGTATTTATACACCAAATGAGGATGATATGTTTATTTTCCTCCACCAGTATCCCCAGCTTTCCTTTCGCCTCTCAGCTGGCCTCTGAGGCAGGTACTTTTGTCTTTTTCTCTTCCCTATTAGGCATGGTATCTACAATACTGTTACTGATAGAGTATCATTTTGTCTCCTTTCAGCACCTAGTCCTGGTCCAGAGTGGTCACTTCTATCACTGTCATAGTGGTCCCTCCCCTGACCTATCTCCCCTGTCCCCACAGTGGTAAGTTTCCTACCAAGGACCAGTTCCGCTCTTCATTTCTATTGCTATCATGCATTAGTTATTCCCTTACAACGTCTCTTTATATCTTGAATGTGAGTGAGATCTCTCTCCCTTTCCCCACAAATCTAATTGAATTTCTAAGGATAGTCACAGTTTATCAGCTAAGTGAAATATAAGTTGTTTTATTTGGAAATAACAGCTATTAAGAACTGTTTACTATTACAGAAACAACTCCTCTAAGGCAATATATGCAATCAAGATCAGACTATCTTTGCAGTTCTTGCATTCATAGTATAAGTATTTCTTTGTTTCGGAACAGTCATGCCCAAACACTTACATATTAAACATATATTATTACATTATTTTATTATTTATATAGAATATTGCATTTTTTCTTAAAATTAAGCACGGAAGTAGCTTATGAATTTTAGTACAGTACTTTACTAAGAATTTCCTATAAAAAAGAAAAATGAAGAATGACAGTTGAAAGCCTACAAGATGAATTCAAATTCCTGAAAGGCTATCAAATTAATTTTGCTTACCTTTTTCAAAGGAACTTTGAAAGCAATGAAACGAGTTCCAGGCATCCGCTGTCCAACTGGGATATAGTCCTTCCACCTATTAACACAATTTTGGTTAGGCCAATTTTAAGTACAGGAACCTTGAAAATGAATACCACAGCCCAGACAGATAATTATTTATTTTTTTTTTTTGGTGTTCGCTTTTCAACCTCACCTTTACCTACTTATAGTACATAAAATGCATATTAATTTATAAAATGAAGAGCATTCACCTACATGTTTGTTTCCTCTTCCTGGTTCTCTATCTTGTAAACAGATACAGGGTTATAAAACAATGCAAAGGTTTTAACAAATAAAGCTACTTAAAACTGGAGATGGCCTGCACTTCTGTGGCTCTAAAGTCCAGGAAAACAGCCCCATTCGAAACACTACGGTACCAGCAATCCATTTAGCGTTGACTAAAATTGCTTCCGTTTAAATGACTTCAGCTAATCTTAGTTCTCCTGTCATCAAATGTATCAGGAGGGAACGTCAAAAATCATTCACCTCTTATCAAAGATCTGACCAAAATCGGAGTGTGAACAGGAGTCACAGAGAAAAGCAGCGTTTGGGCTGATTTCTGCAAGAGGAGTCACAATTAAGCAGTTAAATCCCGTAAATCCCGTGGCACAGACTCTGCGGGAGAAAGCTGGCACAAGATGGACCAGGAGAAACAGAGGAGGTACTGGAGTTATTTCTTCTAATACGGGGCAGGGCAAGTGGCCTTTATTCAAAAAAAAAAAAAAACGGCGCTTCTGCCCAGTGCCCCCCAACTTAACCTATTAAAAAGTCCAGGTGAAAAATGACGAGGGGAACAAGAGTGGCCAAACAACCTCACTCCTTTGGGGAACCCTATCGCAAAACAACAACAAACAACAACAAAACAGGGAGGTTCTGTAAAGGGATGCAAATGAAGAGGATTCAAAAGGCAAGAGGGGAAGAAGAGGAAGAGGAAGCACACAGGTCTCAAGGAATGAAGAGTTCTCTGCTCATCTGGGGGAACGCCTCCAAAGTCAGCGTTTGCAAATCAAGAGGAAGATCTCCCCCACGGAGGCCCTTGAGGAACTGCTGGGGCTACAAATTCGGATTTTGGGGCCCCGTGGGGCGGGACTCGCGGGGTGGGGGTGCGGGAGAGGGAGGTGGTCCTTCTCGCTCACAGCCTGGGCGAGTGGGTGAAGGGGTGCCCGCCCGCCAGCAGTCTTGCACCTGACCAGGGGATGGGGAAAAGGAGGGGGGACGGGGGTCCCGCTTCCCGGGGGTGCAAATCAGCCCCTCCACCCCACCCCACCCCAGCCCCGGCAGCGGGCCGTCCCCCGGGGTCGCCCTGGGGCACGGCCGACGCCTCCCGGACCGGGACCCCGCGCGGGGGCCGCAGTGACGTCCGCAGAGCGCGAGCGCTCCGGACTCCCTCTCGGGTTACCTCTCGGGGACGTGGTTTCCGCCCTTCTTTTTAGCCCGGGAACGTCCCGCAAAGCCGTGCCCCTGACCCCAGCCGCCGCGGGAAGGATGCCAATGGCTCATGGGGGCCCCGAGATGCCGCCCACCCGAGGCCAAGAGCGCCCGAGCAGCCAGTCCGGCGCTCCCCGAGGGCCACCGCTCCCAGGCCGGAAGAGCCGGGCGAGCCCTCCTCCCGGCGCCCGGCCACCGCGCACGCGCCGTCGCCGGCCCGGATGACGTCACCGCGGCGGGGCGGGGCGGGGGCGGGGCGGAGAACGCGAATCCGTCAACGCGCCTCTGGTGGGTGGCGACCTTCCCCCTCCGGAGTCGGCGACCGGGAACCGCGGGTGGAAGGATTCTCGCCCCTCGGCTGAGACTTCAAAACTGCAAGCTCCATTATAAAAAGCCCCACTGCCCCAGAAATTCTTGAGTTCTTAAAGATATTTTCCAAGTTCTTGCAGATGGTTTACACTTGCACATTTTGGAGCATATATTGTTTATGTTTGCACATGTTTATATAGGAACATGTTCTGAACAAGCAGCTTACTGTGCACGGTCGTCTATGACCCATCTTAAACATTCATTTGCCCAATCTATAGTACGAACATCTTTCAGGTGTTTTATCACTATCACCCCGTTGTTCATCGATTTGCTCGAGCCAGCGCCAGCAACAGCTCCACGCATTTCTGTCACGGTGCTAGTGTAGCCCCAAACTGAGCAGGCTTGGAGATCTCAGCCCCTGGTCCCATACACCTGGGTTCCTCTGCCGGTTCCTTCATGCGTGAGGCTTGTCCTAGCGTGTGGAGAGTGGTCTCAGCATGGCTGTGGCTATTTTATAAATTGATTTATAGTGCTCTGTGAATGATAAGTATAATTTATATAAACATCCTAAATATTGATGAACTTTTAGTTGTTTTTCAGGCTGTTTGCATTTTTTCCTTTTTCTTTTCTGTTGCAGACAGGCTGCACTGTCTGCAGCTACATATAAATGCCGAGAAGAGCAGAATTGTTGGAAATAAGGATATGCAAACTAAAATCTTGGAACTATACTACTTAAGCTCAAAACAATATCAAACTATACTCCCACCCAGAGGGGAATCTTTTTCTGGGGTTCACATGGCCGACCCGAGTTCGATTCCTCCACCCCTCTCAGAGAGCCCAGCAATCTACCTAGAGTATGGAGCCCGCAGGGCAGAGCCTTGCAAGCTACCCGCAATGTATTCGATATGCCAAACACAGTAACAACAAAGTCTCCAATGGAGATGTTACTGGGCCCACTCGAGCAAAATCGATGAACAACGGGAGGACAGTGATGACTATATATATGTTCACATGTGAGGGAATATTAAAAACCTGAGATTTAAGAGTGGAGCTTAAGTCTAAGTTTTTAACTCAATATAAAACATAGATCTGTATCTTTTGGAACAATTGAATTCTACTACAAATTGAACGGCAAAGGACAGCATGTTCCGTGGTAGGTCTAAAGTCAGAATAGATAATTCCAGATGAAATCTTAAACAATTATAAGCTACCAAGAGTACCTCGCCCGCATGGCAAAGCCTAGCAAGCTACCCGTGATGTATTCGATATGCCAAACACAGTAACAACAAGTCTCACACTGGAGACGTTTCCTGGGCCCGCTTGAGCAAATCAATGAACAATGGGAGGACAGTGCTATAATGCTACAATAATGATATTTGGTTATATTTATATTTTAGATTATAATTTCTAAAAGCATATTATGTAGATTTATAGTACTCTTTACAGAGCTGAGTAAAATGAGAATCAGAATTATTAAATGTTTAAATTAGAAAAAAAAATCACTAACTTTAAGATTTCTTTTTTGAGGGAGTGAACCCTGGCAACATCAGTGGTTACTCCTGACTTTGCACTCAGGAATTACTTCTGGTAGTGCTCAGGGGACCATATGTGTCACCAGGATTTCAACCCAGATCCACCATATGCAAGACAAGTGCTTTCCCTTCTGTACTATTGTTCTTGCCCCTAGCTAACATTTCTTGGGTAGCTAAATTTAAATTCACAAACATTTACAATTCTAAAAACGCCCATGTATTAAAAATAGTTTAATTAGAGAACTCATATTTGGGGGGAAAGATGTGTAAGTACAGTTTTGTTTATAAACTTAGAATTAGGCACGTATTCAAATTTGGTGCTTATTGGGGATATGGCTTAAGTAAAGCCTCGTATGTGAGGCTCTGGATTTGATCCCTAGCACAGCAAGTAAAACAAAACAAATTGTTGTGAAATGACAAAATATTCTTTCAGAATATTTTTAAAGTATCTAACCTGTCTGCAGTGGCTAAAAGTAAATACTATACGTATCTGTAATATGACAATATCTTCCTTTGGAATATTTTTAAAGTATCTAATCTGTCAGCAGTGGCCAAAAGTGAGTGGTACAAACATCTATAATATGACAATATATGAAAAGTGATGTAATTATTTTACAAACCATAAAGGCTAAACATGTACCAATTTGCTGTAAGACACAAGCTTGGGGTGAGAACAAACTCAGTTGGACATAACATAAAAAAATGCAGACCTAGAAAAGAACATAAAAAGGAGAACGGAAAATCTCTTTCACAAGTAGTTGGAAAAACAGGATAGAAAAGCAATAAAACTGGATCATGCACAAAAGTTTACTCAAAATGAACTAAAGATTGGGTTGATATCTGGGAAGCCACAAAACATCTGAAGAAAATAGGCAAAGCATGCCATGATATTTGTTTCAATGATGTCTTTGGAGATACAATTCCACTGATAAGGAAAACAAAAGCAAAAATAAACAAAATTGTATTAAACTAAAAGTCTTTCACACAGTGAAATAAGCTGTAATTAAAACAAAAAGATATCATAGGAATGAGAGAAAATATTTGTGTACTATGCATCTAACAAGGACCAATAGCCAAAACAACAAAAAACAATCCACTCCATCAAAAAAAAATGAGGAGACAAGTTGAGTCAACACGCCAACAAGGAATAAAGACAGATGGTCAATAAGCAAACAGAATAGAGAGATAATATAGGAGGTGTGATGCTTGCTTTGCATATGGTTGACCCCAGTTTAATTCCTGGTACCCCAAGCACCACCAGGTGTGGCATCCCTGAAAAGCCAAAATGAGACAAAATGCAGGCATACAAGATAATTATCACGTTATCAGGTAAGTATCAAAATGATGACCTATCACCTATCGAATTTGTAAGTAGAATGGCATATGTCAACATGGTCAGAAACAGGGTCAATTCACCACATTGCCTTTTCACAGACTCCTTTTTAAATTTCTCCACAGATTCTTTCAAGTCAAGTAATTTGTGACGCTTCTTAATAATTATTTTAAAACTTGGAACGTGTCTGACAATGTTGAATTCCTTAAGAATATGACAAGGAAAAAACAGGTAAGCAAATCTGATTTCTTAAGAGCCGTCTATGTTTAGAAATGTGGCTGAGTGGCAGAGCATAACCCTTTCATGTCTGAGGCTCTGAATGTGATCCCTGATGCAACCAAATAAGTAGCTATGAAGTCTATAGCCTACAAACACGCCAATTAATGAGATAGTATAATATTAAAAAGGTAAGAAAAGCATATTGAAGATTATTCTCCTTAGCATGTAGGAATCATGCCAATTGCGGTATTATCTTATTAACTATACATATTTATTTCTATATTACAACTGTTTATAGTTTGCCAAGGTGTCGAAAATCAGATGGACTGGACACATAATGCGATTTGGAGACGACCACTGGACTAGAGCCGTTACCGACTGGATTACATAGGATGTCAAAAGAACGCCTGGCCGCCTACCTACAAGATAGTCAGACTTCTTCCTCAAGACCCTGAATGAATGGTTTAACACTCTTCGTGTTCCTGGAGGAAGCAGACACCATTGGCTACACTAGAACGTGACAGGGATGAATGGAGATGTTACTGGCACCCGCTCGAGCAAATCAATGAGCAATGGGATGACAAATAATACAGGTGATACAAGTGATATTACAACTGTATGTAAACATATGAGCTTGTTTCTCATTAGAAACAAAAACCCGAGCTGAGGAAGACACCTCAGAGGGCTGAAGAGTGTGCGTTGCATGCTGGAAGTCTGAGTTCATTCCCCTCACTGCATGGTCTCCCAGCACTGCCAGAAATTAGCACCAATTATCAAGTGGGGACTAGTCTGAGAACTTCAAGGTTTGGTTCCAAAACCAAACCAAATCCCCACAAATCTTTTATTTTCCTTGTGCTCTTGCGCCTTGCTTGTTCCATATTCTGTACTCATGTTCCCTTATTTCTCTGTTCTCTTCAGTTGCTTGGCTTTGCTCCCAAGCCTGAAAGAATTCTAGACACCCAAGATTCTTTGCTGACTGTTTACAAGCATGAAATTCATGCTACATTTACAGCTGTACTGGATACACTTAAATAAAAATGAAAAGAGATCTTATTTGTACCCAAAGCTTCTTGCAGATAAAAGAACTAAAAGAGGGCTGGAGGGGCTGGAACGATAGCACAGCAGGTAGGGCATTCACCTTGCATGCAGCCGACCCAGGTTCGATTCCCAGCATCCCATATGGTCCCCCAAGCAGCGCCAGGAGTAATTCCTGAGTGCATGAGCCAGGAGTAACCCCTGTGCATCGCTGGGTGTTACCCCAAAAGCAAAAAAAAAGGGGGCCGGAGAGAAGGTACAAAGGTTAAGTTTTTTGCCTTGTATCCTGCCCCCATTCTTGCTCAATCTTAGACACCAGTATGGTCCCCAAACGCCACCAGGGATCACTCTGAACACAAAGCCAGGAGTAGCCTCTGAACATAGCCTAGTGAGGCCCAACACCTCCCCTGCAAAAATAAAATTTTAAAAAGAGTGGAGATGCCTTCAGGGTGATAGAAAATTACTAACAAGAGAATTCACTGGAAGGCCAGAGAGATAGTACATCCAGTAAGGTGGTTTGCCTTGCAAGCTACTGACTGGGATTGAATTTCTGGCATCACTGTAGGGTGTCTCCTGAGCCTGCCAGGAATAATCCCTGAGTGCAGGAAAACCAGGAGTAAGCCCTGAGCACAACCGGTTGGGCCCAAAACAAAACAAAACAAAACAAAACAAAAAAACACAAAGAGATTCACAGAAAATTATATCCATGAGTGCAATAATGTAAGATCAAGGGGCTAGAGAGAAATTACAGGGGTTAAGGCACATGCGTTTATGCACCTGACTCTTGTTTGGTCCAGGTAGCACAGGTGCCCTGCTAAACTCACCAGGTAGCCCTGGAAACCCCCGAGCACTGCTGGGATGGCCCTGGTGGTCTCTAACACCACAGGACTTGAGTAGCCCAGCAATTTCAGACCCTAAAACTGCTGGCCAAGTTGGACAATAATTGCTGGAAGAGAACCCTGGCCTGCCCCGAGCACTTGGGAAGCCCCTGCAGTCCTCCCGTTCCCAGAAAAGAATTCAAGATCAAGCTTCCCCCAGAAAGAATACCTTCATTATGTAGTCACTATTTCCCTCTCTTCATTATAGAAAGAGATACAGCTTCCTAGTATCTCTAGATACAGCTGCCTAGTCCAGAGCAGCTGAAGGAAGATCAGAAATCAAGGGAAAGAAACAAAAAAGCCTTGGGCCACACCATTCTCCAGGAGTGCACTCAAGTGCACACAAAGTCACTCTACAACCGAGTTATAAAAAGAACCCCTCATCCCTTCCATTGGAGACTTTTAAAGCTGCCATGAACTTCACTAGTGAGATTGACTGACACTTTCAGAACAATTCTAATTGTTCAATCTCAACCTAGATGTCCCTTTTCTCCCTCTGTAAAAAATCAATTTTCTTTCATATATATTTAAAATACACTTCTGTATATAACTATATAACTGCATAATTTTAAATGTAAATGTAATTTAATTGTATTAAATATATAAAATATATTAGTAATACCTTAATGTTGTTGACTGTGCAATAAATTACCAAAGTTACTATTTAATAGGAGTATTTCCCTAACATAAGAGTCTGAAGAAGGTTGAAACTGTTACAACTGTCTTGTAGGATTCCATCTTCCTAGCCTCCTTCATTCTACCTCTCTCTCTACCCAATCTGGTCTCCTTCTTGGGAATCTGACCTCCTTATTGGCTAGCCTCTACCTTTCAACTGCCTGCTTTATGACATCATTCTCCCACCACACCTACCACCACCTGGTAGAATCTTGGGGTTCCCATGCAGTTGTCTGTAAACAAATTTGGATCATCGCAAGTGGCCAGTGACCAATGAACAATCTCCAGTGACCAATCATCTGGACACTTGTGGTCTTCCACTTCAATGTACGGACATACTCTCGCATCATCTCTTCTTCTCATCGACCTTTTGTCAATATTTCCTCTTCGCTGACCATGTCAGGTAAGGGATAACACTTTTAAAGGCTTTCCATTAGATTCCTCATTCCTAAAATGAATAGGCAAGTAAAAACAGCATGTAAGTAATGGAAGAAAGTATTCAAGTAGAATTTTATAAGCCTCATTTTAGCTTGACTTTGACATTTGCTGTGTGATTTTAGACACTGGCTTTCTCTTACATACAAAGTGTTTTTCCTCATTTATTACATTTCATTTTAGACATACTTACAATCTCAAATTCATGTTTACATATGAGTGTTGATTCTCTGAATTTCTTTTTCCTTTTACTAATGATTTTTACATGATATCCATGAAAAAAAGTAAATCAGAGACAGTATTTTGACAGAAACAGAAAATGTAGGTGCCGTTGAAAATTGTTAATAGATACCGGGATGTTTTCTCTGTAACGGTCTCTCCACTTGTATTTATACTTTAGTATTTTAAATTTAGAGCTATTCAAAAGTAATTATCGTGTGTCTTTGAGTTTTCTATCTAAACTAGATGATAAGAAAAAAATGGGCCATGGAGAGGTGTGTAGTGCTGAGGGGTAGGGAGGCAGGTCCTCAAAGGTAAGGAATTTTAGGGTCATTTTCATCAAGCATTGACCAACAGAAGCCAAGAAGTAGAAGATAATATAAGGGAGAAAATAATAGGAAATTAAAAAAAGAGAATATGGAGGGGAATTATCAAAGAAGGGGAAACCGTTGGGGATAGAATGTTGGAGAGAATCAAAGATTTAAAATCAAAACAAAGAATATATGCTAAATATGCTGAGTTAAATATATTGAGAGCAAGTCAAAGCAGTTTACTTTAATAAATTCTAGGACTAGAAAGTAAACTATGCCTCGAATAGGGTACCAGTAAGAAAAGCAGTTTATCAGAAAGCCATCTTTGGTGGTGTTTTTTTTTTTCCTTATTGTCTCTTAAAATACTGTTGGCACTTGGAAGTATTGAATATAAACACACTTCAGTAATGATGCTTCCTATAAATAACTGATAGTGGTTATCTAGGTGGATGGAAGAAACAGAACCTTTAATGTTTTCATTACATTCTATTTTTTTATGCTACATGTATGCTCTGCCTGTTAAAATAAAGAAATGATATCAGCTAACCCGAATCAGGAGAATTGATTCTTTTGTGCAATAAGTAGGTTCCAGGTTAAGGCTGCTTGTCATCTTTACAAATATTTTCTTCCTAACATGAGAGTGTTTTGATAACAGTCGACATCTGTTTTTAGATCCTAAGAAGAAAGAGAAAAGTCAAGTCTCACATGTCTAATTACACATTTATGTACATTTTGTGGAGTCTTGAGTTTTCCTACATTAAAAATATTTAAATTGGAATTTGGTGATCATTTCTTAAACTTTGGGAAGGACATTTTAGGGTTGATAAAGATAATTCTGATCTAAGTTTTGAAGATAAATTTGCAATTTTTTGTGATCATTTTAAAATGTTTTTCCCTGTTGCTTGTGTGATTTACTGAAATCATATGCTATCTTTAATACCTGTTGTTTGCCGGTTAATATTCAGAGGTATGAATGAGAATAATAATGTAATTTCCTTGTACTTAACATGTTTCTTTCTGTATTTTACTCATTTCAAACATTTTGTCTATTAAATACAATCATGTTTATTCCTATTTTCTGCTTGTCATGTAAGTTACTGGTAAATATTTTCTCTTTTATGGATTGGTGTGCACTCAAAAATCAACTTCTACTTCATTTTTTGGCTAACAGTTTTTGCCTAAAGAGAATACTATCTTCATATTGAATACATGGCACAATTTATTGATAAACTTACTGTACTGTTTTATTTGGTTTTGTTTTGGAGCCACATCCAATGTGGCTCAGGGCTTACTCTTGGGTCTGCTACAATCACATACTGTACTACGTTGCGTGCTACATAGCCCAGATTTTAATATCTGTATACTTCTTTTTCAGTTCTGTGATACATATTTTTCATGATCTTTCCTTTATCTTTATATTGCCTCCCATGTAAATCACATGAAATAGATTTTATTCATGCATGCATTATTATACTTAGAGTTGTTAGTAACTACTTTGCAGATAAGCAACTTGAGACTCAGAATTTAAATAACTGTTTCCCTTCCAAATGCTCTACTTAAGAAAAAAACCTAGTAGTCATTTTTGAGGTAGGATCAGAAACCAGGGTAAGTATGCTAAACTTTAATTCATCAACTACATTGAGTCATATGTGAACCAGAGGTAACAGATATGAATTGCACAAGTCAAATGAAAACCTGAATATTCCAATGGTAATAGTTGTAATGACTGAAAATGCCTATATTAATGTAAGGTATCTTTCTCCTAGTTTCTGGTATTGTAGTAATCAAGGCAGAATTCTGGCAAGAAAGTCCACATGCCTGTGTTCTGTAACCTGGTACTACATAAGGGTCAGAGAGATAGTACAGGAAGGGATAACGCACTTGCCTTGTATGCAGCCAATCCAGTTGGATCTCTGTCACTGCACACAGTCTCCTGAGCACCACAAGGGGTCACTCCAGAGTACAGAGCCAGGAATAGCCCAAGATCACTGCCAGGTACTGGTCCAAACTCCACCCACCCCACTCTCCCCCCAGATAAAGGGAGAACTTGAACAAGTCTCTATGCCACCTCTGGACCTCAGGTTTCTTTCTTGTCAAATACAATGTTAGCTTAGGACTTTGTATTTTTAGGACTTCCTAGTTTTCAAATGCTTCCATTCTAGGAAATAGCATATGAGTCAATAGGGGAACAAGATACAGGTAGAGATAGGAAAAGGAGAAACTAGCTGGAAGCAAGAAATCCATGTACATACAAGATCACCTGAGGCTTCTATAGCTCTGTTTTCACTTTGGGAGCACGGTGCCAAATACACAAAGAGCCAAAATGTTCCAGCCCTTCAGCCACCCAAATGCTTTGACACTTATGGTAACTCAGTTGACTGTTGGTATTAGAAATTTCTCTGTAGCTAAAAGTCTAAGTTAATATTGTTCCTCTCAAATGTTGTAGGAGATTATCAGTCTCACAGTTCTTTTTGTCACCCTCTTGTTCCTTACAGAAAATTTTCAAAATCCGTCTATATTGGGAACTGCACATTCTCTGCCGCTTCCCCTTCCCGTGGTGAACAATGCAGCTTCCTTACCAGGAAGTGTCTGCAACTACTCCAGAGTATCTGCTCCAGCTGGTAGTTCTGCTTGGCTCCTGCCCTCAGCCTCTGGCATCTCTTTCCAACCACCGATGAGTAGTGCCTATCTTTACCAACATTCTAGCACAACGATGCTGTCTGGAATGTCTGGCCATAGCCACATATCCACTTCGGCTGCTTCCTACCCAAATGTTTTGGAATGGGATATTGCAGGAAGCGCTGAAAAGAAGTCTTCCATGGGAGACTTTACTCTGACTATCATTGACCAAGACACTGCTGTCTCTTCCATGTCTATGGCAGATCACTATGAGAAAACCTTAGATACCAACAACACGGTGTCTGCGTACCCATCACTTTCTGCCAGTTTGGTTGAGAGGACACCAGCTCAGATTCCAAATCAGACTCATAGCCTGTCGTTTCCCTACCAGGAAGGAAGCCAGGTGTATTACTATCATCAGGACACTCAGGGACCTCTCCTTTCTGGAGAACTTAGTCCCTGCCTGCAATCTTATGGCTCCATGTCATATACAAGGGGTAGGGGCTTGGCCTCCCAAACTTACAGCAACTCATCCCCAGAAATGGTTATGTTTCTAAAAGAGGTCCAGCCCCCCAATAAAAAGCCACCAGCCTCCACCTCTGGAATCTATTACTCTGTGTCTGCTCAACCCATCACAGAATCGAGTTATCAAGGTGAGTAAAATGGAGAGAAGGGAAAGTCAGCATTCAAATATTGGGATCAAATTTGCAAATGGGAAACTGTCTATAGACAGGTGGCATTTAAGTTTAATAAGCTGAGATTTTTAAGTTCATGAAACCTGAAGTTAAACTCAGTTTAAGTTTAAACTCCCCTCACTCATTTTACAGCAATTATTTTCACACTCAACACAAGAGCTACTAATGCAGATTGGAAGGTATAATAGTATAATGGCTATCTAGTTTTCAAATAAGAAAACATCAGGAGCACACCAAGGAATGGCCCACTTTTCACTGTCATAGTTGATCAGTCCCCCAGTATTACTACATTAACAATAAACTCCATTTCTTTAACTATTGTTTTTGCGTGTTCTGAAGACATTTCAGAACTCTCATTGTTACACTACCACTTTAACTTTTCCCTTATTGTAATGTATAACAAGATCTGAATACACTTTGTATTCAGAGATCCTGTCCAAAGTAATCAAACCTAAAATCTGTACTTGAGTACAGATTCCATGATGAAGTGCTGCTTCATTCCTTCTCCTATTCCATGATATGAGCTGTTCTGTTTTTTCCAGAAAAGTGGAGAAATTGTCAATACCTTATATTATAATGCTAAGCACTATATAGCATTAATTAGTCTGCAAATCTCTGATTTGAAATAAAAACTTTAGTTTGGGGCTGACAGAATGTGACTCATAGCTTTCAGTGCTCAGGGTGTACTCCAAGCTCTGTGAGGAAGTATCATTTCTGAGGTTTCTTAAGGGATCTTATGTGATACTGATGATCTAATGAAGGTCAGATGTGTGCAGAGCAATTACCTTAATGACTGCACTATCTCTCTGCCCGAAATCTCTTTTTTTAAAGCATGTTTTAGCAAATCTCTTATTTTAAATATGGTTTTTAAAGTACACAGAAACTCATTCAAATACAAAGAAAACTAAGAAACAACAGCACCACATGAACAACAGTATGAACTACAACAGTTACTTCCAATCTTCTAGCACAGGGCCTTGTCCATGATCCTTAGAAGAGCCAGTAACAATGCCTTGCCCATTACTAAAAGGAGCACAATTGTGGCACCACTAGATGTGTGGAGGGATTATCACATTTACGGGAAACTGATTTCTTCTTTGGTTCCTTTGTAGTGATGAATTCCCTGGGAATGGAGACTTCTCTGGCATTGCAACCTTTAGGACAGACATTTGGTCCAAAACAAACTTCAGAATTTCCCATGTCTTGCAGTAGCAGGATTCAAATACTTGAGAGTAATCCACCACCTGAACTCGGGGATGTTCCAATAATCACACCAGCCCAAAGTAACCTGGTGCTGCCTCCAGCTCCAATTCAGGAACAAACAGATAAGAATGTGGATGAGATGAAAATTGGGCTTTCAAAGTCTCTGGAGACCTACCAGATCCCAATAGAAAACCAAGATCCTCCACTGTGCCCTTTAGAAATCCCTGATATCCACCAGCTCCTAGCTTGCATTGATCCCATCAGCCAAGAGCAACAGCCTGGTACTGAAACTACTGGTCAGGGAAAGAATGGTCTATGTTTGGAGGACGCAGGAACACTTGAAATTGGGCTTGAATCTGGCAGTAGTTTTGCAGACATCACAACACTGGTGGAAGATATACATCTTCCCCAGCTCTTTGAATGTTTAAAAGACCTGGATCAGTGCAAAGATCTGCAGGTAATGAACACCACAGACATCATCACTCTGAATCAGGTGCAAGAAAATTCAAGTGGCACTAAGGGTACCTCCTATCCAACCCAGAAGGACAAAAATGAAGCCTCTGAGCCTCTTGAGGGTAAACCCAAGGCCAAAATCCAGCTAAAAGACCTAGAATGCTTAGTAGGGGGAGCAGGGATTATTTGTGATGCTGCAGTCAGTGAGAGGTGTCCTGTGACCATGACCAAACCTAACAGCAAACCTCCGAAAGCTGCATCCAGCAGGATCAGCAAGACAAAGAGCCATGGGCAGGAGAAGACAAAAAGGGTCAGAGAAAACTCTAAGAAAGCTGAGGAGAGTAAGCAGCCAGGGAACAAGGTCAAGGCAGAAGAGAAGCCCACCACTGCTAAGATGAAACGCAAGAAAAGTCAACCTGAGCTTTGCCAAGAGGCCTTTAAAAAGCCCCGCAGCTGCCTAGGCATGCACATGCTGGAGTCTGTGCAAGTGTTTCACGCTCTTGGGAAGAAGAGTGATCCAAAGCCTGGCTGCTCTTCCTCCCGGGTCTTGGGTAGCTCAAAGAAGCCCAGCGATTTCCAGTCATCCTCTGCTGTCAAACCAAATCCAGGTGCTACACAGGATGAAAAAAGCCTTGAGAAAACTCAGGTCCAAGTGCAGAAACCAAGTAGCAGTTTTGAAGAACGCTCGTCTCCATCCCAGTATGAGCTGCCACCTCCTGGGAAGGTCAAATTGGTACCTTTGCCTTTTCCAACCATGGAAAAGCCTCAAGCTCGGCCTGTTCCTCGGAGACCACAGTCTGTGGCCTCACATCGTCCTGCTGCAGCTTACCCTGCCAGGCCTGGCTCTACCAACTCAGCTCTGCCAACTGCCGCCAATTCATCCGGGCCAACCACTGCATTTTTGCCTGGTCCTGCCAAACTAGCTCCGCCCATTTCGACCAACCCATCTCGACCAGGTTTGCTGAATCCTACTAGCCGGCCTATTACTCAGCCTGCAACTTCTAGACCTGCTGCTCCCTACAAGACAACAGCTAGCACTTCTCTCCAGCGGGAGCCCCTTCCTGTCTCTGTGAGCAAGCGCCAGTCTCCACCCAAACGTCAGAGTCAGTTTCTCCTCCAAGACTTCCGTTTCCAACCAATTCCATGGAGAAAGCCCAATGTTCCCGAGCCAGTAATGTCAAAGCCCATCACAAAAGAGCAGAGACCAGAGCGTGAGGCTATGAAAAGGAAGGCTCAGCAGGAGCGTGAGAACGCTGCCAAATACACCTCTTTGGGGAAAGTGCAGTTTTTCATCGAGAGAGAAAAAGAGATGGAAATCTCTCTATACTATGGCTACGTAATGTGAGTAGCTGGGATGGTTGGTGCCACTTTAGTTACCAGATGGTTGCCCTAGACAAACACTAGAAATACCATACATGTTTTATTTATTCTGCCATATATTTAAGAAATTGAAGAGATGCATTAAATTAATAGACTGGTAATAAAAGTTCTCAATTTTGAGATGCTGTCAACTGTGGTTGTTATTTGGAGGGGCTGGGGGTTGAAGGATGGCATGAGAAAGAATGGGAAGTTAGAGAGAGGACAAAGCATCAACAGACAAGGTTGTAAGAAAGATAAACTTCGTCCAGAGTTATAAAGCCCATAAGAGGAGAAATTTCATGGGCCTGATGAAGAGTGGGGGAGGGTCAGAGGAATAGTATAACGGATTGGGAATTTGCCCTGCACGCAAAACTGACCCAAATTCAATTCTTGCAATCCTCTATGGTCCCCAGAGTCCCACCAGATGTGATACTTGAGTGCAGAGCCAGGAGTAAGGCCAGAGCACTGTCATATATGCCCCATCCACGGTCTTCTTCAAAAAAGAATGGGAGAAATGCCACAGAGAGACAGTTTGGGTTAAGAGAATAAATTTGGAATAGGCCGAGGAAGGCAGATGAGTCTGAGATGACCATAAGAAAAATAAAACTTCTTTCATGGAGGCTGTGTTTATGAACTCATGACCATTTTGGAAAATAAAGAAATTTGAGACACATCTCCAAAAGGTTTGGTTGGTCTATCCATAAATGATCATGGCTGGGGAATGTGACCACATATACTGGGGAATGAGCCTACCAGATAAGTGGTCAACGGTCCTCAGAGATATTCATGAGCGACTGTTAACAGGAACAAAGCCAAGAAAACAGTTGTAGCATGAAGCCTGAAGTTCAGCTCCTGGCACATGTAAAGATAAATCACCATGTAGTCAGGCCCTATGTTCAGCAACCCTAGATCCACCATTTCACTTCATCTTCCCCAAAATACTGAGAGCCAGTATTACGGTGCCACTGTATTAACAAGGTTCAACAATGAAGTCTATATGACTAAGTTCTTTGGATTTAAAAACCCCCAAGGTGGCCAATCTGGCTTTCAGGCCACAGCATCCTGACATTACTGGCATGGCGAGTTCAAAATATAATCGCTTGATGGGCTGCTCGTGATCTTCCACAGTCCCTGGTGCATGCAGCCTGCTCTAAATGTCGCTGTTAACTGAAGTTCACACAAGAACCAACTCTATAAATGGCTTTGGGCTCCAGGCTGCAGGAGTGTCTCATGGCCTTATGTTGCTACAGTGAAAAAGGTAAGGTTTACTAGTTTATGTAATTTAGAGTTTGCAAAGAAAAAACTTGGTCACAGCCCTACAGTTATTCCCAATTTTCATAGGTGCTTGAAGGGAATGAGTGAAGGACAGAGAACTTGCACCCTTTTAGAATACTCATATGCATAAACTTTTTTTTTGTGAGAACCACCATTTGAGACTAATTTCAGTGGCATTTGGTATACTTGCTAGTTTTGCAACTATTAACCATTTTTTCCCCATAACATCTTCATCATTGCCAAAAAGAGCCTCTTCACTACGCGCTGACCTCTCCATTCTCTCTTTCCTCTGGTTTCTGGCAACACTCATCTTTTTGTCTTTATGAATTTGCTTACTCTGAACACTTCATATACATGGATCCTATGTGACCTTTGGACAGCCTTTTTCACACCCTGATGCTTTTAAAGTTCATCTGTGCTATAGCGTGTCATTACTTACTATGACTAATATTCTGTTGTATGGATCTACCATATTGGAGAGAGGTTTCCACACTTCCTAAATGCACAAAGCCCTGGACGTCTCATACATAGGCTAAATGAAATAATGAGAGTGGTTGGAGACATTGTACAGAGGGTAATGTGCTTGCCTTGTACGCAGTGGGCCTGCATTGGCTCCCTGGCACCCCATGTGGTACCTTGAGCCCTGCCAGGAGTGATCCCTGAGTGCAGAGCCAAGAGGAAGCTCTGAGCACCATCAGGTGTGGCTCCAACACAAAAAATAAAAGCATTCACATACACACACAAAATACCATCCCGTTCATATATTTCTAGATGCTAACGACATCAAGGTGTAGACTGGATAATGGTAATTCAAAAAGATCATCAACCCTGCGAATGTTCCTTTGTTTCATAAAAACTCGACTCAGTGCATGCTATGGCTGGTGATGGAGAGATTTGGTGCATTATCAGGTGAGTCACTGGCATAACATTTGTTCTGACAAACGGAGGCAGGAGAAGATGATGCAGATAGAAGACAAGGTTATGTGACCCTGGTGGTCAAGACGGAGTGTATTAACTACCGGACTAGCTGCTTGTCAGTTATCAGAAGCTAGCAGAAAATACAAGCTAAAGACCTACTAGAGAAAGCATATATCCTGGATGACACCTTTGTCCCAGTGATCTTTATATTAAATTTCTGGCTTCTAGGAGTGCAGATTTTTTTTCTTCTTCTGATGTTCAAGCTATCAGGTGATTAATTAGAGCAATCACAGAAAACTAAACAAAACAGCATTTCAAGAACATAACAGTTTGTAAAACAGTACAGTGCTCCAGGAACAAATCTTTGAAACCAGTATATATAAAACTTAATAATCTTTTTCTATTTCACTCCTAAATAAACACAGTACTTGTTAATGGAAATTGTGTGGCTATTTGGCAAGTAGCAACATCTTGAACTTGGGACTTAAATTAGACACAGCCAGACTTGTTCTCTGCTTTACTTTGATTTTCAAACTATTTTGGCTTTTCATTATAATGACTCCCCCAAATGGAGCTTTACAATGATGGAGAGCACTGAAGGGAATGTAAGATTATCTTAAGTTGAAAATGAGATTTGACTAGCTAGATGCTCATACAGGATCTAAGAGATATCAAACACTTGTAGGGCATTTGCACTGGAAATGGTTGACCCAAGTTCAAAACTTTGCATCCCAATGGTCCTCTGAGCCTGCCAGGAGTGATCACTATGCACAGGGAGTAGGCTCTGAGCACCACCAATTGCAACTTCAGTAATTCCTTGTGTTATTCTGATTCGTTTTATAGCTCCCCAATTATCCCACTCTACTTGGGATTTCTAATAGATGGTGTAATTTGTTTATCACAATAATTGGTTATAATCTGTCTAAATTCTCATCTGCCGAATCCAATTGTCAATTTCAACCTCCATAAAACAGGACTCAGTCAGAGAGAATGAAACAAACACATAAGTACACAAACATGAAGATTGTCCAAGCTTTAGGGTCACATGGGTAACCATCAGTGGTCTCACAGGCAGGTCAATCAATGTAATATTGCTCTCCCAGCCCCACCAGCCCACAGATGAGTCTTGTTGAAGTTCACAGAGACATCAAGGACAGTAAGTACAGCAAAATTCCCGAGGTACATGGAGAGCAGAGGCTGGGGTAGTTCACACAGCAAAGCAATAGGCATCCTTAAAATATAAAGTTGTTGGGGCAGGAGAGATAGTTCAGTGGCAGGGCACCTGTCCTGCACCAGTCGACTAAGCTCTTCCAGGAGTGATTCCTGTGTGCAATCAGGAGTCAGCTCTGAGCATTGCCAGCGGCTCTCTGGCACGGCCATGGTTCCAGAGGCAAAAGGACTTAGTCTAGAGCCCCGCAGCTTGCAGAAGAAAAGTGAATGGACCATCCGTTAAACTATGGCGCTATGCCTCCCCGGAAGGGGGAAAGGGTGTTGCTCCCTTCCGCCTTTTCCCCCCCCTGGCAGCAAGGTGGCCCCCACCTCAGAGCTTATTGGAAAGCCAGGTATGAACCGGTGGTGAAGGGGCAACTGCAGTCTCATGGGAAGGGGGGCAGTACTGGCTCGTCCTTCATGCCGTATGGAGGTCATGAGTTGCCCCCCACAAACTGCTCTCTGGCACAGCCATAACTCCAGAGGCAAAAAGACTTAGCCTCCGGGAGGGGGAAAGGGTGTTGCTCCCTTCCACCTTCCCCCCCCACCCCTGGCAGCAAGGTGGCCACCGCCTCAGAGCTTATAGGAAAGCCAGGTATGAGCCAGCAGTAACAGGGCAACTGCAGTCTCATGGGAAGGGGGGCGGTACCAGCACGTCTTTCACGCTCTACCGAGGTCATGAGTTACCCCCCATGAGAGGCTCTCTGGCTCAGCCATAACACCAGACACACAGAAACCAATCTCGTAATTATCTGGCTCGTTGCAGAAATCCAATATTGTGGCCATGTGACATTATATGATTCTCATAACCAGCTATAAAAAACAAAATATTTCACAATGCCTTTTCAGTAATTCTGATTGTTTGAGAGGAAATTCTAAACAATAATGGTGCATCTTTTGTTAAAATAGTGAATTTAATCAATTTAGAGAAGAGTTAAATAGAAATCATCTGCCTCACAGGCATTTGGAGGGGTGGGAGGGGGCGTATACTGGGGTTCTTGGTGGTGAAAAATGAGTACTGGTAAAGGGAAAGATGTTTGATCATTGTATGACCGAGACTTAAACCTGAAAGCTTAGTAACTTTCCCCACAGTGATTCAATAAATAAATATAAAAAGAAAAAATAAATAAAATTAAAAAAAGAAATTGATATCTAAGTGTAAAAAGTTTTTAATGCTTTTTGAATGGAGTAACTTCCTTTTTACCTCAAATGGAGTTAAAGATTAAAGGATTCTGGAAGAAGAGTTTCATCTAAAGCCCCAAGAATAGCTAAAGCAATCCTTGGGAAAAGAAGATGGGTGGGCTCTTCCTCTTTGCTCCCCAAGCTGTGCTGATCTTCTCCCAAACCCAGGTCAGTTCATCCTCTGGTACTTGAACCCAGGACTTGGATTTCTCCCTGCAAGCCCGCCAGGCATCCTCTCGGACAGGTTGTGCTGGTCTTCTCCCCTACCTCTCAGACAATCTATGCTGTTCTTCTCCCCTTCCCAGTCTTTACTCCCCTCACCCCCTCACCAGTTACCCGTGGGGGCGTGGCCTTTTAAGAAGTGGGCGTAGCTTCTGTAGAAGTGGGCGTGGCTTAATTTTCATCAGGACAACGCTCACGCGGCCGCAGGTAGTTTAGCCATACCAAGGAACCTAGTCCCCAAACATACAGACCGACATGAAAAAACAACGCAAATCCCCACTACATGAGGAGGACAATGAAAAGAATCCAGAAGCCTCTGCTGATACTGCTCACCTAAGCGACCTCTCTGATGAGGAATTCAGATACAAAGTCATGAAGGTGTTCAATCAACTCAATGAAACAGTCAGACAGATATCCAGTAACATGATATAAAAAATTTACAAATTACGAAAAGAAATGAGAGCAGAAATGTCACGATTAAAAGATTCCGTAGATGAAATGAAAAACTCAGTCTGTGCCTTCAACAGTAGAATGACCACAGCTGAAGAGAGAATCAGTGAGCTGGAAGATCAGCCGCACCAAGCCAACAGGCAACAACAAACAGTAGCAAGGAACCTCAAAATAGCTCTACAGAGAATCAGAGTCCTAGGAGATGATTCCAAGAGGAAGAACATTAGAATCATTGGACTACCAGAAGCTCAGGGAAACTATCCCAATGAAAAAAACACGGTTGAACAAATCATTGCTGAAAAATTCCCAGAGCTCCACAATGCAGCCATTCAGGTTCAAGGAACCTGAAGGGTGCCAGCTAAAAGAGACCCTAACAAAAACACTCCAAGACATATCATAGTTAGAATGATCGATGGTGCCGATAGAGATACAATACTGCAAGAAGCAGGGTCAAAGAAGGAAATCACATACAAAGGAGCACCCCTTAGATTCACAGCAGACCTATCAAAGGAAACCCTCCAAGCCCGAAGGCAATGGCGGGATCTAGTGAAAAAACTCACTGTAATGAACGCTTCACCAAGAATACTCTATCCAACTAAACTCTCACTTAAAATCGAAGGAATGGTACACTATTTTCTAGAAAAGAAGCAGCTCAGGAACTTCATAGATTCAAAACCAAACATAAAACAAGGGCTAAAGGGGCTACTATAAGACAAGACAAACCCTACAACCACAACACATCCTCACAGAAAGATGACATAAATCCCCGTAACAATAATCTCTCTCAACGTCAACGGTAAATTCACCAATTAAGACACACAGAGTGGCAAAATGGATTCAGAGACAGAAACAACATTCTATTGCCTACAAGAAACTCATCTTAACACTCAGAGCAAACACAGACTCAAAGTGAAAGGATGGAAAACAATCCTGTAAGCAAACAGCTCCCTCAAAAAAGTTGGGGTGGCCATACTAGTATCCGACAGCATTAATTTCGCATTGAAAGAGATTAGAAGGAACAGCGAAGGCTATTTTCTCTTCATCAAGAGATACGTACAACAGGAAGAATTCACACTCTTAAATGTAAACGCACCTAATGAGGGAACAGCTAAATATTTAAAACAACTGCTAACAGATTTTAAGGAGGACATTGCTAGCAACACAATAGTAGCTGGAGACTTCAACATCACCTTCTCACCTCTGGATAGATCAACAAGAACAAAACTCAGCAAGGAAACATTGACTTTGAAAGAAGAAATAGAAGAGAAAGGGCTTTTAGACCTATACAGGGCTTTATACCCCAAATAGAAAGAATACACATTATTCTCCAGTGCGCACGGAACATTTTCCAAAATAGACCATGTCCTAGGCCACAAAAAATACCTAAATAGAATCAGAAAGATAGAAATAGTATCAACAATCTTTTCAGACCATGATGCACTGAGAATAGAAGTGAATCACATACAGACACGGAGAACCAAATAAAACACCTGGAAATTAAACAACTCAATGCTGAACAATGAGTGGATCAGGTAGGAAGTCAAGGACAAAATCAAAAGATATGTGGAAACAAATGAGAATGAAGACACAAGCTATCAGAACTTATGGGATGCAGCTAACGCTGTTTTAAGGGGAAAATTTATAGCTCTGCAAGCATATCTCAGGATGGAATAAAGGATGCACATAAACAACTTGGCTTCACAGCTCAAAATCTTAGAAAAGGATCAACAGAAGGAGTCCAAATCAGGCAGAGGGAAAGAGATCATAAAACTTAGAGCAGAAGTCAACGACATGGAAACCAAAGAAACAATCCGAAAGATCAATGAAACCAAGAGCTGGTACTTCGAGAAAATAAATAAGATAGATAAACCACTAACAACACTCACAAAGAAACAGAGAGAATCCTAATAAATTGAATCAGATATAAGAATGGGATAGCACAACAGAAACCAAAGAAATTCAAAAGATCATCAGAGACTACTTTGAAAGTCTGTACGCCATTAACCAAGAGAATATAGAAGAAATGGATAAATTCCTGGATTTCTATCATCTCCCAAAGCTGAATCAAGAAGATATAGAGTACCTGAATAGACCTATTAACATCAAGGAAATTGTAACTGGAATCAAAAGTCTTCCCAAAAATCAAAAACCCAGGTTCAGAAAGATTCACTAGCGAATTTTTCCAAACATTTAAAGAGGACATATTGCCAGTTCTTCTCAAGCTTTTCCAGGAAATTGAAAAAACAGAAACTCTTCCAGTTTTTATGAAGCCCATATCTCTCTAATACCAAAAGGAAACAAAGACACCAGAAGAAAAGTAAACTACAGGCCGATATCCCTGATGAAAACGGATGCAAAGATTCTCAGCAAAATATTAGCAAATAGAATTCAACAACTCATCAAAAAGATCATACACCATGACCAAGTTGGATTCATCCCGGGGATGCAAGGATGGTTTAACATTTGGAAATCAATCAACATAATCCACCATATCAACAAAAGAAAAGATAAAAATCATATGATCATATCAATAGATGCAGAAGAAGCATTTGACAGGATCAAGCACTCATTTATGATGAAAACCCCACCAAAATGGGGATAGAAGGGACTTTCCTCAATATAGTTAAAGCCATCTACCACAAGCCTACAGCTAGCATCATCCTCAATGGGGAAAAACTGAGAGCCTTCCCCCTAAGATCAGGGACGACACAAGGATGCCCACTCTCTCCACTACTGTTCAATATAGTAGTGTAAGTACTTGCAATAGCGATTAGGCAAGAAAAAGATATTAAGGGCATTCAGGTAGGAAAGGAAGTAATCAAGCTCTCACTATTTGCAGGTGATATGATACTATACTTAGAGAACCCTATAACCTCTACCAAGAAACTTCTAGAAACAATAGACCCGTATAGAAAAGTTGCAGGCTACGCAATCAATACTCAAAAGTCCATGGCTTTCCTATATGCAAATAGTGAGAGGGAAGAAAGTGACATAAAAAAAATCTCGTTCGAGCATTTAGCCGAAGAGAAGGACTACATGGAGGGCGGGGTCCACAGATCCCGAAGGAAAAAAAAAAAAACAGGTTCCAAAAAGAGCCGAGATCATCGGGAAGTCCCAGATGGGGTAGGTACCGCATCCCGCCTCCCCCAGATGGAACCCCAGTGACCAGAAACCTCTACAAGCACAGCCCGAGTATGCGGGAACTAGGACTTTTCCTCAAAAATGCCGGGACTACACCTCCCAGGTAACCTCAGATTCCGGAAGTCACGCCCACAGCCCGCCCCCCAGCGCCATCTTGACAGCATTTAGCTGAAGAGAAGGACTACATGGAGGGCGGGATCCACAGATCCCGAAGGGAAAAAAAAAACAGGTTCCAAAAAGAGCCGAGATCATCGGGAAGTCCCAGATGGGGTAGGTACCCCATCCCGCCTCCCCCAGATGGAACCCCGGTGACGAGAAACCTCTACAAGCACAGCTCGAGTATGCGGGAACTAGGATTTTTCCTCAAAACCGCGCGGCCGCGCGACATCTCTCTATATACAAAGTGATCCATGGGAAGTAAACCACGTAACGTTTCTCTCTGAAAATCATAGTTAAGCTTTGAGCACGGCCACAGCCCCAGAAACACAAGTACTTAATGCATAACCCAGCAGCTTGGAGCAGAAAAGTGAACGGGTTATGTGTTAATCCAGGCCATCAAGTCTGCCAGAGGGGAAAGGGTGTTGGTCCCTTCCGCCCTCCTCCCTCTGGAAAGAAAGGTGGCGGCCACATGGGAGCCTTGTGGACAGCAGGTATGAGCCGGGGGTGTGGGGGCGACTAAAACCTCATGGGAAGGGGGGCGTTCCGGTCCGTCCTTCACGCCCTACCGAGGCCACCAGTTGCCCCCCACGAGCGGCTCTACAGCATGGCCACAGCCCCAGAAACACAAGGATTTAATGCAGAACCCAACAGCTTAGAGCAGAAAAGTGAACGGACTATGCATTAATCCAGGCCATCAAATCTGCTGGAGGGGAAAGGGTGTTGCCCCATTCGCCCTCTCCTCTCTGGAAAGAAAGATGGCGGCCACATGGGAGCCTTGTGGACAGCAGGCATGAGCCGGGGGAGCGGGGGCGACTAAAACCTCATGGGAAGGGGGGCGTTCCGGTCCGTCCTTCACACCCTACCGAGGCCACCAGTTGTCCCCCACGAGCGGGTCTCCAGCACGGCCACAGCCCCAGAAGCACAAGGACTTAATGCAGAACCCAGCAGCTTGGAGCAGAAAAGTGAACGGACTATGCGTTAATCCAGGCCATCAAGTCTGCCAGAGGGGAAGGGGTGTTGCCCCATTCGCCCTCTCTTCTCTGGAAAGAAAGATGGCGGCCGCATGAGAGCCTTGTGGACAGCAGATATGAGCCGGGGGTGTGGGGGCGACTAAAACCTCATGGGAAGGGGGGCGTTCCGGTCCGTCCTTCACGCCCTACCGAGGTCACCAGTTGCCCCCCACGAGCGGCTCTCCAGCACGGCCACAGCCCCAGAAGCACAGGGACTTAATGCAGAACCCAGCAGCTTGGAGCAGAAAAGTGAAAGGACTATGCTTTAATCCAGGCCATCATGTCTGTCTGGAGGGGAAAGGGTGTTGCCCCAGTCGCCTTCTCCTCTCTGGAAAGAAAGATGGCGGCCGCATGGGAGCCTTGTGGACAGCAGGTATGAGCCGGGGGAGTGGGGGCGACTAAAACCTCATGGGAAGGGGGCGTTTCGTTCCGCCCTTCACGCCCTACTGAGGCCACCAGTTGCCCCCCACTAGCGGCTCTCCAGCACGGCCACGACTCCAGAGCACAGAAACCAATTTCTTTTTTTTTTTTATTTATTTTTTTATTTTTTTTTTCCCCTTTATTTTATTTTATTTTTTTAAAGTTGTAGATTTACAATTTTTTGTGCTTTGGTTTCAATTATACAATGATCAGATACCCATCCCTCCACCAGTGCCCATTTTCCACCACCATGGATAATATCCCTCCCACCCCCATCCCCCCATCCCCCCTGTCTCTGTGGCAGGGCAATTCCCTGTGTTCTCTCTCTCCTTTTGGGTGTTGTGGTCTGCAAAAGAGGCATTGAGTGGCAAACATGTTCAGTCCATAGTCTACTTTCGACATGCATCTCCCCTCCTGGGAGGATCCTCCAAACATCCTTTATTTGGTGCTCCCTTCTCTATCTGAACTGCCCTTTCCTCTAGGATACCTGGCTGGCCTCTAAGTTATGGAGTAATCCTCCTGGTGCTGATCTCAGCTATTCTTGGGTATTAATCTCATACATTGTTACTTTATATCCCCCAGATGAATGCAATCTTTCTATGTCTATCCCTCTCTTTCTGACTCATTTCGCTTAGCATGATACTTTCCATATTGTACCACTTGTATGTAAATTTCATGACTTCATCTTTTCTAACAGCTACATAGTACTCCATTGTGTAGATGTACCAAAGTTTCTTTAACCAGTCATGTGTTCTTGGGCATTCAGGTTTCTTCCAGATAAACCAATTTCTTAACTATCTGACTTTCAGTATAAATACTTCCAGGGTCAATAAGTAAAATAGCAGAAATCCAAAACCAACAATTAATTCTTGAACCCAGCTGTAGAAAGCAAATCACGTCACAGTGCTTTTTCAGCATGTCTGATTTTGGGGGGGGGTAAACTCTAAATAATAGTGGTGAATCTTTTATTGAAACAATGAATCTAATCAAAGCAGATAGAGTGTTAACTAGAATTCATCTGCCCCACAGGGACTGGGAGGGGTTGGGGGTGGGGTTTTATTGGGGTTCTTCATGGTAAAAAAAAAAGTATTGGTAAAGGGAAATGTGTTTGATATTTGCATGACTGAGACCTAAACCTGAAAGCTTTGTAACCTTTCCCAAGGTGATTCAATAAATAAATAAAAAAAAATCTCGTTCACAATTGTGCCCCAGAAAACACGTACCCAGGAATCAGCTTAACTCAGAAAGTAAATGACCTGTACAAAGAAAACTATAAAACGCTACTTTAGGAAATAAAAGAGGACATGAGGACATGGATACATATCCCCTGCTCATGGATCGGGAGAATTAACATTGTCAAAATGGCAATACTTCCCAAAGCATTGTACAAATTCAATGCAATCCTCATAACGATACCCATGACATTCTTCAAAGAAATAGAGCAAACACTCCTGAAAGTCATTTGGAACAATAAGCCCCCACGAATAGCTAAAGCAATTCTTGGGAAAAAGAAAATGGGGGGAATCAACCTGCCTAACTTCAAGCTCTACTACAAAGCAGTAATAATTAAAACAGCATGCTACTCGAACAAAGCAGAGCTGTAGACAAATGGAACAGGGTTGAATATACTGATATGCCCCTCAAATATATGATCAGCTGATCTTTGATAAGGGAGCAAGAAATGTGAATTGGAGCAAGGAATGCCTCTTTAACTAATGGTGCTGGCAAAACTGGACAGCTACATGCAAAAACTAGACTCAGATTTCTGCCTAATACCATGTATAAAAGTAAGACCAACATGGATTAGAGACCTCTACATCCAACCGGAATCCATAAGGTACATTGAAGACAAAGTGGACAAAACCCTCCATGACATTGAAGCTAATGGTATCTTCAAAGATGTCACACCACTGGCTGAGCAAGTGAAAACAGAGATAGACAAATGGGACTACCTTAAACTAAGAAGCTTCTGCACCTCAAAAGAAACAGTGACCAAAACACAAAGTCTACAGAATGGGAAAGGATATTTGCCGAATACACCTCCGACAAAGGGTTGATACCAAGGATATATAAAGTGTTGTTTGAACTCCACACGAAGAAAACATCCAACCCCATCAAAAAATGGGGCGACGAAACGAACAGAAACTTTCTCAAAGAAGAAATCCAAATGACTAAAAGGCACATGAGAAAATTCTCTACATCATTAATCATCAGGGGGATGCAGATCAAAACCACAATGAGATATCATCTCACACCACAGAGACTGGCCCACATCCAAAAGAACAATAGCAACCGGTGTAGGCGTGGATGTGTCGAGAAAGGGACTCTCCTTCACTGCTGGTGGGAATGCCGACTGTTTCAACCCTTTTTGAAAACAGTATGAACGATTCTCCAAAAATTAGAAATTGATCTCCCATATGACCTAGCAATACCACTCCTGGGAATATACCCTGGAGAGGCAAAAAATTATTGTCGAAGTGACAGCTGCACTTGTTTGTTCATTGCAGCACTGTTTACAATAGCTAGAATATGGAAAAAATCTGAGTGCCCGACAACAGATGAATGGTTAAAGAAACTGGTACATCTACACAATGGAGTACTATGTAACAGTTAGAAAAGATGAAGTCATGAAATTTACATACAAGTGGTACTACATGAAAAATATCATGCTAAGAGAAACGAGCCAGAAAGAGAGGGACAGATATAGAAAGATTGCATTCATCTGTGTAACATAAAGTAAAAAATAAGAGACTAACACCCAAGAATAGCTGTGATAAATACCAGGAGGTTTACTCCATGGCTTCGAGGCCAGCCGCACCCTCTAGGGGTAAAGGCAGCTCAGATAGAGAAGGGAGCATCAAATAAAGGGTGCTGGGAAGATTCGCCCAGGATGGGAGATACATGCTGAAAGTAGACTATAGACCGAATATGATTGCCACCAATGCCCTTTTTGAAAACCACAGCACCCAAGAGTAGAGAGAGAACAAAAGGAGTGCCCTGCCACAGAGGCAGGGTGGGATGGAGGAATTGGGGGGTGGGAGGGATACTGGGATTGGTGGGGGTGGAGAATGGGCACTGGTGGTGGGATGGGTACTTGATCATTGTATAACTGAAACCCAAGCACAAGAAGATTTTTTAAAAATATTTTTATTAGTGAAACACCATGAGGTACAGTTGTAGACTTACAAATTTTTGTGCTTGGGTTTCGATTATACAATGATCAAATACCCTCCACCAGTGTCCATTTTCCACCACCATGTTTCCCAGTATCCATCCCATCCCCATTCCCCCCATCCCACACTGTTTTTGTGGCAGAGCATTCCCTTTTTTTTTTCTCTCTCCTTTTGGGTGTTGTGGTCTGCAAAAGAGGCATTGAGTGGCAATCATGTTCGGTCCATAGTCTACTTTCAACATGCATCTCCAATCCTGGGAGGATCCTCCCAAAACCCTTTATTTGGTGCTCCCTTCTCTGTCTGAGCTGCCCTTTCCCCTAGAATTCCCGGCTGGCCTCTAAGCCATGGAGTAATCCTCCTCGTACTGATCTCGTCTATTTTCGGGTATTAATCTCCTATTTTGTTACTTTATGTCCCCCAGATGAATGCAAGCTTTCTATGTCTGTTCCTCTCTTTCTGACTCATTTCGCTTAGCATGATACTTTCCATGAGTATCACTTGTATGTAAATTTCATGACTGCATCTTTTCTAACAGCTACATAGTACTCCATTGTGTAGATGTACCAAAGTTTCTTTAACCAGTCATCTGTTCTTGGGCACTCAGATTCTGGCTATTGTAAAGAGTGCTGCAATGAACAAAGAAGTGCAGATGTCACTTCGACTATACATTTTTGCCTCTCTGGGATATATTCCCAGGAGTGGTATTGCTGGATCAAATGGGAGCTCAATTTCTAATTTTTGGAGAATCGTCCATACTGTTTTCCAAAAGGGCTGAACCAGTCGGCATTCCAACCAACAGTGAAGGAGTGTCCCTTTCTAGCCACATCTGTGCCAGCATCGGTTGCTTTTGTTCTTTTGGATGTGGGCCAGTCTCTGAGGTGTGAGATGGTATCTCATTGTGGTTCTGATCTGCATCTCCCTGATGATTAATGATATAGAGCATTTTCTCATGCAAGCACAAAAATTTTTAAGTCTACAACTGTACCTCATGGTGTTTCACTAATAAAAATAAATAAATAAATAAATAAATATAATTAAAAAAAGGAAAGTTTATAGCTCTACAAGTATTCCTCAGGAAGGAAAAGTGAACCAACATAAGTCCCCTAATCTCTATGGTGAAGAACTTGGAGAATGACCAACAAAAGGAGCCCAACCCAGGAAGGAGGAAGGAAGTAAGAAAAGTTAGAGTAGAAATTATCGAGAGGGAAACCCAAAAAACTATCTGAAGGATCAATGAAACCAAGAGCTGTTTGAGAAAATAAACAAGATCGATAAACCTCTAGCAAGACTCCCAAAGAAAGGGAGACAGAAAACCCTAATCAGCCAAATCAGAAACGAAAAGGGAGACATCACAACAGAAACTAGAGAAGTTCAAAGGCTCCTCAGAGATTACTTGGAGAAACTTTATGCCACAAAACAAGTGAACCTTGAGAAAATGGATAATTTCCTGAATTTCTATAGCCTCCCGTGGCTGAACCAAGAAGACCTGGAGTACCTGAACAGATCTGTCACCATCAAGGAAATTGTAACAGTAACAAAAAGTCTCCCCAAACACAAAAGTCCTGGCCAGATGGATTCACTGAATTCTTCCAAATCTTGGATTTAAAATTTTTTTTTATTATTTTCTCCCTTGTTTTGATTCCCTGTGAGATAGTTACAAAGCATTCATGTTTGAGCTTCAGTTTTACAATCATCAAACACCCATCACTTCACCAGTGCACATTTTCCACCACCAAAATCCCCAGTATTCCCCCATCCCCATCTCCATCCCCATTCCAGCCCTTCCCCTGCCTGTGTGGCAGAAAATTTCCCTCATACTCTCTCTCTACATTAAATTCATTCGATAATTCAACACCAGTCTCACCACCACTCAAACCTGCCGAAAAGGCAATGCTAGACGATTTGTTATATATTGCTTGTTATGGAATGAATATAATGTCCAGGAAGTTTCCTGTCATTCTCTTCCGGGAGCTTTAGTTTATAGTCTCTGGGTTGTGACTGTTGATGAGATTACATGGTGCCTGGGGGGCAGGTGAGGGGCAGTTTGCGGGTGTGACTGCCAAGCTTCTGAAAAACTGGGGACCTCAGGGGAGGAAGCCCGATCCTAGCGGGCTTGGAGATCTGTCACAGGTTTCTGAATACCTGGATTTTCCTGCCAGTCTGCTCTCTGGTTCTGTTCATCCTGTCTTGGATGAGCCTCGTCTGAGCATGTGGAGAGTGGCCTTGTGCTTGGCAGTGTTTGGGTTCTGGAAGTTTTCAGCTGCCAGGTTCTGCTTGGGGCAGGGAAGGAAACTTAACCTGCCCCCCTCCGAGGTGTCCTGGTGAAGACAGCCTGGCACGGGTCAGAACATTTTGCAGCTCTCTCTTCTGGGAGCTTTAGTTTATAGTTTCTTGGTCTTGGACGTTGATGAGATTACATGGCGCTGTGGGCAGTTTGTGGGTGTGACTACCAAGCTACTGGAAAACTGGGGAGCTGGGGGGAGGAGGTCTAGTCCCAATTTAAGTGGGGCTGGATCTCTCAGTCATGGGGTCCTGCCTAACTCCACACTACAGGCCCTAAATGTGTCTTTTGATCTCTGTCAGATTTTTGGGTCTCTGAAATCAGGCCAATAAATGAACTTACATAGTCTAGCTGGAGGTGGTTTGTGTGTGTGTGTGTGTGTGTGTGTGTGTGTGTGTGTGTGTCCCATATATCTAACTTTTGGTCATTTAATTTCTTGGTAAACTTGGCCCTAGGTTATTGGGGTCTGGCCAAAGGCACAGCAGCGATTTTGGGGTATCTGAAAGTCTGAAGGAACCATTAGGTTGCTGTTGCACTCGCCCCACAGGTACAGGTTGACCTGCTAGCAGCACCATACCAACCCCCTTTTAAAAGTTTTTTTAATGAATCACTTTGAGATACAGTTACAGACTTAAAAACTTTCTTTCGTGATTGCATTTCAGTCATACAATGATTGAGTACCCATCCCTCCACCAGTGCCCAATATCCACCACCAATGTTACCAGTATCCCTCCCAACACCCCCACTCCATCCCCTCCACCCTGTATTCTTTCAAATCTTTAGAGAGGATTTACTCCCAATACTTTTTAAGCTTTTCCAAGAAAGTGAAGAATCAGAAATACTTTCAAACAGCTTCTATGAAGCAAATATCACCCTGATACCTGTGTAATCACAAAATAAATAAGTGATGGTTAGGAGGTGGTGGTCTCTCTAGCCTGCCATGTGCGCTCAGTGACCCTCATGCTGGCCAGAAGCTGCCTCCAACAGACACATAAAGGGGGAAACAGGGCTGCTAGGCTGGTTGGTGATCAGTTGTCATTTATTCCATTCTCCCCACGTGCCTGTTCCAGTCTCACTTGGTTCCCCATTCCAGTCTCACATTGCCCCTAATTTCTATCTCCTCCTGTCCCCCATGCTAGTCTCACTGTACTCTATCTCCCAGCCTCCATCTAACTGCAACCTCCAAGACTTGGGGGTACCCAACATACAAGGCCAGTAGCAAAATCAACATATGAAAGCCCTTCCTGCAGCCAGGAGATCCACTCAGGGGCAAAATACAGTCTAGGAGTGTGTTTCTCCTTTCCTTAGTCCAACAACCATTTAAACAAAATTCATCTTAATTCTATTTTTTTTCTTTTTGGGTGACACCGGCAATGCATAGGGGTTACTCCTGGCTTTGCACTCAGGAATTACTCCTGGTGTTCCTCAGGGGATCATATGGGATGCTGGGATTCTAACCAGATTGGCCACGTGCAAGGCAAATGCCCTACCCGCTGTACTATTGCTCTAACCCCTCTCCTTAACATTAGTCATTTTGTATGGACCAAAGTAAGAGATACATCAAGCTTGTAGGGAAGTTTTCCTGGGGACATCTCACTATAGATCCCAGACTAAAGTGTCAGGCCAGATTAGTCTTTCCTAACCCCAGTAGGATCCTAATCCAGTAGTTACTCTTTGGATCATGATAGAATTTCCCTTAACTTATCGTTAAGTATTATGGCGCTTGGTCTGGCCTGTTATGATGCCAGGGTAGCTCATAGCTTGCTTTGCGTCCATCCAGTCCCTTGCCAGGTAGCCTGATTTTGGGGTGGTAAGAACTGAGGACAACTGAGGCATAAGTTGAGAAAACAGATGCCCAGGGGTGAATAATAGTTGGAGTCAATGAACTCCCAAATTACAATTGTCTATCATTAACTGTCTTCCTGTGTCTGTACAAAAAGGACATTGCTCTGGAGTAAACTATGCAAAAAGACAAAAGGGAAAGAGAAATGCTTAGGGGGAAATGGTGATAAGCTGGTTGGGGAAGAGATCACAGAGAAGAGAAGATTTCAAAGATAAACATAGAGAAATGGGAGTGTCTTGGGAGCACTGTGACTGGATGCAATCCAATAAACCCAAGCTCCCTATGGCGAGGGAGAAATGACAAACCATTATGATCCTACAATACCAAAAGCATACAGAGATACAACAAAGAAAAAGAATTGCAGGCCGATATCCCTGATGAACACACATGCTAAGATCCCCAACAAAATCCCAGCAAAAAGAATCCAACGACTCATCAAGAAGAATATACGGACTCCTGATGCTGCGCTGCTCTCGTCCCAAGCCCAGGTCAGTTCATCTGCCGGTTCTTAAACCCGGGACTTGGATCTCTCCCTTCAAGACCCCAGGCGTTCCCCCCAGACACCTGGAGAACACGCCTGGAGAACAGTAGTTCTGAGCGTCTGCCCTCCCCTCTTCACTCCTCAGCTGCGCTGATCTCGGCCCAAACCCAGGTTTCTGTAGGGGCGCGGCCTCTTCACAAGTGGGCATGGCTTCTGTAGAAGTGGGCGCGGCCATTTTTGGCGGGCCAACGCTTATGCGGCCACAGGTAGTTTAGCCATACTAAGGTACCTAGTTCCCAAGGTATCCACTCCCCAATCTACACAGCAATATGAAGAAACAACGCAAGGGGAGGACAACGAAAACAATCTAGAAGACTGTCGATACTGCTCACCTAAGTGACCTCTCTGACATAGAATTCAGATACAAAGTCATGAAGATGTTCAATCAACTCAATGAAACAGTCAGACAGACATCCAGTAACACCACAGAAAAAATAGACAAATTACACTAAGAAATGAGAGCAGAAATGTCACGATTAAAAGATTCCGTAGATAAAATGAAAAACTCAGTCTCTTCTCTTAACAATAGAATGACCACAGCTGAAGAGAGAATCAGTGAGCTGGAAGATCAGCTGCACCAAGCCAACAGGCAACAACAAACAGTGGCAAGGGACCTCAAAATAGCTCTACAGAGAATCAGAGTCCCAGGAGATTATTCCAAGAGGAACAACATTAGAATCATTGGACTACCAGAAGCTCAGGGAAACAATCCCAATGAAAAAAAAACACAGTCAAACAAATCATTGCTGAAAAATTCCCAGAGCTCCACAATGCAGCCATTCAGGTTCAAGGAGCCTGAAGGGTGCCAGCTAAAAGAGACCCTAACAAAAACACTCCAAGACATATCATAGTTAGAATGATTGATGCGGCTGATAGAGATACAATATGACAAGTGGCAAGGACAAAGAAAGAAATCATATACAAAGGAGCACCCCTTAGATTCACATCAGATCTATCAGAGGAAACCCTCCAAGCCTGAAGGCAGTGGCGAGATATAGTGGAAAAACTCACTGAAATGAATGCTTCACCAAGAATACTCTATCCGGCTAAACTCTCACTCAAAATCGAAGGAACGCTACACTATTTTCTAGAAAAGTAGCAGCTCAGGAACTTCATAGACTCAAAACCAAACATAAAACAAGGGCTAAAGGGGCTACTATAAGACAAGACAAACCCTACAACCACAACACACCCTCACAGAAAGATGACACAATACTCCATAACAATAATCTCTCTCAATGTCAATGGTCTAAATTCACCAATTAAGAGACACAGAGTGGCAAAATGGATTCAGAGACAGAACCAAACATTCTGCTGCCTACAAGAAACTCATCCAACTCCCTCAAAAAAGCAGGGGTGGCCATACTAGTATCCGACAGCATTAATTTCGCGTTGAAAAAGGTTAGCAGGGACAGAGAAGGCTATTTTCTGTTCATCAAGGGATACGTACAACAGGAAGAATTCACACTGTTAAATGTAAACGCACCTAATGAGGGAACAGCTAAATATTTAAAACGACTGCTAACAGATTTTAAGGAGGACATTGCTAGCAACACAATAGTAGCTGGAGATTTCAACATCGCCTTATCACCCCTGGATAGATCAACAAGAACAAAACTCAGCAAGGAAACATTGGCTTTGAAAGAAGACAGACACGGAGAACCAAATAAAACACCTGGAAATTAAACAACTCAATGCTGAACAATGAGTGGATCAGGTAGGAAGTCAAGGACAAAATCAAAAGATATGTGGAAACAAATGAGAATGAAGACAACAAGCTACCAGAACTTATGGGATGCAGCTAACGCTGTTTTAAGGGGGAAAATTTATAGCTCTGCAAGCATATCTCAGGACAGAAGAAAGGATGCACATAAACAATTTGACTTCACAGCTTAGAAAAGGAACAAAAGAAAGAGCCCAGATTGGGCAGAAGGAAAGAGATCATAAAACTTAGAGCAGAAGTCAACGACATAGAAACCAAAGAAACAATCCGAAAGATCAATGAAACCAAGAGTTGGTTCTTCGAGAAAATAAATAAGATAGATAAACCACTAGCAACACTCACAAAGAAACAGAGAGAGAGAGAACCCTAATAAATCGAATTAGAAATAAGAACGGGGATATCACAACAGAAACCAAAGAAATTCAAAAGATCATCAGAGACTACTTTGAAAGTCTGTATGCCAAGAAACAAGAGAACCTAGAAGAAATGGATAAATTCCTGGATTTCTATCATCTCCCAAAGCTGAATCAAGAAGATATAGAGTACCTGAATAGATCTATTCACATCAAGGAAATTGAAACTGGAAACAAAAGTCTTCCCAAAAACAAAAGCCCAGGTCCAGATTGGATTGACAAGCGAATTTTTCCAAACATTTAAAGAGGACATATTGCCAGTGCTTCTCAAGCTTTTCCAGGAAATTGAAAAAACAGAAACTCTCCCAAGAAGTTTCTATGAAGCCCATATCTCTCTAATGCCAAAAGGAAACAAAGACACCACAAGAAAAGAAAACTACAGGCCGATATCCCTGATGAACACAGATGCGAAGATTCTCAACAAAATACTAGCAAATAGAATTCAACAACTCATCAAAAAGATCATACACTATGACCAAGTAAGATTCATCCCGGGGATACAAGGCTGGTTTAACACTCGGAAATCAATCAACATAATCCACCATATCAACAAAAGAAAAGATAAAAATCATATGATCATATCAATAGATGCAGAGAAAGCATCTGACAAGATCCAGCACCCATTTATGATGAAAACCCTAGCCAAAATGGGAATAGAGGGGATTTTCCTCAATATAGTTAAAACCATCTACCACAAGCAAGCATCGTCCTCAATGGGGAAAACTGAGAGCCTTCGCTCTAAGATCAGGGACTAGACAAGGATGTCCACTCTCTCCACTGCTGTTCAATATAGTACTGGAAGTACTTGCAATAGTGATTAGGCAAGAAAAAGATATTAGGGGCATCCGGGTAGGAAAGGAAGAAATCAAGCTCTCACTATTGGCAGATGATATGATACTATACTTAGAGAACCCTAAAACCTCTACCAAGAAACTTCTAGAAACAATAGGCTTGTATAGTAAAGTTGCAGGCTATAAAATCAATACCCAAAAGTCCATGGCTTTCCTATATGTAAATAGTGAAAGAGAAGAAAGTGACATGAAGAAAACAATCCTGTTTACAATTGTGCCCCAGAAAATCAAGTACCTAGGAATCACCTTAACTAAGGAAGTAAAGGACCTGTACAAATAAAATTACAAAACGCTACTTTAGGAAATGAAAGAGGATACGAGGAAATGGAAAAATATCCCCTGTTCATGGATGGGGAGAATTAACATTGTCAAAATGGCAACACTTCCCAAAGCACTATTTAAATTCAAAGCGATCCCTATTAGGATACCATGACATTCTTCAAAGAAATGGAGCAAACACTCCTGAAAGTCATATGGAACAATAAGCCCCCACGAATAGCTAAAGCAATTCTTGGGAAAAAGAAAATGGGAGGAATCAACCTCCCTAACTTCAAGCTCTACTACAAAGCAGTAATAATTAAAGTAGCATGGTGCTGGAACAAAGCAGAGCTGTAGGCCAATGGAACAGGGTTGAATATACTGACATCTCCCCGCAAGCATACAAGCATCTAATCTTCGATAAGGGGGCAAGAAAAGTGAAGTGGAGCAGGGAAAGCCTCTTTAATAAATTGTGCTGGCAAAACTGGATGGCTACATGCAAAAAAGTTGGCTCAGATCTCTGCCTAACTCCATGTACAAAAGTAAGATCTAAGTGGATTAAAGACCTCAACATCAGACCGGAATCCATAAGGTACATTGAGGAAAAAGTTGACAAAACCCTCCATGACATAGAAGCTAATCGTGTCTTCAAAGATGTCACACCACTGGACAAGCAAGCGAAAACAGAGATAGATAAATGGGACTATCTTAAATTAAGAAGCTACTGCACCTCAAAAGAAACAGTGACCAAAATACAAACAGTCTATAGAATGGGAAAGGATATTCGCCAAATACACATCCAATAAGGGGTTAATATCAAGAATATACAAAGTACTGGTTGAACTCCACAGAAAGAAAACATTCAACCCCATCAAAAAATGGGGAGATGAAATGAACAGAAATTTTTGCAAAGAAGAAATCCGAATGGCAAAAAGGCACATGAGAAAATGCTCCACATAATTAATCATCACGGAGATGCAGATCAAAACCACAATGAGATATCATTTCACACCACAGAGACTGGCCCATATTCACATGAACAAAAGCAACCAGTGCTGGCGCGGATGTGGCGAGAAAGGGACACTCCTTCACTGTTGGTTGGAATGCCGACTGGTTCAGCCCTTTTGGAAAACAGTATGGACAATTCTCCAAAAATTAGAAATTGAGCTCCCATTTGATTCAGCAATACCACTCCTGGGAATATATCCCAGAGAGGCAAAAAAGTATAGTCGAAGTGACATCTGCAATTGTCTGTTCATTGCAGCACTCTTTACAATAGCCAGAATCTGGAAAAAACCTGAGTGCCTGAGAGCAGATGATTTGTTAAAGAAACTTTGGTACATTTACACAATGGAGTACTATGTAGCTGTTAGAAAAGACGAAGTCACGAAATTTACATACAAGTGGTACTACATGGAAAGTATCATGTTAAGCGAAATGACTCAGAAAGAAAGGGATAGACACAGAAAGATTGCATTTATCTGGGGAACATAAAGTAACAAAATAGGAGACTAACACCCAAGAATGGCCGAGATTAGTACCAGGAATTTTACTTCATGACTTGGAGGCCAGCCATACATGCTAGGGGAAAAGGGAGCTCAGATAGAGAAGGGAACACCAAATAAAGGTGTTGGGAGGATCCTCCCAGGATGGGAGAAGCATGCAGAAAGTAGACTATAGACTAAACATGATTGTCACCCATTGCCTCTTTTGCAAACCACAACACCCAATTAGAGAGAGAGAGAACAAAAGGGAATGCCCTGCCACAGAGGCAGGGTGGGATGGGGGGATGGGGGGTGGAGGGATACCAGGATCCGTGGTGGTGGGAAATGGGCACTGGTGGAGGGATGGGTATTTGATCATTGTATAATTGCAACCCAAACACAAAAATTTGTAAGTCTGCAACTGTACCTCATGATTTCTCACTATTAAAAAATTTAAAAAAAACCATGGTCAGCCTTACTTCATGCTGTATATTGATTTTGAAAGTATATTGGATTTTTATTATAATGGCTCCCCAAAATGCAGCTTTACAATGATGGAGAGCACTGAAAGGAATGTAAGATGATCTTATGTTGAAACTAGGATTTGATTACCTAGATACTCATACAGGATGTTAGAGATATTGAGCTCTTGTAGTGCACTTGCACTGAAAAAGGTTGACCCAAATTCAAAACTGGCATCCCATACGGTCCCCTGAGACTGGCAGGAGTGATCTCTGTGCACAGGAGTAAGCCCTGAGCACCACCAACTGTGGGTCCCCCAAAGTTTTGTAAATGTCCTACTAAATTTTTTTCTTTATTTTTAAATTTTTATTTATTTATTTAGCACAGCGGTAGGGCGTTTGCCTTGCACGCAGCAAACATGGCCGACCCGAGTTCGATTCCTCCGCCCTTCTCAAGAGCCCGGCAAGCTATCGAGAGTGTCTCGCCCACACGGCAGAGCCTGGCAAGCTACCCGTGATGTATTCGATATGCCAAACACAGTAACAACAAAATCTCCAATGGAGATGTTACTGGGCCCGCTCGAGCATTTATTTATTCATTTATTTTGCTCTTTGGGTCACACCCAGCGGATGCTCAGGGGTTACTGCTGGCTCTGCACTCAGGAATCACTCCTGTCGGAGCTTGGGGGACCATATGGGATGCTGGGAATCGAACCCTGGCTGGCCGCATACAAGGCAAATGCCCTACCCGCTGTGCTATTGCTCCAGCCCCTGTCCTTCTAAATTTTATGACTGGCTTTTGTGGCCTGGGGTTACACCAATGTATCTTGTGACCAAAATCCTAACTGGCTTTTCTACTGTCTTTTTTGACTCTAAAATTGGAAAATAAAACCCACATAATGTTCCTTTCAAAACATGAGATGCTACCCCTTTTCCATTCAAACTCTCCCATGGCTCCTAATTTTTCCCAAAGTCAAAGCCAACATTCTTACAATGACT
The DNA here is from genome assembly GCF_029834395.1 of Sorex fumeus. NCBI lineage: Eukaryota > Metazoa > Chordata > Mammalia > Eulipotyphla > Soricidae > Sorex > Sorex fumeus. The sequence continues at coordinate 37,865,635 of NW_026606063.1, read as the reverse complement.
GATAAGGCTCCCACTCTTCCACTCTTTTCCTTTCCTTTTTATTTCTTTTCCTATCCTTTCCTTTCCTTTCTTTTTCCTTCCTTCCTTCCTTCCTTCCTTCCTTCCTTCCTTCCTTCCTTCCTTCCATCCTTCCTTCCATATATCTTTCTTTCCTCCTTCCCTCTTTCCTTCTTTCCTCCTTCCCTCCTTCCTTCTTTCCTCCCTCCCTTCCTTCCTTCCTTCCTTCCTTCCTTCCTTCCTTCCTTCCTTCCTTCCTTCTTTCCTTCCTTCCTTCTTTCCTTCCTTCCTTCCTTTTTTCTCTCTTCTTCCTTCCTCTCTACATCCCTCCCTCCCTCCCTCCCTCCCTTCTTTCTTTCTTTCTTTCTTTCTCTCTTATTTTGCTTACTAGGAATCAAAAAATATTTTCTATTTGAAAAAAGACACACAGTAAAAAAGTTAGTCTTTGAGGACCTGTCTCTGTCTCTGATCAACTCTGCAATTCTAGTATAAATTCAGCCCTGGGGCCTTGACTGATCCTTCACCAGCAAACTTTCTGATTTTGTCTTTGCACTGGCTCCTACTGGCTCTTCTTTTTCACTTCTAAATAATATTCCTACTCAGGGACTGAGCAATAATACAGGGGTTAATATATTAATATTCCATGTGACTGACCCTTGTTCTATCTCCAGCACCACATATGGTCCCATGATCACCACCAGGACTCACTCCTGAGCACAGAGACATTAGTACATGAGCACCACTGGGGCTGGACCCAAAGCTTTTCTTACACGCACGCGCGCGCGCACACACACACACACACACACACACACACACAGAGTACAGTGATTAGGGTGCTTGCTATGTATGAGGGCAATCCTCAAGGGTTCAAGCGATCATGTGGGATGGATGTCAGGGATTGAACCCAGGTCCATCGTGTGCAAGGTAAATGCCTCAGCCCCTGGACTATCACTTCGATCCAGGTGACAACACTATTTTCAATCACAACGGCTTTCAAAATTCCTTGGGTACATTCTGACTCCCTTTATAGATACCCAATTATTCCATACATCTTGAGATTTTCTAATCGGTGGTGTAATTTATCTCAATAATTGGTTATAATTATATGTCTAAATTGTTTCTCATCTGCCAAATCCAATTGTCCCTTTCAACCTCCATCCAGCAGGGGTCAGTCACAGAGAATGAGACAAACAAGTAGAAAACACATCTGGGTTTTTCAAGTTTTAGGGTTGCTTGGACAGCCATCAGTGGTCTCACAGAAAGGCCAATCCAATTCAATATTTCTCCCCCAACCGCACCAGAACCCAATAGATGAACCACTGTTGAAGTTGACAGAGACATCAAGGACAGTTAGGAAGTACATCAATATGCCCTAGGTACATGGAGACTAGAGGATGGTGTAGTTCATAGAGAATCAGTAGACACCCTTAAAATATAAAGTTGTTGGGGCAGGAGAGATGGTTCAGTGTGCAGGGCACCTGTCTTGCACCCAGTCCACTGAGCTCCTCCAGGGGTGGTTCCTGAGTGTAGACCAGGAGAAAGCCTTGAGCATGACTGGACAAGGTCCCAAAACCAAACTAAATGAATAAATCAGATTGTGAATGTTTTCTATTCTATTTTTGGCCATATTGTCCCCAAAATGTAGAACACCCGAAACAGTATAAGTTTATGTTTGCCTGGCACAAATTGCAGCTGGCAGATAATTTGTCATCTATTCTATCCTTGGCTGCTAATAATTTCTGGGTGTATATTTGCTAGCAGAATACTCAAACCTTACGGATTTTTGTGAAGGGATGATTTCTTATAATAATTCATCACTTCCAAAGCATAAAGTAAGTAATAATGTATATTATAAAGTACGAATATAATTTAATTTTATTAAACATTATATAAAATATATTAGTAATAATGTAATGCTATTGATTAACAAGGCACTATAAATGATTACCTAGGAATTTTATTGATTTATTAATAAAATATGTAAGCTCAATAGAATAAAAGGAGAATTTAGCTAACATCAGAGTCTGAGGACGATGAAACTGTTATAGCTGTTTGTAGGATTCCATCTCCCTGGCCTCCTTCTTTCTACCTCTCTCTCTATCCAATCCGGTCTTCTTCTTGGGATTCTGACCTCCTTATTGGCTAGCCTCCACCTTTCAACTGCCTGCTTTATGACATCATTCACCCACCAAACCTACCACCACCTGGTAGAATCTTGGGGTTCCCATGCAGTTGTTTGTAAACAAATTTGAATCATCATGGCAAGTGACCAGTGACCAATGACCAATCACCAGGGACCAGTCATCAGTACTGGACACTTGTAGTTTTCCGCGTCAGTGTTCAGACATACTCTTGTATGGTCTCCACTTCTCATCTATCTTTTGTCGATATTTCCTCTTCTCTGACCATGTCAGGTAAGGAATAATACTTTTCAAAGCTTTCCATTAGATTTCTTGTCCTAAACCTAGTATTCAAGTAAAAACGTCATGTAATAATGGAAGAAAGTATTCCACTAGAATTTTATAAGCCTCATTGTAGCTTGACTTTGACACTTGCCATGTGATTTTAGACATTGAGTTTCTTTCTCACACCTACAAAATTTTTTCCTCATTTATTACATTATATTTTAAACAGACTTAGAAGCTCAAATACACGTTTGTATGTGAGTGTTAATTCTCCTTGTTTCCTTTTCCTTTTAATAGCGATTTGTTTATGATATCCGTGAAAAATAAATAAATCAGAGATAGTAACTGATAGAAAAAGAAGAATGTAGGTCCTATAGAAAACTGTGAATGTATACCAAGATACTTTATCTGTAACGGTCCTCCACTTGTATTCACAATTTAGTATTTTAAATTTGGTGCTATTACAAAGTAACAATCATATGTCTTTGAGTTTTCTATCTAAACTAGGTGATGAGAAAAAATGGAGGTGTGGGGTAGTTGTGAAATGCTGAGCGGTAGGGAGGCAAATCCTCAAAGGTAAGAAAGTTTAGGGTCTTTTTCATCAAGCATTGACCAACAGAAGCCAAGAAGAAGAGGTTGCTATGAGGGAGAATAAAATAGATATAAAGAAAGACTATGGAGGGGATTTATTAAGGAAGGGGAAACAGTTTGGGATAGAATGTTGAAGAGAATCAAAGATTTCAAATCAAAACAGAAAGAATAGAGTTAAATATTGTGAGATCAAGTCAAATCCGTTTACTTCAATAACTGCTAGGACTAGAAGGTGTACTATGCCTCGAGTAGAGTACAAGTAGGAAAAACATTTAACAGAAAGCCGTGCTGGTGGTTTCTATTCTTCTTATCTCTTAGAAGAACAAAGTTTACACTTGGCAGTTTTGAATATAAACACGCTTCAGAAATAATGCTTCCTATAAATAACTAAAACTAGTTATTTCTAGGGGGATGGGAGAAACGGAATCTTCAATGTTTTTTTTATTAGATTCTAGTTTGTAAGCTACATGCATGCTCTGCTTGTTAGGTAAAGGTAAAGGTAAATGTCTTCTGTTGTTCATTGATTTGCTCGAGTGGGCCCAGTAACATCACCGTTGGAGACTTTGTTGTTACTGTGTTTGGCATATCTGTCCTCTGCCCTGCGGGCGAGATACTCTCGGTACCTTGCGGGGCTCTGCGAGAGGGGCGGAGGAATCTAACTCAGTTCAGCCATGTTGGCTGACCACGTTGGCTCCGCGATAGCACAGCGGTAGGGCGTTTGCCTTGCACGCAGCCAACATGGTCGACTCGAGTTTGATTCCTCCGCCCCTCTCGGAGAGCCCAGCAAGCTACCGAGACTATCTCGCCCGCACGGCAGAGCCTTGCAAGTTCCCCCTGATGTATTTGATTTGATTCGATATGCCAAACACAGTAACACAGCTCTGCTTGTTAAAATAAAGAAATGGTATCTTTTAACTTGAATCAGGAGAATTGATTGTTTTATGTGGTACATAGATTTCAAGTTAAGGCTCCTTGTCATCATGACAAAGATTTTCTTCCTAACAGGAGATCATTTTGATAACAGTTGATAACTGTTTTTAGATTCTAAGAAGAAATGGAAAAGTGAAGTCTCACATGTCTAATTATACACTTATTTCAATTGTGTGGAGTCTGAGTTTTCCTAAGTTAAAAATATTTAAATTGAATTTTAGTGATCATTCTTAAACATTGGGAATGACATTTTCCTGGTTGATAATTTTTGAAATGAATTTGAAATTTTTGTGACCATTTTCTTAATGATCTTTTTTTACCTCTTGTGTGTTTTACTGAAATTGTATGCTATGTTTAATACCTGTTGTTTGCTGGTTAATCTTCAGAGGTATGAATGGGAATAATAATGTCATTTCTTGTATTTATTATATTTCATTCTGCTATTTACTCATTTAAAACGTATTTCTGGCTACCAAACGCAATCACATTTACTTCTGGTTTTAAAATGCTTCCATTCTAGGAAATAATGTATGAGTTCAATAGGAGAGCAAGCTACAGGTAGAGCTAGGGCAAAAAGAAACTAGCTGTAAGCAAGAAATCCATGTATAAACATCACCGGAGTCTTCTAGAGCTCTGTTTTCACTTTGGGAGCACGGTGACAAACACACAAAGTGCCAAAATGTTCCAGTCCTTCAACCACCCAAATGCTTTGACTTTTGGTAACTCGGTTGACAGTTGGTATTAGAAATTTCTCTATAGCTAAAAGTCTAAGTTAATATTGTTCCTCTCAAACGTTGTAAGAGATTCTCAGTCTCATAGATTCTTTTGTCACCCTCTTGTTCCTTACAGAAAATTTTCAAAATCCGTCTATATTGGGAACTGCACATTCTCTGCCGCTTCCCCTTCCCGTGGTGAACAATGCAGCTTCCTTACCAGGAAGTGTCTGCAACTACTCCAGAGTATCTGCTCCAGCTAGTAGTTCTACTTGGCTCCTGCCCTCAGCCTCTGGCACCTCTTTCCAACCACCGATGAGTAGTGCCTATCTTTACCACCATTCTAGCACAACGATGCTGTCTGGAATGTCTGGCCATAGCCACATATCCACTTTGGCTGCTTCCTACCCAAATGTTTTGGAATGGGATATTGCAGGAAGCGCTGTAAAGAAGTCTTCCATGGGAGACTTTACTCTGACTATCTTTGACCAAGACACTGCTGTCTCTTCCATGTCTATGGCAGCTCGTTATGAGAAAACCTTAGACACCAACAACACGGTGTCTGCGTACCCATCACTTTCTGCCAGTCTTGTTGAGAGGACACTATCTCAGGTTCCAAAATAGAGTCATAGCCTGTCGCTTCCCTACCAGGAAGGAAGCCAGGTGTATTACTGTCATCAGGGCACTCAGGGACCTCTTCTTTCTGGAGAACCTGGTTCATGCCTGCAATCTTATGTCTCCATGACATTCACAGGGGTTAGGGGCTCTGCCCTCCAAACTTACAGCAACTTATCCCCAGAAATGGTCATGGTTCTAAAAAAAAGGTCCAGCCCCCAAAGAACCGACCACCAGCCTCCACCTCTGGAATCTACTACTCTGTGTCTGTTCAACCTATCACAGAATCAGGTTATCAAGGTGAGTAAAAAGGAGGGAAGGGAAGTCTGCCATTCAAATGTTGGGGTCAAATCTGCATGGGAAACTGTCTAGAGAGAGGTGGCATTTGAGTTTAATAAATTGAGATTTTTAATTTATGAAACCTGAAGTTAAACTCAGTTTAAGTTTAAACTCCCCTCAATCATTTTACAGCACCTATTTTCACACTCAACATAAGAGCTCCTAATGAAGATTGGAAGGTATGATAGCATAATGGCCATTTAGGTTTCGTAAAGAAACCTTCAAGAGCTTAACAAGGAATGCCACATTTTCATAGTTGATCAGTCCCCCAGTATTACCACAATGAAATTAAACACCATTTCTTAAACTATGGTTTTTGTGATTTCTGAAGATATTTCAGAACTCTGATTGTGATGGTGGCACAGTAACTTTCCCTTACTTTATTGTACAACGAGATTCTAATTACACCTTGTAATCAGAGATCCTGTCCAAAGTTATCAAACCTAGAATCTCTATTTGAGCACAGATTTCATGATGAAATGGTGCTTCATTCCTTCTCCTATTCCATGATATGAACTGTCCTTTTATTTATTTTCAAGAACGTGAAGAATTGACTATTTAATGTTAAGCTCTATAGCATTTTATAGTTTAAAAATCTCTAGGTTGAAAAATATCTTTAGTTTGGGAAGGGGCTGGAGCTACAGCACAGCAGGTAGGATTCTTGCCTTGCACGAGGCTGACCTGGGTTCAATTCTCAGGATCTTGTATTGCCTACTGAGGACCCACAGAAGTGATTCCTGAGTGAAGAGCCTGGAGTAACCCCTGAGCATCGCCAGATGTGACCCAAAGGGAAAAAATCTTTAGTTTGGAAGAGGCAGAAAGTGGGTAACCGCCCACAGTGCTCAGGGGTTATACCTGGCTCTGTGCTCAGGGAGCACTGCTGAAACTGCTTGAGAGATCGTATGTGATGCTGAGGATCAAACTGAGGTCATCAGTGTGCAGGGCAAGGAATTTACTGACTGCACTATCCCTCTGTCCCAAGTCACTTATTTTTAAGTGTGGTTTACACAAAACACTTTGAAACAAAGAAAGCCAAGAAAAATGGCACAACATAAACAACAGTAAGAACTACAACATGTAATCTTCGGACACAGGGCCTTGTCAATGATCCTTTGAAGAGCCAGTAACAATGCCTTGCCCATTGCTGGTAGGTGCACAATGGAGGCACCACTAGTTGTGTGGAGGGAGTATCTCATTTACCAGGGATTGATTTATTCCTTGGTTCCTTTGTAGTGATGTATTCCCTGGGAATGGAGACTTCCCTGGCATTGCAACCTTTGGGTCAGACATTTGGTCTGACACAACATTCAGCACTGCCCATGTCTTTCAGTAACAGGATTCAAATATTTGAGAATAACCCACCACCAGAGCTTAGGGATGTTCCCATAATAGCGCCAGCCCATAGTAATCTGGCTCTGCTTTCAGCTCGAACTCATGGACAAAGAGATAAGAATTTGGATGAGATGAAAATTGGACTTTCAAAGTCTCTTGAGACCTACCAGATCCCAATTGAAAACCAAGATCCTCCACTGTGCCCTTTAGAAACCCCTGATATCCACCAGCTCCTGGCCTGCATTGATCCCATCAGCCAAGAGCAACAGCCTGGTACTGAAACTACTGGTCAGGGAAAGAATGGTCTACGTTTGGAGGACCCAGGGCCACTTGAAATGGGGATTGAATCTGGCAGTAGTTTTGCAGACATCACGACACTGGTGGAAGATAAACATCTTCCCCAGCTCTTTGATTGCTTAAAAGACCTAGACCAATGCAAATATCTGCAGGTAATGAACACCACAGACACCATCACTCTGAATCAGGTGCAAGAAAATTTAAGTGGCACTAAGAGTAACTCCCATCCAACCCGGAAGAACAAAAGTGATGCCTCTGAGCCTCTCGAGGGAAAACCCAAGGCCAAAATCCAGCTAAAAGACCCAGAATGGTTGGTAGGGGGAGCAGCGATTATTTGTAATGCTGCAGTCAGTGAAAGTTGTCCAGTGACCATGGCAAAACATAACAGCAAACCTCAGAAAGCTGCATCAAGCAGGATCAGTGAGAAAAAGAGCCATGGGCAGGAGAAGACAAAAAAGGGCCAGAGAAAACTCTAAGAATGCTGAGGAGAGTAAGCTGACTTGGAACAAGGTCAAGGCAGAAGAGAAGCCTACCATTGCCTAGATGAAACACAAAGAAAGTCAACCTGAGCTTTGCCAAGAGGCCTTTAAAAAGCCCCGCAGCTGCCTAGGCATGCACATGCTGGAGTCTGTGCAAGTGTTTCACGCTCTGGGGAAGAAGAGTGATCCAAAGCCTGGATTCTCTTCCTCCCGGATCTTGGGTAGCTCAAAGAAGCCCAGCGATTTCCAGCCATCCTCAGCTGTCAAACCTTGGCCAGGTGCTACACAGAATGGAAAAGGCCTTGAGAAAACTCAGGTCCAAGTAGAGAAACCAAGTAGCAGTGCTGAAGAACGTTCGTCTCCATCCCAGTATGACCTGCCACCTCCTGGGAAGGTCAAATTGGTACCTCTGCCTTTTCCAACCATAGAGAAGCTGCAAGCTCGGCCTGTTCCTCGGAGACCACAGTCGGTGGCCTCACATTGTCCTGCTGCAGCTTACTCTGCCAGGCTCTACCAACTCAGATCTGCCAAATGCCGCGAATTCATCCCTGCCAACCACTGCATCTTTGCCTCGTCCTGCCAAACCAGCTCAGTCCATTTCGACCAATCCATCTCGTCCAGGTTTGCTGAACCCTACTAGCTGACCTAAGCCTCATCCCGCAACTTCTAGGCCTGCTCTCTACAAGACAATAGCTAGCACTTCTTTCCAGCAGGAGCCCATTCACTCTCTGTGCACGAGTGACAGTCTCCACCCAAACGTCAGAATCAGTTTCTCCTCCAAGACTTCCGTTTCCAACTGATTCCATGGAGAATGCCCAATGTTCCCGAGCCAGTAATGTCAAGGCCCATCACAAGAGAGCAGAGACCAGAGTGTGTGGCTGTGAAAATGAAGGCTCAGCAGGAGCGTGAGAACGCTGCCAAATACACCTCTTTAGGGAAAGTGCAGTTTTATATCGAGAGAGAAAAAGAGATGGACATCTCTCTATATCATGGCTATGTAATGTGAATAGCTGGAATGGTTGATGCCACTTTAGGTACTAGATGGTTGCCCTAGACAAACACTTGAAATGCCATACACATTTTATTTTTTCTGATATATTTTTCACAAATTGAAGAGATGCATTATAGTTCATTGGTTTGTAATAAAAGATCTGAATTTTGAGAAGCTGTCAACTGTGGTTGTTACTTGGAGGGGCTGGGGGTTGAAGGATGGCATGAGAAAGAATGGTAAGTTAGAGAGAGAATGAGGGGGAAACAGGTAAGTCTCTGAGAAAGAGAAACTTGGTCCAGGGTTATAAAGTCCAGTAAGAGGAGAAGGCTCTTTCCTAAAGAGCCTTGAATATAATCTCAGGGCTAGGATGAAAGAGACGTTACTGGGGCCTGCTCGAGGCAATCAACGAATAACTGGATGATGAAATGAAAAAAATGAAAAAGAGGAGAAATTTCTTGGGTCTGATGAAGAGTGGGGGAGGGTCAGAGCAATAGTATACCTGCTAAGGCATTTGCCCTGCAAGAACCCACGTTCAATTCTTGCAATCCTATATGGTCCCCAGAGTCCCACCAGATTTGAAACTTGAGTGCACATATGCTTCCACTCTCGGTCTCCTCCAAAGAAGAATGGGAGAAAAGCAAGGTCTGGGAGTTGGGTTAAAAGAATAAATTTGGCATAGGCTGTGGAAGTCAGAGAAGTCTAAGATGACCAGAAGATATCTAAAAGTTCTCTCATGGAGGCTGTTTTTATGTCTTATGGCCACCTTTGGAAAATAAATAAATTTGAAACACATCTCCAAAAGGTTTGGGTGGTCTATCCATAAATGATACCTGGGAGATGCAAACACATATACTGGGGAATGAACTTACCCGATGAGTGATCAACGCCCTCAACAGGGACCAAGCCAAGAGAAAAGTTGTAGCATGAAGCCAGAAGATCAGCTCCTGGGAAATGTAAAGATAAATCACAGTGTACTCAGGCCCACTGTTCAGCACCCCTAGATGCACCATTTCACTTATTCCCAACAATATTCAGAGTCTGTATTACGGTGACACCCTGCTAGCGAGTTTCAACATTGAGGTCCATTGCCTATGTAAGTTCTTTTACCTTGCAATCTCCCCAAGGTGGCCAAGCCGGCTTTCAGGCTATGACATCCGGACATTACTGGCAGGAGCAGCTCAAATTATATTAGCTTGAGGGGCTGCTCTGTGGTCTTCCACGGTCCCTGGTGCCTGTAGCCTGCTCAAAACCTCATTGTTAACTGAAGCTCACACAAGAACCATCGTTATAAATGGCGTTGCGGCTGGGTCGTGGGCAGTACCGGACTAGGGCATGCGCACTAGGTTACCACTCCAAAGCGGTTGATACCGGTTCTCCTTGAGCCTGGAAGGTGGTGGAGGGAAGAGATGGTCCTAGGAGAGTTATGGGTGATGGATGGGAAGGAAACCGGGAAGGGTAGGAAACCGGACAGCTGGTGATCATCATGGTATAGTTGGTGGATGTTTTTAAATACATTAAAATGTTTTTCGTAGATGAGAGGCAAAACAAAAATACGAAAATAAAATAGGTTCCAAATAACAGGTTCCATAGAAGACCGAGAGAGCTGAAAGGGCTGACATTCCTTCTGGAGCTTTTAGCTGGAACTGAGCAGGCAGCCTCGTCCCTCTCAGCTCCACGTGGTTTGATCCCAAAACAATCTCAAAAGTTATACATGCAGAGACCAAAGAAACCGAAAATAAGCTGCAGAACATTGAGAGTGGTGACATCATTTTTCATTTGCTGGGCTGTGGGAAGGGGTTTGAAGTCAAGTGTTTTAAGTATTTCTTAAAGGGGAAAATAGTAACAGCACTTTGGCCAGCATAGGGATTAGGGACCCAAAGCGGGAGTGTAGTAATGACCTCATCTACCTACAAAGAACAAGGTAAGTTATACTATGTTTGTCATTTAGTGTTTACAAAGAAAAAACTTGGTCACAGCCTGACAGATATCCCCAATTTTCCTACTAGCTTGTAGGGAATGAGTGAAGAGAGAGAACTTGGACATTTTTCAAACATTCATCTGCATAAAGATTTTTTGATTGGATCCACCATTTGAGACTAACCTCAGTGGCATTTGGTATACTTGCTAGTTTTGCAACTATTACCATTATTTTATCCATACGATTTTCATCATTGCCAAAAAAAAGACTCTTGACTATAGCAGGCAACATTCATCTTTTTATTGTTATGAATTTGCTTTCTCTCAACAATTCATATACACGTATCCTAAATTATGTGACCTTTGACACTGCGTTTTTCCAAACTTGATGCTGTAGTGTGTGCTATAGTGTGTTAGTACTTCACATGACTAATATTCTGTTGTATGGATCTACCATATTGGAGAGGTTTTCACACTCCCTGAGTGCACAGAACCCTGGATGTCTCATACATAGGCTAAAAGAAAGATTGACTGTGGCTGGAGACATAGTACACAGGGTAGAATGGTACCTTGAGTGCAATAGACCTGGATTGGCTCCCTGGCACCCCATTTGGTCCCCCGAGCCCTGCCAGGAGTGATCCATGAGCGCAAAGCCAAGAGGAAGCTCGGAGCACCATCAGGTGTGGCTCCAACACAAAAATTAAAAGCATTCATGCTCACACACAAGTACATTCCAATTCATGTGTTTTTAGACGCTAACAACATCATGTTGTAGACTGGATAATGGCCATTCAAAGAGATCATCAATCCTGCAAATGTTCGTTTGTTTAGTAAAAACGGGATTGAATGGTTGCGATGGCTGGCGATGGAGAGATTTGGTGCATAATCAGGTGAGTCAACGGCATAAAATGGAGGCAGAAGTAGATGATGAAGATATAAGAGAAAGTCACTTGACCATGGCGGTCAAGAAGTGAGTGTATTATGTACCAGACAAGCCAAGTGGCAGTTTACGGAAGTTAAAAGAAAATACAGCCTAAAGACCTTCTACAGAAGTCATGTGTCCTGGCTGACACCAGTGTCCCAATGATGTGTATATTCCAAATTTCTGGATTTCAGTAGTGTGAATTTTTTTTCTTCTGATGTTTAAGTTACCAGGTGATTGGTTAGAACGCTCACAGAAAAAGAAAAAAATCACAATATTTCAATAACATAATAGCTTGTAAAAAAAATAAAGTACAGTGTTCTAGCAACAAATATTTGAATCCAGCACATATAAAATTTTTAAGTGGTAGGGTGTTTGCCTTACAAACGGCCAACATGGCTGACCCGAGTTTGATTCCTCCACCCCTCTCCGAGAGCCTGGCAAGCTACCGAGAGTATCTCGCCCACACGGCAGAGCCTGGCAAGCTACCCGTGATGTATTCGACATGCCAAACATGGTAACAACAAATCTCATGATGGAGATGTTACTGGGCCAGCTCGAGCAAATCGATGAACAATGGGAGGACCGTTCCTATTTCATTTTCAAATAAAAGAGTACTTGTTAGTGGAACCTGTGTTGCTGTTAAGCAGGTAGCAACATCTAGAACCTTGGACTTAAAGTAGACACAGCCAGTCTTGTTTACCGATCCACAATGATGTTCAAACAATTCTGGCTGTTTATTATAATGATTTCCAAAATGCAGCTTTATAATGGTAGAGAGCACGGAAGGGAATGTAAGATGGTCTTACGTCGAAACTGGGTTTGACTAACTAGATGCTCACACAGGATTTTAGAGATGTCAAGTGCTTGTAAGCGCTTGCATTGAAAAAGGTTGAGCAAGTTCAATATCTGGCACCCCATATGGTCCCCTGAACCTGCCAGTAGTGACCCCTGTGCAGGGAGTAATCCCTGACCACCACAAATTTGGGTCCCCAAAATGTTTTGTAAATGTACTACTAAATTTTATGAATGACTTTTGTAGCCTATAGTTACCCAATGTATCTTGTGACCACAATCCTACTGGTATTTCTTCTGTCTTTTTGTGACCCTAAAATTGAAGGGGGGGAAAGCCACCATAATGTTCCTTTCAAAATATGAGATGTTACCCCAGTTCCAATCAAACTCTCCCATAGCTCCTGATTTTTCTCAGAGCCAAAGTCACATTCTTACAATGGCCTATAAGGCCCCGACAACTTTCCTTTCGTTTTTCTTTCTTTGTTTTCCGTTTCATTTTTCCTTTTTTCCTTTCATCTTTCCTTACTTTATTTCTTATGTCTGCCTTTCTTTCTTTCTTTCTTTCTTTCTTTCTTTCTTTCTTTCTTTCTTTCTTTCTTTCTCTCTTTCTTTCCTTCTTTCTTTATTTCTTCATTTCTTTCTCTTTTCTCTCTTCATTTTATTAATTAGGAATCAGAAAATATGTTCTATTTTAAAAAGGAAACACAGTAAAAAGGTTGGTGTCTCTGTTCAGCTCTGCAATTCTAATATAAAATCAGCCCTGGGGCCTTGGCTGCTCCTTCATCGACTCACTTTCTGATTCTGTCATTGCACTGGCTCCAACTGGCTCTTATTTTTTCATGTCTAAATAATATTTCTACTCCAGGGACTGAGCAATATACAGAGCTTAATATATTAATATTCCATGTGATTGAACCTGCTTCTATCTCCAGCATCATCTATGGTCTCATGAGAACCACCAGGAATCACTCCTGAGCACAGAGACAGGAATACATGAGCACCACTGGGGCTGGTCCAAAACCTTTCCTTACACACACACACACACACACACACACACACACACACACACACACTCACCCCACAGTCATTTCAGCTGGAGTGATAGTACAGTGATTAGGGTGCTTTTCATGTATGAGGACAATCCTCAAGGGTTCAAAGGACCATATGGGATCGGATTCCAGGAATTGAATCCAGGTCCACCATGTGCAAGGGAAATGCCTCAGCCACTGGACTATCACTTCGATACACATGACAACACTATTTTCAATCACAACGGCCTTCAAGTTTTCCTTGGGTTCATTCTGACTCCCTTTATAGATTCCCAATTATCCCATACATCTTGAGATTTTCTAATCGGTGGTGTAATTTGTTTATCCCCATATTTGGTTATAATCTGTCTAAATTGTTTCTCATCTGCCAAATCCAATTGTCACTTTCAACCTCCATCCAGCAGGGGTCAGTCACAGAGAATGAGACAAACACATAATTAGACAAACACCTGGAATGCTCAAGCTTCAGGGTCTACTGTGCAGCCATGTGTGGTCTCACAGGAAGGTCAATCCAATTCAATACTGCTCCCAAACCCCACCAGAGCCCAATAGGTGAACCATTGTTGAAGTTGACAGAGACATCAAGGACAGTTAGTGTACATCAACATACCCTAGGTACATGGAAAGCAGAGGCTAGTATAGTTCACAGAGAATCAGTAGGCATCCTTAAAATATAAAGTTGTTTTGGCAGGAGAGATAGTTCAGAGGGCAGTGCACCTGTTATGCATCCAGTCGACTGAGCTCCTCCAGGAGTGATTTCTGCGTGCAGAGCCAGGAGCAAGCCCTGAGCATGACCAGGTGATGCCCCAAACCCAAAATAAAAGAATAAATCTGATTGTGAATGTTTTCTATTCTGTTTTTTGGTAATTTATCCCCTAAATCCAAAAGACCCTAAAGATTATTAGTCTATGTTTGCCTGGCACACGTTTGTAGCTGGCAGATACTTTTTCATCTATTCTATCTTTACCTACTATTCTTTTCTGGGTGTATGTTTGGTAGCAGAATACCCGAACCTTAGGGATTTTTGTTTGGGGTTGATTCCTCATAATAATCCATTAGTTTGTAACCCTAAACTAAGTAATAATGTATATTATAAAGTATAAATATATGATTTAATTTTATAAAACATTATATAAAATATATTAGTAATAATGTAATGCTATTGATTAACAAGGCAATATAAATGATTACCTAGAAATTTTACTGTTTTATTAATAAAATATGTAAGGTCAATAGAATAATAGGAAAATTTAGCTAACATCAGAGTCTGAGGCAGATGAAAATGTTATAACTGTCTTGTAGGATTCCAGCTCCCTAGCCTCCCTCATTCTCCCTCATCTCTCTCTATCCAATCCGGTCTTCTTCGTGGAAATCTGACCTTCCTATTGGCTAGCCTCTACCTTTCAACTGCCTGCTTTATGACATCATTCTCCCACCCAACCTACCACCACCTGGTAGAATCTTGGGGTTCCCATGAGTTGTCTGTAAACAAATTTGAATCATCATGGCAACTGTCCAGTGACCAATGACCAATCACCAGGGACCAGTCATCAGTACTGGACACTTGTGGTCTTCTGCTTGAGTGTTCAGACGTACTCTCGTATCGTATCGTCTTCTCGTCTATCTTTTGTCGACATCTCCTCTTCTCTGACTATGTCAGGTAAGGAATAATACTTTTCAGAGCTTTTCATTAGATTTCTTGTCTCTAAACTTAGTGGTCAAGTAAAAATGTCATGAAATAATAGAAGAAAGCTTTCAACGAGAATTTTATCAGCCTCATTTTAGCTTGACTTTGACACTTGCTGTGTGATTTTAGACACTGACTTTCGTTCTCACATATACAGAGTTTCTTCCTCATTTGTTACATTATATTTTACACAGACTTAGAAGCTCAAATATGTGTTTATATATCAATGTTCATTCTCTGGTGTTTCCTTTTCCTTTAGTGGTTTTTACGTGAAATTCATATGTAGGTGCTGTAGAAAACTGTTAATGTATAACAGGATGCTTTATCTGTAATAGTCTCTCCACATATATTTATAATTTAGTATTTTAAATTTAGTGCTATTCCAAAGTAATAATCATGTATCTTTGAGTTTTCTATCTAAACTATGTGATAAGACTAAATGGGGCATTGGGAATGTGTGGAGTGCTGAGCAGTTGATAGGCAAGTCCTCAAAAGTAAGGAAGTTGAGGGTCATTTTCCTCAAGAATTGACCACAGAGGCCGAGAAGAAGAGAATGCTATAAGGGAGAATCAAATAGGAAATAAAGATTATGAGGGAGATTTATCAAGGAAGGGGAAACAGTTTGGTATCGAATGTTGAAGAGAGCCAAAGATTTTAAATCAAATCAAAGAGAATATAGTTAAATATTCTGAGAGTAAGTCAACTCAGTTTATTTTAATAACTGCTAGGACTAGAAAGTGTACTATGCCTCGAGTAGAGTACAAGTAGGAAAAAACATTTAACAGAATGTCGTGTTGGTGGCTTTTTATCTAATTGTCTCTTGAAACACGGTTGGCACTTGACAATTTGGCATAAAAAGACGCTTCAGAAATAATGCTTCCTATAAATAACTAATACTGGTTATCTAAGGGGGGTGGAGGAAACAGAATCTTCCGTGTTTTTATTATTTCTAGCTGTAAACTGCATGTATGCTCTGCCTGCTAAAAAAAAGAAATGATGACTTCTAACTTGAATCAGAAGAACTGATTCTTTTGTGTGGTGAGTAGATTCCAAGTTAAGGCTGCTTGTTACCTTCACAAATAGTTTCTTCCCAACATGAGTTCATTTTGATAACAGTCGACATCTGTTTTTATATTCTAAGAAGAAATAGAAAAGTCAAGTCTCACATGTCTAATTACACATTCATCTCAGTTGTGTGGAGTCTGAGTTTTCCTACATTAAAAATATTTAAATTGGATTTTGGTGATCATTTCTTAAACATTGGGAATGACGTTTTCCTCCTTGAAAAAGGTACTCGTAATCTAGGTTTTGAAAATGAATTTGAAATTTTTGGTGACCATTTTTTAATGATCTTTTCTGCATCTTCTGCGATTTACTGAACTTGTTTTCTATGTTGAATACCTGTTGTTTGCTGGTTAATCTTCAAAGTTATGAATGAGAAAAATAATGTCATTTCTTGCACTTCTTACATTTCATTCTGCTTTTTACTCATTGACAACATACTTCTGGCTAATAAATACAATCACTTTTATTATATTTTCTGCTTATTATGTAAGTTCCTGGTAAATGTTTTCTGCTTTA
Source organism: Sorex fumeus (assembly GCF_029834395.1). NCBI lineage: Eukaryota > Metazoa > Chordata > Mammalia > Eulipotyphla > Soricidae > Sorex > Sorex fumeus. The sequence continues at coordinate 37,848,995 of NW_026606063.1, read as the reverse complement.
CGCAATGGTAATGTTTGCACTCAAAATCACTTGTGAGTGCATTTTTCGGTTATGACTTTTTGCAAAAATAGAATACTGTCTTCATCTTGTATACATGCCACAATTTATTAATAAACTTATTGTACTGTTTTCTTTGGTTTTGTTTGGGATCACATCCAGTTTGACTCAGGGCTTACTCTTGGGTCTGCCCTCAGTCACTTACTGTACTAAACTGCTTGCTGAATAGCCCAGATTGCATTCTTATATATACATTTTTTTCAGTTCTTTGATACATATCTTATATGATTTTTTCTTTATACATCCTTCCATGTGATTACATGAAATAGACAGACTTTTTTATGCATGCACAGCACTGTAGCACTGTTCTGTAGCACTTTACTATCATCGTTCATCGATTTGCTGTAGGGGGCACCAGTAACGTCTCCATGTGAGACCTGTAGTTACTGTTTTTCGCATATCGAATACATAGTGGGTAGCTTGCCAGGTTTTGCTGTGCAGGCAGGATACTCTCAGTAGCTTGCTGAGCTGTCCAAGAGGGACAGAGTTATCGAACCCAAGTTGGCCACATGAAGGGCAAATGCACTATCCCCTGTGCTATAGATCCATCCTTAAGTTTGCAGATTATTTTTAATTAGAGTTGTTAGTAACTACTTTGCTGGAGAGCAACAGGAGACTGAGATTTTAAATAACAAAATTCCTTCTAAAAGCACTTCTTGAGAAAAATTCAAGTACTCATTTTTGAGGTAGGATCAGAAACCAGGGTAAGGTTGCTATCCTTCAACTCATCAAGGAGATTGAGTCACATATGTGAACCGTAAGAAACCGATGTGAATTCCACAAGTCAAAATGAAAATCTGAATACTACAATGCTAATAGTTGTAATCACTGCAAATGCCTATATTAATGTAAGTTATCTTCCTCCTAGTTTCTGCAGAGTCCTGGCAAGAAAATCCACATTCTTAGGTTCTGTAACCTGGCAAAACATAAGGGACAGAGAGATAGTACAGGAGGAGATAAGGTACTTGCTTTGTACTCAGCCAATTCAGTTGAACCTCTGTCACTACACAGAGTCTCCTGAGCACTACAAGGCACCTCTCCACAGTACAGAGCAAGAAGTAGCCCAAGATCATTGACGGGTATTGGTCCAACCTGCACCCTACCCCACTTACAATTTAAATAATGGGAGAAATGGAACAAGTCTCTATGCCATCTCTGCACTTCTGGTTTCTTTCTTCTGCAATAAAATGTTACTCATTCTCTTAGGACTTCCTCGTTTGAAAATGCTTCCATTCTAGAAAATAACACATGAGTTCAATAGGTGATCAAGCTACAGGTAGAGCTAAGGCAAGGAGAAACTATCTATAAGCAAGAAATCCATGTACAAAACACATCACCTGAGGCTCTATAGCTCTGTTTTCACTTTGGGAGCACAGCGACAAATATACAAAGTGCCAAAACGTTCCAGCCCTTCAACCACTCAAAACTCTGGACTAATGGGAATTCAGTTGAATGTTGGTATTAGAAGCTTCTCTCTAGCAAAAACTTTAAGTTAATATTGTTCATCTCAAACGTTGTAGGAGATTCTCAGTCTCACAGATTCTTTTCATCACCTCTTATTCCTTACAGAAAATTTTGAAAATTCATCTGTATTGGGAACTGCACATTCTCAGCAGCTTTCGCTTCCCGTGGTGAAAAATGCAGCTTCCCTGCAACTACTCCAGAGTATGTGCTCCAGCTGGTAGTTCTGCTTGGCTCCTGCCCTCAGCTTCTGGCATCTCTTTCCAACCACTGATCTTTACCAACATTCTAGCACAACGATGCTGTCTGGAATGCCTGGCCAGAGCCACATGTCCACTGCAGCTGCTTTCTACCCGAGTATTTTGGAGTGGGATATTGCAGGATTTGCTAAAGAGAAGTCTTCCATGGGAGACTTTACTCTGATTGTCCTTGACCAAGATACCACTGAGTCTTCCATAACTATGGCAGCTTACTATGAGAAAACCTTAGATACCAACAACTCGGTGTCTGTGTACCCATTACATTCTGCCAGTCTTGTTGAGAGGACACCATCTCAGGTTACAAATCAGAGTCTTAGCCTGTCACTTCCCTACCAAGAATCATAGTTAGTAGCTGGAAGAGATTTTTTCACCTATTCTATCTTTACCCACTATCCTTTTCTGGGTGTATGTTTGCTAGCAGAATACCCGAACCTTAGAGATTTTTGATTGGGGATGATTACTCATAATGTTACGTCCCTTTGTACCCCTAAAGTAAGTAATAGTGTATATTATAATGTATGAATATATATTTTAATTTTATTAAACATCATATAATGTATATTAGTAATAATGTAATGCTATTGATTAACAAGGCAATATAAATGATGATCTAGAAATTTTATTGATTTATTAACAAAATATGTAAGCTCAAAAGAATAATAGGAGAATTTAGCTAACATCAGAGTCTGAGGAAGATGAAACTGTCATAAATGTCCTGTAGGATTCTATCTCCTAATCTCCTTCGTTCTACCTCTCTCTCTCTCTCTCTCTCCAATCTGGTCTTCTTCTTGGGAATCTGACCTCCTTATTGGCAAGCCTCTACCTTTCAACTGTCTGCTTTATGACATCATTCTCCCACCAAACCTACCACCACCTAGTAGAATCTTAGGATTCCCGTGCAGTTGTTTGTAAAAAAATTTGAATCATCATGGCAAGTGACCAGTGACCAATGACCAATCCCCAGTGACTATCATCAGTACTGGACACTTGTGGTCTTACACTTCAGTGTTCAGACGTACTCTCGTATCGTCTCCTCTTATTGTCTAACTTTATCGGTATTTCCTCTTCTCTGAACATGTGAGGTAAGGAATAATACTTTTCAGACCTTTTCATTAGAGTTCTTGTCTCTAAACGTAGTACTCAAGTAAAAACATCATGTAATAATGGAAGAAAATATTCCACGAGAATTTTATCAACCTCATTTTAGCTTGACTTTGACACTTGCTGTGTGATTTTAGACACTGACTTTCTTTCTCGCATATACAGAAATTTTTCCTCATTTGTTACATTATATTTTAGTGAGAGGTGTCCTGTGACCATGGCCAAACCTAACAGCAAACTTCGGAAAGCTGAATCCAGCACGACCAGCAAGACAAAGAGCCATGGGCAGGAGAAGACAAAAAGGGTCAGAGAAAAGTCTAAGAAAGCTGAGGAGAGTAAGCAGCCATGGAACAAGGTCAGGGCAGAAAAGAAGCACACCATTGCCAAGATGAAACGCAAGAAAAGTCAACCTGAGCTTTGCCAAGAGGCGTTTCAAAAGTCCCGCAGCTGCCTAGGCATGCACATGCTGGAGACTGTGCAAGTGTTTCACGCTCTGGGGAAGAAGAGTGATCCAAAGCCTGGATTCTCTTCCTCCCGGGTTCTAGGTAGTTCAAAGAAGCCCAGCGATTTCCAGCCATCCTTAACTGTCAAACCATGGCTAGGTGCTACACCGGATGAAAAAGGTCTTGAGAGAACTCAGGTCAAAGCACAGAAGCCAAGTAGCAGTGCTGAAGAACGCTTGTCTCCATCCCTGTATGAGCTGCCACCTCCTGGGAAGGTCAAATTGGTCCCTTTGCCTTTTCTAACCATGGAGAAGCCACAAACTCGGCCTGTTCCTCGGAGACCACAGTTTGTGGCCTCACATCGTCCTGCTGCAGCTTACCCTGCCAGGCCTGGCTCTACCAATTCAGCTCTGTCAACTGCCGCCAATTCATCCTGGCCAACCAATGCATCTTTGCCTGGTCCTGCCAAACCAACTCAGCCCATTTCGACCACCCCATCTAGACGAGGTTTGCTGAACCCTACTAGCCGACCTATTCCTCAGCCTGCAACTTCTAAGCCTGCTCACTACAAGACCACAGCTAGCACTTCTCTTCAGCAGTAGCCCCTTCCCGTCTCTGTGAACAAGCGCCAGTCTCCACCCAAACGTCAGAGTCAGTTTCTCCTCCAAGACTTCCATTACCAACCAATTCCGTGGAGAAACCCCAATTTTCCTGAGCCAGTAATGTCAAAGCCCATCACAAGAGAGCAGAGACCAGAGCATGAGGCTATGAAAAGGAAGGCTCAGCAGGAGCGTGAGAACGCTGCCAAATACACTCTTTGGGGAAAGTGCAGTTTTTTATCGAGAGACAAAAAGAGATGGACCTCTCTCTATACTATGGCTATGTAATGTGAGTAGCTGGAATGGTTGGTGCCATTTTAGTTCCCGATGTTTGCCCTAGACAAACACTACAAATACCATACAAGTTTTATTTATTTTGCTATATTTTAAAAAAATTGAAGAGATGCATTAAAGTTAATACACTGGTAATAAAAGTTCTGAATTTTGAGATGCTGTCAACTGTGGTTGTTATTTGGAGGGGATTGGAGTTGAACGATGATATGAGACAGAATGGGAAGTTAGAGAGAGGACAAAGGGGGAACAGACAAGACTCTAAGAAAGATAAACTTGGTCCAGGGTTATAAAGCCCATAAGAGGAGAAATTTCACGGGCCTGATGAAGAGTGGGGGAGGGTCTGAGCAATAGTATAGCTGATAGGACATATCCCTGCACACAAGACTGACCCAAGTTCAATTCTTGCAATCCTATATGGTCCCCAGAGTCCCACCAGATGTGAAACTTGAGTGCAAATCCAGGAGTAAGGCCAGAGCACAGTCATGTATGCCCCATCCACAGTCTCCTTCAAAAAAGAATGGGAGAAATGGCACAGAGAGACAGTTTGGGTTAAGAGAATAAATTTGGAATAGGCCGAGGAAGGCACATGAGTCTGAGATGACCATAAGAAAAATAAAACTTCTTTCATGGAGGCTGTGTTTATGAACTCATGACCATTTTGGAAAATAAAGAAATTTGAGACACATCTCCAAAAGGTTTGGGTGGTCTATCCACAAATTATCATGGCTGGGGAATGAGACCACATACACTGGGGAATGAGCCTGCCAGATGAGTGGTCAACGGTCCTCAGAGGTATTCAGGAGCGACTGTAAACAGGAACGAAGCCAAGAAAACAGTTGTAGCATGAAGCCTGAATTTCAGCTCCTGGCATATGTAAAGATAAATCTCCATGTAGTCAGGCCCTATGTTCAGAAACCCCAGATCCACCATTTCACTTCATCTTCCCAAAAAATACTCAGAGCTGGTAAACGGTCCCACTGTGTTAGCGAGGTTCAACAATGAGGTCTATGTGACTAAGTTCTTTGGATTTGCAAACTCACCAAGGTGGCTAAGCCGGCTTTCAGGCCACAGCATCCTGATATTACTGGCATGGCGAGTTCAAAATATAATCGCTTGACGGGCCATTCGATGGTCTTCCACAGTCCCTGTTGCCTGCAGCCTGCTCTAAATGTCGCTGTTAACTGAAGTTCACACAAGAACCAACGCAATAAATGGCTTTGGGCTCTAGGCTGCGGGAGGTACCGGACTGGGACATGCGCACTAGACCATCACTCCCAAAGCGGTTGGTACCGGTACTCCTTGAGACTGGGAAGGCAGAGGTGGGAAGAGTTGGTCCTTGGAGAGTTATGGGGTGATGGATGAAAGGGAAGGAAACGGGGAAGGGCAGGCACAGGGACAGCAGATGGTCATCATGGGAAAGTTGGTGGATGTTCTTTAAACATGTTATAATGTTTTTTAATGAAAAACTGTATTCCATAAATGAGAGGAACAGCAAAAACAGGAAAAGAAAATAGGTTTAAAATAACAGGTCACATCCAAGGCCAGAAAGAGCTCCAAGGGCTGGAGGTCTCTCTGGAGCTCCTGACTGCATCTTGTGCAGGCAGCCTGGTCACCCAAGCATCACTTGTATGTGACCAGAAAACTACCAAGTGTTATACATAAAAAGAATAAGGAAACAAAGTGTGAGCTGCATACGATTGAGAGTGGTTGACTCACTTTCCTTTTGCGGGGGCAGTGGGAGGGACTTTGAAGTGAAGTGTTTTTATTATTTCCTAAGGGGAAAATAGTCAGAACACCTGGTCAGCTCCGGGAATAAAGGCCCAAAAGGGGAGTGTCTCATGGCCTGATGTTGCTACAGTGAAAAAGGTAAGGTTTATTAGTTTATGTAATTTAGAGTTTGCAAAGAAAAAACTCGGTCACAGCCCTACAGTTATTCCCAATTTTCGTAGGTGCTTGTAGGGAATGAGTGAAGGAGAGAGAACTTGCACCCTTTTACAATACTCATCTGTATAAACTTTTTTTTGTGTGAGAAACACCATTTGAGATTAACTTCAGTGGCAATTGGTATACTTGCTAGTTCTGCAACTATTGCCATTTTCCATCCATAACATCTTCATCATTGCCAAAAAGAGCCTCTTCACTATGCGCTGACCTCTCCATTCTCTCTTTCCTCTGGTTTCTGGCAACACTCATTTTTCTGTCTATGTATTTGCTTACTCTGAACACTTCATATACATGGATCCTTAGATATGTGACCTTTGGACAGCCTTTTTCACACCCTGATGCTTTCAAAGTTCATCTGTGCTATAGTGTGTCATTACTTCCTATGACTAATATTCTTTTGTATGGATCACCCATATTGGAGAGGTTTCCAGACTTCCTATATACACAGAGCCCTGGACGTCTCATACATAGGCTAAATGAAATAGTGAAGTGTTTGGAGACATTGTACAGAGGATAGAGTGCTTGCCTTGCACGCAGTGGGCCTGAATTGGCTCCCTGGCACCCCATGTAATACCCGGATCCCTGCCAGGGGTGATCCCTGATCGCAGAGCCAAGAGGAAGCTCTGAGCACCATCAGGTGTGGCTCCAATACAAAAAAATAAAAGCATTCATGTACACACACAAAATACCATCCCGTTCATATATTTCTAGATGCTAATGACATCAGGGTGTAGACTGGATAATGGTAATTAAAAAAGACCATCAACCCTGCGAATGTTCCTTTGTTTCATAAAAACTCGACTGAGTGCATGCTATGGCTGGTGATGGAGAGATTTGGTGCATTCACAGGTGAGTCACTGGCATAACATTTGTTTTGACAAAAGGAGGCAGGAGAAGATGATGTAGATAGAAGACAAGGTTATGTGACCCTGGTGGTCAAGAAGAAGTGTTTTAACTACCTGCTTGTTAGTTAGCTACTTGACTAACTGCTTGTCAGTTATCAGAAGTTAGCAGAAAATACAAGCTAAAGACCTACTAGAGAAAGCATATATCCTGAATGACACATTTGTCCCAGTGATCTTTATAATAAATTTCTGGCTTCTCGGAGTGCAGATTTTTTTTCTTCTTCTGATGTTCAAGCTATCAGGTGATTAATTAGAGCAATCACAGAAAACTAAACAAAACAACACTTCAAAAACATAATAGTTTGTAAACCAGTACAGTGTTCCAGGAACAAATCTTTGAAACCAATACATATAAAACTTAATATTCTTGTTTCTATTTCACTCTTAAATATACACAGTACATATTAATGGAAATTGTGTGGCTATTTGGAAAGTAGCAAAATCTTGAACTTGGGACTTAAATTAGACACAGCCAGACTTGTTCTTTGCTCTACTTTGATTTTCAAACTATTTTGGCTTTTTATTATAATGACTCCCCCAAATGGAGCTTTATAATGATGGAGAGCACTGAAGGGAATGTAAGATGATCTTAGTTTGAAAATGGGATTTGACTAGCTAGATGCTCATACAGGATCTAAGAGATATCAAGCACTTGTAGGGCATTTGCACCGGAAATGGATGACCCAAGTTCAAAACCTTGCATCCCAATGGTCCTCTGAACCTGCCAGAAGTGATCGCTATGCACAGGGAGTAGGCTCTGAGCACCACCAATTGTAACTTCAGGAATTCCTTGTGGTATTCTGATTCTTTTTATAGCTCCCCAATTATCCCACTCTACTTGCGATTTTCTAATAGATGGTGTAATTTGTTTATCACAATAATTGGTTATAATCTATCTAAATTCTCATCTGCCGAATCCAATTGTCAATTTCAACCTCTGTCCAACAGGACTCAGTCAGAGACAATGAAACAAACACATAAGTACACAAACATGAAGATTGTCCAAGCTTTAGGGTCACATGGGCAACCATCAGTGGTCTCACAGGCAGGGCAATCAATGCAATATTGCTCTCCCAGCACCACCAGCCCACAGGTGAGTCTTGTTGAAGTTCACAGAGACATCAAGGAAAGTTAGTAAGTACAGCAAAATTCCGGAGGTACATGGAGAGCAGGGACTGGGGTAGTTCACACAGCAGAGCAATAGGCATCCTTAAAATATAAACTTGTTGGGGCAGGAGAGATAGTTCAGTGGCAGGACACCTGTCCTGCACCCAGTCAAGTGAGCTCTTCCAGGAGTCATTCCTGAGTGCAATCAGGAGTAACCTCTGAGCATTGCCAGGTGTTGGCCCCCAAACCAAAATAAATAAATAAATAAATAATAAATAAATCAGGTTGTGACCGTTTCCTATTCTATTTTTGGCCATATTGTCCTCTAAATCTCAAAGATCCTAGACAGTATTAGTCTACATTTTCACAAGTTTGCTGCTGGCAGATACATTGTCATCTATTCTATCTTTGCAGACTATTCTTTCTGGTTGCATATTTGCCTAGGGAAATATGGGAAATTCGCGTTTTTCTTCTTAGGGGATGATTTCTCATAATACTCTGTCACTTCCTCACCCTAAACAATGTAATTATGTATATTATAATCTATGCACAATAAAATCTAATTCTATTAAATAATGCTTAAAATATATTAGTAATAATTTTATGTTGTTGGTTAACTGTGCAACATAAATGATTAAATAGTAACTTTTTAAATTTATTAATGAAATATTTAAGCTCTTTAGTATAATAGGAGTATTTCACTAACATAAGAATCTGAGGAAAGTGAAACTGTTATAAGTGTCTTGTAGGATTCCATTTCCCTAGCCTGCTTAATTCCACCTCCCTCTCTATCCAATACTGGCCTTTTCTTGAGAATGTGACCTCCTTATTGGCAAGCCTCTCCCTTTGGAATTCTAGGGAAACAACTAAGCATGTTCTGATTAATTCCTAATATGAAGTAAATTTTGCTGGTTTGTTTTGAAGTTAAGGAATTGATATCTAAGTGTAAAAAGTTTTTAATGCTTTTTGAATGGAGTAACTTCCTCTTTCCCTCAAATGGAGTTAAAGTTTAAAGGATTCTGGCAGAATAGTTTCATCTAAAGCTCCACGAATAGCTAAAGCAACCCTTGGGGAAAGAAGATGGATGGGCTCTTCCTCTTCGCCCCCCAAGCTGTGTTGATCTTCTCCCAAACCCAGGTCAGTTCATCTGCTGGTACTTGAACCTGGGACTTGGATTTCTCCCTGCAAGCCCCCCAGGCGTCCTCTCAGACAAGCTGTGCTGGTCTTCTCCCCAACCCAGTCTTTGCTCCCCCCACACACACCAGGTACCCGTGGGGGGGTGTGGCCTTTTAGAAGTGGGTGTGGCCTCTGCAGAAGTGGGCGTGGCCTAATTTCATAAGGCAATCACTCAAGCAGACGCAGGTAGTTTAGCCATACCAAGGAACCTAGTCCCCAAACCTACACACCAACATGAAAAAACAAGGCAAATCGACACCACATGAGGAGCACAACGAAAAGAATCCAGAAATCTCTGTCGATACTGCTCGCCTAAGGGACCTCTCTGACAAGGAATTCAGATAGAAAGTCATAAAGATGTTGAATCAACTCAATGAAATAGTCATACAGATAAGCAGTAACGTGACAGGAAAAAAAGACAAATTATGGGAAGAAATGAGAGCAGAAATTTCATGAATAAAAGATTCCGTAGATGAAATGAAAAACTCAGTCTGTGCCTTCAACAGTAGAATAACCGCAGCTGAAGAGAGAATCAGTGAGCTGGAAGATCAGCTGCACCAAGCCAACAGGCAATAACACACAGTGGCAAGGGACCTCAAAATAGATCGACAGAGAATCAGAGTCCTAGGAGATGATTCTAAGAGGAAGAGCATTAGAATCATTGTAGTACCAGAAGTTCAGGGTAAGAATCCCAATGAAAAAAAAATACAGTTAAAAATCATTGCTGAAAAATTCCCAGAGCTCCACAATGCAGCCATTCAGGTTCAAGGAGCCCAAAGGTGCCAGCTAAAAGAGACCCTAACAAAAACACTCCAAGATATATCATAGTTAGAATGATCGATGCTGCCAATAAAGATACAATACTGCAAGCAGCAGGGTCAAAGAAATAAATCACATGCAAAGGAGCACCCCATAGATTCACAGCAAATCTAACAGAGGAAACCCTCCAAACCCGAAGACAATGGCGGTATACAGTAAAAAACTCACTGAAATGAATGCTTCACCAAGAATACTCTATCCAGCTAAACTCTCACTCAAAACCCAAGGAACGGTACACTATTTTCTAGATAAACAGCGGCTCGGGAACTTCATAGACTCAAAACCAAACCTAAAAGAAGGACTAAAGGGGCTACTATAGGACAAGACAAACCCTACAAGCACAACAGACCCTTACAGAAAGAAGACACAAAACCCCATAACAATAATCTCTCTCAACGTCAATGGTAAATTCACCAATTAAGACACACAGAGTGGCAAAATGGATTCAGAGACAGAAGCCAACATTCTGCTGCCTACAAAAAACTCATCTCAACACTCAGAGCAAACACAGACTCAAAGTGAAAGGATGAAAAACAATCCTGCAAGCAAACAGCTCCCTCAAAAAACCTGGGGTGGCCATACTAGTATCTGACAACATTAATTTCACGTTGAAAAAGATTAGAAGCGACAGCGAAGGCTATTTTCTCTTCATCAAGGGATACGTACAACAGGAAGAAACCACACTCTTAAATGTATATGCACCTAATGAGGAAACAGGTAAATATTTCAAACAACTGCTAACAGATCATAAGGAGGACATTGCTAGCAACACAATAGTAGCTGGAGACTTCAACATCGACTTCTCACCTCTGGATAGATCAACAAGAACAAAACTCAGCAAAGAAACATTGGCTTTGAAAGAAGAAACAGAAGAGAAAGGGCTTATACAACTATACAGGGTTTTACACCCCAGAAAGAGAGAATACACATTCTTCTCCAGTGAGCACAGAACATTTTCCCAAAATAGACCATTTCCTAGGCCAAAAAACATACCTCAATGGAATCTGGAAAACATAAATAGTATCAACAATCTTTTCAAACCAGGATGCACTGAGAATAGAAGTGAATCACACACAGGCACGGAGAAACAAATCAAATACCTGGAAATTAAACAACTCAATGCTAAACAACGAGTGGATCAGGAAGGAAGTCAAGGACGAAATCAAAAGATACTTGGACAAAATGAGAATGAAGAAACAAGCTACCAGAACTTATGGGATGCAGTTAAAGCTGTATTAAGCTGTACCAAGAAACTGCTAGAAACAATAGACTAGTATAGTACAGTTACAGGCTACACAATCAATACCCAAAAGTCCATGGCTTTCCTATATGCAAATAGTGAGAGAAAATAAAGTGACATGAAAAAAAACCAATCTTATTCACAATTGTGCCCCAGAAAACAAGTATCCAGGAATCAGCTTAATTATGAAAGTAAAGGATTTGTACAAAAAAAACTATGAAATGCTACTTCAGGAAATAAAAGAGGACATGAGGAAATGGAACAATATCCCCTGCTCATGGACAGGGAGAATTAACATTGTCAAAATGGCAATACTTCCCAAAGCATTGTACAAATTCAATGCAATCCCTATAACGATACCCATGACATTCTTCAAAGAAATAAAGCAAACACTCCTGAAATTTATATGGAACAATAAGCACCCACGAAAAGTTAAAGCAATTCTTGGGAAAAAGAAAATGGGAGGAATCAACCTCCCTAACTTCAAATTCTACTACAAAGCAGTAATACTTAAACAGCATGGTACTGAAACAAAGGCAAAGTCAGAGATCTTTGGAACAGGGATTTATATACCGATATGCCCCTCAAATATATGACCAGCTGATCGTTGATAAGGGAGCAAGAAATATGAAGTGGAGGAAGGAAAGCCTCCACTTGTGCTGGCAAAACTGGACAGCTAATATGCAAAAACTAGACTCATATATCTGCATAACACCATTTTAAAAAGTAAGATCAAAATGGATTAGAGAACTCAACATCAGACCGGAATCCATAAGGTACATTGAAGACAAAGTGGACAAAACCCTCCATGACATTGAAGCTAATGGTATCTTCAAAGATGTCACACCACTGGCCAAGCAAGTGAAAACAGAGATAGAAATATGGGACTATCTTAAACTAAGAAGCTTCTGCACCTCAAAAGAAACAGTGACCAAAATACAAAGACAGTCTACAGACTGGGAAAGGATATTTGCCGAATACACATCCGACAAGGGGTTGATACCAAGGATATACAAAGTGCTGGCTGAAATGCACAAGAAGAAAACATCCAACCCCATCAAAAATGGGGCGACTGGGACTGGAGAGATAGCACAGTGGGTAGGCCGTTTCCCTGCACGTAGCCTACCTGGGTTCGATTCCCAGCAACCCATACGGTCCCCTGAGCACCCCCAGGAGTAACTTCTGAGTGCAGAGCCAGAAGTAACCCCTATGCATCAACAGGTGTGACCCAAAAAGTAGAAAAAAAGATCAAAAATGGGGCAACGAAATGAACAGAAAATTTCTCAGAGAAGAAATCCGAATGGCTAAAAGGCATATGAGAAAATGCTCTACATCATTAATCATCAGGGAGATACAGATCAAAACAACGAGATATCATTTCATACCACGCAGATGCCAGGGTAGCCCATAGCTTGCTCTGCATCCATCCAGTCCCTTGTCAGGTACCCTGATTTTGGGGTGGTAGGAACTCAGGGCAACTGAGGCATAAGTTGAGAAAACAGATGCCCAGGAGTGAATAATATTTGGAGTCAATGAATTCCCAAATTACAATTGTCTAGCACTAACTGTCTTCCTGTGTCTGTACAAGAAGGTCATTGCTCTGAAGTAAACTCTGCAAAAAGACATAAGGGAAAGAGAAATGCTTAGGGGAAAATGGTGATTAGCTGGTTGGGGAACAGAGCACAGAGAAGATTTTAAAGATAAACATAGAGGAATGGGAGTGTCTCAGGAGCACTGTGACTGGATGCATCCAATAAACCCAAGCTCCCTGTGGCGAGGGAGAAATGACAAACCAATATGGTCCTACAATACCAATAGCAGACAGAGATAAAACAAAGAAAAAGAATTGCAGGCCGATATCCCTGATGAACACAGATGCAAAGATCCTCAACAAAATTCTAGCAAAAAGAATCCAACGACTCATCAAAAAGAATATACATCATGACTAAGTAGGATTCATCCTGGGGATGCAAGGATGGTTTAACATTCACAAGTCACTCAACATAATTCATCATATCAATAAAAGAAAAGAAAACAACCATATGATCAACCATAGAGGCAGAGAAAGCATTTGACAAGATGCAGCAACTGTTTACGATGAAAACGTAGAACCAATCAGCTAAGTACAAGTACTGGAAAGCCCCTCAGACTGTGGCCAAAAGGGTGGGCTGTGAAATGTCCCTTTTATATAACCTCATGGTCTTAAAGCCCCTCACTTTTGAGACTCAGGGCCACTCATTCAGAGACGATTGCCACTGTCTCAGTGAGCTGGACGAGGGCCTTACCTGTAACTAGCTTAGCTAGCTAAGAAAAACCCTTTGCTTATTGCATCGCAATTTGTTTTTGTGTGATTCTTCTGGGGATATCTCAGTCCGGTTTAACACTTCAAGGGAATGACTGAAAGAGAGAGAACTTGTACCCTATTAAAATATATATCTGAATAATATTTCTTGTTGTATTCACCATTGACACTAACTTCAGTGGCATTTCGTATACTTGCTAGTTTTGCGATGATTACCATTATTTTGTTCATAACATTTTCATCATTGCTAAAAACAGCCTCTTCACTACCCACTGACATCTCCATTCTCTCCTTCCTTTATTTCCTGGCAACACTCTCCTTTTTTCTTTATGAATTTGCTTCCTCTGAACACTCCATATACATGAATTCTAAATTATGTGCTGTGTGTGAATGCCCTTGTCCAAACCTGATGCTTTCTAAGTTCATCTGTGCTATATTGCATCAGTACTTCTTATGACTAATATTCTATGGTATGGATCTACCATATTGGAGAGGTTGCCACACTTTCTAAATGCAAAGAACACTGAACGTCTCATATGTAGGCTAAAGGAAATATTGACAGTGGTTGGAGACATAGTACAAAGAACAGGGTGCTTGCCTTGCATGCAGTAGGCCTGGCTGGCTCCCTGGCACCTCATATGGCTCCCTGAGCTCTGCCAGGAGGGATCCCTCAGCACAGAGCCAAGAGGAAGCTCTGAGCACCATCAGGTGTGGCTCCAACAAAAATAAAATAAAATAAAAGCATTTACGAACACACATAAGATACAATCCTGTTCATGTATCTTTAGATGCTTTCCACATCATGGGGTAGACAGGATAATGGCCATTCAAAAAGATCATCAACCCTGCAAATGTTCCTTTGTTTAGTAAAATCTTGCTTGAATGGATTTGATGGCTGGCAATGGAGAGATTTGGTGCATTATCAGGTGAGTCGCTGGCATAACATTTCTTTTGACAAAATGGAGGCAGAAGATGATGATGCAGATAGAAGATAAGGTCACTTGACCATGGCGGCCAAGAAATGAGCATATAGACACCAGACAGGCTACGTGGCAGTTTAACAAGTTAAAAGAAAACACAGGCTAAAGACCTTCTAGAGAAGCCATGTATCCTGGCTGAGACCATTGTCCCGGTGATATGTACATTCAATTTCTGGCTTCCAGGGGTGTGGGGTGTTTTTTCTTCTGATGTTTAAACTATCCCATTATTTGTTAGAGCACTCACAAAAAGAAAAAAAACGCACACACAACATTTCAATAACATAATAGCTTGTAAAAAAATAGTGCTCCATCAAAAAATATTTGAAAGCAGGATATATAAAATTCAAAAATCCCTTCCTATCTCAATCTTAAATAAACACAGTACTTGTTAATGGAACATGAGTTGCTGTTTGGCAGGTTGCAACAACTAGAACTTGGGACCTAAAACCTGGGACTTAAAACATGGCCAGCCTTACTTCATGCTGTATATTGATTTTGAAAGTATATTGGATTTTTATTATAACGGCTCCCCAAAATGCAGCTTTACAATGATGGAGAGCACTGAAGGGAATGTGAGATGATCTTATGTTGAAACTGGGATTTGATTAACTAGACACTCATACAGGATCTTAGAGATGTTGAGCTCTTTTAGTGCACTTGCACTGAAAAAGGTTGACCCAAATTCAAAACTGGCATCCCATACGGTCCCCTGAGACTGGCAGGAGTGATCCCTGTGCACAGGGAATAATCCCTGAGCACCACCAACTGTGGGTGCCCCAAAGATTTGTAAATGTCCTACTAAATTTTTTTCTTTATTTTTAAATTTTTATTTATATATTTATTTATTTCGCTCTTTGCGTCACACCCAGCGGATGCTCAGGGGTTACTCCTGCCTCTGCACTCAGGAAGCACTCCTGGCGTTGCTTACGGGACCATATGGGATGCTGGGAATCGAACCTGGTTGGCTGCGTGCAAGGCAAACGCCCTACCCGCTGTGCTATTGCTCCAGCCCCTGTCCTTCTAAATTTTATGACTGGCTTTTGTGGCCTGGGGTTACCCCCAATGTATCTTGTAACCAAAACCCTAACTGATTTTTTTACTGTCTTTTTTGACTCTAAAATTGGAAAAAAAAACAATAGCCAGAAACTGGAAGAAACCTGAATGCCCAAGAACAGATGACTGGTTAAGGAAACTTTGGTACATCTACACAATGGAGTACTATGTAGCTGTTAGAAAAGATGAAGTCATGAAATTTACATACAAGTGGTACAACATGGAAAGTATCATGCTAAGCGAAATGAGTCAGAAAGAGAGGGATAGACATAGAAATCCATCTGTATAGGGAACTTCACATTCTCTGCCGCTTCCCCTTCCCGTGGTGAAGCTTCCCTACCAGGAAGTGTCTGCAACTACTCCAGAGTATCTGCTCCAGCTGGTAGTTCTGCTTGGCTCCTGCCCTCAGCCTCTGGCACCTCATTCCAACCACCGATGGGAAGTGGCTATCTTTACCAACATTCTAGCACAATGATGCTGTCTGGAATGTCTGGCCAGAGCCACATATCCACTTCGGCTGATTCCTACCCAAATGTTTTGGAATGGGATATTGCAGGAAGCGCTGTAAAGAAGTCTTCCATGGGAGACTTTACAATGACTATCATTGACCAAGACACTGCTGTCTCTTCCATGTCTATGGCAGCTCGCTATGAGAAAATCTTAGATACCGACAACATAGTGTCTGTGTACCCATCACTTTCTGCCAGTCTTGTGGAGAGGACACTATCTCAGGTTCCAAATCAGAGTCATAGCCTGTCACTTCCCTACCAGGAAGGAAGCCAGATGCATTACTATCATCAGGAGACTCAGGGACCTCTCCTTTCTGGACAACCTGGTTCATGCCTGCAATCTTATGGCTCCATGACATTCACAGGGGTTAGGGGCTCTGCCCTCCAAACTTACAGCAACTTATCCCCAGAAATGGTCATGGTTCTAAAAACAGGTCCAGCCCCCAAAGAACCGACCACCAGCCTCCACCTCTGGAATCGACTACTCTGTGTCTGCTCAACCTATCACAGAATCGGGTTATCAAGGTGAGTAAAATGGAGGTTTGCCATTCAAATGTTGGTGTCAAATCTGCATGGGAAACTGTCTATAGAGAGGTGGCATTTGAGTTTAAGAAATTGAGATATTTTAGTTGTTAAACTCCACAAGAAGAAAACATCCAACCCCATCCAAAAATGGGGCAATGAAATGAACAGAAACTTTCTCAAAGAAGAAATCCGAATGGCAAAAAAGCACATGAGAAAATGCTCTACATCATTAATCATCAAGGAGATGCAGATCAAAACCACAATGAGATACCATCTCACACCTCAGAGACTGGCCCACATTCAAAAGAACAAAAGCAACCGATGCTGGCGTGGATGTGGCGAGAAAGGGACACTCCTTCACTCTTGGTGGGAATGTCCACTGGTTCAGCCCTTCTGGAAAACAGTATGGACGATTCTCAAAAAATTAGAAATTGAGCTCCCATTTGACCCAGCAATACCACTCCTGGGAATATATCCCAGAGAGGCAAAAATGTATAGTCGAATTGACATCTGCACTTGTTTGTTCATTGCAGCACTCTTTACAATAGTCAGAAACTGGAAGAAACCTGAATGCCCAAGAAAAGACGACTGGTTAAAGAAACTTTGGTACATCTACACAATGGAGTACTATGTAGCTGTTAGAAAAGATGAAGTCATGAAATTTACATACAAGTGGTACAATATGGAAAGTATCATGCTAAGCGAAATGAGTCAGAAAGAGAGGGATAGACATAGAAAGATTGCATTCATCTGGGGGATATAAAGTAACAAAGTATGAGATTAATACCCAAGAATAGCTGAGATCAGCACCAGGAGGATTACTCCATAACTTAGAGGCCAGCCGGGTATCCTAGAGGAAAGGGCAGTTCAGATAGAGAAGGGAGCACCAAATAAAGGATGTTTGGAGGATCCTCCCAGGAGGGGAGATGCATGTCGAAAGTAGACTATGGACTGAACATGTTTGCCACTCAATGCCTCTTTTGCAGACCACAACACACAAAAGGAGAGAGAAAACACAGGGGATTGCCCTGCCACAGAGCCGGGAGGGTATGGGGGGATGGGGGTGGGGAGATATTATCCATGGTGGTGGAAAATGGGCACTGGTGGAGGGATGGGTATCTGATCATTGTATAATCGAAACCCAAGCACAAAAAATTGTAAATCTACAACTGTAAAATAAATAAATAAATAAATAAATAAAAACATTCAGCATTGCACATGTCTTTCAGTAGCAGGATTCAAATATTTGAGAGTAACCCACCACCAGAGCTTAGGGATGTTCCCATAATATCGCCAGCCCATAGTAATCTGCCTCTGCTTCCAGCTTGAACTGAGGAACAAAGAGATGAGAATTTGGATGAGATGAAAATTAACTTTCAAAGTTTCTGGAGACCTACCAGATCCCAATAGAAAACCAAGATCCTCCACTGTGCCCTTTAGAAATCGCTGATATCCACCAGCTCCTGGCCTGCATTGATCCCATCAGCCAAGAGCAACAGCCTGGTACTGAAACTACTGGTGAGGGAAAGAATGGTCTACGTTTGGAGGACCCAGGGCCACTTGAAATGGGGATTGAATCTGGCAGTAGTTTTGTAGACATCACAACAGTCGTGGAAGAAATACATCTTCCCAAACTCTTTGATTGCTCAAAATACCTAGACCAATGCAAATATCAGCAGGTAATGAACACCACATACACCATCACTCTGAATCAGGTGCAAGAAAATGCAAGTGGCACTAAGGGTAACTCCCATCCAACCCAGAAGAACAAAGGTGAGGCCTCGGAGCCTCTTGAGGGAAAACTCAAGGCCAAAATCCAGCTAAAAGACCCAGAATCCTTGGTGATTATTTGTAATGCTGCAGTCAGTGAGAGGTGTCCAGTGACCATGGCAAAACATAACAGCAAACCTCAGAAAGCTGCATCAAGCAGGATAAGTGAGACAAAGAACCATGGGCAGGAGAAGACAAAAAGGGCCAGAGAAAACTCTAAGAATGCTGAGGAGAGGAAGCCAACAGGGAACAAGGTCTAGGCAGAAGAGAAGCCCACCATTGCCAAGATGAAACGCAAAAAAAGTCAACCTGAGCTTTGCCAAGAGGCCTTTCAAAAGCCCCACAGCTGCCTAGGCATGCAGATGCTGGAGTCTGTGCAAGTGTTTCACGCTCTGGGGAAGAAGAGTGATCCAAAGCCTGGATTCTCTTCCTCCTTGATCTTGAGTAGCTCAAAGAATCCCAGCGATTTCCAGCCATCCTCAGCTGTCAAACCTTGGCCAGGTGCTACACAGAATGGAAAAGTCCTTGAGAAAACTCAGGTCCAAGTGCAGAAACCAAGAAACAATCCGGAAGAACGTTCATCTCCATCCCTGTATGACCTGCCACCTCCTGGGAAGGTCAAATTGGTACCTCTGCCTTTTCCAACCATAGAGAAGCCACAAGCTTGGCCTGTTCCTCGAAGACCACGGTCTGTGCCCTCACATCGTTCTGCTGCAGCTTACCCTGCCAGGCCTGGCTCAACCAACTCAGATCCGCCAACTGCCACTAATTCATCCCTGCCAACCACTGCATCTTTGCCTCATCCTGCCAAACAAGCTCAGCCCATTTCTATCAATCCATCTCGTCCAGGTTTGTTGAACCATACTAGCTGACCTATTCCTCATCCCGAACCTTCTAGGCCTGTTCTCTACAAGAAAATAGCTAGCACTTCTTTCCAGCAGGAGCCCCTTCACTCTCTGTGAACAAGCGCCAGTCTCCACCCAAACGTCAGAATCACTTTCTCCTCCAAGACTTCCGTTTCCAACTGATTCCATGGAGAATGCCCAATGTTTCCGAGCCAGTAATGTCAAGGCCCATCACAAGAGAGCAGAGACCAGAGCGTGTGGCTGTGAAAAGGAAGGCTCAGCAGGAGCGTGTGAACGCTGCCAAATACACCTCTTTAGAGAAAGTGCAGTTTTATATCGAGAGAGAAATAGAGATGGACATCTCTCTATATCATGGCTATGTGATGTGAGTAGCTGGAATGGTTGATGCCAATTTAGGTACTAGATGGTTGCCCTAGACTTGAAATGCCATACACATTTTATGTATTCTGATATATTTTTCACAAATTGAAGAGATGCATTATAGTTCATTGGTTTGTAAATAAAGTTCTGAATTTTGAGAAGCTGTCAACTGTGGTTGTTATTTGTACGGGCTGGGGGTTGAAGGATGGCATGAGAAAGAATGGTTAGTTAGAGAGAGAATGAAGGGGAAACAGGTAAGACTCTGAGAAAGAGAAACTTGGTCCAGGGTTATAAAGTCCAGTAAGAGGAGAAATTTCTAGGGCCTGATGAAGAGTGGGAGAGGGTCAGAGCAATAGTATAGCTGCTAAGGCATTTGCCCTGCAAGAACCCACGTTCAATTCTTGCAATCCTATATGGTCCCCAGAGTCCCACCAGATTTGAAACTTGAGTGCACATATGCTTCCACTCTAGGTCTCCTCCAAAGAAGAATGGGAGAAAAGCAAGGTCTGGGGGTTGGGTTAAAAGAATAAATTTGGCATAGGCTGAGGAAGTCAGAGAAGTCTAAGATGACCAGAAGATATCTACAAGTTCTCTCATGGAGGCTGTTTTTATGTCTTATGGCCACCTTTGGAAAATAAATAAATTTGAGACACATCTCCAAAAGGTTTGGGTGGTCTATCCATAAATGATACCTGGGAGATGCAAACACGTATACTGGGGAATTAACTTACCCGATGAGTGATCAACGCCCTCTTAACAGGGACCAAGAGAAAAGTTGTAGCATGAAGTCCAAAGATCAGCTCCTGGGAAATGTAAAGATAAATCACAGTGTACTCAGGCCCACTGTTCAGCACCCCTAGATGCACCATTTCACTTATTCCCAACAATATTCAGAGTCTGTATCACGGTGACACCCTACTTGCGAGTTTCAACATTGAGGTCCATTGCCTATGTAAGTTCTTTTACCTTGCAATCTCCCCAACATGGCCAAGCCGGCTTTCAGGCTAGGACATCCGGACATTACTGGCAGGAGCAGCTCTAATTATATTAGCTTGAGGGGCTACTCTGTGGTCTTCCATAGTCCCTGGTGCCTGTAGCCTGCTCAAACATCACTGTTAACTGAAGCTCACACAAGAACCATTGTTATAAATGGCGTTGCGGCTGGGTCGTGGGCAGTACCAGACTAGGGCATGCGCACTAGGTTACCATTCCAAAGCAGTTGGTACCGGTTCTCCTTGAGCCTGGAAGGTGTTGGAGGGAAGAGATGGTCCTAGGAGAGTTATGGGTGATGGATGGATGGGAAGGAAACCGGGAAGGGTAGGCAACCGGACAGCTGGTGATCAGCATGGGATAGTTGGTGGATGTTTTTAAATACATTAAAATGTTTTTCGTAGATGAGAGGCAAAACAAAAATATGAAAATAAAATAGGTTCCAAATAACAGGTTCCATAGAAGACCGAGAGAGCTGAAAGGGCTGACATTCCTTCTGGAGCTTTTAGCTGGAACTGAGTAGGCAGCCTCTTCCCTCTCAGCTCCACGTGGTTTGATACCAAAACAATCCCAAAAGTTCTACATGCTAAGACCAAAGAAACTGAAAACAAGCTGCAGAACATTGAGAGTAGTGACATCATTTTTCATTTGCTGGGCTGTGGGAAGGGGTTAGAAGTCAAGTGTTTTAAGTATTTCTTAAAGGGGAAAATAGTAACAGCACTTTGGCCAGCATAGGGATTAGGGACCCAAAACGGGAGTGTAGTAATGACCTCATCTACCTACAAAGAACAAGGTAAGTTATACTATGTTTGTCATTTAGTGTTTACAAAGAAAAAACTTGGTCACAACCTGACAGATATCCCCAATTTTCCTACTAGCTTGTAGGGAATGAGTGTAGAGAGAGAACTTGGACATTTTTCAAACATTCATCTGCATAAAGATTTTTTGATTGGATCCACCATTTGAGACTAACTTCAGTGGCATTTGGTATACTTGCTAGTTTTGCAACTATTACCATTATTTTATCCATACCATTTTCATCATTGCCAAAAAAAGGACTCTTGACTCTACCAGCAACATTCATCGTTTTATTTTTATGAATTTGTTTTCTCTGAACAATTCATATACACGTATCCTAAATTATGTGACCTTTGACACTGCGTTTTTCCAAACTTGATGCTGTAGTGTGTGAGTACTTCATATGACTAATATACTGTTGTATGGATCTACCATATTGGAGAGGTTTTCACACTCCCTGAATGCACAGAACCCTGGATGTCTCAAACATAGGCTAAAGGAAAGATTAACAGTGGCTGGAGACATAGTACACAGGGTGGAATGCAGCCTTGAATGCAATAGACCTGTATTGGCTCCCTGGCACCCCATTTGGTCCCCCGAGCCCTGCCAGGAGTGATCCATGAGCGCAAAGCCAAGAGGAAGCTTGGAGCACCATCAGGTGTGGCTCCAACACCAAAATTAAAAGAATTCATGCTCACACACAAATACATTCCAGTTCATGTGTTTTTTGACGCTAACAACATCATGCAGTCTCCTGCCCCCGCGCCTGGCTATTCCTCGCCAGGGCCCCTTGGAGGGGAGCGGGTGGAGCTTTCCTCCCCGCCCTGACCAGGGCCCCGGCAGCCGAAGACCTCCAGGACCAGCCACCACCATGCTGAGACCACTCTCCGCACACCTGAAGGTACCGGCAGAGGGACAAAGCCATGTGGATTCCGGGGCCGAGATCTCCAAGCCTACTCGGATTTGAGTCAAGCATCCTCCACCCAGATCCTCCAAATTCCAGTAGGCGGGGGTCACACCCACCAACTGGCTCCCTTACGCCGTGTAATCCCATCAGCGGCCAAGACTCAGAGACTATAAAAACCAGCTCCCAGAACATCTTATTATGACATCTCATTCCTACTTTGACAAACTGGCAGGCTACCAAATGTAGCCTGCCCACACGACAGAGTCTGGCAAACTCCCCGTGGCATACCCAATATGCCAAACACCAGTAACAATGATGGGTCTCATTCTCCTAAAGAGCCTTGAATATAATCTCAGGGCTAGGATGAAGGAGATGTTACTGGGGCCTGCTCGAGGCAATCGACGAATAACAGGATGATCTGTGATCTGTGATCTGTGAACAACATCATGTTGTAGACTGGATAATGGCCATTCAAAGAGATCATCAATCCTGCAAATGTTCCTTTGTTTAGTAAAAACTTGATTGAATGGATGCGATGGCTGGCGATGGAGAGATTTGGTGCATAATCAGGTGAGTCAACGGCATAAAATGGAGGCAGAAGTAGATGATGCAGATATAAGAGAAAGGCACTTGACCATGGCAGTCAAGAAGTGAGTATATTATACACCGGACAAGCCAAGTGGCAGTTTATGGAAGTTAAAAGAAAATACAGCCTAAAGACCTTCTACAGAAGCCATGTGTCCTGGCTGACACCAGTGTCCCAATGATGTGTATATTCCAAATTTCTGGATTTCAGGAGTGTGGATTTTTTTTTTCTTCTGATGTTTAAGTTACCAGGTGATTGGTTAGAACGCTCATAGAAAAAGAAAAAAATCACAATACTTGAATAACATAATAGCTTGTTAAAAAAAATAAAGTACAGTGTTCTAGCAACAAATATTTGAATCCAGCACATATAAAATTTTTAAGTGATTAAGGGTGTTTGCGTTACAAATGGCCAACATTGCTGAGCCGAGTTTGATTCCTCCACCCCTCTCTGAGAGCCTGGCAAGCTACCGAGAGTATCTCGCCCACACGGCAGAGCCTGGCAAGCTACCCGTGATGTATTCGATATGCCAAACACGGTAACAACAAATCTCATGATGGAGATGTTACTGGGCCAGCTCGAGCAAATCGTTGAACAACGGGAGGACCGTTCCTATTTCATTTTTAAATAAAAGAGTACTTGTTAATGGAACCTGTGTTGCTGTTAAGCAGGTAGCAACATCTAGAACCTCGGACTTAAAGTAGACACAGCAAGCCTTGTTTACCGATCCACATTGATGTTCAAACAATTCTGGCTGTTTATTATAATGATTCCCAAAATGCAGCTTTATAATGGTCGAGAGCAAAGAAGGGAATGTAAGATGGTCTTATGTCGAAACTGGGTTTGACTAACTAGATGCTCACACAGGCTTTTAGAGATGTCAGGTGCTTGTAAGCGCTTGCATTGAAAAAGGTTGAGCAAGTTCAATATCTGGCATCCCATATGGTCCCCCGAGCCTGCCAGTAATGACCCCTGTGCAGGGAGTAAGCCCTGACCACCACCAAATGTGGGTCCCCAAAAAGACTTGTAAATGTACTACTAAATTTTATGAATGACTTTTGTAGCCTATAGTTACCCAATGTAACTTGTGACCACAATCCTGCTGGTTTTTCTTCTGTCTTTTTGTGACCCTAAAATTGAAGGGGGGGAAAGCCACCATAATGTTCCTTTCAAAATATGAGATGTTACCCCAGTTCCAATCAAACTCTCCCATATCTCCTGATTTTTCTCAGAGCCAAAGTCACATTCTTACAATGGCCTATAAGGCCCCGACAAGTTTCCTTTCGTTGTTCTTTCTTTGTTTTCCGTTTCATTTTTCGTTTTTTCCTTCCATCTTTCCTTACTTTATTTCTTATGTCTTTCTTTCTTTCTTTCTTTCTTTCTTTCTTTCTTTCTTTCTTTCTTTCTTTCCTTCTTTGTTTATTTCTTCATTTCTTTCTCTTTTCTCTCTTCATTTTATTAATTAGGAATCAGAAAATATGTTCTATTTTAAAAAGGAAACACAGTAAAAAGGTTGGTGTCTCTGTTCAGCT
Source organism: Sorex fumeus (assembly GCF_029834395.1). Taxonomy (NCBI): domain Eukaryota; kingdom Metazoa; phylum Chordata; class Mammalia; order Eulipotyphla; family Soricidae; genus Sorex; species Sorex fumeus. Next base: position 37,824,411 of record NW_026606063.1, on the reverse strand, counting down.
CTGCAATTCTAATATAAAATCAGCCCTGGGGCCTTGGCTGCTCCTTCATCGACACACTTTCTGATTCTGTCATTGCACTGGCTCCAACTGGCTCTTATTTTTTCATGTCTAAATAATATTTCTACTCCAGGGACTGAGCAATATACAGAGCTTAATATATTAATATTCCATGTGATTGACCCTGGTTCTATCTCCAGCAACACCTATGGTCTCATGAGCACCACCAGGAATCACTCCTGAGCACAGAGAGAGGAATACATGAGCACCACTGGGGCTGGTCCAAAACCTTTCCTTACACACACACACACACACACACACACACACACACACACACCATAGTCATTTCTGGAGCTGGAGTGATAGTACAGTGATTAGGGTGCTTTTCATGTATGAGGACAATCCTCAAGGGTTCAAAGGACCATATGGGATCGGATTCCAGGAATTGAACCCAGGTCCACCATGTGCAAGGCAAATGCCTCAGCCACTGAACTATGACTTTGATCCAGATGACAACACTATTTTCAATCACAACGGCCTTCAACTTTTCCTTGGGTTCATTCTGACTCCCTTTATAGATTCCAATTATCCCATACATCTTGAGATTTTCTAATCGGTGGTGTAATTTGTTTATCCCCATATTTGGTTATAATCTGTCTAAATTGTTTCTCATCTGCCAAATCCAATTGTCACTTTCAACCTCCATCCAGCAGGGGTCAGTCACAGAGAATGAGACAAACACATAAATAGACAAACACCTGGAATGCCCAAGATTCAGGGTCTACTGGGCAGCCATGTGTGGTCTCACAGGAAGGTCAATCCAATTCAATACTGCTCCCAAACCCCACCAGAGCCCAATAGGTGAACCATTGTTGAAGTTGACAGAGACATCAAGGACAGTTAGGAAGTACATCAACATACCCGAGGTACATGGAGAGCAGAGGCTAGTATAGTTCACAGAGAATCAGTAGGCATCCTTAAAATATAAAGTTGTTTTGGCAGGAGAGATAGTTCAGAGGGCAGTGCACCTGTTATGCATCCAGTCGACTGAGCTCCTCCAGGAGTGATTTCTTTTTCTTTTTTTATAATTTTTTTTTATTATTAGTGAAACACCATGAGGTACAGTTGTAGATTTACAAATTTTTGTGCTTGGATCTCGGTCATACCACGATCAAATAACCATCCCTCCACCAGTGCCCATTTTCCACCACCAGGATAATATCCCTCCTTCCCCATCCCCCCATCCCCCACTGCCACTGTGGCAGGGCATTCCCTTTTGTTCTCTCTCTCCTTTTGGGTTTTGTGATCAGCAAAAGAGGCATTGAGTGGCGAACATGTTCACTCCAGTCTACTTTCAACCTGCATCTCCCCTCCTGGGAGGATCCTCCAAACACCCTCCACTTGGTGTTCCCCTTTCTATCTGAATTTCAGGAGTGATTTCTGCGTGCAGAGCCAGGAGCAAGCCCTGAGCATGACCAGGTGATGCCCAAACCCAAAATAAATGAATAAATGAGATTGTGAATGTTTTCTATTCTGTTTTTTGGTCATTTGTCCCCTAAATTCAAAAGACCCTAAACATTATTAGTCTATGTTTGCCTGGCACAAGTTGCAGCTGGCAGATACTTTTTCATCTATTCTATCTTTACCTACTATTCTTTTCTGGGTGTATGTTTGCTAGCAGAATACCCGAACCTTAGGGATTTTTGTTTGGGGATGATTCCTCATAATAATCCATTACTTTGTAACCCTGAAGTAAGTAATAATGTATATTATAAAGTATAAATATATGATTTAATTTTATAAAACATTATATAAAATATATTAATAATAATGTAATGCTATTGATTAACAAGGCAATATAAATGATTACCTAGAAATTTTACTGTTTTATTAATAAAATATGTAAGCTCAATAGAATAATAGGAAAATTTAGCTAACATCAGAGTCTGAGGCAGATGAAACTGTTATAACTGCCTTGTAGGATTCCAGTCCCTAGCCTCCCTCATTCTACATCTCTCTCTATCCAATCCGGTCTTCTTCGTGGAAATCTGACCTCCTTATTGGCTAGCCTCTACCTTTCAACTGCCTGCTTTATGACATCATTCTCCCACCCAACCTACCACCACCTGGTAGAATCTTGGGGTTCCCATGAAGTTGTCTGGAAACAAATTTGAATCATCATGGCAACTGTCCAGTGACCAATGACCAATCACCAGGGACCAGTCATCAGTACTGGACACTTGTGGTCTTCTGCTTGAGTGTTCAGACGTACTCTCGTATCGTATCGTCTTCTCGTCTATCTTTTGCCGACATCTCCTCTTCTCTTACTATGTCAGGTAAGGAATAATACTTTTCAGAGCTTTTCATTAGATTTCTTGTCTCTAAACTTAGTGGTCAAGTAAAAATGTCATGAAATAATAGAAGAAAGCATTCAATGAGAATTTTATCAGCCTCATTTTAGCTTGACTTTGACACTTGCTGTGTGATTTTAGACACCGACTTTCTTTCTCACATATACAGAGTTTCTTCCTCATTTGTTACATTATATTTTACACAGTCTTAGAAGCTCAAATATGTGTTTATATATCAATTTTCATTCTCTGGTGTTTCCTTTTCCTTTAGTGGTTTTTACGTGATATTCATATGTAGGTGCTGTAGAAAACTGTTAATGTATAACAGGATGCTTTATCTGTAATAGTCTCTCCACATATATTTATAATTTAGTATTTTAAATTTAGTGCTATTCCAAAGTAATAATCATGTGTCTTTTAGTTTTCTATCTAAACTATGTGATAAGACTAAATGGGGCATTGGGAATGTGTGGAGTGCTGAGCAGTTGAGAGGCAAGTCCTCAAAAGTAAGGAAGTTGAGGGTCTTTTTCCTCAAGAATTGACCACAGAGGCCGAGAAGAAGAGGATGCTATCAGGGAGAATCAAATAGGAAATAAAGATTATGAGGGAGATTTATCAAGGAAGGGGAAACAGTTTGGTATCGAATGTTGAAGAGAGCCAAAGATTTTAAATCAAATCAAAGAGAATATAGTTAAATATTCTGAGAGTAAGTCAACTCAGTTTATTTTAATAACTGCTAGGACTAGAAAGTGTACTATGCCTCGAGTAGAGTACAAGTAGGAAAAAACATTTAACAGAATGTCGTGTTGGTGGCTTTTTATCTAATTGTCTCTTGAAACACGGTTGGCACTTGACAATTTGGCATATAAACACGCTTCAGAAATAATGCTTCCTATAAATAACTAATACTGGTTATCTAAGGGGGGTGGAGGAAACAGAATCTTCCGTGTTTTTATTATTTCTAGCTGTAAACTGCATGTATGCTCTGCCTGCTAAAAAAAAGAAATGATGACTTCTAACTTGAATAAGAAGAACTGATTCATTTGTGTGGTGAGTAGATTCCAAGTTAAGGCGCTTGTTACCTTCACAAATAGTTTCTTCCCAACATGAGATCATTTTGATAACAGTCGACATCTGTTTTTATATTCTAAGAAGAAATAGAAAAGTCAAGTCTCACATGTCTAATTACACATTCATCTCAGTTGTGTGGAGTCTGAGTTTTCCTACATTAAAAATATTTAAATTGGATTTTGGTGATCATTTCTTAAACATTGGGAATGACGTTTTCCTGCTTGAAAAAGGTACTCGTAATCTAGGTTTTGAAAATGAATTTGAAATTTTTGGTGACCATTTTTAATGATCTTTTCTGCATCTTCTGCGATTTACTGAACTTGCATTCTATGTTGAATACCTGTTGTTTGCTGGTTAATCTTCAAAGTTATGAATGAGAAAAATAATGTCATTTCTTGCACTTCTTACATTTCATTCTGCTTTTTACTCATTGACAACATATTTCTGGGTACTAAATACAATCACTTTTATTAAATTTTCTGCTTATTATGTAAGTTACTGGTAAATGTTTTCTGCTTTACGCAATGGTAATGTTTGCGCTCAAAATCACTTGTTAGTGTATTTTTCGGTTATGACTTTTTGCAAAAATAGAATACTGTCTTCATCTTGTATACATGCCACAATTTATTAATAAACTTATTGTACTGTTTTCTTTGGTTTTGTTTGGGATCACATCCAGTTTGACTCAGGGCTTACTCTTGGGTCTGCTCTCAATCACTTACTTTACTAAACTGCTTGCTGAATAGCCCACATTGCATTCTTATCTATATACTTTTTTTTCAGTTCTTTGATAGATATCTTATATGATTTTTTCTTTATACATCCTTCCATGTGAATTACATGAAACAGCGAGACTATTTTATGTATGCACAGCACTGTAGCACTGTTCTGTAGCACTTTACTCCCATTGTTCATCGATTTGCTCTAGTGGGCACCAGTAACGTCTCCATTGTGAGACCTGTAGTTACTGTTTTTCGCACATCAAATACATCGTGGGTAGCTTGCCAGGTTTTGCCGTGCAGGCAGGATACTCTCGGTAGCTTGCTGAGCTGTCCAAGAGGGACAGAGTTATTGAACCCAAGTTGGCCACATGAAGAGCAAACGCACTATCCCCTGTTCTATAGATCCATCCTTAAGTTTGCAGATTATTTTTAATTAGAGTTGTTAGTAACTACTTTGCTGGAGAGCAACTGGAGACTGAGATTTTAAATAACAAACTTCCTTCTAAAAGCACTTCTTGAGAAAAATTCAAGTACTCATTTTTGAGGTAGGATCAGAAACCAGGGTAAGGTTGCTATCCTTCAACTCATCAAGGAGATTGAGTCACATATGTGAACCGTAAGAAACCGATGTGAATTCCACAAGTCAAAATGAAAATCTGAATACTACAATGCTAATAGTTGTAATCACTGCAAATGCCTATATAAGTGTAAAGTATCTTCCTCCTAGTTTCTGCAGAGTCCTGGCAAGAAAATCCACATTCTTAGGTTCTGTAACCCGGCAAAACATAAGGGACAGAGAGACAGAGAGATAGTACAGGAGGAGATAAGGTACTTGCTTTTTACACAGCCAAGTCAGTTGAACCTCTGTCACTACACAGAGTCTCCTGAGCACTACAAGGCACCTCTTCACAGTACAGAGCAAGAAGTAGCCCAAGATCATTGACGGGTATTGGTCCAACCTGCACCCTACCCCACTTACAATTTAAATAATGGGAGAAATGGAACAAGTCTCTATGCCATCTCTGCACTTCTGGTTTCTTTCTTCTGCAATAAAATGTTACTCATTCTCTTAGGACTTCCTCGTTTTAAAATGCTTCCATTCTAGAAAATAACATATGAGTTCAATAGGTGATCAAGCTACAGGTAGAGCTAAGGCAAGGAGAAACTATCTATAAGCAAGAAATCCATGTACAAAACACATCACCTGAGGCTCTATAGCTCTGTTTTCACTTTGGGAGCACAGCGACAAATATACAAAGTGCCAAAACGTTCCAGCCCTTCAACCACGCAAAACTCTGGACTAATGGGAATTCAGTTGAATGTTGGTATTAGAAGCTTCTCTCTAGCAAAAACTTTAAGTTAATATTGTTCATCTCAAACGTTGTAGGAGATTCTCAGTCTCACAGATTCTTTTCATCACCTCTTATTCCTTACAGAAAATTTTGAAAATTCATCTGTATTGGGAACTGCACATTCTCAGCAGCTTTCGCTTCCTGTGGTGAAAAATGCAGCTTCCCTGCAACTACTCCAGAGTATGTGCTCCAGCTGGTAGTTCTGCTTGGCTCCTGCCCTCAGCTTCTGGCATCTCTTTCCAACCACTGATGGGCAGTGCCTATCTTTACCAACATTCTAGCACAACGATGCTGTCTGGAATGTCTGGTCACAGCCACATGTCCACTGCAGCTGCTTTCTACCCGAGTATTTTGGAGTGGGGTATTGCAGGATTTGCTAAAGAGAAGTCTTCCACGGGAGACTTTACTGATTGTCCTTGACCAAGTTACCACTGACTCTTCCATAACTATGGCAGCTTACTATGAGAAAACCTTAGATACCAACAACACGGTGTCTGTGTACCCATTACATTCTGCCAGTCTTGTTGAGAGGACACCATCTCAGGTTCCAAATCAGAGTCTTAGTCTGTCACTTCCCTACCAAGAATCATAGTTAGTAGCTGGCATAGATTTTTTCATCTATTCTATCTTTACCCACTATCCTTTTCTGGGTGTATGTTTGCTAGCAGAATACCTGAACCTTAGAGATTTTTGATTGGGGATGATTACTCATAATATTACACCACTTTGTACCCCTAAAGTAAGTAATAGTGTATATTATAATGTATGAATATATATTTTAATTTTATTAAACATCATATAATGTATATTAGTAATAATGTAATACTGTTGATTAACAAGGCAATATAAATGATGATCTAGAAATATTATTGATTTATTAATAAAATATGTAAGCTCAAAAGAATAATAGGAGAATTTAGCTAACATCAGAGTCTGAGGAAGATGAAATTGTCATAAATGTCCTGTAGGATTCTATCTCCTAACCTCCTTCGTTTGACCTCTCTCTCTCCAATCCGGTCTTCTTCTTGGGAATCTGACCTCCTTATTGGCTAGCCTCTACCTTTCAACTGTCTGCTTTATGACATCATTCTCCCACCAAACCTACCACCACCTAGTAGAATCTTAGGATTCCCGTGCAGCTGTTTGTAAAAAAACTTGAATCATCATGAGAAGTGACCAGTGACCAATGACCAATCGCCAGTGACTATCATCAGTACTGGACACTTGTGGTCTTACGCTTCAGTGTTCAGATGTACTCTCGTATCGTCTCCTCTTATTGTCTACCTTTATCGGTATTTCCTCTTCTCTGACCATGTCAGATAAGGAATAATACTTTTCAGACCTTTTCATTAGAGTTCTTGTCTCTAAACTTAGTACTCAAGTAAAAACATCATGTAATAATGGAAGAAAATATTCCACGAGAATTTTATCAACCTCATTTTAGCTTGACTTTGACACTTGCTGTGTGATTTTAGACACTGACTTTCTTTCTCGCATATACAGAAATTTTTCCTCATTTGTTACATTATATTTTAGTGAGAGGTGTCCTGTGACCATGGCCAAACCTAACAGCAAACTTCGGAAAGCTGAATCCAGCAGGACCAGCAAGACAAAGAGCCATGGGCAGGAGAAGACAAAAAGGGTCAGAGAAAAGTCTAAGAAAGCTGAGGAGAGTAAGCAGCCATGGAACAAGGTCAGGGCAGAAGAGAAGCACACCATTGCCAAGATGAAACGCAAGAAAAGTCAACCTGAGCTTTGCCAAGAGGCGTTTCAAAAGTCCCGCAGCTGCCTAGGCATGCACATGCTGGAGACTGTGCAAGTGTTTCATGCTCTAGGGAAGAAGAGTGATCCAAAGCCTGGATTCTCTTCCTCCCGGGTTCTAGGTAGTTCAAAGAAGCCCAGCGACTTCCAGCCATCCTTAACTGTCAAACCATGGCTAGGTGCTACACCGGATGAAAAAGGTCTTGAGAGAACTCAGGTCAAAGCACAGAAACCAAATAGCAGTGCTGAAGAACCCTCGTCTCCATCCCAGGATGAGCTGCCACCTCCTGGGAAGGTCAAATTGGTCCCTTTGCCTTTTCTAACCATGGAGAAGCCACAAACTCGGCCTGTTCCTCGGAGACCACAGTTTGTGGCCTCACATCGTCCTGCTGCAGCTTACCCTGCCAGGTCTGGCTCTACCAATTTAGCTCTGCCAACTGCCGCCAATTCATCCTGGCCAACCAATGCATCTTTGCCTGGTCCTGCCAAACCAACTCAGCCCATTTCGACCACCCCATCTAGACGAGGTTTGCTGAACCCTACTAGCCGACCTATTCCTCAGCCTGCAACTTCTAAGCCTGCTCACTACAAGACCACAGCTAGCACTTCTCTCCAGCAGTAGCCCCTTCCCGTCTCTGTGAACAAGCGCCAGTCTCCACCCAAACGTCAGAGTCAGTTTCTCCTCCAAGACTTCCGTTACCAACCAATTCCGTGGAGAAACCCCAATTTTCCTGAGCCAGTAATGTCAAAGCCCATCACAAGTGAGCAGAGACCAGAGCATGAGGCTATGAAAAGGAAGGCTCAGCAGGAGCGTGAGAACGCTGCCAAATATACCTCTTTGGGGAAATTGCAGTTTTTTATTGAGAGAGAAAAAGAGATGGACCTCTCTCTATACTATGGCTATGTAATGTGAGTAGCTGGAATGGTTGGTGCCATTTTAGTTCCCGATGTTTGCCCTAGACAAACACTACAAATACCATACAAGTTTTATTTATTTTGCTATATTTTAAAAAAATTGAAGAGATGCATTAAAGTTAATACACTGGTAATAAAAGTTCTGAATTTTGAGATGCTGTCAACTGTGGTTGTTATTTGGAGGGGATTGGAGTTGAACGATGATATGAGACAGAATGGGAAGTTAGAGAGAGGACAAAGGGGGAACAGACAAGACTCTAAGAAAGATAAACTTGGTCCAGGGTTATAAAGCCCATAAGAGGAGAAATTTCACGGGCCTGATGAAGAGTGGGGGAGGGTCAGAGCAATAGTATAGCTGATAGGACATATCCCTGCACACAAGACTGACCCAAGGTCAATTCTTGCAATCCTATATGGTCCCCAGAGTCCCACCAGATGTGAAACTTGAGTGCAAAGCCAGGAGTAAGGCCAGAGCACAGTCATGTATGCCCCATCCACAGTCTCCTTCAAAATAGAATGGGAGAAATGGCACAGAGAGAATGTTTGGGTTAGAATAAATTTGGAATAGGCCGAGGAAGCAGATGAGTCTAAGATGACCAAAAGGAAATTAAATTCCTTCATGGAGGCTGTGTTATGGCTCATGACCATTTTGGAAAATAAAGAAATTTGAGACACATCTCCAAAAGGTTTGGGTGGTCTATCCACAAATGATCATGGCTGAGGAATGAGACCACATACACTGGGGAATGAGCCTGCCAGATGAGTGGTCAACGGTCCTCAGAGGTATTCAGGAGCGACTGTTAACAGGAACGAAGCCAAGAAAACAGTTGTAGCATGAAGCCTGAAGTTCAGCTCCTGGCATATGTAAAGATAAATCACCATGTAGTCAGGCCCTATGTTCAGAAACCCTAGATCCACCATTTCACTTCATCTTCCCAAAAAATACTCAGAGCTGGTAAACGGTCCCACTGTGTTAGCGAGGTTCAACAATGAGGTCTATGTGACTAAGTTCTTTGGATTTGCAAACTCACCAAGGTGGCTAAGCCGGCTTTCAGGCCACAGCATCCTGATATTACTGGCATGGCGAGTTCAAAATATAATCGCTTGACGGGCCATTCGATGGTCTTCCACAGTCCCTGGTGCCTGCAGCCTGCTCTAAATGCCGCTGTTAACTGAAGTTCACACAAGAACCAACGCAATAAATGGCTTTGGGCTCTAGGCTGCGGGAGGTACCGGACTGGGACATGCGCACTAGACCATCACTCCCAAAGCGGTTGGTACCGGTACTCCTTGAGACTGGGAAGGCAGAGGTGGGAAGAGGTGGTCCTTGGAGAGTTATGGGGTGATGGATGAAAGGGAAGGAAACGGGGAAGGGCAGGCACAGGGAGAGCAGATGGTCATCATGGGAAAGTTGGTGGATGTTCTTTAAACATGTTATAATGTTTTTTAATGAAAAACTGTATTCCATAAATGAGAGGAACAGCAAAAACAGGAAAAGAAAATAGGTTTAAAATAACAGGTCACATCCAAGGCCAGAAAGAGCTCCAAGGGCTGGAGGTCTCTCTGGAGCTCCTGACTGCATCTTGGGCAGGCAGCCTGGTCACCCAAGCATCACTTGTATGTGACCAGAAAACTACCAAGTGTTATACATAAAAAGAATAAAGAAACAAAGTGTGAGCTGCATACGATTGAGAGTGGTTGACTCACTTTCCTTTTGCGGGGGCAGTGGGAGGGACTTTGAAGTGAAGTGTTTTTATTATTTCCTAAGGGGAAAATAGTCAGAACACCTGGTCAGCACCGGGAATAAAGGCCCAAAAGGGGAGTGTCTCATGGCCTGATGTTGCTACAGTGAAAAAGGTAAGGTTTATTAGTTTATGTAATTTAGAGTTTGCAAAGAAAAACCTCGGTCACAGCCCTACAGTTATTCCCAATTTTCGTAGGTGCTTGTAGGGAATGAGTGAAGGAGAGAGAACTTGCACCCTTTTACAATACTCATCTGCATAAACTTTTTTTTGTGTGTGGGAACCACCATTTGAGACTAACTTCAGTGGCATTTGGTATACTTGCTAGTTTTGCAACTATTACCATTTTCTATCCATAGCATCTTCATCATTGCCAAAAAGAGCCTCTTCACTACGGGCTGACCTCTCCATTCTCTCTTTCCTCTGGTTTCTGGCAACACTCATCTTTATGTCTATGAATTTGCTTACTCTGAACACTTCATATTCAAGGTTCCTGAGATATGTGACCTTTGGACAGGCTTTTTCACACCCTGATGCTTTCAAAGTTCATCTGTGCTATAGTGTGTCACTACTTACTATGACCAATATTCTTTTGTGTGGATCAACCGTATTGGAGAGGTTTCCACACTTCCTAAATGCACAGAGCCCTGGACGTCTCATACATAGGCTAAATGAAATACTGAAGTGTTTGGAGACATTGTACAGAGGGTAGGGTGCTTGCCTTGCACGCAGTGGGCCTGAATTGGCTCCCTGGCACCCCAGGTAGTACCCTGATCCCTGCCAGGGGTGATCCCTGATGGCAGAGCCAAGAGGAAGCTCTGAGCACCATCTGGTGTGGCTCCAATACAAAAAATAAAAGCATTCATGTACACACACAAAAAAAATTCCATCCCGTTCATATATTTCTAGATGCTAATGACATCAGGTTGTAGACTAGATAATGGTAATTGAAACCCTGCGAATGTTCCTTTGTTTCATAAAAACTCGACTCAGTGCATGCTATGGCTGGTGATGGAGAGATTTGGTGCATTATCAGGTGAGTCACTGGCATAACATTTGTTTTGACAAAAGGCGGCAGGAGAAGATGATGCAGATAGAAGACAAGGTTATGTGACCCTGGTGGTAAGATGGAGTGTATTAACTACCTGCTTGTCAGTTAGTTACTTGACTAGCTGCTTGTTCGTTATCAGAAGTTAGCAGAAAATACAAGCTAAAGACCTACTAGAGAAAGCATATATCCTGAATGACACCTTTGTCCCAGTGATCTTTATAATAAATTTCTGGCTTCTCGGAGTGCAGATTTTTTTTCTTCTTCTGATGTTCAAGCTATCAGGTGATTAATTAGAGCAATCACAGAAAACTAAACAAAACAACACTTCAAAAACATAACAGTTTGTAAACCAGTACAGTGTTCCAGGAACAAATCTTTGAAACCAATACATATAAAACTTAATATTCTTGTTTCTATTTCACTCTTAAATATACACAGTACATATTAATGGAAATTGTGTGGCTATTTGGAAAGTAGCAAAATCTTGAACTTGGGACTGAATTTAGACACAGCCAGACTTGGTCTTTGCTCTATTTTGATTTTCAAACTATTTTGACTTTTTATTATAATGACTCCCCCAAATGGAGCTTTACAATGATGGAGAGCACTGAAGGGAATGTAAGATGATCTTAGGTTGAAAATGGGATTTGACTAGCTAGATGCTCATACATGATCTAAGAGATATCAAGCACTTGTGGGGCATTTGCACTGGAAATGGTTGACCCAAGTTCAAAACCTTGCATCCCAATGGTCATCTGAGCCTGCCAGAAGTGATCGCTATGCACAGGGAGTAGGCTTTGAGCACCACCACTTGTAACTTCAGGAATTCCTTGTGGTATTCTGATTCTTTTTATAGCTCCCCAATTATCCCACTCTACTTGGGATTTTCAAATAGATGGTGTAATTTGTTTATCACAATAATTGCTTATAATCTATCTAAATTCTCATCTGCCAAATCCAATTGTCAGTTTCAACCTCCGTCCAACAGGACTCTGTCAGAGAGAATGAAACAAACACATAAGTACACAAACACGAAGATTGTCCAAGCTTTAGGGTCACACGGGCAACCGTCAGTGGTCTCACAGGCAGGTCAATCAATGCAATATTGCTCTCCCAGCCCCACCAGCCCACAGGTGAGTCTTGTTGAAGTTCACAGAGACATCAAGGAGAGTTAGTAAGTACAGCAAAATTCCCGAGGTACATCTAGAGCAGGGGCTGGGGTAGTTCACACAGGAGAGCAATAGGCATCCTTAAAATATAAACTTGTTGGGGCAGGAGAGATAGTTCAGTGGCAGTGTCCTGCACCCAGTCAAGTCAGCTCTTCCAGGAGTCATTCCTGAGTGCAATCAGGAGTAACCTCTGAGCATTGCCAGGTGTTGGCCCCCAAGCCAAAATAAATAAATAAATAAATAAATAAATAAATCAGGTTGTGACCGTTTCCTATTCTATTTTTGGCCATATTGTCCTCTAAATCTCAAAGATCCTAGACAGTATTAGTCTACATTTTCACAAGTTTGCAGCTGGCAGATACATTGGCATCTATTCTATCTTTGCAGACTATTCTTTCTGGTTGCATATTTGCCTAGGGAAATATGAGAAATTCGCGTTTTTCTACTTAGGGGATGATTTCTCATAATACTCTGTCACTTCCTCACCCTAAACAATGTAATTATGTATATTATAATCTATGCACAATAAAATCTAATTCTATTAAATAATGCTTAAAATATATTAGTAATAATTTTATGTTGTTGGTTAACTGTGCAACATAAATAATTAAATAGTAACTTTTTAAATTTATTAATGAAATATTTAAGCTCTTTATTATAATAGGAGTATTTCACTAACATAAGAATCTTAGGAAAGTGAAACTGTTATAAGTGTCTTGTAGGATTCCATTTCCCTAGCCTGCTTAATTCCACCTTTCTCTCTATCCAATACTGGCCTTTTCTTGGGAATGTGACCTCTTTATTGGCAAGGCTCTCCCTTTGGAATTCTAGGGAAACAACTTAGCATGTTCTGATTAATTCCTAATCACTTATCACTTATCACTTAACTTCCCGTTAGTCGTCGATTTGCTCGAGCGGGCGCCAGTAACGTCTCCATTTGTCCCTGTCGCGTGCTAGTGTAGCCCAATGGCATCTGTTCGCTCTGGGAACATGAAGGGCCTCAAACCGATCGTTCATGATCTTGACGAAGAAGTCTGACCATCTGGTAGGTGGGCGGCCACGCGGTCTCTTGACATCCCGTGGAATCCAATCAGTAACAGCTCTAGTCCAACGGTCATCTTTAAATCTCATTACGTGATCAGCCCATCTGATTTTCGACACCTTTGCAAATGAGACAGCGTCCTTGATCCTTGATTGTCGATTGATGTCAGAACTCTGGATTCGTTCTCTCATTTGAGTGAAACGTGATATTCCAAGCATAGCTCTTTCTATTCTTCTTTGGGAGACCTGAATAGCGTTCTCATCTTGTTTGCGTAGGGCCCAGGTCTCTGAGGCATATGTTAATGCAGGAAGAACAGTGGAATCAAAGAGATGTGCCCGGAGCCGGAGGTTCTTCGTCCTCTTAGCTATTTCTTCGACATTCTTTAAGGCGTTCCAAGCCGCTCTCTTTCTCCTGCGCAGCTCGGGTGCCAGGTCATTTGTCATATTCACCTCTCGACCTAGGTACACATAGCTGTTGCATTTGGAGACGGTCGTTCCATTGAGAGCGAATGGGGCGTCAGGAACAAGGCTGTTTCTCATAAACATTGTCTTCGTAAGATTCAGCTGTAGTCCTACCTTTCCACACTCATGGTCAAAGTCGGCCAGCATTTGTGCCGCTTGGCTGATGTTTGGTGTTATTAAAACAATGTCATCAGCAAAGCGGAGGTGGCGTAATTGCCGACCATCTATCTTCACTCCCATTCCTTCCCATTCCAGTCGTCGCATAACATTCTCGAGGGTGGCACTGAAGAGTTTCAGTGAAATAGTATCACCCTGCTGCACCCCTCTCTTGACATCAACGATCACTTCTTTGTAGAATGGTGAGATCCTGGTAGTGAATCCGCAATACAGCTCACGGAGGATCCTGATGTATTGGGCTTGAATGCCCTGATTGGCTAGGGCTTCAATGACCGCTTCCGTCTCAACAGAATCAAAGGCCTTCTTTAAATCAATGAACGTTAAACAGAGTGGCATCTTGAACTCCCGAGAAACCTCAATGAGCTTGGTTATCGTGTGGATATGTTCGATGGTGCTGAATCCTTTGCGGAACCCTGCTTGCTCGCATGGTTGTCCTTCATCTAGTGTTCTGCCAATCCTATTCAGGATGACTCGAGTGAACAACTTGTAGATGACAGACAATAGGCAGATCGGGCGATAGTTGCCAATGTCATGGATGTCTCCCTTCTTGAACAGTAGTACGGTCCTGCTGGTTTTCCATTGGGATGGAACCTTGCATTCAGACAGGTAGCGAGTGAAGAGCCGAGCCAGTGTATTGATGAGTACTGACGGCAGTGCTGACCACACCTTCTACAAGATCATTGTGGGTGATTTTAATGCCAAGATAGGACCGAGAAGATCAGCTGAAGAACTTCACATTGGGACCCATGGCCTAGAATGGAACGAACAGGGTGAGAGACTGTCTGAGTTCATCATGTCGACCAAGACCATTCATGGTAACTCACAGTTCCAGAAGGCAGAATCTAAACGATGGACATGGGAGTCTCCCGGTGGACGATTCCACAACGATATAGACCACATCATATTCAATCGACGGTTGTGCCTGACTGATGTCGCTGTTGTCCCAAAATTCCGAACGGGATCGGACCACCGTCTCCTTCGTGCAAAATTCTACTTCACAGAGCGGGGAGAAAGGGCTGCAAAGTTCAAGAAGAGAACTCCCAGAATGACCACCAACTGGGAACTCTTTGGCACTATTTTGGCAACATGGGAAGATGCCATTGTTGACAACATTGACGAGGAATATGATCGACTGGTTCAGCACCTCCATGAATGTGCGAGGAACGCCAAGAGAGAGATAGCCACAAAAAGTCGCCTATCTTCGAAAACTCTTGAGCTAATTCGCCAGCGTGGTTTGGCGCATGCCTCAGGCAACCGCAAGCTAACGTCCGAGCTCGCAAAGCAATGCAGAGATGCGATCAAGGAAGACCTCAAAGAGAGAAGAGCAGAAGTACTGGTAGATGCGGCAGAAGCCGGGAAAAGTATTCATAACGCCCGCCTGTCCTTCGCCAACTATAAGACCAAGATGACTGCCCACCAACATCCTGATGGATCCATCACATCCTCCAGAACGGCAATGGAGAAGATTATCCATGACTTCTACTCAAATCTCTACAATAGCCATGTCCACTTGCCGACATACCAAATTCCACAGGATGGGTATGTCGTTCCCAACGTTCTCCCTTACGAAATCCGACACGCCATTTCATCGGTAAAGAAACAAACAGCACCCAGCCCAGACAAGATCAGACCTGAACACCTGAAGAACCTGCCGTCAGTAATTCCTAATATGAAGTAAATTTTGCTAGTTTGTTTTGAAGTTAAGGAATTGATATCTAAGTGTAAAAAGTTTTTAATGCTTTTTGCATGGAGTAACTTCCTCTTTCCCTCAAAAGGAGTTAAAGTTTAAAGGATTCTGGCAGAAGAGTTTCATCTAAAGCGCCACGAATAGCTAAAGCAACCCTTGGGAAAAGAAGATGGGTGGGCACTTCCTCTTCGCCCCCCAAGTTGTGTTGATCTTCTCCCAAACCCAGGTCAGTTCATCTGCTGGTACTTGAACCTGGGACTTGGATTTCTCCCTGCAAGCCCCCCAGGCGTCCTCTCAGACAAGCTGTGCTGGTCTTCTCCCCTAACTATCGGACAAGCTGTGCTGGTTTTCTCCCCATCCCAGTCTTTGCTCCCCCCACACACACCAGGTAGCCGTGGGGGTGTGGCCTTTTAGAAGTGGGTGTGGCCTCTGTAGAAGTGGGCGTGGCCTAATTTTATAAGGAAATCACTCAAGCGGACGCAGGTAGTTTAGCCATACCAAGGAACCTAGTCCCCAAACCTACACACCAACATGAAAAAACAAGGCAAATCAACACCACATGGGGAGGACAACGAAAAGAATCCAGAAGTCTCTGTTTATACTGCTCACCTAAAGGACTTCTCTGACAAGGAATTCAGATAAAAAGTCATAAAGATGTTGAATCAACTCAATGAAATAGTCAGACAGATAACCAGTAACGTGACAGAAAATAAAAAGACAAATTCCGGGAAGAAATGAGAGCAGAAATTTTATGAATAAAAGATTCCGTAGATGAAATGAAAAACTCAGTCTGTGCCTTCAACAGTAGAATAACCGCAGCTGAAGAGAGAATCAGTGAGCTGGAAGATCAGCTGCACCAAGCCAACAGGCAACAACACACAGTGGCAAGGGACCTCAAAATAGATCGACAGAAAATCAGAGTCCTAGGAGATGATTCTAAGAGGAAGAGCATTAGAATCATTGTAGTACCAGAAGTTCAGGGTAACAATCCCAATGAAAAAAAATACAGTTAAAAATCATTGCTGAAAAATTCCCAGAGCTCCACAATGCAGCCATTCAGGTTCAAGGAGCCCAAAGGCTGCCAGCTAAAAGAGACCCTAACAAAAACACTCCAAGATATATCATAGTTAGAACGATCGATGCTGCTAATAGAGATACAATACTGCAAGCAGCAGGGTCAAAGAAATAAATCACATGCAAAGGAGCACCCCTTAGAATCACAGCAGATCTAACAGAGGAAACCCTCCAAACCCGAAGACAATGGCGGTATACAGTAAAAAACTCACTGAAATGAATGCTTCACCAAGAATACTCTATCCAGCTAAACTCTCACTCAAAATCCAAGGAACGGTACACTATTTTCTAGATAAACAGCGGCTCGCGAACTTCATAGACTCAAAACCAAACCTAAAAGAAGGACTAAAGGGGCTAATATAGGACAAGACAAACCCTACAAGCACAACAGACCCTTACAGAAAGAAGACACAAAACCCCATAACAATAATCTCTCTCAACGTCAACGGTAAATTCACCAATTAAGACACACAGAGTGGTAAAATGGATTCAGAGACAGAAGCCAACATTCTGCTGCCTACAAAAAACTCATCTCAACACTCAGAGCAAACACAGACTCAAAGTGAAAGGATGAAAAACAATCCTGCAAGCAAACAGCTCCCTCAAAAAACCTGGGGTTGCCATACTAGTATCTGAAAACATTAATTTCACGTTGAAAAAGATGAGAAGGGACAGCGAAGGCTATTTTCTCTTCATCAAGGGATACGTACAACAGGAAGAAACCACACTGTTAAATGTATATGCACCTAGTGAGGAAACAGGTAAATATTTCAAACAACTGCTAACAGATCTTAAGGAGGACATTGCTAGCAACACAATAGTAGCTGGAGACTTCAACATCGACTTCTCACCTCTGGATAGATCAACAAGAACAAAACTCAGCAAAGAAACATTGGCTTTGAAAGAAGAAACAGAAGAGAAAGGTCTTATACAACTATGCAGGGCTTTACACCCCAGAAAGAGAGAATACACATTCTTCTCCAGTGAGCACAGAACATTTTCCAAAATAGACCATGTCCTAGGCCAAAAAACATACCTCAATGGAATCTGGAAAACATAAATAGTATCAACAATCTTTTCAAACCAGGATGCACTGAGAATAGAAGTGAATCACACACAGGCATGGAGAAACAAATCAAATACCTGGAAATTAGACAACTCAATGCTGAACAACGAGTGGATCAGGAAGGAAGTCAAGGACGAAATCAAAAGATACTTGGAAAAAATGAGAATGAAGAAACAAGCTACCAGAATTTCTGGGATGCAGTTAAATCTGTATTAAGGGGGAAATTTGTAGCTCTGCAAGCATATCTCAGGATGGAATTAAGGATTCACATAAACAACTTGACTTCACAGCTCAAGATCTTAGAAAAGGATCAATGGAAGGAGCCCAAATCAGGCAGAGGGAAAGAGATCATAAAACTTAGAGCAGAAATCAATGACATGGAAACCAAAGAAACAATCCGAAAGATCAATGAAACCAAGAGCTGGTTCTTCGAGAAAATAAATAAGAGAGATAAACCACTAGCAACACTCACACACTCACAAAGAAACAGATAAGGAGAACCCTAATAAATCGAATGAGGAATACAATGAGGATATTACAAGAGAAACCAAAGAAATTCAAAAGGTCATCAGAGACTACTTTGAAAGTCTGTGTGCCACAAAACAAGACAACCTAGGAGAAATGGATACATTCCCAGATTCCTATAATCTCCCAAAGCTGAATGAAGAAGATCTAGAGTACGCCAATAGACGTATTAACATCACGGAAATTGAAACTGTAACCAAAAGTCTTCCCAAAAACAATAGCCCAGGTCCAGATGGATTCACTAGCGAATTTTTCCAAACATTTAAAGAGGACCTATTGCCAGTACTTCTCAAGCTTTTCCAAGGAAATTGAAAAAGCAGAAACTCTCCCAAACAGTTTCTATAAAGCCCATATATCTCTAATACCAAAAGGAAACAAAGACACCACAAGAAAAGAAAACTACAGGCCGATATCCCTGATGAACATGGATGCGAAGATTCTCAACAAAATACTAGCAAATAGAATTCAACAGCTCATCAAAAAGATCATACACCATGACCAAGTGGGATTCATCCCGGGGATGCAAGGATGGTTTAACATTCGAAATTCATTCAACATAATCCATCATATCGACAAAAGAAAAGATAAAAATCATATGATCATATCAATAGATGCAGAGAAAGCATTTGACAAGATCCAGCACCCGTTTATGATGAAAACCCTCACCAAAATGGGGATAGAAGGAACTTTCCTCAATATAGTTAAAGCCATCTACCACAAGCCTACAGGAAGCATCATACTCAATGGGGAAAAGCTTAGAGCCTTCCCCCTAAGATCAGGGACGAGACTAGGATGCCCACTCTCTCCACTACTGTTCAATATCGTACTGTAAGTACTTGAAATAGCGATTAGGCAAGAAAAAGATATTAAGGGCATCCAGGTAGGAAAGAAAAATTCAAGCTGTCACTATTTGCAGATGATATGATACTATACTTAGAGAACCCTATAACCTCTACCAAGAAATTGCTAGAAACAATAGACTTGTATAGTAAAGTTACAGGCTACACAATCAATACCCAAAAGTCCATGGCTTTCCTATATGCAAATAGTGAGAGAAAAGAAAGTGACATGAAAAAAAACCAATCTCATTCACAATTGTGCCCCAGAAAACAAGTATCCAGGAATCAGCTTAATTATGAAAGTAAAGGACTTGTACAAAAAAAACTATAAAATGCTACTTCAGGAAATAAAAGAGGACATGAGGAAATGGAACGATATCCCCTGCTCATGGATTGGGAGAATTAACATTGTCCAAATGTCGATAATTCCCAAAGCATTGTACAAGTTCAATGCAATCCCTATAAGGATACCCATGACATTCTTCAAAGAAATAGAGCAAACACTCCTGAAATTTATATGGAACAATAAGCACCCACGAAAAGTTAAAGCAATTCTTGGGAAAAAGAAAATGGGAGGAATCAACCTCCCTAACTGCAAATTCTACTACAAAGCAGTAATACTTAAACAGCATGGTACTGAAACAAAGGCAAAGTCAGAGATCTTCGGAACAGGGTTTTATATACCGATATGCCCCTCAAATATATAACCAGCTGATCGTTGATAAGGGAGCAAGAAATATGAAGTGGAGCAAGGAAAGCCTCTATAACAATTTGTGCTGGCAAAACTGGACAGCTACATGCAAAAACTAGACTCATATATCTGCATAACACCATTTTAAAAAGTAAGATCAAAATGGATTAGAGAACTCAACATCAGACCGGAATCCATAAGGTACATTGAAGACAAAGTGGACAAAACCCTCCATGACATTGAAGCTAATGGTATCTTCAAAGATGTCACAACACTGGCCAAGCAAGTGAAAACAGAGATAGACAAATGGGACTATCATAAACTAAGAAGCTTCTGCACCTCAAAAGAAACAGTGACCAAAATACAAAGACAGTCTACAGACTGGGAAAGGATATTTGCCGAATACACATCCGACAAGGGGTTGATACCAAGGATATACAAAGTACTGGTTGAAATGCACAAGAAGAAAACATCCAACCCCATCAAAAATGGGGCGACTGGGGCTGGAGAGATAGCACAGCGTGTAGGCCGTTTCCCTGCACGTAGCCTACCTGGGTTCGATTCCCAGCATCCCATATGGTCCCCTGAGCACCGCCAGGAGTAACTTCTGTGTGCAGAGCCAGGAGTAACCCCTGTGCATCAACAAGTGTGACCCCAAAAGTAGAAAAAAAAGAGCAAAAATGGGGCGACGAAATGAACAGAAAATTTCTCAGAGAAGAAATCCGAATGGCTAAAAGGCATATGAGAAAATGCTCTACATCATTAATCATCAGGGAGATACAGATCAAAACAACAATGAGATATCATTTCATACCACACAGATGCCAGGGTAGCCCATAGCTTGCTCTGCATCCATCCATTCCCTTGTCAGGTACCCTGATTTTGGGGTGGTAGGAACTCAGGGCAACTGAGGCATAAGTTGAGAAAACAGATGCCCAGGAGTGAATAATATTTGGAGTCAATGAATTCCCAAATTACAATTGTCTAGCACTAACTGTCTTCCTGTGTCTGTACAAGAAGTTCATTGCTCTGAAGTAAACTCTGCAAAAAGACATAAGGGAAAGAGAAATGCTTAGGGGAAAATGGTGATTAGCTGGTTGGGGAACAGAGCACAGAGAAGATTTTAAAGATAAACATAGAGGAATGGGAGTGTCTCAGGAGCACTGTGACTGGATGCATCCAATAAACCCAAGCTCCCTGTGGCGAGGGAGAAATGACAAACCAATATGATCCTACAATACCAATAGCAGACAGATGTTTTTCTTTATCTTTATGACTTCTCCCATGTAAATCATATGAAATAGAGAAACTTTATTTATGTATCGTATTATGCTTAAGTAGAGTTGTTAGTAGCTACTTTGCCAGAGAGCAACTTAAGACAGAGAATTTAAATAACAGTCTTCCTTCCAAAAGCAATACTTGAGAAAAACTCAAGTAGTCATTTTTGAGCTAGAATCAGAAACCAGGGTAAGGTTGCCAACCTGCAATTCATCAATGAGATTGAGTCATATGTGAACCGTATGTAACTGATACGAATAGCACAAGCCAAAAGAAAACCTGAAGATTACAATGGTAATAATTGTAATGACCGCCAATGCCTATATTAATGTATGGTATCTTCCTTATAGCTTCTGCATTGCAGTGAACAAGGCACAGTTCTGGCAAGAAAGTCCCCATGCCCCCTTGCTCCCATGGCTAGGTTCCGTGACCTGGTAATACAAAAGGGACAGAGGGAGTACGGGAGGGGATAACATGCTTGTCTTGTACGCAGCCAATTCAGTTGTATCTCTGTCACTGCATACACTTTCTAAGCATTACAAGGGGTCACTCCAGAGTACAGAGCCAGGAAGAGCTCAAGATCATTGCCGGGTTTGATCCAAACTCCAACCTATCCCAGTCCCATTAAAGATGATGGGAAAACTTGAGCAAGTCTCTATGCCATCTCTGGGCTTCAGGTTTCTTTCTTCTCCAATAAAATGTTAATCATTCTCTTAGGACTTCTGGTTTTTAAATGTTTCCATTCTAGGAAATAATGTTTGAGTTCAAGAGGAGAGCAAGCTACAGGTAGAGCTAGGGGAAAAAGAAACTAGCTGTAAGCAAGAAATCCATGTACAAACATCACCGGAGTCTTCTAGAGCTCTGTTTTCACTTTGGGAGCACGGTGAAAATACACAAAGTGCCAAAATGTTCCAGCCCTTCGAACACCCAAATGCTTTGACTTTTGGTAACTCGGTCGACAGTTGGTATTAGAAATTTCTCTATAGCTAAAAGTCTAAGTTAATATTGTTCCTCTCAAATGTTGTAAGAGATTCTCAGTCTCACAGATTCTTTTTGTCACCCTCTTGTTCCTTACAGAAAATTTTCAAAATCCATCTGTATTGGGAACTGCACATTCTCTGCCGCTTCCCCTTCCCGTGGTGAATAATGCAGCTTCCCTACCAGGAAGTGTCTGCAACTACTCAAGAGTATCTGCTCCAGCTGGTAGTTCTGCTTGGTTCCTGCCCTCAGCCTCTGGCACCTCTTTCCAAACACCGATGGGTAGTGCCTATCTTTACCAACATTCTAGCACAATGATGCTGTCTGGAATGTCTGGCCAGAGCCACATATCCACTTCGGTTGCTTCCTACCCAAATGTTTTGGAATGGGATATTGCAGGAAGCGCTGTAAAGAAGTCTTCCATGGGAGACTTTACTCTGACTATCATTGACCAAGACACTGCTGTCTCTTCCATGTCTATGGCAGCTCGCTATGAGAAATCCTTAGATACCGACAACATAGTGTCTGTGTACCCATCCCTTTCTGCCAGTCTTGTGGAGAGGACACTATCTCAGGTTCCAAATCAGAGTCATAGCCTGTCACTTCCCTACCAAGAAGGAAGCCAGGTGTATTACTATCATCAGGAGACTCAGGGACCTCTCCTTTCTGGAGAACCTGGTACATGCCTGCAACCTTATGGCTCCATGACATTCACAGGGGTTAGGGGTTCTGCCCTCCAAACTTACAGCAACTTATCCCCAGAAATGGTCATGGTTCTAAAAAAAGGTCCAGCCCCCAAAGAACCGACCACCAGCCTCCACCTCTGGAATCTACTACTCTGTGTCTGCTCAACCTATCACAGAATCGGGTTACCAAGGTGAGCAAAATGGAGGTCTGCCATTCAAATGTTGGGGTCAAATCTGCATGGGAAACTGTCTAGAGAGAGGTGGCATTTGAGTTTAATAAATTGAGATTTTTAATTTATGAAACCTGAAGTTAAACTCAGTTTAAGTTTAAACTCCCCTCAATCATTTTACAGCACCTTATTTTCACACTCAACATAAGAGCTCCTAATGGAGATTGGAAGGTATGATAGTATGATGGCCGTTTAGGTTTCGTAAAGAAACCTTCAAGAGCTTAACAAGGAAGGCCACATTTTTTCCCCCTTTATTTTATTTTATTTTTTTAAAGTTGTAGATTTACAATTTTTGTGCTTTGGTTTCAATTATACAATGATCAGATACCCATCCCTCCACCAGTGCCCATTTTCCACCACCATGGATAATATCCCTCCCACCCCCATCCCCCCATCCCCCCTGTCTCTGTGGCAGGGCAATCCCCTGTGTTCTCTCTCTCCTTTTGGGTGTTGTGGTCTGCAAAAGAGGCATTGAGTGGCAAACATGTTCAGTCCATAGTCTACTTTCGACATGCATCTCCCCTCCTGGGAGGATCCTCCAAACATACTTTATTTGGTGCTCCCTTCTCTATCTGAACTGCCCTTTCCTCTAGGATACCTGGCTGGCCTCTAAGTTATGGAGTAATCCTCCTGGTGCTGATCTCAGCTATTCTTGGGTATTAATCTCATACTTTGTTACTTTATATCCCCCAGATGAATGCAATCTTTCTATGTCTATCCCTCTCTTTCTGACTCATTTCGCTTAGCATGATACTTTCCATATTGTACCACTTGTATGTAAATTTCATGACTTCATCTTTTCTAAGAGCTACATAGTACTCCATTGTGTAGATGTACCAAAGTTTCTTTAACCAGTCATCTGTTCTTGGGCATTCAGGTTTCTTCCAGTTTCTGGCTATTGTAAAGAGCGCTGCAATGAACAAACAAGTGCAGATGTCACTTCGACTATACATTTTTGCCTCTCTGGGATATATTCCCAGGAGTGGTATTGCTGGGTCAAATGGGAGCTCAATTTCTAATTTTTTGAGAATCGTCCATACTGTTTTCCAGAAGGGCTGAACCAGTGGACATTCCCACCAACAGTGAAGGAGTGTCTCTTTCTCGCCACATCCATGCCAGCATCGGTTGCTTTTGTTCTTTTGGATGTGGGCCAGTCTCTGAGGTGTGAGATGGTATCTCATTGTGGTTTTGATCTGCATCTCCCTGATGATTAATGATGTAGAGCATTTTCTCATGTGCTTTTTTGCCATTCGGATTTCTTCTTTGAGAAAGTTTCTGTTCATTTCATTGCCCCATTTTTGGATGGGGTTGGATGTTTTCTTCTTGTGGAGTTTAACAAGTATTCTGTATATCCTGGATATCAACCCCTTGTCAGATGTGTATTCGGTGAATATCCTTTCCCATTCTGTAGACTGTCTTTGTATTTTGGTCACTGTTTCTTTGGAGGTGCAGAAGCTTCTTAGTTTAAGATAGTCCCATTTATCTATCTCTGTTTTCACTTGCTCGGCCAGTGGCGTGGCATCTTTGAAGATACCATTAGCTTCAATGTCATGGAGGGTTTTGCCAACTTTATCTTCAATGTACCTTATGGTTTCTGGTCTGATGTTGAGGTCTTTAATCCATTTTGATCTTACTTTTGTACATGGTGTTAGGCAGAGTTCTGAGCCTATTTTTTTGCATGTAGGGAAGGCCACATTTTCATAGTTGATCAGTCCCCCAGTATTACCACAGTAAAATGAAACACCATTTCTTAAACTATAGTTTTAGTGATTTCTGAAGATATTTCAGAACTCTGATTGCGATGGTGGCACAGTAACTTTCCCATACTTTATTGTACAACGAGATTCTAATTACACCTTGTAATCAGATATCCTGTTCAAAGTTATCAAACCTAGAATCTCTATTTGAGCACAGATTTCATGATGAAGTGGTGCTTCATTCCTTCTCTTATTCCATGATATGAACTGTCCTTTTATTTATTTTCAAGAACGTGAAGAATTGACTATTTAATGCTAAGCTCTCTATAGCATTTTATAGTTTAAAAATCTCTAGGTTGAAAAATATCTTTAGTTTGGGAAGGGGCTGTAGCTACAGCACAGCAGGTAGGATTCTTGCCTTGCACGAGGCTGACCTGGGTTCAATTCTCAGCATCCCATATTGCCCACTGAGTACCGACAGAAGTGATTCCTGAGTGAAGAGCCTGGAGTAACCCCTAAGCATCGCCAGAGGTGACCCAAAGGGAAAAAATCTTTAGTTTGGAGGAGGTAGAAAGTGGGTAACCACCACAGTGCTCGGGGGTTATACCTGGCTCTGTGCTCAAGGATCACTGCTGAAACTGCTTGAGAAATCGTATGTGATACAGAGGATCAAACTGAGGTCATCAGTGTGCAGGGCAAGGGATTTACTGACTTCAATATCCCTCTGTCCCAAGTCACTTATTTTTAAGTGTGGCTGACACAAAACACTTTGAAACAAAGAAAGCCAAGAAAAATGGCACAACATGAACAACAGTGAGAACTACAACATGTAATCTTTGGGCACAGGGCCTTGTCAATGATCCTTAGAAGAGCCAGTAACAATGCCTTGCCCATTGCTGGTAGGTGAACAATGGTGGCACCACTAGTTGTGTGGAGGGAGAATCTCATTTACCAGAGACTGATTTATTCCTTGGTTCCTTTGTAGTGATGGATTCCCTGGGAATGAATACTTCCCTGGCATTGCGACCTTAGGGTCAGACATTTGATCTAAACAGAACATTCAGCATTGCACATGTCTTTCAGTAGCAGGATTCAAATATTTGAGAGTAACCCATCACCAGAGCTTAGGGATGTTCCCATAATAGCGCCAGCCCATAGTAATCTGGCTCTGCTTCCAGCTTGAACTGAGGAACAAAGAGATGAGAATTTGGATGAGATGAAAATTAACTTTCAATGTCTCTGGAGACCTACCAAATCCCAATAGAAAACCAAGATCCTCCACTGTGCCCTTTAGAAATCGCTGATATCCACCATCTCCTGGCCTGCATTGATCCTATCAGCCAAGAGCAACAGCCTGGTACTGAAACTACTTGTCAGGGAATGAACAGTCTACGTTTGGAGGACCCAGGGCCACTTGAAATGGGGATTGAATCTGGCAGTAGTTTTGCACACATCACGACACTGGTGGAAGATATACATCTTCCCCAGCTCTTTGATTGCTGAAATGACCTAGACCAATGCAAATATCTGCAGTTAATGAACACCACGGACACCATCACTCTGAATCAGGTGCAAGAAAATTCAAGTGGCACTAAGGGTAACTCCCATACAACCCAGAAGAACAAAGGTGAGGCCTCTGAGCCTCTTGAGGGAAAACTCAAGGCCAAAATCCAGCTAAAAGACCCAGAATGCTTGGTAGGGGGAGCAGCGATTATTTGTAATGCTGCAGTCAGTGAGAGGTGTCCAGTGACCATGGCAAAACATAACAGCAAACCTCAGAAAGCTGCATCAAGCAGGATCAGTGAGACAAAGAACCATAGGCAGGAGAAGACAAAAAGGGCCAGAGAAAACTCTAATAATGCTGAGGAGAGGAAGCCAACAGGGAACAAGGTCTAGGCAGAAGAGAAGCCGACCTTTGCCAAGATGAAACGCAAAAAAAGTCAACCTGAGCTTTGCCAAGAGGCCTTTCAAAAGCCCCACAGCTGCCTAGGCATGCACATGCTGGAGTCTGTGCAAGTGTTTCACGCTCTTGGGAAGAAGAGTGATCCAAAGCCTGGATTCTCTTCCTCCTGGATCTTGAGTAGCTCAAAGAAGCCCAGCGATTTCCAGCAATCCTCAGCTGTCAAACCTTGGCCAGGTGCTACACAGAATGGAAAAGGCCTTGAGAAAACTCAGGTCCAAGTGCAGAAACCAAGTAACAATCCTGAAAAATGTTCGTCTCCATCCCTGTATGACCTGCCACCTCCTGGGAAGGTCAAATTGGTACCTCTGCCTTTTCCAACCATAGAGAAGCCGCAAGCTCGGCCTGTTCCTCGAAGACCACGGTCTATGGCCTCACATCGTCCTGCTGCAGCTTACCCTGCCAGGCCTGGCTCAACCAACTCAGATCCGCCAACTGCCACTAATTCATCCCTGCCAACCACTGCATCTTTGCCTGGTCCTGCCAAACAAGCTCAGCCCATTTCGACCAATCCATCTCGTCCAGGTTTGTTGAACCATACTAGCTGACTTATGCCTCATCCCGGACCTTCTAGGCCTGCTCTCTACAAGACAATAGCTAGCACTTCTTTCCAGCAGGAGCCCCTTCACTCTCTGTGAACAAGCGCCAGTCTCCACCCAAACGTCAGAATCAGTTTCTCCTCCAAGACTTCCGTTTTCAACGGATTCCATGGAGAATGCCCAATGTTCCCGAGCCAGTAATGTCAAGGCCCATCACAAGTGAGCAGAGACCAGAGCGTGTGGCTGTGAAAAGGAAGGCTCAGCAGGAGCGTGAGAATGCTGCCAAATACACCTCTTTAGGGAAAGTGCAGTTTTATATCGAGAGAGAAAAAGAGATGGACATCTCTCTATATCATGGCTATGTAATGTGAGTAGCTGGAATGGTTGATGCCACTTTAGATACTAGATGGTTGCCCTAGACAAACACTTGAAATGCCATACACATTTTATGTATTCTGATTTATTTTTCACAAATTGAAGAGATGCATTATAGTTCATTGGTTTGTAAACAAAGTACTGAATTTTGAGAAGCTGTCAACTGTGGTTGTTATTTGTACTGGCTGGGGGTTGAAGGATGGCATGAGATAGAATGGCAAGTTAGAGAGAGAATGAAGGGGAAACAGGTAAGACTCTGAGAAAGAGAAACTTGGTCCAGGGTTATAAAGTCCAGTAAAAGGAGAAATTTCTTGGGCCTAATGAAGAGTGGGGGAGGGTCAGAGCAATAGTATAGCTGCTAAGGCATTTGCCCTGCAAGAATCCACGTTCAATTCTTGCAATCCTATATGGTCCCCAGAGTCCCACCAGATTTGAAACTTGAGTGCACATATGCTTCCACTCTCGGTCTCCTCCAAAGAAGAATGGGAGAAAAGCAAGGTCTGGGGGTTGGGTTAAAAGAATAAATTTGGCATAGGCTGAGGAAGTCAGAGAAGTCTAAGATGACCAGAAGATATCTAAAAGTTCTCTCATGGAGGCTGTTTTTATGTCTTATGGCCACCTTTGGAAAATAAATAAATTTGAAACACATCTCCAAAGGTTTGGGTGGTCTATCCATAAATGATACCTGGGAGATGCAAACACATATACTGGGGAATGAACTTACCCGATGACGTGATCAACGCCCTCTTAACAGGGACCAAGCCAAGAGAAAAGTTGTAGCATGAAGCCCGAAGATCAGCTCCTGGGAAATGTAAACATAAATCACAGTGTACTCAGGCCCACTGTTCAGCACCCCTAGTTGCACCGTTTCACTTATTCCCAACAATATTCAGAGTCTGTATCACGGTGACACCCTGCTAGCGAGTTTCAACATTGAGGTCCATTGCCTATGTAAGTTCTTTTACCTTGCCATCTCCCCAAGGTGGCCAAGCCGGCTTTCAGGCTATGACATACGGACATTCCTGGCAGGAACAGCTGCAATTATATTAGCTTGAGAGGCTGCTCTGTGGTCTTCCACGGTCCCTGGTGCCTGTAGCCTGCTCGAAACATCACTGTCAACTGAAGCTCACACAAGAACCATCGTTATAAATGGCGTTGCGGCTGGGTCGTGGGCAGTACCAGACTAGGGCATGCGCACTAGGTTACCACTCCAAAGCGGTTGGTACCGGTTTTCCTTGAGCCTGGAAGGTGGTGGAGGGAAGAGATGGTCCTAGGAGAGTTATGGGTAATGGATGGATGGGTAGGAAACCAGGAAGGGCAGGCAACCGGACAGCTCGTGACCAGCATGGGATAGTTGGTGGATGTTTTTAAATACATTAAAATGTTTTTCGTAGATGAGAGGCAAAACAAAAATATGAAAATAAAATAGGTTCCAAATAACAGGTTCCATAGAAGACCGAGAGAGCTGAAAGGGCTGACATTCCTTCTGGAGCTTTTATCTGGAACTGAGCAGGAAGCCTCGTCCCTCTCAGCTCCACGTGGTTTGATCCCAAAACAATCCCAAAAGTTATACATGCAAACACCAAAGAAACCGAAAACAAGCTGCAGAACATTGAGAGTAGTGACATCATTTTTCATTTGCTGGGCTTTGGGAAGGGGTTTGAAGTGAAGTGTTTTAAGTATTTCTTAAAGGGGAAAATAGTAACAGCACTTTGGCCAGCATAGGGATTAGGGGCCCAAAACGGGAGTGTAGTAATGACCTCATCTACCTACAAAGAACAAGGTAAGTTATACTATGTTTGTCATTTAGTGTTTACAAAGAAAAAACTTGGTCACAGCCTGACAGATATCCCCAATTTTCCTACTAACTTGTAGGAAATGAGTGAAGAGAGAGAACTTGGACATTTTTCAAACATTAATCTGCATAAAGATTTTTTGATTGGATCCACCATTTGAGACTAACTTCAGTGGCATTTGGTATACTTGCTAGTTTTGCAACTATTACCATTATTTTATCCATACCATTTTCATCATTGCCAAAAAAAAGACTCTTGACTATAGCAGGCAACATTCATCTTTTTATTTTTATGAATTTGCTTTCTCTGAACAATTCATATACAAGTATCCTAAATTATGTGACCTTTGACACTTCCTTTGTCAAAACCTGATGCTGTAGTGTGTGCTATAGTGTGTTAGTATTTCATATGACTAATATTCTGTTGTATGGATCTACCATATTGGAGAGGTTTTCACACTCCCTGAATGCACAGAACCCTGGATGTCTCATACATAGGCTAAAAGAAAGATTGACTGTGGATGGAGACATAGTACACACGGTAGAATGCTGCCTTGAATGCAATAGACCTGGATTGGCTCCCTGGCACCCAATTTGGTCCCCCGAGCCCTGCCAGGAGTGATCCATGAGCGCAAAGCCAAGAGGAAGCTCAGAGCACCATCAGGTGTGGCTCTAACATAAAAATTAAAATCATTCATGCTCACACACAAATACATTCCAGTTCATGTGTTTTTAGACGCTAACAACATCATGCAGTCTCCTTCCCCCCCCGCCTGGCTATTCCTCGCCGGGGCCCCTTGGAGGGGAGCAGGTTGATCTTTCCTCCCCGCCCTGAACAGGGCCCTGGCAGCCGAAGACCTCCAGGACCAGCCACCACCATGCTGAGACCACTCTCCGCACACCTGATGGTACCGGCAGAGGGACAAAGCCACGTGGATTCCGGGACCGAGATCTCCAGCCTACTCGGATTGGAATCGAGCATCCTCCACCCAGATCCTCCAATTTCCAGTAGGTGGGAGTCACACCCACCAACTGGACCCCTGGCGCCGTGTAATCCCATCAGCGGCCAAGACTCAGAGACTATAAAAACCAGCTCCCGGAACCGCGCGGCTGCATTTGCGGCCACGCGACATCTTATTATGACATCTCATTCCTACTTTGACAAACTGGCAGGCTACCGAATGTAGCCTGCCCACACGACAGAGTCTGGCAAACTCCCCGTGGTGTACCCAATATGCCAAACACCAGTAACAATGATGGGTCTCATTCTCCTAAAGAGCCTTGAATATAATATAAGGGCTAGGATGAAGGAGACGTTACTGGGGCCTGATCGATGCAATTGACGAATAACAGGATGATATGTGATCTGTGAACAACATCATGTTGTAGACTGGATAATGGCCATTCAAAGAGATCATCAATCCAGCAAATGTTCCTTTGTTTAGTAAAAACTTGATTGAATGGATGCGATGGCTGGCGATGGAGCGATTTGGGTCATAATCAGGTGAGTCAACGGCATAAAATGGAGGCAGAAGTAGATGATGCAGATATAAGAGAAAGGCACTTGACCATGGCAGTCAAGAAGTGAGTGTATTATACACCCTACAAGCCAAGTGGCAGTTTACGGAAGTTAAAAGAAAATACAGCCTAAAGACCTTCTACAGAAGCCATGTGTCCTGGCTGACACCAGTGTCCCAATGATGTGTATATTCCAAATTTCTGGATTTCAGGAGTGTGGATTTTTTTCCCTCTGATGTTTAAGTTACCAGGTGATTGGTTAGAACGCTCACAGAAAAAGAAAAAAATCACAATATTTCAATCACATAATAGCTTGTTAAAAAAATACAGTGTTCTAGTAACAAATATTTGAATCCAGCACATATAAAATTTTTAAGTGGTAGGGTGTTTGCCTTACAAACGGCCAACATGGCTGACCCGAGTTAGATTCCTCCACCCCTCTCCGAGAGCCTGGCAAGCTACCGAGAATATCTCGCCCGCAGGGCAGAGCCTGGCAAGCTACCCGTGATGTATTCGATATGCCAAACACGGTAACAACAAATCTCATAATGGAGATGTTACTGGGCCGGCTTGAGCAAATCGATGAACAATGGGAGGACCGTTCCTATTTCATTTTTAAATAAAAGAGTACTTGTTAATGGAACCTGTGTTGCTGTTAAGCAGGTAGCAACATCTAGAACCTCGGACTTAAAGTAGACACAGCAAGCCTTGTTTACCGATCCACATTGATGTTCAAACAATTCTGGCTGTTTATTATAATGATTCCCAAAATGCAGCTTTATAATGGTCGAGAGCAAAGAAGGGAATGTAAGATGGTCTTATGTTGAAACTGGGTTTGACTAACTAGATGCTCACACAGGATTTTAGAGATGTCAAGTGCTTGTAAGCGCTTGCATTGAAAAAGGTTGAGCAAGTTCAATATCTGGCACCCCATATGGTCCCCTGAGCCTGCCAGTAGTGACCCCTGTGCAGGGAGTAAGCCCTGACCACCACCAAATGTGGGTCCCCAAAAAGATTTGTAAATGTACTACTAAATTTTATGAATGACTTTTGTAGCCTATAGTTACCCAATGTAACTTGTGACCACAATCCTACTGGTATTTCTTCTGTCTTTTTGTGACCCTAAAATTGAAGGGGGGGAAAGCCACCAAAATGTTCCTTTCAAAATATGAGATGTTACCCCAGTTCCAATCAAACTCTCCCATATCTCCTGATTTTTCTCAGAGCCAAAGTCACATTCTTACAATAGCCTATAAGGCCCCGACAAGTTTCCTTTCGTTGTTCTTTCTTTGTTTTCCGTTTCCTTTTTCCTTTTTCCTTCCATCTTTCCTTACTTTATTTCTTATGTCTTTCTTTCTTTCTTTCTTTCTTTCTTTCTTTCTTTCTCTTCTTTCTTTCTTTCTTTCCTTCATTCTTTATTTCTTCATTTCTTTCTCTTTCCTCTCTTCATTTTGTTAATTAGGAATCAGAAAATATTTTCTATTTTAAAAAGGACACACAGTAGAAAGGTTGGTGTCTCTGTTCAACTCTGCAATTCTAATATAAAATCAGCCCTGGGGCCTTGGCTGCTCCTTCATCGACACACTTTCTGATTCTGTCTTTCCACTGGCTCCGACTAACTCTTATTTTATCACTTCTAAATAATATTTCTACTCCATGGGCTGAGCAATACTACAGAGGTTAATATATTAATATTCCATGTGATTGACCCTGGTTCTATCTCCAGCATTATCTATGGTCTCATGAGAACCACCAGGAATCACTCCTGAGCACAGAGACAGGAATACATGAGCACCATTGGGGCTGGTCCAAAACCTTTCCTTACACACACACACACACACACACACACACACACACACACACACACACAACACCATAGTCATTTCTGGGGCTGGAGTGATAGTACAGTGATTAGGGTGCTTTCCATGTATGAGGACAATCCTCAAGGGTTCAAAGGACCATATGGGATCGGATTCCAGGAATTGAACCCAGGTCCACCATGTGCAAGGCAACCCACTGAACTATGACTTTGATCAAGATGAAAACACTATTTTCAATCACAACGGCCTTCAAGTTTTCCTTGGGTTCATTCTGACTCCCTTTATAGATTCCCAATTATCTCATACATCTTGAGATTTTCTAATCGGTGGTGTAATTTGTTTATCCCCATATTTGGTTATAATCTGTCTAAATTGTTTCTCATCTGCCAAATCCAATTGTCACTTTCAACCTCCATCCAGCAGGGGTCAGTCACAGAGAATGAGACAAACACATAATTAGACAAACACCTGGAATGCCCAAGCTTCAGGGTCTACTGGGCAGCCGTGTGTGGTCTCACAGGAAGGTCAATCCAATTCAATACTGCTCCCAAACCCCACCAGAGCCCAATAGGTGAACCATTGTTGAAGTTGACAAGAGACATCAAGGACAGTTAGTAAGTACATCAACATACCCTAGGTACATGGAGAGCAGAGGCTAGTATAGTTCACAGAGAATCAGTAGGCATCCTTAAAATATAAAGTTGTTTTGGCAGGAGAGATAGTTCAGAGGGCAGTGCACCTGTTATGCATCCAGTCGACTGAGCTCCTCCAGGAGTGATTTCTGGGTGCAGAGCCAGGAGCAAGCCCTGAGCATGACCAGGTGATGCCCAAACTCAAAATAAATGAATAAATCAGATTGTGAATGTTTTCTATTCTGTTTTTTGGTCATTTGTCCCCTAAATCCAAAAGACCCTAAAGATTATTAGTCTATGTTTGCCTGGCACACGTTTGTAGCTGGCAGATACTTTTTCATCTATTCTGTCTTTACCTATTATTCTTTTCTGGGTGTATGTTTGCTAGCAGAATACCCGAACCTTAGGGATTTTTGTTTGGAGATGATTCCTCATAATAATCCATTACTTTGTAACCCTAAAGTAAGTAATAATGTATATTATAAAGTACAAATATATGATTTAATTTTATAAAACATTATATAAAATATATTAGTAATAATGTAGTGCAATTGATTAACAAGGCAATATAAATGAGTACCTAGAAATTTTACTGTTTTATTAATAAAATATGTAAGCTCAATAGAATAATAGGAAAATTTAGCTAACATCAGAGTCTGAGGCAGATGAAACTGTTATAACTGCCTTGTAGGATTCCATCTCCCTAGCCTCCCTCATTCTACATCTCTCTCTATCCAATCCGGTCTTCTTCATGGAAATCTGACCTCCTTATTGGCTAGCCTCTACCTTTCAACTGCCTGCTTTATGACATCATTCTCCCACCCAACCTACCACCACCTGGTAGAATCTTGGGGTTCCCATGCAGTTGTCTGTAAACAAATTTGAATCATCATGGCAACTGTCCAGTGACCAATGACCAATCACCAGGGACCAGTCATCAGTACTGGACACTTGTGGTCTTCTGCTTGAGTGTTCAGACGTACTCTCGTATCGTATCGTCTTCTCGTCTATCTTTTGTCGACATCTCCTCTTCTATGACTATGTCAGTTAAGGAAAAATACTTTTCAGAGCTTTTCATTAGATTTCTTGTCTCTAAACTTATTGGTCAAGTAAAAATGTCATGAAATAATAGAAGAAAGCATTCAACGAGAATTTTATCAGCCTCTTTTTAGCTTGACTTTGACACTTGCTGTGTGATTTTAGACACTGACTTTCTTTCTCACATATACAGAGTTTCTTCCTCATTTTTTACATTATATTTTACACAGACATAGAAGCTCAAATATGTGTTTATATATCAATGTTCATTCTCTGGTGTTTCCTTTTCCTTTAGTGGTTTTTACGTGATATTCATATGTAGGTGCTGTAGAAAACTGTTAATGTATAACAGGATGCTTTATCTGTAATAGTCTCTCCACATATATTTATAATTTAGTATTTTAAATTTAGTGCTATTCCAAAGTAATAATCATGTGTCTTTTAGTTTTCTATCTAAACTATGTGATAAGACTAAATGGGGCATTGGGAATGTGTGGATTGCTGAGCAGTTGAGAGGCAAGTCCTCAAAAGTAAGAAAGTTGAGAGTCATTTTCCTCAAGAATTGACCAAAGAGGCCAAGAAGAAGAGGATGCTATCAGGGAGAATCAAATAGGAAATAAAGATTATGAGGGAGATTTATCAAGGAAGGGGAAACAGTTTGGTACCGAATGTTGAAGACAGCCAAAGATTTTAAATTAAATCAAAGAGAATATAGTTAAATATTCTGAGAGTAAGTCAAATCAGTTTATTTTAATAACTGCTAGGACTAGAAAGTGTACTATGCCTCGAGTAGAGTACAAGTAGGAAAAAACATTTAACAGAATGTCGTGTTGGTGGTTTTTTATCTAATTGTCTCTTGAAACACGGTTGGCAATTGACAGTTTGGAATATGAACACGCTTCAGAAATAATGCTTACTATAAATAACTAATACTGGTTATCTAAGGGGGTGGAGGAAACAGAATCTTCAGTGTTTTAATTATTTCTCTCTGTAAACTGCATGTATGCTCTGCCTGCTAAAATAAAGAAATGATGACTTCTAACTTGAATCAGAAGAACTGATTCTTTTGTGTGGTGAGTAGATTCCAAGTTACGGTTGCTTGTTACCTTCACAAATAGTTTCTTCCCAACATGAGATCATTTTGATAACAGTCGACATCTGTTTTTATATTCTAATAAGAAATAGAAAAGTCAAGTCTCTTATGTCTAATTACACATTCATCTCAGTTGTGTGGAGTCTGAATTTTCCTACATTAAAAATATTTAAATTGGATTTTGGTGATCATTTCTTAAACACAGGGAATGACGTTTTCCTGCTTCAAAAAGATACTCGTAATCTAGGTTTTGAAAATGAATTTGAAATTTATGATGACCATTATTTAATGATCTTTTCTGCATCTTCTGCGATTTACTGAACTTGTATTCTATGTTGAATACCTGTTGTTTGCTGGTTGATCTTCAAAGTTATGAATGAGAAAAATAATGTCATGTCTTGCACTTCTTACATTTCATTCTGCTTTTTACTCATTGACAACATATTTCTTGGTACTAAATACAATCACTTTTATTATATTTTCTGCTTATTATGTAAGTTACTGGTAAATGTTTTCTGCTTTACGCAATGGTAATGTTTGCACTCAAAATCACTTGTTAGTGCATTTTTCGGTTATTACTTTTTGCAAAAATAGAATACTGTCTTCATCTTGTATACATGCCATAATTTATTAACAGACTTATTGTACTGTTTTCTTTGGTTTTGTTTGGAATCACATCCAGTTTGACTCAGCGCTTACTCTTGGGTCTGCTTTCAATCACTTACTGTACTAAGCTGCTTGCTGAATAGCCCAGATAGCATTCATATCTATATACTTTTTTTCAGTTCTTTGATACATATCTTATATGATTTTTTCTTTATACATCCTTCCATGTGAATTACATGAAATCGACAGACTTTTTTATGCATGCACAGCACTGTAGCACTGTTCTGTAGCACTTTATTCCCATTGTTCATCGATTTGCTCTAGTGGGCACCAGTAACGTCTCCATTGTGAGACCTGTAGTTACTGTTTTTTGCACATCGAATACATAGTGGGTAGCTTGCCAGGTTTTGCCGTGCAGGCAGGATACTCTTGGTAGCTTGCTGAGCTGTCCAAGAGGAACAGAGTAATCGAACCCAGGGTCGGCCACATGAAGGGCAAACACACTATCCCCTGTGCTATAGCTCCATCCTTAAGTTTTCAGATTATTTTTAATTAGAGTTGTTAGTAACTACTTTGCTGGAGAGCAACTGGAGACTGAGATTTTAAATAACAAACTTCCTTCTAAAAGCACTTCTTGAGAAAAATTCAAGTACTCATTTTTGAGGTAGAATCAGAAACCAGGGTAAGGTTGCTATCCTTCAACTCATCAAGGAGATTGAGTCACATATGTGAACCGTAAGAAACCGATGTGAATTCCACAAGTCAAAATGAAAATCTGAATACTACAATGCTAATAGTTGTAAACACTGCAAATGCCTATATAAATGTAAGGTATCTTCCTCCTAGTTTCTGCAGAGTCCTGGCAAGAAAATCCACATTCTTAGGTTCTGTAACCTGGCAAAACATAAGGGACAGAGAGATAGTACAGGAGGAGATAAGGTACTTGATGTGTACGCAGCCAATTCAGTTGAACCTCTGTCACTACACAGAGTCTCCTGAGCACTACAAGTCACCGCTCCACAGTACAGAGCAAGAATTAGCCCCAGATCATTGCCGGGTATTGGTCCAACCTGCACCCTACCCCACTTACAATTTAAATAATGGGAGAAATGGAACAAGTCTCTATACCATCTCTGCACTTCTGGTTTCTTTCTTCTGCAATAAAATGTTACTCATTCTCTTAGGACTTCCTCGTTTTAAAATGCTTCCATTCTAGAAAATAACATATGAGTTCAATAGGTGATCAAGCTACAGGTAGAGCTAAGGCAAGGAGAAACTATCTATAAGCAAGAAATCCATGTACAAAACACATCACCTGAGGCTATATAGCTCTGTTTTCACTTTGGGAGCACAGCGACAAATATACAAAGTGCCAAAACGTTCCAGCCCTTCAACCACGCAAAACTCTGGACTAATGGGAATTCAGTTGAATGTTGGTATTAGAAGCTTCTCTCTAGCAAAAACTTTAAGTGAATATTGTTCTTCTCAAACGTTGTAGGAGATTCTCAGTCTCACAGATTCTTTTCATCATCTCTTATTCCTTACAGAAAATTTTGAAAATTCATCTGTATTGGGAACTGCACATTCTCAGCAGCTTTCGCTTCCCGTGGTGAAAAATGCACCTTCCCTGCAACTACTCCAGAGTATGTGCTCCAGCTGGTAGTTCTGCTTGGCTCCTGCCCTCAGCTTCTGGCATCTCTTTCCAACCACTGATGGGCAGTGCCTATCTTTACCAACATTCTAGCACAACGATGCTGTCTGGAATGTCTGGTCAGAGCCACATGTCCACTGCAGCTGCTTTCTACTCGAGTATTTTGGAGTGGGATATTGCAGGAAGTGCTAAAGAGAAGTCTTCCATGGGAGACTTTACTCTGATTGTCCTTGACCAAGATACCACTGAGTCTTCCATAACTATGGCAGCTCACTATGAGAAAACTTTAGATAACAACAACTAGGTGTCTGTGTACCCATTACATTCTGCCAGTCTTGTTGAGAGGACACCATCTCAGGTTCCAAATCAGAGTCTTAGCCTGTCACTTCCCTACCAAGAATCATAGTAGCTGGCAGAGATTTTTTCATCTATTCTATCTTAACCCACTATCCTTTTCTGGGTGTATGTTTGCTAGCAGAATACCTGAACCTTAGAGATTTTTGATTGGGGATGATTACTCATAAAATTACACCCCTTTGTACCCCTAAAATAAGTAATAGTGTACATTATAATGTATGAATATATAATTTAATTTTATTAAACATCATATAATGTATATTAGTAATAATGTAATGCTATTGATTAACAAGGCACTATAAATGATGACCTAGAAATTTTATTGATTTATTAATAAAATATGTAAGCTCAAAAGAATAATAGGAGAATTTAGCTAACATCAGAGTCTGAGGAAGATGAAACTGTCATAAATGTCCTGTAGGATTCTATCTCCTAACCTCCTTCGTTCGACCTCTCTCTCTACAATCCGGTCTTCTTCTTGGGAATCTGACCTCCTTATTGGCTAGCCTCTACCTTTCAACTGTCTGCTTTATGACATCATTCTCCCACCAAACCTACCACCACCTAGTCGAATCTTAGGATTTCCGTGCAGCTGTTTGTAAAAAAACTTGAATCATCATGAGAAGTGACCAGTGACCAATGACCAATCGCCAGTGACTATCATCAGTACTGGACACTTGTGGTCTTACGCTTCAGTGTTCAGACGTACTCTCGTATCGTCTCCTCTTATTGTCTACCTTTATCGGTATTTCCTCTTCTCTGACCATGTCAGGTAAGGAATAATACTTTTCAGACCTTTTCATTAGAGTTCTTGTCTCTAAACTTAGTACTCAAGTAAAAAGTTATGTAATAATGGAAGAAAATATTCCACAAGAATTTTATCAACCTCATTTTAGCTTGACTTTGACACTTGCTGTGTGATTTTAGACACTGACTTTCTTTCTCACATATACAGAATTTTTTCCTCATTTGTTACATTATATTTTAGTGAGAGGTGTCCTGTGACCATGGCCAAACCTAAGAGCAAACTTCAGAAAGCTGCATCCAGCAGGACCAGCAAGACAAAGAGCCATGAGCAGGAGAAGACAAAAAGGGTCAGAGAAAAGTCTAAGAAAGCTGAGGAGAGTAAGCAGCCATGGAACAAGGTCAGGGCAGAAGAGAAGCACACCATTGCCAAGATGAAACGCAAGAAAAGTCAACCTGAGCTTTGCCAAGAGGCCTTTCGAAAGCCCCGCAGCTGCCTAGGCATGCACATGCTGGAGACTGTGCAAGTGTTTCACACTCTGGGGAAGAAGAGTGATCCAAAGCCTGGATTCTCTTCCTCCCGGGTTCTGGGTAGTTCAAAGAAGCCCAGCGATTTCCAGCCATCCTTAGCTGTCAAACCATTGCTAGGTGCTACACCGGATGAAAAAGTTCTTGAGAGAACTCAGGTCAAAGCACAGAAGCCAAGTAGCAGTGCTGAAGAACGCTTGTCTCCATCCCTGTATGAGCTGCCACCTCCTGGGAAGGTCAAATTGGTCCCTTTGCCTTTTCTAACCATGGAGAAGCCACAAACTCGGCCTGTTCCTCGGAGACCACAGTTTGTGGCCTCACATCGTCCTGCTGCAGCTTACCCTGCCAGGCCTGGCTCTACCAATTAAGCTCTGCCAACAGTCGCCAATTCACCCTGGACAACCAACGCATCTTTGCCTGGTCCTGTCAAACCAACTCAGCCCATTTCGACCACCCCATCTAGACGAGGTTTACTGAACCCTACTAGCTGACCTATTCCTCAGCCTGCAACTTCTAAGCCTGCTAACTACAAGACCACAGTTAGCACTTCTCTCAAGTGGTAGCCCCTTCCCGTCTCTGTGAACAAGCGCCAGTCTCCACCCAAATGTCAGAGTAAGTTTCTCCTCCAAGACTTCTGTTACCAACCAATTCCGTGGAGAAACCCCAATTTTCCTGAGCCAGTAATGTCAAAGCCCATCACAAGAGAGCAGAGACCAGAGCATGAGGCTATGAAAAGGAAGGCTCAGCAGGAGCGTGAGAACGCTGCCAAATATACCTCTTTGGGGAAAATGCAGATTTTTATTGAGAGAGAAAAAGTGATGGACATCTCTCTATACTATGGCTATGTAATGTGAGTATCTGGAATGGTTGGTGCCATTTTAGTTCCCAATGGCTGCCCTAGACAAACACTGCAAATACCATACAAGTTTTATTTATATTGCTATATTTTTAAAAAATTGAAGAGATGCATTAAAGTTAATACACTGGAAATAAAAGTTTTGAATTTTGGATGCTATCAACTGTGGTTGTTATTTGGAGGGGATTGGAGTTGAACGATGACATGAGAAAGAATGGGAAGTTAGAGAGAGGACAAAGGGGGACCAGACAAGACTCTAAGAAAGATAAACTTGGTCCAGGGTTATAAAGCCCATAAAAGGAGAAATTTCACGGGCCTGATGAAGAGTGGGGGAGGGTCTGAGCAATAGTATAGCTGATAGGTCATAGCCCTGCACACAAGACTGACCCAAGTTCAATTCTTGCAATCCTATATGGTCCCCAGAGTCCCACCAGATGTGAAACTTGAGTGCAAAGCCAGGTGTAAGGCCAGAGCACAGTCATGTATGCCCCATCCAGAGTCTCCTTCAAAATAGAATGGGAGAAATGGCACAGAGAGAATGTTTGGGTTAGAATAAATTTGGAATAGGCCGAGGAAGCAGATGAGTCTAAGATGACCAAAAGGAAATTAAATTCCTTCATGGAGGCTGTGTTATGCCTCATGACCATTTTGGAAAATAAAGAAATTTGAGACACATCTCCAAAAGGTTTGGGTGGTCTATCCACAAATGATCATGGCTGGGGAATGAGACCACATACACTGGGGAATGAGCCTGCCAGATGAGTGGTCAACGGTCCTCAGAGGTATTCAGGAGCGACTGTTAACAGGAACGAAGCCAAGAAAACAGTTGTAGCATGAAGCCTGAATTTCAGTTCCTGGCATATGTAAAGATAAATCACCATGTAGTCAGGTTGTATGTTCAGAAACCCTAGATCCACCATTTCACTTTATCTTCCCAAAAAATACTCAGAGCTGGTATTATGGTGCCACTGTGTTAGCGAGGTTCAACAATGAGGTCTATGTGACTAAGTTGTTTTGATTTGCAAACTCCCCAAGGTGGCTAAGCCAGCTTTCAGGCCACAGCATTCTGACATTACTGGCATGGCAAGTTCAAAATATCATCACTTAACGGGCCACTCGATGGTCTTCCACGGTCCCTGGTGCCTGCCGCCTGCTCTAAATGTCGCTGTTAACTGAAGTTCACAAAAGAACCAACGCAATAAATGGCTTGGGGCTCTAGGCTGCGGGAGGTACCGGACTGGGACATGCGCACTAGATCATCACTCCCAAATCAGTTGGTACCGGTACTCCTTGAGACTGGGAAGGCAGAGGTGGGAAGAGGTGGTCCTTGGAGAGTTATGGGGTGATGGATGAAAGGGAAGGAAACGGGGAAGGGCAGGCACAGGGACAGCAGATGGTCATCATGGGAAAGTTGGTGGATGTTCTTTAAACATGTTATAAGGTTTTTTAATGAAAAACTGTATTCCATAAATGAGAGGAACAGCAAAAACAGGAAAAGAAAATAGGTTTAAAATAACAGGTCACATCCAAGGCCAGAAAGAGCTCCAAGGGCTGGAGTTCTCTCTGGAGCTCCTGACTGCATCTTGGGCAGTCAACCTGGTCACCCAAGCATCACTTGTATTTGACCACAAAACTCCCAAGTGTTATACATAAAAAAATAAAGAAACAAAGTGTGGGCTGCATACGATTGAGAGTGGTTGACTCTCTTTCCTTTTGCGGGGGCAGTGGGAGGGACTTTAAATTGAAGTGTTTTCATTATTTCCTAAGGGGAAAATAGTCAGAACACCTGGTCAGCACCGGGAATAAAGGCCCAAAAGGGGAGTGTCTCATGGCCTTATGTTGCTACAGTGAAAAATGTAAGGTTTTATTAGTTTATGTAATTTAGAGTTTGCAAAGAAAAACCTCGGTCACAGCCCTACAGTTATTCCCAATTTTCGTAGGTGCTTGTAGGGAATGAGTGAAGGAGAGAGAACTTGCACCCTTTTACAATACTCATCTGCATAAACTTTTTTTTGTGTGGGAAACACCATTTGAGATTAACTTCAGTGGCAATTGGTATACTTGCTAGTTTTGCAACTATTACCATTTTCTATCCATAACATCTTCATCATTGCCAAAAAGAGCCTCCTCACTATGCGCTGACCTCTCCATTCTCTCTTTCCTCTGGTTTCTGGCAACACTCATTTTTCTGTCTATGTATTTGCTTACTCTGAACACTTCATATACATGGATCCTTAGATATGTGACCTTTGGACAGCCTTTTTCACACCCTGATGCTTTCAAAGATCATCTGTGCTATAGTGTGTCATTACTTCCTATGACTAATATTCTTTTGTATGGATCACCCATATTGGAGAGGTTTCCAGACTTCCTAAATACACAGAGCCCTGGACGTCTCATACATAGGCTAAATGAAATACTGAAGTGTTTGGAGACATTGGACAGAGGATAGTGTGCTTGCCTTGCACGCAGTGGGCCTGAATTGGCTCCCTGGCACCCCATGTAATACCCTGATTCCTGCCAGGGGTGATCCCTGATCGCAGAGCCAAGAGGAACCTTTGAGCACCATCAGGTGTGGCTCCAATACAAAAAAATAAAAGCATTCATGTACACAAACAAAATACCATCCCGTTCATATATTTCTAGATGCTAATGACATCAGGGTGTAGACTGGATAATGGTAATTGAAAAAGACCATCAACCCTGCGAATGTTCCTTTGTTTCATAAAAACTCGACTGAGTGCATGCTATGGCTGGTGATGGAGAGATTTGGTACATTCACAGGTGAGTCACTGGCATAACATTTGTTTTGACAAAAGGCGGCAGGAGAAGATGATGCAGATAGAAGACAAGGTTATGTGACCCTGGTGGTCATGATGGAGTGTTTTAACTACCTGCTTGTTAGTTAGCGACTTGACTAACTGCTTGTCAGTTATCAGAAGTTAGCAGAAAATACAAGCTAAAGACCTACTAGAGAAAGCATATATCCTGAATGACACCTTTGTCCCAGTGATCTTTATAATAAATTTCTGGCTTCTCGGAGTGCAGATTTTTTTTCTTCTTCTGATGTTCAAGCTATCAGGTGATTAATTAGAGCAATCACAGAAAACTAAACAAAACAACACTTCAAAAACATAACAGTTTGTAAA
Organism: Sorex fumeus; assembly: GCF_029834395.1. Taxonomy (NCBI): domain Eukaryota; kingdom Metazoa; phylum Chordata; class Mammalia; order Eulipotyphla; family Soricidae; genus Sorex; species Sorex fumeus. The sequence goes on along the minus strand of NW_026606063.1, from coordinate 37,781,188 downwards.
CCAGTACAGTGTTCCAGGAACAAATATTTGAAACCAATACATATAAAACTTAATATTCTTGTTTCTATTTCACTCTTAAATATACACAGTACATATTAATGGAAATTGTGTGGCTATTTGGAAAGTAGCAAAATCTTGAACTTGGGACTTAAATTGGACAGAGCCAGACTTGTTCTTTGCTCTACTTTGATTTTCAAACTATTTTGGCTTTTTATTATAATGACTCCCCCAAATGGAGCTTTACAATGATGGAGAGCACTGAAGGGAATGTAAGATGATCTTAGGTTGAAAATGGGATTTGACTAGCTAGATGCTCATACAGGATCTAAGTGATATCAAGCACTTGTAGGGCATTTGCACTGGAAATGGTTGACCCAAGTTCAAAACCTTGCATCCCAATGGTCATCTGAGCCTGCCAGAAGTGATCGCTATGCACAGGGAGTAGGCTCTGAGCACCACCAATTGTAACTTCAGGAATTCCTTGTGTTATTCTGATTCTTTTTATAGCTCCCCAATTATCCCACTCTACTTGCGATTTTCTAATAGATGGTGTAATTTGTTTATCACAATAATTGGTTATAATCTATCTAAATTCTCATCTGCCAAATCCAATTGTCAATTTCAACCTCTGTCCAACAGGATTCAGTCAGAGACAATGAAACAAACACATAAGTACACAAACATGAAGATTGTCCAAGCTTTAGGGTCACATGGGCAACCATCAGTGGTCTCACAGGCAGGGCAATCAATGCAATATTGCTCTCCCAGCACAACCAGCCCACAGGTGAGTCTTGTTGAAGTTCACAGAGACATCAAGGAAAGTTAGTAAGTACAGCAAAATTCCGGAGGTACATGGAGAGCAGGGGCTGGGGTAGTTCACACAGCAGAGCAATAGGCATCCTTAAAATATAAACTTGTTGGGGCAGGAGAGATAGTTCAGTGGCAGGGCACCTCTCCTGCACCCAGTCAACTGAGCTCTTCCAGGAGTCATTCCTGAGTGCAATCAGGAGTAACCTCTGAGCATTGCCAGGTGTTGGCCCCCAAACCAAAATAAATCCTCCGCCCCTCTCGGAGAGCCCGGCAAGCTACCGAGAGTATTCGATATGCCAGACACAGTAACAAAAAAGTCTCCAATGGAGACGTTACTGGGCCCGCTCGAGCAAATAAATAAATAAATAAATAAAATAATAAAATAAATCAGGTTGTGACCGTTTCCTATTCTATTTTTGGCCATATTGTCCTCTAAATCTCAAAGATCCTAGACAGTATTAGTCTACATTTAAACAAGTTTGCAGCTGGCAGATACATTGTCATCTATTCTATCTTTGCAGACTATTCTTTCTGGGTGCATATTTGCCTAGGGAAATATGGGAAATTCGTGTTTTTCTTCTTAGGGGATGATTTCTCATAATACTCTGTCACTTTCTCACCCTAAACAATGTAATTATGTATATTATAATCTATGCACAATAAAATCTAATTCTATTAAATAATGCTTAAAATATATTAGTAATAATTTTATGTTGTTGGTTAACTGTGCAACATAAATGATTAAATAGTAACTTTTTAAATTTATTAATGAAATATTTAAAATATTTAAGCTCTTTAGTATAATAGGAGTATTTCACTAACATAAGAATCTGAGGAAAGTGAAACTGTTATAAGTGTCTTGTAGGATTCCATTTCCCTAGCCTGCTTAATTCCACCTCCCTCTCTATCCAATACTGGCCTTTTCTTGAGAATGTGACCTCCTTATTGGCAAGCCTCTCCCTTTGGAATTCTAGGGAAACAACTAAGCATGTTCTGATTAATTCCTAATATGAAGTAAATTTTGCTGGTTTGTTTTGAAGTTAAGGAATTGATATCTAAGTGTAAAAAGTTTTTAATGCTTTTTGAATGGAGTAACTTCCTCTTTCCCTCAAATGGAGTTAAAGTTTAAAGGATTCTGGCAGAAGCGTTTCATCTAAAGCTCCACGAATAGCTAAAGCAACCCTTGGGGAAAGAAGATGGATGGGCTCTTCCTCTTCACCCCCCAAGCTGTGTTGATCTTCTCCCAAACCCAGGTCAGTTCATCTGCCGGTACTTGAACCTGGGACTTGGATTTCTCCCTGCAAGCCCCCCAGGCGTCCTCTCGGACAAGCTGTGCTGGTCTTCTCCCCATCCCAGTCTTTGCTCCCCCCACACACACCGGGTACCCGTGGGGGGTGTGGCCTTTTAGAAGTGGGTGTGGCCTCTGTAGAAGTGGGCTTGGCCTAATTTCATAAGGCAATCCATCAAGCGGATGTGAAGATTCTCAACAAAATACTAGCAAATAGAATTCAACAGCTCATCAAAAAGATCATACACCATGACCAAGTGGGATTCATCCTGGGGATGCAAGTATGGTTTAACATTCGAAATTCATTCAACATAATCCATCATATCAACAAAAGAAATGATAAAAATCATATGATCATACCAATAGATGCAGAGAAAGCATTTGACAAGATCCAGCACCCGTTTATGATGAAAACCCTCACCAAAATGGAAATAGAAGGAACTTTCCTCAATATAGTAAAAGCCATCTACCACAAGCCTACAGGAAGCATCATACTCAATGGGGAAAAGCTTAGAGCCTTCCCCCTAAGATCAGGGACGAGACTAGGATGCCCACTCTCTCCGCTACTGTTCAATATCATACTGTAAGTACTTGCAATAGTGATTAGTCAAGAAAAAGATATTAAGGGCATCCAGGTAGGAAGGAAAGAATTCAAGTTCTCACTATTTGCAGATGATATGATACTATATTTAGAGAACTCTATAACCTCTACCAAGAAACTGCTAGAAACAATAGACTAGTATAGTACAGTTACAGGCTACACAATCAATACCCAAAAGTCCATGGCTTTCCTATATGCAAATAGTGAGAGAAAATAAAGTGACATGAAAAAAAACCAATCTTATTCACAATTGTGCCCCAGAAAACAAGTATCCAGGAATCAGCTTAATTATGAAAGTAAAGGATTTGTACAAAAAAAACCATAAAATGCTACTTCAGGAAATAAAAGAGGACATGAGGAAATGGAACAATATCCCCTGCTCATGGACAGGGAGAATTAACATTGTCAAAATGGCAATACTTCCCAAAGCATTGTACAAATTCAATGCAATCCCTATAACGATACCCATGACATTCTTCAAAGAAATAAAGCAAAGACTCCTGAAATTTATATGGAACAATAAGCACCCACGAAAAGTTAAAGCAATTCTTGGGAAAAAGAAAATGGGAGGAATCAACCTCCCTAACTTCAAATTCTACTACAAAGCAGTAATACTTAAACAGCATGGTACTGAAACAAAGGCAAAATCAGAGATCTTTGGAACAGGGTTTTATATACCGATATGCCCCTCAAATATATGACCAGCTGATCGTTGATAAGGGAGCAAGAAATATGAAGTGGAGCAAGGAAAGCCTCTATAACAATTTGTGCTGGCAAAACTGGACAGCTACATGCAAAAACTAGACTCATATATCTGCATAACACCATTTTAAAAAGTAAGATCAAAATGGATTAGAGAACTCAACATCAGACCGGAATCCATAAGGTACATTGAAGACAAAGTGGACAAAACCCTCCATGACATTGAAGCTAATGGTATCTTCAAAGATGTCACACCACTGGCCAAGCAAGTGAAAACAGAGATAGACAAATGGGACTATCTTAAACTAAGAAGCTTCTGCACCTCAAAAGAAACAGTGACCAAAATACAAAGACAGTCTACAGACTGGGAAAGGATATTTGCCGAATACACATCCGACAAGGGGTTGATACCAAGGATATACAAAGTGCTGGCTGAAATGCACAAGAAGAAAACATCCAACCCCATCAAAAATGGGGCGACTGGGACTGGAGAGATAGCACAGTGGGTAGGCCGTTTCCCTGCACGTAGCCTACCTGGGTTCGATTCCCAGCAACCCATACGGTCCCCTGAGCACCCCCAGGAGTAACTTCTGAGTGCAGAGCCAGAAGTAACCCCTGTGCATCAACAGGTGTGACCCAAAAAGTAGAAAAAAAAGATCAAAAATGGGGCAACGAAATGAACAGAAAATTTCTCAGAGAAGAAATTCGAATGGCTAAAAGGCATATGAGAAAATGCTCTACATCATTAATCATCAGGGAGATACAGATCAAAACAACGAGATATCATTTCATACCACGCAGATGCCAGGGTAGCCCATAGCTTGCTCTGCATCCATCCAGTCCCTTGTCAGGTATCCTGATTTTGGGGTGGTAGGAACTCAGGGCAACTGAGGCATAAGTTGAGAAAACAGATGCCCAGGAGTGAATAATATTTGGAGTCAATGAATTCCCAAATTACAATTGTCTAGCACTAACTGTCTTCCTGTGTCTGTACAAGAAGTTCATTGCTCTGAAGTAAACTCTGCAAAAAGACATAAGGGAAAGAGAAATGCTTAGGGGAAAATGGTGATTAGCTGGTTGGGGAACAGAGCACAGAGAAGATTTTAAAGATAAACATAGAGGAATGGGAGTGTCTCAGGAGCACTGTGACTGGATGCATCCAATAAACCCAAGCTCCCTGTGGCGAGGGAGAAATGACAAACCAATATGATCCTACAATACCAATAGCAGACAGAGATAAAACAAAGAAAAAGAATTGCAGGCCGATATCCCTGATGAACACAGATGCAAAGATCCTCAACAAAATTCTAGCAAAAAGAATCCAACGACTCATCAAAAAGAATATACATCATGACTAAGTAGGATTCATCCTGGGGATGCAAGGATGGTTTAACATTCACAAGTCACTCAACATAATTCATCATATCAATAAAAGAAAAGAAAACAACCATATGATCAACCATAGAGGCAGAGAAAGCATTTGACAAGATGCAGCAACTGTTTACGATGAAAACGTAGAACCAATCAGCTAAGTACAAGTACTGGAAAGCCCTTCAGACTGTGGCCTAAAGGGTGGGCTGTGAAAAGTCCCTTTTATATAACCTTATGGTCTTAAAGCCCCTCACTTTTGAGACTCAGGGCCACTCATTCAGAGACGATTGCCACTGTCTCAGTGAGCTGGACGAGGGCCTTACCTGTAACTAGCTTAGCTAGCTAAGAAAAACCCTTTGCTTATTGCATCGCAATTTGTTTTCGTGTGATTCTTCTGGGGATATCTCAGTCCGGTTTAACACTTCAAGGGAATGACTGAAAGAGAGAGAACTTGTACCCTATCAAAATATATATCTGAATAATATTTCTTGTTGTATTCACCATTGACACTAACTTCAGTGGCATTTCGTATACTTGCTAGTTTTGCGATGATTACCATTATTTTGTTCATAACATTTTCATCATTGCTAAAAACAGCCTCTTCACTACCCACTGACATCTCCATTCTCTCCTTCCTTTATTTCCTGGCAACACTCTCCTTTTTTCTTTATGAATTTGCTTCCTCTGAACACTCCATATACATGAATTCTAAAATATGTGCTGTGTGTGACTGCCCTTGTCCAAACCTGATGCTTTCGAAGTTCATCTGTGCTATATTGCATCAGTACTTCTTATGACTAATATTCTATGGTATGGATCTACCATATTGGAGAGGTTGCCACACTTTCTAAATGCACAGAACACTGAACGTCTCATATGTAGACTAAAGGAAATATTGACAGTGGTTGGAGACATAGTACAAAGAACAGGGTGCTTGCCTTGCATGCAGTAGGCCTGGCTGGCTCCCTGGCACCTCATATGGCTCCCTGAGCTCTGCCAGGAGGGATCCCTCAGCACAGAGCCAAGAGGAAGCTCTGAGCACCAGAGCTCAGAAAGAAAGAATTCAAGTTTTCACTATTTGCAGATGATATGATACTATATTTAGAGAACTCTATAACCTCTACCAAGAAACTGCTAGAAACAATAGACTAGTATAGTACAGTTACAGGCTACACAATCAATACCCAAAAGTCCATGGCTTTCCTATATGCAAATAGTGAGAGAAAATAAAGTGTCATAAAAAAAAAACCAATCTTATTCACAATTGTGCCCCAGAAAACAAGTATCCAGGAATCAGCTTAATTATGAAAGTAAAGGACTTGTACCAAGACACTGCTGTCTCTTCCATGTCTATGGCAGCTCGCTATGAGAAAACCTTAGATACCGACAACATAGTGTCTGTGTACCCATCACTTTCTGCCAGTCTTGTGGAGAGGACACTATCTCAGGTTCCAAATCAGAGTCATAGCCTGTCGCTTCCCTACCAGGAAGGAAGCCAGATGTATTACTATCATCAGGAGACTCAGGGACCTCTCCTTTCTGGAGAACCTGGTTCATGCCTGCAATCTTATGGCTCCATGACATTCACAGGGGTTAGGGGTTCTGCCCTCCTAACTTACAGCAACTTATCCCCAGAAATGGTCATGGTTCTAAAAAAAGGTCCAGCCCCCAAAGAACCGACCACCAGCCTCCACCTCTGGAATCTACTACTCTGTGTCTGCTCAACCTATCAGAGAATCGGGTTATCAAGGTGAGCAAAATGGAGGTCTGCCATTCAAATGTTGGGGTCAAATCTGCATGGGAAACTGTCTATAGAGAGGTGGCATTTGAGTTTAAGAAATTGAGGTTTTTTTTTTACTTGTTAAACTCCACAAGAAGAAAACATCTAACCCCATCCAAAAATGGGGCAATGAAATGAACAGAAACTTTCTCAAAGAAGAAATCCGAATGGCAAAAAAGCACATGAGAAAATGCTCTACATCATTAATCATCAGGGAGATGCAGATCAAAACCACAATGAGATACCATCTCACACCTCAGAGACTGGCCCACATTCTAAAGAACAAAAGCAACCGATCCTGGCGTGGATGTCGCGAGAAAGGGATACTCCTTCACTGTTGGTGGGAATGTCCACTGGTTCAGCCCTTCTGGAAAACAGTATGGACGATTCTCAAAAAATTAGAAATTGAGCTCCCATTTAACCCAGCAATACCACTCCTGGGAATATATACCAGAGAGGCAAAAATGTATAGTCGAAGTGACATCTGCACTTGTTTGTTCATTGCAGCACTCTTTACAATAGCCAGAAACTGGAAGAAACCTGAATGCCCAAGAACAGACGACTGGTTAAAGAAACTTTGGTACATCTACACAATGGAGTACTATGTAGCTGTTAGAAAAGATGAAGTCATGAAATTTACATACAAGTGGTACAATATGGAAAGTATCATGCTAAGCGAAATGAGTCAGAAAGAGAGGGATAGACATAGAAAGATTGCATTCATCTGGGGGATATAAAGTAACAAAGTATGAGATTAATACCCAAGAATAGCTGAGATCAGCACCAGGAGGATTACTCCATAACTTAGAGGCCAGCCGGGTATCCTAGAGGAAAGGGCAGTTCAGATAGAGAAGGGAGCACCAAATAAAGGATGTTTGGAGGATCCTCCCAGGAGGGGAGATGCATGTCGAAAGTAGACTATGGACTGAACATGTTTGCCACTCAATGCCTCTTTTGCAGACCACAACACACAAAAGGAGAAAGAAAACACAGGGGATTGCCCTGCCACAGAGCCGGGAGGGTATGGGGGGATGGGGGTGGGGGGATATTATCCATGGTGGTGGAAAATGGGCACTGGTGGAGGGATGGGTATCTGATCATTGTATAATCGAAACCCAAGCACAAAAAATTGTAAATCTACAACTGTAAAATAAATAAATAAATAAAAACATACAGCATTGCACATGTCTTTCAGTAGCAGGATTCAAATATTTGAGAGTAACCCACCACCAGAGCTTAGGGATATTCCCATAATATCGCCAGCCCATAGTAATCTGCCTCTGCTTCCAGCTTGAACTGAGGAACAAAGAGATGAGAATTTGGATGAGATGAAAATTAACTTTCAAAGTCTCTGGAGACCTACCAGATCCCAATAGAAAACCAAGATCCTCCACTGTGCCCTTTAGAAATCGCTGATATCCACCAGCTCCTGGCCTGCATTGATCCCATCAGCCAAGAGCAACAGCCTGGTACTGAAACTACTGGTGAGGGAAAGAATAGTCTACGTTTGGAGGACCCAGGGCCACTTGAAATGGGGATTGAATCTGGCAGTAGTTTTGTAGACATCACGACAGTCGTGGAAGAAATACATCTTCCCAAACTCTTTGATTGCTCAAAATACCTAGACCAATGCAAATATCTGCAGGTAATGAACACCACATACACCATCACTCTGAATCAGGTGCAAGAAAATGCAAGTGGCACTAAGGGTAACTCCCATCCAACCCAGAAGAACAAAGGTGAGGCCTCGGAGCCTCTTGAGGGAAAACTCAAGGCCAAAATCCAGCTAAAAGACCCAGAATCCTTGGTACGGGGAGCAGTGATTATTTGTAATGCTGCAGTCAGTGAGAGGTGTTCAGTGACCATGGCAAAACATAACAGCAAACCTCAGAAAGCTGCATCAAGCAGGATAAGTGAGACAAAGAACCATGGGCAGGAGAAGACAAAAAGGGCCAGAGAAAAGAATGCTGAGGAGAGGAAGCCAACAGGGAACAAGGTCTAGGCAGAAGAGAAGCCCACCATTGCCAAGATGAAACGCAAAAAAAGTCAACCTGAGCTTTGCCAAGAGGCCTTTCAAAAGCCCCACAGCTGCCTAGGCATGCACATGCTGGAGTCTGTGCAAGTGTTTCACGCTCTTGGGAAGAAGAGTGATCCAAAGCCTGGATTCTCTTCCTCCTGGATCTTGAGTAGCTCAAAGAATCCCAGCGATTTCCAGCCATCCTCAGCTGTCAAACCTTGGCCAGGTGCTACACAGAATGGAAAAGACCTTGAGAAAACTCAGGTCCAAATGCAGAAACCAAGAAACAATCCTGAAGAACGTTCGTCTCCATCCCTGTATGACCTGCCACCTCCTGGGAAGGTCAAATTGGTACCTCTGCCTTTTCCAACCATAGAGAAGACACAAGCTTGGCCTGTTCCTCGAAGACCACAGTCTGTGCCCTCACATTGTCCTGCTGCAGCTTACCCTGCCAGGCCTGGCTCAACCAACTCAGATCCGCCAACTGCCACTAATTCATCCCTGCCAACCACTGCATCTTTGCCTCGTCCTGCCATACAAGCTCAGCCCATTTCTATCAATCCATCTCGTCCAGGTTTGTTGAACCATACTAGCTGACCTATTCCTCATCCCGGACCTTCTAGGCCTGTTCTCTACAAGACAATAGCTAGCACTTCTTTCCAGCAGGAGCCCCTTCACTCTCTGTGAATAAGCGCCAGTCTCCACCCAAATGTCAGAATCAGTTTCTCCTCCAAGACTTCCGTTTCCAACTGATTCCATGGAGAATGCCCAATGTTTCCGAGCCAGTAATGTCAAGGCCCATCACAAGAGAGCAGAGACCAGAGCGTGTGGCTGTGAAAAGGAAGGCTCAGCAGGAGCGTGTGAACGCTGCCAAATACACCTCTTTAGAGAAAGTGCAGTTTTATATCGAGAGAGAAATAGAGATGGACATCTCTCTATATCATGGCTATGTGATGTGAGTAGCTGGAATGGTTGATGCCAATTTAGGTACTAGATGGTTGCCCTAGACTTGAAATGCCATACACATTTTATGTATTCTGATATATTTTTCACAAATTGAAGAGATGCATTATAGTTCATTGGTTTGTAAATAAAGTTCTGAATTTTGAGAAGCTGTCAACTGTGGTTGTTATTTGTACGGGCTGGGGGTTGAAGGATGGCATGAGAAAGAATGGTTAGTTAGAGAGAGAATGAAGGGGAAACAGGTAAGACTCTGAGAAAGAGAAACTTGGTCCAGGGTTATAAAGTCCAGTAAGAGGAGAAATTTCTAGGGCCTGATGAAGAGTGGGAGAGGGTCAGAGCAATAGTATAGCTGCTAAGGCATTTGCCCTGCAAGAACCCACGTTCAATTCTTGCAATCCTATATGGTCCCCAGAGTCCCACCAGATTTGAAACTTGAGTGCACATATGCTTCCACTCTAGGTCTCCTCCAAAGAAGAATGGGAGAAAAGCAAGGTCTGGGGGTTGGGTTAAAAGAATAAATTTGGCATAGGCTGAGGAAGTCAGAGAAGTCTAAGATGACCAGAAGATATCTACAAGTTCTCTCATGGAGGCTGTTTTTATGTCTTATGGCCACCTTTGGAAAATAAATAAATTTGAGACACATCTCCAAAAGGTTTGGGTGGTCTATCCATAAATGATACCTGGGAGATGCAAACACGTATACTGGGGAATTAACTTACCCGATGAGTGATCAACGCCCTCTTAACAGGGACCAAGAGAAAAGTTGTAGCATGAAGTCCAAAGATCAGCTCCTGGGAAATGTAAAGATAAATCACAGTGTACTCAGGCCCACTGTTCAGCACCCCTAGATGCACCATTTCACTTATTCCCAACAATATTCAGAGTCTGTATCACGGTGACACCCTACTTGCGAGTTTCAACATTGAGGTCCATTGCCTATGTAAGTTCTTTTACCTTGCAATCTCCCCAACATGGCCAAGCCGGCTTTCAGGCTAGGACATCCGGACATTACTGGCAGGAGCAGCTCTAATTATATTAGCTTGAGGGGCTACTCTGTGGTCTTCCATAGTCCCTGGTGCCTGTAGCCTGCTCAAACATCACTGTTAACTGAAGCTCACACAAGAACCATTGTTATAAATGGCGTTGCGGCTGGGTCGTGGGCAGTACCAGACTAGGGCATGCGCACTAGGTTACCATTCCAAAGCAGTTGGTACCGGTTCTCCTTGAGCCTGGAAGGTGTTGGAGGGAAGAGATGGTCCTAGGAGAGTTATGGGTGATGGATGGATGGGAAGGAAACCGGGAAGGGTAGGCAACCGGACAGCTGGTGATCAGCATGGGATAGTTGGTGGATGTTTTTAAATACATTAAAATGTTTTTCGTAGATGAGAGGCAAAACAAAAATATGAAAATAAAATAGGTTCCAAATAACAGGTTCCATAGAAGACCGAGAGAGCTGAAAGGGCTGACATTCCTTCTGGAGCTTTTAGCTGGAACTGAGTAGGCAGCCTCTTCCCTCTCAGCTCCACGTGGTTTGATACCAAAACAATCCCAAAAGTTCTACATGCTAAGACCAAAGAAACTGAAAACAAGCTGCAGAACATTGAGAGTAGTGACATCATTTTTCATTTGCTGGGCTGTGGGAAGGGGTTAGAAGTCAAGTGTTTTAAGTATTTCTTAAAGGGGAAAATAGTAACAGCACTTTGGCCAGCATAGGGATTAGGGACCCAAAACGGGAGTGTAGTAATGACCTCATCTACCTACAAAGAACAAGGTAAGTTATACTATGTTTGTCATTTAGTGTTTACAAAGAAAAAACTTGGTCACAACCTGACAGATATCCCCAATTTTCCTACTAGCTTGTAGGGAATGAGTGTAGAGAGAGAACTTGGACATTTTTCAAACATTCATCTGCATAAAGATTTTTTGATTGGATCCACCATTTGAGACTAACTTCAGTGGCATTTGGTATACTTGCTAGTTTTGCAACTATTACCATTATTTTATCCATACCATTTTCATCATTGCCAAAAAAAGGACTCTTGACTCTACCAGCAACATTCATCTTTTTATTTTTATGAATTTGTTTTCTCTGAACAATTCATATACACGTATCCTAAATTATGTGACCTTTGACACTGCGTTTTTCCAAACTTGATGCTGTAGTGTGTGAGTACTTCATATGACTAATATACTGTTGTATGGATCTACCATATTGGAGAGGTTTTCACACTCCCTGAATGCACAGAACCCTGGATGTCTCAAACATAGGCTAAAGGAAAGATTAACAGTGGCTGGAGACATAGTACACAGGGTAGAATGCAGCCTTGAATGCAATAGACCTGTATTGGCTCCCTGGCACCCCATTTGGTCCCCCGAGCCCTGCCAGGAGTGATCCATGAGCGCAAAGCCAAGAGGAAGCTTGGAGCACCATCAGGTGTGGCTCCAACACCAAAATTAAAAGAATTCATGCTCACACACAAATACATTCCAGTTCATGTGTTTTTTGACGCTAACAACATCATGCAGTCTCCTGCCCCCGCGCCTGGCTATTCCTCGCCAGGGCCCCTTGGAGGGGAGCGGGTGGAGCTTTCCTCCCCGCCCTGACCAGGGCCCCGGCAGCCGAAGACCTCCAGGACCAGCCACCACCATGCTGAGACCACTCTCCGCACACCTGAAGGTACCGGCAGAGGGACAAAGCCATGTGGATTCCGGGGCCGAGATCTCCAAGCCTACTCGGATTTGAGTCAAGCATCCTCCACCCAGATCCTCTAAATTCCAGTAGGCGGGGGTCACACCCACCAACTGGCTCCCTGACGCCGTGTAATCCCATCAGCGGCCAAGACTCAGAGACTATAAAAACCAGCTCCCAGAACATCTTATTATGACATCTCATTCCTACTTTGACAAACTGGCAGGCTACCAAATGTAGCCTGCCCACACGACAGAGTCTGGCAAACTCCCCGTGGCGTACCCAATATGCCAAACACCAGTAACAATGATGGGTCTCATTCTCCTAAAGAGCCTTGAATATAATCTCAGGGCTAGGATGAAGGATATGTTACTGGGGCCTGCTCGAGGCAATCGACGAGTAACAGGATGATCTGTGATCTGTGATCTGTGAACAACATCATGTTGTAGACTGGATAATGGCCATTCAAAGAGATCATCAATCCTGCAAATGTTCCTTTGTTTAGTAAAAACTTGATTGAATGGATGCGATGGCTGGCGATGGAGAGATTTGGTGCATAATCAGGTGAGTCAACGGCATAAAATGGAGGCAGAAGTAGATGATGCAGATATAAGAGAAAGGCACTTGACCATGGCAGTCAAGAAGTGAGTGTATTATACACCAGACAAGCCAAGTGGCAGTTTATGGAAGTTAAAAGAAAATACAGCCTAAAGACCTTCTACAGAAGCCATGTGTCCTGGCTGACACCAGTGTCCCAATGATGTGTATATTCCAAATTTCTGGATTTCAGGAGTGGGGATTTTTTTTCTTCTGATGTTTAAGTTACCAGGGGATTGGTTAGAACGCTCATAGAAAAAGAAAAAAATCACAATACTTCAATAACATAATAGCTTGTTAAAAAAAATAAAGTACAGTGTTCTAGCATCAAATATTTGAATCCAGCACATATAAAATTTTTAAGTGATTAAGGGTGTTTGCGTTACAAATGGCCAACATTGCTGAGCCGAGTTTGATTCCTCCACCCCTCTCTGAGAGCCTGGCAAGCTACTGAGAGTATCTCGCCCACACGGCAGAGCCTGGCAAGCTACCCGTGATGTATTCGATATGCCAAACACGGTAACAACAAATCTCATGATGGAGATGTTACTGGGCCAGCTCGAGCAAATCGTTGAACAACGGGAGGACCGTTCCTATTTCATTTTTAAATAAAAGAGTACTTGTTAATGGAACCTGTGTTGCTGTTAAGCAGGTAGCAACATCTAGAACCTCGGACTTAAAGTAGACACAGCCAGCCTTGTTTACCGATCAACATTGATGTTCAAACAATTCTGGCTGTTTATTATAATGATTCCCAAAATGCAGCTTTATAATGGTCGAGAGCAAAGAAGGGAATGTAAGATGGTCTTATGTTGAAACTGGGTTTGACTAACTAGATGCTCACACAGGATTTTAGAGATGTCAGGTGCTTGTAAGCGCTTGCATTGAAAAAGGTTGAGCAAGTTCAATATCTGGCATCCCATATGGTCCCCTGAGCCTGCCAGTAATGACCCCTGTGCAGGGAGTAAGCCCTGACCACCACCAAATGTGGGTCCCCAAAAAGTTTTGTAAATGTACTACTAAATTTTATCAATGACTTTTGTAGCCTATAGTTACCCAATGTATCTTGTGACCACAATCCTACTGGTATTTCTTCTGTCTTTTTGTGACCCTAAAATTGAAGGGGGGGAAAGCCACCAAAATGTTCCTTTCAAAATATGAGATGTTACCCCAGCTCCAATCAACCTCTCCCGTATCTCCTGATTTTTCTCAGAGCCAAAGTAACATTCTTACAATGGCCTATAAGGCCCCGACAAGTTTCCTTTCGTTTTTCTTTCTTTGTTTTCCGTTTCATTTTTCGTTTTTTCCTTCCATCTTTCCTTACTTTATTTCTTATGTCTTTCTTTCTTTCTTTCCTTCTTTGTTTATTTCTTCATTTATTTCTCTTTTCTCTCTTCATTTTATTAATTAGGAATCAGAAAATATGTTCTATTTTAAAAAGGAAACACAGTAAAAAGGTTGGTGTCTCTGTTCAGCTCTGCAATTCTAATATAAAATCAGCCCTGGGGCCTTGGCTGCTCCTTCATCGACACACTTTCTGATTCTGTCATTGCACTGGCTCCAACTGGCTCTTATTTTTTCATGTCTAAATAATATTTCTACTCCAGGGACTGAGCAATATACAGAACTTAATATATTAATATTCCATGTGATTGACCCTGGTTCTATCTCCAGCATCACCTATGGTCTCATGAGAACCACCAGGAATCACTCCTGAGCACAGAGACAGGAATACATGAGCACCACTGGGGCTGGTCCAAAACCTTTCCTTACACACACACACACACACACACACACACACACACCACAGTCATTTCTGGAGCTGGAGTGATAGTACAGTGATTAGGGTGCTTTTCATGTATGAGGACAATCCTCAAGGGTTCAAAGGACCATATGGGATCGGATTCCAGGAATTGAACCCAGGTCCACCATGTGCAAGGCAAATGCCTCAGCCACTGAACTATGACTTTGATCCAGATGACAACACTATTTTCAATCACAACGGCCTTCAACTTTTCCTTGGGTTCATTCTGACTCCCTTTATAGATTCCAATTATCCCATACATCTTGAGATTTTCTAATCGGTGGTGTAATTTGTTTATCCCCATATTTGGTTATAATCTGTCTAAATTGTTTCTCATCTGCCAAATCCAATTGTCACTTTCAACCTCCATCCAGCAGGGGTCAGTCACAGAGAATGAGACAAACACATAAATAGACAAACACCTGGAATGCCCAAGCTTCAGGGTCTACTGGGCAGCCATGTGTGGCCTCACAGGAAGGTCAATCCAATTCAATACTGCTCCCAAAGCCCACCAGAGCCCAATAGGTGAACCATTGTTGAAGTTGACAGAGACATCAAGGACAGTTAGGAAGTACATCAACATACCCTAGGTACATGGAGAGCAGAGGCTAGTATAGTTCACAGAGAATCAGTAGGCATCCTTAAAATATAAAGTTGTTTTGGCAGGAGAGATAGTTCAGAGGGCAGTGCACCTGTTATGCATCCAGTCGACTGAACTCCTCCAGGAGTGATTTTTCTTTTTTTTTTAATTTTTTTTTTATTATTAGTGAAACACCATGAGGTACAGTTGTAGATTTACAAATTTTTGTGCTTGGATCTCGGTCATACCACGATCAAATAACCATCCCTCCACCAGTGCCCATTTTCCACCACCAGGATAATATCCCTCCCTCCCCATCCCCCCATCCCCCACTGCCACTGTGGCAGGGCATTCCCTTTTGTTCTCTCTCTCCTTTTGGGTGTTGTGATCAGCAAAAGAGGCATTGAGTGGCGAACCTGTTCACTCCAGTCTACTTTCAACCTGCATCTCCCCTCCTGGGAGGATCCTCCAAACACCCTCCACTTGGTGTTCCCCTTTCTATCTGAATTTCAGGAGTGATTTCTGCGTGCAGAGCCAGGAGCAAGTCCTGAGCATGACCAGGTGATGCCCAAACCCAAAATAAATGAATAAATTAGATTGTGAATGTTTTCTATTCTGTTTTTTGGTCATTTGTCCCCTAAATTCAAAAGACCCTAAAAATTATTAGTCTATGTTTGCCTGGCACAAGTTGCAGCTGGCAGATACTTTTTAATCTATTCTATCTTTACCTACTATTCTTTTCTGGGTGTATGTTTGCTAGCAGAATACCCGAACCTTAGGGATTTTTGTTTGGGGATGATTCCTCATAATAATCCATTACTTTGTAACCCTAAAGTAAGTAATAACGTATATTATAAAGTATAAATATATGATTTAATTTTATAAAACATTATAAAAAATATATTAGTAATAATGTAATGCTATTGATTAACAAGGCAATATAAATGATTACCTAGAAATTTTACTGTTTTATTAATAAAATATGTAAGCTCAATAGAATAATAGGAAAATTTAGCTAACATCAGAGTCTGAGGCAGATGAAACTGTTATAACTGCCTTGTAGGATTCCTGTCCCTAGCCTCCCTCATTCTACATCTCTCTCTATCCAATCCGGTCTTCTTCGTGGAAATCTGACCTCCTTATTGGCTAGCCTCTACCTTTCAACTGCCTGCTTTATGACATCATTCTCCCAGTGACCAATGACCAATCACCAGGGACCAGTCATCAGTACTGGACACTTGTGATCTTCTGCTTGAGTGTTCAGACGTACTCTCGTACCGTATCGTCTTCTCGTCTATCTTTTGTCGACATCTCCTCTTCTCTGACTATGTCAGGTAAGGAATAATACTTTTCAGAGCTTTTCATTAGATTTCTTGTCTCTAAACTTAGTGGTCAAGTAAAAATGTCATGAAATAATAGAAGAAAGCATTCAATGAGAATTTTATCAGCCTCATTTTAGCTTGACTTTGACACTTGCTGTGTGATTTTAGACACCGACTTTCTTTCTCACATATACAGAGTTTCTTCCTCATTTGTTACATTATATTTTACACAGTCTTAGAAGCTCAAATATGTGTTTATATATCAATGTTCATTCTCTGGTGTTTCCTTTTCCTTTAGTGGTTTTTACGTGAAATTCATATGTAGGTGCTGTAGAAAACTGTTAATATATAACAGGATGCTTTATCTGTAATAGTCTTTCCACATATATTTATAATTTAGTATTTTAAATTTAGTGCTATTCCAAAGTAATAATCATGTGTCTTTGAGTTTTCTATCTAAACTATGTGATAAGACTAAATGGGGCATTGGGAATGTGTGGATTGCTGAGCAGTTGAGAGGCAAGTCCTCAAAAGTAAGGAAGTTGAGGGTCATTTTCCTCAAGAATTGACCACAGAGGCCGAGAAGAAGAGGATGCTATCAGGGAGAATCAAATAGGAAATAAAGATTATGAGGGAGATTTATCAAGTAGGGGAAACAGTTTGGTATCGAATGTTGAAGAGAGCCAAAGATTTTAAATCAAATCAAAGAGAATATAGTTAAATATTCTGAGAGTAAGTCAACTCAGTTTATTTTAATAACTGCTAGGACTAGAAAGTGTACTATGCCTCGAGTAGAGTACAAGTAGGAAAAAACATTTAACAGAATGTCGTGTTGGTGGCTTTTTATCTAATTGTCTCTTGAAACACGGTTGGCACTTGACAATTTGGCATATAAACACGCTTCAGAAATAATGCTTCCTATAAATAACTAATACTGGTTATCTAAGGGGGGTGGAGGAAACAGAATCTTCCGTGTTTTTATTATTTCTAGCTGTAAACTGCATGTATGCTCTGCCTGCTAAAAAAAAGAAATGATGACTTCTAACTTGAATAAGAAGAACTGATTCATTTGTGTGGTGAGTAGATTCCAAGTTAAGGCTGCTTGTTACCTTCACAAATAGTTTCTTCCCAACATGAGATCATTTTGATAACAGTCGACATCTGTTTTTATATTCTAAGAAGAAATAGAAAAGTCAAGTCTCACATGTCTAATTACACATTCATCTCAGTTGTGTGGAGTCTGAGTTTTCCTACATTAAAAATATTTAAATTGGATTTTGGTGATCATTTCTTAAACATTGGGAATGACGTTTTCCTGCTTGAAAAAGGTACTCGTAATCTAGGTTTTGAAAATGAATTTGAAATTTTTGGTGACCATTTTTAATGATCTTTTCTGCATCTTCTGCGATTTACTGAACTTGTATTCTATGTTGAATACCTGTTGTTTGCTGGTTAATCTTCAAAGTTATGAATGAGAAAAATAATGTCATTTCTTGCACTTCTTACATTTCATTCTGCTTTTTACTCATTGACAACATATTTCTGGGTACTAAATACAATCACTTTTATTAAATTTTCTGCTTATTATGTAAGTTACTGGTAAATGTTTTCTGCTTTACGCAATGGTAATGTTTGCGCTCAAAATCACTTGTTAGTGTATTTTTCGGTTATGACTTTTTGCAAAAATAGAATACTGTCTTCATCTTGTATACATGCCACAATTTATTAATAAACTTATTGTACTGTTTTCTTTGGTTTTGTTTGGGATCACATCCAGCTTGACTCAGGGCTTACTCTTGGGTCTGCCCTCAATCACTTACTGTACTAAACTGCTTGCTGAATAGCCCAGATTGCATTCTTATCTATATACATTTTTTTCAGTTCTTTGATACATATCTTATATGATTTTTTCTTTATACATCCTTCCATGTGATTACATGAAATAGACAGACTTTTTTATGCATGCACAGCACTGTAGCACTGTTCTGTAGCACTTTACTATCATCGTTCATCGATTTGCTGTAGTGGGCACCAGTAACGTCTCCATGTGAGACCTGTAGTTACTGTTTTTCGCACATCAAATACATCGTGGGTAGCTTGCCAGGTTTTGCCGTGCAGGCAGGATACTCTCAGTAGCTTGCTGAGCTGTCCAAGAGGGACAGAGTTATCGAACCCAAGTTGGCCACATGAAGAGCAAACGCACTATCCCCTGTTCTATAGATCCATCCTTAAGTTTGCAGATTATTTTTAATTAGAGTTGTTAGTAACTACTTTGCTGGAGAGCAACTGGAGACTGAGATTTTAAATAACAAACTTCCTTCTAAAAGCACTTCTTGAGAAAAATTCAAGTACTCATTTTTGAGGTAGGATCAGAAACCAGGGTAAGGTTGCTATCCTTCAACTCATCAAGGAGATTGAGTCACATATGTGAACCGTAAGAAACCGATGTGAATTCCACAAGTCAAAATGAAAATCTGAATACTACAATGCTAATAGTTGTAATCACTGCAAATGCCTATATTAATGTAAGTTATCTTCCTCCTAGTTTCTGCAGAGTCCTGGCAAGAAAATCCACATTCTTAGGTTCTGTAACCCGGCAAAACATAAGGGACAGAGAGATAGTACAGGAGGAGATAAGGTACTTGATGTGTACGCAGCCAATTCAGTTGAACCTCTGTCACTACACAGAGTCTCCTGAGCACTACCAGGCACCTCTCCACAGTACAGAGCAAGAATTAGCCCCAGATCATTGCCGGGTATTGGTCCAACCTGCACCCTACCCCACTTACAATTTAAATAATGGGAAAAATGGAACAAGTCTCTATGCCATCTCTGCACTTCTGGTTTCTTTCTTCTCCAATAAAACGTTACTCATTCTCTTAGGACTTCCTCGTTTTCAAATGCTTCCATTATAGAAAATAACGTATGAGTTCAATAGGTGATCAAGCTACAGGTAGAGCTAAGGCAAGGAGAAACTATCTATAAGCAAGAAATCCATGTACAAAACACATCACCTGAGGCTCTATAGCTCTGTTTTCACTTTGGGAGCACAGCGACAAATATACAAAGTGCCAAAACGTTCCAGCCCTTCAACCACGCAAAACTCTGGACTAATGGGAATTCAGTTGAATGTTGGTATTAGAAGCTTCTCTCTAGCAAAAACTTTAAGTTAATATTGTTCATCTCAAACGTTGTAGGAGATTCTCAGTCTCACAGATTCTTTTCATCACCTCTTATTCCTTACAGAAAATTTTGAAAATTCATCTGTATTTGGAACTGCACATTCTCAGCAGCTTTCGCTTCCCGTGGTGAAAAATGCAGCTTCCCTGCAACTACTCCAGAGTATGTGCTCCAGCTGGTAGTTCTGCTTGGCTCCTGCCCTCAGCTTCTGGCATCTCTTTCCAACCACTGATGGGCAGTGCCTATCTTTACCAACATTCTAGCACAACGATGCTGTCTGGAATGTCTGGTCAGAGCCACATGTCCACTGCAGCTGCTTTCTACCCGAGTATTTTGGAGTGGGGTATTGCAGGATTTGCTAAAGAGAAGTCTTCCACGGGAGACTTTACTGATTGTCCTTGACCAAGATACCACTGACTCTTCCATAACTATGGCAGCTAACTATGAGAAAACCTTAGATACCAACAAAACGGTGTCTGTGTACCCATTACATTCTGCCAGTCTTGTTGAGAGGACACCATCTCAGGTTCCAAATCAGAGTCTTAGCCTGTCACTTCCCTACCAAGAATCATAGTTAGTAGCTGGCATAGATTTTTTCATCTATTCTATCTTTACCCACTATCCTTTTCTGGGTGTATGTTTGCTAGCAGAATACCTGAACCTTAGAGATTTTTGATTGGGGATGATTACTCATAATATTACACCACTTTGTACCCCTAAAGTAAGTAATAGTGTATATTATAATGTATGAATATATATTTTAATTTTATTAAACACCATATAATGTATATTAGTAATAATGTAATACTATTGATTAACAAGGCAATATAAATGATGATCTAGAAATATTATTGATTTATTAATAAAATATGTAAGCTCAAAAGTATAATAGGAGAATTTAGCTAACATCAGAGTCTGAGGAAGATGAAATCGTCATAAATGTCCTGTAGGATTCTATCTCCTAACCTCCTTCGTTCTACCTCTCTCTCTCTCTCTCTCCAATCCGGTCTTCTTCTTGGGAATCTGACCTCCTTATTGGCTAGCCTCTACCTTGCAACTGTCTGCTTTATGACATCATTCTCCCACCAAACCTACCACCACCTATTAGAATCTTAGGATTCCCGTACAGTTGTTTGTAAAAAAAATTTGAATCATTATGGCAAGTGACCAGTGACCAATGACCAATGACCAGTGACTATCATCAGTACTGGACACTTGTGGTCTTACACTTCAGTGTTCAGACGTACTCTCGTATCGTCTCCTCTTATTGTCTACCTTTATCGGTATTTCCTCTTCTCTGACCATGTCAGGTAAGGAATAATACTTTTCAGACCTTTTCATTAGAGTTCTTGTCTCTAAACTTAGTACTCAAGTAAAAACATCATGTAATAATGGAAGAAAATATTCCACGAGAATTTTATCAACCTCATTTTAGCTTGACTTTGACACTTGCTGTGTGATTTTAGACACTGACTTTCTTTCTCGCATATACAGAAATTTTTCCTCATTTGTTACATTATATTTTAGTGAGAGGTGTCCTGTGACCATGGCCAAACCTAACAGCAAACTTCGGAAAGCTGAATCCAGCAGGACCAGCAAGACAAAGAGCCATGGGCAGGAGAAGACAAAAAGGGTCAGAGAAAAGTCTAAGAAAGCTGAGGAGAGTAAGCAGCTATGGAACAAGGTCAGGGCAGAAGAGAAGCACACCATTGCCAAGATGAAACGCAAGAAAAGTCAACCTGAGCTTTGCCAAGAGGCCTTTCAAAAGCCCCGCAGCTGCCTAGGCATGCACATGCTGGAGTCTGTGCAAGTGTTTCATGCTCTGGGGAAGAAGAGTGATCCAAAGCCTGGATTCTCTTCCTCCCGGGTTCTGGGTAGTTCAAAGAAGCCCAGCGATTTCCAGCCATCCTTAGCTGTCAAACCATTGCTAGGTGCTACACCGGATGAAAAAGGTCTTGAGAGAACTCAGGTCAAAGCACAGAAACCAAATAGCAGTGCTGAAGAACCCTCGTCTCCATCCCAGGATGAGCTGCCACCTCCTGGGAAGGTCAAATTTGTCCCTTTGCCTTTTCTAACCATGGAGAAGCCACAAACTCGGCCTGTTCCTCGGAGACCACAGTTTGTGGCCTCACATCGTCCTGCTGCAGCTTACCCTGCCAGGTCTGGCTCTACCAATTCAGCTCTGCCAACTGCCGCCAATTCATCCTGGCCAACCAATGCATTTTTGCCTGGTCCTGCCAAACCAACTCAGCCCATTTCGACCACCCCATCTAGACGAGGTTTACTGAACCCTACTAGCCGACCTATTCCTCAGCCTGCAACTTCTAAGCCTGCTCACTACAAGACCACAGCTAGCACTTCTCTTCAGCAGTAGCCCCTTCCCGTCTCTGTGAACAAGCGCCAGTCTCCACCCAAACGTCAGAGTCAGTTTCTCCTCCAAGACTTCCTTTACCAACCAATTCCGTGGAGAAACCCCAATTTTCCTGAGCCAGTAATGTCAAAGCCCATCACAAGAGAGCAGAGACCAGAGCATGAGGCTATGAAAAGGAAGGCTCAGCAGGAGCGTGAGAACGCTGCCAAGTATACCTCTTTGGGGAAAGTGCAGTTTTTTATCGAGAGAGAAAAAGAGATGGACATCTCTCTATACTATGGCTATGTAATGTGAGTAGCTGGAATGGTTGGTGCCATTTCATTTCCCAATGGTTGCCCTAGACAAACACTACAAATACCATACAAGTTTTATTTATTTTGCTATATTTTTAAAAAATTGAAGAGATGCATTAAGTTAATACACTGGTAATAAAAGTTCTGAATTTTGAGATGCTGTCAACTGTGGTTGTTATTTGGAGGGGATTGGAGTTGAACGATGATATGAGACAGAATGGGAAGTTAGAGAGAAGACAACGGGGGAACAGACAAGACTGTAAGAAAGATAAACTTGGTCCAGGGCTATAAAGCCCATAAGAGGAGAAATTTCACGGGCCTGATGAAGAGTGGGGGAGGGTCAGAGCAATAGTATAGCTGATAGGATATATCCCTGCACACAAGACTGACCCAAGTTCAATTCTTGCAATCCTATATTGTCCCCAGAGTCCCACCAGATGTGAAACTTGAGTGCAAAGCCAGGAATAAAGCCAGAGCACAGTCATGTATGCCCCATCCACAGTCTCCTTCAAAAAAGAATGGGAGAAATGGCACAGAGAGAATGTTTGGGTTAGAATAAATTTGGAATAGGCCGAGGAAGCAGATGAGTCTAAGATGACCAAAAGGAAATTAAATTCTTTCATGGAGGCTGTGTTATGCCTCATGACCATTTTGGAAAATAAAGAAATTTGAGACACATCTCCAAAAGGTTTGGGTGGTCTATCCACAAATTATCATGGTTGGGGAATGAGACCACATACACTGGGGAATGAGCCTGCCAGATGAGTGGTCAACGGTCCTCAGAGGTATTCAGTAGCGACTGTTAACAGGAACGAAGCCAAGAAAACAGTTGTAGCATGAAGCCTGAAGTTCAGCTCCTGGCATATGTAAAGATAAATCACCATGTAGTCAGGCCCTATGTTCAGAAACCCTAGATCCACCATCTCACTTCATCTTCCCAAAAAATACTCAGAGCTGGTAAACGGTCCCACTGTGTTAGCGAGTTTCAACAATGAGGTCTATGTGACTAAGTTCTTTGGATTTGCAAACTCACCAAGGTGGCTAAGCCGGCTTTCAGGCCACAGCATCCTGACATTACTGGCATGGCGAGTTCAAAATATAATCGCTTAACGGGCCACTCGATGGTCTTCCACGGTCCCTGGTGCCTGCCGCCTGCTCTAAATGTCGCTGTTAACTGAAGTTCACACAAGATCCAACGCAATAAATGGCTTGGGACTCTAGGTTGCGGGAGGTACCGGACTGGGACATGCCCACTAGATCATCACTCCCAAATCAGTTGGTACCGGTACTCCTTGAGACTGGGAAGGCAGAGGTGGGAAGAGGTGGTCCTTGCAGAGTTATGGGGTGATGGATGAAAGGGAAGGAAACGGGGAAGGGCAGGCACAGGGACAGCAGATGGTCATCATGGGAAAGTGGGTGGATGTTCTTTAAACATGTTATAAGGTTTTTTAATGAAAAACTGTATTCCATAAATGAGAGGAACAGCAAAAACAGGAAAAGAAAATAGGTTTAAAATAACAGGTCACATCCAAGGCCAGAAAGAGCTCCAAGGGCTGGAGTTCTCTCTGGAGCTCCTGACTGCATCTTGGGCAGGCAGCCTGGTCACCCAAGCATCACTTGTATGTGACCACAAAACTCCCAAGTGTTATACATAAAAAAATAATAAAGAAACAAAGTGCAAGCTGCATACTATTGAGAATGGTTGACTCTCTTTCCTTTTGCGGGGACAGTGGGAGGGACTTTGAATTGAAGTGTTTTCATTATTTCCTAAGGGGAAAATAGTCAGAACACCTCGGTCAGCACCGGGATTAGAGGCCCAAAAAGGGAGGGTCTCATGGCCTTATGTTGCTACAGTGAAAAAGGTAAGGTTTATTAGTTTATGTAATTTAGAGTTTGCAAAGAAAAAACTCAGTCACAGCCCTGCAGTTATTCCCAATTTTCGTAGGTGCTTGTAGGGAATGAGTGAAGGAGAGAGAACTTGCACCCTTTTACAATACTCATCTGCATAAACTTTTTTTGTGTGTGGGAACCACCATTTGAGACTAACATCAGCGGCATTTGGTATACTTGCTAGTTTTGCAACTATTACCGTTTTCTATCCATAACATCTTCATCATTGCCAAAAAGACCCTCTACACTACCCGCTGACCTCTCCATTCTCTCTTTCTTCTGGTTTCTGGCAACACTCATCTTTTTGTCTATGAATTTGCTTACTCTGAACACTTCATATACATGGATCCTGAGATATGTGACCTTTGGACAGCCTTTTTCACACCCTGATGCTTTCAAACTTCATCTGTGCTATAGTGTGTCATTATAGTATTCGTAATGCCCGCCTGTCCTTCGCCAACTACAAGACCAAGATGACTGCTCTCCGACGTTCTGATGGATCCATCACATCCTCCAGAATGGCAATGGAGAAGATTATCCATGACTTCTACTCAAATCTCTTTGATAGCCATGTCCACTTGCTGACATACCAAATTCCACAGGATGAATATGTCGTTCCCAATGTTCTCGCTTCCGAAATCCGACACGCCATTTCGTCGGTAAAGAAACAAACAGCACCCGGCCCAGACAGGTCAGACCTGAACACCTGAAGAACCTGCCGTCAGTACTCATCAATACACTGGCTCGGCTCTTCACTCGCTACCTGTCTGAATGCAACGTTCCATCCCAATGGAAAACCAGCAGGACCATACTACTGTTCAAGAAGAGAGACATCCATGACATTGGCAACTATCGCCCGATCTGCCTATTGTCTGTCATCTACAAGTTGTTCACTCGAGTCATCCTAAATAGGATTGGCAGAACACTAGATGAAGGACAACCATGCGAGCAAGCCGGGTTCCGCAAAGGATTCAGCACCATCGACCATATCCACATGATAACCAAGCTCATTGAGGTTTCTCGGGAGTTCAAGATGCCGCTCTGTTTAACGTTCATTGATTTAAAGAAGGTCTTTGATTCTATTGAGACAGAAGCGGACATTGAAACCCTAGCCAATCAGGGCATTCAAGCCCAATACATCAAGATCCTCCGTGAGCTGTATTGCGGATTCACTACCAGGATCTCACCATTCTACAAAGAAGTGATCGTTGATGTCAGGAGAGGGGTTTGGAAGGGTGATACCATTTCACCGAAACTCTTCAGTGCCACCCTCGAGAATATCATCTGACGACTGGAATGGGAAGGAATGGGAGTGAAGATAGATGGTTGGCAACTACACCACCTCTGCTTTGCTGATGACATTGTTTTAATAACAGCAAACATCAGCCAAGCGGCACAAATGCTGGCCGACTTTGACCGTGAGTGTGGAAAGACAGGACTACAGCTGAATCTTACAAAGACAATGTTTATGAGAAACAGCCTCGTTCCTGATGCCCCATTCGCTCTCAACGGAATGACCATCTCCAAATGCAACAGCTATGGGTACCTAGGTCGAGAGTTCAACATGACAAATGACCTGGCACCCGAGCTGCGCAGGAGGAAGAGAGCAGCTTGGAACGCCTTCAAGAACGTCGAAGAAATAGTAAGAGGATGAAGAACCTCCGGCTCCGGGCACATCTCTTTGATTCCACTGTTCTTCCTGCATTAACATATGCCTCAGAGACCCGGGCCCTACGCAAACAGAATGAGAATGCTATTCAGGTCTCCCAAAGAAGAATAGAAAGAGATATGCTTGGAATATCACGTTTCACTCAAATGAGAGAAAAAATCCGGAGTTCCGACATCCGTCGATGATCAAGAATCAGGGACGCTGTCTCATTTGCCAAGGTGTCAAAAATCAGATGGGCTGGTCATGTAATGAGATTTAAAGACGACCGCTGGACTAGAGCTGTTACTGACTGGGTTCCACGGGATGTCAAAAGACCACGTGGCCGCCCACCTACCAGATGGTCAGACTTCTTCGTCAAGATCATGAACGATTGGTTTGAGGCTCTTCATGATCCCAGAGTGAACAGATGCCATTGGTCTACACTAGCACGCGACAGGGACAAATGGAGACGTTACTGGCGCACGCTCGAGCAAATCGACGACTAACGGGAAGTTAAGTGATAAGTGATTAAGTGATAATTATCATTACTTCCTATGACTAATATTCTTTTGTATGGATCACCCATATTGGAGAGATTTCCACACTTCCTAAATGCACAGAGCCCTGGACGTCTCATACATAGGCTAAATGATATACTGAAGTGTTTGGAGACATTGTACAGAGGGTAGGGTGCTTCCCTTGCACGCAGTGGGCCTGAATTGGCTCCCTGGCACCCCATGTAGTACCCTGATCCCTGCCAGGGGTGATCCCTGATCGCAGAGCCAAGAGGAAGCTCTGAGCACCATCAGGTGTGGCTCCAACACAAAAAATAAAAGCATTCACATACACACACAAAATACCATCCCGTTCATATATTTTAGATGCTAATGACATCAGGGTGTAGACTGGATAATGGTAATTGAAAAAGATCATCAACCCTGAGAATGTTCCTTTGTTTCATAAAAACTCGACTGAGTGCATGCTATGGCTGGTGATGGAGAGATTTGGTGCATTATCAGGTGAGTCACTGACATAACATTTGTTTTGACAAAAGGAGGCAGGAGAAGATGATGCAGATAGAAGACAAGGTTATGTGACCCTGGTTGTCAAGACGGAGTGTATTAACTACCTGCTTCTCAGTTAGCTACTTGACTAGCTGCTTGTTCGTTATCAGAAGTTAGCAGAAAATACAAGCTAAAGACCTACTAGAGAAAGCATATATCCTGAATGACACCTTTGTCCCAGTGATCTTTTTAATAAATTTCTGGCTTCTAGAAGTGCAGATATTTTTTCTTCTTCTGATGTTCAAGCTATCAGGTGATTAATTAGAGCAATCACAGAAAACTAAACAAAACAACACATCAAAAACATAACAGTTTGTAAACCAGTACAGTGCTACAGGAACAAATCTTTGAAACCAGTACATATAAAACTTAATATTCTTTTTTCCTATTTCACTCCTAAATATACACAATAATTGTTCATGGAAATAGTGTGGCTATTTGGAAAGTAGCAACATCTTGAACTTGGGACTTAAATTAGACACAGCCAGACTTGTTCTTTGCTCTACTTTGATTTTCAAACTATTTTGGCTTTTTATTATAATGACTCCCCCAAATGGAACTTTACAATGATGGAGAGCACTGAAGGGAATGTAAGATGATCTTAGGTTGAAAATGGGATTTGACTAGCTAGATGCTCATACAGGATCTAAGAGATATCAAGCACTTGTAGGGCATTTGTACTGGAAATGGTTGACCCAAGTTCAAAACCTTGCATCCCAATGGTCCTCTGAGCCTGCCAGAAGTGATCGCTATGCACAGGGAGTAGGCTCTGAGCACCACCAATTGTAACTTCAGGAATTCCTTGTGTTAATCTGATTCTTTTTATAGCTCCCCAATTATCCCACTCTACTTGCGATTTTCTAATAGATGGTGTAATTTGTTTATCACAATAATTGGTTATAATCTATCTAAATTCTCATCTGCCAAATCCAATTGTCAATTTCAACCTCCTTCCAACAGGACTCTGTCAGAGAGAATGAAACAAACACATAAGTACACAAACATGAAGATTGTCCAAGCTTTAGGGTCACATGGGCAACCATCAGTGGTCTCACAGGCAGGTCAATCAATGCAATATTGCTCTCCCAGCCCCACCAGCCCACAGGTGAGACATTGTTGAAGTTCACAGAGACATCAAGGAGAGTTAGTAAGTACAGCAAAATTCCCGAGGAACATGGAGGCCAGAGGCTGGGGTAGTTCACACAGCAGAGCAATAGGCATCCTTAAAATATAAAGTTGTTGGGGCAGGAGAGATAGTTCAGTGGCAGGGCACCTGTCCTGCACCCAGTCGACTGAGCTCTTCCAGGAGTCATTCCTGAGTGCAATCAGGAATAACCTCTGAGCATTGCCAGGTGTTGTCCCCCAAACCAAAATAAGTAAATAAATAATAAATAAATAAATCAGGTTGTGACCGTTTCCTATTCTATTTTTCGCCATATTATCCTCCAAGCCTCAAAGATCCTAGACAGTATTAGTCTACATTTTCACAAGTTTGCAGCTGGCAGATACATTGTCATCTTTTCTATCTTTGCAGACTATTCTTTCTGGGTGCATATTTGCCTAGGGAAATATGAGAACTTCGCGTTTTTCTTCTTAGGGGATGATTTCTCATAATAATCTGTCACTACCTCACCTTAAGTAATGTAATTATGTATATTATAATCTATGGACAATATAATCTAATTCTATTAAATGTTGCTTAAAATATATTAGTAATAATTTATTGTTGTTGGTTAACTGTGCAACATAAATGATTAAGTAGTAACTCTTTAAATTTATCAATGAAATATTTAAGCTCGTTAGTAAAATAGGAGTATTTCACTAACATAAGAATCTGAGTAAAGTGAAACAGTTATAAGTGTCTTGTAGGATTCCATCTCCCTAGCCTGCTTAATTCTACCTCTCTTTCTATCCAATCCTGGCCTTTTCGTGGGAATGTGACCTCCTTATTGGCAAGTCTCTCCTTTTGGAATTCTAGAGAAACAACTTAGCATGTTTTGATTAATTCCTATTATGAAGTAAATTTTGCTAGTTTGCTTTGAAGTTAAGGAATTGGTATCTAAGTGTAAAAAGTTTTTAATGCTTTTTGAATGGAGTAACTTCCTCTTTCCCTCAAATGGAGTTAAAGTTTAAAGGATTCTGGCAGAAAAGTTTCATCTAAAGCCCCACGAATAGCTAAAGCAACCCTTGGGAAAAGAAGATGGGTGGGCTCTTCCTCTTCGCCCTCCAAGCTGTGTTGATCTTCTCCCAAACTCAGGTCAGTTCACTTGCCGGTACGTGAACCTGGGACTTGGATTTCTCCCTGCAAGCCCCCCAGGCGTCCTTTCGGACAAGCTGTGCTGGTCTTCTCCCCAACCCAGTCTTTACTCCCCCCACACACACCAGGTACCCGTGGGGGTGTGTCCTTTTAGAAGTGGGTTTGGCCTCTGTAGAATTAGGTGTGGCATAATTTTATAAGGAAACCACTCAAGCGGACACAGGTAGTTTAGCCATACCAAGGAACCTAGTCCCCAAACCTACACACCAACATGAAAAAACAAGGCAAATCGACATCACATGGGAAGGACAACGAAAAGAGTCCAGAACTCTCTGTTGATACTGCTCGCCTAAGGGACCTGTATGACAAGGAATTCATATACAAAGTCATAAATATGTTGAATCAACTCAATGAAATAGTCAGACAGATAACCAGTAACGTGACAGAAAAAATCGACAAATAATGGGAAGAAATGAGAGCAGAAATTTCATGAATAAAAGATTCCGTAGATGAAATGAAAAACTCAGTCTGTGCCTTCAACAGTAGAATGACCACAGCTGAAGTGAGAATCAGTGAGCTGGAAGATCAGCTGCACCAAGCCAACAGGCAACAACAAACAGTGGCAAGGGACCTCAAAATAGCTCTACAGAGAATCAGAGTCCTAGGAGATGGTTCTAAGAGGAAGAGCATTACAATCATTGTAGTATGAGAAGTTCAGGGAAACAATCCCAATGAAAAAGAAATACGGTTAAAAATCATTGCTGAAAAATTCCCAGAGCTCAACAATGCAGCCATTCAGGTTCAAGGAGCCCAAAGGGTACCAGCTAAAATAGACCCTAACAAAAACACTCCAAGATATATCATAGTTAAAAAGATCGATGCTGCCAATAGAGATACAATACTGCAAGCAGCAGGGTCAAAGAAATAAATCACATGCAAAGGAGCACCCCTTAGAATCACACCAGATCTAACAGAGGAAACCCTCCAAGCCCGAAGGCAATGGCGGTATATAGTGAAAAAACTCACTGAAATGAATGCTTCACCAAGAATACTCTATCCAGCTCAACTCTCACTCAAAATCGAAGGAATGGTACACTATTTTCTAGATAAACAGCGGCTCGGGAACTTCATAGACTCAAAACCAAACCTAAAAGAAGGACTAAAGGGGCTAATATAGGACAAGACAAACCCTACAAGCACAACAGACCCTTATAGAAAGAAGACACAAAATCCCATAACAATAATCTCTATCAACGTCAATGGTAAATTCACCAATTAAGACACACAGAGTGGCAAAATGGATTCAGAGACAGAACCCAACATTCTGCTGCCTACAAAAAACTCATCTCAACACTCAGAGCAAACACAGACTCAAAGTGAAAGGATGGAAAACAATCCTGCAAGCAAACAGCTCCCTCAAAAAAAGCTGGGGTGGCCATACTTGTATCTGACAACATTAATTTGACGTTGAAAAAGATTAGAAGGGACAGCGAAGGCTATTTTCTCTTCATCAAGGGATACATACAACAGGAAGAAATCACACTCTTAAATGTATATGCACCTAGTGAGGAAACAGGTAAATATTTCAAACAACTGCAAACAGATCTTAAGGAGGACATTGCCAGCAACACAATAGTAGCTGGAGACTTCAACATCGACTTCTCACCTCTGGATAGATCCACAAGAACAAAACTCAGCAAGGAAACATTGGCTTTGAAAGAAGAAACAGAAGAGAAAGGGCTTATAGACCTATACAGGGCTTTATACCCCAGAAAGAGAGAATACACATTCTTCTACAGGGAGCACAGAATATTTTTCAAAATAGACCATGTCCTAGGCCAAAAAACATACCTCAATGGAATCTGGAAAACATAAATAGTATCAAAAATCTTTTCAGACCATGATGCACTGAGAATAGAAGTAAATCACACACAGGCACGGAGAAACAAATCAAACACCTGGAAATTATACCACTCAATGCTGAACAAATGAGTGGATCAGGAAGGAAGTCAAGGACGAAATCAAAAGATACTTAGAAAAAATGAGAATGAAGACAGAAGCTACCAGAACTTATGGGATGCAGTTAAAGCTGTATTAAGGGGAAATTTGTAGCTCTGCAAGCATATCTCAGGATGCAATAAAGGATTCACATAAACAACTGGACTACACAGCTCAAGATCTTAGAAAACGATCAACGGAAGGAGCCCAAATCAAGCAGAAGGAAAGAGATCATAAAACTTAGAGCAGAAATCAATGACATGGAAACCAAAGAAACAATCCGAAAGATCAATGAAACCAAGAGCTGGTTCATCGAGAAAATAAATAAGATAGATAAACCACTAGCAACACTCACAAAGAAACAGATAAGGAGAACCCTAATAAATCGAATGGGGAATGCAATGGGGATATCACAACAGAAACCAAAGAAATTCAAAAGATCATCAGAGACTACTTTGAAAGTCTGTATGCCATGAAACAAGAGAACCTAGAAGAAATGGATAAATTCCCAGATTCCTATAATCTCCCAAAGCTGAATGAAGAAGATCTAGAGTACCCGAATAGACTTATTAACATCAAGGAAATTGAAACTGTAATCAAAAGTCTTCCCAAAAACAAAAGCCCAGGTCCAGATGGATTCACTAGCGAATTTTTCCAAACATTTATAGAGGACCTATTGCCAGTTCTTCTCAAACATTTCGAAGGAAATTGAAAAAGCAGAAACTCTCCGAAACAGTTTCTATGAAGCCCATATATCTCTAATACCACAAGGAAACAAAGACACCACAAGAAAAGAAAACTACAGGCCGATATCCCTGATGAACACGGATGCAAAGATTCTCAACAAAATACTAGAAGATAGAATTCAACAACTCATCAATAAGATCATACACCATGACCAAGTGGGATTCATCCCGGGGATGCAAGGATGGTTTAACATTCGAAATTCTATCAACATAATCCATCATATCAACAAAAGAAAAGATAAAAATCATATGATCATATCAATAGATGCAGAGAAAGCATTTGACAAGATCCAGCACCCGTTTATGATGAAAACCCTCACCAAAATGGGGATAGATGGAACTTTCCTCAATATAGTTAAAGCCATCTACCACAAGCCTACAGGAAGCATCATACTCAATGGGGAAAAGCTTAGAGGCTTCCCCCTAAGATCAGGGACGAGACTAGGATGCCCACTCTCTCCACTACTGTTCAATATCGTACTGTAAGTACTTGAAATAGCGATTAGGCAAGAAAAAGATATTAAGGGCATCCAGGTAGGAAAGAAAGAATTCAAGCTGTCACTATTTGCAGATGATATGATACTATACTTAGAGAATCCTATAACCTCTACCAAGAAACTGCTAGAAACTATAGACTTGTATAGTAAAGTTACAGGCTACACAATCAATACCCAAAAGTCCATGGCTTTCCTATATGCAAATAATGAGAGAACAGAAAGTGACATGAAAAAAAACCAATCTCATTCACAATTGTGCCCCAGAAAACAAGTATCCAGGAATCAGCTTAACTATGAAAGTAAAGGACTTGTACAAAAAAAACTATAAAATGCTACTTCAGGAAATAAAAGAGGACATGAGGAAATGGAACGATATCCCCTGCTCATGGACTGGGAGAATTAACATTGTCAAAATGGCAATACTTCCCAAAGCATTGTACAAATTCAATGCAATCCCTATAACGATACCCATGACATTCTTCAAAGAAATAGAGCAAACACTCCTGAAATTTATATGGAACAAAAAGCACCCACGAATAGTTAAAGAAATTCTTGGGAAAAAGGAAATGGGAGGAATCAACCTCCCTAACTTCAAACTCTACTACAAAGCAGTAATAATTAAACAGCATGGTACTGAAACAAAGGCAAAGTCAGAGATCTTTGGAACAGGGTTTTATATACCAATATGCCCCTCAAATATATGACCAGCTGATCGTTGATAAGGGAGCAAGAAATGTGAAGTGGAGCAAGGAAAGCCTCTTTAACAAATTGTGCTGGCAAAACTGGACAGCTACATGCAAAAACTAGACTCATATATCTGCCTAACACCATTTTAAAAAGTAAGATCCAAATGGATTAGAGAACTCAACATCAGACCGGAATCCATAAGGTACATTGAAGACAAAGTGGACAAAACCCTCCATGACACTGAAGCTAATGGTATCTTCAAAGATGTCGCACCACTGGCCAAGCAAGTGAAAACAGAGATAGACAAATGGGACTATCTTAAACAAAGAAGCTTCTGCACCTCAAAAGAAATAGTGACTAAAATACAAAGACAGTCTACAGACTGGGAAAGGATATTTGCTGAATACACATCCGACAAGGGGTTGATACCAAGGATATACAAAGTGCTGGTTGAAATGCACAAGAAGAAAACATCCAACCCCATCAAAAATGGGGCGACTGGGACTGGAGAGAGCACAGCGGGTAGGGCGTTTCCCTGCACGTGGCCTACCCGGGTTCGATTCACAGCATCCCATATGGTCCCCTGAGCACCGCCAGGAGTAACTTCTGAGTGCAGAGCCAGGAGTAATCCCTGTGTATCAACATGTGTGACCCAAAAAATAGGAAAAAAAGAGCAAAAATGGGGCGACGAAATGAACAGAAAATTTCTCAGAGAAGAAATTCGAATGGCTAAAAGGCATATGAGAAAATGCTCTACATCATTAATCATCAGGGAGATACAGATTAAAACAACAATGAGATATCATTTCATACCACACAGATGCCAGGGTAGCCCATAGCTTGTTCTGCATCCATCCATTCCCTTGTCAGGTACCCTGATTTTGGAGTGGTAGGAACTCAGGGCAACTGAGGCATAAGTTGAGAAAACAGATGCCCAGGAGTGAATAATATTTGGAGTCAATAAATTCCTAAATTGCAATTGTTTAGCACTGTCTTCCTGTGTCTGTACAAGAAGGTCATTGCTCTGAAGTAAACTCTGCAAAAAGACATGTGAAAGAGAAAAGCTTAGGGGAAAATGGTGATTAGCTGGTTAGGGAACAGAGCACAGAGAAGATTTTAAAGATAAACATAGAGGAATGGGAGAGTCTCAGGAGCACTGTGACTGGATGCATCCAATAAACCCAAGCTCCCTGTGGCGAGGGAGAAATGACAAACCAATATGATCCTACAATAACAATAGCAGACAGAGATAAAACAAAGAAAAAGAATTGCAGGCCGATATCCCTGATGAACACACAGATGCAAAGATCCTCAACAACATCCTAGCAAAAAGAATCCAACGGCTCATCAAAAAGAATATACACCATGACCAAGTAGGATTCATCCTGGGGACGCAAGGATGGTTTAACATTCACAAGTCAATCAACATAATTCATCATATCAATAAAAGAAAAGAAAACAACCATATGATCAACCATAAAGGCAGAAAGCATTTGACAAGATTCAGCAACTGTTTACGATGAAAACGTAGAACCAATCAGCTAAGTACAAGTACT
This sequence comes from Sorex fumeus, assembly GCF_029834395.1. Lineage (NCBI taxonomy): Eukaryota > Metazoa > Chordata > Mammalia > Eulipotyphla > Soricidae > Sorex > Sorex fumeus. The sequence continues at coordinate 37,746,477 of NW_026606063.1, read as the reverse complement.
GGAAAGCCCCACAGACTGCGGCCAAAAGGGTGGGCTGTGAAAAGTCCCTTTTATATAACCTTATGGTCTTAAAGCCCCTCACTTTTGAGACTCAGGGCCACTCATTCATAGAAGGTTGCCACTGTGTCTGTGAGCTAGACGAGGGCCTTACCTGTAACTAGCTGAGCTAGCTAAGAAAAACCCTTTGCTTATTGCATCGCAACTTGTTTTCCTGTGATTCCTCTGGGGAGATCTCAATCTGGGTTAACACTTCAAGGGAATGATTGAAACAGAGAGAACTTGTACCCTATTAAAATCTATATCTGCATAATATTTTTTGTTGGATTCACCACTTGACACTAACTTCAGTGGCATTTGGCATACTTGCTAGTTTTGCGATGATTACCATTATTTTGTTCATAACATTTTCATCATTGCTAAAAACAGCCTCTTCACTATCCATTGACATCTCCATTCTCTCCTTCCTTTGGTTCCTGGCAACACTCTCCTTTTTTCTTTATGAATTTGCTTCCTCTGAACACTCCATATACATGAATTCTAAAATATGTGCTGTGTGTGACTGCCTTTGTCCAAACCTGATGCTTTCGAAGTTCATCTGTGCTATATTGCATCAGTACTTCTTATGACTAATATTCTGTGGTATGGATCTACCATATTGGAGAGGTTTCCACACTTTATAAATGCACAGAGCACAGAACGTCTCATACGTAGGCTAAAGGAAATATTGACAGTGGTTGGAGACATAGTACAAAGAGTAGGGTGCTTGCCTTGCATGCAGAAGACCTGGGTTGGCTCCCTCATACCTCATATGGCTCCGTGAGCTCTGCCAGGAGTGATCCCTGAGCGCAGAGTCAAGAGGAAGCTCTGAGCACCATTAGGTGTGGCTCCAACAAAAAAAAATAAAAGCATTCATGCACACACATAAAATACAATCCTGTTCATGTATTTTTAGATGCTTTCCACATCATGGGGTAGACAGGATAATGGCCATTCAAAAAGATCATCAACCTGCAAATGTTCCTTTGTTTAGTAAAATCTTGACTGAATGGATTTGATGGCTGGGAATGGAGAGATTTGGTGCATTATCAGGTGAGTCACTGGCATAACATTTGTTTTGACAAAATGGAGGCAGAAGATGATGATGCAGATAGAAGAGAAGGTCACTTGACCATGGCGGCCAAGAAGTTAGCATATAGACACCAGACAGGCTACGTGGCAGTTTAACAAGTTAAAAGAAAACACAGGCTAAAGACCTTCTAGAGAAGCCATGTATCCTGGCTGAGACCATTGTCCCGGTGATGTGTATATTCAATTTCTGGCTTCCAGGGGTGTGGGTTGTTTTTTCTTCTGATGTTTAAGGTATCAGGTGATTTGTTAGAGCACTCACAAAAAGAAAAAAAATGCACACACAACATTTCAATAACATAATTGCTTGTAAAAAGATAGTGTTCCATCAACAAATATTTGAAACCAGGACATATAAAATTTAAAAATCCCTTCCTATCTAATTCTTAAATAAACACAGTACTTATTAATGGAACATGAGTTGCTGTTTGGCAGGTTGCAACATCTAGAACTTTGGACGTAAACCTGGGACTTAAAACATGGCCAGCCTTACTTCATGCTGTATATTGATTTTGAAAGTATATTGGATTTTTATTATAATGGCTCCCCAAAATGCAGCTTTACAATGATGGAGAGCACTGAAGGGAATGTAAGATGATCTTATGTTGAAACTGGGATTTGATTAACTAGATACTCATACAGGATCTTAGAGATGTTGAGCTCTTGTAGTGCACTTGCACTGAAAAACGTTGACCCAAATTCAAAACTGGCATCCCATACGGTCCCATGAGACTGGCAGGAATGATCCCTGTGCACAGGGAGTAACCCCTGAGCACCACCAACTGTGGGTCCCCCAAAGTTCTGTAAATGTCCTACTAAATTTTTTTTCTTTATTTTTAAATTTCTATTTATTTATTTATTTATTTTGCTCTTTGGGTCACACCCAGCGGATGCTCAGGGATTACTCCTGCCTCTCACTCAGGAATCACTCCTGGTGTTGCTTGGGGGACCATATGGGATGCTGGGAATCGAACCCGGGTTGGCCCCGTGCAAGGCAAACGCCCTACCCGCTGTGCTATTGCTCCAGTCCCTGTCCTTCTAAATTTTATGACTGGCTTTTGTGGCCTGGGGTTATCCCAATGTATCTTGTGACCAAAATACTAACTGGCTTTTCTACTGTCTTTTTTGACTCTAATATTGAAAAAAAAAACAATATAATGTTCTTTTCAAAACATGAGATGCTACCCCTTTTCCATTCAAAATCTCCCATGGCTCCTAATTTTTCCCAAGCAAAAGTCAACATTCTTACAATGACCGATAAGGCTCCCACTCTTTTCCTTTCCTTTTTCTTTCTTTTCCTATCCGTTAATTTCCTTTAATTTTCCTTTCCTTCCTTCCTTCCTTCCTTCCTTCCTTCCTTCCTTCCTTCCTTCCTTCCTTAATTTTTCTCTCTCCTTCCTTCCTTTCTACATTTCTTCCTCCCTCCCTCCACCCTCCCTCCCTCCCCCTTTCTTTCTTTCTTTCTTTCTTTCTTTCTTTCTTTCTTTCTTTCTTTCTTCCTTCCTTCCTTCCTTCGTTCCTTCCTTCCTTTCTCTCTGTCTCTCTCTTATTTCGCTTATTAGAAATCAAAAAATATTTTCTATTTGAAAAAAGACACAAAGTAAAAAGGTTAGTCTATGAGGACCTGTCTTTGTCTCCGCTCAACTCTGCAATTCTAGTATAAATTCAGCCCTGGGGCCATGGCTGATCCTTCACCAGCAAACTTTCTGATTTTGTCTTTGCACTGGCTCCTACTGGCTCTTCTTTTTCACTTCTAAATAATATTCCTACTCAGGGACTGAGCAATAATACAGGGGTTAATATATTAGTATTCCATGTGACTGACCCTGGTTCTATCTCCAGCATCACATATGGTCCCATGAGTACCTCCTGAGCACAGAGACATTAGTACATGAGCACCACTGGGGCTGGCCCAAAACCTTTTCTTACACACACACACACACACACACACACACACACACAGAGAGAGAGAGAGAGAGAGACAGAGTACTGTGATTAGGGTGCTTTCTATGAATAAGGACAATCCTCAGGGTTCAAGGGATCATATGGGATGGATATCAGGGATTGAACCCAGGTCCATCGTGTGCAAGGGACATGCCTCTGCCACTGGACTATCACTTCGATCCACATGACAACACTATTTTCAATCACAACAGCTTTCAAAATTCCTTGGGTACATTCTGACTCCCTTTATAGATACCCAATTATTCCATACATCTTGAGATTTTCTAATCGGTGGTGTAATTTATCTCAATAAATGGTTATAATTATATGTCTAAATTGTTTCTCATCTGCCAAATCCAATTGTCCCTTTCAACCTCCATCCAGAAGGGGTCAGTCACAGAAAATGAGACAAACAAGTAGAAAAAACATCTGGATTTTTCAAGTTTAAGGGTTGCCTGGACAGCCATCAGTGGTCTCACAGGAAGGTCAATCCAATTCAATATTGCTCCCCCAACCCCACCAGAACCCAATAGATGAACCACTGTTGAAGTTGACAGAGACATCAAGGACAGTTAGGAAGTACATCAATATGCCCTAGGTACATGGAGAGTAGAGGATGGTGTAGTTCACAGAGAATCAGTAGGCACCCTTAAAACATAAAGTTGTTAGGACAGGAGAGATAGTTCAGTTGGCAGGGCACCTCTCTTGCACCCAGTCCACTGAGCCCCTCCAGGCGTGATTCCTGAGTGTAGATCCAGGAGAAAGCCTTGAGCACGGCTGGACGAGGTCCCAAAACCAAACTAAATGAATAAATCAAATTGTAAATGTTTTCTATTCTATTTTTGGCCATATTGTCCCCTAAATGTAGAAGACCCTAAACAGTATTAGTCTATGTTTGCCTGGCACAAGTTGCAGCTGGCAGATACTTTGTCATTTATTGTATCCTTGGCTGCTAATCATTCTGGGTGTATGTTTGCTAGCAGAATACACAAACCTTAGGGATTTTTGTGAGGGGATGATTTCTTATAATAATTCATCACTTCCTAAGCCTAAAGTAAGTAATAATGTATATTATAAAATATGAATATATAATTTAATTTTATTAAACATTATATAAAATATATTAGTAATAATGCAATGCTATTGATTAACAAGGCACTATAAATGATTACCTAGGAATTTTATTGATTTATTAATAAAATATGTAAGCTCAATAGAATAAAAGGAGAATTTAGCTAACATCAGAGTCTGAGGAAGATGAAACTGTTATAACTGTCCTGTAGGATTCCATCTCCCTAGCCTCCTTCTTTCTAGCTCTCTCTCTATCCAATCCGGTCTTCTTCCTGGGAATCTGACTTCTTATTGGCTAGCCTCTACCTTTCAACTGCCTGCTTTATGACATCAATTTCCCACCAAACCTACCACCACCTGGTAGAATCTTGGGGTTCCCATGCAGTGGTTTGTAAACAAATTTGAATCATCATGGCAAGTGACCAGTGACCAATGACCAGTGACCAGTCATCAGTACTGGACACTGTGGTCTTCCGCTTCAGTGTTCAGACATACTCTCTTATCGTCTCCTTTTCTCGTCTACCTTTCATCGGGATTTCCACTTCTCTGACCATGTCAGGTAAGGAATAATACTTTTCAAAGCTTTTCATTAGATTTCTTGTCCTAAACTTAGTAGTCAAGTAAAAACGTCACGTAATAATGGAATAAAGTATTCCACTAGAATTTTATAAGCCTCATTGTAGCTTGACTTTGACATTTGCTGTGTTATTTTAGACACTGACTTTCTTTCTCACACCTACAAAATTTTTTCCTCATTTATTACATTACATTTTAAACAGACTTAGAAGCTCAAATACACGTTTGTATGTGAGTGTTAATTCTCCTTGTTTCCTTTTCCTTTTAATAGTGATTTGTTTATGATATCCATGAAAAATAAATAAATCAGAAATAGTAACTGATAGAAAAAGAATGTAGGTGCTGTAGAAAACTGTTAATGTATACCAAGATACTTTATCTGTTAAGGTCTCTCCACTCGTATTTACAATTTAGTATTTTAAATTTAGTGCTATTACAAAGTAACAATTATATGTCTTTGAGTCTTCTATCTAAACTAGGTGATGAGAAAAAATTAGGTGTGGGGTAGTTGTGAAATGCTGAGCGGTAGGGAAGCAAATCCTCAAAGGTAAGAAAGTTTAGGGTCTTTTTCATCAAGCATTGACCAACAGAAGCCAAGAAGAAGAGGTTGCTATGAGGGAGAATAAAATAGATATAAAGAAAGACTATGGAGGGAGTTTATTAAGGAAGAGGAAACAGTTTGGGATAGAATGTTGAAGAGAATCAAAGATTTCAAATCAAAAGAGAAAGAATAGAGTTAAATATTCTGAGATCAAGTCAAATCCGTTTACTTTAATAACTGCTAGGACTAGAAGGTGTACTATGCCTCGAGTAGAGTACAAGTAGGAAAAACATTTAACAGAAAGCCGTGCTGGTGGTTTCTATTCTTCTTATCTCTTAGAAGAACAAAGTTTACACTTGGCAGTTTTGAATATAAATACGCTTCAGAAATGGTGCTTCCTATAAATAACTAAAACTAGTTTCTAGGGGGTTGGGAGAAATGGAATCTTCATTGTTTTTATTAGATTCTAGTTTGTAAACTACATGTATGCTCTGCTTGTTAAAATAAAGAAATGATATCTTTTACCTTGAATCAGGAGAATTGATTCTTTTGTGTGGTAAGTAGGTTTCAAGTTAAGGCTACTAGTCATCTTGACAAAGATTTTCTTCCTAACAGGAGAGCATTTTGATAACAGTTGACAAGTGTTTTTAGATTCTAAGAAGAAATGGAAAAGTGAAGTCTCACATGTCTAATTACACACTTATTTCAATTGTGTGGAGTCTGAGTTTTCCTAAATTAAAAATATTTAAAGTGGATTTTAGTGATCATTCTTAAACATTGGGAATGACATATTCCTGGTTAATAAAGATAACTGTATTTTAGGTTTTTGAAATGAATTTGAAATTTTTGTGACCATTTTCTTTTCTTTTTTTTATTAGTGAAACACCATGAGGTACAGTTGTAGATTTACAATTTTTTGTGCTTGGGTTTGATTATACAATGATCAGATACCCATCCCTCCACCAGTGCCCATTTTCCACCACCATGGATAATATCCCCCCCACCCCTATCCCCCCATCCCCCCCTGCCTCTGTGGCAGGGCAATCCCCTTTGTTCTCTCTCTCCTTTTGGGTGTTGTGGTCTGCAAAAGAGGCATTGAGTGGCAAACATGTTCAGTCCATAGTCCACTTTCGACATCCATCTCCCCTCCTGGGAGGGTCCTCCAAACACCCTTTATTTGGTGTTCCCTTCTCTGTCTGAGCTGCCCTTTCCTCTAGAATGCCCGACTGGCCACTAAGCTATGGAGTAATCCTCCTGGTGCTGATCTCAGCTATTCTTGGGTATTAATCTCATATTTTGTTACTTTATATCCCCCAGATGAATGCAATCTTTCTATGTCTATCCCTCCCTTTCTGACTCATTTCGGTTAGCATGATACTTTCCATGTTGTACCACTTGTATGTAAATTTCATGACTTCATATTTTCTAACAGCTACATAGTACTCCATTGTGTAGATGTACCAAAGTTTCTTTAACCAGTCATCTGTTCGTGGGCATTCAGGTTTCTTCCAGTTTCTGGCTATTGTAAAGAGTGCTGCAATGAACAAACAAGTGCAGATGTCACTTCGACTATACATTTTTGCCTCTCTGGGATATATTCCCAGGAATGGTATTGCTGGGTCAAATGGGAGCTCAATTTCTAATTTTTTGAGAATCGTCCATACTGTTTTCCAGAAGGGCTGAACCAGTCGACATTCCCACCAACAGTGAAGGAGTGTCCCTTTCTCGCCACATCCGCGCCAGCATCGGTTGCTTTTGTTCTTTTGAATGTGGGCCAGTCTCTGAGGTGTGAGATGGTATCTCATTGTGGTTTTGATCTGCATCTCCCTGATGATTAATGATATAGAGCATTTTCTCATGTGCTTTTTTGCCATTCGGATTTCTTCTTTGAGAAAGTTTCTGTTCATTTCATTGCCCCATTTTTGGATGGGGTTGGATGTTTTCTTCTTGTGGAGTTTAACCAGTATTTTGTATATCCTGGATATCAACCCCTTGTCAGATGTGTATTCGGCGAATATCCTTTCCCAGTCTGTAGACTGTCTTTGTATTTTGGTCACTGTTTCTTTGGAGGTGCAGAAGCTTCTTAGTTTAAGATAGTCCCATTTATCTATCTCTGTTTTCACTTGCTCGGCCAGTGGCGTGGCATCTTTGAAGATACCATAAGCTTCAGTGTCATGGAGGGTTTTGCCAACTTTGTCTTCAATGTACCTTATGGTTTCTGGTCTGATGTTGAGGTCTTTAATACATTTTGATCTTACTTTTGTACACGGTGTTAGGCAGAGTTCTGAGCCCATTTTTTTGCATGTAGCCGTCCAGTGATGCCAGCACAATTTGTTAAAGAGGCTTTCCTTACTCCACTTGACAGTACTTGCACCTTTATCAAAGATTAGATGATCATATGATTGAGGGGAGATGTCAGTGTATTCAACCCTGTTCCAAAGATCTCTGACTTTGCCTTTGTTTCAGTACCATGCTGTTTAATTATTACTGCTTTGTAGTAGAGTTTGAAGTTAGGGAGGTTGATTCCTCCCATTTCCTTTTTCCCAAGAATTTCTTTAACTATTCGTGGGTGCTTTTTGTTCCATATAAATTTCAGGAGTGTTTGCTCTATTTCTTTGAAGAATGTCATGGGTATCGTTATAGGGATTGCATTGAATTTGTACAATGCTTTGGGAAGTATTGCCATTTTGACAATGTTAAGTCTCCCGACCCATGAGCAGGGGATATCTTTCCATTTCCTCATGTCCTCTTTTATTTCCTGAAGTAGCGTTTTGTAGTTTTCTTTGTATAGGTCCTTTACTTATTAGTTAAGCTGATTCCTAAGTACTTGATTTTCTGGGGCACAATTGTGAACGGGATCGTTTTTTTCATGTTGCTTTCTTCTCTCTCACTGTTTGCATATAGGAAATCCATGGACTTTTGGGTATTGATTTTATAGCCTGCAACTTTACTATACGAGTCTATTGTTTCCAGGAGTTTTTTGGTGGAGGTTATTGGGTTCTCTAAGTATAGTATCATATCATCTGCGAATAGTGAGAGCTTGATTTCTTCCTTTCCTACCTGAATGCCCTTAATATCTTTTTCTTGCCTAATCGCTATTGCAAGTACTTCCAGTACTATATTGAACAGCAGTGGAGAGAGTGCGCACCCTTTTCTCGTCCCTGATCTTAGAGGGAAGGCTCTCAGTTTTTCCCCATTGAGGATGAGCCTTGCTGTAGGCTTGTGGTAGATGGCTTTAATTATGTTGAGGAAGGTCCCCTCTATACCCATTTTGGCTAGGGTTTTCATCATAAAGGGGTGCTGGATCTTGTCAAATGCTTTCTCTGCATCTATTGATATAATCATATGCTTTTTATCTTTTCTTTTGTTGATATGATGGATTATGTTGATTGATTTCCGAATGTTGAACCATCCTTGCATCCCTGGGATGAATCCTACTTGGTCATGGTGAATGATCTTTTTGGTGAGTAGTTGGATTCTATTTGCTAGTAGTTTGTTGAGGATCTTTGCATCTGTGTTCATCAGGGATATCGGTCTGTAATTCTCTTTCTTTGTGGTGTCTCTGTTTGCTTTTGGTATCAGTGTGATATTTGCTTCTTAGAAACTGTTTGGAAGTGTTTTTGATATTTCAGTTTTGTGGAAAAGCTTAAAGAGGATTGGGAGTAAGTCCTCTTTAAAGACTTGGAAGAATTCACTAGTGAATCCATCCGGACCAGGACTTTTGTGCTTGGGGAGACTTTTTATTACCATTTCAATTTCCTTGATGGTGATAGGTCTGTTCAGGTATTCCAGGTCTTCTTGGTTCAGCCTTGGGAGTCTGTAGGAGTCTAGGAATTTATCCATTTCCTCGAGGTTTTGATGTTCCGTGTCATACAGTTTCTCAAAGTACTCCCTGAGGATCCTTTGAATTTCTGTAGTTTCTGTTTTAATGACCCTCTTTTCATTTCTGATTCGGTTTATTAGGGTTTTCTCTCTCCCTTTCTTTGTGAGTTTTGCTAGAGGCTTATCAATGTTGTTAATTTTCTCGAAGAACTTGGTTTTATTGATCTTTCGGATTGTTTTTTGGGTTTCCATCTCGTTAATCTCTGCTCTGAGTTTTATTATTTCCTTTCTCCTGTTCAGGTTGTGCTCCTTTTTTTGGTCCTTCTCCAAGCTCTTAAGCTGTGAGGTTAGGTTACTTATGTGTGCTCGCTCCTCTTTCCTGAGGAATGCTTGCAGAGCTATAAACTTTCCTCTTAACACAGCCTTTGCTGTGTCCCATAAGTTTTGGTAACTCGTGTTCTCATTTTCATTCGTTTCTAGGAATCTTTTGATTTCCTCTTTGATTTCCTGTCTAATCCACTCGTTGTTCAGTAGAGCACTGTTTAATTTCCAGGTGTTTGATTTAGTTTTCTGTTTTTGTATGTGATTTACTTCTAATTTCAGCGCATTATGGTCTGAGAAGATTGTCGATACAATCTCTATCATCTTAATTTTTTGGAGGCATGTTTTGTGGCTCAGCATGTGGTCTATCTTGGAGAATGTTCCATGTACGCTTGAGAAGAATGTGTATTCAGCTTTTTGTGGATGAAGTGTCCTGTATATATCTACTAAGTCCCTTTCTTCCATTGTTTCCCTCAGATGAAGTATGTCCTTGCTAAGCTTGAGTCTGGTTGATCTATCAAGAGGTGACAAAGCAGTGCTGAAGTCTCCCACTAGTATTGTGTTGCTGTTGATGTCTTTTTCCAAATCTCTGAGTAGTTGTTTTAAGTACTTTGCTGGTCTTCATTATGTGCATATACATTTATTATTGTAAGTTCTTCCTGTTGTACAGATCCTTTGGTCAATAGGAAATGGCCTTCACTGTCTCTTATGACCTTCTTCACTCTGAAATCGATGTGGTCTGATATTAGGATGGCTACCCCAGCTTTTTTATGGGAGCTGTTTGCCTGTAGGATTGTTTTCTAGCCTTTGACTCTGAGTCTGTGTTTGCTTTGACTATTGAGATGTGTTTCTTGCAGGCAGCAGAATGTTGGGTTCAATTTTCTAATCCATCCTGCCACTCTATGTCTTTTAATTGGTGCGTTTAGCCCATTGACATTGAGAGAGATTATTGTTATTGGATTTTGTCCCATTGTTCTGTTGAAATTTGGTGTATTTGAGGGGCCTTTCGTGCCTTAAAGTAGCCCATTTAGTTGTTCTTGTAACCACGGTTTTGAGTCTATGAAGTTCCTGAGCTGTTGTTTGTCTGTGAAACTGTGTGTTGTTCCTTCTATTATGAATGAGAGTCTCGCTGGGTAAAGTATTTTTGGGGAGGCATTTATTTCATTGAGTTTTTTCACTGTGTCCCACCACTGTTTTCGGGCCATAAGGGTTTCATCAGAAAAATCAGCTGTGAATTTTAAGGATGTTCCTTTGTAAGAGATTTCTTTCTTCGATCTTGCTGCTTTCAGAATTTTGTCTCTGTCTAAGGTTATGGTCATTTTGATCAGAATGTGTCTTGGGGTATTTTTATTCGGATTTCTTCTAGCTGATACCCTTCGGGCCTCCTAATATGGTCACAAGTTTTCTTCAGCTCTGGAAACGTTGTAGCAATGATGTCTTTGACAGTTTCTTTTTCATCAAGGTTTTCTTCCTGTTCCTCTGGGACTCCAATAATTCTTATGTTACCCCTCTTGGCTTCATCCCGATCTTCTCTTGCCATCTGTTCCCGAATTGTGATTCTCTTTTCCATTTTCTGCTCTTTTCTGGAGAGTCTCTGAACTTCATCTTCGAGGTGTGACCATTTTCTTAATGATCTTTTTTTGTTTCTTGTGTGTTTTACTGAAATTGTATGCTATGTTTAATACCTGTTGTTTGCTTTTTAATCTTCAGAGTATGAATGAGAATAATAATGTCATTCTTGTACTTATTATATTTCATTCTGCTATTTACTCATCGAAAACTTATTTTTGGCTACCAAATGCAATCACTTTTACTATATTTTCTGCTTGTTATGTAAGTTATGGTAAACCTTTTCTATTTTATGGACTGACTAGTTGTGCACTCAATAATCACCTCCTATTGTATTTGCTGGCTATCAATTTTTTCAAAAATACAATTCTGTCTTTATATTGTATACATGCCACAATTTATTAATGAACTTATTGTACTGTTTTCTTGGTTTTGTTTTGGAACCACATCCAGTGTTACTCAGGTTGTACTCCTGGGTCTGCTCTCAATCACTTACTGTACTATGCTACTTACAACATAGCCCTGTCACTGTCACTGTCACAGTCCTCCCGTTGTTCATGAATTTGCTTGAGCGGCCCCAGTATCGTCTCCATTGTGACACTTGTTACTGTGATCTGCATATCAGATTTCATTAATATCTATATCTTCTTGTTTAGTTCTGTGATACATGTTTTTCATGATGTTTTTCTTTATCTTTCTGAGTTCTCCCATGTAAATCACATGAAATAGTGAAACTTTATTTATGTATCATAATATGCTTCAGTAGAGTTGTTAGTAACTACTTTGCCGGAGAGCAACTTGAGACAGAGAATTTAAATAATAGTCTTCCTTATAAAAGCTTCCAAAAGAGAAAAACTCAAGTAGTCATTTTTGAGGTAGGATCAGAAACCAGGGTAAGGTTGCCAACCTTCAATTCATCAATGAGATTGAGTCATATATGAACCGTACGTAACTGATATGAATTGCACAAGCTAAAACAAAACCTGAAGATTACAATGGTAATAATTGTAATGACCGTGAATGCTTATATTAATGTATGGTATCTTCCTTCTAGCTTCTGCATTGCAGTGAACAAGGCACAGTTCTGGCAAGAAAGTCCAGTAACGTCTTAGAACAAATTGTGAGATTTGTTGTTACTGGTTTTGGCATATCGAATATGTCACGGGTAGCTTGCCTGGCTTTGGTGTGCAGGTGACTTGGTCTCGATAGCTTGCCAGGCTCTCCGAGAGGGGTGAAGGATTCGAACCCGGGTCGGCCTCGTGCAAAGCAAACACCCTACCCACTGTGCTATAAACGTTATATAAAATATACTAGAAATAACTTAATGTTGTTGGTTAGCAGTGCAATATAAATGATTACTTAGTAACTTTCTTGATTTACTAATGAAATGTAAATGTAAGCTCTTGAGTATAATAGTATTTCCCTAACGTAAAAGTCTGAGGAAGGTGAAACTGTTATAACTGTCTTGTAGGATTCCATCTCCCTAGCCTCCTCCATTCTACCTCTCTCTATCCAATCCGGTTTTCTTCTTGGGAATCTGACCTCCTTATTGGCTAGCCTCTACCTTTCAACTGCCTGCTTTATGACATCATTCACCCACCAAACCTACCACCACCAGGTAGAATCTTGGGGTTCCCATACAGTTGTTTGTAAACAAATTTGAATCATCATGGCAAGTGACCAGTGACCAATGACCAATCACCAGTGACCAGTCATCAGTACTGGACACTTAGGGTCTTCGGCTTCAGTGTTCAGACATACTCTCATATCGTCTCCTCTTCTCGTCTACCTTTCATCGGGATTTCCTCTTCTCTGACCATGTCAGGTAAGTAATAATACTTTTCAAAGCTTTTCATTAGATTTCTTGTCCTAAACTTAGCAGTCAAGTAAAAACGGCATGTAGTAATGAAAGAAAATATTCAAGTAGAAGTTTATAAGCCTCATTGTAGCTTGACTTTAACACTTGCTGTGTGATTTTAGACATTGGCTTTCTTTCTCTCACATACAAAGTGTTTTTCCTCATTTATTACATTATATTTTAGACATACTTATGAGCTCAAATACATGTATATATATGTGAGTGTTAGATTCTCTGTGTTTCTTTTTCCTACATGATATTCTTGAAGAAAAAGTAAATCAGAGACAGTATTTTGACAGAAACAGAAAATGTAGGTGCTGTGGAAAACTGTTAATATATACTAGCATGTTTTTGCTGTAACAGTCTCTCCACTTGTATTTATACTTCATTATTTTAAATTTAGTTCTATTAAAAAGTAATAATCATTTATTTTTGAGTTTTCTATTTAACCTAGGTAATAAGGAAAAAAGGGGCATGGGGAAGGTGTGGAGTGCTGAGCGGTAGGGAGGCAAGCTCTCAAAGGTAAGAAAGTTTGCGATCATTTTCATCAAGCATTGGCCAATAGAAGCCAAGCCAATATGAGGGAGACTAAAATAGGAAATAAAGAAAGAATATGGACGGGAATTATCAAGGAAGGGGAACCCGTTTGGATAGAATGTTGGAGAGAACCAAAGATTTAAAATCAAAACAGAAAGAATATATGTTAAATATGCTGAGCTAACTACACTAAGAGCAAGTCAAAGGACTTTCCGTCAATAAATGCTAGGACTAGAAAGTATTCTATGCCTTGAGTAGGGTACCAGTAGGAAAACCAGTTAGTTTATCAGAAAGCCATCCTTGGTGGCCTTTTTCCTTATTATCTCTTAGAACACAGTACTTGGCGTTTGACAATTTGGAATATAAACATGCTTCAGAAATGATGCTTCCCATAAATAATTAATAGTGATTATCTAGGGGGATGGAAGAAACAGAATCTTCAATGTTTTTATTACATTCTGGTTTTTAAGTACATGTATACTCTGCCTGTCAAAATAAAGAAATGATATCTTCTAACTTGAATCAGGAGACTTGATTCATTTGTGTGGTAAGTAGGTTCCATGTTAAGACTGCTTGGCATCTTTACAAATATTACCTTCCTAACATGAGAGTATTTTGATAATAGCCAACTTGTGTTTTGAGATCCTAAGAGGAAATAGAAAAATCAAGTCTCGCATGTCTAATTACACATTTTGACATTTTTGTGAAGTCTGAGTTTTCGTACATTAAAAATATTTAATTGGTTTTTGATGCTCATTTATTAACCATTGGGAAGAACATTCTCCTGGTTGATAAAGATAATTCTACTCTAGGTTTTGAAAGTAAATTTGCAATGTTTTGTGATCATTTTTAAATGGTCTTTTCTGTTTCTTGTGTGATTAACTGAAATCATATGCTATATTTAACACGTGTTATTTTCTGGTTAATATTCAGAGGTGTGAATCAGAATAATAATATAATTTTTTGTACTTAAGATGCTTCTTTCTGTATTTTACTCATTTAAAACATGTCTTGTCTACAAAATACAATCATGTTTATTCCTATTTTCTTCTTGTTATGTAATCACTTAATCACTTAATCACTTAATCCCCGTTATTCATCGATTTATTTGAGCGGGTGCCAGTAACGTCTCCATCCATCCCGGTTGCGTTCTAGCGTAGCCCAATGGTATCTGTTCATTTTAGGAACATGCAGAGCCTCAAACCGATCATTTAGGGTCTTGACGAAGAAGTCTGACCATCTTGTAGGTGGGCGTCCACGTGATCTTTTCATGTCCCGTGGAATCCAATCAGTAATGGCTCTAGTCCAGCGGTTGTCTGTAAACCTCATTACATGTCCAGCCCATCTGATTTTTGATGTCTTGGCAAATGAGACAGCGTCCCTGATTCTTGAGCGTTGACGGAGATCAGAACTCCAGATTCTATCTCTCATTTGAGTGAATCGTGATATTCCAAGCATAGTTCTTTCGATTCCTCTTTGAGATACGCGAATAGCATTCTCATCCCATTTTCGTAGGGTCCAGGTCTCTGAGGCATATGTTAATGCAGGAAGAACAGTGGAATCAAAGAGATGTGCTCGTAGCTGGAGGTTCTTTGTCCTTTTAGTTATTTCTTCAATGCTCTTGAAGGCATTCCAACCCGCTCTCTTCCTCCTGCGCAACTCAGGTGTCAGGTCATTCATCATGTTGATTTCTCGACCTAGGTATATGTAACTGTTGCATTCGGAGATGGTGGTTCTGTTGAGAGTGAATGGAGCATCAGGAACAAGGCTGTTTCTCATAAACATTGTCTTCGTAAGATTCAGCTGTAGTCCGACCTTTCCACATTCACGGTCAAAGTCGTTCAGCATTTGTGCTGCTTGGCTGATGTTTGGTGTTATTAGAACGATGTCATCAGCAAAGCGGAGGTGGTGTAGTTGCCGACCATCTATCTTCACTCCCATGCTTTCCCATTCCAGTCGACGCATGATGTTCTCGAGGGTGGCACTGAAGAGTTTTGGTGAAATGGTATCACCCTGCCGAACCCCTTGTTATGTAAGTTACTGGTAAACCTTTTTTGTTTTATGGGCTGGTAAAGTGTGCACTCAAAAATCACCCTCTATTGCATTTTATGGATAGCAGTTTTTGCTAAAATAGAATACTGTCTTCATATTGTATACGTGGAACAATTTGTAAATTAACTTATTGTACTGTTTTATTTGGTTTTGTTTGGAACCACATCCACTGTTATTCAGGGCTTACTCTTGGATCTGCTCTCAATAACATACTGTACTATGCTGCTTGCTACATAGCCCAGATTTCATTAACATTTATATTGTTCTTTTTCAGTTGTGTGATACATATTTTTCATGATATTTTCTTTATACTTCCTTCCATGTAAATCACAGTAAGAGAAAAATTATATTCATGTATGCATTGTTATTCTTAGAGTTATTAGTAACTACGTTGTACATAAACAGTTGAGACACAGAATTTAAATAAAGTTTTCCTTCCAAAAACATTTCTTGGGAAAATTCAAGTAGTCATCTTTGAAGTAGGATCAAAAATCAGGGTAACCTTCAATGCATCACAAGATTGTCATATGTGAACTGCAAGTAACAGATATTCATTGCTCAAGTCAAATAAAAACCTGATGATTACAATGGTAATAGTTGTAAAGACCCCAAATGCCTATATTAATGTAAGGTGTCTCCCTCCTGGTTTTTGGCATTGTAGTGATCATGCAGAGTCCTGGCAAAATGTCCACATGCTAGATTCCGTAACATGGAAATTCATAAGCTACAGAGAGATAGTACTGGAAGGGATAAGGCACTTGCCTTGTATGCAGCCAATCCAGTTGGATCTTTCACTGCATACAGTCTCCTGAATGTTACAAGGGGTCACTCCAGAGTGCAGAGCCAGGAATAGCCCAAGTCACTGCCAGCTATTGGTCCAAACTCTACTCCACCCCACGCCCAATACAAATTATTGAAAACATGAAGTCTCTTTGCCATCTGTGGGCCTCAAGTTTCTTCCTGTCCAAAAATTGTTACCCGTTCTCTTAGACTTCCTAGTTTGAAAAAGCTTCTATTCTAGGAAATAACATACGGGTCAATAGGAGAGCAAGCTACCGGCATTGCTAAGGTAAGGAGAAACTATCTGTAAGCAAGAAATCCAGGTATAGACAAGATCACCTGGTTCTTCTACAGTTCTGTGTTCACTTTGGGAGCACAATACCAAATACACAAAGTGCCAAAATGTTCCAGGCTTTGAATCACCCAAAGTTGTTCGAATTTTGGAAACTCAGTTGACTGTTGGTGCTAGAAGCATCTTGATGGCTTATATTTTAAGTTAATATTGTTTCTCTCAACGTTTCAGGAGATTATCAGTCTCACAGATTTTTTTCATCACTCTCTTGTTCCTTACAGAAAAATTTCAAAATCCATCTGTATTGGGAACTGCACATACTCTGCAGCTTTCCCTTTCCATGGTGAACAATGCAGCTTCCTTAACAGGAAGTATCTACAACTACTCCAGAGTATCTTCTCCAGCTGGTAGTTCTGCTTGGCTCCTGCCCTCAGCCTCTGGCACCTCTTTCCAATCAATGATGGGTAGTGCCTTTCTCTATCAATGCTTCAGCACAACAATGCTATCTGGAGTGTCTGACCAGAGCTACATGTCCACTTCAGCTGCTTCCTACCGGAGTATTTTGGAGTGGGATATTGCAGGAAGTACTAAAGGAAAGTCTTCCATGGAAGACTTTTCTGTGACTGTCCTCGACCAAGAAACCACTTTCTCTTTCATGTCTATGGCAGCTCGCTATGAGAAAACCTTAGATACCAACAACACGGTGTCTGTGTACCCATCACTTTCTGCCAGTCTTGTTGAGAGGACACCATCTCAGGTTCCAAATCAGAGTCATAGCCTGTCGCTTCCCTACCAGGAAGGAAGTCAGGTATATTACTCTCATCAAGGCACTCTGGGAACTCTACTTTCTGGAACACTTGGTCCCTGCCTGCAATCCTATGACTCCATGTCATACACAGGGAAAGAGGGGGTCTGCCCCCCAAATTTACAGCAACTCATCCCCAGAAATGGTTATGGTTCTAAAGGATAATAACCAACCACAAATAAACAAGCACCAGCCTCCTCCTCTGGAATTGACTACTCTGTGTCTGGTCAACCCATCACAGAATCGAGTTATCAAGTTGAGTAAAATTGAGAGAAGGGAAAGTCAAATTCAAAACTTGGGGTCAAAATAGAGGAAACTGGGGCTGGAGCAATAGCACAGCGGGTAGGGCATTTGCCTTGCACGCGGCCAAACCGGGTTCGATTCCCAGCATCCCATATGGTCCCCTGAGCACTGCCAGGGGTAATTCCTAAGCACAGAGCCAGGAGGAACCCCTGTGCATTGCCGGGTGTGACCCAAAAAGCAAAAAAAAAAAAGTGGCAACTGCCTATAAATGAACTGAGGTTTTGAAGTTCATGAAACGAAGGTAAGTAAAGTCAGATCATGTTTACTCATTTTACAGCACTTTATTTTCATGCTCGACATAAGAGCTCCTAATGAAGATTGGAAGGTATGATAGTATAATGGACATCCAGATTTCATATAATGAAACTTTGGAGCACACCAAGAATACCACATTTTTCACTGTTCTAGTTCAGCAGTCCTCCAGAATTTCCACACGAAAAAAAAACACAACTCTTAAATTATTTTTTTTGTGTGTTCTCAAGACATTTCAGAACTCATATTGTGATAAGAGCTTAACTTTAACTTTCTGTTCCATTAAAGCACAACAAGGTTCTGAATAACTTGGTTTTTGGAGATCTTGTCCAAGGATATCAAACCTAGAGTCTGAACTTGAGCACAGATTTCATGATGAAGTGGTGCTTCATTCACACTCCTATTCCATAATATGAACTGTCCTTTTTTTTCCTTTCAGGAAAGTGGAGAAATTGCAAGTACACTAAATTACAATGCGAAGCTTCGTATAGATTAAATAGTTTAAAAATCTCTAATTTTGTTGAGGAAGGTCCCCTCTATACCCATTTTGGCTAGGGTTTTCATCATAAAGGGGTGCTGGATCTTATCAAATGCTTTCTCTGCATCTATTGATAGGATCATATGCTTTTTATCTTTTCTTTTGTTGATATGGTGGATTATGTTGATTGATTTCCGAATGTTGAACCATCCTTGCATCCCTGGGATGAATCCTACTTGGTCATGGTGTATGATCTTTTTGATGAGTAGTTGGATTCTATTTGCTAGTAGTTTGTTGAGGATCTTTGCATCTGTGTTCATCAGGGATATCGGCCTGTAATTCTCTTTCTTTGTGGTATCTCTGTCTGCTTTTGGTATCAGTGTGATATTTGCTTCGTAGAAACTGTTTGGAAGTGTTGTCAAAATGGCAATACTACCGAAAGCATTGTATAAATTCAATGCAATCCCTATAAGTATACCCATGACATTCTTCAAAGAAATGGAGCAAACACTCTTGAAATTTATATGGAACAATAAGCCCCCACGAATAGCTAAAGCAATTCTTGGGAAAAAGAAAATGGGAGGAATCAACCTCCCGAACTTCAAACTGTACTACAAAGCAGTAATAATTAAAACAGCATGGTACTGGAACAAAGGCAGAACTGCAGACCAATGGAACAGGGTTGAATACACTGACATCTCTCCTCAATCATATACTCATCTAATCTTTGATAAAGGTGCAAGTAATGTGAAGTGGAGTAAGGAAAGCCTCTTTAATAAATTGTGTTGGCATCACTGGACGGCTACATGCAAAAAAATAGGCTCAGAACTCTGCCTAACACCATGTACAAAAGTAAGATCAAAATGGATTAAAGACCTCAACATCAGACCAGAAACCATAAGGTACATTGAAGATAAAGTTGGCAAAACCCTCCATGACATTGAAGCTAATGATATCTTCAAAGATGCCACGCCACTGGCCGAGCAAGTGAAAACAGAGATAGATAAATGGGACTATCTTAAACTAAGAAGCTTCTGCACCTCCAAAGAAACAGTGATCAAAATACAAAGACAGTCTACAGAATGGGAAAGGATATTCACCGAATACACATCTGACAAGGGGTTGATATCCAGGATATACAAAATACTGGTTAAACTCCACAAGAAGAAAACATCCAACCCCATCCAAAAATGGGGCAATGAAATGAACAGAAACTTTCTCAAAAAAGAAATCCGAATGGCAAAAAAGCACATGAGAAAATGCTCTACATCATTAATCATCAGGGAGATGCAGATCAAAACCACAATGAGATACCATCTGACACCTCAGAGACTGGCCCACATTCAAAAGAACAAAAGCAACCGATGCTGGCGTGGTTGTGGCAAGAAAGGGACACTCCTTCACTGTTGGTGGGAATGTCCACTGGTTCAGCCCTTCTGGAAAACAGTATGGACGATTCTCAAAAAATTAGAAATTGAGCTCCCATTTGACCCAGCAATACCACTCCTGGGAATATATCTCAGAGAGGCAAAAATGTATAGTCGAAGTGACATCTGCACTTGTTTGTTCATTGCAGCACTCTTTACAATAGCCAGAAACTGGAAGAAACCTGAATGCCCAAGAACAGATGACTGGTTAAAGAAACTTTGGTACATCTACACAATGGAGTACTATGTAGCTCTTAGAAAAGATGAAGTCATGAAATTTACATACAAGTGGTACAATATGGAAAGTATCATGCTAAGCGAAATGAGTCAGAAAGAGAGGGATAGACATAGAAAGATTGCATTCATCTGGGGGATATAAAGTAACAAAGTATGAGATTAATACCCAAGAATAGCTGAGATCAGCACCAGGAGGATTACTCCATAACTTAGAGGCCAGCCGGGTATCCTAGAGGAAAGGGCTGTTCAGATAGAGAAGGGAGCACCAAATAAAGGATGTTTGGAGGATCCTCCCAGGAGGGGAGATGCATGTCGAAAGTAGACTATGGACTGAACATGTTTGCCACTCAATGCCTCTTTTGCAGACCACAACACCCAAAAGGAGAGAGAGAACACAGGGGATTGCCCTGCCACAGAGACAGGGGGGATGGGGGGATGGGGGTGGGAGGGATATTATCCATGGTGGTGGAAAATGGGCACTGGTGGAGGGATGGGTATCTGATCATTGTATAATTGAAACCAAAGCACAAAAAATTGTAATCTACAACTTTAAAAAAAATAAAATAAAGGGAAAAAATCTCTAATTTAAAAAAAAGCTTTAGTTTGCAGGAGGCTGAATCTGGGTAACAACCCACAGTGCTCAGGGCTTAATCCTGGGTCTGTGCTAGGGATCACTACTGAAGGTGCTTAGGAGATCCTATGTGATGCTAAAGATCAAATTGAGGTCATCTGTGCCCAGGATCAGTGCCTTGCCAAATGTACTCTCTCTCTCTGTCCCGTGTCTCTTATTTTTAAGTGTGGTTTACACAGAAACACTTTCAAAGGCAAAGAAAACCAAGAAACAATGGCACCACATGACTAACAGTAAGGTCTACAACATTTACCTCCAATTTTCTAGCACAGGGAATTTTCCATTATCCTTAGAAGAGCCAGTAACAATGCCTTGCCCGTTGCTGGTAGGTGCACAGTTGTGGCACCACTGATTGTGTGAACCGAATATCTCATTTCCTGGGGGCTGATTTCTTCCTTGGTACCTTTTTAGTGAAGAATTTCCTGGGGATGGAGACATCCCTGACATTGCAACCTTCAGGCCAGACATTTGGTCTGACAAAAACTTCAGAATTGCCCATGTCTTGCAGTCGCAGGATTCAAATACTTGAGAGTAATCCAGCACCTGAGCTTAGGGATATTCCCATAACAGCTCCAGCCCAAAGTAACCTGGCGCTGACCCCAGCTCCAACTCAGGAACAAACAGATAAGAATTAGATGAGATGAAAACTGGGCATTCAAAATCTCTGGAGACCTAACAGATCTCATTAGAACACCAAGACTCTTGACTGTGACCTTTAGAGATCCCTGACATCCACCAGCTCCTGGCCTATATTGATACACTCAGCCAAGAGCAACAACCTGGTACTGAAACTGCTGGTCAGGGAAAGAATGGTCTATGTTTAAAGGACCCAGGAACACTTGAAATTGGGACTGAATCTGGCAGTAGTTTTGCAGACATCACGACACTGGTGGAAGATATACATCTTCCCCGGCTCTTTGATTGCTGAAAAGACCAAGATCAATGCAAAGATCTGCAGGTAATGAACACCACAGACACCATCACTCTGAATCAGGTGCAAGAAAATTCAAGTGGCACTAAGGGTAACTCCCATCCAACCCAGAAGGACAAAAATGAAGCCTCTGAGCCTCTTCAGGGTGAAACCAAGGCAAAAATCCAGCTAAAAGGCCTAGAATGCTTAGAAGGGGGAGCAGGGATTGTTTGTGATGCTGCAGTCAGTGAGAGGTGTCCTGTGACCATGGCCAAACCTAACAGCAAACCTCGGAAAGCTGCATCCAGCACGACCAGCAAGACAAAGAGCCATGGGCAGGAGAAGACAAAAAGGGTCAGAAAAAAATTCTAAGAAAGCTGAGGACAGTAAGCAGCTAGGGAACAAGGTCAAGGCAGAAGAGAAGCCCACCATTGGCAAGATGAAATGCAAGAAAAGTCAACCTGAGATTTGCCAAGAGGCCTTTAAAAAACCCCACAGCTGCCTAGGCATGCATATGCTAGAGTCTGTGCAAGTGTTTCATGCTCTGGGGAAGAAGAGTGATCCAAATCCTGGATTCTCTTCCTCCTGGGTCCTGGGTAGCTCAAAGAATCCCAGCAATTTCCAGCCATCCTCAGCTGTCAAACCATGACCAGGTGCTACACAGAATGGAAAAGACCTTGAGAAAACTCAGGTCCAAGTACAAAAACCAAGTAGCAGTGCTGAAGAATGCTTGTCTCCATCCCAGTATGAGCTGCCACCTCCTGGGAAGGTCAAATTGGTACCTTTGCTTTTTCCAACCATGGAGAAGCTGCAAGCTCGACCTGTTCCTCGGAGACCACAGTCTGTGGCCTCACATCGTCCTGCTGCAGCTTACTCTGCCAGGCCTGGCTCTACCAACTCAGCTCTGCTAACTGCCACCAATTCATCCCTGCCAACCACTGATCTTTGCCTGGGGATGGAGAAACCAGCTGCCAAACCAGCTCAGCCCATTTAAACCAACCCATCTCAAACAAGCTTGCTGAACCCTACTCGCTGGCCTATTCTTCAGCCCGCAACTTCTAGGCCTGATCCCTACAAGACAACAGCTAGCACTTCTCTCCAGCGGGAGCCCCTTCCCATCTCTGTGAATAAGTGCCACTCTCCACCCAAACGTCAGAGTCAGTTTCTCCTCCAAGAATTCCGTTTCCAACCGATTCCATGGAGAAAGCCCAATATTCCTGAGCCAGTAATGTCAAAGCCCATCACAAAAGAGCAGAGACCAGAGCATGAGGCTATGAAAAGGTAGGCTCAGCAGGAGCGCGAGAACGCTGCCAAATACACCTCTTTGGGGAAAGTGTAGTTTTTTATCGAGAGAAAAAGACATGGACATCTCTCTATACTATGGCTATGTAATGTGAGTAGCTGGAATGGTTGATGCCACTTTAGGTACTAGATGGTTGCCCTAGACAAACACTTGAAATGCCATACACATTTTAGTTATTCTGATATATTTATCACAAATTGAAGAGATGCATTATAGTACATTGGTTTGTAATAAAATTTCTGAATTTTGAGATGCTGTCAACTTTGGTGTACTTTTGGGGGGCAGGCGTTTGAAGGATGGCATGAGAAAGAATGGGAAGTTAGAGAGAGGATGAATTGGAAAGAGATAAGACTCTAAGAAAGAGAAACTTAGTCCACGGTTATAAAGCCCATTAAGAGGAGAAATTTCCTGGGCCTGATGAAGAGTAGGGTAGGGTGAGAAGAAAGGTATAACTGATAGGGAATTTGCACTGCACACAACAAGGACCCAAGTTCAATTCTTGAAATCCTATATGGTCCCCAGAGTCCCATCAGATATGAAATGTGAGCACAGAGCCAGGAATAAGGCCTGAGCACAGGCAAGTATGCCTCCACTCTCGGTCTCCTCCAAAAAAGAATGGGAGAAAAGGCAAGGCCTGGGGTTGGGTTTAAAGAATAAATTTGGCATAGACTGAGGAAGGCAGTTGAATCTAGGATGACCAAAAGCAAATTAAAATTCTTTTATGGAGGCTGTGTTTATGCCTCATGGCCACATTTGGAAAATAAAGAAATTTGAGACACATCTCCAAAAGTTTTGGGTGATCTATCCAGAAATCCAGAAATGATAGCTGGGAGATGCAAACACATATACTGGGGAATGAACCTACCTGATCAGTGGTCAATGCCCTCAGAGTCATTCAAGGATTACTCTTAACAGGGACCAAACCAAGAGAAGAGTTGTAGCATGAACCCCGAAGATCAGCTCCTGGCAGATGTAAGATAAATCACCGTGTACTCAGGCCCTATGTTCAGCACCCCTAGATGCACCATTTCACTTATTCCCAACAATATTCAGAGTTTGTATCACGGTGACATTTTGCTAGCGAGTTTCAACATTGAGGTCCATTGCCTATGTAAGTTCATTTACCTTGCAATCTTCCCAAGATGGTCAAACCAGCTTTCAGGCTAGGACATCCAGACATTACTGGCGGGAGCAGCTCAAATTATATTAGCTTGAGGGGCTGCTATGTGGTCTTCCACGGTCCCTGGTGCCTGTAGCCTGCTCGAAACATCACTGTGAACTGAAGCTCACACAAGAACCAACTTTATAAATGGCATTGGGGCTGGGTCGTGGGCGGTACCAAACTAGGACATGCACACTAGGTTACCACTCCCAACAAAGCGGTTGGTACGGGTTCTCCTTGAGCTTGGAATGTGGTGGTGAAAGAGATGGTCCGAGGACAGTAATGGGGTGGTGGATGGATGGGAAAGAAACCGGGAAGTGTAGGCAACCGGACAGCTGGTGATCATTATGGGATAGTTGGTGGATGTTTTTAAATACGTTAAAATGTTTTGCGTAGATGAGTGGCAAAACAAAAATACGAAAATAAAATAGGTTCCAAACAACAGGTTCCATAGAAGACCGAGAGAGCTGAAAGGGCTGGCATTCCTTCTGGAGCTCTTGGCTGGAACTAGGCAGGCAGCCTGGTCCCTCCCAGTTCCACGTGGTTTGATCCCAAAATAACCCCAAAAAGTTATACATGCAAAGACCAAAGAAACCGAAAGCAAGCTGCAGAACATTGAGAGTGGTGGCCTCATTTTTCATTTGGGGGGCAGTGCGACAGGGATTGAAGTCAAGTGTTTTAAGAATTTCTTTAAGGGGAAAATAGTAACAGCACTTTGGCCAGCATAGGAATTAGGGTCCAAAGGGGGAGTGTACTAATGACCTCATCTACCTACAATGAAAAAGGTAAGTTGTCTTATGTTTATGTCATTTAGTGCTTACAAAGAAAACACTTGGTCATAACCTGACAGTTATCCCCAATTTTCCTACTAGCTTGTAGGGAATGATTGAAGGAGAGAGAACTTGGACATTTTCCAAACATTCATCTGCATAAAGATTTTTTGGTTGGATCCACGATTTGAGACTAACTTCAGTGGCATTTGGTATCCTTGTTAGTTTTGCAACTATTACCATTATTTTATCCGTGCCATTTTCATCATTGAATATGATGTGGTCTATTTCTTTGTGGAATCGTCCACCGGGAGATTCCCATGTCCAACGTTTAGATTCTGCCTTCTGGAACTGTGAGTTACCATTGATGGTCTTGGTCGACATGATGAACTCAGACAGTCTCTCACCCTGTTCGTTCCATTCTAGGCCATGGGTCCTGATGTGAAGTTCTTCAGCTGATCTTCTCGGTCCTATCTTGGCACTAAAATCACCCGCAATGATCTTGTAGAAGGTGTGGTCTTCTTTATAGAACTTCTCCAGCTCCATGTAGAACTTCTCAATTTCTCTTTCATCATAATGAGATGTTGGTGTGTAGACAACGAAGATAGAAAGTGCCAGCAGTGAGCCACATCTATTCAAATGTAAACATCCGATTCGGGTTGTTAGTCATTCGAATGAATCAATGCTCATGGCCAATTTGGTGTTGACAAGGACACCGACGCCTCCAAGACCTCTTTTATCGCATGTTCCGAGAAACAATTCTTCTCCAATGTCGAAAAGGGCATGGTGAGATTCGTGCCTTCTTGTCTCGGTCAGACCAATGATGTCGTACTTGATCATTCACGCTTGTACCATCAGGTCCTTGATGGATGCATCTGATGCTAGCGTATGTGCATTGAAAGTACAGATGATCATTTTTGAATTCCTTCGTTGTGGCAGCCTAGGTCGGCCTTGAGATTTTATCGGCCTCTCCTTTCTCATCCTTCTCAGTGCTGCCATATCGGTGAAGCCTTCAGGGTCAGGTGAATGAGACCAGTTGTAGTTACTGGTTTTGGCTTATCGAATACACAACGGATAGCTTGCCAGGCTCTTCCGTGCGGGCGGAATACTCTCGGTAGCTTGCCAGTCTTTCCGAGAGGGATAGAGGCTTTTGGGGCGACCTCTAATCGCCCTCATAGGTGTTACCATATTTGAACCCTATCAAATATGGTACAACAATTTCGGAAGGTGGGTATTTAGTGTCTTATGATGTGTCGTGTGCTCGCTTCGCAGCCGCGCGGGTCCGGAAAGCATCCTGTAGTGTGGCGGCGGCTGGGTAGTGGAGGTACTGTCATATTCAATCAACGGTTTTGCCTGACCGATGTCGCTGTTGTCCCAAAATTCCGAACGGGATTGGACCACCGTCTCCTTCGTGCAAAATTCTACTTCACACAGCCGGGAGAAAGGGATGCAAAGTTTAAAAAGAGAACTCCCAGAACGACCACCAACTGGGAGCTCTTTGGCACTATTGCGGCAACATGAGAAGATGCTATTGTTGACAACATTGACGAGGAATACGATAGACTGGTTCAGTACCTCCATGAATGTGCGAGGAACGCCAAGAGAGAGATAGCCACAAAAAACCACCTGCCTTCGAAAACTCTTGAGCTTATTCGCCAGCGTGGTTTGGCGCATGCCTCTGGCAACCGCAAGCTAATGTCTGAGCTCATAAAGCAGTGAAGAGATGCGATCAAGGAAGACCTCAAAGAGAGAAGAGCAGAAGTGCTGGTAGATGCGGCAGAAGCCGGGAAAAGTATTCGTAACGTCCGCCTGTCCTTTGCCAACTACGTGACCAAGATGACTGTCCTCCAATGTCCTGATGAATCTACCACATCTTCTAGAAGGGCAATGGAGAAGATTATCCATGACTTCTACTCAAATCTCTTCGATAGCCATGTCCACTTGCCGACATACCAAATTCCACAGGATGGATATGTCGTTCCCAACGTTCTCCCTTCCGAAATCCAACATGCCATTTCGTCAGTAAAGAAACGAATAGCACCTGGCCCAGACAAGGTCAGACCTGAACACCTGAAGAACCTGCCGTCAGTACTCATCAATACACTGGCTCGGCTCTTCACACGCTACCTGTCTGAATGCAAGGTTCCATCCCAATGGAAAACCAGCAGGACCATACTACTGTTCAAGAAAGGAGACATCCATGACATTGGCAACTATCACCCAATCTGCCTATTGTCTGTCATCTACAAGTTGTTCACTCGAGTCATCCTGAATAGGATTGGCAGAACATTAGATGAAGGACAACCATGCGAGCAAGCAGGGTTCCGCAAAGGATTCAGCACCATCGACCATATCCACACAATAACAAAGCTCATTGAGGTTTCTCGGGAGTTCAAGATGCCGCTCTGCTTAACGTTCATTGATTTAAAGAAGGCCTTTGATTCTGTTGAGACGGAAGCGGTCATTGAAGCCCTAGCCAATCAGGGCATTCAAGCCCAATACATCAGGATCCTCCGTGAGCTCTATTGCGGATTCACTACCAGGATCTCACCATTCTACAAAGAAGTGATCGTTGATGTCAAGAGAGGGGTGCGGCAGGGTGATACCATTTCACCCAAACTCTTCAGTGCCACCCTCGAGAACATCATGCGACGACTGGAATGGGAAGGAATGGGAGTGAAGATAGATGGTCGGCAATTACACCACCTCCGCTTTGCTGATGACATTGTTTTAATAACACCAAACATCAGCCAAGCGGCACAAATGCTGGCCGACTTTGACCGTGAGTGTGGAAAGGTAGGACTACAGCTGAATCTTACGAAGACAATGTTTATGAGAAACAGCCTTGTTCCTGACGCCCCATTCGCTCTCAATGGAACGACCATCTCCGAATGCAACAGCTATGTGTACCTAGGTCGAGAGGTCAACATGACAAATGACCTGGCACCCGAGCTGCGCAGGAGGAAGAGAGCGGCTTGGAACGCCTTCAAGAACGTCGAAGAAATAGCTAAGAGGACGAAGAACCTCCGGCTCCGGGCACATCTCTTTGATTCCACTGTTCTTCCTGCATTACCATATGCCTCAGAGACCTGGGCCCTATGCAAACAGGATTAGAATGCTATTCAGGTCTCCCAAAGAAGAATTGAAAGAGCTATGCTTGGAATATCACGTTTCACTCAAATGAAAGAAAGAATCCGGAGTTCCGACATACGTCGAATATCAAGATTCAGGGACGCTGTCTCATTTGCCAAGGTGTCGAAAATCAGATGGGCTGGTCACGTAATGAGATTTAAAGACGACCGCTGGACTAGAGCTGTTACCGACTGGATTCCATGGGATGTCAAAAGACCGCGTGGCCGCCCACCTACTAGATGGTCAGACTTCTTCATCAAGATCATGAACGATCGGTTTGAGGCTCTTCATGTTCCCAGAGCAAACAGATGCCATTGGGCTACACTAGCACGCGACAGGGACAAATGGAGACGTTACTGGCGCCCACTCGAGCAAACCGACGACTAACGGGAAGTTAAGTTAAGTGATTGAGTGATTTTCATCATTGCCAAAAAACAGCCTCTTGACTATTCCAGTCAACACTCCTCTTTTTTATTTTTATGAATTTTCTTTCTCCGAACACTTCATATACACGTATCCTAAATTATGTGACCTTTGACACTGCCTTTGTCCAAACTTGATGCTGTAGTGTGTGCTATACTGTGTTAGTACTTCATATGACTAATATTCTGTTGCAGGGATCTACTATATTGGAGAGGTTTTCACACTCCCTGAATACACAGAACCCTGGACGTCTCATAGATAGGCTAAAAGAAATATTGATAGTGGCTGGAGACATATTACACAGCGTAGAATGCTGCCTTGCATGCAGTAGACCTGAATTGGCTCCCTGATACCCCATCTGGTACCCCGAGCCCTGTCAGGAGTGGTCCCTGAGCGCAGAGCCAAGAGGAACCTCTGAGCACCATCAGGTTTGGCTCCAACACAAAAATTAAAAGCATTCATGCACACACACAAATACATTCCCGTTCATGTGTTTTTAGATGCTAACAACATCATGGTGTACACTGGATAACGGCCATTCAAAGAGATCATCAATCCTGCAAATGTTCCTTTGTTTAGTAAAAAATTGATTGAATGATGCAATGGTTGGCGGTGGAGAGATTTGGTGCATAATCAGGTGAGTCAACGGCACAACACTTGTTCTGACAAAATAGAGGCAGAAGAAGATGATGCAGATAGAAGAGAAAGTCACTTGAGCAGTCAAGAAGTGAATGTATTAGATAACAGGCAAGCCAAGTGGCAGTTTCGGAAGTTAAAAGAAAATACAGTCTAAAGACCATGTACAGAAGTCATGTATCCTGGCTGACACCGTTGTCCCATTGACGTGTATATTAAATTTCTAGCTTCCAGGATTGTGGAATTTTTTTCTTCTAATCTTTAAGCTATCAGGTGATTGGTTAGAGCACTCACAGAAAAGAAAAATAGCTTGTATTAAAAAAAAGTACAGTGTTCCTGCAACAAATATTTGAAACGAGCACATATAAAATTTAAAACTCTTTTCCTATTTCATTCTTCTTTTATTCATTTATTTTTTAAAATTTTTATTAGTGAGACACCATGAGGTACAGTTGTAGACTTACAATTTTTTTGTGCTTGGCTTTCAATTATACAATGAAACCTACCACCACCTGATAGAATCTTGAGGTTCTCATGCAGTTATTTGTAAACAAATTTGAATCATCATGGCAAGTGACCAGTGACCAATGACCAATCACCAGTGACCAGTCATCAGTACTGGACACTTGTGGTCTTCTGCTCAGTGTTTAGAGGTACTCTCGTATCGTCTCCTCTTTTCATCTATCTTTTGTTGATATTTCCTCTTCTCTGACCATGTCAGATAAGGAATAATAATTTTCAAAATTTTTCATTAGAATTCTTGTCTCTAAGCTTAGTAGTCAAGTAAGAACGTCATGTAATAATGGAAGAAAGTATCACTGTCCTCCTGTTGTTCATCGATTTTCTCGAGCGGGCCCAGTAACATCTCCGTTGTGAGACTTTATTGTTACTGTGTTTGGCATATCAAATACATCATGGGTAGCTTGCCAGGCTTTGCCATGTGGGCAAGATACTCTCGGTAGCTTGCTGGTCTCTCCGAGAGGGGCGAAGGAATGGAACTTGGGTCGGCCATGTTGGCTGTGTGCAAGGCAAACACCCTACCCGCTGTGCAACCGCTCCAGCCCAATGGAAGAAAGTATTCAACGAAAAGTTTATCAGCTTCATTTTAGCTTATCTTTGACACTTGCTGTGTGATTTTAGACACTGACTTTCTTTCTCACATATACAGAATTTTTTCCTCCATTGTTACATTATATTTTACTCAGACTTAGAAGCTCAAATACATGTTTATATATCAATGTTCATTCTCTGGTGTTTCCTTTTCCTTTAGTGTTTTTCACATGATATTCATGGAAAAAAGTAAATCAGAGAGAATATTTTGACGAGAGAAAAATGTAGGTGCTGTAGAAAACTATTAATATATAGCGGTATGCTTTATCTCTAACAGTCTCTCCACTTGTATTTATAATTCAGTATGTTCAATGTAGTGCTATTCCAAAGTAATAATGATGTGTCTTCGAGTTTTCTATCTAAACTAAGTGATAAGTGAATGGGGCATGGGGAAGGTGTGGAGTGCAGAGCAGTTGCTCCCAAAGTCCTCAAAGGTAAGGAAGTTTAGGGTCATTTTCATTAAGCATTGACCACAGAAGTCAAGAAGAAGAGGATGCTATTAGGGCGAATCAAATTGAAAATAAAGAAAGACAGTATCACTGTATCACTGTCCTCCCGTTGTTCATCGATTTGCTCGAGCGGGCCCAGTAACGTCTCCATTGGAGACTTTGTTGTTACTGTGTTTGGCATATCGAATACATCACGGGTAGCTTGCCAGGCTCTTCCGTGCGGGCGAGATACTCTCGGTAACTTGCCGGGCTCTCCGAGAGGGGCAGAGGAATCAAACTCGGGTCGGCCAAGTTGGCTACTTAATGTAAAAAAAAATCATAAAGTCCATTTAAAAAAAATTTTAAGTCCTTCAGAACTCTTTTGCGCTATACCTGGTGGTTCTCAGGGCTTCCTCCTGGCCCTGCACTCAGGAATTACTCCTGGAAATGCTCAGGGGAACACTGGGGAGCTGGGAATCAAACCCAGATCAGCTGCATGCAAGCCAAATGCCCTACCCACTGTACTATCTCTCCAGCCCTGCAAGAACTCTTCTACCATGCTAAGCTATCTCACCAGGTCCATTTATTATTTCCACAAAGACTACCTTAATAATCTTTGCTAATCAGGGGGCTGAGAGTACAGGGATGGCTTCGTGTTAAGTAGTACTTGCGCTAGCAGTGGGAGGCAGTGTTCAATCCTCCCATACTGCCCAGAATGCTGAAGGCAACACTAGGACTGGGATTCCCTGCACTTGCAACAGAATGTGCAAACTCCAGAGCACTGCGGGCAAGTGTGCAAGCACTGCCTTTGAGCAGTCTGACCACCTAGTGCAATTACGATGTGGACCCTTGAGGCCAGAGAGATAGTACAGCTGGCAGGGCGCTTGCCTGGCAAGCAGGCAGCCTGGATTTGATCCCCAGCATCTCATATGTTCCCCAGAACTTGCCAGGAATTGATTTCTAGTGCAGATCCTGGAAGACCCCCTGAGCATCAAAAGGCTGGACAAGAGAGGACAGGGAAGAGGAGGGAAGGTAAGGGGAGGAAAGGAGAGGGGAGAGGGGCACAGAGGGAGAGGGGAGGAGAGAGGAGAGGAGGGGAGGAGAGGGGAAGGGAGGGAAGGGGAGGGGAGGGGAGGGGATGTGTGGACCCTTGTGGAGAATGGAAGTAGGAGCAACACACCAGGCAAGTACTACAACCAGAACACGCAAGAACACCCAGCTAATTAAGTATGACCCTCAGCGAGCCAGGTAAGCACTGCGGCCAAAATCATGGAATCCCTGGGGAGAATTCCCGCTGAGGTGTAAGAACCACAACCAAGTGCGTGAGCTTGACAGCCAAGCATGTGTGTGAATCCCAGTCACTGTGACAACAGTAGCAACAAAAAGGAAGGAGTGAAAACCACAGCTGATTTTCTACTGCCTGGGCTGAAATTGGGGAAGGAAGGCAAGGTAGACTATGGATGGAATTTTTCTAGAAGGGGGAAAAAATTTGGTATCGAATGTTGAAGAGAACAAAAGATTTTAAATCAAATCAGAGAGAACATAGTTGAATATGCTGAGAGCAAGTCAAATCAGCTTGTTTTAATAACTGCTAGGACTAGAAAGTGTATTATGCTTTGAGTAGAGTACCAGTAGGAAAAAACATTTAACAGAAAGCCGTGTTGGTGGTTTTTTATCTTATTGTCTCTTGGAACACAGTTGGTACTTGACAGTTTGGAATATGAACATGCTTCAGAAACAATGCTTCCTATAAATAACTAATACTGGTTATCTGGTGGGGGAGTGGAGGAAACAGAATCTTCAATGTTTTTATTACATTCTAGTTTGTAAACTGCATGTATGCTCTGCCTGCTAAAATAAAGAAATGATGTCTTCTAACTTGAATCAGAAAAATTAGATTCTTTAGTTTGGTAAGTAGGTTCCAAGTTAAGGCTGCTTGTCACCTTCACAAATAGTTTCTTCCTAACATGAGAGCCTTTTGATAACAGTCGACATCTGTTTTTAGAGTCTACGAAGAAATAGAAAAGTCAAGTCTCACATGTCTAATTACACATTCATCTCAGTTGTGTGGAGTCTGAGTTTTGCTATATTAAAAATATTTAAATTGGATTTTGGTGATCATTTCTTAAACCTTGGGAATGACGTTTTCCTAGCTGAGAAAGATACTTGTGGGCTCGAGCAATAGCACAGCAGGTAGGGTGTTTGCCTAGCAGGAGACCGACCCAGGTTCGATTCCCAGCATCACATATGGTCCCCCGAGCACAGCCAGGAGTAATTCCTGAGTGAAGAGCCAGCAGTAACCCCTGTGCATCGCCGGGTGTGATCCAAAAAGAAAAAAAAAGATACTTGTAATCTAGGTTTTGAAATTGAATTTGAAATTTTTGGTGACCATATTTTAAATGGTCTTTTCTGCTTCTTGTGTGATTTACTTAACTTGTACGTGTTGTTTAATATCTGTTGTTTGCTGGTTAATCTTCAGAGGTATGAATGAGAAAAATAATGTCATTTCTTGTACTTACTGCATTTCATTCGGCTTTTTACTCATCGAGAACATGTTTCAGGCTACTAAATGCAATCGCATTTATTATATTTTCTGCTTGTTATGTAAGTTACTGGTAAATCTTTTCTGCTTTATGCAATGGTAAGGTTTGCACTCAAAATCACCTCTTCTTGCATTTTTTGGTTATTACTTTTTTCAAAATAGAATACTGTCTTCATATTGTATACACGCCACAATTTTTTAATAAACGTATTGTACTGTTTTCTTTCGTTTTGTTTGGGATAACATCCAGTTGGACTCAGGGCTTACTTTTCGGTCTGCCCTCAATCACTGTACTATGCTGCTTGCTGCATAGCCCAGATTGCATTCATATCTATATACTTTTTTTTTCAGTTCTTTTTACATGATTTTTTCTTTATCTTTTTACATCCTCCCATGTAAATTACATGAAATAAAAAAACATTTTTACGTATACAGGGCACTCTAGCACTGTCCTGTATCACTTTCTTCCCATTGTTCATAGATTTGCTCGAGAGGGCAATAGTAAGTAAAGTCCCATGTGAGACCTGTGGTTACTGTTTCTGGCACATCAAATACACTGCAGGTTGCTTGCCAGGCTTATCTGTGCAGGAGAGAAACTCTTGGTAGCTTGCTGAGCTCTCTCAAGAGAGACAGAGTAATTGAACCCAGGTCGGCTGCTTGCAAGGCAAACACACTACCCACTGTGCTATAGCTCCATCCTTATGTTTGCATATTATTTCTATAGTTGTTAGTAACTACTTTGCTGGAGAGCAACTGGAGACTAGAATTTAAATAACAAACTTCCTTCTAAAAGTACTTCTTGAGAAAAACTGAAGTACTCATTTTTGATGTAGGATCAGAAACCAGGGTAAAGTTGCTAGCCTTCAATTAATCAAATAGTTTGAGTCATGTATGGGAACCGTAAGTAACAGATGTGAATTCAACAAGCCAAAATGAAAATCTGAATACTACAATGTTAATAGTTGTAATCACTGCAAATGCCTATATTAATGTAAGGTATCTTCCTCCTAGTTTCTGCAGAGTCCTGGCAAGAAAATCTGCACGCTTAGGTTCTGTAACCTTGCAAAACACAAGGGACAGAGAGATAGTACAGGAGGGGATAAGGCACTTTACTTGTACGCAGTCAATTCAGTTGGATCTCTGTCACTAGATAGAGTCTCCTGAGCACTACAAGGCACCTCTACACAGTACAGAGCAAGGAATAGCCCATTATCATTGCAGGGTATTGGTCCAACCTGCACCCTACCCCACTTCCAATAAAAATAATAGGAAAAATGGAATAAGACTCTTTGACATCTCTGGGTTTCAGGTTTCTTTCTTCTCCAATAAAATGTTACTCATTCTCTTAGGACTTCCTCGTTTTAAAATGCTTCCATTCTAGAAAATAACGTATGAGTTCAATAGGTGATCAAGCTGCAGGTAGAGCTAAGGCAAGGAGTATCTAGCTATAAGCAAGAAATCCATGTACAATACACATCACCTGAGGCTCTATAGCTCTGTTTTCACTTTGGGAATACAGCGAGAAATACACAAAGTGCCAAAACGTTTCAGACCTTCAACCACCCAAAACTGTTGGACTTATGATAATTCAGTTGAATGTTGGTATTAGAAGCTTCTCTCTAGCTAAAGCTTTAAGTGAATATTGTTCCTCTCAAACGTTGTAGGAAATTCTCAGTCTCAAAGATTCTTTTCATCACCCTATCGTTCCTTACAGAAAATTTTCAAAATCCATCTGTATTGGGAACTGCACATTCTCTGCCGCTCCCCCTTTCCGTGGTGAACAATGCAGCTTCCCTACCAGGAAGTGTCTGCAACTACTCCAGAGTATCTGCTCCAGCTGGTAGTTCTGCTTGGCTCCTGCCCTCAGCCTTTGGCACCTCTTTCCAACCACTGATGGGTAGTGCCTATCTTTTCCAACATTTCAGCACAACAATGCTATCTGGAGTGTCTTTCCAGAGCTTCATGTCCACTTCAGCTGCTTCCTACCTGAGCATTTTGGAGTGGGATACTGCAGGAAGTGCTAAAGAGAACTCTTCCATGGGAGACTACTCTGACTGTCCTTCACCAAGACACCGCTGTCTCTTCCATATCTATGTCAGCATACTATGAGAAAATCTTAGATACCAACAACACGGTGTCTGTGTACCCATCATATTCTGCCAGTCTTGTTGAGAGGACACCATCTCAGGTTCCAAATCAGAGTCAAAGCCTGTCGCTTGCCTACCAGCAAGGAAGCCAGGTGTATTACTATCTTCAAGGCACTCTGGGAACTCTCCTTTCTGGAAAACTTGGTCCCTGCCTGCAATCCTATGACTCCATGTCATACACAGGGCAAAAGGGCTCTGCACCTCAAACTTACAGCAACTCATCCCCAGAATTGGTTATAGTTCTAAAGGACGTCCAGCCCCCAAATAGCCAACCACCAGCCTCCTCCTCTGGAATCGACTACTCCGTGTCTGCTCAATCCATCACAGAACCGAGTTATCAAGATGAGTAAAATTGAGAGAAGGGAAAGTAGAATTCAAATATTTGGGTCAAAAAAGAGGAAAACTGTCCATAGACAGTTGGTATTTAAGTTAAATACACTGAGGTTTTTACGTTTATGAAACGAAGTTAAATAAAGTCAGTTCATGTTTACTCCTCTCACTCTTTTATAGCACTTTATTTTCACACTCAACATAAAAGCAGATAATGAAGATTGGAAAGTATGATAGTATAATGGACATCTAGGTTTCATATAATGAAACTTCAGGAGCACAACAAGGAATGCCACATTTTTCACTGTTCTAGTTCAGCAGTCCTCCAGAATTATCACACTAAAAAAATACATTTCTTAAACTGTTTATTTTTGTGTGTTCTCAAGACATTTCAGAAACCCATTAATGTAAAGCAAGGTTCTGAGTACACTTGGTGTTCAGAGATCCTGTCCACGGATATCAAACCTAGAATCTGTGCTTGAGCACAGATTTCATGATGAAGTGGTGCTTCATTCATATTCCTATTCCATGATATAAATTGTCCTTTTTTTATTTCAGGAAAGTGGAGAAATTGAGAGTACACTACATTACAATGAATGCTAGGCTCCGTATAGCATTTAATAGTTAAAAACTCTAATTAAAAAAATCTCTAATTATCAAAAAATCTTTAATTTTATAAAAAAAAAAGGTTTAGTTTGGAGGAGGATGAATCTGGGTCACAACCCATAGTACGCAGGGCTTACTCCTGGGTCTGTGCTAGGGATCACTGCTGAAGGTTCTTAGGAGATCATATGTTCAGCTGTGCACAGGGCCAGTGCCTTACCAAATGTAATATCCCTCTGTCCCAAGTCTCTTATTTTTAAGTGTGGTTTACACAGAAA
Organism: Sorex fumeus; assembly: GCF_029834395.1. NCBI lineage: Eukaryota > Metazoa > Chordata > Mammalia > Eulipotyphla > Soricidae > Sorex > Sorex fumeus. The sequence continues at coordinate 37,710,082 of NW_026606063.1, read as the reverse complement.
CACTTTCAAACACAAAGAAAACCAAGAAGCCCCAGCTCTGGGCAACAAAGCTGAACGGCTCCAATTCCAACAGGTACAGCCCGCCCCCAAGGGCCTGGGTTCCTCTCTGGGCACGCGCAGCTAGAAACAGCCCCGAGACAGCCGGTTTTCAACCCCTGAGCCGCGTGGGACGGGCACAGAGGCCCAGCTCTGGGCAACAAAGCTGAACGGCTCCAATTCCAACAGGTACAGCCCGCCCCCAAGGGCCTGGGTTCCTCTCTGGGCACGCGCAGCTAGAAACAGCCCCGAGACAGCCGGTTTTCAACCCCTGAGCCGCGTGGGACGGGCACAGAGGCCCAGCTCTGGGCAACAAAGCTGAACGGCTCCAATTCCAACAGGTACAGCCTGCCCCCAAGGGCCTGGGTTCCTCTCTGGGCACGCGCAGCTAGAAACAGCCCCGAGACAGCCGGTTTTCAACCCCTGAGCCGCGTGGGACGGGCACAGAGGCCCAGCTCTGGGCAACAAAGCTGAACGGCTCCAATTCCAACAGGTACAGCCCGCCCCCAAGGGCCTGGGTTCCTCTCTGGGCACGCGCAGCTAGAAACAGCCCCGAGACAGCCGGTTTTCAACCCCTGAGCCGCGTGGGACGGGCACAGAGGCCCAGCTCTGGGCAACAAAGCTGAACGGCTCCAATTCCAACAGGTACAGCCCGCCCCCAAGGGCCTGGGTTCCTCTCTGGGCACGCGCAGCTAGAAACAGCCCCGAGACAGCCGGTTTTCAACCCCTGAGCCGCGTGGGACGGGCACAGAGGCCCAGCTCTGGGCAACAAAGCTGAACGGCTCCAATTCCAACAGGTACAGCCCGCCCCCAAGGGCCTGGGTTCCTCTCTGGGCACGCGCAGCTAGAAACAGCCCCGAGACAGCCGGTTTTCAACCCCTGAGCCGCGTGGGACGGGCACAGAGGCCCAGCTCTGGGCAACAAAGCTGAACGGCTCCAATTCCAAACAGGAGACATTCCCAACTCCTCGCCCAGTGGCAGGGACTCTTTCCGGAGCCGCGGCCGCTAACGCGGCCGCGAAATATTTTCCCACTACATATGCCATAGGAACCATAAGCTAACTTCTTAGATGGAAACTTCTCTATTTTAGCTCAGCCACTAGAAATACAGTTGCCAATAACTCATAAGCCTATCTTAACTCACACTGCATATCAAGCAGAATAGTAACACTGAACGTGAAGGACTAAACCACACCTCTCACAATGGTAAAGCAACGCAAAAGCCCACCAAACATTCATATTGAAGAGTCTAGCCCAGATGACACCAACAGTACTGTAGTGTTAGACAACCTCTCTGACAAGGAATTCAGAAGGGAGCTACTTAGGATGCTTAGGGAATTAAAAGAAACAATGGAAAGCAATGCCAATAGAAGACAAGAGGATCTGAAGGCAGAAATGAGGAAAATGCAATCAGAAATGTCAGACCTGAAAAATCTCGTAGGCGAATTGAAAAGCTCAGTGGAAGGCCTCAGCAGCAGAGTAACAGCGGCTGAGAACAGAATCAGTGAGCTCGAAGAGGAAGTTCAGAGACTCTCCAGAAAAGAGCAGAAAATGGAAAAGAGACTCACAATTCGGGAACAGATGGCAAGAGAAGATCGTGATGAAGCCAAGAGGGGTAACATAAGAATTATTGGAGTCCCAGAGGGACAGGAAGAAAACCTCGATGAAGAAGAAACTGTCAAAGACATCATTGCTACAACATTTCCAGAGCTGAAGAAAACTTGTGACCACATTCAGGAGGCCCGAAGGGTACCAGCTAGAAGAAATCCGAATAAAAATACCCCAAGACACATTCTGATCAAAATGACCAAAACCTTAGACAGAGACAAAATTCTGAAAGCAGCAAGATCGAAGAAAGAAATCTCTTACAAAGGAGCATCCTTAAAATTCACAGCTGATTTTTCTGATGAAACCCTCATGACCCGAAAACAGTGGTGGGACATAGTAAAAAAACTCAATGAAATAAATGCCTCCCCCAAAATACTTTTCCCAGCAAGACTCTCATTCATAATAGAAGGAACAACACACAGTTTCACAGACAAACAACAGCTCAGGAACTTCATAGACTCAAAACCATGGTTACAAGAACAACTAAATGGGCTACTTTAAGGCAAGAAAGGCCCCTCAAATACACCCAATTTTAACATTACAATGGGACAAAATCCCATAACAATAATCTCTCTCAATGTCAATGGGCTAAACGCACCAATTAAAAGACATAGAGTGGCAGGATGGATTAGAAAATTGAACCCAACATTCTGCTGCCTGCAAGAAACGCATCTCAATAGTCAAAGCAAACACAGACTCAGAGTCAAAGGCTGGAAAACAATCCTACAGGCAAACAGCTCCCATAAAAAAGCTGGGGTAGCCATCCTTATATCAGACCGCATTGATTTCAGAGTGAGGAAGGTCATAAGAGACAGTGAAGGCCATTACTTATTGATCAGAGGATCTGTACAACAGGAAGAACTTACAATAATAAATGTATATGCACCTAATGAGAGACCAGCAAAGTACTTAAAACAACTACTCATAGATTTGGAAAAAGACATCAATAGCAACACAATACTAGTGGGAGACTTCAACACTGCTTTGTCACCTCTTGATAGATCAACCAGACTCAAGCTTAGCAAGGACATACTTCATTTGAGGGAAACAATGGAAGAAAGGGACTTAGTAGATATATACAGGACACTTCATCCACAAAAAGCTGAATACACATTCTTCTCAAGCGTACATGGAACATTCTCCAAGATAGACCACATGCTGAGCCACAAAACATGCCTCCATAAAATTAAGAAGGTAGAGATTGTATCAACAATCTTCTCAGACCATAATGCGCTGAAATTAGAAGTAAATCACACACAAAAACAGAAAACTAAATCAAACACCTGGAAATTAAACAGTGCACTATTGAACAACGAGTGGATTAGACAGGAAATCAAAGAGGAAATCAAAAGATTCCTAGAAACGAATGAAAATGAGAACACGAGTTACCAAAACTTATGGGACACAGCAAAGGCTGTGTTAAGAGGAAAGTTTATAGCTCTACAAGCATTCCTCTGGAAGGAGGAGCGAGCACACATAAGTAACCTAACCTCACAGCTTAAGAGCTTGGAGAAGGACCAAAAAAAGGAGCACAACCCGAACAGGAGAAAGGAAATAATAAAACTCAGAGCAGAGATTAACGAGATGGAAACCCAAAAAACAATCCGAAAGATCAATGAAACCAAGAGCTGGTTCTTTGAGAAAATTAACAAGATCGATAAGCCTCTAGCAAAACTCACAAAGAAAGGGAGAGAGAAAACCCTAATAAACCGAATCAGAAATGAAAAGGGGGTCATTACAACAGAAACCACAGAAATTCAGAGGATCCTCAGGGAGTACTTTGAGAAGCTTTATGCCACGGCACATCAAAACCTCGAGGAAATGGATAAATTCCTAGACTCCTACAGACTCCCAAGGCTGAACCAAGAAGACCTGGAATACCTGAACAGACCTATCACCATCAAGGAAATTGAAATGGTAATAAAAAGTCTCCCCAAGCACAAATGTCCTGGCCCGGATGGATTCACTAGTGAATTCTTCCAAATCTTTAAAGAGGACTTACTCCCAATACTCTTTAAGCTTTTCCACGAAATTGAAATATCAAAAACACTTCCAAACAGTTTCTACGAAGCAAATATCACACTGATACCAAAAGCAGACAGAGATACCACAAAGAAAGAGAATTACAGGCCGATATCCCTGATGAACACAGATGCAAAGATCCTCAACAAACTACTAGCAAATAGAATCCAACTACTCATCAAAAAGATCATACACCATGACCAAGTAGGATTCATCCCAGGGATGCAAGGATGGTTCAACATTCGGAAATCAATCAACATAATCCACCATATCAACAAAAGAAAAGATAAAAAGCATATGATCATATCAATAGATGCAGAGAAAGCATTTGATAAGATCCAGCACCCCTTTATGATGAAAACCCTAGCCAAAATGGGTATAGAGGGGACCTTCCTCAACATAATTAAAGCCATCTACCACAAGCCTACAGCAAGCATCATCCTCAATGGGGAAAAATTGAGAGCCTTCCCTCTAAGATCAGGGACGAGACAGGGATGCCCACTCTCTCCACTGCTGTTCAATATAGTACTGGAAGTACTTGCAGTAGCGATTAGGCAGGAAAAAGATATTAAGGGCATTCAGGTAGGAAAGGAAGAAATCAAGCTCTCACTATTCGCAGATGATATGATACTCTACTTAGAGAACCCAATAACTTCCACCAAAAAACTCTTAGAAACAATAGACTCGTATAGTAAAGTTGCAGGTTATAAAATCAATACCCAAAAGTCCATGGCTTTCCTATACGCAAACAGTGAGAGAGAAGAAAGCAACATGAAAAAAACAATCCCATTCACAATTGTGCCCCAGAAAATCAAGTACCTAGGAATCAGCTTAACTAAGGAAGTAAAGGACCTGTACAAAGAAAACTACAAAACGCTACTTCAGGAAATAAAAGAGGACATGAGGAAATGGAAAAATATCCCCTGCTCATGGGTCGGGAGACTTAACATTGTCAAAATGGCAATACTACCGAAAGCATTGTATAAATTCAATGCAATCCCTATAAGGATACCCATGACATTCTTCAAAGAAATGGAGCAAACACTCTTGAAATTTATATGGAACAATAAGCCCCCACGAATAGCTAAAGCAATTCTTGGGAAAAAGAAAATGGGAGGAATCAACCTCCCGAACTTCAAACTGTACTACAAAGCAGTAATAATTAAAACAGCATGGTACTGGAACAAAGGCAGAACTGCAGACCAATGGAACAGGGTTGAATACACTGACATCTCTCCTCAATCATATGCTCATCTAATCTTTGATAAAGGTGCAAGTAATGTGAAGTGGAGTAAGGAAAGCCTCTTTAATAAATTGTGTTGGCATCACTGGACGGCTACATGCAAAAAAATAGGCTCAGAACTCTGCCTAACACCATGTACAAAAGTAAGATCAAAATGGATTAAAGACCTCAACATCAGACCAGAAACCATAAGGTACATTGAAGATAAAGTTGGCAAAACCCTCCATGACATTGAAGCTAATGGTATCTTCAAAGATGCCACGCCACTGGCCGAGCAAGTAAAAACAGAGATAGATAAATGGGACTATCTTAAACTAAGAAGCTTCTGCACCTCCAAAGAAACAGTGACCAAAATACAAAGACAGTCTACAGAATGGGAAAGGATATTCACCGAATACACATCTGACAAGGGGTTGATATACAAAATACTGGTTAAACTCCACAAGAAGAAAACATCCAACCCCATCCAAAAATGGGGCAATGAAATGAACAGAAACTTTCTCAAAGAAGAAATCCAAATGGCAAAAAAGCACATGAGAAAATGCTCTACATCATTAATCATCAGGGAGATGCAGATCAAAACCACAATGAGATACCATCTCACACCTCAGAGACTGGCCCACATTCAAAAGAACAAAAGCAACCGATGCTGGCGTGGATGTGGCGAGAAAGGGACACTCCTTCACTGTTGGTGGGAATGTCCACTGGTTCAGCCCTTCTGGAAAACAGTATGGACGATTCTCAAAAAATTAGAAATTGAGCTCCCATTTGACCCAGCAATACCACTCCTGGGAATATATCCCAGAGAGGCAAAAATGTATAGTCGAAGTGACATCTGCACTTGTTTGTTCATTGCAGCCCTCTTTACAATAGCCAGAAACTGGAAGAAACCTGAATGCCCAAGAACAGATGACTGGTTAAAGAAACTTTGGTACATCTACACAATGGAGTACTATGTAGCTCTTAGAAAAGATGAAGTCATGAAATTTACATACAAGTGGTACAATATGGAAAGTGTCATGCTAAGCGAAATGAGTCAGAAAGAGAGGGATAGACATAGAAAGATTGCATTCATCTGGGGGATATAAAGTAACAAAGTATGAGATTAATACCCAAGAATAGCTGAGATCAGCACCAGGAGGATTACTCCATAACTTAGAGGCCAGCCGGGTATCCTAGAGGAAAGGGCTATTCAGATAGAGAAGGGAGCACCAAATAAAGGATGTTTGGAGGATCCTCCCAGGAGGGGAGATGCATGTCGAAAGTAGACTATGGACTGAACATGTTTGCCACTCAATGCCTCTTTTGCAGACCACAACACCCAAAAGGAGAGAGAGAACACAGGGGATTGCCCTGCCACAGAGACGGGGGGATGGGGGGATGGGGGGATGGGGGTGGGAGGGATATTATCCATGGTGGTGGAAAATGGGCACTGGTGGAGGGATGGGTATATGATCATTGTATAATTGAAACCAAAGCACAAAAAATTGTAAATCTACAACTTTAAAAAAAATAAAATAAAATAAAGGGGGAAAAAAAAAAAGAAAAAAAAAAAAGAAAACCAAGAAGCAATGGCACCACATGAATAACAGTAAGAACTACAACTTTTAACTCCAATATTCTAGCATAGGGCCTTGTCCGTTATCCTTAAAGAGCCAGTAACAATGCCTTGCCCATTACTGGTAGGTGCACAGTTGTGGCACCACTGGTTTTGTGAACGGAATATCTCATTTCTTGGGGACTGATTTCTTTCTTGTTTCCTTTTTAGAGATGAATTACCTGGAGATGGAGACTTCCCTGGCATTGTAACCTTCAGGCCAGATATTTGGTCTGACAAAAACTTCAGAATTGCCCATGTCTTGTAGTAGCAGGATTCAAATACTTGAGAGTAATCCACCACCTGAGCTCAGGGATGTTCCTATAACAGCTCCAGCCCAAAGTAACCTGGCGCCGACCCCAGCTCCAACTCAGATACAAACAAATAAGAACTTGAAAGAAATAAAAACTGGGCTTTCAAAATCCCTGGAGACCTATCAGATCGAAATAGAAAACCAAGGTCCTCCACTGTGCCCATTAGAAATCCCTGATACCCACCAACTCCTGGTCTGCAATGATCATATCAGCCAAGAGCAACAGCCTGATACTGAAACTGCTGCTCAGGGAAAGAATGATCTATGTTTGGAGGACCCAGGAACACTTGAAATTGGGATTGAATCTGGTGGCAGTTTTGCTGACATCACGACACTGGTGGAAGATATACATCTTCCCCAGCTCTTTGTTTGCTGAAAAGACCTAGATCAATGCAAAGATCTGCAGGTAATGAACACCACAGACACCATCACTCTGAATCAGGTGCAAGAAAATTTCAGTGGCACTAAGGGTACGTCCCATCCAACTCAAAGGGACAAAAATGAGGCTTCTGAGTATCTTGAGGGAGAACCCAAAGCCAATCTCCATCTAAAAGACCCAGGTATGGGGAGCAGGGATTATTTGTGATGGTGCAGTCAGTGAGAGGTGTCCTGTGGTCATGAGCAAATCTAACAGCAAACCTCAGAGTGCTGCATCCAGCAGGATCAGTGAGACAAAGAGCCATGGGCAGGAGAAGGGAAAAAAAAAGGCCAGAGAAAACTCTAAGAATGCTGAGGAAAGTAAGACACCCGGGAACAAGGTCAAGGCAGAAGAGAAGCCCACCATTGCCAAAATGAAACGCAAGAAATGTCACCCTGAGCTTCGCCAAGAGGCCTTTAAAAAGCCCCGCTGCTGCCTAGGCATGCACATGCTGGAGTCTGTGCAAGTGTTTCACGCTCTGGGGAAGAAGAGTGATCCAAAGCCTGATTCTCTTCCTCCCGGGTCCTGGATAGATCAAAGAATCCCAGTGATTTCCAGCCATCTCAGCTGTCAAACTAAAGCCAGATGCTACACAGAATGGAAAAGGCGTTGAGAAAACTCAGGTCCACGTGCAGAAACCAAGTAGCAGTGCTGAAAAACGCTTGTCTCCATCCCAGAATGAGCTGCCACCTCCTGGGAAGGTCAAATTGGTCCCTTTGCCTTTTGCAACCATGGAAAAGCCTCAGGCTCGGCCTGTTCCTCAGACTGTGGCCTCACATCGTCCTGCTACAGCTTACCCTGCCAGGCCTGGCTCTACCAACTCAGCTCTAACAACTGCCGCCAATACATCTTGGCTAACCACTGCATCTTTGCCTGGTCCTGACAAACCAGCTCAGCCCATTTCAGGCAACACATCTCGACCAGGTTTGGTGAACCCTACTAGCCAGTCTATTCCTCAGCCCGCAACTTCTAGGCCTGCTCCCTGTAAGACAACAGCTAGCACTTCTCTCCAGCGGGAGCCTCAACCTGTCTCTGTGAATAAGCACCAGTCTCCACCCAAGCGTCAGAGTCAGTTTCTCCTCCAAGACTTCCATTTCCAACCCATTCCATCGAGAATGCCCAATGTTCCCGAGCCAGTAATGTCAAAGCCCATCACAAAAGGGCAGAGACCAGAGCGTGAGGCTATGAAAATGAGGGCTCAGCAGGACGTGAGAATGCTGCCAAATACACCTCTCTGGGGAAAGTGCAGTTTTCTATTGAGAGATAAAAAGAGATGGACATCTCTCTATACTATGGCTATGTAATGTGAGTAGCTGGAATGGTTGATGCCACTTTAGGTACTAGAAGGTTGCCTTAGACAAACACTTGAAATTCCATACACATTTTATGTATTCTGACATATTTTTCACAAATTGAAGAGATGCATTATAGTTCATTAGTTTGTAATAAAAGTTCTCAATTTTGAGATGCTGTCAACTGTGGTTGTTATTTGGGGCCTGCTCGAGGCAATTGACGAACAACAGGATGGTCGTGATTCATCGTTGTGATTCGTGAATGGACTTTATAACCCTGACCCAGTTTCTCTTTCTTAGAGTCTTATCTGTATATTATAAAGTATAAATATATAATTTAATTTTATTAAACATTATATAAAATATATTAGTAATAATGTAATGCCATTGATTAACAAGGCAATATAAATGATTACTTAGAAATTTTACTGTTTTATTAATGAAATATGTAAGCTCAATAGAATATTAGGAAAATATAGCTAACATCAGAGTCTGAGGTAGATGAAACTGTTATAACTGTCTTGTAGGAGTCCATCTCCTAGCCTCCCTCATTCTACATCTCTCTCTATCCAATCCGGTCTTCTTCGTGGAAATCTGACCTTCTTATTGGCTAGCCTCTACCTTTCAACTGCCTGCTTTATGACATCATTCTCCCACCCAACCTACCACCACCTGGTAGAATCTTGGGGTTCCCATGCAGTTGTTTGTAAACAAATTTGAATCATCATGGCAAGTGACCAGTGACCAATGACCAATCACCAGTGACCAGTCATCTGTACTGGACACTTGTGGTCTTCCGCGTCAGTGTTCAGACGTACTCTCATATCGTCTCCTCTTATTGTCTACCTTTACCGGTATTTCCTCTTCTCTGACCATGTCAGGTAAGGAATAATACTTTTCAGAGCTTTTCATTAGATTTCTTGTCTCTAAACTTAGTAGTCAAGTAAAAACGTCATGTAATAATGGAAGAAAGTATTCAACGAAAAGTTTATCGACCTCATTTTAGCTTGACTTTGACACTTGCGGTGTGTGATTTTAGACATTGACTTTCTTTCTCACACATACAGAATTTTTACCTCATTTGGTACATTATATTTTACACAGATTTAGAAGCTCAAATACATGTTCATTCTCTGTTGTTTCCTTTTCGTTTAAATAGGGGGTACACAGACACCGTGTTGTTGGTATCTAAGATTTTCTCATAGTATGCTGACATAGATATGGAAGAGACAGCGGTGTCTTGGTGAAGGACAGTCAGAGTAGTCTCCCATGGAAGAGTTCTCTTTAGCACTTCCTGCAGTATCCCACTCCAAAATGCTCAGGTAGGAAGCAGCTGAAGTGGACATGAAGCTCTGGAAAGACACTCCAGATAGCATTGTTGCGCTGAAATGTTGGAAAAGATAGGCACTACCCATCAGTGGTTGGAAAGAGGTGCCAAAGGCTGAGGGTAGAAGCCAAGCAGAACTACCAGCTGGAGCAGATACTCTGGAGTAGTTGAAGACACTTCCTGGTAGGGAAGCTGCATTGTTCACCACGGAAAGGGGAAGCGGCAGAGAATGTGCAGTTCCCAATACAGATGGATTTTGAAAATTTTCTGTAAGGAACGATAGGGTGACGATAGGGTGATTTCGTTTAAATAGTGTTTTTTATATGATATTCATGAAAAAAATAAATCAGAGACATTATTTTGATAAGAGACAAAAGTGTAGGTGCTGTAGAAAATTGTTAATGTATAAAAGGATGCTTTATCCGTAACAGTCTCTCCACTTCTATTTATAATTTAGTATTTTAAATTTAGTGCTATTCCAAAGTAATAATCATGTATTTTGAGTTTTCTATCTAAACTATGTGATAAGAATAAATGAGGCGTTGGGAAGGTGTGGCGTGCTGAGCAGTTCGGAGGCACGTCCTCAAAGGTAAGGAAGTTTAGGGTCATTTTCATCAAGCATTGACCACAGAAGCCAAGAAGAGGATGCTATTTGGGAGAATCAAATAGGAAATAAAGACTATAGATGGGATTTTTCAAGGAGGGGGAAACAGTTTGGAATGTTGAAGAGAACCAAAGATTTTAAATCAAATCAGAGAGAATATAGTTGAATATGCTGAGAGCAAGTCAAATCGGTTTATTTTAATAACTGTTAGGACTAGAAAGTGTACTATGCCTCGAGTAGCATACCAGTAGAAAAAAACATTTAATGGAAATCCGTGTTGTTTGTTTTTTATATTATTGTCTCTTGGAACACGTTTGGCACTTGAGAGTTTGGAATATGAACACGCTTCAGAAACAATGCTTCCTATAAATAACTAATACTGGCTATCTGGGGGGGGGGTGGAAGAAACAGAATTTTCAATGTTTTTATTACATTCTAGTTTGAAAACTGCATGTATGCTCTGCCTGCTAAAATAAAGAAATGATGTCTTCTAACTGGAATCAGAAGAACTGATTCTTTTGTTTTGGTGAGTAGGTTCCAAGTTAACGCTGCTTGTCACCTTCACAAATAGTTTCTTCCTAACATGAGAGCCTTTTGATAACAATCGGCATCTATTTTTAGATTCTAAGAAGAAATAGAAAAGTCAAGTCTCACATGTCTAATTACACATTCATCTCAGTTGTGTGGGGTCTGCGTTTTCCTACATTAAAAATATTTAAATTGGATTTTGGTGATCATTTCTACTTTGGGAATGACATTTTCCTGCTTGAAAAAGATACCCGTAATCTAGGTTTTGAAAATGAATTTGAAATTTTTGGTGACCATTTTTTAAATGATCTTTTCTCCTTTTTGTGTGATTTATTGAACTTTTATTCTATTCTTAATACCTGTTTTTTGCTGGTTAATATTCAGAGGTATGAATGAGAAAAATAATGTCATTTCTTGTACTTACTACACTTCATTATGCTTTTGACTCATTGACAACATATATCTGGCTACTAAATGCAATCACATTTATTATATTTTCTGCTTGTTATGTAAGTTACTGGTAAATCTTTTCTGCTTTACATACTCTCTTATTGTCTACCTTTATCGGTATTTCCCCTTCTCTGACCATGTCAGGTAAGGAATAATAGTTTTCAGAGCTTTTCATTAGAGTTCTTGTCTCTAAACTTAGTAGTCAAGTAAAAACGTCATGTAATAATGGAAGAAAGTATTCCACGAGAATTTTATCAACCTCATTTTAGCTTGACTTTGACACTTGCTGTGTGATTTTAGACACTGACTTTCTTTCTCACATATACAGAATTTTTTCCTCATTTGTTCACTTAATCACTTAACTTCCCGTTAGCCGCCGATTTCCTCGAGCGGGCGCCAGTAACGTCTCCATTTGTCCCTGTCGCGTGCTAGTGTAGCGCAATGGCATCTGTTCACTCTGGGATCATAAAGAGCCTCAAACCAATCGTTCATGATCTTGACGAAGAAGTCTGACCATCTGGTAGGTGGGCGGCCACGTGGTCTTTTGACATCCCATGGAATCCAGTCAGTAACAGCTCTAGTCCAGCGGTCGTCTTTAAATCTCATTACGTGACCAGCCCATCTGATTTTTGACACCTTGGCAAATGAGACAGCGTCCCTGATTCTTGATCATCGACGGATGTCGGAACTCCGGATTTTTTCTCTCATTTGAGTGAAACGTGATATTCCAAGCATATCTCTTTCTAGTCTTCTTTGGGAGACCTGAATAGCATTCTCATTCTGTTTGCGTAGGGCCCAGGTCTCTGAGGCATATGTTAATGCAGGAAGAACAGTGGAATCATAGACTTGTGCCCGGAGCCGGAGTTCTTCATCCTCTTAGCTATTTCTTGGACTTTCTTGAAGGCGTTCCAAGCCGCTCTCTTCCTCCTGCGCAGCTCGGGTGCCAGGTCATTTGTCATGTTGACTTCTCGACCTAGGTACACATAGCTGTTGCATTCTGAGATGGTCCTTCCGTTGAGAGCGAATGGGGCGTCAGGAACGAGGCTGTTTCTCATAAACATTGTCTTCGTAAGATTCAGCTGTAGTCCTACCTTTCTACACTCACGGTCAAAGTTGGCCAGCATTTGTGCCGCTTGGCTGATGTTTGGTGTTATTAAAATAATGTCATCAGCAAAGCAGAGGTGGTGTAGTTGCCGACCATCTATCTTCACTCCCATTCCTTCCCATTCCAGTCGTCGCATGATGTTCTCGAGGGTGGCACTGAAGAGTTTGGGTGAAATGGTATCACCCTGCCGCACCCCTCTTTTGACATCAACGATCACTTCTTTGTAGAATGGTGAGATCCTGGTAGTGAATCCGCAATATAGCTCATGGAGGATCCTGATGTATTGGGCTTGAATGCCCTGATTGGCTAGGGCTTCAGTGACCGCTTCCGTCTCAACAGAATCAAAGGCCTTCTTTAAATCAATGAATGATAGAGCAGCATCTTGAACTCCCGAGAAACCTCAATGAGCTTGGTTATCGTGTGGATATGGTCGAGGTGCTGAATCCTTTGCGAAACCCGGCTAGCTCGCATGGTTGTCTTTCATCTAGTGTTCTGCCAATCCTATTTAGGATGACTTGAGTGAACAACTTCTAGATGACAGACAATAGGCAGATTGGGCGATAGTTGCCAATGTCATGGATGTCTCCCTTCTTGAACAGTAGTACGGTCCTGCTGGTTTTCCACTGGGATGGAACCTTGCATTCAGACAGGTGGCGAGTGAAGAGCCGAGCCAGTGTATTGATGAGTACTGACGGCAGGTTCTTCACTTGTTCAGGTCGGACCTTGTATGGGCCGGGTGCTGTTTGTTTCTTTACCAACGAAATGGCGTGTCGGATTTTGGAAGGGAGAACGTTGGGAACGACATATCCATCCTGTGGAATTTGGTATGTCGGCAAGTGGACATGGCTATCGAAGAGGTTTGAGTAGAAGTCATGGATAATCTTCTTCATTGCCATTCTGGAGGATGGGATGGATCCAACAGGACGTCGGAGGGCAGTCATCTTGGTCTTGTAGTTGGCAAAGGACAGGCAGGCGTTACAAATACTTTTCCCGACTTCTGCCGCATCTACCAGTACTTCTGCTCTTTTCCCTTTGAGGTCTTCCTTGATCGCATCTCTGCACTGCTTTGCGAGCTCAGATGTTAGCTTGCGGTTGCCTGAGGCATGCGCCAAAACATGCTGGCGAATTAGCTCAAGAGTTTTCGAAGATAGCCAACTTTTTGTGGCTATCTCTCTCTTGGCGTTCCTCGCACATTCATGGAGGTGCTGTACCAGTCGATCGTATTCCTCGTCAATGTTGTCAACAATGGCATCTTCCCATGTTGCCGCAAAAGTACCAAAGAGTTCCCAGTTGTTGGTCATTCTGGGAGTTCTCTTTTTGAACTTTGCAGCCCTTTCTCCCCGCTCTGTGAAGTAGAATTTTGCACGAAGGTGACGGTGGTTCGATACCATTCGAAATTTTGGGACAATAGTGACATCAGTCAGGCAAAACCGTCGATTGGATATGATGTGGTCTATTTGGTTGTGGAATTGTCCACTGGGAGACTTCCATGTCCATCGTTTAGATTCTGCCTTCTGGAACTGTGAGTTCCCATGAATGGTCTTGGTCGACATGATGAACTCAGACAGTCTCTCACCCTGTTCGTTCCATTCTAGGCCATGGGTCCCCATGTGAAGTTCTTCAGCTGATCTTCTCGGTCCTATCTTGGCATTAAAATCACCCACAATGATCTTGTAGAAGGTGTGTTCTTCTTTATAGAACTTCTCCAGCTCCATGTAGAACTTCTCGATTTCTGTTTCATCATAATGAGATGTTGGTGCGTAGACAATGAAGATAGAAACTGCTGGCAGTGAGCCACATCTATTCAAATTCAAATGTCCGATTCGGGTTGTTAGGCATTCGAATGAATCAATGCTCTTGGCCAAGTTTGTGTTGACAAGTTTGTAACATCCTCATTTGTTACATTATATTTTAGTGAGAGGTGTCCTGTGACCATGGCCAAACCTAACAGCAAACTTAAGAAAGCTGCATCCAGCAGGACCAGCAAGACAAAGAGCCATGGGCAGAAGAAGACAAAAAGGGTCAGAGAAAAGTCTAAGAAAGCTGAGGAGAGTAAGCAGCCATGGAACACGGTCAGGGCGGAAGAGAAGCACACCATTGCCAAGATAAAACACAAGAAAAGTCAACCTGAGCTTTGCCAAGAGGCCTTTCAAAAGCCCCGCAGCTGCCTAGGCATGCACATGCTGGAGTCTGTGCAAGTGTTTCACGCTCTGGGGAAGAAGAGGGATCCAAAGCCTGGATTCTCTTCCTCCCGGGTTCTGGGTAGTTCAAAGAAGCCCAGCAATTTCCAGCCATCCTTAGCTGTCAAACCATGGCTAGGTGCTACACCAGATGAAAAAGGTCTTGAGAGAACTGAGGTCAAAGCACAGAAACCAAGTAGCAGTGCTGAAGAATGCTCGTCTCCATCCCAGTATGAGCTGCCACTTCCTGGGAAGGTCAAATTGGTACCTCTGCCTTTTCCAACCATAGAGAATCCACAAGCTTGACCTGTTCCTCGCAGACCACAGTCTGTGGCCTCACATCGTCCTGCTGCAGCTTACCCTGCCAGACCTGGCTGTACCAACTCAGATCCGCCAACTGCCACTAATTCATCCCTGCCAACCACTGTATCTTTGCCTGGTGCTGCCAAACAAGCTCAGCCCATTTCGACCAATCCATCTCATCCAGGTTTGTTGTACCATACTAGCCCATACTAGCTGAAATCTTCCTCATCCCGCAACTTCTAGGCCTGCTCTCTACAAGACTATAGTTAGCACTTCTTTCCAGCAGGAGTCCCTTCAGTCTCTGTGAACAAGCGCCAGTCTCCACCCAAACGTCAGAATCAGTTCCTCCTCCAAGACTTCCATTTTCAACAGATTCTGTGGAGAATGCCCAATGTTCCTGAGCCAGTAATGTCAAGGCCCATCACAAGAGAGCAGAGACCAGAGCATGTGGCTGTGAAATGGCAGGCTCAGCAGGAGCGTGAGAACGCTGCCAAATACACCTCTTTAGGGAAAGTGCAGTTTTATATCGAGAGAGAAAAAGAGATGGACATCTCTCTATATCATGGCTATGTGATGTGAGTAGCTGGAATGGTTGATGCCAATTTAGGTAGTAGATGGTTGCCCTAGACAAACGCTTGAAATCCCATACACATTTTATGTATTCTGATATATTTTTCACAAATTGAAGAGATGCATTATAGTTCATTGGTTTGTAAATAAAGTTCTGAATTTTGAGAAGCTGTCAACTGTGGTTGTTATTTGGAGGGGCTGGGGATTGAAGGATGGCATGAGAAAGAATGGTAAGTTAGAGAGAGAATGAAGGGGAAACAGGTAAGACTCTGAGAAAGAGAAACTTGGTCCAGAGTTATAAAGTCCAGTAAAAGGAGAAATTTATTGGGCCTGATGAAGAGTGGGAGAGGGTCAGAGCAATAGTATAGCTGCTAAGGCATTTGCCCTGCAAGAACCCACGTTCAATTCTTGCAATCTTATATGGTCCCCAGAGTCCCACCAGATTTGAAACTTGAGTGCACATATGCTTCCACTCTCGGTCTCCTCCAAAGAAGAATGGGAGAAAAGCAAGGTCTGGGGGTTGGGTTAAAAGAATAAATTTGGCATAGGCTGAGGAAGTCAGAGAAGTCTAAGATGACCAGAAGATATCTAACAGTTCTCTCATAGAGGCTGTTTTTATGTCTTATGGCCACCTTTGGAAAATAAATAAATTTGAGACACATCTCCAAAAGGTTTGGGTGGTCTATCCATAAATGATACCTGGGAGATGCAAACACGTATACTGGGGAATTAACTTACCCGATGAGTGATCAACGCCCTCTTAACAGGGACCAAGCCAAGAGAAAAGTTGTAGCATGAAGTCCAAAGATCAGCTCCTGGGAAATGTAAAGATAAATCACAGTGTACTCAGGCCCACTGTTCAGCACCCCTAGATGCACCATTTCACTTATTCCCAACAATATTCAGAGTCTGTATCACGGTGACACCCTGCTAGCGGGTTTCAACATTGAGGTCTATTGCCTATGTAAGTTCTTTTACCTTGCCATCTCCCCAAGGTGGCCAAGCCGGCTTTCAGGCTATGACATACGGACATTCCTGGCAGGAGCAGCTACAATTATATTAGCTTGAGAGGCTGCTCTGTGGTCTTCCACGGTCCCTGGTGCCTGTAGCCTGCTCGAAACATCACTGTTAACTGAAGCTCACACAAGAATCATCGTTATAAATGGCTTTGCGGCTGGGTCGTGGGCAGTACCGGACTAGGGCATGCGCACTAGGTTACCACTCCAAAGCGGTTGGTACTGGTTCTCCTTGAGCCTGGAAGGTGGTGGAGGGAAGAGATGGTCCTAGGAGAGTTATGGGTAATGGATGGATGGGTAGGAAACCTGGAAGGGCAGGCAACCGGACAGCTGGTGACCAGCATGGGATAGTTGGTGGATGTTTTTAAATACATTAAAATGTTTTTCGTAGATGAGAGGCAAAACAAAAATACAAAAATAAAATAGGTTCCAAATAACAGGTTCGATGGAAGACTGGGAGAGCTGAAAGGGCTGACATTCCTTCTGGAGCTTTTAGCTGGAACTGAGCAGGAAGCCTCGTCCCTCTCAGCTCCACGTGGTTTGATCCCAAAACAATCCCAAAAGTTATATATGCAAAGACCAAAGAAACCGAAAACAAGCTGCAGAACATTGAGAGTAGTGACATCATTTTTCATTTGCTGGGCTTTGGGAAGGGGTTTGAAGTCAAGTGTTTTAAGTATTTCTTAAAGGGGAAAATAGTAACAGCACTTTGGCCAGCATAGGGATTAGGGGCCCAAAACGGGAGTGTAGTAATGACCTCATCTACCTACAAAGAACAAGGTAAGTTATACTATGTTTGTCATTTAGTGTTTACAAAGAAAAAACTTGGTCACAGCCTGACAGATATCCCCAATTTTCCTACTAACTTGTAGGAAATGAGTGAAGAGAGAGAACTTGGACATTTTTCAAACATTCATCTGCATAAAGATTTTTTGATTGGATCTACCATTTGAGACTAACTTCAGTGGCATTTGGTATACTTGCTAGTTTTGCAACTATTACCATTATTTTATCCATACCATTTTCATCATTGCCAAAAAAAAGACTCTTGACTATAGCAGGCAACATTCATCTTTTTATTTTTATGAATTTGCTTTCTCTGAACAATTCATATACAAGTATCCTAAATTATGTGACCTTTGACACTTCCTTTGTCCAAACCTGATGCTGTAGTGTGTGCTATAGTGTGTTAGTACTTCATATGACTAATATTCTGTTGTATGGATCTACCATATTGGAGAGGTTTTCACACTCCCTGAATGCACAGAACCCTGGATGTCTCATACATAGGCTAAAAGAAAGATTGACTGTGGATGGAGGCATAGTACACACGGTAGAATGCTGCCTTGAATACAATAGACCTGGAGTGGCTCCCTGGCACCCAATTTGGTCCCCCGAGCCCTGCCAGGAGTGATCCATGAGCGCAAAGCCAAGAGGAAGCTCAGAGCACCATCAGGTGTGGCTCCAACACAAAAATTAAAAGCATTCATGCTCACACACAAATACATTCCAGTTCATGTGTTTTTAGACGCTAACAACATCATGCAGTCTCCTGCCCCCCCGCCTGGCTATTCCTCGCTGGGGCCCCTTGGAGGGGAGCGGGATGATCTTTCCTCCCCGCCCTGAACAGGGCCCTGGCAGCCGAAGACCTCCAGGACCAGCCACCACCATGCTGAGACCACTCTCCGCACACCTGATGGTACCGGCAGAGGGACAAAGCCACGTGGATTCCGGGACCTGAGATCTCCAGCCTACTCGGATTGGAATCGAGCATCCTCCACCCAGATCCTCCAAATTCCAGTAGGTGGGAGTCACACCCACCAACTGGACCCCTGGCGCTGTGTAATCCCATCAGCGGCCAAGACTCAGAGACTATAAAAATCAGCTCCCGGAACCGCACGGCTGCATTTGCGGCCACGCGACATCTTATTATGACATCTCATTCCTACTTTGACAAACTGGCAGGCTACCGAATGTAGCCTGCCCACACGACAGAGTCTGGCAAACTCCCCGTGGTGTACCCAATATGCCAAACACCAGTAACAATGATGGGTCTCATTCTCCTAAAGAGCCTTGAATATGATCTCAGGGCTAGGATGAAGGAGACGTTACTGGGGCCTGCTCGATGCAATCGACGAATAACAGGATGATCTGTGATCTGTGATCTGTGAACAACATCATGTTGTAGACTGGATAATGGCCATTCAAAGAGATCATCAATCCAGCAAATGTTCTTTGTTTAGTAAAAACTTGATTGAATGGATGCGATGGCTGGCGATGGAGAGATTTGGTGCGTAATCAGGTGAGTCAACGGCATAAAATGGAGGCAGAAGTAGATGATGCAGATATAAGAGAAAGTCACTTGACCATGGCAGTCAAGAAGTGAGTGTATTATACACCCGACAAGCCAAGTGGCAGTTTACGGAAGTTAAAAGAAAATACAGCCTAAAGACCTTCTACAGAAGCCATGTGTCCTGGCTTACACCAGTGTCCCAATGATGTGTATATTCCAAATTTCTGGATTTCAGGAGTGTGGATTTTTTTTTCCTCTGATGTTTAAGTTACCAGGTGATTGGTTAGAACGCTCACAGAAAAAGAAAAAAATCACAATATTTCAATCACATAATAGCTTGTTAAAAAAATACAGTGTTCTAGTAACAAATATTTGAATCCAGCACATATAATATTTTTAAATGGTATGGTGTTTGCCTTACAAACGGCCAACATGGCTGACCCGAGTTAGATTCCTCCACCCCTCTCCGAGAGCCTGGCAAGCTACCGAGAATATCTCGCCTGCAGGGCAGAGCCTGGCAAGCTACCCGTGATGTATTCGATATGCCAAACACGGTAACAACAAATCTCATAATGGAGAGGTTACTGGGCCGGCTTGAGCAAATCGATGAACAATGGGAGGACCGTTCCTATTTCATTTTTAAATAAAAGAGTACTTGTTAATGGAACCTGTGTTGCTGTTAAGTAGGTAGCAACATCTAGAACCTCGGATTAAAGTAGAAACAGCCAGCCTTGTTTACCGATCCACATTGATGTTCAAACAATTCTGGCTGTTTATTATAATGATTCCCAAAACGCAGCTTTATGATGGTCGAGAGCACGGAAGGGAATGTAAGATGGTCTTATGTTGAAACTGGGTTTGACTAACTAGATGCTCACACAGGATTTTAGAGATGTCAAGTGCTTGTAAGCGCTTGCATGGAAAAAGGTTGAGCAAGTTCAATATCTGGCACCCCATATGGTCCCCTGAGCCTGCCAGTAGTGACCCCTGTGCAGGGAGCAAGCCCTGACCACCACCAAATGTGGGTCCCCAAAAAGATTTGTAAATGTACTACTAAATTTTATGAATGACTTTTGTAGCCTATAGTTACCCAATGTATCTTGTGACCACAATCCTGCTGTTTTTTCTTCTGTCTTTTTGTGACCCTAAAATTGAAGGGGGGGAAAACCACCATAATCTTCCTTTCAAAATATGAGATGTTTACCCCAGTTCCAATCAAACTCTCCCATAGCTCCTGATTTTTCTCAGAGCCAAAGTCACATTCTTACAATGGCCTATAAGTCCCCGACAAGTTTCCTTTCGTTGTTCTTTCTTTGTTTTCTGTTTCAGTTTTCCTTTTTTCCTTCCATCTTTCCTTACTATATTTCTTATGTCTTTCTTTCCTTCTTTCTCTTTTTTCTTTCTTTCTTTCTTTCTTTCTTTCTTTCTTTCTATCCTTCATTCTTTATTTCTTCATTTCTTTCTCTTTCCTCTCTTCATTTTGTTAATTAGTAATCAGAAAATATTTTCTATTTTAAAAAGGACACACAGTAGAAAGGTTGGTGTCTCTGTTCAACTCTGCAGTTCTAATATAAAATCAGCCCTGGGGCCTTGGCTGCTCCTTCATCGACACACTTTCTGATTCTGTCTTTCCACTGGCTCCGACTAACTCTTATTTTATCACTTCTAAATAATATTTCTACTCCATGGGCTGAGCAATAATACAGAGGTTAATATATTAATATTCCATGTGATTGACCCTGGTTCTATCTCCAGCATTATCTATGGTCTCATGAGAACCACCAGGAATCACTCCTGAGCACAGAGAGAGGAATACATGAGCACCATTGGGGCTGGTCCAAAACTTTTCCTTACACACACACACACACACACACACACACACACACACACACACACACCCCACAGTCATTTCTGGAGCTGGAGTGATAGTACAGTGATTAGGGTGCTTTTCATGTATGAGGACAATCCTCAAGGGTTCAAAGGATCATATGGGATCAGATTCCAGGAATTGAACCCAGGTCCACCATGTGCAAGGCAACCCACTGAACTATGACTTTGATCCAGATGAAAACACTATTTTCAATCACAACGGCCTTCAAGTTTTCCTTGGGTTCATTCTGACTCCCTTTATAGATTCCCAATTATCACATACATCTTGAGATTTTCTAACCGGTGGTGTAATTTGTTTATCCCCATATTTGGTTATAATCTGTCTAAATTGTTTCTCATCTGCCAAATCCAATTGTCACTTTCAACCTCCATCCAGCAGGGGTCAGTCACAGAGAATGAGACAAACACATAATTAGACAAACACCTGGAATGCCCAAGCTTCAGGGTCTACTGGGTAGCCATGTGTGGTCTCACAGGAAGATCAATCCAATTCAATACTGCTCCCAAACCCCACCAGAGCCCAATAGGTGAACCATTGTTGAAGTTGACAAGAGACATCAAGGACAGTTAGTAAGTACATCAACATACCCTAGGTACATGGAGAGCAGGGGCTAGTATAGTTCACAGAGAATCAGTAGGCATCCTTAAAATATAAAGTTGTTTTGGCAGGAGAGATAGTTCAGAGGGCAGTGCACCTGTTATGCATCCAGTCGACTGAGCTCCTCCAGGAGTGATTTCTGGGTGCAGAGCCAGGAGCAAGCCCTGAGCATGACCAGGTGATGCCCAAACCCAAAATAAATGAATACATCAGATTGTGAATGTTTTCTATTCTGTTTTTTGGTCATTTGTCCCCTAAATCCAAAAGACCCTAAAGATTATTAGTCTATGTTTGCCTGGCACACGTTTGTAGCTGGCAGATACTTTTTCATCTATTCTATCTTTACCTATTATTCTTTTCTGGGTGTATGTTTGCTAGCAGAATACCCGAACCTTAGGGATTTTTGTTTGGGGATGATTCCTCAAAATAATCCATTACTTTGTAACCCTAAAGTAAGTAATAATGTATATTATAAAGTACAAATATATGATTTAATTTTATAAAACATTATATAAAATATATTAGTAATAATGTAATGCTATTGATTAACAAGGCAATATAAATGAGTACCTAGAAATTTTACTGTTTTATTAATAAAATATGTAAGCTCAATAGAATAATAGGAAAATTTAGCTAACATCAGAGTCTGAGGCAGATGAAACTGTTATAACTGCCTTGTAGGATTCCAGCTCCCTAGCCTCCCTCATTCTACATCTCTCTCTATCCAATCCGGTCTTCTTCTTGGGAATCTGACCTCCTTATTGGCTAGCCTCTACCTTTCAACTGCCTGCTTTATGACATCATTCTCCCACCCAACCTACCACCACCTGGTAGAATCTTGGGGTTCACATGAGTTGTCTGTAAACAAATTTGAATCATCATGGCAACTGTCCAGTGACCAATGACCAATCACCAGGGACCAGTCATCAGTACTGGACACTTGTGATCTTCTGCTTGAGTGTTCAGACGTACTCTCGTACCGTATCGTCTTCTCGTCTATCTTTTGTCGACATCTCCTCTTCTCTGACTATGTCAGGTAAGGAATAATACTTTTCAGAGTTTTTCATTAGATTTCTTGTCTCTAAACTTAGTGGTCAAGTAAAAATGTCATGAAATAATAGAAGAAAGCATTCAATGAGAATTTTTTCAGCCTCTTTTTAGCTTGACTTTGACACTTGCTGTGTGATTTTAGACACCGACTTTCTTTCTCACATATACAGAGTTTCTTCCTCATTTGTTACATTATATTTTACACAGACTTAGAAGCTCAAATATGTGTTTATATATCAATGTTCATTCTCTGGTGTTTCCTTTTCCTTTAGTGGTTTTTACGTGAAATTCATATGTAGGTGCTGTAGAAAACTGTTAATGTATAACAGGATACTTTATCTGTAATAGTCTCTCCACATATATTTATAATTTAGTATTTTAAATTTAGTGCTATTCCAAAGTAATAATCATGTGTCTTTGAGTTTTCTATCTAAACTATGTGATAAGACTAAATGGGGCATTGGGAATGTGTGGAGTGCTGAGCAGTTGAGAGGCAAGTCCTCAAAAGTAAGGAAGTTGAGGGTCATTTTCCTCAAGAATTTACCACAGAGGCCGAGAAGAAGAGGATGCTATCAGGGAGAATCAAATAGGAAATAAAGATTATGAGGGAGATTTATCAAGGAAGGGGAAACAGTTTGGTATCGAATGTTGAAGAGAGCCAAAGATTTTAAATCAAATCAAAGAGAATATAGTTAAATATTCTGAGAGTAAGTCAACTCAGTTTATTTTAATAACTGCTAGGACTAGAAAGTGTACTATGCCTCGAGTAGAGTACAAGAAGGAAAAAACATTTAACAGAATGTCGTGTTGGTGGCTTTTTATCTAATTGTCTCTTGAAACACGGTTGGCACTTGACAATTTGGCATATAAACACGCTTCAGAAATAATGCTTCCTATAAATAACTAATACTGGTTATCTAAGGGGGGTGGAGGAAACAGAATCTTCCGTGTTTTTATTATTTCTAGCTGTAAACTGCATGTATGCTCTGCCTGCTAAAAAAAAGAAATGATGACTTCTAACTTGAATAAGAAGAACTGATTCTTTTGTGTGGTGAGTAGATTCCAAGTCAAGGCTGCTTGTTACCTTCACAAATAGTTTCTTCCCAACATGAGATCATTTTGATAACAGTCGACATCTGTTTTTAGATTCTAATAAGAAATAGAAAAGTCAAGTCTCTTATGTCTAATTACACATTCATCTCAGTTGTGTGGAGTCTGAGTTTTCCTACATTAAAAATATTTAAATTGGATTTTGGTGATCATTTCTTAAACATTGGGAATGACGTTTTCCTGCTTGAAAAAGGTACTCGTAATCTAGGTTTTGAAAATGAATTTGAAATTTTTGGTGACCATTTTTTAATGATCTTTTCTGCATCTTCTGCGATTTACTGAACTTGTATTCTATGTTGAATACCTGTTGTTTGCTGGTTAATCTTCAAAGTTATGAATGAGAAAAATAATGTCATTTCTTGCACTTCTTACATTTCATTCTGCTTTTTACTCATTGACAACATATTTCTGGGTACTAAATACAATCACTTTTATTGTATTTTCTGCTTATTATGTAAGTTACTGGTAAATGTTTTCTGCTTTACGCAATGGTAATGTTTGCGCTCAAAATCACTTGTTAGTGTATTTTTCTTTTATGACTTTTTGCAAAAATAGAATACTGTCTTCATCTTGTATACATGCCACAATTTATTAATAAACTTATTGTACTGTTTTCTTTGGTTTTGTTTGGGATCACATCCAGTTTGACTCAGGGCTTACTCTTGGGTCTGCCCTCAATCACTTACTGTACTAAACTGCTTGCTGAATAGCCCAGATTGCATTCTTATCTATATACATTTTTTTCAGTTCTTTGATACATATCTTATATGATTTTTTCTTTATACATCCTTCCATGTGATTACATGAAATAGACAGACTTTTTTATGCATGCACAACACTGTAGCACTGTTCTGTAGCACTTTACTATCATCGTTCATCGATTTGCTGTAGTGGGCACCAGTAACGTCTCCATGTGAGACCTGTAGTTACTGTTTTTCGCACATCGAATACATCGTGGGTAGCTTGCCAGGTTTTGCCGTGCAGGCAGGATACTCTCGGTAGCTTGCTGAGCTGTCCAAGAGGGACAGAGTTATCGAACCCAAGTTGGCCACATGAAGGGCAAACGCACTATCCCCTGTGCTATAGATTCATCCTTAAGTTTGCAGATTATTTTTAATTAGAGTTGTTAGTAACTACTTTGCTGGAGAGCAACTGGAGACTGAGATTTTAAATAACAAACTTCCTTCTAAAAGCACTTCTTGAGAAAAATTCAAGTACTCATTTTTGAGGTAGGATCAGAAACCAGGGTAAGGTTGCTATCCTTCAACTCATCAAGGAGATTGAGTCACATATGTGAACCGTAAGAAACCGATGTGAATTCCACAAGTCAAAATGAAAATCTGAATACTACAATGCTAATAGTTGCAATCACTGCAAATGCCTATATTAATGTAAGTTATCTTCCTCCTAGTTTCTGCAGAGTCCTGGCAAGAATATCCACATTCTTAGGTTCTGTAACCTGGCAAAACATAAGGGACAGAGAGATAGTACAGGAGGAGATAAGGTGCTTGATGTGTACGCAGCCAATTCAGTTGAACCTCTGTCACTACACAGAGTCTCCTGAGCACTACAAGGCACCTCTCCACAGTACAGAGCAAGAAGTAGCCCAAGATCATTGACGGGTATTGGTCCAACCTGCACCCTACCCCACTTACAATTTAAATAATGGGAAAAATGGAACAAGTCTCTATGCCATCTCTGCACTTCTGGTTTCTTTCTTCTCCAATATAATGTTACTCATTCTCTTAGGACTTCCTCGTTTTAAAATGCTTCCATTATAGAAAATAACACATGAGTTCAATAGGTGATCAAGCTACAGGTAGAGCTAAGGCAAGGAGAAACTATCTATAAGCAAGACATCCATGACAAAACACATCACCTGAGGCTCTATAGCTCTGTTTTCACTTTGGGAGCACAGCGACAAATATACAAAGTGCCAAAACGTTCCAGCCCTTCAACCACTCAAAACTCTGGACTAATGGGAATTCAGTTGAATGTTGGTATTAGAAGCTTCTCTCTAGCAAAACATTTAAGTGAATATTGTTCTTCTCAAACGTTGTAGGAGATTCTCAGTCTCACAGATTCTTTTCATCACCTCTTATTCCTTACAGAAAATTTTGAAAATTCATCTGTATTGGGAACTGCACATTCTCAGCAGCTTTCGCTTCCTGTGGTGAAAAATGCAGCTTCCCTGCAACTACTCCAGAGTATGTGCTCCAGCTGGTAGTTCTGCTTGGCTCCTGCCCTCAGCTTCTGGCATCTCTTTCCAACCACTGATGGGCAGTGCCTATCTTTACCAACATTCTAGCACAACGATGCTGTCTGGAATGTCTGGTCAGAGCCACATGTCCACTGCAGCTGCTTTCTACCCGAGTATTTTGGAGTGGGATATTGCAGGATTTGCTAAAGAGAAGTCTTCCACGGGAGACTTTACTCTGATTGTCCTTGACCAAGATACCACTGACTCTTCCATAACTATGGCAGCTTACTATGAGAAAACCTTAGATACCAACAACACGGTGTCTGTGTACCCATTACATTCTGCCAGTCTTGTTGAGAGGACACCATCTCAGGTTCCAAATCAGAGTCTTAGCCTGTCACTTCACTACCAAGAATCATAGTTAGTAGCTGGCAGAGATTTTTTCATCTATTATATCTTTACCCACTATCCTTTTCTGGGTGTATGTTTGCTAGCAGAATACCCGAACCTTAGAGATTTTTGATTGGGGATGATTACTCATAATATTACGTCCCTTTGTACCCCTAAAGTAAGTAATAGTGTATATTATAATGTATGAATATATATTTTAATTTTATTAAACATCATATAATGTATATTAGTAATAATGTAATGCTATTGATTAACAAGGCAATATAAATGATGATCTAGAAATTTTATTGATTTATTAATAAAATATGTAAGCTCAAAAGAATAATAGGAGAATTTAGCTAACATCAGAGTCTGAGGAAGATGAAATTGTCATAAATGTCCTGTAGGATTCTATCTCCTAACCTACTTCGTTCTACCTCTCTCTCTCTCTCTCTCTCCAATCCGGTCTCCTTCTTGGTAATCTGACCTCCTTATTGGCTAGCCTCTACCTTTCAACTGTCTGCTTTATGACATCATTCTCCCACCACACCTACCACCACCTAGTAGAATCTTAGGATTCCCGTACAGTTGTTTGTAAAAAAAATTTGAATCATTATGGCAAGTGACCAGTGACCAATGACCAATGACCAGTGACTATCATCAGTACTTGACACTTGTGGTCTTACCCTTCAGTGTTCAGACGTACTCTCGTATCGTCTCCTCTTATTGTCTAACTTTATCGGTATTTCCTCTTCTCTGACCATGTCAGGTAAGGAATAATACTTTTCAGACCTTTTCATTAGAGTTCTTGTCTCTAAACGTAGTACTCAAGTAAAAATATCATGTAATAATGGAAGAAAATATTCCACGAGAATTTTATCAACCTCATTTTAGCTTGACTATGACACTTGCTGTGTGATTTTAGACACTGACTTTCTTTCTCGCATATACAGAATTTTTTCCTCATTTGTTACATTATATTTTAGTTAGAGGTGTCCTATGACCATGGCCAAACCTAAGAGCAAACTTCAGAAAGCTGCATCCAGCAGGACCAGCAAGACAAAGAGCCATGAGCAGGAGAAGACAAAAAGGGTCAGAGAAAAGTCTAAGAAAGCTGAGGAGAGTAAGCAGCCATGGAACAAGGTCAGGGCAGAAGAGAAGCACACCATTGCCAAGATGAAATGCAAGAAAAGTCAACCTGAGCTTTGCCAAGAGGCCTTTCAAAAGCCCCGCTGCTGCCTAGGCATGCACATGCTGGAGACTGTGCAAGTGTTTCATGCTCTGGGGAAGAAGAGTGATCCAAAGCCTGGATTCTCTTCCTCCCGGGTTCTAGGTAGTTCAAAGAAGCCCATCGATTTCCAGCCATCCTTAACTGTCAAACCATGGCTAGGTGCTACACCGGATGAAAAAGGTCTTGAGAGAACTCAGGTCAAAGCACAGAAACCAAATAGCAGTGCTGAAGAATGCTCGTCTCCATCCCAGGATGAGCTGCCACCTCCTGGGAAGGTCAAATTGGTCCCTTTGCCTTTTCTAACCATGGAGAAGCCACAAACTCGGCCTGTTCCTCGGAGACCACAGTTTGTGGCCTCACATCGTCCTGCTGCAGCTTACCCTGCCAGGTCTGGCTCTACCAATTCAGCTCTGCCAACTGCCGCCAATTCATCCTGGCCAACCAATGCATCTTTGCCTGGTCCTGCCAAACCAACTCAGCCCATTTCGACCACCCCATCTAGACGAGGTTTGCTGAACCCTACTAGCCGACCTATTCCTCAGCCTGCAACTTCTAAGCCTGCTCACTACAAGACCACAGCTAGCACTTCTCTTCAGCAGTAGCCCCTTCCCGTCTCTGTGAACAAGCGCCTGTCTCCACCCAAACGTCAGAGTCAGTTTCTCCTCCAAGACTTCCGTTACCAACCAATTCCGTGGAGAAACCCCAATTTTCCTGAGCCAGTAATGTCAAAGCCCATCACAAGAGAGCAGAGACCAGAGCATGAGGCTATGAAAAGGAAGGCTCAGCAGGAGCATGAGAACGCTGCCAAATATACCTCTTTGGGGAAAGTGCAGTTTTTTATCGAGAGACAAAAAGAGATGGACCTCTCTCTATACTATGGCTATGTAATGTGAGTAGCTGGAATGGTTGGTGCCATTTTAGTTCCCGATGTTTGCCCTAGACAAACACTACAAATACCATACAAGTTTTATTTATTTTGCTATATTTTAAAAAAATTGAAGAGATGCATTAAAGTTAATACACTGGTAATAAAAGTTCTGAATTTTGAGATGCTGTCAACTGTGGTTGTTATTTGGAGGGGATTGGAGTTGAACGATGATATGAGACAGAATGGGAAGTTAGAGAGAGGACAAAGGGGGAACAGACAAGACTCTAAGAAAGATAAACTTGGTCCAGGGTTATAAAGCTCATAAGAGGAGAAATTTCACGGGCCTGATGAAGAGTGGGGGAGGGTCAGAGCAATAGTATAGCTGATAGGACATATCCCTGCACACAAGACTGACCAAGTTCAATTCTTGCAATCCTATTTGGTCCCCAGAGTCCCACCAGATGTGAAACTTGAGTGCAAAGCCAGGAGTAAGGCCAGAGCACAGTCATGTATGCCCCATCTACAGTCTCCTTCAAAAAAGAATGGGAGAAATGGCACAGAGAGAATGTTTGGGTTAGAATAAATTTGGAATAGGCCGAGGAAGTATATGAGTCTAAGATGACCAAAAGGAAATTAAATTCTTTCATGGAGGCTGTGTTATGCCTCATGACCATTTTGGAAAATAAAGAAATTTGAGACACATCTCCAAAAGGTTTGGGTGGTCTATCCACAAATGATCATGGCTGGAGAATGAGACCACATACACTGGGGAATGAGCCTGCCAGATGAGTGGTCAACGGTCCTCAGAGGTATTCAGGAGCGACTGTTAACAGGAACGAAGCCAAGAAAACAGTTGTAGCATGAAGCCTGAAGTTCAGCTCCTGGCATATGTAAAGATAAATCACCATGTAGTCAGGCCCTATGTTCAGCAACCCTAGATCCACCATTTCACTTCATCTTCCCAAAAAATACTCAGAGCTGGTAAGCGGTCCCACTGTGTTAGCGAGGTTCAACAATGAGGTCTATGTGACTAAGTTCTTTGGATTTGCAAACTCACCAAGGTGGCTAAGCCAGCTTTCAGGCCACAGCATCCTGACATTACTGGCATGGCGAGTTCAAAATATAATCGCTTAACGGGCCACTCGATGGTCTTCCATGGTCCCTGTTGCCTGCAGCCTGCTCTAAATGTCGCTGTTAACTGAAGTTCACACAAGAACCAACGCAATAAATGGCTTTGGGCTCTAGGTTGCGGGAGGTACCGGACTGGGACATGCACACTAGATCATCACTCCCAAAGCGGTTGGTACCGGTACTCCTTGAGACTGGGAAGGCAGAGGTGGGAAGAGGTGGTCCTTGGAGAGATATGGGGTGATGGATGAAAGGGAAGGAAATGGGGAAGGGCAGGGACAGTGACAGCAGATGGTCATCATGGGAAAGTGGGTGGATGTTCTTTAAACATGTTATAATGGTTTTTAGTGAAAAACTGTATTCCATAAATGAGAGGAACAGTAAAAACGGGAAAAGAAAATAGGTTTAAAATAACAGGTCACATCCAAGGCCAGAAAGAGCTCCAAGGGCTGGAGTTCTCTCTGGAGCTCCTGACTGCATCTTGGTCAGGCAGCCTGGTCACCCAAGCATCACTTGTACGTGACCACAAAACTCCCAAGTGTTATACTTAAAAAAAAAATAAAGAAACAAAGTGCAAGCTGCATACTATTGAGAATGGTTGACTCCCTTTCCTTTTGTGGGGACAGTGGGAGGGACTTTGAATTGAAGTGTTTTCATTATTTCCTAAGAGGAAAATAGTCATAACACCTCGGTCAGCACCGGGATTAGAGGCCCAAAAAGGGAGGGTCTCATGGCCTTATGTTGCTACAGTGAAAAAGGTAAGGTTTATTAGTTTATGTAATTTAGAGTTTGCAAAGAAAAAACTCAGTCACAGCCCTTCAGTTATTCCCAATTTTCGTAGGTGCTTGTAGGGAATGAGTGAAGGAGAGAGAACTTGCACCCTTTTACAATACTCATCTGCATAAACTTTTTTTGTGTGTGGGAACCACCATTTGAGACTAACATCAGCGGCATTTGGTATACTTGGTAGTTTTGCAACTATTACCGTTTTCTATCCATAACATCTTCATCATTGTCAAAAAGACCCTCTATACTACCCGCTGACCTCTCCATTCTCTCTTTCTTCTGGTTTCTGGCAA
Source organism: Sorex fumeus (assembly GCF_029834395.1). Taxonomy (NCBI): domain Eukaryota; kingdom Metazoa; phylum Chordata; class Mammalia; order Eulipotyphla; family Soricidae; genus Sorex; species Sorex fumeus. The sequence goes on along the minus strand of NW_026606063.1, from coordinate 37,679,634 downwards.
CACTCATCTTTTTGTCTATGAATTTGCTTACTCTGAAAACTTCATATACATGGATCCTGAGATATGTGACCTTTGGACAGCCTTTTTCACACCCTGATGCTTTCAAACTTCATCTGTGCTATAGTGTGTCATTATAGTATTCGTAACGCCCGCCTGTCCTTCGCCAACTACAAGACCAAGATGACTGCTCTCCGACTTTCTGATGGATCCATCACATCCTCCAGAATGGCAATGGAGAAGATTATCCATGACTTCTACTCAAATATCTTCGATAGCCATGTCCACTTGCTGACATACCAAATTCCACAGGATGGATATGTCGTTCCCAATGTTCTCGCTTCCGAAATCCGACACGCCATTTCGTTGTTAAAGAAACAAACAGCACCCGGCCCAGACAGGTCAGACCTGAACACCTGAAGAACCTTCCATCAGTACTCATCAATACACTGGCTCGGCTCTTCACTGCTACCTGTCTGAATGCAACGTTCCATCCCAATGGAAAACCAGCAGGACCGCACTACTGTTCAAGAAGAGAGACATCCATGACATTGGCAACTATCGCCCGATCTGCCTATTGTCTGTCATCTACAAGTTGTTCACTCGAGTCATCCTAAATAGGATTGGTAGAACACTAGATGAAGGACAACCATGCGAGCAAGCCGGGTTCCGCAAAGGATTCAGCACCATCGACCATATCCACACGATAACCAAGCTCATTGAGGTTTCTCGGGAGTTCAAGATGCCGTTCTGTTTAACGTTCATTTATTTAAAGAAGGTCTTTGATTCTGTTGAGACAGAAGCGGACATTGAAGCCCTAGCCAATCAGGGCATTCAAGCCCAATACATCAAGATCCTCCGTGAGCTGTATTGCGGATTCACTACCAGGATCTCACCATTCTACAAAGAAGTGATCGTTGATGTCAGGAGAGGGGTTCGGCAGGGTGATACCATTTCACCGAAACTCTTCAGTGCCACCCTCGAGAATATCATGTGACGACTGGAATGGGAAAGAATGGGAGTGAAGATAGATGGTTGGCAACTACACCACCTCTGTTTTGCTGATGACATTGTTTTAATAACACCAAACATCAGCCAAGCGGCACAAATGCTGGCCGACTTTGACCGTGAGTGTGGAAAGACAGGACTACAGCTGAATCTTACAAAGACAATGTTTATGAGAAACAGCCTCGTTCCTGATGCCCCATTCGCTCTCAACGGAATGACCATCTCCAAATGCAACAGCTATGTGTACCTAGGTCGAGAAGTCAACATGACAAATGACCTGGCACCCGAGCTGCGCAGGAGGAAGAGAGCAGCTTGGAACGCCTTCAAGAACGTCGAAGAAATAGTAAGAGGATGAAGAACCTCCGGCTCCGGGCACATCTCTTTGATTCCACTGTTCTTCCTGCATTAACATATGCCTCAGAGACCCGGGCCCTACGCAAACAGAATGAGAATGCTATTCAGGTCTCCCAAAGAAGACTAGAAAGAGATATGCTTGGAATATCACGTTTCACTCAAATGAGAGAAAAAATCCGGAGTTCCGACATCCGTCGATGATCAAGAATCAGGGACGCTGTCTCATTTGCCAAGGTGTCAAAAATCAGATGGGCTGGTCACGTAATGAGATTTAAAGACGACCGCTGGACTAGAGCTGTTACTGACTGGATTCCATGGGATGTCAAAAGACCACGTGGCCGCCCACCTACCAGATGGTCAGACTTCTTCGTCAAGATCATGAACGATTGGTTTGAGGCTCTTTATGATCCCAGAGTGAACAGATGCCATTGCGCTACACTAGCACGCGACAGGGACAAATGGAGACGTTACTGGCGCACGCTCGAGCAAATCGACGACTAAGGGGAAGTTAAGTGATAAGTGATTAAGTGATAATTATCATTACTTCCTATGACTAATATTCTTTTGTATGGATCACCCATATTGGAGAGGTTTCCACACTTCCTAAATGCACAGAGCCCTGGACGTCTCATACATAGGCTAAATGAAATACTGAAGTGTTTGGAGACATTGTACAGAGGGTAGCGTGATTCCCTTGCACGTAGTGGGCCTGAATTGGCTCCCTGGCACCCCATGTAGTACCCTGATCCCTGCCAGGGGTGATCCCTGATCGCAGAGCCAAGAGGAAGCTCTGAGCACCATCAGGTGTGGCTCCAATACAAAAAATAAAAGCATTCACATACACACACAAAATACCATCCCGTTCATATATTTTAGATGCTAATGACATCAGGGTGTAGACTGGATAATGGTAATTGAAAAAGATCATCAACCCTGAGAATGTTCCTTTGTTTCATTAAAACTCGACTCAGTGCATGCTATGGCTGGTGATGGAGAGATTTGGTGCATTATCAGGTGAGTCACTGACATAACATTTGTTTTGACAAAAGGAGGCAGGAGAAGATGATGCAGATAGAAGACAAGGTTATGTGACCCTGGTGGTCAAGACGGAGTGTATTAACTATCTGCTTGTCAGTTAGCTACTTGACTAGCTGCTTGTCCGTTATCAGAAGTTAGCAGAAAATACAAGCTAAAGACCTACTAGAGAAAGCATATATCCTGAATGACACCTTTGTCCCAGTGATCTTTTTAATAAATTTCTGGCTTCTAGGAGTGCAGATATTTTTTCTTCTTCTGATGTTCAAGCTATCAGGTGATTAATTAGAGCAATCACAGAAAACTAAACAAAACAACACATCAAAAACATAACAGTTTGTAAACCAGTACAGTGCTACAGGAACAAATCTTTGAAACCAGTACATATAAAACTTAATATTCTTTTTTCCTATTTCACTCCTAAATATACACAATAATTGTTCATGGAAATAGTGTGGCTATTTGGAAAGTAGCAACATCTTGAACTTGGGACTAAATTAGACACAGCCAGACTTGTTCTTTGCTCTACTTTGATTTTCAAACTATTTTGGCTTTTTATTATAATGACTCCCCCAAATGGAACTTTACAATGATGGAGAGCACTGAAGGGAATGTAAGATGATCTTAGGTTGAAAATGGGATTTGACTAGCTAGATGCTCATACAGGATCTAAGATATATCAAGCACTTGTAGGGCATTTGTACTGGAAATGGTTGACCCAAGTTCAAAACCTTGCATCCCAATGGTCATCTGAGCCTGCCAGAAGTGATCGCTATGCACAGGGAGTAGGCTCTGAGCACCACCAATTGTAACTTCAGGAATTCCTTGTGTTAATCTGATTCTTTTTATAGCTCCCCAATTATCCCACTCTACTTGTGATTTTCTAATAGATGGTGTAATTTGTTTATCACAATAATTGGTTATAATCTATCTAAATTCTCATCTGCCAAATCCAATTGTCAATTTCAACCTCCTTCCAACAGGACTCTGTCAGAGAGAATGAAACAAACACATAAGTACACAAACATGAAGATTGTCCAAGCTTTAGGGTCACATGGGCAACCATCAGTGGTCTCACAGGCAGGTCAATCAATGCAATATTGCTCTCCCAGCCCCACCAGCCCACAGGTGAGACATTGTTGAAGTTCACAGAGACATCAAGGAGAGTTAGTAAGTACAGCAAAATTCCCGAGGAACATGGAGGCCAGAGGCTGTGGTAGTTCACACAGCAGAGCAATAGGCATCCTTAAAACATAAACTTGTTGGGGCAGGAGAGATAGTTCAGTGGCAGGGCACCTGTCCTGCACCCAGTCGACTGAGCTCTTCCAGGAGTCATTCCTGAGCGCAATCAGGATTAACCTCTGAGCATTGCCAGGTGTTGGCCCCCAAACCAAAATAAGTAAATAAATAATAAATAAATAAATCAAGTTGTGACCGTTTCCTATTCTATTTTTCTCCATATTATCCTCAAGCCTCAAAGATCCTAGACAGTATTAGTCTACATTTTCACAAGTTTGCAGCTGGCAGATACATTGTCATCTATTCTATCTTTGCAGACTATTCTTTCTGGGTGCATATTTGCCTAGGGAAATATGAGAACTTCGCATTTTTCTTCTTAGGGGATGATTTCTCATAATGATCTGTCACTACCTCACCTTAAGTAATGTAATAATGTATATTATAATCTATGGACAATATAATCTAATTCTATTAAATGTTGCTTAAAATATATTAGTAATAATTTATTGTTGTTGGTTAACTGTGCAACATAAATGATTAAGTAGTAACTCTTTAAATTTATTAATGAAATATTTACGCTCGTTAGTAAAATAGGAGTATTTCACTAACATAAGAATCTGAGTAAAGTGAAACAGTTATAAGTGTCTTGTAGGATTCCATCTCCCTAGCCTGTTTAATTCTACCTCTCTTTCTATCCAATCCTGGCCTTTTCGTGGGAATGTGACCTCCTTATTGGCAAGTCTCTCCTTTTGGAATTCTAGAGAAACAACTTAGCATGTTTTGATTAATTCCTAATATGAAGTAAATTTTGCTAGTTTGCTTTGAAGTTAAGGAATTGGTATATAAGTGTAAAAAGTTTTTAATGCTTTTTGAATGGAGTAACTTCCTCTTTCCCTCAAATGGAGTTAAGGTTTAAAGGATTCTGGCAGAAGAGTTTCATCTAAAGCCCCACGAATAGCTAAAGCAACCCTTGGGAAAAGAAGATGGGTGGGCTCTTCCTCTTCGCACTCCAAGCTGTGTTGATCTTCTCCCAAACCCAGGTCAGTTCATCTGCCGGTACGTGAACCTGGGACTTGGATTTCTCCCTGCAAGCCCCCCAGGCGTCCTCGCGGACAAGCTGTGCTGGTCTTCTCCCCAACCCAGTCTTTACTCCCTCCACACACACCAGGTACCCGTGGGGGTGTGTCCTTTTAGAAGTGGGTTTGGCCTCTGTAGAAGTGGGTGTGGCCTAATTTTATAAGGAAACCACTCAAGCGGACACAGGTAGTTTAGCCATACCAAGGAACCTAGTCCCCAAACCTACACACCAACATGAAAAAACAAGGCAAATCGACATCACATGGGAAGGACAACGAAAAGAGTCCAGAACTCTCTGTTGATACTGCTCGCCTAAGGGACCTCTATGACAAGGAATTCATATACAAAGTCATAAATATGTTGAATCAACTCAATGAAATAGACAGATAACCAATAACGTGACAGAAAAAATCGACAAATAACAGGAAGAAATGAGAGCAGAAATTTCATGAATAAAAGATTCTGTAGATGAAATGAAAAACTCAGTCTGTGCCTTCAACAGTAGAATGACCACAGCTGAAGTGAGAATCAGTGAGCTGGAAGATCAGCTGCACCAAACCAACAGGCAACAACAAACAGTGGCAAGGGACCTCAAAATAGCTCTACAGAGAATCAGAGTCCTAGGAGATGATTCTAAGAGGAAGAGCATTACAATCATTGTAGTACCAGAAGTTCAGGGAAACAATCCCAATGAAAAAGAAATACGGTTAAAAATCATTGCTGAAAAATTCCCAGAGCTCAACAATGCAGCCATTCAGGTTCAAGGAGCCCAAAGGGTACCAGCTAAAATAGACCCTAACAAAAACACTCCAAGATATATCATAGTTAAAATGATCGATGCTGCCAATAGAGATACAATACTGCAAGCAGCATGGTCAAAGAAATAAATCACATGCAAAGGAGCACCCCTTAGAATCACACCAGATCTAACAGAGGAAACCCTCCAAGCCCGAAGGCAATGGCGGTATATAGTGAAAAAACTCACTGAAATGAATGCTTCACCAAGAATACTCTATCCAGCTCAACTCTCACTCAAAATCGAAGGAATGGTACACTATTTTCTAGATAAACAGCGGCTCGGGAACTTCATAGACTCAAAACCAAACCTAAAAGAAGGACTAAAGGGGCTAATATAGGAAAAGACAAACCCTACAAGCACAACAGACCCTTATAGAAAGAAGACACAAAATCCCATAACAATAATCTCTATCAACGTCAATGGTAAATTCACCAATTAAGACACACAGAGTGGCAAAATGGATTCAGAGACAGAACCCAACATTCTGCTGCCTACAAAAAACTCATCTCAACACTCAGAGCAAACACAGACTCAAAGTGAAAGGATGGAAAACAATCCTGCAAGCAAACAGCTCCCTCAAAAAAAGCTGGGGTGGCCATACTTGTATCTGACAACATTAATTTGACGTTGAAAAAGATTAGAAGGGACAGCGAAGGCTATTTTCTCTTCATCAAGGGATACAGACAACAGGAAGAAATCACACTCTTAAATGTATATGCACCTAGTGAGGAAACAGGTAAATATTTCAAACAACTGCTAACAGATCTTAAGGAGGACATTGCTAGCAACACAATAGTAGCTGGAGACTTCAACATCGACTTCTCACCTCTGGATAGATCAACAAGAACAAAACTCAGCAAGGAAACATTGGCTTTGAAAGAAGAAACAGAAGAGAAAGGGCTTATAGACCTATACAGGACTTTATACCCCAGAACGAGAGAATACACATTCTTCTAAAGGGAGCACAGAATATTTTCCAAAATAGACCATGTCCTAGGCCAAAAAACATACCTCAATGGAATCTGGAAAACATAAATAGTATCAACAATCTTTTCAGACCATGATGCACTGAGAATAGAAGTAAATCACACACAGGCACGGAGAAACAAATCAAACACCTGGAAATTAAACAACTCAATGCTGAACAAATGAGTGGATCAGGAAGGAAGTCAAGGACGAAATCAAAAGATACTTAGAAAAAATGAGAATGAAGACAGAAGCTACCAGAACTTATGGGATGCAGTTAAAGCTGTATTAAGGGGAAATTTGTAGCTCTGCAAGCATATCTTAGGATGGAATAAAGGATTCACATAAACAACTTGACTTCACAGCTCAAGATCTTAGAAAACGATCAACAGAAGGAGCCCAAATCAGGCAGAAGGAAAGAGATCATAAAACTTAGAGCAGAAATCAATGACATGGAAACCAAAGAAACAATCCGAAAGATCAATGAAACCAAGAGCTGGTCCTTCGAGAAAATAAATAAGATAGATAAACCACTAGCAACACTCACAAAGAAACAGATAAGGAGAACCCTAATAAATCGAATGGGGAATGCAATGGGGATATCACAACAGAAACCAAAGAAATTCAAATGATCATCAGAGACTACTTTGAAAGTCTGTATGCCACGAAACAAGAGAACCTAGAAGAAATGGATAAATTTCCAGATTCCTATAATCTCCCAACAGCTGAAGACTTCCAGGCCCCAACCAAGGCCTTACTGGAGCCACTCTCCACACACTTGGATAAGCCTCAGACATAACCGAACTGGCAGAGGAACCCAGGTGTGTGGGACCCGGGACTGAGATCTCTAAGCCTGCACGGTTTGGGACTGGACCTGTCAGTAGCTAAACAGTTACACCCTCCAACTGCCGTGTAACCCCAACAAAGGCCAGGATCCAAAGATTATCACAACAAGCTCCTGGGAGCGCGCGGCCGCATTCGCGGCCGCGCGACTATTTATTTAATAATTTTCAGGATACCTTAAATATCCTTAAATATCCAACCCACACGGCAGAGCCTGGCAAGCTATCCGTGATCTATGCCAAATAGACCAAATTGATATGCCAAATCCAATAATAAATGGATCTCATTCCCCTAGCCCTGATTATGCAGAGTCGAGAAGGATATGGAAGGAGAAGCTGATAAAACACCAAGGCAGACATGGGCTGCCAAAACACAGAAAAACAAAAATGATTGTCTGTACTTTTAATGCTCGTACGCTGGCATCTGCTGCATCCATTGAAGACCTTATGGTACAAGCACGAAAGATCAAGTACGACATCATTGGTCTGACCGAAACGAGAAGACATCAATCCCATCATGCTGTTTTCGACACTGGAGAAGAACTGTTCCTTGGAACATGTGATAAAAGAGGCGTCGGTGGTGTCGGTATCCTTGTCAACACAAACTTAGTCACAAGCATTGATTCATTTGAATGCCTAACAACCCGAATCGGACGATTACACTTGAATAAATGTGGCTCACTACCGGCAGTTTCTATCTTTGTTGTCTACGCACCAACATCCAGTTATGGTGAAAAAGAAACTGAGAAATTCTACATAGAGCTGGAGAAATTCTATAAAGAAGATCACACCTTCTACAAGATCATTGTCGGTGATTTTAATGCCAAGATAGGACCAAGAAGATCAGTCGATGAACTCCACATCGGAACCCATGGCCTGGAATGGAACGAACAAGGTGACAGACTGTCTGAGTTCATCATGTCAACCAAAACCTTCCATGGTAACTCACAATTCCAAAAGGCTGAATCTAAACGTTGGACATGGGAGTCTCCCGATGGACGGTTCCACAATGAAATAGACCACATCATATTCAATCGGCGGTTTTGCCTAACCGATGTTGCTGTTGTCCCAAAATTCCAAACGGGATCAGACCACCGTCTTCTTCGTGCAAAATTCTACCTCACAGAACGAGGAGAAAAGAATGCAAGGTTTAAGAAGAAGACTCCCAGAACAACCACCAACTGGGAACTCTTTGGCTCTGTTGCAGCAACATGGGAAGATGCCGTCATTGACAACATTGATGAGGAATACGATCGAATGATTCAGCACCTCCATGATTGTACAAGGAATGCCAAGAGAGAGATAACCACAAAAAACCGTCTTTCTTCGAACACTCTTGAACTTATTCGCCAACGTGGCGTGGCACGTGCCTCAGGCAACCACAAGCAAACGTCCGAACTGGCAAAACAGTGCAGAAAAGCCATCAAGGATGACCTCAAAAACAGGAGAGCAGCAGTACTGGTAGATGCGGGAGAAGCTGGGAAAAGCATTCGTAATGCCCGCCTGTCCTTCACCAACTACAAAACCAAGATGACTGCCCTCCGACATCATGATGGATCTATCACATCTTCCAGAAGGGCAATGGAGAAGATTATTCATGAATTCTACTCAGATCTCTTTAATAGCCACATCCACTTGCCCACATACCACATACCACATGATGGATATGTCGTTCCCAATGTTCTCCCTTCCGAAATCCAACATGCCATCTCGTCGGTAAAGAAACAAAAAGCACCTGGCCCAGACAAGATCAGACCTGAACACCTGAAGAACTTACCATCAGTACTCATCAATACATTAGCTCGACTCTTCACACGCTACCTGTCTGAATGCAAGGTTCCATCCCAATGGAAAACCAGCAAGACTGTACTACTATACAAGAAAGGAGACATCCACAACATTGGCAACTATCGCCCAATCTGCCTATTGTCTGTCATCTACAAACTATTCACTCGAGTCATCCTGAATAGGATTAGCAGAACACTAGATGAAGGACAACCATGTGAACAAGCTGGATTCCGAAAAGGATTCAGTACCATCGACCATATCCACACAATAACCAAGCTCATTGAGGTATCTCGGGAGTTCAAGATGCCGCTCTGTCTAACGTTCATTGATTTAAAGAAGGCCTTTGATTCTGTTGAGACGGAAGCGGTCATGGAAGCCCTAGCCAATCAGGGCGTACAAACTCAATACATCAGGATCCTTCGTGAACTCTATTGCGGATTCACTACCAAGATCTCACCATTCTACAAAGAAGTAATCATCCATATCAAGAGAGGGGTTCGGCAGGGTGATACCATTTCACCAAAACTCTTCAGTGCCACCCTCGAGAACATCATGCGACGACTAGAATGGGAAAACATGGGAGTGAAGATAGATGGTCGGCAACTACACCACCTCCGCTTTGCTGATGACATCGTTCTAATAACACCAAACATCAGCCAAGCGGCACAAATGCTTGCGGACTTTGACCGTGAGTGTGGAAAGGTTGGACTACAGCTGAATCTTACGAAGACAATGTTTATGAGAAACAGCCTTGTTCCTGACGCTCCATTCGCTCTCAACGGAACCACCATCTCCGAATGCAACAGTTATATATACTTAGGTCGAGAAATCAACATGATGAATGACCTGTCACCTGAGTTACGCAGGAGGAAGAGAGCGGCTTGGAATGCCTTCAAGAGCATTGAAGAAATAACTAAAAGGACAAAGAACCTCCAACTACGAGCACATCTCTTTGATTCCACTATTCTTCCTGCATTAACATATGCCTCAGAGACCTGGACCCTACGAAAACAGGATGAGAACACTATTCGGGTCTCTCAAAGAGGAATCGAAAGAACTATGCTTGGAATATCACGATTCACTCAAATGAGAGATAGAATCCGGAGTTCTGATCTTCGTCAACGCTCAAGAATCAGAGACGCTGTCTCATTTGCCAAGACATCAAAAATCAGATGGGCTGGACATGTAATGAGGTTTACAGACAACCGCTGGACTAGAGCCATTACTGATTGGATTCCACGAGACATCAAAAGATCACGTGGACGCCCACCTATAAGATGGTCAGACTTCTTCGTCAAGACCCTAAATGATCGGTTTGAGGCTCTACATGTTCCTAAAACGAACAGATACCATTGGGCTACGCTAGCACGCAACCGGGATGAATGGAGACGTTACTGGCACCCGCTCGAATAAATCGATGAATAACGGGGATTAAGTGATTAAGTGATTAAGTGATAATCTCCCAAAGCTGAATGAAGAAGATCTAGAGTACCCGAATAGACTTATTAACATCAAGGAAATTGAAACTGTAATCAAAAGTCTTCCCAAAAACAAAAACCCAGGTCCAGATGGATTCACTAGCAAATTTTTCCAAACATTTATAGAGGACCTATTGCCAGTTCTTCTCAAACATTTCGAAGGAAATTGAAAAAGCAGAAACTCTCCGAAACAGTTTCTATGAAGCCCATATATCTCTAATACCAAAAGGAAACAAAGACACCACAAGAAAAGAAAACTACAGGCCGATATTCTTGATGAACACGGATGCGAAGATTCTCAACAAAATACTAGAAAATAGAATTCAACAACTCATCAATAAGATCATACACCATGACCAAGTGGGATTCATCCCGGGGATGCAAGGATGGTTTAACATTCGAAATTCTATCAACATAATCCATCATATCAACAAAAGAAAAGATAAAAATCATATGATCATATCAATAGATGCAGAGAAAGCATTTGACAAGATCTAGCACCCGTTTATGATGAAAATCCTCACCAAAATGGGGATAGAAGGAACTTTCCTCAATATAGTTAAAGCCATCAACCACAAGCCTACAGGAAGCATCATACTCAATGGGGAAAAGATTAGAGGCTTCCCCCTAAGATCAGGGACGAGACTAGGATGCCCACTCTCTCCACTACTGTTCAATATCGTACTGTAAGTACTTGAAATAGCGATTAGGCAAGAAAAAGATATTAAGGGCATCCAGGTAGGAAAGAAAGAATTCAAGCTGTCACTATTTGCAGATGATATGATACTATACTTAGAGAATCCTATAACCTCTACCAAGAAACTGCTAGAAACTATAGACTTGTATAGTAAAGTTACAGGCTACACAATCAATACCCAAAAGTCCATGGCTTTCCTATATGCAAATAATGAGAGAACAGAAAGTGACATGAAAAAAAACCAATCTCATTCACAACTGTGCCCCAGAAAACAAGTACCCAGGAATCAGCTTAACTATGAAAGTAAAGGACTTGTACAAAAAAAACTATAAAATGCTACTTCAGGAAATAAAAGAGGACATGAGGAAATGGAACGATATCCCCTGCTCATGGATTGGGAGAATTAACATTGTCAAAATGGCAATACTTCCCAAAGCATTGTACAAATTCAATGCAATCCCTATAACGATACCCATGACATTCTTCAAAGAAATAGAGCAAACACTCCTGAAATTTATATGGAACAAAAAGCACCCACGAATAGTTAAAGAAATTCTTGGGAAAAAGGAAATGGGAGGAATCAACCTCCCTAACTTCAAACTCTACTACAAAGCAGTAATAATTAAACAGCATGGTACTGAAACAAAGGCAAAGTCAGAGATCTTTGGAACAGGGTTTTATATACCGATATGCCCCTCAAATATATGACCAGCTGATCGTTGATAAGGGAGCAACAAATGTGAAGTGGAGCAAGGATAGCCTCTTTAACAAATTGTGCTGGCAAAACTGGACAGCTACATGCAAAAACTAGACTCATATATCTGCCTAACACCATTTTAAAAAGTAAGATCAAAATGGATTAGAGAACTCAACATCAGACTGGAATCCATAAGGTACATTGAAGACAAAGTGGACAAAACCCTCCATGACACTGAAGCTAATGGTATCTTCAAAGATGTCACACCACTGGCCAAGCAAGTGAAAACAGAGATAGACAAATGGGACTATCTTAAACAAAGAAGCTTCTGCACCTCAAAAGAAACAGTGACTAAAATACAAAGACAGTCTACAGACTGGGAAAGGATGTTTGCTGAATACACATCCGACAAGGGGTTGATACCAAGGATATACAAAGTGCTGGTTGAAATGCACAAGAAGAAAACATCCAACCCCATCAAAAATGGGGCGACTGGGACTGGAGAGAGCACAGCGGGTAGGGCGTTTCCCTGCACGTGGCCTACCTGGGTTCGATTCCCAGCATCCCATATGGTTCCCTGAGCACCGCCAGGAGTAACTTCTGAGTGCAGAGCCAGGAGTAATCCCTGTGTATCAACAGGTGTGACCCAAAAAATAGGAAAAAAAGAGCAAAAATGGGGCGACGAAATGAACAGAAAATTTCTCAGAGAAGAAATTCGAATGGCTAAAAGGCATATGAGAAAATGCTCTACATCATTAATCATCAGGGAGATACAGATTAAAACAACAATGAGATATCATTTCATACCACACAGATGCCAGGGTAGCCCATAGCTTGTTCTGCATCCATCCATTCCCTTGTCAGGTACCCTGATTTTGGAGTGGTAGGAACTCAGGGCAACTGAGGCATAAGTTGAGAAAACAGATGCCCAGGAGTGAATAATATTTGGAGTCAATAAATTCCTAAATTGCAATTGTCTAGCACTGTCTTCCTGTGTCTGTACAAGAAGGTCATTGCTCTGAAGTAAACTCTGCAAAAAGACATAAGGGAAAGAGAAATGCTTAGGGGAAAATGGTGATTAGCTGGTTGGGGAACAGAGCACAGAGAAGATTTTAAAGATAAACATAGAGGAATGGGAGAGTCTCAGGAGCACTGTGACTGGATGCATCCAATAAACCCAAGCTCCCTGTGGCGAGGGAGAAAAGACAAACCAATATGATCCTACAATACCAATAGCAGACAGAGATAAAACAAAGAAAAAGAATTGCAGGCCGATATCCCTGATGAACACAGATGCAAAGATCCTCAACAACATCCTCGCAAAAAGAATCCAACGGCTCATCAAAAAGAATATACATCATGACCAAGTAGGATTCATCCTGGGGATGCAAGGATGGTTTAACATTCACAAGTCACTCAACATAATTCATCATATCAATAAAAGAAAAGAAAACAACCATATGATCAACCATAAAGGCAGAGAAAGCATTTGACAAGATTCAGCAACTGTTAACGATGAAAACGTAGAACCAATCAGCTAAGTACAAGTACTGGAAAGCCCCACAGACTGCGGCCAAAAGGGTGGGCTGTGAAAAGTCCCTTTTATATAACCTTATGGTCTTAAAGCCCCTCACTTTTGAGACTCAGGGCCACTCATTCATAGAAGGTTGCCACTGTGTCTGTGAGCTAGACGAGGGCCTTACCTGTAACTAGCTGAGCTAGCTAAGAAAAACCCTTTGCTTATTGCATCGCAACTTGTTTTCCTGTGATTCCTCTGGGGAGATCTCAATCCGGGTTAACACTTCAAGGGAATGATTGAAACAGAGAACTTGTACCCTATTAAAATATATATCTGCATAATATTTTTTGTTGGATTCACCACTTGACACTAACTTCAGTGGCATTTGGCATACTTGCTAGTTTTGCGATGATTACCATTATTTTGTTCATAACATTTTCATCATTGCTAAAAACAGCCTCTTCACTACCCACTGACATCTCCATTCTCTCCTTCCTTTGGTTCCTGGCAACACTCTCCTTTTTTCTTTATGAATTTGCTTCCTCTGAACACTCCATATACATGAATTCTAAAATATGTGCTGTGTGTGACTGCCTTTGTACAAACCTGATGCTTTCGAAGTTCATCTGTGCTATATTGCATCAGTACTTCTTATGACTAATATTCTGTGGTATGGATCTACCATATTGGAGAGGTTGCCACACTTTCTAAATGCACAGAGCACTGAACGTCTCATACGTAGGCTAAAGGAAATATTGACAGTGGTTGGAGACATAGTACAAAGAGTAGGGTGCTTGCCTTGCATGCAGAAGACCTGGGTTGGCTCCCTGGCACCTCATATGGCTCCGTGAGCTCTGCCAGGAGTGATCCCTGAGCGCAGAGTCAAGAGGAAGCTCTGAGCACCATTAGGTGTGGCTCCAACAAAAAAAATAAAAGCATTCATGCACTCACATAAAATACAATCCTGTTCATGTATTTTTAGATGCTTTCCACATCATGGGGTAGACAGGATAATGGCCATTCAAAAAGATCATCAACCTGCAAATGTTCCTTTGTTTAGTAAAATCTTGACTGAATGGATTTGATGGCCGGGAATGGAGAGATTTGGTGCATTATCAGGTGAGTCACTGGCATAACATTTGTTTTGACAAAATGGAGGCAGAAGATGATGATGCAGTTAGAAGATAAGGTCACTTGACCATGGCGGCCAAGAAGTGAGCATATAGACACCAGACAGGCTACGTGGCAGTTTAACAAGTTAAAAGAAAACACAGGCTAAAGATCTTCTAGAGAAGCCATGTATCCTGGCTGAGAACATTGTCCCGGTGACGTGTATATTCAATTTCTGGCTTCCTGGGGTGTGGGTTGTTTTTTCTTCTGATGTTTAAGCTATCAGGTGATTTGTTAGAGCACTCACAAAAAAAATGCACACACAACATTTCAGTAACATAATTGCTTGTAAAAAAATAGTGTTCCATCAACAAATATTTGAAACCAGGACTTATAAAATTTAAAAATCCCTTCCTATCTAATTCTTAAATAAACACAGTACTTGTTAATGGAACATGAGTTGCTGTTTGGCAGGTTGCAACATCTAGAACTTGGGACGTAAACCTGGGACTTAAAACATGGCCAGCCTTACTTCATGCTGTATATTGATTTTGAAAGTATATTGGATTTTTATTATAATGGCTCCCCAAAATGCAGCTTTACAATGATGGACAGCACTGAAGGGAATGTGAGATAATCTTATGTTGAAACTGGGATTTGATTAACCAGATACTCATACAGGATCTTAGAGATGTTGAGCTCTTGTAGTGCACTTGCACTGAAAAAGGTTGACCCAAATTCAAAAGTGGCATCCAATACGGTCCCCTGAGACTGGCAGGAGTGATCCCTGTGCACAGGGAGTAACCCCTGAGCACCACCAACTGTGGGTCCCCCAAAGTTTTGTAAATGTCCTACTAAATTTTTTTCTTTATTTTTAAATTTTTATTTATTTATTTATTTTGCTCTTTGGGTCACACCCAGCGGATGCTCAGGGGTTACTCCTGCCTCTCACTCAGGAATCACTCCTGGTCGTGCTTGGGGGACCATATGGGATGCTGGGAATCGAACCCGGGTTGGCCCCGTGCAAGGCAAATGCCCTACCCGCTGTGCTATTGCTCCAGTCCCGGTCCTTCTAAATTTTATGACTGGCTTTTGTGGCCTGGGGTTATCCCAATGTATCTTGTGACCAAAATACTAACTGGCTTTTCTCCTGTCTTTTTTGACTCTAATATTAAAAAAAAACTATATAATGTTCTTTTCAGAACATGAGATGCTACCCCTTTTTCATTCAAACTCTCCCATGGCTCCTAATTTTTCCCAAGCAAAAGCCAACATTCTTACAATGACCGATAAGGCTCCCACTCTTTTCCTTTCCTTTTTCTTTCTTTTCCTATCCTTTAATTTCCTTTATTTTTCCTTCCCTCCTTCCTTCCTTCCTTCCTTCCTTCCTTCCTTAATTTTTCTCTCTCCTTCCTTCCTTTTTACATTCCTTTCTCCCTCCCTCCTCCCTCCCTCCCTCCCCCTCCCTTTCTTTCTTTCTTTCTTCCTTCCTTCCTTCCTTCCTTCCTTCCTTCCTTCCTTCCTTCCTTTCTCTCTCTCTCTCTTATTTCGCTTATTAGGTATCAAAAAATATTTTCTATTTGAAAAAAGACACAAAGTAAAAAGGTTAGTCTATGAGGACCTGTCTTTGTCTCCGCTCAACTCTGAAATTCTAGTATAAATTCAGCCCTGGGGCCTTGGCTGTTCCTTCACCAGCAAACTTTCTGATTTTGTCTTTGCACTGGTTCCTACTGGCTCTTCTTTTTCACTTCTAAATAATATTCCTACTCAGGGACTGAGCAATAATACAGGGGTTAATATATTAGTATTCCATGTGACTGACCCTGGTTCTATCTACAGCATCACATATGGTCCCATGAGTACCTCCTGAGCACAGAGACGTTAGTACATGAGCACCACTGGGGCTGGCCCAAAACCTTTTCTTACACACACACACACACACACACACACACAGAGAGAGAGAGAGAGAGAGAGAGAGTACTGCGATTAGGGTGCTTTCTATGAATGAGGACAATCCTCAAGGGTTCAAGGGATCATATGGTATGGATATCAGGTATTGAACCCAGGTCCATCGTGTGCAAGGCAAATGCCTCAGCCACTGGACTATCACTTCGATCCAGATGACAACACTATTTTCAATCACAACGGCTTTCAAAATTCCTTGGGGACATTCTGACTCCCTTTATAGATACCCAATTATTCCATACATCTTGAGATTTTCTAATCGGTGGTGTAATTTATCTCAATAAATGGTTATAATTATATGTCTAAATTGTTTCTCATCTGCCAAATCCAATTGTCCCTTTCAACCTCCATCCATCAGGGGTCAGTCACAGAGAATGAGACAAACAAGTAGAAAAAACATCTGGATTTTTCAAGTTTAAGGGTTGCCTCGACAGCCATCAGTGGTCTCACAGGAAGGTCAATCCAATTCAATATTGCTCCCCCAACCCCACCAGAACCCAATAGATGAACCACTGTTGAAGTTGACAGAGACATCAAGGACAGTTAGGAAGTACATCAATATGCCCTAGGTACATGGAGAGTAGAGGATGGTGTAGTTCACAGAGAATCAGTAAGGTAAATGTAAAGGCCCTCCCGTTGATCGTCGATTTGCTCGAGCGGGCCCAGTAACGTCTCCATTGGAGACTTTGTTGTTACTGTGTCTGGCATATCGAATACTCTCGGTAGCTTGCCGGGCTCTCCGAGAGGGGCGGAGGAATCGAACTCGGGTCGGCCATGTTGGCCGCTTGTAAGGCGAACGCCCTTACAAGCTGTGCTATCGCTCCAGCCTAGGCACCCTTAAAATATAAAGTTGTTAGGACAGCAGAGATAGTTCAGTGGGCAGGGCACCTCTCTTGCACCCAGTCCATTGAGCCCCTCCAGGCGTGATTCCTGAGTGTAGAGCCAGGAGAAAGCCTTGAGCACGGCTGGACGAGGTCCCAAAACCAAACTAAATGAATAAATCAGATTGTAAATGTTTTCTATTCTATTTTTGGCCATATTGTCCCCTAAATGTAGAAGACCCTAACAGTATTAGTCTATGTTTGCCTGGCACAAGTTGCAGCTGGCAGATACTTTGTCATCTATTCTATCCTTGGCTGCTAATCATTCTGGGTGTGTGTTTGCTAGCAGAATACACAAACCTTAGGGATTTTTGTGAGCGGATGATTTCTTATAATAATTCATCACTTCCTAAGCCTAAAGTAAGTAATAATGTATATTATAAAATATGAATATATAATTTAATTTTATTAAACATTATATAAAATATATTAGTAAAATGTAATGCTATTGATTAACAAGGCACTATAAATGATTACCTAGGAATTTTATTTATTAATAAAATATGTAAGCTCAATAGAATAAAAGGAGAATTTAGCTAACATCAGAGTCTGAGGAAGATGAAACTGTTATAACTGTCCTGTAGGATTCCATCTCCCTAGCCTCCTTCTTTCTAGCTCTCTCTCTATCCAATCCGGTCTTCTTCGTGGAAATCTGACCTCCTTATTGGCTAGCCTCTACCTTTCAACTGCCTGTTTATGACATCAATTTCCCACCAAACCTACCTCCACCTGGTAGAATCTTGGGGTTCCCATGCAGTGGTTTGTAAACAAATTTGAATCATCATGGCAACTGTCCAGTGACCAATGACCAATCACCAGTGACCAGTCATCAGTACTGGACACTGTGGTCTTCCGCTTCAGTGTTCAGACATACTCTCGTATCGTCTCCTCTTCTCGTCTACCTTTCATCGGGATTTCCTCTTCTCTGACCATGTCAGGTAAGGAATAATACTTTTCAAAGCTTTTCATTAGATTTCTTGTCCTAAACTTAGTAGTCAAGTAAAAATGTCATGTAATAATGGAAGAAAGTATTCCACTAGAATTTTATAAGCCTCATTGTATCTTGACTTTGACGTTTGCTGTGTTATTTTAGACACTGACTTTCTTTCTCACACCTACAAAATATTTTCCTCATTTATTACATTACATTTTAAACAGACTTAGAAGCTCAAATACACGTTTGTAAGTGAGTGTTAATACTCCTTGTTTCCTTTTCCTTTTAATAGTGATTTGTTTATGATATCCATGAAAAATAAATAAATCAGAGACAGTAACTGATAGAAAAAGAAGAATGTAGGTGCTGTAGAAAACTGTTAATATATAACAAGATACTTTATCTGTGAAGGTCTCTCCACTTGTATTTACAATTTAGTATTTTAAATTTAGTGCTATTACAAAGTAAGAGTCATATGTCTTTGAGTCTTCTATCTAAACTAGGTGATGAGAAAAAATTAGGTGTGGGGTAGTTGTGAAATGCTGAGCGGTAGGGAGGCAAATCCTCAAAGGTAAGAAAGTTTAGGGTCTTTTTCATCAAGCATTGACCAACAGAAGCCAAGAAGAAGAGGTTGCTATGAGGGAGAATAAAATAGATATAAAGAAAGACTATGGAGGGAGTTTATTAAGGAAGAGGAAACAGTTTGGGATAGAATGTTGAAGAGAATCAAAGATTTCAAATCAAAAGAGAAAGAAAAGAGTTAAATATTCTGAGATCAAGTCAAATCTGTTTACTTTAATAACTGCTAGGACTAGAAGGTGTACTATGCCTCGAGTAGAGTACAAGTAGGAAAATCATTTAACAGAAAGCCGTGCTGGTGGTTTCTATTCTTCTTATCTCTTAGAAGAACAAAGTTTACACTTGGCAGTTTTGAATATAAATACGCTTCAGAAATGGTGCTTCCTATAAATAACTGAAAATAGTTTCTAGGGGGTTGGGAGAAACGGAATCTTCATTGTTTTTATTAGATTCTAGTTTGTAAACTACATGTATGCTCTGCTTGTTAAAATAAAGAAATGATATCTTTTAACTTGAATCAGGAGAATTGATTCTTTTGTGTGGTAAGTAGGTTTCAAGTTAAGGCTACTATTCATCTTGACAAAAATTTTCTTCCTAACAGGAGAGCATTTTGATAACAGTTGACAAGTGTTTTTAGATTCTAAGAAGAAATGGAAAAGTGAAGTCTCACATGTCTAATTACACACTTATTTCAATTGTGTGGAGTCTGAGTTTTCCTAAATTAATCATATTTAAATAGGATTTTAGTGATCATTCTTAAACATTGGGAATGACATATTCCTGGTTGATAAAGATAACTGTATTCTAGGTTTTTGAAATGAATTTGAAATTTTTGTGACCATTTTCTTTTCTTTTTTTTTTATTAGTGAAACACCATGAGGTACAGTTGTAGATTTACAATTTTTTGTGCTTGGGTTTGATTATACAATGATCAGATACCCATCCCTCCACCAGTGCCCATTTTCCACCACCATGGATAATATCCCCCCCACCCCTATCCCCCCATCCCCCCTGCCTCTGTGGCAGGGCAATCCCCTTTGTTCTCTCTCTCCTTTTGGGTGTTGTGGTCTGCAAAGGAGGCATTGAGTGGCAAACATGTTCAGTTCTTAGTCCACTTTCGACATCCATCTCCCCTCCTGGGAGGGTCCTCCAAACACCCTTTATTTGGTGTTCCCTTCTCTGTCTGAGCTGCCCTTTCCTCTAGAATGCCCGACTGGCCACGAAGCTATGGAGTAATCCTCCTGGTGCTGATCTCAGCTATTCTTGGGTATTAATCTCATACTTTGTTACTTTATATCCCCCAGATGAATGCAATCTTTCTATGTCTATCCCTCTCTTTCTGACTCATTTCGCTTAGCATGATACTTTCCATGTTGTACCACTTGTATGTAAATTTCATGACTTCATCTTTTCTAACAGCTACATAGTACTCCATTGTGTAGATGTACCAAAGTTTCTTTAACCAGTCATCTCTTCGTGGGCATTCAGGTTTCTTCCAGTTTCTGGCTATTGTAAAGAGTGCTGCAATGAACAAACAAGTGCAGATGTCACTTCGACTATACATTTTTGCCTCTCTGGGATATATTCCCAGGAATGGTATTGCTGGGTCAAATGGGAGCTCAATTTCTAATTTTTTGAGAATCGTCCATACTGTTTTCCAGAAGGGCTGAACCAGTCGACATTCCCACCAACAGTGAAGGAGTGTCCCTTTCTTGCCACATCTGCGCCAGCATCGGTTGCTTTTGTTCTTTTGAATGTGGGCCAGTCTCTGAGGTGTGAGATGGTATCTCATTGTGGTTTTGATCTGCATCTCCCTGATGATTAATGATGTAGAGCATTTTCTCATGTGCTTTTTTGCCATTCGGATTTCTTCTTTGAGAAAGTTTCTGTTCATTTCATTGCCCCATTTTTGGATGGGGTTGGATGTTTTCTTCTTGTGGAGTTTAAGCAGTATTTTGTATATCCTGGATATCAACCCCTTGTCAGATGTGTATTCGGCGAATATCCTTTCCCATTCTGTAGACTGTCTTTGTATTTTGGTCACTGTTTCTTTGGAGGTGCAGAAGCTTCTTAGTTTAAGATAGTCCCATTTATCTATCTCTGTTTTCACTTGCTTGGCCAGTGGCGTGGCATCTTTGAAGATACCATTAGCTTCGGTGTCATGGAGGGTTTTGCCAACTTTGTCTTCAATGTACCTTATGGTTTCTGGTCTGATGTTGAGGTCTTTAATACATTTTTATCTTACTTTTGTACACGGTGTTAGGCAGAGTTCTGAGCCCATTTTTTGCATGTAGCCGTCCAGTGATGCCAGCACAATTTGTTAAAGAGGCTTTCCTTACTCCACTTGACAGTACTTTCACCTTTATCAAAGATTAGATGATCATATGATTGAGGGGAGATGTCAGTGTATTCAACCCTGTTCCAAAGATCTCTGACTTTGCCTTTGTTCAGTACCATGCTGTTTAATTATTACTGTTTTGTAGTAGAGTTTGAAGTTAGGGAGGTTGATTCCTCCCATTTCCTTTTTCCCAAGAATTGCTTTAGCTATTCGTGGGGGCTTATTGTTCCATATAAATTTCAGGAGTGTTTGCTCCATTTCTTTGAAGAATGTCATGGGTATCCTTGTAAGGATTGCATTGAATTTGTACAATGCTTTGGGAAGTATTGCCATTTTGACAATGTTAAGTCTCCCGACCCATGAGCAGGGGATATCTTTCCATTTCCTCATGTCCTCTTTTATTTCCTGAAGTAGCGTTTTGTAGTTTTCTTTGTACAGGTCCTTTACTTCCTTAGTTAAGCTGATTCCTAAGTACTTGATTTTCTGGGGCACAATTGTGAACGGGATTGTTTTTTCATGTTGCTTTCTTCTCTCTCACTGTTTGCATATAGGAAAGCCATGGACTTTTGGGTATTGATTTTATAGCCTGCAACTTTACTATACGAGTCTATTGTTTCCAGGAGTTTTTTGGTGGAGGTTATTGGGTTCTCTAAGTATAGTATCATATCATCTGCGAATAGTGAGAGCTTGATTTCTTCCTTTCCTACCTGAATGCCCTTAATATCTTTTTCTTGCCTAATCGCTATTGCAAGTACTTCCAGTACTTTATTGAACAGCAGTGGAGAGAGTGGGCACCCTTGTCTCGTCCCTGGTCTTAGAGGGAAGACTCTCAGTTTTTCCCCATTGAGGATGAGCCTTGCTGTAGGCTTGTGGTAGATGGCTTTAATTATGTTGAGGAAGGTCCCCTCTATACCCATTTTGGCTAGGGTTTTCATCATAAAGGGGTGCTGGATCTTGTCAAATGCTTTCTCTGCATCTATTGATATAATCATATGCTTTTTATCTTTTCTTTTGTTGATATGATGGATTATGTTGATTGATTTCCGAATGTTGAACCATCCTTGCATCCCTGGGATGAATCCTACTTGGTCATGGTGAATGATCTTTTTGGTGAGTAGTTGGATTCTATTTGCTAGTAGTTTGTTGAGGATCTTTGCATCTGTGTTCATCAGGGATATCGGTCTGTAATTCTCTTTCTTTGTGGTGTCTCTGTTTGCTTTTGGTATCAATGTGATATTTGCTTCGTAGAAACTGTTTGGAAGTGTTTTTGATATTTCAGTTTCGTGGAAAAGCTTAAAGAGGATTGGGAGTAAGTCCTCTTTAAAGATTTGGAAGAATTCACTAGTGAATCCATCCGGACCAGGACTTTTGTGCTTGGGGAGACTTTTTATTACCATTTCAATTTCCTTGATGGTGATAGGTCTGTTCAGGTATTCCAGGTCTTCTTGCTTCAGCCTTGGGAGTCTGTAGGAGTCTAGGAATTTATCCATTTCCTCGAGGTTTTGATGTTCCGTGTCACACAGTTTCTCAAAGTACTCCCTGAGGATCCTTTGAATTTCTGTAGTTTCTGTTTTAATGACCCTCTTTTCATTTCTGATTCAGTTTATTAGGGTTTTCTCTCTCCCTTTCTTTGTGAGTTTTGCTAGAGGCTTATCAATCTTGTTAATTTTCTCGAAGAACTTGGTTTTATTGATCTTTCGGATTGTTTTTTGGGTTTCCATCTCGTTAATCTCTGCTCTGAGTTTTATTATTTCCTTTCTCCTGTTCGGGTTGTGCTCCTTTTTTTGGTCCTTCTCCAAGCTCTTAAGCTGTGAGGTTAGGTTACTTATGTGTGCTCGCTCCTCTTTCCTGAGGAATGCTTGTAGAGCTATAAACTTTCCTCTTAACACAGCCTTTGCTGTGTCCCATAAGTTTTGGTAACTCGTGTTCTCATTTTCATTCGTTTCTAGGAATCTTTTGATTTCCTCTTTGATTTCCTGTCTAATCCACTCGTTGTTCAGTAGAGCACTGTTTAATTTCCAGGTGTTTGATTTAGTTTTCTGTTTTTGTATGTGATTTACTTCTAATTTCAGCGCATTATGGTCTGAGAAGATTGTCGATACAATCTCTATCATCTTAATTTTTTGGAGGCATGTTTTGTGGCTCAGCATGTGGTCTATCTTGGAGAATGTTCCATGTACGCTTGAGAAGAATGTGCATTCAGCTTTTTGTGGATGAAGTGTCCTGTATATATCTACTAAGTCCCTTTCTTCCATTGTTTCCCTCAGATGAAGTATGTCCTTGCTAAGCTTGAGTCTGGTTGATCTATCAAGAGGTGACAAAGCAGTGTTGAAGTCTCCCACTAGTATTGTGTTGCTGTTGATGTCTTTTTCCAAATCTCTGAGTAGTTGTTTTAAGAACTTTGCTGGTCTTCATTAGGTGCATATACATTTATTATTGTAAGTTCTTCCTGTTGTACAGATCCTTTGGTCAATAGGAAATGGCCTTCACTGTCTCTTATGACCTTCCTCACTCTGAAATCGATGTGGTCTGATATTAGGATGGCTACCCCAGCTTTTTTATGGGAGCTGTTTGCCTGTAGGATTGTTTTCCAGCCTTTGACTCTGAGTCTGTGTTTGCTTTGACTATTGAGATGTGTTTCTTGCAGGCAGCAGAATGTTGGGTTCAATTTTCTAATCCATCCTGCCACTCTATGTCTTTTAATTGGTGCGTTTAGCCCATTGACATTGAGAGAGATTATTGTTATTGGATTTTGTCCCATTGTTCTGTTGAAATTTGGTGTATTTGAGGGGCCTTTCTTGCCTTAATGTAGCCCATTTAGTTGTTCTTGTAACCACGGTTTTGAGTCTATGAAGTTCCTGAGCTGTTGTTTGTCTGTGAAACTGTGTGTTGTTCCTTCTATTATGAATGAGAGTCTCGCTGGGTAAAGTATTTTTGGGGAGGCATTTATTTCATTGAGTTTTTTCACTGTGTCCCACCACTGTTTTCGTGCCATAAGGGTTTCATAAGAAAAATCAGCTGTGAATTTTAAGGATGCTCCTTTGTAAGAGATTTCTTTCTTCGATCTTGCTGCTTTCAGAATTTTGTCTCTGTCTAAGGTTATGGTCATTTTGATCAGAATGTGTCTTGGGGTATTTTTATTCGGATTTCTTCTAGCTGGTACCCTTCGGGCCTCCTGAATATGGTCACAAGTTTTCTTCAGCTCTTGAAACGTTGTAGCAATGATGTCTTTGACAGTTTCTTTTTCATCAAGGTTTTCTTCCTGTTCCTCTGGGACTCCAATAATTCTTATGTTAACCCTCTTGGCTTCATCCCGATCTTCTCTTGCCATCTGTTCCCGAATTGTGAGTCTCTTTTCCATTTTCTGCTCTTTTCTGGAGAGTCTCTGAACTTCATCTTCGAGGTGTGACCATTTTCTTAATGATCTTTTTTTGTTTCTTGTGTGTTTTACTGAAATTATATGCTATGTTTAATACCTGTTGTTTGCTTTTTAATCTTCAGAGTATGAATGAGAATAATAATGTCATTCTTGTACTTATTATATTTCATTCTGCTATTTACTCATCGAAAACATATTTTCGGCTACCAAATGCAATCACTTTCACTATATTTTCTGCTTGTTATGTAAGTTATGGTAAACCTTTTATATTTTATGGACTGACTAGTTGTGCACTCAATAATCGCCTTCTATTGTATTTGCTGGCTATCAATTTTTTCAAAAATACAAGTCTGTCTTTATATTGTATACATGCCACAATTTATTAATGAACTTATTGTACTGTTTTCTTGGTTTTGTTTTGGAACCACATCCAGTGTGACTCAGGTTGTACTCCTGGGTCTGCTCTCAATCACTTACTGTACTATGCTACTTACAACATAGCCCTGTCACTGTCACTGTCACAGTCCTCCCGTTGTTCATTAATTTGCTTGAGCGGCCCCAGTATCGTCTCCATTGTGACACTTGTTACTGTGATCTGCATATCAGATTTCATTAATATCTATATCTTCTTGTTTAGTTCTGTGATACATGTTTTTCATGATGTTTTTCTTTATCTTTCTGAGTTCTCCCATGTAAATCACATGAAATAGAGAAACTTTATTTATGTATCATATTATGCTTAAGTAGAGTTGTTAGTAACTACTTTGCCGGAGAGCAACTTGAGACAGAGAATTTAAATAACAGTCTTCCTTATAAAAGCTTCCAAAAGAGAAAAACTCAAGTAGTCATTTTTGAGGTAGGATCAGAAACCAGGGTAAGGTTGCCAACCTTCAATTCATCAATGAGATTGAGTCATATATGAACCGTACGTAACTGATATGAATTGCACAAGCTAAAACAAAACCTGAAGATTACAATGGTAATAATTGTAATGACCGTGAATGCTTATATTAATGTATGGTATCTTCCTTCTAGCTTCTGCATTGCAGTGAACAAGGCACAGTTCTGGCAAGAAAGTCCAGTAACGTCTTAGAACAAATTGTGAGATTTGTTGTTACTGGTTTTGGCATATCGAATATGTCACGGGTAGCTTGCCAGGCTTTGGTGTGCAGGTGACTTGGTCTCGGTAGCTTGCCAGGCTCTCCGAGAGGGGCGAAGGATTCAAACCCGGGTCGGCCTCATGCAAAGCAAACACCCTACCCACTGTGCTATAAACGTTATATAAAATATACTAGAAATAACTTAATGTTGTTGGTAAGCAGTGCAATATAAATGATTACTTAGTAACTTTCTTGATTTACTAATGAAATGCGTAAGCTCTTGAGTATAATAGGAGTATTTCCCTAACATAAAAGTCTGAGGAAGGTGAAACTGTTATAACTGTCTTGTAGGATTCCATCTCCCTAGCCTCCTTCTTTCTAGCTCTCTCTCTATCCAATCCGGTTTTCTTCTTGGGAATCTGACCTCCTTATTGGCTAGCCTCTACCTTTCAACTGCCTGCTTTATGACATCATTCACCCACCAAACCTACCACCACCAGGTAGAATCTTGGGGTTCCCATGCAGTTGTTTGTAAACAAATTTGAATCATCATGGCAAGTGACCAGTGACCAATGACCAATCACCAGTGACCAGTCATCAGTACTGGACACTTGTGGTCTTCCGCTATAGTGTTTAGACATACTCTCGTATCGCCTCCTCTTCTCGTCTACCTTTCATCGGGATTTCCTCTTCTCTGACCATGTCAGGTAAGGAATAATACTTTTCAAAGCTTTTCATTAGATTTATCATCCCTAAACTTAGCAGTCAAGTAAAAACGGCATGTAGTAATGAAAGAAAGTATTCAAGTAGAAGTTTATAAGCCTCATTGTAGCTTGACTTTGACACTTGCTGTGTGATTTTAGACATTGGCTTTCTTTCTCTCACATACAAAGTGTTTTTCCTCATTTATTACATTATATTTTAGACATACTTACGAGCTCAAATACATGTGTATATATATGTGAGTGTTAGATTCTCTGTGTTCCTTTTCCTACATGATATTCATGAAGAAAAAGTAAATCAGAGACAGTATTTTGACAGAAACAGAAAATGTAGGTGCTGTGGAAAACTGTTAATATATACTAGCATATTTTTGCTGTAACAGTCTCTCCACTTGTATTTATACTTCATTATTTTAAATTTAGTTCTATTAAAAAGTAATAATCATTTATTTTTGAGTTTTCTATTTAATCTAGGTAATAAGGAAAAAAGGGGCATGGGGAAGGTGTGGAGTGCTGAGTGGTAGGGAGGCAAGCTCTCAAAGATAAGAAAGTTTGCGATCATTTTCATCAAGCATTGACCAATAGAAGCCAAGCCAATATGAGGGAGACTAAAATAGGATATAAAGAAAGAATATGGATGGGAATTATCAAGGAAGGGGAACCCGTTTGGATAGAATGTTGGAGAGAACCAAAGATTTAAAATCAAAACAGAAAGAATATATGTTAAATATGCTGAGCTAACTACACTAAGAGCAAGTCAAAGGACTTTCCGTCAATAAATGCTAGGACTAGAAAGTATTCTATGCCTTGAGTAGGGTACCAGTAGGAAAACCAGTTAGTTTATCAGAAAGCCATCCTTGGTGGCCTTTTTCCTTATTATCTCTTAGAACACAGTACTTGGCGTTTGACAATTTGGAATATAAACATGCTTCAGAAATGATGCTTCCCATAAATAACTAATAGTGATTATCTAGGGGGATGGAAGAAACAGAATCTTCAATGTTTTTATTACATTCTGGTTTTTAAGTACATGTATACTCTGCCTGTCAAAATAAAGAAATGATATCTTCTAACTTGAATCAGGAGACTTGATTCATTTGTGTGGTAAGTAGGTTCCATGTTAAGACTGCTTGGCATCTTTACAAATATTACCTTCCTAACATGAGAGTATTTTGATAATAGCCAACTTGTGTTTTGAGATCCTAAGAGGAAATAGAAAAATCAAGTCTCGCATGTCTAATTACACATTTTTGACATTTTTGTGAAGTCTGAGTTTTCGTACATTCACTTAATCACTTAATCCCCGTTATTCATCGATTTATTCGAGCGGGTGCCAGTAACGTCCATTCATCCCGGTTGCGTGCTAGCGTAGCCCAATGGTATCTGTTCGTTTTAGGAACATGTAGAGCCTCAAACCGATCATTTAGGGTCTTGACGAAGAAGTCTGACCATCTTATAGGTGGGCGTCCACGTGATCTTTTGATGTCTCGTGGAATCCAATCAGTAATGGCTCTAGTCCAGCGGTTGTCTGTAAACCTCATTACATGTCCAGCCCATCTGATTTTTGATGTCTTGGCAAATGAGACAGCGTCCCTGATTCTTGAGCGTTGACGAAGATCAGAACTCTGGATTCTATCTCTCATTTGAGTGAATCGTGATATTCCAAGCATAGTTCTTTCGATTCCTCTTTGAGAGACCCGAATAGCGTTCTCATCCTGTTTTCGTAGGGTCCAGGTCTCTGAGGCATATGTTAATGCAGGAAGAATAGTGGAATCAAAGAGATGTGCTCGTAGCTGGAGGTTCTTTGTCCTTTTAGTTATTTCTTCAATGCTCTTGAAGGCATTCCAAGCCGCTCTCTTCCTCCTGCGTAACTCAGGTGCCAGGTCATTCATCATGTTGATTTCTCGACCTAAGTATATATAACTGTTGCATTCGGAGATGGTGGTTCCGTTGAGAGCGAATGGAGCGTCAGGAACAAGGCTTTTTCTCATAAACATTGTCTTCGCAAGATTCAGCTGTAGTCCGACCTTTCCACATTCACGGTCAAAGTCGTTCAGCATTTGTGCCGCTTGGTTGATGTTTGGTGTTATTAGAACGATGTCATCAGCAAAGCGGAGGTGGTGTAGTTGCCGACCATCTATCTTCACTCCCATGTTTTCCCATTCCAGCCGTCGCATGATGTTCTCGAGGGTGGCACTGAAGAGTTTTGGTGAAATGGTATCACCCTGCCGAAACCCTCTCTTGATATGGATGATTACTTCTTTGTAGAATGGTGAGATCTTGGTAGTGAATCCGCAATAGAGCTCACGAAGGATCCTGATGTATTGAGTTTGTACACCCTGATTGGCTAGGGCTTCTATGACCGCTTCCGTCTCAACAGAATCAAAGGCCTTCTTTAAATCAATGAACGTTAGACAGAGTGGCATCTTGAACTCCCGAGATACCTCAATGAGCTTGGTTACTGTGTGGATATGGTCGATGGTACTGAATCCTTTTCGGAATCCAGCTTGTTCACATGGTTGTCCTTCATCTAGTGTTCTGCTAATCCTATTCAGGATGACTCGAGTGAATAGTTTGTAGATGACAGACAATAGGCAGATTGGGCGATAGTTGCCAATGTCGTGGATGTCTCCTTTCTTGTATAGTAGTACAGTCTTGCTGGTTTTCCATTGGGATGGAACCTTGCATTCAGACAGGTAGCGTGTGAAGAGTCGAGCCAATGTATTGATGAGTACTGATGGTAAGTTCTTCAGGTGTTCAGGTCTGATCTTGTCTGGGCCAGGTGCTCTTTGTTTCTTTACCGACGAGATGGCATGTTGGATTTCGGAAGGGAGAACATTGGGAACGACATATCCATCATGTGGTATGTGGTATGTGGGCAAGTGGATGTGGCTATTAAAGAGATCTGAGTAGAAGTCATGAATAATCTTCTCCATTGCCCTTCTGGAAGATGTGATAGATCCATCATGATGTCGGAGGGCAGTCATCTTGGTTTTGTAGTTGGTGAAGGACAGGCGGGCATTACGAATGCTTTTCCCAGCTTCTCCCGCATCTACCAGTACTGCTGCTCTCCTGTTTTTGAGGTCATCCTTGATGGCTTCTCTGCACTGTTTTGCCAGTTCGGACGTTTGCTTGTGGTTGCCTGAGGCACGTGCCAAGCCACGTTGGCGAATAAGTTCAAGAGTGTTCGAAGAAAGACGGTTTTTTGTGGTTATCTCTCTCTTGGCATTCCTTGCACAATCATGGAGGTGCTGAATCATTCGATCGTATTCCTCATCAATGTTGTCAATGACGGCATCTTCCCATGTTGCCGCAACAGAGCCAAAGAGTTCCCAGTTGGTGGTTGTTCTGGGAGTCCTCTTCTTAAACCTTGCATTCTTTTCTCCTCGTTCTGTGAGGTAGAATTTTGCACGAAGAAGACGGTGGTCTGATCCCGTTTGGAATTTTGGGACAACAGCAACATTGGTTAGGCAAAACCGCCGATTGAATATGATGTGGTCTATTTCATTGTGGAACCGTCCATCGGGAGACTCCCATGTCCAACGTTTAGATTCACCCTTTTGGAATTGTGAGTTACCATTACCATGGAAGGTTTTGGTTGACATGATGAACTCAGACAGTCTGTCACCCTGTTCGTTCCATTCCAGGCCATGGGTTCTGATGTGGAGTTCATCGACTGATCTTCTTGGTCCTATCTTGGCATTAAAATCACCGACAATGATCTTGTAGAAGGTGTTATCTTCTTTATAGAATTTCTCCAGCTCCATGTAGAATTTCTCAGTTTCTCTTTCACCATAACTGGATGTTGGTGCATAGACAACAAAGATAGAAACTGCCGGTAGTGAGCCACATTTATTCAAGTGTAATCGTCCGATTCGGGTTGTTAGGCATTCAAATGAATCAATGCTCGTGACTAAGTTTGTGTTGACAAGGATACCGACACTACCGACGCCTCTTTTATCACATGTTTCAAGGAACAGTTCTTCTCCAGTGTCGAAAACAGCATGATGGAATTGATGTCTTCTCGTTTCGGTCAGACCAATGATGTCATACTTGATCTTTCGTGCTTGTACCATAAGGTCTTCAATGGATGCAGCAGATGCCAGGGTACGAGCATTAAAAGTACAGACAATCATTTTTGTTTTTCTGCGTTTTGGTAGCCTATGTCTGCCTTGGTGTTTTATCAGCCTCTCCTTCCATATCCTTCTCGACTCTGCATATTCAGGGTTAGGGAAATGAGATCCATTTATTACTGGATTTGGCATATCAATTTGGTCTATTTGGCATAGACCACGGATAGCTTGCCAGGCTCTGCCATGCGGGTTGGATATTTAAGGATATTTAAGGTACCCTGAAAATTTAGAGAAAAGTAAATAAATAGTCGCGCGGCCGCAGGCCGCACGCTCCCGGGAGCTTGTTGTGACAATCTCTGGATCCTGGCCTTTGTTGGGGTTACACGGCAGTTGGAGGGTGTAACTGTCTAGCTACTGACAGGTCCAGTCCCAAACCGTGCAGGCTTGGAGATCTCAGCCCCGGGTCCCACACACCTGGGTTCCTCTGCCAGTTCTGTTATGTCTGAGGCTTATCCAAGTGTGTGGATAATTATTAAACATTATATAATATATATTAGTATATTATTATTATATATATAATATAATAATATATATTAGTAATAATGTAATGCTATTGATTAACAAGGCAATATAAATGATGACCTAGCAATTTTATTGATTTATTAATAAAATATGTAAGCTCAAACGAATAATAGGAGAATTAAGATAACATCAGAGTCTGAGGAAGATGAAACTGTTATAACTGTTATAACTGTCCTGTAGGATTACATCTCCTAACCTCCTTCGTTCTACCCCTCTCTCTCTCTATCCAATCCGGTCTTCTTCTTGGGAATGTGACCTCCTTATTGGCTAGCCTCTACTTTTCAACTGTCTGCTTTATGACGTCATTCTCGCACCAAACCTACCACCACCCAGTAGAATCTTAGGATTCCCGTGCAATTGTTTGTAAACAAATTTGAATCATCATGGCAAGTGACTAGTGACCAATGACCAATCACCAGTAACTAGTCATCAGTACTGGACACTTGTGGTCTTCCGCTTCAGTGTTCAGATGTACTCTAATACCGTCTCCTCTTATTGTCTACCTTTATAGGTATTTCCCCTTCTCTGACCATGTCAGGTAAGGAATAATACTTTTCAGAGCTTTTCATTAGAGTTCTTGTCTCTAAACTTAGTAGTCAAGTAAAAACGTCATGTAATAATGGAAAAAAGTATTCCACGAGAATTTTGTCAACCTCATTTTAGCTTGACTTTGACACTTGCTGTGTGATTTTAGATATTGACTTTCTTTCTCACATATACAGAAGTTTTTCCTCATTTGTTACATTATATTTAAGTGAGAGGTGTCCTGTGACCAAGGCCAAACCTAACAGCAAACTTCAGAAAGATGCATCCAGCAGGACCAGCAAGACAAAGAGCCATGGGCAGAAGAAGACAAAAAGGGTCAGAGAAAAGTCTAAGAAAGCTGAGTAGAGTAAGCAGCCATGGAACAAGGTCAGGGCAGAAGGGAAGCACACCATTGAAAAGATGAAATGCAAGAAAAGTCAACCAGAGCTTTGCCAAGAGGCCTTTAAAAAGCCCCGCAGCTCCCTAGGCATGCACATGCTGGAGTCTGTGCAAGTGTTTCATGCTCTGGGGAAGAAGAGTGATCCAAAGCCTGGATTCTCTTCCTCCCGGGTCCTGGGTAGCTCAAAGAAGCCCATCGATTTCCAGCCATCCTCAGCTGTCAAACCATGGCTAGGTGCTACACAGTATGGAAAAGTTCTTCAGAGAACTCAGGTCAAAGCACAGAAACCAAGTAGCAGTGCTGAAGAATGCTCGTCTCCATCCCAGTATGATCTGCCACCTCCTGGGAAGGTCAAATTGGTCCCTTTGCCTTTTCTAACCATGGAGAAGCCACAAACTCGGCCTGTTCCTCAGAGACCACAGTCTGCGGCCTCACATCGTCCTGCTGCAGCTTACCCTGCCAGGTCTGGTTCTACCAATGCAGCACTGCCAACTGCCGCCAATTCATCCTGGCCAACCAATGCATTTTTGCCTGGTCCTGCCAAACCAACTCAGCCTATTTCGACCAACCCATCTAGATGAGGTTTGCTGAACCCTACTAGCCGACCTATTCCTCAGCCTGCAACTTCTCGGCCTGCTCCCTACAAGACCACAGCTAGCAAGTCTCTCCAGCGGTAGCCCCTTCCTGTCTCTGTGAAAAAGTGCCAGTCTCCATCCAATAGTCAGAGTCAGTTTCTCCTCCAAGACTTCCGTTACCAACCAATTCCATGGAGAAACCCCAATTTTCCTGAGCCAGTAATGTCAAAGCCTATCACAAGAGAGAAGAGACCAGAGCATGAGGCTATGAAAAGGAAGGCTCAGCAGGAGCGTGAAAACGCTGCCAAATACACCTCTTTGCGGAAAGTGCAGTTTTTTATCGAGAGAGAAAAAGAGATGGACATCTCTCTATACTATGGCTCTGTAATGTGAGTAGCTGGAATGGTTGGTGCCATTTTAGTTCCTGTTGGTTGCCCTAGACAAACACTAGAAATACCATACACGTTTTATTTATTTTGCTAAAAATATCGAAGAGATGCATTAAAGTTAATACACTGGTAATAAAAGTTCTGAATTTTGAGATGCTGTCAACTGTGGTTGTTATTTGGAGGGGTTGGGGGTTGAACGATGACATGAGAAAGAATGGGAAGTTAGAGAGAGGACAAAGGGGGAACAGACAAGACTCTAAGAAAGATAAACTTGGTCCAGGGTTATAAAGCTCATAAGAGGAGAAATTTCACGGGCCTGAAGAGTGGAGGAGGGTCAGAGCAATAGTATAGCTGATAGGACATATGCCCTGCACACAAGACTGACCCAAGTTCAATTCTTGTAATCCTATATGGTTCCCAGAGTCCCACCAGATGTGAAACTTGAGTGCAAAGCCAGGAGTAAGGCCAGAGTACAGTCATGTATGCCCCATCCACTTAATCACTTACTCACTTAACTTCCCGTTAGTCGTCGATTTGCTAGAGCAGGTGCCAGTAACATCTCCATTTGTCCCTGTCACGTGCTAGTGTAGCCCAGTGGCATCTGTTCGCTCCGGGAACATGAAGAGCCTCAAACCCATGGTTCATGATCTTGACGAAGAAGTCTGACCATCTGGTAGGTGGGCGGCCACGCGGTCTTTTGACATCCTGTGGAATTCAGTCGGTAACACCTCTCGTCCAGCGGTCATCTTTAAATCTCATTACGTGACCAGCCCATCTGATTTTCGACACCTTGGCAAATGAGACAGCATCCCTCATTCTTGATCGTCAATGGATGTCAGAACTCCGGATTCTTTCTCTCATTTGAGTGAAACGTGATATTCCAAGCATAGCTCTTTCTATTCTTCTTTGGGAGACCTGAATAGCGTTCTCATCTTGTTTGCGTAGGGCCCAGGTCTCTGAGGCATATGTTAATGCAGGAAGAACAGTGGAATCAAAGAGATGTGCCCGGAGCTGGAGGTTCTTCGTCCTCTTACCTATTTCTTCGACGTTCTTGAAGGCGTTCCAAGCTGCTCTCTTCCTCCTGCGCAGCTCGGGTGCCAGGTCATTTGTCATGTTGACCTCTCGACCTAGGTACACATAGCTGTTTCATTGGGAGATGGTCGTTCTGTTGAGAGCGAATCGGGCATCAGGAACGAGGCTGTTTCTAATAAACATTGTCTTCGTAAGATTCAGCTATAATCCTACATTTCCACACTCACGGTCCAAATCAGCCAGCATTTGTGCCGCTTGGCTGATGTTTGGTGTTAATAAAACAATGTCATCAGCAAAGCGGAGGTGGTGTAGTTGCCGACCATCTATCTTCACTCCCATTCCTTCCCATTCCAGTCGTCGCATGATGTTCTCGAGGGTGGCACTGAAGAGTTTCGGTGAAATGGTATCACCCTGCCGCACCCCTATCTTGACATCAATGATCACTTCTTTGTAGAATGGTGAGATCCTGGTAGTGAATCCGCAATACAGCTCACGGAGGATCCTGATGTATTGGGCTTGACTGCCCTGATTGGCTAGGGCTTCAATGACCGTTTCCGTCTCAAGAGAATCAAAGGCCTTCTTTAAATCAATTAATGTTAAACAGAGCGGCATCTTGAACTCCCGAGAAACCTCAATGAGCTTGGTTATTGTGTGGATATGGTCAATGGTGCTGAATCCTTTGCGGAACCTGGCTTGCTCGCATGGTTGTCCTTCATCTAATGTTCTGCCAATCCTATTTAGGATGACTCGAGTGAACAACTTGTAGATTACCTGACAATAGGCAGATCGGGTGATAGTTGCCGATGTCATGGATGTCTCCCTTCTTGAACAGTAGTACGGTCCTGCTGGTTTTCCACTGGGACGGAAACTTGCATTCAGACAGGTAGCGAGTGAAGAGCCGAGCCAGTGTATTGAAGAGTACTGATGGCAGGTTGTTCAGGTGTTGAGGTCTGACCTTGTCTGGACCGGGTGCTGTTTGTTTCTTTACCGACGAAATGGCGTGTCGGATTTCGGAAGGGAGAACATTGGGAACGACATATCCATCCTGTGGAATTTGGTATGTCAGCAAATGGACATGGCTATCGAAGAGATTTGAGTAGAAGTCATGGATAATCTTCTCCATTGCCGTTCTGGAGGATGTGATGGATCCATCAGGACGTCGGAGGGCAGTCATCTTGGTCTTGTAGTTGGCGAAGGACAGGCGGGCGTTACGAATACTTTTCCCGGCTTCTGCCACATCTACCAGTACTTCTGCTCTTCTCTCTTTGAGGTCTTTCTTGATCGCATCTCTGCACTGCTTTGCGAGCTCAGATGTTAGCTTGCGGTTGCCTGAGGCATGCGCCAAACCACGCTGGCGAATTAGCTCAAGAGTTTTCGAAGATAGGCGATTTTTTGTGGCTCTCTCTCTCTTGGCGTTCCTCGCACGTTCATGGAGGTGCTGAACCAGTCTATCGTATTCCTCGTCAATGTTGTCAACAACTACTTCCACTAAGCAGCCATCGCCACACTCCAGGACGCTTTCCGGACCCGCGTGGCAGCTCCAGCCGAGACTCAGGCACGACTGAAGACCCACAGAACAAGATAAGCGGAACTCTCTGAGACCTTGGACTCCAGGCTCAGTGGACCCAGGGACAGAGCTTCTCTGCTTGCTCCCACCAACCACAGGTGACAAAGGGATTCTAATCAGGAGCCCCATCCTACCCTGCCCTGTCCTCTTCCATCAACCACCCTGGGATCGAATTGCGCACAGGAGACCCACCCTACCCAGATAAATACCCCACTGGCCGACTTCCACTATCCACACTACTTCCACTACCCAGCCATTGCACACACTCCAGGATGATTTCTGGACCCTCTTCCGGAATTGTCGTACCGTATTTGATAGGGTTCAAATATGGTAACACCTACAAGGGTGATTAGAGGTCGCCCCAAAAGCCTCTATCCCTCTCGGAAAGACTGGCAAGCTACGGAGAGTATTCCGCCCTCACGGAAGAGCCTGGCAAGCTATCCGCTGTGTATTCGATATGCCAAAACCAGTAAGTACAACTGGTCTCATTCACCTGACCCTGAAGGCTTCACTGACATAGCAGCACTGAGAAGGATGAGAAAGGACAGGCCGACAAAATCTCAAGGCCGACCTAGGTTGCCACAACGAAGAAAGACAAAAATGATCGTCAGTACTTTCAATGCACGTACGCTAGCATCAGATGCATCCATCGAGGACCTGATGGTACAAGCACGAATGATCAAGTATGACATCATTGTTCTGACCGAGACAAGAAGGCACGAATCTCACCATGCCGTTTTCGACACTGGAGAAGAATTGTTCCTCGGAACATGCGATAAAAGAGGTGTTGGAGGCGTCGGTGTCCTTGTCAACACAAACTTGGCCAAGATCATTGTTTCATTTGAATGCCTAACAACCTGAATCGGACGTTTACATTTGAATAGATGTGGCTAGCTGCATGCAGTTTCTATCTTCGTTGTCTACGCACCAACATCTCATTATGATGAAAGAGAAATCGAGAAGTTCTACATGGAGCTAGAAAAGTTCTATAAAGAAGACCATACCTTCTACAAGATCATTGTGGGTGATTTTAATGCCAAGATAGGACCGAGAAGATCAGCTGAAGAACTTCACATCAGGACCCATGGCCTAGAATGGAACGAACAGGGTGAGAGACTGTCTGAGTTCATCATGTCGACCAAGACCATTCATGGTAACTCACAGTTCCAGAAGGCAGAATCTAAACGATGGACATGGGAGTCTCCCGGTGGTCGATTCTACAACGAAATAGACCACATCATATTCAATCGACGGTTTTGCTTGACTGATGTCGCTGTTGTCCCAAAATTTCGAACGGGATCAGACCACCGTCTCCTTCATGTAAAATTCTACTTCACAGAGCGGGGAGAAAGGGCTGCAAAGTTCAAAAAGAGAACTCCCAGAATGACCACCAACTGGGAACTCTTTGGTACTATTGTGGCAACATGGGAAGATGTCATTGTTGACAACATTGACGAGGAATACGATCGACTGGTTCAGCACCTCCATGAATGTGCGAGGAATGCCCCATCCACAGTCTCCTTCAAAAAAGAATGGGAGAAATGGCACAGAGAGATTGTTTGGGTTAAAAGAATAAATTTGCAATAGGCCAAGGAACGCAGATGAGTCTAAGATATAAGGAAAATAAAACTTCTTTCATGGAGGCTGTGTTATGCCTCATGACCATTTTGGAAAATAAAGAAATTTGAGGCACATCTCCAAAAGGTTTGTGTGGTCTATCATAAATGATCATGGCTGGGGAATGTGACCACATATATTGGGGAATGAGCCTACAAGATGAGTGGTCAACGGTCCTCAGAGGTATTTAGGAGTGACTGTTAACAGGAACGAAGTCAAGAATACAGTTGTAGCATGAAGCTTGAAGTTCAGCTCCTGGCATATGTAAAGATAAATCACCATGTAGTCAGACCCTATGTTCAGCAACCCTAGATTCACCATTTCACTTCATCTTCCCAAAAATACTCAGAGCCGGTATTACGTTACCGCTCTATTAGCGAGGTTCAACAATGAGATCTATATGACTAAGTTCTTTGGATTTTAAAACTCCCCAAGGTGGCTAAGCCAGCTTTCAGGCCACAGCATCCTGACATTACTGGCATGGCGAGTTCAAAATATAATCGCTTAACGGGCCGCTTGATGGTCTTCCACGGTCCCTGGTGCCTACAGCCTGCTCTAACTATCGCTATTAACTGAAGTTCACACAAGAACCAATGCTATAAATGGCTTTGGGCTCTAGGCTGCGGGAGGTACCGGACTGGGACATGCGCACTAGATCATCACTCCCAAAGCGGTTGGTACCGGTACTCCTTGAGACTGGGAAGGCAGAGGTGGGAAGAGGTGGTC
Organism: Sorex fumeus; assembly: GCF_029834395.1. Lineage (NCBI taxonomy): Eukaryota > Metazoa > Chordata > Mammalia > Eulipotyphla > Soricidae > Sorex > Sorex fumeus. The sequence goes on along the minus strand of NW_026606063.1, from coordinate 37,641,644 downwards.
CTTGCAGAGTTACGGGGTGATGGATTAAAGTGAAGGAAATGGGGAAGGGCAGGGACAGGGACAGCAGATGGTCATCATGGGAAAGTTGGTGGATGTTCTTTAAAGATGTTATAATATTTTTTAGTGAAAAACTGTATTCCATGAATGAGAGGAACAGCAAAAACAGGAAAAGAAAATAGGTTTAAAATAACAGGTCACATCCAAGGCCAGAAAGAGCTCCAAGGACTGGAGTTCTCTCTAGAGCTCCTGACTGGATCTTGGGCAGGCAGCCTGGTCACCCAAGCATCACTTGTATGTGACCACAAAACTCCCAAGTGTTATACATGAAAAGAATAAAAAAACAAAGTGCAAGCTGCATACGATTGAGAGTGGTTGACTCTCTTTCCTTTGGTGGGGCAGTGGGTGGGGCTTTGAAGTGAAGTGTTTTCATTATTTCCTAAGGGGAAAATAGTCAGAACACCTCGGTCAGCACCGGGATTAGAGACCCAAAAAGGGAGTGTCTCATGGCCTTATGTTGCTACAGTGAAAAAGGTAAGGTTTATTAGTTTATGTAATTTAGAGTTTGCAAAGAAAAAACTCGGTCACAGCCCTACAATTATTCCCAATTTTCATAGGCGCTTGTAGGGAATGAGTGAAAGAGAGAGAACTTGCACCCTTTTAGAATACTCATCTGCATACATTTTTTTTGTGGGAACCACCATTTGAGACTAACTTCAGTGGCATTTTGTATACTTGCTAGTTTTGCAACTATTACCATTTTCTATCCATAGCATCTTCATCATTGCCAAAAAGAGCCTCTTCACTAAGTGCTGACCTCTCCATTCTCTCTTTCCTCTGGTTTCTGGCAACACTCATCTTTTTGTGTATAAACTTGCTTACTCTGAACACTTCATATACATGGATCCTGAGATATGTGACCTTTGGACAGCCTTTTTCACACCCTGACGCTTTCAAAGTTCATCTGTGCTAATAGTTTGTCATTACCTCCTATGACTAACATTCTATTGTGTGGTTCTACCGTATTGGAGAGGTTTCCATACTTCCTAAATGCACAGAGCCCTGGATGTCTCATACATAGCGTAAATGAAATATTGAAGTGTTTGGAGACATTGTACAGAGGGTAGCGTGCTTGCATTGCACGCAGTGGGCCTGTATTGGTTCCCTGGCACTCATTTTGGTACTCTCATCCTTGCCAGGGATGATCCCTGATCAAAGAGCCAAGAGGAAGCTCTGAGCACCATCATGTGTGGCTCCAACACAAGAAATAAAAGCATTCACATACACACACACAAAATACCATCCCGTTCATATATTTCTAGATGCTAACAACATCAAGGTGTAGACTGGATAATGGTAATTCAAAAAGATCATCAACCCTGCGAATGTTCCTTTATTTCATAAAAACTCAATTGAGTGGATGCTATGGCTGGTGATGGAGAGATTTGGTGCATTATCAGGTGAGTCACTGGCATAACATTTGTTCTGACAAACGGAGGCAGGAGAAGATGATGCATATAGAAGACAAGGTTATGCGACCCTGGTGGTCAAGACAGAGTGTATTAACTACCAGACTAGCTGTTTGTCAGTTGTCAGAAGTTAGCAGAAAATACAAGCTGAAGACCTACTAGACAAAGCATATATCCTGGATGACACCTTTGTTCCAGTGAACTTTATAATAAATTTCTGGCTTCTAGGAGTGCAGATTCTTTTCTTCTTCTGATGTTCAAGCTATCAGGTGAGTAATTAGAGCAATCACAGAAAACTAAACAAAATAACACTTCAAAGAACATAACAGTTTGTAAGCCAGTACAGTGCTCCAGGAACAAATCTTTGAAACCAGTACATATAAAACTTAATATTCTTTTTTCCTATTTCACTCCTAAATATACACAGTAATTGTTAATGGAAATTGTGTGGCTATTTGGAAAGTAGCAACATCTTGAACTTGGGACTTAAATTAGACACAGCCAGACTTGTTCTCTGCTCGACTTTGATTTTCAAACTATTTTGGCTTTTTATTATAATGACTCCCCCAAATGGAGCTTTACAATGATGGAGAGCACTGAAGGTAATGTAAGATGATCTTAAGTTGAAAATGGGATTTGACTAGCTAGATGCTCATACAGGATCTAAGAGATATCAAGCACTTGTAGGGCATTTGCACCGGAAATGGTTGACCCAAGTTCAAAACCTTGCATCCCAATGGTCCTCTGAGCCTGCCAGACGTGATCGCTACGCACAGGGAGTAGGCTCTGAGCACCACCAATTGTAACTTCAGGAATTCCTTGTGTTATTCTGATTCTTTTTATAGCTCCCCAATTATCCCACTCTACTTGGGATTTTCTAATAGATGGTGTAATTTGTTTATCACAATAATTGGTTATAATCTATCTAAATTCTCATCTGCCAAATTCAATTGTCAATTTCAACCTCCGTCCAACAGGACTCTGTCAGAGAGAATGAAACAAACACATAAGTACACAAACATGAAGATTGTCCAAGCTTTAGGGTCACATGGGCAACCATCAGTGGTCTCACAGGCAGGTCAATCAAAGCAATATTGCTCTCCCAGCCCCACCAGCCCACAGGTGAGTCATTGTTGAAGTTCACAGAGACATCAAGGACAGTTAGTAAGTACAGCAAAATTCCCGAGGTACATGTAGAGCAGGGGCTGGGGTAGTTCAAACAGCAAAGCAATAGGCATCCTTAAAATATAAACTTGTTGGGGCAGGAGAGATAGTTCAGTGGCAGGGCACCTGTCCTGCACCCAGTCAACTGAGCTCTTCCAGGAGTCTTCCAGGAGTGATTCCTGAGTGCAAGCAGGAGTAAGCTCTGAGCATTGCCAGGTGTTGGCCCCCAAACCAAAATAAATAAATAAATAAATAAATAATAAATCAGGTTGTGACCGTTTCCTATTCTATTTTTCGCCATATTGTCCTCTAAATCTCAAAGATCCTAGACAGTATTAGTCTACATTTTCACAAGTTTGCAGCTGGCAGATACATTGTCATCTTTTCTATCTTTGCAGACTATTCTTTCTGGGTGCATATTTGCCTAGGGAAATATGAGAACTTCGCGTTTATCTTCTTAGGGGATGATTTCTCATAATAATCTGTCACTACCTCACCTTAAGTAATGTCATTATGTATATTATAATCTATGGACAATAAAATCTAATTCTATTAAATAATGCTTAAAATATATTAGTAATAATTTAATGTTGTTGGTTAACTGTGCAACATAAATGATTAAGTAGTAACTCTTTAAATTTATTAATGAAATATTTAAGCTCATTAGTAAAATAGGAGTATTTCACTAATATAAGAATCTGAGTAAAGTGAAACAGTTATAAGTGTCTTGTAGGATTCCATCTCCCTAGCCTGCTTAATTCTACCTCTCTCTCTATCCAATACTGGCATTTTCGTGGGAATGTGACCTCCTTATTGGCAAGTCTCTCCCTTTAGAATTCTAGAGAAACAACTTAGCATGTTTTGATTAATTCCTAATATGAAGTAAATTTTGCTAGTTTGTTTTGAAGTTAAGGAATTGATATCTAAGTGTAAAAAGTTTTTAATGCTTTTTGAATGGTGTAACTTCCTCTTTCCCTCAAATGGAGTTAAAGTTTAAAGAATTCTGGCAGAAGAGTTTCATCTAAAGCCCCACGAATAGCTAAAGCAACCCTTGGAAAAAGAAGATGGGTGAGCTCTTCCTCTTTGCTTTGCCCGGCAAGCTGTATTGATCTTCCCCCAGACCCAGGTCAGTTCATCTGCCGGTACTTGAACCTGGGACTTGGATTTCTCCCTGCAAGCCCCCCAGGCGTCCTCTCGGACAAGCTGTGCTGGTCTTCTCCCAAACCCAGTCTTTACTCCCCCCCCCACACACACCAGGTACCCATGGGGGTGTGACCTTTTAGAAGTGGGTGTGGCCTCTGTAGAAGTGGGCGTGGCCGAATTTTCATCAGGAATCTAGTCCCCAAACCTACACACAACATGAAAAAACAAGGCAAATCGACACCACATGGGGAGACCAACGAAAAGAATCCAGAAGCCTCTGTCAATACTGCTCGCCTAAGGGAACTCTCTGACAAGGAATTCAGATACAAAGTCATGAAGATGTTCAATCAACTCAATGAAACAGTCAGACAGATAACCAGTAACATGACAGAAAAAAACGACAAATTACGGGAAGAAATGAGAGCAGAAATTTCATGAATAAAAGATTCTGTAGATGACATGAAAAACTCAGTCTGTGCCTTCAAGAGTAGAATGACTGCAGCTGAAGAGAGAATCAGTGAGCTGGAAGGTCAGCTGCACCAAGCCAACAGGCAACAACACACAGTGGAAAGGGACACCAAAATAGATGACAGAGAATCAGAGTCCTAGGAGATTATTCTAAGAGGAACAACATTAGAATCATTGGAGTACCAGAAGTTCAGTGAAACAATCCCAGTGAAAAAAACACGGTTAAACAAATCATTGCTGAAAAATTCCCAAAGCTCCACAATGCAGCCATTCAGGTTGAAGGAGCCCGAAGGGTGCCAGCTAAAAGAGACCCTAACAAAAACACTCCAAGATATATCATAGTTAGAATGATAAATGCTGCCTATAGAGATATAATACTGCAAGCAGCAGGGTCAAAGAAATAAATCACATACAAAGGAGCACCACTTAGATTCACACCAGATCTAAGAGAAGAAACCCTCCAAGCCCTAAGGCAATTGCCTTGTTTACCGATCCACAATGATGTTCAAACAATTCTGGCTGTTTATTATAATGATTCCCAAAATGCAGCTTTATAATGGTAGAGAGCACGGAAGGGAATGTAAGATGGTCTTACGTCGAAACTGGGTTTGACTAACTACATGCTCACACAGGATTTTAGAGATGTCAAGTGCTTGTAAGCGCTTGCATTGAAAAAGGTTGAGCACGTTCAATATCTGGCACCCCATATGGTCCCCTGAGCCTGCCAGTAGTGACCCCTGTGCAGGGAGTAAGCCCTGACCACCACCAAATGTGGGTCCCCAAAAAGTTTTGTAAATGTACTACTAAATTTTATGAATGACTTTTGTAGCCTATAGTTACCCAATGTAACTTGTGACCACAATCCTACTGGTTTTTCTTCTGTCTTTTTGTGACCCTAAAATTGAAGGGGGGGAAAGTCACCATAATGTTCCTTTCAAAATATGAGATGTTACCCCAGTTCAAACTCTCCCATAGCACCTGATTTTTCTCAGAGCCAAAGTCACATTCTTACAATGGCCTATAAGGCCCCGACAAGTTTCCTTTCATTTTTCTTTCTGTTTTCCGTTTCATTTTTCCTTTTTTCCTTCCATCTTTCCTTACTTTATTTCTTATGTCTTTCTTTCTTTCTTTCTTTTTTTCTTTCTTTCTTTCTTTCTCTTTCTTTCTTTCTTTCTTCCTTTATTTATTTATTTCTCTTTTTTCTTTCTTTCCTTTTTTCTTTATTTCTTCATTTCTTTCTCTTTTCTCTCTTCATTTTGTTATTTAGGAATCAGAAAATATGTTCTATTTTAAAAAGGACACACAGTAAAAAGGTTGGTGTCTCTGTTCAACTCTGCAATTCTAATATAAAATCAGCCCTGGGGCCTTGGCTGCTCCTTCATCGACACACTTTCTGATTCTGTCTTTCCACTGGCTCCGACTAACTCTTATTTTATCACTTCTAAATAATATTTCTACTCCATGGGCTGAGCAATAATACAGAGGTTAATATATTAATATTCCATGTGATTGAACCTGCTTCTATCTCCAGCATCATCTATGGTCTCATGTGAACCACCAGGAATCACTCCTGAGCACAGAGACAGGAATACATGAGCACCACTGGGGCTGGTCCAAAACCTTTCCTTACACACACACACACACACACACACACACACACACACACACACCACAGTCATTTCAGCTGGAGTGATAGTACAGTGATTAGGGTGCTTTTCATGTATGAGGACAATCCTCAAGGGTTCAAAGGACCATATGGGATCGGATTCCAGGAATTGAACCCAGGTCCACCATGTGCAAGGCAAATGCCTCAGCCACTGGACTATCACTTCGATCCACATGACAACACTATTTTCAATCACAACGACCTTCAAGTTTTCCTTGGGTTCATTCTGACTCCCTTTATAGATTCCCAATTATCCCATACATCTTGAGATTTTCTAATCGGTGGTGTAATTTGTTTATCCCCATATTTGGTTATAATCTGTCTAAATTGTTTCTCATCTGCCAAATCCAATTGTCACTTTCAACCTCCATCCAGCAGGGGTCAGTCACAGAGAATGAGACAAATACATAATTAGAAAAACACCTGGAATGCCCAAGCTTCAGGGTCTACTGGGCAGCCATGTGTGGTCTCACAGGAAGGTCAATCCAATTCAATACTGCTCCCAAAGCCCACCAGAGCCCAATAGGTGAACCATTGTTGAAGTTGACAGAGACATCAAGGACAGTTAGGAAGTACATCAACATACCCTAGGTACATGGAGAGCAGAGGCTAGTGTAGTTCACAGAGAATCAGTAGGCATCCTTAAAATATAAAGTTGTTTTGGCAGGAGAGATAGTTCAGAGGGCAGTGCACCTGTTATGCATCCAGTCGACTGAGCTCCTCCAGGAGTGATTTCTGGGTGCAGAGCCAGGAGCAAGCACTGAGCATGACCAGGTGATGCCCCAAACTGAAAATAAATGAATAAATCAGATTGTGAATGTTTTCTATTCTGTGTTTTGGTCATTTGTCCCCTAAATCCAAAAGACCTTAAACACTATTAGTCTATGTTTGCCTGGCACATGTTTGTAGCTGGCAGATACTTTTTCATCTATTCTATCTTCACCTACTATTCTTTTCTGGGTGTATGTTTGCTAGCAGAATACCCGAACCTTAGGGATTTTTGTTTGGGGATGATTCCTCATAATAATCCATTACTTTGTAACCCTAAAGTAAGTAATAATGTATATTATAAAATATAAATATGATTTAATTTTATAAAACTATATAAAATATATTAGTAATAATGTAATGCCATTGATTAACAAGGAAATATAAATGATTACCTAGAAATTTTACTGTTTTATTAATAAATATGTAAGTTCAATAGAATAATAGGAAAATTTAGCTAACATCAGAGTCTGAGGCAGATGAAACTGTTATAACTGTCTTGTAGGATTCCAGCTCCCTAGCCTCCCTCATTCTACATCTCTCTCTATCCAATCCGGTCTACTTCGTGGAAATCTGACCTTCTTATTGGCTAGCCTCTACCTTTCAACTGTCTGCTTTATGACATCATTCTCCCACCCAACCTACCACCACCTGGTAGAATATTGGGGTTCCCATGCAGTTGTCTCTAAACAAATTTGAATCATCATGGCAACTGTCCAGGGACCAATGACCAATCACCAGGGACCAGTCATCAGTACTGGACACTTGTGGTCTTCTGCTTGAGTGTTCAGATGTACTCTCGTATCGTATCGTCTTCTCGTCTATCTTTTGTCGACATCTCCTCTTCTCTGAGTATGTCAGGTAAGGAATAATACTTTTCAGAGCTTTTCATTAGATTTCTTTTTCTTGTCTCTAAACTTAGTGGTCAAGTAAAAATGTCATGAAATAATAGAAGAAAGCATTCAATGAGAATTTTTTCAGCCTCATTTTAACTTGACTTTGACACTTGCTGTGTGATTTTAGACACTGACTTTCTTTCTCACATATACAGAGTTCTTCCTCATTTGTTACATTATATTTTACACAGACTTAGAAGCTCAAATATGTGTTTATATATCAATGTTCATTCTCTGGTGTTTCCTTTTCCTTTAGTGGTTTTTACGTGATATTCATATGTAGGTGCTGTAGAAAACTGTTAATGTATACAGGATGCTTTATCTGTAATAGTCTCTCCACATATATTTATAATTTAGTATTTTAAATTTAGTGCTATTCCAAAGTAATAATCATGTGTCTTTGAGTTTTCTATCTTAACTATTTGATAAGACTAAATGGGGCATTGCGAAGGTGTGGAGTGCTGAGCAGTTGAGAGGCAAGTCCTCAAAAGTAAGGAAGTTGACGGTCATTTTCCTCAAGAATTGACCACAGAGGCCGAGAAGAAGAGGATGCTATCAGGGAGAATCAAATAGGAAATAAAGATTATGAGGGATATTTATCAAGGAAGGGGAAACAGTTTGGTATCGAATGTTGAAGAGAGCCAAAGATTTTAAATCAAATCAAAGAGAATATAGTTAAATATTCTGAGAGTAAGTCAACTCAGTTTATTTTAATAACTGCTAGGACTAGAAAGTGTACTATGCCTCGAGTAGAGTACAAGTAGGAAAAAACATTTAACAGAAAGCCGTGTTGGTTTTTTTTATCTAATTGTCTCTTGAAACACGGTTGGCACTTGACAGTTTGGAATATGAACACGCTTCAGAAATAATGCTTCCTATAAATAACTAATACTGGTTATGTAAGAGGGGTGGAGGAAACAGAATCTTCAGTGTTTTAATTATTTCTCTCTGTAAACTGCATGTATGCTCTGCCTGCTAAAAAAAAGAAATGATGACTTCTAACTTGAATCAGAAGAACTGATTTTTTTGTGTGGTGAGTAGATTCCAAGTTAAGGCTGCTTGTTACCTTCACAAATAGTTTCTTCCCAACATGAGATCATTTTGATAACAGTCGACATCTGTTTTTAGATTCTAAGAAGAATTAGAAAAGGCAAGTCTCACATGTCTTATTACACATTCATCTCAGTTGTGTGAGTCTGAGTTTTCCTACATTAAAAATATTTATTTTTTTCTTATGTATTTATTTATTTATTGAATCACCGTGGGAAAGGTTACAAAGCTTTCAGGTTTAGGTCTCAGTCATGCAAATATCAAACACATTTCCCTTTACCAATACTTATTTTTTACTATGAAGAACCCCAATAAAACCCCACCCCCCCACCCCTCCCAGTCCCTGTGGGGCAGATGAGTTCTAGTTAACACTCTATCTGCTTTGATTAGATTCATTGTTTCAATAACAGATTCACCACTATTATTTAGAGTTTACCCCCCCCCCAAATCAGACATGCTGAAAAAGCATTGTGAAGTGATTTGCTTTCTACAGCTGAGTTCAAGAATTAAATGTTGGTTTTGGATTTCTGCTATTTTACTTATTGACCCTGGAAGTATTTCTACTGAAAGTCAGATAGTTAAGAAATTGGTTTCTGTGCTCTGGAGTCGTGGCCGTGCTGGAGAGCTGCTAGTGGGGGGCAACTGGTGGCCTCGGTAGGGCGTGAAGGGCGGACCGAAACGCCCCCCCTTCCCATGAGGTTTTAGTCGCCCCCACTCCCCCGGCTCATACCTGCTGTCCACAAGGCTCCCATGCGGCCGCCATCCTTCTTTCCAGAGAAGAGAGGGCGAATGGGGCAACACCCTTTCCCCTCTGGCAGACTTGATGGCCTGGATTAACGCATAGTCCTTTCACTTTTCTGCTCCAAGCTGCTGGGTTCTGCATTAAGTCCTTGTGCTTCTGGGGCTGTGGCCGTGCTGGAGAGCCGCTCGTGGGGGGCAACTGGTGGCCTCGGTAGGGCGTGAAGGACTGACCGAAATGCCCCCCCATCCCATGAGGTTTTAGTCGCCCCCACACCCCCGGCTCATACCTGCTGTCCACAAGGCTCCCATGTGGCCGCCATCTTTCTTTCCAGAGGGAGGAGGGCGGAAGGGACCAATACCCTTTCCCCTCCGGCAGACTTGATGGCCTGGATTAACGCATAGTCCGTTCACTTTTCTGCTCCAAGCTGCTGGGTTCTGCATTAAGTCCTTGTGTTTCTGGGACTGTGGCCGTGCTCCAAACTAAACTATGATTTTCAGAGAGAAACGTTGGGTGGTTTACTTCCCATGGATCACTTTGTATATAGAGAGATGTCGCGCGGTCGCGTCGGCCGCGCGGTTTTGAGGAAAAGTCCTACTTCCAGCATACTCGAGCTGTGCTTGTAGAGGCTTCTGGTCACCGGGGTTCCATCTGGGGGAGCGGGATGCGATACCTACCCCATCTGGGACTTCCCGATGATCTCGGCTCTTTTTGGAACCTGTTTTTTTTTTTTCCTTCGGGATCTGTGGATCCCGCCCTCCATGTAGTCCTTCTCTTCGGCTGAATCTACATTAAAAATATTTAAATTGGATTTTGGTGATCATTTCTTAAACATTGGGAGTGACAGTTTTCTGCTTATCAAAGATACTCATAATCTAGGTTTTGAAAATGAATTTGAAATTTTTGCTGACCATTTTTTAATGATCTTTCCTGCATCTTCTGCGATTTACTGAACTTGTATTCTATGTGGAATAGCTGTTGTTTGCTGGTTAATCTTCAAAGTTATGAATGAGAAAAATAATGTCATTTCTTGGACTTCTTACATTTCATTCTGCTTTTTACTCATTGACAACATACTTCTGGCTACTAAATACAATCACTTTTATTATATTTTCTGCTTATTATGTAAGTTACTGGTAAATGTTTTCTGTTTACGCAATGGTAATGTTTGCACTCAAAATCACTTGTGAGTGCATTTTTCGGTTATTATTTGTTGCAAAAATAGAATACTGTCTTCATCTTGTATACATGCCACAATTTATTAATAAACTTTTTGTACTGTTTTCTTTGGTTTTGTTTGGGATCACATCCAGTTTGACTCAGGGCTTACTCTTGGGTCTGCCATCAATCACTTACTGTACTAAACTGCTTGCTGAATAGCCCAGATTGCATTCATATCTATATACATTTTTTTCAGTACTTTGATACATATCTTATATGATTTTTTCTTTATGCATCCTTCCATGTGAATTACATGAAATAGACAGACATTTTTATGCATGCACAGCACTGTAGCACTGTTCTGTAGCACTTTACTCCCATTGTTCATCGATTTGCCCTAGTGGGCACCAGTAACGTCTCCATTGTGAGACCTGTAGTTACTGTTTTTTGCACATCGAATACATCGTGGGTAGCTTGCCAGGTTTTGCCATGAAGGCAGGATACTTTCGGTAGCTTTCTGAGCTGTCCAAGAGGGACAGAGTAATCGAACCAGGTCGGCCACATGAAGGGCAAACGCACTATCCCCTGTGCTATAGCTCCATCCTTAAGTTTGCAGATTATTTTTAATTAGAGTTGTTAGTAACTACTTTGCTGGAGAGCAACTGGAGACTGAGATTTTAAATAACAAACTTCCTTCTAAAAGCACTTCTTGAGAAAAATTCAGGTACCCATTTTTGAGGTAGGATCAGAAACCAGGGTAAGGTTGCTATCCTTCAACTCATCAAGGAGATTGAGTCACATATGTGAACCGTAAGAAACAGATGTGAACTCCACAAGTCAAAATGAAAATCTGAATACTACAATGCTAATAGTTGTAATCACTGCAAATGCCTATATGAATGTAAGGTATCTTCCTCCTAGTTTCTGCAGAGTCCTGGCAAGAAAATCCACATTCTTAGGTTCTATAACCTGGCAAAACATAAGGGACAGAGAGATAGTACAGGAGGAGATAAGGTACTTGCTTTGTACGCAGCCAATTCAGTTGAACCTCTGTCACTACACAGAGTCTCCTGAGCACTACAAGTAACCGCTCCACAGTACAGAGCAAGAAGTAGCCCCAGATCATTGCCGGGTATTGGTCCAACCTGCACCCAACCCCACTTCCAATAAAAATAATGGGAAAAAAGGAACAAGTCTCTATGCCATCTCTGCACTTCTGGATTCTTTCTTCTTCAATAAAATTTTACTCATTCTCTTAGGACTTCCTCTTTTTAAAATGCTTCCATTATAGAAAATAACGTATGAGTTCAATAGGTGATCAAGCTACAGGTAGAGCTAAGGCAAGGAGAAACTATATAAGCAAGAAATCCATGTACAAAACACATCACCTGAGGCTCTATAGCTCTGTTTTCACTTTGGGAGCACAGCGACAAATATACAAAGTGCCAAAACGTTCCAGCCCTTCAACCATTCAAAACTCTGGACTAATGGGAATTCAGTTGAATGTTGGTATTAGAAGCTTCTCTCTAGCTAAAACTTTTAAGTTAATATTGTTCCTCTCAAACGTTGTAGGAAATTCTCAGTCTCACAGATTCTTTTCATCACCCTCTTATTCCTTACAGAAAATTTTAAAAATTCATCTGTATTGGGAATTGCACATTCTCTGCAGCTTCTGCTTCCCGTGGTGAAAAATGCAGCTTCCCTGCAATGACTCCAGAGTATGTGCTCCAGCTGGTAGTTCTGCTTGGCTCCTGCCCTCAGCTTCTGGCATCTCTTTCCAACCACTGATGGGCAGTGCCTATCTTTACCAACATTCTAGCACAACGATGCTGTCTGGAATGTCTGGTCAGAGCCACATGTCCACTGCAGCTGCTTTCTACCCGAGTATTTTGGAGTGGGGTATTGCAGGATTTGCTAAAGAGAAGTCTTCCACGGGAGACTTTACTGATTGTCCTTGACCAAGATACCACTGACTCTTCCATAACTATGGCAGCTTACTATGAGAAAACCTTAGATACCAACAACACGGTGTCTGTGTACCCATTACATTCTGCCAGTCTTGTTGAGAGGACACCATCTCAGGTTCCAAATCAGAGTCTTAGCCTGTCACTTCCCTACCAAGAATCATAGTTAGTAGCTGGCATATATTTTTTCATCTATTCTATCTTTACCCACTATCCTTTTCTGGGTGTATGTTTGCTAGCAGAATACCCGAACCTTAGAGATTTTTGATTGGGGATGATTACTCATAATATTACACCACTTTGTACCCCTAAAGTAAGTAATAGTTTATATTATAATGTATGAATATATAATTTAATTTTATTAAACATCATATAATGTATATTAGTAATAATGTAATGCTATTGATTAACGAGGCAATATAAATGATGACCTAGCAATTTTATTGATTTATTAATAAAATATGTAAGCTCAAAAGAATAATAGGAGAATTTAGCTAACATCAGAGTCTGAGGAAGATGAAACTGTCATAAATGTCCTGTAGGATTCTATCTCCTAACCTCCTTCGTTCTACCTCTCTCTCTCTCTCCAATCCGGTCTTCTTCTTGGGAATCTGACCTCCTTATTGGCTAGCCTCTACCTTTCAACTGTCTGCTTTATGACATCATTCTCCCACCAAACCTACCACCACCTAGTAGAATCTTAGGATTCCCGTGCAGCTGTTTGTAAAAAAACTTGAATCATCTTGAGAAGTGACCAGTGACCAATGACCAATCCCCAGTGACTATCATCAGTACTGGACACTTGTGGTCTTCGACTTCAGTGTTCAGACGTACTCTCGTATCGTCTCCTCTTACTGTCTACCTTTATCGGTATTTCCCCTTCTCTGACCATGTCAGGTAAGGAATAATACTTTTCAGAGCTTTTCATTAGAGTTCTTCTCTCTAAACTTAGTAGTCAAGTAAAGACGTCATGTGATAATGGAAGAAAATATTCCACGAGAATTTTATCAACCTCATTTTAGCTTGACATTGACACTTGCTGTGTGATTTTGGACGTTGACTTTCTTTCTCACATATACAGAATTTGTTCCTCATTTGTTACATTATATTTTAGTGAGAGGTGTCCTGTGACCATGGCCAAACCTAACAGCAAACTTCAGAAAGGTGCATCCAGCAGGACCAGCAAGACAAAGAGCCATGGGCATGAAAAGACAAAAAGGGTCAGAGAAAAGTCTAAGAAAGCTGAGGAGAGTAAGCAGCCATGGAACAACGTCAGGGCAGAAGAGAAGCACACCATTGCCAAGATGAAATGCAAGAAAAGTCAACCTGAGCTTTGCCAAGAGGCCATTCAAAAGCCCCGCAGCTGCCTAGGCATGCACATGCTGGAGACTGTGCAAGTGTTTCACGCTCTGGGGAAGAAGAGTGATCCAAAGCCTGGATTCTCTTCCTCCCGGGTCCTGGGTAGCTCAAAGAAGCCCATCGATTTCCAGCCATCCTTAGCTGTCAAGCCATGGCTAGGTGCTACACCAGATGAAAACGGCCTTGAGAGAACTCAGGTCAAAGCACAGAAACCAAGTAGCAGTGCTGAAGAATGCTCATCTCCATCCCAGTATGAGCTGCCACCTCCTGGGAAGGTCAAATTGGTCCCTTTGCATTTTCTAACCATGGAGAAGCCACAAACTCGGCCTGTTCCTCAGAGACCACAGTTTGTGGCCTCACATCGTCCTGCTACAACTTACCCCGCCAGGCCTGGCTCTACCAATTCAGCTCTGCCAACTGCTGCCAATTTATCCTGGCCAACCAATGCATCTTTGCCTGGTCCTGCCAAACCAACTCAGCCCATTTCGACCACCCCATCTAGACGAGGTTTGCTGAACCCTACTAGCCGATGTTCCTCAGGATGCAACTTCTAAGCCTGCTCCCTACAAGACCACAGCTAGCACTTCTCTCAAGTGGTAGCCGCTTCCCGCCTCTGTGAACAAGCGCCAGTCTCCACCGAAACGTCAGAGTCAGTTTCTCCTCCAAGACTTATGTTACCAACCAATTCTGTGGAGAAACCCCAATTTTCCTGAGCCAGTAATGTCAAAGCCCATCACAAGAGAGCAGAGACCAGAGCATGAGGCTATGAAAAGGAAGGTTCAGCAGGAGCGGGAGAACGCTGCCAAATACACCTCTTTGGGGAAAGTGCAGTTTTTTATCGAGAGAGAAAAAGAGATGGACATCTCTCTATACTATGGCTATGTAATGTGAGTAGCTGGAATGGTTGGTGCCATTTTATTTCCCGATGTTTGCCCTAGACAAACACTAGAAATACCATACACGTTTTATTTATTTTGCTAAAAACATCGAAGAGATGCATTAAAGTTAATACACTGGTAATAAAAGTTCTGAATTTTGAGATGCTGTCTTCCTCTTCACCCCCCCAAGCTGTGTTGATCTTCTCCCAAACCCAGGTCAGTTCATCTGCTGGTACTTGAACCTGGGACTTGGATTTCTCCCTGCAAGCCCCCCAGGCATCCTCTCAGACAAGCTGTGCTGGTCTTCTCCCCAATCCAGTCTTTACTACCCCCCCACACACCAGGTACCCGTGGGGGTGTGGCCTTTTAGGAGTGGGTGTGGCCTCTGTAATAGTGGGCGTGGCCTAATTATCATCAGGAAAATGCTCAAGCGGCTGCAGGTAGTTTAGCCATACCAAGGAACCTAGTCCCCAAACCTACACACCAACATGAGAAAAAAAAGGCAAATCGACACAACATGGGGAGGACAATGAAAAGAATCCAGAAGCCTCTGTAGATACTGCTCGCCTAAGGGAACTCTCTGACAAGGAATTCAGATACAAAGTCATGAAGATGTTCAATCAACTCAATGAAACAATCAGACAGATAACCAGTAACATGACAGAAAAAAATCGACAAATTACGGGAAGAAATGAGAGCAGAAATTTCATGAATAAAAGATTCCGTAGATGAAATGAAAAACTCAGTCTGTGCCTTCAACAGTAGAATGACCGCAGCTGAAGAGAGAATCAGTGAGTTGGAAGATCAGCTGCACCAAGCCAACAGGCATCAACACACAGTGGCAAGGGACCTCAAAATAGATCGACAGAGAATCAGAGTCCTAGGAGATGATTCTAAGAGGAACAACATTAGAATCATTGGAGTACCAGAAGTTCAGGGAAACAATCCCAATGAAAAAAAACACGGTTAAACAAATCATTGCTGAAAAATTTCCAGAGCTCCACAATGCAGCCATTCAGGTTTAAGGATCCCGATGGGTGCCAGCTAAAAGAGTCCCTAAGAAAAACACTCCAAGATATATCATAGTTAGAATGATAAATGCTGCCGATAGAGATATGATACTGCAAGCAGCAGGGTCAAAGAAATAAATCACATACAAAGGAGCACCCCTTAGATTTACACCAGATCTAACAGAGGAAACTCTCCAAGCCCGAAGGCAGTGGCTAGATATAGTGGAAAAACTCACTGAAATGAATGCTTCACCAAGAATACTGTATCCAGCTCAACTCTCACCCAAAATCGAAGGAATGGTACACTATTTTCTAGATAAACAGCGGCTCGGGAACTTCATAGACTCAAAACCAAACCTAAAAGAAGGACTAAAGGGGCTACTATAGGAGAAGACAAAACCTACAAGCACAACAGACCCTTACAGAAATATGACACAAAACCCCATAACAATAATCTCTCTCAACGTCAATGGTAAATTCACCAATTAAGACACACAGAGTGGCAAAATGGATTCAGAGACAGAAGCCAACATTCTGCTGCCTACAAAAAACTCATCTCAACACTCAGAGCAAACACAGACTCAAAGTGAAAGGATGAAAAACAATCCTGCAAGCAAACAGCTCCCTCAAAAAAGCTGGGGTGGCCATACTAGTATCTGACAACATTAATTTCACGTTGAAAAAGATTAGAAGGGACAGCGAAGGCTATTTTCTCTTCATCAAGGGATTCATACAACAGGAAGAAATCACACTATTAAATGTATATGCACCTAATGAGGAAACAGGTAAATATTTCAAACAACTGCTAACAGATCTTAAGGAGGACATTGCTAGCAACACAATAGTAGCTGGAGACTTCAACATCGACTTCTCACCTCTGGAAAGATCAACAAGAACAAAACTCATCAAGTAAACATTGGCTTTGAAAGAAGAAATAGAAGGGAAAGGGCTTAAAGACCGATACAGGTCTTTACATCCCAGAAAGAGAGAATACACATTCTTCTCCAGTGAGCACAGAACATTTTCCAAAATAGACCATATCCTAGGCCACAAAACATACTTCAATGGTATCTGGAAAACATAAATAGTATCAACAATCTTTTCAGACCATGATGCACTGAGAATAGAAGTGAATCACACACAGGCACGGAGAAACAAATCAAATACCTGGAAATTAAACACACAATGCTGAACAACAAGTGGATCAGGAAGGAAGTCAAGGACGAAATCAAAAGATTCTTGGAAAAAATGAGAATGAAGACACAAGCTACCAGAACATATGGGATGCAGTTAAAGTCGTTTTAAGGGGGAAATTTGTAGCTCTGCAAGCATATCTTAGGATGGAATAAAGGATTCAAATAAACAACTTAACTTCACAGCTCAAGATCTTAGAAAAGGATCAACGGAAGGAGCCCAAATCAGGCAGAGGGAAAGAGATCATAAAACTTAGAGCAGAAATCAATGACATGGAAACCAAAGAAACAATCCGAAAGATCAATGAAACCAAGAGCTGGTTCTTCGAGAAAATAAATAAGAGAGATAAACCACTAGCAACACTCACAAAGAAACAGATAAGGAGAACCCTAATAAATCGCATCAGGAATACAGTGGGGATATCACAACAGAAACCAAAGAAATTCAAAAGATCATCAGAGATTACTTTGAAAGTCTGTATGCCATGAAACAAGAGAACCTAGAAGAAATGGATAAAATCCCAGATTCCTTTAATCTCCCAAAGCTGAATGAAAAAGATCTAGAGTACCCGAATAGATTTATAAACATCAAGGAAATTGAAACTGTAATCAAAAGTCTTCCCAAAAACAAAAGCCCATGTCCAGATGGATTCACTAGCGAATTTTTCCAAACATTTAAAGAGGACCTATTGCCAGTTCTTCTCAACATTTCCAAGGAAATTGAAAAAGCAGAAACTCTCCCAAACAGTTTCTATGAAGCCAATATATCTCTAATACCAAAAGGAAACAAAGACACCACAAGAAAAGAAAACTACAGGCCGATATCCTTGATGAACACGGATGCGAAGATTCTCAACAAAATACTAGAAAATAGAATTCAACATCTCATCAAAATGATCATACACCATGACCAAGTGGGATTGATCCCGCGGATGTACGGATGCTTTAACATTCGAAATTCAATCAACATAATCCATCATATCGACAAAAGAAAAGATAAAAATCATATGATCATATCAATAGATGAAGAGAAAGCATTTGACAAGGTCCAGCACCATTTATGATGTAAACCCTCACCAAAATGGGGATAGAAGGGACTTTCTTCAATATAGTTAAAGCCATCTACCACAAGCCTACAGGAAGCATCATACTCAATGGGGAAAAGCTTAGAGCTTTCCCTCTAAGATCAGGGACGAGACTAGGATGCCCACTCTCTCCACTACTGTTCAATATCGTACTGTAAGTACTTGCAATAGCGATTAGGCAAGAAATAGATATTGAGGGCGTCCAGGTAGAAAAGAAAGAATTCAAGCTGTCACTATTTGCAGATGATATGATACTATACTTAGAGAAGCCTATAACCTCTACCAAGAAACTGCTAGAAATAATAGACTTGTATAGTAAAGTTACAGGCTACACAATCAATACCCAAAAGTCCATGGCTTTCCTATATGCAAATAATGAGAGAACAGAAAGTGACATGAGGTTAAAGAAACTTTGGTACATCTACACAATGGAGTACTATGTAGCTCTTAGAAAAGATGAAGTCATGAAATTTACATACATGTGGTACAATATGGAAAGAATCATGCTAAGCGAAATGAGTCAGAAAGAGAGGGATAGACATAGAAAAATTGCATTCATCGGGGGGATATAAAGCAACAAAATATGAGATCAATACCTAAGAATAGCTGAGATCAACACCAGGAGGATTACTCCATAGCTTAGAGGTCAGCCGGATATTCTAGGGGAAAGGGCAGTTCAGATAGAGAAGGGAACACCAAATGAAAGGTGTTTGGAGGATCCTCCCAGGAGGGGAAATGCATGTTGAAAGTAGACTATGGACTGAACATGATTGCCACTCAATGCCTCTTTTGCAGACCACAACACCCAAAAGGAGAGAGAGAACAAAGGGGAATGCCCTGCCACAGAGGCAGGGTGGGAGGGGGGGTGGGGGGAAATGGGCACTGGTGGAGGGATGGGTATTTGATCATTGTATGACTGAAACTCAAGCACAAAGATTTGTAAATCTACAACTGTACCTCATGGTGCTTCACTAATAAAAAAAAAAATTTGAGAAGAAAAAAAAAAGAAAGTGACATAAAAAAAAACAATCTCATTCACAATTGTGCCCCAGAAAACAAGTACCCAGGAATCAGCTTAACCATGAAAGTAAAGGACTTGTACAAAAAAACTATAAAACGCTACTTCAGGAAATAAAAGAGGACATGAGGAAATGGAACGATATCCCTTGCTCATGGATTGGGAGAATTAACATTGTCAAAATGGCAATACTTCCCAAAGCATTATACAAATACAATGCAGTCCCTATAACGATACCCATGACATTCTTCAAAGAAATAGAGCAAAAACTCCTGAAATTCATATGGAACAATAATCACCCACGAATAGCTAAAGAAAGTCTTGGGAAAAAGAAAATGGGAGGAATTAACCTCCCTAACTTCAAACTCTACTACAAAGCAGTAATAATTAAACAGCATGGTACTAAAACAAAGGCAAAGTTTTTGGAACAGGGTTTTATATACCAATATGCCCCTCAAATATATGATCAGCTGATCTTTGATAAGGGAGCAAGAATGGAAAATGGAGCAAGGAAAGCCTCTTTCACAAATTGTGCTGGCAAAACTGGACAGCTACATGCAAAAACTAGACTCATATTTCTGCCTAACACCATTTTAAAAAGTAAGATCAAAATGGATTAGAGACCTCAACATCAGACGGAATCCATAAGGTACATTGAAGACAAAGTGGACAGAACCCTCCATGACATTGAAGCTAATGGTAGTTTCAAACATGTCACACCACTGGCCAAGCAAGTGAAAACAGAGATAGACAAATGGGACTATCTTAAACTAAGATACTTCTGCACCTCAAAAGAAAGAGTGACCAAAATACAAAGACAGTCTACAGACTGGGAAAGGATATTTGCCGAATAGACATCTGACAAGGGGTTGATACCAAGGATATACAAAGTGCTGGTTGAAATGCACAAGAAGAAAACATCCAACCCCATCAAAAATGAGGCGACTGGGGCTGGAGAGATAGCACAGTGGGTAGGCCGTTTCCCTGCACGTAGCCTACCTGGGTTCGATTCCCAGCATCCCATATGGTCCCCTGAGCACCGCCAGGAGTAACTTCTGAGTGCAGAGCCAGGAGTAACCCCTGTGCATCAACAGGTGTGACCCAAAAAATTGAAAAAAAGAGCAAAAATGGAACAACGAAATGAACAGAAAATTTCTCAGAGAAGAAATCCGAATGGCTAAAAGGCATATGAGAAAATGCTCTACATCATTAATCATCAGGGAGATACAGATCAAAGAACAATGAGATATCATTTCATACCACACAGATGCCAGGGTAGCCCATAGCTTGCTCTGCATCCATCCAGTTCCTTGTCAGGTACCCTGATTTTGGGGTGGTAGGAACTCAGGGCAACTGAGGCATAAGTTGAGAAAACAGATGCCCAGGAGTGAATAATATTTGGAGTCAATGAATTCCCAAATTACAATTGTCTAGCACTAACTGTCTTCCTGTGTCTGTACAAGAAGGTCATTGCTCTGAAGTAAACTCTGCAAAAAGACATAAGGGAAAGAGAAAAGCTTAGGTGAAAATGGTGATTAGCTGGTTGGGGAAGAGAGCACAGAGAAGATTTTAAAGATAAACATAGAGGAATGGGAGTGTCTCAGGAGCACTGTGACTGGATGCATCCAATAAACCCAAGCTCGCTGTGGCGAGGGAGAAATGACAAACCAATATGATCCTACAATACCAATAGCAGACAGACAAAATCCTAGCAAAAAGAATCCAACGGCTCATCAAAAAGAATATACATCATGACGAAGTAGCATTAATCCTGGGGATGCAAGGATGGTTTAACATTCACAAGTCAATCAACATAATTCATCATATCAATAAAAGAAAAGAAAACAACCATATGATCAACCATAGAGGCAGAGAAAGCATTTGACAAGATCCAGCAACTGTTTACGATGAAAACGTAGAACCAATCAGCTAAGTACAAGTACTGGAAAGCCCCTCAGACTGTGGCCTAAAGGGTGGGCTCTGAAAAGTCCCTTTTATATAACCTTATGGACACTACTTCCACTACCCAGCCGTCGCCACACTCCAGGACGCTTTCCGGACCCGCGCGGCAGCTCCGGCCGAGACCCACGCACAACTGAAGACCCACAGAACAAGGTAAGCGGAACTCTCTGAGACCTTGGACTCCAGGCTCGGCGGACCCAGGGACAGAGCTTCTCTGCTTGCTCCCACCACCACAGGTGACAAAGGGATTCTAATTAGGAGCCCCACCCTACCCTGCCCTGTCTGCTTCCATCAACCACCCAGGGATCGAATTTTGCACAGGAGACCCACCCTACCCAGATAAATATCCCACTGGCAGACTTCCACTCTCGACACTACTTCCACTACCCAGCCGTCGCCACACTCCAGGACGCTTTCCGGAACCACGCGGCCGCAAGCGGCCGCGCGACACATCATAAGACACTAAATAGCCGTCTTCTGGAATTGTCGTACCATATTTGATAGGGTTCAAATATGGTAACACCTACAAGGGTGATTAGAGGTCACCCCAAAAGCCTCTATCCCTCTCGGAAAGACTGGCAAGCTACCGAGAGTATTCCGCCCGCACGGAAGAGCCTGGCAAGCTATCCGCTGTGTATTCGATATGCCAAAACCAGTAACTACAACTGGTCTCATTCACCTGACCCTGAAGGCTTCACCGACATGGCAGCACTGAGAAGGATGAGAAAGGAGAGGCCGACAAAATTTCAAGGCCGACCTAGGCTGCCACAACGAAGGAAGACAAAAATGATCGTCTGTACTTTCAATGCACGTACGCTAGCATCAGATGCATCCATCGAGGACCTGATGGTACAAGCGCGAATGATCAAGTACGACATCATTGGTCTGACCGAGACAAGAAGACACGAATCTCACCATGCCGTTTTCGACACTGGAGAAGAATTGTTCCTCGGAACATGCGATAAAAGAGGTGTTGGAGGCGTCGGTGTCCTTGTCAACACAAACTTGGCCAAGAGCATTGATTCATTTGAATGCCTAACAACCCGAATCGGACGTTTACATTTGAATAGATGTGGCTCACTGCCTGCAGTTTCTATCTTCGTTGTCTACGCACCAACATCTCATTATGATGAAAGAGAAATCGAGAAGTTCTACATGGAGCTAGAGAAGTTCTATAAAGAAGACCACACCTTCTACAAGATCATTGTGGGTGATTTTAATGCCAAGATAGGACCGAGAAGATCAGCTGAAGAACTTCACATCGGAAGCCATGGCCTAGAATGGAACGAGCAGGGTGAGAGACTGTCTGAGTTCATCATGTCGACCAAGACCATTCATGGTAACTCACAGTTCCAGAAGGCAGAATCTAAACGATGGACATGGGAGTCTCCCGGTGGACGATTCCACAACGAAATAGACCACATCATATTCAATCGACGGTTTTGCCTGACTGATGTCGCTGTTGTCCCAAAATTTCGAACGGGATCGAACCACCGTCTCCTTCGTGCAAAATTCTACTTCACAGAGCGGGGAGAAAGGGCTGCAAAGTTCAAAAAGAGAACTCCCAGAACGACCACCAACTGGGAACTCTTTGGTACTATTGCGGCAACATGGGAAGATGCCATTGTTGACAACATTGACGAGGAATACGATCGACTGGTTCAGCACCTCCATGAATGTGCGAGGAACGCCAAGAGAGAGATAGCCACAAAAAGTCGCCTATCTTCGAAAACTCTTGAGCTAATTCGCCAGCGTGGTTTGGCGCATGCCTCAGGCAACCGCAAGCTAACGTCCGAGCTTACAAAGCAGTGCAGAGATGCGATCAAGGAAGACCTCAAAGAGAGAAGAGCAGAAGTACTGGTAGATGCGGCAGAAGCCGGGAAAAGTATTCGTAACGCCCGCCTGTCCTTCGCCAACTATAAGACCAAGATGACTGCCCTCCGACGTCCTGATGGATCCATCACATCCTCCAGAACGGCAATGGAGAAGATTATCCATGACTTCTACTCAAATCTCTTCGATAGCCATGTCCACTTGCCGACATACCAAATTCCACAGGATGGGTATGTCATTCCCAACGTTCTCCCTTCCGAAATCCGACACGCCATTTCGTCAGTAAAGAAGCAAACAGCACCCGGCCCAGACAAGGTCAGACCTGAACACCTGAAGAACCTGCCGTCAGTACTCATCAATACACTGGCTCGGCTCTTCACTCGCTACCTGTCTGAATGCAAGGTTCCATCTCAATGGAAAACCAGCAGGACCGTACTACTGTTCAAGAAGGGAGACATCCATGACATTGGCAACTATCGCCCGATCTGCCTATTGTCTGTCATCTACAAGTTGTTCACTCGAGTCATCCTGAATAGGATTGGCAGAACACTAGATGAAGGACAACCATGTGAGCAAGCAGGGTTCCGCAAAGGATTCAGCACCATCGACCATATCCACACGATAACCAAACTCATTGAGGTTTCTCGGGAGTTCAAGATGCCGCTCTGCTTAACGTTCATTGATTTAAAGAAGGCCTTTGATTCTGTTGAGACGGAAGCGGTCATTGAAGCCCTAGCCAATCAGGGCATTCAAGCCCAATACATCAGGATCCTCCGTGAGCTGTATTGCGGATTCACTACCACGATCTCACCATTCTACAAAGAAGTGATCGTTGATGTCAAGAGAGGAGTGCGGCAGGGTGATACCATTTCACCGAAACTCTTCAGTGCCACCCTCGAGAACATCATGCGACGACTGGAATGGGAAGGAATGGGAGTGAAGATAGATGGTCGGCAACTACACCACCTCCGCTTTGCTGATGACATTGTTTTAATAACACCAAACATCAGCCAAGCGGCACAAATGCTGGCCGACTTTGACCGTGAGTGTGGAAAGGTAGGACTACAGCTGAATCTTACGAAGACAATGTTTATGAGAAACAGCCTTGTTCCTGACGCCCCATTCGCTCTCAATGGAACGACCATCTCCGAATGCAACAGCTATGTATACCTAGGTCGAGAGGTCAACATGACAAATGACCTGGCACCCGAGCTGCGCAGGAGGAAGAGAGCGGCTTGGAACGCCTTCAAGAACGTCGAAGAAATAGCTAAGAGGACGAAGAACCTCCGGCTCTGGGCACATCTCTTTGATTCCACTGTTCTTCCTGCATTAACATATGCCTCAGAGACCTGGGCCCTACGCAAACAAGATGAGAACGCCATTCAGGTCTCCCAAAGAAGAATAGAAAGAGCTATGCTTGGAATATCACGTTTCACTCAAATGAGAGAACGAATCCGGAGTTCTGACATCCGTCGACGATCAAGGATCAGGGACGCTGTCTCATATGCCAAGGTATCGAAAATCAGATGGGCTGGTCACGTAATGAGATTTAAAGACGACCGTTGGACTAGAGCTGTTACTGATTGGATTCCACGGGATGTCAAGAGACCGCGTGGCCGCCCACCTACCAGATGGTCAGACTTCTTTGTCAAGGTCATGAACGATCGGTTTGAGGCCCTCCATGTTCCCGGAGCGAAGAGATGCCATTGGGCTACACTAGCACGCGACAGGGACAAATGGAGACGTTACTGGTGCCCACTCGAGCAAATCGACGACTAACGGGAAGTTAAGTGATTAAGTGAATGGTCTTAAAGCCCCTCACTTTTGCGACTCAGGGTCACTCATTCAGAGAAGGCTGCCACTGTGTCAGAGAGCTGGACGAGGGCCTTACCTGTAACTAGCTGAGCTAGCTAAGAAAAACCCATTGCTTATTGCATCGCAGTTTGTTTTCGTGTGATTCTTCTGGGGAGATCTCAGTCCGGTTTAACACTTCAAGGGAATGACTAAAAGAGACAGAACTTGTACCCTATTAAAATATATATCTGCATAATATTTTTTCTTGGATTCACCACTTGACACTAACTTCAGTGGCATTTGGTATACTTGCTAGTTTTGCAATGATTACCATTATTTTGTTCATAACATTTTCATCATTGCTAAAAACAGCCTCTTCACTACCCACTGACATCTCCATTCTCTCCTTCCTTTGTTACTGGCAACACTCTCCTTTTTTCTTTTTGAATTTGCTTCCTCTGAACACTTCATATACATGAATTCTAAAATACGTGCTGTGTGTGACTGCCTTTGCCCAAACCTGATGATTTCGAAGTTCATCTGTGCTATATTGCATCAGTACTTCTTATGACTAATATTCTGTGGTATGGATCTACCATATTGGAGAGGTTTCCACACTTTAAAAATGCACAGATAAATTTCAAGAGTGTTTGCTCCATTTCTTTGAAGAATGTCATGGGTATCCTTATAGGGATTGCATTGAATTTATACAATGCTTTCGGTAGTATTGCCATTTTGACAATGTTAAGTCTCCCGACCCATGAGCAGGGGATATCTTTCCATTTCCTCATGTCCTCTTTTATTTCCTGAAGTAGCGTTTTGTAGTTTTCTTTGTACAGGTCCTTTACTTCCTTAGTTAAGCTGATTCCTAGGTACTTGATTTTCTGGGGCACAATTGTGAATGGGATTGTTTTTTTCATGTTGCTTTCTTCTCTCTCACTGTTTGCGTATAGGAAAGCCATGGACTTTTGGGTATTGATTTTATAACCTGCAACTTTACTATACGAGACTATTGTTTCTAAGAGTTTTTTGGTGGAAGTTATTGGGTTCTCTAAGTAGAGTATCATATCATCTGCGAATAGTGAGAGCTTGATTTCTTCCTTTCCTACCTGAATGCCCTTAATATCTTTTTCCTGCCTAATCGCTATTGCAAGTACTTCCAGTACTATATTGAACAGCAGTGGAGAGAGTGGGCATCCCTGTCTCGTCCCTGATCTTAGAGGGAAGGCTCTCAGTTTTTCCCCATTGAGGATGATGCTTGCTGTAGGCTTGTGGTAGATGGCTTTAATTATGTTGAGGAAGGTCCCCTCTATACCCATTTTGGCTAGGGTTTTCATCATAAAGGGGTGCTGGATCTTATCAAATGCTTTCTCTGCATCTATTGATATGATCATATGCTTTTTATCTTTTCTTTTGTTGATATGGTGGATTATGTTGATTGATTTCCGAATGTTGAACCATCCTTGCATCCCTGGGATGAATCCTACTTGGTCATGGTGTATGATCTTTTTGATGAGTAGTTGGATTCTATTTGCTAGTAGTTTGTTGAGGAT
Source organism: Sorex fumeus (assembly GCF_029834395.1). Taxonomy (NCBI): domain Eukaryota; kingdom Metazoa; phylum Chordata; class Mammalia; order Eulipotyphla; family Soricidae; genus Sorex; species Sorex fumeus. Next base: position 37,615,474 of record NW_026606063.1, on the reverse strand, counting down.
CTTTGCATCTGTGTTCATCAGGGATATCGGCCTGTAATTCTCTTTCTTTGTGGTATCTCTGTCTGCTTTTGGTATCAGTGTGATATTTGCTTCGTAGAAACTGTTTGGAAGTGTTTTTGATATTTCAATTTCGTGGAAAAGCTTAAAGAGTATTGGGAGTAAGTCCTCTTTAAAGATTTGGAAGAATTCACTAGTGAATCCATCCGGACCAGGACTTTTGTGCTTGGGGAAACTTTTTATTACCATTTCAATTTCCTTGATGGTGATAGGTCTGTTCAGGTATTCCAGGTCTTCTTGGTTCAGCCTTGGGAGTCTGTAGGAGTCTAGGAATTTATCCATTTCCTCGAGGTTTTGATGTGCCGTGGCATAAAGCTTCTCAAAGTACTCCCTGAGGATCCTCTGAATTTCTGTGGTTTCTGTTGTAATGACCCCCTTTTCATTTCTGATTCGGTTTATTAGGGTTTTCTCTCTCCCTTTCTTTGTGAGTTTTGCTAGAGGCTTATCGATCTTGTTAATTTTCTCAAAGAACCAGCTCTTGGTTTCATTGATCTTTCGGATTGTTTTTTGGGTTTCCATCTCGTTAATCTCTGCTCTGAGTTTTATTATTTCCTTTCTCCTGTTCGGGTTGTGCTCCTTTTTTTGGTCCTTCTCCAAGCTCTTAAGCTGTGAGGTTAGGTTACTTATGTGTGCTCGCTCCTCCTTCCTGAGGAATGCTTGTAGAGCTATAAACTTTCCTCTTAACACAGCCTTTGCTGTGTCCCATAAGTTTTGGTAACTCGTGTTCTCATTTTCATTCGTTTCTAGGAATCTTTTGATTTCCTCTTTGATTTCCTGTCTAATCCACTCGTTGTTCAGTAGAGCACTGTTTAATTTCCAGGTGTTTGATTTAGTTTTCTGTTTTTGTATGTGATTTACTTCTAATTTCAGCGCATTATGGTCTGAGAAGATTGTCGATACAATCTCTATCATCTTAATTTTTTGGAGGCATGTTTTGTGGCTCAGCATGTGGTCTATCTTGGAGAATGTTCCATGTACGCTTGAGAAGAATGTGTATTCAGCTTTTTGTGGATGAAGTGTCCTGTATATATCTACTAAGTCCCTTTCTTCCATTGTTTCCCTCAGATGAAGTATGTCCTTGCTAAGCTTGAGTCTGGTTGATCTATCAAGAGGTGACAAAGCAGTGTTGAAGTCTCCCACTAGTATTGTGTTGCTGTTGATATCTTTTTCCAAATCTCTGAGTAGTTGTTTTAAGAACTTTGCTGGTCTTCATTAGGTGCATATACATTTATTATTGTAAGTTCTTCCTGTTGTACAGATCCTTTGGTCAATAGGAAATGGCCTTCACTGTCTCTTATGACCTTCCTCACTCTGAAATCGATGTGGTCTGATATTAGGATGGCTACCCCAGCTTTTTTATGGGAGCTGTTTGCCTGTAGGATTGTTTTCCAGCCTTTGACTCTGAGTCTGTGTTTGCTTTGACTATTGAGATGTGTTTCTTGCAGGCAGCAGAATGTTGGGTTCAATTTTCTAATCCATCCTGCCACTCTATGTCTTTTAATTGGTGCGTTTAGCCCATTGACATTGAGAGAGATTATTGTTATTGGATTTTGTCCCATTGTTCTGTTGAAATTTGGTGTATTTGAGGGGCCTTTCTTGCCTTAATGTAGCCCATTTAGTTGTTCTTGTAACCACGGTTTTGAGTCTATGAAGTTCCTGAGCTGTTGTTTGTCTGTGAAACTGTGTGTTGTTCCTTCTATTATGAATGAGAGTCTCGCTGGGTAAAGTATTTTTGGGGAGGCATTTATTTCATTGAGTTTTTTCACTGTGTCCCACCACTGTTTTCGTGCCATAAGGGTTTCATCAGAAAAATCAGCTGTGAATTTTAAGGATGCTCCTTTGTAAGAGATTTCTTTCTTCGATCTTGCTGCTTTCAGAATTTTGTCTCTGTCTAAGGTTATGGTCATTTTGATCAGAATGTGTCTTGGGGTATTTTTATTCGGATTTCTTCTAGCTGGTACCCTTCGGGCCTCCTGAATATGGTCACAAGTTTTCTTCAGCTCTTGAAACGTTGTAGCAATGATGTCTTTGACAGTTTCTTTTTCATCAAGGTTTTCTTCCTGTTCCTCTGGGACTCCAATAATTCTTATGTTAACCCTCTTGGCTTCATCCCGATCTTCTCTTGCCATCTGTTCCCGAATTGTGAGTCTCTTTTCCATTTTCTGCTCTTTTCTGGAGAGTCTCTGAACTTCATCTTCGAGGTGTGACCATTTTCTTAATGATCTTTTTTTGTTTCTTGTGTGTTTTACTGAAATTATATGCTATGTTTAATACCTGTTGTTTGCTTTTTAATCTTCAGAGTATGAATGAGAATAATAATGTCATTCTTGTACTTATTATATTTCATTCTGCTATTTACTCATCGAAAACATATTTTCGGCTACCAAATGCAATCACTTTCACTATATTTTCTGCTTGTTATGTAAGTTATGGTAAACCTTTTATATTTTATGGACTGACTAGTTGTGCACTCAATAATCGCCTTCTATTGTATTTGCTGGCTATCAATTTTTTCAAAAATACAAGTCTGTCTTTATATTGTATACATGCCACAATTTATTAATGAACTTATTGTACTGTTTTCTTGGTTTTGTTTTGGAACCACATCCAGTGTGACTCAGGTTGTACTCCTGGGTCTGCTCTCAATCACTTACTGTACTATGCTACTTACAACATAGCCCTGTCACTGTCACTGTCACAGTCCTCCCGTTGTTCATTAATTTGCTTGAGCGGCCCCAGTATCGTCTCCATTGTGACACTTGTTACTGTGATCTGCATATCAGATTTCATTAATATCTATATCTTCTTGTTTAGTTCTGTGATACATGTTTTTCATGATGTTTTTCTTTATCTTTCTGAGTTCTCCCATGTAAATCACATGAAATAGAGAAACTTTATTTATGTATCATATTATGCTTAAGTAGAGTTGTTAGTAACTACTTTGCCGGAGAGCAACTTGAGACAGAGAATTTAAATAACAGTCTTCCTTATAAAAGCTTCCAAAAGAGAAAAACTCAAGTAGTCATTTTTGAGGTAGGATCAGAAACCAGGGTAAGGTTGCCAACCTTCAATTCATCAATGAGATTGAGTCATATATGAACCGTACGTAACTGATATGAATTGCAAGAGCTAAAACAAAACCTGAAGATTACAATGGTAATAATTGTAATGACCGTGAATGCTTATATTAATGTATGGTATCTTCCTTCTAGCTTCTGCATTGCAGTGAACAAGGCACAGTTCTGGCAAGAAAGTCCAGTAACGTCTTAGAACAAATTGTGAGATTTGTTGTTACTGGTTTTGGCATATCGAATATGTCACGGGTAGCTTGCCAGGCTTTGGTGTGCAGGTGACTTGGTCTCGGTAGCTTGCCAGGCTCTCCGAGAGGGGCGAAGGATTCAAACCCGGGTCGGCCTCATGCAAAGCAAACACCCTACCCACTGTGCTATAAACGTTATATAAAATATACTAGAAATAACTTAATGTTGTTGGTAAGCAGTGCAATATAAATGATTACTTAGTAACTTTCTTGATTTACTAATGAAATGCGTAAGCTCTTGAGTATAATAGGAGTATTTCCCTAACATAAAAGTCTGAGGAAGGTGAAACTGTTATAACTGTCTTGTAGGATTCCATCTCCCTAGCCTCCTTCTTTCTAGCTCTCTCTCTATCCAATCCGGTTTTCTTCTTGGGAATCTGACCTCCTTATTGGCTAGCCTCTACCTTTCAACTGCCTGCTTTATGACATCATTCACCCACCAAACCTACCACCACCAGGTAGAATCTTGGGGTTCCCATGCAGTTGTTTGTAAACAAATTTGAATCATCATGGCAAGTGACCAGTGACCAATGACCAATCACCAGTGACCAGTCATCAGTACTGGACACTTGTGGTCTTCCGCTATAGTGTTTAGACATACTCTCGTATCGCCTCCTCTTCTCGTCTACCTTTCATCGGGATTTCCTCTTCTCTGACCATGTCAGGTAAGGAATAATACTTTTCAAAGCTTTTCATTAGATTTATCATCCCTAAACTTAGCAGTCAAGTAAAAACGGCATGTAGTAATGAAAGAAAGTATTCAAGTAGAAGTTTATAAGCCTCATTGTAGCTTGACTTTGACACTTGCTGTGTGATTTTAGACATTGGCTTTCTTTCTCTCACATACAAAGTGTTTTTCCTCATTTATTACATTATATTTTAGACATACTTACGAGCTCAAATACATGTGTATATATATGTGAGTGTTAGATTCTCTGTGTTCCTTTTCCTACATGATATTCATGAAGAAAAAGTAAATCAGAGACAGTATTTTGACAGAAACAGAAAATGTAGGTGCTGTGGAAAACTGTTAATATATACTAGCATATTTTTGCTGTAACAGTCTCTCCACTTGTATTTATACTTCATTATTTTAAATTTAGTTCTATTAAAAAGTAATAATCATTTATTTTTGAGTTTTCTATTTAATCTAGGTAATAAGGAAAAAAGGGGCATGGGGAAGGTGTGGAGTGCTGAGTGGTAGGGAGGCAAGCTCTCAAAGATAAGAAAGTTTGCGATCATTTTCATCAAGCATTGACCAATAGAAGCCAAGCCAATATGAGGGAGACTAAAATAGGAAATAAAGAAAGAATATGGATGGGAATTATCAAGGAAGGGGAACCCGTTTGGATAGAATGTTGGAGAGAACCAAAGATTTAAAATCAAAACAGAAAGAATATATGTTAAATATGCTGAGCTAACTACACTAAGAGCAAGTCAAAGGACTTTCCGTCAATAAATGCTAGGACTAGAAAGTATTCTATGCCTTGAGTAGGGTACCAGTAGGAAAACCAGTTAGTTTATCAGAAAGCCATCCTTGGTGGCCTTTTTCCTTATTATCTCTTAGAACACAGTACTTGGCGTTTGACAATTTGGAATATAAACATGCTTCAGAAATGATGCTTCCCATAAATAACTAATAGTGATTATCTAGGGGGATGGAAGAAACAGAATCTTCAATGTTTTTATTACATTCTGGTTTTTAAGTACATGTATACTCTGCCTGTCAAAATAAAGAAATGATATCTTCTAACTTGAATCAGGAGACTTGATTCATTTGTGTGGTAAGTAGGTTCCATGTTAAGACTGCTTGGCATCTTTACAAATATTACCTTCCTAACATGAGAGTATTTTGATAATAGCCAACTTGTGTTTTGAGATCCTAAGAGGAAATAGAAAAATCAAGTCTCGCATGTCTAATTACACATTTTTGACATTTTTGTGAAGTCTGAGTTTTCGTACATTCACTTAATCACTTAATCACTTAATCCCCGTTATTCATCGATTTATTCGAGCGGGTGCCAGTAACGTCCATTCATCCCGGTTGCGTGCTAGCGTAGCCCAATGGTATCTGTTCGTTTTAGGAACATGTAGAGCCTCAAACCGATCATTTAGGGTCTTGACGAAGAAGTCTGACCATCTTATAGGTGGGCGTCCACGTGATCTTTTGATGTCTCGTGGAATCCAATCAGTAATGGCTCTAGTCCAGCGGTTGTCTGTAAACCTCATTACATGTCCAGCCCATCTGATTTTTGATGTCTTGGCAAATGAGACAGCGTCCCTGATTCTTGAGCGTTGACGAAGATCAGAACTCTGGATTCTATCTCTCATTTGAGTGAATCGTGATATTCCAAGCATAGTTCTTTCGATTCCTCTTTGAGAGACCCGAATAGCGTTCTCATCCTGTTTTCGTAGGGTCCAGGTCTCTGAGGCATATGTTAATGCAGGAAGAATAGTGGAATCAAAGAGATGTGCTCGTAGCTGGAGGTTCTTTGTCCTTTTAGTTATTTCTTCAATGCTCTTGAAGGCATTCCAAGCCGCTCTCTTCCTCCTGCGTAACTCAGGTGCCAGGTCATTCATCATGTTGATTTCTCGACCTAAGTATATATAACTGTTGCATTCGGAGATGGTGGTTCCGTTGAGAGCGAATGGAGCGTCAGGAACAAGGCTTTTTCTCATAAACATTGTCTTCGCAAGATTCAGCTGTAGTCCGACCTTTCCACATTCACGGTCAAAGTCGTTCAGCATTTGTGCCGCTTGGTTGATGTTTGGTGTTATTAGAACGATGTCATCAGCAAAGCGGAGGTGGTGTAGTTGCCGACCATCTATCTTCACTCCCATGTTTTCCCATTCCAGCCGTCGCATGATGTTCTCGAGGGTGGCACTGAAGAGTTTTGGTGAAATGGTATCACCCTGCCGAAACCCTCTCTTGATATGGATGATTACTTCTTTGTAGAATGGTGAGATCTTGGTAGTGAATCCGCAATAGAGCTCACGAAGGATCCTGATGTATTGAGTTTGTACACCCTGATTGGCTAGGGCTTCTATGACCGCTTCCGTCTCAACAGAATCAAAGGCCTTCTTTAAATCAATGAACGTTAGACAGAGTGGCATCTTGAACTCCCGAGATACCTCAATGAGCTTGGTTACTGTGTGGATATGGTCGATGGTACTGAATCCTTTTCGGAATCCAGCTTGTTCACATGGTTGTCCTTCATCTAGTGTTCTGCTAATCCTATTCAGGATGACTCGAGTGAATAGTTTGTAGATGACAGACAATAGGCAGATTGGGCGATAGTTGCCAATGTCGTGGATGTCTCCTTTCTTGTATAGTAGTACAGTCTTGCTGGTTTTCCATTGGGATGGAACCTTGCATTCAGACAGGTAGCGTGTGAAGAGTCGAGCCAATGTATTGATGAGTACTGATGGTAAGTTCTTCAGGTGTTCAGGTCTGATCTTGTCTGGGCCAGGTGCTCTTTGTTTCTTTACCGACGAGATGGCATGTTGGATTTCGGAAGGGAGAACATTGGGAACGACATATCCATCATGTGGTATGTGGTATGTGGGCAAGTGGATGTGGCTATTAAAGAGATCTGAGTAGAAGTCATGAATAATCTTCTCCATTGCCCTTCTGGAAGATGTGATAGATCCATCATGATGTCGGAGGGCAGTCATCTTGGTTTTGTAGTTGGTGAAGGACAGGCGGGCATTACGAATGCTTTTCCCAGCTTCTCCCGCATCTACCAGTACTGCTGCTCTCCTGTTTTTGAGGTCATCCTTGATGGCTTCTCTGCACTGTTTTGCCAGTTCGGACGTTTGCTTGTGGTTGCCTGAGGCACGTGCCAAGCCACGTTGGCGAATAAGTTCAAGAGTGTTCGAAGAAAGACGGTTTTTTGTGGTTATCTCTCTCTTGGCATTCCTTGCACAATCATGGAGGTGCTGAATCATTCGATCGTATTCCTCATCAATGTTGTCAATGACGGCATCTTCCCATGTTGCCGCAACAGAGCCAAAGAGTTCCCAGTTGGTGGTTGTTCTGGGAGTCCTCTTCTTAAACCTTGCATTCTTTTCTCCTCGTTCTGTGAGGTAGAATTTTGCACGAAGAAGACGGTGGTCTGATCCCGTTTGGAATTTTGGGACAACAGCAACATTGGTTAGGCAAAACCGCCGATTGAATATGATGTGGTCTATTTCATTGTGGAACCGTCCATCGGGAGACTCCCATGTCCAACGTTTAGATTCAGCCTTTTGGAATTGTGAGTTACCATTACCATGGAAGGTTTTGGTTGACATGATGAACTCAGACAGTCTGTCACCCTGTTCGTTCCATTCCAGGCCATGGGTTCTGATGTGGAGTTCATCGACTGATCTTCTTGGTCCTATCTTGGCATTAAAATCACCGACAATGATCTTGTAGAAGGTGTTATCTTCTTTATAGAATTTCTCCAGCTCCATGTAGAATTTCTCAGTTTCTCTTTCACCATAACTGGATGTTGGTGCATAGACAACAAAGATAGAAACTGCCGGTAGTGAGCCACATTTATTCAAGTGTAATCGTCCGATTCGGGTTGTTAGGCATTCAAATGAATCAATGCTCGTGACTAAGTTTGTGTTGACAAGGATACCGACACTACCGACGCCTCTTTTATCACATGTTTCAAGGAACAGTTCTTCTCCAGTGTCGAAAACAGCATGATGGAATTGATGTCTACAGTTTAAAAAAATCACGTTCCCATTTCTGTTTAAAAACCTAATAAAATTTTTTCTGAAGTGAAAAAAAAAAATGCACAGAGCACTGAACGTCTCATACGTAGGCTAAAGGAAATATTGACAGAGGTTGGAGACATAGTACAAAGAACAGGGTGCTTGCCTTGCATGCAGTAGGCCTGGCTGGCTCCCTGGCACCTCATATGGCTCCATGAGCTCTGCCAGGAATGATTCCTGAGCGCAGAGCCAAGAGGAAGCTCTGAGCACCATCAGGTGTGGCTCCAACAAAAAAAAAAATAAAATAAAAGCATTTACGAACACACATAAGATACAATCCTGTTCATGTATTTTTAGATGCTTTCCACATCATGGGGTAGACAGGATAATGGCCATTCAAAAAGATTATCAATCTGCAAATGTTCATTTGTTTAGTAAAATCTTGACTGAATGGATTTGATGGCTGGGAATGGAGAGATTTGGTGCATTATCAGGTGAGTCACTGGCATAACATTTGTTTTGACAAAATGGAGGCAGAAGATGATGATGCAGATAGAAGAGAAGGTCACTTGACCATGGCGGCCAAGAAGTGAGCATATAGACACCAGACAGGCTACGTGGCAGTTTAACAAGTTAAAAGAAAACACAGGCTAAAGACCTTCTAGAGAAGCCATGTATCCTGGCTGAGACCATTGTCCCGGTGATGTGTATATTCAATTTCTGGCTTCCAGGGGTGTGGGGTGTTTTTTCTTCTGATGTTTAAACTATCCGGTGATTTGTTAGAGCACTCACAAAAAGAAAAAAAACGCACACACAACATTTCAATAACATAATAGCTTGTAAAAAGATAGTGCTCCATCAACAAATATTTGAAATCAGGACATATAAAATTTAAAAATCCCTTCCTATCTCATTCTTAAATAAACACAGTACTTGTTAATGGATCATGAGTTGCTGTTTGGCAGGATGCAACATGTAGAACTTGGGACGTAATCCTGGGACTTAAAACATGGCCAGCCTTACTTCATGCTGTATATTGATTTTGAAAGTATATTGGATTTTTATTATAATGGCTCCCCAAAATGCAGCTTTACAATGATGGAGAGCACTGAAGGGAATGTGAGATAATCTTATGTTGAAACTGGGATTTGATTAACCAGATACTCATACAGGATCTTAGAGATGTTGAGCTCTTGTAGTGCACTTGCACTGAAAAAGGTTGACCGAAATTCAAAACTGGCATCCCATACGGTCCCCTGAGACTGGCAGCAGTGATCCCTGTGCACAGGGAGTAACCCCTGAGCACCACCAACTGTGGGTCCCCCAAAGTTTTGTAAATGTCCTACTAAATTTTTTTCTTTATTTTTAAATTTTTCTTTATTTATTTATTTATTTTGCTCTTTGGGTCACACCCAGCGGATGCTCAGGGGTTACTCCTGCCTCTGCACTCAGGAATCACTCCTGGCGGTGCTTAGGGGAACATATGGGATGCTGGGAATCGAACACGGTTGGCCCCGTGCAAGGCAAACGCCCTACCCGCTGTGCTATTGCTGCAGTCCCTGTCCTTCTAAATTTTATGACTGGCTTTTGTGGCCTGGGGTTACCCCAATGTATCTTGTGACCAAAATCCTAACTGGCTTTTCTACTATCTTTTTTGACTCTAAAATTGGAAAAAAAAACCCTCATAATGTTCTTTTCAAAACATGAGATGCTACCCCTTTTCCATTCAAACTCTCCCATAGCTCCTAATTTTTCCCAAAGCCAAAGCCAACATTCTTACAATGACTGATAAGGCTCCCACTCTTTTTTTTCCTTTTTCTTTCTTTTCCTATCCTTTCCTTTCCTTTCTTTTCCCTTCCTTCCTTCCTTCCTTCCTTCATTTTTTCTCTCTCCTTCCTTCCTTTCTACATTGCTTCCTCCCTCCCTCCCCCTCCCTTCCTTCCTTCCTTCCTTCCTTCCTTCCTTCCTTCCTTCCTTTCTCTCTCTCTCTTATTTCGCTTATTAGGAATCAACAAATATTTTTTATTTGAAAAAAGACACAAAGTAAAAAGGTTAGTCTTTGAGTACCTGTCTCTGTCTCTGCTCAACCCTGCAATTCTAGTATAAATTCAGCCCTGGGGTCTTGGCTGATCCTTCACCAGCAAACTTTCTGATTTTGTCTTTGCACTGGCTCCTACTGGCTCTTCTTTTTCACTTCTAAATAATATTCCTACTCAGGGACTGAGCAATAATACAGGGGTTAATATATTAATATTCCATGTGACTGACCCTTGTTCTATCTCCAGCACCACATATGGTCCCACGATCACAACCAGGACTCACTCCTGAGCACAGAGACATTAGTACATGAGCACCACTGGCGCTGGCCCCAAAGCTTTTCTTACACACACACACACACACACACACACACACACACACACACAGAGTACAGTGATTAGGGTGCTTGGTATGTATGAGGACAATCCTCAAGGGTTCAAGCGATCATATGGGATGGATGTCAGGGATTGAACCCAGGTCCATCGTGTGCAAGGCAAATGCCTCAGCCACTGGGCTATCACTTCGGTCCAGATGACAACACTATTTTCAATCACAACGGCTTTCAAAATTCCTTGGGTACATTCTGACTCCCTTTATAGATACCCAATTATTCCATACATCTTGAGATTTTTCTAATCGGTGGTGTAATTTATCTCAATAATTGGTTTTAATTATATATCTAAATTGTTTCTCATCTGCCAAATCCAATTGTCCCTTTCAACCTCCATCCAGCAGGGGTCAGTCACAGAGAATGAGACAAGCACATACGTAGAAAAAACATCTGGATTTTTCACGTTTTAGGGTTGCCTGGACAGCCATCAGTGTTCTCACAGGAAGGTCAATCCAATTCAATATTTCTCCCCCAACCCCACCAGAACCCAATAGATGAACCACTGTTGAAGTTGAAAGAGACATCAAGGACAGTTAGGAAGTACATCAATATGCCCTAGGTACATGGAGAGTAGAGGATGGTGTAGTTCACGGAGAATCAGTAGGCACCCTTAAAATATAAAGTTGTGGGGCTGGAGAGATATCACAGCGGGTAGGGCATTTGCCTTGCACGCGGCCAACCCGGGTTCGATTCCCATCATCCCATATGGTCCCCTGAGCACCGCCAAGAGTAACTCCTGAGTGCAGAGCCAGGAGTAACCCCTGTGCGTCACCGGGTGACCCAAAAAACAATATATATATATATATATATACATATGTATATGTATATATAGAGAGAGAGAGAGAAAGAGAGAGAGTTGTTGGGGCAGGAGAGATAGTTCAGTGGGCAGGGCACCTGTCTTGCACCCAGTCCACTGAGCTCCTCCAGGAGTGATTCCTGAGTGTAGAACCAGGAGAAAGCCTTGAGCATGGCTGGACGAGGTCCCAAAACCAAACTAAATGAATAAATCCGAATGTGAACGTTTTCTATTATATTTTTGGCCATATTGTCCCCTAAATGTAGAACACCCTAAACAGTATTAGTCTATGTTTGCCTGGCACAAGTTGCCACTGGCAGATACTTTGTCATCTATTCTATCCTTGGCTGCTAATCATTCTGGGTGTATGTTTGCTAGCAAAATACTCAAACCTTAGGGATTTTTGTGAGGGGATGATTTCTTATATCAATTCATCACTTCCTAAGCCTAAAGTAAGTAATAATGTATATTATAAAGTACAAATATATAATTTAATTTTATTAAACTGGAGCGATAGCACAGCGGGTAGGGCGTCTGCCTTGCACGCAGCCAACATGGCCGACCCGAGTTCGATTCCTCCGCCCTTCTTGGAGAGCCCAGCAAGCTACCGAGAGTATTCGATATGCCAGACACTTAATCACTTAATCACTTAACTTCCCGTTAGTCATCGATTTGCTCGAGCGGGCACCAGTAACGTCTCCATTTGTCCCTATCGCGTGCTACTGTAGCCCAATGGCATCTGTTCGCTCCGGGAACATGAAGGGCCTCAAACCGATCGTTCATGATCTTGACGAAGAAGTCTGACCATCTGGTAGGTGGGCGGCCACGCGGTCTTTTGACATCCCGTGGAATCCAATCAGTAACAGCTCTAGTCCAACGGTCGTCTTTAAATCTCATTACGTGACCAGCCCATCTGATTTTCGACACCTTGGCAAATGAGACAGCGTCCCTGATCCTTGATCGTTGACGGATGTCAGAACTCCGGATTCGTTCTCTCATTTGAGTGAAACGTGATATTCCAAGCATAGCTCTTTCTATTCTTCTTTGGGAGACCTGAATAGCATTCTCATCCTGTTTGCGTAGGGCCCAGGTCTCTGAGGCATATGTTAATGCAGGAAGAACAGTGGAATCAAAGAGATGTGCCCGGAGCCAGAGGTTCTTCGTCCTCTTAGCTATTTCTTCAACGTTCTTGAAGGCGTTCCAAGCCGCTCTCTTCCTCCTGCGCAGCTCGGGTGCCAGATCATTTGTCATGTTGACCTCTCGACCTAGGTACACATAGCTGTTGCATTCGGAGATGGTCATTCCATTGAGAGCGAATGGGGCATCAGGAACAAGGCTGTTTCTCATAAACATTGTCTTCGTGAGATTCAGCTGTAGTCCTACCTTTCCACACTCACGGTCAAAGTCGGCCAGCATTTGTGCCGCTTGGCTGATGTTTGGTGTTATTAAAACAATGTCATCAGCAAAGCGGAGGTGGTGCAGTTGCCGACCATCTATCTTCACTCCCATTCCTTCCCATTCCAGTCGTCGCATGATGTTCTCGAGGGTGGCACTGAAGAGTTTCGGTGAAATGGTATCACCCTGCCGCACCCCTCTCTTGACATCAACGATCACTTCTTTGTAGAATGGTGAGATCCTGGTAGTGAATCCGCAATAGAGCTCACGGAGGATCCTGATGTATTGGGCTTGAATGCCCTGATTGGCTAGGGCTTCAATGACCGCTTCCGTTTCAACAGAATCAAAGGCCTTCTTTAAATCAATGAACGTTAAACAGAGCGGCATCTTGAACTCCCGAGAAACCTCAATGAGCTTGGTTATTGTGTGGATATGGTCGATGGTGCTGAATCCTTGGCGGAACCCTGCTTGCTCGCATGGCTGTCCTTCATCTAGTGTTCTGCCAATCCTATTTAGGATGACTCGAGTGAACAACTTGTAGATGACAGACAATAGGCAGATCGGGCGATAGTTGCCAATGTCATGGATGTCTCCCTTCTTGAACAGTAATACGGTCCTGCTGGTTTTCCATTGGGACGGAACCTTGCATTCAGATAGGTAGCGAGTGAAGAGCCGAGCCAGTGTATTGATGAGTACTGACGGCAGGTTCTTCAGGTGTTCAGGTCTGACCTTGTCTGGGCCGGGTGCTGTTTGTTTCTTTACCGACGAAATGGCGTGTCGGATTTCGGAAGGGAGAACGTTGGGAACGACATATCCATCCTGTGGAATTTGGTATGTCGGCAAGTGGACATGGCTATCGAAGAGATTTGAGTAGAAGTCATAGATAATCTTCTCCATTGCCGTTCTGGAGGATGTGATGGATCCATCAGGACATCGGAGAACAGTCATCTTGGTCTTATAGTTGGCGAAGGACAGGCGGGCGTTACGAATACTTTTCCCGGCTTCTGCCGCATCTACCAGTACTTCTGCTCTTCTCTCTTTGAGGTCTTCCTTCATCGCATCTCTGCACTGCTTTGCGAGCTCGGACGTTAGTTTGCGGTTGCCTGAGGCATGCGCCAAACCACACTGGCGAATTAGCTCAAGAGTTTTCGAAGATAGGCGACTTTTTGTGGCTATCTCTCTCTTGGCGTTCCTCGCACATTCATGGAGGTGCTGAACCAGTCGATCATATTCCTCGTCAATGTTGTCAACAATGGCATCTTCCCATGTTGCCGCAATAGTACCAAAGAGTTCCCAGTTGGTGGTCATTCTGGGAGTTCTCTTTTTGAACTTTGCAGCCCTTTCTCCCCGCTCTGTGAAGTAGAATTTTGCACGAAGGAGACGGTGGTCCGATCCCGTTCGAAATTTTGGGACAACAGCGACAGCAGTCAGGCAAAACCGTCGATTGAATATGACGTGGTCCATTTCGTTGTGGAATCGTCCACCGGGAGATTCCCATGTCCATCGTTTAGATTCTGCCTTCTGGAACTGTGAGTTACCATGAATGGTCTTGGTCGACATGATGAACTCAGACAGTCTCTCACCCTGTTCGTTCCATTCTAGGCCATGGGTCCCGATGTGAAGTTCTTCAGCTGATCTTCTCGGTCCTATCTTGGCATTAAAATCACCCACAATAATCTTGTAGAAGGTGTGGTCTTCTTTATAGAACTTCTCTAGCTCCATGTAGAACTTCTCGATTTCTCTTTCATCATAATGAGATGTTGGTGCGTAGACAACGAAGATAGAAACTGCAGGCAGTGAGCCACATCTATTCAAATGTAAACGTCCGATTCGGGTTGTTAGGCATTCGAATGAATCAATGCTCTTGGCCAAGTTTCCGGACCCGCGTGGCAGCTCCGGCCGAGACCCACGCACGACTGAAGACCCACAGAACAAGATAAGCGGAACTCTCTGAGGCCTTGGACTCCAGGCTCGGCGAACCCAGGGACAGAGCTTCTCTGCTTGCTCCCACCACCACAGGTGACAAAGGGATTCTAATCAGGAGCCCCACCCTACCCTGCCCTGTCTGCTTCCTTCCATCAACCACCCAGGGATCGAATTGTGCACAGGAGACCCACCTTACCCAGATAAATACCCCACTGGCAGACTTCCACTCTCGACACTACTTCCACTACCCAGCCGTCGCCACACTCCAGGTCGCTTTCCGGACCCGCGCGGCCGCAAGCGGCTGCGCGACACATCATAAGACACTAAATACCCATCTTCCGGAATTGTCGTACCATATTTGATAGGGTTCAAATATGGTAACACCTACAAGGGTGATTAGAGGTCACTCCAAAAGCCTCTATCCCTCTCGGAAAGACTGGCAAGCTACCGAGAGTATTCCGCCCGCACGGAAGAGCCTGGCAAGCTATCCGCTGTGTATTCGATATGCCAAAACCAGTAACTACAACTGGTCTCATTCACCTGACCCTGAAGGCTTCACCGACATGGCAGCACTGAGAAGGATGAGAAAGGAGAGGCCGACAAAATCTCAAGGCCGACCTAGGCTGCCACAACGAAGGAAGACAAAAATGATCGTCTGTACTTTCAATACACGTACGCTAGCATCAGATGCATCCATCGAGGACCTGATGGTACAAGCGCGAATGATCAAGTACGACATCATTGGTCTGACCGAGACAAGAAGGCACGAATCTCACCATGCCGTTTTCGACACTGGAGAAGAATTGTTCCTCAGAACATGAGATAAAAGAAGTGTTGGAGGCGTCGGTGTCCTTGTCAACACAAACTTGGCCATGCAAGACACAGTAACAACAAAGTCTCCAATGGAGACGTTACTGGGTCCGCTCAAGCAAATCGATGATCAACGGGAGGGCCTATATAAAATATATTAGTAATAATGTAATGCTATTAACAAGGCACTATAAATGATTACCTAGAAATTTTATTGATTTATTAATAAAATATGTAAGCTCAATAGAATAAAAGGAGAATTTAGCTAACTTCAGAGTCTGAGGAAGATGAAACTGTTATAACTGTCTTGCAGGATTCCATCTCCCTAGCCTCCTTCTTTCTACCTCTCTCTCTATCCAATCCGGTCTTCTTCTTGGGAATCTGACCTCCTTATTGGCTAGCATCTACCTTTCAACTGCCTGCTTTATGACATCAATTTCCCACCAAACCTACCACCACCTGGTAGAATCTTGAGGTTCCCATGCAATTGTCTGTAAACAAATTTGAATCATCATGGCAAGTGACCAGTGACCAATGACCAATCACCAGTGAACAGTCATCAGTACTGGACACTTGTGGTCTTCGGCTTCAGTGTTCAGACATACTCTCGTATTGTCTCCTCTTCTCATCTATCTATTGTCGATATTTCCTCTTCTCTGACCATGTCAGGTAAGGAATAATACTTTTCAAAGCTTTTCATTAGATTTCTTGTCCTAAACTTAGTAGTCAAGTAAAAATATCGTGTAATAATGGAAGAAAATATTCAACTAGAATTTATAAGCATCATTGTAGCCTGACTTTGACATTTGCCATGTGATTTTAGACATTGAGTTACTTTCTCACACCTACAAAAATTTTCCTCATTTATTACATTATATTTTAAACAGACTTAGAAGCTCAAATACACGTTTGTATGTGAGTGTTAATTCTCCTTGTTTCCTTTTCCTTTTAATGGCGATTTGTTTATGATATCCATGAAAAAAATCAGAGACAGTAACTGATAGAAAAAGAAGAAAGTAGATGCTGTAGAAAACTGTGAATGTATACCAAGATATTTTATCTGTAACGGTCTCTCCACTTGTATTTACAATTGAGTATTTTAAATTTAGTGCTATTACAAAGTAACAATCATATGTCTTTGAGTTTTCTATCTAAACTAGGTGATGAGAAAAAATGGAGGTGTGGGGAAGTTGTGAAATGCTGAGCGGTAGGGAGGCAAGTCCTCAAAGGTAAGACAGTTTAGGGTCTTTTTCATCAAACATTGACCAACAGAAGCCAAGAAGTAGAGGTTGCTGTGAGGGAGAATAAAATAGATATAAAGAAAGACTATGGAGGGGTTTATTAAGAAAGAGGAAGCAGTTTGGGATAGAATGTTGAAGAGAATCAAACGAAGATTTCAAATCAAAAGAGAAAGAATAGAGTTAAATATTCTGAAATCAAGTCAAATCAGTTTACTTTAATAACTGCTAGGACTAGAAGGTGTACTATGCCTCAAGTAGAGTACAAGTAGGAAAAACATTTAACAGAAAGCCGTGCTGGTGGTTTCTATTCTTCTTATCTCTTAGAAGAACACAGTTGACACTTATCTGTTTTGAATATAAACAAGCATCAGAAATGATGCTTCCTATAAATAACCAAAACTAGTTATCTAAGGGGATGGGAGAAATGAAATCTTCAATGTTTTTTATTAGATTCTAGTTTGTAAGCTACATGTATGCTCTGCTTGTTAAAATAAAGAAATGATATCTTTTAAATTGAATCAGGAGAATTGATTCTTTTGTGTGGTAAGTAGGTTTCAAGTTAAGGCTACTTGTCATCTTGACAAAGATTTTCTTCCTAACAGGAGAGCATTTTGATAACAGTTGACAACTGTTTTTAGATTCTAAGAAGAAGTGGAAAAGTGAAGTCTCACATGTCTAATTACACACTTATTTCAATTGTGTGGAGTCTGAGTTTTCCTAAATTAAAAATATTTAAATTGGACTTTAGTGATCATTCTTAAACATTGGGAATGACATTTTCCTCGTTGATAAAGATAACTGTATTCTAGGTTTTTGAAATGAATTTGAAATTTTTGTGACAATTTTTTTAATGATCTTTTTTTTGCTACTTGTGTGTTTTACTGAAATTGTACGCTATGTTTAATACCTGTTGTTTGCTGGTTAATCTTCAGAGGTATGAATGAGAATAAAAATGTCATTTCTTGTACTTATCATATTTCATTCTGCTATTCACTCATCGAAAATGTATTTTTGGCTCCCAAACGCAATCACATTTCTATTATTTTCTGCTTGTTATGTAAGTTATGGTAAACCTTTTCTATTTTATGGACCGCCTAGGTGGGCACTCAAAAATCGTCTTCCATTGTATTTGCTGGCTATCACTTTTTTCAAAAGTACAATTTTGTCTTCATCTTGTATACATGCCACAATTTATTAATGAACTTATTGTACTGTTTTCTTGGTTTTGTTTTGGGATCACATCCAGTGTGACTCAGGTTGTACTCCTGGGTCTGCTCTCAATCACTTACTGTACTATGCTGCTTACAACATAGCCCTGTCACTGTCACTGTCACAGTCCTCCCGTTGTTCATCAATTTGCTTGAGCGGGCCCAGTATCGTCTCCATTGTGACACTTGTTACTGTGTTCGGCATATCATATTTCATTGATATCTATATACTTCTTATTCAGTTCTGTGATACATGTTTTGCATGATGTTTTTCTTTATCTTTATGACTTCTCCCATGTAAATCACATGAAATAGAGAAACTTTATTTATGTATCCTATTATGCTTAAGTAGAGTTGTTAGTAGCTACTTTGCTGGAGAGCAACTTAAGACAGAGAATTTAAATAACAGTCTTCCTTCCAAAAGCACTACTTGAGAAAAACTCAAGTAGTCATTTTTGAGCTAGAATCAGAAACCAGGGTAAGGTTGCCAACCTGCAATTCATCAATGAGATTGAGTCATATGTGAACCGTACGTAACTGATATGAATAGCACAAGCCAAAAGAAAACCTGAAGATTACAATGGAAATAATTGTAATGACCGCCAATGCCTATATTAATGTATGTTATCTTCCTTCTAGCTTCTGCATTGCAGTGAACAAGGCACAGTTCTGGCAAGAAAGTTGCCATGCCCCCTTGCTCCCATAGCTAGGTTCCTTGACCTGGTAATACAAAAGGGACAGAGGGAGTACGGGAGGGGATAACATGCTTGTCTTGTACGCAGCCAATTCAGTTGGATCTCTGTCACTGCATACACTTTCTAAGCGTTACAAGGGGTCACTCCAGAGTACAGAGCCAGGAAGAGCTCAAGATCATTGCCGGGTTTGGTCCAAACTCCAACCTACCCCAGTCCCATTAAAGATGATGGGAAAACTTGAGCAAGTCCTATGCCATCTCTGGGCTTCAGGTTTCTTTCTTCTCCAATAAAATGTTAATCATTCTCTTAGGACTTCTGATTTTTAAATGCTTCCATTCTAGGAAATAATGTATGAGTTCAATAGGAGAGCAAGCTACAGGTAGAGCGAGGGGAAAAAGAAACTAGCTGTAAGCAAGAAATCCATGTACAAACATCACTGGAGTCTTGTATAGCGCTGTTTTCACTTTGGGAGCACGGTGACAAATACACAAAGTGCCAAAATGTTCCAGCCCTTCAACCACCCAAATGCTTTGACTTTTGGTAACCCGATTGACTGTTGGTATTAGGAATTTCTCTATAGCTAAAAGTCTAAGTTAATATTGTTCCTCTCAAACGTTGTAAGAGATTCTCAGTCTCACAGATTCTTTTTGTCACCCTCTTGTTCCTTACAGAAAATTTTCAAAATCCGTCTATATTGGGAACTTCACATTCTCTGCCGCTTCCCCTTCCCGTGGTGAACAATGCAGCTTCCCTACCAGGAAGTGTCTGCAACTACTCCAGAGTATCTGCTCCAGCTGGTAGTTCTGCTTGGCTCCTGCCCTCAGCCTCTGGCACCTCTTTCCAAACACCGATGGGTAGTGCCTATCTTTACCAACATTCTAGACAATGATGCTGTCTGGAATGTCTGGCCAAAGCCACATATCCACTTCGGCTGCTTCCTACCCGAATGTTTTGGAATGGGATATTGCAGGAAGCGCTGTAAAGAAGTCTTCCATGGGAGACTTTACTCTGACTATCATTGACCAAGACACTGCTGTCTCTTCCATGTCTATGGCAGCTCGCTATGAGAAAACCTTAGATACCGACAACATAGTGTCTGTGTACCCATCACTTTCTGCCAGTCTTGTGGAGAGGACACTATCTCAGGTTCCAAATCAGAGTCATAGCCTGTCGCTTCCCTAACAGGAAGGAAGCCAGATGTATTACTATCATCAGGAGACTCAGGAACCTCTCCTTTCTGGACAACCTGATTCATGCCTGCAATCTTATGGCTCCATGACATTCACAGGGGTTAGGGTTCTGCCCTCCAAACTTACAGCAACTTATTCCCAGAAATGGTCATGGTTCTAAAAAAAGGTCCAGCCCCCAAAGAACCGACCACCAGCCTCCACCTCTGGAATCTACTACTCTGTGTCTGCTCAACCTATCACAGAATCGGGTTATCAAGTTGAGTAAAATGGAGGTCTGCCATTCAAATGTTGGGGTCAAATCTGCATGGGAAACTGTCTATAGAGAGGTGGCATTTGAGTTTAAGAAATTGAGATTTTTAATTTATGAAACCTGAAGTTAAACTCAGTTTAAGTTTAAACTCCCCTCAATCATTTTACAGCACCTTATTTTCACACTCAACATAAGAGCTCCTAATGAAGGTTGGAAGGTATGAGAGTATAATGGCCGTTTAGGTTTCGTAAATCGAATACACAACGGATAGCTTGCCAGGCTCTTCCATGCGGGCAGGATACTCTCGGTAGCTTGCCAGTCTTTCCGAGAGGGCTAGAGGCTTTTGGGGCGACCTCTAATCACCCTTGTAGGTGTTACCATATTTGAACCCTATCAAATATGGTACGACAATTCCAGAAGATGGGTATTTAGTGTCTTATGATGTGTCCAGAAAGCATCCTGGAGTGTGGCGATGGCTGGGTAGTGGAGGTAGTGTCGATAGTGGAAGTCTGCCAGTGGGGTATTTATCTGGGTAGGGTGGATCTTCTGTGCACAATCCGATCCCTGGGTGGCTGATGGAAGAAGACAGGGCAGGGTAGGGTGGGGCTCCTGATTAGAATCCCTTTGTCACCTGTGGTTGGTGGGAGCAAGCAGAGAAACTCTGTCCCTGGGTCCGCCGACCTGGAGTCCAAGGTCTCAGAGAGTTCCGCTTATCTTGTTCTGTGGGTCTTCAGTCGTGCGTGAGTCTCGGCCAGAGCTGCCACTGGGTCCGGAAAGCGTCCTGGAGTGTGGCGACGGCTGGGTAGTGGAGGTAGTGTCGATTGTGTATTTGATATGCCAAAACCAGTAACTATAACTGGTCTCATTCACCTGACCCTGAAGGCTTCACTGACATGGCAGCACTGAGAAGGATGAGAAAGGAGAGGACGACAAAAATCTCAAGGCCGAACTAGGCTGCCACAATGAAGGAAGACAAAAATGATCATCTGTACTTTCAATGCACGTACGCTAGCATCAGATACATCCATCGAGGACCTGATGGTACAAACGCAAATGATCAAGTACGACATCATTGGTCTGACCGAGACAAGAAGGCACGAATCTCACCATGCCGTTTTCGACACTGGAGAATAGTTCCTCGGAACATGCAATAAAAGAGGTGTCGGAAGCGTCGGTGTCCTTGTCAACACAAACTTGGCCAAGAGCATTGATTCATTCAAATACCTAATAACCTGAATCGGACGTTTACATTTGAATAGATGTGGCTCACTGCCTGCAGTTTTTATCTTCGTTGTCTACACACCAACATCTCATTATGATGAAAGAGAAATCGAGAAGTTCTATATGGAGCTGGAGAAGTTCTATAAAGAAGACCACACCTTCTACAAGATCATCGTGGGTGATTTTAATGCCAAGATAGGACCGAGAAGATCAGCTGAAGAACTTCACATTGGGACCCATGGCCTAGAATGGAATGAACAGGGTGAGAGACTGTCTGAGTTCATCATCCACGGTAACTCACAGTTCCAGAAGGCAGAATCTAAACGTTAGACATGGGAGTCTCCCAGTGGACAATTCCACAATGAAATAGACCACATCATATTCAATCGATGGTTTTGCATGACCGATGTTGCTGTTGTCCCAAAATTTCGAACGGGATCGGACCACCGTCTCCTTCATGAAAATTCTACTTCACAGAGCAGGGAGAAAGGGCTGCAAAATTCAAAAAGAGAACTCCCAGAACGACCACCAACTGGGAACTCTTTGGCACTATTGCGGCAACATGGGAAGATGCCATTGTTGACAACATTGACGAGGAATACGATCGACTGGTTCAGCACCTCCATGAATGTGCGAGGAACGCCAAGAGAGAGATAGCCACAAAAAGTCGCCTATCTTCGAAAACTCTTGAGCTAATTCGCCAGTGTGGTTTGGCGCATGCCTCAGGCAACCGCAAACTAACGTCCGAGCTCGCAAAGCAGTGCAGAGATGCGATGAAGGAAGACCTCAAAGAGAGAAGAGCAGAAGTACTGGTAGATGTGGCAGAAGCTGGGAAAAGAATTCGTTACGCCCGCCTGTCCTTCGCCGACTACAAGACCAAGATGACTGCCCTCCGATGTCCTGATGGATCCATCACATCCTCCAGAACGGCAATGGAGAAGATTATCCATGACTTCTACTCAAATATCTTCGATAGCCATGTCCACTTGCCGACATACCAAATTCCACAGGATGGATATGTCGTTCCCAACGTTCTCCCTTACGAAATCCAACACGCCATTTCGTCGGTAAAGAAACAAACAGCACCCGGCCCAGACAAGGTCAGACCTGAACACCTGAAGAACCTGCCGTCAGTACTCATCAATACACTGGCTCGGCTCTTCACTCGCTACCTGTCTGAATGCAAGGTTTCGTACCAATGGAAAACCAGCAGGACCGTACTAATGTTCAAGAAGGGAGACATCCATGACATTGGCAACTATCACCCGATCTGCCTATTGTCTGTCATCTACAAGTTGTTCACTCGAGTCATCCTAAATAGGATTGGCAGAACACTAGATGAAGGACAACCATGCGAGCAAGCCGGGTTCCGCAAAGGATTCAGCACCATTGACCATATCCACATGATAACCAAGCTCATTGAGGTTTCTCGGGAGTTCAAGATGCCGCTCTGTTTAACGTTCATTGATTTAAAGAAGGCCTTTGATTCTGTTGAGACGGAAGCGGTCATTGAAGCCAATCAGGGCATTCAAGCCCAATACATCAGGATCCTCCGTGAGCTCTATTGCGGATTCACTACCAGGATCTCACCATTCTACAAAGAAGTGATCGTTGATGTCAAGAGAGGGGTTCGGCAGGGTGATACCATTTCACCAAAACTCTTCAGTGCCACCCTCGAGAACATCATGCGATGAATGGAATGGGAAGGAATGGGAGTGAAAATAGATGGTCGGCAATTACACCACCTCCGCTTTGCTGATGACATTGTTTTAATAACACCAAACATCAGCCAAGAGGCACAAATGCTGGCCGACTTTGACCATGAGTGTGGAAAGGTAGGACTACAGCTGAATCTTACGAAGACAATGTTTATGAGAAACAGCCTCGTTCCTGACGCCCCATTCGCTCTCAACGGAATGACCATGTCCAAATGCAACAATTATGTGTACCTAGGTCGAGAAGTCAACATGACAAATGACCTGGCACCCGAGCTGCGCAGGAGGAAGAGAGAGGCTTGGAACGCCTTCAAGAATGTCGAAGAAATAGCTAAGAGGATGAAGAACCTCCGGCTCCCGGCACATCTCTCTGATTCCACTGTTCTTCCTGCATTAACATATGCCTCAGAGACCTGGGCCCTATGCAAACAGGATGAGAATGCTATTCAGATCTCCCAAAGAAGAATAGAAAGAGCTATGCTTGGAATATCACGTTTCACTCAAATGAGAGAAAAAATTCGGAGTTCCGACATCCGTCAACGATCAAGAATCAGGGACGCTGTCTCATTTGCCAAGGTGTCAAAAATCAGATGGGCTGGTCTCGTAATGAGGTTTAAAGACGACCGCTGGACTAGAGCTGTTACTGACTGGATTCCACAGAATGTCAGAAGACCGCGTGGCCGCCCACCTACCAGATGGTCAAACTTCTTCGTCAAGATCATGAACAATCGGTTTGAGGCTCTTCGTGTTCCCAGAGTGAACAGATGCCATTGGGCTACACTAGCACGTGACAGGGACAAATGGAGACGTTACTGGCGCCCGCTCGAGCAAATCGACGACTAACGGGAAGTTAAGTGATTAAGTGATTAAGGTTTCGTAAAGAAACCTTCAAGAGCTTAACAAGGAATGCCACATTTTCATAGATGATCAGTCCCCAATATTACCACAGCCAAATTAGACACCATTTCTTAAACTATAGATTTTGTGATTTCTAAAGATATTTCAGAACTCTGATTGTGATGGTGGCACAGTAAATTTCCCTTACTTTATTGTACAACCTGGGCTGGAGCGATAGCACAGTGGGTAGGGCGTTCGCCTTACAAGCGGCCAACATGGCCGACCCGAGTTCGATTCCTCCGCCCCTCTCGGAGAGCCCGGCAAGCTACCGAGAGTATTCGATATGCCAGACACAGTAACAACAAAGTCTCCAATGGAGACGTTACTGGGCCCGCTCGAGCAAATCGACGATCAACGGGAGGGCCTTTACCTTTACCTTTACCTTTATTGTACAACAAGATTCTAATTACACCATGTAATCAGAAATCCTATCCAAAGTTATCAAACCTAGAATCTCTAATTGAGCACAGATTTCATGATGAAGTGGTGCTTCATTCCTTCTCCTATTCCATGATATGAACTGTCCTTTTATTTATTTTCAAAAACGTGAAGAATTGACTATTTTATGCTAAGATCTGTATAGCATTTTATAGTTTAAAAATCTCTAGCTTGAAAAATATCTTTAGCTTGGGAAGGGGCTGGAGCTACAGCACAGCAGGTAGGATTCTTGCCTTGCACGAGGCTGACCTGGGTTTAATTCTCAGCATCCCATATTGCCCACTGAGCACAGACAGAAGTGATTCCTGAGTGCAGAGCCTGGAGTAACCCCTGAGCATCGCCAGATGTGACCCAAAGGGAAAAAATCTTTAGTTTGGAGGAGGCAGAAAGTGGGTAACCACCACAGTGCTCAGGGGTTATACCTGGCTCTGTGCTCAAGGATCACTGCTGAAACTGCTTGAGAAATCGTATGTGATGCTGAGGATCAAACTGAGGTCATCAGTGTGCAGGGCAAGGGATTTACTGACTTCAATATCCCTCTGTCCCACGTCACTTATTTTTAAGTGTGGTTGACACAAAACACTTTGAAACAAAGAAAGTCAAGAAAAATGGCACAACATGAACAACAGTGAGAACTACAGCATGTAATCTTTGGGCACAGGGCCTTGTCAATAATCCTTAGAAGAGCAAGTAACAATGCCTTGCCCATTGCTGGTAGGTGCACAATGGTGGCACCACTAGTTGTGTGGAGGGAGAATCTCATTTACCAGAGACTGATTTATTCCTTGGTTCCTTTGTAGTGATGGATTCCCTGGGAATGGAGACTTCCCTGGCATTGCGACCTTTGGGTCAGACATTTGGTCTGACACAATATTCAGCACTGCCCACATCTTTCAGTAACAGGATTCAAATATTTGAGAGTAACCCACCACCAGAGCTTAGGGATGTTCCCATAATAGCGCCATCCCATAGTAATCTGGCTCTGCTTCCAGCTTGAACTGAGGAACAAAGAGATGAGAATTTGGATGAGATGAAAATTAACTTTCAAAGTCTCTGGAGACCTACCAAATCCTAATAGAAAACCAAGATCCTCCACTGTGCCCTTTAGAAATCGCTGATATCCATCAGCTCTTGGCCTGCATTGATCCCATCAGCCAAGAGCAACAGCCTGGTACTGAAACTTACTGGTCAGGAAAAGAATGGTCTACGTTTGGAGGACCCAGGGCCACTTGAAATGGGGATTGAATCTGGCAGTAGGTTTGCAGACATCACGACACTGGTGGAAGATATACATATTCCCCAGCTCTTTGATTGCTTAAAAGACCTAGACCAATGCAAATATCTGCAGGTAATGAACACCACGGACATCATCACTCTGAATCAGGTGCAAGAAAATGCAAGTGGCACTAAGGGTAACTCCCATCCAACCCAGAAGAACAAAGGTGAGGCCTCTGAGCCTCTTGAGGGAAAACCCAAGGCCAAAATCCAGCTAAAAGACCCAGAATGCTTGGTACGGGGAGCAGTGCTTATTTGTAATGCTGCAGTCAGTGAGAGGTGTCCAGTGACCATGGCAAAACATAACAGCGAACCTCAGAAAACTGAATCCAGCAGGATCAGTGAGAAAAAGAGCCATGGGCAGGAGAAGACAAAAAGGGCCAGAGAAAACTCTAAGAATGCTGAGGAGAGGAAGCGAACAGGGTACAAAGTCAAGGCAGAAGAGAAGCCCACCATTGCCAAGATGAAACGCAAAAAAAGTCAACCTGAGCTTTGCCAAGACACCTTTCAAAAGCCCCACAGCTGCCTAGGCATGCACATGCTGGAGTCTGTGCAAGTGTTTCATGCTCTGGGGAAGAAGAGTGATCCAAAGCCTGGATTTTCTTCCTCCCGGGTCCTGGGTAGCTCAAAGAAGCCCAGCAATTTCCAGCCATCCTCAGCTGTCAAACCTTGGCTAGGTGCTACACAGAATGGAAAAGGCCTTGAGAAAACTCAGGTCCAAGTGTAGAAACCAAGTAGCAGTGCTGAAGAACGTTCGTCTCCATCCCAGTATGACCTGCCACCTCCTGGGAAGGTCAAATTGGTACCTCTGCCTTTTCCAACCATAGAGAAGCCACAAGCTCGGCCTGTTCCTCGGAGACCACAACTCAGATCCGCCAACTGCCGCCAATTCATTCCTGCCAACCACTGCATCTTTGCCTCGTCCTGCCAAACCAGCTGAGCCCATTTCGACCAATCCATCTCGTTCAGGTTTGCTGAACCCTACTAGCTGACCTATGCCTCATCCCGCAACTTCTAGGCCTGTTCTCTACAAGACAATAGCTAGCACTTCTTTCCAGCAGGAGCCCCTTAACTCTTTGTGCACAAGCGCCAGTCTCCACCCAAACATCAGAATCAGTTTCTCCTCCAAGACTTCCGTTTCCAACTGATTCCATGGAAAATGCCCACTGTTCCCGAGTCAGTAATGTCAAGGTCCATCACAAGAGAGCAGAGACCAGAGTGTGTCGCTGTCAAAAGGAAGGCTCAGCAGGAGCGTGAGAACGCTGCCAAATACACCTCTTTAGGGAAAGTGCAGTTTTATATTGAGAGAGAAGAAGAGATGGACATCTCTCTATATCATGGCTATGTAATGTGAGTAGCTGGAATGGTTGATGTCACTTTAGGTACTAGATGGTTGCCCTAGACAAACGCTTGAAATCCCATACACATTTTATGTGTTCTGATATATTTTTCACAAATTGAAGAGATGCATTATAGTTCATTGGTTTGTAATGAAAGTTCTGAATTTTGAGAAGCTGTCAACTGTGGTTGTTATTTGTACGGGCTGGGGGTTGAAGGATGGCATGAGAAAGAATGGTAAGTTAGAGAGAGAATGAAGGGGAAACAGGTAAGACTCTGAGAAAGAGAAACTTGGTCCAGGGTTATAAAGTCCAGTAAAAGGAGAAATTTCTTGGGCCTAATGAAGAGTGGGGGAGGGTCAGAGCAATAGTATAGCTGCTAAGGCATTTGCCCTGCAAGAACTCACGTTCAATTCTTGCAATCCTATATGGTCCCCAGAGTCCCACCAGATTTGAAACTTGAGTGCACATATGCTTCCACTCTCGGTCTCCTCCAAAGAAGAATGGGAGAAAAGCAAGGTCTGGGGGTTGGGTTAAAAGAATAAATTTGGCATAGGCTGAGGAAGTCAGAGAAGTTTAAGATGACCAGAAGAAATCTAAAAGTTCTCTCATGGAGGCTGTTTTTATGTCTTATGGCCACCTTCGGAAAATAAAGAAATTTGAGACACATCTCCAAAAGGTTTGGGTGGCCTATCCATAAATGATACCTGGGAGATGCAAACACATATACTGGGGAATGAACTTACCCGATGAGTGATCAACGCCCTCTTAACAGGGACCAAGCCAAGAGAAAAGTTGTAGCATGAAGCCAGAAGATCAGCTCCTGGGAAATGTAAACATAAATCACAGTGTACTCAGGCCCACTGTTCAGCACCCCTAGATGCACCATTTCACTTATTCCCAACAATATTCAGAGTCTGTATCACGGTGACACCCTGCTAGCGAGTTTCAACATTGAGGTCCATTGCCTATGTAAGTTCTTTTACCTTGCAATCTCCCCAAGGTGGCCAAGCCGGCTTTCAGGCTATGACATCCGGACATTACTGGCAGGAGCAGCTCAAATTATATTAGCTTGAGGGGCTGCTCTGTGGTCTTCCACGGTCCCTGGTGCCTGTAGCCTGCTCAAAACATCATTGTTAACTGAAGCTCACACAAGAACCATCGTTATAAATGGCGTTGCGGCTGGGTCGTGGGCAGTACCGGACTAGGGCATGCGCACTAGGTTACCACTCCAAAGCGGTTGGTACCGGTTCTCCTTGAGCCTGGAAGGTGGTGGAGGGAAGAGATGGTCCTAGGAGAGTTATGGGTGATGGATGGGAAAGAAACCGGGAAGGGTAGGCAACCGGACAGCTGGTGATCATCATGGGATAGTTGGTGGATGTTTTTAAATACATTAAAATGATATTCGTAGATGAGAGGCAAAACAAAAATATGAAAATAAAATAGGTTCCAAATAACAGGTTCCATAGAAGACCGAGAGAGCTGAAAGGGCTGACATTCCTTCTGGAGCTTTTAGCTGGAACTGAGCAGGCAGCCTCGTCCCTCTCAGCTCCACGTGGTTTGATCCCAAAACAATCCCAAAAGTTATACATGCAAAGACCAAAGAAACCGAAAATAAGCTGCAGAACATTGAGAGTGGTGACATCATTTTTCATTTGCTGGGCTTTGGGAAGGGGTTTGAAGTCAAGTGTTTTAAGTATTTCTTAAAGGGGAAAATAGTAACAGCACTTTGGCCAGCATAGGGATTAGGGACCCAAAACGGGAGTGTAGTAATGACCTCATCTACCTACAAAGAACAAGGTAAGTTATACTATGTTTGTCATTTAGTGTTTACAAAGAAAAAACTTGGTCACAGCCTGACAGATATCCCCAATTATCCTACTAACTTGTAGGGAATGAGTGAAGAGAGAGAACTTGGACATTTTTCAAACATTCATCTGCATAAAGATTTTTTGATTGGATCCACCATTTGAGACTAACCTCAGTGGTATTTGGTATACTTGCTAGTTTTTCAACTATTACCATTATTTTATCCATACGATTTTCATCATTGCCAAAAAAAAGACTCTTGACTAAAGCAGGCAACATTCATCTTTTTATTTTTATGAATTTGCTTTCTCTGAACAATTCATATACAAGTATCCTAAATTATGTGACCTTTGACACTGCGTTTTTCCAAACTTGATGCTGTAGTGTGTGCTATAGTGTGTTAGTACGTCACATGACTAATATTCTGTTGTATGGATCTACCATATTGGAGAGGTTTTCACACTCCCTGAATGCACAGAACCCTGGATGTCTCATACATAGGCTAAAAGAAAGATTGACTGTGGCTGGAGACATAGTACACAGGGTAGAATGCTGCCTTGAGTGCAATAGACCTGGATTGGCTCCCTGGCACCCCATTTGGTCCCCCGAGTCCTGCCAGGAGTGATCCATGAGCGCAAAGCCAAGAGGAAGCTCGGAGCACCATAAGGTGTGGCTCCAACACAAAAATTAAAAGCATTCATGCTCACACACAAGTACA
Source organism: Sorex fumeus (assembly GCF_029834395.1). NCBI lineage: Eukaryota > Metazoa > Chordata > Mammalia > Eulipotyphla > Soricidae > Sorex > Sorex fumeus. The sequence goes on along the minus strand of NW_026606063.1, from coordinate 37,586,045 downwards.
TTCCAATTCATGTGTAACAACATCATGTTGTAGACTGGATAATGGCCATTCAAAGAGATCATCAATCCTGCAAATGTTCTTTTGTTTAGTAAAAACGGGATTGAATGGTTGCGATGGCTGGCGATGGAGAGATTTGGTGCATAATCAGGTGAGTCAACGGCATAAAATGGAGGCAGAAGTAGATGATGCAGATATAAGAGAAAGTCACTTGACCATGGCGGTCAAGAAGTGAGTGTATTATACACCAGACAAGCCAAGTGGCAGTTTACAGAAGTTAAAAGAAAATACAGCCTAAAGACCTTCTACAGAAGCCATGTGTCCTGGCTGACACTAGTGTCCCAATGATGTGTATATTCCAAATTTCTGGATTTCAGTAGTGTGAATTTTTTTCTTCTGATGTTTAAGTTACCAGGTGATTGGTTACAACGCTCACAGAAAAAGAAAAAAATCACAATATTTCAATAACATAATAGTTTGTAAAAAATAAAGTACAGTGTTCTAGCAACAAATATTTGAATCCAGTACATATAAAATTTTTAAGTGGTAGGGTGTTTGCCTTACAAACGGCCAACATGGCTGACCCGAGTTTGATTCCTCCACCCCTCTCCGAGAGCCTGGCAAGCTACCGAGAGTATCTCGCGCACACGGCAGAGCCTTGCAAGCTACCCGTGATGTATTCGATATGCCAAACATGGTAACAACAAATCTCATGATGGAGATGTTACTGGGCCAGCTCGAGCAAATCGATGAACAATGGGAGGACCGTTCCTATTTCGTTTTCAAATAAAAGAGTACTTGTTAGTGGAACCTGTGTTGCTGTTAAGCAGGTAGCAACATCTAGAACCTCGGACTTAAAGTAGACACAGCCAGTCTTGTTTACCGATCCACATTGATGTTCAAACAATTCTGGCTGTTTATTATAATGATTTCCAAAATGCAGCTTTATAATGGTCGAGAGCACGGAAGGGAATGTAAGATGGTCTTACGTCGAAACTGGGTTTGACTAACTAGATGCTCACACAGGATTTTAGAGATGTCAAGTGCTTGTAAGCGCTTGCATTGAAAAAGGTTGAGTAAGTTCAATATCTGGCATCCCATATGGTCCCCTGAGCCTGCCAGTAGTGACCCCTGTGCAGGGAGTAATCCCTGACCACCACAAATTTGGGTCCGCAAAATGTTTTGTAAATGTACTACTAAATTTTATGAATGACTTTTGTAGCCTATAGTTACCCAATGTATCTTGTGACCACAATCCTACTGGTATTTCTTCTGTCTTTTTGTGACCCTAAAATTGAAGGGGGGGAAAGCCACCATAATGTTCCTTTCAAAATATGAGATATTACCCCAGTTCCAATCAAACTCTCCCATAGCACCTGATTTTTCTCAGAGCCAAAGTCACATTATTACAATGGCCTATAAGGCCCCGACAACTTTCCTTTCGTTTTTCTTTCTTTGTTTTCTGTTTCATTTTTCCTTTTTTCCTTTCATCTTTCCTTACTTTATTTCTTATGTCTGTCTGTCTTTCTTTCTTTCTTTCTTTCTTTCTTTCTTTCTTTCGTTCTTTCTATCTATCTTTCTTTCCTTCTTTCTTTATTTCTTCATTTCTTTCTCTTTTCTCTCTTCATTTTATTAATTAGGAATCAGAAAATATGTTCTATTTTAAAAAGGAAACACATTAAAAAGGTTGGTGTCTCTGTTCAGCTCTGCAATTCTAATATAAAATCAGCCCTGGGGCCTTGGCTGCTCCTTCATCGACACACTTTCTGATACTGTCATTGCACTGGCTCCAACTGGCTCTTATTTTTTCATGTCTAAATAATATTTCTACTCCAGGGACTGAGCAATATACAGAGCTTAATATATTAATATTCCATGTGATTGACCCTGGTTCTATCTCCAGCATCACCTATGGTCTCATGAGAACCACCAGGAATCACTCCTGAGCACAGAGAGAGGAATACATGAGCACCACTGGGGCTGGTCCAAAACCTTTCCTTACACACACACACACACACACACACACACACACACACACACACACACACACCCCACAGTCATTTCTGGAGCTGGAGTGATAGTACAGTGATTAGGGTGCTTTTCATGTATGAGGACAATCCTCAAGGGTTCAAAGGTCCATATGGGATCGGATTCCAGGAATTGAACCCAGGTCCACCATGTGCAAGGCAAATGCCTCAGCCACTGAACTATGACTTTGATCCAGATGACAACACTATTTTCAATCACAACGGCCTTCAAGTTTTCCTTGGGTTCATTCTGACTCCCTTTATAGATTCCCAATTATCCCATACATCTTGAGATTTTCTAATCGGTGGTGTAATTTGTTTATCCCCATATTTGGTTATAATCTGTCTAAATTGTTAGTCATCTGCCAAATCCAATTGTCACTTTCAACCTCCATCCAGCAGGGGTCAGTCACAGAGAATGAGACAAACACATAATTAGACAAACACCTGGAATGCTCAAGCTTCAGGGTCTACTGTGCAGCCATGTGTGGTCTCACAGGAAGGTCAATCCAATTCAATACTGCTCCCAAACCCCACCAGAGCCCAATAGGTGAACCATTGTTGAAGTTGACAGAGACATCAAGGACAGTTAGGAAGTACATCAACATACCCTAGGTACATGGAGAGCAGAGGCTAGTATAGTTCACAGAGAATCAGTAGGCATCCTTAAAATATAAAGTTGTTTTGGCAGGAGAGATAGTTCAGAGGGCAGTGCACCTGTTATGCATCCAGTCGACTGAGCTCCTCCAGGAGTGATTTCTCCGTGCAGAGCCAGGAGCAAGCCCTGAGCATGACCAGGTGATGCCCCAAACTGAAAATAAATGAATAAATCTGATTGTGAATGTTTTCTATTCTGTTTTTTGGTAATTTATCCCCTAAATCGAAAAGACCCTAAAGATTATTAGTCTATGTTTGCCTGGCACAAGTTTGTAGGTGGCAGATACTTTTTCATCTATTCTATCTTTACCTACTATTCTTTTCTGGGTGTATGTTTGCTAGCAGAATACCCGAACCTTAGGGATTTTTGTTTGGGGATGATTCCTCATAATAATCCATTACTTTGTAACCCTAAAGTAATTAATAATGTATATTATAAAGTAAAAATATATGATTTAATTTTATAAAACATTATATAAAATATATTAGTAATAATGTAATGCTATTGATTAACAAGGCAACATAAATGAGTACCTAGAAATTTTACTGTTTTATTAATAAAATATGTAAGCTCAATAGAATAATAGGAAAATTTAGCTAACATCAGAGTCTGAGGCAGATGAAACTGTTATAACTGCCTTGTAGGATTCCAGCTCCCTATCCTCCCTCATTCTCCCTCATCTCTCTCTATCCAATCCGGTCTTCTTCGTGGAAATCTGACCTTCCTATTGGCTAGCCTCTACCTTTCAACTGCCTGCTTTATGACATCATTCTCCCACCCAACCTACCACCACCTGGTAGAATCTTGGGGTTCCCATGAAGTTGTCTGGAAACAAATTTGAATCATCATGGCAACTGTCCAGTGACCAATGACCAATCACCAGGGACCAGTCATCAGTACTGGACACTTGTGGTCTTCTGCTTGAGTGTTCAGACGTACTCTCGTATCGTATCGTCTTCTCGTCTATCTTTTGCCGACATCTCCTCTTCTCTGACTATGTCAGGTAAGGAATAATACTTTTCAGAGCTTTTCATTAGATTTCTTGTCTCTAAACTTAGTGGTCAAGTAAAAATGTCATGAAATAATAGAAGAAAGCATTCAATGAGAATTTTATCAGCCTCATTTTAGCTTGACTTTGACACTTGCTGTGTGATTTTAGACACCGACTTTCTTTCTCACATATACAGAGTTTCTTCCTCATTTGTTACATTATATTTTACACAGTCTTAGAAGCTCAAATATGTGTTTATATATCAATGTTCATTCTCTGGTGTTTCCTTTTCCTTTAGTGGTTTTTACGTGAAATTCATATGTAGGTGCTGTAGAAAATTGTTAATATATAACAGGATGCTTTATCTGTAATAGTCTTTCCACATATATTTATAATTTAGTATTTTAAATTTAGTGCTATTCCAAAGTAATAATCATGTGTCTTTGAGTTTTCTATCTAAACTATGTGATAAGACTAAATGGGGCATTGGGAATGTGTGGAGTGCTGAGCAGTTGAGAGGCAAGTCCTCAAAAGTAAGGAAGTTGAGGGTCTTTTTCCTCAAGAATTGACCACAGAGGCCGAGAAGAAGAGGATGCTATCAGGGAGAATCAAATAGGAAATAAAGATTATGAGGGAGATTTATCAAGTAGGGGAAACAGTTTGGTATCGAATGTTGAAGAGAGCCAAAGATTTTAAATCAAATCAAAGAGAATATAGTTAAATATTCTGAGAGTAAGTCAACTCAGTTTATTTTAATAACTGCTAGGACTAGAAAGTGTACTATGCCTCGAGTAGAGTACAAGTAGGAAAAAACATTTAACAGAATGTCGTGTTGGTGGCTTTTTATCTAATTGTCTCTTGAAACACGGTTGGCACTTGACAATTTGGCATATAAACACGCTTCAGAAATAATGCTTCCTATAAATAACTAATACTGGTTATCTAAAGGGGGTGGAGGAAACAGAATCTTCCGTGTTTTTATTATTTCTAGCTGTAAACTGCATGTATGCTCTGCCTGCTAAAAAAAAGAAATGATGACTTCTAACTTGAATAAGAAGAACTGATTCATTTGTGTGGTGAGTAGATTCCAAGTTAAGGCTGCTTGTTACCTTCACAAATAGTTTCTTCCCAACATGAGATCATTTTGATAACAGTCGACATCTGTTTTTATATTCTAAGAAGAAATAGAAAAGTCAAGTCTCACATGTCTAATTACACATTCATCTCAGTTGTGTGGAGTCTGAGTTTTCCTACATTAAAAATATTTAAATTGGATTTTGGTGATCATTTCTTAAACATTGGGAATGACGTTTTCCTGCTTGAAAAAGGTACTCGTAATCTAGGTTTTGAAAATGAATTTGAAATTTTTGGTGACCATTTTTAATGATCTTTTCTGCATCTTCTGCGATTTACTGAACTTGTATTCTATGTTGAATACCTGTTGTTTTCTGGTTAATCTTCAAAGTTATGAATGAGAAAAATAATGTCATTTCTTGCACTTCTTACATTTCATTCTGCTTTTTACTCATTGACAACATATTTCTGGGTACTAAATACAATCACTTTTATTAAATTTTCTGCTTATTATGTAAGTTACTGGTAAATGTTTTCTGCTTTACGCAATGGTAATGTTTGCGCTCAAAATCACTTGTTAGTGTATTTTTCGGTTATGACTTTTTGCAAAAATAGAATACTGTCTTCATCTTGTATACATGCCACAATTTATTAATAAACTTATTGTACTGTTTTCTTTGGTTTTGTTTGGGATCACATCCAGTTTGACTCAGGGCTTACTCTTGGGTCTGCCCTCAATCAGTTACTGTACTAAACTGCTTGCTGAATAGCCCAGATTGCATTCTTATCTATATACATTTTTTTCAGTTCTTTGATACATATCTTATATGATTTTTTCTTTATACATCCTTCCATGTGATTACATGAAATAGACAGACTTTTTATGCATGCACAGCACTGTAGCACTGTTCTGTAGCACTTTACTATCATCGTTCATCGATTTGCTGTAGTGGGCACCAGTAACGTCTCCATGTGAGACCTGTAGTTACTGTTTTTCGCACATCAAATACATCGTGGGTAGCTTGCCAGGTTTTGCCATGCAGGCAGGATACTCTTGGTAGCTTGCTGAGCTGTCCAAGAGGGACAGAGTTATCGAACCCAAGTTGGCCACATGAAGAGCAAACGCACTATCCCCTGTTCTATAGATCCATCCTTAAGTTTGCAGATTATTTTTAATTAGAGTTGTTAGTAACTACTTTGCTGGAGAGCAACTGGAGACTGAGATTTTAAATAACAAACTTCCTTCTAAAAGCACTTCTTGAGAAAAATTCAAGTACTCATTTTTGAGGTAGGATCAGAAACCAGGGTAAGGTTGCTATCCTTCAACTCATCAAGGAGATTGAGTCACATATGTGAACCGTAAGAAACCGATGTGAATTCCACAAGTCAAAATGAAAATCTGAATACTACAATGCTAATAGTTGTAATCACTGCAAATGCCTATATTAATGTAAGTTATCTTCCTCCTAGTTTCTGCAGAGTCCTGGCAAGAAAATCCACATTCTTAGGTTCTGTAACCCGGCAAAACATAAGGGACAGAGAGATAGTACAGGAGGAGATAAGGTACTTGATGTGTACGCAGCCAATTCAGTTGAACCTCTGTCACTACACAGAGTCTCCTGAGCACTACAAGGCACCTCTCCACAGTACAGAGCAAGAATTAGCCCCAGATCATTGCCGGGTATTGGTCCAACCTGCACCCTACCCCACTTACAATTTAAATAATGGGAAAAATGGAACAAGTCTCTATGCTATCTCTGCACTTCTGGTTTCTTTCTTCTCCAATAAAACGTTACTCATTCTCTTAGGACTTCCTCGTTTTAAAATGCTTCCAATTCCAGGTCAGAACAGCTGCCGGCTCGCGACCCTGGGACCTCCATCTTTCCCTGCAGGACCCCAGGTGTCCCCCGTGATGCCTGAAGAGAAGCAGTTTTGAGCGTCTGCCCTGCCCTCTTCACTCCTGACCTGAGGCGGCGCCCATCTCATCTTAATTCCAGGTCAGAACAGCTGCCGGCTCGCGACCCTGGGACCTCCATCTTTCCCTGCAGGACCCCAGGTGTCCCCCGTGATGCCTGAAGAGAAGCAATTTTGAGCGTCTGCCCTGCCCTCTTCACTCCTGACCTGAGGCGGCGCCCATCTCATCTTAATTCCAGGTCAGAACAGCTGCCGGCTCGCGACCCTGGGACCTCCATCTTTCCCTGCAGGACCCCAGGTGTCCCCCGTGATGCCTGAAGAGAAGCAGTTTTGAGCGTCTGCCCTGCCCTCTTCACTCCTGACCTGAGGCGGCGCCCATCTCATCTTAATTCCAGGTCAGAACAGCTGCCGGCTCGCGACCCTGGGACCTCCATCTTTCCCTGCAGGACCCCAGGTGTCCCCCGTGATGCCTGAAGAGAAGCAGTTTTGAGCGTCTGCCCTGCCCTCTTCACTCCTGACCTGAGGCGGCGCCCATCTCATCTTAATTCCAGGTCAGAACAGCTGCCGGCTCGCGACCCTGGGACCTCCATCTTTCCCTGCAGGACCCCAGGTGTCCCCCGTGATGCCTGAAGAGAAGCAATTTTGAGCGTCTGCCCTGCCCTCTTCACTCCTGACCTGAGGCGGCGCCCATCTCATCTTAATTCCAGGTCAGAACAGCTGCCGGCTCGCGACCCTGGGACCTCCATCTTTCCCTGCAGGACCCCAGGTGTCCCCCGTGATGCCTGAAGAGAAGCAGTTTTGAGCGTCTGCCCTGCCCTCTTCACTCCTGACCTGAGGCGGCGCCCATCTCATCTTAATTCCAGGTCAGAACAGCTGCCGGCTCGCGACCCTGGGACCTCCATCTTTCCCTGCAGGACCCCAGGTGTCCCCCGTGATGCCTGAAGAGAAGCAGTTTTGAGCGTCTGCCCTGCCCTCTTCACTCCTGACCTGACGGCGGCGCCCATCTCATCCCAAACCCAGGGTTCTGTAGAGGCGTGGCCTCCTCAAAGTGGGCGTGGCCTCAAAAGTGGGCGTGGCTTAATTTCCAGCGGGCGGCCGCTAACGCGGCCGCAGGTTGTTTTCCTACACTAAGGAACCTACTACCCAAGGAATCTAGTAACCCAATCTACTCAGCAATATGAAGAAACAAAGAAAATCTCCAACACAAGGGGAGAACAACGAAAACAATCTAGACCATTCTGTCAATACAGCTCACCTAAGGGACCTCTCTGACATAGAATTCAGGTTCGAAGTCATCAAGATGTTCAATCAACTCAATGAAACAGTCAGACAGACAGCCAGTAACACCACAGAAAAAATAGACAAATTACGAGAAGAAATGAGGGCAGAAATGTCACGATTAAAAGATTCCATAGATGAAATGAGAAATTCAGTTTCTTCTCTTAAAAATAGAATGACCGCAGCTGAAGAGAGAATCAGTGACCTGGAAGATCAGCTGCAACAAGCCAACACGCAACAACAAACACTGGCAAGGGACCTCAAAATGGCTCTACAGAGAATCAGAGTCCTAGCAGATGACTCCAAGAGGAACAATATTAGAATCATGGGACTACCTGAACCTCAGGGAAACAATCCCAATGAAAAAAACACCGTCAAACAAATCATTGCTGAAAACTTCCCAGAGCTGCACAATGCAGACATTCAGGTTCAAGGAGCCCGAAGGGTGCCAGCTAAAAGAGACCCCAACAAAAACACTCCAAGACATATCATACTTAGAATGATTGATACTGCCGATAGAGACACAATACTGCAAGCAGCAAGAGCAAAGAAGGAAATCACATACAAAGGAGCATCCCTTAGATTCACAGCAGACCTATCAGAGGAAACCCTACAAGCCCGAAGGCAGTGGCGAGATATAGTCAAAAAACTCATGGAAATGAATGCTTCCCCAAGAATACTCTACCCGGCTAAACTCTCCCTCAAAATCGAAGGAACAGTACATTATTTTATAGATAAACAGCAGCTCAGGAACTTCATAGACTCAAAACCAAACCTAAAGCAAGGCCTAAAGGGGCTACTATAAGAAAAGACAAACCCTACAACCACAACACACCTGCACAGAAACATGACACAAAACCCCATAACCATTCTCTCTCTCAATGTCAACGGTCTAAATTCACCAGTTAAGAGACACAGAGTGGCAAAATGGATACAGAGACAGAACCCAACATTCTACTGCCTACAAGAAACTCACCTCAACAGCCAGAGCAAACACAGACTCAAAGTCAAAGGATGGAATACAATCCTGCAAGCAAACAACTCCTTCAAAAAAGCTGGGGTGGCCATACTAGTATCTGACAACATTAATTTCACCTTGAAAAAGATTAGAAGGGACAGTGAAGGCTATTTTCTCTTCATCAAGGGATACGTACAACAGGAAGAAATCACACTCTTAAATGTATACGCACCTAATGAGGGAACAGCTAAATATTTAAAACAACTGCTAACAGATTTTAAGGAGGACATCACTACCAACACAATAGTACTTGGAGACTTCAACATCGCCTTATCACCTCTGGATAGATCAACACGAACAAAACCCAGCAAGGAATTATTGGCTTTGAAAGAAGTAATAGAAGAGAAAGGGCTTATGGACTTATACAGGGCTTTACACCCCAAAAAGAAAGAATACACATTCTTCTCCAGTGCGCACGGAACATTTTCCAAAATAGACCATGTGCTAGGACACAAAACATACCTCAACAGAATCAAGAAGATAGAAATAGTATCAGCCATCTTTTCAGACCATGATGCACTGAGGATAGAAGTGAATCACACACAGACACGGAGAACCAAATCAAACACCTGGAAATTAAACAACTCGATGCTGAACAATGAGTGGGTCAGGAACGAAGTCAAGGATGAAATCAAAAGATACCTGGAAACAAATGAGAATGAAGACACAAACTACCAGAACTTATGGGATGCAGCGAAAGCTGTATTAAGGGGAAAATTTATAGCTCTGCAAGCCTATCTTAAGTCGATAGAAACGATGCACATAAACAATTTGACCTCACAGCTCAAGACCTTAGAAAAGGATCAACAGAAAGAGCCTAAATCAGGCAGAAGGAAAGAGATCATAAAACTTAGAGCAGAAATCAACGACATGGAAAACAAAGAAACAATCCGAAAGATCAATGAAACCAAGAGCTGGTTCTTCGAGAAAATAAATAAGATAGATAAACCACTAGCAACACTCACAAAGAAACAGAGAGAGAGAACCCTAATAAATCGAATCAGAAATAAGAATGGGGATATCACAACAGAAACTAAAGAAATTCAAGAGATCATCAGAGACTACTTTGAAAGTCTCTATGCCACGAAACACGAGAACCTAGAAGAAATGGATAAATTCCTGGATCTCTACCATCTCCCAAAGCTGAATCAAGAAGATATAGAGTACCTGAATAGACCCATTCACATCAAGGAAATTGAAACTGTAATCAAAAGTCTTCCCAAAAACAAAAGCCCAGGCCCAGACGGATTTACTAGCGAATTTTTCCAAACATTTAAAGAGGACCTATTGCCAATTCTTCTCAAGCTTTTCCAGGAAATTGAAAAAACAGAAACTCTCCCAAACAGCTTCTATGAAGCCCATATCTCTCTAATACCAAAAGGAAACAAAGACACCACAAGAAAAGAAAACTACAGGCCAATATCCCTGATGAACACGGATGCGAAGATTCTCAACAAAATACTAGCCAATAGAATACAACAACTCATCAAAAAGATCATACATCATGACCAAGTAGGATTCATCCCAGGGATGCAAGGATGGTTCAACATTCGGAAATCAATCAACATAATCCATCATATCAACAAAAGAAAAGATAAAAATCATATGATCATATCAATAGACGCAGAGAAAGCTTTTGACAAGATCCAGCACCCATTCATGATGAAAACCCTTGCCAAAATGGGGATAGAGGGGACTTTCCTCAATATAGTTAAAGCCATCTACCACAAACCTACAGCAAACATCATCCTCAATGGGGAAAAACTGAGACCCTTCCCCCTAAGGTCAGGGACGAGACAAGGATGCCCACTCTCTCCACTACTGTTCAATATAGTACTGGAAGTACTTGCAATAGCGATTAGGCAAGAAAAAGATATTAAGGGCATCCAGATAGGGAAAGAAGAAATTAAGCTCTCACTATTCGCAGATGACATGATACTATACTTAGAGAACCCTAAAACCTCTACCAAGAAACTCCTAGAAACAATAGGCTTGTATAGTAAAGTGGCAGGCTATAAAATCAATACCCAAAAATCCATGGCATTCCTATACGCAAATAGTGAAAGAGAAGCAAGTGACATCAAGAAAACAATCCCATTCACAATTGTGCCCCAGAAAATCAAGTATCTAGGAATCAGCTTAACTAAGGAAGTAAAGGACCTGTACAAGGAAAACTACAAAACGCTACTTCAGGAAATAAAAGAGGACACGAGGAAATGGAAAAATATCCCCTGTTCATGGATGGGGAGAATCAACATCATCAAAATGGCAATACTTCCCAAAGCACTATACAAATTCAATGCAATCCCTATAAGGATACCCATGACATTCTTCAAAGAAATGGAGCAAACACTCCTGAAATTTATATGGAACAATAAGCCCCCACGAATAGCTAAAGCAATTCTTGGGAAAAAGAAAATGGGAGGAATCAACCTCCCTAACTTCAAACTCTACTACAAGGCAGTAATAATTAAAACAGCATGGTACTGGAACAAAAGCAGAGCTGCAGACCAATGGAACAGAGTTGAATATACTGACATTTCCTCCCAAACATATAATCATCTAATTTTTGATAAGGGGGCAAGAAAAGTGAAATGGAGCAGGGAAAGCCTCTTCAACAAACTGTGCTGGCAAAATTGGACGGCTACATGCAAAAAAGTGGGCTCAGATCTCTGCCTAACACCATGCACAAAAGTAAGATCAAAATGGATTTATGACCTCAACATCAGACCAGAATCCATAATGTTTATTGAAGACAAAGTCGGCAAAACTCTCCATGATATTGAAGCTAATGGTATCTTCAAAGATGTCACGCCACTAGCCGAGCAAGTGAAAACAGAGATAGACAAATGGGACTATCTTAAACTAAGAAGCTTCTGCACCTCCAAAGAAACAGTGACCAAAATACAAAGACAGCCTACAGAATGGGAAAGGATATTCACCAAGTACACATCCGACAAGGGGTTGATATCAAGGATATACAAGGTACTGGTTAAACTCCACAAGAAGAAATCACCCAACCCCATCAAAAAATGGGGTGAGGAAATGAACAGAAACTTTCGCAAAGAAGAAATTCGAATGGCAAAAAGGCACATGAGAAAATGCTCTACATCACTAATCATCAGAGAGATGCAGATCAAAACAACAATGAGATATCATTTCACACCACAGAGACTGGCCCACATCCACAAGAACAAAAGCAACTGGTGCTGGCGCGGATGTGGCGAGAAAGGGACCCTCCTTCACTGCTGGTGGGAATGCCGGCTGGTCCAACCCTTTTGGAAAACAGTATGGACGACTCTCAAAAAATTAGAATTTGATCTCCCATTTGACCCAGCTATAGCACTCCTGGGAATATATCCCAGAGAGGCAAAAAGGTATAGTCGAAGTGACATCTGCAATTGTTTGTTCATTGCAGCACTCTTTACAATAGCCAGAATCTGGAAAAAACCTGAGTGCCCAAGAACAGATGACTGGTTAAAGAAACTTTGGTACATTTACACAATGGAGTACTATGTAGCTGTTAGAAAAGATGAAGTTATGAAATTTACATACAAGTGGTACTACATGGAAAGTATCATGTTAAGCGAAATGAGTCAGAAAGAGCGGGATAGACACAGAAAGATTGCATTCATCTGGGGAACATAAAGCAACAAAAAGGGAGAGTGACACACAGGAATGGCTGAGATTAGTACCAGGAATTTTGCTCCATGAATGGAAGGCCAGCCACAGGCTCTAGGTGAAAAGGAAGCTCAGATAGAGAAGAGAGTACCAAATGAAGGGTGTTGTGAGGGCCCTCCCAGGGTGGGAGAAGCATGCTAAAAGTAGTCGATAGACCAAACATGATTGCCACTCAAAGCCTCTCTTGCAAAACACAGTACCCAAAAGAAGAGAGAGAGAACAAGGGGGAATACCCTGCCACAGAGGCAGGATGGGACGGGGGGGGGGGGATGAGGGTGGGGGGGATGCTGGGACCCATTGGGATGGATGACGGGCACTGGTGGAGGTATGGGGACTTGATCATTGTATAACTGAAACCCAAGCACAAAATTTGTAAGCCTATAACTGTACCTCATGGTTTTTCACTAATAAAAAAAAGAAAAAAAAATAAATAAAATGCTTCCATTCTAGAAAATAACACATGAGTTCAATAGGTGATCAAGCTACAGGTAGAGCTAAGGCAAGGAGAAACTATCTATAAGCAAGAAATCCATGTACAAACCACATCACCTGAGGCTCTATAGCTCTGTTTTCACTTTGGGAGCACAGCGCCAAATACACAAAGTGCCAAAACGTTCCAGCCCTTCAACCACGCAAAACTCTGGACTAATGGGAATTCAGTTGAATGTTGGTATTAGAAGCTTCTCTCTAGCAAAAACTTTAAGTTAATATTGTTCATCTCAAACGTTGTAGGAGATTCTCAGTCTCACAGATTCTTTTCATCACCTCTTATTCCTTACAGAAAATTTTGAAAATTCATCTGTATTGGGAACTGCACATTCTCAGCAGCTTTCGCTTCCCGTGGTGAAAAATGCAGCTTCCCTGCAACTACTCCAGAGTATGTGCTCCAGCTGGTAGTTCTGCTTGGCTCCTGCCCTCAGCTTCTGGCATCTCTTTCCAACCACTGATGGGCAGTGCCTATCTTTACCAACATTCTAGCACAACGATGCTGTCTGGAATGTCTGGTCAGAGCCACATGTCCACTGCAGCTGCTTTCTACCCGAGTATTTTGGAGTGGGGTATTGCAGGATTTGCTAAAGAGAAGTCTTCCACGGGAGACTTTACTGATTGTCCTTGACCAAGATACCACTGACTCTTCCATAACTATGGCAGCTTACTATGAGAAAACCTTAGATACCAACAACACGGTGTCTGTGTACCCATTACATTCTGCCAGTCTTGTTGAGAGGACACCATCTCAGGTTCCAAATCAGAGTCTTAGCCTGTCACTTCCCTACCAAGAATCATAGTTAGTAGCTGGCATATATTTTTTCATCTATTCTATCTTTACCCACTATCCTTTTCTGGGTGTATGTTTGCTAGCAGAATTCCTGAACCTTAGAGATTTTTGATTGGGGATGATTACTCATAATATTACACCACTTTGTACCCCTAAAGTAAGTAATAGTGTATATTATAATGTATGAATATATATTTTAATTTTATTAAACACCATATAATGTATATTAGTAATAATGTAATACTATTGATTAACAAGGCAATATAAATGATGATCTAGAAATATTATTGATTTATTAATAAAATATGTAAGCTCAAAAGTATAATAGGAGAATTTAGCTAACATCAGAGTCGGAGGAAGATGAAATTGTCATAAATGTCCTGTAGGATTCTATCTCCTAACCTCCTTCGTTCTACCTCTCTCTCTCTCTCTCTCCAATCCGGTCTTCTTCTTGGGAATCTGACCTCCTTATTGGCTAGCCTCTACCTTGCAACTGTCTGCTTTATGACATCATTCTCCCACCAAACCTACCACCACCTAGTAGAATCTTAGGATTCCCGTACAGTTGTTTGTAAAAAAAATTTGAATCATTATGGCAAGTGACCAGTGACCAATGACCAATGACCAGTGACTATCATCAGTACTGGACACTTGTGGTCTTACACTTCAGTGTTCAGACGTACTCTCGTATCGTCTCCTCTTATTGTCTACCTTTATCGGTATTTCCTCTTCTCTGACCATGTCAGGTAAGGAATAATACTTTTCAGACCTTTTCATTAGAGTTCTTGTCTCTAAACTTAGTACTCAAGTAAAAACATCATGTAATAATGGAAGAAAATATTCCACGAGAATTTTATCAACCTCATTTTAGCTTGACTTTGACACTTGCTGTGTGATTTTAGACACTGACTTTCTTTCTCGCATATACAGAAATTTTTCCTCATTTGTTACATTATATTTTAGTGAGAGGTGTCCTGTGACCATGGCCAAACCTAACAGCAAACTTCGGAAAGCTGAATCCAGCACGACCAGCAAGACAAAGAGCCATGGGCAGGAGAAGACAAAAAGGGTCAGAGAAAAGTCTAAGAAAGCTGAGGAGAGTAAGCAGCCATGGAACAAGGTCAGGGCAGAAGAGAAGCACACCATTGCCAAGATGAAATGCAAGAAAAGTCAACCTGAGCTTTGCCAAGAGGCCTTTCAAAAGCCCCGCAGCTGCCTAGGCATGCACATGCTGGAGTCTGTGCAAGTGTTTCATGCTCTGGGGAAGAAGAGTGATCCAAAGCCTGGATTCTCTTCCTCCCGGGTTCTGGGTAGTTCAAAGAAGCCCAGCGATTTCCAGCCATCCTTAGCTGTCAAACCATTGCTAGGTGCTACACCGGATGAAAAAGGTCTTGAGAGAACTCAGGTCAAAGCACAGAAACCAAATAGCAGTGCTGAAGAACGCTCGTCTCCATCCCAGGATGAGCTGCCACCTCCTGGGAAGGTCAAATTGGTCCCTTTGCCTTTTCTAACCATGGAGAAGCCACAAACTCGGCCTGTTCCTCGGAGACCACAGTTTGTGGCCTCACATCGTCCTGCTGCAGCTTACCCTGCCAGGTCTGGCTCTACCAATTCAGCTCTGCCAACTGCCGCCAATTCATCCTGGCCAACCAATGCATTTTTGCCTGGTCCTGCCAAACCAACTCAGCCCATTTCGACCACCTCATCTAGACGAGGTTTACTGAACCCTACTAGCCGACCTATTCCTCAGCCTGCAACTTCTAAGCCTGCTCACTACAAGACCACAGCTAGCACTTCTCTTCAGCAGTAGCCCCTTCCCGTCTCTGTGAACAAGCGCCAGTCTCCACCCAAACGTCAGAGTCAGTTTCTCCTCCAAGACTTCCTTTACCAACCAATTCCGTGGAGAAACCCCAATTTTCCTGAGCCAGTAATGTCAAAGCCCATCACAAGAGAGCAGAGACCAGAGCATGAGGCTATGAAAAGGAAGGCTCAGCAGGAGCGTGAGAACGCTGCCAAGTATACCTCTTTGGGGAAAGTGCAGTTTTTTATCGAGAGAGAAAAAGAGATGGACATCTCTCTATACTATGGCTATGTAATGTGAGTAGCTGGAATGGTTGGTGCCATTTCATTTCCCAATGGTTGCCCTAGAGAAACACTACAAATACCATACAAGTTTTATTTATTTTGCTATATTTTTAAAAAATTGAAGAGATGCATTAAGTTAATACACTGGTAATAAAAGTTCTGAAGTTTGAGATGCTGTCAACTGTGGTTGTTATTTGGAGGGGATTGGAGTTGAACGATGATATGAGACAGAATGGGAAGTTAGAGAGAGGACAAAGGGGGAACAGACAAGACTGTAAGAAAGATAAACTTGGTCCAGGGCTATAAAGCCCATAAGAGGAGAAATTTCACGGGCCTGATGAAGAGTGGGGGAGGGTCAGAGCAATAGTATAGCTGATAGGATATATCCCTGCACACAAGACTGACCCAAGTTCAATTCTTGCAATCCTATATTGTCCCCAGAGTCCCACCAGATGTGAAACTTGAGTGCAAAGCCAGGAGTAAAGCCAGAGCACAGTCATGTATGCCCCATCCACAGTCTCCTTCAAAAAAGAATGGGAGAAATGGCACAGAGAGAATGTTTGGGTTAGAATAAATTTGGAATAGGCCGAGGAAGCAGATGAGTCTAAGATGACCAAAAGGAAATTAAATTCTTTCATGGAGGCTGTGTTATGCCTCATGACCATTTTGGAAAATAAAGAAATTGGAGACACATCTCCAAAAGGTTTGGGTGGTCTATCCACAAATGATCATGGCTGGGGAATGAGACCACATACACTGGGGAATGAGCCTGCCAGATGAGTGGTCAACGGTCCTCAGAGGTATTCAGTAGCGACTGTTAACAGGAACGAAGCCAAGAAAACAGTTGTAGCATGAAGCCTGAAGTTCAGCTCCTGGCATATGTAAAGATAAATCACCATGTAGTCAGGCCCTATGTTCAGAAACCCTAGATCCACCATCTCACTTCATCTTCCCAAAAAATACTCAGAGCTGGTAAACGGTCCCACTGTGTTAGCGAGTTTCAACAATGAGGTCTATGTGACTAAGTTCTTTGGATTTGCAAACTCACCAAGGTGGCTAAGCCGGCTTTCAGGCCACAGCATCCTGACATTACTGGCATGGCGAGTTCAAAATATAATCGCTTAACGGGCCACTCGATGGTCTTCCATGGTCCCTGGTGCCTGCCGCCTGCTCTAAATGTCGCTGTTAACTGAAGTTCACACAAGAACCAACGCAATAAATGGCTTGGGGCTCTAGGTTGCGGGAGGTACCGGACTGGGACATGCACACTAGATCATCACTCCCAAATCAGTTGGTACCGGTACTCCTTGAGACTGGGAAGGCAGAGGTGGAAAGAGGTGGTCCTTGCAGAGTTATGGGGTGATGGATGAAAGGGAAGGAAACGGGGAAGGGCAGGCACAGGGACAGCAGATGGTCATCATGGGAAAGTGGGTGGATGTTCTTTAAACATGTTATAATGGTTTTTAGTGAAAAACTGTATTCCATAAATGAGAGGAACAGCAAAAACAGGAAAAGAAAATAGGTTTAAAATAACAGGTCACATCCAAGGCCAGAAAGAGCTCCAAGGGCTGGAGTTCTCTCTGGAGCTCCTGACTGCATCTTGGGCAGGCAGCCTGGTCACCCAAGCATCACTTGTATGTGACCACAAAACTCCCAAGTGTTATACATAAAAAAATAATAAAGAAACAAAGTGCAAGCTGCATACTATTGAGAATGGTTGACTCTCTTTCCTTTTGCGGGGACAGTGGGAGGGACTTTGAATTGAAGTGTTTTCATTATTTCCTAAGGGGAAAATAGTCAGAACACCTCGGTCAGCACCGGGATTAGAGGCCCAAAAAGGGAGGGTCTCATGTCCTTATGTTGCTACAGTGAAAAAGGTAAGGTTTATTAGTTTATGTAATTTAGAGTTTGCAAAGAAAAAACTCAGTCACAGCCCTACAGTTATTCCCAATTTTCGTAGGTGCTTGTAGGGAATGAGTGAAGGAGAGAGAACTTGCACCCTTTTACAATACTCATCTGCATAAACTTTTTTTGTGTGTGGGAACCACCATTTGAGACTAACATCAGCGGCATTTGGTATACTTGCTAGTTTTGCAACTATTACCGTTTTCTATCCATAACATCTTCATCATTGCCAAAAAGACCCTCTACACTACCCGCTGACCTCTCCATTCTCTCTTTCTTCTGGTTTCTGGCAACACTCATCTTTTTGTCTATGAATTTGCTTACTCTGAACACTTCATATACATGGATCCTGAGATATGTGACCTTTGGACAGCCTTTTTCACACCCTGATGCTTTCAAACTTCATCTGTGCTATAGTGTGTCATTATAGTATTCGTAATGCCCGCCTGTCCTTCGCCAACTACAAGACCAAGATGACTGCTCTCCGACGTTCTGATGGATCCATCACATCCTCCAGAATGGCAATGGAGAAGATTATCCATGACTTCTACTCAAATCTCTTTGATAGCCATGTCCACTTGCTGACATACCAAATTCCACAGGATGAATATGTCGTTCCCAATGTTCTCGCTTCCGAAATCCGACACGCCATTTCGTCGGTAAAGAAACAAACAGCACCCGGCCCAGACAGGTCAGACCTGAACACCTGAAGAACCTGCCGTCAGTACTCATCAATACACTGGCTCGGCTCTTCACTCGCTACCTGTCTGAATGCAACGTTCCATCCCAATGGAAAACCAGCAGGACCATACTACTGTTCAAGAAGAGAGACATCCATGACATTGGCAACTATCGCCCGATCTGCCTATTGTCTGTCATCTACAAGTTGTTCACTCGAGTCATCCTAAGTAGGATTGGCAGAACACTAGATGAAGGACAACCATGCGAGCAAGCCGGGTTCCGCAAAGGATTCAGCACCATCGACCATATCCACATGATAACCAAGCTCATTGAGGTTTCTCGGGAGTTCAAGATGCCGCTCTGTTTAACGTTCATTGATTTAAAGAAGGTCTTTGATTCTGTTGAGACAGAAGCGGACATTGAAACCCTAGCCAATCAGGGCATTCAAGCCCAATACATCAAGATCCTCCGTGAGCTGTATTGCGGATTCACTACCAGGATCTCACCACTCTACAAAGAAGTGATCGTTGATGTCAGGAGAGGGGTTTGGAAGGGTGATACCATTTCACCGAAACTCTTCAGTGCCACCCTCGAGAATATCATCTGACGACTGGAATGGGAAGGAATGGGAGTGAAGATAGATGGTTGGCAACTACACCACCTCTGCTTTGCTGATGACATTGTTTTAATAACAGCAAACATCAGCCAAGCGGCACAAATGCTGGCCGACTTTGACCGTGAGTGTGGAAAGACAGGACTACAGCTGAATCTTACAAAGACAATGTTTATGAGAAACAGCCTCGTTCCTGATGCCCCATTCGCTCTCAACGGAATGACCATCTCCAAATGCAACAGTTATGGGTACCTAGGTCGAGAGTTCAACATGACAAATGACCTGGCACCCGAGCTGCGCAGGAGGAAGAGAGCAGCTTGGAACGCCTTCAAGAACGTCGAAGAAATAGTAAGAGGATGAAGAACCTCCGGCTCCGGGCACATCTCTTTGATTCCACTGTTCTTCCTGCATTAACATATGCCTCAGAGACCCGGGCCCTACGCAAACAGAATGAGAATGCTATTCAGGTCTCCCAAAGAAGAATAGAAAGAGATATGCTTGGAATATCACGTTTCACTCAAATGAGAGAAAAAATCCGGAGTTCCGACATCCATCGATGATCAAGAATCAGGGACGCTGTCTCATTTGCCAAGGTGTCAAAAATCAGATGGGCTGGTCATGTAATGAGATTTAAAGACGACCGCTGGACTAGAGCTGTTACTGACTGGGTTCCACGGGATGTCAAAAGACCACGTGGCCGCCCACCTACCAGATGGTCAGACTTCTTCGTCAAGATCATGAACGATTGGTTTGAGGCTCTTCATGATCCCAGAGTGAACAGATGCCATTGGTCTACACTAGCACGCGACAGGGACAAATGGAGACGTTACTGGCGCACGCTCGAGCAAATCGACGACTAACGGGAAGTTAAGTGATAAGTGATTAAGTGATAATTATCATTACTTCCTATGACTAATATTCTTTTGTATGGATCACCCATATTGGAGAGATTTCCACACTTCCTAAATGCACAGAGCCCTGGACGTCTCATACATAGGCTAAATGATATACTGAAGTGTTTAGAGACATTGTACAGAGGGTAGGGTGCTTCCCTTGCACGCAGTGGGCCTGAATTGGCTCCCTGGCACCCCATGTAGTACCCTGATCCCTGCCAGGGGTGATCCCTGATGGCAGAGCCAAGAGGAAACTCTGAGCACCATCAGGTGTGGCTCCAACACAAAAAATAAAAGCATTCACATACACACACAAAATACCATCCCGTTCATATATTTTAGATGCTAATGACATCAGGGTGTAGACTGGATAATGGTAATTGAAAAAGATCATCAACCCTGAGAATGTTCCTTTGTTTCATAAAAACTCGACTCAGTGCATGCTATGGCTGGTGATGGAGAGATTTGGTGCATTATTAGGTGAGTCACTGACATAACATTTGTTTTGACAAAAGGAGGCAGGAGAAGATGATGCAGATAGAAGACAAGGTTATGTGACCCTGGTGATCAAGACGGAGTGTATTAACTACCTGCTTCTCAGTTAGCTACTTGACTAGCTGCTTGTTCGTTATCAGAAGTTAGCAGAAAATACAAGCTAAAGACCTACTAGAGAAAGCATATATCCTGAATGACACCTTTGTCCCAGTGATCTTTTTAATAAATTTCTGGCTTCTAGAAGTGCAGATATTTTTTCTTCTTCTGATGTTCAAGCTATCAGGTGATTAATTAGAGCAATCACAGAAAACTAAACAAAACAACACATCAAAAACATAACAGTTTGTAAACCAGTACAGTGCTACAGGAACAAATCTTTGAAACCAGTACATATAAAACTTAATATTCTTTTTTCCTATTTCACTCCTAAATATACACAATAATTGTTCATGGAAATAGTGTGGCTATTTGGAAAGTAGCAACATCTTGAACTTGGGACTTAAATTAGACACAGCCAGACTTGTTCTTTGCTCTACTTTGATTTTCAAACTATTTTGGCTTTTTATTATAATGACTCCCCCAAATGGAACTTTACAATGATGGAGAGCACTGAAGGGAATGTAAGATGATCTTAGGTTGAAAATGGGATTTGACTAGCTAGATGCTCATACAGGATCTAAGATATATCAAGCACTTGTAGGGCATTTGCACTGGAAATGGTTGACCCAAGTTCAAAACCTTGCATCCCAATGGTCCTCTGAGCCTGCCAGAAGTGATCGCTATGCACAGGGAGTAGGCTCTGAGCACCACCAATTGTAACTTCAGGAATTCCTTGTGTTAATCTGATTCTTTTTATAGCTCCCCAATTATCCCACTCTACTTGGGATTTTCTAATAGATGGTGTAATTTGTTTATCACAATAATTGGTTATAATCTATCTAAATTCTCATCTGCCAAATCCAATTGTCAATTTCAACCTCCGTCCAACAGGACTCTGTCAGAGAGAATGAAACAAACACATAAGTACACAAACATGAAGATTGTCCAAGTTTAGGGTCACATGGGCAACCATCAGTGGTCTCACAGGCAGGGCAATCAATGCAATATTGCTCTCCCAGCCCCACCAGCCCACAGGTGAGACATTGTTGAAGTTCACAGAGACATCAAGGAGAGTTAGTAAGTACAGCAAAATTCCCGAGGAACATGGAGGCCAGAGGCTGGGGTAGTTCACACAGCAGAGCAATAGGCATCCTTAAAATATAAAGTTGTTGGGGCAGGAGAGATAGTTCAGTGGCAGGGCACCTGTCCTGCACCCAGTCGACTGAGCTCTTCCAGGAGTCATTCCTGAGTGCAATCAGGATTAACCTCTGAGCATTGCCAGGTGTTGTCCCCCAAACCAAAATAAGTAAATAAATAATAAATAAATAAATCAGGTTGTGACCGTTTCCTATTCTATTTTTCGCCATATTATCCTCCAAGCCTCAAAGATCCTAGACAGTATTAGTCTACATTTTCACAAGTTTGCAGCTGGCAGATACATTGTCATCTTTTCTATCTTTGCAGACTATTCTTTCTGGGTGCATATTTGCCTAGGGAAATATGAGAACTTCGCGTTTTTCTTCTTAGGGGATGATTTCTCATAATAATCTGTCACTACCTCACCTTAAGTAATGTAATTATGTATATTATAATCTATGGACAATATAATCTAATTCTATTAAATGTTGCTTAAAATATATTAGTAATAATTTATTGTTGTTGGTTAACTGTGCAACATAAATGATTAAGTAGTAACTCTTTAAATTTATTAATGAAATATTTAAGCTCGTTAGTAAAATAGGAGTATTTCACTAACATAAGAATCTGAGTAAAGTGAAACAGTTATAAGTGTCTTGTAGGATTCCATCTCCCTAGCCTGCTTAATTCTACCTCTCTTTCTATCCAATCCTGGCCTTTTCGTGGGAATGTGACCTCCTTATTGGCAAGTCTCTCCTTTTGGAATTCTAGAGAAACAACTTAGCATGTTTTGATTAATTCCTATTATGAAGTAAATTTTGCTAGTTTGCTTTGAAGTTAAGGAATTGGTATCTAAGTGTAAAAAGTTTTTAATGCTTTTTGAATGGAGTAACTTCCTCTTTCCCTCAAATGGAGTTAAAGTTCAAAGGATTCTGGCAGAAAAGTTTCATCTAAAGCCCCACGAATAGCTAAAGCAACCCTTGGGAAAAGAAGATGGGTGGGCTCTTCCTCTTCGCCCTCCAAGCTGTGTTGATCTTCTCCCAAACTCAGGTCAGTTCACTTGCCGGTACGTGAACCTGGGACTTGGATTTCTCCCTGCAAGCCCCCCAGGCGTCCTCTCGGACAAGCTGTGCTGGTCTTCTCCCCAACCCAGTCTTTACTCCCTCCACACACACCAGGTACCCGTGGGGGTGTGTCCTTTTAGAAGTGGGTTTGGCCTCTGTAGAAGTAGGTGTGGCCTAATTTTATAAGGAAACCACTCAAGCGGACACAGGTAGTTTAGCCATACCAAGGAACCTAGTCCCCAAACCTACACACCAACATGAAAAAACAAGGCAAATCGACATCACATGGGAAGGACAACGAAAAGAGTCCAGAACTCTCTGTTGATACTGCTCGCCTAAGGGACCTGTATGACAAGGAATTCATATACAAAGTCATAAATATGTTGAATCAACTCAATGAAATAGTCAGACAGATAACCAGTAACGTGACAGAAAAAATCGACAAATAATGGGAAGAAATGAGAGCAGAAATTTCATGAATAAAAGATTCCGTAGATGAAATGAAAAACTCAGTCTGTGCCTTCAACAGTAGAATGACCACAGCTGAAGTGAGAATCAGTGAGCTGGAAGGTCAGCTGCACCAAGCCAACAGGCAACAACAAACAGTGGCAAGGGACCTCAAAATAGCTCTACAGAGAATCAGAGTCCTAGGAGATGGTTCTAAGAGGAAGAGCATTACAATCATTGTAGTATGAGAAGTTCAGGGAAACAATCCCAATGAAAAAGAAATACGGTTAAAAATCATTGCTGAAAAATTCCCAGAGCTCAACAATGCAGCCATTCAGGTTCAAGGAGCCCAAAGGGTACCAGCTAAAATAGACCCTAACAAAAACACTCCAAGATATATCATAGTTAAAAAGATCGATGTTGCCAATAGAGATACAATACTGCAAGCAGCAGGGTCAAAGAAATAAATCACATGCAAAGGAGCACCCCTTAGAATCACACCAGATCTAACAGAGGAAACCCTCCAAGCCCGAAGGCAATGGCGGTATATAGTGAAAAAACTCACTGAAATGAATGCTTCACCAAGAATACTCTATCCAGCTCAACTCTCACTCAAAATCGAAGGAATGGTACACTATTTTCTAGATAAACAGCGGCTCGGGAACTTCATAGACTCAAAACCAAACCTAAAAGAAGGACTAAAGGGGCTACTATAGGACAAGACAAACCCCACAAGCACAACAGACATTTATAGAAAGAAGACACAAAACCCCATAACAATAATCTCTATCAACGTCAATGGTAAATTCACCAATTAAGACACACAGAGTGGCAAAATGGATTCAGAGACAGAACCAAACATTCTGCTGCCTACAAAAAACTCATCTCAACACTCAGAGCAAACACAGACTCAAAGTGAAAGGATGGAAAACAATCCTGCAAGCAAACAGCTCCCTCAAAAAAAGCTGGGGTGGCCATACTTGTATCTGACAACATTAATTTGACGTTGAAAAAGATTAGAAGCGACAGCGAAGGCTATTTTCTCTTCATCAAGGGATACATACAACAGGAAGAAATCACACTCTTAAATGTATATGCACCTAAAGAGGAAACAGGTAAATATTTCAAACAACTGCAAACAGATCTTGAGGAGGACATTGCCAGCAACACAATAGTAGCTGGAGACTTCAACATCGACTTCTCACCTCTGGATAGATCCACAAGAACAAAACTCAGCAAGGAAACATTGGCTTTGAAAGAAGAAACAGAAGAGAAAGGGCTTATAGACCTATACAGGGCTTTATACCCCAGAAAGAGAGAATACACATTCTTCTACAGGGAGCACAGAATATTTTCCAAAATAGACCATGTCCTAGGCCAAAAAACATACCTCAATGGAATCTGGAAAACATAAATAGTATCAAAAATCTTTTCAGACCATGATGCACTGAGAATAGAAGTAAATCACACACAGGCACGGAGAAACAAATCAAACACCTGGAAATTAAACCACTCAATGCTGAACAAATGAGTGGATCAGGAAGGAAGTCAAGGACGAAATCAAAAGATACTTAGAAAAAATGAGAATGAAGACAGAAGCTACCAGAACTTATGGGATGCAGTTAAAGCTGTATTAAGGGGAAATTTGTAGCTCTGCAAGCATATCTCAGGATGCAATAAAGGATTCACATAAACAACTTGACTTCACAGCTCAAGATCTTAGAAAACGATCAACGGAAGGAGCCCAAATCAAGCAGAAGGAAAGAGATCATAAAACTTAGAGCAGAAATCAATGACATGGAAACCAAAGAAACAATCCGAAAGATCAATGAAACCAAGAGCTGGTTCATCGAGAAAATAAATAAGATAGATAAACCACTAGCAACACTCACAAAGAAACAGATAAGGAGAACCCTAATAAATCGAATGGGGAATGCAATGGGGATATCACAACAGAAACCAAAGAAATTCAAAAGATCATCAGAGACTACTTTGAAAGTCTGTATGCCACGAAACAAGAGAACCTAGAAGAAATGGATAAATTCCCAGATTCCTATAATCTCCCAAAGCTGAATGAAGAAGATCTAGAGTACCCGAATAGACTTATTAACATCAAGGAAATTGAAACTGTAATCAAAAGTCTTCCCAAAAACAAAAGCCCAGGTCCAGATGGATTCACTAGCGAATTTTTACAAACATTTATAGAGGACCTATTGCCAGTTCTTCTCAAACATTTCGAAGGAAATTGAAAAAGCAGAAACTCTCCGAAACAGTTTCTATGAAGCCCATATATCTCTAATACCACAAGGAAACAAAGACACCACAAGAAAAGAAAACTACAGGCCGATATCCCTGATGAACACGGATGCGAAGATTCTCAACAAAATACTAGAAGATAGAATTCAACAACTCATCAATAAGATCATACACCATGACCAAGTGGGATTCATCCCGGGGATGCAAGGATGGTTTAACATTCGAAATTCTATCAACATAATCCATCATATCAACAAAAGAAAAGATAAAAATCATATGATCATATCAATAGATGCAGAGAAAGCATTTGACAAGATCCAGCACCCGTTTATGATGAAAACCCTCACCAAAATGGGGATAGATGGAACTTTCCTCAATATAGTTACAGCCATCTACCACAAGCCTACAGGAAGCATCATACTCAATGGGGAAAAGCTTAGAGGCTTCCCCCTAAGATCAGGGACGAGACTAGGATGCCCACTCTCTCCACTACTGTTCAATATCGTACTGTAAGTACTTGCAATAGCGATTAGGCAAGAAAAAGATATTAAGGGCATCCAGGTAGGAAAGAAAGAATTCAAGCTCTCACTATTTGCAGATGATATGATACTATACTTAGATAATCCTATAACCTCTACCAAGAAACTGCTAGAAACTATAGACTTGTATAGTAAAGTTACAGGCTACACAATCAATATCCAAAAGTCCATGGCTTTCCTATATGCAAATAATGAGAGAACAGAAAGTGACATGAAAAAAAACCAATCTCATTCACAATTGTGCCCCAGAAAACAAGTATCCAGGAATCAGCTTAACTATGAAAGTAAAGGACTTGTACAAAAAAAACTATAAAATGCTACTTCAGGAAATAAAAGCGGACATGAGGAAATGGAACGATATCCCCTGCTCATGGATTGGGAGAATTAACATTGTCAAAATGGCAATACTTCCCAAAGCATTGTACAAATTCAATGCAATCCCTATAACGATACCCATGACATTCTTCAAACAAATAGAGCAAACACTCCTGAAATTTATATGGAACAAAAAGCACCCACGAATAGTTAAAGAAATTCTTGGGAAAAAGGAAATGGGAGGAATCAACCTCCCTAACTTCAAACTCTACTACAAAGCAGTAATAATTAAACAGCATGGTACTGAAACAAAGGCAAAGTCAGAGATCTTTGGAACAGGGTTTTATATACCAATATGCCCCTCAAATATATGACCAGCTGATCGTTGATAAGGGAGCAAGAAATGTGAAGTGGAGCAAGGAAAGCCTCTTTAACAAATTGTGCTGGCAAAACTGGACAGCTACATGCAAAAACTAGACTCATATATCTGCCTAACACCATTTTAAAAAGTAAGATCCAAATGGATTAGAGAACTCAACATCAGACCGGAATCCATAAGGTACATTGAAGACAAAGTGGACAAAACCCTCCATGACACTGAAGCTAATGGTATCTTCAAAGATGTCACACCACTGGCCAAGCAAGTGAAAACAGAGATAGACAAATGGGACTATCTTAAACTAAGAAGCTTCTGCACCTCAAAAGAAACAGTGACTAAAATACAAAGACAGTCTACAGACTGGGAAAGGATATTTGCTGAATACACATCCGACAAGGGGTTGATACCAAGGATATACAAAGTGCTGGTTGAAATGCACAAGAAGAAAACATCCAACCCCATCAAAAATGGGGCGACTGGGACTGGAGAGAGCACAGCGGGTAGGGCGTTTCCCTGCACGTGGCCTACCCGGGTTCGATTCCCAGCATCCCATATGGTCCCCTGAGCACCGCCAGGAGTAACTTCTGAGTGCAGAGCCAGGAGTAATCCCTGTGTATCAACAGGTGTGACCCAAAAAATAGGAAAAAAAGAGCAAAAATGGGGCGACGAAATGAACAGAAAATTTCTCAGAGAAGAAATTCGAATGGCTAAAAGGCATATGAGAAAATGCTCTACATCATTAATCATCAGGGAGATACAGATTAAAACAACAATGAGATATCATTTCATACCACACAGATGCCAGGGTAGCCCATAGCTTGTTCTGCATCCATCCATTCCCTTGTCAGGTACCCTGATTTTGGAGTGGTAGGAACTCAGGGCAACTGAGGCATAAGTTGAGAAAACAGATGCCCAGGAGTGAATAATATTTGGAGTCAATAAATTCCTAAATTGCAATTGTTTAGCACTGTCTTCCTGTGTCTGTACAAGAAGGTCATTGCTCTGAAGTAAACTCTGCAAAAAGACATGTGAAAGAGAAAAGCTTAGGGGAAAATGGTGATTAGCTGGTTAGGGAACAGAGCACAGAGAAGATTTTAAAGATAAACATAGAGGAATGGGAGAGTCTCAGGAGCACTGTGACTGGATGCATCCAATAAACCCAAGCTCCCTGTGGCGAGGGAGAAATGACAAACCAATATGATCCTACAATAACAATAGCAGACAGAGATAAAACAAAGAAAAAGAATTGCAGGCCGATATCCCTGATGAACACACAGATGCAAAGATCCTCAACAACATCCTAGCAAAAAGAATCCAACGGCTTATCAAAAAGAATATACATCATGACCAAGTAGGATTCATCCTGGGGACGCAAGGATGGTTTAACATTCACAAGTCAATCAACATAATTCATCATATCAATAAAAGAAAAGAAAACAACCATATGATCAACCATAAAGGCAGAGAAAGCATTTGACAAGATTCAGCAACTGTTTACGATGAAAACGTAGAACCAATCAGCTAAGTACAAGTACTGGAAAGCCCCACAGACTGCGGCCAAAAGGGTGGGCTGTGAAAAGTCCCTTTTATATAACCTTATGGTCTTAAAGCCCCTCACTTTTGAGACTCAGGGCCACTCATTCATAGAAGGTTGCCACTGTGTCTGAACTAGACGAGGGCCTTACCTGTAACTAGCTGAGCTAGCTAAGAAAAACCCTTTGCTTATTGCATCGCAACTTGTTTTCCTGTGATTCCTCTGGGGAGATCTCAATCTGGGTTAACACTTCAAGGGAATGATTGAAACAGAGAGAACTTGTACCCTATTAAAATATATATCTGCATAATATTTTTTGTTGGATTCACCACTTGACACTAACTTCAGTGGCATTTGGCATACTTGCTAGTTTTGCGATGATTACCATTATTTTGTTCATAACATTTTCATCATTGCTAAAAACAGCCTCTTCACTATCCATTGACATCTCCATTCTCTCCTTCCTTTGGTTCCTGGCAACACTCTCCTTTTTTCTTTATGAATTTGCTTCCTCTGAACACTCCATATACATGAATTCTAAAATATGTGCTGTGTGTGACTGCCTTTGTCCAAACCTGATGCTTTCGAAGTTCATCTGTGCTATATTGCATCAGTACTTCTTATGACTAATATTCTGTGGTATGGATCTACCATATTGGAGAGGTTTCCACACTTTATAAATGCACAGAGCACAGAACGTCTCATACGTAGGCTAAAGGAAATATTGACAGTGGTTGGAGACATAGTACAAAGAGTAGGGTGCTTGCCTTGCATGCAGAAGACCTGGGTTGGCTCCCTCATACCTCATATGGCTCCGTGAGCTCTGCCAGGAGTGATCCCTGAGCGCAGAGTCAAGAGGAAGCTCTGAGCACCATTAGGTGTGGCTCCAACAAAAAAAAAATAAAAGCATTCATGCACACACATAAAATACAATCCTGTTCATGTATTTTTAGATGCTTTCCACATCATGGGGTAGACAGGATAATGGCCATTCAAAAAGATCATCAACCTGCAAATGTTCCTTTGTTTAGTAAAATCTTGACTGAATGGATTTGATGGCTGGGAATGGAGAGATTTGGTGCATTATCAGGTGAGTCACTGGCATAACATTTGTTTTGACAAAATGGAGGCAGAAGATGATGATGCAGATAGAAGAGAAGGTCACTTGACCATGGCGGCCAAGAAGTGAGCATATAGACACCAGACAGGCTACGTGGCAGTTTAACAAGTTAAAAGAAAACACAGGCTAAAGACCTTCTAGAGAAGCCATGTATCCTGGCTGAGACCATTGTCCCGGTGATGTGTATATTCAATTTCTGGCTTCCAGGGGTGTGGGTTGTTTTTTCTTCTGATGTTTAAGGTATCAGGTGATTTGTTAGAGCACTCACAAAAAGAAAAAAAATGCACACACAACATTTCAATAACATAATTGCTTGTAAAAAGATAGTGTTCCATCAACAAATATTTGAAACCAGGACATATAAAATTTAAAAATCCCTTCCTATCTAATTCTTAAATAAACACAGTACTTGTTAATGGAACATGAGTTGCTGTTTGGCAGGTTGCAACATCTAGAACTTGGGACGTAAACCTGGGACTTAAAACATGGCCAGCCTTACTTCATGCTGTATATTGATTTTGAAAGTATATTGGATTTTTATTATAATGGCTCCCCAAAATGCAGCTTTACAATGATGGAGAGCACTGAAGGGAATGTAATATGATCTTATGTTGAAACTGGGATTTGATTAACTAGATACTCATACAGGATCTTAGAGATGTTGAGCTCTTGTAGTGCACTTGCACTGAAAAACGTTGACCCAAATTCAAAACTGGCATCCCATACGGTCCCATGAGACTGGCAGGAATGATCCCTGTGCACAGGGAGTAACCCCTGAGCACCACCAACTGTGGGTCCCCCAAAGTTCTGTAAATGTCCTACTAAATTTTTTTTCTTTATTTTTAAATTTCTATTTATTTATTTATTTATTTTGCTCTTTGGGTCACACCCAGCGGATGCTCAGGGATTACTCCTGCCTCTCACTCAGGAATCACTCCTGGTGTTGCTTGGGGGACCATATGGGATGCTGGGAATCGAACCCGGGTTGGCCCCGTGCAAGGCAAACGCCCTACCCGCTGTGCTATTGCTCCAGTCCCTGTCCTTCTAAATTTTATGACTGGCTTTTGTGGCCTGGGGTTATCCCAATGTATCTTGTGACCAAAATACTAACTGGCTTTTCTACTGTCTTTTTTGATTCTAATATTGAAAAAAAAACAATATAATGTTCTTTTCAAAACATGAGATGCTACCCCTTTTCCATTCAAAATCTCCCATGGCTCCTAATTTTTCCCAAGCAAAAGTCAACATTCTTACAATGACCGATAAGGCTCCCACTCTTTTCCTTTCCTTTTTCTTTCTTTTCCTATCCTTTAATTTCCTTTAATTTTCCTTGCCTTCCTTCCTTCCTTCCTTCCTTCCTTCCTTCCTTCCTTCCTTCCTTCCTTCCTTAATTTTTCTCTCTCCTTCCTTCCTTTCTACATTTCTTCCTCCCTCCCTCCACCCTCCCTCCCTCCCTCTTTCTTTCTTTCTTTCTTTCTTTCTTTCTTTCTTTCTTTCTTTCTTCCTTCCTTCCTTCGTTCCTTCCTTCCTTTCTCTCTGTCTCTCTCTTATTTCGCTTATTAGAAATCAAAAAATATTTTCTATTTGAAAAAAGACACAAAGTAAAAAGGTTAGTCTATGAGGACCTGTCTTTGTCTCCGCTCAACTCTGCAATTCTAGTATAAATTCAGCCCTGGGGCCATGGCTGATCCTTCACCAGCAAACTTTCTGATTTTGTCTTGCACTGGCTCCTACTGGCTCTTCTTTTTCACTTCTAAATAATATTCCTACTCAGGGACTGAGCAATAATACAGGGGTTAATATATTAGTATTCCATGTGACTGACCCTGGTTCTATCTCCAGCATCACATATGGTCCCATGAGTACCTCCTGAGCACAGAGACATTAGTACATGGGCACCACTGGGGCTGGCCCAAAACCTTTTCTTACACACACACACACACACACACACACACACACACACACAGAGAGAGAGAGAGAGAGAGAGACAGAGAGAGAGAGACAGAGTACTGTGATTAGGGTGCTTTCTATGAATAAGGACAATCCTCAAGGGTTCAAGGGATCATATGGGATGGATATCAGGGATTGAACCCAGGTCCATCGTGTGCAAGGGACATGCCTCTGCCACTGGACTATCACTTCGATCCACATGACAACACTATTTTCAATCACAACAGCTTTCAAAATTCCTTGGGTACATTCTGACTCCCTTTATAGATACCCAATTATTCCATACATCTTGAGATTTTCTAATCGGTGGTGTAATTTATCTCAATAAATGGTTATAATTATATGTCTAAATTGTTTCTCATCTGCCAAATCCAATTGTCCCTTTCAACCTCCATCCAGAAGGGGTCAGTCACAGAAAATGAGACAAACAAGTAGAAAAAACATCTGGATTTTTCAAGTTTAAGGCTTGCCTGGACAGCCATCAGTGGTCTCACAGGAAGGTCAATCCAATTCAATATTGCTCCCCCAACCCCACCAGAACCCAATAGATGAACCACTGTTGAAGTTGACAGAGACATCAAGGACAGTTAGGAAGTACATCAATTTGCCCTAGGTACATGGAGAGTAGAGGATGGTGTAGTTCACAGAGAATCAGTAGGCACCCTTAAAACATAAAGTTGTTAGGACAGGAGAGATAGTTCAGTTGGCAGGGCACCTCTCTTGCACCCAGTCCACTGAGCCCCTCCAGGCGTGATTCCTGAGTGTAGATCCAGGAGAAAGCCTTGAGCACGGCTGGACGAGGTCCCAAAACCAAACTAAATGAATAAATCAAATTGTAAATGTTTTCTATTCTATTTTTGGCCATATTGTCCCCTAAATGTAGAAGACCCTAAACAGTATTAGTCTATGTTTGCCTGGCACAAGTTGCAGCTGGCAGATACTTTGTCATTTATTGTATCCTTGGCTGCTAATCATTCTGGGTGTATGTTTGCTAGCAGAATACACAAACCTTAGGGATTTTTGTGAGGGGATGATTTCTTATAATAATTCATCACTTCCTAAGCCTAAAGTAAGTAATAATGTATATTATAAAATATGAATATATAATTTAATTTTATTAAACATTATATAAAATATATTAGTAATAATGTAATGCTATTGATTAACAAGGCACTATAAATGATTACCTAGGAATTTTACTGATTTATTAATAAAATATGTAAGCTCAATAGAATAAAAGGAGAATTTAGCTAACATCAGAGTCTGAGGAAGATGAAACTGTTATAACTGTCCTGTAGGATTCCATCTCCCTAGCCTCCTTCTTTCTAGCTCTCTCTCTATCCAATCCGGTCTTCTTCCTGGGAATCTGACTTCTTATTGGCTAGCCTCTACCTTTCAACTGCCTGCTTTATGACATCAATTTCCCACCAAACCTACCACCACCTGGTAGAATCTTGGGGTTCCCATGCAGTGGTTTGTAAACAAATTTGAATCATCATGGCAAGTGACCAGTGACCAATGACCAGTGACCAGTCATCAGTACTGGACACTGTGGTCTTCCGCTTCAGTGTTCAGACATACTCTCTTATCGTCTCCTTTTCTCGTCTACCTTTCATCGGGATTTCCTCTTCTCTGACCATGTCAGGTAAGGAATAATACTTTTCAAAGCTTTTCATTAGATTTCTTGTCCTAAACTTAGTAGTCAAGTAAAAACGTCACGTAATAATGGAATAAAGTATTCCACTAGAATTTTATAAGCCTCATTGTAGCTTGACTTTGACATTTGCTGTGTTATTTTAGACACTGACTTTCTTTCTCACACCTACAAAATTTTTTCCTCATTTATTACATTACATTTTAAACAGACTTAGAAGCTCAAATACACGATTGTATGTGAGTGTTAATTCTCCTTGTTTCCTTTTCCTTTTAATAGTGATTTGTTTATGATATCCATGAAAAATAAATAAATCAGAAATAGTAACTGATAGAAAAAGAAGAATGTAGGTGCTGTAGAAAACTGTTAATGTATACCAAGATACTTTATCTGTTAAGGTCTCTCCACTCATATTTACAATTTAGTATTTTAAATTTAGTGCTATTACAAAGTAACAATTATATGTCTTTGAGTCTTCTATCTAAACTAGGTGATGAGAAAAAATTAGGTGTGGGGTAGTTGTGAAATGCTGAGCGGTAGGGAAGCAAATCCTCAAAGGTAAGAAAGTTTAGGGTCTTTTTCATCAAGCATTGACCAACAGAAGCCAAGAAGAAGAGGTTGCTATGAGGGAGAATAAAATAGATAAAAAGAAAGACTATGGAGGGAGTTTATTAAGGAAGAGGAAACAGTTTGGGATAGAATGTTGAAGAGAATCAAAGATTTCAAATCAAAAGAGAAAGAATAGAGTTAAATATTCTGAGATCAAGTCAAATCCGTTTACTTTAATAACTGCTAGGACTAGAAGGTGTACTATGCCTCGAGTAGAGTACAAGTAGGAAAAACATTTAACAGAAAGCCGTGCTGGTGGTTTCTATTCTTCTTATCTCTTAGAAGAACAAAGTTTACACTTGGCAGTTTTGAATATAAATACGCTTGAGAAATGGTGCTTCCTATAAATAACTAAAACTAGTTTCTAGGGGGTTGGGAGAAACGGAATCTTCATTGTTTTTATTAGATTCTAGTTTGTAAACTACATGTATGCTCTGCTTGTTAAAATAAAGAAATGATATCTTTTAACTTGAATCAGGAGAATTGATTCTTTTGTGTGGTAAGTAGGTTTCAAGTTAAGGCTACTAGTCATCTTGACAAAGATTTTCTTCCTAACAGGAGAGCATTTTGATAACAGTTGACAAGTGTTTTTAGATTCTAAGAAGAAATGGAAAAGTGAAGTCTCACATGTCTAATTACACACTTATTTCAATTGTGTGGAGTCTGAGTTTTCCTAAATTAAAAATATTTAAAGTGGATTTTAGTGATCATTCTTAAACATTGGGAATGACATATTCCTGGTTGATAAAGATAACTGTATTTTAGGTTTTTGAAATGAATTTGAAATTTTTGTGACCATTTTCTTTTCTTTTTTTTATTAGTGAAACACCATGAGGTACAGTTGTAGATTTACAATTTTTTGTGCTTGGGTTTGATTATACAATGATCAGATACCCATCCCTCCACCAGTGCCCATTTTCCACCACCATGGATAATATCCCCCCCACCCCTATCCCCCCATCCCCCCTGCCTCTGTGGCAGGGCAATCCCCTTTGTTCTCTCTCTCCTTTTGGGTGTTGTGGTCTGCAAAAGAGGCATTGAGTGGCAAACATGTTCAGTCCATAGTCCACTTTCGACATCCATCTCCCCTCCTGGGAGGGTCCTCCAAACACCCTTTATTTGGTGTTCCCTTCTCTGTCTGAGCTGCCCTTTCCTCTAGAATGCCCGACTGGCCACTAAGCTACGGAGTAATCCTCCTGGTGCTGATCTCAGCTATTCTTGGGTATTAATCTCATATTTTGTTACTTTATATCCCCCAGATGAATGCAATCTTTCTATGTCTATCCCTCCCTTTCTGACTCATTTCGGTTAGCATGATACTTTCCATGTTGTACCACTTGTATGTAAATTTCATGACTTCATATTTTCTAACAGCTACATAGTACTCCATTGTGTAGATGTACCAAAGTTTCTTTAACCAGTCATCTGTTCGTGGGCATTCAGGTTTCTTCCAGTTTCTGGCTATTGTAAAGAGTGCTGCAATGAACAAACAAGTGCAGATGTCACTTCGACTATACATTTTTGCCTCTCTGGGATATATTCCCAGGAATGGTATTGCTGGGTAAAATGGGAGCTCAATTTCTAATTTTTTGAGAATCGTCCATACTGTTTTCCAGAAGGGCTGAACCAGTCGACATTCCCACCAACAGTGAAGGAGTGTCCCTTTCTCGCCACATCCGCGCCAGCATCGGTTGCTTTTGTTCTTTTGAATGTGGGCCAGTCTCTGAGGTGTGAGATGGTATCTCATTGTGGTTTTGATCTGCATCTCCCTGATGATTAATGATATAGAGCATTTTCTCATGTGCTTTTTTGTCATTCGGATTTCTTCTTTGAGAAAGTTTCTGTTCATTTCATTGCCCCATTTTTGGATGGGGTTGGATGTTTTCTTCTTGTGGAGTTTAACCAGTATTTTGTATATCCTGGATATCAACCCCTTGTCAGATGTGTATTCGGCGAATATCCTTTCCCATTCTGTAGACTGTCTTTGTATTTTGGTCACTGTTTCTTTGGAGGTGCAGAAGCTTCTTAGTTTAATATAGTCCCATTTATCTATCTCTGTTTTCACTTGCTCGGCCAGTGGCGTGGCATCTTTGAAGATACCATTAGCTTCAGTGTCATGGAGGGTTTTGCCAACTTTGTCTTCAATGTACCTTATGGTTTCTGGTCTGATGTTGAGGTCTTTAATACATTTTGATCTTACTTTTGTACACGGTGTTAGGCAGAGTTCTGAGCCCATTTTTTTGCATGTAGCCGTCCTGTGATGCCAGCACAATTTGTTAAAGAGGCTTTCCTTACTCCACTTGACAGTACTTGCACCTTTATCAAAGATTAGATGATCATATGATTGAGGGGAGATGTCAGTGTATTCAACCCTGTTCCAAAGATCTCTGACTTTGCCTTTGTTTCAGTACCATGCTGTTTA
This sequence comes from Sorex fumeus, assembly GCF_029834395.1. NCBI lineage: Eukaryota > Metazoa > Chordata > Mammalia > Eulipotyphla > Soricidae > Sorex > Sorex fumeus. Next base: position 37,549,931 of record NW_026606063.1, on the reverse strand, counting down.
ATTATTACTGCTTTGTAGTAGAGTTTGAAGTTCGGGAGGTTGATTCCTCCCATTTCCTTTTTCCCAAGAATTTCTTTAACTATTCGTGGGTGCTTTTTGTTCCATATAAATTTCAGGAGTGTTTGCTCTATTTCTTTGAAGAATGTCATGGGTATCGTTATAGGGATTGCATTGAATTTGTACAATGCTTTGGGAAGTATTGCCATTTTGACAATGTTAAGTCTCCCGACCCATGAGCAGGGGATATCTTTCCATTTCCTCATGTCCTCTTTTATTTCCTGAAGTAGCGTTTTGTAGTTTTCTTTGTATAGGTCCTTTACTTCCTTAGTTAAGCTGATTCCTAAGTACTTGATTTTCTGGGGCACAATTGTGAACGGGATTGTTTTTTTCATGTTGCTTTCTTCTCTCTCACTGTTTGCATATAGGAAAGCCATGGACTTTTGGGTATTGATTTTATAGCCTGCAACTTTACTATACGAGTCTATTGTTTCCAGGAGTTTTTTGGTGGAGGTTATTGGGTTCTCTAAGTATAGTATCATATCATCTGCGAATAGTGAGAGCTTGATTTCTTCCTTTCCTACCTGAATGCCCTTAATATCTTTTTCTTGCCTAATCGCTATTGCAAGTAATTCCAGTACTATATTGAACAGCAGTGGAGAGAGTGGGCACCCTTTTCTCGTCCCTGATCTTAGAGGGAAGGCTCTCAGTTTTTCCCCATTGAGGATGAGCCTTGCTGTAGGCTTGTGGTAGATGGCTTTAATTATGTTGAGGAAGGTCCCCTCTATACCCATTTTGGCTAGGGTTTTCATCATAAAGGGGTGCTGGATCTTGTCAAATGCTTTCTCTGCATCTATTGATATAATCATATGCTTTTTATCTTTTCTTTTGTTGATATGATGGATTATGTTGATTGATTTCCGAATGTTGAACCATCCTTGCATCCCTGGGATGAATCCTACTTGGTCATGGTGAATGATCTTTTTGGTGAGTAGTTGGATTCTATTTGCTAGTAGTTTGTTGAGGATCTTTGCATCTGTGTTCATCAGGGATATCGGTCTGTAATTCTCTTTCTTTGTGGTGTCTCTGTTTGCTTTTGGTATCAGTGTGATATTTGCTTCGTAGAAACTGTTTGGAAGTGTTTTTGATATTTCAGTTTTGTGGAAAAGCTTAAAGAGGATTGGGAGTAAGTCCTCTTTAAAGACTTGGAAGAATTCACTAGTGAATCCATCCGGACCAGGACTTTTGTGCTTGGGGAGACTTTTTATTACCATTTCAATGTCCTTGATGGTGATAGGTCTGTTCAGGTATTCCAGGTCTTCTTGGTTCAGCCTTGGGAGTCTGTAGGAGTCTAGGAATTTATCCATTTCCTCGAGGTTTTGATGTTCCGTGTCATACAGTTTCTCAAAGTACTCCCTGAGGATCCTTTGAATTTCTGTAGTTTCTGTTTTAATGACCCTCTTTTCATTTCTGATTCGGTTTATTAGGGTTTTCTCTCTCCCTTTCTTTGTGAGTTTTGCTAGATGCTTATCAATGTTGTCAATTTTCTCGAAGAACTTGGTTTTATTGATCTTTCGGATTGTTTTTTGGGTTTCCATCTCGTTAATCTCTGCTCTGAGTTTTATTATTTCCTTTCTCCTGTTCAGGTTGTGCTCCTTTTTTTGGTCCTTCTCCAAGCTCTTAAGCTGTGAGGTTAGGTTACTTATGTGTGCTCGCTCCTCTTTCCTGAGGAATGCTTGCAGAGCTATAAACTTTCCTCTTAACACAGCCTTTGCTGTGTCCCATAAGTTTTGGTAACTCGTGTTCTCATTTTCATTCGTTTCTAGGAATCTTTTGATTTCCTCTTTGATTTCCTGTCTAATCCACTCGTTGTTCAGTAGAGCACTGTTTAATTTCCAGGTGTTTGATTTAGTTTTCTGTTTTTGTATGTGATTTACTTCTAATTTCAGCGCATTATGGTCTGAGAAGATTGTCGATACAATCTCTATCATCTTAATTTTTTGGAGGCATGTTTTGTGGCTCAGCATGTGGTCTATCTTGGAGAATGTTCCATGTACGGTTGAGAAGAATGTGTATTCAGCTTTTTGTGGATGAAGTGTCCTGTATATATCTACTAAGTCCCTTTCTTCCATTGTTTCCCTCAGATGAAGTATGTCCTTGCTAAGCTTGAGTCTGGTTGATCTATCAAGAGGTGACAAAGCAGTGTTGAAGTCTCCCACTAGTATTGTGTTGCTGTTGATGTCTTTTTCCAAATCTCTGAGTAGTTGTTTTAAGTACTTTGCTGATCTTCATTAGGTGCATATACATTTATTATTGTAAGTTCTTCCTGTTGTACAGATCCTTTGGTCAATAGGAAATGGCCTTCACTGTCTCTTATGACCTTCTTCACTCTGAAATCGATGTGGTCTGATATTAGGATGGCTACCCCAGCTTTTTTATGGGAGCTGTTTGCCTGTAGGATTGTTTTCTAGCCTTTGACTCTGAGTCTGTGTTTGCTTTGACTATTGAGATGTGTTTCTTGCAGGCAGCAGAATGTTGGGTTCAATTTTCTAATCCATCCTGCCACTCTATGTCTTTTAATTGGTGCGTTTAGCCCATTGACATTGAGAGAGATTATTGTTATTGGATTTTGTCCCATTGTTCTGTTGAAATTTGGTGTATTTGAGGGGCCTTTCGTGCCTTAAAGTAGCCCATTTAGTTGTTCTTGTAACCACGGTTTTGAGTCTATGAAGTTCCTGAGCTGTTGTTTGTCTGTGAAACTGTGTGTTGTTCCTTCTATTATGAATGAGAGTCTCGCTGGGTAAAGTATTTTTGGGGAGGCATTTATTTCATTGAGTTTTTTCACTGTGTCCCACCACTGTTTTCGTGCCATAAGGGTTTCATCAGAAAAATCAGCTGTGAATTTTAAGGATGTTCCTTTGTAAGAGATTTCTTTCTTCGATCTTGCTGCTTTCAGAATTTTGTCTCTGTCTAAGGTTATGGTCATTTTGATCAGAATGTGTCTTGGGGTATTTTTATTCGGATTTCTTCTAGCTGATACCCTTCGGGCCTCCTAATATGGTCACAAGTTTTCTTCAGCTCTGGAAACGTTGTAGCAATGATGTCTTTGACAGTTTCTTTTTCATCAAGGTTTTCTTCCTGTTCCTCTGGGACTCCAATAATTCTTATGTTACCCCTCTTGGCTTCATCCCGATCTTCTCTTGCCATCTGTTCCCGAATTGTGATTCTCTTTTCCATTTTCTGCTCTTTTCTGGAGAGTCTCTGAACTTCATCTTCGAGGTGTGACCATTTTCTTAATGATCTTTTTTTGTTTCTTGTGTGTTTTACTGAAATTGTATGCTATGTTTAATACCTGTTGTTTGCTTTTTAATCTTCAGAGTATGAATGAGAATAATAATGTCATTCTTGTACTTATTATATTTCATTCTGCTATTTACTCATCGAAAACTTATTTTTGGCTACCAAATGCAATCACTTTTACTATATTTTCTGCTTGTTATGTAAGTTATGGTAAACCTTTTCTATTTTATGGACTGACTAGTTGTGCACTCAATAATCGCCTTCTATTATATTTGCTGGCTATCAATTTTTTCAAAAATACAATTCTGTCTTTATATTGTATACATGCCACAATTTATTAATGAACTTATTGTACTGTTTTCTTGGTTTTGTTTTGGAACCACATCCAGTGTTACTCAGGTTGTACTCCTGGGTCTGCTCTCAATCACTTACTGTACTATGCTACTTACAACATAGCCCTGTCACTGTCACTGTCACAGTCCTCCCGTTGTTCATGAGTTTGCTTGAGCGGCCCCAGTATCGTCTCCATTGTGACACTTGTTACTGTGATCTGCATATCAGATTTCATTAATATCTATATCTTCTTGTTTAGTTCTGTGATACATGTTTTTCATGATGTTTTTCTTTATCTTTCTGAGTTCTCCCATGTAAATCACATGAAATAGTGAAACTTTATTTATGTATCATAATATGTATCATAATTTGAGAGTATCCCACCACCAGAGCTTAGGGATGTTCCCATAATTGCGCCAGCCCATAGTAATCTGGCTCTGCTTCCAGCTTGAACTGAGGAACAAAGAGATGAGAATTTGGATGAGATGAAAATTAACTTTCAAAGTCTCTGGAGTATCAAATCCCAGAAGAAAACCAAGATCCTCCACTGTGCCCTTTAGAAATCGCTGATATCCACCACGTCCTGGCCTGCATTGATCCCATGAGCCAAGAGCAACAGCCTGGTACTGAAACTACTGGTCAGGGAAAGAATGGTCTACGTTTGGAGGACCCTGGGCCACTTGAAATGGGGATTGAATCTGGCAGTAGTTTTGCAGACATCACGACACTGGTGGAAGATATACATCTTCCCCAGCTCTTTGATTGCTCAAAAGACCTAGACCAATGCAAATATCTGCAGGTAATGAACACCACGTACATCATCACTCTGAATCAGGTGCAAGAAAATGCAAGTGGCACTAAGGGTAACTCCCATCCAACCCAGAAGAACAAAGATGAGGCCTCTGAGCCTCTTGAGGGAAAATTCAAGGCCAAAATTCAGCTAAAAGACACAGAATGCTTGGTAGGGGGAGCAGCGATTATTTGTAATGCTGCAGTCAGTGAGAGTTGTCCAGTGACCATGGCAAAACATAACAGCAAACCTCAGAAAGCTGCATCCAGCAGGATCAGTGAGACAAAGAGCCATGGGCAGGAGAAGAAAAAAAGGGCCAGAGAAAACTCTAAGAATGCTGAGGAGAGGAAGCCAACAGGGAACAAGGTCAAGGCAGAAGAGAAGCCCACCATTGCCAAGATGAAACGCAAAAGAAGTCGACCTGAGCTTTGCCAAGAGGCCTTTCAAAAGCCCCGCAGCTGCCTAGGCATGCACATGCTGGAGTCTGTGCAAGTGTTTCACGCTCCTGGGAAGAACAGTGATCCAAAGCCTGGATTCTCTTCCTCCTGGATCTTGGGTAGCTCAAAGAAGCCCAGCGATTTCCAGCCATCCTCAGCTGTCAAACCTTGGCCAGGTGCTACACAGAATGGAAAAGGCCTTGAGAAAACTCAGGTCCAAGTGCAGAAACCAAGTAACAGTCCTGAAGAACGTTCGTCTACATCCCTGTATGACCTGCCACCTCCTGGGAAGGTCAAATTGGTACCTCTGCCTTTTCCAACCATAGAGAAGCCACAAGCTTGGCCTGTTCCTCGAAGACCACAGTCTGTGGCCTCACATCGTCCTGCTGCAGCTTACCCTGCCAGGCCTGGCTCCACCAACTCAGATCCGCCAACTGCCACTAATTCATCCCTGCCAACCACTGCATCTTTGCCTGGTTCTTCCAAACAAGCTCAGCCCATTTCGACCAATCCATCTCATCCAGGTTTGTTGAACCATACTACCTGACCTATTCCTCATTCCGCAACTTCTAGGCCTGCTCTCTACAAGACAATAGCTAGCACTTCTTGCCAGCAGGAACCCCTTCACTCCCTGTGAACAAGCGCCAGTCTCCACCCAAATGTCAGAATCAGTTTCTCCTCCAAGACTTCCCTTTCCAACTGATTCCATGGAGAATGCCCAATGTTCCCGAGCCAGTAATGTCAAGGCCCATCACAAGAGAGCAGAGACCAGAGCATGTGGGTATGAAAAGGAAGGCTCAGCAGGAGTGTGAGAACGCTGCCAAATACACCTCTTTAGGGAAAGTGCAGTTTTATATCGAGAGAGAAATAGAGATGGACATCTCTCTATATCATGGCTATGTGATGTGAGTAGCTGGAATGGTTGATGCCACTTTAGGTACTAGATGGTTGCCCTAGACAAACACTTGAAATCCCATATACAGTTTATATATTCTGATATATTTTTCACAAATTGAAGAGATGCATTATAGTTCATTGGTTTGTAAATAAAGTTCTGAATTTTGAGAAGTTTTCAACTGTGGTTGTTATTTGGAGGGGCTGGGGATTGAAGGATGGCATGAGAAAGAATGGTAAATTAGAGAGAGAATGAAGGGGAAACAGGTAAGACTCTGAGAAAGAGAAACTTGGTCCAGGGTTATAAAGTCCAGTAAGAGGAGAAATTTCTTGGGTCTGATGAAGAGTGGGGGAGGGTCAGAGTTATAGTATAGCTGCTAAGGCATTTGCCCTGCAAGAACCCACGTTCAATTATTGCAATCTTATATGGTCCCCAGAGTCCCACCAGATTTGAAACTTGAGTGCACATATGCTTCCACTCTCGGTCTCCTCCAAAGAAGAATGGGAGAAAAGCAAGGTCTGGGGGTTGGGTTAAAAGAATAAATTTGGCATAGGCTGAGGAAGTGAGAGAAGTCTAAGATGACCAGAAGAAATCTAAAAGTTCTCTCATGGAGGCTGTTTTTATGTCTTATGGCCACCTTTGGAAAATAAAGAAATTTGAGACACATCTCCAAAAGGTTTGGGTGGTCTATCCATAAATGATACCTGGGAGATGCAAACACATATACTGGGGAATGAACTTACCCGATGAGTGATCAACGCCCTCTTCACAGGGACCAAGAGAACAGTTGTAGCATGAAGTCCAAAGATCAGCTCCTGGGAAATGTAAAGATAAATCACAGTGTACTCAGGCCCACTGTTTAGCACCCCTAGATGCACCATTTCACTTATTCCCAACAATATTCAGAGTCTGTATCACGGTGACACCCTGCTAGCGAGTTTCAACATTGAGGTCCATTGCCTATGTAAGTTCTTTTACCTTGCAATCTCCCCAAGGTGGCCAAGTCGGCTTTCAGGCTATGACACCCAGACATTACTGGCAGGAGCAGCTCAAATTATATTGAGCTTGAGGGGCTGCTCTGTGGTCTTCCACGGTCCCTGGTGCCTGTAGTCTGCTCGAAACATCACTGTCAACTGAAGCTCACACAAGAACCATCGTTATAAATGGCGTTGCGGCTGGGTCGTGGGCAGTACCGGACTAGGGCATGCGCACTAGGTTACCACTCCAAAGCGGTTGGTACCGGTTCTCCTTGAGCCGGGAAGGTGGTGGAGGGAAGAGATGGTCCTAGGAGAGTTATGGGTGATGGATGGATGGGAAGGAAACCGGGAAGGGTAGGCAATCGGACAGCTGGTGATCATCATGGGATAGTTGGTGGATGTTTTTAAATACATTAAAATATTTTTCGTAGATGAGAGGCAAAACAAAAATACGAAAATAAAATAGGTTCCAAATAACAGGTTCCATAGAAGACCGAGAGAGCTGAAAGGGCTGACATTCCTTCTGGAGCTTTAAGCTGGAACTGAGCAGGCAGCCTCGTCCCTCTCAGTTCCACGTGGTTTGATCCCAAAACAATCTCAAAGGACCATATGGGATCGGATTCCAGGAATTGAACCCAGGTCCACCATGTGCAAGGCAAATGCCTCACCCACTGAACTAAGACTTTGATCCAGATGAAAACACTATTTTCAATCACAACGGCCTTCAAGTTTTCCTTGGGTTCATTCTGACTCCCTTTATAGATTCCCAATTATCCCATACATCTTGAGATTTTCTAATCGGTGGTGTAATTTTTTTATCCCCATATTTGGTTATAATCTGTCTAAATTGTTTCTCATCTGCCAAATCCAATTGTCACTTTCAATCTCCATCCAGCAGGGCTCAGTCACAGAGAATGAGACAAACACATAATTAGACAAACACCTGGAATGCACAAGCTTCAGGGTATACTGGGCAGCCATGTGTGGTCTCACAGGAATATCAATCCAATTCAATACTGCTCCCAAACCCCACCAGAGCCCAATAGGTGAACCATTGTTGAAGTTGACAGAGACATCAAGGACAGTTAGTAAGTACATCAACATACCCTAGGTACATGGAGAGCAGAGGCTAGTATAGTTCACAGAGAATCAGTAGGCATCCTTAAAATATAAAGTTGTTTTGGCAGGAGAGATAGTTCAGAGGGCAGTGCACCTGTTATGCATCCAGTCGACTGAGCTCCTCCAGGAGTGATTTCTGCGTGCAGAGCCAGGAGCAAGCACTGAGCATGACCAGGTGATGCCCAAACCCAAAATAAATTAATAAATCAGATTGTGAATGTTTTCTATTCTGTTTTTTGGTCATTTTCCCCCTAAATCCAAAAGACACTAAAGATTATTAGTCTATGTTTGCCTGGCACACGTTTGTAGCTGGCAGATACTTTTTCGTCTATTCTATCTTTCCCTACTATTCTTTTCTGGGTGTATGTTTGCTAGCAGAATACCCGAACCTTAGGGACTTTTGTTTGGGGATGATTCCTCATAATAATCCATTACTTTGTAACCCTAAAGTAAGTAATAATTTATATTATAAAGTATAAATATATGATTTAATTTTATAAAACATTATATAAAATATATTAGTAATAATGTAATGCTATTGATTAACAAGGCAATATAAATTACCTAGAAATTTTACTGTTTTATTAATAAAATATGTAAGCTCAATAGAATAATAGGAAAATTTAGCTAACATCAGAGTCTGAGGCAGATGAAACTGTTATAACTGCCTTGTAGAATTCCAGCTCCCTAGCCTCCCTCATTTTACATCTCTCTCTATCCAATCCGGTCTTCTTCGTGGAAATCTAACCTTCTTATTGGCTAGCCTCTACCTTTAAACTGCTTGCTTTATGACATCATTCTCCCACCCATCCTACCACCACCTGATAGAATCTTGGGGTTCCCATGCAGTTGTCTGTAAACAAATTTGAATCATCATGGCAACTGTCCAGTGACCAATGACCAATCACCAGGGACCAGTCATCAGTACTGGACACTTGTGGTCTTCTGCTTGAGTGTTCAGACGTACTCTCGTATCGTATCATCTTCTCGTCTATCTTTTGTCGACATCTCCTCTTCTCTGACTATGTCAGGTAAGGAATAATACTTTTCAGAGCTTTTCATTAGATTTCTTGTCTCTAAACTTAGTGGTCAAGTAAAAATGTCATGAAATAATAGAAGAAAGCATTCAACGAGAATTTTATCAGCCTCTTTTTAGCTTGACTTTGACACTTGCTGTGTGATTTTAGACACTGACTTTCGTTCTCACATATACAGAGTTTCTTCCTCATTTGTTACATTATATTTTACACAGACTTAGAAGCTCAAATATGTGTTTATATATCAATGTTCATTCTCTGGTGTTTCCTTTTCCTTTAGTGGTTTTTACGTGATATTCATATGTAGGTGCTGTAGAAAACTGTTAATGTATAACAGGATGCTTTATCTGTAATAGTCTCTCCACATATATTTATAATTTAGTATTTTAAATTTAGTGCTATTCCAAAGTAATAATCATGTGTCTTTGAGTTTTCTATCTAAACTATGTGATAAGACTAAATGGGGCATTGGGAAGGTGTGGAGTGCTGAGCAGTTGAGAGGCAAGTCCTCAAAAGTAAGGAAGTTGAGGGTCATTTTCCTCAAGAATTGACCACAGAGGCCAAGAAGAAGAGAATGCTATCAGGGAGAATCAAATAGGAAATAAAAATTATGAGGGAGATTTATCAAGGCAGGGGAAACAGTTTGGTATCGAATGTTGAAGAGAGCCAAAGATTTTAAATCAAATCAAAGAGAATATAGTTAAATATTCTGAGAGTAAGTCAACTCAGTTTATTTTAATAACTGCTAGGACTAGAAAGTGTACTATGCCTCGAGTAGAGTACAAGTAGGAAAAAACATTTAACAGAAAGCCGTGTTGGTGGTTTTTCATCTGATTGTCTCTTGAAACATGGTTGGCACTTGACAGTTCGGAATATGAACACGCTTCAGAAATAATGCTTCCTATAAATAACTAATACTGGTTATCTAAGGGGGGTGGAGGAAACAGAATCTTCAGTGTTTTTATTATTTCTAGCTGTAAACTGCATGTATGCTCTGCCTGCTAAAATAAAGAAATGAGGGGGTATGTTGCCACCAGCAGGTCAATCTGTACCTGTGAGGCAAGTGCATCAGCAGCCTCATGGCGCTTTCAGACTTCCAGATACCCCAAAATTGCTGCTGTGCCTTTGGCCAGACCCCAAAAACTTGGGGCAAAGTTTACCAAGAAAGTAAACGGCCAAAAGTTAGGTATGCGGGAAACACACCCACAAATCACCTCCGGCACAGCTATATAATTGGAGGCAAGGCCTCTTTGGTTCCTGAGTGAACTGCTTAATGGACATGATCCCAGAGACTCAGAAACGAATCTCAGAACCCAGTGGCTTTAGGTAGAAATGCGTCTGGTCTCTGCAGTAGGCTACCGGTGCTGGGCCAACCCAGGTGGGAATAGGTTTTGTGCCTTGGCCTACTCCCCCTGGCGGCCCAGTGGCCGACATCCGTTTGAGGCCACTGGATAGTCACATTTGGGCCCCCAGCTTTCTACCCGAGTATTTTGGAGTGGGATATTGCAGGAAGTGCTAAAGAGAAGTCTTCCATGGGAGACTTTACTCTGATTGTCCTTGACCAAGACACCACTGACTCTTACATAACTATGGCAACTTACTATGAGAAAACCTTAGATACCAACAACACGGTGTCTGTACCCATTACATTCTGCCAGTCTTGTTGGGAGGACACCATCTCAGGTTCCAAATCAGAGTCTTAGCCTGTCACTTCCCTACCAAGAATCATAGTTAGTAGCTGGCAGAGATTTTTTCATCTATTCTATCTTTACCCACTATCCTTTTCTGGGTGTATGTTTGCTAACAGAATACCCGAACCTTAGAGATTTTTGATTGGGGATGATTACTCATAATATTACACCACTTTGTACCCCTAAAGTAAGTAATAGTTTATATTATAATGTATGAATATATAATTTAATTTTATTAAACATCATAAAATGTATATTAGTAATAATGTAATGCTATTGATTAACAAGGCAATATAAATGATGACCTAGAAATTTTATTGATTTATTAATAAAATATGTAAGCTCAAAAGAATGATAGGAGAATTTAGCTAACATCAGAGTCTGAGGAAGATGAAACTGTCATAAATATCCTGTAGGATTCTATCTCCTAACCTCCTTCGTTCTACCTCTCTCTCTCTCTCTCCCTCTCTCTCTCTCTCTATCTCCAATCCGGTCTTCTTCTTGGGAATCTGACCTCCTTATTGGCAAGCCTCTACCTTTCAACTGTCTGCTTTATGACATCATTCTCCCACCAAACCTACCACCACCTAGTAGAATCTTAGGATTCCCGTGCAGTTGTTTGTAAAAAAATTTGAATCATCATGGCAAGTGACCAGTGACCAATGACCAATCCCCAGTGACTATCATCAGTACTGGACACTTGTGGTCTTACGCTGCAGTGTTCAGAAGTACTCTCGTTTCGTCTCCTTTTATTGTCTACCTTTATCGGTATTTCCTCTTCTCTGACCATGTCAGGTAAGGAATAATACTTTTCAGACCTTTTCATTAGAGTTCTTGTCTCTAAATTTAGTAGTCAAGTAAAAACGTCATGTAATAATGGAAGAAAATATTCCACGAGAATTTTATCAACCTCATTTTAGCTTGACTTTGACACTTGCTGTGTGATTTTGGACATTGACTTTCTTTCTCACATATACAGAATTTTTTCCTCATTTGTTACATTATATTTTAGTGAGAGGTGTCCTGTGACCATGGCCAAACCTAACAGCAAACTTCGGAAAGCTGAATCCAGCACGACCAGCAAGACAAAGAGCCATGGGCAGGAGAAGACAAAAAGGGTCAGAGAAAAGTCTAAGAAAGCTGAGGAGAGTAAGCAGCCATGGAACAAGGTCAGGGCAGAAGAGAAGCACACCATTGCCAAGATGAAATGCAAGAAAAGTCAACCTGAGCTTTGCCAAGAGGCCTTTCAAAAGCCCCGCAGCTGCCTAGGCATGCACATGCTGGAGACTGTGCAAGTGTTTCACACTCTGGGGAAGAAGAGTGATCCAAAGCCTGGATTCTCTTCCTCCCGGGTTCTGGGTAGTTCAAAGAAGCCCAGCGATTTCCAGCCATCCTTAGCTGTCAAACCATGGCTAGGTGCTACACCGGATGAAAATCGTCTTGAGAGAACTCAGGTCAAAGCACAGAAACCAAGTAGCAGTGCTGAAGAACGCTCGTCTCCATCCCAGGATGAGCTGCCACTCCTGGGAAGGTCAAATTGGTACCTTTGCCTTTTCTAACCATGGAGAAGCCACAAACTCGGCCTGTTCCTCGGAGACCACAGTTTGTGGCCTCACATCGTCCTGCTGCAGCTTACCCTGCCAGGCCTGGCTCTACCAATTCATCTCTGCCAACTGTTGCAAATTCATCCGGGAAAACCAATGCATCTTTGCCTGGTTCTGCCAAACCAACTCAGCCCATATCGACCACCCCAACTAGACGAGGTTTGCTGAACCCTACTAGCCGACCTATTCCTCAGCCTACAACTTCTAAGCCTGCTCACTACAAGACCACAGCTACCACTTCTCTCCAGCAGTAGCCCCTTCCCGTCTCTGTGAACAAGCGCCAGTCTCCACCCAAACGTCAGAGTCAGTTTCTCCTCCAAGCCTTTCGTTACCAAACAATTCCGTGGAGAAACCCCAATTTTCCTGAGCCAGTAATGTCAAAGCCCATCACAAGTGAGCAGAGACCAGAGCATGAGGCTATGAAAAGGAAGGCTCAGCAGGAGCGTGAGAATGCTGCCAAATACACTCTTTGGGGAAAGTGTAGTATTCTATCAAGAGAGAAAAAGAGATGGACATCTCTCTATACTATGGGTATGTAATGTGAGTAGCTGGAATGACTGGTGCCATTTTAGTTCCCGATGGTTGCCCTAGACAAACACTACAAATACCATACAAGTTTTATTTTTATTGCTATATTTTAAAAAAATTGAAGAGATGCATTAAAGTTAATACACTGGTAATAAAAGTTCTGAATTTTGAGATGCTATCAACTGTGGTTGTTATTTGGAGGGGATTGGAGTTGAACGATGGCATGAGAAAGAATGGGAAGTTAGAGAGAGGACAAATGGGGAACAGACAAGACTCTAAGAAAGATAAACTTGGTCCAGGGTTATAAAGCCCATAAGAGGAGAAATTTCACGGGCCTGATGAAGACTGGGGGAGGGTCAGAGCAATAGTATAGCTGATAGGACATATCCCTGCACACAATACAGACCCAAGTTCAATTCTTGCAATCTTATATGGTCCCCAGAGTCCCACCAGATGTGAAACTTGAGTGCAAAGCCAGGAGTAAGGCCAGAGCACAGTCATGTGTGCCCCATCCACAGTCTCCTTCAAAAAAGAATGGGAGAAATGGCACAGAGAGAATGTTTGGGTTAGAATAAATTTGGAAAAGGCCGTGGAAGCAGATGAGACTAAGATGACCGGAAGGAAATCAAATTCTTTCATGGAGGCTGTGTTATGCCTCATGACCATTTTGGAAAATAAAGAAATTTGAGACATATCTCCGAAAGGTTTGGTTGGTCTATCCATAAATGATCATGGCTGGGGAATGAGACCACATACACTGGGGAATGAGCCTGCCAGATGAGTGGTCAACGGTCCTCAGAGGTATTCAGGAGTGACTGTTAACAGGAACGAAGCCAAGAAAACAGATGTAGCATGAAGCCTGAAGTTCAGCTCCTGGCATATGTAAAGATAAATCACCATGTAGTCAGGCCCTATGTTCAGCAACCCTAGATCCACCATTTCACTTCATCTTCCCCAAAAATACTCAGAGCTGGTATTACGGTGCCACTGTGTTAGCGAGGTTCAACAATGAAGTCTATCTGACTATGTTCTTTGGATTTGAAAACTCCCCAAGGTGGCTAAGCTGGCTTTCAGGCCACAGCATCCTGACATTACTGGCATGGCGAGTTCAAAATATAATCGCTTGACAGGCCACTCCATGGTCTTCCACGGTCGCTGGTGCCTGCAGCCTGCTCTAAATGTCGCTGTTAACTGAAGTTCACACAAGAACCAACGCAATAAATGGCTTTGTGCTCTAGGCTGCGGGAGGTACCGGACTGGGACATGCGCACTAGACCATCACTCCCAAAGCGGTTGGTACCCGTACTCCTTGAGACTGGGAAGGCAGAGGTGGGAAGAGGTGGTCCTTGGAGAGTTATGGGGTGATGGATGAAAGGGAGGGAAACGGGGAAGGGCAGGGACAGGGACAGCAGATGGTCATCATGGGAAAGTTGGTGGATGTTCTTTAAACATGTTATAATGTTTTTTAATGAAAAACTGTATTCCATAAATGAGAGGAACAGCAAAAACAGGAAAAGAAAATAGGTTTAAAATAACAGGTCACATCCAAGGCCAGAAAGAGCTCCAAGGGCTGGAGGTCTCTCTGGAGCTCCTGACTGCATCTTGGGCAGGCAGACTGGTCACCCAAGCATCACTTGTATGTGACCAGAAAACTACCAAGTGTTAAACATAAAAAGAATAAAGAAACAAAGTGTGAGCTGCATTCGATTGAGAGTGGTTGACTCACTTTCCTTTTGTGGGGGCAGTGGGAGGGACTTTGAAGTGAAATGTTTTCATTATTTCCTAAGGGGAAAATAGTCAGAACACCTGGTCAGCACCGGGAATAAAGGCCCAAAATGGCCTGATGTTGCTACAGTGAAAAAGGTAAGGTTTATTAGTTTATGTAATTTAGAGTTTGCAAAGAAAAAACTCGGTCACAGCCCTACAGTTATTCCCAATTTTCGTAGGTGCTTGTAGGGAATGAGTGAAGGAGAGAGAACTTGCACCCTTTTACAATACTCATCTGCATAAACTTTTTTTTTGTGTGGGAACCACCATTTGAGACTAACTTCAGTGGCATTTGGTATACCTGCTAGTTTTGCAACTATTACCATTTTCTATCCATAGCATCTTCATCATTGCCAAAAAGAGCCTCTTCACTACGGGCTGACCTCTCCATTCTCTCTTTCCTCTGGTTTCTGGCAACACTCATCTTTATGTCTATGAATTTGCTTATTCTGAACACTTCATATTCAAGGTTCCTGAGACCTTTGGACAGGCTTTTTCACACCCTGATGCTTTCAAAGTTCATCTGTGCTATAGTGTGTCATTACTTACTATGACCAATATTCTTTTGTGTGGATCTACCGTATTGTAGAGGTTTCCACACTTCCTAAATGCACAGAGCCCTGGACGTCTCATACGTAGGCTAAATGAAATACTGAAGTGTTTGGAGACATTGTACAGAGGATAGTGTGCTTGCCTTGCAAGCAGTGGGCCTGAATTGGCTCCCTGGCACCCCATGTAGTACCCTGATCCCTGCCAGGGGTGATCCCTGATCGCAGAGCCAAGAGGAAGCTCTGAGCACCATCAGGTGTGGCTCCAATACAAAAAATAAAAGCATTCATGTACACACACAAAATACCATCCCATTCATATATTTCTAGATGCTAATGACATCAGGTTGTAGACTAGATAATGGTAATTGAAAAAGACCATCAACCCTGCGAATGTTCCTTTGTTTCATAAAAACTCGACTGAGTGCATGCTATGGCTTGTGATGGAGAGATTTGGTGCATTCACAGGTGAGTCACTGGCATAACATTTGTTTTGACAAAAGGAGGCAGGAGAAGATGATGCAGATAGAAGACAAGGTTATGTGACTCTGGTGGTCAAGATGGAGTGTATTAACTACC
Source organism: Sorex fumeus (assembly GCF_029834395.1). Classification (NCBI taxonomy): domain Eukaryota; kingdom Metazoa; phylum Chordata; class Mammalia; order Eulipotyphla; family Soricidae; genus Sorex; species Sorex fumeus. The sequence continues at coordinate 37,534,329 of NW_026606063.1, read as the reverse complement.
TGCTTGTTAGTTAGCTACTTGACTAACTGCTTTTCAGTTATCAGAAGTTAGCAGAAAATACAAGCTAAAGACCTACTAGAGAAAGCATATATCCTGAATGACACCTTTGTCCCAGTGATCTTTATAATAAATTTCTGGCTTCTCGGAGTGCAGATTTTTTTTCTTCTTCTGATGTTCAAGCTATCAGGTGATTAATTAGAGCAATCACAGAAAACTAAACAAAACAACACTTCAAAAACATAACAGTTTGTAAACCAGTACAGTGTTCCAGGAACAAATCTTTGAAACCAATACATATAAAACTTAATATTCTTGTTTCTATTTCACTCTTAAATATACACAGTACATATTAATGGAAATTGTGTGGCTATTTGGAAAGTAGCAAAATCTTGAACGTGGGACTGAATTTAGACACAGCCAGACTTGTTCTTTGCTCTATTTTGATTTTCAAACTATTTTGACTTTTTATTATAATGACTCCCCCAAATGGAGCTTTACAATGATGGAGAGCACTGAAGGGAATGAAAGATGATCTTAGGTTGAAAATGGGATTTGACTAGCTAGATGCTCATACAGGATCTAAGAGATATCAAGCACTTGTAGGGCATTTGCACTGGAAATGGTTGACCCAAGTTCAAAACCTTGCATGCCAATGGTCCTCTGTGCCTGCCAGAAGTGATCGCTATGCACAGGGAGTAGGCTTTGAGCACCAACAATTATAACTTCAGGAAATCCTTGTGGTATTCTGATTCTTTTTATAGCTCCCCAATTATCCCACTCTACTTGGGATTTTCAAATAGATGGTGTAATTTGTTTATCACAATAATTGGTTATAATCTATCTAAATTCTCATCTGCCAAATCCAATTGTCAATTTCAACCTCCGTCCAACAGGACTCTGTCAGAGAGAATGAAACAAACACATAAGTACACAAACATGAAGATTGTCCAAGCTTTAGGGTCACACGGGCAACCGTCAGTGGTCTCACAGGCAGGTCAATCAATGAAATATTGCTCTCCCAGCCCCACCAGCCCACAGGTGAGTCTTGTTGAAGTTCACAGAGACATCAAGGAGAGTTAGTAAGTACAGCAAAATTCCCAAGGTACTCTAGAGCAGGGGCTGGGGTAGTTCACACAGCAGAGCAATAGGCATCCTTAAAATATAAAGTTGTTGGGGCAGGAGAGATAGTTCAGTGGCAGTGTCCTGCACCCAGTCAACTGAGCTCTTCCAGGAGTCATTCCTGAGTGCAATCAGGAGTAACCTCTGAGCATTGCCAGGTGTTGGCTCCCAAACCAAAATAAATAAATAAATAAATAAATAAATAAATAAATAAATCAGGTTGTGACCGTTTCCTATTCTATTTTTGGCCATATTGTCCTCTAAATCTCAAAGATCCTAGACAGTATTAGTCTACATTTTCACAAGTTTGCAGCTGGCAGATACACTGTCATCTATTCTATCTTTGCAGACTATTCTTTCTGGGTGCATATTTGCCTAGGGAAATATGAGAAATTCGCGTTTTTCTACTTAGGGGATGATTTCTCATAATACTCTGTCACTTCCTCACCCTAAACAATGTAATTATGTATATTATAATCTATGCACAATAAAATCTAATTCTATTAAATAATGCTTAAAATATATTAGTAATAATTTTATGTTGTTGGTTAACTGTGCAACATAAATGATTAAATAGTAACTTTTTAAATTTATTAATGAAATATTTAAGCTCTTTATTATATTAGGAGTATTTCACTAACATAAGAATCTGAGGAAAGTGAAACTGTTATAAGTGTCTTGTAGGATTCCATTTCCCTAGCCTGCTTAATTCCACCTTTCTCTCTATCCAATACTGGCCTTTTCTTGGGAATGTGACCTCTTTATTGGCAAGCCTCTCCCTTTGGAATTCTAGGGAAACAACTTAGCATGTTCTGATTAATTCCTAATCACTTATCACTTAACTTCCGTTAGTCGTCGATTTGCTCGAGCGGGCACCAGTAATGTCTCCATTTGTCCCTGTCGCGTGCTAGTGTAGCCCAATGGCATCTGTTCGCTCCGGGAACATGAAGGGCCTCAAACCGATCGTTCATGATCTTGACGAAGAAGTCTGACCATCTGGTAGGTGGGCGGCCACGCGGTCTCTTGACATCCCGTGGAATCCAATCAGTAACAGCTCTAGTCGAACGGTCATCTTTAAATCTCATTACGTGATCAGCCCATCTGATTTTTGACACCTTGGCAAATGAGACAGCGTCCTTGATCCTTGATTGTCAACGGATGTAAGAACTCGGGATTCGTTCTCTCATTTGAGTGAAACGTGATATTCCAAGCATAGCTCTTTCTATTCTTCTTTGGGAGACCTGAATAGCGTTCTCATCTTGTTTGCGTAGGGCCCAGGTCTCTGAGGCATATGTTAATACAGGAAGAACAGTGGAATCAAAGAGACGTGCCCGGAGCCGGAGGTTCTTCGTCCTCTTAGCTATTTCTTCGACGTTCTTTTTTTTATATATATATCATTTTTTTATTAGTGAAACACCATGAAGTACACTTATAAACTTATAAATTTTTGTGCTTCGGTTTCAGTTATAAAATGATCAAGTACCCATCCCTCCACCAGTGCCCATCCTCCCCCACCACGGGTCCTAGCATCCCTCCCACCCACTTCGACGTTCTTGAAGGCGTTCCAAGTCGCTCTCTTCCTCCTGCGCAGCTCGGGTGCCAGGTCATTTGTCATGTTGACCTCTCGACCTAGGTACACATAGCTGATGCATTTGGAGATGGTCGTTCCATTGAGAGCGAATGGGGCGTCAGGAACAAGGCTGTTTCTCATAAACATTGTCTTCGTAAGATTCAGGTGTAGTCCTACCTTTCCACACTCACTGTCAAAGTCGGCCAGCATTTGTGCCGCTTGGCTAATGTCTGGTGTTATTAAAACAATGACATCAGCAAAGTGGAGGCGGTGTAATTGCCGACCATCTATCTTCACTCCCATTCCTTCCCATTCCAGTCGTCGCATAACATTCTCGAGGGTGGCACTGAAGAGTTTCGGTGAAATAATATCACCCTGCTGCACCCCTCTCTTGACATCAACGATCACTTCTTTGTAGAATGGTGAGATCCTGGTAGTGAATCCGCAATACAGCTCACGGAGGATCCTGATGTATTGGGCTTGAATGCCCTGATTGGCTAGGGCTTCAATGACCGCTTCCGTCTCAACAGAATCAAAGGCCTTCATTAAATCAATGAACGTTAAGCAGAGCGGCATCTTGAACTCCCAAGAAACCTCAATGAGCTTGGTTATCGTGTGGATATGGTCGATGGTGCTGAATCCTTTGCGGAACCCTGCTTGCTCGCATGGTTGTCCTTCATCTAGTGTTCTGCAAATCCTATTCAGGATGACTCGAGTGAACAACTTGTAGATGACAGACAATAGGCAGATCGGGCGATAGTTGCCAATGTCATGGATGTCTCCCTTCTTGAACAGTAGTACGGTCCTGCTGGTTTTCCATTGGGATGGAACCTTGCATTCAGACAGGTAGAGAGTGAAGAGCCGAGCCAGTGTATTGATGAGTACTGAAGGCAGGTCCTTCAGGTGTTCAGGTCTGACCTTGTCTGGGCCGGGTGCTGTTTGTTTCTTTAACGACGAAATGGCGTGTCGGATTTCGGAAGGGAGAACATTGGGAACGACATATCCATCCTGTGGAATTTGGTATGTCAGCAAGTGGACATGGCTATCGAAGAGATTTGTGTAGAAGTCATGGATAACCTTCTCCATTGCTGTTCTGGAGGACGTAATGGATCCATCAGGACGTCTTAGGGCAGTCATCTTGGTCTTATAGTTGTCAAAGGACAGGCGGGCGTTACGAATATTTTTCCCGGCTTCTGCCGCATCTACCAGTACTTCTGCTCTTCTCTCTTTGAGGTCTTCTTTGATCGCATCTCTGCGCTGCTTTGCGAGCTCGGACGTTAGCTTGCGGTTGCCTGAGGCATGCGCCAAACCATGCTGGCAAATTAACTCTAGAGTTTTCGAAGATAGGCGATTTTTTGTGGCTATCTCTCTCTTGGCGTTCCTCGCACATTCATGGAGGTGCTGAACCAGTCGATCGTATTCCTCATCAATGTTTTCAACAATGGCATCTTCCCATGTTGCCGCAATAGTACCAAAGAGTTCCCAGTTGGTGGTCATTCTGGGAGTTCTCTTTTTGAACTTTGCAGCCCTTTCTCCCCGCTCTGTGAAGTAGAATTTTGCACGAAGGAGACGGTGGTCCGATCCCGTTCGAAATTTTGGGACAACAGCGACATCAGTCAGGCAAAACCGTCGATTGAATATGATGTGGTCTATTTCGTTGTGGAATCATCCACCGGGAGACTCCCATGTCCATCGTTTAGATTCTGCCTTCTGGAACTGTGAGTTACCATGAATGGTCTTGGTCGACATGATGAACTCAGACAGTCTCTCACCCTGTTCGTTCCATTCTAGGCCATGGGTCCCGATGTGAAGTTCTTCAGCTGATCTTCTCGGTCCTATCTTGGCATTAAAATCACTCACAATGATCTTGTAGAAGGTGTGGTCTTCTTTATAGAACTTCTCTAACTCCATGTAGAACTTCTCGATTTCTCTTTCATCATAATGAGATGTTGGTGCGTAGACAACAAAGATAGAAACTGCAGGTAGTGAGCCACATCTATTCAAATGTAAACGTCCGATTCGGGTTGTTAGGCATTCGAATGAATCAATGCTCTTGGTCAAGTTTGTGTTGACAAGCACACCGACGCCTCCAACACCTCTTTTATCACATGTTCTGAGGAAAAATTCTTCTCCAGTGTCGAAAACGGCATGGTGAGATTCGTGCCTTCTTGTCTCGGTCACACCAATGATGTCGTACTTGATCATTCGCGCTTGTAGCATCAGGTCCTCGATGGATGCATCTGATGCTAGCGTACGTGCATTGAAAATATAGATGATCATTTTTGCCTTCCTTCGTTGTGGCAGCCTAGGTCGGCCTTGAGATTTCGTCGGCCTCTCCTTTCTCATCCTTCTAAGTGCTGCCATGTCGGTGAAGCCTTCAGGGTCAGGTGAATGAGACCAGTTGTAGTTACTGGTTTTGGCATATCGAATACACAGCGGATAGCTTGCCTGGACACTATTTCCACTACCCAGCCGTCGCCACACTCCAGAACGCTTTCCGGACCCACGTGGCAGCTCCGCCCGAGACCCACGCACGACTGAAGACCCACAGAACAAGATAAGCGGAACTCTCTGAGACCTTGGACTCCAGGCTCGGCGGACCCAGGGACAGAGCTCTTCTCTGCTTGCTCCCACCACCACGGTGACAAAGGGTTTCTAATCAGGAGCCCCACCCTACCCTGCCCTGTCTGCTTCCATCAACCACCCAGGGATCGAATTGTGCACAGGAGACCCACCCTACCCAGATAAATACCCCACTGGCAGACTTCCACTCTCGACACTAATTCCACTACCCAGCCGTCGCCACACTCCAGGACGCTTTCCGGACACATCATAAGACACTAAATACCCATCTTCTGGAATTGTCGTACCATATTTGATAGGGTTCAAATATGGTAACACCTACAAGGATGATTAGAGGTTGCCCCAAAAGCCTCTATCCCTCTCGGAAACACTGGCAAGCTACCGAGAGTATTTTGCCCGCACGGAAGAGCCTGGCAAGCCAAAACCCGTAACTACAACTGGTTTAGCATTCGAAATTCATTCAACATAATCCATCATATCGACAAAAGAAAAGATAAAAATCATATGATCATATCAATAGATGCAGAGAAATCATTTGACAAGATCCCGCACCCGTTTATGATGAAAACCCTCACCAAAATGGGGATAGAAGGAACTTTCCTCAATATAGTTAAAGCCATCTACCACAAGCCTATAGGAAGCATCATACTCAATGGGGAAAAGCTTAGAGCCTTCCTCCTAAGATCAGGGACGAGACTAGGATGCCCACTCTCTCCACTACTGTTCAATATCGTACGGTAAGTAATTGAAATAGCGATTAGGCAAGAAAAAGATATTAAGGGCATCCAGGTAGGAAAGAAAAATTCAAGCTGTCACTATTTGCAGATGATATGATACTATACTTAGAGAAGCCTATAACCTCTACCAAGAAATTGCTAGAAACAATAGACTTGTATAGTAAAGTTACAGGCTACACAATCAATACCCAAAAGTCCATGGCTTTCCTACATGCAAATAGTGAGAGAAAAGAAAGTGACATGAAAAAAAAAATCTCATTCACAATTGTGCCCCAGAAAACAAGTATCCAGGAATCAGCTTAATTATGAAAGTAAAGGACTTGTACAAAAAAAACTATAAAATGCTACTTCAGGAAATAAAAGAGGACATGAGGAAATGGAACGATATCCCCTGCTCATGGATTGGGAGAATTAACATTGTCCAAATGTCGATAATTCCCAAAGCATTGTACAAATTCAATGCAATCCCTATAAGGATACCCATGACATTCTTCAAAGAAATAGAGCAAACACTCCTGAAATTTATATGGAACAATAAGCACCCACGAACAGTTAAAGCAATTCTTGGGAAAAAGAAAATGGAGGAATCAACCTCCCTAACTTCAAATTCTACTACAAAGCAGTAATACTTAAACAGCATGGTACTGAAACAAAGGCAAAGTCAGAGATCTTTGGAACAGGGTTTTATATACCGATATGCCCCTCAAATATATGACCAGCTGATCGTTGATAAGGGAGCAAGAAATATGAAGTGGAGCAAGGAAAGCCTCTATAACAAATTGTGCTGGCAAAACTGGACAGCTACATGCAAAAACTAGACTCATATATCTGCATAACACCATTTTAAAAAGTAAGATCAAAATGGATTAGAGAACTCAACATCAGACCGGAATCCATAAGGTACATTGAAGACAAAGTGGACAAAACCCTCCATGACATTGAAGCTAATGGTATCTTCAAAGATGTCACACCACTGGCCAAGCAAGTGAAAACAGAGATAGACAAATGGGACTATCTTAAACTAAGAAGCTTCTGCACCTCAAAAGAAACAGTGACCAAAATACAAAGACAGTCTACAGACTGGGAAAGGATATTTGCCGAATACACATCCGACAAGGGGTTGATACCAAGGATATACAAAGTGCTGGTTGAAATGCACAAGAAGAAAACATCCAACCCCATCAAAAATGGGGCGACTGGGGCTGGAGAGATAGCACAGCGTGTAGGCCGTTTCCCTGCACGTAGCCTACCTGGGTTCGATTCCCAGCATCCCATATGGTCCACTGAGCACCGCCAGGAGTAACTTCTGTGTGCAGAGCCAGGAGTAACCCCTGTGCATCAACAGGTGTGACCCCAAAAGTAGAAAAAAAGAGCAAAAATGGGGCAACGAAATGAACAGAAAATTTCTCAGAGAAGAAATCCGAATGGGTATAAGGCATATGAGAAAATGCTCTACATCATTAATCATCAGGGAGATACAGATCAAAACAACAATGAGATAACATTTCATACCACACAGATGCCAGGGTAGCCCATAGCTTGTTCTGCATCCATCCAGTCCCTTGTCAGGTACCCTGATTTTGGGGATGTAGGAACTCAGGGCAACTGAGGCATAAGTTGAGAAAACAGATGCCCAGGTGTGAATAATATTTGGAGTCAATGAATTCCCAAATTACAATTGTCTAGCACTAACTGTCTTCCTGTGTCTGTACAAGAAGGTCATGGCTCTGAAGTAAACTCTGCAAAAAGACATAAGGGAAAGAGAAAAGCTTAGGGGAAAATGGTGATTAGCTGGTTGGGGAACAGAGCACAGAGAAGATTTTAAAGATAAACATAGAGGAATGGGAGTGTCTCAGGAGCACTGTGACTGGATGCATCCAATAAACCCAAGCTCCCTGTGGCGAGGGAGAAATGAAAAACCAATATGATCCTACAATACCAATAGCAGACTGAGAAAAAACAAAGAAAAAGAATTGCAGGCCGATATCCCCGATGAACACAGATGCAAAGATCCTCAACAAAATCCTAGCAAAAAGAATCCAACGGCTCATCAAAAAGAATATACATCATGACCAAGTAGGATTCATCCTGGGGACGCAAAGATGGTTTAACATTCACAAGTCCATCAACATAATTCATCATATCAATAAAAGAAAAGAAAACAACCATATGATCAACCATAGAGGCAGAGAAAGCATTTGACAAGATTCAGCAACTGTTAACGATGAAAACGTAGAACCAATCAGCTAAGTACAAGTACTGGAAAGCCCCTCAGACTGTGGCCAAAAGGGTGGGCTGTGAAATGTCCCTTTTATATAAACTTATGGTCTTAAAGCCCCTCACTTTTGAGATTCAGGGCCACTCATTCAGAGAAGGTTGCCACTGTGTCAGTGAGCTGGACGAGGGCCTTACCTGTAACTAGCTGAGCTAGCTAAGAAAAACCCTTTGCTTATTGCATCGCAACTTGTTTTCGTTTGATTCTTCTGGGGAGATCTCAGTCCGGTTTAACACTTCAAGGGAATGACTGAAAGAGAGAGAACTTGTACCCTATTAAAATATATATCTGCATAATATTTTTGTTGGATTCACCATTGACACTAACTTCAGTGGCATTTGGTATACTTGCTAGTTTTGCGATGATTACCATTATTTTGTTCATAACATTTTCATCATTGCTAAAAACAGCCTCTTCACTACCCACTGACATCTCCATTCTCTCCTTCCTTTGGTTCCTGGCAACACTCTCCTTTTTTCTTTATGAATTTGCTTCCTCTGAACACTCCATATACATGAATTCTAAAATATGTGCTGTGTGTGACTGCCTTTGTCCAAACCTGATGCTTTCGAAGTTCATCTGTGCTATATTGCATCAGTACTTCTTATGACTAATATTCTGTGGTATGGATCTACCATATTGGAGAGGTTGTCACACTTTCTAAATGCACAGAACACTGAACGTCTCATACGTACGCTAAAGGAAATATTGACAGTGGTTGGAGACATAGTACAAAGAACAGGGTGCTTGCCTTGCATGCAGTAGGCCTGGCTGGCTCCCTGGCACCTCATATGGCTCCCTGAGCTCTGCCAGGAGGGATCGCTGAGCACAGAGCCAAGAGGAAGCTCTGAGCACCATCAGGTGTGGCTCCAACAAAAAAATAACTAAAATAAAAGCATTTACGAACACACATAAGATACAATCCTGTTCATGTATTTTTAGATGCTTTCCACATCATGGGGTAGACAGGATAATGGCCATTCAAAAAGATCATCAACCCTGCAAATGTTCCTTTGGTTAGTAAAATCTTGATTGAATGGATTTGATGGCTGGCAATGGAGAGATTTGGTGCATTATCTGGTGAGTCACTGGCATAACATTTGTTTTGAAAAAATGGAGGCAGAAGATGATGATGCAGATAGAAGATAAGGTCACTTGACCATGGCGGCCAAGAAGTGAGCATATAGACACCAGACAGGCTACGTGGCAGTTTAACAAGTTAAAAGAAAACGCAGGCTAAAGACCTTCTAGAGAAGCCATGTATCCTGGCTGAGACCATTGTCCGGTGATGTGTGCATTCAATTTCTGGCTCCCAGGGGTGTGGGGTGTTTTTTCTTCTGATGTTTAAACTATCCGGTGATTTGTTAGAGCACTCACAAAAAGAAAAAAAACGCACACACAACATTTCAATAACATAATAGCTTTTAAAAAAATAGTGCTCCATCAACAAATATTTGAAAGCAGGACATATAAAATTTAAAAATCCCTTCCTATCTCATTCTTAAATAAACACAGTACTTGTTAATGGAACATGAGTTGCTGTTTGGCAGGTTGCAACATCTAGAACTTGGGACCTAAAACCCGGGACTTAAAACATGGCCAGCCTTACTTCATTCTGTATATTGATTTTGAAAGTATATTGGATTTTTATTATAATGGCTCCCCAAAATGCAGCTTTACAATGATGGACAGCACTGAAGGGAATGTGAGATGATTTTATGTTGAAACTGAGATTTGATTAACTAGATACTCATACAGGATCTTAGAGATGTTGAGCTCTTGTAGTGCACTTGCACTGAAAAAGGTTGACCCAAATTCAAAACTGGCATCCCATACGGTCCCCTGAGACTGGCAGGAGTGATCCCTGTGCACAGGGAGTAACCCCTGAGCACCACCAACTGTGGGTCCCCCAAAGTTTTGTAAATGTCCTACTAAATTTTTTTCTTTATTTTTAAATATTTATTTATTTATTTTGCTCTTTGGGTCACACCCAGCGGATGCTCAGGGGTTACTCCTGCCTCTGCACTCAGGAATCACTCCTGGCGGTGCTTAGGGAACCATATGGGATGCTGGGAATCGAATCCGGTTGGCCGTGTGCAAGGCAAACACCCTACCCGCTGTGCTATTGCTCCAGTCCCTGTCCTTCTAAATTTTATGACTGGCTTTTGTGGCCTGGGGTTACCGCAATGTATCTTGTGACCAAAACCCTAACTGGCTTTTTTACTGTCTTTATTGACTCTAAAATTGGGAAAAAAAAACCTCATAATGTTCTTTTCAAAACATGAGATGCTACCCCTTTTCCATTCAAACTCTCCCATTGCTGCTAATTTTTCCCAAAGTCAAAGCCAACATTCTACAATGACTGATAAGGCTCCCACTCTTTTTTTTTCTTTTTCTTTCTTTTCCTATCCTTTCCTTTGCTTTCTTTTTCCTTCCTTCCCTCCTTCCTTCATTTTTCTCTCTCCTTCCTTCCTTTCTACATTTCTTCCTCCCTCCTCCCTCCCTCCCCTCCCTTTCTTTCCTTCCTTCCTTCCTTCCTTCCATTCTTTCTTTCGTTCTTTCTCTCTCTCTTATTTCGCTTATTAGGAATCAAAAAATATTTTCTATTTGAAAAAAGACACACAGTAAAAAGGTTAGTCTTTGAGTACCTGTCTCTGGTCAACCCTGCAATTCTAGTATAAATTCAGCCCTGGGGCCTTGGCTGATCCTTCACCAGCAAACTTTCTGATTTTGTCTTTGAACTGGCTCCTACTGGCTCTTCTTTTTCACTTCTAAATAATATTCCTACTCAGGGACTGAGCAATAATACACGGGTTAATATATTAATATTCCATGTGACTGACCCTTGTTCTATCTCCAGCACCACATATGGTCCCATGATCACCACCAGGACTCACTCCTGAGCACAGAGACATTAGTACATGAGCACCACTGGGGCTGGACCCAAAGCTTTTCTTACACACACACACACACAGAGTACAGTGATTAGGGTGCTTGCTATGTATGAGGGCAATCCTCAAGGGTTCAAGCGATCATGTGGGATGGATGTCAGGGATTTAACCCAGGTCCATCGTGTGCAAGGCAAATGCCTCAGCCCCTGGACTATCACTTCGATCCAGGTGACAACACTATTTTCAATCACAACGGCTTTCAAAATTCCTTGGGTACATTCTGACTCCCTTTATAGATACCCAATTATTCCATACATCATGAGATTTTCTAATCGGTGGTGTAATTTATCTCAATAATTGGTTATAATTATATGTCTAAATTGTTTCTCATCTGCCAAATCCAATTGTCCCTTTCAACCTCCATCCAGCAGGGGTCAGTCACAGAGAATGAGACAAGTACATAAGAACAAAAAACATCTGGATTTTTCACGTTTTAGGGTTGCCTGGACAGCCATCAGTGGTCTCACAGGAAGGTCAATCCAATTCAATATTTCTCCCCCAACCCCACCAGAACCCAATAGATGAACCACTGTTGAAGTTGAAAGAGACATCAAGGACAGTTAGGAAGTACATCAATATGCCCTAGGTACATGGAGAGTAGAGGATGGTGTAGTTCACAGAGAATCAGTAGGCACCCTTAAAATATAAAGTTGTGGGGCTGGAGAGATAGCACAGCGGGTAGGGCATTTGCCTTGCACTCGGCCAACCCGGGTTCGATTCCCATCATCCCATATGGTCCCCTGAGCACCGCCAAGAGTAACTCCTGAGTGCAGAGCCAGGAGTAACCCCTGTGCGTCACCGGGTGACCCAAAAGGCAATATATATATATACATATATATGTGTGTGTGTGTATATATATATATATATATATATATATATAGAGAGAGAGAGAGAGAGAGAGAGAGAGAGAGAGTTGTTGGGGCAGGAGAGATAGTTCAGTGGGCAGGGCACCTGTCTTGCACCCAGTCCACTGAGCTCCTCCAGGAGTGATTCCTGAGTGTAGAGGCAGGAGAAAGCCTTTAGCATGGCTAGACGAGGTCCCAAAACCGATTTTTGGCCATATTGTCCCCTAAATGTAGAACACCCTAAACAGTATTAGTCTATGTTTGCCTGGCACAAGTTGCAGCTGGCAGATACTTTGTCATCTATCCTATCCTTGGCTGCTAATCATTCTGGGAGTATGTTTGCTAGCAAAATACTCCAACCTTAGGGATTTTTGTGAGGGGATGATTTCTTATAATAATTCATCACTTCCTAAGCCTAAAGTAAGTAATAATGTATATTATAAAGTACGAATATATAATTTAATTTTATTAAACATTATATAAAATATATTAGTAATAACGTAATGCTACTGATTAACAAGGCACTATAAATGATTACCTAGAAATTTTATTGATTTATTAATAAAATATGTAAGCTCAATAGAATAAAAGGACAATTTAGCTAACATAAGAGTCTGAGGAAGATGAAACTGTAATAATTGTCTTGTAGGATTCCATCTCCCTAGCCTCCTTCTTTCTACCTCTCTCTCTATCCAATCCGGTCTTCTTCTTGGGAATCTGACCTCCTTATTGGCTAGCCTCTACCTTTCAACTGCCTGCTTTATGACATCAATTTCCCACCAAACCTACCACCACCTGGTAGAATCTTGAGGTTCCCATGCAGTTGTCTTTAAACAAATTTGAATCATCAGGGCAAGTGACCAGTGACCAATGACCAATCACCAGTGACCAGTCATCAGTACTGGACACTTGTGATCTTCGGCTTCAGTGTTCAGACATACTCTCGTATCGTCTCCTCTTCTCATCTATCTTCTGTCGATATTTCCTCTTCTCTGACCATGTCAGGTAAGGAATAATACTTTTCAAAGCTTTTCATTAGATTTCTTTCCTAAACTTAGTAGTCAAGTAAAAATATCATGTAATAATGGAAGAAAATATTCAAGTAGAATTTTATAAGCATTATTGTAGCTTGACTTTGACATTTGCAATGTGATTTTAGACATTGAGTTACTTTCTCACACATACAAAATTTTTCCTCATTTATTACATTATATTTTAAACAGACATAGAAGCTCAAATACACGTTTGTATGTGTTAATACTCCTTGTTTCCTTTTCCTTTTAATGGCGATTTTTTATGATATCCATGCAAAAAAAATGAGAGACATTAACTGATAGAAAAAGAAGAATGTAGGTCCTGTAGAAAACTGTGAGTGTATACCAAGATACATTATCTGTAACGGTCTCACAACTTGTATTTACAATTTAGTATTTTAAATTTAGTGCTATTACAAAGTAACAATCATATGTCTTTGAGTTTTCTATCTAAACTAGGTGATGAGAAAAAATGGAGGTGTGGGGAAGTTGTGAAGTGCTGAGCGGTAGGGAGGCAAGTCCTCAAAGGTAAGACAGTTTAGGGTCTTTTTCATCAAACATTGACCAACAGAAGCCAAGAAGAAGAGGTTGCTATGAGGGAGAATAAAATAGATATAAAGAAAGACTATGGAGGGCATTTATTAAGGAAGAGGAAACAGTTTGGGATAGAATGTTGAAGAGAATCAAAGATTTCCAATCAAAACAGAAAGAATAGAGTTAAATATTCTGAGATCAAGTCAAATCCGTTTACTTTAATAACTGCTAGGACTAGAAGGTGTACTGTGCCTCAAGTAGAGTACAAGTAGGAAAAACATTTAACAAAAAGCCGTGCTGGTGGTTTCTGTTCTTCTTATCTCTTAGAAGAACACAGTTGACACTTGTCAGTTTTGAATGAATATAAACAAGCTTCAGAAATGATGCTTCCTACAAATAACTAAAACTAGTTTCCAGGGGGATGGGAGAAACGGAATCTTCAATGTTTTTATTAGATTCTAGTTTGTAAACTACATGTATGCTCTGCTTGTTAAAATAAAGAAATGATATCTTTTAACTTGAATCAGGAGAATTGATTCTTTTGTGTGGTAAGTAGGTTTCAAGTTAAGGCTACTTGTCATCTTGACAAAGATTTTCTTCCTAACAGGAGAGCATTTTGATAACAGTTGACAACTGTTTTTAGATTCTAAGAAGAAATGGAAAAGTGAAGTCTCACATGTCTAATTACACACTTATTTCAATTGTGTGGAGTCTGAGTTTTCCTAAATTAAAAATATTTAAATTGGATTTTAGTGATCATTCTTAAACATTGGGAATGAACATAATCCTGGTTGATAAAGATAACTGTATTCTAGGTTTTTGAAATGAATTTGAAATTTTTGTGACCATTTTCTTAATGATATTTTTTGTTTCTTGTGTTTTTTACTGAAATTGTATGCTATGTTTAATACTGTTGTTTGCTTTTTAATCTTCAGAGTATGAATGAGAATAATAATGTCGTTCTTGTACTTATTATATTTCATTCTGCTATTTACTCATCGAAAACATATTTTTGGCTACCAAATGCAATCACTTTTACTATATTTTCTGCTTGTTATGTAAGTTATGGTAAACCTTTTCTATTTTATGGACTGACTAGTTGTGCACTCAATAATCGCCTTCTATTGTATTTGCTGGCTATCAATTTTTTCAAAATACAATTCTGTCTTTATCTTGTATACATGCCACAATTTATTAATGAACTTATTGTACTGTTTTCTTGGTTTTGTTTTGGAACCACATCCAGTGTGACTCAGGTTGTACTCCTGGGTCTGCTCTCAATCACTTACTGTACTATGCTGCTTACAACATAGCCCTGTCACTGTCACTGTCACAGTCCTCCCGTTGTTCATCAATTTGCTTGAGCGGCCCCAGTATCGTCTCCATTGTGACACTTGTTACTGTGATCTGCATATCAGATTTCATTAATATCTATATACTTCTTATTTAGTTCTGTGATACATGTTTTTCATGATATTTTTCTTTATCTTTATGACTTCTCCCATGTAAATCACATGAAATAGAGAAACTTTATTTATGTATCATATTATGCTTAAGTAGAGTTGTTAGTAACTACTTTGCCGGAGAGCAACTTGAGACAGAGAATTTAAATAACAGTCTTCCTTATAAAAGCTTCCAAAAGAGAAAAACTCAAGTAGTCATTTTTGAGGTAGGTAGGATCAGAAACCAGGGTAAGGTTGCCAACCTTCAATTCATCATTGAGATTGAATCATATGTGAACTGTACGTAACTGATACGAATTGCACAAGCTAAAACAAAACCTTAAGATTACAATGGTAATAATTGTAATGACCGCAAATGCTTATATTAATGTATGTTATCTTCCTTCTAGCTTCTGCATTGCAGTGAACAAGGCACAGTTCTGGCAAGAAAGTCCAATAACGTCTTAGAACAAATTGTGAGATTTGTTGTTACTGGTTTTGGCATATCGAAAATGTCACGGGTAGCTTGCCAGGCTTTGGTGTGCAGGTGACATGGTCTCGGTAGCTTGCCAGGCTCTCCGAGAGGGGCGAAGGAATCGAACCCGGGTCGGCCTCGTGCAAAGCAAACGCCCTACCCACTGTGCTATAAACGTTATATAAAATATACTAGAAATAACTTAATGTTGTTGGTTAGCAGTGCAATATAAATGATTACTTAGTAACTTTCTTGATTTACTAATGAAATGCGTAAACTCTTGAGTATAATAGAGTATTTCCCTAACATAAAAGTCTGAGGAAGGTGAAACTGTTATAACTGTCTTGTAGGATTCCATCTCCCTAGCCTCCTTCATTCTACCTCTCTCTCTATCCAATCCGGTTTTCTTCTTGGGAATCTGACCTCCTTATTGGCTAGCCTCTACCTTTCAACTGCCTGCTTTATGACATCATTCACCCACCAAACCTACCACCACCAGGTAGAATCTTGGGGTTCCCATGCAGTTGTTTGTAAACAAATTTGAATCATCATGGCAAGTGACCAGTGACCAATGACCAATCACCAGTGACCAGTCATCAGTACTGGACACTGTGGTCTTCCGCTTCAGTGTTCAGACATACTCTCATATCGTCTCCTCTTCTCGTCTACCTTTCATCGGGATTTCCTCTTCTCTGACCATGTCAGGTAAGGAATAATACTTTTCAAAGCTTTTCATTAGATTTATCATCCCTAAACTTAGCAGTCAAGTAAAAACGGCATGTAGTAATGAAAGAAAGTATTCAAGTAGAAGTTTATAAGCCTCATTGTAGCTTGACTTTGACACTTGTTGTGTGATTTTAGACATTGGCTTTCTTTCTCTCACATACAAAGTGTTTTTCCTCATTTATTACATTATATTTTAGACATACTTATGAGCTCAAATACATGTGTATATATATGTGAGTGTTAGATTCTCTGTGTTTCTTTTTCCTACATGATATTCATGAAGAAAAAGTAAATCAGAGACAGTATTTTGACAGAAACAGAAAATGTAGGTGCTGTGGAAAACTGTTAATATATACTAGCATGTTTTTGCTGTAACAGTCTCTCCACTTGTATTTATACTTCATTATTTTAAATTTAGTTCTATTAAAAAGTAATAATCATTTATTTTTGAGTTTTCTATTTAACCTAGGTAATAAGGAAAAAAGGGGCATGGGGAAGGTGTGGAGTGCTGAGCGGTAGGGAGGCAAGCTCTCAAAGGTAAGAAAGTTTGCGATCATTTTCATCAAGCATTGGCCAATAGAAGCCAAGCCAATATGAGGGAGACTAAAATAGGAAATAAAGAAAGAATATGGACGGGAATTATCAAGGAAGGGGAACCCGTTTGGATAGAATGTTGGAGAGAACCAAAGATTTAAAATCAAAACAGAAAGAATATATGTTAAATATGCTGAGCTAACTACACTAAGAGCAAGTCAAAGGACTTTCCGTCAATAAATGCTAGGACTAGAAAGTATTCTATGCCTTGAGTAGGGTACCAGTAGGAAAACCAGTTAGTTTATCAGAAAGCCATCCTTGGTGGCCTTTTTCCTTATTATCTCTTAGAACACAGTACTTGGCGTTTGACAATTTGGAATATAAACATGCTTCAGAAATGATGCTTCCCATAAATAATTAATAGTGATTATCTAGGGGGATGGAAGAAACAGAATCTTCAATGTTTTTATTACATTCTGGTTTTTAAGTACATGTATACTCTGCCTGTCAAAATAAAGAAATGATATCTTCTAACTTGAATCAGGAGACTTGATTCATTTGTGTGGTAAGTAGGTTCCATGTTAAGACTGCTTGGCATCTTTACAAATATTACCTTCCTAACATGAGAGTATTTTGATAATAGCCAACTTGTGTTTTGAGATCCTAAGAGGAAATAGAAAAATCAAGTCTCGCATGTCTAATTACACATTTTGACATTTTTGTGAAGTCTGAGTTTTCGTACATTAAAAATATTTAATTGGTTTTTGATGCTCATTTATTAACCATTGGGAAGAACATTCTCCTGGTTGATAAAGATAATTCTACTCTAGGTTTTGAAAGTAAATTTGCAATGTTTTGTGATCATTTTTAAATGGTCTTTTCTGTTTCTTGTGTGATTAACTGAAATCATATGCTATATTTAACACGTGTTATTTTCTGGTTAATATTCAGAGGTGTGAATCAGAATAATAATATAATTTTTTGTACTTAAGATGCTTCTTTCTGTATTTTACTCATTTAAAACATGTCTTGTCTACAAAATACAATCATGTTTATTCCTATTTTCTTCTTGTTATGTAATCACTTAATCACTTAATCACTTAATCCCCGTTATTCATCGATTTATTTGAGCGGGTGCCAGTAACGTCTCCATCCATCCCGGTTGCGTTCTAGCGTAGCCCAATGGTATCTGTTCATTTTAGGAACATGCAGAGCCTCAAACCGATCATTTAGGGTCTTGACGAAGAAGTCTGACCATCTTGTAGGTGGGCGTCCACGTGATCTTTTCATGTCCCGTGGAATCCAATCAGTAATGGCTCTAGTCCAGCGGTTGTCTGTAAACCTCATTACATGTCCAGCCCATCTGATTTTTGATGTCTTGGCAAATGAGACAGCGTCCCTGATTCTTGAGCGTTGACGGAGATCAGAACTCCGGATTCTATCTCTCATTTGAGTGAATCGTGATATTCCAAGCATAGTTCTTTCGATTCCTCTTTGAGATACGCGAATAGCATTCTCATCCCATTTTCGTAGGGTCCAGGTCTCTGAGGCATATGTTAATGCAGGAAGAACAGTGGAATCAAAGAGATGTGCTCATAGCTGGAGGTTCTTTGTCCTTTTAGTTATTTCTTCAATGCTCTTGAAGGCATTCCAACCCGCTCTCTTCCTCCTGCGCAACTCAGGTGTCAGGTCATTCATCATGTTGATTTCTCGACCTAGGTATATGTAACTGTTGCATTCGGAGATGGTGGTTCTGTTGAGAGTGAATGGAGCATCAGGAACAAGGCTGTTTCTCATAAACATTGTCTTCGTAAGATTCAGCTGTAGTCCGACCTTTCCACATTCACGGTCAAAGTCGTTCAGCATTTGTGCTGCTTGGCTGATGTTTGGTGTTATTAGAACGATGTCATCAGCAAAGCGGAGGTGGTGTAGTTGCCGACCATCTATCTTCACTCCCATGCTTTCCCATTCCAGTCGACGCATGATGTTCTCGAGGGTGGCACTGAAGAGTTTTGGTGAAATGGTATCACCCTGCCGAACCCCTTGTTATGTAAGTTACTGGTAAACCTTTTTTGTTTTATGGGCTGGTAAAGTGTGCACTCAAAAATCACCCTCTATTGCATTTTATGGATAGCAGTTTTTGCTAAAATAGAATACTGTCTTCATATTGTATACGTGGAACAATTTGTAAATTAACTTATTGTACTGTTTTATTTGGTTTTGTTTGGAACCACATCCACTGTTATTCAGGGCTTACTCTTGGATCTGCTCTCAATAACATACTGTACTATGCTGCTTGCTACATAGCCCAGATTTCATTAACATTTATATTGTTCTTTTTCAGTTGTGTGATACATATTTTTCATGATATTTTCTTTATACTTCCTTCCATGTAAATCACAGTAAGAGAAAAATTATATTCATGTATGCATTGTTATTCTTAGAGTTATTAGTAACTACGTTGTACATAAACAGTTGAGACACAGAATTTAAATAAAGTTTTCCTTCCAAAAACATTTCTTGGGAAAATTCAAGTAGTCATCTTTGAAGTAGGATCAAAAATCAGGGTAACCTTCAATGCATCACAAGATTGTCATATGTGAACTGCAAGTAACAGATATTCATTGCTCAAGTCAAATAAAAACCTGATGATTACAATGGTAATAGTTGTAAAGACCCCAAATGCCTATATTAATGTAAGGTGTCTCCCTCCTGGTTTTTGGCATTGTAGTGATCATTCAGAGTCCTGGCAAAATGTCCACATGCTAGATTCCGTAACATGGAAATTCATAAGCTACAGAGAGATAGTACTGGAAGGGATAAGGCACTTGCCTTGTATGCAGCCAATCCAGTTGGATCTTTCACTGCATACAGTCTCCTGAATGTTACAAGGGGTCACTCCAGAGTGCAGAGCCAGGAATAGCCCAAGTCACTGCCAGCTATTGGTCCAAACTCTACTCCACCCCACGCCCAATACAAATTATTGAAAACATGAAGTCTCTTTGCCATCTGTGGGCCTCAAGTTTCTTCCTGTCCAAAAATTGTTACCCGTTCTCTTAGACTTCCTAGTTTGAAAAAGCTTCTATTCTAGGAAATAACATACGGGTCAATAGGAGAGCAAGCTACCGGCATTGCTAAGGTAAGGAGAAACTATCTGTAAGCAAGAAATCCAGGTATAGACAAGATCACCTGGTTCTTCTACAGTTCTGTGTTCACTTTGGGAGCACAATACCAAATACACAAAGTGCCAAAATGTTCCAGGCTTTGAATCACCCAAAGTTGTTCGAATTTTGGAAACTCAGTTGACTGTTGGTGCTAGAAGCATCTTGATGGCTTATATTTTAAGTTAATATTGTTTCTCTCAACGTTTCAGGAGATTATCAGTCTCACAGATTTTTTTCATCACCCTCTTGTTCCTTACAGAAAAATTTCAAAATCCATCTGTATTGGGAACTGCACATACTCTGCAGCTTTCCCTTTCCATGGTGAACAATGCAGCTTCCTTAACAGGAAGTATCTACAACTACTCCAGAGTATCTTCTCCAGCTGGTAGTTCTGCTTGGCTCCTGCCCTCAGCCTCTGGCACCTCTTTCCAATCAATGATGGGTAGTGCCTTTCTCTATCAATGCTTCAGCACAACAATGCTATCTGGAGTGTCTGACCAGAGCTACATGTCCACTTCAGCTGCTTCCTACCGGAGTATTTTGGAGTGGGATATTGCAGGAAGTACTAAAGGAAAGTCTTCCATGGAAGACTTTTCTGTGACTGTCCTCGACCAAGAAACCACTTTCTCTTTCATGTCTATGGCAGCTCGCTATGAGAAAACCTTAGATACCAACAACACGGTGTCTGTGTACCCATCACTTTCTGCCAGTCTTGTTGAGAGGACACCATCTCAGGTTCCAAATCAGAGTCATAGCCTGTCGCTTCCCTACCAGGAAGGAAGTCAGGTATATTACTCTCATCAAGGCACTCTGGGAACTCTACTTTCTGGAACACTTGGTCCCTGCCTGCAATCCTATGACTCCATGTCATACACAGGGAAAGAGGGGGTCTGCCCCCCAAATTTACAGCAACTCATCCCCAGAAATGGTTATGGTTCTAAAGGATAATAACCAACCACAAATAACCAAGCACCAGCCTCCTCCTCTGGAATTGACTACTCTGTGTCTGCTCAACCCATCACAGAATCGAGTTATCAAGTTGAGTAAAATTGAGAGAAGAGAAAGTCAAATTCAAAACTTGGGGTCAAAATAGAGGAAACTGGGGCTGGAGCAATAGCACAGCGGGTAGGGCATTTGCCTTGCACGCGGCCAACCCGGGTTCGATTCCCAGCATCCCATATGGTCCCCTGAGCACCGCCAGGGGTAATTCCTAAGCACAGAGCCAGGAGGAACCCCTGTGCATTGCCGGGTGTGACCCAAAAAGCAAAAAAAAAAAAGTGGCAACTGCCTATAAATGAACTGAGGTTTTGAAGTTCATGAAACGAAGGTAAGTAAAGTCAGATCATGTTTACTCATTTTACAGCACTTTATTTTCATGCTCGACATAAGAGCTCCTAATGAAGATTGGAAGGTATGATAGTATAATGGACATCCAGATTTCATATAATGAAACTTTGGAGCACACCAAGAATACCACATTTTTCACTGTTCTAGTTCAGCAGTCCTCCAGAATTTCCACACGAAAAAAAATACAATTCTTAAATTATTTTTTGTGTGTTCTCAAGACATTTCAGAACTCATATTGTGATAAGAGCTTAACTTTAACTTTCTGTTCCATTAAAGCACAACAAGGTTCTGAATACACTTGGTTTTTGGAGATCTTGTCCAAGGATATCAAACCTAGAGTCTGAACTTGAGCACAGATTTCATGATGAAGTGGTGCTTCATTCACACTCCTATTCCATAATATGAACTGTCCTTTTTTTTCCTTTCAGGAAAGTGGAGAAATTGCGAGTACACTAAATTACAATGCTAAGCTTCGTATAGATTAAATAGCTTAAAAATCTCTAATTTAAAAAAAAGCTTTAGTTTGGAGGAGGCTTAATCTGGGTAACAACCCACAGTGCTCAGGGCTTAATCCTGGGTCTGTGCTAGGGATCACTACTGAAGGTGCTTAGGAGATCCTATGTGATGCTAAAGATCAAATTGAGGTCATCTGTGCCCAGGATCAGTGCCTTGCCAAATGTACTCTCTCTCTCTGTCCCGTGTCTCTTATTTTTAAGTGTGGTTTAAACAGAAACACTTTCAAAGGCAAAGAAAACCAAGAAACAATGGCACCACATGACTAACAGTAAGGTCTACAACATTTACCTCCAATTTTCTAGCACAGGGAATTTTCCATTATCCTTAGAAGAGCCAGTAACAATGCCTTGCCCGTTGCTGGTAGGTGCACAGTTGTGGCACCACTGATTGTGTGAACCGAATATCTCATTTCCTGGGGGCTGATTTCTTCCTTGGTACCTTTTTAGTGAAGAATTTCCTGGGGATGGAGACATCCCTGACATTGCAACCTTCAGGCCAGACATTTGGTCTGACAAAAACTTCAGAAATGCCCATGTCTTGCAGTCGCAGGATTCAAATACTTGAGAGTAATCCAGCACCTGAGCTTAGGGATATTCCCATAACAGCTCCAGTCCAAAGTAACCTGGCGCTGACCCCAGCTCCAACTCAGGAACAAACAGATAAGAATTAGATGAGATGAAAACTGGGCATTCAAAATCTCTGGAGACCTAACAGATCTCATTAGAACACCAAGACTCTTGACTGTGACCTTTAGAGATCCCTGACATCCACCAGCACCTGGCCTATATTGATACACTCAGCCAAGAGCAACTACCTGGTACTGAAACTGCTGGTCAGGGAAAGAATGGTCTATGTTTAAAGGACCCAGGAACACTTGAATTTGGGACTGAATCTGGCAGTAGTTTTGCAGACATCACGACACTGGTGGAAGATATACATCTTCCCCGGCTCTTTGATTGCTGAAAAGACCGAGATCAATGCAAAGATCTGCAGGTAATGAACACCACAGACACCATCACTCTGAATCAGGTGCAAGAAAATTCAAGTGGCACTAAGGGTAACTCCCATCCAACCCAGAAGGACAAAAATGAAGCCTCTGAGCCTCTTCAGGGTGAAACCAAGGCAAAAATCCAGCTAAAAGGCCTAGAATGCTTAGAAGGGGGAGCAGGGATTGTTTGTGATGCTGCAGTCAGTGAGAGGTGTCCTGTGACCATGGCCAAACCTAACACCAAACCTCGGAAAGCTGCATCCAGCACGACCAGCAAGACAAAGAGCCATGGGCAGGAGAAGACAAAAAGGGTCAGAAAAAAATTCTAAGAAAGCTGAGGACAGTAAGCAGCTAGGGAACAAGGTCAAGGCAGAAGAGAAGCCCACCATTGGCAAGATGAAATGCAAGAAAAGTCAACCTGAGATTTGCCAAGAGGCCTTTAAAAAACCCCACAGCTGCCTAGGCATGCACATGCTAGAGTCTGTGCAAGTGTTTCATGCTCTGGGGAAGAAGAGTGATCCAAAGCCTGGATTCTCTTCCTCCTGGGTCCTGGGTAGCTCAAAGAATCCCAGCAATTTCCAGCCATCCTCAGCTGTCAAACCATGGCCAGGTGCTACACAGAATGGAAAAGACCTTGAGAAAACTCAGGTCCAAGTGCAAAAACCAAGTAGCAGTGCTGAAGAATGCTTGTCTCCATCCCAGTATGAGCTGCCACCTCCTGGGAAGGTCAAATTGGTACCTTTGCTTTTTCCAACCATGGAGAAGCTGCAAGCTCGGCCTGTTCCTCGGAGACCACAGTCTGTGGCCTCACATCGTCCTGCTGCAGCTTACTCTGCCAGGCCTGGCTCTACCACCTCAGCTCTGCTAACTGCCACCAATTCATCCTGGCCAACCACTGATCTTTGCCTGGGGATGGAGAAACCAGCTGCCAAACCAGCTCAGCCCATTTAAACCAACCCATCTCAAACAAGCTTGCTGAACCCTACTCGCCGGCCTATTCTTCAGCCCGCAACTTCTAGGCCTGATCCCTACAAGACAACAGCTAGCACTTCTCTCCAGCGGGAGCCCTTTCCCATCTCTGTGAACAAGTGCCACTCTCCACCCAAACGTCAGAGTCAGTTTCTCCTCCAAGAATTCTGTTTCCAACCGATTCCATGGAGAAAGCCCAATATTCCTGAGCCAGTAATGTCAAAGCCCATCACAAAAGAGCAGAGACCAGAGCGTGAGGCTATGAAAAGGAAGGCTCAGCAGGAGCGCGAGAACGCTGCCAAATACACCTCTTTGGGGAAAGTGTAGTTTTTTATCGAGAGAAAAAGACATGGACATCTCTCTATACTATGGCTATGTAATGTGAGTAGCTGGAATGGTTGATGCCACTTTAGGTACTAGATGGTTGCCCTAGACAAACACTTGTAATGCCATACACATTTTAGTTATTCTGATATATTTATCACAAATTGAAGAGATGCATTATAGTACATTGGTTTGTAATAAAATTTCTGAATTTTGAGATGCTGTCAACTTTGGTGTTCTTTTGGGGGGCAGGCATTTGAAGGATGGCATGAGAAAGAATGGGAAGTTAGAGAGAGGATGAATTGGAAAGAGATAAGACTCTAAGAAAGAGAAACTTAGTCCACGGTTATAAAGCCCATTAAGAGGAGAAATTTCCTGGGCCTGATGAAGAGTAGGGTAGGGTGAGAGGAAAGGTATAACTGATAGGGAATTTTCACTGCACACAACAAGGACCCAAGTTCAATTCTTGAAATCCTATATGGTCCCCAGAGTCCCATCAGATATGAAATGTGAGCACAGAGCCAGGAATAAGGCCTGAGCACAGGCAAGTATGCCCCCACTCTTGGTCTCCTCCAAAAAAGAATGGGAGAAAAGGCAAGGTCTGGGGTTGGGTTTAAAGAATAAATTTGGCATAGGCTGAGGAAGGCAGATGAATCTAAGATGACCAAAAGCAAATTAAAATTCTTTTATGGAGGCTGTGTTAATGCCTCATGGCCACATTTGGAAAATAAAGAAATTTGAGACACATCTCCAAAAGTTTTGGGTGATCTATCCAGAAATCCAGGAATGATAGCTGGGAGATGCAAACACATATACTGGGGAATGAACCTACCTGATCAGTGGTCAATGCCCTCAGAGTTATTCAAGGATGACTCTTAACAGGGACCAAGCCAAGAGAACAGTTGTAGCATGAACCCCAAAGATCAGCTCCTGGGAGATGTAAGATAAATCACCGTGTACACAGGCCCTATGTTCAGCACCCATAGATGCACCATTTCACTTATTCCCAACAATATTCATAGTCTGTATCACGGTGACACTTTGCTAGCGAGTTTCAACATTGAGGTCCATTGCCTATGTAAGTTCAGTTACCTTGCAATCTCCCCAAGATGGTCAAACCGGCTTTCAGGCTACAACATCCAGACATTACTGGCGGGAGCAGCTCAAATTATATTAGCTTGAGGGGCTGCTATGTGGTCTTCCACGGTCCCTGGTGCCTGTAGCCTGCTCGAAACATCACTGTGAACTGAAGCTCACACAAGAACCAACTTTATAAATGACATTGGGGCTGGGTCGTGGGCTGTACCAAACTAGGACATGCGCACTAGGTTACCATTCCCAACAAAGCGGTTGGTACGGGTTCTCCTTGAGCTTGGAATGTGGTGGTGAAAGAGATGGTCTGAGGACAGTAATGGGGTGATGGATGGATGGGAAAGAAACCGGGAAGTGTAGGCAACCGGACAGCTGGTGATCATTATGGGATAGTTGGTGGATGTTTTTAAATACGTTAAAATGTTTTGCGTAGATGAGTGGCAAAACAAAAATACGAAAATAAAATAGGTTCCAAACAACAGGTTCCATAGAAGACCGAGAGAGCTGAAAGGGCTGGCATTCCTTCAGGAGCTCTTGGCTGGAACTGGGCAGGGAGCTTGGTCCCTCTCAGTTCCATGTGGTTTGATCCCAAAATAACCCCAAAAAGTTATACATGCAAAGACCAAAGAAACCGAAAGCAAGCTGCAGAACATTGAGAGTGGTGGCCTCATTTTTCATTTGGGGGGCAGTGCTACGGGGATTGAAGTCAAGTGTTTTAAGAATTTCTTTAAGGGGAAAATAGTAACAGCACTTTGGCCAGCATAGGTATTAGGGTCCTAAGGGGAAGTGTGCTAATGACCTTATCTACCTACAATGAAAAAGGTAAGTTGTCTTATGTTTATGTCATTTAGTGCTTACAAAGAAAAAACTTGGTCATAACCTGACAGTTATCCCCAATTTTCCTACTAGCTTGTAGGGAATGATTGAAGGAGAGAGAACTTGGACATTTTCCAAACATTCATCTGCATAAAGATTTTTTGGTTGACGATGCTGGCGTGGATGTGGCGAGAAAAGGACACTCCTTCACTGTTGGTGGGAATGTCCACTGGTTCAGCCTTTCTGGAAAACAGTATGGACGATTCTCAAAAAATTAGAAATTGAGCTCCCATTTGAGCCAGCAATACCACTCCTGGGAATATATCCCAGAGAGGCAAAAATGTATAGTCGAAGTGACATCTGCACTTGTTTGTTCGTTGCAGCACTCTTTACAATAGCCAGAAACTGGAAGAAACCTGAATGCCCACAAACAGATGACTGGTTAAAGAAACTTTGGTACATCTACACAATGGAGTACTATGTAGCTGTTAGAAAAGATGAAGTCATGAAATTTACATACAAGTGGTACAATATGGAAAGTATCATGATAAGCGAAATGAGTCAGAAAGAGAGGGATAGACATAGAAAGATTGCATTCATCTGGGGGATATAAAGTAACAAAGTATGAGATTAATACCCAAGAATAGCTGAGATCAGCACCAGGAGGATTACTCCATAACTTAGAGGCCAGCCAGGTATCCTAGAGGAAAGGGCAGTTCAGATAGAGAAGGGAGCACCAAATAAAGGATGTTTGGAGGATCCTCCCAGGAGGGGAGATGCATGTCGAAAGTAGACTATGGACTGAACATGTTTGCCACTCAATGCCTCTTTTGCAGACCACAACACCCAAAAGGGGAGAGAGAACACAGGGGATTGCCCTGCCACAGAGACAGGGGGGATGGGGGGATGGGGGTGGGAGGGATATTATCCATGGTGGTGTAAAATGGGCACTGGTGGAGGGATGGGTATCTGATCATTGTATAATTGAAACCAAAGCACAAAAAATTGTAAATCTACAACTGTGAAAAAAATAAAATAAAATAAAGGAAAAAAATTTAAAAAAAATTTTTTTTGGTTGGATCCACGATTTGAGACTAACTTCAGGGGCATTTGGTATCCTTGTTAGTTTTTCAGCTATTACCATTATTTTATCCGTGCCATTTTCATCATTGAATATGATGTGGTCTATTTCTTTGTGGAATCGTCCACTGGGAGACTCCCATGTCCAACGTTTAGATTCTGCCTTCTGGAACTATGAGTTACCATGGATGGTCTTGGTCGACATGATGAACTCAGACAGTCTCTCACCCTGTTCGTTCCATTCTAGGCCATGGGTCCCGATGTGAAGTTCTTCAGCTGATCTTCTCGTTCCTATCTTGGCACTAAAATCACCCACAATGATCTTGTAGAAGGTGTGGTCTTCTTTATAGAACTTCTCCAGCTCCATGTAGAACCTCTCAATTTATTTCTCTTTCATCATAATGAGATGTGTAGACAACGAAGATAGAAAGTGCCGGCAGTGAGCCACATCTATTCAAATGTAAACATCCGATTCGGGTTGTTAGTCATTCGAACGAATCAATGCTCTTGGCCAATTTGGTGTTGACAAGGACACCGACGCCTCCAACACCTCTTTTATCGCATGTTCCGAGAAACAATTCTTCTCCAGTGTCGAAAACGGCATGGTGAGATTCGTGCCTTCTTGTCTCGGTCAGACCAATGATGTCGTACTTGATCATTCGCGCTTGTACCATCAGGTCCTCGATGGATGCATCTGATGCTAGCGTATGTGCATTGAAAGTACAGATGAAATAAAATAAAGGGAAAAAAATTTAAAAAAAAAAAAAAGAAAGTACAGATGATCATTTTTGTCTTTCTTCGTTGTGGCAGCCTAGTTCAGCCTTGAGATTTTATCGGCCTCTCCTTTCTCATCCTTCTCAGTGCTGCCATATCGGTGAAGCCTTCAGGGTCAGGTGAATGAGACCAGTTGTAGTTACTGGTTTTGGCTTATCGAATACCAACGGATAGCTTGCCAGGCTCTTCCGTGCGGGCGGAATACTCTTGGTAGCTTGCCAGTCTTTCCGAGAGGGATAGAGGCTTTGGGGGCGACCTCTAATCACTCTTGTAGGTGTTACCATATTTGAACCCTATCAAATATGGTACAACAATTCCGGAAGATGGGTATTTAGTGTCTTATGATGTGTCGCGTGATCGCTTCGCAGCCGCGTGGGTCCAGAAAGCGTCCTGTAGTGTGGCGGTGGCTGAGTAGTGGAGGTACTGTCATATTCAATCAACGGTTTTCCCTGACAGATGTCGCTGTTTTCCCAAAATTCCGAACGGGATTGGACCACCGTCTCCTTCGTGCAAAATTCTACTTCACACAGCCGGGAGAAAGGGATGCAAAGTTTAAAAAGAGAACTCCCAGAACGACCACCAACTGGGAGCTCTTTGGCACTATTGCGGCAACATGAGAAGATGCTATTGTTGACAACATTGACGAGGAATATGATCGACTGGTTCAGCACCTCCATGAATGTGCGAGGAACGCCAAGAGAGAGATAGCCACAAAAAAACGCCTGTCTTCGAAAACTCTTGAGCTTATTCGCCAGCGTGGTTTGGTGCATGCCTCAGGCAACCGCAAGCTAACGTCTGAGCTCACAAAGCAGTGAAGAGATGCGATCAAGGAAGAACTCAAAGAGAGAAGAGCAGAAGTGCTGGTAGATGCGGCAGAAGCCAGGAAAAGTATTCGTAATGCCCGCCTGTCCTTTGCCGACTATGAGACTAAGATGACTGTCCTCCAATGTCCTAATGAATCTACCACATCTTCTAGAATGGCAATGGAGAAGATTATCCATGACTTCTACTCAAATCTCTTCGATAGCCATGTCCACTTGCCGACATACCAAATTCCACAGGATGGATATGTCGTTCCCAACGTTCTCCCTTCCGAAATCCAACATGCCATTTCGTCAGTAAAGAAATGAATAGCACCCGGCACAGACAAGGTCAGACCTGAACACCTGAAGAACCTGCCGTCAGTACTCATCAATACACTGGCTCGGCTCTTCACACGCTACCTGTCTGAATGCAAGGTTCCATCCCAATGGAAAACCAGCAGGACCATACTACTGTTCAAGAAGGGAGACATCCATGACATTGGCAACTATCACCCAATCTGCCTAATGTCTGTCATATACAAGTTGTTCACTCGAGTCATCCTAAATAGGATTCGCAGAACACTAGATGAAGGACAACCATGCGAGCAAGCCAGGTTCCGCAAAGGATTCAGCACCATCGACCATATCCACACGATAACCAAGCTCATTGAGGTTTCTCGGGAGTTCAAGATGCCGCTTTGTTAAATGTTCATTGATTTAAAGAAGGCCTTTGATTCTGTTGAGATGGAAGCGGTCATTGAAGCCCTAGCCAATCAGGGCATTCAAGCCCAATACATCAAGATCCTCCGTGAGCTGTATTGCGGATTCACTACCAGGATCTCACCATTCTACAAAGAAGTAATCATTGATGTCAAGAGAGGGGTTTGGCAGGGTGATACCATTTCACCGAAACTCTTCAGTGCCACCCTCGAGAACATCATGCGACGACTAGAATGGGAAGGAATGGGAGTGAAGATAGATGGCTGGCAACTACACCACCTCCGCTTTGCTGATGACATTGTTTTAATAACACCAAACATCAGCCAAGCGGCACAAATGCTGGCCGACTTTGACCGTGAGTGTGGAAAGATAGGACTACAGCTGAATCTTACAAAGACAATGTTTATGAGAAACAGCCTCGATCCTGATGCCCCATTTGCTCTCAACGGAATGACCATCTCTGAATGCAACAGCTATGTGTACCTAGGTCGAGAAGTCAACATGACAAATGACCTGGCACCTTACCTGCAGGAGGAAGAGAGCGTATTGGAACGCCTTCAAGAACGTCGAAGAAATAGCTAAGAGGACGAAGAACCTCCGGCTCCGGGCACATCTCTTTGATTCCACTGTTCTTCCTGCATTAACATATGCCTCAGAGACCTGGGCCCTATGCAAACAGGATAAGAATGCTATTCAGGTCTCCCAAAGAATTGAAAGAGCTATGCTTGGAATATCATGTTTCACTCAAATGAGAGAAAGAATCCGGAGTTCTGACATATGTTGAATATGAAGAATCAGGGATGCTGTCTCATTTGCCAAGGTGTCAAAAATCAGATGGGCTGGTCACGTAATGAGATTTAAGGACGACCACTGGACTAGAGCTGTTACCGACTGGATTCCACGAGATGTCAAAAGACCGCGTGGCTGCCCACCTACTAGATGGTCAGACTTCTTCATCAAGATCATGAATGATAGGTTTGAGGCTCTTCATATTCCCAGAGCAAACAGATGCCATTGGGCTACACTAGCACGCGACAGGGACAAATGGAGACGTTACTGGCGCCTGCTAGAGCAAACCGACGACTAACGGGAAGTTAAGTTAAGTGATTGAGTGATTTTCATCATTGCCAAAAAACAGCCTCTTGACTATTCCAGTCAACACTCCTCTTTTTTATTTTTATGAATTTTCTTTCTCTGAACACTTCATATACACGTATCCTAAATTATGTGACCATTGACACTGCCTTTGTCCAAACTTGATGCTGTAGTGTGTGCTATAGTGTGTTAGTACTTCATATGGCTAATATTCTGTTGCAGGGATCTACTATATTGGAGAGGTTTTCACACTCCCTGAATGCACAGAACCCTGGACGTCTCATAGATAGGCTAAAAGGAATATTGACAGTGGCTGGAGACATATTACACAGTGTAGAATGCTGCCGTGCATGAAGTAGACCTGATTTGGCTCCCTGACACCCCATCTGGTACCCCGAGCCCTGTCAGGAGTGGTCCCTGAGCGCAGAGCCAAGAGGAACCTCTGAGCACCATCAGATTTGGCTCCAACACAAAAATTAAAAGCATTCATGCACATACACAAATACATTCCTGTTCATGTGTTTTTAGATGCTAACAACATCATGGTGTACACTGGATAATGGCCATTCAAAGAGATCGTCAATCCTGCAAATGTTCCTTTGTTTAGTAATAAATTGATTGAATGATGCAATGGTTGGCGGTGGAGAGATTTGGTGCATAATCAGGTGAGTCAACGGCACAACACTTGTTCTGACAAAATGGAGGCAGAAGAAGATTATGCAGATAGAAGAGAAAGTCACTTGACCATGGCAGTCAAGAAGTGAATTATTAGATACCAGGCAAGCCAAGTGGCAGTTTCGGAGGTTAAAAGAAAATACAGTCTGAAGACCATGTACAGAAGTCATGTATCCTGGCTGACACCATTGTCTCATTGATGTGTATATTAAATTTCTAGCTTCCAGGATTGTGGAATTTTTTTCTTCTAATCTTTAAGTTATCAGGTGATTGGTTAGAGCACTCACAGAAAAGAAAAATAGCTTGTATAAAAAAAGTACAGTGTTCCAGCAACAAATATTTGAAACGAGCACATATAAAATTTAAAACTCTTTTCCTATTTCATTCTTCTTTTATTCATTTATTTTTTTAAATTTTTATTAGTGAGACACCATGAGGTACAGTTGTAGACTTACAATTTTTTTGTGCTTGGCTTTCAATTATACAATGAAACCTACCACCACCTGACAGAATCTTGAGGTTCCCATACAGTTATTTGTAAACAAATTTGAATCATCATGGCAAGTGACCAGTGACCAATGACCAATCTTCAGTGACCAGTCATCAGTACTGGACACTTGTGGTCTTCTGCTCAGTGTTTAGAGGTACTCTCGTATCGTCTCCTCTTTTCATCTATCTTTTGTTGATATTTCCTCTTCTCTGACCATGTCAGGTAAGGAATAATAATTTTCAAAATTTTTCATTAGAATTCTTGTCTCTAAGCTTAGTAGTCAAGTAAGAACGTCATGTAATAATGGAAGAAATTATCACTGTCCTCCTGTTGTTCATCGATTTTCTCGAGCGGGCCCAGTAACGTCTCCATTGTGAGACTTTATTGTTACTGTGTTTGGCATATCAAATACATCATGGGTAGCTTGCCAGGCTTTGCCATGTGGGCAAGATACTCTCGGTAGCTTGCTGGGCTCTCCGAGAGGGGCGAAGGAATCGAACTTGGGTCGGCCATGTTGGCTGTGTGCAAGGCAAACACCCTACCTGCTGTGCTACCGCTCCAGCCCAATGGAAGAAAGTATTCAACGAAAAGTTTATCAGCTTCATTTTAGCTTTTCTTTGACACTTGCTGCGTGATTTTAGACACTGACTTTCTTTCTCACACATACAGAATTTTTTCCTCCTTTGTTACATTATATTTTACTCAGACTTAGAATCTCAAATATATGTTTATATATCAATGGTCATTCTCTGGTGTTTCCTTTTCCTTTAGTGGTTTTCACATGATATTCATGGAAAAAAGTAAATCAGAGACAATATTTTGACAAGAGAGAAAAATGTAGGTGCTGTAGAAAACTATTAATGTATAGCAGTATGCTTTATCTGTAACAGTCTCTCCACATGTATTTGTAATTCAGTACGTTCAATTTAGTGCTATTCCCAAGTAATAATGATGTGTCTTCGAGTTTTCTATCTAAACTAAGTGATAAGACTGAATGGGGCATGGGGAAGGTGTGGAGTGCAGAGCAGTTGCTCCCAAAGTCCTCAAAGGTAAGGAAGTTTAGGGTCATTTTCATCAAGCATTGACCACAGAAGTCAAGAAGAAGAGGATGCTATTAGGGAGAATCAAATTGAAAATAAAGAAAGACAGTATCACTGTATCACTGTCCTCCCGTTGTTCATCGATTTGCTCAAGCGGGCCCAGTAACGTTTCCATTGGAGACTTTGTTGTTACTGTGTTTGGCATATCGAATACATCACGGGTAGCTTGCCAGGCTCTTCCGTGCAGGCGAGATACTCTCGGTAGCTTGCCAGGCACTCCGAGAGGGGCAGAGGAATCAAACTCGGGTCGGCCATGTTGGCTACTTAATGTAAAAAAAAAAACATAAAGTCCATTTAAAAAAATTTTTAAGTCCTTCAGAACTCTTTTGGGCTATACCTGGCGGTTCTCAGGGCTTCCTCCTGGCCCTGCACTCAGGAATTACTCCTGGAAATGCTCAGGGGACCACTGGGGAGCTGGGAATCAAACCCAGATCAGCTGCATGCAAGCCAAATGCCCTACCCACTGTACTATCTCTCCAACCCTGCAAGAACTCTTCTACCATGCTAAGCTATCTCACCAGGTCCATTTATTATTTCCACAAAGACTACCTTAATAATCTTTGCTAATCAGGGGGCTGAGAGTACAGGGATGGCTTCATGTTAAGTAGTACTTGCGCTAGCAGTGGGAGGCAGTGTTCAATCCTCCCATACTGCCCAGAATGCTGAAGGCAACACTAGGACTGGGATTCCCTGCACTTGCAACAGAATGTGCAAATTCCAGAGCACTGCGGGCAAGTGTGCAAGCACCACCTTTGAGCAGTCTGACCACCTAGTGCAATTACGATGTGGGCCCTTGAGGCCAGCGAGATAGTACAGCTGGCAGGGCGCTTGCCTGGCAATCAGGCAGCCTGGATTTGATCCCCAGAATCTCATATGTTCCCCAGAACTTGCCAGGAATTGATTTCTAGTGCAGATCCTGGAAGACCCCCTGAGCATCAAAAGGCTGGACAAGAGAGGACAGGGAAGAGGAGTGAAGGGAAGGGGAGGAGAGGAGAGGGGAGAGGGACACAGAGGGAGGGGGAGGAGAGGCGAGAGGATGGGAGGAGAGGGGAGGGGAGGGGAGGGGAGGGGAAGGGAGGGGATATGTGGACCCTTGTGGAGAATGGAAGTAGGAACAACACACCAGGCAAGTACTACAACCAGAACACGCAAGAACACCCAGCTAAATAAGTATGACCCTCAGCCAGCCAGGTAAGCACTGCAGCCAAAATCATGGAATCCCTGGGGAGAATTCCCGCTGAGGTGTAAGAACCACAACCAAGTGCGTGAGCTTGACAGCCAAGCATGTGTGTGAATTCCAGTCACTGTGACAACAGTAGCAACAAAAAGGAAGGAGTGAAAACCACAACTGATTTTCTACTGTCTGGGCTGAAATTGGGGAAGGAAGGCAAGGTAGACTATGGATGGAATTTTTCAAGAAGGGGGAAACAGTTTGGTATCGAATGTTGAAGAGAACCAAAGATTTTAAATCAAATCAGAGAGAACATAGTTGAATATGCTGAGAGCAAGTCAAATCAGTTTGTTTTAATAACTGCTAGGACTAGAAAGTGTATTATGCTTTGAGTAGAGTACCAGTAGGAAAAAACATTTAACAGAAAGCCGTGTTGGTGATTTTTTATCTTATTGTCTCTTGGAACACAGTTGGTACTTGACAGTTTGGAATATGAACATGCTTCAGAAACAATGCTTCCTATAAATAACTAATACTGGTTATCTGGTGGGGGAGTGGAGGAAACAGAATGTTCAATGTTTTTATTACATTATAGTTTGTAAACTGCATGTATGCTCTGCCTGCTAAAATAAAGAAACGATGTCTTCTAACTTGAATCAGAAAAATTAGATTCTTTAGTTTGGTAAGTAGGTTTCAAGTTAAGGCTGCTTGTCACCTTCAAAAATTGTTTCTTCCTAACATGAGAGCCTTTTTGATAACAGTAGACATCTGTTTTTAGAGTCTACGAAGAAATAGAAAAGTCAAGTCTCACATGTCTAATTACACATTTCTCTCAGTTGTGTGGAGTCTGAATTTTGCTACATTAAAAATATTTTAAATTGGATTTTGGTGATCATTTCTTAAACCTTGGGAATGAGGTTTTCCTGGCTGAGAAAGATACTTGTGGGCTCGAGCAATAGCACAGCAGGTAGGGTGTTTTCCTAGCAGGAGACTGACCCAGGTTCGATTCCCAGCATCACATATAGTCCCCCGAGCACAGCCAGGAGTAATTCCTGAGTGAAGAGCCAGCAGTAACCCCTGTGCATCGCCGGGTGTGATCCAAAAAGAAAAAAAAATACTTGTAATCTAGGTTTTGAAAATGAATTTGAAATTTTTGGTGACCATATTTTAAATGATTTTTTCTCCTTGTGCGATTTACAGAACTTTTATTCTATTCTTAATACCTGTTTTTTGCTGCTTAATCTTCAGAGGTATGAATGAGAAAAATAATGTCATTTCTTGTACTTACTGCATTTCATTCTGCTTTTTACTCATTGACAACATATATCTGGCTACTAAATGCAATCGCATTTATTATATTTTCTGCTTGTTATGTAAGTTACTGGTAAATCTTTTCTGCTTTATGCAATAGTAAGGTTTGCATTCAAAATCACCTCTTCTTGCATTTTTTGGTTATTACTTTTTTCAAAATAGAATACCGTCTTCATATTGTATACATGCCACAATTTTTTAATAAACTTATTGTACTGTTTTCTTTGGTTTTGTTTGGGATAACATCCAGTTTGACTCAGGGCTTACTTTTCGGTCTGCCCTCAATCACTTACTGCACTATGGTGCTTGCTGCATAGCCCAGATTGCATTCATATCTATATACTTTTTTTTCAGTTCTTTGATACATGTCTTAAATGATTTTTTCTTTATCTTTTTACATCCTCCCATGTAAATTACATGAAATAAACAAACCTTTTTAATGCATGCACAGCACTGGAACACTGTCCTGTAGCACTTTCCTCCTATTGTTCATCGATTTGCTCGAGTGGGCACCAGTGACGTCCCCATTGGGAGTCCTGTGGTTACTGTTTTTGATACATCGATTACACCGTGGGTAGCATGCAGGCTTTGCCAAGCAGGCGGGATACTCTCGGTAGCTTGCTGAGCTGTCCAAGAGGGACAGAGTAATCGAACCGAGGTCGGCCGCTTGCAAGGCAAACACACTACCCACTGTGCTATAGCTCCATTCTTATGTATGCATATTATTTTTAATTAGAGTTGTTAGTAACTACTTTGCTGTAGAGCAATTGGAGACTAGAATTTAAATAACAAACTTCCTTCTAAAAGTACTTCTTGAGAAAAACCGAAGTACTCATTTTTGATGTAGGATCAGAAACCAGAGTAAAGTTGCTAACCTTCAATTAATCAAATAGTTTGAGTCATGTATGGGAACCGTAAGTAACAGATGTGAATTCAACAAGCCAAAATGAAAATCTGAATACTACAATGCTAATAGTTGTAATCACTGCAAATGCCTATATTAATGTAAGGTATCTTCCTCCTAGTTTCTGCAGAGTCCTGGCAAGAAAATCCGCATGCTTAGGTTCTGTAACCTGGCAAAAAACAAGGGACAGAGAGATAGTACAGGAGGGGATAAGGCACTTTACTTGTACGCAGTCAATTCAGTTGGATCTCTGTCACTAGATAGAGTCTCCTGAGCACTACAAGGCACCTCTACACAGTACAGAGCAAGGAATAGCCCATTATCATTGCAGGATATTGGTCCAACCTTCACCCTACCCCACTTCCAATAAAAAATAATAGGAAAAATGGAATGAGACTCTTTGACATCTCTGGGCTTCAGGTTTCTTTCTTCTCCA
Organism: Sorex fumeus; assembly: GCF_029834395.1. Taxonomy (NCBI): domain Eukaryota; kingdom Metazoa; phylum Chordata; class Mammalia; order Eulipotyphla; family Soricidae; genus Sorex; species Sorex fumeus. The sequence goes on along the minus strand of NW_026606063.1, from coordinate 37,497,729 downwards.
ATAAAATGTTACTCATTCTCTTAGGACTTCCTCATTTTAAAATGCTTCCATTCTAGAAAATAATGTATGAGTTCAATAGGTGATCGAGCTGCAGGTAGACCTAAGGCAAGGAGTATCTAGCTATAAGCACGAAATCCATGTACAAAACACATCACCTAAGGCTCTATAGCTCTGTTTTCACTTTGGGAATACAGAGCCAAATATACAAAGTGCCAAAACATTTCAGCCCTTCAACCAACCAAAACTGTTGGACTTATGATAATTCAGTTGAATATTGGTATGACACTACTTCCACTACCCAGCTGTCGCCACACTCCAGGACGCTTTCCGGACCCGCGTGGCCGCAAGCGGCTGCGCGACACATCATAAGACACTAAATACCCATCTTCCGGAATTGTCGTACCATATATGATAGGGTTCAAATATGGTAACACCTACAAGGGTGATTAGAGGTCACCCCAAAAGCCTCTATCCCTCTCGGAAAGACTGGCAAGCTACCGAGAGTATTCCGCCCGCACGGAAGAGCCTGGCAAGCTATCCGCTGTGTATTCGAAATGCCAAAACCAGTAACTACAACTGGTCTCATTCACCTGACCCTGAAGGCTTCACCGACATGGCAGCACTGAGAAGGATGAGAAAGGAGAGGCCGACAAAATCTCAAGGCCGACCTAGGCTGCCACAACGAAGGAAGACAAAAATGATCATCTGTACTTTCAATGCACGTACGCTAACATCAGATGCATCCATCGAGGACCTGATGCTACAAGCGCGAATGATCAAGTACGACATCATTGGTCTGACCAAGACAAGAAGGCACGAATCTCACCATGCCGTTTTCGACACTGGAGAAGAATTGTTCCTCGGAACATGCGATGAAAGAGGTGATGGAGGCATCGGTGTCCTTGTCAACACAAACTTGGCCAAGAGCATTGATTCATTCGAATGCCTAACAACCCGAATCGGACGTTTACATTTGAATAGATGTGGCTCACTGCCTGCAGTTTCTATCTTCGTTGTCTATGCACCAACATCTCATTATGATGAAAGAGAAATCGAGAAGTTCTACATGGAGCTAGAGAAGTTCTATAAAGAAGACCACACCTTCTACAAGATCATTGTGGGTGATTTTAATGCCAAGATAGGACCGAGAAGATCAGCTGAAGAACTTCACATCGGGACCCATGGCCTAGAATGGAACGAACAGGGTGAGAGACTGTCTGAATTCATCATGTCGACCAAGACCATTCATGGTAACTCACAGTTCCAGAAGGCAGAATCTAAACGATGGACATGGGAGTATCCCGGTGGACGATTCCACAACGAAATAGACCACATCATATTCAATCGACGGTTTTGCCTGACCGATGTTGCTGTTGTCCCAAAATTTCGAACGGGATCGGACCACCGTTTCCTTCGTGCAAAATTCTACTTCACAGAGCGGGGAGTAAGGGCTGCAAAGTTCAAAAAGAGAACTCCCAGAATGACCACCAACTGGGAACTCTTTGGTACTATTGCGGCAACATGGGAAGATGCCATTGTTGACAACATTGACGAGGAATACGATCGACTGGTTCAGCACCTCCATGAATGTGCGAGGAACGCCAAGAGAGACATAGCCACAAAAAATCGCCTATCTTCGAAAACTCTTGAGCTAATTCGCCAGTGTGGTTTGGCGCATGCCTCAGGCAACCGCAAGCTAACGTCCAAGCTCGCAAAGCAGTGCAGAGATGCGATCAAGGAAGACCTCAAAGAGAGAAGAGCAGAAGTACTGGTAGATGCGGTAGAAGCCGGGAAAAGTATTCGTAACACCCGCCTGTCCTCGCCAACTATAAGACCAAGATAACTGCCCTCCGACGTTCTGATGGATCCATCACATGCTCCAGAATGGCAATGGAGAAGATTATCCATGACTTCTACTCAAATATCTTCGATAGCCATGTCCACTTGCCAACATACCAAATTCCACAGGATGGATATCTCTTTCCCAACGCTCTCCCTTCTGAAATCCGACACGCCATTTCGTCGGTAAAGAAACAAACAGCACCCGGTCCAGACAAGGTCAGACCAGAACACCTGAAGCACCTGCCGTCAGTACTCATCAATACACTGGCTCAGCTCTTCACTCGCTACCTGTCTGAATGCAAGGTTCCGTCCCAAAGGAAAACCAGCAGGACCGTACTACTGTTCAAGAAGGGAGACATCCATGACATTGGCAACTATCACCCGATCTGCCTATTGTCTGTCATCTACGAGTTGTTCACTCGAGTCATCCTAAATAGGATTGGCAGAACACTAGATGAAGGACAACCATGCGAGCAAGCCGGGTTCCGCAAAGGATTCAGCACCATCGACCATATCCACACGATAACCAAGCTCATTGAGGTTTCTCGGGCGTTCAAGATGCCGCTCTGTTTAACGTTCATTGATTTAAAGAAGGCCTTTGATTCTGTTGAGACGAAAGCGGTCATTGAAGCCCTAGCCAATCAGGGCATTCAAGCCCAATAAATCAGGATCCTCCGTGAGCTGTATTGCGGATTCACTACCAGGATCTCACCATTCTACAAAGAAGTGATCGTTGATGTCAAGAGAGGGGTGCGGCAGGGTGATACCATTTCACCCAAACTCTTCAGTGCCACCCTCGAGAACATCATGCGACGACTGGAATGGGAAGGAATGGGAGTGAAGATAGATGGTCGGCAACTACACCACCTCCGCATTGCTGATGACATTGTTTTAATAACACCAAACATCAGCCAAGCGGCACAAATGCTGGCCGACTTTGACCATGAGTGTGGAAAAGTAGGACTACAGCTGAATCTTACGAAGACAATGTGTATGAGAAACAGCCTTGTTCCTGACGCCCCATTCGCTCTCAATGGAACGACCATCTCAGAATGCAACAGCTATGTGTACCTAGGTCGAGAGTTCAACATGACAAATGACCTGGCACCCGAGCTGCGCAGGAGGAAGAGAGCAGCTTGGAACGCCTTCAAGAACGTCGAAGAAATAGGTAAGAGGACGAAGAACCTCCAGCTCTGGGCACATCTCTTTGATTCCACTGTTCTTCCTGCATTAACATATGCCTCAGAGACCTGGGCCCTACGCAAACAAGATGAGAATGCTATTCAGGTCTCCGAAAGAAGAATAGAAAGAGCTATGCTTGGAATATCACGTTTCACTCAAATGAGAGAAAGAATCTGGAGTTCTGACATCCGTCGACGATCAAGGATCAGGGACGCTGTCTCATTTGCCAAGGTTTCGAAAATCTGATGGGCTGGTCACATAATGAGATTTAAAGACGACCGCTGGACTAGAGCTGTTACCGACTGGATTCCACGGGATGTCAAAAGACCGCGTGGCTGCCCACCTACCAGATGGTAAGACTTCTTCGTCAAGATCATGAACGATGGGTTTGAGGCTCTTCATGTTCCCGGAGTGAAGAGATACCATTGGGCTACACTAGCACGCGACAGGGACAAATGGAGACGTTACTGGCGCCTGCTCGAGCAAATCGACGACTAACGGGAAGTTAAGTGATTAAGTGATTAAGTTGGTATTAGAAGCTTCTGTCTAGCTAAAACTTTAAGTTAATATTGTTCCTCTCAAACGTTGTAGGAGATTCTCAGTCTCACAGATTCTTTTCAGCACCCTCTTGTTCCTTACAGAAAATTTTAAAAATCCATCTGTATTGGGAACTGCACATTCTCTGCAGCTTTCGCTTCCCGTGGTGAAAAATGCAGCTTCCCTGCAATGACTCCAGAGTATGTGCTCCAGCTGGTAGTTCTGCTTGGCTCCTGCCCTCAGCTTCTGGCATCTCTTTCCAACCACTGATGGGCAGTGCCTATCTTTACCAACATTCTAGCACAACGATGCTGTCTGGAATGTCTGGCCAGAGCCACATGTCCACTGCAGCTGCTTTCTACCCAAGTATTTTGGAGTGGTATATTGCAGGAAGTGGTAAAGAAGTCTTCCATGGGAGACTTTACTCTGATTGACCTTGACCAAGATACCACTGACTCTTCCATAACTATGGCAGCTTACTATGAGAAAACCTTATATACCAACAACACGGTATCTGTGTACCCATTACATTCTGCCAGTCTTGTTGAGAGGACACCATCTCAGGTTCCAAATCAGAGGCATAGCCTGTCACTTCCCTACAAAGAATCATAGTTAGTAGCTGGAAGAGATTTTTTCATCTATTCTATCTTTACCCACTATCCTTTTCTGGGTTTATGTTTGCTAGCAGAATACCCAAACCTTAGATATTGTTGATTGGGAATGATTACTCATAATATTACACCCCTTTGTATCCCTAAAGTAAGTAATAGTATATATTATAATGTATGAATATATAATTTAATTTTATTAAACATTAATCACTTAATCACTTAATCACTTAATCCCCGTTATTCATCGATTTATTCGAGCGGGTGCCAGTAACGTCTCCATTCATCCCGGTTGCGTGCTAGCGTAGCCCAATGGTATCTGTTTGTTTTAGGAACATGTAGAGCCTCAAACCGATCATTTAGGGTCTTGACGAAGAAGTCTGACCATCTTATAGGTGGGTGTCCACGTGATCTTTTGATGTCTCGTGGAATCCAATCAGTAATGGCTCTAGTCCAGCGGTTGTCTGTAAACCTCATTACGTGTCCAGCCCATCTGATTTTTGATGTCTTGGCAAATGAGACAGCGTCCCTGATTCTTGAGCATTGACGGAGATCAGAACTCCGGATTCTATCTCTCATTTGAGTGAATCGTGATATTCCAAGCATAGTTCTTTCGATTCCTCTTTGAGAGACCCGAATAGTGTTCTCATCCTGTTTTCGTAGGGTCCAGGTCTCTGAGGCATATGTTAATGCAGGAAGAATAGTGGAATCAAAGAGATGTGCTCGTAGCTGGAGGTTCTTTGTCCTTTTAGTTATTTCTTCAATGCTCTTGAAGGTATTCCAAGCCGCTCTCTTCTTCCTGCGCAACTCAGGTGCCAGGTCATTCATCATGTTGATTTCTCGACCTAGGTATATATAACTGTTGCATTCGGAGATGGTGGTTCCGTTGAGAGCGAATGGAGCGTCAGGAACAAGGCTGTTTCTCATAAACATTGTCTTCGCAAGATTCAGCTGTAGTCCGACCTTTCCACATTCACGGTCAAAGTCGTTCAGCATTTGTGCTGCTTGGTTGATGTTTGGTGTTATTAGAACGATGTCATCAGCAAAGCGGAGGTGGTGTAGTTGCCGACCATCTATCTTCACTCCCATGTTTTCCCATTCCAGCCGTCGCATGATGTTCTCGAGGGTGGCACTGAAGAGTTTTGGTGAAATGGTATCACCCTGCCGAACCCCTCTCTTGATATGGATGATTACTTCTTTGTAGAATGGTGAGATCTTGGTAGTGAATCCGCAATAGAGCTCACGAAGGATCCTGATGTATTGAGTTTGTACGCCCTGATTGGCTAGGGCTTCTATGACCGCTTCCGTCTCAACAGAATCAAAGGCCTTCTTTAAATCAATGAACGTTAGACAGAGTGGCATCTTGAACTCCCGAGATACCTCAATGAGCTTGGTTACTGTGTGGATATGGTCGATGGTACTGAATCCTTTTCGGAATCCAGCTTGTTCACATGGTTGTCCTTCATCTAGTGTTCTGCTAATCCTATTCATGATGACTCGAGTGAATAGTTTGTAGATGACAGACAATAGGCAGATTGGGCAATAGTTGCCAATGTCGTGGATGTCTCCTTTCTTGTATAGTAGTACAGTCTTGCTGGTTTTCCATTGGGATGGAACCTTGCATTCAGACAGGTAGCGTGTGAAGAGTCGAGCCAATATATTGATGAGTACTGATGGTAAGTTCTTCAGGTGTTCAGGTCTGATCTTGTCTGGGCCAGGTGCTCTTTGTTTCTTTACCGACGAGATGGCATGTTGGATTTCGGAAGGGAGAACATTGGGAACGACATATCCATCATGTGGTATGTGGTATGTGGGCAAGTGGATGTGGCTATTAAAGAGATCTGAGTAGAAGTCATGAATAATCTTCTCCATTGCCCTTCTGGAAGATGTGATAGATCCATCATGATGTCGGAGGGCAGTCATCTTGGTTTTGTAGTTGGTGAAGGACAGGCAGGCATTACGAATGTTTTTCCCAGCTTCTGCTGCATCTACCAGTACTGCTGCTCTCCTGTTTTTGAGGTCATCCTTGATGGCTTCTCTGCACTGTTTTGCCAGTTCGGACGTTTGTTTGTGGTTGCCTGAGGCACGTGCCAAGCCACGTTGGCGAATAAGTTCAAGAGTGTTCGAAGAAAGACGGTTTTTTGTGGTTATCTCTCTCTTGGCATTCCTTGCACAATCATGGAGGTGCTGAATCATTCGATCGTATTCCTCATCAATGTTGTCAATGACGGCATCTTCCCATGTTGCCGCAACAGAGCCAAAGAGTTCCCAGTTGGTGGTTGTTCTGGGAGTCCTCCTCTTAAACCTTGCATTCTTTTCTCCTCGTTCTGTGAGGTAGAATTTTGCACGAAGAAGATGGTGGTCTGATCCTGTTTGGAATTTTGGGACAACAGCAACATCGGTTAGGCAAAACCGCCGATTGAATATGATGTGGTCTATTTCATTGTGGAACCGTCCATCGGGAGACTCCCATGTCCAACGTGTAGATTCAGCCTTTTGGAATTGTGAGTTACCATGGAAGGTTTTGGTTGACATGATGAACTCAGACAGTCTGTCACCCTGTTCGTTCCATTCCAGGCCATGGGTTCCGATGTGGAGTTCATCGACTGATCTTCTTGGTCCTATCTTGGCATTAAAATCACCGACAATGATCTTGTAGAAGGTGTTATCTTCTTTATAGAATTTCTCCAGCTCCATGTAGAATTTCTCAGTTTCTCTTTCACCATAACTGGATGTTGGTGCATAGACAACAAAGATAGAAACTGCCGGTAGTGAGCCACATTTATTCAAGTGTAATCGTCCGATTCGGGTTGTTAGGCATTCAAATGAATAAATGCTCGTGACTAAGTTTGTGTTGACAAGGATACCGACACCACCGACGCCTCTTTTATCACATGTTCCAAGGAACAGTTCTTCTCCAGTGTCGAAAACAGCATGATAGAATTGATGTCTTCTCGTTTCGGTCAGACCAATGATGTCGTACTTGATCTTTCGTGCTTGTACCATAAGGTCTTCAATGGATGCAGCAGATGCCAGGGTACGAGCATTAAAAGTACAGACAATCATTTTTGCTTTTCTGCATTTTGGTAGCCTATGTCTGCCTTGGTGTTTTATCAGCCTCTCCTTCCATATCCTTCTCGACTCTGCATATTCAGGGTTAGGGAAATGAGATCCATTTATTACTGGATTTGGCATATCAATTTGGTCTATTTGGCATAGACCACGGATAGCTTGCCAGGCTCTGCCGTGCGGGTTGGATATTTAAGGATATTTAAGGTACCCTGAAAATTTAGAGAAAAGTAAATAAATAGTCGCGCGGCCTGTGGCCGCGCGCTCCCGGGAGCTTGTTGTGATAATCTCTGGATCCTGGCCTTTGTTGGGGTTACACGGCAGTTGGAGGGTGTAACTGTCTAGCTACTGACAGGTCCAGTCCCAAACCGTGCAGGCTTGGAGATCTCAGCCCCGGGTCCCACACACCTGGGTTCCTCTGCCAGTTCTGTTATGTCTGAGGCTTATCCAAGTGTGTGGATAATTATTAAACATTATATAATATATTAGTATATTATTATTATATATAATATAATATAATAATATATATTAGTAATAATGTAATGCTATTGATTAACAAGGCAATATAAATGATGACCTAGCAATTTTATTGATTTATTAATAAAATATGTAAGCTCAAAAGAATAATAGGAGAATTAAGATAACATCAGAGTCTGAGGAAGATGAAACTGTTATAACTGTTATAACTGTCCTGTAGGATTACATCTCCTAACCTCCTTCGTTCTACCCCTCTCTCTCTCTATCCAATCCGGTCTTCATCTTGGGAATGTGACCTCCTTATTGGCTAGCCTCTACTTTTCAACTGTCTGCTTTATGACGTCATTCTCGCACCAAACCTACCAACACCCAGTAGAATCTTAGGATTCCCGTGCAATTGTTTGTAAACAAATTTGAATCATCATGGCAAGTGACTAGTGACCAATGACCAATCACCAGTAACTAGTCATCAGTACTGGACACTTGTGGTCTTCCGCTTCAGTGTTCAGACGTACTCTAATATCGTCTCCTCTTATTGTCTACCTTTATAGGTATTTCCTCTTCTCTGACCATGTCAGGTAAGGAATAATACTTTTCAGAGCTTTTCATTAGAGTTCTTGTCTCTAAACTCAGTAGTCAAGTAAAAACGTCATGTAATAATGGAAAAAAGTATTCCACGAGAATTTTGTCAACCTCATTTTAGCTTGACTTTGACACTTGCTGTGTGATTTTAGACATTGACTTTCTTTCTCACATATACAGAATTTTTTCCTCATTTGTTACATTATATTTAATTGAGAGGTGTCCTGTGACCAAGGCCAAACCTAACAGCAAACTTCAGAAAGATGCATCCAGCAGGACCAGCAAGACAAAGAGCAATGGGCAGAAGAAGACAAAAAGGGTCAGAGAAAAGTCTAAGAAAGCTGAGTAGAGTAAGCAGCCATGGAACAAGGTCAGGGCAGAAGGGAAGCACACCATTGAAAAGATGAAATGCAAGAAAAGTCAACCAGAGCTTTGCCAAGAGGCCTTTAAAAAGCCCCGCAGCTCCCTAGGCATGCACATGCTGGAGACTGTGCAAGTGTTTCACGCTCTGGGGAAGAAGAGTGATCCAAAGCCTGGATTCTCTTCCTCCCGGGTCCTGGGTAGCTCAAAGAAGCCCATCGATTTCCAGCCATCCTCAGCTGTCAAACCATGGCTAGGTGCTACACAGTATGGAAAAGTTCTTCAGAGAACTCAGGTCAAAGCACAGAAACCAAATAGCAGTGCTGAAGAACGCTTGTCTCCATCCCAGTATGATCTGCCACCTCCTGGGAAGGTCAAATTGGTCCCTTTGCCTTTTCTAACCATGGAGAAGCCACAAACTCGGCCTGTTCCTCAGAGACCACAGTCTGCGGCCTCACATCGTCCTGCTGCAGCTTACCCTGCCAGGTCTGGTTCTACCAATGCAGCTCTGCCAACTGCCGCCAATTCATCCTGGCCAACCAATGCATTTTTGCCTGGTCCTGCCAAACCAACTCAGCCTATTTCGACCAACCCATCTAGACGAGGTTTGCTGAACCCTACTAGCCGACCTATTCCTCAGCCTGCAACTTCTCGCCCTGCTCCCTACAAGACCACAGCTAGCAAGTCTCTCCAGCGGTAGCCCCTTCCTGTCTCTGTGAAAAAGCGCCAGTCTCCATCCAAAAGTCAGAGTCAGTTTCTCCTCCAAGACTTCCGTTACCAACCAATTCCATGGAGAAACCCCAATTTTCCTGAGCCAGTAATGTCAAAGCCCATCACAAGAGAGAAGAGACCAGAGCATGAGGCTATGAAAAGGAAGGCTCAGCAGGAGCGTGAGAATGCTGCCAAATACACCTCTTTGGGGAAAGTGCAGTTTTTTATCGAGAGAGAAAAAGAGATGGACATCTCTCTATACTATGGCTCTGTAATGTGAGTAGCTGGAATGGTTGGTGCCATTTTAGTTCCTGTTGGTTGCCCTAGACAAACACTAGAAATACCATACACGTTTTATTTATTTTGCTAAAAATATCGAAGAGATGCATTAAAGTTAATACACTGGTAATAAAAGTTCTGAATTTTGAGATGCTGTCAACTGTGGTTGTTATTTGTAGGGGTTGGGGGTTGAACGATGACATGAGAAAGAATGGGAAGTTAGAGAGAGGACAAAGGGGGAACAGACAAGACTCTAAGAAAGATAAACTTGGTCCAGGGTTATAAAGCTCATAAGAGGAGAAATTTCACGGGCCTGAAGAGTGGGGGAGGGTCAGAGCAATAGTATAGCTGATAGGACATATGCCCTGCACACAAGACTGACCCAAGTTCAATTCTTGTAATCCTATATGGTTCCCAGTGTCCCACCAGATGTGAAACTTGAGTGCAAAGCCAGGAGTAAGGCCAGAGTACAGTCATGTATGCCCCATCCACTTAATCACTTACTCACTTAACTTCCCGTTAGTCGTCGATTTGCTAGAGCAGGTGCCAGTAACGTCTCCATTTGTCCCTGTCACGTGCTAGTGTAGCCCAGTGGCATCTGTTCGCTCCGGGAACATGAAGAGCCTCAAACCCATCGTTCATGATCTTGACGAAGAAGTCTGACCATCTGGTAGGTGGGCGGCCACGCGGTCTTTTGACATCCTGTGGAATTCAGTCGGTAACACCTCTCGTCCAGCGGTCATCTTTAAATCTCATTACGTGACCAGCCTATCTGATTTTCGACACCTTGGAAAATGAGACAGCATCCCTCATTCTTTTTTTTTTTTCCCCTTTATTTTATTTTATTTTATTTTTTTTAAAGTTGTACATTTACAATTTTTTGTGCTTTGGTTTCAATTATACAATGATCAGATACCCATCCCTCCACCAGTGCCCATTTTCCACCACCATGGATAATATCCCTCCCACCCCCATCCCCCCATCCCCCCGTCTCTGTGGCAGGGCAATCCCCTGTGTTCTCTCTCTCCTTTTGGGTGTTGTGGTCTGCAATCCCTCATTCTTGATCGTCAACGGATGTCAGAACTCCAGATTCTGTGTCTCATTTGAGTGAAACGTGATATTCCAAGCATAGCTCTTTCTATTCTTCTTTGGGAGACCTGAATAGCGTTCTCATCTTGTTTGCGTAGGGCCCAGGTCTCTGAGGCATATGTTAATGCAGGAAGAACAGTGGAATCAAAGAGATGTGCCCGGAGCTGGAGGTTCTTCGTCCTCTTACCTATTTCTTCGACGTTCTTGAAGGCGTTCCAAGCTGCTCTCTTCCTCCTGCGCAGCTCAGGTGCCAGGTCATTTGTCATGTTGACCTCTCGACCTAGGTACACATAGCTGTTGCATTGGGAGATGGTCGTTCTGTTGAGAGCAAATCGGGCATCAGGGACGAGGCTGTTTCTAATAAACATTGTCTTCGTAAGATTCAGCTATAATCCTACCTTTCCACACTCACGGTCCAAATCAGCCAGCATTTGTGCCGCTTGGCTGATGTTTGGTGTTAATAAAACAATGTCATCAGCAAAGCGGAGGTGGTGTAGTTGCCGACCATCTATCTTCACTCCCATTCCTTCCCATTCCAGTCGTCGCATGATGTTCTCGAGGGTGGCACTGAAGAGTTTGGGTGAAATGGTATCACCCTGCCGCACCCCTCTCTTGACATCAACGATCACTTCTTTGTAGAATGGTGAGATCCTGGTAGTGAATCCGCAATACAGCTCACAGAGGATCCTGATGTATTGAGCTTGACTGCCCTGATTGGCTAGGGCTTCAATGACCGTTTCCGTCTCAAGAGAATCAAAGGCCTTCTTTAAATCAATGAATGTTAAGCGGAGCGGCATCTTGAACTCCCGAGAAACCTCAATGAGCTCGGTTATTGTGTGGATATGGTCGATGGTGCTGAATCCTTTGCGGAACCTGGCTTGCTCGCATGGTTGTCCTTCATCTAATGTTCTGCCAATCCTATTTAGGATGACTCGAGTGAACAACTTGTAGATTACCTGACAATAGGCAGATCGGGTGATAGTTGCCGATGTCATGGATGTCTCCCTTCTTGAACAGTAGTACGGTCCTGCTGGTTTTCCATTGGGACGGAAACTTGCATTCAGACAGGTAGCGAGTGAAGAGCCGAGCCAGTGTATTGAAGAGTACTGATGGCAGGTTGTTCAGGTGTTGAGGTCTGACCTAGTCTGGACCGGGTGCTGTTTGTTTCTTTACCGACGAAATGGCGTGTCGGATTTCGGAAGGGAGAACATTGGGAACGACATATCCATCCTGTGGAATTTGGTATGTCGGCAAATGGACATGGCTATCGAAGAGATTTGAGTAGAAGTCATGGATAATCTTCTCCATTGCCGTTCTGGAGGATGTGATGGATCCATCAGGACGTCGGAGGGCAGTCATCTTGGTCTTGTAGTTGGCGAAGGACAGGCGGGCGTTACGAATACTTTTCCCGGCTTCTGCCACATCTACCAGTACTTCTGCTCTTCTCTCTTTGAGGTCTTTCTTGATCGCATCTCTGCACTGCTTTGCGAGCTCAGACGTTAGCTTGCGGTTGCCTGAGGCATGCGCCAAACCACGCTGGCGAATTAGCTCAAGAGTTTTCGAAGATAGGCGATTTTTTGTGGCTCTCTCTCTCTTGGCGTTCCTCGCACATTCATGGAGGTGCTGAACCAGTCTATCGTATTCCTCGTCAATGCTGTCAACAACTACTTCCACTAAGCAGCCATCGCCACACTCCAGGACGCTTTCCGGACCCGCGTGGCAGCTCCAGCCAAGATTCAGGCACGACTGAAGACCCACAGAACAAGATAAGCGGAACTCTCTGAGACCTTGGACTCCAGGCTCAGTGGACCCAGGGACAGAGCTTCTCTGCTTGCTCCCACCAACCACAGGTGACAAAGGGATTCTAATCAGGAGCCCCATCCTACCCTGCCCTGTCCTCTTCCATCAACCACCCTGGGATCGAATTGCGCACAGGAGACTCACCCTACCCAGATAAATACCCCACTGGCTGACTTCCACTATCCACACTACTTCCACTACCCAGCCATTGCACACACTCCAGGATGCTTTCTGGACCCTCTTCCGGAATTGTCATACCGTATTTGATAGGGTTCAAATATGGTAACACCTACAAGGGTGATTAGAGGTCGCCCCAAAAGCCTCTATCCCTCTCGGAAAGACTGGCAAGCTACCGAGAGTATTCCGCCCGCACGGAAGAGCCTGGCAAGCTATCCGCTGTGTATTCGATATGCCAAAACCAGTAACTACAACTGATCTCATTCACCTGACCCTGAAGGCTTCACTGACATAGCAGCACTGAGAAGGATGAGAAAGGAGAGGCCGACAAAATCTCAAGGCCGACCTAGGTTGCCACAACGAAGAAAGACAAAAATGATCGTCAGTACTTTCAATGCACGTACGCTAGCGTCAGATGCATCCATCGAGGACCTGATGGTACAAGCACGAATGATCAAGTATGACATCATTGTTCTGACCGAGACAAGAAGGCACGAATCTCACCATGCCGTTTTCGACACTGGAGAAGAATTGTTCCTCGGAACATGCGATAAAAGAGGTGTTGGAGGCGTCGGTGTCCTTGTCAACACAAACTTGGCCAAGAGCATTGTTTCATTCAAATGCCTAACAACCTGAATCGGACGTTTACATTTGAATAGATGTGGCTAGCTGCCTGCAGTTTCTATCTTCGTTGTCTATGCACCAACATCTCATTATGATGAAAGAGAAATCGAGAAGTTCTACATGGAGCTAGAGAAGTTCTATAAAGAAGACCACACCTTCTACAAGATAATTGTGGGTGATTTTAATGCCAAGATAGGACCGAGAAGATCAGCTGAAGAACTTCACATCGGGACCCATGGCCTAGAATGGAACGAACAGGGTGAGAGACTGCCTGAGTTCATCATGTCGACCAAGACCATTCATGGTAACTCACAGTTCCAGAAGGCAGAATCTAAACGATGGACATGGGAGTCTCCCGGTGGTCGGTTCCACAACGAAATAGACCACGTCATATTCAATCGACGGTTTTGCCTGACTGATGTCGCTGTTGTCCCAAAATTTCGAACGGGATCGGACCACCGTCTCCTTTATGTAAAATTCTACTTCACAGAGCGGGGAGAAAGGGCTGCAAAGTTCAAAAAGAGAACTCCCAGAATGACCACCAACTGGGAACTCTTTGGTACTATTGTGGCAACATGGGAAGATGCCATTGTTGACAACATTGACGAGGAATACGATCGACTGGTTCAGCACCTCCATGAATGTGCGAGGAATGCCCCATCCACAGTCTCCTTCAAAAAAGAATGGGAGAAATGGCACAGAGAGATTGTTTGGGTTAAAAGAATAAATTTGCAATAGGCCAAGGAACGCAGATGAGTCTAAGATATAAGGAAAATAAAACTTCTTTCATGGAGGTGTGTTATGCCTCATGACCATTTTGGAAAATAAAGAAATTTGAGGCACATCTCCAAAAGGTTTGGGTGGTCTATCATAAATGATCATGGCTGGGGAACGTGACCACATATATTGGGGAATGAGCCTACAAGATGAGTGGTCAATGGTCCTCAGAGGTATTTAGGAGTGACTGTTAACAGGAACGAAGTCAAGAATACAGTTGTAGCACGAAGCTTGAAGTTCAGCTCCTGGCATATGTAAAGATAAATCACCATGTAGTCAGACCCTATATTCAGCAACCCTAGATTCACCATTTCACTTCATCTTCCCAAAAATACTCAGAGCCGGTATTACGTTACCGCTGTATTAGCGAGGTTCAACTATGAGATCTATATGACTAAGTTCTTTGGATTTTAAAACTCCCCAAGGTGGCTAAGCCGGCTTTCAGGCCACAGCATCCTGACATTACTGGCATGGCGAGTTCAAAATATAATCGCTTGACGGGCCGCTTGATGGTCTTCCACGGTCCCTGGTGCCTACAGCCTGCTCTTACTATCGCTATTAACTGAAGTTCACACAAGAACCAACGCTATAAATGGCTTTGGGCTCTAGGCTGCGGGAGGTACCGGACTGGGACATGCGCACTAGATCATCACTCCCAAAGCGGTTGGTACCGGTACTCCTTGAGACTGGGAAGGCAGAGGTGGGAAGAGGTGGTCCTTGCAGAGTTATGGGGTGATGGATTAAAGTGAAGGAAATGGGGAAGGGCAGGGACAGGGACAGCAGATGGTCATCATGGGAAAGTTGGTGGATGTTCTTTAAAGATGTTATAATATTTTTTAGAGAAAAACTGTATTCCATGAATGAGAGGAACAGCAAAAACAGGAAAAGAAAATAGGTTTAAAATAACAGGTCACATCCAAGGCCAGAAAGAGCTCCAAGTGCTGGAGTTCTCTCTGGAGCTCCTGACTGGATCTTGGTCAGGCAGCCTGGTCACCCAAGCATCACTTGTATGTGACCACAAAACTCCCAAGTGTTATACATGAAAAGAATAAAAAAACAAAGTGCAAGCTGCATACGATTGAGAGTGGTTGACTCTCTTTCCTTTGGTGGGGGCAGTGGGTGGGGCTTTGAAGTGAAGTTTTCATTATTTCCTAAGGGGAAAATAGTCAGAACACCTCGGTCAGCACCGGGATTAGAGACCCAAAAAGGGAGTGTCTCATGGCCTTATGTTGCTACAGTGAAAAAGGTAAGGTTTATTAGTTTATGTAATTTAGAGTTTGCAAAGAAAAAACTCGGTCACAGCCCTACAATTATTCCCAATTTTCATAGGCGCTTGTAGGGAATGAGTGAAGGAGAGAGAACTTGCACCCTTTTAGAATACTCATCTGCATAAATTTTTTTTTGTGGGAACCACCATTTGAGACGATAGCACAGCGGTAGGGTGTTCGCCTTACAAGCGGCCAACATGGCCGACCCGAGTTCGATTCCTCCGCCCCTCTCGGAGAGCCCGGCAAGCTACCGAGAGTATTCGATATGCCAAACACAGTAACAACAAAGTCTCCAATGGAGACGTTACTGGGCCCGCTCGAGCAAATCGACGATCAACGGGAGGGCCTTTACCTTTACCTTTACCATTTGAGACTAACTTCAGTGGCATTTTGTATACTTGCTAGTTTTGCAACTATTACCATTTTCTATCCATAGCATCTTCATCATTGCCAAAAAGAGCCTCTTCACTAAGTGCTGACCTCTCCATTCTCTCTTTCCTCTGGTTTCTGGCAACACTCATCTTTTTGTCTATAAATTTGCTTACTCTGAACACTTCATATACATGGATCCTGAGATATGTGACCTTTGGACAGCCTTTTTCACACCCTGACGCTTTCAAAGTTCATCTGTGCTAATAGTGTGTCATTACTTCCTATGACTAACATTCTATTGTGTGGTTCTACCGTATTGGAGAGGTTTCCATACTTCCTAAATGCACAGAGCCCTGGATGTCTCATACATAGGCTAAATGAAATATTGAAGTGTTTGGAGACATTGTACAGAGGGTAGCGTGCTTGCCTTGCACGCAGTGGGTCTGTATTGGTTCCCTGGCACCCATTTTGGTACTCTGATCCTTGCCAGGGATGATCCCTGATCAAAGAGCCAAGAGGAAGCTCTGAGCACCATCATGTGTGGCTCCAACACAAGAAATAAAAGCATTCACATACACACACACAAAATACCATCCCGTTCATATATTTCTAGATGCTAACAACATCAAGGTGTAGACTGGATAATGGTAATTCAAAAAGATCATCAACCCTGCGAATGTTCCTTTATTTCATAAAAACTCAATTGAGTGGATGCTATGGCTGGTGATGGAGAGATTTGCTGCATTATCTGGTGAGTCACTGGCATAACATTTGTTCTGACAAACGGAGGCAGGAGAAGATGATGCAGATAGAAGACAAGGTTATGTGACCATGGTGGTCAAGACAGAGTGTATTAACTACCAGACTAGCTGTTTGTCAGTTGTCAGAAGTTAGCAGAAAATACAAGCTGAAGACCTACTAGACAAAGCATATATCCTGGATGACACCATTGTTCCAGTGAACTTTATAATAAATTTCTGGCTTCTAGGAGTGCAGATTCTTTTCTTCTTCTGATGTTCAAGCTATCAGGTGATTAATTAGAGCAATCACAGAAAACTAAACAAAATAACACGTCAAAGAACATAACAGTTTGTAAGCCAGTACAGTGCTCCAGGAACAAATCTTTGAAACCAGTACATATAAAACTTAATATTCATTTTTCCTATTTTACTCCTAAATATACACAGTAATTGTTAATGGAAATTGTGTGGCTATTTGGAAAGTAGCAACATCTTGAACTTGGGACTTAAATTAGACACAGCCAGACTTGTTCTCTGCTCGACTTTGATTTTCAAACTATTTTGGTTTTTATTATAATGACTCCCCCAAATGGAGCTTTACAATGATGGAGAGCACTGAAGGGAATGTAAGATGATCTTAGGTTGAAAATGGGATTTGACTAGCTAGATGCTCATACAGGATCTAAGAGATATCAAGCACTTGTAGGGCATTTGCACCGGAAATGGTTGACCCAAGTTCAAAATCTTGCATCCCAATGGTCCTCTGAGCCTGCCAGACGTGATCACTATGCACAGGGAGTAGGCTCTGAGCACCACCAATTGTAACTTCAGGAATTCCTTGTGGTATTCTGATTCTTTTTATAGCTCCCCAATTATCCCACTCTACTTGGGATTTTCTAATAGATGGTGTAATTTGTTTATCACAATAATTGGTTATAATCTATCTAAATTCTCATCTGCCAAACCCAATTGTCAATTTCAACCTCCGTCCAACAGGACTCTGTCAGAGAGAATGAAACAAACACATAAGTACACAAACATGAAGATTGTCCAAGCTTTAGGGTCACATGGGCAACCATCAGTGGTCTCACAGGCAGGTCAATCAAAGCAATATTGCTCTCCCAGCCCCACCAGCCCACAGGTGAGTCATTGTTGAAGTTCACAGAGACATCAAGGACAGTTAGTAAGTACAGCAAAATTCCCGAGGTACATGGAGAGCAGGGGCTGGGGTAGTTCAAACAGCAAAGCAATAGGCATCCTTAAAATATAAAGTTGTTGGGGCAGGAGAGATAGTTCAGTGGCAGGGCACCTGTCCTGCACCCAGTCAACTGAGCTCTTCCAGGAGTCTTCCAGGAGTGATTCCTGAGTGCAAGCAGGAGTAAGCTCTGAGCATTGCCAGGTGTTGACCCCCAAAGCAAAATAAATAAATAATAAATAAATTAGGTTGTTACCGTTTCCTATTCTATTTTTCGCCATATTGTCCTCTAAACCTCAAAGATCCTAGACAGTATTAGTCTACATTTTCACAAGTTTGCAGCTGGCAGATACATTGTCATCTATTCTATCTTTGCAGACTATTCTTTCTGGGTGCATATTTGCCTAGGGAAATATCAGAACTTCGCGTTTATCTTCTTAGGGGATGATTTCTCATAATAATCTGTCACTACCTCACCTTAAGTAATGTAATTATGTATATTATAATCTATGGACAATATAATCTAATTCTATTAAATATTGCTTAAAATATATTAGTAATAATTTATTGTTGTTGGTTAACTGTGCAACATAAATGATTAAGTAGTAACTCTTTAAATTTTTTAATGAAATATTTAAGCTCGTTAGTAAAATAGGAGTATTTCACTAACATAATAATCTGAGTAAAGTGAAACTGTTATAAGTGTCTTGTAGGATTCCATCTCCCTAGCCTGCTTAATTCTACCTCTCTATCCAATCCTGGCCTTTTCGTGGGAATGTGACCTCCTTATTGGCAAGTCTCTTCCTTTGGAATTCTAGAGAAACAACTTAGCATGTTTTGATTAATTCCTAATATGAAGTAAATTTTGCTAGTTTGTTTTGAAGTTAAGGAATAATATCTAAGTGTAAAAAGTTTTTAATGCTTTTTGAATGGAGTAACTTCCTCTTTCCCTCAAATGGAGTTAAAGTTTAAAGGATTCTGGCAGAAGAGTTTCATCTAAAGCCCCACGAATAGCTAAAGCAACCATTGGAAAAAGAAGATGGGTGAGCTCTTCCTCTTTGCTTTGCCTGGCAAGCTGTATTGATCTTCCCCCAAACCCAGGTCAGTTCATCTGCCGGTACTTGAACCTGGGACTTGGATTTCTCCGTGCAAGCCCCCCAGGCGTCCTCTCAGACAAGCTGTGCTGGTCTTCTCCCCAACCCAGTCTTTACTCCCCCACACACACACCAGGTACCCGTGGGGGTGTGACCTTTTAGAAGTGGGTGTGGCCTCTGTAGAAGTGGGCGTGGCCGAATTTTCATCAGGAACCTAGTCCCCAAACCTACACACAACATGAAAAAAACAAGGCAAATCGACACCACATGGGGAGAACAATGAAAAGAATCCAGAAGCCTCTGTCAATACTGCTCGCCTAAGGGAACTCTCTGACAAGGAATTCAGATACAAAGTCATGAAGATGTTCAATCAACTCAATGAAACAGTCAGACAGATAACCAGTAACATGACAGAAAAAAACGACAAATTACGGGAAGAAATGAGAGCAGAAATTTCATGAATAAAAGATTCTGTAGATGACATGAAAAACTCAGTTTGTGCCTTCAACAGTAGAATGACCGCAGCTGAAGAGAGAATCAGTGAGCTGGAAGATCAGCTGCACCAAGCCAACAGGCAACAGCACACAGTGGAAAGGGACCCCAAAATAGATCGACAGAGAATCAGAGTCCTAGGAGATGATTCTAAGAGGAACAACATTAGAATCATTGGAGTACTGAAGTTCAGTGAAACAATCCCAGTGAAAAAAACACGGTTAAACAAATCATTGCTGAAAAATTCCCAGAGCTCCACAATGCAGCCATTCAGGTTGAAGGAGCCCGAAGGGTGCCAGCTAAAAGAGACCCTAACAAAAACACTCCAAGATATATCATAGTTAGAATGATAAATGCTGCCTATAGAGATATAATACTGCAAGCAGCAGGGTCAAAGAAATAAATCACATACAAAGGAGCACCACTTAGATTCACACCAGATCTAAGAGAAGAAACCCTCCAAGCCCTAAGGCAATTGCCTTGTTTACCGATCCACATTGATGTTCAAACAATTCTGGCTGTTTATTATAATGATTCCCAAAATGCAGCTTTATAATGGTAGAGAGCACGGAAGGGAATGTAAGATGGTCTTATGTTGAAACTGGGTTTGACTAACTAGATGCTCACACAGGATTTTAGAGATGTCAAGTGCTTGTAAGCGCTTGCATTGAAAAAGGTTGAGCACGTTCAATATCTGGCATCCCATATGGTCCCCTGAACCTGCCAGTAGTGACCCCTGTGCAGGGAGTAAGCCCTGACCACCACCAAATGTGGGTCCCCAAAAAGTTTTGTAAATGTACTACTAAATTTCATGAATGACTTTTGTAGCCTATAGTTACCCAATGTAACTTGTGACCACAATCCTACTGGTTTTTCTTCTGTCTTTTTGTGACCCTAAAATTGAAGGGGGGAAAGTCACCATAATGTTCCTTTCAAAATATGAGATGTTACCCCAGATCAAACTCTCCCATAGCACCTGATTTTTCTCAGAGCCAAAGTCACATTCTTACAATGGCCTATAAGGCCCCGACAAGTTTCCTTTCATTTTTCTTTCTGTTTTCCGATTCATTTTTCCTTTTTTCCTTCCATCTTTCCTTACTTTATTTCTTATGTCTTTCTTTCTTTCTTTCTTTCTTTCTTTCTTTCTTTCTTTCTCTTTCTTTCTTTCTTTCTTTCTTTCTTTATTTCTCTTTTTTCTTTCTTTCCTTCTTTCTTTATTTCTTCATTTCTTTCTCTTTTCTCTCTTCATTTTGTTATTTAGGAATCAGAAAATATGTTCTATTTTAAAAAGGACACACAGTAAAAAGGTTGGTGTCTCTGTTCAACTCTGCAATTCTAATATAAAATCAGCCCTGGGGCCTTGGCTGCTCCTTCATCGACACACTTTCTGATTCTATCTTTCCACTGGCTCCGACTAACTCTTATTTTATCACTTCTAAATAATATTTCTACTCCTTGGGCTGAGCAATAATACAGAGGTTAATATATTAATATTCCATGTGATTGAACCTGCTTCTATCTCCAGCATCATCTATGGTCTCATGTGAACCACCAGGAATCACTCCTGAGCACAGAGACAGGAATACATGAGCACCACTGGGGCTGGTCCAAAACCTTTCCTTACACACACACACACACACACACACACACACACACACACACACACACCACAGTCATTTCAGCTGGAGTGATAGTACAGTGATTAGGGTGCTTTTCATGTATGAGGACAATCCTCAAGGGTTCAAAGGACCATATGGGATCGGATTCCAGGAATTGAACCCAAGTCCACCATGTGCAAGGGAAATGCCTCAGCCACTGGACTATCACTTCGATCCACATGACAACACTATTTTCAATCACAACGGCCTTCAAGTTTTCCTTGGGTTCATTCTGACTCCCTTTATAGATTCCCAATTATCCCATACATCTTGAGATTTTCTAATCGGTGGTGTAATTTGTTTATCCCCATATTTGGTTATTATCTGTCTAAATTGTTTCTCATCTGCCAAATCCAATTGTCACTTTCAACCTCCATCCAGCAGGGGTCAGTCACAGAGAATGAGACAAATACATAATTAGAAAAACACCTGGAATGCCCAAGCTTCAGGGTCTACTGGGCAGCCATGTGTGGTCTCACAGGAAGGTCAATCCAATTCAATACTGCTCCCAAACCCCACCAGAGCCCAATAGGTGAACCATTGTTGAAGTTGACAGAGACATCAAGGACAGTTAGTAAGTACATCAACATACCCTAGGTACATGGAAAGCAGAGGCTAGTATAGTTCACAGAGAATCAGTAGGCATCCTTAAAATATAAAGTTGTTTTGGCAGGAGAGATAGTTCAGAGGGCAGTGCACCTGTTATGCATCCAGTCGACTGAGCTCCTCCAGGAGTGATTTCTGCGTGCAGAGCCAGGAGCAAGCCCTGAGCATGACCAGGTGATGCCCCAAACTGAAAATAAATGAATAAATCAGATTGTGAATGTTTTCTATTCTGTTTTTTGGTCATTTGTCCCCTAAATCCAAAAGACCTTAAACACTATTAGTCTATGTTTGCCTGGCACATGTTTGTAGCTGGCAGATACTTTTTCATCTATTCTATCTTCACCTACTATTCTTTTCTGGGTGTATGTTTGCTAGCAGAATACCCGAACCTTAGGGATTTTTGTTTGGGGATGATTCCTCATAGTAATCCATTACTTTGTAACCCTAAAGTAAGTAATAATGTATATTATAAAATATAAATATGATTTAATTTTATAAAACTATATAAAATATATTAGTAATAATGTAATGCCATTGATTAACAAGGAAATATAAATGATTACCTAGAAATTTTACTGTTTTATTAATAAATATGTAAGTTCAATAGAATAATAGGAAAATTTAGCTAACATCAGAGTCTGAGGCAGATGAAACTGTTATAACTGTCTTGTAGGATTCCAGCTCCCTAGCCTCCCTCATTCTACATCTCTCTCTATCCAATCCGGTCTACTTCGTGGAAATCTGACCTTCTTATTGGCTAGCCTCTACCTTTCAACTGTCTGCTTTATGACATCATTCTCCCACCCAACCTACCACCACCTGGTAGAATCTTGGGGTTCCCATGCAGTTGTCTCTAAACAAATTTGAATCATCATGGCAACTGTCCAGGGACCAATGACCAATCACCAGGGACCAGTCATCAGTACTGGACACTTGTGGTCTTCTGCTTGAGTGTTCAGATGTACTCTCGTATCGTATCGTCTTCTCGTCTATCTTTTGTCGACATCTCCTCTTCTCTGAGTATGTCAGGTAAGGAATAATACTTTTCAGAGCTTTTCATTAGATTTCTTTTTCTTGTCTCTAAACTTAGTGGTCAAGTAAAAATGTCATGAAATAATAGAAGAAAGCATTCAATGAGAATTTTTTCAGCCTCATTTTAACTTGACTTTGACACTTGCTGTGTGATTTTAGACACTGACTTTCTTTCTCACATATACAGAGTTCTTCCTCATTTGTTACATTATATTTTACACAGACTTAGAAGCTCAAATATGTGTTTATATATCAATGTTCATTCTCTGGTGTTTCGTTTTCCTTTAGTGGTTTTTACGTGATATTCATATGTAGGTGCTGTAGAAAACTGTTAATGTATAACAGGATGCTTTATCTGTAATAGTCTCTCCACATATATTTATAATTTAGTATTTTAAATTTAGTGCTATTCCAAAGTAATAATCATGTGTCTTTGAGTTTTCTATCTTAACTATTTGATAAGATTAAATGGGGCATTGCGAAGGTGTGGAGTGCTGAGCAGTTGAGAGGCAAGTCCTCAAAAGTAAGGAAGTTGAGGGTCATTTTCCTCAAGAATTGACCACAGAGGTCGAGAAGAAGAGGATGCTATCAGGGAGAATCATATAGGAAATAAAGATTATGAGGGATATTTATCAAGGAAGGGGAAACAGTTTGGTATCGAATGTTGAAGAGAGCCAAAGATTTTAAATCAAATCAAAGAGAATATAGTTAAATATTCTGAGAGTAAGTCAACTCAGTTTATTTTAATAACTGCTAGGACTAGAAAGTGTACTATGCCTCGAGTAGAGTACAAGTAGGAAAAAACATTTAACAGAAAGCCGTGTTGGTTTTTTTTATCTAATTGTCTCTTGAAACATGGTTGGCACTTGACAGTTTGGAATATGAACACGCTTCAGAAATAATGCTTCCTATAAATAACTAATACTGGTTATGTAAGAGGGGTGGAGTAAACAGAATCTTCAGTGTTTTATTTATTTCTCTCTGTAAACTGCATGTATGCTCTGCCTGCTAAAAAAAAGAAATGATGACTTCTAACTTGAATCAGAAGAACTGATTCTTTTGTGTGGTGAGTAGATTCCAAGTTAAGGCTGCTTGTTACCTTCACAAATAGTTTCTTCCCAACATGAGATCATTTTGATAACAGTCGACATCTGTTTTTAGATTCTAAGAAGAATTAGAAAAGGCAAGTCTCACATGTCTTATTACACATTCATCTCAGTTGTGTGAGTCTGAGTTTTCCTACATTAAAAATATTTATTTTTTTTCTTATGTATTTATTTATTTATTGAATCACCGTGGGAAAGGTTACAAAGCTTTCAGGTTTAAGTCTCAGTCATTCAAATATCAAACACATTTCCCTTTACCAATACTTATTTTTTACTATGAAGAACCCCAATAAAACCCCACCCCCCCACCCCTCCCAGTCCCTGTGGGGCAGATGAGTTCTAGTTAACACTCTATCTGCTTTGATTAGATTCATTGTTTCAATAACAGATTCACCACTATTATTTAGAGTTTACCCCCCCCCCCAAATCAGACATGCTGAAAAAGCATTGTGAAGTGATTTGCTTTCTACAGCTGAGTTCAAGAATTAAATGTTGGTTTTGGATTTCTGCTATTTTACTTATTGACCCTGGAAGTATTTCTACTGAAAGTCAGATAGTTAAGAAATTGGTTTCTGTGCTCTGGAGTCGTGGCCGTGCTGGAGAGCTGCTAGTGGGGGGCAACTGGTGGCCTCGGTAGGGCGTGAAGGGCGGACCGAAACGCCCCCCCTTCCCATGAGGTTTTAGTCGCCCCCACTCCCCCGGCTCATACCTGCTGTCCACAAGGCTCCCATGCGGCCGCCATCCTTCTTTCCAGAGAAGAGAGGGCGAATGGGGCAACACCCTTTCCCCTCTGGCAGACTTGATGGCCTGGATTAACGCATAGTCCTTTCACTTTTCTGCTCCAAGCTGCTGGGTTCTGCATTAAGTCCTTGTGCTTCTGGGGCTGTGGCCGTGCTGGAGAGCCGCTCGTGGGGGGCAACTGGTGGCCTCGGTAGGGCGTGAAGGACTGACCGAAACACCCCCCCTTCCCATGAGGTTTTAGTCGCCCCCACACCCCCGGCTCATACCTGCTGTCCACAAGGCTCCCATGTGGCCGCCATCTTTCTTTCCAGAGGGAGGAGGGCGGAAGGGACCAATACCCTTTCCCCTCCGGCAGACTTGATGGCCTGGATTAACGCATAGTCCGTTCACTTTTCTGCTCCAAGCTGCTGGGTTCTGCATTAAGTCCTTGTGTTTCTGGGACTGTGGCCATGCTCCAAACTAAACTATGATTTTCAGAGAGAAACGTTGGGTGGTTTACTTCCCATGGATCACTTTGTATATAGAGAGATGTCGCGCGGCCGCGTCGGCCGCGCGGTTTTGAGGAAAAGTCCTAGTTCCCGCATACTCGAGCTGTGCTTGTAGAGGCTTCTGGTCACCGGGGTTCCATCTGGGGGAGCGGGATGCGGTACCTACCCCATCTGGGACTTCCCGATGATCTCGGCTCTTTTTGGAACCTGTTATTTTTTTCCTTCGGGATCTGTGGATCCCGCCCTCCATGTAGTCCTTCTCTTCGGCTGAATCTACATTAAAAATATTTAAATTGGATTTTGGTGATCATTTCTTAAACATTGGGAGTGACAGTTTTCTGCTTATCAAAGATACTCATAATCTAGGTTTTGAAAATGAATTTGAAATTTTTGCTGACCATTTTTTAATGATCTTTCCTGCATCTTCTGCGATTTACTGAACTTGTATTCTATGTGGAATAGCTGTTGTTTGCTGGTTAATCTTCAAAGTTATGAATGAGAAAAATAATGTCATTTCTTGCACTTCTTACATTTCATTCTGCTTTTTACTCATTGACAACATACTTCTGGCTACTAAATACAATCACTTTTATTATATTTTCTGCTTATTATGTAAGATACTGGTAAATGTTTTCTGTTTACGCAATGGTAATGTTTGCACTCAAAATCACTTGTGAGTGCATTTTTCGGTTATTATTTGTTGCAAAAATAGAATACTGTCTTCATCTTGTATACATGCCACAATTTATTAATAAACTTTTTGTACTGTTTTCTTTGGTTTTGTTTGGGATCACATCCAGTTTGACTCAGGGCTTACTCTTGGGTCTGCCCTCAATCACTTACTGTACTAAACTGCTTGCTGAATAGCCCAGATTGCATTCATATCTATATACATTTTTTTCAGTACTTTGATACATATCTTATATGATTTTTTCTTTATACATCCTTCCATGTGAATTACATGAAATAGACAGACATTTTTATGCATGCACAGCACTGTAGCACTGTTCTGTAGCACTTTACTCCCATTGTTCATAGATTTGCCCTAGTGGGCACCAGTAACGTCTCCATTGTGAGACCTGTAGTTACTGTTTTTTGCACATCGAATACAACGTGGGTAGCTTGCTAGGTTTTGCCATGAAGGCAGGATACTCTCGGTAGCTTGCTGAGCTGTCCAAGAGGGACAGAGTAATCGAACCAGGTCGGCCACATGAAGGGCAAACGCACTATCCCCTGTGCTATAGCTCCATCCTTAAGTTTGCAGATTATTTTTAATTAGAGTTGTTAGTAACTACTTTGCTGGAGAGCAACTGGAGACTGAGATTTTAAATAACAAACTTCCTTCTAAAAGCACTTCTTGAGAAAAATTCAAGTACCCATTTTTGAGGTAGGATCAGAAACCAGGGTAAGGTTGCTATCCTTCAACTCATCAAGGAGATTGAGTCACATATGTGAACCGTAAGAAACAGATGTGAACTCCACAAGTCAAAATGAAAATCTGAATACTACAATGCTAATAGTTGTAATCACTGCAAATGCCTATATTAATGTAAGGTATCTTCCTCCTAGTTTCTGCATAGTCCTGGCAAGAAAATCCACATTCTTAGGTTCTATAACCTGGCAAAACATAAGGGACAGAGAGATAGTACAGGAGGAGATAAGGTACTTGCTTTGTACGCAGCCAATTCAGTTGAACCTCTGTCAATACACAGAGTTTCCTGAGCACTACAAGGCACCTCTCCACAGTACACAGCAAGGAGTAGCCCAAGATCATTGCCGGGTATTGGTCCAACCTGCACTCTACCCCACTTACAATAAAAATAATGGGAAAAATGGAACAAGTCTCTATGCCATCTCTGCACTTCTGGTTTCTTTCTTCTCCAATAAAATGTTACTCATTCTCTTAGGACTTCCTCTTTTTAAAATGCTTCCATTCTAGAAAATAACATATGAGTTCAATAGGTGATCAAGCTACAGGTAGAGCTAAGGCAAGGAGAAACTATCTATAAGCAAGAAATCCATGTACAAAACACATCACCTGAGGCTCTATAGCTCTGTTTTCACTTTGGAAGCACAGCGACAAATATACAAAGTGCCAAAACGTTCCAGCCCTTCAACCACTCAAAACTCTGGACTAATGGGAATTCAGTTGAATGTTGGTATTAGAAGCTTCTCTCTAGCAAAAACTTTAAGTTAATATTGTTCATCTCAAACGTTGTAGGAGATTCTCAGTCTCACAGATTCTTTTCATCACCTCTTATTCCTTACAGAAAATTTTGAAAATTCATCTGTATTGGGAACTGCACATTCTCTGCAGCTTCTGCTTCCCGTGGTGAAAAATGCAGCTTCCCTGCAACTACTCCAGAGTATGTGCTCCAGCTGGTAGTTCTGCTTGGCTCCTGCCCTCAGCTTCTGGCATCTCTTTCCAACCACTGATGGGCAGTGCCTATCTTTACCAACATTCTAGCACAACGATGCTGTCTGGAATGTCTGGTCAGAGCCACATGTCCACTGCAGCTTCTTTCTACCCGAGTATTTTGGAGTGGGATATTGCAGGATTTGCTTAAGAGAAGTCTTCCACGGGAGACTTTACTCTGATTGTCCTTGACCAAGATACCACTGAGTCTTCCATAACTATGGCAGCTTACTATGAGAAAACCTTAGATACCAACAACACGGTGTCTGTGTACCCATTACATTCTGCCAGTCTTGTTGAGAGGACACCATCTCAGGTTCCAAATCAGAGTCTTAGCCTGTCACTTCCCTACCAAGAATCATAGTTAGTAGCTGGCAGAGATTTTTTCATCTATTCTATCTTTACCCACTATCCTTTTCTGGGTGTATGTTTGCTAGCAGAATACCCGAACCTTAGAGATTTTTGACTGGGGATGATTACTCATAATATTACGTCCCTTTGTACCCCTAAAGTAAGTAATAGTGTA
This sequence comes from Sorex fumeus, assembly GCF_029834395.1. Lineage (NCBI taxonomy): Eukaryota > Metazoa > Chordata > Mammalia > Eulipotyphla > Soricidae > Sorex > Sorex fumeus. Next base: position 37,469,881 of record NW_026606063.1, on the reverse strand, counting down.
TATTATAATGTATGAATATATATTTTAATTTTATTAAACATCATATAATGTATATTAGTAATAATGTAATGCTATTGATTAACAAGGCACTATAAATGATGATCTAGAAATTTTATTGATTTATTAATAAAATATGTAAGCTCAAAAGAATAATAGGAGAATTTAGCTAACATCAGAGTCTGAGGAAGTTGAAACTGTCATAAATGTCCTGTAGGATTCTATCTCCTAACCTCCTTCGTTCTACCTCTCTCTCTCTCTCTCTCTCTCCCTCCAATCCGGTCTTCTTCTTGGGAATCTGACCTCCTTATTGGCTAGCCTCTGCCTTTCAACTGTCTGCTTTATGACATCATTCTCCCACCAAACCTACCACCACCTAGTAGAATCTTAGGATTCCCGTGCAGTTGTTTGTAAAAGAAAATTTGAATCATTATGGCAAGTGACCAGTGACCAATGACCAATGACCAGTGACTATCATCAGTACTGGACACTTGTGGTCTTACGCTTCAGTGTTCAGACGTACTCTCGTATTGTCTCCTCTTATTGTCTAACTCTATCGGTATTTCCTCTTCTCTGACCATGTCAGGTAAGGAATAATACTTTTCAGACCTTTTCATTAGAGTTCTTGTCTCTAAACGTAGTACTCAAGTAAAAACATCATGTAATAATGGAAGAAAATATTCCACGAGAATTTTATCAACCTCATTTTAGCTTGACTTTGACACTTGCTGTGTGATTTTAGACACTGACTTTCTTTCTCGCATATACAGAAATTTTTCCTCATTTGTTACATTATATTTTAGTGAGAGGTGTCCTGTGACCATGGCCAAACCTAACAGCAAACTTCGGAAAGCTGAATCCAGCACGACCAGCAAGACAAAGAGCCATGGGCAGGAGAAGACAAAAAGGGTCAGAGAAAAGTCTAAGAAAGCTGAGGAGAGTAAGCAGCCATGGAACAAGGTCAGGGCAGAAAAGAAGCACACCATTGCCAAGATGAAACGCAAGAAAAGTCAACCTGAGCTTTGCCAAGAGGCCTTTCAAAAGCCCCGCAGCTGCCTAGGCATGCACATGCTGGAGACTGTGCAAGTGTTTCATGCTCTGGGGAAGAAGAGTGATCCAAAGCCTGGATTCTCTTCCTCCCGGGTTCTAGGTAGTTCAAAGAAGCCCAGCGATTTCCAGCCATCCCTAACTGTCAAACCATGGCTAGGTGCTACACCGGATGAAAAAGGTCTTGAGAGAACTCAGGTCAAAGCACAGAAGCCAAGTAGCAGTGCTGAAGAACGCTTGTCTCCATCCCTGTATGAGCTGCCACCTCCTGGAAAGGTCAAATTGGTCCCTTTGCCTTTTCTAACCATGGAGAAGCCACAAACTCGGCCTGTTCGTCGGAGACCACAGTTTGTGGCCTCACATCGTCCTGCGGCAGCTTACCCTGCCAGGCCTCACTCTACCAATTAAGCTCTGCCAACAGTCGCCAATTCATCCTGGACAACCAATGCATCTTTGCCTGGTCCTGCCAAACCAACTCAGCCCATTTCGACCACCCCATCTAGACGAGGTTTGCTGTACCCTACAGCCGACCTATTCCACAGCCTGCAACTTCTAAGCCTGCTAAATACAAGACCACAGTTAGCACTTCTCTCAAGTGGTAGCCCCTTCCCGTCTCTGTGAACAAGCGCCAGTCTCCACCCAAATGTCAGAATAAGTTTCTCCTCCAAGACTTCTGTTACCAACCAATTCCGTGGAGAAACCCCAATTTTCCTGAGCCAGTAATGTCAAAGCCCATCACAAGAGAGCAGAGACCAGAGCATGAGGCTATGAAAAGGAAGGCTCAGCAGGAGCGTGAGAATGCTGCCAAATATACCTCTTTGGGGAAAATGCAGATTTTTATCGAGAGAGAAAAAGAGATGGACATCTCTCTATACTGTGGCTATGTAATGTGTGTAGCTGGAATGGTTGGTGCCATTTTAGTTCCCAATGGTTGCCCTAGACAAACACTACAAATACCATACAAGTTTTATTTATATTGCTATATTTTTAAAAAATTGAAGAGATGCATTAAAGTTAATACACTGGAACTAAAAGTTCTCAATTTTGGATGCTATCAACTGTGGTTGTTATTTGGAGGGGATTGGAGTTGAACGATGACATGAGAAAGAATGGGAAGTTAGAGAGAGGACAAAGGGGGACCAGACAAGACTCTGAGAAAGATAAACTTGGTCCAGGGTTATAAATCCCATAAGAGGAGAAATTTCACGGGCCTGATGAAGAGTGGGGGAGGGTCAGAGCAATAGTATAGCTGATAGGACATATCCCTGCACACAAGACTGACCCAAGTTCAATTCTTGCAATCTTATATGGTCCCCAGAGTCCCACCAGATGTGAAACTTGAGTGCAAAGTCAGGAGTAAGGCCAGAGCACAGTCATGTATGCCCCATCCACAGTCTCCTTCAAAAAAGAATGGGAGAAATGGCACAAAGAGAATGTTTGGGTTAGAATAAATTTAGAATAGGCCGAGGAAGCAGATGAGTCTAAGATGATCAAAAGGAAATTAAATTCTTTCATGGAGGCTGTTTTATGCCTCATAACCATTTTGGAAAATGAAGAAATTTGAGACACATCTCCAAAAGGTTTGGGTGGTCTATCCACAAATGATCATGGCTTGGGAATGAGACCACATACACTGGGGAATGAGCCTGCCAGATGAGTGGTCAATGGTCCTCAGAGGTATTCAGGAGCGACTGTTAACAGGAACAGAGCCAAGAAAACAGTTGTAGCATGAAGCCTGAATTTCAGTTCCTGGCATATGTAAAGATAAATCACCATGTAGTCAGGTTCTATGTTCAGAAACCCTAGATCCACCATTTCACTTTATCTTCCCAAAAAATACTCAGAGCTGGTATTATGGTGCCACTGTGTTAGCAAGGTTCAACAATGAGGTCTATGTGACTAAGTTCTTTTGATTTGCAAACTCCCCAAGGTGTCTAAGCCAGCTTTCAGGCCACAGCATTCTGACATTACTGGCATGGCGAGTTCAAAATATAATCACTTAACGGGCCACTCGATGGTCTTCCACGGTCCCTGGTGCCTGCCGCCTGCTCTAAATGTCGCTGTTAACTGAAGTTCACAAAAGAACCAACGCAATAAATGGCTTGGGGCTCTAGGCTGCGGGAGGTACCGGACTGGGACATGCGCACTAGATCATCACTCCCAAATCAGTTGGTACCGGTACTCCTTGAGACTGGGAAGGCAGAGGTGGGAAGAGGTGGTCCTTGGAGAGTTATGGGGTGATGGATGAAAGGGAAGGAAACGGGGAAGGGCAGGCACAGGGAGAGCAGATGGTCATCATGGGAAAGTTGGTGGATGTTCTTTAAACATGTTATAATGTTTTTTAATGAAAAACTGTATTCCATAAATGAGAGGAACAGCAAAAACAGGAAAAGAAAATAGGTTTAAAATAACAGGTCACATCCAAGGTCAGAAAGAGCTCCAAGGGCTGGAGTTCTCTCTGGAGCTCCTGACTGCATCTTGGGCAGGCAGCCTGGTCACCCAAGCATCACTTGTATGTGACCACAAAACTCCCAAGTGTTATACATAAAAAAATAAAGAAACAAAGTGTGGGCTGCATACGATTGAGAGTGGTTGACTCTCTTTCCTTTCGCGGGGGCAGTGGGAGGGACTTTAAAGTGAAGTGTTTTCATTATTTCCTAAGGGGAAAATAGTCAGAACACCTGGTCAGCACCGGGAATAAAGGCCCAAAAGGGGAGTGTCTCATGGCCTTATGTTGCTACAGTGAAAAATGTAAGGTTTATTAGTTTATGTAATTTAGAGTTTGCAAAGAAAAACCTCGGTCACAGCCCTACAGTTATTCCCAATTTTCGTAGGTGCTTGTAGGGAATGAGTGAAGGAGAGAGAACTTGCACCCTTTTACAATACTCATCTGCATAAACTTCTTTTTGTGTGGGAAACACCATTTGAGATTAACTTCAGTGGCAATTGGTATACTTGCGAGTTTTGCAACTATTACCATTTTCTATCCATAACATCTTCATCATTGCCAAAAAGAGCCTCTTCACTATGCGCTGACCTCTCCATTCTCTCTTTCCTCTGGTTTCTGGCAACACTCATTTTTCTGTCTATGTATTTGCTTACTCTGAACACTTCATATACATGGATCCTTAGATATGTGACCTTTGGACAGCCTTTTTCACACCCTGATGCTTTCAAAGATCATCTGTGCTATAGTGTGTCATTACTTCCTATGACTAATATTCTTTTGTATGGATCACCCATATTGGAGAGGTTTCCAGACTTCCTAAATACACAGAGCCCTGGACGTCTCATACATAGGCTAAATGAAATACTGAAGTGTTTGGAGACATTGTACAGAGGATAGTGTGCTTGCCTTGCACGCAGTGGGCCTGAATTGGCTCCCTGGCACCCCATGTAATACCCTGATCCCTGCCAGGGGTGATCCCTGATGGCAGAGCCAAGAGGAAGCTCTGAGCACCATCAGGTGTGGCTCCAATACAAAAAATAAAAGCATTCATGCACACACAGAAAATACCATCCCATTCATATATTTCTAGATGCTAATGACATCAGGGTGTAGACTGGATAATGGTAATTGAAAAAGATCATCAACCCTGCGAATGTTCCTTTGTTTCATAAAAACTCGACTGAGTGCATGCTATGGCTGGTGATGGAGAGATTTGGTGCATTCACAGGTGAGTCACTGGCATAACATTTGTTTTGACAAAAGGAGGCAGGAGAAGATGATGCAGATAGAAGACAAGGTTATGTGACCTTGGTGGTCAAGATGGAGTGTTTTAACTACCTGCTTGTTAGTTAGCTACTTGACTAACTGCTTGTCCGTTATCAGAAGTTAGCAGAAAATAGAAGCTAAAGACCTACTAGAGAAAGCATATATCCTGAATGACACCTTTGTCCCAGTGATCTTTATAATAAATTTCTGGCTTCTCGGAGTGCAGATTTTTTTCTTCTTCTGATGTTCAAGCTATCAGGTGATTAATTAGAGCAATCACAGAAAAATAAACAAAACAACACTTCAAAAACATAACAGTTTGTAAACCAGTACAGTGTTCCAGGAACAAATCTTTGAAACCAATACATATAAAACTTAATATTCTTGTTTCTATTTCACTCTTAAATATACACAGTACATATTAATGGAAATTGTGTGGCTATTTGGAAAGTAGCAAAATATTGAACTTGGGACTTAAATTGGACAGAGCCAGACTTGTTCTTTGCTCTACTTTGATTTTCAAACTATTTTGGCTTTTTATTATAATGACTCCCCCAAATGGACTTTACAATGATGGAGAGCACTGAAGGGAATGTAAGATGATCTTAGGTTGAAAATGGGATTTGACTAGCTAGATGTTCATACAGGATCTAAGAGATATCAAGCACTTGTAGGGCATTTGCACTGGAAATGGTTGACCCAAGTTCAAAACCTTGCATCCCAATGGTCCTCTGAGCCTGCCAGAAGTGATCGCTATGCACAGGGAGTAGGCTCTGAGCACCACCAATTGTAACTTCAGGAATTCCTTGTGTTATTCTGATTCTTTTTATAGCTCCCCAATTATCCCACTCTACTTGCGATTTTCTAATAGATGGTGTAATTTGTTTATCACAATAATTGGTTATAATCTATCTAAATTCTCATCTGCCAAATCCAATTGTCAATTTCAACCTCCTTCCAACAGGACTCTGTCAGAGACAATGAAACAAACACATAAGTACACAAACATGAAGATTGTCCAAGCTTTAGGGTCACATGGGCAACCATCAGTGGTCTCACAGGCAGGGCAATCAATGCAATATTGCTCTCCCAGCACCACCAGCCCACAGGTGAGTCTTGTTGAAGTTCACAGAGACATCAAGGAAAGTTAGTAAGTACAGCAAAATTCCGGAGGTACATGGAGAGCAGGGGCTGGGGTAGTTCACACAGCAGAGCAATAGGCATCCTTAAAATATAAACTTGTTGGGGCAGGAGAGATAGTTCAGTGGCAGGGCACCTCTCCTGCACCCAGTCAACTGAGCTCTTCCAGGAGTCATTCCTGAGTGCAATCAGGAGTAACCTCTGAGCATTGCCAGGTTTTGGCCCCCAAACCAAAATAAATAAATAAATAAATAAATAATAAATAAATCATGTTGTGACTGTTTCCTATTCTATTTTTGGCCATATTGTCCTCTAAATCTCAAAGATCCTAGACAGTATTAGTCTACATTTTCACAAGTTTGCAGCTGGCAGATACATTGTCATCTATTCTATCTTTGCAGACTATTCTTTCTTGGTGCATATTTGCCTAAGGAAATATGGGAAATTCGCGTTTTTCTTCTTAGGGGATGATTTCTCATAATACTCTGTCACTTCCTCACCCTAAACAATGTAATTATGTATATTATAATCTATGCACAATAAAATCTAATTCTATTAAATAATGCTTAAAATATATTAGTAATAATTTTATGTTGTTGGTTAACTGTGCAACATAAATGATTAAATAGTAACTTTTTAAATTTATTAATGAAATATTTAAGCTCTTTAGTATAATAGGAGTATTTCACTAACATAAGAATCTGAGGAAAGTGAAACTGTTATAAGTGTCTTGTAGGATTCCATTTCCCTAGCCTGCTTAATTCCACCTCCCTCTCTATCCAATACTGGCCTTTTCTTGAGAATGTGACCTCCTTATTGGCAAGCCTCTCCCTTTGGAATTCTAGGGAAACAACTAAGCATGTTCTGATTAATTCCTAATATGAAGTAAATTTTGCTGGTTTGTTTTGAAGTTAAGGAATTGATATCTAAGTGTAAAAACTTTTTAATGCTTTTTGAATGGAGTAACTTCCTCTTTCCCTCAAATGGAGTTAAAGTTTAAAGGATTCTGGCAGAAGAGTTTCATCTAAAGCTCCACGAATAGCTAAAGCAACCCTTGGGGAAAGAAGATGGATGGGCTCTTCCTCTTCGCCCCCCAAGCTGTGTTGATCTTCTCCCAAACCCAGGTCCGTTCATCTGCCGGTACTTGAACCTGGGACTTGGATTTCTCCCTGCAAGCCCCCCAGGCGTCCTCTCAGACAAGCTGTGCTGGTCTTCTCCCCATCCCAGTCTTTGCTCCCCCCACACACACCGGGTACCCGTGGGGGGTGTGGCCGTTTAGAAGTGGGTGTGGCCTCTGTAGAAGTGGGCGTGGCCTAATTTCATAAGGAAATCACTCAAGCGGACGCAGGTAGTTTAGCCATACCAAGGAACCTAGTCCCCAAACCTACACACCAACATGAAAAAGCAAGGCAAATCAACACCACATGGGGAGCACAACGAAAAGAATCCAGAAATCTCTGTCGATACTGCTCGCCTAAGGGACCTCTCTGACAAGGAATTCAGATAGAAAGTCATAAAGATGTTGAATCAACTCAATGAAATAGTCATACAGATAAGCAGTAACGTGACAGGAAAAAAAGACAAATTATGGGAAGAAATGAGAGCAGAAATTTCATGAATAAAAGATTCCGTATATGAAATGAAAAACTCAGTCTGTGCCTTCAACAGTAGAATAACCGCAGCTGAAGAGAGAATCAGTGAGCTGGAAGATCAGCTGCACCAAGCCAACAGGCAACAATACACAGTGGCAAGGGACCTCAAAATAGATCGACAGAGAATCAGAGTCCTAGGAGAAGATTCTAAGAGGACGAGCATTAGAATCATTGTAGTACCAGAAGTTCAGGGTAACAATCCCAATGAAAAAAAATACAGTTAAAAATCATTGCTGAAAAATTCCCAGAGCTCCACAATGCAGCCATTCAGGTTCAAGGAGCCCAAAGAGTGCCAGCTAAAAGAGACCCTAACAAAAACACTCCAAGATCTATCATAGTTAGAATGATCGATGCTGCCAATAGAGATACAATACTGCAAGCAGCAGGGTCAAAGAAATAAATCACATGCAAAGGAGCACCCCATAGATTCACAGCAAATCTAACAGAGGAAACCCTCCAAACCCGAAGACAATGGCGGTATACAGTAAAAAACTCACTGAAATGAATGCTTCACCAAGAATACTCTATCCAGCTAAACTCTCACTCAAAACCCAAGGAACGATACACTATTTTCTAGATAAACAGCGGCTCGGGAACTTCATAGACTCAAAACCAAACCTAAAAGAAGGACTAAAGGGGCTACTATAGGACAAGAAAAACCCTACAAGCACAACAGACCCTTACAGAAAGAAGACACAAAACCCCATAACAATAATCTCTCTCAACGTCAATGGTAAATTCACCAATTAAGACACACAGAGTGGCAAAATGGATTCAGAGACAGAACCCAACATTCTGCTGCCTACAAAAAACTCATCTCAACACTCAGAGCAAACACAGACTCAAAGTGAAAGGATGGAAAACAATTCTGCAAGCAAACAGTTCCCTTAAAAAAGCTGGGGTGGCCATACTAGTATCTGACAACATTAATTTCACCTTGAAAAAGATTAGAAGCGACAGCGAAGGCTATTTTCTCTTCATCAAGGGATACGTACAACAGGAAGAAACCACACTCTTAAATGTATATGCACCTAATGAGGAAACAGGTAAATATTTCAAACAACTTCTAACAGATCATAAGGAGGACATTGCTAGCAACACAATAGTAGCTGGAGACTTCAACATCGACTTCTCACCTCTGGATAGATCAACAAGAACAAAACTTAGCAAAGAAACATTGGCTTTGAAAGAAGAAACAGAAGAGAAAGGGCTTATACAACTATACAGGGTTTTACACCCCAGAAAGAGAGAATACACATTCTTCTCCAGTGAGCACAGAACATTTTCCCAAAATAGACCATGTCCTAGGCCAAAAAACATACCTCAATGGAATCTGGAAAACATAAATAGTATCAACAATCTTTTAAAACCAGGATGCACTGAGAATAGAAGTGAATCACACACAGGCACGGAGAAACAAATCAAATACCTGGAAATTAAACAACTCAATGCTGAACAACGAGTGGATCAGGAAGGAAGTCAAGGACGAAATCAAAAGATACTTGGAAAAAATGAGAATGAAGAAACAAGCTACCAGAACTTATGGGATGCAGTTAAAGCTGTATTAAGGGGGAAATTTGTAGCTCTGCAAGCATATGTCAGGATGGAATTAAGGATTCACATAAACAACTTGACTTCACAGTTCAAGATCTTAGAAAAGGATCAACGGAAGGAGCCCAAATCAGGCAGAGGGAAAGAGATCCTAAAACTTAGAGCAGAAATCAATGACATGGAAACCAAAGAAACAATCCGGAAAATCAATGAAACCAAGAGCTGGTTCTTTGAGAAAATAAATAAGGTAGATAAACCACTAGCAACACTCACACACTCACAAAGAAACAGATAAGGAGAACCAGAATAAATCGAATGAGGAATACAATGGGGATATCACAAGAGAAACCAAAGAAATTCAAAAGGTCATCAGAGACTACTTTGAAAATCTGTATTCCACAAAACAAGAGAACCTAGGAGAAATGGATAAATTCCCAGATACCTATAATCTCTCAAAGGTGAATGAAGAAGATCTAGAGTACCCGAATAGACTTATTAACATCAAGTAAATTGAAACTGTAATCAAAGGTCTTCCCAAAAACAAAATCCCCGGTCCAGATGGATTCACTAGCGAATTTTGCCAAACATTTAAAGAGGACCTATTGCCAGTACTTCTCAAGCTTTTCCAAGGAAATTGAAAAAGCAGAAACTCTCCCAAACAGTTTCTATGAAGCCCATATATCTCTAATACCAAAAGGAAACAAAGACACCACAAGAAAAGAAAACTACAGGTCGATATCCCTGATAAACACGGATGCGAAGATTCTCAACAAAATACTAGCAAATAGAATTCAACAGCTCATCAAAAAGATCATACACCATGACCAAGTGGGATTCATCCTGGGGATGCAAGTATGGTTTAACATTCGAAATTCATTCAACATAATCCATCATATCAACAAAAGAAATGATAAAAATCATATGATCACATCAATAGATGCAGAGAAAGCATTTGACAAGATCCAGCACCCGTTTATGAGGAAAACCCTCACCAAAATGGGAATAGAAGGAACTTTCCTCAATATAGTAAAAGCCATCTACCACAAGCCTACAGGAAGCATCATACTCAATGGGGAAAAGCTTAGAGCCTTCCCCCTAAGATCAGGGACGAGACTAGGATGCCCACTCTCTCCGCTACTGTTCAATATCATACTGTAAGTAATTGCAATAGTGATTAGTCAAGAAAAAGATATTAAGGGCATCCAGGTAGGAAAGAAAGAATTCAAGTTCTCACTATTTGCAGATGATATGATACTATATTTAGACAACTCTATAACCTCTACCAAGAAACTGCTAGAAACAATAGACTAGTATAGTACAGTTACAAGCTACACAATCAATTCCTAAAAGTCCATGGCTTTCCTATATGCAAATAGTGAGAGAAAATAAAGTGACATGAAAAAAAACCAATCTTATTCACAACTGTGCCCCAGAAAACAAGTATCCAGGAATCAGCTTAATTATGAAAGTAAAGGATTTGTACAAAAAAAACTATAAAATGCTACTTCAGGAAATAAAAGAGGACATGAGGAAATGGAACAATATCCCCTGCTCATGGACTGGGAGAATTAACATTGTCAAAATGGCAATACTTCCCAAAGCATTGTACAAATTCAATGCAATCCCTATAACAATACCCATGACATTCTTCAAAGAAATAAAGCAAACACTCCTGAAAATTATATGGAACAATAAGCACCCACGAATAGTTAAAGCAATTCTTGGGAAAAAGAAAATGGGAGGAATCAACCTCCCTAACATCAAATTCTACTACAAAGCAGTAATACTTAAACAGCATGGTACTGAAACAAAGGCAAAGTCAGAGATCTTTGGAACAGGGTTTTATATACCGATATGCCCCTCAAATATATGACCAGCTGATCGTTGATAAGGGAGCAAGAAATATGAAGTGGAGGAAGGAAAGCCTCCACTTGTGCTGGCAAAACTGGACAGCTACATGCAAAAACTAGACTCATATATCTGCATAACACCATTTTAAAAAGTAAGATCCTGATCCGCGTGGGACGGGCACAGAGGCCCAGCTCTGGGCAACAAAGCTGAACGGCTCCAATTCCAACAGGTACAGCCCGCCCCCAAGGGCCTGGGTTCCTCTCTGGGCACGCGCAGCTAGAAACAGCCCCGAGACAGCCGGTTTTCAACCCCTGATCCGCGTGGGACGGGCACAGAGGCCCAGCTCTGGGCAACAAAGCTGAACGGCTCCAATTCCAAACAGGAGACATTCCCAACTCCTCGCCCAGTGCCAGGGACTCTTCTACATATGCCATAGGAACCATAAGCTAACTTCTTAGATGGAAACTTCTCTATTTTAGCTCAGCCACTAGAAATACAGTTGCCAATAACTCATAAGCCTATCTTAACTCACACTGCATATCAAGCAGAATAGTAACACTGAATGTGAAGGACTAAACCACACCTCTCACAATGGTAAAGCAACGCAAAAGCCCACCAAACATTCATATTGAAGAGTCTAGCCCAGATGACACCAACAGTACTGTAGTGTTAGACAACCTCTCTGACAAGGAATTCAGAAGGGAGCTACTTAGGATGCTTAGGGAATTAAAAGAAACAATGGAAACCAATGCCAATAGAAGACAAGAGGATCTGAAGGCAGAAATGAGGAAAATGCAATCAGAAATGTCAGACCTGAAAAATCTCGTAGGCGAATTGAAAAGCTCAGTGGAAGGCCTCAGCAGCAGAGTAACAGCGGCTGAGAACAGAATCAGTGAGCTCGAAGATGAAGTTCAGAGACTCTCCAGAAAAGAGCAGAAAATGGAAAAGAGACTCACAATTCGGGAACAGATGGCAAGTGAAGATCGTGATGAAGCCAAGAGGGGTAACATAAGAATTATTGGAGTCCCAGAGGGACAGGAAGAAAACCTCGATGAAGAAGAAACTGTCAAAGACATCATTGCTACAACATTTCCAGAGCTGAAGAAAACTTGTGACCACATTCAGGAGGCCCGAAGGGTACCAGCTAGAAGAAATCCGAATAAAAATACCCCAAGACACATTCTGATCAAAATGACCAAAACCTTAGACAGAGACAAAATTCTGAAAGCAGCAAGATCGAAGAAAGAAATCTCTTACAAAGGAGCATCCTTAAAATTCACAGCTGATTTTTCTGATGAAACCCTCATGGCCCGAAAACAGTGGTGGGACATAGTAAAAAAACTCAATGAAATAAATGCCTCCCCCAAAATACTTTTCCCAGCAAGACTCTCATTCATAATAGAAGGAACAACACACAGTTTCACAGACAAACAACAGCTCAGGAACTTCATAGACTCAAAACCATGGTTACAAGAACAACTAAATGGGCTACTTTAAGGCAAGAAAGGCCCCTCAAATACACCCAATTTTAACAGAACAATGGGATAAAATCCCATAACAATAATCTCTCTCAATGTCAATGGGCTAAAAGCACCAATTAAAAGACATAGAGTGGCAGGATGGATTAGAAAATTGAACCCAACATTCTGCTGCCTGCAAGAAACGCATCTCAATAGTCAAAGCAAACACAGACTCAGAGTCAAAGGCTGGAAAACAATCCTACAGGCAAACAGCTCCCATAAAAAAGCTGGGGTAGCCATCCTTATATCAGACCACATTGATTTCAGAGTGAGGAAGGTCATAAGAGACAGTGAAGGCCATTACTTATTGATCAGAGGATCTGTACAACAGGAAGAACTTACAATAATAAATGTATATGCACCTAATGAGAGACCAGCAAAGTACTTAAAACAACTACTCATAGATTTGGAAAAAGACATCAATAGCAACACAATACTAGTGGGAGACTTCAACACTGCTCTGTCACCTCTTGATAGATCAACCAGACTCAAGCTTAGCAAGGACATACTTCATTTGAGGGACACAATGGAAGAAAGGGACTTAGTAGATATATACAGGACACTTCATCCACAAAAAGCTGAATACACATTCTTCTCAAGCGTACATGGAACATTCTCCAAGATAGACCACATGCTGAGCCACAAAACATGCCTCCATAAAATTAAGAAGGTAGAGATTGTATCAACAATCTTCTCAGACCATAATGCGCTGAAATTAGAAGTAAATCACACACAAAAACAGAAAACTAAATCAAACACCTGGAAATTAAACAGTGCACTATTGAACAACGAGTGGATTAGACAGGAAATCAAAGAGGAAATCAAAAGATTCCTAGAAACGAATGAAAATGAGAACACGAGTTACCAAAACTTATGGGACACAGCAAAGGCTGTGTTAAGAGGAAAGTTTATAGCTCTACAAGCATTCCTCAGGAAGGAGGAGCGAGCACACATAAGTAACCTAACCTCACAGCTTAAGAGCTTGGAGAAGGACCAAAAAAAGGAGCACAACCCGAACAGGAGAAAGGAAATAATAAAACTCAGAGCAGATATTAACGAGAGGGAAACCCAAAAAACAATCCGAAAGATCAATGAAACCAAGAGCTGGTTCTTTGAGAAAATTAACAAGATCGATAAGCCTCTAGCAAAACTCACAAAGAAAGGGAGAGAGAAAACCCTAATAAACCGAATCAGAAATGAAAAGGGGGTCATTACAACAGAAACCACAGAAATTCAGAGGATCCTCAGGGAGTACTTTGAGAAGCTTTATGCCACGGAACATCAAAACCTCGAGGAAATGGATAAATTCCTAGACTCCTACAGACTCCCAAGGCTGAACCAAGAAGACCTGGAATACCTGAACAGACCTATCACCATCAAGGAAATTGAAATGGTAATAAAAAGTCTCCCCAAGCACAAAAGTCCTGGCCCGGATGGATTCACTAGTGAATTCTTCCAAATCTTTAAAGAGGACTTACTCCCAATGCTCTTTAAGCTTTTCCACGAAATTGAAATATCAAAAACACTTCCAAACAGTTTCTACGAAGCAAATATCACACTGATACCAAAAGCAGACAGAGATACCACAAAGAAAGAGAATTACAGGCCGATATCCCTGATGAACACAGATGCAAAGATCCTCAACAAACTACTAGCAAATAGAATCCAACTACTCATCAAAAAGATCATACACCATGACCAAGTAGGATTCATCCCAGGGATGCAAGGATGGTTCAACATTCGGAAATCAATCAACATAATCCACCATATCAACAAAAGAAAAGATAAAAAGCATATGATCATATCAATAGATGCAGAGAAAGCATTTGATAAGATCCAGCACCCCTTTATGATGAAAACCCTAGCCAAAATGGGTATAGAGGGGACCTTCCTCAACATAATTAAAGCCATCTACCACAAGCCTACAGCAAGCATCATCCTCAATGGGGAAAAACTGAGAGCCTTCCCTCTAAGATCAGGGACGAGACAGGGATGCCCACTCTCTCCACTGCTGTTCAATATAGTACTGGAAGTACTTGCAATAGCGATTAGGCAGGAAAAAGATATTAAGGGCATTCAGGTAGGAAAGGAAGAAATCAAGCTCTCACTATTCGCAGATGATATGATACTCTACTTAGAGAACCCAATAACTTCCACCAAAAAACTCTTAGAAACAATAGACTCGTATAGTAAAGTTGCAGGTTATAAAATCAATACCCAAAAGTCCATGGCTTTCCAATATGCAAACAGTGAGAGAGAAGAAAGCAACATGAAAAAAACAATCCCATTCACAATTGTGCCCCAGAAAATCAAGTACCTAGGAATCAGCTTAACTAAGGAAGTAAAGGACCTGTACAAAGAAAACTACAAAACGCTACTTCAGGAAATAAAAGAGGACATGAGGAAATGGAAAGATATCCCCTGCTCATGGGTCGGGAGACTTAACATTGTCAAAATGGCAATACTACCGAAAGCATTGTATAAATTCAATGCAATCCCTATAAGGATACCCATGACATTCTTCAAAGAAATGGAGCAAACACTCTTGAAATTTATATGGAACAATAAGCCCCCACGAATAGCTAAAGCAATTCTTGGGAAAAAGAAAATGGGAGGAATCAACCTCCCGAACTTCAAACTGTACTACAAAGCAGTAATAATTAAAACAGCATGGTACTGGAACAAAGGCAGAACGGCAGACCAATGGAACAGGGTTGAATACACTGACATCTCTCCTCAATCATATGCTCATCTAATCTTTGATAAAGGTGCAAGTAATGTGAAGTGGAGTAAGGAAAGCCTCTTTAACAAATTGTGTTGGCATCACTGGACGGCTACATGCAAAAAAATAGGCTCAGAACTCTGCCTAACACCATGTACAAAAGTAAGATCAAAATGGATTAAAGACCTCAACATCAGACCAGAAACCATAAGGTACATTGAAGATAAAGTTGGCAAAACCCTCCATGACATTGAAGCTAATGGTATCTTCAAAGATGCCACGCCATTGGCCGAGCAAGTGAAAACAGAGATAGATAAATGGGACTATCTTAAACTAAGAAGCTTCTGCACCTCCAAAGAAACAGTGACCAAAATACAAAGACAGTCTACAGAATGGGAAAGGATATTCACCGAATACACATCTGACAAGGGGTTGATATCCAGGATATACAAAATACTGGTTAAACTCCACAAGAAGAAAACATCCAACCCCATCCAAAAATGGGGCAATGAAATGAACAGAAACTTTCTCAAAGAAGAAATCCGAATGGCAAAAAAGCACATGATAAAATGCTCTACATCATTAATCATCAGGGAGATGCAGATCAAAACCACAATGAGATACCATCTCACACCTCAGAGACTGGCCCACATTCAAAAGAACAAAAGCAACCTATGCTGGCGTGGATGTGGCGAGAAAGGGACACTCCTTCACTCTTGGTGGGAATGTCCACTGGTTCAGCCCTTCTGGAAAACAGTATGGACGATTCTCAAAAAATTAGAAATTGAGCTCCCATTTGACCCAGCAATACCACTCCTGGGAATATATCCCAGAGAGGCAAAAATGTATAGTCGAAGTGACATCTGCACTTGTTTGTTCATTGCAGCCCTCTTTACAATAGCCAGAAACTGGAAGAAACCTGAATGCCCAAGAACAGATGACTGGTTAAAGAAACTTTGGTACATCTACACAATGGAGTACTATGTAGCTCTTAGAAAAGATGAAGTCATGAAATTTACATACAAGTGGTACAATATGGAAAGTATCATGCTAAGCGAAATGAGTCAGAAAGAGAGGGATAGACATAGAAAGATTGCATTCATCTGGGGGATATAAAGTAACAAAGTATGAGATTAATACCCAAGAATAGCTGAGATCAGCACCAGGAGGATTACTCCATAACTTAGAGGCCAGCCGGGTATCCTAGAGGAAAGGGCAGTTCAGATAGAGAAGGGAGCACCAAATAAAGGATGTTTGGAGGATCCTCCCAGGAGGGGAGATGCATGTCGAAAGTAGACTATGGACTGAACATGTTTGCCACTCAATGCCTCTTTTGCAGACCACAACACACAAAAGGAGAGAGAGAACACAGGGGATTGCCCTGCCACAGAGACGGGGGGATGGGGGGATGGGGGTGGGAGGGATATTATCCATGGTGGTGGAAAATGGGCACTGGTGGAGGGATGGGTATCTGATCATTGTATAATTGAAACCAAAGCACAAAAAATTGTAAATCTACAACTTTAAAAAAAATAAAATAAAATAAAGGGGAAAAAAATAAACAAAAAAAAAATAAAAAATAAAAAGTAAGATCAAAATGGATTAGAGAACTCAACATCAGACCGGAATCCACAAGGTACATTGAAGACAAAGTGGACAAAACCCTCCATGACATTGAAGCTAATGGTATCTTCAAAGATGTCACACCACTGGCCAAGCAAGTGAAAACAGAGATAGACAAATGGGACTATCTTAAAATAAGAAGCTTCTGCACCTCAAAAGAAACAGTGACCAAAATACAAAGACAGACTACAGACTGGGAAAGGATATTTGCCGAATACACATCCGACAAGGGGTTGATACCAAGGATATACAAAGTGCTGGCTGAAATGCACAAGAAGAAAACATCCAACCCCATCAAAAATGGGGCGACTGGGACTGGAGAGATAGCACAGTGGGTAGGCCGTTTCCCTGCACGTAGCCTACCTGGGTTCGATTCCCAGCATCCCATATGGTCCCCTGAGCACCCCCAGGAGTAACTTCTGTGTGCAGAGCCAGGAGTAACCCCTGTGCATCAACAGGTGTGACCCAAAAAGTAGAAAAAAAAAGATCAAAAATGGGGCAACGAAATGAACAGAAAATTTCTCAGAGAAGAAATCCGAATGGCTAAAAGGCATATGAGAAAATGCTCTACATCATTAATCATCAGGGAGATACAGATCAAAACAACGAGATATCATTTCATACCACGCAGATGCCAGGGTAGCCCATAGCTTGCTCTGCATCCATCCATTCCCTTGTCAGGTACCCTGTTTTTGGGGTGGTAGGAACTCAGGGCAACTGAGGCATAAGTTGAGAAAACAGATGCCCAGGAGTGAATAATATTTGGAGTCAATGAATTCCCAAATTACAATTGTCTAGCACTAACTGTCTTCCTGTGTCTGTACAAGAAGGTCATTGCTCTGAAGTAAACTCTGCAAAAAGACATAAGGGAAAGAGAAATGCTTAGGGGAAAATGGTGATTAGCTGGTTGGGGAACAGAGCACAGAGAAGATTTTAAAGATAAACATAGAGGAATGGGAGTGTCTCAGGAGCACTGTGACTGGATGCATCCAATAAACCCAAGCTCCCTGTGGCGAGGGAGAAATGACAAACCAATATGATCCTACAATACCAATAGCAGACAGAGATAAAACAAAGAAAAAGAATTGCAGGCCGATATCCCTGATGAACACAGATGCAAAGATCCTCAACAAAATTCTAGCAAAAAGAATCCAACGACTCATCAAAAAGAATATACATCATGACTAAGTAGGATTCATCCTGGGGATGCAAGGATGGTTTAACATTCACAAGTCACTCAACATAATTCATCACATCAATAAAAGAAAAGAAAACAACCATATGATCAACCATAGAGGCAGAGAAAGCATTTGACAAGATGCAGCAACTGTTTACGATGAAAACGTAGAACCAATCTGCTAAGTACAAGTACTGGAAAGCCCCTCAGACTGTGGCCAAGAGGGTGGGCTGTGAAATGTCCCTTTTATATAACCTTATGGTCTTAAAGCCCCTCACTTTTGAGACTCAGGGCCACTCATTCAGAGACGATTGCCACTGTCTCAGTGAGCTGGACGAGGGCCTTACCTGTAACTAGCTGAGCTAGCTAAGAAAAACCATTTGCTTATTGCATCGCAATTTGTTTTCGTGTGATTCTTCTGGGGATATCTCAGTCCGGTTTAACACTTCAAGGGAATGACTGAAAGAGAGAGAACTTGTACCCTATTAAAATATATATCTGAATAATATTTCTTGTTGTATTCACCATTGACACTAACTTCAGTGGCATTTCGTATACTTGCTAGTTTTGCGATGATTACCATTATTTTGTTCATAACATTTTCATCATTGCTAAAAACAGCCTCTTCACTACCCACTGACATCTCCATTCTCTCCTTCCTTTATTTCCTGGCAACACTCTCCTTTTTTCTTTATGAATTTGCTTCCTCTGAACACTCCATATACATGAATTCTAAATTATGTGCTGTGTGTGAATGCCCTTGTCCAAACCTGATGCTTTCTAAGTTCATCTGTGCTATATTGCATCAGTACTTCTTATGAATAATATTCTATGGTATGGATCTACCATATTGGAGAGGTTGCCACACTTTCTAAATGCACAGAACACTGAACGTCTCATATGTAGGCTAAAGGAAATATTGACAGTGGTTGGAGACATAGTACAAAGAACAGGGTGCTTGCCTTGCATGCAGTAGGCCTGGCTGGCTCCCTGGCACCTCATATGGCTCCCTGAGCTCTGCCAGGAGGGATCCCTCAGCACAGAGCCAGGAGGAAGCTCTGAGCACCATCAGGTGTGGCTCCAACAAAAAAAAAATAAAATAAAAGCATTTACGAACACACATAAGATACAATCCTGTTCATGTATCTTTAGATGCTTTCCACATCATGGGGTAGACAGGATAATGGCCATTCAAAAAGATCATCAACCCTGCAAATGTTCCTTTGTTTAGTAAAATCTTCATACCACGCAGATGCCAGGGTAGCCCATAGCTTGCTCTGCATCCATCCAGTCCCTTGTCAGGTACCCTGATTTTGGGGTGGTAGGAACTCAGGGCAACTGAGGCATAAGTTGAGAAAACAGATGCCCAGGAGTGAATAATATTTGGAGTCAATGAATTCCCAAATTACGATTGTCTAGCACTAACTGTCTTCCTGTGTCTGTACAAGAAGGTCATTGCTCTGAAGTAAACTCTGCAAAAAGACATAAGGGAAAGAGAAATGCTTAGGGGAAAATGGTGATTAGCTGGTTGAATGGATTTGATGGCTGGCAATGGAGAGATTTGGTGCATTATCAGGTGAGTCGCTGGCATAACATTTCTTTTGACAAAATTGAGGCAGAAGATGATGATGCAGATAGAAGATAAGGTCACTTGACCATGGCGGCCAAGAAATGACCATATAGACACCAGACAGGCTACGTGGCAGTTTAACAAGTTAAAAGAAAACACAGGCTAAAGACCTTCTAGAGAAGCCATGTATCCTGGCTGAGACCTTTGTCCGGTGATATGTACATTCAATTTCTGGCTTCCAGGGGTGTGGGGTGTTTTTTCTTCTGATGTTTAAACTATCCGGTGATTTGTTAGAGCACTCACAAAAAGAAAAAAAAACGCACACACAACATTTCAATAACATAATAGCTTGTAAAAAAATAGTGCTCCATCAAAAAATATTTGAAAGCAGGATATATAAAATTCAAAAATCCCTTCCAATCTCAATCTTAAATAAACACAGTACTTGTTAATGGAACATGAGTTGCTGTTTGGCAGGTTGCAACAACTAGAACTTGGGACCTAAAACCTGGGACTTAAAACATGGCCAGCCTTACTTCATGCTGTATATTGATTTTGAAAGTATATTGGATTTTTATTATAATGGCTCCCCAAAATGCAGCTTTACAATGATGGAGAGCACTGAAGGGAATGTGAGATGATCTTATGTTGAAACTGGGATTTGATTAACTAGATACTCATACAGGATCTTAGAGATGTTGAGCTCTTATAGTGCACTTGCACTGAAAAAGGTTGACCCAAATTCAAAACTGGCATCCCATACGGTCCCCTGAGACTGGCAGGAGTGATCCCTGTGCACAGGGAGTAATCCCTGAGCACCACCAACTGTGGGTACCCCAAAGATTTGTAAATGTCCTACTAAATTTTTTTCTTTTTTTTAAAATTTTTATTTATTTATTTATTTATTTCGCTCTTTGCGTCACACCCAGCGGATGCTCAGGGGTTACTCCTGCCTCTGCACTCAGGAAGCACTCCTGGCGTTGCTTACGGGACCATATGGGATGCTGGGAATCGAACCTGGTTGGCTGCGTGCAAGGCAAACGCCCTACCCGCTGTGCTATTGCTCCAGCCCCTGTCCTTCTAAATTTTATGACTGGCTTTTGTGGCCTGGGGTTACCCCAATGTATCTTGTAACCAAAACCCTAACCGGCTTTTTTACTGTCTTTTTTGACTCTAAAATTGGGAAAAAAACAATAGCCAGAAACTGGAAGAAACCTGAATGCCCAAGAACAGATGACTCGTTAAGGAAACTTTGGTACATCTACACAATGGAGTACTATGTAGCTGTTAGAAAAGATGAAGTCATGAAATTTACATACAAGTGGTACAACATGGAAAGTATCATGCTAAGCGAAATGAGTCAGAAAGAGAGGGACAGACATAGAAATCCATCTGTATTGGGAACTTCACATTCTCTGCCGCTTCCCCTTCCCGTGGTGAGCAATGCAGCTTCCCTACCAGGAAGTGTCTGCAACTACTCCAGAGTATCTGCTCCAGCTGGTAGTTCTGCTTGGCTCCTGCCCTCAGCCTCTGGCACCTCATTCCAACCACCGATGGGAAGTGGCTATCTTTACCAACATTCTAGCACAATGATGCTGTCTGGAATGTCTGGCCAGAGCCACATATCCACTTCGGCTGCTTCCTACCCAAATGTTTTGGAATGGGATATTGCAGGAAGCGCTGTAAAGAAGACTTCCATGGGAGACTTTACAATGACTATCATTGACCAAGACACTGCTGTCTCTACCATGTCTATGGCAGCTCGCTATGAGAAAATCTTAGATACCGACAACGTAGTGTCTGGGTACCCATCACTTTCTGCCAGTCTTGTGGAGAGGACACTATCTCAGGTTCCAAATCAGAGTCATAGCCTGTCGCTTCCCTACCAGGAAGGAAGCCAGATGTATTACTATCATCAGGAGACTCAGGGACCTCTCCTTTCTGGACAACCTGGTTCATGCCTGCAATCTTATGGCTCCATGACATTCACAGGGGTTAGGGGCTCTGCCCTCCAAACTTACAGCAACTTATCCCCAGAAATGGTCATGGTTTTAAAAAAAGGTCCAGCCCCCAAAGAACCGACCACCAGCCTCCACCTCTGGAATCGACTACTCTGTGTCTGCTCAACCTATCACAGAATCGGGTTATCAAGGTGAGTAAAATGGAGGTCTGCCATTCAAATGTTGGTGTCAAATCTGCATGGGAAACTGTCTATAGAGAGGTGGCATTTGAGTTTAAGAAATTGAGATTTTTTACTTGTTAAACTCCACAAGAAGAAAACATCCAACCCCATCCAAAAATGGGGCAATGAAATGAACAGAAACTTTCTCAAAGAAGAAACCCGAATGGCAAAAAAGCACATGAGAAAATGCTCTACATCATTAATCATCAAGGAGATGCAGATCAAAACCACAATGAGATACCATCTCACACCTCAGAGACTGGCCCACATTCAAAAGAACAATAGCAACCGATGCTGGCATGGATGTGGTGAGAAAGGGACACTCCTTCACTCTTGGTGGGAATGTCCACTGGTTCAGCCCTTCTGGAAAACAATATGGACGATTCTCAAAAAATTAGAAATTGAGTTCCCATTTGACCCAGCAATACCACTCCTGGGAATATATCCCAGAGAGGCAAAAATGTATAGTCGAAGTGACATCTGCACTTGTTTGTTCATTGCAGCACTCTTTACAATAGCCAGAAACTGGAAGAAACCTGAATGCCCACGAACAGATGACTGGTTAAAGAAACTTTGGTACATCTACACAATGGAGTACTATGTAGCTGTTAGAAAAGATGAAGTCATGAAATTTACATACAAGTGGTACAATATGGAAAGTATCATGCTAAGCGAAATGAGTCAGAAAGAGAGGAATAGACATAGAAAGATTGCATTCATCTGGGGGATATAAAGTAACAAAGTATAAGATTAATACCCAAGAATAGCTGAGATCAGCACCAGGACGATTACTCCATAACTTAGAGGCCAGCGGGTATCCTAGAGGAAAGGGCAGTTCAGATAGAGAAGGGAGCACTAAATAAAGGGTGTTTGGAGGATCCTCCCAGGAGGTGAGATTCATGTCGAAAGTAGACTATGGACTGAACATGTTTGCCACTCAATGCCTCTTTTGCAGACCACAACACCCAAAAGGAGAGAGAGAACACAGGGGATTGCCCTGCCACAGAGACAGGGGGGATGGGGGGATGGGGGTGGGAGGGATATTATCCATGGTGGTGTAAAATGGGCACTGGTGGAGGGATGGGTATCTGATCATTGTATAATTGAAACCAAAGCACAAAAAATTGTAAATCTACAACTGTAAAAAACAATAAAATAAAATAAAGGGGAAAAAAAAGAAAAAAAAAGAAATTGAGATTTTTTACTTGTTAAACTCCACAAGAAGAAAACATCCAACCCCATCCAAAAATGGGGCAATGAAATGAACAGAAACTTTCTCAAAGAAGAAATCCGAATGGCAAAAAAGCACATGAGAAAATGCTCTACATCATTAATCATCAAGGAGATGCAGATCAAAACCACAATGAGATACCATCTCACACCTCAGAGACTGGCCCACATTCAAAAGAACAAAAGCAACCGATGCTGGCATGGATGTGGCGAGAAAGGGACACTCCTTCACTCTTGGTGGGAATGTCCACTGGTTCAGCCCTTCTGGAAAACAGTATGGACGATTCTCAAAAAATTAGAAATTGAGTTCCCATTTGACCCAGCAATACCACTCCTGGGAATATATCCCAGAGAGGCAAAAATGTATAGTCGAAGTGACATCTGCACTTGTTTGTTCATTGCAGCACTCTTTACAATAGCCAGAAACTGGAAGAAACCTGAATGCCCACGAACAGATGACTGGTTAAAGAAACTTTGGTACATCTACACAATGGAGTACTATGTAGCTGTTAGAAAAGATGAAGTCATGAAATTTACATACAAGTGGTACAATATGGAAAGTATCATGCTAAGCGAAATGAGTCAGAAAGAGAGGGATAGACATAGAAAGATTGCATTCATCTGGGGGATATAAAGTAACAAAGTATGAGATTAATACCCAAGAATAGCTGAGATCAGCACCAGGAGGATTACTCCATAACTTAGAGGCCAGCCGGGTATCCTAGAGGAAAGGGCAGTTCAGATAGAGAAGGGAGCACCAAATAAAGGATGTTTGGAGGATCCTCCCAGGAGGGGAGATGCATGTCGAAAGTAGACTATGGACTGAACATGTTTGCCACTCAATGCCTCTTTTGCAGACCACAACACACAAAAGGAGAGAGAAAACACAGGGGATTGCCCTGCCACAGAGCCGGGAGGGTATGGGGGGATGGGGGTGGGGGGATATTATCCATGGTGGTGGAAAATGGGCACTGGTGGAGGGATGGGTATCTGATCATTGTATAATCGAAACCCAAGCACAAAAAATTGTAAATCTACAACTGTAAAATAAATAAATAAATAAAAACATTCAGCATTGCACATGTCTTTCAGTAGCAGGATTCAAATATTTGAGAGTAACCCACCACCAGAGCTTAGGGATGTTCCCATAATATCGCCAGCCCATAGTAATCTGCCTCTGCTTCCAGCTTAAACTGAGGAACAAAGAGATGAGAATTTGGATGAGATGAAAATTAACTTTCAAAGTCTCTGGAGACCTACCAGATCCCAATAGAAAACCAAGATCCTCCACTGTGCCCTTTAGAAATCGCTGATATCCACCAGCTCCTGGCCTGCATTGATCCCATCAGCCAAGAGCAACAGCCTGGTACTGAAACTACTGGTGAGGGAAAGAATGGTCTACGTTTGGAGGACCCAGGGCCACTTGAAATGGGGATTGAATCTGGCAGTAGTTTTGTAGACATCGCGACAGTCGTGGAAGAAATACATCTTCCCAAACTCTTTGATTGCTCAAAATACCTAGACCAATGCAAATATCTGCAGGTAATGAACACCACATACACCATCACTCTGAATCAGGTGCAAGAAAATGCAAGTGGCACTAAGGGTAACTCCCATCCAACCCAGAAGAACAAAGGTGAGGCCTCGGAGCCTCTTGAGGGAAAACTCAAGGCCAAAATCCAGCTAAAAGACCCAGAATCCTTGGTACGGGGAGCAGTGATTATTTGTAATGCTGCAGTCAGTGAGAGGTGTCCAGTGACCATGGCAAAACATAACAGCAAACCTCAGAAAGCTGCATCAAGCAGGATCAGTGAGACAAAGAACCATGGGCAGGAGAAGAAAAAAAGGGCCAGAGAAAACTCTAAGAATGCTGAGGAGAGGAAGCCAACAGGGAACAAGGTCTAGGCAGAAGAGAAGCCCACCATTGCCAAGATGAAACGCAAAAAAAGTCAACCTGAGCTTTGCCACGAGGCCTTTCAAAAGCCCCAAAGCTGCCTAGGCATGCACATGCTGGAGTCTGTGCAAGTGTTTCACGCTCTTGGGAAGAAGAGTGATCCAAAGCCTGGATTCCCTTTCTCCTGGATCTTGAGTAGCTCAAAGAATCCCACCGATTTCCAGCCATCCTCAGCTGTCAAACCTTGGCCAGGTGCTACACAGAATGGAAAAGACCGTGAGAAAACTCAGGTCCAAGTGCAGAAACCAAGAAACAATCCTGAAGAATGTTCGTCTCCATCCCTGTATGACCTGCCACCTCCTGGGAAGGTCAAATTGGTACCTCTGCCTTTTCCAACCATAGAGAAGCCACAAGCTTGGCCTGTTCCTCGAAGACCACAGTCTGTGCCCTCATTTCGTCCTGCTGCAGCTTACCCTGCCAGGCCTGGCTCTACCAACTCAGATCCGCCAACTGCCACTAATTCTTCCCTGCCAACCACTGCATCTTTGCCTGGTCTTGCCAAACAAGCTCAGCCCATTTCTATCAATCCATCTCGTCCAGGTTTGTTGAACCATACTACCTGACCTATTCCTCATCCTGGACCTTCTAGGCCTGTTCTCTACAAGACAATAGCTAGCACTTCTTTCCAGCAGGAGCCCCTTCACTCTCTGTGAACAAGCGCCAGTCTCCACCCAAATGTCAGAATCAGTTTCTCCTCCAAGACTTCGTTTCCAACTGATTCCAAGGAGAATGCCCAATGTTCCCGAGCCAGTAATGTCAAGGCCCATCACAAGAGAGCAGAGACCAGAGCATGTGGCTGAGAAAAGGAAGGCTCAGCAGGAGCGTGAGAACGCTGCCAAATACACCTCTTTAGAGAAAGTGCAGTTTTATATCGAGAGAGAAACAGAGATGGACATCTCTCTATATCATGGCTATGTGATGTGAGTAGCTGGAATGGTTGATGCCAATTTAGGTAATAGATGGTTGCCCTCGACAAACACTTGAAATGCCATACACATTTTATGTATTCTGATATATTTTTCACAAATTGAAGAGATGCATTATAGTTCATTGGTTTGTAAATAAAGTTCTGAATTTTGAGAAGCTGTCAACTGTGGTTGTTATTTGGAGGGGCTGGGGATTGAAGGACGGCATGAGAAAGAATGGTAAGTTAGAGAGAGAATGAAGGGGAAACAGGTAAGACTCTGAGAAAGAGAAACTTGGTCCAGGGTTATAAAGTCCAGTAAGAGGAGAAATTTCTTGGGTCTGATGAAGAGTGGGGGAGGGTCAGAGCAATAGTATAGCTGCTAAGGCATTTGCCCTGCAAGAACCCACGTTCAATTCTTGCAATCCTATATGGTCCCCAGAGTCCCACCAGATTTGAAACTTGAGTGCACATATGCTTCCACTCTCGGTCTCCTCCAAAGAAGAATGGGAGAAAAGCAAGGTCTGGGGGTTGGGTTAAAAGAATAAATTTGGCATAGGCTGAGGAAGCCAGAGAAGTCTAAGATGACCAGAAGAAATCTAAAAGTTCTCTCATGGAGGCTGTTTTTATGTCTTATGGCCACCTTCGGAAAATAAAGAAATTTGAGACACATCTCCAAAAGGTTTGGGTGGCCTATCCATAAATGATACCTGGGAGATGCAAACACATATACTGGGGAATGAACTTACCCGATGAGTGATCAACGCCCTCTTAACAGGGACCAAGCCAAGAGAAAAGTTGTAGCATGAAGCCCGAAGATCAGCTCCTGGGAAATGTAAAGATAAATCACAGTGTACTCAGGCCCACTGTTCAGCACCCCTAGATGCACCATTTCACTTATTCCCAACAATATTCAGAGTCTGTATCACGGTGACACCCTGCTAGCGAGTTTCAACATTGAGGTCCATTGCCTATGTAAGTTCTTTTACCTTGCCATCTCCCCAAGGTGGCCAAGCCGGCTTTCAGGCTATGACATACGGACATTCCTGGCAGGAGCAGCTACAATTATATTAGCTTGAGAGGCTGCTCTGTGGTCTTCCACGGTCCCTGGTGCCTGTAGCCTGCTCGAAACATCACTGTTAACTGAAGCTCACACAAGAACCATCGTTATAAATGGCGTTGCGGCTGGGTCGTGGGCAGTACCGGACTAGGACATGCGCACTAGGTTACCACTCCAAAGCGGTTGGTACCGGTTCTCCCTGAGCCTGGAAGGTGGTGGAGGGAAGAGATGGTCCTAGGAGAGTTATGGGTGATGGATGGGAAGGAAACCGGGAAGGGTAGGCAACCGGACAGCTGGTGATCATCATGGGATAGTTGGTGGATGTTTTTAAATACATTAAAACGATTTTCGTAGATGAGAGGCAAAACAAAAATACGAAAATAAAATAGGTTCCAAATAACAGGTTCCATAGAAGACCGAGAGAGCTGAAAGGACTGACATTCCTTCTGGAGCTTTTAGCTGGAACTGAGCAGGCAGCCTCGTCCCTCTCAGCTCCACGTGGTTTGATCCCAAAACAATCCCAAAAGTTATACATGCAAAGACCTAAGAAACCGAAAACAAGCTGCAGAACATTGAGAGTAGTGACATCATTTTTCATTTGCTGGGCGGTGGGAAGGTGTTTGAAGTCAAGTGTTCTAAGTATTTCTTAAAGGGGAAAATAGTAACAGCACTTTAGCCAGCATAGGGATTAGGGGCCCAATACGGGAGTGTAGTAATGACCTCATCTACCTACAAAGAACAAGGTAAGTTATACTATGTTTGTCATTTAGTATTTACAAAGAAAAAACTTGGTCACAGCCTGACAGATATCCCCAATTTTCCTACTAGCTTGTAGGAAATGAGTGAAGAGAGAGAACTTGGACATTTTTCAAACATTCATCTGCATAAAGATTTTTTGATTGGATCCACCATTTGAGACTAACCTCAGTGGCATTTGGTATACTTGCTAGTTTTGCAACTATTACCATTATTTTATCCATACGATTTTCATCATTGCCAAAAAAAAGACTCTTGACTATAGCAGGCAACATTCATCTTTTTATTTTTATGAATTTGCTTTCTCTGAACAATTCATATACAAGTATCCTAAATTATGTGACCTCTGACACTTCCTTTGTCCAAACTTGATGCTGTAGTGTGTGCTATAGTGTGTTAGTACTTCATATGACTAATATTCTGTTGTATGGATCTACCATATTGGAGAGGTTTTCACACTCCCTGAATGCACAGAACCCTGGATGTCTCATACATAGGCTAAAAGAAAGATTGACTGTGGATGGAGTCATAGTACACAGGGTAGAATGCTGCCTTGAATGCAATAGACCTGGATTGGCTCCCTGGCACCCCATTTGGTCCCCCGAGCCCTGCCAGGAGTGATCCATGAGCGCAAAGCCAAGAGGAAGCTCAGAGCACCATCAGGTGTGGCTCCAACACAAAAATTAAAAGCATTCATGCTCACACACAAATACATTCCAGCCGAAGACCTCCAGGACCGCCACCACCATGCTGAGACCACTCTCCGCACACCTGAAGGTACCGGCAGAGGGACAAAGCCACGTGGATTCCGGGGCCGAGATCTCCAAGCCTACTCGGATTGGAGTCGAGCATCCTCCACCCAGATCCTCCAAATTCCTGTAGGCGGGGGTCACACCCACCAACTGGACCCCTGGCACCGTGTAATCCCATCAGCGGCCAAGACTCAGAGACTATAAAAACAAGCTCCCGGAACCGCACGGCTGCATTTGCCCCCGCGCGACATCTTATTATGACATCTCATTCCTACTTTGACAAACTGGCATGCTACCGAATGTAGCCTGCCCACACGACAGAGTCTGGCAAACTCCCCGTGGCGTACGAAATATGCCAAACACCAGTAACAATGATGGGTCTCATGCTCCTAAAGAGCTTTGAATATAATCTCAGGGCTAGGATGAAGGAGACATTACTGGGGCCTTATCGAGGCAATCGACGAATAACAGGATGATCTGTGATCTGTGATCTGTGAACAACATCATGTTGTAGACTAGATAATGGCCATTCAAAGAGATCATCAATGCTGCAAATGTTCCTTTGTTTAGTAAAAACTTGATTGACTGGATGCGATGGCTGGCGATGGAGAGATTTGGTGCGTAATCAGGTGAGTCAATGGCATAAAATGGAGGCAGAAGTAGATGATGCAGATATAAGAGAAAGGCACTTGACCATGGCAGTCAAGAAGTGAGTGTATTATACACCCGACAAGCCAAGTGGCAGTTTACGGAAGTTAAAAGAAAATACAGCCTAAAGACCTACAGAAGCCATGTGTCCTGGCTGACACCAGTGTCCCAATGATGTGTATATTCCAAATTTCTGGATTTCAGGAGTGTGGATTTTTTTCTTCTGATGTTTAAGTTACCAGGTGATTGTTAGGACGCTCACAGAAAAAGAAAAAAATCACAATATTTCAATCACATAATAGCTTGTTAAAAAAAATACAGTTTTCTAGTAACAAATATTTGAATCCAGCACATATAAAATTTTTAAGTGGTAGGGTGTTTGCCTTACAAACGGCCAACACGGCTGACCCGAGTTAGATTCCTCCACCCCTCTCCGAGAGCCTGGCAAGCTACCAAGAGTATCTCGCCCGCACGGCAGAGCCTGGCAAGCTACCCGTGATGTATTCGATATGCCAAACACGGTAACAACAAATCTCATGATGGAGATGTTACTGAGCCAGCTCAAGCAAATCGATGAACAATGGGAGGACCGTTCCTATTTCATTTTTAAATAAAAGAGTACTTGTTAATGGAACCTGTGTTGCTGTTAAGCAGGTAGCAACATCTAGAACCTCGGACTTAAAGTAGACACAGCCAGCCTTGTTTACCGATACACATTGATGTTCAAACAATTCTGGCTGTTTATTATAATGATTCCCAAAATGCAGCTTTATGATGGTCGAGAGCACGGAAGGGAATGTAAGATGGTCTTATGTTGAAACTGGGTTTGACTAACTAGATGCTCACACAGGATTTTAGAGATGTCAAGTGCTTGTAAGCGCTTGCATTGAAAAAGGTTGAGCAAGTTCAATATCTGGCATCCCATATGGTCCCCCTGAGCCTGCCAGTAATGACCCCTGTGCAGGGAGTAAGCCCTGACCACCACCAAATGTGGGTCCCCAAAAAGTTTTGTAAATGTACTACTAAATTTTATGAATGACTTTTGTATCCTATAGTTACCCAATGTATCTTGTGACCACAATCCTACTGGTATTTCTTCTGTCTTTTTGTGACCCTAAAATTGAAGGGGGGGAAAGCCACCATAATGTTCCTTTCAAAATATGAGATGTTACCCCAGCTCCAATCAACCTCTCCCATATCTCCTGATTTTTCTCAGAGCCAAAGTCACATTCTTACAATGGCCTATAAGGCCCCGACAAGTTTCCTTTCGTTTTTCTTTCTTTGTTTTCCGTTTCATTTTTTCTTTTTTCCTTCCATCTTTCCTTACTTTATTTCTTATGTCTTTCTTTCTTTCTTTCCTTCTTTCTTTATTTCTTCATTTCTTTCTCTTTTCTCTCTTCATTTTATTAATTAGGAATCAGAAAATATGTTCTATTTTAAAAAGGAAACAGTAAAAAGGTTGGTGTCTCTGTTCAGCTCTGCAATTCTAATATAAAATCAGCCCTGGGGCCTTGGCTGCTCCTTCATCGACACACTTTCTGATTCTGTCATTGCACTGGCTCCAACTGGCTCTTATTTTTTAATGTCTAAATAATATTTCTACTCCAGGGACTGAGCAATATACAGAACTTAATATATTAATATTCCATGTGATTGACCCTGGTTCTATCTCCAGCATCACCTATGGTCTCATGAGAACCACCAGGAATCACTCCTGAGCACAGAGACAGGAATACATGAGCACCACTGGGGCTGGTCCAAAACCTTTCCTTACACACACACACACACACACACACACACACACACACACACACCACAGTCATTTCTGGAGCTGGAGTGATAGTACAGTGATTAGGGTGCTTTTCATGTATGAGGACAATCCTCAAGGGTTCAAAGGACCATATGGGATCGGATTCCAGGAATTGAACCCAGGTCCACCATGTGCAAGGCAAATGCCTCAGCCACTGAACTATGACTTTGATCCAGATGAAAACACTATTTTCAATCACAACGGCCTTCAAGTTTTCCTTGGGTTCATTCTGACTCCCTTTATAGATTCCAATTATCCCATACATCTTGAGATTTTCTAATCGGTGGTATAATTTGTTTATCCCCATATTTGGTTATAATCTGTCTAAATTGTTTGTCATCTGCCAAATCCAATTGTCACTTTCAACCTCCATCCAGCAGGGGTCAGTCACAGAGAATGAGACAAACACATAAATAGACAAACACCTGGAATGCCCAAGCTTCAGGGTCTACTGGGCAGCCATGTGTGGTCTCACAGGAAGGTCAATCCAATTCAATACTGCTCCCAAAGCCCACCAGAGCCCAATAGGTGAACCATTGTTGAAGTTGACAGAGACATCAAGGACAGTCAGGAAGTACATCAACATACCCTAGGTACATGGAGAGCAGAGGCTAGTATAGTTCACAGAGAATCAGTAGGCATCCTTAAAATATAAAGTTGTTTTGGCAGGAGAGATAGTTCAGAGGGCAGTGCACCTGTTATGCATCCAGTCGACTGAACTCCTCTAGGAGTGATTTCTTTTTCTTTTTTTTAAATTTTTTTTTTATTATTAGTGAAACACCATGAGGTACAGTTGTAGATTTACAAATTTTTGTGCTTGGATCTCGGTCATACCACGATCAAATAACCATCCCTCCACCAGTGCCCATTTTCCACCACCAGGATAATATCCCTCCCTCCCCATCCCCCCATCCCCCACTGCCACTGTGGCAGGGCATTCCCTTTTGTTCTCTCTCTCCTTTTGGGTGTTGTGATCAGCAAAAGAGGCATTGAGTGGCGAACATGTTCACTCCAGTCTACTTTCAGCCTGCATCTCCCCTCCTGGGAGGATCCTCCAAACACCCTCCACTTGGTGTTCCCCTTTCTATCTGAATTTCAGGAGTGATTTCTGCGTGCAGAGCCAGGAGCAAGCCCTGAGCATGACCAGGTGATGCCCAAACCCAAAATAAATGAATAAATGAGATTGTGAATGTTTTCTATTCTGTTTTTTGGTCATTTGTCCCCTAAATTCAAAAGACCCTAAACATTATTAGTCTATGTTTGCCTGGCACAAGTTGCAGCTGGCAGATACTTTTTCATCTATTCTATCTTTACCTACTATTCTTTTCTGGGTGTATGTTTGCTAGCAGAATACCCGAACCTTAGGGATTTTTGTTTGGGGATGATTCCTCATAATAATCCATTACTTTGTAACCCTAAAGTAAGTAATAATGTATATTATAAAGTATAAATATATGATTTAATTTTATAAAACATTATATAAAATATATTAGTAATAATGTAATGCTATTGATTAACAAGGCAATATATGTGATTACCTAGAAATTTTACTGTTTTATTAATACAATATGTAAGCTCAATAGAATAATAGGAAAATTTAGCTAACATCAGAGTCTGAGGCAGATGAAACTGTTATAACTGCCTTGTAGGATTCCAGTCCCTAGCCTCCCTCATTCTAGATCTCTCTCTATCCAATCCGGTCTTCTTCGTGGAAATCTGACCTCCTTATTGGCTAGCCTCTACCTTTCAACTGCCTGCTTTATGACATCATTCTCCCACCCAACCTACCACCACCTGGTAGAATCTTGGGGTTCCCATGAAGTTGTCTGTAAACAAATTTGAATCATCATGGCAACTGTCCAGTGACCAATGACCAATCACCAGGGACCAGTCATCAGTACTGGACACTTGTGGTCTTCTGCTTGAGTGTTCAGACGTACTCTCGTATCGTATCGTCTTCTCGTCTATCTTTTGCCGACATCTCCTCTTCTCTGAATATGTCAGGTAAGGAATAATACTTTTCAGAGCTTTTCATTAGATTTCTTGTCTCTAAACTTAGTGGTCAAGTAAAAATTTCATGAAATAATAGAAGAAAGCATTCAATGAGAATTTTATCAGCCTCATTTTAGCTTGACTTTGACACTTGCTGTGTGATTTTAGACACCGACTTTCTTTCTCACATATACAGAGTTTCTTCCTCATTTGTTACATTATATTTTTCACAGTCTTAGAAGCTCAAATATGTGTTTATATATCAATGTTCATTCTCTGGTGTTTCCTTTTCCTTTAGTGGTTTTTACGTGATATTCATATGTAGGTGCTGTAGAAAACTGTTAATGTATAACAGGATGCTTTATCTGTAATAGTCTCTCCACATATATTTATAATTTAGTATTTTAAATTTAGTGCTATTCCAAAGTAATAATCATGTGTCTTTGAGTTTTCTATCTAAACTATGTGATAAGACTAAATGGGGCATTGGGAATGTGTGGAGTGCTGAGCAGTTGAGAGGCAAGTCCTCAAAAGTAAGGAAGTTGAGGGTCTTTTTCCTCAAGAATTGACCACAGAGGCCGAGAAGAAGAGGATGCTATCAGGGAGAATCAAATAGGAAATAAAGATTATGAGGGAGATTTATCAAGGAAGGGGAAACAGTTTGGTATTGAATGTTGAAGAGAGCCAAAGATTTTAATTCAAATCAAAGAGAATATAGTTAAATATTCTGAGAGTAAGTCAACTCAGTTTATTTTAATAACTGCTAGGACTAGAAAGTGTACTATGCCTCGAGTAGAGTACAAGTAGGAAAAAACATTTAACAGAATGTCGTGTTGGTGGCTTTTTATCTAATTGTCTCTTGAAACACGGTTGGCACTTGACAATTTGGCATATAAACACGCTTCAGAAATAATGCTTCCTATAAATAACTAATACTGGTTATCTAAGGGGGGTGGAGGAAACAGAATCTTCCGTGTTTTTATTATTTCTAGCTGTAAACTGCATGTATGCTCTGCCTGCTAAAAAAAAGAAATGATGACTTCTAACTTGAATAAGAAAAACTGATTCTTTTGTGTGGTGAGTAGATTCCAAGTTAAGGCTGCTTGTTACCTTCACAAATAGTTTCTTCCCAACATGAGATCATTTTGATAACAGTTGACATCTGTTTTTAGAGTCTACGAAGAAATAGAAAAGTCAAGTCTCACATGTCTAATTACACATTCATCTCAGTTGTGTGGAGTCTGAGTTTTCCTACATTAAAAATATTTAAATTGGATTTTGGTGATCATTTCTTAAACATTGGGAATGACGTTTTCCTGCTTGAAAAAGGTACTCGTAATCTAGGTTTTGAAAATGAATTTGAAATTTTTGGTGACCATTTTTTAATGATCTTTTCTGCATCTTCTGCGATTTACTGAACTTGTATTCTATTTTGAATACCTGTTGTTTGCTGGTTAATCTTCAAAGTTATGAATGAGAAAAATAATGTCATTTCTTGCACTTCTTACATTTCATTCTGCTTTTTACTCATTGACAACATACTTCTGGCTACTAAATACAATCACTTTTATTATATTTTCTGCTTATTATGTAAGTTCCTGGTAAATGTTTTCTGCTTTACGCAATGGTAATGTTTGCACTCAAAATCACTTGTTAGTGCATTTTTCGGTTATGACTTTTTGCAAAAATAGAATACTGTCTTCATCTTGTATATATGCCACAATTTATTAATAAACTTATTGTACTGTTTTCTTTGGTTTTGTTTGGGATCACATCCAGTTTGACTCAGGGCTTACTCTTGGGTCTGCCCTCAATCACTTACTGTACTAAACTGCTTGCTGAATAGCCCAGATTGCATTCTTATCTATATACATTTTTTTCAGTTCTTTGATACATATCTTATATGATTTTTTCTTTATACATCCTTCCATGTGATTACATGAAATAGACAGACTTTTTTATGCATGCACAGCACTGTAGCACTGTTCTGTAGCACTTTACTATCATCGTTCATCGATTTGCTGTAGTGGGCACCAGTAACGTCTCCATGTGAGACCTGTAGTTACTGTTTTTCGCACATCAAATACATCGTGGGTAGCTTGCCAGGTTTTGCCGTGCAGGCAGGATACTCTCGGTAGCTTGCTGAGCTGTCCAAGAGGGACAGAGTTATCGAACCCAAGTTGGCCACATGAAGGGCAAACGCACTATCCCCTGTGCTATAGCTCCATCCTTAAGTTTGCAGATTATTTTTTTTCCCCTTTATTTTATTTTATTTTTTTTAAAGTTGTAGATTTACAATTTTTTGTACTTTGGTTTCAATTATACAATGATCAGATACCCATCCCTCCACCAGTGCCCATTTTCCACCACCATGGATAATATCCCTCCCACCCCCATCCCCCCCATCCCCCCGTCTCTGTGGCAGGGCAATCCCCTGTGTTCTCTCTCTCCTTTTGGGTGTTGTGGTCAAGTTTGCAGATTATTTTTAATTAGAGTTGTTAGTAACTACTTTGCTGGAGAGCAACTGGAGACTGAGATTTTAAATAACAAACTTCCTTCTAAAAGCACTTCTTGAGAAAAATTCAAGTACTCATTTTTGAGGTAGGATCAGAAACCAGGGTAAGGTTGCTATCCTTCAACTCATCAAGGAGATTGAGTCACATATGTGAACCGTAAGAAACAGATGTGAATTCCACAAGTCAAAATGAAAATCTGAATACTACAATGCTAATAGTTGTAATCACTGCAAATGCCTATATTAATGTAAGGTATCTTCCTCCTAGTTTCTGCAGAGTCCTGGCAAGAAAATCCACATTCTTAGGTTCTGTAACCCGGCAAAACATAAGGGACAGAGAGATAGTACAGGAGGAGATAAGGTACTTGCTTTGTACGCAGCCAATTCAGTTGAACCTCTGTCACTACACAGAGTCTCCTGAGCACTACAAGGCACCTCTCCACAGTACAGAGCAAGAAGTAGCCCAAGATCATTGACGGGTATTGGTCCAACCTGCACCCTACCCCACTTACAATATAAATAATGGGAAAATGGAACAAGTCTCTATGCCATCTCTGCAATTCTGGTTTCTTTCTTCTCCAATAAAATGTTACTCATTCTCTTAGGACTTCCTCGTTTTAAAATGCTTCCATTCTAGAAAATAACACATGAGTTCAATAGGTGATCAAGCTACAGGTAGAGCTAAGGCAAGGAGAAACTATCTATAAGCAAGAAATCCATGTACAAAACACATCACCTGAGGCTCTATAGCTCTGTTTACACTTTGGGAGCACAGCGACAAATATACAAAGTGCCAAAACGTTCCAGCCCTTCAACCACGCAAAACTCTGGACTAATGGGAATTCAGTTGAATGTTGGTATTAGAAGCTTCTCTCTAGCAAAAACTTTAAGTGAATATTGTTCATCTCAAACGTTGTAGGAGATTCTCAGTCTCACAGATTCTTTTCTTCACCTCTTATTCCTTACAGAAAATTTTGAAAATTCATCTGTATTGGGAACTGCACATTCTCTGCATCTTTCGCTTCCCGTGGTGAAAAATGCACCTTCCCTGCAACTACTCCAGAGTATGTGCTCCAGCTGGTAGTTCTGCTTGGCTCCTGCCCTCAGCTTCTGGCATCTCTTTCCAACCACTGATGGGCAGTGCCTATCTTTACCAACATTCTAGCACAACGATGCTGTCTGGAATGTCTGGTCAGAGCCACATGTCCACTGCAGCTGCTTTCTACCCGAGTATTTTGGAGTGGGGTATTGCAGGATTTGCTAAAGAGAAGTCTTCCATGGGAGACTTTACTGATTATCCTTGACCAAGATACCACTGACTCTTCCATAACTATGGCAGCTTACTATGAGAAAACCTTAGATACCAACAACACGGTGTCTGTGTACCCATTACATTCTGCCAGTCTTTTTGAGAGGACACCATCTCAGGTTCCAAATCAGAGTCTTAGCCTGTCACTTCCCTACCAAAAATCATAGTTAGTAGCTGGCATAGATTTTTTCATCTATTCTATCTTTACCCACTATCCTTTTCTGGGTGTATGTTTGCTAGCAGAATACCTGAACCTTAGAGATTTTTGATTGGGGATGATTACTCATAATATTACACCACTTTGTACCCCTAAAGTAGGTAATAGTGTATATTATAATGTATGAATATATATTTTAATTTTATTAAACATCATATAATGTATATTAGTAATAATGTAATACTATTGATTAACAAGGCAATATAAATGATGATCTAGAAATATTATTGATTTATTAATAAAATATGTAAGCTCAAAAGAATAATAGGAGAATTTAGCTAACATCAGAGTCTGAGGAAGATGAAATTGTCATAAATGTCCTGTAGGATTCTATCTCCTAACCTCCTTCGTTCTACCTCTCTCTCTCTCTCTCTCCAATTCGGTCTTCTTCTTGGGAATCTGACCTCCTTATTGGCTAGCCTCTACCTTGCAACTGTCTGCTTTATGACATCATTCTCCCACCAAACCTACCACCATCTAGTAGAATCTTAGGATTCCCGTACAGTTGTTTGTAAAAAAAATTTGAATCATTATGGCAAGTGACCAGTGACCAATGACCAATGACCAGTGACTATCATCAGTACTGGACACTTGTGGTCTTACGCTTCAGTGTTCAGACGTACTCTCGTATCGTCTCCTCTTATTGTCTACCTTTATCGGTATTTCCTCTTCTCTGACCATGTCAGGTAAGGAATAATACTTTTCAGACCTTTTCATTAGAGTTCTTGTCTCTAATCTTAGTACTCAAGTAAAAACATCATGTAATAATGGAAGAAAATATTCCACGAGAATTTTATCAACCTCATTTTAGCTTGACTTTGACACTTGCTGTGTGATTTTAGACACTGACTTTCTTTCTCGCATATACAGAAATTTTTCCTCATTTGTTACATTATATTTTAGTGAGAGGTATCCTGTGACCATGGCCAAACCTAACAGCAAACTTCGGAAAGCTGAATCCAGCAGGACCAGCAAGACAAAGAGCCATGGGCAGGAGAAGACAAAAAGGGTCAGAGAAAAGTCTAAGAAAGCTGAGGAGAGTAAGCAGCCATGGAACAAGGTCAGGGCAGAAGAGAAGCACACCATTGCCAAGATGAAACGCAAGAAAAGTCAACCTGAGCTTTGCCAAGAGGCCTTTCAAAAGCCCCGCAGCTGCCTAGGCATGCACATGCTGGAGACTGTGCAAGTGTTTCATGCTCTGGGGAAGAAGAGTGATCCAAAGCCTGGATTCTCTTCCTCCCGGGTTCTAGGTAGTTCAAAGAAGCCCAGCGACTTCCAGCCATCCTTAACTGTCAAACCATGGCTAGGTGCTACACCGGATGAAAAAGGTCTTGAGAGAACTCAGGTCAAAGCACAGAAACCAAATAGCAGTGCTGAAGAACGCTCATCTCCATCCCAGGATGAGCTGCCACCTCCTGGGAAGGTCAAATTGGTCCCTTTGCCTTTTCTAACCATGGAGAAGCCACAAACTCGGCCTGTTCCTCGGAGACCACAGTTTGTGGCCTCACATCGTCCTGCTGCAGCTTACCCTGCCAGATCTGGCTCTACCAATTTAGCTCTGCCAACTGCCGCCAATTCATCCTGGCCAACCAATGCATCTTTGCCTGGTCCTGCCAAACCAACTCAGCCCATTTCGACCACCCCATCTAGACGAGGTTTACTGAACCCTAGTAGCCGACCTATTCCTCAGCCTGCAACTTCTAAGCCTGCTAACTACAAGACCACAGTTAGCACTTCTCTCAAGTGGTAGCCCCTTCCCGTCTCTGTGAACAAGCGCCAGTCTCCACCCAAACATCAGAGTCAGTTTCTCCTCCAAGACTTCCGTTACCAACCAATTCCGTGGAGAAACCCCAATTTTCCTGAGCCAGTAATGTCAAAGCCCATCACAAGAGAGCAGAGACCAGAGCATGAGGCTATGAAAAGGAAGGCTCAGCAGGAGCGTGAGAACGCTGCCAAATATACCTCTTTGGGGAAAGTGCAGTTTTTTATCGAGATAGAAAAAGAGATGGACCTCTCTCTATCCTATGGCTATGTAATGTGAGTAGCTGGAATGGTTGGTGCCATTTTAGTTCCCGATGTTTGCCCTAGACGAACACTACAAATACCATACAAGTTTTATTTATTTTGCTATATTTTAAAAAAATTGAAGAGATGCATTAAAGTTAATACACTGGTAATAAAAGTTCTGAATTTTGAGATGCTGTCAACTGTGGTTGTTATTTGGAGGGGATTGGAGTTGAACGATGATATGAGACAGAATGGGAAGTTAGAGAGAGGACAAAGGGGGAACAGACAAGACTCTAAGAAAGATAAACTTGGTCCAGGGTTATAAAGCTCATAAGAGGAGAAATTTCACGGGCCTGATGAAGAGTGGGGGAGGGTCTGAGCAATAGTATAGCTGATAGGACATATCCCTGCACACAAGACTGACCCAAGTTCAATTCTTGCAATCCTATTTGGTCCCCAGAGTCCCAGCAGATGTGAAACTTGAGTGCAAAGCCAGGAGTAAGGCCAGAGCACAGTCATGTATGCCCCATCCACAGTCTCCTTCAAAAAAGAATGGGAGAAATGGCACAGAGAGAATGTTTGGGTTAGAATAAATTTGGAATAGGCCGAGGAAGTAGATGAGTCTAAGATGACCAAAAGGAAATTAAATTCTTTCATGGAGGCTGTGTTATGCCTCATGACCATTTTGGAAAATAAAGAAATTTGAGACACATCTCCAAAAGGTTTGGGTGCTCTATCCACAAATGATCATGGCTGGGGAATGAGACCACATACACTGGGGAATGAGCCTGCCAGATGAGTGGTCAACGGTCCTCAGAGGTATTCAGGAGCGACTGTTAACAGGAACGAAGCCAAGAAAACAGTTGTAGCATGAAGCCTGAAGTTCAGCTCCTGGCATATGTAAAGATAAATCACCATGTAGTCAGGCCCTATGTTCAGAAACCCTAGATCCACCATTTCACTTCATCTTCCCAAAAAATACTCAGAGCTGGTAAGCGGTCCCACTGTGTTAGCGAGGTTCAACAATGAGGTCTATGTGACTAAGTTCTTTGGATTTGCAAACTCACCAAGGTGGCTAAGCCGGCTTTCAGGCCACAGCATCCTGACATTACTGGCATGGCGAGTTCAAAATATAATCGCTTAACGGGCCACTCGATGGTCTTCCATGGTCCCTGTTGCCTGCAGCCTGCTCTAAATGTCGCTGTTAACTGAAGTTCACACAAGAACCAACGCAATAAATGGCTTTGGGCTCTAGGTTGCGGGAGGTACCGGACTGGGACATGCACACTAGATCATCACTCCCAAAGCGGTTGGTACCGGTACTCCTTGAGACTGGGAAGGCAGAGGTGGGAAGAGGTGGTCCTTGGAGAGTTATGGGGTGATGGATGAAAGGGAAGGAAATGGGGAAGGGCAGGGACAGGGACAGCAGATGGTCATCATGGGAAAGTGGGTGGATGTTCTTTAAACATGTTATAATGGTTTTTAGTGAAAAACTGTATTCCATAAATGAGAGGAACAGTAAAAACAGGAAAAGAAAATAGGTTTAAAATAACAGGTCACATCCAAGGCCAGAAAGAGCTCCAAGGGCTGGAGTTCTCTCTGGAGCTCCTGACTGGATCTTGGTCAGGCAGCCTGGTCACCCAAGCATCACTTGTATGTGACCACAAAACTCCCAAGTGTTATACTTAAAAAAAAATAAAGAAACAAAGTGCAAGCTGCATACTATTGAGAATGGTTGACTCTCCTTTTGCAGGGACAGTGGGAGGGACTTTGAATTGATGTGTTTTCATTATTTCCTAAGGGGAAAATAGTCAGAACACCTCGGTCAGCACCGGGATTAGAGGCCCAAAAAGGGAGGGTCTCATGGCCTTATGTTGCTACAGTGAAAAAGGTGAGGTTTATTAGTTTATGTAATTTAGAGTTTGCAAAGAAAAAACTCAGTCACAGCCCTACAGTTATTCCCAATTTTCGTAGGTGCTTGTAGGGAATGAGTGAAGGAGAGAGAACTTGCACCCTTTTATAATACTCATCTGCATAAACTTTTTTTGTGTGTGGGAACCACCATTTGAGACTAACATCAGCGGCATTTGGTATACTTGCTAGTTTTGCAACTATTACCGTTTTCTATCCATAACATCTTCATCATTGCCAAAAAGACCCTCTACACTACCCGCTGACCTCTCCATTCTCTCTTTCTTCTGGTTTCTGGCAACACTCATCTTTTTGTCTATGAATTTGCTTACTCTGAAAACTTCATATACATGGATCCTGAGATATGTGACCTTTGGACAGCCTTTTTCACACCCTGATGCTTTCAAACTTCATCTGTGCTATAGTGTGTCATTATAGTATTCGTAACGCCCGCCTGTCCTTCGCCAACTACAAGACCAAGAAGACTGCTCTCCGACTTTCTGATGGATCCATCACATCCTCCAGAATGGCAATGGAGAAGATTTTCCATGACTTCTACTCAAATATCTTCGATAGCCATGTCCACTTGCTGACATACCAAATTCCACAGGATGGATATGTCGTTCCCAATGTTCTCGCTTCCGAAATCCGACACGCCATTTCGTTGGTAAAGAAACAAACAGCACCCGGCCCAGACAGGTCAGACCTGAACACCTGAAGAACCTGCCATCAGTACTCATCAATACACTGGCTCTGCTCTTCACTGCTACCTGTCTGAATGCAACATTCCATCCCAATGGAAAACCAGCAGGACCGAACTACTGTTCAAGAAGAGAGACATCCATGACATTGGCAACTATCGCCCGATCTGCCTATTGTCTGTCATCTACAAGTTGTTCACTCGAGTCATCCTAAATAGGATTGGCAGAACACTAGATGAAGGACAACCATGCGAGCAAGCCGGGTTCCGCAAAGGATTCAGCACCATCGACCATATCCACACGATAACCAAGCTCATTGAGGTTTCTCGGGAGTTCAAGATGCCGTTCTGTTTAACGTTCATTTATTTAAAGAAGGTCTTTGATTCTGTTGAGATGGAAGCGGTCATTGAAGCCCTAGACAATCAGGGCATTCAAGCCCAATACATCAAGATCCTCCGTGAGCTGTATTGCGGATTCACTACCAGGATCTCACCATTCTACAAAGAAGTGATCGTTGATGTCAGGAGAGGGGTTCGGCAGGGTGATACCATTTCACCGAAACTCTTCAGTGCCACCCTCGAGAATATCATGCGACGACTGGAATGGGAAAGAATGGAAGTGAAGATAGATGGTTGGCAACTACACCACCTCTGTTTTGCTGATGACATTGTTTTAATAACACCAAACATCAGCCAAGCGGCACAAATGCTGGCCGACTTTGACCGTGAGTGTGGAAAGACAGGACTACAGCTGAATCTTACAAAGACAATGTTTATGAGAAACAGCCTCGTTCCTGATGCCCCATTCGCTCTCAACGGAATGACCATCTCCAAATGCAACAGCTATGTGTACCTAGGTCGAGAAGTCAACATGACAAATGACCTGGCACCCGAGCTGCGCAGGAGGAAGAGAGCAGCTTGGAACGCCTTCAAGAACGTCGAAGAAATAGTAAGAGGATGAAGAACCTCCGGCTCCGGGCACATCTCTTTGATTCCACTGTTCTTCCTGCATTAACATATGCCTCAGAGACCCGGGCCCTACGCAAACAGAATGAGAATGCTATTCAGGTCTCCCAAAGAAGACTAGAAAGAGATATGCTTGGAATATCACGTTTCACTCAAATGAGAGAAAAAATCCGGAGTTCCGACATCCGTCGATGATCAAGAATCAGGGACGCTGTCTCATTTGCCAAGGTGTCAAAAATCAGATGGGCTGGTCACGTAATGAGATTTAAAGACGACCGCTGGACTAGAGCTGTTACTGACTGGATTCCACGGGATGTCAAAAGACCACGTGGCCGCCCACCTACCAGATGGTCAGACTTCTTCGTCAAGATCATGAACGATTGGTTTGAGGCTCTTCATGATCCCAGAGTGAACAGATGCCATTGCGCTACACTAGTACGCGACAGGGACAAATGGAGACGTTACTGGCGCACGCTCGAGCAAATCGACTACTAAGGGGAAGTTAAGTGATAAGTGATTAAGTGATAATTATCATTACTTCCTATGACTAGTATTCTTTTGTATGGATCACCCATATTGGAGAGGTTTCCACACTTCCTAAATGCACAGAGCCCTGGACGTCTCATACATAGGCTAAATGAAATACTGAAGTGTTTGGAGACATTGTGCAGAGTGTAGGGTGCTTCCCTTGCACGTAGTGGGCCTGAATTGGCTCCCTGGCACCCCATGTAGTACCCTGATCCCTGCCAGGGGTGATCCCTGATCGCAGAGCCAAGAGGAAGCTCTGAGCACCATCAGGTGTGGCTCCAATACAAAAAATAAAAGCATTCATGTACACACACAAAATACCATCCCCTTCATATATTTTAGATGCTAATGACATCAGGGTGTAGACTGGATAATGGTAATTGAAAAAGATCATCAACCCTGAGAATGTTCCTTTGTTTCATTAAAACTCGACTCAGTGCATGCTATGGCTGGTGATGGAGAGATTTGGTGCATTATCAGGTGAGTCACTGACATAACATTTGTTTTGACAAAAGGAGGCAGGAGAAGATGATGCAGATAGAAGACAAGGTTATGTGACCCTGGTGGTCAAGACGGAGTGTATTAACTATCTGCTTGTCAGTTAGCTACTTGACTAGCTGCTTGTCCGTTATCAGAAGTTAGCAGAAAATACAAGCTAAAGACCTACTAGAGAAAGCATATATCCTGAATGACACCTTTGTCCCAGTGATCTTTTTAATAAATTTCTGGCTTCTAGGAGTGCAGATATTTTTTCTTCTTCTGATGTTCAAGCTATCAGGTGATTAATTAGAGCAATCACAGAAAACTAAACAAAACAACACATCAAAAACATAACAGTTTGTAAACCAGTACAGTGCTACAGGAACAAATCTTTGAAACCAGTACATATAAAACTTAATATTCTTTTTTCCTATTTCACTCCTAAATATACACAATAATTGTTCATGGAAATAGTGTGGCTATTTGGAAAGTTGCAACATCTTGAACTTGGGACTAAATTAGACACAGCCAGACTTGTTCTTTGCTCTACTTTGATTTTCAAACTATTTTGGCTTTTTATTATAATGACTCCCCCAAATGGAGCTTTACAATGATTGAGAGCACTGAAGGGAATGTAAGATGATCTTAGGTTGAAAATGGGATTTGACTAGCTAGATGCTCATACAGGATCTAAGATATATCAAGCACTTGTAGGGCATTTGTACTGGAA
The DNA here is from genome assembly GCF_029834395.1 of Sorex fumeus. NCBI lineage: Eukaryota > Metazoa > Chordata > Mammalia > Eulipotyphla > Soricidae > Sorex > Sorex fumeus. The sequence continues at coordinate 37,425,665 of NW_026606063.1, read as the reverse complement.
ATGGTTGACCCAAGTTCAAAACCTTGCATCCCAATGGTCCTCTGAGCCTGCCAGAAGTGATCGCTATGCACAGGGAGTAGGCTCTGAGCACCACCAATTGTAACTTCAGGAATTCCTTGTGTTAATCTGATTCTTTTTATAGCTCCCCAATTATCCCACTCTACTTGGTATTTTCTAATAGATGGTGTAATTTGTTTATCACAATAATTGGTTATAATCTATCTAAATTCTCATCTGCCAAATCCAATTGTCAATTTCAACCTCCTTCCAACAGGACTCTGTCAGAGAGAATGAAACAAACACATAAGTACACAAACATGAAGATTGTCCAAGCTTTAGGGTCACATGGGCAACCATCAGTGGTCTCACAGGCAGGTCAATCAATGCAATATTGCTCTCCCAGCCCCACCAGCCCACAGGTGAGACATTGTTGAAGTTCACAGAGACATCAAGGAGAGTTAGTAAGTACAGCAAAATTCCCGAGGAACATGGAGGCCAGAGGCTGGGGTAGTTCACACAGCAGAGCAATAGGCATCCTTAAAATATAAAGTTGTTGGGGCAGGAGAGATAGTTCAGTGGCAGGGCACCTGTCCTGCACCCAGTCGACTGAGCTCTTCCAGGAGTCATTCCTGAGTGCAATCAGGATTAACCTCTGAGCATTGCCAGGTGTTGGCCCCCAAACCAAAATAAGTAAATAAATAATAAATAAATAAATCAGGTTGTGACCGTTTCCTATTCTATTTTTCGCCATATTATCCTCAAGCCTCAAAGATCCTAGACAGTATTAGTCTACATTTTCACAAGTTTGCAGCTGGCAGATACATTGTCATCTATTCTATCTTTGCAGACTATTCTTTCTGGGTGCATATTTGCCTAGGGAAATATGAGAACTTCGCATTTTTCTTCTTAGGGGATGATTTCTCATAATGATCTGTCACTACCTCACTTAAGTAATGTAATTATGTATATTATAATCTATGGACAATATAATCTAATTCTATTAAATGTTGCTTAAAATATATTAGTAATAATTTATTGTTGTTGGTTAACTGTGCAACATAAATGATTAAGTAGTAACTCTTTAAATTTATTAATGAAATATTTAAGCTCGTTAGTAAAATAGGAGTATTTCACTAACATAAGAATCTGAGTAAAGTGAAACAGTTATAAGTGTCTTGTAGGATTCCATCTCCCTAGCCTGTTTAATTCTACCTCTCTTTCTATCCAATCCTGGCCTTTTCGTGGGAATGTGACCTCCTTATTGGCAAGTCTCTCCTTTTGGAATTCTAGAGAAACAACTTAGCATGTTTTGATTAATTCCTAATATGAAGTAAATTTTGCTAGTTTGCTTTGAAGTTAAGGAATTGGTATATAAGTGTAAAAAGTTTTTAATGCTTTTTGAATGGAGTAACTTCCTCTTTCCCTCAAATGGAGTTAAAGTTTAAAGGATTCTGGCAGAAGAGTTTCATCTAAAGCCCCACGAATAGCTAAAGCAACCCTTGGGAAAAGAAGATGGGTGGGCTCTTCCTCTTCGCCCTCCAAGCTGTGTTGATCTTCTCCCAAACCCAGGTCAGTTCATCTGCCGGTACGTGAACCTGGGACTTGGATTTCTCCCTGCAAGCCCCCCAGGCGTCCTCTCGGACAAGCTGTGCTGGTCTTCTCCCCAACCCAGTCTTTACTCCCCCCACACACACCAGGTACCCGTGGGGGTGTGTCCTTTTAGAAGTGGGTTTGGCCTCTGTAGAAGTGGGTGTGGCCTAATTTTATAAGGAAACCACTCAAGCGGACACAGGTAGTTTAGCCATACCAAGGAACCTAGTCCCCAAACCTACACACCAACATGAAAAAACAAGGCAAATCGACATCACATGGGAAGGACAACGAAAAGAGTCCAGAACTCTCTGTTGATACTGCTCGCCTAAGGGACCTCTATGACAAGGAATTCATATACAAAGTCATAAATATGTTGAATCAACTCAATGAAATAGTCAGACAGATAACCAATAACGTGACAGAAAAAATCGACAAATAACGGGAAGAAATGAGAGCAGAAATTTCATGAATAAAAGATTCTGTAGATGAAATGAAAAACTCAGTCTGTGCCTTCAACAGTATAATGACCACAGCTGAAGTGAGAATCAGTGAGCTGGAAGATCAGCTGCACCAAGCCAACAGGCATCAACACACAGTGGCAAGGGACCTCAAAATAGCTCTACAGAGAATCAGAGTCCTAGGAGATGATTCTAAGATGATTCTAATGATTACAATCATTGTAGTACCAGAAGTTCAGGGAAACAATCCCAATGAAAAAGAAATACGGTTAAAAATCATTGCTGAAAAATTCCCAGAGCTCAACAATGCAGCCATTCAGGTTCAAGGAGCCCAAAGGGTACCAGCTAAAATAGACCCTAACAAAAACACTCCAAGATATATCATAGTTAAAATGATCGATGCTGCCAATAGAGATACAATACTGCAAGCAGCAGGGTCAAAGAAATAAATCACATGCAAAGGAGCACCCCATAGAATCACACCAGATCTAACAGAGGAAACCCTCCAAGCCCGAAGGCAATGGCGGTATATAGTGAAAAAACTCACTGAAATGAATGCTTCACCAAGAATACTCTATCCAGCTCAACTCTCACTCAAAATCGAAGGAATGGTACACTATTTTCTAGATAAACAGCGGCTCGGGAACTTCATAGACTCAAAACCAAACCTAAAAGAAGGACTAAAGGGGCTAATATAGGACAACACAAACCCTACAAGCACAACAGACCCTTATAGAAAGAAGACACAAAATCCCATAACAATAATCTCTATCAACGTCAATGGTAAATTCACCAATTAAGACACACAGAGTGGCAAAATGGATTCAGAGACAGAACCCAACATTCTGCTGCCTACAAAAAACTCATCTCAACACTCAGAGCAAACACAGACTCAAAGTGAAAGGATGGAAAACAATCCTGCAAGCAAACAGCTCCCTCAAAAAAAGCTGGGGTGGCCATACTTGTATCTGACAACATTAATTTGACGTTGAAAAAGATTAGAAGGAACAGCGAAGGCTATTTTCTCTTCATCAAGGGATACAGACAACAGGAAGAAATCACACTCTTAAATGTATATGCACCTAGTGAGGAAACAGGTAAATATTTCAAACAACTGCAAACAGATCTTAAGGAGGATATTGCTAGCAACACAATAGTAGCTGGAGACTTCAACATCGACTTCTCACCTCTGGATAGATCAACAAGAACAAAACTTAGCAAGGAAACATTGGCTTTGAAAGAAAAAACAGAAGAGAAAGGGCTTATAGACCTATACAGGGCTTTATACCCCAGAACGAGAGAATACACATTCTTCTACAGGGAGCACAGAATATTTTCCAAAATAGACCATGTCCTAGGCCAAAAAACATACCTCAATGGAATCTGGAAAACATAAATAGTATCAACAATCTTTTCAGACCATGATGCACTGAGAATAGAAGTAAATCACACACAAGCACGGAGAAACAAATCAAACACCTGGAAATTAAACAACTCAATGCTGAACAAATGAGTGGATCAGGAAGGAAGTCAAGGACGAAATCAAAAGATACTTAGAAAAAATGAGAATGAAGACAGAAGCTACCAGAACTTATGGGATGCAGTTAAAGCTGTATTAAGGGGAAATTTGTAGCTCTGCAAGCATATCTTAGGAAGGAATAAAGGATTCACATAAACAACTTGACTTCACAGCTCAAGATCTTAGAAAACGATCAACGGAAGGAGCCCAAATCAGGCAGAAGGAAAGAGATCATAAAACTTAGAGCAGAAATCAATGACATGGAAACCAAAGAAACAATCCGAAAGATCAATGAAACCAAGAGCTGGTTCATCGAGAAAATAAATAAGATAGATAAACCACTAGCAACACTCACAAAGAAACAGATAAGGAGAACCCTAATAAATCGAATGGGGAATGCAATGGGGATATCACAACAGAAACCAAAGAAATTCAAAAGATCATCAGAGACTACTTTGAAAGTCTGTATGCCACGAAACAAGAGAACCTAGAAGAAATGGATAAATTCCCAGATTCCTATAATCTCCCAAAGCTGAATGAAGAAGATCTAGAGTACCCGAATAGACTTATTAACATCAAGGAAATTGAAACTGTAATCAAAAGTCTTCCCAAAAACAAAAACCCAGGTCCAGATGGATTCACTAGCAAATTTTTCCAAACATTTGTAGAGGACCTATTGCCAGTTCTTCTCAAACATTTCGAAGGAAATTGAAAAAGCAGAAACTCTCCGAAACAGTTTCTATGAAGCCCATATATCTCTAATACCAAAAGGAAACAAAGACACCACAAGAAAAGAAAACTACAGGCCGATATCCTTGATGAACACGGATGCGAAGATTCTCAACAAAATACTAGAAAATAGAATTCAACAACTCATCAATAAGATCATACACCATGACCAAGTGGGATTCATCCCGGGGATGCAAGGATGGTTTATCATTCGAAATTCTACCAACATAATCCATCATATCAACAAAAGAAAAGATAAAAATCATATGATCATATCAATAGATGCAGAGAAAGCATTTGACAAGATCTAGCACCCGTTTATGATGAAAACCCTCACCAAAATGGGGATAGAAGGAACTTTCCTCAATATAGTTAAAGCCATCTACCACAAGCCTACAGGAAGCATCATACTCAATGGGGAAAAGCTTAGAGCCTTCCCCCTAAGATCAGGGACGAGACTAGGATGCCCACTCTCTCCACTACTGTTCAATATCGTACTGTAAGTACTTGAAATAGCGATTAGGCAAGAAAAAGATATTAAGGGCATCCAGGTAGGAAAGAAAAATTCAAGCTGTCACTATTTGCAGATGATATGATACTATACTTAGAGAATCCTATAACCTCTACCAAGAAACTGCTAGAAACTATAGACTTGTATAGTAAAGTTACAGGCTACACAATCAATACCCAAAAGTCCATGGCTTTCCTATATGCAAATAATGAGAGAACAGAAAGTGACATGAAAAAAAACCAATCTCATTCACAATTGTGCCCCAGAAAACAAGTACACAGGAATCAGCTTAACTATGAAAGTAAAGGACTTGTACAAAAAAAACTATAAAATGCTACTTCAGGAAATAAAAGAGGACATGAGGAAATGGAACGATATCCCCTGCTCATGGATTGGGAGAATTAACATTGTCAAAATGGCAATACTTCCCAAAGCATTGTACAAATTCAATGCAATCCCTATAACGATACCCATGACATTCTTCAAAGAAATAGAGCAAACACTCCTGAAATTTATATGGAACAAAAAGCACCCACGAATAGTTAAAGAAATTCTTGGGAAAAAGGAAATGGGAGGAATCAACCTCCCGAACTTCAAACTCTACTACAAAGCAGTAATAATTAAACAGCATGGTACTGAAACAAAGGCAAAGTCAGAGATCTTTGGAACAGGGTTTTATATACCGATATGCCCCTCAAATATATGACCAGCTGATCGTTGATAAGGGAGCAAGAAATGTGAAGTGGAGCAAGGAAAGCCTCTTTAACAAATTGTGCTGGCAAAACTGGACAGCTACATGCAAAAACTAGACTCATATATCTGCCTAACACCATTTTAAAAAGTAAGATCAAAATGGATTAGAGAACTCAACATCAGACCGGAATCCATAAGGTACATTGAAGACAAAGTGGAAAAAACCCTCCATGACACTGAAGCTAATGGTATCTTCAAAGATGTCACACCACTGGCCAAGCAAGTGAAAACAGAGAAAGACAAATGGGACTATCTTAAACAAAGAAGCTTCTGCACCTCAAAAGAAACAGTGACTAAAATACAAAGACAGTCTACAGACTGGGAAAGGATATTCGCTGAATACACATCCGAAAAGGGGTTGATACCAAGGATATACAAAGTGCTGGTTGAAATGCACAAGAAGAAAACATCCAACCCCATCAAAAATATGGGGCGAATGGGACTGGAGAGAGCACAGCGGGTAGGGCGTTTCCCTGCACGTGGCCTACCTGGGTTCGATTCCCAGCATCCCATATGGTTCCCTGAGCACCGCCAGGAGTAACTTCTGAGTGCAGAGCCAGGAGTAATCCCTGTGTATCAACAGGTGTGACCCAAAAAATAGGAAAAAAAGAGCAAAAATGGGGCGACGAAATGAACAGAAAATTTCTCAGAGAAGAAATTCGAATGGCTAAAAGGCATATGAGAAAATGCTCTACATCATTAATCATCAGGGAGATACAGATTAAAACAACAATGAGATATCATTTCATACCACACAGATGCCAGGGTAGCCCATAGCTTGTTCTGCATCCATCCATTCCCTTGTCAGGTACCCTGATTTTGGAGTGGTAGGAACTCAGGGCAACTGAGGCATAAGTTGAGAAAACAGATGCCCAGGAGTGAATAATATTTGGAGTCAATAAATTCCTAAATTGCAATTGTCTAGCACTGTCTTCCTGTGTCTGTACAAGAAGGTCATTGCTCTGAAGTAAACTCTGCAAAAAGACATAAGGGAAAGAGAAATGCTTAGGGGAAAATGGTGATTAGCTGGTTGGGGAACAGAGCACAGAGAAGATTTTAAAGATAAACATAGAGGAATGGGAGAGTCTCAGGAGCACTGTGACTGGATGCATCCAATAAACCCAAGCTCCCTGTGGCGAGGGAGAAATGATAAACCAATATGATCCTACAATACCAATAGCAGACAGAGATAAAACAAAGAAAAAGAATTGCAGGCCGATATCCCTGATGAACACAGATGCAAAGATCCTCAACAACATCTTAGCAAAAAGAATCCAACGGCTCATCAAAAAGAATATACATCATGACCAAGTAGGATTCATCCTGGGGATGCAAGGATGGTTTAACATTCACAAGTCAATCAACATAATTCATCATATCAATAAAAGAAAAGAAAACAACCATATGATCAACCATAGAGGCAGAGAAAGCATTTGACAAGATTCAGCAACTGTTAACGATGAAAACGTAGAACCAATCAGCTAAGTACAAGTACTGGAATGCCCCACAGACCGCGGCCAAAAGGGTGGGCTGTGAAAAGTCCCTTTTATATAACCTTATGGTCTTAAAGCCCCTCACTTTTGAGACTCAGGGCCACTCATTCATAGAAGGTTGCCACTGTGTCTGTGAGCTAGACGAGGGCCTTACCTGTAACTAGCTGAGCTAGCTAAGAAAAACCCTTTGCTTATTGCATCGCAACTTGTTTTCCTATGATTCCTCTGGGGAGATCTCAATCCGGGTTAACACTTCAAGGGAATGATTGAAACAGAGAACTTGTACCCTATTAAAATATATATCTGCATAATATTTTTTGTTGGATTCACCACTTGACACTAACTTCAGTGGCATTTGGCATACTTGCTAGTTTTGCGATGATTACCATTATTTTGTTCATAACATTTTCATCATTGCTAAAAACAGCCTCTTCACTATCCATTGACATCTCCATTCTCTCCTTCCTTTGGTTCCTGGCAACACTCTCCTTTTTTCTTTATGAATTTGCTTCCTCTGAACACTCCATATACATGAATTCTAAAATATGTGCTGTGTGTGACTGCCTTTGTCCAAACCTGATGCTTTCGAAGTTCATCTGTGCTATATTGCATCAGTACTTCTTATGACTAATATTCTGTGGTATGGATCTACCATATTGGAGAGGTTTCCACACTTTAAAAATGCACAGAGCACTGGACGTCTCATACGTAGGCTAAAGGAAATATTGACAGTGGTTGGAGACATAGTACAAAGAGTAGGGTGTTTGCCTTGCATGCAGAAGACCTGGGTTGGCTCCCTGGCACCTCATATGGCTCCGTGAGCTCTGCCAGGAGTGATCCCTGAGCGCAGAGTCAAGAGGAAGCTCTGAGCACCATTAGGTGTGGCTCCAACAAAAAAAATAAAAGCATTCATGCACTCACATAAAATACAATCCTGTTCATGTATTTTTAGATGCTTTCCACATCATGGGGTAGACAGGATAATGGCCATTCAAAAAGATCATCAACCTGCAAATGTTCCTTTGTTTAGTAAAATCTTGACTGAATGGATTTGATGGCTGGGAATGGAGAGATTTGGTGCATTATCAGGTGAGTCACTGGCATAACATTTGTTTTGACAAAATGGAGGCAGAAGATGATGATGCAGATAGAAGAGAAGGTCACTTGACCATGGTGGCCAAGAAGTTAGCATATAGACACCAGACAGGCTACGTGGCAGTTTAACAAGTTAAAAGAAAACACAGGCTAAAGACCTTCTAGAGAAGCCATGTATCCTGGCTGAGAACATTGTCCCGGTGACGTGTATATTCAATTTCTGGCTTCCTGGGGTGTGGGTTGTTTTTTCTTCTGATGTTTAAGCTATCAGGTGATTTGTTAGAGCACTCACAAAAAAAATGCACACACAACATTTCAGTAACATAATTGCTTGTAAAAAAATAGTGTTCCATCAACAAATATTTGAAACCAGGACATATAAAATTTAAAAATCCCTTCCTATCTCATTCTTAAATAAACACAGTACCTGTTAATGGAACATGAGTTGCTGTTTGGCAGGTTTCAACATCTAGAACTTTGGACCTAAACCTGGGACTTAAAACATGGCCAGCCTTACTTCATGCTGTATATTGATTTTGAAAGTATATTGGATTTTTATTATAATGGCTCCCCAAAATGCAGCTTTACAATGATGGACAGCACTGAAGGGAATGTGAAATGATCTTATGTTGAAACTGGGATTTGATTAACTAGATACTCATACAGGATCTTAGAGATGTTGAGCTCTTGTAGTGCACTTGCACTGAAAAAGGTTGACCCAAATTCAAAAGTGGCATCCAATACGGTCCCCTGAGACTGGCAGCAGTGATCCCTGTGCACAGGGAGTAACGCCTGAGCACCACCAACTGTGGGTCCCCCAAAGTTTTGTAAATGTCCTACTAAATATTTTTTATTTATTTTTAAATTTTTATTTATTTATTTATTTAGTTTGCTCTTTGGGTCACACCCAGCGGATGCTCAGGGGTTACTCCTGCCTCTCACTCAGGAATCACTCCTGGTGGTGCTTGGGGGACCATATGGGATGCTCCAGTCCCGGTCCTTCTAAATTTTATGACTGGCTTTTGTGGCCTGGGGTTATCCCAATGTATCTTGTGACCAAAATACTAACTGACTTTTCTACTGTCTTTTTTGACTCTAATATTAAAAAAAAACAATATAATGTTCTTTTCAGAACATGAGATGCTACCCCTTTTTCATTCAAACTCTCCCATGGCTCCTAATTTTTCCCAAGCAAAAGCCAACATTCTTACAATGACCGATAAGGCTCCCACTCTTTTCCTTTCCTTTTTCTTTCTTTTCCTATCCTTTAATTTCCTTTATTTTTCCTTCCCTCCTTCCTTCCTTCCTTCCTTCCTTCCTTATTTTTTCTCTCTCCTTCCTTCCTTTTTACATTCCTTCCTCCCTCCCTCCTCCCTCCCTCCCTCCCCCTCCCTTTCTTTCTTTCTTTCTTTCTTTCTTCCTTCCTTCCTTCCTTCCTTCCTTCCTTCCTTCCTTCCTTTCTCTCTCTCTCTCTTATTTCGCTTATTAGGTATCAAAAAATATTTTCTATTTGAAAAAAGACACAAAGTAAAAAGGTTAGTCTATGAGGACCTGTCTTTGTCTCTGCTCAACTCTGAAATTCTAGTATAAATTCAGCCCTGGGGCCTTGGCTGTTCCTTCACCAGCAAACTTTCTGATTTTGTCTTTGCACTGGTTCCTACTGGCTCTTCTTTTTCACTTCTAAATAATATTCCTACACACGGACTGAGCAATAATACAGGGGTTAATATATTAGTATTCCATGTGACTGACCCTGGTTCGATCTCCAGCATCACATATGGTCCCATGAGTACCTCCTGAGCACAGAGACGTTAGTACATGAGCACCACTGTGGCTGGCCCAAAACCTTTTCTTACACACACGCACACACACACGGAGAGAGAGAGAGAGAGAGAGAGAGAGAGAGAGAGAGAGAGAGAGTACTGTGATTAGGGTGCTTTCTATGAATGAGGACAATCCTCAAGGGTTCAAGGGATCATATGGTATGGATATCAGGTATTGAACCCAGGTCCATCGTGTGCAAGGCAAATGCCTCAGCCACTGGACTATCACTTCGATCCAGATGACAAGACTATTTTCAATCACAACGGCTTTCAAAATTCCTTGGGTACATTCTGATTCCCTTTATAGATACCCAATTATTCCATACATCTTGAGATTTTCTAATCGGTGGTGTAATTTATCTCAATAAATGGTTATAATTATATGTCTAAATTGTTTCTCATCTGCCAAATCCAATTGTCCCTTTCAACCTCCATCCATCAGGGGTCAGTCACAGAGAATGAGACAAACAAGTAGAAAAAACATCTGGATTTTTCAAGTTTAAGGGTTGCCTCGACAGCCATCAGTGGTCTCACAGGAAGGTCAATTCAATTCAATATTGCTCCCCCAACCCCACCAGAACCCAATAGATGAACCACTGTTGAAGTTGACAGAGACATCAAGGACAGTTAGGAAGTACATCAATATGCCCTAGGTACATGGAGAGTAGAGGATGGTGTAGTTCACAGAGAATCAGTAAGGTAAATGTAAAGGCCCTCCCGTTGATCGTCGATTTGCTCGAGCGGGCCCAGTAACGTCTCCATTGGAGACTTTGTTGTTACTGTGTCTGGCATATCGAATACTCTCGGTAGCTTGCCGGGCTCTCCGAGAGGGGCGGAGGAATCGAACTCGGGTCGGCCATGTTGGCCGCTTGTAAGGCGAACGCCCTACCCGCTGTGCTATCGCTCCAGCCTAGGCACCCTTAAAATATAAAGTTGTTAGGACAGCAGAGATAGTTCAGTGGGCAGGGCACCTCTCTTGCACCCAGTCCACTGAGCCCCTCCAGGCGTGATTCCTGAGTGTAGAGCCAGGAGAAAGCCTTGAGCACGGCTGGACGAGGTCCCAAAACCAAACTAAATGAATAAATCAGATTGTAAATGTTTTCTATTCTATTTTTGGCCATATTGTCCCCTAAATGTAGAAGACCCTAACAGTATTAGTCTATGTTTGCCTGGCACAAGTTGCAGCTGGCAGATACTTTGTCATCTATTCTATCCTTGGCTGCTAATCATTCTGGGTGTGTGTTTGCTAGCAGAATACACAAACCTTAGGGATTTTTGTGAGCGGATGATTTCTTATAATAATTCATCACTTCCTAAGCCTAAAGTAAGTAATAATGTATATTATAAAATATGAATATATAATTTAATTTTATTAAACATTATATAAAATATATTAGTAATAATGTAATGCTATTGATTAACAAGGCACTATAAATGATTACCTAGGAATTTTATTGATTTATTAATAAAATATGTAAGCTCAATAGAATAAAAGGAGAATTTAGCTAACATCAGAGTCTGAGGAAGATGAAACTGTTATAACTGTCCTGTAGGATTCCATCTCCCTAGCCTCCTTCTTTCTAGCTCTCTCTCTATCCAATCCGGTCTTCTTCGTGGAAATCTGACCTCCTTATTGGCTAGCCTCTACCTTTCAACTGCCTGCTTTATGACATCAATTTCCCACCAAACCTACCTCCACCTGGTAGAATCTTGGGGTTCCCATGCAGTGGTTTGTAAACAAATTTGAATCATCATGGCAAGTGACCAGTGACCAATGACCAATCACCAGTGACCAGTCATCAGTACTGGACACTGTGGTCTTCCGCTTCAGTGTTCAGACATACTCTCGTATCGTCTCCTCTTCTCGTCTACCTTTCATCGGGATTTCCTCTTCTCTGATCATGTCAGGTAAGGAATAATACTTTTCAAAGCTTTTCATTAGATTTCTTGTCCTAAACTTAGTAGTCAAGTAAAAATGTCATGTAATAATGGAAGAAAGTATTCCACTAGAATTTTATAAGCCTCATTGTAGCTTGACTTTGACGTTTGCTGTGTTATTTTAGACACTGACTTTCTTTCTCACACCTACAAAATTTTTTCCTCATTTATTACATTACGTTTTAAACAGACTTAGAAGCTCAAATACACGTTTGTAAGTGAGTGTTAATACTCCTTGTTTCCTTTTCCTTTTAATAGTGATTTGTTTATGATATCCATGAAAAATAAATAAATCAGAGACAGTAACTGATAGAAAAAGAAGAATGTAGGTGCTGTAGAAAACTGTGAATGTATACCAAGATACTTTATCTGTGAAGGTCTCTCCACTTGTATTTACAATTTAGTATTTTAAATTTAGTGCTATTACAAAGTAAGAGTCATATGTCTTTGAGTCTTCTATCTAAACTAGGTGATGAGAAAAAATTAGGTGTGGGGTAGTTGTGAAATGCTGAGCGGTAGGGAGGCAAATCCTCAAAGGTAAGAAAGTTTAGGGTCTTTTTCATCAAGCATTGACCAACAGAAGCCAAGAAGAAGAGGTTGCTATGAGGGAGAATAAAATAGATATAAAGAAAGACTATGGAGGGAGTTTATTAAGGAAGAGGAAACAGTTTGGGATAGAATGTTGAAGAGAATCAAAGATTTCAAATCAAAACAGAAAGAATAGAGTTAAATATTCTGAGATCAAGTCAAATCCGTTTACTTTAATAACTGCTAGGACTAGAAGGTGTACTATGCCTCGAGTAGAGTACAAGTAGGAAAAACATTTAACAGAAAGCTGTGCTGGTGGTTTCTATTCTTCTTATCTCTTAGAAGAACAAAGTTTACACTTGGCAGTTTTGAACATAAATACGCTTCAGAAATGGTGCTTCCTATACATAACTAAAACTAGTTTCTAGGGGGATGGGAGAAACGGAATCTTCATTGTTTTTATTAGATTCTAGTTTGTAAACTACATGTATGTTCTGCTTGTTAAAATAAAGAAATGATATCTTTTAACTTGAATCAGGAGAATTGATTCTTTTGTGTGGTAAGTAGGTTTCAAGTTAAGGCTACTTGTCATCGTCACAAAGATTTTCTTCCTAACAGGAGAACATTTTGATAACAGTTGACAACTGTTTTTAGATTCTAAGAAGAAATGGAAAAGTGAAGTCTCACATGTCTAATTACACACTTATTTCAATTGTGTGGAGTCTGAGTTTTCCTAAATTAAAAATATTTAAATTGGATTTTAGTGATCATTCTTAAACATTGGGAATGAACATATTCCTGGTTGATAAAGATAACTGTATTCTAGGTTTTTGAAATGAATTTGAAATTTTTGTGACCATTTTCTTAATGATCTTTGTTTGTTTCTTGTGTGTTTTACTGAAATTGTATGCTATGTTTAATACCTGTTGTTTGATTTTTAATCCTCAGAGTATGAATGAGAATAATAATGTCATTCTTGTACTTATTATATTTCATTCTGCTATTTACTCATCGAAAACATATTTTTGGCTACCAAATGCTATCACTTTTACTATATTTTCTGCTTGTTATGTAAGTTATGGTAAACCTTTCTTATTTTATGGACTGACTAGTTGTGCACTCAATAATCGCCTTCTATTGTATTTGCTGGCTATCAATTTTTTCAAAAATACAATTCTATCTTTATCTTGTATACATGCCACAATTTATTAATGAACTTATTGTACTGTTTTCTTGGTTTTGTTTTGGAACCACATACAGTGTGACTCAGGTTGTACTCCTGGGTCTGCTCTCAATCACTTACTGTACTATGCTGCTTACAAGATAGCCCTGTCACTGTCACTGTCACGGTCCTCCCGTTGTTCATCAATTTGCTTGAGCGGCCCCAGTATCGTCTCCATTGTGACACTTGTTACTGTGATCTGCATATCAGATTTCATTAATATCTATATACTTCTTGTTTAGTTCTGTGATACATGTTTTTCATGATGTTTTTCTTTATCTTTCTGAGTTCTCCCATGTAAATCACATGAAATAAAGAAACTTTATTTATGTATCATATTATGCTTAAGTAGAGTTGTTAGTAACTACTTTGCCGGAGAGCAACTTGAGACAGAGAATTTAAATAACAGTCTTCCTTATAAAAGCTTCCAAAAGAGAAAAACTCAAGTAGTCATTTTTGAGGTAGGATCAGAAACCAGGGTAAGGTTGCCAACCTTCAATTCATCAATGAGATTGAGTCATATGTGAACCGTACGTAACTGATATGAATTGCACAAGCTAAAACAAAACCTGAAGATTACAGTGGTAATAACTGTAATGACCGCGAATGCTTATATTAATGTATGGTATCTTCCTTCTAGCTTCTGCATTGCAGTGAACAAGGCACAGTTCTGGCAAGAAAGTCCAGTAACGTCTTAGAACAAATTGTGAGATTTGTTGTTACTGGTTTTGGCATATCGAATATGTCACGGGTAGCTTGCCAGGCTTTGGTGTGCAGGTGACATGGTCTCGGTAGCTTGCCAGGCTCTCCGAGAGGGGCGAAGGATTCAAACCCGGGTCGGCCTTGTGCAAAGCAAACGCCCTACCCACTGTGCTATAACATTATATAAAATATACTAGAAATAACTTAATGTTGTTGGTTAGCAGTGCAATATAAATGATTACTTAGTAACTTTCTTGATTTACTAATGAAATGCGTAAGCTCTTGAGTATAATAGAGTATTTCCCTAACATAAAAGTCTGAGGAAGGTGAAACTGTTATAACTGTCTTGTAGGATTCCATCTTCCTAGCCTCCTCCATTCTACCTCTCTCTCTATCCAATCCGGTTTTCTTCTTGGGAATCTGACCTCCTTATTGGCTAAGCCTCTACCTTTCAACTGTCTGCTTTATGACATCATTCACCCACCAAACCTACCACCACCAGGTAGAATCTTGGGGTTCCCATGCAGTTGTTTGTAAACAAATTTGAATCATCATGGCAAGTGACCAGTGACCAATGACCAATCACCAGTGACCAGTCATCAGTACTGGACACTTGTGGTCTTCCGCGATAGTGTTCAGACATACTCTCGTATCACCTCCTCTTCTCGTTTACCTTTCATCAGGATTTCCTCTTCTCTGACCATGTCAGGTAAGGAATAATACTTTTCAAAGCTTTTCATTAGATTTATCATCCCTAAACTTAGCAGTCAAGTAAAAACGGCATGTAGTAATGAAAGAAAGTATTCAAGTAGAAGTTTATAAGCCTCATTGTAGCTTGACTTTAACACTTGCTGTGTGATTTTAGACATTGGCTTTCTTTCTCTCACATACAAAGTGTTTTTCCTCATTTATTACATTATATTTTAGACATACTTATGAGCTCAAATACATGTATATATATGTGAGTGTTAGATTCTCTGTGTTTCTTTTTCCTACATGATATTCATGGGAAAAAAAGTAAATCAGAGACAGTATTTTGACAGAAACAGAAAATGTAGGTGCTGTGGAAAACTGTTAATATATACTAGCATGTTTTTGCTGTAACAGTCTCTCCACTTGTATTTATACTTCATTATTTTAAATTTAGTTCTATTAAAAAGTAATAATCATTTATTTTTGAGTTTTCTATTTAATTTAGGTAATAAGGAAAAAAAGGGGCATGGGGAAGGTGTGGAGTGCTGAGCGGTAGGGAGGCAAGCTCTCAAAGGTAAGAAAGTTTGCAATCATTTTCATCAAGCATTGACCAATAGAAGCCAAGCCAATATGAGGGAGACTAAAATAGGAAATAAAGAAAGAATATGGACGGGAATTATCAAGGAAGGGGAACCCGTTTGGATAGAATGTTGGAGAGAACCAAAGATTTAAAATCAAAACAGAAAGAATATATGTTAAATATGCTGAGCTAACTACACTAAGAGCAAGTCAAAGGACTTTCCTTCAATAAATGCTAGGACTAGAAAGTATACTATGCCTTGAGTAGGGTACCAGTAGGAAAACCAGTTAGTTTATCAGAAAGCCATCCTTGGTGGCTTTTTTCCTTATTATCTCTTAGAACACAGTACTTGGCGTTTGACAATTTGGAATATAAACATGCTTCAGAAATGATGCTTCCCATAAATAACTAATAGTGATTATCTAGGGGGATGGAAGAAACAGAATCTTCAATGTTTTTATTACATTCTGGTTTTTAAGTACATGTATACTCTGCCTGTCAAAATAAAGAAATGATATCTTCTAACTTGAATCAGGAGACTTGATTCATTTGTGTGGTAAGTAGGTTCCAGGTTAAGACTGCTTGGCATCTTTACAAATATTACCTTCCTAACATGAGAGTATTTTGATAATAGCCAACTTGTGTTTTTAGATCCTAAGAGGAAATAGAAAAATCAAGTCTCGCATGTCTAATTACACATTTTTGACATTTTTGTGGAGTCTGAGTTTTCGTACATTAAAAATATTTAATTGGTTTTTGATGCTCATTTATTAACCATTGGGAAGAACATTCTCCTGGTTGATAAAGATAATTCTACTCTAGGTTTTGAAAGTAAATTTGCAATGTTTTGTGATCATTTTTAAATGGTCTTTTCTGTTTCTTGTGTGATTAACTGAAATCATATGCTATATTTAACACGTGTTATTTTCTGGTTAATATTCAGAGGTGTGAATCAGAATAATAATATAATTTTTTGTACTTAAGATGTTTCTTTTTGTATTTTACTCATTTAAAACATGTCTTGTCTACAAAATACAATCATGTTTATTCCTATTTTCTTCTTGTTATGTAATCACTTAATCACTTAATCCCTGTTATTCATCGATTTATTCGAGCGGGTGCCAGTAACGTCTCCATCCATTCCGGTTGCATGCTAGCGTAGCCCAATGGTATCTGTTCGTTTTAGGAACATGCAGAGCCTCAAATCGATCATTTAGGGTCTTGACGAAGAAGTCTGACCATCTTGTAGGTGGGCGTCCACGTGATTTTTTCATGTCCCGTGGAATCCAATCAGTAATGGCTCTAGTCCCGCGGTTGTCTGAAAACCTCATTACATGTCCAGCCCATCTGATTTTTGATGTCTTGGCAAATGAGACAGCGTCCCTGATTCTTGAGCATTGACAAAGACCAGAACTCCGGATTCTATCTCTCATTTGAGTGAATCATGATATTCCAATCATAGTTCTTTCGATTCCTCTTTGAGATACCTGAATAGCGTTCTCATCCCATTTTCGTAGGGTCCAGATCTCTGAGGCATATGTTAATGCAGGAAGAACAGTGGAATCAAAGAGATGTGCTCGTAGCTGGAGGTTCTTTGTCCTTTTAGTTATTTCTTCAATGATCTTGAAGGCATTCCAAGCCGCTCTCTTCCTCCTGCGCAACTCAGGTGCCAGGTCATTCATCATGTTGATTTCTCGACCTAGGTATATATAACTGTTGCATTCGGAGATGGTGGTTCTGTTGAGAGTGAATGGAGCGTCAGGAACAAGGCTGTTTCTCATAAACATTGTCTTCGTAAGATTCAGCTGTAGTCCGACCTTTCCACATTCACGGTCAAAGTCGTTCAGCATTTGTGCTGCTTGGCTGATGTTTGGTGTTATTAGAACGATGTCATCAGCAAAGTGGAGGTGGTATAGTTGTCGACCATCTATCTTCACTCCCATGCTTTCCCATTCCAGTCGACGCATGATGTTCTCGAGGGTGGCACTGAAGAGTTTTGGTGAAATGGTATCACCCTGCCGAACCCCTTGTTATGTAAGTTACTGGTAAACCTTTTCTGTTTTATGGACTGGTAAAGTGTGCACTCAAAAATCACCCTCTATTGCATTTTATGGATATCAGTTTTTGCTAAAATAGAATACTGTCTTCATATTGTATACGTGGAACAATTTGTAAATTAACTTATTGTACTGTTTTATTTGGTTTTGTTTGGAACCACAGCCACTGTTATTCAGGGCTTACTCTTGGATCTGCTCTCAATAACATACTGTACTATGCTGCTTGCTACATAGCCCAGATTTCATTAACATTTATATTGTTCTTTTTCAGTTGTGTGATACATATTTTTCATATTTTCTTTATACTTCCTTCCATGTAAATCACATGTAAGAGAAAAATTATATTCATGTATGCATTGATATTCTTAGAGTTATTAGTAACTACATTGTACATAAACAACTTGAGACACAGAATTTAAATAAAGTTTTCCTTCCAAAAACATTTCTTGGGAAAATTCAAGTAGTCATCTTTGAAGTAGGATCAAAAATCAGGGTGACCTTCAATGCATCACAAGATTAAGTCATATGTGAAACTGCAAGTAAGAGATATTCATTGCTCAAGTCAAATAAAAACCTGATGATTACAATGGTAATAGTTGTAAAGACTCCAAATGCCTATATTAATTTAACGTGTCTCCCTCCTGGTTTTTGGCATTGTAGTGATCATGCAGAGTCCTGGCAAAAAGTCCACATGCTAGATTCCGTAACATGGAAATTCATAAGCTACAGAGAGATAGTACTGGAAGGGATAAGGCACTTGCCTTGTATGCAGCCAATCCAGTTGGATCTTTCACTGCATACAGTCTCCTGAATGTTACAAGGGGTCACTCCAGAGTGCAGAGCCAGGAATAGCCCAAGTCACTGCCAGCTATTGGTCCAAACTCTACTCCACCCCACGCCCAATACAAATTATTGAAAACATGAAGTCTCTTTGCTATCTGTGGGCCTCAAGTTTCTTCCTGTCCAAAAATTGTTACCCGTTCTCTTAGACTTCCTAGTTTGAAAAAGCTTCTATTCTAGGAAATAACATATGGGTCAATAGGAGAGCAAGCTACCGGCATTGCTAAGGTAAGGAGAAACTATCTGTAAGCAAGAAATCCAGGTATAGACAAGATCACCTGGTTCTTCTACAGTTCTGTGTTCACTTTGGGAGCACAATACCAAATACACAAAGTGCCAAAATGTTCCAGGCTTTGAATCACCCAAAGTTGTTCGAATTTTGGAAACTCAGTTGACCGTTGGTGCTAGAAGCATCTTGATGGCTTATATTTTAAGTTAATATTGTTTCTCTCAATGTTTCAGGAGATTACCAGTCTCACAGATTTTTTTCATCACCCTCTTGTTCCTTACAGAAAAATTTCAAAATCCATCTGTATTGGAAACTGCACATACTCTGCAGCTTTCCCTTTCCATGGTGAACAATGCCGCTTCCTTAACAGGAAGTATCTACAACTACTCCAGAGTATCTTCTCCAGCTGGTAGTTCTGCTTGGCTCCTGCCCTCAGCCTCTGGCACCTCTTTCCAATCAATGATGGGTAGTGCCTTTCTCTATCAATGCTTCAGCACAACAATGCTATCTGGAGTGTCTGACCAGAGCCACATGTCCACTTCAGCTGCTTCCTACCGGAGTATTTTGGAGTGGGATATTGCAGGAAGTACTAAAGGAAAGTCTTCCATGAAAGACTTTTCTGTGACTGTCCTCAACGAAGAAACCACTTTCTTTTTCATGTCTATGGCAGCTCGCTATGAGAAAACTTTAGATACCAACAACACGGTGTCTGTGTACCCATCACTTTCTGCCAGTCTTGTTGAGAGGACACCATCTCAGGTTCCAAATCAGAGTCATAACCTGTCGCTTCCCTACCAGGAAGGAACTCAGGTATATTACTCTCATCAAGGCACTCTGGGAACTCTCCTTTCTGGAAACTTGGTCCCTGCCTGCAATCCTATGACTCCATGTCATACACAGGGAAAGAGGGGGTCTTCCCCCCAAATTTACAGCAACTCATACCCAGAAATGGTTTTGGTTCTAAAGGATAATAACCAACTACAAATAACCAAGCACCAGTCTCCTCCTCTGGAATTGTCTACTCTGTGTCTGCTCAACCCATCACAGAATCGAGTTATCAAGTTGAGTAAAATTGAGAGAAGGGAAAGTCAGATTCAAAACTTGGGGTCCCCTAGAAAGCCGGTTTTCAACCCCTGATCTGCGTGGGACGGGCACAGAGGCCAAGCTCTGGGCAACAAATCTGAACGGCTCCAATTCCAACAGGTACAGCCCGCCCCCAAGGGCCTGGGTCCCTCTCTGGGCATGCGCAGCTAGAACCAGTCCCTAGAAAGCCGGTTTTCAACCCCTGATCTGCGTGGGACGGGCACAGAGGCCCAGCTCTGGGCAACAAAGCTGAACGGCTCCAATTCCAAACAGGAGATGTTCCCAACTCCTCGCCCAGTGTCAGGGACTCTTTCCAGAGCCGCGGCCGGTCAGCGGCCGCGAAATATTTTCCCACTACATATGCCATAGGAACCATAAGCTACCTTCTTAGATGGAAACTTTGCTATTTTAGCTCAGCCACTAGAAACACAGTAGCCAATAACTCATAAGCCTATCTTAACTCACACTGCATATCAAACAGAATAGTAACACTGAACGTGAAGGACTAAACCACACCTCTCACAATGGTAAAGCAACGCAAAAGCCCACCAAACTTTCATATTGAAGAGTCTAGCCCAGATTACACCAACAGTACTGTAGTGTTAGACAACCTCTCTGACAAGGAATTCAGAAGGGAGCTACTTAGGATGCTTAGGGAATTAAAAGAAACAATGGAAAGCAATGCCAATAGAAGACAAGAGGATCTGAAGGCAGAAATGAGGAAAATGCAATCAGAAATGTCAGACCTGAAAAATCTCGTAGGCGAATTGAAAAGCTCAGTGGAAGGCCTCAGCAGCAGAGTAACAGCGGCTGAGAACAGAATCAGTGAGCTCGAAGATGAAGTTCAGAGACTCTCCAGAAAAGAGCAGGAAATGGAAAAGAGACTCACAATTCGGGAACAGATGGCAAGAGAAGATCAGGATGAAGCCAAGAGGGGTAACATAAGAATTATTGGAGTCCCAGAGGTACAGGAAGAAAACCTCGATGAAGAAGAAACTGTCAAAGACATCATTGCTACAACGTTTCCAGAGCTGAAGAAAACTTGTGACCACATTCAGGAGGCCCGAAGGGTACCAGCTAGAAGAAATGCGAATAAAAATACCCCGACACATTCTCATCAAAATGACCAAAACCTTAGACAGAGACAAAATTCTGAAAGCAGCAAGATCGAAGAAAGAAATCTCTTACAAAGGAGCATCCTTAAAATTCACAGCTGATTTTTCTGATGAAACCCTCATGGCCCGAAAACAGTGGTGGGACATAGTAAAAAAACTCAATGAAATAAATGCCTCCCCAAAAATACTTTTCCCAGCAAGACTCTCATTCATAATAGAAGGAACAACACACAGTTTCACAGACAAACAACAGCTCAGGAATTTCATAGACTCAAAACCATGGTTACAAGAACAACTAAATGGGCTACTTTAAGGCAAGAAAGGCCCCTCAAATACACCAACTTTTAACAGAAAAATGGGACAAAATCCCATAACAATAATCTCTCTCAATGTCAATGGGCTAAACGCACCAATTAAAAGACATAGAGTGGCAGGATGGATTAGAAAATTGAACCCAACATTCGGCTGCCTGCAAGAAACGCATCTCAATAGTCAAAGCAAACACAGACTCAGAGTCAAAGGCTGGAAAACAATCCTACAGGCAAACAGCTCTCATAAAAAAGCTGGGGTAGCCATTCTTATATCAGACCACATCGATTTCAGAGTGAGGAAGGTCATAAGAGACAGTGAAGGCCATTTCTTATTGATCAAAGGATCTGTACAACAGGAAGAACTTACAATAATAAATGTATATGCACCTAATGAGAGACCAGCAAAGTACTTAAAACAACTACTCAGAGATTTGGAAAAAGACATCAATAGCAACACAATACTAGTGGGAGACTTCAACACTGCTTTGTCACCTCTTGATAGTTCAACCAGACTCAAGCTTAGCAAGGACATACTTCATTTGAGGGAAACAATGGAAGAAAGGGACTTAGTAGATATATACAGGACACCTCATCCACAAAAAGCTGAATACACATTCTTCTCAAGCGTACATGGAACATTCTCCAAGATAGATCACATGCTGAGCCACAAAACATGCCTCCATAAAATTAAGAAGGTAGAGATTGTATCAACAATCTTCTCAGACCATAATGCGCTGAAATTAGAAGTAAATCACACACAAAAACAGAAAACTAAATCAAACACCTGGAAATTAAACAGTGCACTATTGAACAACGAGTGGATTAGACAGGAAATCAAAGAGGAAATCAAAAGATTCCTAGAAACGAATGAAAATGAGAACACGAGTTACCAAAACTTATGGGACACAGCAAAGGCATGTTAAGAGGAAAGTTTATAGCTCTACAAGCATTCCTCAGGAAGGAGGAGCGAGCACACATAAGTAACCTAACCTCACAGCTTAAGAGCTTGGAGAAGGACCAAAAAAAGGAGCACAACCCGAACAGGAGAAAGAAAATAATAAAACTCAGAGCAGAGATTAACGAGATGGAAACCCAAAAAACAATCCGAAAGATCAATGAAACCAAAAGCTGGTTCTTTGAGAAAATTAACAAGATCAATAAGCCTCTAGCAAAACTCACAAAGAAAGAGAGAGAGAAAACCCCAATAAACCGAATCAGAAATGAAAAGGGGGTCATTACAACAGAAACCACAGAAATTCAGAGGATCCTCAGGGAGTACTTTGAGAAGCTTTATGCCACGGAACATCAAAACCTCGAGGAAATGGATAAATTCCTAGACTCCTACAGACTCTCAAGGCTGAACCAAGAAGACCTGGAATACCTGAACAGACCTATCACCATCAAGGAAATTGAAATGGTAATAAAAAGTCTCCCCAAGCACAAAAGTCCTGGTCCGGATGGATTCACTAGTGAATTCTTCCAAATCTTTAAAGAGGACTTACTCCCAATGCTCTTTAAGCTTTTCCACGAAATTGAAATATCAAAAACACTTCCGAACAGTTTCTACGAAGCAAATATCACACTGATACCAAAAGCAGACAGAGATACCACAAAGAAAGAGAATTACAGGCCGATATCCCTGATGAACACAGATGCAAAGATCCTCAACAAACTACTAGCAAACAGATTCCAACTACTCATCAAAAAGATCACACACCATGACCAAGTACGATTCATCCCAGGGATGCAAGGATGGTTTAACATTCGGAAATCAATCAACATAATCCACCATATCAACAAAAGAAAAGATGAAAAACATATGATCATATCAATAGATGCAGAGAAAGCATTTGATAAGATCCAGCACCCCTTTATGATGAAAACCCTAGCCAAAATGGGTATAGAGGGGACCTTCCTCAACATAATTAAAGCCATCTACCACAAGCCTACAGCAAGCATCATCCTCAATGGGGAAAAACTGAGAGCCTTCCCTCTAAGATCAGGGACGAGACAGGGATGGCCACTCTCTCCACTGCTGTTCAATATAGTACTGGAAGTACTTGCAATAGCGATTAGGCAGGAAAAAGATATTAAGGGCATTCAGATAGGAAAGGAAGAAATCAAGCTCTCACTATTCGCAGATGATATGATACTCTACTTAGAGAACCCAATAACTTCCACCAAAAAACTCCTAGAAACAATAGACTCATACAGTAAAATTTGCAGGTTATAAAATCAATACACAAAAGTCCATGGCTTTCCTATACACAAACAGTGAGAGAGAAGAAAGCAACATGAAAAGAACAATCCCGTTCACAATTGTGCCCCAGAAAATCAAGTACTTAGCAATCAGCTTAACTAAGGAAGTAAAGGACCTGTACAAAGAAAACTACAAAACGCTACTTCAGGAAATAAAAGAGGACATGAGGAAATGGAAAGATATCCCCTGCTCATGGGTCGGGAGACTTAACATTGTCAAAATGGCAATACTACCGAAAGCATTGTATAAATTCAATGCAATCCCTATAAGGATACCCATGACATTCTTCAAAGAAATGGAGCAAACACTCATGAAATTTATATGGAACAATAAGCCCCCACGAATAGCTAAAGCAATTCTTGGGAAAAAGAAAATGGGAGGAATCAACCTCCCGAACTTCAAAATGTACTACAAAGCAGTAATGATTAAAACAGCATGGTACTGGAACAAAGGCAGAACTGCAGACCAATGGAACAGGGTTGAATACACTGACATCTCCCCTCAATCATATGCTCATCTAATCTTTGATAAAGGTGCAAGTAATGTGAAGTGCAGTAAGGAAAGCCTCTTTAATAAATTGTGTTGGCATCACTGGACGGCTACATGCAAAAAAATAGGCTCAGAACTCTGTCTAACACAATGCACAAAAGTGAGATCAAAATGGATTAAAGACCTCAACATCATACCAGAAACCATAAGGTACATTGAAGACAAAGTTGGCAAAACCCTCCATGACATTGAAGCTAATGGTATCTTCAAAGATGCCACGCCACTGGCCGAGCAAGTGAAAACAGAGATAGATAAATGGGACTATCTTAAACTAAGAAGCTTCTGCACCTCCAAAGAAACAGTGACTAAAATACAAAGACAGTCTACAGAATGGGAAAGGATATTCGCCGAATACACATCTGACAAGGGGTTGATATCCAGTATATACAAAATACTGGTTAAACTCCACAAGAAGAAAACATCCAACCCCATACAAAAATGGGGCAATGAAATGAACGGAAACTTTCTCAAAGAAGAAATCCGAATGTCAAAAAAGCACATGAGAAAGTGCTCTACATCATTACTCATCAGGGAGATGCAGATCAAAACCACAATGAGATACCATCTCACACCTCAGAGACTGGCCCACATTCAAAAGAACAAAAGCAACCGATGCTGGCGTGGATGTGGCGAGAAAGGGACACTCCTTCACTGTTGGTGGGAATGTCCACTGGTTCAGCCCTTCTGGAAAACAGTATGGACGATTCTCAAAAAATTAGAAATTGAGCTCCCATTTGACCCAGCAATACCACTCCTGGGAATATATCCCAGAGAGGCAAAAATGTATAGTCGAAGTGACATCTGCACTTGTTTGTTCATTGCAGCACTCTTTACAATAGCCAGAAACTGGAAGAAACCTGAATGCCCACGAACAGATGACTGGTTAAAGAAACTTTGGTACATCTACACAATGGAGTACTATGTAGCTGTTAGAAAAGATGAAGTCATGAAATTTACATACAAGTGGTACAATATGGAAAGTATCATGCTAAGCGAAATGAGTCAGAAAGAGAGGGATAGACATAGAAAGATTGCATTCATCTGGGGGATATAAAGTAACAAAGTATGAGATTAATACCCAAGAATAGCTGAGATCAGCACCAGGAGGATTACTCCATAACTTAGAGGCCAGCCGGGTATCCTAGAGGAAAGGGCAGTTCAGATAGAGAAGGGAGCACCAAATAAAGGATGTTTGGAGGATCCTCCCAGGAGGGGAGATGCATGTCGAAAGTAGACTATGGACTGAACATGTTTGCCACTCAATGCCTCTTTTGCAGACCACAACACCCAAAAGGAGAGAGAGAACACAGGGAATTGCCCTGCCACAGAGACAGGGGGGATGGGGGGATGGGGGTGGGAGGGATATTATCCATGTTGGTGGAAAATGGGCACTGGTGGAGGGATGGGTATCTGATCATTGTATAATTGAAACCAAAGCACAAAAAATTGTAAATCTACAACTGTAAAAAAAATAAAATAAAATAAAGGGAAAAAGAAACAAACTTGGGGTCAAAATATAGGAAACTGCGGCTGGAGCAATAGCACAGCGGGTAGGGCGTTTGCCTTGCACGCGGCCAACCCGGGTTCGATTCCCAGCATCCCATATGGTCCCCTGAGCACCGCCAGGGGTAATTCATAAGCGCAGAGCCAGGAGGAACCCCTGTGCATTGCCGGGTGTGACCCAAAAAGCAAAAAAAAAAAAAGTGGCAACTGCCTATAAATGAACTGAGATTTTGAAGTTCATGAAACGAAGGTAAGTAAAGTCAGATCATGTTTACTCATTTTTCAGCATTTTATTTTCATGCTCGACATAAGAGCTCCTAATGAAGATTGGAAGGTATGATAGTATAATGGACATCCAGATTTCATATAATGAAACTTTGGAGAACACCAAGAATACCACATTTTTCACTGTTCTAGTTCAGCAGTTCTCCAGAATTACCACACGAAAAAAAATACAATTCTTAAATTATTTTTTTTTCTGTGTTCTCAAGACATTTCAGAACTCATATTGTGATA
Organism: Sorex fumeus; assembly: GCF_029834395.1. NCBI lineage: Eukaryota > Metazoa > Chordata > Mammalia > Eulipotyphla > Soricidae > Sorex > Sorex fumeus. The sequence continues at coordinate 37,399,565 of NW_026606063.1, read as the reverse complement.
AGAGCTTAACTTTAACTTTCTCTTCCATTAAAGCACAACAAGGTTCTGAATACACTTGGTTTTCGGAGATCTTGTCCAAGGATATCAAACCTAGAGTCTGAACTTGAGCACAGATTTCATGATGAAGTGGTGCTTCATTCATACTCCTATTCCATAATATGAACTGTCCTTTTTTTTCCTTTCAGGAAAGTGGAGAAATTGCGAGTACACTAAATTACAATGCTAAGCTTCGTATAGATTAAATAGTTTAAAAATCTCTAATTTAAAAAAAAGCTTTAGTTTGGAGGAGGCTTAATCTGGGTAACAACCCACAGTGCTCAGGGCTTAATCCTGGGTCTGTGCTAGGGATCACTACTGAAGGTGCTTAGGAGATCCTATGTGATGCTAAAGATCAAACTGAGGTCATCTGTGCCCAGGGTCAGTGCCTTGCCGAATGTACTCTCTCTCTGTCCCGTGTCTCTTATTATTAAGTGTGGTTTACACAGAAACACTTTCAAAGGCAAAGAAAACCAAGAAACAATGGCACCACATGACTAACAGTAAGGTCTACAACATTTACCTCCAATTTTCTAGCACAAGGAATTTTCCATTATCTTTAGAAGAGCCAGTAACAATGCCTTGCCCGTTGCTAGTAGGTGCACAGTTGTGGCACCACTGATTGAGTGAACCGAATATCTCATTTCCTGGGGGCTGATTTCTTCCTTGGTACCTTTTTAGTGAAGAATTTCCTGGGGATGGAGACATCCCTGACATTGCAACCTTCAGGCCAGACATTTGGTCTGACAAAAACTTCAGAATTGCCCAGGTCTTGCAGTCGCAGGATTCAAATACTTGAGAGTAATCCAGCACCTGAGTTTAGGGATATTCCCACAAGAGCTCCAGCCCAAAGTAACCTGGCGCTGACCCCAGCTCCAACTCAGGAACAAACAGATAAGAATTAGATGAGATGAAAACTGGGCATTCAAAATCTCTGGAGACCTAACAGATCTCATTAGAACACCAAGACTCTTGACTGTGACCTTTAGAGATCCCTGACATCCACCAGCTCCTGGCCTATATTGATACACTCAGCCAAGAGCAACAACCTGGTACTGAAACTGCTGGTCAGGGAAAGAATGGTCTATGTTTAAAGGACCCAGGAACACTTGAAATTGGGACTGAATCTGGCAGTAGTTTTGCAGACATCACGACACTGGTGGAAGATATACATATTCCCCGGCTATTTGATTGCTGAAAAGACCGAGATCAATGCAAAGATCTGCAGGTAATGAACACCACAGACACCATCACTCTGAATCAGGTGCAAGAAAATTCAAGTGGCACTAAGCGTACCTCCCATTGAACCCAGAAGGACAAAAATGAAGCCTCTGAGTCTCGTGAGGGTGAACCCAAGGCAAAAATCCAGCTAAAAGGCCTAGAATGCTTAGAAGGGGGAGCAGGGATTGTTTGTGATGCTGCAGTCAGTGAGAGGTGTCCTGTGACCATGGCCAAACCTAACAGCAAACCTCGGAAAGCTGAATCCAGCACGACCAGCAAGACAAAGAGCCATGGGCAGGAGAAGACAAAAAGGATCAGAAAAAAATTCTAAGAAGACTGAGGACAGTAAGCAGCTAGGGAACAAGGTCAAGGCAGAAGAGAAGCTCACCATTGGCAAGATGAAATGCAAGAAAAGTCAACCTGAGATTTGCCAAGAGGCCTTTAAAAAGCCCCGCTGCTGCCTAGGCAGGCACATGCTAGAGTCTGTGCAAGTGTTTCATGCTCTGGGGAAGAAGAGTGATCCAAAGCCTGTATTCTCTTCCTCCTGGGTCCTGGGTAGCTCAAAGAATCCCAGCAATTTCCAGCCATCCTCAGCTGTCAAACCATGGCCAGGTGCTACACAGAATGGAAAAGACCTTGAGAAAACTCAGGTCCAAGTGCAAAAACCAAGTAGCAGTGCTGAAGAATGCTTGTCTCCATCCCAGTGTGAGCTGCCACCTCCTGGGAAGGTCAAATTGGTACCTTTGCTTTTACCAACCATGGAGAAGCTGCAAGCTCGACCTGTTCCTCGGAGATCACAGTCTGTGGCCTCACATCGTTCTGCTGCAGCTTACCCTGCCAGGCCTGGCTCTACCAACTCAGCTCTGCTAACTGCCACCAATTCATCCTGGCCAACCACTCATCTTTGCCTGGGGATGGAGAAACCAGCTGCCAACCCAGCTCAGCCCATTTAAACCAACCCATCTCAAACAAGCTTGCTGAACCCTACTTGCCGGCCTATTCTTCAGCCCGCAACTTCTAGGCCTGATCCCTACAAGACAACAGCGAGCACTTCTCTCCAGCGGGAGCCCCTTCCCATCTCTGTGAACAAGTGCCACTCTCCACCCAAACGTCAGAGTCAGTTTCTCCTCCAAGAATTCTGTTTCCAACTGATTCCATGGAGAAAGCCCAATACTCCTGAGCCAGTAATGTCAAAGCCCATCACAAAAGAGCAGAGACCAGAGCGTGAGGCTATCAAAAGGTAGGCTCAGCAGGAGCGCGAGAATGCTGCCAAATACACCTCTTTGGGGAAAGTGTAGTTTTTTATCGAGAGAAAAAGACATGGACATCTCTCTATACTATGGCTATGTAATGTGAGTAGCTGGAATGGTTGTTGCCACTTTAGGTACTAGATGGTTGCCCTAGACAAACACTTGAAATGCCATACACATTTTAGTTAATCTGATATATTTATCACAAATTGAAGAGATGCATTATAGTACATTGGTTTGTAATAAAATTTCTGAATTTTGAGATGCTGTCAACTTTGGTGTTCTTTTGGGGGGCAGGCATTTGAAGGATGGCATGAGAAAGAATGGGAAGTTAGAGAGAGGATGAATTGGAAAGAGATAAGACTCTAAGAAAGAGAAACTTAGTCCAGGTTATAAAGCCCATTAAGAGGAGAAATTTCCTGGGCCTGATGAAGAGTAGGGTTGGGTGAGAGGAAAGGTATAACTGATAGGGAATTTGCACTGCACACAACAAGGACCCAAGTTCAATTCTTGAAATCCTTTATGGTCCCCAGAGTCCCATCAGATATGAAATGTGAGCACAGAGCCAGGAATAAGGCCTGAGCACAGGCAAGTATGCCCCCACTCTCGGTCTCCTCCAAAAAAGAATGGGAGAAAAGGCAAGGTCTGGGGTTGGGTTTAAAGAATAAATTTGGCATAGGCTGAGGAAGGCAGATGAATCTAAGATGACCAAAAGCAAATTAAAATTCTTTTATGGAGGCTGTGTTTATGCCTCATGGCCACATTTGGAAAATAAAGAAATTTGAGACACATCTCCAAAAGTTTTGGGTGATCTATCCAGAAATCCAGAAATGATAGCTGGGAGATGCAAACACATATACTGGGGAATGAACCTACCTGATCAGTGGTCAATGCCCTCAGAATTATTCAAGGATTACTCTTAACAGGGACCAAGCCAAGAGAACAGTTGTAGCATGAACCCCGAAGATCAGCTCCTGGGAGATGTAAGATAAATCACCGTGTACTCAGGCCCTACAAAGTCTCCAATGGAGACGTTACTGGGCCCGCTCGAGCAAATCGACGATCAACGGGAGGGCCTTTACTTTACTTTACTTACTCAGGCCCTATGTTCAGCACCCCTAGATGCACCATTTCACTTATTCCCAACAATATTCAGAGTCTGTATCACGGTGACACTTTGCTAGCAAGTTTCAACATTGAGGTCCATTGCCTATGTAAGTTCATTTACCTTGCAATCTCCCCAAGATGGTCAAACCGGCTTTCAGGCTACAACATCCAGACATTACTGGCGGGAGCAGCTCAAATTATATTAGCTTGAGGGGCTGCTATGTGGTCTTCCACGGTCTCTGGTGCCTGTAGCCTGCTCGAAACATCACTGTGAACTGAAGCTCACACAAGAACCAACTTTATAAATGACATTGGGGCTGGGTCGTGGGCTGTACCAAACTAGGACATGCGCACTAGGTTACCATTCCCAACAAAGCGGTTGGTACGGGTTCTCCTTGAGCTTGGAATGTGGTGGTGAAAGAGATGGTCTGAGGACAGTAATGGGGTGATGGATGGATGGGAAGGAAACCGGGAAGGGTAGGCAACCGGACAGCTGGTGATCATTATGGGATAGTTGGTGGATGTTTTTAAATACGTTAAAATGTTTTGCGTAGATGAGTGGCAAACAAAAATACGAAAATAAAATAGGTTCCAAACAACAGGTTCCATAGAAGACCGAGAGAGCTGAAAGGGCTGGCATTCCTTCTGGAGCTCTTGGCTGGAACTGGGCAGGGAGCCTGGTCCCTCCCAGTTCTACTTGGTTTGATCCCAAAATAACCCCAAAAAGTTATACATGCAAAGACCAAAGAAACCGAAAGCAAGCTGCAGAACATTGAGAGTGGTGGCCTCATTTTTCATTTGGGGGGCAGTGCGACGGGGATTGAAGTCAAGTGTTTTAAAAATTTCTTTAAGGGGAAAATAGTAACAGCACTTTGGCCAGCATAGGAATTAGGGTCCAAAGGGGAAGTGTACTAATGACCTCATCTACCTACAATGAAAAAGGTAAGTTGTCTTATGTTTATGTCATTTAGTGCTTACAAAGAAAAAGCTTGGTCATAACCTGACAGTTATCCCCAATTTTCCTACTAGCTTGTAGGGAATGATTGTAGAGAACTTGGACATTTTCCAAACATTCATCTGCATAAAGATTTTTTGGTTGACGATGCTGGCGTGGATGTGGCGAGAAAGGGACACTCCTTCACTGTTGGTGGGAATGTCCACTGGTTCAGCCCTTCTGGAAAACAGTATGGACGATTCTCAAAAAATTAGAAATTGAGCTCCCATTTGACCCAGCAATACCACTCCTGGGAATATATCCCAGAGAGGCAAAAATGTATAGTCGAAGTGACATCTGCACTTGTTTGTTCATTGCAGCACTCTTTACAATAGCCAGAAACTGGAAGAAACCTGAATGCCCACGAACAGATGACTGGTTAAAGAAACTTTGGTACATCTACACAATGGAGTACTATGTAGCTGTTAGAAAAGATGAAGTCATGACATTTACATACAAGTGGTACAATATGGAAAGTATCATGCTAAGCGAAATGAGTCAGAAAGAGAGGGATAGACATAGAAAGATTGCATTCATCTGGGGGATATAAAGTAACAAAGTATGAGATTAATACCCAAGAATAGCTGAGATCAGCACCAGGAGGATTACTCCATAACTTAGAGGCCAGCCGAGTATCCTAGAGGAAAGGGCAGTTCAGATAGAGAAGGGAGCACCAAATAAAGGATGTTTGGAGGATCCTCCCAGGAGGGGAGATGCATGTCGAAAGTAGACTATGGACTGAACATGTTTGCCACTCAATGCCTCTTTTGCAGACCACAACACCCAAAAGGAGAGAGAGAACACAGGGGATTGCACTGCCACAGAGACAGGGGGTGGGGGGATGAGGGTGGGAGGGATATTATCCATGGTGGTGGAAAATGGGTACTGGTGGAGGGATGGGTATCTGATCATTGTATAATTGAAACCCAAGCACAAAAAATTGTAAATCTACAACTGTAAAAAAAATAAAATAATGTGCGAGGAACGCCAAGAGAGAGATAGCCACCAAAAAACGCCTGTCTTCGAAAACTCTTGAAATTATTCACCAGCGTGGTTTGGCGCATGCCTCAGGCAACCGCAAGCTAACGTCTGAGCTCACAAAGCAGTGAAGAGATGCGATCAAGGAAGACCTCAAAGAAGAGCAGAAGTGCTGGTAGATGCGGCAGAAGCCGGGAAAAGTATTCGTAATGCCCGCCTGTCCTTTGCCAACTACGAGACTAAGATGACTGTCCTCCAATGTCCTGATGAATCTACCACATCTTCTAGAAGGGCAACGGAGAAGATTATCCATGACTTCTACTCAAATCTCTTCAATAGCCATGTCCACTTGCCAACATACAAAATTCCACAGGATGGATATGTCGTTCCCAACGTTCTCCCTTCCGAAATCCAACATGCCATTTCATCAGTAAAGAAACGAATAGCACCCGGCCCAGACAAGGTCAGACCTGAACACCTGAAGAACCTGCCGTCAGTACTCATCAATACACTGGCTCAGCTCTTCACACGCTACCTGTCTGAATGCAAGGTTCCATCCCAATGGAAAACCAGCAGGACCATACTACTGTTCAAGAAGGGAGACATCCATGACATTGGCAACTATCGCCCGATCTGCCTAATGTCTGTCATCTACAAGTTGTTCACTCGAGTCATCCTAAATAGGATTGGCAGAACACTAGATGAAGGACAACCATGCGAGCAAGCCGGGTTCCGCAAAGGATTCAGCACCATCGACCATATCCACACGATAACCAAGCTCATTGAGGTTTCTCGGGAGTTCAAGATGCCGCTTTGTTTAATGTTCATTGATTTAAAGAAGGCCTTTGATTCTGTTGAGATGGAAGCGGTCATTGAAGCCCTAGCCAATCAGTGCATTCAAGCCCAATACATCAAGATCCTCCATGAGCTGTATTGCGGATTCACTACCAGGATCTCACCATTCTACAAAGAAGTAATCATTGTTGTCAAGAGAGGGGTTCGGCAGGGTGATACCATTTCACCGAAACTCTTCAGTGCCACCCTCGAGAACATCATGCAATGACTGGAATGGGAAGGAATGGGAGTGAAGATAGATGGTTAGCAACTACACCACCTCCGCTTTGCTGATGACATTGTTTTAATAACACCAAACATCATCCAAGCGGCACAAATGCTGGCCGACTTTGACCGTGAGTGTGGAAAGATAGGACTACAGCTGAATCTTACAAAGACAATGATTATGAGAAACAGCCTCGTTCCTGATGCCCCATTTGCTCTCAACGGAATGACCATCTCCGAATGCAACAGCTCTGTCTACCTAGGTTGAGAAGTCAACATGAGAAATGACCTGGCACCTGACCTGCAGGAGGAAGAGAGCGTCTTGGAACGCCTTCAAGAACGTCGAAGAAATAGCTAAGAGGACGAAGAACCTCCGGCTCCGGGCACATCTCTTTGATTCCACTGTTCTTCCTGCATTAACATATGCCTCAGAGACCTGGGCCCTACGCAAACAAGATGAGAACGCCATTCAGGTCTCCCAAAGAAGAATAGAAAGAGCTATGCTTGGAATATCATGTTTCACTCAAATGAGAGAAAGAATCCGGAGTTCCAACATACGTCGAATATCAAGAATCAGGGATGCTGTCTCATATGCCAAGGTGTCGAAAATCAGATGGGCTGGTCACGTAATGAGATTTAAAGACGACCGTTGGACTAGAGCTGTTACTGATTGGATTCCACGGGATGTCAAGAGACCGCGTGGCCGCCCACCTACCAGATGGTCAGACTTCTTTGTCAAGATCATGAACGATCGGTTTGAGGCCCTCCATGTTCCCGGAGCGAAGAGATGCCATTGGGCTACACTAGCACGCGACAGGGACAAATGGAGACGTTACTGGCGCCCGCTCGAGCAAATCGACGACTAACGGGAAGTTAAGTGATAAGTGATAAGATCTTTCCTTACTTTATTTCTTATGTCTTTCTTTCTTTCTTTCTTTCTTTCTTCCTTTCTTTTTTATTTCTCTTTTTTCTTTCTTTCCTTCTTTCTTTATTTCTTCATTTCTTTCTCTTTTCTCTCTTCATTTTGTTATTTAGGAATCAGAAAATATTTTCTATTTTAAAAAGGACACACAGTAAAAAGGTTGGTGTTTCTGTTCAACTCTGCAATTCTAATATAAAATCAGCCCTGGGGCCTTGGCTGCTCCTTCATCGACACACTTTCTGATTCTGTCTTTCCACTGGCTCCGACTAACTCTTATTTTATCACTTCTAAATAATATTCCTACTCAATGGGCTGAGCAATACTACAGAGGTTAATATATTAATATTCCATGTGATTGAACCTGCTTCTATCTCCAGCATCATCTATGGTCTCATGAGAACCACCAGGAATCACTCCTGAGCACAGAGACAGGAATACATGAGCACCACTGGGGCTGGTCCAAAACCTTTCCTTACACACACACACACACACACACACACACACACACACACACACCACAGTCATTTCAGCTGGAGTGATAGTACAGTGATTAGGGTGCTTTTCATGTATGAGGACAATCCTCAAGGGTTCAAAGGACCATATGGGATCGGATTCCAGGAATTGAAACCAGGTCCACCATGTGCAAGGGAAATGCCTCAGCCACTGAACTATGACTTTGATCCAGATGACAACACTATTTTTAATCACAACGGCCTTCAAGTTTTCCTTGGGTTCATTCTGACTCCCTTTATAGATTCCCAATTATCCCATACATCTTGAGATTTTCTAATCGGTGGTGTAATTTGTTTATCCCCATATTTGGTTATAATCTGTCTAAATTGTTAGTCATCTGCCAAATCCAATTGTCACTTTCAACCTCCATCCAGCAGGGGTCAGTCACAGAGAATGAGACAAACACATAATTAGAAAAACACCTGGAATGCCCAAGCTTCAGGGTCTACTGGGCAGCCATGTGTGGTCTCACGGGAAGGTCAATCCAATTCAATACTGCTCCCAAACCCCACCAGAGCCCAATAGGTGAACCATTGCTAAAGTTGACAGAGACATCAAGGACAGTTAGTAAGTACATCAACATACCCTAGGTACATGGAGAGCAGAGGCTAGTATAGTTCACAGAGAATCAGTAGGCATCCTTAAAATATAAAGTTGTTTTGGCAGAAGAGATAGGTCAGAGGGCAGTGCACCTGTTATGCATCCAATCGACTGAGCTACTCCAGGAGTGATTTCTGCGTGCAGAGCCAGGAGCAAGCCCTGAGCATGACCAGGTGATGCCCCAAACCCAAAATAAATGAATAAATCAGATTGTGAATGTTTTCTATTCTGTTTTTTGGTCATTTGTCCCCTAAATCCAAAAGACCTTAAACACTATTAGTCTATGTTTGCCTGGCACAAGTTTGTAGCTGGCAGATACTTTTTCATCTATTCTATCTTTACCTATTATTCTTTTCTGGGTGTATGTTTGCTAGCAGAATACCCGAACCTTAGAGATTTTTGTTTGGGGATGATTCCTCATAATAATCCATTACTTTGTAACCCTAAAGTAAGTAATAATGTATATTATAAAGTATAAATATGATTTAATTTTATAAAACTATATAACATATATTAGTAATAATGTAATGCCATTGATTAACAAGGAAATATAAATGATTACCTAGAAATTTTACTGTTTTATTAATAAATATGTAAGTTCAATAGAATAATAGGAAAATTTAGCTAACATCAGAGTCTGAGGCAGATGAAACTGTTATAACTGTCTTATAGGATTCCAGCTCCCTAGCCTCCCTCATTCTATATCTCTCTCTATCCAATCCGGTCTTCTTCGTGGAAATCTGACCTTCTTATTGGCTAGCCTCTACCTTTCAACTGCCTGCTTTATGACATCATTCTCCCACCCAACCTACCACCACCTGGTAGAATCTTGGGGTTCCCATGCAGTTGTCTGTAAACAAATTTGAATCATCATGGCAACTGTCCAGTGACCAATGACCAATCACCAGGGACCAGTCATCAGTACTGGACACTTGTGGTCTTCTGCTTGAGTGTTCAGATGTACTCTCGTATCGTATCATCTTCTCGTCTATCTTTTGTCGACATCTCCTCTTCTCTGAGTATGTCAGGTAAGGAATAATACTTTTCAGAGCTTTTCATTAAATTTCTTTTTCTTTTCTCTAAACTTAGTGGTCAAGTAAAAATGTCATGAAATAATAGAAGAAAGCATTCAATGAGAATTTTATCAGCCTCATTTTAACTTGACTTTGACACTTGCTGTGTGATTTTAGACACTGACTTTCTTTCTCACATATACAGAGTTCTTCCTCATTTGTTACATTTTATTTTACACAGACTTAGAAGCTCAAATATGTGTTTATATATCAATGTTCATTCTCTGGTGTTTCCTTTTCCTTTAGTGGTTTTTACGTGATATTCATATGTAGGTGCTGTAGAAAACTGTTAATGTATAACAGGATGCTTTCTCTGTAATAGTCTCTCCACATATATTTATAATTTAGTATTTTAAATTTAGTGCTATTCCAAAGTAATAATCATGTGTCTTTGAGTTTTCTATCTAAACTATGTGATAAGACTAAATGGGGCATTGGGAATGTGTGGAGTGCTGAGCAGTTGAGAGGCAAGTCCTCAAAAGTAAGGAAGTTGAGGGTCATTTTCCTCAAGAATTGACCACAGAGGCCGAGAAGAAGAGAATGCTATTAGGGAGAATCAAATAGGAAATAAAGATTATGAGGGAGATTTATCAAGGAAGGGGAAACAATTTGGTATCGAATGTTGAAGAGAGCCAAAGATTTTAAATCAAATCAAAGAGAATATAGTTAAATATTCTGAAAGTAAGTCAAATCAGTTTATTTTAATAACTGCTAGGACTAGAAAGTGTACTATGCCTCGAGTAGAGTACCAGAAAAAACATTTAACAGAAAGCCGTGTTGGTTGTTTTTTTATCTAATTGTCTCTTGAAACATGGTTGGCACTTGACAGTTTGGAATATGAACACGCTTCAGAAATAATGCTTCCTATAAATAACTAATACTGGTTATCTAAGAGGGGTGGAGGAAACAGAATCTTCAGTGTTTTAATTATTTCTCTCTGTAAACTGCATGTATGCTCTGCATGCTAAAAAAAAGAAATGATGACTTCTAACTTGAATCAGAAGAACTGATTCTTTTGTGTGGTGAGTAGATTCCAAGTTAAGGCTGCTTGTTACCTTCACAAATAGTTTCTTCCCAACATGAGATCATTTTGATAACAGTCAACATCTGTTTATAGATTCTAAGAAGAAATAGAAAAGTCAAGTCTCACATGTCTAATTACACATTCATCTCAGTTGTGTGGAGTCTGAGTTTTCCTACATTAAAAATATTTATTTTTTTCTTTTTTATTTATTTATTTATTGAATCACCGTGGGAAAGGTTACAAAGCTTTCAGGTTTAGGTCTCAGTCATGCAAATATCAAACACATTTCCCTTTACCAATACTTATTTTTTACTATGAAGAACCCCAATAAAACCCCACCCCCCACCCCTCCCAGTCCCTGTGGGGCAGATGAGTTCTAGTTAACACTCTATCTGCTTTGATTAGATTCATTGTTTCAATAACAGATTCACCACTATTATTTAGAGTTTACCCCCCCCCCAATCAGACATGCTGAAAAAGCATTGTGAAGTGATTTGCTTTCTACAGCTGAGTTCAAGAATTAAATGTTGGTTTTGGATTTCTGCTATTTTACTTATTGACCCTGGAAGTATTTCTACTGAAAGTCAGATAGTTAAGAAATTGGTTTCTGTGCTCTGGAGTCGTGGCCGTGCTGGAGAGCTGCTAGTGGGGGGCAACTGGTGACCTCGGTAGGGCGTGAAGGACGGACCGGAACGCCCCCCTTCCCATGAGATTTTAGTCGCCCCCACGCCCCCGGCTCATACCTGCTGTCCACAAGGCTCCCATGCGGCCGCCATCCTTCTTTCCAGAGAAGAGAGGGCGAATGGGGCAACACCCTTTCCCCTCTGGCAGACTTGATGGCCTGGATTAACGCATAGTCCTTTCACTTTTCTGCTCCAAGCTGCTGGGTTCTGCATTAAGTCCTTGTGCTTCTGGGGCTGTGGCCGTGCTGGAGAGCCGCTTGTGGGGGGCAACTGGTGGCCTGGGTAGGGCGTGAAGGACAGACCGAAACACTCCCCCTTCCCATGAGGTTTTAGTCGCCCCCACACCCCCGGCTCATACCTGCTGTCCACAACGCCCCCATGCGGCCGCCATCCTTCTTTCCAGAGAAGAGAGGGCGAATGGGGCAACACCCTTTCCCCTCTGGCAGACTTGATGGCCTGGATTAACGCATAGTCCTTTCACTTTTCTGCTCCAAGCTGCTGGGTTCTGCATTAAGTCCTAGTGCTTCTGGGGCTGTGGCCGTGCTGGAGAGCCGCTTGTGGGGGGCAACTGGTGGCCTGGGTAGGGCGGAAAGGACAGACCGAAACACTCCCCCTTCCCATGAGGTTTTAGTCGCCCCCACACCCCCGGCTCATACCTGCTGTCCACAACGCCCCCATGCGGCCGCCATCCTTCTTTCCAGAGAAGAGAGGGCGAATGGGGCAACACCCTTTCCCCTCTGGCAGACTTGATGGCCTGGATTAACGCATAGTCCTTTCACTTTTCTGCTCCAAGCTGCTGGGTTCTGCATTAAGTCCTTGTGCTTCTGGGGCTGTGGCCGTGCTGGAGAGCCGCTCGTGGGGGGCAACTGGTGACCTTGGTAGGGCGTGAAGGACGGACCGGAACGCCCCCCTTCCCATGAGGTTTTAGTCGCCCCCACACCCCCGGCTCATACCTGCTGTCCACAAGGCTCCCATGTGGCCGCCATCTTTCTTTCCAGAGGGAGGAGGGCGGAAGGGACCAATACCCTTTCCCCTCTGGCAGACTTGATGGCCTGGATTAACGCATAGTCCGTTCACTTTTCTGCTCCAAGCTGCTGGGTTCTGCATTAAGTCCTTGTGTTTCTGGGACTGTGGCCGTGCTCCAAACTTAACTATGATTTTCAGAGAGAAACGTTGGGTGGTTTACTTCCCATGGATCACTTTGTATATAGAGAGATGTCGCGCGGCCGATGCGGCCGCGTGGTTTTGAGGAAAAGTCCTAGTTCCCGCATACTCGAGCTGTGCTTGTAGAGGCTTCTGGTCACCGGGGTTCCATCTGGGGGAGGCGGGATGCGGTACCTACCCCATCTGGGACTTCCCGATGATCTCGGCTCTTTTTGGAACCTGTTTTTTTTTTCCTTCGGGATCTGTGGATCCCGCCCTCCATGTAGTCCTTCTCTTCGGCTGAATCTACATTAAAAATATTTAAATTGGATTTTGGTGATCATTTCTTAAACATTGGGAATGACGGTTTTCTGCTTATAAAAGATACTCGTAATCTAAGTTTTGAAAATGAATTTGAAATTTTTGGTGACCATTTTTTAATGATCTTTCCTGCATCTTCTGCGATTTACTGAACTTGTATTCTATGTGGAATTGCTGTTGTTTGCTGGTTAATCTTCAAAGTTATGAATGAGAAAAATAATGTCATTTCTTGCACTTCTTACATATCATTCTGCTTTTTACTCATTGACAACATACTTCTGGCTACTAAATACAATAACTTTTATTATATTTTCTGCTTATTAGGTAAGTTACTGGTAAATGTTTTCTGTTTACGCAATGGTAATGTTTGCACTCAAAATCACTTGTGAGTGCATTATTCGGTTATTATTTGTTGCAAAAATAGAATACTGTCTTCATCTTGTATACATGCCACAATTTATTAATAAACTTTTTGTACTGTTTTCTTTGGTTTTGTTTGGGATCACATCCAGTTTGACTCAGGGCTTACTCTTGGGTCTGCTCTCAATCACTTACTGTACTAAACTGCTTGCTGAATAGCCCAGATTGCATTCATATCTATATACATTTTTTTCAGTTCTTTGATACATATCTTATATGATTTTTTCTTTATACATCCTTCCATGTGAATTACATGAAATAGACAGACTTTTTTATGCATGCACAGCACTGTAGCACTGTTCTATAGCACTTTACTCCCATTGTTCATCGATTTGCCCTAGTGGGCACCAGTAACGTCTGCATTGTAAGACCTGTAGTTACTGTTTTTCGCACATCGAATACATCGTGGGTAGCTTGCCAGGTTTTGCCGCGCAGGCAGGATACTTTCGGTAGCTTGCTGAGCTGTCCAAGAGGGACAGAGTAATCGAACCCAGGTCGGCCACATGAAGGGCAAACGCACTATCCCCTGTGCTATAGCTCCATCCTTAAGTTTGCAGATTATTTTTAATTAGAGTTGTTAGTAACTACTTTGCTGGAGAGCAACTGGAGACTGAGATTTTAAATAACAAACTTCCTTCTAAAAGCACTTCTTGAGAAAAATTCAAGTACCCATTTTTGAGGTAGAATCAGAAACCAGGGTAAGGTTGCTATCCTTCAACTCATCAAGGAGATTGAGTCACATATGTGAACCATAAGAAACAGATGTGAATTCCACAAGTCAAAATGAAAATCTGAATACTACAATGCTAATAGTTGTAATCACTGCAAATGCCTATATTGATGTAAGGTATCTTCCTCCTAGTTTCTGCAGAGTCCTGGCAAGAAAATCCACATTCTTAGGTTCTATAACCTGGCAAAACATAAGGGACAGAGAGATAGTACAGGAGGAGATAAGGTACTTGCTTTGTACGCAGCCAATTCAGTTGAACCTCTGTCAATACACAGAGTCTCCTGAGCACTACAAGGCACCTCTCCACAGTACAGAGCAAGGAGTAGCCCAAGATCATTGCCGGGTATTGGTCCAACCTGCACCCAACCCCACTTCCAATAAAAATAATGGGAAAAAAGGGAACAAGTCTCTATGCCATCTCTGCACTTCTGGTTTCTTTCTTCTCCAATAAAATGTTACTCATTCTCTTAGGACTTCCTCGTTTTAAAATGCTTCCATTCTAGAAAATAACACATGAGTTCAATAGGTGATCAAGCTACTGGTAGAGCTAAGGCAAGGAGAAACTATCTATAAGCAAGAAATCCATGTACAAAACACATCACCTGAGGCTCTATAGCTCTGTTTTCACTTTGGGAGCACAGCGACAAATATACAAAGTGCCAAAACGTTCCAGCCCTTCAACCACGCAAAACTCTGGACTAATGGGAATTCAGTTGAATGTTGGTATTAGAAGCTTCTCTCTAGCTAAAACTTTTTAAGTTAATATTGTTCCTCTCAAACGTTGTAGGAAATTCTCAGTCTCACAGATTCTTTTCATCACCCTCTTATTCCTTACAGAAAATTTTAAAAATTCATCTGTATTGGGAACTGCACATTCACTGCATCTTTCGCTTCCCGTGGTGAAAAATGCAGCTTCCCTGCAACTACTCCAGAGTATGTGCTCCAGCTGGTAGTTCTGCTTGGCTCCTGCCCTCAGCTTCTGGCATCTCTTTCCAACCACTGATGGGCAGTGCCTATCTTTACCAACATTCTAGCACAACGATGCTGTCTGGAATGTCTGGCCAGAGCCACATGTCCACTGCAGCTGCTTTCTACCCGAGTATTTTGGAGTGGGATATTGCAGGAAGTGCTAAAGAGAAGTCTTCCATGGGAGACTTTACTCTGATTGTCCTTGACCAAGACACCACTGACTCTTACATAACTATGGAAGCTTACTATGAGAAAACCTTAGATACCAATAACACGGTGTCTGTGTACCCATTACATTCTGCAGTCTTGTTGAGAGGACATCATCTCAGGTTCCAAATCAGAGTCTTAGCCTGTCACTTCCCTACCAAGAATCATAGTTAGTAGCTGGCAGAGATTTTTTCATCTATTCTATCTTTACCCACTATCCTTTTCTGGGTGTATGTTTGCTAGCAGAATACCCGAACCTTAGAGATTTTTGATTGGGGATGATTACTCATAATATTACACCACTTTGTACCCCTAAAGTAAGTAATAGTTTATATTATAATGTATGAATATATAATTTAATTTTATGAAACATCATATAATGTATATTAGTAATAATGTAATGCTATTGATTAACAAGGCAATATAAATGATGACCTAGCAATTTTATTGATTTATTAATAAAATATGTAAGCTCAAAAGAATAATAGGAGAATTTAGCTAACATCAGAGTCTGAGGAAGATGAAACTGTCATAAATGTCCTGTAGGATTCTATCTCCTAACCTCCTTCGTTCTACCTCTCTCTCTCTCTCTCTCTCCAATCCGGTCTTCTTCTTGGGAATCTGACCTCCTTATTGGCTAGCCTCTACCTTTCAACTGTCTACTTTATGACATCATTCTCCCACCAAACCTACCACCACCTAGTAGAATCTTAGGATTCCCGTGCAGCTGTTTGTAAAAAAACTTGAATCATCTTGAGAAGTGACCAGTGACCAATGACCAATCACCAGTGACTATCATCAGTACTGGACACTTGTGGTCTTCGACTTCAGTGTTCAGACGTACTCTCGTATCGTCTCCTCTTACTGTCTACCTTTATCGGTATTTCCCCTTCTCTGACCATGTCAGGTAAGGAATAATACTTTTCAGAGCTTTTCATTAGAGTTCTTCTCTCTAAACTTAGTAGTCAAGTAAAGACGTCATGTGATAATGGAAGAAAATATTCCACGAGAATTTTATCAACCTCATTTTAGCTTGACATTGACACTTGCTGTGTGATTTTGGACATTGACTTTCTTTCTCACATATACAGAATTTTTTCCTCATTTGTTACATTATATTTTAGTGAGAGGTGTCCTGTGACCATGGCCAAACCTAACAGCAAACTTCAGAAAGGTGCATCCAGCAGGACCAGCAAGACAAAGAGCCATGGGCATGAAAAGACGAAAAGGGTCAGAGAAAAGTCTAAGAAAGCTGAGGAGAGTAAGCAGCCATAGAACAACGTCAGGGCAGAAGAGAAGCACACCATTGCCAAGATGAAATGCAAGAAAAGTCAACCTGAGCTTTGCCAAGAGGCCATTCAAAAGCCCCGCAGCTGCCTAGGCAAGCACATGCTGGAGACTGTGCAAGTGTTTCACGCTCTGGGGAAGAAGAGTGATCCAAAGCCTGGATTCTCTTCCTCCCGGGTCCTGGGTAGCTCAAAGAAGCCCAGCGATTTCCAGCCATCCTTAGCTGTCAAGCCATGGCTAGGTGCTACACCAGATGAAAAAGGTCTTGAGAGAACTCAGGTCAAAGCACAGAAACCAAGTAGCAGTGCTGAAGAATGCTCATCTCCATCCCAGTATGAGCTGCCACCTCCTGGGAAGGTCAAATTGGTACCTTTGCCTTTTCTAACCATGGAGAAGCCACAAACTCGGCCTGTTCCTCGGAGACCACAGATTGTGGCCTCACATCGTCCTGCTACAACTTACCCCGCCAGGCCTGGCTCTACCAATTAAGCTCTGCCAACTGCCGCCAATTTATCCTGGCCAACCAATGCATCTTTGCCTGGTCCTGCCAAACCAACTCAGCCCATTTCGACCACCCCATCTAGACGAGGTTTGCTGAACCCTACTAGCCTATATTCCTCAGGCTGCAACTTCTAAGCCTGCTCCCTACAAGACCGCAGCTGGCACTTCTCTCAAGTGGTAGCCCCTTCCCGTCTCTGTGAACAAGCGCCAGTCTCCACCGAAACGTCAGAGTCAGTTTCTCCTCCAAGACTTCTGTTACCAACCAATTCTGTGGAGAAACCCCAATTTTCCTGAGCCAGTAATGTCAAAGCCCATCACAAGAGAGCAGAGACCAGAGCATGAGGCTATGAAAAGGAAGGTTCAGCAGGAGCGGGAGAACGCTGCCAAATACACCTCTTTGGGGAAAGTGCAGTTTTTATCGAGAGAGAAAAAGAGATGGACATCTCTCTATACTATGGCTATGTAATGTGAGTAGCTGGAATGGTTGGTGCCATTTTATTTCCCGATGTTTGCCCTAGACAAACACTAGAAATACCATACACGTTTTATTTATTTTGCTAAAAACATCGAAGAGATGCATTAAAGTTAATACACTGGTAATAAAAGTTCTGAATTTTGAGATGCTGTCTTCCTCTTCACCCCCCAAGCTGTGTTCATCTTCTCCCAAACCCAGGTCAGTTCATCTGCTGGTACTTGAACCTGGGACTTGGTTTTCTCCCTGCAAGCCCCCCAGGCATCCTCTCAGACAAGCCGTGCTGGTCTTCTCCCCAACCCAGTCTTTACTACCCCCCCACACACCAGGTACCCGTGGGGGTGTGGCCTTTTAGGAGTGGGTGTGGCCTCTGTAATAGTGGGCGTGGCCTAATTATCATCAGGAAAATGCTCAAGCGGCTGCAGGTAGTTTAGCCATACCAAGGAACCTAGTCCCCAAACCTACACACCAACATGAAAAAAAAAAGGCAAATCGACACAACATGGGGAGGACAATGAAAAGAATCCAGAAGCCTCTGTAGATACTGCTCGCCTAAGGGAACTCTCTGACAAGGAATTCAGATACAAAGTCATGAAGATGTTCAATCAACTCAATGAAACAATCAGACAGATAACCAGTAACATAACAGAAAAAAATCGACAAATTACGGGAAGAAATGAGAGCAGAAATTTCATGAATAAAAGATTCCGTAGATGAAATGAAAAACTCAGTCTGTGCCTTCAACAGTAGAATGACCGCAGCTGAAGAGAGAATCAGTGAGCTGGAAGATCAGCTGCACCAAGCCAACAGGCATCAACACACAGTGGCAAGGGACCTCAAAATAGATCGACAGAGAATCAGAGTCCTAGGAGATTATTCTAAGAGGAACAACATTAGAATCATTGGAGTACCAGAAGTTCAGGGAAACAATCCCAATGAAAAAAAACACGGTTAAACAAATCATTGCTGAAAAATTCCCAGAGCTCCACAATGCAGCCATTCAGGTTTAAGGAGCCCGATGGGTGCCAGCTAAAAGAGTCCCTAAGAAAAACACTCCAAGATATATCATAGTTAGAATGATAAATGCTGCCGATAGAGATATGATACTGCAAGCAGCAGGGTCAAAGAAATAAATCACATACAAAGGAGCACCCCTTAGATTCACACCAGATCTAACAGAGGAAACCCTCCAAGCCCGAAGGCAATGGCGTTATGTAGTGAAAAAACTCACTGAAATGAATGCTTCACCAAGAATACTGTATCCAGCTCAACTCTCACCCAAAATCGAAGGAATGGTACACTATTTTCTAGATAAACAGCGACTCGGGAACTTCATAGACTCAAAACCAAACCTAAAAGAAGGACTAAAGGGGCTACTATAGGAGAAGACAAACCCTACAAGCACAACAGACACTTACAGAAATATGACACAAAACCTCATAACAATAATCTCTCTCAACGTCAATGGTAAATTCACCAATTAAGACACACAGAGTGGCAAAATGGATTCAGTGACAGAACCCAACATTCTGCTGCCTACAAGAAACTCATCTCAACACTCAGAGCAAACACAGACTCAAAGTAAAAGGATGGAAAACAATCCTGCAAGCAAACAGCTCCCTCAAAAAAGCTGGGGTGGCCATACTAGTATCTGACAACATTAATTTCACGTTGAAAAAGATTAGAAGGGACAGCGAAGGCTATTTTCTCTTCATCAAGGGATTCATACAACAGGAAGAAATCACACTCTTAAATGTATATGCACCTAATGAAGAAACAGTTAAATATTTAAAACAACCGCTAACAGATCTTAAGGAGGACATTGCTAGCAACACAATAGTAGCTGGAGACTTCAACATCGACTTCTCACCTCTGCAAAGATCAACAAGAACAAAACTCATCAAGTAAACATTGGCTTTGAAAGAAGAAATAGAAGGGAAAGGGCTTAAAGACCGATACAGGTCTTTACACCCCAGAAAGAGAGAATACACATTCTTCTCCAGTGAGCACAGAACATTTTCCAAAATAGACCATATCCTAGGCCACAAAACATACTTCAATGGTATCTGGAAAACATAAATAGTATCAACAATCTTTTCAGACCATGATGCACTGAGAATAGAAGTGAATCACACACAGGCACGGAGAAACAAATCAAATACCTGGAAATTAAACAACACAATGCTGAACAACAAGTGGATCAGGAAGGAAGTCAAGGACGAAATCAAAAGATTCTTGGAAAAAATGAGAATGAAGACACAAGCTACCAGAACTTATGGGATGCAGTTAAAGTCGTATTAAGGGGGAAATTTGTAGCTCTGCAAGCATATCTTAGGATGGAATAAAGGATTCACATAAACAACTTAACTTCACAGCTCAAGATCTTAGAAAAGGATCAACGGAAGGAGCCCAAATCAGGCAGAGGAAAAGAGATCCTAAAACTTAGAGCAGAAATCAATGACATGGAAACCAAAGAAACAATCCGAAAGATCAATGAAACCAAGAGCTGGTTCTTCGAGAAAATAAATAAGAGAGATAAACCACTAGCAACACTCACAAAGAAACAGATAAGGAGAACTCTAAAAAATCGCATCAGGAATACAGTGGGGATATCACAACAGAAACCAAAGAAATTAAAAAGATCATCAGAGATTACTTTGAAAGTCTGTATGCCATGAAACAAGAGAACCTAGAAGAAATGGATAAAATCCCAGATTCCTTTAATCTCCCAAAGCTGAATGAAGAAGATCTAGAGTACCCGAATAGACTTATTAACATCAAGGAAATTGAAACTGTAATCAAAAGTCTTCCCAAAAACAAAAGCCCAGGTCCAGATGGATTCACTAGCGAATTTTTCCAAGCATTTAAAGAGAACCTATTGCAGTTCTTCTCAAACTTTTTAGAAGGAAATTGAAAAGCAGAAACTCTCCCAAACAGTTTCTATGAAGCCCATATATCTCTAATACCAAAAGGAAACAAAGACACCACAAGAAAAGAAAACTACAGGCCGATATCCTTGATGAACACGGATGCGAAGATTCTCAACACAATACTAGAAAATAGAATTCAACATCTCATCAAAATGATCATACACCATGACCAAGTGGGATTGATCCCGCGGATGCACGGATGCTTTAACATTCGAAATTCAATCAACATAATCCATCATATCGACAAAAGAAAAGATAAAAATCATATGATCATATCAATAGATGAAGAGAAAGCATTTGACAAGGTCCAGCACCATTTATGATGTAAACCCTCACCAAAATGGGGATAGAAGGGACTTTCTTCAATATAGTTAAAGCCATCTACCACAAGCCTACAGGAAGCATCATACTCAATGGGGAAAAGCTTAGAGCCTTCCCTCTAAGATCAGGAACGAGACTAGGATGCCCACTCTCTCCACTACTGTTCAATATCGTACTGTAAGTACTTGCAATAGCGATTAGGCAAGAAATAGATATTGAGGGCATCCAGGTAGAAAAGAAAGAATTCAAGCTGTCACTATTTGCAGATGATATGATACTATACTTAGAGAAGCCTATAACCTCTACCAAGAAACTGCTAGAAATAATAGACTTGTATAGTAAAGTTACAGGCTACACAATCAATACCCAAAAGTCCATGGCTTTCCTATATGCAAATAATGAGAGAACAGAAAGTGACATGAGGTTAAAGAAACTTTGGTACATCTACACAATGGAGTACTATGTAGCTCTTAGAAAAGATGAAGTCATGAAATTTACATACAAGTGGTACAATATGGAAAGTATCATGCTAAGCGAAATGAGTCAGAAAGAGAGGGATAGACATAGAAAATTTGCATTCATCTGGGGGATATAAAGCAACAAAATATGAGATCAATACCTAAGAATAGCTGAGATCAACACCAGGAGGATTACTCCATAGCTTAGAGGTCAGCCGGATATTCTAGGGGAAAGGGCAGTTCAGATAGAGAAGGGAACACCAAATGAAAGGTGTTTGGAGGATCCTCCCAGGAGGGGAAATGCATGTTGAAAGTAGACTATGGACTGAACATGATTGCCACTCAATGCCTCTTTTGCAGACCACAACACCCAAAAGGAGAGAGAGAACAAAGGGGAATGCCCTGCCACAGAGGCAGGGTGGGAGGGGGGGTGGGGGGAAATGGGCACTGGTGGAGGGATGAGTATTTGATCATTGTATGACTGAAACTCAAGCACAAAGATTTGTAAATCTACAACTGTACCTCATGGTGCTTCACTAATAAAAAAAAAAATTTGAGAAGAAAAAAAAAAGTGACATAAAAAAAACCAATCTCATTCACAATTGTGCCCCAGAAAACAAGTACCCAGGAATCAGCTTAACCATGAAAGTAAAGGACTTGTACAAAAAAACTATAAAACGCTACTTCAGGAAATAAAAGAGGACATGAGGAAATGGAACGATATCCCCTGCTCATGGATTGGGAGAATTAACATTGTCAAAATGGCAATACTTCCCAAAGCATTATACAAATTCAATGCAGTCCCTATAACGATACCCATGACATTCTTCAAAGAAATAGAGCAAAAACTCCTGAAATTCATATGGAACAATAATCACCCACGAATAGCTAAAGCAATTCTTGGGAAAAAGAAAATGGGAGGAATTAACCTCCCTAACTTCAAACTCTACTACAAAGCAGTAATAATTAAACAGCATGGTACTAAAACAAAGGCAAAGTCTTTGGAACAGGGTTTTATATACCAATATGCCCCTCAAATATATGATCAGCTGATCTTTGATAAGGGAGCAAGAATGGAAAATGGAGCAAGAAAAGCCTCTTTCACAAATTGTGCTGGCAAAACTGGACAGCTACATGCAAAAACTAGACTCATATTTCTGCCTAACACCATTTTAAAAAGTAAGATCAAAATGGATTAGAGACCTCAACATCAGACGGAATCCATAAGGTACATTGAAGACAAAGTGGACAGAACCCTCCATGACATTGAAGCTAATGGTAGTTTCAAACATGTCACACCACTGGCCAAGCAAGTGAAAACAGAGATAGACAAATGGGACTATCTTAAACTAAGATACTTCTGCACCTCAAAAGAAAGAGTGACCAAAACACAAAGACAGTCTACAGACTGGGAAAGGATATTTGCCGAATAGACATCTGACAAGGGGTTGATACCAAGGATATACAAAGTGCTGGCTGAAATGCACAAGAAGAAAACATCCAACCCCATCAAAAATGAGGCGACTGGGCTGGAGAGATAGCACAGTGGGTAGGCCGTTTCCCTGCACGTAGCCTACCTGGGTTCGATTCCCAGCATCCCATATGGTCCCCTGAGCACCGCCAGGAGTAACTTCTGAGTGCAGAGCCAGGAGTAACCCCTGTGCATCAACAGGTGTGACCCAAAAAATTGAAAAAAAGAGCAAAAATGGAACAACGAAATGAACAGAAAATTTCTCAGAGAAGAAATCCGAATGGCTAAAAGGCATATGAGAAAATGCTCTACATCATTAATCATCAGGGAGATACAGATCAAAGAACAATGAGATATCATTTCATACCACACAGATGCCAGGGTAGCCCATAGCTTGCTCTGCATCCATCCAGTTCCTTGTCAGGTACCCTGATTTTGGGATGGTAGGAACTCAGGGCCACTGAGGCATAAGTTGAGAAAACAGATGCCCAGGAGTGAATAATATTTGGAGTCAATGAATTCCCAAATTACAATTGTCTAGCACTAACTGTCTTCCTGTGTCTGTACAAGAAGGTCATTGCTCTGAAGTAAACTCTGCAAAAAGACATAAGGGAAAGAGAAAAGCTTAGGTGAAAATGGTGATTAGCTTGTTGGGGAACAGAGCACAGAGAAGATTTTAAAGATAAACATAGAGGAATGGGAGTGTCTCAGGAGCACTGTGACTGGATGCATCCAATAAACCCAAGCTCGCTGTGGCGAGGGAGAAATGACAAACCAATATGATCCTACAATACCAATAGCAGACAGACAAAATCCTAGCAAAAAGAATCCAACGGCTCATCAAAAAGAATATACATCATGACCAAGTAGCATTCATCCTGGGGACGCAAAGATGGTTTAACATTCACAAGTCACTCAACATAATTCATCATATCAATAAAAGAAAAGAAAACAACCATATGATCAACCATAGACCCAGAGAAAGCATTTGACAAGATTCAGCAACTGTTAACGATGAAAACGTAGAACCAATCAGCTAAGTACAAGTACTGGAAAGCCCCTCAGACTGTGGCCAAGAGGGTGGGCTGTGAAAAGTCCCTTTTATATAACCTTATGGTCTTAAAGTCCCTCACTTTTGAGACTCAGGGCCACTTATTCAGAGAAGGTTGCCACTGTGTCAGTGAGCTGGACGAGGGCCTTACCTGTAACTAGCTGAGCTAGCTAAGAAAAACCCTTTGCTTATTGCATCGCAATTTGTTTTCGTGTGATTCTTCTGGGGAGATCTCAGTCCGGTTTAACACTTCAAGGGAATGACTAAAAGAGACAGAACTTGTACCCTATTAAAATATATATCTGCATAATATTTTTTCTTGGATTCACCACTGACAGTAACTTCAGTGGCATTTGGTATACTTGCTAGTTTTGTGATGATTACCATTATTTTGTTCATATCATTTTCATCATTGCTAAAAACAGCCTCTTCACTACCCACTGACATCTCCATTCTCTCCTTCCTTTGATTCCTGGCAACACTCTCCTTTTTTCTTTATGAATTTACTTCGTCTGAACACTCCATATACATGAATTCTAAAATATGTGCTGTGTGTGACTGCCTTTGTCCAAACCTGATGCTTTCTAAGTTCATCTGTGCTATATTGCATCAGTACTTCTTATGACTAATATTCTGTGGTATGGACCTACCATATTGGAGAGTTTTCCACACTTTATAAATGCACAGAGCACTGAACGTCTCATACATAGGCTAAAGGAAATATTGACAGTGGTTGGAGACAAAATACAAAGAGTAGGGTGCTTGCTTGCATGCAGTAGGCCTGGGTTGGCTCCCTGGCACCTCATATGGCCCCGAGAGCTCTGCCAGGAGTGATTCCTGAGCGCAGAGCCAAGAGGAAGCTCTGAGCACCATCAGGTGTGGCTCCAACAAAAAAAAATTAAATAAAACATTTACGAACACACATAAGATACAATCCTGTTCATGTATTTTTAGATGCTTTCCACATCATGGGGTAGACAGGATAATGGCCATTCAAAAAGATCATCAACCCTGCAAATGTTCCTTTGTTTAGTAAAATCTTGATTGAATGGATTTGATGGCTGGCAATGGAGAGATTTGGTGCATTATCAGGTGAGTCACTGGCATAGCATTTGTTTTGACAAAATGGAGGCAGAAGATGATGATGCAGATAGAAGAGAAGGTCACTTGACCATGGCGGCCAAGAAGTGAGCATATAGACACCAGACAGGCTACGTGGCAGTTTAACAAGTTAAAAGAAAACGCAGGCTAAAGACCTTCTAGAGAAGCCATGTATCCTGGCTGACACCATTGTCCGGTGATGTGTACATTCAATTTCTGGCTCCCAGGGGTGTGGGGTGTTTTTTCTTCTGATGTTTAAACTATCCCGTGATTTGTTAGAGCACTCACAAAAAGAAAAAAAATGCACACACAACATTTCAATAACATAATAGCTTGTAAAAAAATAGTGCTCCATCAACAAATATTTGAAAGCAGGACATATAAAATTTAAAAATCCCTTCCTATCTCAATCTTAAATAAACCCAGTACTTGTTAATGGAACATGAGTTGCTGTTTGGCAGGTTGCAACATCTAGAACTTGGGACCTAAAACCTGGGACTTAAAACATGGCCAGCCTTACTTCATGCTGTATATTGATTTTGAAAGTATATTGGATTTTTATTATAATGGCTCCCCAAAATGCAGCTTTACAATGATGGACAGCACTGAAGGGAATGTGAGATGATCTTATGTTCAAACTGGGATTTGATTAACTAGATACTCATACAGGATCTTAGAGATGTTGAGCTCTTGTAGTGCACTTGCACTGAAAAAGGTTGACCCAAATTCAAAACTGGCATCCCATACGGTCCCCTGAGTCTGGCATGAGTGATCCCTGTGCACAGGGAGTATCCCCTGAGCACCACCAACTGTGGGTCCCCCAAAGTTTTGTAAATGTCCTACTAAATTTTTTTTCTTTATTTTTAAATTTTTATTTATTTATTTATTTTGCTCTTTGGGTCACACCCAGCGGATGGTCAGGGGTTGCTCCTGCCTCTGCACTCAGGAATCACTCACGGCGGTGCTTAGGGGACCATATGGGATGCTGGGAATCGAACCCGGTTGGCCGCGTGCAAGGCAAACGCCTTACCCGCTGTGCTATTGCTCCAGTCCCTGTCCTTCTAAATTTTATGACTGGCTTTTGTGGCCTGGGGTTACCCCAATGTATCTTGTGACCAAAACCCTAACTGGCTTTTTTACTGTCTTTTTTGACTCTTATATTGGTAAAAAAAAAAACCCTCATAATGTTCTTTTCAAAACATGAGATGCTACCCCTTTCCCTTTCAAACTCTCCCATGGCTCCTAATTTTTCCCAAAGCCAAAGCCAACATTCTTAAAATGACTTATAAGCTTCCCACTTTTTTTTCCTTTTTCTTTCTTTTCCTATCCTTTCCTTTCCTTTCTTTTTCCTTCCTTCCCTCCTTCCTTCATTTTTTCTCTCTCCTTCCTTCCTTTCTACATTTCTTCCTCCCTCCTCCCTCCCGCCCCTCCCTCCCTCCCCTCCCTCCCTTCCTTCCTTCCTTCCTTCCTTCCTTCCTTCCTTCCTTCCCTTCCTTCCTTCCTTCCTTCCTTCCTTCCTTTCGTTGTTTCTCTCTCTCTATTATTTCGCTTATTAGGAATCAAAATATATTTTCTATTTGAAAAAAGACACACAGTAAAAAGGTTAGTCTTTGAGTACCTGTCTCTGGTCAACCCTGCAATTCTAGTATAAATTCAGCCCTGGGGTCTTGGCTGATCCTTCACCAGCAAACTTTCTGATTTTGTCTTTGCACTGGCTCCTACTGGCTCTTATTTTCACTTCTAAATAATATTCCTACTCAGGGACTGAGCAATAATACAGGGGTTAATATATTAATATTCCATGTGACTGACTCTTGTTCTACCTCCAGCACCACATATGGTCCCATGATCACCACCAGGACTCACTCCTGAGCACAGAGACATTAGTACATGAGCACCACTGGCGCTGGCCCCAAAGCTTTTCTAACACACACACACACACACACACACACACACACACACAGAGTACCGTGATTAGGGTGCTTGCTATGTATGAGGACAATCCTCAAGGGTTCAAGCGATCATATGGGATGGATGTCAGGGATTGAACCCAGGTCCATCGTGTGCAAGGCAAATGCCTCAGCTACTGGACTATCACTTCGATCCAGATGACAACACTATTTTCAATCACAATGGCTTTCAAAATTCCTTGCGTACATTCTGACTCCCTTTATAGATACCCAATTATTCTATACATCTTGAGATTTTCTAATCGGTGGTGTAATTTATCTCAATAAATGGTTATAATTATATGTCTAAATTGTTTCTCATCTGCCAAATCCAATTGTCCCTTTCAACCTCCATCCAGCAGGGGTCAGTCACAGAGAATGAGACAAACAAGTAGAAAAAACATCTGGATTTTTCAAGTTTAAGGGTTGTCTGGACAGCCATCAGTGGTCTCACAGGAAAGTCAATCCAATTCACTATTGCTCCCCCAACCCCACCAGAACCCAATAGATGAACCACTGTTGAAGTTGAAAGAGACATCAAGGACAGTTAGAAAGTACAATATGCCCTAGGTACATGGAGAGTAGAGGATGGTGTAGTTCACAGAGAATCAGTAGGAACCCTTAAAATATAAAGTTGTGGGGCTGGAGAGATAGCACAGCGGGTAGGGCATTTGCCTTACACGCGGCCAACCCGGGTTCGATTCCCATCATCCCATATGGTCCCCTGAGCACCGCCAAGAGTAACTCCTGAGTGCAGAGCCAGGAGTAACCCCTGTGCGTCACCGGGTGACCCAAAAAGCAATATATATATATATACATATATATACATATATATAATGGAGAGAGAGAGGGAGAGAGAGAGAGAGTTGTTGGGGCAGGAGAGATAGTTCAGTGGACAGGGCACCTGTCTTGCACCCAGTCCACTGAGCTCCTCCAAGAGTGATTCCTGAGTGTAGAACCAGGAGAAAGCCTTTCGCATGGCTGGACGAGGTCCCAAAACCAAACTAAATGAATAAATCCGAATGTGAATGCTTTCTATTCAATTTTTGGCCATATTGTCCCCTAAATGTAGAACACCCTAAATAGTATTAGTCTATGTTTTCCTGGCACAAGTTGCAGCTGGCAGATACTTTGTCATCTATTCTATCCTTGGATGCTAATAATTCTGGGTGTATTTTTGCTAGCAAAATACTCAAACTTTAGGGATTTTTGTGAGGGGATGATTTCTTATAATAATTCATCACTTCCTAAGCCTAAAGTAAGTAATAATGTATATTATAAAGTACGAATATATAATTTAATTTTATTAAACATTATATAAAATATATTAGTAATAATGTAATGCTATTGATTAACAAGGCACTATAAATGATTACCTAGAAATTTTATTGATTTATTAATAAAATATGTAAGCTCAATAGAATAAAAGGAGAATTTAGCTAACATCAGAGTCTGAGGAAGATGAAACTGTTATAACTGTCTTGTAGGATTCCATCTCCCTAGCCTCCTTCTTTCTAGCTCTCTCTCTTTCCAATCCGGTCTTCTTCTTGGGAATCTGACCTCCTTATTGGCTAGCCTCTACCTTTCAACTGCCTGCTTTATGACATCAATTTCCCACCAAACCTACCACCACCTGGTAGAATCTTGAGGTTCCCATGCAGTTGTCTGTAAACAAATTTGAATCATCAGGGCAAGTGACCAGTGACCAATGACCAATCACCAGTGACCAGTCATCAGTACTGGACAGTTGTGGTCTTCGGCTTCAGTGTTCAGACATACTCTCATATTGTCTCCTCTTCTCATCTATCTTCTGTCGATATTTCCTCTTCTCTGACCATGTCAGGTAAGGAATAATACTTTTCAAAACTTTTAATTTGATTTCTTGTCCTAAACTTAGTAGTCAAGTAAAAATATCATGTAATAATGGAAGAAAATATTCAAGTAGAATTTTATAAGCATCATTGTAGCTTGACTTTGACATTTGCCATGTGATTTTAGACATTGAGTTACTTTCTCACACCTACAAAATTTTTCCTCATTTATTATATTATATTTTAAACAGACTTAGAAGCTCAAATATACTTTTGTAAGTGTTAATTCTCCTTGTTTCCTTTTCCTTTTAATGGTGATTTGGTTATGATATCCATGCAAAAAAAATAAATCAGACACAGTAACTGATAGAAAAAGAAGAATGTAGGTCCTGTAGAAAACTGTGAATGTATACCAAGATACATTATCCGTTACGGTCTCAGCACTTGTATTTACAATTTAGTATTTTAAATTTAGTGCTATTACAAAGTAACAATCATATGTCTTTGAGTTTTCTATCTAAAGTAGGTGATGAGAAAAAATGGAGGTGTGGGGAAGTTGTGAAATGCTGAGCAGTAGGGAGGCAAGTCCTCAAAGGTAAGACAGTTTAGAGTCTTTTTCATCAAACATTGATGAAAGAAGCCAAGAAGAAGAGGTTGCTATGAGGGAGAATAAAATAGATATAAAGAAAGACTATGGAGGGGATTTATTAAGGAAGCGGAAACAGTTTGAAAACTTTAGCAAGTCCTATGCCATCTCTGGGCTTCAGGTTTCTTTATTCTCCAATAAAATGTTAATCATTCTCTTAGAACTTCTGGTTTTTAAATGCTTCCATTCTAGGAAATAGTGTATGAGTTCAATAGGAGAGCAAGCTACAGGTAGAGCTAGGGGAAAAAGAAACTAGCTGTAAGCAAGAAATCCATGTACAAACATCACCGGAGTCTTCTAGAGCTCTGTTTTCACTTTGGGAGCACGGTGAAAATACACA
Source organism: Sorex fumeus (assembly GCF_029834395.1). Taxonomy (NCBI): domain Eukaryota; kingdom Metazoa; phylum Chordata; class Mammalia; order Eulipotyphla; family Soricidae; genus Sorex; species Sorex fumeus. The sequence continues at coordinate 37,369,977 of NW_026606063.1, read as the reverse complement.
AAGTGCCAAAATGTTCCAGCCCTTCGAACACCCAAATGCTTTGACTTTTGGTAACTCGGTCGACAGTTGGTATTAGAAATTTCTCTATAGCTAAAAGTCTAAGTTAATATTGTTCCTGTCAAACGTTGTAAGAGATTCTCAGTCTCAAAGATTCTTGCATGTAGCCGTCCAATTTTGCCAGCACAGTGTGTTGAAGAGGCTTTCCCTGCTCCATTTCACTTTTCTTGCCCCCTTATCAAAAATTAGATGATTATATGTTTGGGAGGAAATGTCAGTATATTCAACTCTGTTCCATTGGTCTGCAGCTCTGCTTTTGTTCCAGTACCATGCTGTTTTAATTATTTCTGCCTTGTAGTAGAGTTTGAAGTTAGGGAGGTTGATTCCTCCCATTTTCTTTTTCCCAAGAATTGCTTTAGCTATTCGTGGGGGCTTATTGTTCCATATAAATTTCAGGAGTGTTTGCTCCATTTCTTTGAAGAATGTCATGGGTATCCTTATAGGGATTGCATTGAATTTGTACAGTGCTTTGGGAAGTATTGCCATTTTGATGATGTTGATTCTCCCCATCCATGAACAGGGGATATTTTTCCATTTCCTCGTGTCCTCTTTTATTTCCTGAAGTAGCGTTTTGTAGTTTTCCTTGTACAGGTCCTTTACTTCCTTAGTTAAGCTGATTCCTAGATACTTGATTTTCTGGGGCACAATTTTGAATGGGATTGTTTTCTTGATGTCACTTGCTTCTCTTTCACTATTTGCGTATAGGAATGCCATGGATTTTTGGGTATTGATTTTATAGCCTGCCACTTTACTATACAAGCCTATTGTTTCTAGGAGTTTCTTGGTAGAGGTTTTAGGGTTCTCTAAGTATAGTATCATGTCATCTGCGAATAGTGAGAGCTTAATTTCTTCTTTCCCTATCTGGATGCCCTTAATATCTTTTTCTTGCCTAATCGCTATTGCAAGTACTTCCAGTACTATATTGAACAGTAGTGGAGAGAGTGGGCATCCTTGTCTCGTCCCTGACCTTAGGGGGAAGGGTCTCAGTTTTTCCCCATTGAGGATGATGTTTGCTGTAGGTTTGTGGTAGATAGCTTTAACTATATTGAGGAAAGTCCCCTCTATCCCCATTTTGGCAAGGGTTTTCATCATGAATGGGTGCTGGATCTTGTCAAAAGCTTTCTCTGCGTCTATTGATATGATCATATGATTTTTATCTTTTCTTTTGTTGATATGATGGATTATGTTGATTGATTTCCGAATGTTGAACCATCCTTGCATCCCTGGGATGAATCCCACTTGGTCATGATGTATGATCTTTTTGATGAGTTGTTGTATTCTATTGGCTAACACCATGCACAAAAGTAAGATCAAAATGGATTTATGACCTCAACATCAGACCAGAATCCATAATGTTTATTGAAGACAAAGTCGGCAAAACTCTCCATGATATTGAAGCTAATGGTATCTTCAAAGATGTCACGCCACTGGCCGAGCAAGTGAAAACAGAGATAGACAAATGGGACTATCTTAAACTAAGAAGCTTCTGCACCTCAAAAGAAACAGTGACCAAAATACAAAGACAGCCTACAGAATGGGAAAGGATATTCACCAAGTACACATCCGACAAGGGGTTGATATCAAGGATATACAAGGTACTGGTTAAACTCCACAAGAAGAAATCACCCAACCCCATCAAAAAATGGGGTGAGGAAATGAACAGAAACTTTCGCAAAGAAGAAATTCGAATGGCAAAAAGGCACATGAGAAAATGCTCTACATCACTAATCATCAGAGAGATGCAGATCAAAACCACAATGAGATATCATTTCACACCACAGAGACTGGCCCACATCCACAAGAACAAAAGCAACCGGTGCTGGCGCGGATGTGGCGAGAAAGGGACCCTCCTTCACTGCTGGTGGGAATGCCGGCTGGTCCAACCCTTTTGGAAAACAGTATGGACGACTCTCAAAAGATTAGAATTTGATCTGCCATTTGACCCAGCTATAGCACTCCTGGGAATATATCCCAGAGAGGCAAAAAGGTATAGTCGAAGTGACATCTGCAATTGTTTGTTCATTGCAGCACTCTTTACAATAGCCAGAATCTGGAAAAAACCTGAGTGCCCAAGAACAGATGACTGGTTAAAGAAACTTTGGTACATTTACACAATGGAGCACTATGTAGCTGTTAGAAAAGATGAAGTTATGAAATTTACATACAAGTGGTACTACATGGAAAGTATCATGTTAAGCGAAATGAGTCAGAAAGAGCGGGATAGACACAGAAAGATTGCATTCATCTGGGGAACATAAAGCAACAAAAAGGGAGAGTGACACACAGGAATGGCTGAGATTAGTACCAGGAATTTTGCTCCATGAATGGAAGGCCAGCCACAGGCTCTAGGTGAAAAGGAAGCTCAGATAGAGAAGAGAGTACCAAATGAAGGGTGTTGTGAGGGCCCTCCCAGGGTGGGAGAAGCATGCTAAAAGTAGTCGATAGACCAAACATGATTGCCACTCAAAGCCTCTCTTGCAAAACACAGTACCCAAAAGAAGAGAGAGAGAACAAGGGGGAATACCCTGCCACAGAGGCAGGATGGGACGGGGGGGGGGGATGAGGGTGGTGGGATGCTGGGACCGATGGGGATGGATGACGGGCACTGGTGAGGGATGGGGACTTGATCATTGTATAACTGAAACCCAAGCACAAAATTTGTAAGCCTATAACTGTACCTCATGGTTTTTCACTAATAAAAAAAAATGAGAAAAAAAAAGATTCTTTTTGTCACCCTCTTGTTCCTTACAGAAAATTGTCCAAAGCCATCTGTATTGGGAACTTCACATTCTCTGCCGCTTCCCCTTCCCGTGGTGAGCAATGCAGCTTCCCTACTAGAAAGTGTCTGCAACTACTCCAGAGTTTCTGCTCCAGCTGGTAGTTCTGCTTGGCTCCTGCCCTCAGCCTCTGGCACCTCTTTCCAACCACCGATGGGTAGTGCCTATCTTTACCAACATTCTAGCACAACGATGCTGTCTGGAATGTCTGGCCAGAGCCACATATCCACTTTGGCTGCTTCCTACCCAAATGTTTTGGAATGGGATATTGCAGGAAGCGCTGTAAAGAAGTCTTCCATGGGAGACTTTACTCTGACTATCATTGACCAAGACACTGCTGTCTCTTCCATGTCTATGGCAGCTCGCTATGAGAAATCCTTAGATACCGACAACATAGTGTCTGTGTACCCATCACTTTCTGCCAGTCTTGTGGAGAGGACACTATCTTAGGTTCCAAATCAGAGTTATAGCCTGTTGCTTCCCTACCAGGAAGGAAGCCAGGTGTATTACTATCATCAGGAGACTCAAGGACCTCTCCTTTCTGGAGAACCTGGTTCATGCCTGCAATCTTAAGGCTCCATGACATTCACAGGGGTTAGGGGTTCTGCCCTCCTAACTTACAGCAACTTATCCCCAGAAATGGTTATGGCTCTAAAAAAGGTCCAGCCCCCAAAGAACCGACCACCAGCCTCCACCTCTGGAATCTACTACTCTGTGTCTGCTCAATCTATCACAGAATCGGGTTATCAAGGTGAGCAAAATGGAGGTCTGCCATTCAAATGTTGGGGTCAAATCTGCATGGGAAACTGTCTAGAGAGAGGTGGCATTTGAGTTTAATAAATTGAGATTTTTAATTTATGAAACCTGAAGTTAAACTCAGTTTAAGTTTAAACTCCCCTCAATCATTTTACAGCACCTTATTTTCACACTCAACATAAGAGCTCCTAATGAAGATTGGAAGGTATGATAGTATAATGGCCGTTTAGGTTTCGTAAAGAAACCTTCAAGAGCTTAACAAGGAAGGCCACATTTTCATAGTTGATCAGTCCCCCAGTATTACCACAGTGAAATGAAACACCATTTCTTAAACTATAGTTTTTGTGATTTCTGAAGATATTTCAGAACTCTGATTGTGATAGTGGCACAGTAACTTTCCCTTACTTTATTGTACAACGAGATTCTAATTACACCTTGTAATCAGAGATCCTGTCCAAAGTTATCAAAACTAGAATCTCTATTTGAGCACAGATTTCATGATGAAGTGGTGCTTCATTCCTTCTCCTATTCCATGATATGAACTGTCCTTTTATTTATTCTCAAGAACGTGAAGAATTGACTATTTAATGCTAAGCTCTCTATAGTATTTTATAGTTTAAAAATCTCTAGGTTGTGGAAATTAAACAGTGCACTATTGAACAACGAGTGGATTAGAAAGGAAATCAAAGAGGAAATCAAAAGATTCCTAGAAACGAATGAAAATGAGAACACGAGTTACCAAAACTTATGGGACACAGCAAAGGCTGTGTTAAGAGGAAAGTTTATAGCTCTACAAGCATTCCTCAGGAAGGAGGAGCGAGCACACATAAGTAACCTAACCTCACAGCTTAAGAGCTTGGAGAAGGACCAAAAAAAGGAGCACAACCCGAACAGGAGAAAGGAAATAATAAAACTCAGAGCAGAGATTAACGAGATGGAAACCCAAAAAACAATCCGAAAGATCAATGAAACCAAGAGCTGGTTCTTCGAGAAAATTAACAAGATCGATAAGCCTCTAGCAAAACTCACAAAGAAAGGGAGAGAGAAAACCCCAATAAACCGAATCAGAAATGAAAAGGGGGTCATTACAACAGAAACCACAGAAATTCAGAGGATCCTCAGGGAGTACTTTGAGAAGCTTTATGCCACGGAACATCAAAACCTCGAGGAAATGGATAAATTCCTAGACTCCTACAGACTCCCAAGGCTGAACCAAGAAGACCTGGAATACCTGAACAGACCTATCACCATCAAGGAAATTGAAATGGTAATAAAAAGTCTTCCCAAGCAAAAAAGTCCTGGCCTGGATGGATTCACTAGTGAATTCTTCCAAATCTTTAAAGAGGACTTACTCCCAATGCTCTTTAAGCTTTTCCACGAAATTGAAATATCAAAAACACTTCCAAACAGTTTCTACGAAGCAAATATCACACTGATACCAAAAGCAGACAGAGATACCACAAAGAAAGAGAATTACAGGCCGATATCCCTGATGAACACAGATGCAAAGATCCTCAACAAACTACTAGCAAATAGAATCCAACTACTCATTAAAAAGATCATACACCATGACCAAGTAGGATTCATCCCAGGGATGCAAGGATGGTTTAACATTCGGAAATCAATCAACATAATCCATCATATCAACAAAAGAAAAGATAAAAAGCATATGATCATATCAATAGATGCAGAGAAAGCATTTGATAAGATCCAGCACCCCTTTATGATGAAAACCCTAGCCAAAATGGGTATAGAGGGGACCTTCCTCAACATAATTAAAGCCATCTACCACAAGCCTACAGCAAGCATCATCCTCAATGGGGAAAAACTGAGAGCCTTCCCTCTAAGATCAGGGACGAGACAGGGATGCCCACTCTCTCCACTGCTGTTCAATATAGTACTGGAAGTACTTGCAATAGCGATTAGGCAGGAAAAAGATATTAAGGGCATTCAGGTAGGAAAGGAAGAAATCAAGCTCTCACTATTCGCAGATGATATGATACTCTACTTAGAGAACCCAATAACTTCCACCAAAAAACTCCTAGAAACAATAGACTCGTATAGTAAAGTTGCAGGTTATAAAATCAATACCCAAAAGTCCATGGCTTTCCTATACGCAAACAGTGAGAGAGAAGAAAGCAACAAGAAAAAAACAATCCCGTTCACAATTGTGCCCCAGAAAATCAAGTATCTAGGAATCAGCTTAACTAAGGAAGTAAAGGACCTGTACAAAGAAAACTACAAAACGCTATTTCAGGAAATAAAAGAGGACATGAGGAAATGGAAAGATATCCCCTGCTCATGGGTCGGGAGACTTAACATTGTCAAAATGGCAATACTACAGAAAGCATTGTATAAATTCAATGCAATCCCTATAAGGATACCCATGACATTCTTCAAAGAAATGGAGCAAACACTCTTGAAATTTATATGGAACAATAAGCCCCCACGAATAGCTAAAGCAATTCTTGGGAAAAAGAAAATGGGAGGAATCAACCTCCCGAACTTCAAACTGTACTACAAAGCAGTAATAATTAAAACAGCATGGTACTGGAACAAAGGCAGAACTGCAGACCAATGGAACAGGGTTGAATACACTGACATCTCTCCTCAATCATATGCTCATCTAATCTTTGATAAAGGTGCAAGTAATGTGAAGTGGAGTAAGGAAAGCCTCTTTAATAAATTGTGTTGGCATCACTGGACGGCTACATGCAAAAAAATAGGCTCAGAACTCTGCCTAACACCATGTACAAAAGTAAGATCAAAATGGATTAAAGACCTCAACATCAGACCAGAAACCATAAGGTACATTGAAGATAAAGTTGGCAAAACCCTCCATGACATTGAAGCTAATGGTATCTTCAAAGATGCCACGCCACTGGCCGAGCAAGTGAAAACAGAGATAGATAAATGGGACTATCTTAAACTAAGAAGCTTCTGCACCTTCAAAGAAACAGTGACCAAAATACAAAGACAGTCTACAGAATGGGAAAGGATATTCACCGAATACACATCTGACAAGGGGTTGATATCCAGGATATACAAAATACTGGTTAAACTCCACAAGAAGAAAACATCCAACCCCATCCAAAAATGGGGCAATGAAATGAACAGAAACTTTCTCAAAGAAGAAATACGAATGGCAAAAAAGCACATGAGAAAATGCTCTACATCATTAATCATCAGGGAGATGCAGATCAAAACCACAATGAGATACCATCTCACACCTCAGAGACTGGCACACATTCAAAAGAACAAAAGCAACCGATGCTGGCGTGGATGTGGCGAGAAAGGGACACTCCTTCACTGTTGGTGGGAATGTCCACTGGTTCAGCCCTTCTGGAAAACAGTATGGACGATTCTCAAAAAATTAGAAATTGAGCTCCCATTTGACCCAGCAATACCACTCCTGGGAATATATCCCAGAGAGGCAAAAATGTATAGTCGAAGTGACATCTGCACTTGTTTGTTCATTGCAGCACTCTTTACAATAGCCAGAAACTGGAAGAAACCTGAATGCCCAAGAACAGATGACTGGTTAAAGAAACTTTGGTACATCTACACAATGGAGTACTATGTAGCTGTTAGAAAAGATGAAGTCATGAAATTTACATACAAGTGGTACAATATGGAAAGTATCATGCTAAGCGAAATGAGTCAGAAAGAGAGGGATAGACATAGAAAGATTGCATTCATCTGGGGGATATAAAGTAACAAAGTATGAGATTAATACCCAAGAATAGCTGAGATCAGCACCAGGAGGATTACTCCATAACTTAGAGGCCAGCCGGGTATCCTAGAGGAAAGGGCAGTTCAGATAGAGAAGGGAGCACCAAATAAAGGATGTTTGGAGGATCCTCCCAGGAGGGGAGATGCATGTCGAAAGTAGACTATGGACTGAACATGTTTGCCACTCAATGCCTCTTTTGCAGACCACAACACCCAAAAGGAGAGAGAGAACACAGGGGATTGCCCTGCCACAGAGACAGGGGGGATGGGGGGATGGGGGTGGGAGGGATATTATCCATGGTGGTGGAAAATGGGCACTGGTGGAGGGATGGGTATCTGATCATTGTATAATTGAAACCAAAGCACAAAAAATTGTAAATCTACAACTTTAAAAAAAATAAAATAAAATAAAGGGAAAAAAAATCTCTAGGTTGAAAAATATCTTTAGTTTGGGAAGGGGCTGGAGCTACAGCACAGCAGGTAGGATTCTTGCCTTGCACGAGGCTGACCTGGGTTCAATTCTCAGCATCCCATATTGCCCGCTGAGTACTGACAGAAGTGATTCCTCAGTGAAGAGCCTGGAGTAACCCCTAAGCATCGCCAGATGTGACCCAAAGGGAAAGAAAAAATATTTAGTTTGGAGGAGGTAGAAAGTGGGTAACCACCACAGTGCTCAGGGGTTATACCTGGCTCTGTGCTCAAGGATCACTGCTGAAACTGCTTGAGAAATCATATGTGATGCTGAGGATCAAACTCAGGTCATCAGTGTGCAGGGCAAGGGATTTACTGACTTCAATATCCCTCTGTCCCACGTCACTTATTTTTAAGTGTGGTTGACAGAAAACACTTTGAAACAAAGAAAGCCAAGAAAAATGGCACAACATGAACTAACAGTAAGAACTACAACATGTAATCTTTGGGCACAAGGCCTTGTCAATGATCCTTAGAAGAGCCAGTAACAATGCCTTGCCCATTGCTGGTAGGTGCACAATGGTGGCACCACTAGTTGTGTGGAGGGAGAATCTCATTTACCAGAGACTGATTTATTCCTTGGTTCCTTTGTAGTGATGGATTCCCTGGGAATGGAGACTTCCCTGGCATTGCGACCTTTGGGTCAGACATTTGATCTGACACAACATTCAGCATTGCACATGTCTATCAGTAGCAGGATTCAAATATTTGAGAGTAACCCACCACCAGAGCTTAGGGATGTTCCCATAATATCGCCAGCCCATAGTAATCTGGCTCTGCTTCCAGCTTGAACTGAGGAACAAAGAGATGAGAATTTGGATGAGATGAAAATTAACTTTCAATGTCTCTGGAGACCGACCAAATCCCAATAGAAAACCAATATCCTCCACTGTGCCCTTTAGAAATCGCTGATATCCACCACCTCCTGGCCTGCATTTATCCCATCAGCCAAGAGGAACAGCCTGGTACTGAAACTACTTGTCAGGGAAAGAACGGTCTACGTTTGGAGGACCCAGGGCCACTTGAAATGGGGATTGAATCTGGCAGTAGTTTTGCAGACATCACGACACTGGTGGAAGATATACATCTTCCCCAGCTCTTTGAATGCTTAAAAGACCTAGACCAATGCAAATATCTGCAGGTAATGAACAGCACGGACACCATCACTCTGAATCAGGTGCAAGAAAATGCAAGTGGCACTAAGGGTAACTCCCATCCAACCAAGAAGCACGAAGGTGAGGCCTCTGAGCCTCTTGAGGGAAAACCCAAGGCCAAAATCCAGCTAAAAGACCCAGAATGCTTGGTAGGGGGAGCAGCGATTATTTGTAATGCTGCAGTCAGTGAGAGGTGTCCAGTGACCATGGCAAAACATAACAGCAAACCTCAGAAAGCTGCATCCAGCAGGATCAGTGAGACAAAAAGCCATGGGCAGGAGAAGACAAAAAGGGCCAGAGAAAACTCTAAGAATGCTGAGGAGAGGAAGCCAACAGGGAACAAGGTCAAGGCAGAAGAGAAGCCCACCATTGCCAAGATGAAACGCAAAAAAAAACAACATGAGCTTTGCAAAGAGGCCTTTCAAAAGCCCCGCAGCTGCCTAGGCATGCACATGCTGGAGTCTGTGCAAGTGTTTCATGCTCTTGGGAAGAATAGTGATCCAAAGCCTGGATTCTCTTCCTCCTGCATCTTGGGTAGCTCAAAGAACCCCAGCGATTTCCAGCCATCCTCAGCTGTCAAACCTTGGCCAGGTGCTACACAGAATGGAAAAGGCCTTGAGGAAATTCAGGTCCTAGTGCAGAAACCAAGTAACAGTCCTGAAAAACGTTTGTCTCCATCCCTGTATGACCTGCCACTTCCTGGGAAGGTCAAATTGGTACCTCTGCCTTTTCCAACCATAGAGAAGCCACAAGCTTGGCCTTTTCCTCAAAGACCACTGTCTGTGGACTCACATCGTCCTGCTGCAGCTTACCCTGCCAGGCCTGGCTCTACCAACTCAGATCCGTCAACTGCCACTAATTCATTCCTGCCAACCACTGCATCTTTGCCTGGTCCTGCCAAACAAGCTCAGCCCATTTCTATCAATCCATCTCATCCAGGTTTGTTGTACCATACTAGCTGACCTCTTCCTCATTCCGCAAATTCTAGGCCTGCTCTCTACAAGACAATAGCTAGCACTTCTTTCCAGCAGGAGTCCCTTCACTCTCTGTGAACAAGTGCCAGTCTCCACCCAAACGTCAGAATCAGTTTCTCCTCCAAGACTTCCGTTTTCAACGGATTCCATGGAGAATGCCCAATGTTCCCGAGCCAGTAATGTCAAGGCCCATCACAAGTGAGCAGAGACCAGAGCGTGTGGCTGTGAAAAGGAAGGCTCAGCAGGAGCGTGAGAACGCTGCCAAATACACCTCTTTAGGGAAAGTGCAGTTTTATATCGAGAGAGAAAAAGAGATGGACATCTCTCTATATCATGGCTATGTAATGTGAGTAGCTGGAATGGTTGATGCCACTTTAGGTACTAGATGGTTGCCCTAGACAAACACTTGAAATGCCATACACATTTTATGTATTCTGATATATTTTTCACAAATTGAAGAGATGCATTATAGTTCAACTGTGCTTGAAGCTGTCACATAATGAAGCTGTCAAATGTGGTTGTTATTTGGAGGGGCTGGGGGTTGAAGAATGGCATGAGAAAGAATGGTAAGTTAGAGAGAGAATGAAGGGGAAACAAGTTAGACTCTGAGAAAGAGAAACTTGGTCCAGGGTTATAAAGTCCAGTAAGAGGAGAAATTTCTTGGGCCTAATGAAGAGTGGGGGAGGGTCAGAGCAATAGTAGAGCTGCTAAGGCATTTGCCCTGCAAGAACCCACGTTCAATTCTTGCAATCCTATATGGTCCCCAGAGTCCCACCAGATTTGAAACTTGAGTGCACATATGCTTCCACTCTCGGTCTCCTCCAAAGAAGAATGGGAGAAAAGCAAGGTCTGGGGGTTGGGTTAAAAGAATAAATTTGGCATAGGCTGAGGAAGTCAGAGAAGTCTAAGATGACCAGAAGAAATCTAAAGGTTCTCTCATGGAGGCTGTTTTTATGTCTTATGGCCACCTTTGGAAAATAAAGAAATTTGAGACACATCTCCAAAAGGTTTGGGTGGTCTATCCATAAATGATACCTGGAAGATGCAAACACATATACTGGGGAATGAATTTACCCGATGAGTGATCAACGCCCTCTTAACAGGGACTAAGCCAAGAGAAAAGTTGTAGCATGAATTCCGAAGATCAGCTCCTGGGAAATGTAAAGATAAATCACAGTGTACTCAGGCCCACTGTTCAGCACCCCTAGATGCACCATTTCACTTATTCCCAACAATATTCAGAGTCTGTATCACGGTGACACCCTGCTAGCGAGTTTCAACATTGAGGTCCATTGCCTATGTAAGTTCTTTTACCTTGCAATCTCCCCAAGGTGGCCAAGCCGGCTTTCAGGCTATGACATCCGGACATTACTGGCAGGAGCAGCTCCAATTATACTAGCTTGAGGGGCTGTTCTGTGGTCTTCCACGGTCCCTGGTGCCTGTAGCCTGCTCGAAACATCACTGTGAATTGAAGCTCACACAAGAACCATCGTTATAAATGGCGTTGCGGCTGGGTCGTGGGCAGTACCGGACAAGGGCATGCGCACTAGGTTACCACTCAAAAGCGGTTGGTACCGGTTCTCCTTGAGCTTGGAAGGTGGTGGAGGGAAGAGATGGTCCTAGGAGAGTTATGGATGATGGATGGATGGGAAGGAAACCGGGAAGGGTAGGCAACCGGACAGCTGGTGATCAGCATGGGATAGTTGGTGGATGTTTTTAAATACGTTAAAATGTTTTTCGTAGATGAGAGGCAAAACAAAAATACGAAAATAAAATAGGTTCCAAATAACAGGTTCCATAGAAGACCGAGAGAGCTGAAAGGGCTGACATTCCTTCTGGAACTCTTGGCTGGAACTGGGCAGGCAGCCTGGTCCCTCCCAGCTCCACGTGGTTTGATCCCAAAACAATCCCAAAAGTTATACATGCAAAGACCAAAGAAACCGAAAACAAGCTGCAGATCATTGAGAGTAGTGACATCATTTTTCATTTGCTGGGTGGTGGGAAGGGGTTTGAAGTCAAGTGTTTTAAGTGTTTCTTAAAGGGGAAAATAGTAACAGCTCTTTGGTCAGCATAGGGATTAGGGGCCCAAAACGGGAGTGTAGTAATGACCTCATCTACCTACAAAGAACAAGGTAAGTTATACTATGTTTGTCATTTAGTATTTACAAAGAAAAAACTTGGTCACAGCCTGACAGATATCCCCAATTTTCCTACTAGCTTGTAGGGAATGAGTGAAGAGATAGAACTTGGACATTTTTCAAACATTCATCTGCATAAAGATTTTTTGATTGGATCCACCATTTGAGACTAACTTCAGTGGCATTTGGTATACTTGCTAGTTTTGCAACTATTACCATTATTTTATCCATACCATTTTCATCATTGCCAAAAAAAAAGACTTGTGACTTTACCAGGCAACATTCATCTTTTTATTTTTATGAATTTGCTTTCTCTGAAAAATTCATATACACGTATTCGAAATTATGTGACCTTTGACACTTCCTTTGTCCAAACTTGATGCTGTAGTGTGTGCTATAGTGTGTTAGCACTTCATATGACTAATATTCTGTTGTATGGATCTACCATATTGGAGAGGTTTTCACACTCCCTGAATGCACAGAACCCTGGATGTCTCATACATAGGCTAAAAGAAAGATTGACTGTGGATGGAGACATAGTACACACGGTAGAATGCTGCCTTGAGTGCAATAGACCTGGATTGGCTCCCTGGCACCCAATTTGGTCCCCCGAGCCCTGCCAGGAGTGATCCATGAGCGCATAGCCAAGAGGAAGCTCAGAGCACCATCAGGTGTGGCTCCAACACAAAAATTAAAAGCATTCATGCTCACACACAAATACATTTCAGTTCATGTGTTTTTAGACGCTAACAACATCATGCAGTCTCCTGCCCCCGCGTCCGGCTTTTCCTCGCCTGGGCCCCTTGGAGGGGAGCGGGTTGATCTTTCCTCCCCACCCTGACCAGGGCCCCGGCAGCTGAAGACCTCCAGGACCAGCCACCACCATGCTGAGACCACTCTCCGCACACCTGAAGGTACCGGTAGAGGGACAAAGTCATGTGGATTCCGGGGCCAAGATCTCCAAGCCTACTCGGATTGGAGTCGAGCATCCTCCATCCAGATCCTCCAAATTCCAGTAGGCGGGGGTCACACCCACCAACTGGACCCCTGGCGCCGTGTAATCCCATCAGTGGCCAAGACTCAGAGACTATAAAAACCAGCTCCAGGAACCGCGCGGCTGCATTTGTGGCCGCGCAACATCTTCTTATGACATCTCATTCCTACTTTGACAAACTGGCAGGCTACCGAATGTAGCCTGCTCACACGACAGAGTCTGGCAAACTCCCCGTGGCGTACCCAATATGCCAAACACCAGTAACAATGATGGGTCTCATTCTCCTAAAGAGCCTTGAATATAATCTCAGGGCTAGGATGAAGGAGACGTTACTGGGGCCTGCTCGAGGCAATCGCAGAATAACAGGATGATCTGTGATCTGTGATCTGTGAACAACATCATGTTGTATACTGATAATGGCCATTCAAAGAGATCATCAATCCTGCAAATGTTCTTTGTTTAGTAAAAACTTGATTGAATGGATGCGATGGCTGGCGATGGAGAGATTTGGTGCGTAATCAGGTGAGTCAACGGCATAAAATGGAGGCAGAAGTAGATGATGCAGATATAAGAGAAAGTCACTTGACCATGCCGGTCAAGAAGTGAGTGTATTATACACCAGACAAGCCAAGTGGCAGTTTACGGAAGTTAAAAGAAAATAGAGCCTAAAGACCTTCTATAGAAGCCATGTGTCCTGGCTGAAACCAGTGTCCCAATGATGTGTATATTCCAAATTTCTGGATTTCAGGAGTGTGGATTTTTTTTCTTCTGATGTTTAAGTTACCAGATGATTGGTTAGAACGCTCACAGAAAGAGAAAAAATATCACAATATTTCAATCACATAATAGCTTGTTAAAAAAATACAGTGTTCTAGTAACAAATATTTGAATCCAGCACATATAAAATTTTTAAGTGTTAGGGTGTTTGCCTTACAAACAGTCAGCATGGCTGACCCGAGTTTGATTCCTCCACCCCTCTCCGAGAGCCTGGCAAGCTACCGAGAATATCTCGCCTGCAGGGCAGAGCCTGGCAAGCTACCCGTGATGTATTCGATATGCCAAACACGGTAACAACAAATCTCATGATGGAGATGTTACTGGGCCAGCTCGAGCAAATCGATGAACAATGGGAGGACCATTCCTATTTCATTTTTAAATAAAAGAGTACTTGTTAATGGAACCTGTGTTGCTGTTAAGCAGGTAACAACATCTAGAACCTCGGACTTAAAGTAGACACAGCCAGCCTTGTTTACCGATCCACATTGATGTTCAAACAATTCTGGCTGTTTATTATAATGATTCCCAAAATGCAGCTTTATAATGGTCGAGAGCACGGAAGGGAATGTAAGATGGTCTTATGTTGAAACTGGGTTTGACTAACTAGATGCTCACACAGGATTTTAGAGATGTCAAGTGCTTGTAAGCGCTTGCATTGAAAAAGGTTGAGCAAGTTCAATATCTGGCATCCCATATGGTCCCCTGAGCCTGCCAGTAGTGACCCCTGTGCAGGGAGTAAGCCCTGACCACCACCAAATGTGGGTCCCCCAAAAATTTTGTAAATGTACTACTAAATTTTATGAATGACTTTTGTAGCCTATAGTTACCCAATGTAACTTGTGACCACAATCCTACTGGTTTTTCTTCTGTCTTTTTGTGACCCTAAAATTGAAGCGGGGTAAAGCCACCATAATGTTCCTTTCAAAATATGAGATGTTACCCCAGTTCCAATCAAACTCTCCCATAGCACCTGATTTTTCTCAGAGCCAAAGTCACATTCTTACAATGGCCTATAAGGCCCCGACAAGTTTCCTTTCATTTTTCTTTCTTTGTTTTCCTTTTCATTTTTCCTTTTTTCCTTCCATCTTTCCTTACTTTATTTCTTATGTCTTTTTTCTTTCTCTTTTTTCTTTCTTTCTTTCCTTCTTTCTTTATTTCTTAATTTCTTTCTCTTTTCTCTCTTCATTTTGTTAATCAGGGATCAGAGAATATGTTCTATTTTAAAAAGGACACACAGTAAAAAGGTCGGTGTCTCTGTTCAACTCTGCAATTCTAATATAAAATCAGCCCTGGGGCCTTGGCTGCTCCTTCATCGACACACTTTCTGTTTCTGTCATTGCACAGGCTCCAACTGACTCTTATTTTTTTACGTCTAAATAATATTTCTACTCCAGGGACTGAGCAATATACAGAGCTTAATATATTAATATTCCATGTGATTGACCCTGGTTTTATCTCCAGCATTATCTATGGTCTCATGAGAACCACCAGGAATCACTCCTGAGCACAGAGACAGGAATACATGAGCACCACTGGGGCTGGTCCAAAACCTTTCCTTACACACACACACACACACACACACACACACACACACACACACACCCCACAGTCATTTCTGGAGCTGGAGTGACAGTACAGTGATTAGGGTGCTTTTCATGTATGAGGACAATCCTCAAGGGTTCAAAGGACCATATGGGATCGGATTCCAGGAATTGAACCCAGGTCCACCATGTGCAAGGCAAATGCCTCAGCCACTGAACTATGACTTTGATCCAGATGACAACACTATTTTCAATCACAACGGCCTTCAAGTTTTCCTTGGGTTCATTCTGACTCCCTTTATAGATTCCCAATTATCACATACATCTTGAGATTTTCTAATCGGTGGTGTAATTTGTTTATCCCCATATTTGGTTATAATCTGTCTAAATTGTTTCTCATCTGCCAAATCCAATTGTAACTTTCAACCTCCATCCAGCAGGGGTAAGTCACAGAGAATGAGACAAACACATAATTAGACAAACACCTGGAATGCCCAAGCTTCAGGGTCTACTGGGCAGCCATGTGTGTTCTCACAGGAAGGTCAATCCAATTCAATACTGCTCCCAAACCCCACCAGAGCCCAATAGGTGAACCATTGATGAAGTTGACAGAGACATCAAGGACAGTTAGTAAGTACATCAACATACCCTAGGTACATGGAGAGCAGAGGCTAGTATAGTTCACAGAGAATCAGTAGGCATCCTTAAAATATAAAGTTGTTTTGGCAGGAGAGATAGTTCAGAGGGCAGTGCACCTGTTATGCATCCAGTCGACTGAGCTCCTCCAGGAGTGATTTCTAGGTGCAGAGCAAGGAGCAAGCCCTGAGTATGACCAGGTGATGCCCCAAACCCAAAATAAATGAATAAATCAGATTGTGAATGTTTTCTATTCTATTTTTTGGTCATTTGTCCCCTAAATCCAAAAGACCCTAAAGATTATTAGTCTATGTTTGCCTGGCACACGTTTGTAGCTGGCAGATACTTTTTCATCTATTCTATCTTTCCCTACTATTCTTTTCTGGGTATATGTTTGCAAGCAGAATACGCGAATCTTAGGGATTTTTGTTTGGGGATGATTCCTCATAATAATCCATTACTTTGTAACCCTAAAGTAAGTAATAATGTATATTATAAAGTATAAATATATGATTTAATTTTATAAAACATTATCTAAAATATATTAGTAATAATATAATGCTATTGATTAACAAGGCAATATAAATGAGTACCTAGAAATTTTACTGTTTTATTAATAAGATATGTAAGTTCAATAGATTAATAGGAAAATTTAACTAACATCAGAGTCTGAGACAGATGACACTGTTATAACTGTCTTGTAGGATTCCAGCTCCCTAGCCTCCCTCATTCTACATCTCTCTCTATCCAATCCGGTCTTCTTCATGGAAATCTGACCTTCTTATTGGCTAGCCTCTACCTTTCAACTGCCTGCTTTATGACATCATTCTCCCACCCAACCTACCACCACCTGGTAGAATCTTGGGGTTCCCATGAAGTTGTCTGTAAACAAATTTGAATCACCATGGCAACTGACTAGTGACCAATGACCAATCACCAGGGACCAGTCATCAGTACTGGACACTTGTGGTCTTCTGCTTGAGTGTTCAGACGTACTCTCATATCGTATCGTCTTCTCGTCTATCTTTTGTCGACATCTCCTCTTCTCTGACTATGTCAGGTAAGGAATAATACTTTTCAGAGCTTTTCATTAGATTTCTTGTCTCTAAACTTAGTGGTCAAGTAAAAATGTCATGAAATAATAGAAGAAAGCATTCGGCGAGAATTTTTTCAGCCTCATTTTAGCTTGACTTTGACACTTGCTGTGTGATTTTAGACACTGACTTTCTTTCTCACATATACAGAGTTTCTTCCTCATTTGTTACATTATATTTTACACAGACTTAGAAGCTCAAATACATGTTTATATATCAATGTTCATTCTCTGATGTTTCCTTTTCCTTTAGTGGTTTTTACGTGATATTCATATGTAGGTGCTGTAGAAAACTGTTAATGTATAACAGGATGCTTTATCTGTAATAGTCTCTCCACATATATTTATAATTTAGTATTTTAAATTTAGTGCTATTCCAAAGTAATAATCATGTGTCTTTGAGTTTTCTATCTAAACTATGTGATAAGACTAAATGGGGCATTGGGAATGTGTGGATTGCTGAGCAGTTGAGAGGCAAGTCCTCAAAAGTAAGGAAGTTGAGGGTTATTTTCCTCAAGAATTGACCACAGAGGCCAAGAAGAAGAGGATGCTATCAGGGAGAACCAAATAGGAAATAAAGATTATGAGCGAGATTTATCAAGGAAGGGGAAACAGTTTGGTATCGAATGTTGAAGAAAGCCAAAGATTTTAAATCAAATCAAAGAGAATATAGTTAAATATTCTGAGAGTACCGCGTGCTAACCGATTGCGCGTGCGGTACTCTCAGAATATTTAACTATATTCTAAGTCAACTCAGTTTATTTTAATAACTGTAATGACTAGAAAGTGTACTATGCCTCGAGTAGAGTACAAGTAGGAAAAAAGATTTAACAGAAAGCCATGTTGGTGGTTTTTTATCTAATTGTCTCTTGAAACACGGTTGGCACTTGACAGTTTGGAATATGAACACGCTTCAGAAATAATGCTTCCTATAAATAACTAATACTGGTTATCTAAGGGGGGTGGAGGAAACAGAATCTTCAGTGTTTTAATTATTTCTCTCTGTAAATTGCAAGTATGCTCTGCCTGCTAAAATAAAGAAATGATGACTTCTAACTTGAATCAGAAGAACTGATTCTTTTGTGTGGTGAGTAGATTCCAAGTTAAGGTTGCTTGTTACCTTCACAAATAGTTTCTTCCCAACATGAGATCATTTTGATAACAGTCGACATCTGTTTTTAGATTCTAAGAAGAAATAGAAAAGTCAAGTCTCACATGTCTAATTACACATTCATTTCAGTTGTGTGGAGTCTCAGTTTTCCTATATTAAAAATATTTAAATTGGATTTTGGTGATCATTTCTTAAACACAGGGAATGACGTTCTCCTGCTTCAAAAAGATACTCGTAATCTAGGTTTTGAAAATGAATTTGAAATTTTTGGTGACCATTTTTTTATGATCTTTCCTGCATCTTCTGCGATTTACTGAACTTGTATTCTATGTTGAATACCTGTTGTTTGCTGGTTAATCTTCAAAGTTATGAATGAGAAAAATAATGTCATTTCTTGCACTTCTTACATTTCATTCTGCTTTTTACTCATTGACAACATATTTCTGGGTACTAAATACAATCACTTTTATTATATTTTCTGCTTATTATGTAAGTTACTGGTAAATGTTTTCTGCTTTACGCAATGGTAATGTTTGCACTCAAAATCACTTGTTAGTGCATTTTTCGGTTATTACTTTTTGCAAAAATAGAATACTGTCTTCATCTTGTATACATGCCACAATTTATTAATAGACTTATTGTACTGTTTTCTTTGGTTTTGTTTGGAATCACATCCAGTTTGTCTCAGGGCTTACTCTTGGGTCTGCTCTCAATCACTTACTGTACTAAGCTGCTTGCTGAATAGCCCAGATAGCATTCATATCTATATACTTTTTTTCAGTTCTTTGATACATATCTTATATGATTTTTTCTTTATACATCCTTCCATGTGAATTACATGAAATAGACAGACTTTTTTATGCATGCACAGCACTGTAGCACTGTTCTGTAGCACTTTACTCCCATTGTTCATCGATTTGCTCTAGTGGGCACCAGTAACGTCTCCATTGTGAGACCTGTAGTTACTGTTTTTCGCACATCGAATACATAGTGAGTAGCTTGTCAGGTTTTGCCGTGCAGGCAGGATACTCTTGGTAGCTTGCTGAGCTGTCCAAGAGGAACAGAGTAATCGAACCCAGGTCGGCCACATGAAGGGCAAACACATTATCCCCTGTGCTATAGCTCCATCCTTAAGTTTGCAGATTATTTTTAATTAGAGTTGTTAGTAACTACTTTGCTGGAGAGCAACTGGAGACTGAGATTTTAAATAACAAACTTCCTTCTAAAAGCACTTCTTGAGAAAAATTCAAGTACTCATTTTTGAGGTAGGATCAGAAACCAGGGTAAAGTTGCTATCCTTCAACTCATCAAGGAGATTGAGTCATATATGTGAACCGTAAGAAACCGATGTGAATTCCACAAGTCAAAATGAAAATCCGAATACTACAATGCTAATAGTTGTAATCACTGCAAATGCCTATATTAATGTAAGGTATCTTCCTCCTAGTTTCTGCAGAGTCCTGGCAAGAAAATCCACATTCTTAGGTTCTGTAACCTGGCAAAACATAAGGGACAGAGAGATAGTACAGGAGGAGATAAGGTACTTGCTTTGTATGCAGCCAACTCAGTTGAACCTCTGTCAATACACAGAGTATCCTGAGAACTACAAGGCACCGCTCCACAGTACAGAGCAAGAAGTAGCCCAAGATCATTGACGGGTATTGGTCCAACCTGCACCCTACCCCACTTAGAATTTAAATAATGGGAAAAATGGAACAAATCTCTATGCCATCTCTGCACTTCTGGTTTCTTTCTTCTCCAATAAAATGTTACTCGTTCTCTTAGGACTTCCTCGTTTTAAAATGCTTCCATTCTAGAAAATAACGTATGAGTTCAATAGGTGATCAAGCTACAGGTAGAGCTAAGGCAAGGAGAAACTATCTATAAGCAAGAAATCCATGTACAAAACACATCACCTGAGGCTCTATAGCTCTGTTTTCACTTTGGGAGCACAGTGCCAAATATACAGAGTGCCAAAACGTTCCAGCCCTTCAACCACGCAAAACTCTGGACTAATGGGAATTCAGTTGAATGTTGGTATTAGAAGCTTCTCTCTAGCAAAAACTTTAAGTTAATATTGTTCATCTCAAACGTTGTAGGAGATTCTCAGTCTCACAGATTCTTTTCATCACCTCTTATTCCTTACAGAAAATTTTGAAAATTCATCTGTATTGGGAACTGCACATTCTCAGCAGCTTTCGCTTCCCGTGGTGAAAAATGCAGCTTCCCTGCAACTACTCCAGAGTATGTGCTCCAGCTGGTAGTTCTGCTTGGCTCCTGCCCTCAGCTTCTGGCATCTCTTTCCAACCACTGATGGGCAGTGCCTATCTTTACCAACATTCTAGCACAACGATGCTGTCTGGAATGTCTGGTCAGAGCCACATGTCCACTGCAGCTGCTTTCTACCCGAGTATTTTGGAGTGGGATATTGCAGGATTTGCTAAAGAGAAGTCTTCCATGGGAGACTTTACTCTGATTGTCCTTGACCAATTTACCACTGACTCTTCCATAACTATGGCAGCTTACTATGAGAAAACTTTAGATACCAACAACACGGTGTCTGTGTACCCATTACATTCTGCCAGTCTTGTTGAGAGGACACCATCTCAGGTTCCAAATCAGAGTCTTAGCCTGTCACTTCCCTACCACGAATCATAGTTAGTAGCTGGCAGAGATTTTTTCATCTATTCTATCTTTACCCACTATCCTTTTCTGGGTGTATGTTTGCTAGCAGAATACCCGAACCTTAGAGATTTTTGATTGGGGATGATTACTCATAATATTACGTCCCTTTGTACCCCTAAAGTAAGTAATAGTGTATATTATAATGTATGAATATATATTTTAATTTTATTAAACATCATATAATGTATATTAGTAATAATGTAATGCTATTGATTAACAAGGCAATATAAATGATGATCTAGAAATTTTATTGATTTATTAACAAAATATGTAAGCTCAAAAGAATAATAGGAGAATTTAGCTAACATCAGAGTCTGAGGAAGATGAAACTGTCATAAATGTCCTGTAGGATTCTATCTCCTAACCTCCTTCGTTCTACCTCTCTCTCTCTCTCTCTCTCCAATCCGGTCTTCTTCTTGGAAATCTGACCTCCTTATTGGCAAGCCTCTACCTTTCAACTGTCTGCTTTATGACATCATTCTCCCACCAAACCTACCACCACCTAGTAGAATCTTAGGATTCCCGTGCAGTTGTTTGTAAAAAAATTTGAATCATCATGGCAAGTGACCAGTGACCAATGACCAATCCCCAGTGACTATCATCAGTACTGGACACTTGTGGTCTTACACTTCAGTGTTCAGACGTACTCTCGTATCGTCTCCTTTTATTGTCTAACTTTATCGGTATTTCCTCTTCTCTGAACATGTGAGGTAAGGAATAATACTTTTCAGACCTTTTCATTAGAGTTCTTGTCTCTAAACTTAGTACTCAAGTAAAAACATCATGTAATAATGGAAGAAAATATTCCACGAGAATTTTATCAACCTCATTTTAGCTTGACTTTGACACTTGCTGTGTGATTTTAGACACTGACTTTCTTTCTCGCATATACAGAAATTTTTCCTCATTTGTTACATTATATTTTAGTGAGAGGTGTCCTGTGACCATGGCCAAACCTAACAGCAAACTTCGGAAAGCTGAATCCAGCACGACCAGCATGACAAAGAGCCATGGGCAGGAGAAGACAAAAAGGGTCAGAGAAAAGTCTAAGAAAGCTGAGGAGAGTAAGCAGCCATGGAACAAGGTCAGGGCAGAAAAGAAGCACACCTTTGCCAAGATGAAACGCAAGAAAAGTCAACCTGAGCTTTGCCAAGAGGCCTTTCAAAAGCCCCGCAGCTGCCTAGGCATGCACATGCCGGAGACTGTGCAAGTGTTTCACGCTCTGGGGAAGAAGAGTGATCCAAAGCCTGGATTCTCTTCCTCCCGGGTTCTAGGTAGTTCAAAGAAGCCCAGCGATTTCCAGCCATCCTTAACTGTCAAACCATGGCTAGGTGCTACACCGGATGAAAAAGGTCTTGAGAGAACTCAGGTCAAAGCACAGAAACCAAATAGCAGTGCTGAAGAACGCTTGTCTCCATCCCAGTATGAGCTGCCACCTCCTGGGAAGGTCAAATTGGTACCTTTGCCTTTTCTAACCATGGAGAAGCCAAAAACTCGGCCTGTTCCTCGGAGACCACAGTTTGTGGCCTCACATCGTCCTGCTGCAGCTTACCCTGCCAGGCCTGGCTCTACCAATTCATCTCTGCCAACTGTTGCAAATTCATCCGGGACAACCAATGCATCTTTGCCTGGTTCTGCCAAACCAACTCAGCCCATATCGACCACCCCATCTAGACGAGGTTTGCTGAACCCTACTAGCCGACCTATTCCTCAGCCTGCAACTTCTAAGCCTGCTCACTACAAGACCACAGCTAGCACTTCTCTCCAGCAGTAGCCCCTTCCCGTCTCTGTGAACAAGCGCCAGTCTCCACCCAAACGTCAGAGTCAGTTTCTCCTCCAAGACTTCCGTTACCAACCAATTCTGTGGAGAAACCCCAATTTTCCTGAGCCAGTAATGTCAAAGCCCATCACAAGTGAGCAGAGACCAGAGCATGAGGCTATGAAAAGGAAGGCTCAGCAGGAGCGTGAGAACACTGCCAAATACACTCTTTGGGGAAAGTGCAGTATTCTATCAAGAGAGAAAAAGAGATGGACATCTCTCTATACTATGGGTATGTAATGTGAGTAGCTGGAATGATTGGTGCCAATTTAGTTCCCGATGGTTGCCCTAGATAAACACTACAAATACCAGACATGTTTTATTTACTTTGCTATATTTTAAAAAAATTGAAGAGATGCATTAAAGTTAATACACTGGTAATAAAAGTTCTGAATTTTGAGATGTTATCAACTGTGGTTGTTATTTGGAGGGGATTGGAGTTGAACGATGACATGAGAAAGAATGGGAATTTAGAGAGAGGACAAAGGGGGAACAGACAAGACTCTAAGAAAGATAAACTTGGTCCAGGGTTATAAAGCCCATAAGAGGAGAAATTTCACGGGCCTGATGAAGAGTGGGGGAGGGTCAGAGCAATAGTATAGCTGATAGGACATATCCCTGCACACAATACTGACCCAAGTTCAATTCTTGCAATCTTATATGGTCCCCAGAGTCCCACCAGATGTGAAACTTGAGTGCAAAGCCAGGAGTAAGGCCAGAGCACAGTCATGTATGCCCCATCCACAGTCTCCTTCAAAAAAGAATGGGAGAAATGGCACAGAGAGAATGTTTGGGTTAGAATAAATTTGGAAAAGGCCGAGGAAGCAGATGAGTCTAAGATGACCAGAAGGAAATTAAATTCTTTCATGGAGGCTGTGTTATGCCTCATGACCATTTTGGAAAATAAAGAAATTTGAGACACATCTCCAAAAGGTTTGGGTGGTCTATCCATAAATGATCATGGCTGGGGAATGAGACCACATACACTGGGGAATGAGCCTGCCAGATGAGTGGTCAACGGTCCTCAGAGGTATTCAGGAGTGACTGTTAACAGGAACGAAGCCAAGAAAACAGATGTAGCATGAAGCCTGAAGTTCAGCTCCTGGCAAATGTAAAGATAAATCACCATGTAGTCAGGCCCTATGTTCAGCAACCCTAGATCCACCATTTCACTTCATCTTCCCCAAAAATACTCAGAGCTGGTATTACGGTGCCACTGTGTTAGCGAGGTTCAACAATGAAGTCTATCTGACTATGTTCTTTGGATTTGAAAACTCCCCAAGGTGGCTAAGCTGGCTTTCAGGCCACAGCATCCTGACAATACTGGCATGGCGAGTTCAAAATATAATCGCTTGACAGGCCACTCGATGGTCTTCCACGGTCGCTGGTGCCTGCAGCCTGCTCTAAATGTCGCTGTTAACTGAAGTTCACACAAGAACCAACACAATAAATGGCTTTGGGCACTAGGCTGCGGGAGGTACCGGACTGGGACATGCGCACTAGATCATCACTCCCAAAGCAGTTGGTACGGTAGTCCTTGAGACTGGGAAGGCAGAGGTGGGAAGAGGTGGTCCTTGGAGAGTTGTGGGGTGATGAATTAAAGGGAAGGAAATGGGGAAGGGCAGGGACAGGGACAACAGATGGTCATCATGGGAAAGTTGTGGATGTTCTTTAAAGATGTTATTATGGTTTTTAGTGAAAAACTGTATTCCATAAATGAGAGGAACAGCAATAACAGGAAAAGAAAATAGGTTTAAAATAACAGGTCACATCCAAGGCCAGAAAGAGCTCCAAGGGCTGGAGTTCTCTTCGGAGCTCCTGATTGCATCTTGGGCAGGCAGCCTGGTCACCCAAGCATCACTTGTATGTGACCACAAAACTCCCAAGTGTTATACATAAAAAGAATAAAGAAACAAAGTACAAGCTGCAAACTATTGAGAGTGGTTAACTCTCCTTTTGCGGGGCAGTGAGAGGGACTTTGAAGTGAAATGTTTTCATTATTTCCTAAGGGGAAAATAGTCAGAACACCTCGGTCAGCACCAGGATTAGAGGCCCAAAAGGGGAGTGTCTCATGGCCTTATTTGCTACAGTGAAAAAGGTAAGGTTTATTAGTTTTTGTAATTTAGAGTTTGCAAAGAAAAACTTGGTCACAGCCCTGCAGTTATTCCCAATTTTCGTAGGTGCTTGTAGGGAATGAGTGAAGGAGAGAGAACTTGCACCCTTTTACAATACTCATCTGCATAAACTTTTTTGTGTGTGTGGGAACCACCATTTGAGACTAACTTCAGAGGCATTGGTATACTTGCTAGTTTTGCAACTATTACCATTTTCTATCCATAGCATCTTCATCATTGCCAAAAAGAGCCTCTTCACTACACTCTGACCTCTCCATTCTCTCTTTCCTCTGGTTTCTGGCAACATTCATCGTTTTGTCTATGAATTTGCTTACTCTGAACACTTCATATACATGGATCCTGAGATATGTGAACTTTGGACAGCCTTTTTCACACCCTGATGCTTTCAAAGTTCATCTGTGCTATAGTGTGTCATTACTTCCTATGAGTAATATTCTTTTGTATGGATCACCCATATTGGAGAGGTTTCCACACTTCCTAAATGCACAGAGCCTTGGACGTCTCATACATAGGCTAAATGAAATACTGAAGTGTTTGGAGACATTTTACAGAGGGTAGTGTGCTTGCCTTGCACGCAGTGGGCCTGTATTAGCTCCCTGGCACCCCATGTAGTACCCTGATCCCTGCTAGGGGTGATCCCTGATCGCAGAGCCAAGAAGAAGTTCTGAGCACCATCAGGTGTGGCTCCAATACAAAAAATAAAAGCATTCGTGTACACACACAAAATACCATCCCGTTCATATATTTCTAGATGCTAATGACATCAGGGTGTAGACTGGATAATGGTAATTGAAAAAGACCAACCCTGCGAATGTTCCTTTGTTTCATAAAATCTCGACTGAGTGCACGCTATGGCTGGTGATGGAGAGATTTGGTGCATTCACAGGTGAGTCACTGGCATAACATTTGTTTTGACAAAAGGAGGCAGGAGAAGATGATGCAGATAGAAGACAAGGTTATGTGACCCTGGTGGTCAAGACAGAGTGTATTAACTACCTGCTTCTCAGTTAGCTACTTGACTAACTGCTTGTCCGTTATCAGAAGTTAGCAGAAAATACAAGCTAAAGACCTACTAGAGAAAGCATATATCCTGAATGACACCTTTGTCCCAGTGATCTTTATAATAAATTTCTGGCTTCTAGGAGTGCAGATTCTTTTCTTCTTCTGATGTTCAAGCTATCAGGTGATTAATTAGAGCAATCACAGAAAACTAAACAAAATAACACGTCAAAGAACATAACAGTTTGTAAGCCAGTACAGTGCTCCAGGAACAAATCTTTGAAACCAGTACATATAAAACTTAATATTCATTTTTCCTATTTTACTCCTAAATATACACAGTAATTGTTAATGGAAATTGTGTGGCTATTTGGAAAGTAGCAACATCTTGAACTTGGGACTTAAATTAGACACAGCCAGACTTGTTCTCTGCTCGACTTTGATTTTCAAACTATTTTGGTTTTTATTATAATGACTCCCCCAAATGGAGCTTTACAATGATGGAGAGCACTGAAGGGAATGTAAGATGATCTTAGGTTGAAAATGGGATTTGACTAGCTAGATGCTCATACAGGATCTAAGAGATATCAAGCACTTGTAGGGCATTTGCACCGGAAATGGTTGACCCAAGTTCAAAATCTTGCATCCCAATGGTCCTCTGAGCCTGCCAGACGTGATCACTATGCACAGGGAGTAGGCTCTGAGCACCACCAATTGTAACTTCAGGAATTCCTTGTGGTATTCTGATTCTTTTTATAGCTCCCCAATTATCCCACTCTACTTGGGATTTTCTAATAGATGGTGTAATTTGTTTATCACAATAATTGGTTATAATCTATCTAAATTCTCATCTGCCAAACCCAATTGTCAATTTCAACCTCCGTCCAACAGGACTCTGTCAGAGAGAATGAAACAAACACATAAGTACACAAACATGAAGATTGTCCAAGCTTTAGGGTCACATGGGCAACCATCAGTGGTCTCACGGGCAGGTCAATCAATGCAATATTGCACTCCCAGCCCCACCAGCCCACAGGTGAGTCTTGTTGAAGTTCACAGAGACATCAAGGACAGTTAGTAAGTACAGCAAAATTCCCGAGGTACATGGAGAGCAGGGGCTGGGGTAGATCACACAGCAGAGCAATAGGCATCCTTAAAATATAAAGTTGTTGGGGCAGGAGAGATAGTTCAGTGGCAGGGCACCTGTCCTGCACCCACTCGACTGAGCTCTCCCAGGAGTCATTCCTGAGTGCAATCAGGATTAAGCTCTGAGCATTGCCAGGTGTTGGCCCCCAAACCAAAATAAATAAATAAATAAATAAATAAATAATAAATAAATCAGGTTGTGACCGTTTCCTATTCTATTTTTGGCCAAATTGTCCTCTAAATCTCAAAGATCCTAGACAGTATTAGTCTACATTTTCACAAGTTTGCAGCTGGCAGATACATTGGCATCTATTCTATCTTTGCAGACTATTCTTTCTGGGTGCATATTTGCCTAGGGAAATATGAGAAATTCGCGTTTTTCTTCTTAGGGGATGATTTCTCATAATACTCTATCACTTCCTCACCCTAAACAATGTAATTATGTATATTATAATCTATGCACAATATAATCTAATTCTATTAAATATTACTTAAAATATATTAGTAATAATTTAATGTTGTTGGTTAACTGTGCAACATAAATCATTAAATAGTAACTTTTTAAATTTATTAATGAAATATTTAAGCTCTTTAGTATAATAGGACTATTTCACTAACATAAGAATCTGAGTAAAGTGAAACTGTTATAGGTGCCTTGTAGGATTCCATCTCCCTAGCCTCCTTAATTCTACCTCTCTCTCTATCCAATCCTGGCCTTTTCTTGGGAATGTGACCTCCTTATTGGCAAGCCTCTCCCTTTGGAATTCTAGGGAAACAACATAGCATGTTCTGATTAATTCCTAATATGAAGTAAATTTTGCTGGTTTGTTATGAAGTTAAGGAATTGATATCTAAGTGTAAAAAGTTTTCAATGCTTTTTGAATGGAGTAACTTCCTCTTTCCCTCAAATGGAGTTAAAGTTTAAAGGATTCTGGCAGAAGAGTTTCATCTAAAGCCCCACGAATAGCTAAAGCAACCCTTGGGAAAAGAAGATGGGTGGGATCTTCCTCTTCGCCCCCCAAGCTGTGTTGATCTTCTCCCAAACCCAGGTCAGTTCATCTGCTGGTACTTGAACCTGGGACTTGGATTTCTCCCTGCAAGCCCCCCAGGCGTCCTCTCGGACAAGCTGTGCTGGTCTCTCCCCTACCTCTCGGACAAGCTGTGCTGGTCTTCTCCCCAACCCAGTCTTTACTCTCCCCCCCCACACACACACCAGGTACCCGTGGGGGTGTGACCTTTTAGAAGTGGGTGTGGCCTCTGTAGAAGTGGCGTGGCCTAATTTTCATAAGGAAACCTCTCAAGCGGACACAGGTAGTTTAGCCATACCAAGGAACATAGTCCCCAAACCTACACACCAACATGAAAAAACAAGGCAAATCGACAACACATGACGAGGACAATGAAAAGAATCCAGAAGTCTCTGTCGATACTGCACGCCTAAGGGACCTCTCTGACAAGGAATTAAGATACAAAGTCATAAGGATGTTGAATCAACTCAATGAAATAGTCAGACAGATAACCAGTAACGTGACAGAAAAAAAAAACCGACAAATTACGGGAAGAAATGAGAACAGAAATTTTATGAATAAAAGATTCCGTAGATGAAATGAAAAACTCAGTCTGTGCCTTCAACAGTAAAATAACCGCAGCTGAAGAGAGAATCAGTGAGCTGGAAGATCAGCTGGACCAAGCCAATAGGCAACAACACACAGTGACAAGGGACCTCAAAATAGATCAACAGAGAATCAGAGTCCTAGGAGATGATTCTAAGAGGAAGAGCATTAGAATCGTTGTACTACCAGAAGTTCAGGGAAACAATCCCAGTGAAAAAGAAATACGGTTAAAAATCATTGCTGAAAAATTCCCAGAGCTCCACAATGCAGCCAATCAGGTTCAAGGAGCCCAAAGTGTGCTAGCTAAAAGAGACCCTAACAAAAACACTCCAAGATATATCATAGTTAGAATGATCGATGCTGCCAATAGAGATACAATACTGCAAGCAGCAGGGTCAAAGAAATAAATCACATGCAAAGGGGCACCCCTTAGATTCACAGCAGATCTAACAGAGGAAACCCTCCAAGGCCGAAGGCAATGGCTGTATATAGTGAAAAAACTCACTGAAATAAATGCTTCACCAAGAATACTCTATCCAGCTCAACTCTCACTCAAAATCGAAGGAATGGTACACTATTTTCTAGATAAACAGCGGCTCGGGAACTTCATACACTCAAAACCAAACCTAAAAGAAGGACTAAAGGGGCTAGTATAGGACAAGACAAACCACACAAGCACAACAGACATTTATAGAAAGAAGACACAAAACCCCATAACAATAATCTCTCTCAACGTCAACGGTAAATTCACCAATTAAGACACATAGAGTGGCAAAATGGATTCAGAGACAGAACCCAACATTCTGCTGCCTACAAAAAACTCATCTCAACACTCAGAGCAAACACAGACTCAAATTGAAAGGATGGAAAACAATCCTGCAAGCAAACAGCTCCTCAAAAAAGCTGGGGTGACCATACTAGTATCTGACAACATTAATTTCACGTTGAAAAAAGATTAGAAGGGACAGCGAAAGCTATTTTCTCTTCATCAAGGGATACATACAACAGGAAGAAATCACACTCTTAAATGTATATGCACCTAGTGAGGAAACAGGTAAATATTTCAAACAACCACTAACAGATCATAAGGAGGACATTGCTAGCAACACAATAGTAGCTGGAGACTTCAGCATCGACTTCTCACCTCTAGATAGATCAACAAGAACAAAACTCAGCAAGGATACATTGGCTTTGAAAGAAGAAACAGAAGAGAAAGGGATTATAGACCGATACATGGCTTTACACCCCAGAAAGAGAGAATACACATTCTTCTCCAGTGAGCACAGAACATTTTCCAAAATAGACCACGTCCTAGACCAAAAAACATACCTCAATGGAATCTGGAAAACATAAATAGTATCAACAATCTTTTCAGACCATGATGCTCTGAGTATAGAAGTGAATCACACACAGGCACGGAGAAACAATTCAAATACCTGGAAATTTAAAAACTCAATGCTGAACAACGAGTGGATCAGGAAGGAAGTCAAGGACGAAATCAAAAGATACTTGGAAAAAATGAGAATGAAGACACAAGCTACCAGAACTTATGGGATGCAGTTAAAGCCGTATTAAGGGGGAAATTTGTAGCTCTGCAAGCATATCTCAGGATGGAATAAAGGAGTCACATAACAACTTTACTTCAAAGCTCAATATTTTAGAAAATGATCAACAGAAGGAGCCCAAATCAGGCAGAGGGAAAGAGATCATAAAACTTAGAGCAGAAATCAATGACATGGAAACCAAAGAAACAATCCGAAAGATCAATGAAACCAAGAGATGGTTCTTCGAGTAAATAAATAAGATAGATAAACCACTAGCAACACTCACAAAGAAACAGATAAGGAGAACCCTAACAAATTGAATCAGGAATACAATGGGGATATCACAACAGAAACCAAAGAAATTCAAAAGATCATCAGAGACTGCTTTGTAAGTCTGTATGCCACGAAACAAGAGAACCTAGAAGAAATGGATAAAATCCCAGATTCCTATAATCTCCCAAAGCTGAATGAAGAAGATCTAGAGTACCCGAATAGACTTATTAACATCAAGGAAATTGAAACTGTAATCAAAAGTCTTCCCAAAAACAAAAGCCCAGGTCCAGATGGATTCACTAGCGAATTTTTCCAAACATTTAAAGAGGACCTATTGCCAGTTCTTCTCAAGCTTTTCCACGAAAACTGAAAATGCAGAAATTCTCCGAAACAGTTTCTATAAAGCCCATATATCTGTAACACCAAAAGGAAACAAAGACACCACAAGAAAAGAAAACTACAGGCCGATACCCCTGATGAACACGGATGCGAAGACTCTCAACAAATTTCTAGCAAATAGAATTCAACAACTCATGAAAAAGATCATATACCATGACCAAGTGGGATTCATCCCGGGGATACAAGGATGGTGTAACATTCAAAATTCAATCAACATAATCCATCATATCGACAAAAGAAAAGATAAAAATCATATGATCATATCAATAGATGCAGAGAAAGTATTTGACAAGATCCAGCACCCGTTTATGATGAGAACCCTCACCAAAATGCGGATAGAAGGGACTTTCCTCAATATAGTTAAAGCCATCTACCACAAGCCTACAGGAAGCATCATACTCAATGGGGAAAAGCTTAGAGCCTTCCCCTTAAGATCAGGGACGAGACTAGGATGCCCACTCTCTCCACTACTGTTCAATATCGTACTGTAAGTACTTGCAATAGCGATTAGGCAAGAAAAAGATATTAAGGGCATCCAGGTAGGAAAGAAAGAATTCAAGCTCTCACTATTTGCAGATTATATGATACTATACTTAGGGAACCCTATAACCTCTACCAAGAAACTGCTAGAAACAATAGACTTTTATAGTAAAGTTACAGGCTGCACAATCAATACCCAAATTCATGGCTTTCTAATATGCAAATAGTGAGAGAAAAGAAAGTGACATGAAAAAAAAACAATCTCATTCACAATTCAGCCCCAGAAAACAAGTACCCAGGAATCAGCTTAACTATGAAAGTAAAGGACTTGTCCAAAAATAACTATAAAATTCTACTTCATGAAATAAAAGAGGACATGAGGAAATGGAATGATATCCCCTGCTCATGGATTGGGAGAATTAACATTGTCAAAATTGCAATACTTCCCAAAGCACTGTACAAATTCAATGCAATCCCTATAACAATACCCATGACATTCTTCAAAGAAATAGAGCAAACACTCCTGAAATTTATATGGAACAATAACCACCCACGAATAGCTAAAGAAATTCTTGGGAAAAATAAAATGGTAGGATCAACCTCCCTAACTTCAAACTCTACTACAAAGCAGTAATAATTAAACAGCATGGTACTGAAACAAAGGCAAAGTCAGAGATCTTTGGAACAGGGTTTTATATACCGATATGCCCCTCAAATATATGACCAGCTGATCGTTGAGAAGGGAGCAAGAAATGTGAAGTGGAGCAAGGAAAGCCTCTTTAACAAACTGTGCTGGCAAAACTGGACAGCTACATGCAAAAACTAGACTCATATATATGCCTAATACCATTTTAGAAAGTAAGATCAAAATGGATTAGAGAACCCAACATCAGACCGGAATCCATAAGGTACATTGAAGACAAAGTAGACAAAACCCTCCATGACATTGAAGCTAATGGTATCTTCAACGATGTCACACCACTGGCCAAGCAAGTGAAAACAGAGACAGACAAATGGGACTATCTTAAACTAAGAAGCTTCTGCACCTCAAAAGAAACAGTGACCAAAATACAAAGACAGTCTATAGAATGGGAAAGGATATTTGCCGAATACACATCCGACAAGGGATTGATACCAAGGATATACAAAGTGCTGGCTGAAATGCACAAGAAGAAAACATCCAAACGCATCAAAAATGGGGCGACTGGGACTGGAGAGATAGCACAGCGGGTAGGGCGTTTCCCTGCACATGGCCTACCTGGGTTCGCTTCCCAGCATCCCATATGGTCCCCTGAGAACCACCAGGAGTAACTTCTGCGTGCAGAGCCAGGAGTAATCCCTGTGCATCAACAGCTGTGACCCAAAAAAATAGAAAAAAGAGCAAAAATGGGGCGACGAAATGAACAGAGAAGAAATCCGAATGGCTAAAAGGCATATGAGAAAATGCTCTACATCATTAATCATCAGGGAGATACAGATCAAAACAACAATGAGATATCATTTCATACCACACAGATGCCAGGGTAGCCCATAGCTTGTTCTGTATCCATCCAGTCCCTTGTCAGGTACCCTGATTTTGGGGTGGTATGAACTCAGGGCAACTGAGGCATAAGTTGAGAAAACAGATGCCCAGGAGTGAATAATATTTGGAGTCAATGAATTCAAAAATTACAATTGTCTAGCACTGTCTTCCTGTGTCTGTACAAGAAGGTCATTGCTCTGAAGTAAACTCTGCAAAAAGACATAAGGGAAAGAGAAAAGTTTAGGGGAAAATGGTGATTAGCTGTTTGGGGAACAGAGCACAGAGAAGATTTAAAAGATAAACATAGAGGAATGGGAGTGTCTCAGGAGCACTGTCACTGGATGCATCCAATAAACCCAAGCTCCCTGTGGCGAGGGAGAAATGACAAACCAATAAGGTCCTACAATACCAATAGCAGACAGAGATAAAACAAAGAAAAAGAATTGCAGGACGATATCCCTGATGAACACAGATGCAAAGATCCTCAACAACATCCTGGCAAAAAGAATCCAACAGCTCATCAAAAAGAATATACATCATGACCAAGTAAGATTCATCCTGGGGATGCAAGGATGGTTTAACATTCTCAAGTCAATCAACATAATTCATCATATGAATAAAAGAAAAGAAAACAACCATATGATCAACCATAGAGGCAGAGAAAGCATTTGACAAGATTCAGCAACTGTTTACGATGAACATGTAGAACCAATCAGCTAAGTATAAGTACTGGAAAGCCCCTCAGACTGTGGCCAAAAGGGTGGGCTGTGAAAAGTCCCTTTTATATAACCTTATGGTCTTAAAGCCCCTCACTTTTGAGACTCAGGGCCACTCATTCAGAGAAGGTGGCCACTGTGTCAGTGAGCTGGACGAGGACCTTACCTGTAACTAGCTGAGCTAGCTAAGAAAAATCCTTTGCTTATTGCATCGCATCTTGTTTTCCTGTGATTCCTCTGGGGAGATCTCAGTCCGGTTTAACACTTCAAGGGAATGATTGAAACAGAGAGAATTTGTACCCTATTAAAATATATATCTGCATAACAATTTTTGTTGGATTCTCCACTTGACACTAACTTCAGTGGCATTTGGTATACTTGCTAGTTTTGCGATGATTACCATTATTTTGTTCATAACATTTTCATCATTGCTAAAAACAGCCTCTTCACTACCCACTGACATCTCCATTCTCTCCTTCCTTTGTTCCTGGCAACACTCTCCTTTTTTCTTTATGAATTTGCTTCCTCTGAACACTACATATACACGAATTCTAAAATATGTGCTGTGTGTGACTGCCTTTGTCCAAACCTGATGCTTTCTAAGTTCATCTGTGCTATATTGCATCATTACTTCTTATGTCTAATATTCTGTGGTATGGATCTACCATATTGGTGAGGTTTCCACACTTTATAAATGCACAGAGCACTGAACGTCTCATACGTAGGCTAAAGGAAATATTGACAGTGGTTGGAGACATAGTACAAAGTGTAGGGTGCTTGCCTTGCATGCAGTAGGCCTGGGTTGGCTCCCTGGCACCTCATATGGCTCCGTGATCTCTGCCAGGAGTGATCCCTGAGACCAGAGTCAAGAGGAAGCTCTGAGCACCATTAGGTGTGGCTCCAACAACAACAAAAAAAAAGCATTCACGCACACACATAAAATACAATCCTGTTCATGTATTATTTTTAGATGCTTTCCACATCATGGGGTAGACAGGATAATGGCCATTCAAGAAAATCATCAACGTGCAAATGTTCCTTTGTTTAGTAAAATCTTGATTGAATGGATTTGATGGCTGGCAATGGAGAGATTTGGTGCATTATCAGGTGAGTCACTGGCATAGCATTTGTTTTGACAAAATGGAGGCAGAAGATGATGATGCAGATAGAAGAGTAGGTCACTTGACCATGGCGGCCAAGAAGTGAGCATATAGACACCAGACAGGCTACGTGGCAGTTTAACAAGTTAAAAGAAAACGCAGGCTAAAGACCTTCTAGAGAAGCCATGTATCCTGGCTGAGACCATTGTCCTGGTGATGTGTATATTCAATTTCTGGCTTCCAGGGGTGTGGGGTGTTTTTGAAACCAGGACATATAAAATTTAAAAATCACTTCCTATCTCATCCTTAAATAAACACAGTACTTGTTAATGGAACATGAGTTGCTATTTTGCAAGTTGCTACATCTAGAACTTGGGACCTAAAACCTGGGACTTAAAACATGGCCAGCCTTACTTCATGCTGTATATTGATTTTGAAAGTATATTGGATTTTTATTATAATGGCTCCCCAAAATGCAGCTTTACAATGATGGAGAGCACTGAAGGGAATATAAGATGATCTTATGTTGAAACTGGGATTTGATTAACTAGATACTCATACAGGATCTTAGAGATGTTGAGCTCTTGTAGTGCACTTGCACTGAAAAATGTTGACCCAAATTCAAAACTGGCATCCTATACGGTCCCCTGAGACTGGCAGGAGTGATCCCTGTGCGCAGGGAGTAACCCCTGAGTACCATCAACTGTGGGTCCCCCAAAGTTTTGTAAATGTCCTACTAAATTTTTTCTTTATTTTTAAATTTTTATTTATTTATTTATTTTGCTCTTTGGGTCACACCCAGCGGATTCCCAGGGGTTACTCCTGGCTCTGCACTGAGGAATCACTCCTGACAGTGCTTGGGGGACCATATGGGATGCTGGGAATCGAACCCGGGTTGGCCGCCTGCAAGGCAAACGTCCTACCCGCTGTGCTATTGCTCCAGTCCCTGTCCTTCTAAATTTTATGACTTGCTTTTGTGGCCTGCGGTTATCCCAATGTATCTTGTGACCAAAATACTAACTGGCTTTTCTACTGTCTTTTTTGACTCTAATATTGGGGAAAAAAGACAACATAATGCAGCATGAGATGCTACCCCTTTTTCATTCAAACTCTCCCATGGCTCCTAATTTTTCCCAAGCAAAAGCCAACATTCTTACAATGACCGATAAGGCTCCCACACTTTTCCTTTCCTTTTTCTTTCTTTTCCTATCCTTTAATTTCCTTTCTTTTTCCTTCCCTCCTTCCTTCCTTCCTTCTTTCCTTCCTTAATTTTTCTCTCTCCTTCCTTCCTTTCTACATTCCTCCCTTCCTCCCTCCCCCTTTCCTTCTTTCTTTCTTTCTTTCTTCCTTCCTTCCTTCCTTCCTTCCTTCCTTCCTTCCTTCCTTCCTTTCTCTCTCTCTCTCTCTCTTATTTCGCTTATTAGGAATCAAAAAATATTTTCTATTTGAAAAAAGACACAAAGTAAAAAGGTTAGTCTATGAGGACCTGTCTCTGTCTCCGCTCAACTCTGCAATTCTAGTATAAATTCAGCCCTGGGGCCTTGGCTGATCCTTCACCAGCAAACTTTCTGATTTTGTCTTTGCACTGGCTCCTACTGGCTCTTCTTTTTCACTTCTAAATAATATTCCTACACACGGACTGAGCAATAATACAGGGGTTAATATATTAGTATTCCATGTGACTGACCCTGGTTCGATCTCCAGCATCACATATGGTCCCATGAGTACCTCCTGAGCACAGAGACATTAGTACATGAGCACCACTGTGGCTGGCCCAAAACCTTTTCTTACACACACGCACACACACACGGAGAGAGAGAGAGAGAGAGAGAGAGAGAGAGAGAGAGAGAGAGAGAGTACTGTGATTAGGGTGCTTTCTATGAATGAGGACAATCCTCAAGGGTTCAAGGGATCATATGGGATGGATATCAGGTATTGAACCCAGGTCCATCGTGTACAAGGCAAATGCCTCAGCCACTGGACTATCACTTCGATCCAGATGACAACACTATTTTCAATCACAACGGCTTTCAAAATTCCTTGAGTACATTCTGACTCCCTTTATAGATACCCAATTATTCCATACATCTTGAGATTTTGTAATCGGTGGTGTAATTTATCTCAATAAATGGTTATAATTATATGTATAAATTGTTTCTCATCTGCCAAATCCAATTGTCCCTTTCAACCTCCATCCAGCAGGGGTCAGTCACAGAGAATGAGACAAACAAGTAGAAAAAACATCTGGATTTTTCAAGTTTAAGGGTTGCCTGGACAGCCATCAGTGGTCTCACAGGAAGGTCAATTCAATTCAATATTGCTCCCCCAACCTCACCAGAACCCAATAGATGAACCACTGTTGAAGTTGACAGAGACATCAAGGACAGTTAGGAAGTACATCAATATGCCCTAGGTACATGGAGAGTAGAGGATGGTGTAGTTCACAGAGAATCAGTAGGCACCCTTAAAATATAAAGTTTTTAGGGAAGGAGAGATAGTTCAGTGGGCAGGGCACCTCTCTTGCACCCAGTCCACTGAGCCCCTCCAGGCGTGATTCCTGAGTGTAGAGCCAGGAGAAAGCCTTGAGCTTTTTTTTTGGTCCCAAAACCAAACTAAATGAATAAATCAGATTGTGAATGTTTTCTATTCTATTTTTGGCCATATTGTCCCCTAAATGTAGAAGACCCTAAACAGTATTAGTCTATGTTTGCCTGGCAAAAGTTGCAGCTGGCAGATACTTTGTCATCTATTCTATCCTTGGCTGCTAATCATTCTGGGTGTATGCTTGCTAGCAGAATACACAAACCTTAGGGATTTTTGTGAGGGGATGATTTCTTATCATAATTCATCACTTCCTAAGCCTAAAGTAAGTAATAATGTATATTATAAAGTATGAATATATAATTTAATTTTATCAAACATTATATAAAATATATTAGTAATAATGTAATGCTATTGATTAACAAGGCAGTATAAATGATTACCTAGGAATTTTATTTATTAATAAAATATGTAAGCTCAATAGAATCAAAGGAGAATTTAGCTAACATCGGAGTCTCAGGAAGATGAAACTGTTATAACTGTCCTGTAGGATTCCATCTCCCTAGCCTCCTTCTTTCTAGCTCTCTCTCTATCCAATCCGGTCTTCTTCTTGGGAATCTGACTTCTTATTGGCTAGCCTCTACCTTTCAACTGCCTGCTTTATGACATCAATTTCCCACCAAACCTACCACCACCTGGTAGAATCTTGGGGTTCCCATGCAGTGGTTTGTAAACAAATTTGAATCATCATGGCAAGTGACCAGTGACCAATGACCAATCACCAGTGACCAGTCATCAGTACTGGACACTTGTGGTCTTCGGCTTCAGTGTTCAGACATATTCTCGAATCGTCTCCTCTTCTCATCTATCTTTTGTCGATATTTCCTCTTCTATGACCATGTCAGGTAAGGAATAATATTTTTCAAAGCTTTTCATTAGATTTCTTGTCCTAAACTTAGTAGTCAAGAAAAAACGTCACGTAATAATGGAATAAAGTATTCCACTAGAATTTTATAAGCCTCATTGTAGCTTGACTTTGACATTTGCTGTGTTATTTTAGACACTGACTTTCTTTCTCACACCTACAAAATTTTTTCCTCATTTATTACATTACATTTTAAACAGAATTAGAAGCTCAAATACACGTTTGTATGTGAGTGTTACTTCTTCTTGTTTCCTTTTCCTTCTAATAGTGATTTGTTTATGATATCCATGAACAATAAATAATTCAGAGTCAGTAACTGATAGAAAAAGAAGAATGTATGTGCTGTAGAAAACTGTGAATGTATACCAAGATACTTTATCTGTAAAGGTCTCTCCACTTGTATTTACAATTTAGTATTTTAAATTTAGTGCTATTACAAAGTAACAATCATATGTCCTTGAGTCTTCTATCTAAACTAGGTGATGAGAAAAAATGGAGGTATGGGGTAGTTGTGAATTGCTGAGCGGTAGGGAGGCAAGTCCTCAAAGGTAAGAAAGTTTAGGGTCTTTTTCATCAAGCATTGACCAAAATAAGCCAAGAAGAAGAGGTTGCTATGAGGGAGAATAAAATAGATATAAAGAAAGACTATGGAGGGAATTTATTAAGGAAGAGGAAACAGTTTGGGATAGAATGTTAAAGAGAATCAAAGATTTCAAATCAAAACAGAAATAATAGAATTAAATATTCTGAGATGAAGTCAAATCAGTTTACTTTAATAACTGCTAGGACTAGAAGGTGTACTATGCCTTGAGTAGAGTACAAGTAGGAAAACCATTTAGCAGAAAGCCGTGCTGGTGGTTTCTATTCTTCTTTTTTTTTAAATTTTTTTATTAGTGAAACACCATGAGGTACAGTTGTAGATTTACAATTTTTTGTGCTTGGGTTTGATTATACAATGATCAGATACCCATACCTCCACCAGTGCCCATTTTCCACCACCATGGATAATATCCGCCCCACCCCCATCCCCCCATCCCCCCCTGCCTCTGTGGCAGGGCAATCCCCTGTGTTCTCTCTCTCCTTTTGGGTGTTGTGGTCTGCAAAAGAGGCATTGAGTGGCAAACATGTTCAGTCCATAGTCCACTTTCGACATGCATCTCCCCTCCTGGGAGGATCCTCCAAACACCCTTTATTTGGTGTTCCCTTCTCTATCTGAGCTGCCCTTTCCTCTAGAATGCCCGACTGGCCACTAAGCTATGGAGTAATCCTCCTGGTGCTGATCTCAGCTATTCTTGGGTATTAATCTCATATTTTGTTACTTTATAT
Source organism: Sorex fumeus (assembly GCF_029834395.1). Classification (NCBI taxonomy): domain Eukaryota; kingdom Metazoa; phylum Chordata; class Mammalia; order Eulipotyphla; family Soricidae; genus Sorex; species Sorex fumeus. The sequence goes on along the minus strand of NW_026606063.1, from coordinate 37,330,543 downwards.
CCCCCAGATGAATGCAATCTTTCTATGTCTATCCCTCTCTTTCTGACTCATTTTGCTTAGCATGATACTTTCCATGTTGTACCACTTGTATGTAAATTTCATGACTTCATCTTTTCTAAGAGCTACATAGTACTCCATTGTGTAGATGTACCAAAGTTTCTTTAACCAGTCATCTGTTCTTGGGCATTCAGGTTTCTTCCAGTTTCTGGCTATTGTAAAGAGTGCTGCAATGAACAAACAAGTGCAGATGTCACTTCGACTATACATTTTTGCCTCTCTGGGATATATTCCCAGGAGTGGTATTGCTGGGTCAAATGGGAGCTCAATTTCTAATTTTTTGAGAATCGTCCATACTGTTTTCCAGAAGGGCTGAACCAGTCGACATTCCCAACAGTGAAGGAGTGTCCCTTTCTCGCCACATCCGCGCCAGCATCGGTTGCTTTTGCTCTTTTGAATGTGGGCCAGTCTCTGAGGTGTGAGATGGTATCTCATTGTGGTTTTGATTTGCATCTCCCTGATGATTAATGATGTAGAGCATTTTCTCATGTGCTTTTTTGCCATTCGGATTTCTTCTTTGAGAAAGTTTCTTTTCATTTCATTGCCCCATTTTTGGATGGGGTTGGATGTTTTCTTCTTGTGGAGTTTAACCAGTATTTTGTATATCCTGGATATCAACCCCTTGTCAGATGTGTATTCGGCGAATATCCTTTCCCATTCTGTAGACTATCTTTGTATTTTGGTCACTGTTTCTTTGGAGGTGCAGAAGCTTCTTAGTTTAAGATAGTCCCATTTATCTATCTCTGTTTTCACTTGCTCAGTCAGTGGCGTGGCATCTTTGAAGATACCATTAGCTTCAATGTCATGGAGGGTTTTGCCAACTTTGTCTTGAATGTACCTTATGGTTTCTGGTCTGATGTTGAGGTCTTTAATCCATTTTGATCTTACTTTTGTACACGGTGTTAGGCAGAGTTCTGAGCCCATTTTTTTGCATGTAGCCATCCAGTGATGCCAGCACAATTTGTTAAAGAGGATTTCCTTACTCCACTTCACATTACTTGCACCTTTATCAAAGATTAGATGAGCATATGATTAAGGGGAGATGTCAGTGTATTTAACCCTGTTCCATTGGTCTGCAGTTCTGCCTTTGTTCCAGTACCATGCTGTTTTAATTATTACTGCTTTGTAGTACAGTTTGAAGTTAGGGAGGTTGATTCCTCCCATTTTCTTTTTCCCAAGAATTGCTTTAGCTATTCGTGGGGGCTTATTGTTCCATACACATTTCAGGAGTGTTTGCTCCATTTCTTTAAACAATGTCATGGGTGTCCTTATAGGGATTGCATTGAATTTATACAATGCTTTCGGGCAGTATTGCCATTTTGACAATGTTAAGTCTCCCGACCCATGAGCAGGGGATATCTTTCCATTTCCTCATGTCCTCTTATATTTCCTGAAGTAGCATTTTGTAGTTTTCTTTGTACAGGTCCTTTACTTCCTTAGTTAAGCTGATTCCTAAGTACTTGATTTTCTGGGGCACAATTGTGAAAGGGATTGTTTTTTTCATGTTGCTTTCTTCTCTCTCACTGTTTGCATATAGGAAAGCCATGGACTTTTGGGTATTGATTTTATAGCCTGCAACTTTACTATATGAGTCTATTGTTTCTATTCTTCTTATTCTTCTTATCTCTTAGAAGAACATAGTTTACACTTGGCAGTTTGAAATATAAATACGCTTCAGAATTGATGCTTCCTATAAATAACTAAAACTAGTTTTCTAGGGGGATGGGAGAAACGGAATCTTCAATGTTTTTATTAGATTCTAGTTTGTAAACTACATGTATGCTCTGCTTGTTAAAATAAAGAAATGATATCTTTTAACTTGAATCAGGAGAATTGATTCTTTTGTGTGGTAAGTAGGTTTCAAGTTAAGGCTACTTGTCATCTTGACAAAGATTTTCTTCCTAACAGGAGAGCATTTTGATAACAGTTGACAACTGTTTTTAGATTCTAAGAAGAAGTGGAAAAGTGAAGTCTCACATGTCTAATTACACACTTATTTCAATTGTGTGGAGTCTGAGTTTTCCTAAATTAAAAATATTTAAATTGGATTTTAGTGATCATTCTTAAACATTGGGAATGACATATTCCTGGTTGATAAAGATAACTGTATTCTAGGTTTTTGAAATGAATTTGAAATTTTTGTGACCATTTTCTTAATGATCTTTTTTTGTTTCTTCTTTGTTTTACTGAAATTGTATGCTATGTTTAATACCTGTTGTTTGTTTTTTAATCTTCAGAGGTATGAATGAGAATAATGATGTCATTCTTGTACTTATTATATTTCATTCTGCTATTTACTCATCGAAAACGTATTTTTGGCTACCAAATGCAATCACTTTTACTATATTTCCTGCTTGTTATGCAAGTTATGGTAAACCTTTTCTATTTTATGGACTGACTAGTTGTGCACTCAATAATCGCCTTCTATTGTATTTGCTGGCTATCAATTTTTTCAAAAATACAATTCTGTCTTTATCTTGTATACATGCCACAATTTATTAATGAACTTATTGTACTGTTTTCTTGGTTTTGTTTTGGAACCACATCCAGTGTGACTCAGGTTGTACTCCTGGGTCTGCTCTCAATCACTTACTGTACTATGAGGCTTACAACATAGCCCTGTCACTGTCACTGTCCTCCTGTTGTTCATCAATTTGCTTGAGCGGCCCCAGTATTGTCTCCATTGTGACACTTGTTACTGTGTTCGGCATATTAGATTTCATTAATATCTATATACTTCTTTAGTTCTGTGATACATGTTTTTCATGATGTTTTTTCTTTATCTTTCTGAGTTCTCCCATGTAAATCACATGAAATAGAGAAACTTTATTTATGTATCATATTATGCTTAAGTAGAGTTGTTAGTAACTACTTTGCCGGAGAGCAACTTGAGACAGAGAATTTAAATAACAGTCTTCCTTATAAAAGCTTCCAAACGAGAAAAACTCAAGTAGTCATTTTTGAGGTAGGATCAGAAACCAGGGTAAGGTTGCCAACCTTCAATTCAACAATGAGATTGAGTCATATGTGAACCGTATGTAACTGATACGAATTGCACAAGCCAAAACAAAACCTGAAGATTACAATGGTAATAATTGTAATGACCGTGAATGCTTATATTAATGTATGTTATCTTCCTTCTAGCTTCTGCATTGCAGTGAACAAGGCACAGATCTGGCACGAAAGTCCCCATGACCCCATGCTCCCATGGCTAGGTTCCATAACCTGGTAATACATAAGGGACAAAGGCAGTACGGGAGGGAATAACATGCTTGTCTTGTATGCAGCCAATTCAGTTGGATCTCTGTCACTGCATACACTTTCTAAGCATTACAAAGGGTCACTCCAGAGTACAGAGCCAGGACGAGCTCAAGATCATTGCCGGGTTTGGTCCAAACTCCAACCTAGCCCTGTCCCAATAAAAATAATGGGAAAACTTAAACAAGTCTCTATGCCATCTCTGGGCTTCAGGTTTCTTTATTCTCCAATAAAACGTTAATCATTCTCTTAGGACTTCTGGTTTTAAAATACTTCTATTCTAGGAAATAATGTATGAGTTCAATAGGAGAGCAAGCTACAGGTAGAGCTAGGGCAAAAAGAAACTAGCAGTAAGCAAGAAATCCATGTAAAAACATCGCCGGCGTCTTCTATAGCTGTTTTCACTTTGGGAGCACGGTGACAAATACACAAAGTGCCAAAATGTTCCAGCCCTTCAACCACCCAAATGCTTTGACTTTTGGTAACTCGGTTGACTGTTGGTATTAGAAATTTCTCTATACCTAAAATTCTATTCTGAAAGTCAATTCTAAAAGAATTTGGATGAGATTAAAATTGGGCTTTCAAAGTCTCTGGAGACCTACCAGATCCCAATAGAAAACCAAGATCTTCCACTGTGCCCTTTAGAAATCCCTGATATCCACCAGCTCCTGGCCTGCATTGATCCCATCAGGCAAGAGCAACAGACTGGTACTAAAACTACTGGTCAGGGAAAGAATGGTCTATGTTTTTTACACCAGATACTTTAACAATTTCACAATTCAAATATGCTTTCAGACACATAAAGAGGCCACTGGTACTCACCAAACTTTTAAATAGCAGCAGAAGAAAGCAGTTGAACTGTCAATGTTTATGAAAACAAGAGAAAACTTTATTTTGATGCCCCCTATACCTCTGTTATTAAACTAAAATGTATAGAAACCATCAAAACAAACCCCATCTCTGCACTGTTTATAGTAAGGTTTTGTTTATAACCAGGCAGGGGTCTCTCAATGAGTTCCTGCCAGATAAGGATATAAGGGGTTTGGTCTAGGTGCCCTCCCAACCCTGAAAAGAAAACTTTGCCTTTAACTGTTTAGAATGGTCCTCAGATCAAAAGTACCTTTGGCTGGTCAGCCAACATTGAAGGCTGGCCATGCGAATGTACAGAGGGTGAGGAACTTCCTTCTCCTCACTTCAACCAAGAGGTTGCTGCCTCTGGACCTGAAATCGCTGAAATGGTCAGTCACAAGGGAAAGTGGGGTTGACTGATTCTGACCCATGACTAGATGGTGAATTAGGGGGCCAAAGACAAAATGACTCACTAGAAAAAGGACAAATGACTAAACAAAAATATGACAATCAGACAACGGATACACAACAGCAGTAAAAGGCTTTCTAACAATGTGCACCTCGACTCTGACTCTAACACTGGTACTGCAAATATTTCCTTACCTAATGGTGTCCACCGATCTCAGGAGTTTCAGGAGTAGTAGGGACGTCTCCCACACTATCTGACCACCGACCCTCCAGTGTGTCTGCCTAGGACCTCTGATGGTCTCTGATTGGGCCTTTCCACTAGTCCTTCTGCCCAGCATCTTTCCAGGCCAGTCTTCTACAGAAGAAAGATCTAGCTTGGTCCAGTTTTCCAATACTGTCAAAATCGGTCTGGTTTTCCTAAATCGGCAAAACTTGGATAAAGTTTCTATATACTATGTAGAGGAGTCTCAACCGCCAGGGTATCCCGGACGAGCCCTCAAATGTTGTGCCTAAGTTTTGGATCCCCAGTTGCGGAGAGACCAATTCCACACACGATAATGCAAAAGCAAAGAAACTCTACTGCTACCTCGAGCTAGGGTTCAAGTCTTTTCCAACACAGTGGATTAAGTGACAAGGACTCCGACTCCAAATCACAAGCAGTTTATGTAGGGATCAGTATTAAGAAACAATTTATATACTGGTCTATTTTTAGCGATTGCCCTATTGCAACAATGGTCAGCAATTTTCTGCAAGAAGGCCAGACCTATATACACAGTTCCTTGTAGGCAAATTACTCAACTGGGAGTTTACCACAAACTGCAAACCCTGCTTCAGGGAAACAAACTGAGGCCTAGTGGAGATTTAATGTTAGCTGCAGTCTGTCATGGCATTACGTTTGCCTTCACATAATAGCCTGTTAAACAATACAGTGCTCCAGCAACAAATATTTGAAACAAGTACAAATAAAATTTAAAAATCTTTTTCTATTTTACTCTTAAATAACCACAGTACTTGTTAATGAAACGTGTGTGGCTGTTGGGCATGTAGCAACATCTTGGACCTGGGACTTAAATTAGACATGGACAACATTGTTTCCAGTTACTCATGGATTTTCAAACAATTTTGGCTTTTAATTATGACTCCCGAAATAAAAGCTTTACAATGATGGAGAGCACTGAAGGGAATGTAACATGATACTATGTTGAAACTGGGAATTGATGAGCTAGATGCTCATATAGGATCTAAGAGATGTAAGTAACTTGTAGGGCATTTGCACTGTCCAAAACTTGGCATTGCATATGGTTCCCTGATCCTTCATAGAGTGATCACTGTGCACAGGGAGTAAGCCCTGAACACCACCAAGTGTGTGTCCCCATAAAATTTTGTAAATGTTCTGCTAAATTTTAAGAGGTGTTTTTGTGGCTGGGGGTACCCCAGTGTATATTGTGACTACAATCTTAACAGTTTTTCTGCTGTATTTTTGTGGCCCTAAAATTTGTCAAAATGCCACCATAATGTTCCTCTCAAAACATGAGATGCTACCCCTTTTCCATTCAGATTCTCCCATGGCGCCTAATTTTTATCAGAGCCAAAGTCAGCATTCTTACTGTGGCCTATATGGCCCTGTCTCGGCCTCACGGGATGGGGGTGGAGTCGGCCCTTTTGTCCCCATCCAACAAGACCCCGAGTCGTCGCCCACAAATGGCCTCTCTGGCTCCAGGTCAAGCTGCTTAATGGCCATGATCCCAGAGACTCAGAAACAAATCTTGAAACCCAGCGCTTTTGGCAGAAATGCCTCTGAACTGCACAGTAGGTTACTGTGGCTGGGTCACCCCAGGGGGGAAGGGTACTGTCCCTCCACCTGCTCCCCCCTTGTTGGCTCTGTGGCTGCCACCTGTCAGAGGCCATTGGACAATCAGATTTGTGCCTACAGTGACGAGACATTTTGGGCCTCACAGTATGAGGGTGGAGCTGGCCCTTTCCTCCCTGTCCCAAGGAGACCCCGAGTCGCCGCCCACGAAAGGTCTTTCTGGCTCCTCATCTAGCTGCTCAACGGCCATGATCCCAGAGACTCAGGAGCAGATCTCTAAACCCAGTGGCTTTTGGCAGAAATCCCTCCAGATTTAAGTGTTAAAAATTTGGAATTTTAAAATCATGCAGCAACTACTGCAGCCACGTGACATCATATGTTATTCATAACCAGCAGTAGAAAACAAATTGTCTACAGTTGCCTTTTCAGCAGATCTGAGTGTTGGGGTAAAATCCCAAATAGTAATGATGGGTCTGGTGTCAAAATATTGAATATAATCAAAGTAGAGAGAGAGAGAGTAATGTGGAAATCATCTGCCCCACAGGTAGGGGGAGGGTGTGGGATGGGGGTATACTGGGGTATTTGGTGGTGGAGAAAGGGCACTGGTGAAGGTACGGGTGTTTCATTGTATGACCGAGATTTAAACCCGAAAGCTTTATAACTGTTCTCACGGTGATTCAATTAATAAAATTATAAAAAATGAAAAAAAAGTAAGATGGAATTCATGCCCAAGTCAATCAGCTAATCAGTGGCTGAATAAATAGCAGTACTCCTACTTAAAAAAAATAAGGCTCCCTCTCTTTTGCTTTCGATTTCCTTCCTTCCTTCCTTCCTTCCTTCCTTCCTTCCTTCCTTTTCTCTCCTTCCTTCCTCTTTTAGGTACTGTCCCTCCGCCTGTTCCCTCTTGGCGACTTGGTGGCCCGCAGGAAAGAAACTTGTTGGGCCTCACGGGATGGCGGGGGTGTGTGGAGCCGGGCCTGTCCTCCCCACCCCAACGAGACCCAAGTCATCGCCCACGAACGGCCTCTCTGGCTTCTCATCAAGCTGCTCAACGGCCTTGATCCCAGAGACTCAGAAACAAATCTCGAAACCCAGCGGCTTTTGGCAGAAATGTGTCCAGACCCCACAGTAGGTTACTGTCGCCGGGCCACCCCAGGGGGAAATGGGTGCTGTCCCTCCGCCTGCTTCCTCTTGGCGACTTGGTGGCTGTCATCCTTCAGAGGTCATTGAACAGTCAGGCTTGGGCCCGCAGTGACGAAACTTGTTGGGCCTCATGGGATTGGGGGGTGTGGAGCCGGGCCTGTCCTCCCCACCCCAACGAGACCCCAAGTCATCACCCACGAACGGCCTCGCTGGCTCCTCATCTAACTGCTCAACGGCCATGATCCCAGAGACTCAGGAGCAGATCTCTAAACCCAGTGGCTTTTGGCAGAAATCCCTCCAGATTTAAGTGTTAAAATTTCAGAACTTCAAAACTACATGGCCCTACTACAGCCACGCAACATCATGTTATTCATAACCAGCAATAGAACACAAATTGTCTATTGTTGCCTTTTCAGCAGATCTGAGTGTTGGGGAAAAATCTCAAATAATGGTGGGTCTGGTGTCGCAATAGTGAATGTGATCAAAGTAGAGAGAGAGTAATGTGGAAATCATCTGCCCCACAGGCAGGGGGAGGGTGTGGGATGGTGGTATACTGGGATTTTTGGTGGTGGAGAATGGGCACTGTTGAAGGTACGGGTGTTTCATTGTATGACTGAGACTTAGACCCAAAAGCTTTGTAACTGTTCTCACGGTGATTTAATAAATAAAATTTTAAAAAATGGAAAAAAAAAAGTAAGGTGGAGTTCATGCACAATTCAATCAGCTAATCAGTGGCTGAATAAATAGCAGTACTCCTACAAAAAAAAAAAAAAAGATCCTCCGTAAGCTGTATTATGGATTCACTACCAGGATCTCACCATTCTACAAAGAAGTAATCATTGATGTCAAGAGGTGATACGGCAGGGTGATACAATTTCACCGAAACCCTTGAGTGCCACCCTCGAGAATGTCATGCCACGACTAGAATGGGAAGGAATGGGAGTAAAGATAGATGCTCGGCAACTACACCACCTCCGCTTTGCTGATGACATTGTTTTAATAACACCAAACATTAGCCAAATGGCACAAATGCTGGCCGACTTCGACCATGAGTGTGGAAAGGTCGGACTACAGCTGAATCTTACAAAGACAATGTTTATGAGAAACAGCCTCATCCCTGACGCCCCATTCGCTCTCAACGGAACTACCATCTCCGAATGCAACAGCTATGTGTACCTAGGTTGAGAAGTCAACATGACAAATGACCTGGCACCTGAGCTGCGCAGGAGGAAGAGAGCGGCTTGGAACGCCTTCAAGAGAGTCGAAGAAATAGCTAAGAGGACGAAGAACCTCCGGCTCTGGGGACATCTCTTTCATTCCACTGTTCTTCCTGCATTAACATATGCCTCAGAGACCTGGGCCCTACGCAAACAGGATGAGAACGCTATTCGGGTCTCCCAAAGAGGAATTGAAACAGCTATGCTTGGAATATCACGTTTCACTCAAATGAGAGAAAGAATCCGGAGTTCCGACCTCCATTGACGATCAAGACTCAGGGACGCTGTCTCATTTGCCAAGGTGTCAAAAATCAGATGGGCTGGTCACGTAATGAGATTTAGAGACAACCGCTGGACTAGAGCCGTTACCGACTGGAATCCACGGGATGTCAAAAGACCGCGTGGCCGCCCACCTACCAGATGGTCAGACTTTTTCATCAAGATCATGAACGATCGGTTTGAGGCTCTTCGTGTTCCTAGAGCGAATAGACACCATTGGGCTACACTAGCACGCGGCAGGGACAAATGGAGACGTTACTGGTGCCCACTCGAGCAAATCGACTATTAACGAGAAGTCAAGAGATCAAGTGATTGTACCCTAAACGAAAGAACCCTAAGCAGTCTTAGTTTATGTTTGCGTAACACAAGTTTGCAGCGGGCAGATAGTTTGCCATCTATTCTATCCTTGCCTAATATTCTATCCTAGGTGCTAGTTTGCCTAGGAGAATAATCCTAACCTTGGGGAGTTTTGTTAGGGGATGATTTCTCATAATAATCCATCACTTCCTAACGCTGAATAATTAATGTATATTATAAAGTATGGACATGCAATTTAATTTTTTTAACTTGTAGCACTGTAGCACTCTCCTCCCATTTTTCATCGATTTGCTCAAGCAGGCACCAGTAACGTCTTAGAACAAATTATGAGATTTGTTGTTACTGGTTTTGGCATATCGAATATGTCACGGGTAGCTTGCCAGGCTTTGGTGTGCAGGTGACATGGTCTCGGTAGCTTGCCAGGCTCTCCGAGAGGGGCGAAGGATTCGAACCCGGGTCGGCCTCGTGCAAAGCAAACGCCCTACCCACTGTGCTATAAACGTTATATAAAATATACTAGAAATAACTTAATGTTGTTGGTTAGCAGTGCAATATAAATGATTACTTAGTAACTTTCTTGATTTACTAATGAAATGTGTAAGCTCTTGAGTATAATAGGAGTATTTCCCTAACATAAAAGTCTGAGGAAGGTGAAACCGTTATAACTGTCTTGTAGGATTCCATCTCCCTAGCCTCCTCCATTCTACCTCTCTCTCTATCCAATCCGGTTTTCTTCTTGGGAATCTGACCTCCTTATTGGCTAGCCTCTACCTTTCAACTGCCTGCTTTATGACATCAATTTCCCACCAAACCTACCACCACCTGGTAGAATCTTGGGGTTCTCATGCAGTTGTTTGTAAACAAATTTGAATCATCATGGCAAGTGACCAATGACCAATGACCAATCACCAGTGACCAGTCATCAGTACTGGACACTTGTGGTCTTCCGCGATAGTGTTCAGACATACTCTCGTATCGCCTCCTCTTCTCGTCTACCTTTCATCGGGATTTCCTCTTCTCTGACCATGTCAGGTAAGTAATAATACTTTTCAAAGCTTTTCATTAGATTTCTTGTCCTAAACTTAGCAGTCAAGTAAAAACGGCATGTAGTAATGAAAGAAAATATTCAAGTAGAAGTTTATAAGCCTCATTGTAGCTTGACTTTAACACTTCCTGTGTGATTTTAGACATTGGCTTTCTTTCTCTCACATACAAAGTGTTTTTCCTCATTTATTACATTATATTTTAGACATACTTATGAGCTCAAATACATGTATATATATGTGAGTGTTAGATTCTCTGTGTTTCTTTTTCCTACATGATATTCATGAAAAAAAAAGTAAATCAGAGACAGTATTTTGACAGAAACAGAAAATGTAGGTGCTGTGGAAAACTGTTAATATATACTAGCATGTTTTTGCTGTAACAGTCTCTCCACTTGTATTTATACTTCATTATTTTAAATTTAGTTCTATTAAAAAGTAATAATCATTTATTTTTGAGTTTTCTATTTAATCTAGGTAATAAGGAAAAAAAGGGGCATGGGGAAGGTGTGGAGTGCTGAGCGGTAGGGAGGCAAGCTCTCAAAGGTAAGAAAGTTTGCGATCATTTTCATCAAGCATTGACCAATAGAAGCCAAGCCAATATGAGGGAGACTAAAATAGGAAATAAAGAAAGAATATGGACGGGAATTATCAAGAAAGGGGAACCCGTTTGGATAGAATGTTGGAGAGAACCAAAGATTTAAAATCAAAACAGAAAGAATAAATGTGTTAAATATGCTGAGCTAACTACACTAAGAGCAAGTCCAAGGAATTTCCGTCAATAAATGCTAGGACTAGAAAGTATATTATGCCTTGAGTAGGGTACCAGTAGGAAAACCAGTTAGTTTATCAGAAAGCCATCCTTGGTGGCTTTTTTCCTTATTGTCTCTTAGAACACAGTACTTGGCGTTTGACAATTTGGAATATAAACATGCTTCAGAAATGATGCTTCCCATAAATAACTAATAGTGATTATCTAGGGGGATGGAAGAAACAGAATCTTCAATGTTTTTATTACATTCTGGTTTTTAAGTACATGTATACTCTGCCTGTCAAAATAAAGAAATGATATCTTCTAACTTGAATCAGGAGACTTGATTCATTTGTGTGGTAAGTAGGTTCCAGGTTAAGACTGCTTGGCATCTTTACAAATATTACCTTCCTAACATGAGAGTATTTTGATAATAGCCAACTTGTGTTTTTAGATCCTAAGAGGAAATAGAAAAATCAAGTCTCGCATGTCTAATTACACATTTTTGACATTTTTGTGGAGTCTGAGTTTTCGTACATTAAAAATATTTAATTGGTTTTTGATGCTCATTTATTAACCATTGGGAAGAACATTCTCCTGGTTGATAAAGATAATTCTACTCTAGGTTTTGAAAGTAAATTTGCAATGTTTTGTGATCATTTTTAAATGGTCTTTTCTGTTTCTTGTGTGATTAACTGAAATCATATGCTATATTTAATCACTTAATCACTTAACTTCCCGTTAGTCGTCGATTTGCTCGAGCGGGCGCCAGTAACGTCTCCATTTGTCCCTGTCGCGTGCTAGTGTAGCCCAATGGCATCTCTTCGCTCCGGGAACATGGAGGGCCTCAAACCGATCCTTCATGACCTTGACAAAGAAGTCTGACCATCTGGTAGGTGGGCGGCCACGCGGTCTCTTGACATCCCGTGGAATCCAATCAGTAACAGCTCTAGTCCAACGGTCGTCTTTAAATCTCATTATGTGACCATGCTTTCAATGCTATATTTAACACGTGTTATTTTCTGGTTAATATTCAGAGGTGTGAATCAGAATAATAATATAATTTTTTGTACTTAAGATGTTTCTTTCTGTATTTTACTCATTTAAAACATGTCTTGTCTACAAAATACAATCATGTTTATTCCTATTTTCTTCTTGTTATGTAATCACTTAATCACTTAATCCCTGTTATTCATCGATTTATTCGAGCGGGTGCCAGTAACGTCTCCATCCATCCCGGTTGCGTGCTAGCGTAGCCCAATGGTATCTGTTCGTTTTAGGAACATGCAGAGCCTCAAACCGATCATTTAGGGTCTTGACGAAGAAGTCTGACCATCTTGTAGGTGGGCGTCCACGTGATTTTTTCATGTCCCGTGGAATCCAATCAGTAATGACTCTAGTCCAGCGGTTGTCTGAAAACCTCATTACATGTCCAGCCCATCTGATTTTTGATGTCTTGGCAAATGAGACAGCGTCCCTGATTCTTGAGCGTTGACAAAGACCAGAACTCCAGATTCTATCTCTCATTTGAGTGAATCGTGATATTCCAAGCATAGTTCTTTCGATTCCTCTTTGAGATACCTGATTAGCATTCTCATCCCATTTTCGTAGGGTCCAGATCTCTGAGGCATATGTTAATGCAGGAAGAACAGTGGAATCAAAGAGATGTGCTCGTAGCTGGAGGTTCTTTGTCCTTTTAGTTATTTCTTCAATGCTCTTGATGGCATTCCAAGCCGCTCTCTTCCTCCTGCGCAACTCAGATGCCAGGTCATTCATCATGTTGATTTCTCGACCTAGGTATATATAACTGTTGCATTCGGAGATGGTGGTTCTGTTGAGAGTGAATGGAGCGTCAGGAACAAGGCTGTTTCTCATAAACATTGTCTTCGTAAGATTCAGCTGTAGTCCGACCTTTCCACATTCACGGTCAAAGTCGTTCAGCATTTGTGCTGCTTGGCTGATGTTTGGTGTTATTAGAACGATGTCATCAGCAAAGCGGAGGTGGTGTAGTTGTCGACCATCTATCTTCACTCCCATGCTTTCCCATTCCAGTCGACGCATGATGTTCTCGAGGGTGGCACTGAAGAGTTTTGGTGAAATGGTATCACCCTGCCGAACCCCTTGTTATGTAAGTTACTGGTAAACCTTTTCTGTTTTATGGGCTGGTAAAGTGTGCACTCAAAAATCACCCTCTATTGCATTTTATGGATAGCAGTTTTTGCTAAAATAGAATACTGTCTTCATATTGTATACGTGGAACAATTTGTAAATTAACTTATTGTACTGTTTTATTTGGTTTTGTTTGGAACCACAGCCACTGTTATTCAGGGCTTACTCTTGGATCTGCACTTAATAACATACTGTACTATGCTGCTTGCTACATAGCCCAGATTTCATTAACATTTATATTGTTCTTTTTCAGTTGTGTGATACATATTTTTCATGATATTTTCTTTATACTTCCTTCCATGTAAATCACATGTAAGAGAAAAATTATATTCATGTATGCATTGATATTCTTAGAGTTATTAGTAACTACATTGTACATAAACAACTTGAGACACAGAATTTAAATAAAGTTTTCCTTCCAAAAACATTTCTTGGGAAAATTCAAGTAGTCATCTTTGAAGTAGGATCAAAAATCAGGGTAACCTTCAATGCATCACAAGATTAAGTCATATGTGAAACTGCAAGTAAGAGATATTCATTGCTCAAGTCAAATAAAAACCTGATGATTACAATGGTAATAGTTGTAAAGACCCCAAATGCCTATATTAATTTAACGTGTCTCCCTCCTGGTTTTTGGCATTGTAGTGATCATGCAGAGTCCTGGCAAAATGTCCACATGCTAGATTCCGTAACATGGAAATTCATAAGCTACAGAGAGATAGTACTGGAAGAGATAAGGCACTTGCCTTGTATGCAGCCAATCCAGTTGGATCTTTCACTGCATACAGTCACCTGAATGTTACAAGGGGTCACTCCAGAGTGCAGAGCCAGGAATAGCCCAAGTCACTGCCAGCTATTGGTCCAAACTCTAATCCACCCCACGCCCAATACAAATTATTGAAAACATGAAGTCTCTTTGCCATCTGTGGGCCTCAAGTTTCTTCCTGTCCAAAAATTGTTACCCGTTCTCTTAGACTTCCTAGTTTGAAAAAGCTTCTATTCTAGGAAATAACATATGGGTCAATAGGAGAGCAAGCTACCGGCATTGCTAAGGTAAGGAGAAACTGTCTGTAAGCAAGAAATCCAGGTATAGACAAGATCACCTGGTTCTTCTACAGTTCTGTGTTCACTTTGGGAGCACAATACCAAATACACAAAGTGCCAAAATGTTCCAGGTTTTGAATCACCCAAAGTTGTTCGAATTTTGGAAACTCAGTTGACTGTTGGTGCTAGAAGCATCTTGATGGCTTATATTTTAAGTTAATATTGTTCTCTCAACGTTTCAGGAGATTATCAGTCTCACAGATTTTTTTCATCACCCTCTTGTTCCTTACAGAAAAATTTCAAAATCCATCTGTATTGGGAACTGCACATACTCTGCAGCTTTCCCTTTCCATGGTGAACAATGCCGCTTCCTTAACAGGAAGTATCTACAACTACTCCAGAGTATCTTCTCCAGCTGGTAGTTCTGCTTGGCTCCTGCCCTCAGCCTCTGGCACCTCTTTCCAATCAATGATGGGTAGTGCCTTTCTCTATCAATGCTTCAGCACAACAATGCTATCTGGAGTGTCTGACCAGAGCTACATGTCCACTTCAGCTGCTTCCTACCGGAGTATTTTGGAGTGGGATATTGCAGGAAGTACTAAAGGAAAGTCTTCCATGGAAGACTTTTCTGTGACTGTCCTCGACCAAGAAACCACTTTCTCTTTCATGTCTATGGCAGCTCGCTATGAGAAAACCTTAGATACCAACAACACGGTGTCTGTGTACCCATCACTTTCTGCCAGTCTTGTTGAGAGGACACCATCTCAGGTTCCAAATCAGAGTCATAGCCTGTCGCTTCCCTACCAGGAAGGAAGTCAGGTATATTACTCTCATCAAGGCACTCTGGGAACTCTACTTTCTGGAACACTTGGTCCCTGCCTGCAATCCTATGACTCCATGTCATACACAGGGAAAGAGGGGGTCTGCCCCCCAAATTTACAGCAACTCATCCCCAGAAATGGTTATGGTTCTAAAGGATAATAACCAACCACAAATAACCAAGCACCAGCCTCCTCCTCTGGAATTGACTACTCTGTGTCTGCTCAACCCATCACAGAATCGAGTTATCAAGTTGAGTAAAATTGAGAGAAGGGAAAGTCAAATTCAAAACTTGGGGTCAAAATAGAGGAAACTGGGGCTGGAGCAATAGCACAGCGGGTAGGGCATTTGCCTTGCACGCGGCCAACCCGGGTTCGATTCCCAGCATCCCATATGGTCCCCTGAGCACCGCCAGGGGTAATTCCTAAGCACAGAGCCAGGAGGAACCCCTGTGCATTGCCGGGTGTGACCCAAAAAGCAAAAAAAAAAAAAAAGTGGCAACTGCCTATAAATGAACTGAGGTTTTGAAGTTCATGAAACGAAGGTAAGTAAAGTCAGATCATGTTTACTCATTTTACAGCACTTTATTTTCATGCTCGACATAAGAGCTCCTAATGAAGATTGGAAGGTATGATAGTATAATGGACATCCAGATTTCATATAATGAAACTTTGGAGCACACCAAGAATACCACATTTTTCACTGTTCTAGTTCAGCAGTCCTCCAGAATTTCCACACGAAAAAAAAATACAATTCTTAAATTATTTTTTTTGTGTGTTCTCAAGACATTTCAGAACTCATATTGTGATAAGAGCTTAACTTTAACTTTCTGTTCCATTAAAGCACAACAAGGTTCTGAATACACTTGGTTTTTGGAGATCTTGTCCAAGGATATCAAACCTAGAGTCTGAACTTGAGCACAGATTTCATGATGAAGTGGTGCTTCATTCACACTCCTATTCCATAATATGAACTGTCCTTTTTTTTCCTTTCAGGAAAGTGGAGAAATTGCGAGTACACTAAATTACAATGCTAAGCTTCGTATAGATTAAATAGTTTAAAAATCTCTAATTTAAAAAAAAGCTTTAGTTTGGAGGAGGCTTAATCTGGGTAACAACCCACAGTGCTCAGGGCTTAATCCTGGGTCTGTACTAGGGATCACTACTGAAGGTGCTTAGGAGATCCTATGTGATGCTAAAGATCAAACTGAGGTCATCTGTGCCCAGGGTCTGTGCCTTGCCGAATGTACTCTCTCTCTCTGTCCCGTGTCTCTTATTTTTAAGTGTGGTTTACACAGAAACACTTTCAAAGGCAAAGAAAACCAAGAAACGATGGCACCACATGACTAACAGTAAGGTCTACAACATTTACCTCCAATTTTCTAGCACAGGGAATTTTCCATTATCCTTAGAAGAGCCAGTAACAATGCCTTGCCCGTTGCTGGTAGGTGCACAGTTGTGGCACCACTGATTGTGTGAACCGAATATCTCATTTCCTGGGGGCTGATTTCTTCCTTGGTACCTTTTTAGTGAAGAATTTCCTGGGGATGGAGACATCCCTGACATTGCAACCTTCAGGCCAGACATTTGGTCTGACAAAAACTTCAGAATTGCCCATGTCTTGCAGTCGCAGGATTCAAATACTTGAGAGTAATCCAGCACCTGAGCTCAGGGATCTTCCCATAACAGCTCCAGCCCAAAGTAACCTGGCGCTGACCCCAGCTCCAACTCAGGAACAAACAGATAAGAATTAGATGAGATTAAAACTGGGCATTCAAAATCTCTGGAGACCTAACAGATCTCATTAGAACACCAAGACTCTTGACTGTGACCTTTAGAGATCCCTGACATCCACCAGCTCCTGGCCTATATTGATACACTCAGCCAAGAGCAACAACCTGGTACTGAAACTGCTGGTCAGGGAAAGAATGGTCTATGTTTAAAGGACCCAGGAACACTTGAAATTGGGACTGAATCTGGCAGTAGTTTTGCAGACATCATGACACTGGTGGAAGATATATATCTTCCCCGGCTCTTTGATTGCTGAAAAGACCTAGATCAATGCAAAGATCTGCAGGTAATGAACACCACAGACACCATCACTCTGAATCAGGTGCAAGAAAATTCAAGTGGCACTAAGGGTACCTCCCATCGAACCCAGAAGGACAAAAATGAAGCCTCTGATCCTCTTCAGGGTGAAATCAAGGCAAAAATCCAGCTAAAAGGCGTAGAATGCTTAGAAGGGGGAGCAGGGATTGTTTGTGATGCTGCAGTCAGTGAGAAGTGTCCTGTGACCATGGCCAAACCTAACAGCAAACCTCCGAAAGCTGCATCCAGAAGGATCAGCAAGACAAAGAGTCAAGGGCAGGAGAAGACAAAAAGGGTCAGAAAAAATCTCTAAGAAAGCTGAGGACAGTAAGCAGCTAGGGAACAAGGTGAAGGCAGAAGAGAAGCCCACCATTGGCACGATGAAATGCAAGAAAAGTCAACCTGAGCTTTGCCAAGAGGCCTTTAAAAAGCCCCGCTGCTGCCTAGGCATGCACATGCTAGACAGCATGTGCAAGTGTTTCATGCTCTGGGGAGGAAGAGTGATCCAAGGCCTGTATTCTCTTCCTCCTGGGTCCTGGGTAGCTCAAAGAAGCCCAGCAATTTCCAGCTATCCTCAGCTGTCAAACCATGGCCAGGTGCTACACAGAATGGAAAAGACCTTGAGAAAACTCAGGTCCAAGTGCAAAAACCAAGTAGCAGTGCTGAAGAATGCTTGTCTCCATCCCAGTATGAGCTGCCACCTCCTGGGAAGGTCAAATTGGTACCTTTGCTTTTTTCAACCATGGAGAAGCTGCAAGCTCGACCTGTTCCTCGGAGACCACAGTCTGTGGCCTCACATCGTACTGCTGCAGCTTACCCTGCCAGGTCTGGCTCTACCAACTCAGCTCTGCCAACTGCCGCCAATTCATCCCGGCCAACCACTCATCTTTGCCTGGGGATGGAGAAACCAGCTGCCAAACCAGCTCAGCCCATTTCAACAAACCCATCTCAAAAAGGCTTGCTGAGCCCTACTAGCTGGCCTATTCTTCAGCCCGCAACTTCTAGGCCTGATCCCTACAGGACAACAGCTAGCACTTCTATCCAGCGGGAGCCCCTTCCCTTCTCTGTGAACAAGTGCCAGTCTCCACCCAAACGTCAAAATCAGTTTCTCCTCCAAGACTTCCGTTTCCAACCAATTCCATGGAGAAAGCCCAATGTTCCCGAGCCAGTAATGTAAAAGCCCATCACAAAAGAGCAGAGACCAGAGCTTGAGGCGATGAAAAGGTAGGCTCAGCAGGAGCACGAGAACGCTGACAAATACACCTATTTGGGGAAAGTGCAGTTTTTTTATGGAGAGAAAAAGATGTGGGCATCTCTCTATACTATGGCTATGTAATGTGAGTAGCTGGAATGGTTGATGCCACTTTAGGTACTAGATGGTTGCCCTAGACAAACACTTATAATGCCATACACATTTTATTTATTCTGATATATTTATCACAAATTGAAGAGATGCATTGGTTTCTAATAAAAGTTCTGAATTTTGAGATGCTGTCAACTGTGGTGTTCTTTTGGGGGGCAGGCGTTTGAAGGATGGCATGAGAAAGAATGGGAAGTTAGAGAGAGGGTGAATTGGAAACAGATAAGACTCTAAGAAAGAGAAACTTAGTCCAGGGTTATAAAGCCCATTAAGAGGAGAAATTTCCTGGGCCTGATGAAAAGTAGGGTAGGGTCAGAGGAAAGGTATAACTGATAGGGAATTTGCACTGCACACAACAAGGACCCAAGTTCAATTCTTGAAATCCTATATGGTCCCCAGAGTCCCACCAGATATGAAACGTGAGTGCAGAGCCGGAATAAGGCCTGAGCACAGCCAAGTATCCCCCCACTCTCGGTCTCCTCCAAAAAACAATGGGAGAAAAGGCAAGGTCTGGGGTTGGGCTTAAAGAATAAATTTGGCATAGGCTGAGGAAGGCAGATGAATCTAAGATGACCAAAAGCAAATTAAAATTCTTTTATGGAGGCTGTGTTTATGCCTCATGGCCACATTTGGAAAATAAAGAAATTTGAGACACATCTCCAAAAGTTTTGGGTGATCTATCCAGAAATCCAGAAATGATAGCTGGGAGATGCAAACACATATACTGGGGAATGAACCTACCTGATCAGTGGTCAATGTCCTCAGAGTTATTCAAGGATGACTCTTAACAGGGACCAAGCCAAGAGAACAGTTGTAGCATGAACCCCGAAGATCAGCTCCTGGGAGATGTAAGATAAATCACCGTGTACTCAGGCCCTATGTTCAGCACCCCTAGATGCACCATTTCACTTATTCCCAACAATATTCAGAGTCTGTATCACGGTGACACTTTGCTAGCGAGTTTCAACATTGAGGTCCATTGCCTATGTAAATTCATTTACCTTGCAATCTCCCCAAGGTGGTCAAACCAGCTTTCAGGCTACGACATCCGGACATTACTGGCGGGAGCAGCTCAAATTATATTAGCTTGAGGGTCTGCTCTGTGGTCTTCCACGGTCCCTGGTGCCTGTCTGTTAACTGAAGCTCACACAAGAACCAACGTTATAAATGGCATTGGGGCTGGGTCGTGGGCGGTACCAAACTAGGACATGCGCACTAGGTTACCACTCCCAAAGCGGTTGGTACCGGTTCTCCTTGAGCTTGGAAGGTGGTGGTAAAAGAGATGGTCCGAGGACAGTAATGGGGTGATGGATAGATGGGAAAGAAACCGGGAAGGGTAGGCAACCGGACAGCTGGTGATCATCATGGGATAATTGGTGGATGTTTTTAAATAGGTTAAAATGTTTTGCGTAGATGAGTGGCAAAACAAAAATACGAAAATAAAATAGGTTCCAAACAACAGGTTACATAAAGGACCGAGAGAGCTGAAAGGGCTGGCATTCCTTCTGGAGCTCTTGGCTGGAACTGGGCAGGCAGCCTGGTCCCTCCCAGTTCCACGTGGTTTGATCCCAAAATTACCCCAAAAAGTTATACATGAAAAGACCAAAGAAACCGAAAGCAAGCTGCAGAACATTGAGAGTGGTGGCTTCATTTTTCATTTGGGGGGCAGTGCGACGGGGATTGAAGTCAAGTGTTTTAAGAATTTCTTTAAGGGGAAAATAGTAACAGCACTTTGGCCAGCATAGGAATTAGGGTCCAAAGGGTGAGTGTACTAATGACCTCATCTACCTACAATGAAAAAGGTAAGTTGTCTTATGTTTATGTCATTTAGTGCTTACAAATAAAAAACTTGGTCATAGCCTGACAGTTATCCCCAATTTTCCTACTAGCTTGTAGGGAATGACTGAAGGAGAGAGAACTTGGACATTTTCCAAACATTCATCTGCATAAAGATTTTTTGGTTGGATCCACGATTTGAGACTAACTTCAGTGGCATTTGGTATCCTTGTTAGTTTTGCAACCATTACCATTATTTTATCCATACCATTTTCATCATTGCCAAAAAACAGCCTCTTGACTATTCCAGTTAACACTCCTTTTTTTATTTTTATGAATTTTCTTTCTCTGAACACTTCATATACACGTATCCTAAATTATGTGACCTTTGACACTGCCTTTGTCCAAACTTGATGCTGTAGTGTGTGCTATAGTGTGTTAGTACTTCAGATGACTAATATTCTGTTGTAGGGATCTACTATATTGGAGAGGTTTTCACACTCCCTGAATGCACAGAACCCTGGACGTCTCATACATAGGCTAAAAGAAATATTGACAGTAGCTGGAGACATATTACACAGCGTAGAATGCTGCCTTGCATGCAGTAGACCTGAATTGGCTCCCTGGCACCCCATTTGGTCCCCTCGAGCCCTGTCAGGGGTGATCCCTGAGCGCAGAGCCAAGAGGAACCTCTGAGCACCATCAGGTTTGGCTCCAACACAAAAATTAAAAGCATTCATGCACACACACAAATACAACCCGTTCATGTGTTTTTAGATGCTAACAACATCATGGTGTACACTGGATAATGGCCATTCAAAGAGATCATCAATCCTGAAAATGTTCCTTTGTTTGGTAAAAAATTGATTGAATGATGCAATGGTTGGCGGTGGAGAGATTTGGTGCATAATCAGGTGAGTCAATGGCACAACACTTGTTCTGACAAAATGGAGGCAGAAGAAGATGATGCAGATAGAAGAGAAAGTCACTTGACCATGGCAGTCAAGAAGTGAATTATTAGATACCAGGCAAGCCAAGTGGCAGTTTCGGAGGTTAAAAGAAAATACAGTCTAAAAACCATGTACAGAAGCCATGTATCCTGGCTGACACCATTGTCCCATTGATGTGTATATTAAATTTCTAGCTTCCAGGATTGTGGAATTTTTTTCTTCTAATCTTTAAGCTATCAGGTGATTGGTTAGAGCACTCACAGAAAAGAAAAATAGCTTGTATAAAAAAAGTACAGTGTTCCAGCAACAAATATTTGAAACGAGCACATATAAAATTTAAAACTCTTTTCCTATTTCATTCTTCTTTTATTCATTTATTTTTTAATTTTTATTAGTGAGACACCATGAGGTACAGTTGTAGACTTACAATTTTTTGTGCTTGGCTTTCAATTATACAATGATGAAATACCCATCCCTCCACCAGTGCCCATTTCCCACCACCACGAATTCCAGTATTCCTCCCATCCGCCCATCCCACCCTGCCTCTGTCGCAGGGCATTCCCTTTTGTTCTCTTTCTCCTTTTGGACGTTGTTGTTTGCAAAAGAGGCATTGAGTGGCAATCATGCTTGGTCTACAGTCTACATTCAGCATGCTTCTCCCATCCTGGGAGGATCTTCCCAACACCCTTTATTTGGTGCTCCCTTCTCTATCTGAGCTCCCTTTTCGCCTAGCATGTGTGGCTGGCCTCCAAACCATGGAGTAAACCTCCTGGTACTAATCTCGGCCACTCTTGGGTGTTAGTCTCCTATTTTGTTACCTTATGTTCCCCAGAAGAATGCAATCTTTCTATGTCTATCCCTCTCTTTCTGACTCATTTGGCTTAACATGAAACTTTTCATGTAGTACCACTTGTATGTAAATTTCATGACATTGTCTGTTCTAACAGCTACATGGTACTCCATTGTGTAAATGTTCCAAAGTTTCTTTAACCAGTCATATGTACTCGGGCACTCAGGTTTTTTCCATATTCTGGCTATTGTAAAGAGTGTTTTATCCTATTTCATTCTTAATAAACCCAGTACTTGTTAATGGAACCTATGTTTCTGTTCAGCAGGTAGCAACATCTAGAACCTGGGACTTAAAGTAGACACGGCCAGCCTTGTTTCCTGAACCACATTGATGTTCAAACAATTCTGGCTGTTTATTATAATAACTCCCCAAAATGCAGTTTTATAACAGTAGAGAGCACTGAAGGGAATGTAAGATGATCTTATGTTGAAACTGGGTTTAACTCGCTAGATGCTCATACAGGATCTTAGAGATGTCAAGTGCTTGTAGGCGCTTGCATTGGAAAAGGTTGAGCAAGTTCAAAATCTGGCAACCCATATGGTCCCCTGAGCCTGCCAGGAGTGACCCCTGTGCAGGAACTAAGCCCTTACCACCACCAAATATGGGTCCTCCTAAACTTTTGTAAATGTCCTGCTAAATTTTATGAGTGGCTTTTGTAGCCTGCAGTTACCCAATGTATCTTGTGAACACAGTCTTACTGGTTGTTCTACATCTTAATGACCCTAAAATTGGGGGGAAAGCCACCATAATGTTTCTTTCAAAATATGAGATGCTACTCCTGTTCCAATCAAACTCTCCCATGGCTCCAAATTTTTCTCATAGCCAAAGTCACATTCTTACAATGGCCTATAAGGCCTCCACTCTTTTCCTTCTTTCTTATTTTTTCCTTCTTTTCCTTTCCTTTTTTCTTTTCTTCCTTCATTCCTTCCTTTCTTTCTTATGTCTTTCTTAGTGTCTTTCTCTTTTCTCTCTTCATTTTCTTAATTAGGAATCAGAAAATATTTTCTGTTTTAAAAAGGACACAGAGTAAAAAGGTTAGTCTATGAGGACCTGTCTCTGTCTCTGTTCAACTCTGCAATTCTAGTATAAAATCAGCCTTGGGGCCTTGGCTGCTCCTTCATCGGCACACTTTCTGATTCTGTCTTTGCACCGGTTCTGACTGGCTCTTATTTTTTCACGTCTAAATAATATTTCTACTCCAGGGACTGAGCAATAATACAGAAGTTAATATATTAATATTCCATGTGATTGTCCCTGGTTCTATCTCGAGCATCACCTATGGTCCCATGAGCACCACAAAGAACCACTCCTGAGCACAGAGACAGGAATACATGAGCACCACTGGCGCTGGTCCAAAACTTTTCCTTACACACACACACACACACACACACACACACACACACACACACACACACCACAGTCATTTCTGGGGCTGGAGTGATATTACAGTAATTAGGGTGCTTTCCATGTATGAGGACAATCCTCAAGGCTTCAAGAGACCATATGGGATCAAATACCAGGACATGAACCCAGGTCCACCATGTGCGAGGCAAATGCCTCACCCACTGAACTATGACTTTGATCCAGATGACAACGCTACTTTCAGTCACAACAGCCTTCAAGAATTCCTTGGGTTCATTCTGACTCCCTTTATAGATACCTAATTATCCCATACATCTTGAGATTTTCTAATCGGTGGTGTAATTTGTTTATCAACATATTTGGTTATAATCTGTCTAAATTGTTTCTGATCTGCCAAATCCAATTGTCACTTTCAACCTCCATCCAGCAGGGGTCGGTCACAGAGAATGAGACAAACACATTTGTAGACAAACACCTGGAATGCCCAAGCTTTAGGGTCTCCTGGGCAGCCATGTGTGGTCTCACAGGAAGGTCAATCCAATTCGATATTGCTCCCACAACCCCACCAGATCCCAATAGGTGAACCATTGTTGAAGTTGACAGAGACATCAAGGACAGTAAGGAAGTACATCAACATATCCTAGGTACATGGAGAGCAGAGGCTAGTGTAGTTCACAGAGAATCAGTAGGCACCCTTAAAATATAAAGTTGTTGGGGCAAGAGAGATAGTTCAGTGGGCAGGGCACCTGTTATGCACCCAGGCGACTGAGCTCCTTCATGATTGATTTCTGAGTGCAGAGCCAGGAGCAAGCACTGACCATGGCCAGGTGAAGCCCCAAAACCAAAATAAATGAATAAATCAGACTGTGAATGTTTTCTATTCTGTTTATTGGCCATTTGTCCCCTAAATCCAAAAGACCTTAAATACTATTAGTCTATGTTTGCCTGGCACTAGTTTGTAGCTGGCAGATAGTTTTTCATCTATTCTATCTTTGCCTACTATTCTTTTCTGGGTGTATGTTTGCTAGCAAAATACCCGAACCTTAGGGGTTTTTGTTTGGGGATGATTACTCATAATAATCCATCACGTTTTACCCCTAAATAAGTAATAATGTACATTATAAAGTATGAATATATAATTTAGTTAATAATTATATATAATAGTAATAATGTAATGTTATTGATTAGGTGATATAAGTGCGATATAAATTATTACCTAGGAATTTTATTGATTTATTAATAAAATATGTAAGCTCAATAGAATAAAAGGAG
Source organism: Sorex fumeus (assembly GCF_029834395.1). Classification (NCBI taxonomy): domain Eukaryota; kingdom Metazoa; phylum Chordata; class Mammalia; order Eulipotyphla; family Soricidae; genus Sorex; species Sorex fumeus. Next base: position 37,305,721 of record NW_026606063.1, on the reverse strand, counting down.
AATTTAGCTAACATAAGAGTCTGAGGAATAAGAAACTCATATAACTGTCTTGTAGGATTCCATCTCCCTAGCCTCCTTCTTTCTACCTCTCTCTCTATCCAATCTGGTCTTCTTCTTGGGAATGTGACCTCCTTATTGGCTAGCCTCTACCTTTCAACTGCCTGCTTTATGACATCATTCTCCCACCAAACCTACCACCACCTGATAGAATCTTGGGGTTCCCATGCAGTTATTTGTAAACAAATTTGAATCATCATGGCAAGTGACCAGTGACCAATGACCAATCACCAGTGACCAGTCATCAGTACTGGACACTTGTGGTCTTCTGCTCAGTGTTTAGAGGTACTCTCGTACCGTCTCCTCTTCTCATCTATCTTTTGTTGATATTTCCTCTTCTCTGACCATGTCAGGTAAGGAATAATAATTTTCAAAAATTTTCCTTAGAATTCTTGTCTCTAAGCTTAGTAGTCAAGTAAGAACGTCATGTAATAATGGAAGAAAGTATCACTGTCCTCCTGTTGTTCATCGATTTTCTCGAGCTGGCCCAGTAACGTCTCCATTGTGAGACTTTATTGTTACTGGGTTTGGCATATCGAATACATCATGGGTAGCTTGTCAGGCTTTGCCATGTGGGCGAGATACTCTCAGTAGCTTCCTGGGCTCTCCGAGAGGGGCGAAGGAATCAAACTCGGGTCGGCCATGTTGGCTGTGTGTAAGGCAAACGCCCTACCCGCTGTGCTACCGCTCCAGCCCAATGGAAGAAAGTATTCAACGAAAAGTTTATCAGCTTCATTTTAGCTTATCTTTGACACTTGCTGTGTGATTTTAGACACTGACTTTCTTTCTCACACATACAGAATTTTTTCCTCCTTTGTTACATTATATTTTACTCAGATTTAGAAGCTCAAATATATGTTTATATATCAATGTTCATTCTCTGGTGTTTCCTTTTCCTTTAGTGGTTTTCACATAATATTCATGAAAAAAAGTAAATCAGAGACAATATTTTGACAAGAGAGAAAAATGTAGGTGCTGTAGAAAACTATTAATGTATAGCGGTATGCTTTATCTGTAACAGTCTCTCCACTTGTATTTATAATTCAGTATTTTCAATTTAGTGCTATTGCAAAGTAATAATGATGTGTCTATGAGTTTTCTATCTAAACTAAGTGATAAGACTGAATGGGGCATGGGGAAGGTGTGGAGTGCAGAGCAGTTGCTCCCAAAGTCCTCAAAGGTAAGGAAGTTTAGGGTCATTTTCATCAAGCATTGACCACAGAAGTCAAGAAGAAGAGGATGCTATTAGGGAAAATCAAATTGAAAATAAAGAAAGACTGTATCACTGTATCACTGTCCTCCCGTTGTTCATCGATCTGCTCGAGCGGGCCCAGTAACGTCTCCATTGGAGACTTTGTTGTTACTGTGTTTGGCATATCGAATACATCACGGGTAGCTTGCCAGGCTCTTCTGTGCGGGCGAGATACTCTCGGTAGATTGCCGGGCTCTCCGAGAGGGACAAAGGAATCAAACTCGGGTCGGCCATGTTGGCGACTTAATGTAAAAAAAAATCATAAAGTCCATTTTAAAAAAATTTTAAGTCCTTCAGAACTCTTTTGGGCTATACCTGGCGGTTTTCAGGGCTTCCTCCTGGCCCTGCACTCAGGAATTACTCCTGGAAATGCTCAGGGGACCACTGGGGAGCTGGGAATCAAACCCAGATCAGCTGCATGCAAGCCAAATGCCCTACCCACTGTACTATCTCTCCAACCCTGCAAGAACTCTTCTACCATGCTAAGCTATCTCACCAGGTCCATTTATTATTTCCACAAAGACTACCTTAATAATCTTTGCTAATCAGGGGGCTGAGAGTACAGGGATGGCTTCGTGTTAAGTAGTACTTGCGCTAGCAGTGGGAGGCAGTGTTCAATCCTCCCATACTGCCCAGAATGCTGAAGGCAACACTAGGACTGGGATTCCCTGCACTTGCAACAGAATGTGCAAACTCCAGAGCACCACAGGCAAGTGTGCAAGCACCACCTTTGAGCAGTCTGACCACCTAGTGCAATTACGATGTGGGCCCTTGAGGCCAGAGAGATAGTACAGCTGGCAGGCCGCTTGCCTGGCAAGCAGGCAGCCTGGATTTGATCCCCAGCATCTCATATGTTCCCCAGAACTTGCCAGGAGTTGATTTCTAGTGCAGATCCTGGAAGACCTCCTGAGCATCAAAAGGCTGGACAAGAGAGGACAGGGAAGAGGAGGGAAGGGAAGGGGAGGAGAGGAGAGGGGAGGGGGGCAGAGAGGGAGAGGGGAGGAGAGGGGAGGGGAAGAGAGGAGAGGGGAGGGGAAGAGAGGAGAGGGGAGGGGAAGGGAGGAGAGGGGAGGGGAAGGGAGGAGAGGGGAGGGGAAGGGAGGGGAGGGGAGGGAGGGGAGGAGAGGGGACGGGAGGGGAGAGGATGTGTGGACCCTTGTGGAGAATGGAAGTAGGAGCAACACACCAGGCAAGTACTACAACCAGAACATGCAAGAACACCCAGCAAAATAAGCATGACCCTCAGTGAGTCAGGTAAGCACTGCAGCCAAAATCATGGGATTCCTGGGGAGAATTCCCGCTGAGGTGTAAGAACCACAACCAAGTACATGAGCTTGACGGCCAAGCATGTGTGTGAATCCCAGTCACTGTGACAACAGTAGCAACAAAAAGGAAGGAGTTAAAACCACAACTGATTTTCCAGTGTCTGGGCTGAAGTTGGGGAAGGAAGGCAAGGTAGACTACGGATGGAATTTTCAAGAAGGGGGAAACAGTTTGGTATCGAATGTTGAAGAGAACCAAAGATTTTAAATCAAATCAGAGAGAACATAGCTGAATATGCTGAGAGCAAGTCAAATCAGTTTGTTTTAATAACTGCTAGTACTAGAAAGTGTATTATGCCTTGAGTAGAGTACCAGTAGGAAAAAACATTTAACAGAAAGCCGTGTTGGTGGTTTTTTATCTTATTGTCTCTTGGAACACAGTTGGTACTTGACAGTTTGGAATATGACCATGCTTCAGAAACAATGCTTCCTATAAATAACTAATACTGGTTATCTGGGGGGGAGTGGAGGAAACAGAATCTTCAATGTTTTTATTACATTCTAGTTTGTAAACTGCATGTATGCTCTGCCTGCTAAAATAAAGAAATGATGTCTTCTAACTTGAATCAGAAGAACTGATTCTTTTGTGTGGTATGTAGGTTCCAAGTTAACGCTGCTTGTCACCTTCACAAATAGTTTCTTCCTAGCATGAGAGCCTTTTGATAACAGTCGACATCTGTTTTTAGAGTCTACGAAGAAATAGAAAAATCAAGTCTCACATGTCTAATTACACATTCATCTCAGTTGTGTGGAGTCTGAGTTTTGCTACATTAAAAATATTTAAATTGGATAAGAGAAGGAACACATGGAGGGTGCGGGATCCCGGAGGGAAAAAAAAAAAGAAAAAACAGGTTCCAAAAAGAGCCGAGATCACCCGCAAGTTCCAGATGGAGTAGGTGCCGCATCCCGCCTCCCCCAGATGGAACCCTGGTGACCAGAAGCCTCTACAAACACAGCTTGAGTATGCGGGAACGAGGACTTTTTCTCAAATCTGCCGGACTACACCTCCCAGGTAACCTCTGATTCCGGAAGTCACGCCCACAGCCCGCCCCCCAGCGCCATCTTTGAAGCGTTCAGCATAAGAGAAGGAACACAAGGAGGGTGCGGGATCCCGGAGGAAAAAAAAAAAGAAAAAACAGGTTCCAAAAAGAGCCGAGATCACCCGCAAGTTCCAGATGGAGTAGGTGCCGCATCCCGCCTCCCCCAGATGGAACCCCAGTGACCAGAAGCCTCTACAAACACAGCTCGAGTATGCGGGAATGAGGACTTTTTCTCAAAACCGTGCGGCCGCATAAGCGGCCGCGCGACATCTCTCTGTATACAAAGTGATCAATGAGAAGTAAACCACCCAATCTTTCTCCCTGAAAGTCAGAGTTAAGTTTGGAGCACGGCCACAGCCCCAGAAACACAAGGACTTAATGCAGAACCCAGCAGCTTAGAGCAGAAAAGCGAACGGACGATGAGTTAACCCAGGCCATCATTTCTGCCCAGAGGGGAAAGGGTGTTGCCCCATTCGCCCTCTCTTCTCTGGAAAGAAGGATGGCGGCCGCATGGGAGCCTTGTGGACAGCAGGTATGAGCCGGGGGTGTGGGGGGCGACTAAAACCTCACGAGAAGGGGGGCGTTCTAGTCCGTCCTTCACGCCCTACCGAGGTCAACAGTTGCCCCCCACGAGCGGCTCCCCAGCACGGCCACAGTCCCAGAAGCACAAGGACTTAATGCAGAACCCAGCAGCTTGGAGCAGAAAAGTGAAAGGACTATGCGTTAATCCAGGCCATCAAGTCTGCCGGAGGGGAAAGGGTGTTGCCCCATTCGCCCTCTCCTCTCTGGAAAGAAAGATGGCGGCCACATGGGAGCCTTGTGGACAGCAGGTATGAGCCGGGGGTGTGGGGGCGACTAAAACCTCATGGGAAGGGGGGCGTTCCGGTCCGTCCTTCACGCCCTACCGAGGTCACCAGTTGCCCCCTACAAGCGGCTCTCCAGCACGGCCAAAGCCCCAGAAGCACAAGGGCTTAATGCAGAACCCAGCAGCTTGGAGCAGAAAAGTGAAAGGACTATGCGTTAATCCAGGCAATCATTTCTGCCCAGAGGGGAAAGGGTGTTGCTCCCTTCCGCCCTCCTCCCTCTGGAAAGAAACATGGCGGCCACATGGGAGCCTTGTGGACAGCAGGTATGAGCCGGGGGAGTGGGGGCGACTAAAACCTCATGGGAAGGGGGGCGTTCCGGTCCGTCCTTCACGCACTACCGAGGTCACCGGTTGCCCCCCACGAGCGGCTCCCCAGCACAGCCACGGCCCCAGAAGCACAAGGACTTAATGCAGAACCCAGCAGCTTGGAGCAGAAAAGTGAACGGACTATGCGTTGATCCAGCCCATCAAGTCTGCCGGAGGGGAAAGGGTGTTGCCCCATTCGCCCTCTCCTCTCTGGAAAGAAAGATGGCGGCCACATGGGAGCCTTGTGGACAGCAGGTATGAGCCGGGAGTGTGGGGGCGACTAAAACCTCATGGGAAGGGGGGCGTTTCGCTCCGCCCTTCACGCCCTACCGAGGCCACCAGTTGCCCCCCGCGAGCGGCTCTCCAGCACGGCCACGACTCCAGAACACAGAAACCAATTTCTTAACTATCTGACTTTCAGTAGAAATACTTCCAGGGTCAATAGGTAAAATAGCAGAAATCCAAAACCAACATTTAATTCTTGAACCCAGCTGTAGAAAGCAAATCACTTCACAATGCTTTTTCAGCATGTCTGATGGGGGGGGGGTAAACTCTAAATAATAGTGGTGAATCTTTTATTGAAACAATGAATCTAATCAAAGCAGATAGAGTGTTAACTAGAATTCATCTGCCTCACAGGGACGGGGAGGGGTGGGGGTGGGGTTTTATTGGGGTTCTTCATGGTAAAAAATAAGTATTGGTAAAGGGAAATGTGTTTGATATTTGCATGACTGAGACATAAACCTGAAAGCTTTGTAACCTTTCCCACAGTGATTCAATAAATAAATAAAAAAAAATTTAAATTGGATTTTGGTGATCATTTCTTAAACCTTGGGAATGAGGTTTTCCTGGCTGAGAAAGATACTTGTGGGCTTGAGCAATAGCACAGCAAGTAGGGTGTTTGCCTAGCAGGAGACCGACCCGGGTTCAATTCCCAGCATCCCATATGGTCCCCTGAGCACAGCCAGGAGTTATTCCTGAGTGAAGAGCCAGCAGTAACCCCTGTGCATCGCCGGGTGTGATCCAAAAAGAAAAAAAAAAGATACGTGTAATCTAGGTTTTGAAATTGAATTTGAAATTTTTGGTGACCATTTTTTAAATGGTCTTTTCTGCTTCTTGTGTGATTTACTGAACTTGTACGTGTTGTTTAATACCTGTTGTTTGCTGGTTAATCTTCAGAGGTATGAATGAGAAAAATAATGTCATTTCTTGTACTTATTACATTTCATTCTGCTTTTTACTCATCGAGAACATGTTTCAGGCTACTAAATGCAATCACATTTATTATATTTTCTGCTTGTTATGTAAGTTACTGGTAAATCTTTTCTGCTTTATGCAATGGTATGGTTTGCACTCAAAATCACCTCTTCTTTTTTTTTTTTCAAAAAAAAAGAAAGAAAAAGGTTGAGCAAGTTCAAAATCTGGCATCCCATATGGTCCCCTGAGTCTGCCAGGAGTGACCCTTGTGCAGGGAGTAAGCCCTGAGCACCACCAAATGTGGGTCCTCCAAAAGTTTTGTAAATGTCCTGCTAAATTTTATGAGTGGCTTTTGTAGCCTGCAGTTACCCAATGTATCTTGTGACCACAATCCTACTGGTTTTTCAACTATCTTTTTGTGACCCTGAAATTGGGGGCAAAGCCACCACAATGTTCCTTTCGAAATATGAGATGCTACCCCTGTTCCAATCAAACTCTCCCATGGCTCCAAATTTTTCTCAGAGCCAAAGTCACAATCTTACAATGGCCTATAAGGCCCCCACTCTTTTCCTTTCCTTTTTCTTTCTTTCTTTCTTTCTTTCTTTCTTTCTTTCTTTCTCTTTCTTTCTTTCCTTCCTTCCTTCCTTCCTTTCTTTCCCTTTCCATTTACTTCTTTCCTTTCTTCCTTCCTTTTTTCCTTCCTTTCTTTCTTATCTCTCTTTCTTTCATACTTCCTTTCTTTCTTTCTCTTTTCTCTCTTCATTTTGTTAATTAGGAATCAGAAAGTATTTTCTGTTTAAATAGGACACACAGTAACAAGGTTAGTCTCTGAGGACCTCTCTCTGTTCAACTCTGCACTTAATCACTTAATCACTTAACTTCCCGTTAGTCGTCGATTTGCTCGAGCGGGCGCCAGTAACGTCTCCATTTGTCCCTGTCACGTGCTAGTGTAGCCCAATGGCATCTGTTCGCTCCAGGAACATGAAGGGCCTCAAACCGATCGTTTATGATCTTGACGAAGAAGTCTGACCATCTGGTAGGTGGGCGGCCACGCGGTCTTTTGACATCCCGTGGAATCCAATCAGTAACAGCTCTAGTCCAACGGTCGTCTTTAAATCTCATTACGTGACCAGCCCATCTGATTTTTGACACCTTGGCAAATGAGACAGCGTCCCTGATCATTGATCGTCGACGGATGTCAGAACTCCGGATTCATTCTCTCATTTGAGTGAAACGTGATATTCCAAGCATAGCTCTTTCTATTCTTCTTTGGAAAACCTGAATAGCGTTCTCATCTTGTTTTCGTAGGGCCCAGGTCTCTGAGGCATATGTTAATGCAGGAAGAACAGTGGAATCAAAGAGATGTGCCCAGAGCCTGAGGTTCTTCGTCCTCTTACTATTTCTTCGACTCTTTTGAAGGCGTTCCAAGCCTCTCTCTTCCTCCTGCGCAGCTCGGGTGCCAGGTCATTTGTCATGCTGACCTCTCGACCTAGGTACACATAGCTGTTGCATTCGGAGATGGTCGTTCCATTGAGAGCGAATGGGGTGTCAGGAACGAGGCTGTTTCTCATAAACATTGTCTTCGTAAGATTCAGCTGTAGTCCTACCTTTCCACACTCACGGTCAAAGTCGGCCAGCATGTGTGCCGCTTGGCTGATGTTTGGTGTTATTAAAACAATGTCATCAGCAAAGCGGAGGTGGTGTAATTGCCGACCATCTATCTTCACTCCCATTCCTTCCCATTCCAGTCGTCGCATGATGTTCTCGAGGGTGGCACTGAAGAGTTTTGGTGAAATGGTATCACCCTACCGCACCCCTCTCTTGACATCAACGATCACTTCTTTGTAGAATGGTGAGATCCTGGTAGTGAATCCGCAATACAGCTCACGGAGGATCCTGATGTATTGGGCTTGAATGCCCTGATTGGCTAGGGCTTCAATGACCGCTTCCGTCTCAACAGAATCAAAGGCCTTCTTTAAATCAATGAATGTTAAACAGAGCGGCATCTTGAACTACCGAGAAACCTCAATGAGCTTGGTTATCGTGTGGATATGGTCGATGGTGCTGAATCCTTTGCGGAACCCAGCTTGCTCGCATGGTTGTCCTTCATCTAGTGTTCTGCCAATCCTATTTAGGATGACCCGAGTGAACAACTTGTACATGACAGACAATAGGCAGATCGGGCGATAGTTGCCAATGTCATGGATGTCTCCCTTCTTGAACAGTAGTACGGTCCTGCTGGTTTTCCATTGGGACGGAACCTTGCATTCAGACAGGTAGCGAGTGAAGAGCCGAGCCAGTGTATTGATGAGTACTGACGGCAGGTTCTTCAGGTGTTCAGGCCTGACCTTGTCTGGGCCAGGTGCTGTTTGTTTCTTTACCGACAAAATGGCGTGTCGGATTTCGGAAGGGAGAACGTTGGGAACGACATATCCATCCTGTGGAATTTGGTATGTCGGCAAGTGGACATGGCTATCGAAGAGATTTGAGTAGAAGTCATGGATAATCTTCTCCATTGCCGTTCTGGAGGATGTGATGGATCCATCAGGATGTCGGAGGGCAGTCATCTTGGTCTTATAGTTGGCGAAGGACACTACTTCCACTACCCAGCCATCGCCACACTCCAGGACGCTTTCTGGACCCGCGCGGCAGCTCCGGCTGAGACTCACGCACAACTGAAGACCCACAGAACAAGATAAGCGGAACTCTCTGAGACCTTGGACTCCAGGCTCGGCGGACCCAGGGACAGAGCTTCTCTGCTTGCTCCCACCACCACAGGTGACAAAGGGATTCTAATCAGGAGCCCACCCTACCCTGCCCTGTCTGCTTCCATCAACCACCCAGGGATCGAATTGTGCACAGGAGACCCACCCTACCCAGATAAATACCCCACTGGCAGACTTCCATTCTCGACACTACTTCCACTACCCAGCCGTCGCCACACTCCAGGACGCTTTCTGGACACATCATAAGACACTAAATACCCATCTTCTGGAATTGTCGTACCATATTTGATAGGGTTCAAATATGGTAACACCTACAAGGGTGATTAGAGGTCACCCCAAAAGCCTCTATCCATCTCAGAAAGACTGGCAAGCTACTGAGAGTATTCCGCCCACACGGAAGAGCCTGGGAAGCTATCCGCTGTGTATTCGATATGCCAAAACCAATAACTACAACTGGTCTCATTCACCTGACCCTGAAGGCTTCACCGACATGGCAGCACTGAGATGGATGAGAAAGGAGAGGCCGACAAAAATCTCAAGGCCGACCTAAGTGCCACAACGAAGGAAGACAAAAATGATCGTCTGTACTTTCAATGCACGTACGCTAGCATCAGATGCATCCATCGAGGACCTGATGGTACAAGCACGAATGATCAAGTATGACATCATTGGTCTGACCGAGACAAGAAGGCACGAATCTCACCATGCCGTTTTCGACACTGGAGAAGAATTGTTCCTCGGAACATGCGATAAAAGAGGTGTTGGAGGCGTCGGTGTCCTTGTCAACACAAACTTGGCCAAGAGCATTGATTCATTCGAATGCCTAACAACCCAAATAGGACATTTACATTTGAATAGATATGGCTCACTGCCTGCAGTTTCTATCTTCATTGTCTACGCACCAACATCTCATTATGATGAAAGAGAAATCGAGAAGTTCTACATGGAGCTAGAGAAGTTCTATAAAGAAGACCACACCTTCTACAAGATCATCGTGGGTGATTTTAATGCCAAGATAGGACCGAGAAGATCAGCTGAAGAACTTCACATCGGGACCCATGGCCTAGAATGGAACGAACAGGGTGAGAGACTGTCTGAGTTCATCATGTCGACCAAGACCATTCATGGTAACTCACAGTTCCAGAAGGCAGAATCTAAACGATGGACATGGGAGTCTCCCGGTGGACGATTCCACAATGAAATAGACCACATCATATTCAATCGACGGTTTTGCCTGACTGATGTCGCTGTTGTCCCAAAATTTCGAACAGGATCGGACCACCGTCTCCTTCGTGCAAAATTCTACTTCACAGAGCGGGGAGAAAGGGCTGCAAAGTTCAAAAAGAGAACTCCCAGAATGACCACCAACTGGGAACTCTTTGGTACTATTGCGGCAACATGGGAAGATGCCATTGTTGACAACATTGACGAGGAATACGATCGACTGGTTCAGCATCTCCATGAATGTGCGAGGAACGCCAAGAGAGAGATAGCCACAAAAAGTCGCCTATCTTCGAAAACTCTTGAGCTAATTCGCCAGCGTGGTTTGGCGCATGCCTCAGGCAACTGCAAGCTAACTTCCGAGCTCGCAAAGCAGTGCAGAGATGCGATCAAGGAAGACCTCAAAGAGAAGAGCAGAAGTACTGGTAGATGCGGCAGAAACCGGGAAAAGTATTCGTAACGCCCGCCTGTCCACCTCTGCAATTCTACGATAAAATCAGCCCTGGAGCCTTGGCTGCTCCTTCATCAGCACACACTTTGATTCTGTCTTTCCACTGGCTCCGACTAACTCTTATTTTATCACTTCTAAATAATATTTCTACACCATGGGCTGAGCAATAATACAGAGGTTAATATATTAATATTCCATGTGATCGAACCTGCTTCTATCTCCAGCATCACCTATGGTCCCATGAGCACCACCAGGAATCACTGCTGAGCACAGAGACAGGAATACATGAGCACCACTGGGGCTGGTCCAAAACCTTTCCTTACACACACACACACCACAGTCATTTGTGGGACTGGAGTAATAGTACAGTGATTAGGGTGCTTTCCATGTATGAGGACAATCCTCAAGGCTTCAAGGGACCATATGGGATTGAATACCAGGAATTGAACCCAGGTCCACCATGTGCAAGACAAATGCCTCACCCACTGAACTATGACTTTGATCCAGATGACAACACTATTTTCAATCACAACGCCTTCAAGTTTCCCTTGGGTTCATTCTGACTCTCTTTGTAGATACCCATTATCCCACCTTGAGATTTTTCTAATCGGTGGTGTAATTTGTTTATCACCATATTTGGTTATAATCTGTCTAAATTATTTCTCATCTGCCAAATCCAAAGGTCACTATCAACCTCTATCCAGCAAGGGTCAGTCACAGAAAATGAGACAAACACATAAGTAGACAAAATCCTGGGTTGTCAAAGCTTCAGGGACTTCTGGGCAGCCATGTGTGGTCTCACAGGAAGGTCAATCCAATTCAATATTGCTCCCACAACCCCACCAGAGCCCAATAGGTGAACCATAGTTGAAGTTGACAGAGACATCAAGGACAGTAAGGAAGTACATCAACATATCCTAGGTACATGGAGAGCAGAGGCTAGTGTAGTTCACAGAGAATCAGTAGGCACCCTTAAAATATAAAGTTGTTGGGGCAGGAGAGATAGTTCAGTGGGCAGGGCAACTGTTATGCACCCAGTCGACTGAGCTCCTTCATGATTGATTTCTGAGTGCAGAGCCAGGAGCAAGCACTGACCATGGCCAGGTGAAGCCCCAAAACCAAAATAAATGAATAAATCAGACTGTGAATGTTTTCTATTCTGTTTTTTGGCCATTTGTTGCCTAAATCCAAAAGACCCTAAACACTATTAGTCTATGTTTGCCTGGCACAAGTTTGTAGCTGGCAGATACTTTTTCATCTATTCTATCTTTGTCTACTATTCTTTTCTGGGTGTATATTTGCTAGCAGAATACCCGAACCTTAGGGATTTTTGTTTGGGGATGATTCCTCATAATAATCCATCACGTTGTACCCCTAAAGTAAGTAATAATGTATATTATAAAGTATGAATATACAATTTAATTTTATTAAACAGTATATAAAATATATTGGTAATAATGTAAAACTATTGATTAACAAGGCAATATAAATGATTACCTAGAAATTTTAGTGATTTATTAATAAAATATGTAAGCTCAAAAGAATAATAGGAGAATTTAGCTAACATTGGGGTCAGAGGAAGATGAAACTGTTATAACTGTCTTGTAGGACTCCATCTCCTAACCTCCTTCATTCCATCTCTCTCTCTATCCAATCCGGTCTTCTTCTTGGGAATCTGACCTCCTAATTGGCTATCCTTTACCATTCAACTGTCTGCTTTATGACATCGTTGTCCCACGAAACCTACCACCACCAGGTAGAATCTTGGGGTTCCCATGCAGTTGCTTGTAAACAAATTTGAATCATCATGACAAGTGACCAGTGACCAATGACCAATCACCAGTGACCAGTCATCAGTACTGGACACTTGTGGTCTTCCGCGATAGTGTTCAGACATACTCTCATATCGTCTCCTCTTACTGTCTACCTTTATCGGTATTTCCTCTTCTCTGACCATGTCAGGTAAGGAATAATAATTTTCAAAAATTTTCATTAGAATTCTTGTCTCTAAACTTAGTAGTCAAGTAAAAACGTCATGTAATAATGGAAGAAAGTATTCAACGAAAAGTTTATCAACCTCATTTTAGCTTGACTTTGACACTTGCTGTGTGTGATTTTAGACATTGACTTTCTTTCTCACACATACAGAATTTTTACCTCATTTGTTACATTATATTTTACACAGACTTAGAAGCTCAAGTACATGTTCATTCTCTGGTGTTTCTTTTTCGTTTAAATAGTGTTTTTTCATGATATTCACGAAAAAAAGTAAATCAGAGACAGTATTTTGATAAGAGAGGAAAATGCAGGTGCTGTAGAAAACTGTTAATGTATAAAAGAATGCTTTATCCATAACAGTCTCTCCACTTGTATTTATAATTTAGTATTTTAAATTTAGTGCTACTCCAAAGTAATAATCATGTATTTTGAGTTTTCTATCTAAACTATGTGATTAGAATAAATGAGGCGTTGGGAAGGTGTGGCGTGCTGAGCAATTCTGAGGCACGTCCTCAAAGGTAAGGAAGTTTAGGGTCATTTTCATCAAGCAGTGACCACAGAAGCCAAGAAGAAGAGGATGCTATTTGGGAGAATCAAATAGGAAATAAAGACTATAGATGGGATTTTTCAAGGAGGGGGAAACAATTTGGAATGTTGAAGAGAACCAAAGATTTTAAATCAAATCAGAGAGAATATAGTTGAATATGCTGAGAGCAAGTCAAATCGGTTTATTTTAATAACTGTTAGGACTAGAAAGTGTACTATGCCTCGAGTAGCATACCAGTAGAAAAAACATTTAATGGAAATCCGTGTTGTTGGTTTTTTATATTATTGTCTCTTGGAACACGTTTGGCACTTGAGAGTTCGGAATATGAACACGCTTCAGAAACAATGCTTCCTATAAATAACTAATACTGGCTATCTGGGCGGGGGGAGTGGAGGAAACAGAATCTTCAATGTTTTTATTACATTCTAGTTTGTAAACTGCATGTATGCTCTGCCTGCTAAAATAAAGAAATGATGTCTTCTAACTGGAATCAGAAGAACTGATTCTTTTGTGTGGTAAGTAGGTTCCAAGTTAAGGCTGCTTGTCACCTTCACAAATAGTTTCTTCCTAACATGAGAGCCTTTTGATAACAGTCGACATCTGTTTTTAGAGTCTACGAAGAAATAGAAAAGTCAAGTCTCACATGTCTAATTACACATCCATCTCAGTTGTGTGGAGTCTGAGTTTTGCTACATTAAAAATATTTAAATTGGATTTTGGTGATCATTTCTACTTTGGGAATGACATTTTCCTGCTTGAAAAAGATACTCGTAATCTAAGTTTTGAAAATGAATTTGAAATTTTTGGTGACCATTTTTTAAATGATTTTTTCTCCTTGTGCGATTTACTGAACTTTTATTCTATTCTTAATACCTGTTTTTTGCTGGTTAATCTTCAGAGGTATGAATGAGAAAAATAATGTCATTTCTTGTACTTATTACACTTCATTTTCCTTTTGACTCATTGAAAACATATATCCGGCTACTAGAAACTGGAAGAAACCTGAATGCCCAAGAACAGATGACTGGTTAAAGAAACTTTGGTACATCTACACAATGGAGTACTATGTAGCTGTTAGAAAAGATGAAGTCATGAAATTTACATACAAGTGGTACAACATGGAAAGTATCATGCTAAGCGAAATGAGTCAGAAAGAGAGGGATAGACATAGAAAGATTGCATTCATCTGGGGGACATAAAGTAACAAAATATGAGATTAATACCCAAGAATAGCTGAGATCAGCACCAGGAGGATTACTCCATAGCTTAATGGCCAGTCGGGCATTCTAGAGGAAAGGGCAGCTCAGATAGAGAAGGGAACACCAAATAAAGGGTGTTTGGAGGATCCTCCCAGGAGGGGAGATGCATGTCGAAAGTAGACTATGGACTGAACATGTTTGCCACTCAATGCCTCTTTTGCAGACCACAACACCCAAAAGGAGAGAGAGAACACAGGGGATTGCCCTGCCACAGAGGCAGGGGGGATGGGGGGATGGGGGTGGGGGGGATATTATCCATGGTGGTGGAAAATGGGCACTGGTGGAGGGATGGGTATTTGATCATTGTATAATCAAACCCAAGCACAAAAAATTGTAAATCTACAACTGTACCTCATGGTGTTTCACTAATAAAAAAACAATTAAAAAAAAAGAAAACATATATCCGGCTACTAAATGCAATCACATTTTATTATATTTTCTCCTTGTTATTTAAGTTACTGGTAAATCTTTTCTGCTTTACACAATGGTAAGATTTGCACTCATAATCACCTCTTTTTGCACTCTTTGGTTATTATTTTTTTCAAAAATAGAATGCTGTCTTCATCTTGTATACATGCCACAATTTATTAATAAACTTATTATACTGTTTTCTTTGGTTTGTTTGGGATCACATCCAGTTTGACTCAGGATTTACTCTTGGGTCTGCTCCCAATCACTTACTGCACTATGCTGCTTGCTATAGAGCCCAGATTGCATTAATATTTATATACTTTTTTTCAGTTCTTTGATACATGTCTTACATGACTTTTTCTTTATCTTTATACATCCTCCCATGTAAATCACATGAAATAAACAAACCTTTTTAATGCATGCACAGCACTGGAGCACTGTCCTGTAGCACTTTCCTCCCATTCTTCATCGATTTGCTCGAGTGGGCACCAGTGACATCCCCATTGGGAGACCTGTGGTTACTGTTTTTGACACATCAATTACACCGCGGGTAGCATGCAGGCTTTGCCAAGCAGGCGGGATACTCTAGGTAGCTTGCTGAGCTGTCCAAGAGGGACAGAGTAATCGAACCCAGGTTGGCCGCGTGCAAGGCAAACACACTACCCACTGTACTATAGCTCCATCCTTATGTATGCATACTATTTTTATAGTTGTTAGTAACTACTTTGCTGGAGAGCAATTGGAGACTGAGAATTTAAATAACAAACTTCCTTCCAAAAATACTTCTTGAGAAAAACGCAAGTACTAATTTTTGAGATAGGATCAGAAAACAGAATAAGGTAGCTAACCTTCAATTCATCAAGTAGACTGAGTCCTATGTGAACCGTAAGTAACAGGTGTGAATTCCACAAGCCAAAATGAAAATCTGAATACTACAATGTTAATAGTTGTAATCACTGCAAATGCCTATATTAATGTAATGTTTCTTCCTCCTAGTTTCTGCAGAGTCCTGACAAGAAAATCCACATGCTTAGGTTCTGTAACCAGGCAAAACATAATAGACAGAGAGATCGTACAGGAGGGAATAAGGCACTTACCTTGTACACAGCCAATTCAGTTGAATCTCTGTCACTACACAGTCTCCTGAAAACTATAAGGCGTCTCCCTACAGTACAGGGCTAGGAATAGCCCAAGATCATTGCCGGGTATTGGTCCAACCTTCACCCCACCCCATTTCCAATAAAAATAATGGGAAAAATGGAACAAGTCTCTATGCCATCTCTGCACTTCTGGTTTCTTTCTTCTCCAATAAAATGTTACTCATTCTCATTTTTAAAATGTTTCCATTCTAAAAAATAACATATGAGTTCAATAGATGATCAAGCTACAGGTAGACCTAAGGCAAGGAAAAACTACCTGTAAGCAAGAAATCCATGTACAAACCACATCACATGAGTCTCTATTGCTCTGTTTTCACTTTAGGAGCACAGAGCCAAATATACAAAGTGCCAAAATGTTCCAGACCTTCAACTACCCAAAACTCTGTACTTATGGTAATTCAGTTGAATGTTGGTATTGGAAGCTTCTCTCTAGCTAAAACTTTAAGTTAATATTGTTCTTCTCAAACGCTGTAGGAGATTCTCGGTCTCACAGATTCTTTTCATCACCCTCTTATTCCTTACAGAAAATTTTCAAAATCCATCTGTATTGGGAACTGCACATTCACTGCATCTTTCGCTTCCCGTGGTGAAAAATTCAGCTTCCCTGCAACTACTCCAGACTCTCTGCTCCAGCTGGTAGTTCTGCTTGGCTCCTGCCCTCAGCTTCTGGCATCTCTTTCCAACCACTGATGGGCAGTGCCTATCTTTACCAACATTCTAGCACAACGATGCTCTCTGGAATGTCTGGTCAGAGCCACATGTCCACTGCAGCTGCTTTCTACCCGAGTATTTTGGAGTGGGATATTGCAGGATTTGCTAAAGAGAAGTCTTCCATGGGAGACTTTACTCTGATTGTCCTTGACCAAGATACCACTGACTCTTCCATAACTATGGCAGTTTACTATGAGAAAACCTTATATACCAACAACACGGTATCTGTGTACCCATCACATTCTGCCAGTCTTGTTGGGAGGACACCATCTCAGGTTCCAAATCAGAGTCATAGCCTGTCACTTCCCTACCAAGAATCATAGTTAGTAGCTGGAAGAGATTTTTTCACCTATTCTATCTTTACCCACTATCCTTTTCTGGGTGTATGTTTGCTAGCAGAATACCCGAACCTTAGAGATGTTTGATTGGGGATGATTGCTCATAATATTACACCCCTTTGTACCCCTAAAGTAAGTAGTAGTGTATATTATAATGTATGAATATATAATATATATAATTTATATATAATATATAATTTAATTTTATTAAACATCATATAATATATATTAGTAATAATGTAATGCTATTGATTAGCAAGGCAATATAAATGAAGACCTAGAAATTTTATTGATTTATTAATAAAATATGTAAGCTCAAAAGAATAATAGGAGAATTTAGCTAACATCAGGGTCTGAGGAAGGTGAAACTGTTATAACTGTCCTGTAGGATTCCATCTCCTAACCTCCTTCGTTCTACCTCTCTCTCTCTATCCAATCCGGTCTTCTTCTTGGGAATGTGATCTCCTTATTGGCTAGTCTCTACCTTTCAACTGTCTGCTTTATGACATCATTCTCCCACCAAACCTACCACCACCTAGTAGAATCTTAGGATTCCATGCAATTGTTTGTAAACAAATTTGAATCATCATAGCAAGTGACCAGTGACCAATGACCAAACACCAGTGACTAGTCATCAGTACTGGACACTTGAGGTCTTACACTTCAGTGTTCAGACATACTCTCGTATCGTCTCCTCTTCTCATCTATCTTTTGTCGATATTTCCTCTTCTCTGACCATGTCAGGTAAGGAATAATAATTTTCAGAGCTTTTCATTACAGTTCTTGTCTCTAAACTTAGTAGTCAAGTGAAAATGTCATGTAATAATGGAAAAATATATTCCACGAGAATATTATCAACCTCATTTTTAGCTTGATTTTGACACTTGCTGTGTGATTTTAGACACTGACATTCTTTCTCATATATACAGAATATTTTCCTCATTTGTTACATTATATTTTAGTGAGAGGTGTCCTGTGACCATGGCCAAACCTAACAGCAAACTTCGGAAAGCTGAATCCAGCACGACCAGCAAGACAAAGAGCCATGGGCAGGAGAAGACAAAAAGGGTCAGAGAAAAGTCTAAGAAAGCTGAGGAGAGTAAGCAGCCATGGAACAAGGTCAGGGCAGAAGAGAAGCACACCATTGCCAAGATGAAACGCAAGAAAAGTCAACCTGAGCTTTGCCAAGAGGCCTTTCAAAAGCCCCGCAGCTGCCTAGGCATGCACATGCTAGAGTCTGTGCAAGTGTTTCACGCTCTGGGGAAGAAGAGGGATCCAAAGCCTGGATTCTCTTCCTCCCGGGTTCTGGGTAGTTCAAAGAAGCCCAGCGGTTTCCAGCCATCCTTAGCTGTCAAACCATGGCTAGGTGCTACACCGGATGAAAATGGTCTTGAGAGAACTCAGGTCAAAGCACAGAAACCAAGTAGCAGTGCTGAAGAATGCTCGTCTCCATCCCAGTATGAGCTGCCACCTCCTGGGAAGGTCAAATTGGTACCTTTGCCTTTTCTAACCATGGAGAAGACACAAACTCGGCCTGTTCCTCGGAGACCACAGTTTGTGGCCTCACATCGTCCTGCTGCAGCTTACCCTGCCAGGCCTGGCTCTACCAATTCAGCTCTGCCAACTGCCGCCAATTCATCCTGGCCAACCAATGCATCTTTGCCTGGTCCTGCCAAACCAAGTCAGCCCATTTCAACCAACCCATCTAAATGAGGTTTGCTGAACCCTACTAGCCGACCTATTCCTCAGCCTGCAACTTCTAGGACTGCTCCCTACAAGACCACAGCTAGCACTTCTCTCCAGCAGGAGCCCCTTCCAGTCTCTGTGAACAAGCGCCAGTCTCCACCCAAACGTCAGAGTCAGTTTCTCCTCCAAGACTTCCGTTACCAACCAATTCCGTGGAGAAAGCCCAATGTTCCCGAGCCAGTAATGTCAAAGCCCATCACAAGAGAGCAGAGACCAGAGCATGAGGCTATGAAAAGGAAGGCTCAACAGGAGCGTGAGAACGCTGCCAAATACACCGCTTTGGGGAAAGTGCACTTTTTTATCGAGAGAGAAAAAGAGATGGACATCTCTCTATACTATGGCTATGTAATGTGAGTAGCTGGAATGGTTGGTGCCATTTTAGTTCCCGTTGGTTGCCCTAGACAAACACTAGAAGTACCAGACATGTTTTATTTATTTTGCTAAAAAAATCGAAGAGATGCATTAAAGTTAATACACTGGTAATAAAAGTTCTGAATTTTGAGATGCTGTCAACTGTGGTTGTTATTTGTAGGGGTTGGGGGTTGAACGATGACATGAGAAAGAATGGGAAGTGAGAGAGAGGACAAAGGGGGAACAGACAAGACTCTAAGAAAGATAAACTTGGTCCAAGGTTATAAAGCCCATAAGAGGAGAAATTTCACGGGCCTGATGAAGAGTGGGGGAGGGTCAGAGCAATAGTATAGCTGATAGGACATATGCCCTGCACACAAGACTGACCCAAGTTCAATTCTTGCAATCCTATATGGTCCCCAGAGTCCCACCAGATGTGAAACTTGAGTGCAAAGCCAGGAGTAAGGCCAGAGCACAGTCATGTAAGCCCCATCCACAGTCTCCTTCAAAAAAGAATGGGAGAAATGGCACAGAGAGATTGTTTGGGTTAAAAGAATAAATTTGCAATAGGCCGAGGAACGCAGATGAGTCTAAGATATAAGGAAAGTAAAACTTCTTTCATGGAGGCTGTGTTATGCCTCATGACCATTTTGGAAAATAAAGAAATTTGAGACACATCTCCAAAAGGTTTGGGTGGTCTATCCATAAATGATCATGGCTGGGGAATGTGACCACATATACTGGGGAATGAGCCTACCAGATGATTGGTCAACGGTCCTCAGATGTATTTAGGAGTGACTGTTAACAGGAACGAAGCCAAAAATACAGTTGTAGCATGAAGCGTGAAGTTCAGCTCCTGGCATATGTAAAGATAAACCACCATGTAGTCAGGCCCTATGTTCAGCAACCCTAGATCCACCATTTCACTTCATCTTCCCCAAAATACTCAGAGCCGGTATTACGTTACCGCTGTATTAGCGAGGTTCAACAATGAGATCTATATGACTAAGTTCTTTGGATTTTAAAACACCCCAAGGTGGCTAAGCCGGCTTTCAGGCCACAGCATCCTGACATTACTGGCATGGCGAGTTCAAAATATAATCGCTTGACGGGCCACTCGATGGTCTTCCACAGTCCCTGGTGCCTGCAGCCTGCTCTAACCGTTGCTGTTAACTGAAGTTCACACAAGAACCAACGCTATAAATGGCTTTGGGCTCTAGGCTGCGGGAGGTACCGGACTGGGACATGCACACTAGATCATCACTCCCAAAGCGGTTGGTACCGGTACTCCTTGAGACGGGAAAGGCAGAGGTAGGAAGAGGTGGTCCTTGGAGAGGTATGGGGTGATGGATGAAAGGAAGGAAACGGGGAAGGGCAGGGACAGGGACAGCAGATGGTCATCATGGGAAAGTTGGTGGATGTTCTTTAAACATGTTATAATGTTTTTTAGTGAAAAACTGTATTTCATGAATGAGAGGAACAGCAAAAACAGGAAAAGAAAATAGGTTTAAAATAACAGGTCACATCCAAGGCCAGAAAGAGCTCCAAGGGCTGGAGGTCTCTCTGGACCTCCTGACTGGATCTTGGGCAGGTAGCCTGCTCACCCAAGCATCACTTGTATGTGACCACAAAACTCCCAAGTGTTATACATGAAAAGAATAAAGAAACAAAGTGCAAGCTGCATACTATTGAGAGTGGTTGACTCTCTTTCCTTTTGTGGGGGCAGTGGGAGGGGCTTTGAAATGAAGTGTTTTCATTATTTCCTAAGGGGAAAATAGTCAGAACACCTCGGTCAGCACCAGGATTAGAGTCCCAAAAGGGGAGTGTCTCATGGCCTTATGTTGCTACAGTGAAAAAGGTAAGGTTTATTAGTTTATGTAATTTAGAGTTTGCAAAGAAAAAACTAGGTCACAGCCCTACAATTATTCCCAATTTTCATAGGTGCTTGTAGGGAATGAGTGAAGGAGAGAGAACTTGCACCCTTTTACAATACTCATCTGCATAAACTTTTTTTGTGTGTGGGAACCACCATTTGAGACTAACTTCAGAGGCATTGGTATACTTGCTAGTTTTGCAACTATTACCATTTTCTATCCATAGCATCTTCATCATTGCCAAAAAGAGCCTCTTCACTACGCGCTGACCTCTCCATTCTCTCTTTCCTCTGGTTTCTGGCAACACTCATCTTTTCGTCTATGAATTTGCTTACTCTGAACACTTCATATACATGGATCCTGAGATATGTGACCTTTGGACAGCCTTTTTCATACCCTGATGCTTTCAAAGTTCATCTGTACTATAGTGTGTCATTACTTCCTATGACTAATATTCTTTTGTGTGGATCTACCGTATTGGAGAGGTTTCCACACGTCCTAAATGCACAGAGCCCTGGACGTCTCATACATAGGCTAAATGAAATATTGAAGTGTTTGGAGACATTGTACAGAGGGTCGCGTGCTTGCCTTGCATGCAGTGGGCCTGTATTGGTTCCCTGGCACCCCGTGTGGTACCCTGATCCTTGCCAGGGATGATCCCTGATCAAAGAGCCAAGAGGAAGCTCTGAGCACCATCATGTGTGGCTCCAACACAAGAAATAAAGCATTCACATACACACACAAAATACCATCCCGTTCATATATTTCTAGATGCTAACAACATCAACGTGTAGACTGGATACTGGTAATTCAAAAAGATCATCAACCCTGCGAATGTTCCTTTATTTCATAAAAACTCAATTGAGTGGATGCTATGGCTGGTGATGGAGAGATTTGGTGCATTATCAGGTGAGTCACTGGCATAACATTTGTTCTGACAAACGGAGGCAGGAGAAGATGATGCAGATAGAAGACAAGGTTATGTGACCCTAGTGGTCAAGACAGAGTGTATTAACTACCGGACTAGCTGCTTGTCAATTATCAGAAGTTAGCAGAAAATACAAGCTAAAGACCTACTAGAGAAAGCATATATCCTGGATGACACCTTTGTTCCAGTGACCTTTATAATAAATTTCTGGCTTCTAGGAGTGCAGATTTTTTTCTTCTTCTGATGTTCAAGCTATCAGGTGAGTAATTAGAGAAATCACAGAAAACGAAACAAAATAACACTTCAAGAACATAACAGTTTGTAAACCAGTACAGTGCTCCAGGAACAAATCTTTGAAACCAGTACATATAAAACTTAATATTCTTTTTTCCTATTTCACTCCTAAATATACACAGTAATTGTTAATGGAAATTGTGTGGCTATTTGGAAAGTAGCAACATCTTGAACTTGGGACTTAAATTAGACACAGCCAGACTTGTTCTTTGCTCTACTTTGATTTTCAAACTATTTTGGCTTTTTATTATAATGACTCCCCCAAATGGAACTTTACAATGATGGAGTGCACTGAAGGGAATGTAAGATGATCTTAGGTTGAAAATGGGATTTGACTAGCTAGATGCTCATACAGGATCTAAGAGATATCAAGCACTTGTAGGGCATTTGCACTGGAAATGGTTGACCCAAGTTCAAAACCTTGCATCCCAATGGTCCTCTGAGCCTGCCAGAAGTGATCGCTATGCACAGGGAGTAGGCTCTGAGCACCACCAATTGTAACTTCAGGAATTCCTTGTGTTAATCTGATTCTTTTTATAGCTCCCCAATTATCCCACTCTACTTGCGATTTTCTAATAGATGGTGTAATTTGTTTATCACAATAATTGTTATAATCTATCTAAATTCTCATCTGCCCAATCCAATTGTCAATTTCAACCTCCATCCAACAGGATTCTGTCAGAGAGAATGAAACAAACACATAAGTACACAAACATGAAGATTGTCCAAGCTTTAGGGTCACATGGGCAACCATCAGTGGTCTCACAGGCAGGTCAATCAATGCAATATTGCTCTCACAGCCCCACCAGCCCACAGGTGAGACATTGTAGAAGTTCACAGAGACATCAACGAGAGTTAGTAAGTACAGCAAAATTCCCGAGGTACATGGAGAGCAGGGGCTGGGGTAGTTCACACAGCAAAGCAATAGGCATCCTTAAAATATACAGTTGTTGGGGGTATGGTGCCGCCAGCAGGTCAGTCTGTACCTGTGAGGTGAGTGCATCAGCAGCCTCATGGCGCTTTCAGACTTCCAGATACCCCCAAAAATTGCTGCTGTGCCTTTGGCCAGACCCCAAAAACTTGGGACAAAGTTTACCAAGAAAGTAAATGGCCAAAAGTTAGGTATGTGGGAAACACACCCACAAACCACCTCCGGCTCAGCTATATAATTGGAGGCAAGGCCTCTTTGGTTCCTGATTGAACTGCTTAATGGCCATGATCCCAGAGACTCAGAAACGAATCTCAGAACCCAGTGGCTTTAGGTAGAAATGCGTCTGGTCTCTGCAGTAGGCTACCGGTGCTGGGCCAACCCAGGTAGGAATAGGTTTCGTGCCTTGGCCTACTCCCCCTGGTGGCCCAGTGGCCGCCATCCGTCTGAGGCCCCAGTGACGAGACACACAGGGCCTCACGGGATGAGGGTGGAGCCGGGCTTGTCCTCCCCACCCCAACGAGACCCCAAGTCATCGCCCACGAATGGCCTCTCTGGCTCCTTGATCAAGCTGCTTAACGGCCATGATCCCAGAGACTCAGAAATAAATCTCAAAACCCAGTGGCATTTGGCAGAAATGCATCCGGACTCCACAGTACGTTACTGTCGCCGGGCCACCCCATGGAGGAAAGGGTGTTGTCCCTACGCCTGCTCCCTCTTGGTGACTTGGTGGCCGTCATCCTCCAGAGGCCATTGGACAGTCAGGCTTGGGCCCGCAGTGACGAAACTTGTTGGGTCTCACGGGATGGAGGGGGAGGTGGAGCCGGGCCTGTCCTCCCCACCCTAATGAGACCCCAAGTCATCGCCCACAAACGGCCTCTCTGGCCCCTCATCAAGCTGCTCAACGGCCTTGATCCCAGAGAGTCAGAAACAGATCTTGAAACCCAGCGGCTTTTGTCAGAAATGTGTCCGGACCCCGCAGTAGGTTACTGTTGCCGGGCCACCCCAGGGGGGAATGGGTGCTGTCCCTCCGCCTGCTCCCTCTTGGCGACTTGGTGGCTGTCATCCTCCAGAGGCCATTGGACAGTCAGGCTTGGGCCCGCAGTGACGAAACTTGTTGGGTCTCACAGGATGGGGGGGGAGGTGGAGCCGGGCCTGTCTTCCCCACCCCAATGAGCCCCCAAGTCATCGCCCATGAATGGCCTCTTTGGCTCCTCATCAAGCTGCTCAACGACCATGATCCCAGAGACTCAGGAGCAGATCTCTAAACCCAGTGGCTTTTGGCAGAAATCCCTCCAGATTTAAGTGTTAAAATTTCAAAATTTCAAAACCACATGGCCCTACTGCAGCCACACGACATCATATGTTATTCATAACCAGCAATAGAACACAAATTGTCTATTGTTGCCTTTTCAGCAGATCTGAGTGTTGGGGTAAAATCTTAAATAATGGTGGGTCTGGTGTCGAAATAGTGAATGTGATCAAAGTAGAGAGAGAGTAATGTAGAAATCATCTTCCCCACAGGCAGGGGGAGGGTGTGGGATGGTGGTATACTGGGATTTTTGGTGGTGGAGAATGGGTACTGGTGAAGGTACGGGTGTTTCATTGTATGACTGAGACTTAGACCCAAAAGCTTTGTAACTGCTCTCACAGTGATTCAATAAATAAAATTATAAAAAATGGAAAAAGAAAAAAAAAGTAAGGTGGAGTTCATGCACAATTCAATCAGCTAATCAGTGGCTGAATAAATAGCAGTACTCCTACAAAAAAAAATATATAAAGTTGTTGGGGCAGGAGAGATAGTTCAGTGGCAGGGCACCTGTCCTGCACCCCGTCGACTGAACTCTTCCAGTAGTGATTCCTGAGTGCAATCAGGAGTAACCTCTGAGCATTGCCAGGTGTTGGCCCCCAAACCAAAATAAATAAATAAATAAATCAGGTTGTGACCATTTCCTATTCTATTTTTGGCCATATTGTCCTCTAAATCACAAAGATCCTAGACAGTATTAGTCTACATTTTCACAAGTTTGCAGCTGGCAGATACATTGTCATCTATTATATCTTTTTAGACTATTCTTTCTGGGTGCATATTTGCCTAGGAAAATATGAGAACTTCGCGTTTTTCTTCTTAGGGGATGATTTCTCATAATAATCTGTCACTTCCACTATGTAGCTGTTAGAAAAGATGAAGTCATGAAATTTACATACAAGTGGTACAATATGGAAAGTATCATGCTAAGCGAAATGAGTCAGAAAGAGAGGGATAGACATAGAAAGATTGCATTCATCTGGGGGATATAAAGTAACAAAGTATGAGATTAATACCCAAGAATAGCTGAGATCCGCACCAGGAGGATTACTTCATAACTTAGAGGCCAGCCGGGTATCCTAGAGGAAAGGGCAATTCAGATAGAGAAGGGAGCACCAAATAAAGGGTGTTTGGAGGATCCTCCCAGGAGGGGAGATGCATGTCGAAAGTAGACTATGGACTGAACATGTTTGCCACTCAATGCCTCTTTTGCAGACCACAACACCCAAAAGGAGAGAGAGAACACAGGGGATTGCCCTGCCACAGAGGCAGGGGAGGATGGGGGGATGGGGGTGGGGGGATATTATCCATGGTGGTGGAAAATGGGCACTGGTGGAGGGATGGGTATCTGATCATTGTATAATCGAAACCCAAGCACAAAATATTGTAAATCTACAACTGTAAAAAAAAAAAAAGAAACAAAAAAAATTTAAAAATAAATAAATAAATAATCTGTCACTCCCTCACCCTAAACAATGTAATTATGTATATTATAATCTATGGACAATATAATCTAATTCTATTAAATATTATTTAAAATATATTAGTAATAATTTAATGTTGTTGGTTAACTGTGCAACATAAATGTTTAAATAGTAACTTTTTAAATTTATTAATGAAATATTTAAGTTCGTTAGTATAATAGGAGTATTTCACTAACATAAGAATCTGAGTAAAGTGAAACTGTTATAGGTGTCTTGTAGGATTCCATCTCCCTAGCCTGCTTAATTCTACCTCTCTCTCTATCCAATCCCGGCCTTTTCTTGGGAATGTGACCTCCTTATTGGCAAGACTCTCCCTTTGGAATTCTAGGGAAACAACTTAGCATGTTTTGATTAATTCCTAATATGAAGTAAATTTTGCTAGTTTGTTTTGAAGTTAAGGAATTGATATCAAAAAATGGGGCAATGAAATGAACAGAAACTTTCTCAAAGAAGAAATCCAAATGGCAAAAAAGCACATGAGAAAATGCTCTACATCATTAATTATCAGGGAGATGCAGATCAAAACCACAATGAGATACCATCTCACACCTCAGAGACTGGCCCACATCCAAAAGAACAAAAGCAACCGATGCTGGCGCGGATGTGGCGAGAAAGGGACACTCTTTCACTGTTGGTGGGAATGTCGACTGGTTCAGCCTTTCTGGAAAACAGTATGGACGATTCTCAAAAAATTAGAAATTGAGCTCCCATTTGACCCAGCAATACCACTCCTGGGAATATATCCCAGAGAAGCAAAAATGTATAGTCGAAGTGATATCTGCACTTGTCTGTTCATTGCAGCACTTTTTACAATAGACAGAAACTGAAAGAAACCTGAATGCCCAAGAACAGATGACTGGTTAAAGAAACTTTGGTACATCTACACAATAGAGTACTATGTAGCTGTTAGAAAAGATGAAGTCATGAAATTTATATACAAGTGGTACAAAATGGAAAGTATCATGCTAAGCGAAATGAGTCAGAAAGAGAGGGATAGACATAGAAAGATTGCATTCATCTGGGGAATATAAAGAAACAAAATATGAGATTAATACCCAAGAATACCTGAGATCAACATCAGGAGGATTACTCCATAGCTTAGAGGCCAGCTGAGCATTCTAGGTGAAAGGGAAGTTCAGATAGAGAAGGGAGCACCAAATAAAGGGTGTTTGGAGGATCCTCCCAGGAGGGGAGATGCATGTTGAAAGTAGACTATGGAATGAACATGTTTGCCACTCAAAGCCTCTTTTGCAGACCACAACGCTCAAAAGGAGAGAGAGAACACAGGGGATTGCCCTGCCACAGAGGCAGGGTGAGATGGGAGGGATGGAGGTGGGAGGGATATTATCCATGGTGGTGGAAAATGGGCACTGGTGGAGGGATGGGTATTTGATCATTGTATAATCGAAACCCAAGCACAAAAAATTGTAAATCTACAAATGTACCTCATGGCGTTTCACTAAAAATAAATATATATATATATTAGAAAAAAAGAATTGGGGCAGTATTCATTAATTTTGTGCTCACTTATAAAAATAAATTTTTAAGAAAAAAAAGTTTTTAATGCTTTTTGAATGGAGTAACTTCCTCTTTCCCTCAAATGCAGTTTAAGTTTAAAGGAATCTGGCAGAAGAGTTTCAACTAAAGCCCCACGAATAGCTAAAGCAACCCTTGGGAAAAGAAGATGGGTGGGCTCTTCCTCTTCGCCCCCCAAGCTGTGTTGATCTTCTCCCAAACCCAGGTCAGTTCATCTGCCGGTACTTGAACCTGGGACTTGGATTTCTCCCTGCAAGGTCCCCAGGCGTCCTCTCGGACAAGCTGTGCTGGTCTTCTCCCCAACCCAGTCTTTACTCCCCCCACACACACCAGGTACCCGTGGGGGTGTGGCCTTTTAGAAGTGGGTGTGGCCTCTGTAGAAGTGGGCGTGGCCTAATTTTCATCAGGAAAATGCTCAAGCGGCCGCAGGTAGTTTAGACATACCAAGGAACCTAGTCCCCAAACCTACACACCAACATTAAAAAACGAGGCAAATCGACACCACATGGGGAGGAAAACAAAAAGAATCCAGAAGCCTCTGTCGATACTGCTCGCCTAAGGGAACTCTCTGACAAGGAATTCAGATACAAAGTCATGAAGATGTTCAATCAACTCAATGAAACAGTCAGACAGATAACCAGTAACATGACAGAAAAAATCGACAAATTACGGAAAGAAAAGAGAGCAGAAATTTCATGAATAAAAGATTCCGTAGATGAAATGAAAAACTCAGTCTGTGCCTTCAACAGTAGAATGACCGCAGCTGAAGAGAGAATCAGTGAGCTGGAAGATCAGCTGCACCAAGCCAACAGGCAACAACACACAGTGGCAAGGGACCTCAAAATAGATCGACAGAGAATCAGAGTCCTAGGAGATGATTCTAAGAGGAACAACATTAGAATCATTGGAGTACAAGAAGTTTAGGAAAACTATCCCAATGAAAAAAACACGGTTAAACAAATCATTGCTGAAAAATTCCCAGAGCTCCACAATGCAGCCATTCAGGTTCAAGGAGCCCGAAGGGTGCCAGCTAAAAGACACCCTAACAAAAACACTCCAAGATATATCATAGTTAGAATGATCAATGCTGCTGATAGAGATATAATACTGCAAGCATCAGGGTCTCCTGGTGTTGCTCATTGGCTCGAGCGGGCCCAGTAACGTCTCCATTGGAGACTTTGTTGTTACTGTGTTTGGCATATCGAATACTCTCGGTAGCTTGCCGGGCTCTCTGAGAGGGGCAGAGGAATCGAACTCGGGTCGGCCATGTTGGCCGCTTGTAAGGCGAACAACCTACCGCTGTGCTATCGCTCCAAGCATCAGGGTCAAAGAAATAAATCACATACAAAGGAGCACTCCTTAGATTCACAGCAGATCTAACAGAGGAAACCCTCCAAGCCCGAAGGCAATGGCGGTATGTAGTGAAAAAACTCACTGAAATGAATGCTTCACCAAGAATACTCTATCCAGCTCAACTCTCACTCAAAATCGAAGGAATGGTACACTATTTTCTAGATAAACAGCGGCTCGGGAACTTCATAGACTCAAAACCAAACCTAAAAGAAGGACTAAAGGGGCTACTATAGGAAAAGACTAACCCTACAAGCTCAACAGACCCTTATAGAAAGATGACACAAAACCCCATAACAATAATCTCTCTCAACGTCAATGGTAAATTCACCAATTAAGACACACAGAGTGGCAAAATGGATTCAGAGACAGAACCCAACATTCTGCTGCCTACAAAAAACTCCTATCAACACTCAGAGCAAACACAGACTCAAAGTGAAAGGATGGAAAACAATCCAGCAAGCAAACAGCTCCCTCAAAAAAGCTGGAGTGGCCATACTAGTATCCGACAACATTAATTTCACGTTGAAAAAGATTAGAAGGGACAGCGAAGGCTATTTTCTCTTCATCAAGGGATACATACAACAGGAAGAAATCACACTCTTAAATGTATATGCACCTAATGAGGAAACAGTTAAATATTTAAAACAACCGCTAACAGATCATAAGGAGGACATTGCTAGCAACACAATAGTAGCTGGAGACTTCAGCATCGACTTCTCACCTCTGGATAGATCAACAAGAACAAAACTCAGCAAGGAAACATTGTCTTTGAAAGAAGAAATAGAAAGGAAAGGGCTTAAAGACCGATACAGGTCTTTACACCCCAGAAAGAGAGAATACACATTCTTCTCCAGTGAGCACAGATCATTTTCCAAAATAGACCATGCCCTAGGCCAAAAAACATACCTCAATAGAATCTGGAAAACATAAATAGTATCAACAATCTTTTCAGACCATGATGCACTGAGAATAGAAGTGAATCACACAGGCACGGAGAAACAAATCAAATACCTGGAAATTAAACAAGTCAATGCTGAACAACGAGTGGATCAGGAAGGAAGTCAAGGACGAAATCAAAAGATACTTGGAAAAAATGAGAATGAAGACACAAGCTACCAGAACTTATGGGATGCAGTTAAAGCCGTATTAAGGGGGAAATTTGTAGCTCTGCAAGCATATCTCAGGATGGAATAAAGGATTCACATAAACAACTTGATTTCACAGCTCAAGATCTTAGAAAACGATCAACGGAAGGAGCCCAAATCAGGCAGAGGGAAAGAGATCATAAAACTTAGAGCAGAAATCAATGACATGGAAACCAAAGAAACAATCCGAAAGATCAATGAAACCAAGAGCTGGTTCTTCGAGAAAATAAATAGATAGATAAACCACTAGCAACACTCACAAAGAAACAGATAAGGAGAACCCTAAAAAATCGAATGGGGAATACAATGGGGATATCACAACAGAAACCAAAGAAATTCAAAAGATCATCAGAGACTACTTTGAAAGTCTGTATGCCACGAAACAAGAGAACCTAGAAGAAATGGATAAATTCCCAGATTCCTATAATCTCCCAAAGCTGAATGAAGAAGATCTAGAGTACCTGAATAGACTTATTAACATCAAGGAAATTGAAACTGTAATCAAAAGTCTTCCCCAAAACAAAAGCCCAGGTCCAGATGGATTCACTAGCGAATTTTTACAAACATTTAAAGGGGACCTATTGCCAGTTCTTCTCAAGCTTTTCCAAGAAAATTGAAAAAGCAGAAACTCTCCCAAACAGTTTCTATGAAGCCCATATATCTCTAATACCAAAAGGAAACAAAGACACCACAAGAAAAGCAAACTACAGGCCAATATCCCTGATGAACACGGATGCGAAGACTCTCAACAAAATACTAACAAATAGAATTCAACAGCTCATCAAAAAGATCATACACCATGACCAAGTGGGATTCAACCCGCGGATGCAAGGATGGTTTAACATTCGGAAATCAATCAACATAATCCATCATATCGACAAAAGAAAAGATAAAAATCATATGATCATATCAGTTGATGCAGAAAAAGTATTTGACAAGATCCAGCACCCGTTTATGATGAAAACCCTCACCAAAATGCGGATAGAAGGGACTTTCCTCAATATAGTTAAAGCCATCTACCACAAGCCTACAGGAAGCATCATACTCAATGGGGAAAAGCTTAGAGACTTCCCCCTAAGATCAGGGATGAGACTAGGATGCCCACTCTCTCCACTACTGTTCAATATCGTATTGTAAGTACTTGCAATAGCGATTAGGCAAGAAAAAGATATTAAGGGCATCCACTTAGGAAAGAAAGAAGTCAAGCTGTCACTATTTGCAGATGATATGATACTATACTTAGAGAACCCTATAACCTCTACCAAGAAACTGCTAGAAACAATATACTTATATAGTAAAGTTACAGGCTACACAATCAATACCCAAAAGTCCATGGCTTTCCTATATGCAAACAATGAGAGAGAGGAAAGCTATATGAAAAAATCAATCCCGTTCACAATTGTGCCCCAGAAAACAAGTACCCAGGAATCACCTTAATTATGAAAGTAAAGGACTTGTACCAAAAAAACTATGAAACGCTACTTCAGAAAATAAAAGAAGACATGAGGAAATGGAACGATATCCCCTGCTCATGGATTGGGAGAATTAACATTGTCAAAATGTCAATAATTCCCAAATCATTGTACAAATTCAATGCAATCCCTATAACGATACCCATGACATTCTTCAAAGAAATAGAGCAAACACTCCTGAAATTCATATGGAACAATAAGCACCCACGAATAGCTAAAGCAATTCTTGGGAAAAAGAAAATGGGAGGAATCAACCTCCCTAACTTCAAACTCTACTACAAAACAGTAATAATTAAACAGCATTGTACTGAAACAAAGGCAAAGTCTTTGGAACAGGGTTTTATATACCGATATGCCCCTCAAATATATGATCCGCTGATCTTTGATAAGGGAGCAAGAAATGTGAAGTGGAACAAGGAAAGCCTCTTTAACAAATTGTGCTGGCAAAACTGGACAGCTACATGCAAGAACTAGACTCATATTTCTGCCTAACACCATTTTAAAAAGTAAGATCAAAATGGATTAGAGACCACAACATCAGACCGGAATCCATAAGGTACATTGAAGACAAAGTGGACAAAACCCTCCATGACATTGAAGCTAATGGTATCTTCAAAGATGTCACACCACTAGCCAAGCAAGTGAAAACAGAGATAGACAAATGGGACTATCTTAAACTAAGAAGCTTCTGCACCTCAAAAGAAACAGTGACCAAAATACAAAGACAGTCTACAGAATGGGAAAGGATATTTGCCAAATACACATCCGACAAGGGGTTGATACCAAGGATATTCAAAGTGTTGGTTGAAATGCACAAGAAGAAAAAATCCAACCCCATCAAAAATGGGGCGACCAGGGCTGGAGAGATAGCACAGCGGGTAGGGCATTTCCCTGCACGTGGCCTACCTGGGTTCGATTCCCAGCATCCCATATGGTCCCCTGAGCACCGCCAGGAGTAACTTCTGAGTGCAGAGCCAGGAGTAACCCCTGTGCATCAACAGGTGTGACCCAAAAAATAGAAAAAAAGAGCAAAAATGGGGCGAAGAAATGAACAGAAAATTTCTCAGAGAAGAAATCCGAATGGCTAAAAGGCATATGAGAAAATGCTCTACATCATTAATCATACAGATCAAAAGAACAATGAGATATCATTTCATACCACACAGATGCCAGGGTAGCCCATAGCTTGCTCTGCATCCATCCAGTCCCTTGTCAGGTACCCTAATTTTGGAGTGGTATGAACTCAGGGCAACTGAGGCATAAGTTGAGAAAACAGATGCCCAGGAGTGAATAATATTTGGAGTCAATGAATTCCCAAATTACAATTGTCTAGCACTGTCTTCCTGTGTCTGTACAAGAAGGTCATTGCTCTGAAGTAAACTATGCAAAAAGACATAAGGGAAAGAGAATAGCTTAGGGGAAAATGGTGATTAGCTGGTTGCGGAACAGAGAACAGAGAAGATTTTAAAGATAAACATAGAGGAATGGGAGTGTCTCAGGAGCACTGTGACTGGATGCATCCAATAAACCCAAGCTCCCTGTGGCGAGGGAGAAATGACAAATCAATATGATCCTACAATACCAATAGCAGACGGAGATAAAACAAAGAAAAAGAATTGCAGGCCGATATCCCTGATGAACACAGATGCAAAGATCCTCAACAAAATCCTAGCCAAAAGAATCCAATGGCTCATCAAAAAGAATATACATCATGGGCATACAGCTAAAGAGAAGGGCCACATGGAGGGCGGGATCCACAGCTCCCGGAGGAAAAAAAAAACAGGTTCCAAAAAGAGCCGAGATCATCGGGAAGTCCCAGATGGGGTAGGTACCGCATCCCGCCTCCCCCAGATGGAACCCCAGTGACCAGAAGCCTCTACAAGCACAGCTCGAGTATGCGGGAACTAGGACTTTTCCTCAAAACTGCGCGGCCGCTTATGCGGCCGCACAACATCTCCCTATATACAAAGTGATCAATGGGAAGTAAACCACCCAACGTTTGTCCCTGAAAATCAGAGCTAAGTTTGGAGCACGGCCACAGCCCCAGAAACACAAGGACTTAGTGCAGAACCCAGCAGCTTGGAGCAGAAAAGTGAAAGGACTATGCGTTAATCCAGGCCATCGTGTCTGCCCGGAGGGGAAAGGGTGTTGCACCCTTCTGCCCTCCTCCCTCTGGAAAGAAAGATGGCGGCCACATGGGAGCCTTGTGGACAGCAGGTATGAGCCGGGGGTGTGGGGGCGACTAAAACCTCATGGGAAGGGGGGCTTCTGGTCCGTACTTCACGCCCTACCGAGGTCACCAGTTGCCCCCCACGAGCGGCTCTCCAGCACGGCCACAGCCCCAGAAACACAAGGACTTAATGCAGAACCCAGCAGCTTGGAGCAGAAAAGTGAAAGGACTATGCGTTAATCCAGGCCATCATGTCTGCCCGGAGGGGAAAGGGTGTTGCTAACTTCCGCCCTCCTCCCTCTGGAAAGAAAGATGGTGGCCACATGGGAGCCTTGTGTACAGCAGGTATGAGCCGGGGCTGTGTGGGCGACTAAAACCTCATGGGAAGGGGGGCGTTCCGGTCCGCCCTTCACGCCCTACAGAGGCCACCAGTTGCCCCCCACGAGCGGCTCTCCAGCACGGCCACGACTCCAGAGCACAGAAACCAATTTCTTAACTATCTGACTTTCAGTAGAAATACTTCCAGGGTCATTAAGTAAAATAGCAGAAATCCAAAACCAACATTTAATTCTTGAACTCAGCTGTAGAAAACAAATCACTTCACAATGCTTTTTCAGCATGTCTGATTTGTGGGGGGGGGGGGTAAACTCTAAATAATAGTGGCGAATCTTTTATTGAAACAGTGAATCTAATCAAAGCAGATAGAGTGTTAACTAGAATTCATCTTCCTCACAGGGACTGGGAGGGGTCGGGGGTGGGGTTTTATTGGGGTTCTTCATGGTAAAAAATAAGTATTGGTAAAGGGAAATGTGTTTCATATTTGCATGACTGAGACCTAAACCTGAAAGCTTTGTAAACTTTCCCACAGTGATTCAATAAATAAATAAAAAAATAAATAAAATTAAAAAAAAAAAAAAGAATATACATCATGACCAAGTAGGATTCATCCTGGGGATGCAAGGATGGTTTAACATTCACAAGTCAATCAACATAACTCATCATATCAATAAAAGAAAAGAAAACAACAATATGATCAACCATAGAGGCAGAGAAAACATTTGACAAGATCCAGCAACTGTTTACGATGAAAACGTAGAACCAATCAGCTAAGTACAAGTACTGGAAAGCCCCTCAGACTGTGGCCTAAAGGGTGGGCTGTGAAAAGTCCCTTTTATATAACCTTATGGTCTTAAAGCCCCTCACTTTTGAGACTCAGGGTAACTCATTCAGAGAAGGCTGCCACTGTGTCAGAGAGCTGGACGAGGGCCTTACCTGTAACTAGCTGAGCTAGCTAAGAAAAACCCGTAGCTTATTGCATCGCAATTTGTTTTCATGTGATTCTTCTGGGGAGATCTCAGTCCGGTTTAACACTTCAAAGGAATGACTAAAAGAGAGAGAACTTGTACCCTATTAAAATATATATCTGCATAATATTTTTTCTTGGATTCACCATTGACACTAACTTCAGTGGCATTTGGTATACTTGCTAGTTTTGCAATGATTACCATTATTTTGTTCATAACATTTTCATCATTGCTAAAAACAGCCTCTTCACTACCCACTGACATCTCCATTCTCTCCTTCCTTTGTTATTGGCAACACTCTCCTTTTTTCTTTTTGAATTTGCTTCCTCTGAACACTCCATATACATGAATTCTAAAATACGTGCTGTGTGTGACTGCCTTTGCCCAAACCTGATGATTTCGAAGTTCATCTGTGCTATATTGCATCAGTACTTCTTATGACTAATATTCTGTGGTATGGATCTACCATATTGGAGATGTTTCCACACTTTAAAAATGCACAGAGCACTGAACGTCTCATACATAGGCTAAAGGAAATATTGACAGTGGTTGGAGACATAGTACAAAGAACAGGGTGCTTGCCTTGCATGCAGTAGGCCTGGCTGGCTCCCTGGCACCTCATATGGCTCCATGAGCTCTGCCAGGAATGATCCCTGAGCGCAGAGTCAAGAGGAAGCACTGAGCACCATCAGGTGTGGCTCCAACAAAAAAAAATAAAATAAAAGCATTTACAAACACACATAAGATACAATCCTGTTCATGTATTTTTAGATGCTTTCCACATCATGGGGTAGACAGGATAATGGCCATTCAAAAAGATCATCAACCCTGCAAATGTTCCTTTGTTTAGTAAAATCTTGATTGAATGGATTTGATGGCTGGCAATGGAGAGATTTGGTGCATTATTAGGTGAGTCACTGGCATAGCATTTGTTTTGACAAAATGGAGGCAGAAGATGATGATGCAGATAGAAGAGAAGGTCACTTGACCATGGCGGCCAAGAAGTGAGCATATAGACACCAGACAGGCTACGTGGCAGTTTAACAAGTTAAAAGAAAACACAGGCTAAAGACCTTCTAGAGAAGCCATGTATCCTGGCTGAGACCATTGTCCCGGTGATGTGTATATTCAATTTCTGGCTTCCAGGGGTGTGGGGTGTTTTTTCTTCTGATGTTTAAACTATCCGGTGATTTGTTAGAGCACTCACAAAAAGAAAAAAAATGCACACACAACATTTCAATAACATAATAGCTTGTAAAAAAATAGTGCTCCATCAACAAATATTTGAAATCAGGACATATAAAATTTAAAAATCCCTTCCTATCTCATTCTTAAATAAACACAGTACTTGTTAATGGATCATGAGTTGCTGTTTGGCAGGTTGCAACATCTAGAAATTGGGACCTAAAACCTGGGACTTAAAACATGGCCAGCCTTACTTCATGCTGTATATTGATTTTGAAAGTATATTGGATTTTTATTATAATGGCTCCCCAAAATGCAGCTTTACAATGATGGACAGCACTGAAGGGAATGTGAGATGATCTTATGTTGAAACTGGGATTTGATTAACCAGATACTCATACAGGATCTTAGAGATGTTGAGCTCTTGTAGTGCACTTGCACTGAAAAAGGTTGACCCAAATTCAAAACTGGCATCCCATACGGTCCCCTGAGACTGGCAGCAGTGATCCCTGTGCACAGGGAGTAACCCCTGAGCACCACCAACTGTGGGTCCCCCAAAGTTTTGTAAATGTCCTACTAAATTTTTTTCTTTATTTTTAAATTTTTATTTATTTATTTATTTTGCTCTTTGGGTCACACCCAGCGGATGCTCAGGGGTTACTCCTGCCTCTGCACTCAGGAATCACTCCTGGCGGTGCTTAGGGGAACATATGGGATGCTGGGAATCGAACCCGGTTGGCTGTGTGCAAGGCAAACGCCCTACCCGCTGTGCTATTGCTCCAGTCCCTGTCCTTCTAAATTTTATGACTGGCTTTTGTGGCCTGGGGTTACCCCAATGTATCTTGTGACCAAAATCCTAACTGGCTTTTCTACTATCTTTTTTGACTCTAAAATTGGGGGAAAAAACCCCTCATAATGTTCTTTTCAAAACATGAGATGCTACCCCTTTTCCATTCAAACTCTCCCATGGCTCCTAATTTTTCCCAAAGCCAAAGCCAACATTCTTACAATGACTGATAAGGCTCCCACTCTTTTTTTTTCCTTTTTCTTTCTTTTCCTATCCTTTCCTTTCCTTTCTTTTCCCTTCCTTCCTTCCTTCATTTTTTCTCTCTCCTTCCTTCCTTTCTACATTGCTTCCTCCCTCCCTCCCTCCCCCTCCCTTTCTTCCTTCCTTCCTTCCTTCCTTCCTTCCTTCCTTCCTTCCTTCCTTCCTTTCTCTCTCTCTCTCTTATTTCGCTCATTAGGAATCAAAAAATATTTTCTATTTGAAAAAAGACACAAAGTAAAAAGGTTAGTCTTTGAGTACCTGTCTCTGTCTCTGCTCAACCCTGCAATTCTAGTATAAATTCAGCCCTGGGGTCTTGGCTGATCCTTCAACAGCAAACTTTCTGATTTTGTCTTTGCACTGGCTCCTACTGGCTCTTCTTTTTCACTTCTAAATAATATTCCTATTCAGGGACTGAGCAATAATACAGGGGTTAATATATTAATATTCCATGTGACTGACCCTTGTTCTATCTCCAGCACCACATATGGTCCCACGATCACCACCAGGACTCACTCCTGAGCACAGAGACATTAGTACATGAGCACCACTGGGGCTGGCCCCAAAGCTTTTCTTACACACACACACACACACACACACACACACACACACAGAGTACAGTGATTAGGGTGCTTGGCATGTATGAGGACAATCCTCAAGGGTTCAAGCGATCATATGGGATGGATGTCAGGGATTGAACCCAGGTCCATCGTGTGCAAGGCAAATGCCTCAGCCACTGGGCTATCACTTCGGTCCAAATGACAACACTATTTTCAATCACAACGGCTTTCAAAATTCCTTGGGTACATTCTGACTCCCTTTATAGATACCCAATTATTCCATACATCTTGAGATTTTTCTAATCGGTGGTGTAATTTATCTCAATAATTGGTTATAATTATATGTCTAAATTGTTTCTCATCTGCCAAATCCAATTGTCCCTTTCAACCTCCATCCAGCAGGGGTCAGTCACAGAGAATGAGACAAGCACATACGTAGAAAAAACATCTGGATTTTTCACGTTTTAGGGTTGCCTGGACAGCCATCAGTGGTCTCACAGGAAGGTCAATCCAATTCAATATTTCTCCCCCAACCCCACCAGAACCCAATAGATGAACCACTGTTGAAGTTGAAAGAGACATCAAGGACAGTTAGGAAGTACATCAATATGCCCTAGGTACATGGAGAGTAGAGGATGGTGTAGTTCACAGAGAATCAGTAGGCACCCTTAAAGTATAAAGTTGTGGGGCTGGAGAGATAGCACAGCGGGTAGGGCATTTGCCTTACACGCGGCCAACCCGGGTTCGATTCCCATCATCCCATATGGTCCCCTGAGCACCGCCAAGAGTAATTCCTGAGTGCAGAGCCAGGAGTAACCCCTGTGCGTCACCGGGTGACCCAAAAAACAATATATATATATATACATATATATATGTATATATATAGAGAGAGAGAGAAAGAGAGAGAGTTGTTGGGGCAGGAGAGATAGTTCAGTGGGCAGGGCACCTGTCTTGCACCCAGTCCACTGAGCTCCTCCTGGAGTGATTCCTGAGTGTATAACCAGGAGAAAGCCTTGAGCATGGCTGGACGAGGTCCCAAAACCAAACTAAATGAATAAATCCGAATGTGAATGTTTTCTATTATATTTTGGCCATATTGTCCCCTAAATGTAGAACACCCTAAACAGTATTAGTCTATGTTTGCCTGGCACAAGTTGCCGCTGGCAGATACTTTGTCATCTATTCTATCCTTGGCTGCTAATCATTCTGGGTGTATGTTTGCTAGCAAAATACTCAAACCTTAGAGATTTTTGTGAGGGGATGATTTCTTATAACAATTCATCACTTCCTAAGCCTAAAGTAAGTAATAATGTATATTATAAAGTACAAATATGTAATTTAATTTTATTAAACTGGAGCGATAGCACAGCGGGTAGGGCGTCTGCCTTGCACGCAGCCAACATGGCCGACCCAAGTTCGATTCCTCCGCCCCTCTCGGAGAGCCCGGCAAGCTACCGAGAGTATCTCGCCCGCACGGCAGAGCCTGGCAAGCTCCCCGTGACGTATTCGATATGTATGCCAAACACAGTAACAACAAAGTCTCCAATGGAGACGTTACTGGGTCCGCTCGAGCAAATCGATGATCAACGGGAGGGCCTATATAAAATGTATTAGTAATAATGTAATGCTACTAGAAGGCACTATAAATGATTACCTAGAAATTTTATTGATTTATTAATAAAATATGTAAACTTAATAGAATAAAAGGAGAATTTAGCTAACATCAGAGTCTGAGGAAGATGAAACTGTTATAACTGTCTTGCAGGATTCCATCTCCCTAGCCTCCTTCTTTCTACCTCTCTCTCTATCCAATCCGGTCTTCTTCTTGGGAATCTGACCTCCTTATTGGCTAGCCTCTACCTTTCAACTGCCTGCTTTATGACATCAATTTCCCACCAAACCTACCACCACCTGGTAGAATCTTGAGGTTCCCATGCAGTTGTCTGTAAACAAATTTGAATCATCATGGCAAGTGACCAGTGACCAATGACCAATCACCAGTGACCAGTCATCAGTACTGGACACTTGTGGTCTTTGGCTTCAGTGTTCAGACATACTCTCGTATTGTCTCCTCTTCTCATCTATCTATTGTCGATATTTCCTCTTCTCTGACCATGTCAGGTAAGGAATAATACTTTTCAAAGCTTTTCATTAGATTTCTTTTCCTAAACTTAGTAGTCAAGTAAAAATATCATGTAATAATGGAAGAAAGTATTCAACTAGAATTTATAAGCATCATTGTAGCCTGACTTTGACATTTGCCATGTGATTTTAGACATTGAGTTACTTTCTCACACCTACAAAAATTTTCCTCATTTATTACATTATATTTTAAACAGACTTAGAAGCTCAAATACACGTTTGTATGTGAGTGTTAATTCTCCTTGTTTCCTTTTCCTTTTAATGGCGATTTGTTTATGATATCCATGAAAAAAATCAGAGACAGTAACTGATAGAAAAAGAAGAAAGTAGATGCTGTAGAAAACTGTGAATGTATACCAAGATATTTTATCTGTAACGGTATCTCCACTTGTATTTACAATTGAGTATTTTAAATTTAGTGCTATTACAAAGTAACAATCATATGTCTTTGAGTTTTCTATCTAAACTAGGTGATGAGAAAAAATGGAGGTGTGGGGAAGTTGTGAAATGCTGAGCGATAGGGAGGCAAGTCCTCAAAGGTAAGACAGTTTAGGGTCTTTTTCATCAAACATTGACCAACAGAAGCCAAGAAGTAGAGGTTGCTATGAGGGAGAATAAAATAGATATAAAGAAAGACTATGGAGGGGATTTATTAAGAAAGAGGAAGCAGTTTGGGATAGAATGTTGAAGAGAATCAAACGAAGATTTCAAATCAAAAGAGAAAGAATAGAGTTAAATATTCTGAGATCAAGTCAAATCCGTTTACTTTAATAACTGCTAGGACTAGAAGGTGTACTATGCCTCAAGTAGAGTACAAGTAGGAAAAACATTTAACAGAAAGCCGTGCTGGTGGTTTCTATTCTTCTTATCTCTTAGAAGAATACAGTTGACACTTGTCTGTTTTGAATATAAACAAGCATCAGAAATGATGCTTCCTATAAATAATCAAAACTAGTTATCTAAGGGGATGGGAGAAACGAAATCTTCAATGTTTTTTATTAGATTCTAGTTTGTAAGCTACATGTATGCTCTGCTTGTTAAAATAAAGAAATGATATCTTTTAACTTGAATCAGGAGAATTGATTCTTTTGTGTGGTAAGTAGGTTTCAAGTTAAGGCTACTTGTCATCTTGACAAAGATTTTCTACAGGAGAGCATTTTGATAACAGTTGACAACTGTTTTTAGATTCTAAGAAGAAATGGAAAAGTGAAGTCTCACATGTCTAATTACACACTTATTTCAATTGTGTGGAGTCTGAGTTTTCCTAAATTAAAAATATTTAAATTGGACTTTAGTGATCATTCTTAAACATTGGGAATGACATTTTCCTCGTTGATAAAGATAACTGTATTCTAGGTTTTTGAAATGAATTTGAAATTTTTGTGGCAATTTTTTTAATGATCTTTTTTTGCTTCTTGTGTGTTTTACTGAAATTGTACGCTATATTTAATACCTGTTGTTTGCTGGTTAATCTTCAGAGGTATGAATGGGAATAATAATGTCATTTCTTGTACTTAATATATTTCATTCTGCTATTCACTCATCGAAAACGTATTTTTGGCTCCCAAACGCAATCACATTTCTATATTTTCTGCTTGTTATGTAAGTTATGGTAAACCTTTTCTATTTTATGGACCGCCTAGGTGGGCACTCAAAAATCGCTTTCCATTGTATTTGCTGGCTATCACTTTTTTCAAAAGTACAATTTTGTCTTCATCTTGTATACATGCCACAATTTATTAATGAACTTATTGTACTGTTTTCTTGGTTTTGTTTTGGGATCACATCCAGTGTGACTCAGGTTGTACTCCTGGGTCTGCCCTCAATCACTTACTGTACTATGCTGCTTACAACATAGCCCTGTCACTGTCACTGTCACAGTCCTCCCGTTGTTCATCAATTTGCTTGAGCGGGCCCAGTATCGTCTCCATTGTGACACTTGTTACTGTGTTCGGCATATCATATTTCATTGATATCTATATACTTCTTATTCAGTTCTGTGATACATGTTTTGCATGATGTTTTTCTTTATCTTTATGACTTCTCCCATGTAAATCACATGAAATAGAGAAACTTTATTTATGTATCCTATTATGCTTAAGTAGAGTTGTTAGTAGCTACTTTGCTGGAGAGCAACTTAAGACAGAGAATTTAAATAACAGTCTTCCTTCCAAAAGCACTACTTGAGAAAAACTCAAGTAGTCATTTTTGAGCTAGAATCAGAAACCAGGGTAAGGTTGCCAACCTGCAATTCATCAATGAGATTGAGTCATATGTGAACCGTACGTAACTGATATGAATAGCACAAGCCAAAAGAAAACCTGAAGATTACAATGGAAATAATTGTAATGACCACCAATGCCTATATTAATGTATGTTATCTTCCTTCTAGCTTCTGCATTGCAGTGAACAAGGCACAGTTCTGGCAAGAAAGTTGCCATGCCCCCTTGCTCCCATAGCTAGGTTCCTTGACCTGGTAATACAAAAGGGACAGAGTGAGTACGGGAGGGGATAACATGCTTGTCTTGTACGCAGCCAATTCAGTTGGATCTCTGTCACTGCATACACTTTCTAAGCATTACAAGGGGTCACTCCAGAGTACAGAGCCAGGAAGAGCTCAAGATCATTGCCGGGTTTGGTCCAAACTCCAACCTACCCCAGTCCCATTAAAGATGATGGGAAAACTTGAGCAAGTCCTATGCCATCTCTGGGCTTCAGGTTTCTTTATTCTCCAATAAAATGTTAATCATTCTCTTAGGACTTCTGATTTTTAAATGCTTCCATTCTAGGAAATAATGTATGAGTTCAATAGGAAAGCAAGCTACAGGTAGAGCGAGGGCAAAAAGAAACTAGCTGTAAGCAAGAAATCCATGTACAAACATCACTGGAGTCTTCTATAGCGCTGTTTTCACTTTGGGAGCACGGTGACAAATACACAAAGTGCCAAAATGTTCCAGCCCTTCAACCACCCAAATGCTTTGACTTTTGGTAACCCGATTGATTGACTGTTGGTATTAGGAATTTCTCTATAGCTAAAAGTCTAAGTTAATATTGTTCCTCTCAAACGTTGTAAGAGATTCTCAGTCTCACAGATTCTTTTTGTCACCCTCTTGTTCCTTACAGAAAATTTTCAAAATCCGTCTATATTGGGAACTTCACATTCTCTGCCGCTTCCCCTTCCCGTGGTGAACAATGCAGCTTCCCTACCAGGAAGTGTCTGCAACTACTCCAGAGTATCTGCTCCAGCTGGTAGTTCTGCTTGGCTCCTGCCCTCAGCCTCTGGCACCTCTTTCCAAACACCGATGGGTAGTGCCTATCTTTACCAACATTCTAGCACAATGATGCTGTCTGGAATGTCTGGCCAGAGCCACATATCCACTTCGGCTGCTTCCTACCTAAATGTTTTGGAATGGGATATTGCAGGAAGCGCTGTAAAGAAGTCTTCCATGGGAGACTTTACTCTGACTATCATTGACCAAGACACTGCTGTCTCTTCCATGTCTATGGCAGCTCGCTATGAGAAAACCTTAGATACCGACAACATAGTGTCTGTGTACCCATCACTTTCTGCCAGTCTTGTGGAGAGGACACTATCTCAGGTTCCAAATCAGAGTCATAGCCTGTCGCTTCCCTACCAGGAAGGAAGCCAGATGTATTACTATCATCAGGAGACTCAGGGACCTCTCCTTTCT
This sequence comes from Sorex fumeus, assembly GCF_029834395.1. Lineage (NCBI taxonomy): Eukaryota > Metazoa > Chordata > Mammalia > Eulipotyphla > Soricidae > Sorex > Sorex fumeus. The sequence continues at coordinate 37,262,342 of NW_026606063.1, read as the reverse complement.
GGAGAACCTGGTTCATGCCTGCAATCTTATGGCTCCATGACATTCACAGGGGTTAGGGGTTCTGCCCTCCAAACTTACAGCAACTTATCCCCAGAAATGATCATGGTTCTAAAAAAAGGTCCAGCCCCCAAAGAACCGACCACCAGCCTCCACCTCTGGAATCTACTACTCTGTGTCTGCTCAACCTATCACAGATTCGGGTTATCAAGGTGAGTAAAATGGATGTCTGCCATTCAAATGTTGGGGTCAAATCTGCATGGGAAACTGTCTATAGAGAGGTGGCATTTGAGTTTAAGAAATTGAGATTTTTAGTTTATGAAACCTGAAGTTAAACTCAGTTTAAGTTTAAACTCCCCTCAATCATTTTACAGCACCTTATTTTCACACTCAACATAAGAGCTCCTAATAAGAAGATTGAAAGGTATGACAGTATAATGGCCGTTTAGGTTTCGTAAATCGAATACACAACGGATAGCTTGCCAGGCTCTTCCGTGCGGGCAGGATACTCTCGGTAGCTTGCCAGTCTTTCCGAGAGGGCTAGAGGCTTTTGGGGCGACCTCTAATCACCCTTGTAGGTGTTACCATATTTGAACCCTATCAAATATGGTACGACAATTCCAGAAGATGGGTATTTAGTGTCTTATGATGTGTCCAGAAAGTGTCCTGGAGTGTGGCGACGGCTGGGTAGTGGAGGTAGTGTCGATAGTGGAAGTCTGCCAGTGGGGTATTTATCTGGGTAGGGTGGGTCTTCTGTGCTCAATCCGATCCCTGGGTGGCTGATGGAAGAAGACAGGGCAGGGTAGGGTGGGGCTCCTGATTAGTATCCCTTTGTCACCTGTGGTTGGTGGGAGCAAGCAGAGAAACTCTGTCTCTGAGTCCGCCGAGCTGGAGTCCAAGGTCTCAGAGAGTTCCGCTTATCTTGTTCTGTGGGTCTTCAGTCGTACGTGAGTCTCGGCCAGAGCTGCCACGTGGGTCCGGAAAGCGTCCTGGAGTGTGGCGACGGCAGGGTAGTGGAGGTAGTGTCGATTGTGTATTCGATATGCCAAAACCAGTAACTATAACTGGTCTCATTCACCTGACCCTGAAGGCTTCACTGACATGGCAGCACTGAGAAGGATGAGAAAGGAGAGGCCGACAAAATCTCAAGGCCGAACTAGGCTGCCACAATGAAGGAAGACAAAAATGATCATCTGTACTTTCAATGCATGTACGCTAGCATCAGATACATCCATTGAGGACCTGATTGTACAAACGCAAATGATCAAGTACGACATCATTGGTCTGACCGAGACAAGAAGGCATGAATCTCACCATGCCGTTTTCGACACTGGAGAAGAATTGTTCCTCGGAACATGCGATAAAAGAGGTGTCGGAAGCGTCGGTGTCCTTGTCAACACAAACTTGGCCAAGAGCATTGATTCATTCGAATACCTAACAACCTGAATCGGACGTTTACATTTGAATAGATGTGGCTCACTGCCTGCAGTTTCTATCTTCGTTGTCTACGCACCAACATCTCATTATGATGAAAGAGAAATCGAGAAGTTCTACATGGAGCTGGAGAAGTCCTATAAAGAAGACCACACCTTCTACAAGATCATCGTGGGTGATTTTAATGCCAAGATAGGACCGAGAAGATCAGCTGAAGAACTTCACATTGGGACCCATGGCCTAGAATGGAACGAACAGGGTGAGAGACTGTCTGAGTTCATCATGTCGACCAAGACCATCCACGGTAACTCACAGTTCCAGAAGGCAGAATCTAAACGATGGACATGGGAGTCTCCCGGTGGACGATTCCACAATGAAATAGACCACATCATATTCAATCGATGGTTTTGCATGACCGATGTCGCTGTTGTCCCAAAATTTCGAACGGGATCGGACCACCGTCTCCTTCATGCAAAATTCTACTTCACAGAGCGGGGAGAAAGGGCTGCAAAGTTCAAAAAGAGAACTCCCAGAACGACCACCAACTGGGAACTCTTTGGCACTATTGCGGCAACATGGGAAGATGCCATTGTTGACAACATTGACGAGGAATACGATCGACTGGTTCAGCACCTCCATGAATGTGCGAGGAATGCCAAGAGAGAGATAGCCACAAAAAAACACCTGTCTTCGAAAACTCTTGAACTAATTCGCCAGCGTGGTTTGGCGCATGCCTCAGGCAACCGCAAGCTAACGTCCGAGCTTGCAAAGCAGTGCAGAGATGCGATCAAGGAAGATCTCAAAGAGAGAAGAGCAGAAGTACTGGTAGATGCGGCAGAAGCTGGGAAAAGTATTCTTTACGCCCACCTGTCCTTCGCCAACTACAAGACCAAGATGACTGCCCTCCGATGTCCTGATGGATCCATCACATCATCCAGAATGGCAATGGAGAAGATTATCCATGACTTCTACTCAAATCTCTTCGATAGCCATGTCCACTTGCCGACATACCAAATTCCACAGGATGGGTATGTCGTTCCCAACGTTCTCCCTTACGAAATCCAACACGCCATTTTGTCAGTAAAGAAACAAACAGCACCCAGCCCAGACAAGGTCAGACCTGAACACCTGAAGAACCTGCCGTCAGTACTCATCAATACACTGGCTCGGCTCTTCACTCGCTACCTGTCTGAATGCAAAGTTCCTTCCCAATGGAAAACCAGCAGGACCGTACTACTGTTCAAGAAGGGAGACATCCATGACATTGGCAACTATCGCCCAATCTGCCTATTGTCTGTCGTGTACAAGTTGTTCACTCGAGTCATCCTAAATAGGATTGGCAGAACACTAGATGAAGGACAACCATGCGAGCAAGCTGGGTTCCGCAAAGGATTCAGCACCATCGACCATATCCACATGATAACCAAGCTCATTGAGGTTTCTCGGTAGTTCAAGATGCCGCTCTGTTTAACGTTCATTGATTTAAAGAAGGCCTTTGATTCTGTTGAGACGGAAGCAGTCATTGAAGCCCTAGCCAATCAGGGCATTCAAGCCCAATACATCAAGATCCTCTGTAAGCTGTATTGCGGATTCACTACCAGGATCTCACCATTCTACAAAGAAGTGATCGTTGATGTCAAGAGAGGGGTGCGGCAGGGTGATACCATTTCACCAAAACTCTTCAGTGCCACCCTCGAGAACATCAGTGATGACTGGAATGGGAAGGAATGGGAGTGAAGATAGATGGTCGGCAATTACACCACCTCCGCTTTGCTGATGACATTGTTTTAATAACACCAAACATCAGCCAAGACGCACAAATGCTGGCCGACTTTGACCGTGAGTGTGGAAAGGTAGGACTACAGCTGAATCTTACGAAGACAATGTTTATGAGAAACAGCCTCATTCCTGACGCCCCATTCGCTCTCAACGGAACGACCATGTCCGAATGCAACAGTTATGTGTACCTAGGTTGAGAAGTCAACATGACAAATGACCTGGCACCCGAGCTGCGCAGGAGGAAGAGAGAGGCTTGGAACGCCTTCAAGAACGTCGAAGAAATAGCTAAGAGGATGAAGAACCTCCGGCTCCGGGCACATCTCTCTGATTCCACTGTTCTTCCTGCATTAACATATGCCTCAGAGACCTGGGCCCTATGCAAACAGGATGAGAATGCTATTCAGGTCTCCCAAAGAAGAATAGAAAGAGCTATGCTTGGAATATCACGTTTCACTCAAATGAGAGAAAAAATCCGGAGTTCCGACATCCGTCGACGATCAAGAATCAGGGACGCTGTCTCATTTGCCAAGGTGTCAAAAATCAGATGGGCTGGTCACGTAATGAGGTTTAAAGACGACCGCTGGACTAGAGCTGTTACTGACCGGATTCCGCAGGATGTCAAAAGACCGCGTGGCCGCCCACCTACCAGATGGTCAGACTTCTTCGTCAAGATCATGAACGATCGGTTTGAGGCTCTTCGTGTTCCCAGAGTGAACAGATGCCATTGGGCTACACTAGCACGTGACAGGGACAAATGGAGACGTTACTGGCGCCCCCTCGAGGAAATCGACGACTAACGGGAAGTTAAGTGATTAAGTGATTAAGGTTTCCTAAGGAAACCTTCAAGAGCTTAACAAGGAATGCCACATTTTCATAGATGATCAGTCCCCAATATTACCACAGCCAAATTAGACACCATTTCTTAAACTATAGATTTTGTGATTTCTAAAGATATTTCAGAACTCTGATTGTGATGGTGGCACAGTAACTTTCCCTTACTTTATTGTACAACAAGATTCTAATTACACCATGTAATCAGAAATCCTATCCAAAGTTATCAAACCTAGAATCTCTATTTGAGCACAGATTTCATGATGAAGTGGTGCTTCATTCCTTCTCCTATTCCATGATATGAACTGTCCTTTTATTTATTTTCAAGAACGTGAAGAATTGACTATTTTATGCTAAGATCTGTATAGCATTTTATAGTTTAAAAATCTCTAGGTTGAAAAATATCTTTAGTTTGGGAAGGGGCTGGAGCTACAGCACAGCAGGTAGGATTCTTGCCTTGCACGAGGCTGACCTGGGTTCAATTCTCAGCATCCCATATTGCCCACTGAGCACCGACAGAAGTGATTCTTGAGTGCAGAGCCTGGAGTAACCCCTGAGCATCGCCAGATGTGACCCAAAGGGAAAAAATCTTTAGTTTGGAGGAGGCAGAAAGTGGGTAACCACCACAGTGCTCAGGGGTTATACCTGGCTCTGTGCTCAAGGATCACTGCTGAAACTGCTTGAGAAATCGTATGTGATGCTGAGGATCAAACTGAGGTCATCAGTGTGCAGGGCAAGGGATTTACTGACTTCAATATCCCTCTGTCCCACGTCACTTATTTTTAAGTGTGGTTGACACAAAACACTTTGAAACAAAGAAAGCCAAGAAAAATGGCACAACATGAACAACAGTGAGAACTACAGCATGTAATCTTTGGGCACAGGGCCTTGTCAATAATCCTTAGAAGAGCAAGTAACAATGCCTTGCCCATTGCTGGTAGGTGCACAATGGTGGCACCACTAGTTGTGTGGAGGGAGAATCTCACTTACCAGAGATTGATTAATTCCTTGGTTCCTTTATAGTGATGAATTCCCTGGGAATGGAGACTTCCCTGGCATTGCGACCTTTGGGTCAGACATTTGGTCTGACACAATATTCAGCACTGCCCACATCTTTCAGTAACAGGATTCAAATATTTGAGAGTAACCCACCACCAGAGCTTAGGGATGTTCCCATAATAGCGCCAGCCCATAGTAATCTGGCTCTGCTTCCAGCTTGAACTGAGGAACAAAGAGATGAGAATTTGGATGAGATGAAAATTAACTTTCAAAATCTCTGGAGACCTACAAAATCCTAATAGAAAACCAAGATCCTCCACTGTGCCCTTTAGAAATCGCTGATATCCATCAGCTCTTGGCCTGCATTGATCCCATCAGCCAAGAGCAACAGCCTGGTACTGAAACTTACTGGTCAGGAAAAGAATGGTCTACGTTTGGAGGACCCAGGGCCACTTGAAATGGGGATTGAATCTGGCAGTAGTTTTGCAGACATCACGACACTGGTGGAAGATATAATCTTCCCCAGCTCTTTGATTGCTTAAAATACCTAGACCAATGCAAATATCTGCAGGTAATGAGCACCACGGACATCATCACTCTGAATCAGGTGCAAGAAAATTCAAGTGGCACTAAGGGTAACTCCCATCCAACCCAGAAGAACAAAGGTGAGGCCTCTGAGCCTCTTGAGGGAAAACCCAAGGCCAAAATCCAGCTAAAAGACCCAGAATGCTTGGTACAGGGAACAGTGATTATTTGTAATGCTGCAGTCAGTGAGAGGTGTCCAGTGACCATGGCAAAACATAACAGCAAACCTCAGAAAACTGAATCCAGCAGGATCAGTGAGAAAAAGAGCCATGGGCAGGAGAAGACAAAAAGGGCCAGAGAAAACTCTAAGAATGCTGAGGAGAGGAAGCCAACAGGGAACAAAGTCAAGGCAGAAGAGAAGCCCACCATTGCCAAGATGAAACGCAAAAAAAGTCAACCTGAGCTTTGCCAAGACACCTTTCAAAAGCCCCACAGCTGCCTAGGCATGCACATGCTGGAGTCTGTGCAAGTGTTTCATGCTCTGGGGAAGAAAAGTGATCCAAAGCCTGGATTCTCTTCCTCCCGGATCTTGGGTAGCTCAAAGAAGCCCAGCAATTTCCAGCCATCCTCAGCTGTCAAACCTTGGCTAGGTGCTACACAGAATGGAAAAGGCCTTGAGAAAACTCAGGTCCAAGTGCAGAAACCAAGTAGCAGTGCTGAAGAACGTTCGTCTCCATCCCAGTATGACCTGCCACCTCCTGGGACGGTCAAATTGGTACCTCTGCCTTTTCCAACCATAGAGAAGCCACAAGCTCGGCCTGTTCCTCGGAGACCACAACTCAGATCCGCCAACTGCTGCCAATTCATTCCTGCCAACCACTGCATCTTTGCCTCGTCCTGCCAAACCAGCTTAGCCCATTTCGACCAATCCATCTCGTTCAAGTTTGCTGAACCCTACTAGCTGACCTATGCCTCATCCCGCAACTTCTAGGCCTGTTCTCTACAAGACAATAGCTAGCACTTCTTTCCAGCAGGAGCCCCTTCACTCTTTGTGCACAAGTGCCAGTCTCCACCCAAACTTCAGAATCAGTTTCTCCTCCAAGACTTCCATTTCCAACTGATTCCATGGAAAATGCCCAATGTTCCCGAGCCAGTAATGTCAAGGCCCATCACAAGAGAGCAGAGACCAGAGCATGTGGGTATGAAAAGGAAGGCTCAGCAGGAGCTTGAGAACGCTGCCAAATACACCTCTTTAGGGAAAGTGCAGTTTTATATCGAGAGAGAAAAAGAGATGGACATCTCTCTATATCATGGCTATGTAATGTGAGTAGCTGGAATGGTTGATGTCACTTTAGGTACTAGATGGTTGCCCTAGACAAACGCTTGAAATCCCATACACATTTTATGTATTCTGATATATTTTTCACAAATTGAAGAGATGCATTATAGTTCATTGGTTTGTAATAAAAGTTCTGAATTTTGAGAAGCTGTCAACTGTGGTTGTTATTTGGAGGGGCTGGGGGTTGAAGGATGGCATGAGAAAGAATGGTAAGTTAGAGAGAGAATGAAGGGGAAACAGGCAGGACTCTGAGAAAGAGAATCTTGGTCGAGGGTTATAAAGTCCAGTAAAAGGAGAAATTTCTTGGGCCTGAGGAAGAGTGGGGGAGGGTCAGAGCAATAGTATAGCTGATAAGGCATTTGCCCTGCAAGAACCCACATTCAATTCTTGCAATCCTATATGGTCCCCAGAGTCCCACCAGATTTGAAACTTGAGTGCACATATGCTTCCACTCTCGGTCTCCTCCAAAGAAGAATGGGAGAAAAGCAAGGTCTGGGGGTTGGGTTAAAAGAATAAATTTGGCATAGGCTGAGGAAGTCAGAAAAGTCTAAGATGACCAGAAGAAATCTAAAAGTTCTCTCATGGAGGCTGTTTTTATGTCTCATGGCCACCTTCGGAAAATAAAGAAATTTGAGACACATCTCCAAAAGGTTTGGGTGGTCTATCCATAAATGATACCTGGGAGATGCAAACACATATACTGGGGAATGAACTTACCCGATGAGTGATCAACGCCCTCTGAACAGGGACCAAGAGAAAAGTTGTAGCATGAAGTCCAAAGATCAGCTCCTGGGAAATGTAAAGATAAATCACAGTGTACTCAGGCCCACTGTTCAGCACCCCTAGATGCACCATTTCACTTATTCCCAACAATATTCAGAGTCTGTATCACGGTGACACCCTGCTAGCGAGTTTCAACATTGAGGTCCATTGCCTATGTAAGTTCTTTTACCTTGCAATCTCCCCAAGGTGGCCAAGCCGGCTTTCAGGCTATGACATCCGGGCATTACTGGCAGGAGCAGCTCAAATTATATTAGCTTGAGGGGATGCTCTGTGGTCTTCCACGGTCCCTGGTGCCTGTAGCCTGCTCAAAACATCACTGTTAACTGAAGCTCACACAAGAACCATCGTTATAAATGGCGTTGCGGCTGGGTCGTGGGCAGTACCGGACTAGGGCATGCGCACTAGGTTACCACTCCAAAGCGGTTGGTACCGGTTCTCCTTGAGCTTGGAAGGCGGTGGAGGGAAGAGATGGTTATAGGAGAGTTATGGGTGATGGATGGATGGGAAGGAAACCGGGAAGGGTAGGCAACCGGACAGCTGGTGATCAGCATGGGATAGTTGGTGGATGTTTTTAAATACGTTAAAATGATTTTCGTAGATGAGAGGCAAAACAAAAATACGAAAATAAAATAGGTTCCAAATAACAGGTTACATAAAGGACCGAGAGAGCTGAAAGGGCTGGCATTCCTTCTGGAGCTCTTGGCTGGAACTGGGCAGGCAGCCTGGTCCCTCTCAGCTCCACGTGGTTTGATCCCAAAACAATCCCAAAAGTTATACATGCAAAGACCAAAGAAACCGAAAGCAAGCTGAAGAACATTGAGAGTGGTGGCCTCATTTTTCATTTTCTGGGCGGTGGGAAGGGGTTTGAAGTCTAGTGTTTTAAGTATTTCTTAAAGGGGAAAATAGTAACAGGACTTTGGCCAGCATAAGGAGTAGGGGCCCAAAGGGGGAGTGTAGTAATGACCTCATCAACCTACAATGAACAAGGTAAGTTGTACTATGTTTATGTCATTTAGTGTTCACAAAGAAAAAACTTGGTCACAGCCTGACAGATATCCCCTATTTTCCTACTAGCTTGTAGGGAATGAGTGAAGAGAGAGAACTTGGACATTTTTCAAACATTCATCTGCATAAAGATTTTTTGACTGGATCCACCATTTGAGACTTGCATTGAAAAAGGTTGAGCAAGTTCAATATCTGGCATCCCATGTGGTCACCTGAGCCTGCCAGGAGTGACCCCTGTGCAGGGAGTAAGCCCTGAGCACCACCAAATGTGGGTCCCCCAAAAGTTTTGTAAATGTACTACTAAATTTTATGAATGACTTTTGTAGCCTGTGGTTACCCAATGTATCTTGTGACCACAATCCTACTGGATTTTCTTCTGTCTTTTTGTGACTCTAAAATTGGTGGGGGAAGCCACCATAGTGTTCCTTTCAAAATATGAGATGTTACCCCAGTTCCAATCAAACTGTCCCATAGCTCCTTATTTTTCTCAGAGCCAAAGTCACATTCTTACAATGGTCTATAAGGCCCCAACAAGTTTCCTTTCATTTTTCTTTCTTTGCTTTCCTTTTCATTTTTCCTTTTTTCCATCCATCTTTCCTTCCTTTATTTCTTATGCCTTTCATTCTCTCTTTCTCTTTTTTCTTTCTTTCTTTCTTTCTTTCTTTCCTTCTTTCTTTCTTTCTTCATTTCTTTCTCTTTTCTCTCTTCATTTTGTTAATTGGGAATCAGAAAATATGTTCTATTTTAAAAAGGACACACAGTAAAAAGGTTGGTGTCTCTGTTCAACTCTAATATAAAATCAGCCCTGGGGCCTTGACTGCTCCTTCATCGACACACTTTCTGATTCTGTCATTGCACTGGCTCCAACTGGCTCTTATTTTTTCATGTCTAAATAATATTTCTACTCCAGGGACTGAGCAATATACAGAGCTTAATATATTAATATTCCATGTGATTGACCCTGGTTCTATCTCCAGCAACACCTATGGTCTCATGAGCACCACCAGGATTCACTCCTGAGCACAGAGACAGGAATACATGAGCACCACTGGGGCTGGTCCAAAACCTTTCCTTACACACACACACGCACACACACACACACACTCACACACACACACACACACACACACACACAAACACCATAGTCATTTCTGGGGCTGGAGTGATAGTACAGTGATTAGGGTGCTTTCCATGTATGAGGACAATCCTCAAGGGTTCAAAGGACCATATGGGATCGGATTCCAGGAATTGAACCCAGGTCCACCATGTGCAAGGCAAATGCCTCACCCACTGAACTATGACTTTGATCCAGATGATAACACTATTTTCAATCACAACGGCCTTCAAGTTTTCTTTGGGTTCGCTCTGACTCCCTCTATAGATTCCCAATTATCCCATACATCTTGAGATTTTCTAATTGGTGGTGTAATTTGTTTATCACCATATTTGGTTATAATCTGTCTAAATTGTTTGTCATCTGCCAAATCCAATTGTCACTTTGAACCTCCATCCAGCAGGGGTCAGTCACAGAGAATGAGACAAACACATAATTAGACAAACACCTGGAATGCCCAAGCTTCAGGGTCTACTGGGCAGTCATTTGTGGTCTCACAGGAAGGTCAATCCAATTCAATATTGCTCCCAAACCCCACCAGAGCCCAATAGGTGAACCATTGTTGAAGTTGACAGAGACATCAAGGACAGTTAGGAAGTACATCAACATACCCTAGGTACATAGAGAGCAGAGGCTAGTGTAGTTCACAGAGAATCAGTAGGCATCCTTAAATTATAAAGTTGTCTTGGCAGGAGAGATAGTTCAGTGTGCAGGGCATCTGTTATGCACCCAGTCGACTGAGCTCCTCCAGGAGTGATTTCTGCGTGCAGAGCCAGCACAATCCCTGAGCATGTCCAGGTGACGCACCAACCCCCCCCCCCCTCAAAAAATGAATAAATCAGATTGTGAATGTTTCTGTTTTGTTTTTTGTTCATTTGTCCCCTAAATCCAAAAGACCCTCAACACTATTAGTCTATGTTTGCCTGGCACAAGTTTGTAGCTGGCAGATACTTTTTCATCTATTCTATCTTTACCTACTATTCTTTTCTGGGTGTATGTTTGCTAGCAGAATACCTGAACTTTAGGGATTTTTGTTTGGGGATGATTACTCATAATAATCCAGCACTTTGTACCCCTAAAGTAAGTAATAATGTATATTATAAAGTATAAATATATAATTTAATTTTATTAAACCTTATATAAAATTTATTAGTAATAATGTAATGCTATTGATTAACAAGGCAATATAAATGATTACCTAGAAATTTTACTGTTTTATTAATAAAATATGTAAGCTCAAGAGAATAATAGGAAAATTTAGCTAACATCAGAGTCTGAGGTAGATGAAACTGTTATAACTGTCTTGTAGGATTCTAGCTCCCTAGCCTCCCTCATTCTACTTCTCTTTCTATCCAATCCAGTCTTCTTCGTGGGAATGTGACCTCCTTGAAAGCCTCTACCTTTCAACTGCCTGCTTTATGACATCATTCTCCCACCCAACCTACCACCACCTGGTAGAATCTTGGGGTTCCCATGAGTTGTCTGTAAACAAATTTGAATCATCATGGCAACTGTCCAGTGACCAGTGACCAATCACCAGGGACCAGTCATCAGTACTGGACACTTGTGGTCTTCTGCTTGAGTGTTCAGACATACTCTCGTATCGTATCGTCTTCTCGTCTATCTTTTGTCAATGTCTCCTCTTCTCTAACCATGTCAGGTAAGGAATAATACTTTTCAGAGCTTTTCATTAGATTTCTTGTCTCTAAACTTAGTGGTCAAGTAAAAATGTCATTAAATAATGAAAGAAAGCATTCAATGAGAATTTTATCAGCCTCATTTTAACTTTGACACTTGCTGTGTGATTTTAGACACTGACTTTCTTTCTCACATATACAGAGTTTATTCCTCATTTGTTACATTATATTTTACACAGACTTAGAAGCTCAAATACATGTTTATATATCAATGTTCATTCTCTGGTGTTTCCTTTTCCTTTAGTGGTTTTTACATGATATTCATATATAGGTGCTGTAGAAAACTGTTAATGTATAACAGGATGATTTATCTGTAACAGTCTCTCCACTAATATTTATAATTTAGTATTTTAAATTTAGTGCTATTCCAAAGTAATAATCATGTGTCTTTGAGTTTTCTATCTAAACTATGTGATAAGACTAAATGGGGCATTGGGAAGGTGTGGAGTGCTGAGCAGTTGAGAGGCCAGTCCTCAAAGGGTCAGTTTCCTCAAGCATTGACCACAGAGGCCAAGAAGAAGAGGATGCTTATTGGCTAGCCTTTTAGCTAGCATTCTGCTTTTTACTCATTGACAACATATTTCTGACTACTAAATACAATTACAATTATTATATTTTCTGCTTGTTATGTAAGTTACTGGTAAATCTTCTCTGCTTTACGCAATGGTAATGTTTGCACACAAATTCACTTGTTAGTGCATTTTTCGGTTATTACTTTTTGCAAAAATAGAATGCTGTCTTCATCTTGTATACATGCCACAATTTATTAATAAACTTATTGTACTGTTTGGAATATGAACACACTTCAGAAATAATGCTTCCTATAAATAACTAATACTGGTTATCTAAGGAGGGTGGAGGAAACAGAATCTTCAGTGTTTTTATTATTTTTAGCTGTAAACTGAATGTATGCTCTGCCTGCTAAAATAAAGAAATGATGTCTTCTAACTTGAATCAGAAGAACTGATTCTTTTGTGTGGTGAGTAGGTTCCAAGTTAAGGCTGCTTGTTACCTTCACAAATAGTTTCTTCCTAACATGAGATCATTTTGATAACAGTCTACATTTGTTTTTAGTGTCTAAGAAGAAATAGAAAAGTCAAATCTCACATGTCTAATTACACATTCATCTCAGTTGTGTGGATTCTGAGTTTTCCTACATTAAAAATATTTAAATTGGATTTTGGTCATCATTTCTTAAACTTTGGTAATGACTTTTTCCTGCTTGAAAAAGATACTTGAAATCTAGGCTTTGAAAACGAATTTGAAATTTTTGGTGACCATTTTTTAAATGATCTTTTCTGCATCTTCTGCAATTTACTGAACTTGTATTCTATGTTTAATATCTGTTGCTTGCTGGTTAATCTTCAAAGTTATGAATGAGAAAAATAATGTCATTTCTTGCACTTGTTACATTTCATTCTGCTTTTTATTCATTAACAACATATTTCTGGCTACTAAATACAATTACATTTATTATATTTTTCTGCTTGTTATGTAAGTTACTGGTAAATCTTTTCTGCTTTATGCAATGGTAATGTTTGCACTCAAAATCACTTGTTAGTGCTTTTTTCGGTTATTACTTTTTGCAAAAATAGAATACTGTCTTCATCTTGTATACATGCCACAATTTATTAATAGACTTATTGTACTGTTTTCTTTGGTTTTGTTTGGGATCACATCCAGTTTGACTCAGGGCTTACTCTTGGGTCTGCTCTCAATCACTTACTGTACTAAGCTGCTTGCTAAATAGCCCAGATTGCATTCATATCTATATACTTTTTTTTCAGTTCTTTGATACATATCTTATATGATTTTTTCTTTATACATCCTTCCATGTAAATTACATGAAATATACAGACTTTTTATGCATGCACAGCACTGTAGCACTGTCCTGTAGCACTTTACTCACATTGTTCATAGATTTGCACAAGTGGGCACCAGTAATGTCTCCATTGTGAGACCTGTAGTTACTGTTTTTCGCACATCGAATACATAGTGGGTAGCTTGCCAGGTTTTGCCGTGCAGGCAGGATACTCTCGGTAGCTTGCTGAGCTGTCCAAGAGGGACAGAGTAATCGAACCCAGGTCGGCCACATGCAGGGCAAACGCACTACCCCCTGTGCTATAGCTCCATCCTTAAGTTTGCATATTATTTTTAATTAGAGTTGTTAGTAACTACTTTGCTGCAGAGCAACTGGAGACTGAGATTTTAAATAACAAACTTCCTTCTAAAAGCACTTCTTGAGAAAAATTCAAGTACTCATTTTTGAGGTAGGATCAGAAACGAGGATAAGGTTGCTATCCTTCAATATCCTTCAACTCATCAAGGAGATTGAGTCACATATGTGAACCATAAGAAACAGATGTGAATTCCACAAGTCAAAATGAAAATCTGAATACTACAATGCTAATAGTTGTAATCACGGCAAATGACTATATTAATGTAAGGTATCTTCCTCCTAGTTTCTGCAGAGTCCTGGCAAGAAAATCCACATGCTTAGGTTCTGATAGTACAGGAGGAGATAAGGTACTTGCTTTGTACGCAGCCAATTCAGTTGGATCTCTGTCACTAGATAGAGTCTCCTGAGCACTACAAGGCACCTCTCCACAGTACAGAGCAAGGAATAGCCCAAGATCATTGCCGGGTATTGATCCAACCTGCACCCCACCCCATTTACAATAAAAATACTGGGAAAAATGGAACAAGTCTCTATGCCATCTCTGGGCTTCAGGTTTCTTTCTTCTCCAATAAAATGTTACTCATTCTCTTAGGACTTCCTCATTTTAAAATGCTTCCATTCTAGAAAATAACATGAGTTCAATAGGTTATCAAGCTACAGGTAGACCTAAGGCAAGGAAAAACTACCTGTAAGCAAGAAATCCATGTACAAACCACATCACCTGAGGCTCTATAGGTCTATTTTCACTTTGGGAGCACAGTGCCAAATATACAAAGTGCCAAAATGTTCCAGCCCTTCAACCATCCAAAACTCTGGACTAATGGGAATTCAGTTGAATGTTGGTATTAGAAGCTTCTCTCTAGCTAAAACTTTAAGTGAATTTTGTTCCTCTCAAACATTGTAGGAGATTCTCAGCCTCACAGATTTTTTTCATCACCCTCTTGTTCCTTACAGAAAAATTTCAAAATCCATCTGTATTGGGAACTGCACATTCTCTGCCGCTTCCCCTTCCCGTGGTGAACAATGCAGCTTCCCTACCAGGAAGTGTCTTCAACTACTCCAGAGTATGTGCTCCAGCTGGTAGTTCTGCTTGGCTCCTGCCCTCAGCCTCCGGCACCTCTTTCCAACCACTGATGGGTAGTGCCTATCTTTACCAACATTCTAGCACTACAATGTTGTCTGAAATGTCTGGCCAGAGACACATATTCACTTCAGCTGCTTCCTAGCCGAATGTTTTGGAGTGGGATATTGCAGGAAGTGCTAAAGAGAAGTCTTCCATGGGAGACTTTACTCTGACTGTCCTTGACCAAGACACCACTGTCTCTTCCATATCTATGGCAGTTTACTGTGAACAAATCTTAGTTACCAACAACACGGTGTCTGTGTGCCCATCACTTTCCGCCATTTTTGTTGAGAGGACACCATCTCAGGTTCCAAATCAGAGTCATAGCCTGTCACTTCCCTACCAAGAAGGAAGCCAGGTGTATTACTATCATCAGGGCAGTCAGGGGCATCTCCTTTCTGGAGAACCAGGTCCCTGCCTGCAATCTTATGGCTCCATGACATTCACAGGGGTTAGGGGTTCTGCCCTCCAAACTTACAGCAACTCATCCCCAGAAATGGCTATGGTTCTAAAGGAGGTCCAGCCCCCAAAGAATCGACCATCAGCCTCCACCTCTGGAAACTACTACTCTGAGTCTGCTCAACCCATCACAGAATCGAGTTATAAAGGTGAGTAAAATGGAGAGAAGGGAAATCTGGCATTCAATAACTGGGGTCAAATCCGCAACTGGGAAACTGTCCATAGACAGGTGGTTTTTGAGTGTAATTGATGAGATTTTTTAATTTATGAAACCAGAACTTAAATCTCGACCTTGAGCAAATAACTTTAGTTTGGGGGAGGCAGAACGTGGACCACAGCTCACAATGCTCAGGCCTTGCACCTTGTGCTCAGGGATCAATGCTGAAGGTGCTTAGGGGACTGTATGTGATGCTGAGGACCAAACTGAGGTCAGCTGTGCATAGGGAGAGTGCCTTACCAAATGTATTATGCCTCTGTCCCCAAGTCTCTTATTTTTAAATTTGGTTTACACAGAAACTCTTTCAAATACAAAAAAAATCAAGAAACAATGGCACCACATGTACAACAGTAAGAACTACAACATTTACCTCAAATCTAGCACAGGGCCTTGTCCGTTATCCTTAGAAGAGCCAGTTACAATGCCTTGCCCGTTGCTGGTAGGTGCAGAGTTGTGGCACCACCAGTTTTGTGGAGGGAATGTCTCATTTACGAGGGACTGATTTTTTCCTTGGTTCCTTTTTAGAGATGAATTTCCTGGGGATGGAGACTGCCCTGGCAGTGCAACCTTCAGGCCAGACATTTGGTCTGACAAAAACTTCAGAATTGCCGACGTCTTGCAGTAACAGGATTCAAATACTTGAGAGCAATCCACCACCTGAGCTCCAGGATGTTCGCATAAGAGCTCCAGCCCAAAGTAACCTGGAACCGACCCCAGCTCCAACTCAGGAACAAACAGATAAGAACTTGGATGAGATGAAACCTGGGCTTTCAAAATCCCTGGAGACCTACCAGATCCCAATAGAAAACCAAGATCCTCCACTGTGCCCTTTAGAAATCACTGATATCCACCAGCTCCTGGCCTGCATTGATCCCATCAGCCAAGAGCAACAGCCTGGTACTGAAACTACTGGTCAGGGAAAGAATGGTCTATGTTTGGAAAACCCAGGAACACTTAAAATTGGGACTGAATCTGGCGGTAGTTTTGCAGACATCACAACACTGGTGGAAGATATACATCTTCCCCAGCTCTTTTATTGCTTAAAAGACCTAGACCAATGCAAAGATCTGCAGGTAATGAACACCACAGACACCATAACTCTGAATCAGGTGCAAGAAAAGTTTAGTGGCACTAAGGGTACCTCCCATCCAACTCGAAAGAACGAAAATGAGACTTCTGAGCCTCTTGAGGGAGAACCCAAGGCCAAAATCCAGCCAAAATACCCAGAATGCTTTGGAGAGGAAGCAGGGATTGTTTGTAATGCTACGATAAGTGAGAGGTGTCCTGTGACCATGGTCAAACCTAACAGCAAACCTCAGAAAGCTGCAACCAGCAAGATCAGCAAGACAAAGAGCCATGGGCAGGAGAAGACAAAAAGGGTCAGAGAAAACTCTAAAAAAGCTGAGGAGAGTAAACTGCCAGGGAACAAGGTCAAAGCAGTAGAGAAGCCCACCATTGCCAAGAGGCCTTTAAAAAACCCCGCAGCTGCCCAGGCATGCACATGCTGGAGTCTGTGCAAGTGTTTCACGCTCTGGGGAAGAAGAGTGATCCAAAGCCTGAATTCTCTTCCTCCCCGGTCCTGGGTAGCTCAAAGAAGCCCAGCGATTTCCAGCCATCCTCAGCTGTCAAACCATGGCTAGGTGCTACATGGTATGGAAAAGTTCTTGAGAGAACTCAGGTCAAAGCACAGAAACCAAGTAGCAGTGCTGAAGAACGCTCATCTCCATCCTAGTATGAGCTGCCACCTCCTGGGAAGGTCAAATTGGTACCTTTGCCTTTTCCAACCACAGAGAAGCCGCAAACTCGGCCTGTTCCTTGGAGACTACAGTCTGTGGCCTCACATCGTCCTGCTGCAGCTTACCCTGCTAGGCCTGGCTCTACCAACTCAGCTCTGCCAACTGCCGCCAATTCATCCTTGCCAACCACTGCATCTTTGCCTGCTCCTGCCAAACCAGCTCAGTCCATTTCGACCAACCCATCTCAAACAGGCTTGCTGAACCTGACTAGCCGGCCAATTCCTCAGCCTGCTTCCTACAAGTCAACAGCTAGCACTTCTCTCCAGCGGGAGCACCTTCCTGTCTCTCTAAACAAGCGCCAATCTCCACCCAGACGTCAGAGTCAGTTTCTCCTCCAAGACTTCCGTTTCCAACCGATTCCATGGAGAAAGACCAATGTTCCCGAGCCAGTAATGTCAAAGCCCATCACAAAAGAGCAGAGACCAGAGTGTGAGGCTATGAAAAGGAACCAGCAAGATCAGCAAGACAAAGAGCCATGGGCAGGTCCTAGGAGAGTTATGGGGTGATGGATGAAAGGCTCAGCAAGAGCGTGAGAACACTGCCAAATACACTTCTTTGGGGAAAGTGCAGTTTTTTATCGAGAGAGATACTCTCTATACTATGGCTACGTTATATGAGTACCTGGAATGGTTGGTGTCACTTCAGGTACTAGATGGTTGCTGTAGACAAACACTTGAAATGCCATACACTTTTTATTTATTTTGCTTTATTTTTAAGAAATTGAAGAGATGCATTAAAGTTAATAGATTGGTAATAAAAGTTCTCAATATTGAGATGCTGTCAACTGTGGTTGTTATTTGGGCAGGTGGGGGTTGAAGGATGTCATGGGAAAGAATGGCAAGTTAGAGAGAGGACAAAGGAGGAACAGACAATACTCTAAAAAAGATAATCTTGGTCCAGGGTTAAGGTGAAATTTCATGGGCCTGGTGAAGAGTAGGGGAGGGTGAGAGGACTAGGATCACTGATAGGGCTTTGCCCTGCCCTCGAGACTGACCCAAGTTTGATCCTTCCAATCCTATATGATCCCCAGAGTCCCACCAGATGTAAAATTTGAGCGCAGAGCCAGGAGCAAGGCCTGAGCACAGCCAAGTATGCCCCCACTCTCAGTCTCCTCCAAGAAAGAATGGGAGAAATGGCATGGTCTGTGGTTTGGGTTGAAAGAATAATTTTGGAATAGGCTGAGGAAGGCAGATGAGTCTTAGATGGCCAGAAGGAAAGTAAAAATCTTTCATGAAGGCTGTCTTTATTCCTCATGACCACCCTTGGAAAATAAAGAAATTTGAGACACATCTACAAAAGGTTTGGGTGGTCTATCCATAAATGATGGTTGGGGGATGCGAACACATATACTGGGGAATGAACCTACCAGATGAGTGGTCAACAGCCCTCAGGGTTATTCACAAACCTAGCCAAGAGAACGGTTGTAGCATGAAGCCCTAAGCTTAGCTCCTGGAAGATGTAAAGATAAATCACCATGTACTCAGGTCCTACCATCAGCACCCCTGATGCTCCATTTCACGTCATCTTCCCAATAGTATTCAGAGCCGGTATTACGGTGTCACTTGGCTAGCAAGGTTCAACAATGAGGTCTATATGACTAAGTTCTTTTAATTTTACACACTCCCCAAGGTGGCCAACCTGGTTTTCTGGCCACAGCATCCTGACATTACTGAGGGGAAGCTCAAAATATATTAGCTTGAGGTGGCCACTCGGTGGTCTTCCACAGTCCCTGGTGCCTGTAGCTGCTTTAAACTTCGCTGTTAACTGAAGCTCACACAAGAACCAATGCTGCAAACGGCGTTGGGAGCTGGGCTGCGGAAGGTACTGGACTGGGACATGCGCACTAGGTCACCACTCCCAAAGTGGTTGGTATCGGTGCTCCTTGAGCCTGGGAAGGTGGTGGTGGGAAGAGGTGGTCCTAGGAGAGTTATGGGGTGATGGATGAAAGGGAAGGAAACGGGAAGGGCAGGGACAGGTACAGCAGATGGTCATCGTGGATGTTTTTTAAACATGTTAAAATATTTTTAGTGATAAATTGCATTCCATAAATGAGAGGAACAACAACAATAAGAAAATAAGAAAATAAAATAGGTTTAAAATAACAGGTCACAGGGGCTGGAGCAATAGCACAGCGGGTAGGGCGTTTGTTTTCCTTGCACGTGACCGACCTAAGTTCGATTCCCAGCATCCCATATGGTCCCCTGAGCACTGCCAGGAGTAATTCCTGAGTGCAGAGCCAGGAGTAACCCCTATGCATTGCTGGGTGTGACCCCAAAAGCAAAAATAAAATAAAATAACAGGTCACATCCAAGGCCAGAGAGAGCTCAAAGGGCTGGAGTTCTCTCTGGAGCTCCTGGCTGGATCTTGGGCAGGCAGACTGGTTTTCCTCCCACCCTCCAGCACCATGTGGTGGAACTGCAAAATAACCCCCAAATGTTATACATGCGAAGACTAAAGAAAAAAATGCAAGCTGCAGAACATTGAGAGTGGTGGACTCATTTTTCTTTTTCCAGGTGGTGTTAGGGGCCCTAATGTGAAATGTTTTCAGTGTTTCTTTAAGGGGAAAATAGTAACAACACCTTGGCCAGCACACGGATTCTGCCCGGAAGGGGGAGTGTCCTACCACCTTACATTGCTACCATGAAAAAGGTAAGTGTATTATGTTAGGTAATTTAGAGTTTGCTAAGAAAAAAATTTGATACAGCCCAAATGTTATTCCCAATTTTCCTACATGCTTCTAGGGAATGAGTGAAAGAAAGAGAACTTGAACACTTTTAAAATACACATCTGCATAAAGATTATTTTTTGTTGGATCCACCATTTCATACTAACTTCAAAGGCATTTGGTATACTTGCTGGTTCTGCAACTATTACTATGATTGTATCCATACCATTTTCATCATTGCCAAAAACAGCCTCTTCAATACCCTTTACCTCTTCATTCTCTCTTTCCTCTGGTTCCTGGCAACATTCATCTTTTTGTCTTTATGAATTTGCTTTCTCTGAACACTTCATATACATGGGTCCTAAAATATGTGCCATTTGTGACTGCTTTTGTCCAAACCTGATGCCTTCAAAGTTCATCTGTGCGTCAGTACTTCATATGACTAATATTCTGTTGTATGGATCTACCATATTGGAGAGGTTTCCACAATTTATAAATGCACAGAGCCCTGGACGTCTCACACATATGCTAAAGGAAATACTGACAGTGAGTGGAGACATAGTACAGAAGGTAGGGTGCTTGTCTTGCACTGTAGGCCTGGTTGGCTCCCTGGCACTCCATATGGTCCCCTGAGCCCTGCCAGGGGTGATCCCTGAGTGCAAAACCAAGAGGAAGCTCTGAGCACCATCAGGTGTGGCTCCAACACAAAAATTAAAAGCATTCACACACACACACAAAATACTGTCCCATTCATGTGTTTTTAGATGGTAACAACCTCATGGTGTAGACTAGATAATGGCCATTCAAAGAGATCATTAACCCTGCAAATGTTCCTTTGTTTTATAAAAACTTGATTGAATGGATGCAGTGGCTGATGATGGAGAGATTTGGTGCATTTTCAGGTGAGTGAAGAGCATAGCATTTTTTTCTGACAAAATGGAGACAGAAGAAGATGATGCATCTAAAAGAGAAGGTCATGTGACCATGAAGCCCAAGAAGTGAGTGTATTATCCACCAGACAAGCTGCTTTATCAGAAGATAAAAGCAAATACAGGCTAAAGACCTTCTAGAGAAGCCATGTATCCTGGCTGACACCATTGTGTCTATTAAATTTTAAATTTAAATTTCTGGCTTCCAGGAGTGTGGATTTTTTTTCTTCTGATGTTTAAGCTACCAGGTGATTAGTTAGAACAGTCACAGAAAAAAAAAACACAACACTTCAATAACATAATAGCTTGTAAAACAATATAACGCTTCAGCAACAAATATTTGAAACCAGCACATATAAAATTTAAAAATCTTTTCCTATCTCATTCTTAAATAAACACAGTACTTGTTAATGGAACCTGTGTTGCTGTTCGGCAGGTAGCAACATGTAGAACCTGGGACTGAAATTAGACATGGCTATTCTTGTTTCCTGCTCCACATTGATATTCAAACTATTTTGGCCTTTTCTTATAATGACTCCCCAAAATGCAGCTTTACAATGATGGAGAGCACTGAAGGAAATGTAAGATGATCTTATGTTGAAACTGGAAATTGACTAACCTAATGCTCACACAGGATCTAAGAGATGCCAGGCACTTGTAGGGCACTTGCATTGGAAATAGTTGACCCTAGATCAAAACCTGGCATCCCATATGGTCCCCTGAACCTGCCATGAGTGATCCCTGTGCACAGGGAGTAAGCCCTGAGTATCACCAAGAGTGGGTTCCCCAAAAGTTTTGTAAATGTCCTGCTAAATTGTATCTGTTGCTTTTTTTCACCTAGGTTTACCCCAGTATATCTTATGTCCTAAATACTAATTGGGTTTTCTTTTTGTCCCCCTAAAATTTTTCAGTCACCATAATGTTTATTTCAAAACATGAGATGATACCTTTTCCATTCAAACACCCCTATAGCTCCTAATTTTTCTCAGAACCAAAGCCAACATTCTTACAATGGCCTATAAGGCCCCTTTACTTTCCTTTTCCTTTCTTACATTCCTTTTTCTTTCTTTTTTTTTCTTTCTTTCTTTCTTTCATTTTCCTTTCTTTCTTTCCTTTTCCTTTCTTCCTTCCTTCCTTCTCTTTATTTCTTCTTTCTTTCTTTCTTTCTTTCTATCTTCCTTTTGTTAATTAAGGATCAGCAAATATTATCTATTTCAAAAACCACACACAGTAAATTGGTAAGTCTTTGATGACCTGTCTCTGTCTCTGCTCAACTCTTCAATTCTAATATAAAATCAGCCCTGGGGCCTTGGCTGCTCCTTCACCAGCAAACTTTCTGATTCTGTCTTTGCACTGGCTCTGACTGGCTCTTATTTTTTCACTCTAAATAATATTTCTACTCCAGGAACTGAGCAATAATACAGGGGTTAATATATTAATATTCCATGTGACTGACCCTGGTTCTATCTCCAGCACCATATATGATTCCATGAGCACTACCAGGAATCACTCCTGAGCATATATACAGGAGGAATTGAGTATCACTGGGGCTGGCCCAAAACCTCTCCCTACACACACACACACACACACACACACACACACACACACACACACACACACATTCCTGGGACTGGATTGATAGAACAGTGGGTAAGGTGCTTGCCATGTATGAGGACAATCCTCAAGGGCTCAAGGGACCATATGGGATGGTATGCCAGGGATTGAACCCAAGTCACCATGTACAAACCAAAATACCTTACCCACTGGACTATCACTATGTTCCAGATTTGACACTATTTTAAATTACAACTGCCTTCAAGAATTACTTTTATCATTCTGATTCTCTTTATAGATCTCCAATTATCCCATACTACTTGGGATTTTCTAATAGAAGGTGTAATTTATTACAATAATTGACTATAATCTGTCTAAATTGTTTCTAATCTGCCAAATCCAATTGCCACTTTCAAACTCCATCCAGCAGGGGTCAGTCACAGAGAATGAGACAAAAACATATGCAGACAAACACATGGATTGTCCAAGATTTAGGGTCACCTGGGCCGCCATCAGTTGTCTCACAGGCAGGTCATACAACAGAATATTGTTCCCCTAATCCCACCAGATCCCAACAAGTGAGCCACTCTTTAAGTTGACAGAGACATCAAGGACTGTTAGTAAGTACATCAACGTGCCGTAGGTACAAGGAGAACAGAGGCTAGTGTAGTTCACAGAGCAAATCAGAAGGCATCCATAAAATATAAAGTGTTGAGGCAGGAGAAATAGTTCAGTGGGCAGGGCACCTGTCTTGCGCCCAGTTGACTGAGCTCCTCCTGAACGCAAAGTGAAGAGTAAGCCCTGAGCCTGGCCACATGTGGTCCCCAAACCAAAATAAATAACATTGTGACCGTTTCCTGTTCCATTTTTGGTCATATTGTCTCCTATATCTAAAGACCCTAAGCAGTATTATCCTATGTTTGCCTGGCACAAGTTTGCGGCTGGAAGGCATTTTGTCATCTATTCTAAGCTTGCCTGCTATTCTTTCCTGGGTGCGTATTTACCTAGGGGAATATCCCAACCTTGAGGCTTTTTGATTAGGGGATGATTTCTTATAATAATCCATCACTTCCTCACCTAAAGTAAGCTCCTTTTAAATCACAGATCCTTGAAGGCAGGGATTTTTTTCTGTCTACTTACTGAATTGTATATACCTACTCCTTTATTAAACAGTGCTTGATACTGTTAATTGAGGTTTATTCAGCTGCCTACTCAATAAATATCAGTTGAATGCCTGTTTAAATATTTCCAGTTTATAATAGTAGCATGCAATTTCTTTTATCTCTCATTCCATATTATAATACCTAATCACAACTGCCAATTATGTATTTATAAATGACTTTTTTTTCTTTTTTTGCTTTTTGGGTCACACCTGGCGATCCACAGGGGTTATTCCTGGTTCATGCACTCAGGAATTACTCCTGGCGGTGCTCGGGAGACCATATGGGATTCTGGGAATCGAACCTGAGATGGCCGTGTGCAAGGCAAATGCCCTACCCGCTGTGCCATTGCTCCAGTTCCTATAAATGACTTTTTAAACCCAAAATAAGATAATAATAAAATCCTTAATTCAAAATGTGTAATTAAAATGATTCTAAGGGCTAGAGTGATAGAACAGTAGGTAAGGCATTTGCCTTACATGCCGCTGATCTGGGTTCGATCATTGGCACCCCATAGAGTCCCCAGGCCTGCCAGGAGTGAACTCTGAGTGCAGAGTCAGGAGCCAGCCCTGAGCTCTGTTGGGTGTGGCCCCAAAGCAAAATAAAAAAGTCTTATTTAATTTTATTCTTGTTGGAAATAACAACCTTGAGAATAGAACACTTATCTAAAACAAAGCCTTTGAATTATGAGGATGAAAGTAACTGGCAGGTAATACAAGGAAATTCATTTGAAATAAAAATGACCCCTATTCACCGTGAACATGAATTATAGCAAAACATAATAAAGACCTTTCTTTTTTTTATTTTTATTAGTGAAACACCATGAGGTACAGTTGTAGACTTACAAATTTTTGTGCTTGGGTTTCAATTATACAATGATCAAATACCCATCCCTCCACCAGTGCCCATTTTCTACCACCGTGGATCCCAGTATCCCTCCCACTCCCCATCCCCCCATCCCAACTTGCCTCTGTGGCGGGGCATTCCCTTTTGTTCTCTCTCTCCTTTTGGGTGTTGTGGTTTGCAAAAGAGGCAATGGGTGGCAATCATGTTTGTTCTATAGATGAAGACCTTTCAAAGTACAAAAATTCACTTTCCCAAGTAATAGTTTTGGGGGACTGTAGATACAGTCTTCAAACTATAGGTGGAGCTCTTAACCTCTGATACATCTTCCTGTCACTGGCATTACTAACTTCTAGGAATAATTTCATCAGGATTCCAACTGAAAAGGAACATAATTTGTGTGCATTCATGATGCCTCCCCACTTATGCGAAGTGGGAGAGGAGAAAGGGGTAGCTTAGAGAAGAAAATCTGCCACTTTCTCTCTATTCACCTCTGCCACCCAGGGAATGGCTGGGGAAATCTAGGATTGAGTCTGCAGTGAGCCTTCTTTGCAGGAAAGAAGAGTTAATCGTTACCCAAACCTTATCCAGAATGTTCAGGTCCACCATCTTTGCCACTTAGAAAAGAGTTTTAGGAGTAGAGGAGCAGTGAAGTAAAAACCGGTTTTATTTGGAAGTTTTGATTGGTGGGGAGTGGAGTGAGAGAGAGAGAGAAAGCGAGTAGCACACTCAAGAGAGAATCTGGCCTTCTCCAGAGTGGAGAGAGAGCCCCAGTACACATCCCAGCATTCAAGTATAAAGGTATTAAAGTATACATCTCAAGAGGGGAGATGTGGGCAGCACATGTGATAGGGCACCACATGCATGAGCTTCCTTTGTTCAAGTTGACTTTTATATGGTTTCTCTCAACCTGCCCCACAGAGGGCTGTCTACCTAAGTAAAAGTCTGTTGCTAAGGAGGTTGCCAAGGGGAAGTCCTTTCCTGGCATTTGTTCCTGCTGGAACTACTCATTTGTCCTGCTGGAAACATCCAGCCTTCTCTGGATCTATTGTTGACATCAGGTGAGGTCTTATCAGGCTTAGTTCCTGTGTTCACAGGTGGGTTTTTAGCAGCCTTACGAATAGTTGGTTTTATTACTTCCATGTGGAGGCCCTTCCGTACCTGCCCACTTGCCTGATTCACTCACAATTTACATATATAAGAATCCAGTGCAACTTGCTATGTTTTTCTTTATTTTCCACTCCACATCTTTTCCTTCCCAATTATTTTTCAAATTGCATTTGCCACTTCATATTCCCAATGGGTTCACACCAAAAATTGTTTTGTGTTAGTATCCAAGGTTTTTTTGGGTTTTTTTGTTTGTTTGTTTGTGTGTGGGTGCTTTTTGAGTCACACTCGGCGATACACAGGGGATATTTCTGGCTCTGCACTCAGGAATTACTCCTGGCTGTGTTCAGGGGACCATATGGGATGCTGGGGATTGAACCGGGTCAGCTGCGTGGAAGGTAAAGGCTCTGCCCGCTGTGCTATTGCTCCACCCCCAGTATCCAAGGTATTTCTACGTTGAGCATCCCAGTGGCCTACCAATGTTCACAACATGTCGCTTTAGGGTCAAAGAGATAGAACAGGCTGTGAGGTGCTTGTCTTGCATGTGACTGAACCTAGTTTAATCGCCAGCATTGCATATGATCCCCTGAGCAGGTGGTCCCTTGAGCAAAGGCAGGGGTCACTCCTAAGCACAGGGCAAGAAAGAGCTCTTGAGGACCTCCAGGAGTGGCCCTAGGTCCACAGATCCTTTCCAAAACAGAGGTCATTTTAGTGTGTCAAGCATGAAACTCACTTAGCCTTCCCTTGAGGAATTTACTCATCTTTAAAAGACTTTTTCCTTAAGATGACTTTAACCCTTCATCCATGAAGGACTTAAGATCATAGGAACTAAGTTGTCTGTTTTCATTATGGATCCAGGTGTAGATCTGTGAGCATGAGAGTAACTCAATAAATATTTGCTCAGTCAATGCAGCCATCGAAGCATGGAGGTATTTTGCTGCTAGCTCTGTCTTCTAGAAAACTTGGTCCCAGGAACATAATGGCCAATGTTTTTCAATTTTTCCCTTAGTTATCACTATAACCCAGCTACCCATAACTGTAACTCATTTGAATGACAGTACAACCTTTAATTCAACAACATTGGAACACCCAACAGTATTTGAATGTTGTCTGGAATCCCAAGCTGTTCTAGACACTGGGTGAAAAGCTGTGAATGAGTCAGAAGAAATTTCTGTCTTCCTAGAGATTATATTTAAGTGGGGAATGAAAAATGACAGAGAGTCCAGGTCAGAGCTGACAGGGATAAGCATGATGAAACGTTTGAAAATGGGAGGGAAGCAATGCAAAGTGACTGGCCGGGGACTTAGCTTGTGGTCAGAGAGGTTCACTCAGAAGGGGTGACTTGTGATCTGAGCACAAATGACAGGATGAAGCCAGTCAAGTGAAAAGCAGAGCAAGAACATTGCAAGGAACAGCTGAACAAAAGTCCTGAGTGGAGATAGTGGGGCTGGAGAGTTGCCAGCAACAAGAAAGTGGATAGTGAGAAAAGAGACAACCAGGGCAGGAATCACTCGAAGATCTATATTCTAAATGTCATGGAAAAGTATTGGCGGATTTTAACCCCAGGAGCTGTATAACCTGATCTTTTGGTAATTTAGTTCTTCATTTTGGATGATGAGAGTTGAATTCGTGGCCTCATCATGTGAAGCATACTGGGCTCTCTCACCAGCCCTGATCTTTCTGTTTCAAGTACTAACTACTTTTGTACTAACTAGATTACTCTCTAGACTGGACACTAATCACAGAAGTAATAAGCAAGCAAGTGATAGGTGCCTGAGTCTTTCTCAGTTTTGACTTTCACTAAAAGTTCTTTGGGGCCTTTGTTTTCTAAACCCTGAGGCTACATACCAATGAGCGCATAGAAATAGCATGCCAAAGTATATGGATGTACTCCAGAAATCTTGTGGAGGCTGTCATATTTAAAGAGTTTTCATGACTAGATGTGGGCTGCAGGGATAAAAGAATCTCAATTTCTAGTCTAGCACTAGTCCACTAGGTGACTTGTTAGAGTCTATTTGCTATAATGCTTAATTTAGCCTGCATTCCATGCAGAGCCTCCAACCATTGGGAAAGTAGTAAAGATATTCTCACTTATGCTAAGAAGTTAGCAGAGTCTTTTTTAAAGCTTTAACTGCCTGGTTTTATGTAAAATATCGTACAAATTTTAATTTTCCCAAGTAATGAGGAAATGAGGAATGCCAAGTCTCCACCTCGGTCAGGGTTTTATCTTTTGTTTCTGGTTCTATAAAGCCAAGAGTGCTAACCACTTATCCCCAAAGTTAAGAGCTCTGGTCAATCTTTTCAGATCTCCCCACCCAAAATGAACCCTGCATCCTATTCCCTGAGTCTTTATCTTCAGAACTGCCAGTACCTGGGCATACTCACTTTTTAATATTCGGGAAACCTGTGCGTAGGGGTGACTGTGTTTGTGACTATGCATCCTTTTATGTGCTTCCCAGCTGTGGTTTCTTAAAGCCTTCTCATTATACTCTTAAATCCAGAAAGTTTTTGAAATATGTTGACTTATTTAAAATTACAGAAAAGAGCTTTTTATTTTTTATTTTTGATGCTGTGCTCAGTATTGAGATTTGGAGATGACCACTGGACTAGAGCTGTTACCGACTGGATTCCACGGGATGTCCAAAGAACACAGGACCGCCCACCTATGAGATGGTCAGATTTCTTCATCAAGACCCTGAACAAACGGTTTGATGCTCTTCAGGTTCCTAGAGTGAGCAGACACCACTGGGCTACATTAGCACGTGACAGGGTTGAATGGAGACATAACTGGCACCCGCTTGAGCAAATGGACGAACAATGGGATGATAAGTGATTACAAACTGTGCTCAGTAGGTAATCTCTCCCCCCCCAAACCCCCAATGCTAGGTGTTTTTGCCTGTACTTACAAAAGTAATCTAATCTACACAATCTGGTTTTACTTAATACTACAACCCTAACACCTAGAACAGAAACTGGCACATACTGTATCCTCAAACAATATTTACTAGTAAGAGGCTAAATGGGTTGAATTTATGTCCTGTATTGGTTCTTTCCTAGATGCCCCCTATACTTCTGTAAACCTGAGTGGGAAAGAATCAATAGAGAAGCTGTGTGTGTGTGTGTGTGTGTGTGTGTGTGTGTGTGTGTGTGTGTGTGTAAGCAATAGCAGAAGGAGGGGGTAGAGCAAAAGGAGAAGGAAAAGGAGAAGGGTGGAAACTAGGATCCCATGCAAGCAATACATACACATCTACACTGAGTCACAAATCTGGCCCAGTAGTGAAATAGTTTTCAAAATATAGTTGAGTGCCCCGTACAGCTATCTTCCCAAATTTATTTGCAGAGGATCTAAGAGAATCAAAAGTGAGTTCTAGCATTGACCTGCATATTGAGCTTGTAAGAGAGAGGGAGAAAATCTGCTAAGTGCTTTCTACCATAAATCTAAAAAGCCAATGGCCACAGAATACTGTAGGGAAGTCAAGGGAAATATATACAACAGAAGGTGGGGGAAAGGAAAGATCTGGAGGCTGGCTTGGCTGAAGAGGTATGCCCTAGGATGAGACTCTTAGCAGGTCCTTGAAGACAGTACAGTAAAACTTATAGGAATTCAGAATTTGACAGGAAGGATGGGAAACTATCATTAGAGAGCTAATTCTAAAAATTTATTATTATTATTAGTATTATTAGTGAAACACCATGAGGTACAATTGTAGACTCACAAACTTTCATGCTTTGGTTTCAGTTATACAATGATTGAGTACCCATCTCTCCACCAGTGCCCATTCTCCACCACCAAAGATCCCAGTAGCCTCCCCACCCCCCATCCCAACCCCTCCCCCCCCCATCCCACCCCGCCTCTGTGGCAGGGCATTGCCTTTTGCAGAGAGCTATATTTTTTAAGGGGTCATACCCAGCAGTGCTCAGGACTTACTTCTGGCTCTCTGTTCTGGGATCACTCCTGGTGGGGTTCAGGAGACCACGTGTGGTGCTAGGGATCAAGAGTTATACTTTTTTTTTTAAAAAAGGTGCAATAGCACAGTAGGTAGGGCGTTTGCCTTGTACGTGGCCAACCCGGGTGCAATTCCCAGCATCCCATATGGTCCCCTGAGCACCACCAGGAATGATTCCTGAGTGCAAAGCCAGGAGGAAACCTTATGCATCGCTCGTGTGACCCAAAAAGAAAAAAAAAAAGGTCTTTGTTAATTTTGTTCTTTCCTTTTATTCCTAGGTAAAGGTAAAGGCCCTCCCGTTGACCTTTTATTCCTGTTATGATGCCCTTGGTAACAAACTTGTTTATGGTTCTCACCAGAAACTAGAATGCTGTGAACCCTGGGAAGGACACAATGCCAGTGCCACTAAGAATCAAGTCCTGGTTTCACACGTGCATGGCAACCATTTTATATTGAGCCACACACAGCTCTGAGCCCTTGAGAATCTGGGATTTGGGACATGGCACAGAGGCAGGGGACTCTGCACCTTAGGGCCCTAGTGTTGAGCCAACCCATGCTTGATCAAGAAATGGTCCCTGTGCCCCCTCAGCACAGCTCAGAAGATCAAAACAAACAAACAAAAATAAAACTTTAAAACAACGCATAAATTTTCTGACTGGTGATATACAGTGTTCTGGAGAGCATGAGTATGGACCCCTCAGGACTTTTAGAAAGAATTGTTTTCATACATTCCCCATCGGCCAACGTTGACATCTTATATTTGGAGTTTAAATCACCCCTTTCAGGTTTCAGGGAAAGAAACTATACAATACAGATCTTGGTGTCCTTATTGCTTTGCACAGGGACTCAGACACTAGCTTTTATTTCAAATAAATTTTATTGGGGTTCAGACATGTGTTTCAGGGGTCAGAGAGAGAGAGAAGAAAGAGACTAGGGAATTTGCCAGGTTCTACCTCTGGCATCTCACATGGTTCCCCACTCCCCCAACATGCGCTGTTGGGGGTAATTCCCAGGAGTAATATAGTACCACCAGGAGTAATTCCTGAGTGCAGAGTCAGGTGTAACCGCTGAGCGTTGGGTATGACCCCCCCCCAAAAAAAAAAACTAAATAAAACAGCGATAAAGAGAGCGTGTTCTACACCTTCATATCTAGACAACAAAGAGATCTTTTACCTAATACCTCCGGCCAGCCCATTTTTGTGTGTGAAGTGACACAAGCTAAACGATGAAGGAGTTTCCTCTCCTCTGATTTCGAAACCCTAATTACTTTAGCTGTACTCGGGTTCTGTAGTTTGTACTCAGGTCAGCAACCCTCTCCGAACGCTGCACGTGTGTGAGTGTAATGAAGGGACTATCTGGGGGAATACAAACAAAAAACCACCACCGCCACCACAAATTTGCAAAATCAAAATCCTGAAAGCTAAGCTTGGTCCTGCCCTGGGGTGGTCCCGTCACTTGAGTTCCGGCTTCTTCCGGGTGGCTTTTCCCTCATCAACGTGGCTGCCGTCTCCTCATTGGCCAGTTTTCCCGCAGGTGTCGCTGCTAGCCCCGCCCACCGACTAGTCCCTCCTCCCGGGAGGAGGTGGGGGAAACCTGAATTCTCGGGAGGGGATTTGACGGACGAGCGCTGTGGGGGCGGGGCCTGGCGCCGGATGTGACGTTTCCGGAAGCTCCGGGTGTCAGCTGCCGGCACAGGTGGGGAAGGGTCCGGGGAAAACGTCGGCGGTGGGCGGGGTCGCTGAGCTCGGCGGGACTCGGCGGGGGAGCGGCCGCCGTGAGTGTGCCCGCAGCCTGGGCCTCCCCCGCGCCCTGGTCGGGGCCCCGCGCGCCCCCCGCCGGCACAGCGCTTCCCCGCCCACCCCGGGGGGGAAGAGCTCGGGGAAACCTAAAGTGATTTTTGCTGGGCTCTGGGACACGGGACCCGAAGTGGGCGTCAAGCCGTTGCCAGGTGGCCCCTCTCCATCGTGCCGGGCTCCTCCCGGGCTCCTCCCTGCTGCTCCTCTCAGCCCTCCTGCACATCTCGGGCCCCTCAATCCCAGACCCACCTCTCTCCACCCCTTCTTCACGGCTCCTGGGAGTGTTGTTTAACCCTGTAGTCCCCGGCGCTGCTTGCCCAGGGCCCCTCTTTCCCTCTTTTACCCGCTCCCTCTCCCCCTCCCCCCGCCCACCCCAGGAGATACAGTTGTCGACCCCAAAGATCCTCTTTGAGGGTTAACGAAGTGCCAGGCGCCTTGGGCTTCTGTGAATCTGGACCCCTCGACCAGCTAGGGAGATTTGGGGAGGTGTTGGGTTTGCTAGGGCCTTTCCGAGTCCCCCAAAGGAGTTTAGTGGGAACTGGAATCTCCTCTCCATAAAGGGGTTTGCT
Organism: Sorex fumeus; assembly: GCF_029834395.1. Classification (NCBI taxonomy): domain Eukaryota; kingdom Metazoa; phylum Chordata; class Mammalia; order Eulipotyphla; family Soricidae; genus Sorex; species Sorex fumeus. Next base: position 37,230,495 of record NW_026606063.1, on the reverse strand, counting down.
GGGGATGCTTGGTAGAGAAGAGGCCCCGTGGAGTGGGGGAGGTGGGCTTGGCTCAGTAAAGATGACCCCCCTAGGTCTGGGAGTGGAGAACGAAAGGGACACTTTGGAGTCCAATGTGAGGGTTTCCAGGCTAAGCTTTGTGACTGAAAGGACGCTCAGGGGGTCAGTTTGACACAATGCCTTGAGTTCTAACATGAATTCTGTAGCTTGTATATTCTGAAGCATGCTGACATGCTGGTTAGGGTGTACTGTTTTTCAGTGTGGATCTTTTGGAAATGATATATAGTTGAGTGTATATATATATATATATATATATATGCACTGTAGTACTGCTCTCCCATTGTTTATTGATTTGCTCCAGGGGGCACCAGTAAAGATTCTGTTGTGAGACTTGTAACTGTTTTTGCCATATCGAATACACCATGGGGAACTTGCCAGGCTCTGCCCTGCAGGTGGGATATTCTCGGTAACTTGCCAGGCTCTCCAAGATGGATGGAGGAATCAAGCTCAGGTCATCTGCATGCAAGGCAAATGCCCTGCCTACTGTGCTATCGCTCTAGCCCATATATATACTATATATATATATGAAATTCAAATTCATAAAATTTAAATTCTGGTTCTAACTGTAACAATAAATGTAAAAATTGTAGAATGACGGGGCTTTGAGACCCAAGGGGGGAAAACCCCAGCTTTTTTTTGTTGGTTTGTTTTTTTCCCCTCATTTTTAAATTACTTTTTGTGTCTTTCATTACTCATAGAATTATTAGTCTTTTAAGGTAGATTGGAGCATATTGTTTTCAAGATGAAAATTAATTGTCATGAGATGATGTTGTAGATGATGCAGATTCACAGAAACAGTATTTTGAGTAGCTTAGTTACGTTTATCAACATTCCTTCCCAGACCAGTTCCCTAACCTTGGATTCAAATATGAAAAATAGCACAGAAAAATAACACAGGAAAATGTTAATTGCTCTCATATTAAATGAAAGTGGCCAGACTTCAAGGTAAATAATTCTCGTGAGGGCCAGAGAGGTAGTGCAGGGACTACAGTGCTTGCCTTACATGTGGTCGTTTCTGGTTCCATACCCAGCACTGCAAAAACTTCGAGCAGTATCTTTTGAGCAGTGCTGGTTGCAGTCTCACCATCAGGCCCAAATAATAATCCTCCCAGAAGTTCATTCAGCACATTTTACCAGATTTGGGGGTAATTGGAAATGGTTAACTAACTGGGGAGAGAAATTAAAAAAAAAAAAAAAGGATAAAAAAGGTATTGCTTCTCTTATGGTGTTGAGATCAGACTACCAAATGGTAGGTGATAATTAGCATTAAGGGTAGAACGGAACTCACTGTGGCTCTTTGTAGTTATATGCTTTGTACCACCTAATTATGGCACAGAATTGTGGGAATTTGAGATTGCCGATTCTTTCATCACTGTGGGCTTCCTTGAGGGTCTCAACCTTCTTGTGGGAAGAGACCTTATTTGATAGGAGCCACAGCATATGGTATTTTTTCCCCTTGATTTCTTAAGATAGAGATTTGTGGGATAAACACAGTGGACGTGGCTTGGCCCTGCTGTGATGTGGCAAGCCATAGTATTTGATCCCATCTGTTTTCTCTTTTGCGTTTCCGAAGATCTTGGTCCTGATGTCTGACCATGGAGATGTGAGCCTCCCACCCGAAGAACGGGTGAGGGCTCTGTCCCTGCTGGGCAGCTCTGTGGAGGTAAATGAAGACATTCCACCCCGCCGGTACTTCCGCTCTGGAGTGGAGATGATCCGTATGGCATCCATTTACTCTGAGGAAGGCAACATTGAACATGCTTTCATCCTCTATAACAAGTATATCACGTAAGACACCTCTTATTTCCTTTTTCTTTTTTGGTGACCAATCCCTTACTCATGTCACTTTTGTGCTCACTCTGCTCAGAATTGCTAAAACTAGAGAACTTAACAGCATCATTAAGGTTAATCATTTTTGTTCGCTGCACCTACATGTTGACTATCTTGCCACTCAAAGGACAAGTACTAAAGAGTTATTTTTTTTTCATGACTCAGCCATTTCATGAGTCAGAAACTGAGGTCTTTGGCCTGTGCCCACATGGGCCAGCTGTTTGGGTGAAGGAATTGGTTTTTAAATTCTACATGTCTATTGATGATATTTTTCCTGCTCTCTCTCTGTCTCTCTGTCTCTATCTCTGTCTCTTTCTCTCTGTCTCTCTGTCTCTCTCTCTCTCTCTCTCTCTCTCTCTTTCTCTCTCTCTCTCTCCCTCAGGCAATTTTGTTATTACCGAATTTTGGCAGGGCAAAACTTGCTCATCTCTATTTATTTTGTAGCAAATTGAATGATTCAGGAAAAATATTTTTTCTTCTAAACCTTGGTCATAATCATGCAAATCATCAAATAACATTAAACACCTACAGTTTGTGTGGCTCATCACAATGAGATCTTTCTCTTGAGTTGCTTAGTTCCTTAGGGTAGGAATCATAAATAGGAGATTGCAATACAATTAACAGGAAATAACTCAAGCAGTGACAACGAAGTAATTTAAGAAGGGAATTTCATTTAAGAAGGGAATGGTGTTAAAGGGTCTCATTTGTAAATTTCCAGTGTCTTGTTCTTTTGTAATGTAAGGATCTTTAAAAAGGATTGTAAAAAGCTTAAAACAAAAATTGACCAAGATTTCATTTCAGACATGGGAGGTTTATCAAGAGGTAGAGCACATACTTAGCTTGTTGTGGGGCCCTAAATTTATTCCCAGGACTCCCTTTCCCCCAGCACTGCCAGGTATGTTCCCATTTCAAACTTAGAAGAGTTTCAGTGTATTCATCTGGTTCCAATAGTTCATGGAATATTTTGCCTGTATTATACCATTTGACCTTCCAATTCTATGTACTCGGAGTAGGCCACTGCATCCTCTCATTCTATGGAGGAAACAAGTTCAGGGCTTCATCATATGCCTTGACCTACAGTCTGAAGTGACGAATCAAGACTTTCAACCCCTTAATTCAGAATTGATTCTATCACATAGATCCTGTGTTTTTTGTTTTCCTTTTGTAAATCCTAGAAGGTAGTCTTTTGCAATCATAGTCTTGAGTCACGGAAAGTATTCTTTGGTATTTTTATTATTATTGTTAGAATAGGCAATATATACTTATGCTATAGAATTCAGAAGGCACAATACTACTTAAAACATATTTTAAAATTTAAGTCTCCCTGCCTTTCCCTTTACCTCCAAAGTATCAGTGATCTTCCCTTGAGTCAATCACTCTTAATTTGTTTCTTGTGTCTTCTCAGAGACAATATATGCCTATCCATTATATTCTGTTACGTTTTTGATCTTACATAATTCTGCCATACTCTAAGGCAGAATTTATTGGTCTTGGAGCTGCTAATATTTTGGGCTGAATAATCTTTGCCATAGGTACTGCCTTGTGTATTATAGGAGTTTTAGTGACATCCTTGTACTCTACCCACTAGTGGACTGCTTAGGATTTGTGTTAAATTTTCTTTTCTTAAATTAAGTTAAAAACATGATTTATAAAGTTGTTTATTATACGATTGTTTCAAGCATTTAGTGTTCCAACACCACTAGTGTTTTTGTCCCTCTGTCAGTATTCCCAGTTTCCCTTCCAATCCCAACCTTCCCACTTAGGCACCTAACAGATTTACTTTATATTGCTCATTCCAGCAAAACTTTTTGAAATAGCTAACAGGATAATCAGAAAATAAATCAGTAAGAACCAGTTAGTGATTACTATACGATTTTGACCTATATAAAGAAGAAAATTAAGACCGTTTAATTACAATATAATAAAATGCCTATACTCATTTACATATAAGTTTTCAACGGTAGCATCTAAAGTTATTACATTCGCTTTTATTTTATATTTTGATCTCATTACGGTAATAATAATGTTTCACCTGTCATTAATAAAACTTTTAAAGCAATTCTGTGTTAATATATTATGGAATTTAAATGGAATAGGTGGAACAGGCCTACATATGTAAAAGTTCCCCCTATACTTTATATAAACACTGTAGTTTACAAAGTTGTTCATGATGATTTGTTACAGGCATTCAATATTCCACTACTAATTCCACTGCCATTCCTCTTTCCCTCTACCATTTTCCCAACCACCTCTTAAGCCTTCCCCCATAGCAGGCCCTCGATAATTTTTTATATGACTTGTTATCAATAAATTGATCAAAAAATGTTTCCTTAGAAGAAAATTAGTAGAATTGTTGTATCTCACCATGGAGACATTAAGCCCTTATCTGAGACATTACGAAGATGTTGTTACAGGTTAAGCCTTCTGTGTTTGTGCTATGTTAATTGAGATTGGTTGCCTTCTGTATTACATCCCACTCCCTCTGGTGTGCTACAACTGGTTAACTGGTTTATCAGTGTTGTAGAGATTCGCAGCCACACATTCTAGAAAGTACAGAATTTCTAAGGTGGTAGTACAGCTGGAGTTAAATTTTTACTGGGTGGTGGCTCTAGGTGTGAACATGACTACCAGGTCTTCTCGGAGTACAGGGAGGTGGAGGAAGGGAACTCATTCTGACACTGAGAAAGCCTGGAGATTTCAGTCACAAAACCTGCATACCTGAATTTTTCAGCAGATTAATTTCTGGGTGAGGCTCAGTCCTGAGACAATGGAGTCCAGCCGGGGGCATGGCAGCAATTTTGCAGTATGAAAGCAAGTGGCTGCCTGGGATCTGGGTGGGCAGTGGGCTGACATGCCCCCTCTGGAATGCCCCAGAAGTCTCAGCCATGCACGGGTGTCCAGAGAAATTTGGGGGTTTTGTTGATTTCTTTTCAGATTTATTTATGAGACTCTGGAGCAAGGTCACTATGAGTTTACATGGCAGCGTTTAGAGGTGGTTTGTGGACCATGTTACAGTTTTAGAGTAGAGAAAGGGAACAGCTAGATTGTTTTAAGTTTAGGTACCTACAGAAAAAATGAAGATAGCTACATTGATTGCCTCAGGTCAAGCCAATCCAACGAAGTCCCAAATTAAACTCCATATTCCATAAATTAAATTAAATAAGCTGCTATACCACATGTCCCTCACACCCAGCTCTCCCCGGCCGAGGTCACTCTATCACTGCAGTAATAATCCAGCCTACTAGTGGGGCTCTAGATACAGGACTAGACTACCATTCTCTAGGGAACTGTTATTCATGATACCCAGAGTCACAGAACACAATCTGTTTCTTAAATATATAGGCATTATCAGAATCCTATCCCCTCTTGCTTATCACCCCACATAGTATTTTGAGAACAAGACCATATTCTTTAACCAAACATATTATTTAGACCTTGTTGGCCTCTTAGCATGTTCTAGATACAGATAGAGAGCAAAGAAGATAATTCTGCCCTTATTGGTGTGCCCTTCTTACTGTGGGAAGAGATGATAAACAGGTAAGTAGTCACAAAATGGAGATAAAAGCAACAGAGTGTTGTGACAGAATAACCAAGGATATTAGCTAAATAGATTAGGGTAGGGTTTGTATGAAATGCTAAGTTAGAGTCGTTCTTTCAAGGAACATGGGACAGACATTTCAGGTAATTTTAACTGCATTCAGAAACTTACAGGTAGAAAAAACCTTCCTGTGTTCTGGAGGTTGAAAGATGATCACTAGGCCAGAGACTCAAAGAACTGGAGCACATGATTTACATACAGAGGCCAGGTGTGATTCCCTGGCATCACAGGATTCTCAAGGATCACCATGAGTAGTGACTCCAAGTCCCAAGCTAGGAGTAGTCCCTAGCAGGAGAAGATCGCTGTGTTTGGGGTGTTGCAAGTCAGGAAGAAGGATGACTACCAGATGAGGTTGGACAGGTAGATAGGGCTACACCATTCAGGATCTTACAGGTCTTGGGGAGGAATTTTCTTTTTATCTTGAGAGCAATAGAAAACTATTGAAAAGTTTTAAGTGAGGTTGTGGCCTAGTTTAAAATGTATACATTGGTCTGCTGTGTGGTGAATGGTGGAGGGAATGATGAGAGAAGCCAGGGAGAGGGGGGTTAATTAGGAAACTTAGGGCCATTCAGGAGGGCAGTTGGTGGCCCGGAGAGCAGAGTCCATGGAACTTACTAATTGTTTGGGAAAGATGGTATAAGGTTGCTCTCAGGAATCTGCTCTAAGTGACTTAAGGTGTGTCTGTCCACTTACTGAGATGGCAAGAGTGGTGTTGTGAGGGGCTTGTGTGGGGTGATTCTGAGAATTCAGGACTGGTTCTTTTATGTGTTACATTTTCCTGAGATGCCAGTGAGAGATCCAAGTAGAGACCTGGTGGGAGGTTGAATGTGTATAGTGTGGATGAGAAGTTTGGGCTAGAAATACAAACCTAAGGGCCCTTACAGACAGGTGGTTCTGAAGCTGCAAGAACCATTGAAACCTTGTAGCACAGAGGTTGTTTTTATTTCTTTGGGGGTCACATGGCGGGGTGCTCAGGGGCTACTCTTGGCTTGGTTCTTGGAGGTCATGCCTGCGATGCTTGAGGACCATGCAGTACCAAAAATCAAATCCAAGGCCTCATACGTACAAGGCAAGTGCTCCACCACTGAGCCACATCCTAGCCCCAGCACAGAAATGATTAATCTGGGATCCAGTTTAACTGGACAGGAGTGCATTGATAGAATTCAGGGTCTGGGGACTTCAATTTTGAATGTGGGCCTCAAATTGCTGTGTGTAATATTTGTAACTTTGTTACAGACAGAAATGAAAATAGTGTTCATATCACATTAGAAGTTTGCTGATATTGCAAATTAGCATTTGTACTTGTAGCTATTTCAGAATTAAAATAGTTATTAACCCCATGACTAGATAGTGCATTAATGAACACATTGATAAAGAAATACAACTTTTTTCACATTCTGAAAAGTTTTTCAGTATATGTCACATTCAGACTTTATTCTGAGAAGTCTGAAGATTTCATTAGATCAACAGTCTTTGGTGATAAGAAGGCAAATTTAGGACTAAGCCCTGCAGTTGGTGAGCAGAGGAAGGATCAACAAAGGTGATTTGAAAAGAAGGTTCAGGAAGGGAATCCTAGAGGAAGGGTACCTGGTAGCCCAAAAAGGTCAGTGTTTGCAGGAGATCTGCTGGGTTGCATGAATGAGGACTTAAATTTGGTAACATTGGTCATAGGTGATTTGGGTGGTGAGCAACTGCATATATGAATTAAGAGATTGGAGTACGTGAAAGGTGAATGGACAAGAAGAAAGGAGGTAGTGAGTGTACAGTCAGCAGATTTCCTCTGTAAAGGGCCATATGGTAAACATTTTTTTTCAGGGGGTGGGATGTTGAGGGCCACTTGCTCTCTATCACAGCCTCTTGTTCAAAAGCAGAGAATAGCCAGAGTTAATATATAAACAAATGGGTATGACTATATCCCCATGAAACTTTATGTACCAAAAAATGACCAGAGGGCTTCGCCTGCTGGAAGCTAGTGACTAGATGTAGTTTGCCAAAACCTAGCACAGACAATCCCTTCTAGCTGCCCTAGGAAGGAAAGTGGAAAATGAAGGAAATAATTGAAGGGGAACAACAGTGTATGAATATGATACATGTTTTAAGATGAGCAATTCTAGAGCATAGAAGAATTCTGTGGAGTAGGAAAGACAGATAGTGCAGGAGAAAAAAAATAACTGTACCAAGAAACTCCAGTAACCAAGAGGGGATAGGTTTAATATAATGCCTATATTTGTGGGTACAGGGGAGGGGGATTGAGCTATAGGTTTGGGCCACAACTAACGATATTCAGGGGTTACTCCTGGCTCTACACTCAGGAATTACTTCTGGCTGTACTCAGGAGACCTTATGGGATTCTGGGGATTGAACCTTGGTTGCATGCAAGGCAAGTACCCTACCTGCTTGCTGCACTGTCTCTCCGACCTAACTGCCTTTACATTTAAGAAACTGATTTTGTTCTGACTTTGGCCATAATGAATGTCAGTCCCTTGAGACTGGAAGCCTGTTCCTGTGGAGCCCCACTAATAAGCTGGACGATCACTGCAGTAATATGATGAACTAAGCCCAGAGAACTGAGCGTGAGGAGCATGGAATGCAGTAGCTCATTTAACTTAATTTATGAAATATGGAGTTTAATTTGGCCCTTTGTTGGATTGGCTTGACCAGAAGCAATCAATGCAGCTACCTTCATTTTTCTGTCAGGTGTCTTCAAGACCCTAGTTCTGATTCTGTGGATTGATAAAGCGTTGGACTTGCTAAATACTAATAATTATAATAATAATAATAGGAAGATCTTGTTCAGTATCTTTAGTCTTTTTTTTCCCCCTGCTTCATTTCACTAGGTATATTCCTATCAGTGATGGTGGTTCATCATGTCAACATTTATGCCACTGAGAGGGGAGGAGGGCAGGCAGCTACTGCGAGAGTCATTGTTCTAGACCTTTTGTGGCTACTTCAGTTCAGGATTTAAAAGGCACATCTGTCTTGTTTCCTGGAGCAGTCCAGGCAGCTTGATGACCTCAGCCATATTTCCCACTCCATTCTCCCCCTACTGCAGAAATACTTTGCCTTTTGCAGACCCCAAGACGAAGGATCGTTCACATATTAAATCAGTACATATTTTCATGATGAGCACAGATAGTCAGCCAGGCCGTGGATTCTCTCACAGCTTTTTATGGTCATTGAGTAGCTATTTAGAAGAGAGTAGTAAGGGAGTCCCTTGGCAATGCCTGTCTTCTGTGTGAGGGAGTCTCCTAGAACACAGACTCACTTTTCAAGTCCTTCTTGTCACCTGTGCTGAAAAAAAAAGCTACAGTTTGCTGCTACCATTGTTTCCAGTAGACCAAAAGGGTTTTCAGTGATGCTCATACTTATTTTGTTAATTAACCTTTATGACTTCAGTGGAAATGATATAGGCATTCTTAAGAAAAACAGAAGACCAAAGAGGGCTTTCACTGGTTCTCATGCTTATTTTGTTTTTTATGATTGGTAAAAACGGTATAGGTGTTCTTAATAAAAACTGTATTTTGAATGTCTGCTGGAATTTCCTAATTATTTTTCCCCCAGATTTTTGAGTCTCACCTAGTAGAACTTGGAGGCTGTCCTGGCTCTGTGCTTGGGGATGTGTAGGGAACCATGTAATGCCAAACACTGAACCGGACCTGCATGTGCTCAGCCTGTTAAGCTCTCTTTGTTAACCCCTTAATTTGTTATTTTTATACAAAAATTAATATTTGTTCTCAATTAAGATTTTTTCTCAATTTTTTCCAAGCTATATGGCGAGAGAGAGATTACAGTCCCATTCACCGATGCAACCACTGTTTTGTTTCTTGTGTCTGCGTGAAAATGTTTGTGGTTCTGCATGCGCACAGGCTCATCTGCTTATCTGTTTCCTCTAAGCACGGATGAGGTCATATGATATGCTTTATTCTACCACTTGCTTTCTCAGCAGTGAGGACATACTAATTCATCTCATTCTGTCTCAGAGCTATTTCTTGTCTGTGGAACGGTTTTATCCTACATCTCTTCTGGCTTGCTTTCTCCCATTCCTTCCTCAGATGGCACCTTCCCGGAGATGCTTTTCTTAGCTGCTCTGTCAGTGTTAACCCCTGTCACTTCCTAGTCACTTTCTTCATGCTAATTTTTTTTCTGGCACTGATTGTCTACATGATTTTTATTTGGTTTATTGTCTGTTTCCCCACATTCTGTGAGGTGGGGGGAGAAAAAATTGTGTGTGTTGGGCGGGGGGCAAGGCTGTGGGTTACAATCAGCGGTTCTCAGGGCTTACTTCTGGATCTGTGCTCAGGGATCGTTCCTGGAGAAATTGGGGACCATATGACCATATATTATGCCAGGGATTGAACCTGAGTTGGCCATGTACAAGGCAAGCGCCCCACCCTGTACTGTTGTTCTGACCCAGGGAGAAATTCTTGTTGATGTCATTCAGTGTCATTGAGAATAATGCCTCACCCTATAGTAGATGACTAATAAATATTTTTTGAAAGGAAGAATAGATAATTACGTTGTTTTCCACATTTGGGCGCTCAGTCATTTTTAAAAGAATTGCTAGTTGATGAACATATCGATCTTCAGTTTTCTCTACTTTTATGAACAATGCTCTACTGAGTGCCCTTAAATATCTGTCTCTATTTCTGTCTCTTTGTTCTGTTGTGTACCAATCTCTAGGACAAATTCCTAGAAGTGGAATTGTGAGTTTAAAGAATATACACATTTGCCATTTTGAATTGTCGATTCCTACCCGCCTACTCAGGCGTTCTTTATTCACAGTCCTGCTAGAAGAGTGAAGGACTCCCATTTCCTTACACCCCTGCCACATGCACTGTAATCAACCTGCCAAGCCTTTGTCAATCTGATCAATAGAACACATATCTCCTCTTGATCAGAAGTTCTTTCATTTTAAGTAAAGTACCATTTTGTATATTTAAGTCACCTTTTGTGTTTGTTTTTCTACATGCTGCTTTCTCCCCCCATTGTTCTGTCAGGTTGTTTCGGCTTATTATCACCAGTGCAGACTTGTTTGCCTTTGTGCATTTTGCCCTCTCCAGACTGCAACCAGATATGACCCCAGAGAACAGTATATACCTGGGCCACAACTACTCTGTGCCCAGAGTGCTTCTGGCACTGAGGTTAACATCTTCCTGCTCACATTTTAAAACTTATTAGCGAATGCAGTCACATAGCAGATACATTATGGGCTCGGCCTAATATTTATTACTTTTTTAAAAAGATCATTAATAATATGAAAATCCTATCGGATTGTACTGCTTTTCTCCCTGGCATGATGGGGATATCTATTTAAAGAAATTGAGCAAGGAGAGATCAAGTAACCTGCCTGAGGGAGCCCTTTTGCTTCCAGTGTGGGTAAGGGGCTGAGATACCATTCTCTGCCCTTCTTCCCTTAGCTCCACCTTGAGAAAATTGACTCTCATCGCTGAAACAAGAGAGAGGTATTCTTTTACAGCTCCAGATTCCATTTCATGGTGTAAAGTTTAAATTGTGTAATAAGTCATATGGTGAAAAGTTCCATTTCTGAATAAATAGCAGTGCTCCTACATTATAAAAAAAAGTTCCATTTCCACTTTTCCCTTTCCTGCCCTTTCCCCCTGCCTTCACTTTTCTTTGTTTCTGAATATTCTTGCTGTGTTTTAGATACTTATAAACAAAATGAATGCAGAGTATATATGTGAGTTTTTTCTGACATAAAAAGTACCGTGCTGTATTCACACTTTCGCATTAAAAAAAAAACAAGAAAAACATTAAAACAGTCCAGTCAGTTGTTTTAAGACCACTTGATCTATCAGATATTTATTGAGTGCTCTTTGTCCCTGGTACCAGACTGGCCTTACAGGAATGTATAAAGAAGCTTGGAACCTCAGAGAATTTACAATCTCCAGGTTGAGAGCATGAGTGAACATGCCATGGTACTCCTTGGTCATTTCAGACTTTAATAAATGAACATGCACTTTGTTCTTCATTGCTAGTTACCCTGGCCCTCTACATACATTTCTTGACCCCAAAACCTATGTCTTCCTTCTCTTAATAGTCTCTTTGGGACTTTATGTTTGAAGAATTGAATATTGTTTTATTATTTTTTTAAAATAATTGCAAGGCTTTTGTTACTTCTATTCACTCCTCTATTTTTCTTTCAGAAACCAGTTCACCTTTTATTTGTTTATATATATTATGATACCATTAGTTTGTACAACCAGATGTTTTTTTCAGAGATATGGTTTCACACTTACTCAAAACTATATGTCACCACATCCATCACTAATTTTCTAATATCCCTTCACCACCGTCCACCGGACCCTCTGCTTCCATCTCCCCTTCTGTAACCTCAGCTCTCCAGTCCGAATTCATGCATTTTCCCCCTTGTTTTTTTTTTTCTGCTTTTTGGGTCACACCCGGCGATGCACAGGGGTCACTCCTGGCTCATGCACTCAGGAACTACTACTGGCGGTGCTTGGGGGACCATATGGGATGCTGGGAATCGAACCCGGGTCGGCTGCATGCAAGGCAAACACCCCACCCGCTGTGCTATCGCTCCATCCCCCTCCCCCTTGGTTTTATTAGTTCCCTTGCTTTGCTTCTCCATCATCTACCTATCAGTAAGATCATCTGATATTTCTTACTTCTTCTAACTTGTTTCACTTAAAATGCCCCCCTCTAGTCCCATGCTTGTTGCAAAAAGCAAAATTTTGTTTTACTAATGGCTGAGTGGTATATCTTTTTGTACATAGACACCATTAAAAAATAATCTATTACAACTTTTGAAATCATGGGGTCTAAATAAAAATTAATTTTAAAAGAGTACAGATTGCTTTATTGATTTGGAGAAGGAAAAAAGATGGAGACAAAAAGAAGTGGTCATTAACTTTTAGTTGGGCACTTGGGTTGTTTCCATATACTGTCTATAAGAATGTTATAACAAACATAGTGTGCAGATATTTTTTTCAACTTAGGTGTTTTTGTTCTTTAGCTAGATACCCAGAAGTGGAATTGCTAAATCAAGGAGAAGATTGATTTACTTATTTTAAAGAGAGCTTTATATATTTGTCATGAGTCCAAAGGGAAGATTTTTAGAATAATTTTATTTGTATAAGTCACCTCTGCTTGGGATCAGGGAGATAACTTGAGGGCTGGAATACATGCTTGGCAAGTAGAGGCCCAGTGATTGTCCCTGGCATCACAGGGTCCCCTATGTCCTGATTTTGGTGGCCTCTGAGCTGTGTCACCGGGGGTGGATCTCCAGACCCTCAGAGCACTGCAGGGAAACTTCCTTTAAACATTTCATTTCTCATTAATGGGCCTTGTCAGATTAAACTGAAATTAAAAAATGTCATGTGCCAATTATCGACCCAAGGGAGGGGGGTCTCATCTATGGGGTGCTTGTTTTGGTGGGGTTGTCTTCTTTCTCCTACTGAGGGTTCTTCTCCATTGACTCCTACCCATAGGCAAAAAAGTAGAACAGAGTCTATTTATCCTAACTACAGTACAGTATTTTAGGGATGTGGGCAAGCTGCCCTCAATTTGTTTATTACAACTGAATTCTATTAAAAGCCATCTTTGTTTAGAGCCCTTCCAGGAGTTCTGGCATGGCAGGAGCCGTGTGGAGGTGGCACAGTAGAGAGGTTAAAAGAGTAGACTGGAGCCTACCCGCAGGCACTGAAGAGCTGATTCTGCCACTTTGCACTGTGACAAGTTACTGAAGCACCCTTTGTTTTCCCTGTCCCCCCAGCAGCCATCAGAACTATTCGATACCTGTGAATTGATTGTTTGTCTTTCCCTCTGTCTTGTTCTATGGCCAAGGACAAGAACTGAAAGAAAATCCAGCATCTTGTATTTCCCTAAACATATTTCATCAGGAATCATAACTCGCATTACACATGTAACATGCACCTATCACACACATGTAATTGACCTACTACCTAAGCATTTCTGTGTTTGGCATGGTGCAAGGATGTTCTACTTTTAAGGAACACGAATCTCAAAGGGGGGGGAAATCCAAAATTACAAGGGCTAAGGTTGGTCATGAATCATGGGTTTTCTGAGCTCTTGGCTGCCAACTTCTTTGAAGAGTTTTCAGACAGGGGCAGAAACCTGTCATTGTCACATGAAAGCCATCTCTTTAGGTATAGTTTGAACACTGGATGGGCTATTTTCTTTTTCCCATTGTTTATTTTTTGAGGAGAGAAGGGAAGTTTGGGTGACTTCTGCAGTGTTTAGGGGCTTTTCCTGGCACAGTGCTCAGGGGGCCATGCAGTGTTAGGGATTGAACCTGAGGCTCCAGGGTGCAGAGCATGTGCTGTGGCCCTTAGAGCTATCTCTCCCCCACCGCCACCCCCATTTTCTTTTGTTGTTATTGTTATTGTTGTTGTTGCCGGGGTCTTTGACTTGCTGCTGCCTCTGTTTTGGGCAGAGAGTGAAACGCTTTCATTCTAGAAGTTGGCATGGGTGAGGAACCTGAACCAGCTGGCCTTGCCTGCTGCCTTCCCTGCAAGTCTGAAAGTCTGACATGCGGGGTTGCTTCAAAGCAGAATGCTTCAGGTTTTTTGTTTTTTTTGTTTTTTGTTTTTGACACCTGGAGATTTCTTTGCATCATGATCTTTCTCTTCTCTTCCCTTAGGCTCTTTATTGAGAAACTGCCAAAGCATCGAGATTACAAATCCTCCGTCATTCCTGAAAAGAAAGATACAGTAAAGGTGGGTGTCTTCACCTTTACTCTTGCCAATCTAATACCTTCAGAGGGGCACAGACTAGCTTCAAGGAAAAAATAATGGTGCCTGCATCTGAGCATCAAATCCCGTAGTAGGAGATGAGGCCATTTTGCCAGGTCTCTTGGAAATTAGGGGGTGGCACAATTTCGGGAAATTTAGAACCATTTTTGAAAACACTGTTGCCTTTGTCAATGTTAAGTCTTCTCTTTTACTTCTCTGCTTAATTCCTTGGTAATTGTTCTAATTCTGAGCTTCTTGTTTTCTGTCTCAGAAATTAAAGGAGATTGCATTTCCCAGAGCAGAAGAACTAAAGGCAGAACTATTAAAACGATATACCAAAGAATATACAGATTATAATGAAGAAAAGGTGAGTTTACAACAGCAGAAATTAAGAGAAGGAAATCATTTTGGTTTCTTAGGAGTGCCCTGGGATTAAAACACATTATTTAATGAAAACTTTTGATTAAGACACTCAAACAAGCCTAGACAGGGGTCACATCCAATGGTGCTGGGAATATGGCATGTGGTTCTGGGGATGGAACTCAAGGCCTCACATATGTGCTACCTTTTGAGGTATGGTCCTGCTCTCCAGATCCTGCGATTTTTGATGTGATATTTCACTTTCTTTTGGCAAAGACCAGAAAGGCAAATTAGAACATAAATAGTTTGTCTGAAGATTCTAATACAGATGATCTGAAATTCCTAAACTTATTTGGCCTTTTGTACCTTTTTCAGAAAAAAAAAATTACTCAACACTCCCTCCTGCCTTCTTAAGCAAGTCAACAGAAAGGACTCCCAAAAGCTACTGAAACCCCACCCCACCCCCAGTCCATCCAGTGCCCCTGCAGGGGGTCAGTATTACCGACTTTGGGAAATATGGTCTAGAGGATTACCAAAACATGGGGTTCTAGGTCACAGAATTTGTGGGACTTGGTTCACATTGGGTTATATTAGAAACCATTATAGTGGTTCATAATAATTGATATTTTCTCGAGCAGTTTTCAAATGATCTTTTGTTGGAAGGGTTGGTCAAAACCTGTGGAGAACTCCTTCATGATCTCCCCAGGAAGAAAAGACAAGCATGTGGAGAAATTTCCAAGTGACTCTCAGTAGTCTGGGCCATGCTGCAGGTGCTTGTGTATGGCTTTGTAGCTATCTGCTAAGCTCTGTTAGATATACCATTGTTGAAAATCAGCTGAGAGAAACCAAGAGGCATATGTTGATTTGTCTATTTGTTTAGGCACCGATGGTCCTTCGGAGCTATTCTTGGCAGTGTCTGATAGTGCTGGACTTGAACTCATGCATGCAAAGCATGTGCTTTGCACATTGAGCGTTTTCCCCAACCCCTGCAAGGCATAGATTTCTAAGACACCCTAGTAAGAGAAAAACCTTAAGTCATGACCTGGTAATTGTTCGTCTGCAGTATGGCTCTGCAGTGAACCGATAACCAGGAAAATTCTAGAGTCTTCAATTTGGTTAACATTTAATGGCAGCCCCAGCACAGCAGGTCTGAGTCTGGAGTCGCCTCTGCCCTCCTACTGCCCCAGGATTCTGGGCTGTATCCGTGGCACCCCACTGACAAGACTTGTCCTTGTCCTGCTGAGGTAGTAGATCCCTTGAGCCAACAGCATTTCTCCTCACCCCTCTGCTTTCTTTATAGAAGAAGGAAGCTGAACAGTTTGCCAGGAACCTGGCCATCCAGCAGGAGCTGGAGAAGGAAAGGCAGAGGGTCGCACAGCAGAAGCAGCAGCAATTGGAGCAAGAGCAGTTCCATGCCTTTGAGGAGATGATTCGGAACCAGGAGCTAGAAAAAGAGCGGCTGAAAATTGTACAGGAGTTTGGGAAGGTGGACCCTGGCCAAGGTGGCCCCTTGGTGCCTGACGTGCCCCCCCCAGATGTGTTCCCCACAGCTCCAGTCCCATCCACGCAGCCCCCGCACAGCAGCACAACACCCAGGCCCACCAAGCCTCCCGTGGTGGACAGGTCCTTGAAACCTGGCGCATTGAACAACTCAGAAAGTAGTGAGTGTGTTTGTCCTCTTCTCTTCCATCTCCATCGCAGCCCAGCAGGGCCCTGCTGACCTTACTTCTACGGTCCCACTCATTTGGCCATGGTCCCCAAAATCCAGTGTAGAATAAGCATTGCCCGTGGTGTGGCCTGCCACGCCAGGTGGACTGTGAAGGTGGCCGTTGCCTAAGCAAAGCGTGCAACTGCTGGACCTGCTTGACTTTCTGAAGAGCTAAATATGACCCTGAGAGTTATTGCCCAGTTTCCAGCTTTTAAGGACTGCATAAAGATTTGAAATGTTTAGTGACCTAGACACCACTGTTGGCCTTTGGTGAAGAAAATTTGGACTTTTTTTTTTTTATATATACCACTCTGCTGTTTAGTAATTGAACTAAAATGTTTTGTTTTGGGACCAGACTTAGCAGTGCTCAGGGCTTACTGTGGGTTCTCACTCAGGCATCAGCTCCTGGCAGGCTTAGGGGCCCACATGGGGTGCCAGGAATTGAACCCTGGTTAGCCATGTGTATGGCAGGGGCCTTAGCTACTCTACTGTCTTTCAAGCTCTAAACCACTTATTTAAGTCTGCTGAATTGTATCTGTGTCATGATAAATATTGTATATCATTAGCGACAATTCAGTGTAGCCATAAAAACTAGCAAAAGTCTGTTCAAAAACCAACAGTATTTTTCAATCAACTTGAAAAATACACAGGAGCGATAGCACAGCGGGTAGGGCGTTCGCCTTACAAGCGGCCAACATGGCCGACCCGAGTTCAATTCCTCCGCCCCTCTCGGAGAGCCCGGCAAGCTACCGAGAGTATTCGATATGCCAGACACAGTAACAACAAAGTCTCCAATGGAGACGTTACTGGGCCCGCTCGAGCAAATCATAATAGGAGGACTCCGGAGGCTGAGAGATAGAGCATCAAGTAAGAGCATGTGCCAAGCATGTGGCATGCACCCTGGCCTGGGTTTGATCTCTTGTATCATATCACCTGCTGGGTACCACTGAGTATTACCCGGGAATCCCTGAGCACTGCAAGTAGCGGCACAACCTCAGGCCCTAGCACCGAACCCTTGACCAGTTGGCCGAGTATCGCTTGGAGTGGCCACATGCCCCCTGAGCACTCCATGGCCACCACAGTCCTCCCCTCCTTCCCCCTCACCTCTCCCTGCTACCCTTAACAAAGACACAGAACAGGCTTTTGGAGGCAGTAAATTGTCTTCATTTTAAGGAAAATCCACTTAAGTGAACACTGAGAGAGAGGGCAGGAGCTGCTGGATGCCATGGCCTGGCCTTTGGGGTTTTCTCCATGTTCTCAACAGGCTTTCTCTACTGTTCCTTCGTACACCTTCTCTGGTCCTGTTAACTTGGTCTTTTGTGTTTCCAGAATAGTCCCTCAACGCTCCCCGCCCCTACCCCAAAGAGCTTTGTTCATATTTTCCCTGAACCTAAATCTCCATCCTCTCTCTCTCTCTCTCTCTCTCTCTCTCTCTCTCTCTCTCTCTCTTAAATTAGTGAAACACCATGAGGCACAGTTGTAGACTTAGAAATTTTTGTGCTTGGGTTTCAGTTATACAATGATCGAGTACCCATCCCTCCACCAGTGCCCATTTTCCACCACCAATGATTCCAGTAGTCCTCCCACCACCCCTCCCCCGTGCCCCACCCTGCCTCTATGGCAGGGCACTCCCTTTTGCTCTCTCTTTCCTTTAGGGTGTTGTGGTCTGCATTGTGTCTACTTTCAGCACGTGTCTCGCATCCCGAGCGAATCCTCGAAACAGCCTTTACTTGGTGTTCCCTTCTCTATCTGAGCTGCCTTTTCCCCCATTCTTTCTCTTAACCTTCCCGGCTTTTCTTGTCAGTTTTCCCAATCCCCATTTTGTGGATCAGATTGGTTCTCTTCTCCTTACAGCTTCCAGAGAGCTTTGAGTCTGCTAGGCAGTTGAGATTTGTTGGGCCAGCACTGTTCCGTGCCTTGTTAGTGGCACTGACTGGGAGTTGGGGAGCAGAGGCCCGACTTCCTTGGCCTCCCTGGGCCCCATCAGCTCCGGACTGCAGGGCCCCTGCTCGCACTTGGCTCCCTCCCAGCAGTTCACATCTCACGACTGGGGGTGCTGGAGCACAACATCCCTTTTCACTTTTTTTCTGACGGTGAAAAAGTGCTCTGAAAGTTACCCCCAATTCCAGCCTGCGGACTCAGCCCCGGGGTTTCCCCTGGGACACAGGCTCAGCCATTGGCGTTTTGAATGCAGGCTCAGGAGCTCCTTTGCTCGCTCAGGGAGTTTTGGAGAACTACAATATGGTTTTTGTTATTTCATTTTGGAGTTGGAGCTTTCTCCTAAAGGAATAAATTCACTCAAACTAGTGACTCAAATGATTTTATTTTCCTGTTTTCTAGAATATAGCCTAATATTTATTTAAAAGTTATAGTCTCTGATAGTTGAATCTGAAAGGAGAGGATTAAAAACTCAAATTCGGCAGAAAAAGAAGATTCCTTAAAAAAAATAATTCTTCGTATTAGGTTGAGGCAGGATTCTGAACAGCTCGGAAACATCTTTTAAGTAATACTTTACCCGGGTCTGAACTTGTATAATTAAATCCTCCTCTTTCCTTTTCTTAGAAGAATGTTCTCCTGGCAGCTGTGGCTAGGGGTTGGGGAAGAGGCTCCACAGCCCTTTTCCTTCTGTCCTTAGGATGCGCCCCCCTGCCCCGACCTGAAGTTAGGAGCCCACATGGCTCTAATTGCCCCAGGCCATGTAGAAAGTCACTGCCAGCCGTCTGACTTTCCCCTTTTCTCCCTTACAGTTCCAACCATCGAGGGACTACGCCACGTGGTGGTGCCTGAGCGGCTCTGCCCCCAGTTTCTCCAGTTAGCCAGTGCCAACACTGCCCGGGGAGTAGAAACATGTGGAATTCTCTGCGGAAAACTGGTAAAAAAAAAAAAAAAAGAAAGAAAGAAAAAGAAAAGAAAAGGAAAAAAAAGAAATAAGAAACAAACAACAACAGCAAAAACACAACCAACCTCTCTTTGCTGAGTTGAGATGGTTTCTCTCAGCTTTGGCCTCCCGTGACTCTGAAAGAAGATACAGTCCATGGGCTCGGTTACTGGGCATCAGCCCATTTGCTGAAGAAACCGCAGGCAATATGCTGGCGTGCCGTCTTAAACTCAGTCGCCCTATTTTTGTTTGATTTGCAGGATTTCTTGAACTGATTGTTTCAATGCTAATAGTAAAAAAAAAAAAAAAGATTCTAATCCCGGGGGTAAAGATCCAGGGCTCACCTGTATGCTATGTGTCATCTCTTGAGCATCTCTTTATGGTTGGTAGGATCATAACATGTGTCTATGGAAAAGTTCCCAGGTGCTTTGGAGAGATGAGGCTAATACACCAATAAATAAATAGCACAGTGAATGGTTCATGGAGCACAAGCAATAGGAATCTTGAGGAAGGAAAGGTCATTGTACGTATACACCTAATAGCTGAAGGGATAAATTAAATGGAAGGAGGAGAAGCAGCGAGATGAAACCTACATCAGGCTGGAGCAAGGGATGAGAAATTATCTGCCTGGAACTCCTTGAGCCCCTGTTTAGCTAGAGCAGGAACTCTGCCCAGGTAGTTGCCATCTGGCTGCTGTTAGAGTACCTTGTGGGGGCCAGAGTGGTCACACAGCAGGTAGGGCATTTGTGTTGCACATGGCTGACCCAGCTCCAATACCCAGCATCCCATTTGGTCCCCAGAGTCCCGCCATGAGTGACCCCTGAGCAAAGAGCCAGGAGTAAGCTCTGAGCACTGCTAGGTTTGACCCCAAAACAAATAAGAGTACTTCATGCAGTGCCCGTGAGCAGCTAAGATTGGGTACCACTGAGGTGAGGGACCCAGGAGCTACAACATGACTCATGACAGAACTCAGTGGGCTGGACTTTCCTTATATAGATGTTTTAATTTTCTACTGCCAGGACAGCATGGGTTTGCCTAAGTGCCCAGGAATTGTGACAAGCTTGTTTTCTCCTTTGACAGATGAGGAATGAATTTACCATCACCCACGTTCTCATCCCCAAGCAAAGTGCTGGAGCCGATTATTGCAACACCGAAAATGAGGAAGAGCTTTTCTTCATACAGGATGAGCAGGACCTCATCACACTGGGCTGGATTCATGTAAGCAAGCCTGAGCTCTGTAAGGATCAGCCTCTGGATGTTATAAACACGCTGCTGCTTCCTCTGAGCCAAGTCATTGCCTCCAGATTATGTATTTACACACAGGTTTTCCCACCATCGGATGTGTGCTGACTTGCATAGGTCACTGCTTGCCCTCCACTAAGAATCTGGCAACTACTTAGAGCTTTTTAATTTAGGCAGAACGTTTTAATATAAATGAACTTGTTTTCCCCAAAGTTCTAGTTTTCCTATAAGTATGATATGAGTAGTGGACCTAGGATATTTGTTGACTTTACCATAGATGCTGGACCTGTTTCCTATAAACAGTGTCCCTCAGAAAGTTATATATAAAATCAAAATATTTCAAATGAGCCAAGGAAATTAATTCAGTTGCTTGCATTTGGCCTTGATTAAAGCAGTGAAAATACCTTTATGTAAACCAGAAGGGCTGCCAATATAGGAGATTTCTCAAGTGCATCTCTGATGCCATTTTCTGGTTAAATAGACTTTCATCCCTAAATATTATTTCTGAATTTTCTCTCCTATTCTGTGTTAGCCCCTCTCCTCTCTTGGACTAAGCTGCTTTTCCATGGGATGTGATATACAGACAGCTTGGCTGCTTTCTGGATTCAGGATGGTCACCTATCCTTATATGTGACAATCAGGGAAATTTGGGTCTGTGAGGGTTTCCGAAGAGCCTGTCTTGAACTCAGTTGTATGGAATATTTGTCTTCTACCACGTGTGTCCCCTCCCCCATTGCAGTTAGATGGCAGATAGAAAACTTTTTCTTTACCTGCCAAGGGATACAGATTGGAATTAATAGAATTTTAGACTTACGGAAGAGAAGGGACATGAGGCAGAGTATGCCAGAGTGTCCTCTGAGGTGCAAACCGGGCACGTGGTTCTCAGCAGAGGAAAGGATCACAGGTGGGAGGATGACCTCAGAATAGTGGGCTGTGCCTGGAACAGTGAATGCTACGGTTTGCTGGGAGTTGTCCTTCATAACAGGAAAGCGTAGTAGAGAAGCTTTATTGTGATTCTTTAGAGCCAAGTTCTGGAGGGTCTTGGGTGGACCTGCAGAATAGTTCTGCTCTTCTGTAGGTGGAGAACTCTTAAAGATTTTTAAGTAGAGTGATGATATATTCCAAGTCATACTTTAGTCACTTTAGCATAAAGACATTTTGGGGGTGAGCTGAGATGGTGAGCTCATTCAAGAGATCAATATGATAAAACTGTGACAAAGAAGGTGATGATACAGGATGCTTGGGAAGGAGGAAACAAATATGGGAAGATGAGTAAGAGAAGATGACTAAGAGTCAGATGATTGGGAGATTTGGAACCTGATCATCTCATAAGCAGAAACTGCAACCCCAGGTGGAGGGCTCACTTTGGAAGGGGGGTGTGTGAATGGTATGTTCAGTACTAACATGTTCAATTTAAAGTACTGGTGTGACATTAAATCAGTGGGGTACTTAGACAATTGGAAATGGAGCTTCAACTCTGGAGCAAAGTGAAGGTGGGAAAGAGTTTGGGGAATTCTCTGCCATGATCTGATTTTAGAAAATGTGGAACCAGGGGAGAGTTGAGAACAGGAAAAAAGTCACTGAGACATGGGGGCAACTGGGAGAGCACAGGGAATAGTAGGCAATGAAATAGAAAGCAGTCAGAGGGCAGTAGAAAGCCAAGAAGCCAAAAAACTACAGCCTGGAAGCCAGGCCACACACTGGAATCAGCCTGTTAGACCGGCTGAGGCCATTGATGGCCTTGATTAAGAGCCTTTAGGCAATGGTGGGAGCGTCTCATGAGGGTTCGGAAGGAACAGAGACTGAATTAACTGTAACGGTAACTACCCTAGAGATAGTTATAGGTGTCCTCAGTTTTAGGTAAAGGTAAAGGTAAAGGCCCTCCCGTTGATCCTCGATTTGCTCGAGCGGGCCCAGTAACGTCTCCTTTGGAGACTTTGTTGTTACTGTGTCTGGCATATCGAATACTCTCGGTAGCTTGCCGGGCTCTCCAAGAGGGGCGGAGGAATCGAACTCGGGTTGGCCATGTTGGCTGCGTGCAAGGCAGACGCCCTACCCGCTGTGCTGTCGCTCCAGCCTCAATTTTAGAAGGCCTTAGATCTAGAGGAAAGGAAGAGACGGAATGGTGGCTAGAAAGAGAAAAGGAGAAGTGGCTAGATGAGAGTGTTTGCTGGAATTAATGTTTACTTGACTTTCCTAGTTTAGTTCTGAGTGTGTGTTTTGTTTTGATATTTGAAACCTTTGTTTTTGAAATGCAGCTTATATAGCAAAATGCATAAACTGCTCGTACACTAATGAATCTTTTAAGCAAATAGCTATGGACACACACTCCCTTCAATGTTCTCAGAGGCTGGCTCCCACCCCACCCCACTCTCCCACCCACACACTTCCTGCAGCAGGCAACCCCAACTCTTCTGGAAACCCCTTGCTTTCTTTCTTGCTTTCCCACCTAGATGTGTGTTCCCAAACTCAGTTGTTTAATTTTCTCTGCTTTGAAACTCTGTATAAACAGGATTGTATGATGTATGTTTTACTGAGTCTGGCTCCTTTGACTTGGCATTTTAAACATTGATTTCAGTTTTTGTGTGTAGTTGTCCAAACATGTTTTCAGACCCAGTGAGCCTCGTGGGAGAGAGGCAAAGGGCAGGAGAAATGAGACAATGCAGAGGTAGGAGAATGTTGAATCAAAACCACCAAAGGGGTAAGGGGCGCAGAGAGCTAGTACAGGGGTTAAGGTAGAATCATTGCTATTTAGATCTCAGATCTCAGGTTGAATTTAGATGGAAGTGAAATCAAAAGATTTCTTTTTCTTTTTTTTTTTTTTTTGGCTTTTTGGGTCACACCTGGCGATGCACAGGGGTTACTCCTGGCTCTGCACTCAGGAATTACCCCTGGTGGTGCTCAGGGGACCATATGGGATGCTGGGAATCGAACCCCTTGTTGGCCGCCTGCAAGGCAAACGCCCTACCTGCTGTGCTCCAGCCCCAAAATCAAAAGATTTCTAATATCAGTAAGGGTCCAGCCAAGAACAAATAGAGCGGCTAATTTGAACTGAAGAAAAGGCCTGCTGTCAGGTTTAAAACTAGCAGGAGAAAATGATAAACATAAAATTTTCATTCTCCCCTTGCCAGTTGTAATTCAGGCTGCCATTCAAAACTTTTTCTGAGGAGTGGGGAGGTAGCGCAACATGCTGGCATGCACACTTGGCTCGATGATGCTTTGTATACCTTGTGGCCCCTTACACCTGGGGCAGTCTCTGAGCAGGGAGCAGGGAATTGCTCTCAGCACTAGTGGGTGTGGTTTCAAACCAAAATAAATAAGATAATATTTTTTAAGAACAACCCTGAGGGGTCACAGTGATCGACTCTGTGTCAGCCGCACCTACTTGAAGGCATCTGCCCTCACTTGTCTCAGCCCAGCCTTATGTGGCCTCTTCTCTGCTCCAGGAACCCAGGCTGCCTTTGGGGTTACCATGCTGGCTTCTCTCTGTTCCTCAGCAGTACCCTTTTCTCTTCATACAAACTTCCCCTGTCCACAGTGGGATGAACGCTGGATATGCTGTTGTTTTTTGGGGTTTTCCCCCCCTCCCCAGGAAACTCAAATAAGAGGGAAGGAAGGGGGAAAGGCACAGTAGTTAGAGGGGAACCAAGGTTTGGATTCGAGTTTTTGACATAGCTTATCAGCTATTTACTGAGCCTCTACCGGTTGTCTGTATGATCTCGGCAACTATCCCAACCTTAGCTCATTCTTCTTTCCTTTCCTCCCCCACTTTTTTGGTGCTGGTCACTGGGATGATCAGAGGTGGAATGCTTGGTTGTGGGGCTCACCTGGGGATGCCCACTTTTAGTTGTGATGCTTGTGCCCATTCAGTCGCTCCACAGCCAAGATCGCGTGCTTTATCATGGCACTTGGGAGCCAAAATGGCATCGCCATAAGGATGGAAGCTGGCACAGGTGAGGTGGTGCCAGGGATGGAATCCAGCCTCATATGTGCAAGGCAGAGCCTGTGCCACTGAGCTCTCCATGCCCCCTTGCCCAGTCTGGCCGGCGTAGGCCTCATCTGTTCCCAGGGAGAGGTTTCCACTTCAACCATGGCATGACGGACGCTGGCACCACCTTTTCTCCCTACCAGTCGGCAGGATCAGGGAGAAACTTTCCTTAGGTGTCTTGAAGTTCTTCGATGGCCACAGCATCTGTGTGTGCCTTAGCTCCTGAGCTCTTGTCTTGCAGCCATCCCCGGTGGGCTGCTCCTGCACTCTGTGGCATAGTGTCACTCAGACGAGGCCACAAGAACAGGCGGAGCCCCAGAGCCTGTGCTTTGGCTTTTTCCTAGTAGGGCTGAAACCACTCATTGAGCATACTTAATTCTTTTCGGTGCTTTTCTGTCAAGGATGATTGGTGGTCTTTTTGAGTCACATTGGACCTTGAATTTTCCGTCACTGTGGTCTACTGCCACGGGAGTCATTCTGTAACTTCTCTTTTTGTATCCAAAAAATGTGCTCAGTAAAACAAAATAATTGAATACAAGTGAGATCAATGAACTCTACATGTAGAGGGTTGATTGGCCTCCATTTTTACTTTCTTTAGTATTTCCCAAAGTGTTCTGTGCGAGTTAGCTGTCTGCCTTGAGTACCCAATCATCCTGCCCCTTGTCTCCTTGGATGAATCCTCTCATATGCTTTAGTCACAGGACAGTTTTTGCTGTTTTTACCTATAAACACCCTAGACTTGCTTGACTTTTTAATACCTCACTCAGGAAGAAGAGCCATCTCTAACTGGTTTATCAAGTCTTTATCAGCTATCATTCTGAAGTAGATACTGTCTATTCCAAAACAGCTATTATCTAGGAAGAACTTGCATAAGCCAAATACTTTTTTTTTCTTTTGTGTCACGCCTGGCCATGCTCAGGGGTAACTCTTAGTGGTGCTCAGGGGACCATGTGGGACGCCAAGGATCAAACCCAGGTTGGCTGTGTACAACGCAAATGGCCTATCCATTGCACTATCTTCCCAGCCTGAGCCAAATAAGTCTTGGTGGCTAGTTAGATATTACAAGTATCTTCAAGTTCTCATGTTATCCTCCTGACTCTGCACTCAGGTTTGTGGCCACTGTTTGACTGCCTCCCCTCTCGGGCCAGGCCTGGCTGCCATTCCTTATGGACAGGGTCTCTGACTGTTCTTTCTCTTCGCAGACTCATCCCACGCAGACCGCCTTCCTCTCCAGTGTCGATATGCACACTCACTGTTCCTACCAGATGATGTTGCCAGAATCAATAGCCATCGTTTGCTCTCCCAAGTTCCAGGAGTGAGTCCCTGAGACCCGGGTTGGCATGTTATGGGAGGGAGCAAATGAGAAGAAAGTCTCAAAGTTTTTTTTTTCCTGTTTTTAATCCTTGTTCTCTATAAAATGTAAACATCATTTATTATTTATTGATTGTTCTAAAAGACTTCCCATCTCCTGATAAGCCTACTATACATGTTTAAAAAGAGTTCCAGAAAATAACTTAGGACTTTTCCTAGGACAAGACCACAAAAAAGATGAAGGGTTTGACTTGAAACAGTAGGAATTTTAAGAGATTGAGATATGTCAGAGTATTAATTTTTTTAAGTGCATGTCAGTTTTTAATAGATTTTACCAAATAATTTTCATAATGTTTGCATCAAGTATTAATTTCTTTTCCATTCCAAATTCTATTATTTACTATGGATTCTTCCAGCAAAATTTGTGTGGCCGTGATGAGTCATTCTCTAATCCTGATTCATTCAGAATCAGAGACTTAACAAGACACCTATGACCCAGGGTACTTTTGAAGCTGTCTCAAGGTGTGTGTGTGTGTGTGTGTGTGTGTGTGTGTGTGTGACATCCTTGCTTGATTCTGAGTCCGCCTCTTCTTA
Organism: Sorex fumeus; assembly: GCF_029834395.1. Lineage (NCBI taxonomy): Eukaryota > Metazoa > Chordata > Mammalia > Eulipotyphla > Soricidae > Sorex > Sorex fumeus. The sequence continues at coordinate 37,204,194 of NW_026606063.1, read as the reverse complement.
TTTCAGGACTGGATTCTTCAAACTGACCGACCATGGATTCAAAGAGATTTCTTCTTGTCGCCAGAAAGGCTTCCATCCACACAGAAAGGATCCCCCTCTATTCTGTGTAGGTATCTACTGTAGACAGAAGCAGGGCAGGAGCTAAGTAGGGAGGACCATGGGGACTGAGGAAATGCCTGCCTGTCCTGATACAGAGTGGATCTACCTTGTTATGCCTCCTTTCCCAGGATTTTTCTGGTGAGGCTGTGCATGTGGAACCGTGTGGGAAAGGAGCACATTGAGACCTAGTTCAGCCACTTCCCAGCTGTGTGTCTCTGAAGAGGCTCTGAAACTCTCTGGGGCTTCCATTTTTTAATCAGCTATAAATGAGGATGAAAATTAAAACAATATTTTATAGTGTTATTGATAGGGTTAAGTATTATGTATAAATGACCTTGTGCAGAAGCTAGCTTATAAAATGTTATTCTTTTTATTTTTCCTTCATCGATTTCAGTTGCTAAACCTGTATTTTATTTTTTTTTTATTGGTTTGGGGGTCACATCCGGTGATGTTTAGGGGTTACTTCTGGCTCTGCACTCAGGAATTACTCCTGGAGGTATTCAGGGAACTATATGGGATGCTGGGGATCAAACTCTGGTGGCTGGGTGCAAGGCAAAGGCCCTACGCACTGTATTATCACTCCAGAGCCTAAGTGTGTATTTTAATAAAGGTGGGAATTCAAAGAAGAGTCTCTTAAGTTAGGTTAAGTTGGGGCCAGGGACATAGTTCAAGAGCCTATGCCTGTCATAGCAAGGCCTGAGTTCAAGCCCTGGCACCAAACCACCCCCACAAACACCACTTGAATGTGGCCTTGGGGGACCCCTGAGAATTACCAGCCAAACACAAAACCAACAGGGCTAGAAGCCTCCCTACACACGAAGTGTATTTTTGTGAGCTGCTTATGTTTAAAGAAAAAAAAAAAAAGAGGCAAAGTATATATAATTCTCAAATTTAGCTTCTATTTTCTGACCGTCTTAGGAAGTTATTTTTCCTAAGTTGCACTCTGCAAGTAAAATGTTTTCATTACTGATAAGATCAGTATGTTCCCATTGGCCCCTCAAATCCAATGCGGTAGCATCACTTTGCTCCATGCTGGGCAGGGAGTATTGTTTCTTTGGAGCTCTCAGAAAAGTGACCATTATGGGGAACTGCAAAGATAGTACCGGAGTTAGGGCACATATTCGCCTTGCACATGGCTGACCAGGGTTGATCTCCAGCATGCCATATCGTCCCCTAAGCTCCCCCAGGAATGATTTCTGAGCACCACTGGTGTGGTTACAAACAACCCTTCTCCCTCCCCCCCAAAAAAAAAATAAAAATAAAAAAGGAAATTCAAGTGACTTGTATGGAAAAGGGACTCCAATTGTTGTCACATGAATGGAACAGAAAGGGATCGCAGATGTTTAGAAGAGAAACTCCAGGGAGAAGTTGGGAACTGACTTTCAATGTAAGAAGTGCCTAGAGGGATGGGGTAGAAGGGCCAGGGAGACAGTTCAGGTGGTGGAGCACACTCTGCCGTGTGAGGCTCTGAGTTTAATCCCAAATGCTGCTGGGATTCTTCATGTCCTCAAGTACCACCCACGTGGCCCTGGTGGGTCCCAGGCATGGTGCGGCCAGCTGGAGCACCAGCCCGTCAGGCTGAGCATGGCCAGGAATGGCCCTGGGTGCTGCAGTATTGCCAGGTGGGGCCTCTATTTAAAGAAAAAAAAAATGTGTGGGGGTGTGTTCGATATAGCTTCCAGAACTCAACCTAAGGCCTCATGGAATGGCAGTTTTATTTGAGTATGATTAAAAAAACTTTCTGAGCAGTTTGTTAAAAAAAAAAAAAATTCTAAGTACCTGGATGGAAACAGAGGTCACACAGAACCCACAGGTACCTCGATATTCAGCTCTACAGACCCCTATGGCCTGCCCTAAGTGAGATTCCCCATATGAGAGTAGGTGTACTTTATCACTTGGTTGGCATCAGCACCACAAAGCTGCAGGGGATCTAGAATCTATTATGTTTCCTTTTATGTATGGGAGGTACTTTGAAGCTGCCCGAAACCAGGCCAAACTTAGGGCTCACTCCTGACTCTGACCATATGTGGGACCAGGGATCAAATCAGGGTCAGCCACATTCAAGGCAAGTGTCTTAACCCCTGTAATATCTCCCCAACCCCTCCGAAATCATTTTAAATTAGTATATATTTTATGAGTGACTCCATAAAAACATGCATTTGAAAAAAAAAAGATAATATTAGCTGACATTGATGAGTCGGGCTGTAGGTCCATACCGGTGGGAGTAATGCATTCCAGCCTTTTAGTATAAGGCCTTTTGTTTTTCACATTTTTAGAATTGGGGCTTGGGGTCACTGCCAGCAGTGCTCAGGGCCTACTCCTGGCTTTGTGGTCAGGGATCACCCTTGATGGGGCGCAGGGGACTATATGGGGTGCTGGGGATTTAACCTGGGTCGGCTGCTTCAGGGCAGGTGCCCTGCCCACACTAATATTGCTCAGGTCCAACCTCGAAAGGCCTTTTAAGTAGCAGTCTAGCGTCCGGAGTGGGAGCCAGCTTCTCTGAGTGTTTCATTTCACCAGCTCGTTGTTGCGATTGTGTGGGGGGGATGCTCCTTCTGTATGGTGCTGAGGGGATCATGTGCTCCAGCACTTGAGCCACGTCCCAGCTTCTAGAGTGAGTATTTTAAATAAGCATTTAAAAAAAAAAAGAATTTTCCAGACTGTTCTTTCTTTCTCCCTGTTGCAGAATTGCAGCCACGTGACAGTTGTGGACAGAGCCGTGACCATCACAGACCTTCGATGAGAGAGTGCAATTCAAATTCCTTCCAAGAACTGTTAATCCATATCAGTGTACTGTAGCCCCTTTCTTTAAATGTCCAGAAAGCTCTGGAAATTATTTTCAATACAGATTGGAAAGTATTACCTGGGGGTGAATTGATTTTCTGTTTCTGATAGGAAAAGAAATAATGAACTGTATCTTTTAGGCAAGTCTGGAGGATAAGACCATCACACTAAAGCAATAGGAGAGTCCACTGCCTACAATGAAAACATTAAGTGGGAGCGTAGTTGAAATTAACACTCGCATATATCCTTTGTTCTATACTGACAAATTATTGACATGCTTTTCCCCCCTCCCAGCTGTCCTCCTAACTTCCCTCCCAACTTGGTTCTTGTTTACTTTTGGACTAACCAAGGGCATCTCTGCAGAAGCTTGGAGGCCACTGAGTAGCTGTTTGGGCGTTGCCATGGCTTGTGGTGGGGTGAGTGAAGCTGACCAGAGACCAGACCACTCACCGTATCTGACCAGGTGATGAGGCGCAGAAATGCTCAAGAGTGATTTTGTCAGGAATTCTTGTTATTTAACACATGTTTCAGGGTATTTTTTTCTCTGTAATAAATTTAAAAGTAACTTTTTGTGTGCACTCTTGAGTGATTTGTTTGAAGAAGGACTGTCTGACCAAGCTAATGTAAAGAACTGCTTGTTTATAGAAAGGCAAGAAGATGGAGATGAAGGTACTAGCAGAAAGTGTGGCCCTGCTCACTTCCCCTTGGCCACTGGGTTTTGCTGGCCTACTGTCATCTTCCTGGGTGAGTGTAGCATCTCTGTTCTTTTGGTGCTGTCTCAAGTGAGTCATTCTGTTCCCTGCCCCCTTAGCCTGTGAAAGCTTTCAGTTGAGGATAACAGTCTTTCGTTGACGTGCCAGGTTATTCCCCAAATCATTATAGCCCCTAGCACTATACCCTACTGCTTTCATTTTTCTGATTTAGGCAGCATCTTGGAGGGTGTTTTGAAGTTCCAACTGCTTCTGCATTTTTCTTCCTATGAGCTGAATCTGCTGCTCTAAAGCAACTGAGAAATAATGATCCTGATGCAGCTCAGTGGTGGAATGCATGCTCCTTAGAAGGAATCCCCGAGTTCAATCCCTGGCACCAACACCTCACCCTCCAAGAGAAATGATGGTGTTATTGATGATCCCTCAGGCGAGATGAGGGCAAAAGATTAAAATGCCTTGAATAGGAAAAGGATTATTTGATATCACAGTTCAGGGGGGCGAGGGTGGGGGTTGAGGTGGTATCTCTGTGATAATTTGCTTTCTCAGTATTCTCAATCTTTATTTTTTTTTTTAAATTTTTATTAGTGAGACACCATGAGGTACAGTTGTATTCTCAATCTTTATTGTTATAGTTAGTGGTCCTTGCATTTGTTCTCTGAAAAAGCCAAGTCTCTCTATTCTTTTTTTCTTGGCTTTTGCTTAGGTTCTAAACTCCCAAGATGCCTTGCAGTTTTCTTTCCTTGTAGTGCTGGTTGAGCTGGGATTCAGGTTCCGAGTGATTCTGAGGAGAGAAAGGAGCCCAGAGCTAATTGTCCCCCTCTTCCTTTATCTGCTGCTGTTACGGGCAGCCTGACCCATTACTTGTTGTCCCCAAGAGTCCTACAATTGCCCAGGTTTTTATTTTCTACGAAGTTCCTCCCTGATTTTGAGGCTCAGAGCAATCAGTTGGGGATCTCTATTTCTTGCTTTGGCTATTGCCAAATAGGCTCATTTCCCTTCTTTTTGGTGTTTTGTTTTTCTTGTTTCTGTTCTGCTCAGCACGATCAGAAGCTTCCCACCTCAAAGCCTTCTCCCTGTTTCCTTCCACTCACAAACTTGCAGTTGCTTTCCATTGCCTGTGTTTGACTTTGTTTAGCTATCATTCTGAACTTACTGCACAGGGCCACTAAAGTTCTCCCTCCTGATTACACAAAGATACCTAGGAAACTTTTAAAATAAAGAAGAGAGGAACTTTCACCCTCTTAACCAAAGTCTTCACTCCTAAACTGGAATTGACTTTTTCTTGTGACGTGTAGCCTACTTGGGTTAGGGCTGTATGCATCTGGGATATGTCTGCTGTCGTTTAGGATGCTTGTCAATCCAGAACCCAGTCCTGTTGCACAGCATCGCCATGGGCCCTTATGTCTGTTGGTGACCAAATCTGCTTCTGTTAGTACTTGGTTTACATTCTTCTTCCCCTGGTTCCATCTTTCACTGATAAACTTTATCTGACTTCTGTCAATTCCAGTGACACTTCCGGTCTGTTTTCTACAAGTTGATATGTATCTATCTTCCTTTCCCTGCCCCCCACCCCCACTGTAGTGCTATTTTCTTCTTATATGAGTCACGTTTCTGAACTACCATGCAAACTGTAAGGACAGGGCATGTTTGCTTTTCAGCACTGTGTGGGTGCCTTTAAGCATAGCACTTCCTTTCTTTTTTAGAGTCCCTCCTTGAAATAGCGTCCTTGACAGTGAATCATGTGTTATGGGCAACTAGCTGGATCTAAGCCTTGCCTTGAGAAACTCTGCTCCCAGCCATTCCCATTCTGGTGGTCACCCACCTCTCAACCTGGGATGTATAATGCCTTCCTTTCACTTTATGGGATATCATAGGCATTCTCTCCTCTGGAGAGGTCTGTATTCTCTCTTGCAGACCTCTCCCTCTCCCCGCCTTTCTCTCACTCTTTCTCATTCTCTCCTCTTCTCTAAATAAAACTATTGTATTTCACACACATAAAAAAGAAGAAGCTCTGCCCCCACCTTTTGGGAAACAAGCATCTTCACTCTGACTCAGACTTTATCTCTTGGTCCTTTCCTGCCACCCCAGAGTCACCCTGAGCCACGTCTGAATAAAGCATTAACAGCCAGATGCTTTCAGAAAAGGGAACCAGCACTAGAGTTCAGTGGATGGTTGTCTTGCCCCCTGGGCTTATGTCCCAGCAACGAAGGCTATCTTGATTCAGAAACCAAGTCAAGCATCATCTTAAAGGGGATTTGAGTGGCACCCAATGACGTGGAAGATTTTCTGGGCTAAGGACCCATAGGAGCCCCCGGATCAGCCACTTATCAGGAATCTTCCTTGAAAACCATCCCAAACACCTTCACCTCACCACTTCACCACTGTTCCTTCTTCACTCTGTCAATAGTATTGTCATTAGCTACTGTCTTCCTAGCATCTGTATCCAAAGTATACTCCCCAAGAACAGCAACTTTGTCATGTTCACTCTTGTATTCTCAACTTCCATAATAGTGTCTTGATAATCAACAAGATAGGATTATAACGACAAAGATGCATCTAAAGGCACCCAGCTAACAAGTGAGAAAGGTTTGCTTTTGTCCTGGGGAGTGAGGGAATGATGGGGATAAGGTATAATAGGAAATGTACACACATTTTGAATGATGGTTTTAAAGATTATGCAATTGAAATATAATAAGTTACGGGACTAGGGAGATAGTACAGTGGGTATGGTGCTTTCCTTGTATTCAGCTGACCCAGGTTCAAATCCCCAATACCCTATATGGTCCCCCAAACTGCACCATGGGTGATCCCTGACTGCAGAGCCAGGAGTAAGCCCTGACAACAGCCAAATATGGCCCAAATCCCACCTCACCCCCACAGTTAACAAATTTGTCACAGATGGTTACCTCAGATAAGAAAGAAGCAAATCATTCAAGAAAATTTAAAAGCCACAGATGCAGAAATTTTCTTTTATTCTGATATCAATTAAGATGAAACATTACCATATGACCCAGCAATACCACTTCTGAGAATATATCTCGGGGATGCAAAAAAGCACAGTAGAAAGGACATCTGCACCTGTATGTTCATTTCAGCACTGTTCACAATAGCCAGAATGTGGAAGCAACCCAAGAGCCCAAGAACAGACGACTGGTTAAAGAAACTTTGGTACATTTACACGATGGAATACTATGCAGCTGTTAGGGAAGATGAAGACATGAAATTTGCTTCTAAATGGATGGACATGGAATGAGTCAGAAAGAGAGGGACAGACATAGAATTATTGCACTCACTTGTGGAATATAAAATAACATAATATGAGACTAACACCAAAAGACAGTAGAGACAAGGGCTAGGAATATTGCTCCATAGTTGGAAGCCTGCCTCATTAGCAGGGGGAGAAGGCAGCTGGGATAGAGAAGGGATCACTAAGTCAATGATGGTTGGAGGGAATGCTCAGGGTGGGAGAGGTGTGCTGACTGAAGATAAAGGACCAAATATGATGGCCTCTCAGTATCTGTATTGCAAATCATAATGCCCAAAAGTAGAGAGAACAAGTAAGAAGGAGGGGCTGGAGCAGTAGCACAGCAGGTAGGGCATTTGCCTTGCACAAGGCCCACCTGGATTTGATTCCCAGCATCCCATGTGGTCCCCTGAGCATTGCTAGGAGTAATCCCTGAATGCAGAGCCAGGAGTAACCCCTGTGCATCACCAGATGTGTCCCCCACCCCCAGAAAAAAAGAGTAAGAAGGAAATTATCTGTCATAGAGGCAGGAGGTGGGGTCGGGTGGGGGAGACATGAGGAATACTGGGGACATTGGTTGTAGAAAATGTACACTGGTGGTGTTTGATCATTTTATGGCTGAAACTCAATCATGAATCTCCCAGTGATTCAATTTAAAAAAATGAAACATCACAAATTAAAACTTCTAGATTGTCCACAAGTGCCCAGAGAAAAACTTAGAACTTCAGATGCTTCAGTAATAATAATTCAAAAGGTATGTGTTAAGCACTTGACGCAAATTAGGTGGGAAAAATCCAAATATTTTAGATAGAAACAAATGCGTTGAAATATGGTCACTCACATCTCAACCTGGGGTGTGTAATGCTTTTTTTTTTTTAAAAGTTATGGGCTACCATAGGCTTTCTCTCCACTGGAGAAGTCTGCATTCTCTCTTGCTCACTTTCTTTCTCTCTGTCTCTGTCTCGGTTTCTCTGTCTGTCTCTCTCTCGCTCACTTTCACTCTTTCCTCTTGTTCTCTAAGTAAAACCATTCTATTTCACACAATCACAAAAGAAGAAGCTCTACCCCCATCTTTTGGGAAGCAAGCCATCTTCACTCTGACTCAGACTTTATCTCTTGATCCTTTCCTGCCACCTCAGAATCACCCTGAGCCAAGTCTGAATAAAGCGTGTAACAGCCAGTTGCTTTCAAAAAAGAGGACCAATATTGGAGTTCAATGGATAGCTCCACTAGCACAGTTAAAGAAAGGGTGAGCCAGGAAGATGTCCCTGCAGTGAAGGATATCTTCACTGCAGGAAATAAAGTTTTTTTTAAATTACTGAATTTAAAAGTAGAAGAATCTATAGATAAATTGATACTGTATTTTATAATAATATTAAGTAGCCAAAGAAGGGGGGAAAAAACATACAAATTTGAAATGAACCAGTGAGAGGAGAAATGGACAAGGGGAAATGCAAATGTCTAAATGCCTGCCCCTAAGTGTCATGAAAAAGTCTTATGGGGGCCAGAGATGTAGCCATTCTTTATCCACACATCTGCTGCATTCTGGCTACTATTATGAAAAAGAGCCCTGCAAGGAAAATCCAGCCAAGGCAGCAAAACACAGGATTAAGAGGTTATTGGAATGGAGGCATGGTTGGGGGTTGCAGACCATCTTCCCAGGAATCTGACGAAAATCCTATACACAGACCTGATGAGACCTGAAATGGCTTCCTAGTACTAGTCATGCATATGCAGGTGGGCCAAGGGAGTGAGGGGAACACTCTCATTCACCTGAGTCCCCAGAACTATAAAATACCTTGGAACATAATAGGAAACATGCAAGGTTTCTATGCAGAAAGTTACTAAGCTTAAAGGAAATAAATGGGAAGGCTCGTGTGTTATTCCATGAGACTTAATGCTCTCAAGATCTTAATGTTGAGGCTAGGGAGACAGTTCAAGTGAGAGCTGGTGTCGAAGCCCTGAGTTTGATCCCCAGCATTTCATGGCCCTATGAGCACCCCCAAGTACTTGCAAGCCCTGGAGTTAGGCTGGGACCACTCCTAGCCATGAGAACGCAGCAGCATGATGTGGGTGTTACCCTCACAAAAATTACGTTGATTTTTTTTTCTTTTTGGGTCACACCCAACAATGGCTCTGCACTCAAGTAGAGCTTAGGGGACCTTATGGAATGCTGAGACTCGAACCTGGGTCAGCTGTGTGCAAGGCAAACACACTACCCACTGTACTATCACTCCAGCCCAAACGTTGATTTTTTTTTAATTAATTTGTTTTTTCTTGGGGTTTATACCCATAAGTGCTCAGGGCTTACTCTTGGCTCTGTGCTTGACTCTGTGCTCGGGGTTACTTTTGGCTGGATTCAGGAGACCATATGCAGTACTGGGGAACTAAGTTGAACTAAGTTGGCCTTATGCAAGGCAAGTGCACTATACCATGACTCTAGCACCCTAATTTTCATTTTTTCACTTGATGATTATGTTTCATCTGGAATAAGTGAAATAACCATTATTTTTGTTTTTGTTTTTTTAACCAAAGGAATTAGGATACTGGGGGAACCACATGAGAATTAGCAAACTTTATTGTAAAAGGAGGAACAAGGATTAGATGCTGAAGGTCACAGAACTCCAAATGAGTGGTGTCAGACTTCCAAACCCACATCCAACCACAGTGAACTGCCTTCCTAAAATATACCCAGACCCATGTGTGCATAAAAACAAATATGCAAAAAAATGTGATCCAGAGGTGATGAAATTATGGCATATTGTTCTTCCCCCCTATATACTGTAAAAAAAAAATTCCAAGTATTCTAGAGAACCCTGTACAGCTCACATAATTGGAGAAAAGGACACTACCTACTCTTTTCAGAAACCAAAGCTCCGTTTCCCCTTTTGTGTGGGAATCCAGCCACCATCTGATTCTTGGACAGCACCAGACAAAGAGCTTGGGAACACTCCTGAACACAGCCGCGAGGCTGTCATATATGGAAACCTTCCCCTTGGATGATCTCAGCCCTGGAACCTGCTCAACGTAAACGATGCCTCCAAGAGTTAGCAGAGATCTTCGGGCAAAGCCCGAGGGTGGAGCATCAAGAAAAAACTGGCCTAAAGAAGAGAGTTGTTGGGCATAGGGCCGGCAAAAGCCCTGCGTATCCCTTATAGGTGAGGCAATGTGGGAACTGCAACCAACAAAAGACCTAACTCACAGGTCCATGAAAAAACAAAGAGATCTTGAATCTCTGCAGGGCTTACTGACTTCTTGATAGAAAACTGGAGAGCATGGTCTGCCAGCTACTGACTGGCCCATCCTCAGTGGATAGAAGCGGACCCAATTTCATTTTCCTTCTCACTGAGCCCCCTGTATACATCAACTTAGTGTCCCCTCACTGCATAAGCAAATACTAATGACACAGGGTACCTATTAGGAAGTATGTAGCCCTTATACGCATGCCACAACTTTACCATGACTCCTCATGGTGCTAACTCATGCCACACTCCCTAGTTAATTAACTTCCTGAGTAAATTCACCCCAAACCCAGTGATAACTCTCCTCTGAGAGCGTCTGTACCCACTTCATGGGTGCACGCTTGAAAATATCTCCAGTCTTGCACTTGAATTCTTCCTCCCACAAAGAAAAGGAATTGAGGTATGGCAAGGACCTGACTGTGCACCCCTTCTTCCCCGTGATATGTGGTGGAGCAGACTTGGGTTCTAACAGCCTCCTGATCCCCTTCTTTCCTTCAGGAGGACAAAGAACCTGGTTTCCTTTGCATAGAGGCCACTTTCATATCTTTTTTTCTGAATTTGCACAAGTGTTCACACACACTTTAGTTGGAGTGCTTGCCAAGGGCCACACACCTGGTAATGGGGTGCTACTAAAGATTGCTCCCTTGGTTGTAGTGCAGGGGTGGGTCACACACTCATGCAGGGCTTGCAACTTGGGCATGTGTGGTGACGCTAGGATCAAACTCACGACCTCAGGTCTGCAAGACAGGGTTCTATCACTGAGTTTTGCCTGAGCCATTTAGCTTATTTTTAATTGCTTCACGGATAAATTCACACAAATATTTTATTTCCAGCTCAAGCATTTATCTTTAAACACAAGCACTCTGATTATAGGCCTTGATAACTGCAGTGTGATCTAAGAAGAAACAATATGATAAAAATAAAATCCTGCCTGTGTTTGTGGGCTGTGTGTGTGTGTGTGTGTGTGTGTGTGTCTGGCAGGAGGTAGGAACAACTTGATGGCTGCTCAGGGACTATTACTGGCTCTGTGTTTGTGGTGCTTGGGAAACCATGCAGTGCTGGGAATCAAACCAGGGTTGACAAGTGCAAGGCAAGCATCCTAACCCGGTACTGTCTCTCCAGCCCTGATTTAACTTCTTTTCATTACTCAAACAGAAAACTCAGTTCACTGAATCCAGTGCCCACTATCATCAAGACTCATTTTGTATTCCCCCAGTGGCTCAAATACTTGGGGTTCTTTTACTAGATTTCTTCAATATGGTAACTCTGTCAATGGCAGGTAAAGCCTAGTTTCTTGGTAACTCCAGCAGTAAAAAGAGAACTTGTATGTCCAAAGATTGCACAAATCTTGGACCTGAGTCACACGCCATGTTTTCATCATGCCTCCCTCACAGGATCAATCATCCCCACCAAATTAATGGAATGCTCTGTTTGGCAGGCCTGGGTCATGTGTCTATCAGATATCACAGTGAGAGTGGAGAAGCATTTATTTTTTAAAGAAAATGGCATTAACAGTAGAAGGGGGAGTAGATGCTGGGAAGACAAAAGAACAGATGTCTACACAGGTGCCTAAGAGGAAAATCCACCACTGTGGGCAGCAGAACCCAAAGTGAACAATCTCAAAGTGCTATGGGTTTTAGAGAAGCACACCTGGGGGCTGGGGGAGGCAGTTCAGTGGTGGAGCATCTATTTTTTCCTGCATGAGACTGTTTTTGGGTTCATTCCCAGCACACGCCCCAACAGCACCTGAACTATGGGGTAATAACTCTTTCACTCTCCAAATGATGGGTCACCTCCAGACCACTTATTCGCTTTATTTGCACCTCCGTAGTACTTACTGAGTGCGAATGCTCTTCAAAGTACACAGGAAGTAGATGTCATGCTATCATCACAGAGCAAAAGTGGAATAGAAAAAGTAAGATATTCCCATGAAATAGCACAATGACAATTTCTTTATAACTGATTAGTGTGCACATGATAAGCACCAAGTTTGTACGTGTATTAAGGAAACCCAAGGCAGGGAGAAAGAAATGTTTTTATTTTCACTACTCTACTTCACTACTATAACTGAATTTGTATGCTTTATAATGATGATTTGTGTGTGCTTTTAATTCTTTCAACTTATATATTTTCTCTATGATTAGATACCGAGCCCATGCTAGACACTGGGTGTTTAAGAGAGAGCTTTTCAGGATATGTGAAACATTACAAAGAGAAAGCCCACACAGCAAAGCCTAGCAAGCTACCCGTGGTGTATTCAATATGCCAAAACCAGTAACAACAAGTCTTACAATGGAGACGTTACTGGTGTCCGTTCGAGAAAATCCATGAACAACGGGGAAATAGTACAGTGCTACAAAGAGAAAATGAATGTGGGTATGGAGAAATGTAGGATACAAAGATTGAATCAAGTGGGTCCAGTGATAAATCAACATCTATAACCATGATCACTTACATTCCCACCACAGATGGGCCACATGGGACATGATGTCATCAATAATAACATGGATATTTGCATAATAACAAGTGTTCATTTGTTATTATAAAAACAATGAACACTTGTACAATCAGTGTCTGGGTTTTTTTTGTTGTTGTTGGGGGGATCCTCTTCAGTGGTGCAGGGGCCTCCAAGGCTACATCCAGTGGAGCTCAGGGACCATGAAATACCAAGGCTCAGACCAGGTCCCTGTGCATGACAGACATGAGCGCCAGCCCCTTGAGCTATATCCCTTGCACCCTGCCTAACAAATTTAAACATCGCAGAGAAGATCCTGCTTGTGTATAAAAGATAGCATTTCAATATCATACAATATATAGAAGAAGTAATCTACAGGAGCTCAGGAGAGCATCAGTAGGGGTAATAGAGTTTGACTCTGATACTTTAGCTGAAGCCACCTGGCTTAACCTAGGGATGCATTTTTCTGTAGCTGAGAGCTCAGATGAACTGTATATATTTGAAACAATTTCAAGTTTCTCTCTGGTGATATTTTAATAAATACTTGGTGACAGTTAACTGGGAATTGTAATCTTTGGCCAATGCCTCTGGAGAATCTTGCTGTATTATTATTGGTGACTGAGTAAGATTAAAGGCTCTCAGTTTCCAAACGGGTTTTGGTTTTGCTTTCACACAGCTCACCAAGGTGGGGTAAGAGAGCCCATGACCTACTTACTACATTGATTCCTACTTTACGGCAGAAAAAGAACTTGCAGTGACCACAAATGGTTTCTGTATAAGCAAATCCAGGGAATCAAATTTTGGAGAATGTGGTTGACTAACTTAAAAATTGGGAGTAAGGAGTCATTGGTATGGAATGTCACAGGGTGAGACCAGGATGTGCCTGGAAAACTTGGATGAGCAGACACCAGGAGATAATCACCTCAGCTTCCTAATCCTTTTACCACCCAACTGCTTTAAACTTAATGAAAATTCCTCACCCTACCCCTTTGTTAAAAAGATAAGAAAAGGGAAAGATTTATTTCTGGAATCCTTAGAGGAAGATCCCTCCCAAAATCCAGGAGCTTCTTTGCCTTCTTTTCCTTTCCTTCCCCTTCTCTCAAATAAAATAGTTCCTGGATTTGAAAATAAGAATAACTAAATAAATAAAAACAGAAATTTGGGACTAGCACAGGAATAACCTACGTAGGTTATAACTCTAGTCTTAGAGGTTTTCCTCTACAGCCCTTTTCTCTGTTCATGCTTAGCTACGTAGAGTCTGCTGTAGATACAGACCATTCCTTGTCCAGAAAAATAAAATCGTGTCATCAGAGTAAAAAGAATAGCTCTTTTGAAAAAATAGCAAGGGGCTCTGCAACCAACTCATCCAAAAATAGGATTGGATTTTTTTTTTTTTAAATGAGTGGAAAAGTACGGGTGTTAGAACTCAGCTGGGCCAAGCCTCGGGAAATCTGTTTGCTCCACCCTGGCGCCTGAACAGAACAGCAATGCCAAATCAGTTCCTCCCTGACCCAAAACTGAGGATAGGTCAGAAAAGGTTGCAGATGATATGATTGATATTCTTCTTGCCACAGAAGGGCAGAGATTATGGCAGTGACCTGCGATGGAGCTGTTGCTGAAAGCTCATCGGGTCTTATGTCAAACGCTGAGCTCAGAATCCTGGATTGGTAGCATTTATTGAAGAGCTGGCATAGAAATGGAGTAGAATGACCCATAAACAAACAGACGTTTCATTAGAGTTAGGAGAGGCACATGTTGTTCTTATTTAAGGAAGATAAACTGGACTTTGGCTCTCTCCAAACAGAGTTAAATCCAAAGAACAAAACAATATATAATAAAAACAATAAATAAAAACGGAGGGTCGGAGCCAACATGCAGGAGGAACATGAACAACTCCAGAGGCAAGTTTCCTCCTCGAAATTGAACGTACCTCAAGTTTTTAAGTGGTCTGATCAGCAGGCCATAATTTGGATCTAGGTCAGAGACTAGCCTCATGTTTATGAAAAATCAAGGCCGTGACTGACATGGGGAGGGTGGGGGTGGTTCCGTGACAAAAGCCCAGCTTTGCAGAGGCAGGGCTGTTGGGTCCATTCTCCCACTCACATGCCTTGAGCATGGCTCCCAGCCCCTCTTCTTAAAATGGTAGGTCGCTAGGTGGTTGCATAACTGAATGTGGAGAATCACAAAAAATTTGGCAACAGCAAAAGGTTTCTGAAAGCACAACAACCAAAACTCAATTCAAGATCAACCATGTAATGAATCCAAGGTGTTTCTGGCAGCATTTGCGCATGTTGCATTTCCCCAGGGGGAAAAAAAAGAGTTGTGGGTGGAAAGTTTAAGAAGTCCTGGTCTAGAGTCCACACAGCCAGGTGTGTAGGAGCTCAGCAACTGAAGTGTGTGGGAGCACCACAGCCAGGAGTGCACCCCAGTGAATACACACAGGAGCACCACAGCAACCCCTAGGGAGTACTCCAACCAGAATACATGCGAGCACCACAGCTAAGAGTAGCAGAATCTCAGCAGGTGTGTGTGTACCCCAATAAGAGTCTTCAAGTTCTTGGGGCCAGAGAGATATTGCAGTGGGTAAGGTGATTGCCTGGCTCAAGGTCAACCCAGGTTTGATTCCCAGTACCACAAATGGTCCCCCGAGCACCACCAGGAATGATCCCTGAGTATAAAGCCAGGCGTAAACTCTGAGAGCATCATCAGGTAAAAAGTGCATAAGCCCAGGAGAACACTAGAGTGTGGGCACCACACTGCGTGTGTAACTCCTAGCAAACACGTGATCCCTAATAATCACAAAACAGCAATAGGACTGGGACTGGGAAATTTGGTGGTAGTGGTGGAGAGCTTGGGGCCACACCCAGATGTGCTCAGGGTTTACTCCTGGCTCTGCACTCAGGGCTCACTCCTAACTGGGCTCAGGGGACCATATGTAGTGCTGGGGATCAATTTCTGTCAGCCTCCATCAAGGCAAGCACCTTAGACCCCTGTGCTATCTCTCCAGCCCAGGATTTTTTTCTTTAATTAAATATCTGTGGTAGGTCTGGAGAGATAGCACAGGTAGTTAGAGTTTGCTTTACACGGGGGCCCCAGTTCAAACTCCAGCATTGCATATGGTCCCCCCAGTACCACCAGGAGTGATCCCTGAGCATAAAGCCAGGAGTAAGTTCTGGGCATAGCCAGGTGTGGCCCCCCAAACAAGCAATAATCTGTGGTATCTTCAGCAAAGTAAGTTTACTGTGCTCTTTCTCCCCATGGGGCCATGTGCAGAGGCTGAGAGAGTGGCTGCTTGATACTGTCCATAGCCTGTGGTTTGTATAAGTAGACCTAAAGGGCCCTGGAGACAATCCTTTGGGTGGACATTCACATCTGCCCTCACGCTGTCCCCAATCTTGGACTCCAAACAGGTATGGATGTGCCTCTGGAAAGCCTCAGGGCACAGTGGTCACACACTGAGCAAGTTATCATGACCCTCAGCATCAAACTGTAACTGTATAGCAAGGAATGTGACTGAGACTCAGTGCCAGGCCAAGTTCAAGTTGGTCGCAGAAGATCCACATCTCCAAGAAGTGAGGCTTTGCCATGGTTAATGGGGAGGAGTTTGAAGACTCAGTGGTTAAAAAGTGCCTAGTGCCACTTGCTGTGGTGTCAAATACATCCTCAATTATGCATCACTGGACAAACAGCAGTTACACACTCCTGACAGCCTCCACACTCCCTGAGTTCCTGCCCACCTGCTCCTCAATAAGTCTGGCTTCCCACTTATTCCCCTCCCACCCACAAAGTTTGTGTTACGGGATAGAAAAAGTCATAACAAAAAGCATGGGGGAAGGCAGCTGACCTTGTTTCATGAGACCTGAAGGAAGGGAACTTCCCAGGTATTATTCATCCTTCGGTTCCACACAAACTCGTTTTCCAAAATAAGGGCTCAGAAACCTCTTCCGGAGTCTGCCTTTGTTGCCAGACTTGATTCTCACCAGAAGGTGTTATTGAAGTCAAGTATTTTTAAGACAGTGAAAAATGTATTTGAATGTTGTTTTTTGTTTTTTTTTTTAAGCGCCTGGGTGTCTTCTTCCTATTTTGGTTTTTTGCAGCTTCTTTCCTTTGGGACAATGCAGTTTCCCAAGCACTGCTCAGAGGACCCCAGAGCCACTCCCAGTGAGATCCAGTCAACCAGCTCAGGTTTCATGCTACGGGACTTGCAGTGTGCTACTTCTCAGGCCTAGAGGTGCTAGGGGCCATCCGGAGTTCAACTTTGAATCCCACCCAGAGAACCTTGTGGTGCCAGGGATCATACAAAGCTTGTGCCTCTGACTTCTGAGTTATCTCCCCAGTCCCTTTTTGACATTTCTTTATTTATTTATTTATTTTTATTAGTGAAATACCATGAGGTACAGTTGTAGACTTACAAATTTTTGTGCTTGGGTTTCAGTTATAGAATGACCGAATACCCATCCCTCCACCAGTGCCCATTCTCCACCACCAATGATTCCAGTAGTCCTCCCACCACCCCACCACACCACTCCATCCTCCCTACCCCACCCTGCCTCTGTGACAGGGAATTCCCTTTTGTTCTCTCTCTCCTTTTGAGTGCTGTGGTTTGCAAAAGAGACACTGAGTGGCAATCATGTTCGGTCTAGAGTCTACTCTCATTACGCATCTCCCATCCTGGGACATTTCTTCATTTGACTTGTTAAAGATGATTGGATTGCTCAACAATTAATTCTTATTCTGCTAATAAATTCATTCTTCAACTAAAATTTTATAAATAATCCTCAAACCAGATGTTGGAAAGATAGAACCTGCATTTATGGTAATAATTGGAAATTGAGACTCATTTTAAATATTTGTGTAACATTGGACAACCTCATCTTCAGAACACTACAGGTGGACCAGGGAGAGACTCAAAGAGGTGGAGCACAAGCCTTGCAAGTGTGGCATGTGGGGCCCAAGTCTAATCCCCAGCACTCGAGGTTCCCAAGCACCACCAGGCAGAACCCAGATCTCCCCCAGGCCCCTGGGCTCTGCTGGGGAAATCTTCCCCAAATGAATACTACAGGTGATATTTCTAGTTTTCAGCTGGCATCAAACTGTCCGTGTACTTACCCCTAAGCACTAAGAGAGGGCATGATGCTGAGGTTACAAGCAGGCTCTGACAGGCTGGGAAGTTCCATGGCTTCTTTTTTACTGACTATTCCTGCCTCTCCTCAACTGCAAAGGCCTTGGCTAGAAGAAGATCCATAGAATGTGTGCATGCATTTACAGCCAGTGGACTAGAAACTCATGAAAAAGCTACAATTTGAATCCAAAAGCAATTGGAAAGGCTGGAGATACAGTACAGCGGGTAGGGCATTTGCCTTGCACAAGTCTGACCAGGGTTTATGCAAGACAGAGTCGGGAGTAAGTATTTATTTATTTATTTATTTATTTATTTATTTATTTGGGGTTTTGGCATATCGAATACTCTCGGTAGCTTGCCGGGCTCTCCGAGAGGGGCGGAGGAATCGAACTCGGGTTGGCCATGTTGGCCGCTTATAAGGCGAGTGCTCTACCGCACAGTAACAACAAAGTCTCCAATGGACACGTTACTGGGCCCGCTCAAGCAAATCGACGATCAACGGGAGGGCCTTTACCTTTTACCTTTGGGGTTTTGGGTTACACCCGGCGATGTACAGAAGTTACTACTGGGTCTGCAGTCAGGAATTACTCCTGGCTGTGCTCAAGGAGCCGTATGGGATGCTGGGAATCGAACCCGGGTCAGCTCTGTGCAAGGCAAACGCCCTACCCAGCTGTGCTATTGCCTCAGCCCCAGGAGTAAGTCTTGAGCACAGCTGGGTGTAGCCCCAGAATAAACAGAAACAGCAGTTGATTGGCAGAATTTCCTCTCCCAGGAAGATTACAGCTTTCAGCTGGTTGGATAAGACCCAACCAAGTTATGGCAGATAATCTGCTTCACTCAAAAATCTACTGATTTTGGACTAGTATAGCAGGGAAGACACTTTCCCTGCATGCAGCTGACCCTGGTTCAATCCCCAGCACCCAATACAGTCCCCTGTGCCCAACCAGGAGTAATTCCTGAGCACTTCTGAATGTAGCCCCAAGCAACAACCAAAATTCTACAGGTTTAAATGCTAATCTCACAAAAACATCTATGTTAATGTTTGGCCAAATATCTGGATACTGTGGACTAGCCAAGATGACATAAAGTTAAACATGCCAGATCCAGAGGCGAGTCACGAGTGTTTGACAGAGAGCTTTGAACTCCATTGCTTTCTTCTCCAGACCCATAATCTATCAAATGCACTAATTAGCTTCTCAGTCTCTTAGTTACTGCTTCTTACTCAACATCTTGGCCACTTAGATACCTTGTGCCACTTAGACACTGAAAGACATCTCAAAAAGGAAATAGTGTAAAATCTCGACTTCACCCCACATTCTCCCTGATAAGGGATGGTAGTTAGGTAGTTCTCTGAATCCTTCAGACAAGCGTTTTTTAATATTTTATCATAGAGGGAGAGAGATGTTTAAAAGACATTTTTTACATGCAACTCCAAATTAATATTTCTTAAAATTGAGAATTACTATAAACATAAAAAATAAAGTGCATTGGCCAGAGAAATAGTGCAGGAATTAAGGCACTTACCTTGCACACAGCCAACTCCAGTTTGAATCATTGGCACCACTTATGGTTCCCTGGGCACCACCAGGAGCAATCTCTGGGCACATAGACAGGAGTAACTGATGAACATGGTCGGGTGCAGTCTTAATCCCCCTCCCAAATAATAATAGTGAATATTATACTGCATAACATTTATTTGTTTGTGGGTCTTGGACCACACATAGTGTCTACTTAGACTCCCAGCTCTGTGTTTATGAGTTGCTCAGAGGAACATCTATGTGGAGCCAGACATCAACCCTTGACTTCTCCCTTGTAAAGCATGGGTCCAGTCCATTGAACTACCTCTCCAGCACCGATACTAAGTAGTATTTAGTGGGTAATTATCAGAGGGTTCTGCATGGTATGCTGGGAGAGAATGTGCTTCACTGTTATTTATACTACTAATAGGGCCTACCTTAGGTTTTCTGAACTGAACCTGTGAGCTCCCTAGGGCATGGATGAAGAACATGAAATGAGGGGCGTTCTCCTCAAAGATGCCAATTGTAAAGGCATAACATTATGCATCTTGCAAACCACAGCACCCTAAGAGAGAGAAAGAGAGAGTAAAAGGGAATGTGCCTGCCACAGAGGTTGGGGGGGGGGGGCAGGGAGGGAACAGGGGGAGGTACTGGGAACATTGGTGGTGGAGAATGAGCACTGGTGGAGGGATAGGTACTCGATCATTGTATGACTGAAATGTAAGCATGAAAATTTTTAAGTCTGTAACTGTACCTCATGGTGAGTCATTAAAAAATTTTTAAATTTAAAAAAAATTAAAGAACACATTATGCATCAGTCTGAAATTTTTATATAGTATGATAAAAATATATGTAAAAATATTTATGGGCTGGAGTGATAGTACAGCGGGTAGGGCATTTGCCTTGCACACGGCTGGCCTGGGTTCGATTGCTCCGCCCCTTTCGAAGAGCCCAGCAAGCTACCGAGAGTATCCCACCCGCAGATACCAGGCGGAGCCTGATCCCTGTGGAATATTTGATATGCCAAAAACAGTAACAACAAGTCTTACAATTTGTTGTGAGATGTTACTGGCTTCAATTTTTATTTATTGAAAAGTTTATATTTATACTGGAGTGAATCAATTTACTGACATAGTATTATTTTCAGGTTATAATATTATCTAAGTAGAAAATGAAAATGTTTATGGGGCTAGAAACATGTACAGCTCTTGCCTTGCAGGCAGCAGACCTGGGTTCAATCCCTGGCATCCCATATGGACCCCAGAGCGCTGTCATGATTAATTCCTGAGTGCAGAGTCAGGATTAAGTCTTGAGCATAGTGCAGAGCTAAGATTAAGTCCTGACACAGACTAGTGTAGCCCAAAAAACAAAAATAAGAAAAGAAAATGTTCAGACTGATGAGAACTGAGAAATACAGCTAGATACATCTACTTAATTATGTTCATATATTCACTGTCACTCACTGTCCTCCCGTTGTTCATCGATTTACTTGAGCGGGCCCAGTAATGTCTCCATTGTGACACTTGTTACTGTGTTTGGCATATCAAATATATCACAGGTAGCTTGCCAGGCTTTGCCGTGCGGGCGAGATTCTCTTGATAGCTTGCCAGGCTCTCCGAGAGGAGCGGAGTAATCAAACCTGGGTTGGCCAGGTCAGCTGCGTGCAAGGCAAACACCCTACCACTGTGCTATCACTCCAGCCATATTATAACATATATTTCCTCTATTTTAGTTATAAATTGTAGAAATTTCTACAGTTAAAAATTGTGGCAAATGGGAGAAGCATGCTGAAAGTAGACTATTAGACCAAACATGATTGCCACTCAATGCCTCTTTTACAAACCACAACACCCAAAAGGAGAAAGAGAAAAGAGAGGAATGCCCTGCCACAGAGGCAGGGTGGGATGGGGGGGCATGGGGGGTGGGAGGGATACTGGGATCCGTGGTGGTGGGAAATGGGCACTGGTGGAGGGATGGGTATTTGATCATTGTATAATTGAAACCCAAGCACAAAAATTTGTAAGTCTACAACTGTACCTCATGGTATCTCAATAATAAAATTGTTTTTTAAATTGTGGCAAAAATATTAATAGCAAAAAAAGTATAAAAACCTAGTTAAACAAAATTGTGCAAGAACTAATGATAAAACAGATATTATTGAAGAATCTATACTTCTATATTTGGTTTTAGACCCACATTGGACGATACTTAGGGGTTACTACTAATTCTGCACTCAGGAATTACCCCTGGAGGTTCTTGGGAGATCAAACAGGATGCCAGGGATTGAACCCGGGTTGGCCGCATGCTAGGCAATTGCTCTTACCCACTGTACTATCTCTCCAGTCCAAAAATATAAACTTTTCAATAAATAAAAATTGAAGCCATATCCAACAATGGAAAGATGCAATTATTTTCTGGGTTAATATATGGATTCGTTTAATTCCAATTAGGTTATTCACATTTTAGGTTATTCTGATTAGGAACTTGGTGAGAAATTTTTGCAAAATTATTGTAAAATTTTTCCAGGAATTTAACGAAGAAATCTTTTTAAATGTCATTATGATGTATTAACTTTGGTAAACATTAAAATTTTGGGTTGTATTTAAATTGGTGCAAAACTTCTGCTGAAATAGACCAAAAAAGAGGGCAGTGAATAAAATGAAGACTATTTCAAATCATGGAGATGCTGCTGACTGTCTTAAGCGGTGTTAGCGAGAAGTCCTTGAGGGAAAAGAGAGTACAAATGAGCTTGATCCCTAGCTCAGAGATGGTAGCAGAAAAGATTTCAGCTGGACTCAATAAATATTTCAGCATAATAAATAAATTATAAAATTTACAGAAGAAAATATAGGTTAATAGCTATTACTAGCTTATCTTTATGAGTTGAGGAATGCTTTTCTAAGCATGATCCACAGATAAGAACCATGAAGGATATGAAAGATATTATTATGTCAAAGTTTAAAAATCACAACAACTTCTACCTTGGGAGGATAATGATTAGAAGAGGTTCTGTGGAAAGCTGATTGTGATGAGTGTTATATGGGTGGGTGTAAAAGCTCATTTTCTGTACGTGTGTTATCCCTCAATTAAAAATAGCTTTAGTATAACTTCTACATAGAAAAGGACACCACAATATTTTAAAATGAAATGACAAGCTAGGAATAAATCTTTCAACACTCATGACACAATGAGTTACTTATTATTTTCTGGTGCCAGAGAGATAGTATGGCAGTTAGAGCTTGTGTCTAACAGGAGGCAGACCCTGATGATGTCCCTTGGCACCACACTGTCCCCCAAGAATCTCTGGATGTAGCCATTAAGAGCCCCCACTGAACATTGCCGTTATTGTTTGGGTGATCCCCAAGCACCCCAGGATCCAAGCAGCACCACACAGTGTCCTTCAGATGCGCCCTTGCCTTGAATCCTCCAGCTCAGTTGGTGACAACAATTGGGAGTGGCCCCTTAGCCTCCAGAACACCCCTTGAGATGGTCTCCATACCCCCAAAATAGCACAGTTGGCCACAGAATGATTAAAAGAATTTGAGCACATGCTTAGCTTGTGAGAGCCCAGATCCAGTCCCTGGCACTGCATGATTCCTTGAGCACTGCTAGGAGTGGTACGAAAAATTTTTGAAAAGATGAGCCCCAGGGCCAGGGATGTGGCTCAGTTGTAGGACACATTTCACACTAGGGAAGCCATGGATTCCAACACCAGATTACAAAAAAAGTATCACTGTATCACTGTCATCCTGTTGTTCATCGATTTCCTTAAGCAGGCACCAGTAATGTCTTCATTCATCCTAACCCTGAGATTTTAGCAAGTGCCACATTGGAGGCTCCTTCAGGGTCAGGGGTTACTGGGTTTTGGCATATTGAATACACAACGGGGAGTTTGCTGGAGTCTGCCGTGCGGGCAGGATACACTTGGTAGCCTGTCGGGTTCTCCAAGAGTGAGAACTAGACAATAAGAGGTCTTAGAGAGTTTCCGGGAGCTGGGTTTTATAGTCCCTGGGTCTTGGCCGTTGATGGGATAACACAGCGCCAGGGGCAGTTGGTGGGTGTAACACCTAGCTACTGGAAGATGGGGGTTCTGGGTGGAGGAGGCCCAGTCCCAATCCGAGCAGGCTTGGAGATCTTAGCCCCGGGTCCCGCACACCTGGGTTCCTCTGCCGGTTCCTTCATACGTGAGGCTCATCCGAACATATGGGGAGTCGTCTTTAAGCATGGCTGTGGCTGGTTCCAGAGGTCTTCAGCTGCCGGGGCTCTGCTTGGGGCAGGGAGGGAAACTCAACTCGCCCCCCTCAAGGGGCCCCAGTGAGGACAGCCAGGCATAATAGAGAAAAGTAATAGAGAGATAAGTATTTATTAAATTTTTAATAGACCAGAATCCAAGAAGATAGTGGTGAGCCATCTAAGAGAAAAATAGACAGATATGAACCAGTTATTCTCAGAGAAAGATAAGTTAAAAAAAATTAAATTAACAAATGTGAAACAAGTTCATTTACATTAGTTAGAAATAAATATTTTTTATTTTTTGTCTTTTGGGCCAGACCCAGTGGTACTCAGGGGCTATCTCTGGCTCTGCACTCAGAAATTATTCCTATTGGTGCACAGGGTTTCTGAGGGTGCCAAAGATTAAATCTGGGTCAGCTGCATGCAAGGTAAGTACCTTACCCACTGTATTATCACACATCCCCATAGTTACCAAATATTTTTAAATTTAAATTTTTGCAGGGCTAGAAAAACACAAAATTTACAGCCAAAAAAAAAAAAACCCACAAGACAAAAGCTCTACACTCAATGTCTAAAGGAGTATGAAGAGAGAGGGATGGTTTCGTGAGCAACCTTACGGGGAAAAAATTCTGGGTGTTTGTAATCACTATTTAAAATGTTATTTTCTTGATCAAGTAATTCCACTTTAAGAAATTTACAATAGAGAGCTAGAGAAATAGTGAGGGAGATTAGGCCCCGCCTGCTGTAATATCTCTCTAGCCCTTGATCTTTTAACATTGAGTTTAAAAGTGGGGTAGAGAGTGGTCAAAGAAATGTCAAAGAAATGTAGGGCTCCAGGGGCTAGAAAAAATAGAGTCTTTCTGTCACCTGGAATGAAGAATGGCTTTACTTCCTGCTTCTGCTGCCCCTTGCAAAGTCAAGTCCAGCTCCCTCTCCCTAAGCAGTTCCCGAATACGTCATCTTATTCGATGACCTTTCTTTTTTTATCTCGGGTTCTTCAGACCCTGAATCACAACTGAATTCCTTGGATTGTAACCTCTCGATTATTTACCAGCTGATTGGGTCGACTAGGAGTGAATGTCTACCAAGACCACAATGCGATAAGAAAGAACTGAGTGGGCACTGGAAGGGGCTTCCCACTTAGAGACCTGCACCCTATCCCCCAGCTCTGGCAGTTAGTGGCCACCGAAAAGACCCGCAGAGCCACGAATGCCCTGGGCGTGAGCACTCAGTGTCTGGCCAGTGGGGACAGACAGCGCTCTATCCCTGCTGGACAGCTCCCACCTGCTCTGCTGATTGGCAGGCCTCAGCCTGGGTGGTCAGGGCCTCTCCAGGCCCCTGAGAGACTCAAGGAAATTTTCCCTGGGGGCCTGCAATTGAGACTTTACCTTGGGCACTCAGGTCAGTGGGCAAGAGTTGAGTATGTGCCTACCGATGACTCCATGCTCGCTTCTGGGTGGGGGAATATGCAGAAGCCCTTGGGCACAGTCTTCCCTGGTATTTTTCCCAGGAGCAGGCAGTCTCCCGGGCCTTCATCAAACGAGGTGCCAGGATGCCTGAAACCTCTTAGAATTCCCATGCAGTGCCCACAAAGTGGGAACCGTTGTGCCTAATCTGACACATGCCAGGGGAAGCGATGCCGGTGCCCTCCTCAACAGCTGCCCCTCACACTGGCTCCCTACTCCTGTGCAAGACAGAAACTGGAGGAGGCCAGGGCCACTTGGGCAAGTATCTGTTGCTGTCCTTTTGGGGAAAGGTAAGTCTCCTGGGCACTTGGGGAGGGACAGCTTTGTGAGAAATGGTTGAGCCCCCAGACTTCTAATTTAATAGGTCCCTGGGAGGGGACCTGAGAACCTGGTTTCTGACAAGTCTGGGGTCTGGCCGAGGCTGCCTTCCCATATGCCCTGGGCTCATGTTCCTTGTCCTGCAGTCCCCTGGGCTCATGCTCCGGGAACCACTAGCTTTGAAGAGGAACACTGAAAGGGCTGTCCAGGGACTGTGCCAGACAGAACCGGAGCCTGCAGGAGTGGAAGGGAGGGTGAGGAGTTGGGAGCATTTCTGAGGAGAGGCCCAGGTGGGGTGGGGGGTGAGGAAGAGTGAGGAGAACTCACAGTGGGTGGGGCTACAGAGGGAGGAAGGAGCCCAGGGGAGGAGCTTGAGGGAGGGAGCCCAGTGGGGGCCAGTGGTACTGACAGGAGAGGACTAAAATTGTCCGGGGCACCGCCTAGATGGGGCCGTTCCAGGGACCACCGTACTCTTAGTCTGGATTGAGGGAAAGATTGAGAATGTGGAACTGGGATGAAGCTAATTGCCACAGGGCTGAGAGAGACGCCCAGGAGGGAAACCAACCTGCTCCTGAGGACAGAGAAGATCCAGAGGGCCGGAGAGATAGTGCAGCATGTAGGACACTTGCCTTGCACACGGTTGAGTTGGGTTCCATCCTAGGCATCTCTTTATGGTTCCTCAAGCCAGCCAGGAGTGAGTGCAGAGCCAGGAGTAAGTAAGCCCTGAGCACCAACAGGTGTGGCCCAGAAATGAGAGAGAGAGACAAACAGACAGACAGAGAGACAGAGAGAGACAAAGAGACAGAGACAGACAGAGACAGAGACAGAGACAGAGACAGAGAGAGAAGAATAAGAATAAGAACCACAGGTCTGTGAAACATTCTCTAAGCTTGTGAGAATGTCTAGAGGGCCTCAGCCCTACCCAAGGTGGTTCCTTGTCCTGCAGTCCCCAGGGCTTCAGGGCTTCAGGCCTGCTAGCAGGGAGTGTGGAAGGGCCAGGAGAAAGGGGGAGGAGATGGCTGGTCCCTAAGGAGGGAGCCTCAGTGTGCAGGCCTCCAGCGCGGGGCCCTCAGGACTGCTTTCCCAGGCCTGACTGGTCTTTCCTTTGACTTATAGCTGTCCCAGGCTATAACCAGAGACACTCTCCCCTACAGACTACTGCCTGGGATTCCCAGGCCGTCCCTGGTGCAGCGGGCAGCCAGGCCTGAAGAGAGAGTGTGTGGGGGGGAGGTGGGGGCCACTGCCATTCTTGGTATGGTTCTCTCTCCAGGAGCAGAGCTGCATCAGGTCACACTCCGGACAGCTTATAAGGCCTGGTGCGAGTTTTGTTTATGCAAGAGCAGCTTAAAAGGAACAAACCCGCCAGCACCGGGGGCTGTTGCCACTTGAGACCTTTTGCATACATTTTTCAACCGATAATTCACTCTCCCCAACTCCCTTCCGAACCCCACCCCCCCATGCCGATTTATTGAAAAAACTGCCTTATATGGTAATATTGCTCCCACACCGTCAGCCGGCCTTTTTAGGGACTGAGTTTAAAGAAGATCCGCCTCTGGGGTTTTATATTGCTCTGGTATTTATGCCAAAGACACACCAACCCTCAGCTACTGGGAGAAGAATCTCTCGTCCACTGGGTGAGTACATTGCCTGCGTCCAGCGCCTCTTCCCTCCCTGAGGGCCACCTGGCCCCCTGGGTGTAGGAGGCGCCTCCAGATTGGCCTGGTTTCTGTGACGCCGGCCTCAGTCACGCGTCAAGGCCCTCAGTGGGGTGAAGGGCTTCTAAGTATAATGTCGCCTACCAGGAAAAGGCATTCTGGGCTTGGAGCATCCAGGGGCCGCGGTTGTGCCCCAGACAGGGTGGCAATGGGCTGTTTGCCTGCTCCCCAGGGCCAGTGCAGAACATCCTGATATTCTTTGACATGTGTGGAATGTCCCGGAGAATGGTTGAGGGAGCAGATGCTTTCTGAAAAGCAGGATGCTGTCAGGGCATCTCCATCAAAGGCAAGGAGGGTCGGCATGTCTGAGCAGAGGGTGTGGTCGGTGATAGGGAGTATGTTGTCCTAGGTCTTCCCGTGGTTCTTGCTGTCTTCTACACGGTGGAGGTGAACGGAGAGTTTTCTTGTCCTTGGAAGCAACACGAGGGCATGGAGGATGTCAGCGGGACAGGGCAGGAAGTGCCCTGTGGCATGCACAGGGTTCAGGGCAGGAAGGGAGTACAAGCATCTTATTCTCACCCTTGCTGAGGATGCCCAGAGGAGTTAAGCAATGTGTCCCCAAGATTCACTCAGCAGCGAAACTGGAGAAAGGGCAGAAGGAAACAGCTTCTGGCAGTGCTGGAGTGAGGAGGAAGCATGTGTTGAAAGTTCTGTGTTGAGAGTGCTTGGTTCAAGGAGTCAGTAAGCTGGGTAGGGACCTGATTATTTGCCTTCCTAACAAGATCCTGGTGGTGCTCAGACCACCAACTGGGAGATCCCACTGTTGCAAAGATACACCCCCATGTTTGCTTTTATTATTTGAATGGGTTTGGGCCTTTGAGGTTAGCCCTTGGGCTGAAAAGCCAGAGATTTGGGGGATAGAGATGGGTGGGTGCTGGGGAAAGTGGAATGAAGAGATTCCATAGGGATCTTGAGAAAGCAAGTTGTGCACTATGACATCACGACCTTGAGGTTAGATTTCTTTCCTCTTTGTCTCTGTTCATTCCGCTGATGGTCACTTATGATATGCCAGATGAATACATGGCAACCCTGAAGAAAATGTTTGAAAAGGGATAAAAGCTCAAAAAGGAAGCCTTCACTTAGTCCTGGAGTTATCAGGTAAGGCTTCCTAGAGGAATGAGCCCATGAGTTGGGTCCTGAAGTGGGCAAAGTGACAGATCAGAGGGAGCCTTGTCTTTGGAATTTTTTAAGTGTCTCAACTTCCCTAAACTGACAGTTGAGGGCAAAATATGGGGTAAGATAAGCTATGATCAGACGGGTGAGTATGGCCAGTTTTGTTCGAGTTTTATACACTATAGTCAAGGATTGGATAGCGGGGGACACAGCCAGGTAAGAGTAGGGATTTGCCTTTAGAAGGAATTTCCCTGGCAACTGGAGCATGGAATGGAACAGGAAACAGGGTAAGTACAATACTGCAGTGTAAAACCACTTGGTTCTCTGGGTTGTAGAGGTAGGTCTGAAAGTGCCTAGGGAATGGTTGGGTGGGGAATAAGGGTGTTAGGCATGGTTGCGTCACTGAATATTGTGGTTCCTAAGGTGCTTCTTATGTTAAAGGATGGTGAGGTATTGAGAAGTTATGAAGGTGGAGTTGACTTTCCAGGGCCTTGGGATATAGCTGCCTTTCTGGGTGAACACTGCAAGTCAGGAACGAGTGGCCCAGGCCTACAATAAGCCCAGGAGTAAATGAGATCCAAGCAAAAGTCAAAATGGCAGGAGCGAAGGGGAGAATCCTAAGGATCGAAATATAACCACAAGTTGTGCTTAATTTACCTAATATATACCAACCAAGCTGAAATACCCTGGAGCTAAATAGAGGTTTTATAAAAATTTCCCTGTGGCTGTGTTTGTCATGCATCTACCTCTCTCAGCCTGGCCTCTTAGGCTAAGGATATATGGGATGCAAATTCTAGCAGGAAGATGCTTCTGTGTTGCTTGAAGCCATCACCTCAACATATTTCCCCAACTATTGGTTAAAAACCTCACCTTCCTTTTACAGCTTAATTTTCCCTCTATAATGAAAGTGTTAGGGCTGGAGAAACAGCTCCATGGTCTGGAGCACATGCTTTGCATGCAGGAGTCCCATGTTCATTCCCCCAGTACCTCCTATGGTTCCCCAGCACCACATATGGTCCCTCAGCACTTCTAGGAGTAACTCCTGAGCACTGAGCCAGAAGTAGCCCCAAACAAAACCAAACTAACTAAACTTAAATGGAAATGTTTTTGTGAACTGGTATAAACTCAAACTTCCATAACCACTGATCCATGAAATGAGTCATTCAAGTCCATTTGGTATCATGGATTTTATCCGGGGGACAAGTGAGATGGGAAAGAATCTGTTCTTTGCAGCCTTTTACAACAGAGGTTGACAAAGTTTCTCTGCAGATAGCCAGATCATAGATAATTTAGGCTTCTGTTGAGTCTAAATGTCTCTGTGACAACTACTCAGTGCTGCCATGATAGTGATAGAAATGCTAGACATGGTCAATTATGTCAGCTAGATAGTGCAGTGATGTTCCAGTAAAACTTTTTAGACACCAGAATTTGAATTGCTATCATTTCCTCGGGTCATAGAATACTATTCTTTTCTTTTCAGCAGTTCCCATCTCCCTTCCCTGCTTTTGGCATCATTGCCATGAGTGGCGGCATGCACTTGGTTGCTGTGCTCTCTCTCTCACGCGCACATACTAATCGTGGGGTTCATGAACACTTTTTGTCATGGTGCCTGCCAGTCATCACATTCTTTTTTTTTTTTTTTGCTTTTTGGGTCAGACCCAGCAATGCTCAGGGGTCACTCCTGGCTCTGCACTCAGGAATTACTCCTGGCGGTGCTTGGGGGAACCATATGAGATGCCGGGAATCGAACCTGGGTAGGCTGCATGCAAGGAAAATGCCCTACCCACTGTGCTATCGCTCCAGCTCCAGGCATTGCACTCTTGGTTGTGGTGCTAACACATGGTGGGGTGTGGAAAACATACTTGTAGTCTCGGGGATCACAAATGACAAGGGGTTACACGTAGTACCTGGTATAGTGCCAAAAAACCAAGCTTACAAACTCAGATCTATCACTCACCCAACCCATGTTTCTGGGCCCAGGAATATTGTCCTTCAGCTTTACTGATGAGATTATGCAACCATTTAAAGTTGTCAAAACCAGTCTTACTTTGTGGGGTCCACAGAAGCAGGTCTTAGTTTAGATGTGCAATTTATAAAGCATTTTCATTTCCATTCTTCAATCCATCATCCTGGGCGATGATGTTATTTTTTCCATTTTATAGTTAAAGAAACTGAAGGCCTGACATGGTCTGAGGCACAGGAAAGGGGTTTCCTGAGGAGAAAGACAAAGAAAGGAGACTTGGATGGAGCCCCAAAGCCCAACCATGTGTCCTTCAGAATGTCAGAGGGGGGTTAAGGTCTCATCTCCCATCTGCTTGGGGGATGACCAGGGAGTTGAATGAGTGAACAAGTTCTTTGCACTTGTTATTGTCTTTGGGTTTCGGCCATCTTTAGGGGGGGCTGGAGGGGGGGCTGTATTTCCAACTCTGAAATCCTCAATGAAGCCCAGATGTAGTTGCTGCTGCAGGAGCCAGAATAATTCGCTTGGCTTCCCACAAGCACACGGAGGCTGTGACCCCAGGAAACCACATGGCCTTTGGCATAGCTTCAGCTGACACACTCAAGTCTAGCCACAAATTACAGAGCAGCCGCTGAAGAAGGGCTAGAATTTCTCCTGGCAGAGACTTCAGGAGAGTCTGCTCCCTTGGTCCAGGGATCTTAACTCCCTTCTTCCGTGGGCCCACAGGAGGCCCCAGAGCACCTCCCTTCCAGGCCCCCTGCAGAAGCCTGCTTCAACCTCTTCTCTTCTCATCCGGTTCTGCCTTCCAAAGGGTTGGTTCAAAGCCACCATTGGTGTGTCAGGATGGCCTGGTTGGTGACTATAGTAGATGGCTCTGTGGCTTAACTATTACTCTGCCTGGGGACCACATGTTAACGTGCTTTGTCTCTCTGTGTATTGGGAACCTCAGGAGACAACAAAGAGGGAAAGTCAGACAAGCTGGAGCAATAAATTGTACAAGAGAGCCATGCTGAGGGAACCCTGTGGGTAGCAGTCGCAGAGGTGAGGCTTGGCTCTCTGGGCCACCTTGGAGCTTCCCCAGGTTGCCTCTCCCTCCAGGTGGACCCCTGCTCCAACACCAGGTCTAGGTGCTGGCCAGCTTGTGAAGAGCAGTCTCGGTGGTTCCCATTCATGTCTGGGTGGCCCATGAGATCAGACTGTGAGTGTCCGGGGTCCCCAGCACAGAGGAGACTCTGTAGGGGAAGAAGGTTCTTTATGAAGCACCTACACCTTGCAGAGTATAGAGTGAGGCAGAGGCTAGAGACAGGAAAGGCTACACAGCCCTGCCATGGGAGGGCCTCAGAGGTTCATAGGCAAGAGCGCTGACCCTTAGATTACAGAGCAGTTTTAGGAACTGGGGCAGAAGCAAAAATTACCAGAACTGTGGAGGGGAGGGCAGTGAGGAAGGAGCAGCACAGACATGGGTCCCTGTCTACCAGATGTAGCCCTTCCTCTTCCCGGTCAGGAAGCTTGAGCTAAATTCTGCCATGGCCCTGACACTTGGTTCCCAATCTGTAAGGTGGAAGCTTTTGTGAGAATTAGGTAGATAATAGAAGTGGGAAACACACACACACACACACACACACAAAAAAAAAACCCCACAAAATCATTGTAATTAAAGATATATTTTTCCAGGGCTAGAGAGATGGTACAGAGGTTAAGGTGCTTGCCTTGTATGCTGCCAACCCCAGTTCCAATCCCAGCCCTGCATATGGTCCCCCAAGAAACATCAGGGTTGATTACTGAGCACAGAACCATGAGTAAGTCTTATATGGTGCCCTCACTTCAAATAAAGATACATTTTCCCAAACCATGATATCTTAATAAAAATTTGTTACATACATATATATTGCTTTTTTTAGGTCCCACCCGGTGATGCACAGGGGTTACTCATGGCTCATGCACTCGGGAATTACTCCTGACGGTGCTCAGGGGACCATATGGGATGCTGGGAATCGAACCCAGGTCGGCCACAGGCAAGGCAAACGCCCTACCCTCTGTGCTATCACTCCAGTCCCCAATATATTATATATTTTTTAAAGGATACATTTCTCCCCATAGTGAAATCATGGAGAATACTGCTCTATTTCACCTGACAAAACACCATTTTTTCCTACTGTTTTCAAACCTGCTTTTTTCATTGCCCAGAGGTTCTGCAATTAGTTTACAAACCAATTCATTATTCAATACATTTTTAAAAAAATATTAACACTGTTTCTGATTTAGGTTGTTTTAAACAAATCTGGGATGTCCTGTCTCCTGGCCAAGTTTTGCACTTACCCAAGAGAGTTTTCCAAGGATTAAATTCCCTGAAAGGTCTCTAGGGAGTCAAAGGTGCATTTCTTAGAGGCCTTTGATACGTGTTTTCAAATTCTCCTCCCATGAAAGTAGTATAATTTGACATTCATCAGCTGTGAGTGAGCCTACATCTCCACATTTTTCCCTGCAAGGGTGATCCCAAACACCAGACATGGACATACTTCTCCAGGCAGTGGGGCCCTAGCTCACTGCGGACTCCGGGACTCCTTGAAGCTTCACTGGGACTCTGTTTCTTTAACTAGACTCACACACATAGTCTCACATCTCTTTGTTTTCATCTTGGTGGACTCGGCTCACTTTCTCTGCTCGGTGAGACATTCTTGGATTTAATTCTTCCATTTAATATATTGAGCATTACTCACTCTCCCCAGCTCTGCTTTATCTGGGAGTTTGATCAGCACATGTTTTCCGCTCTCCTCTGACTCATTTATTAATATGTCATGTATGAAAGGACGAGCAGCTGAGTGAAGCCTCTGGGTTGACCTTGACCTACTAATTAGCACCTTTCAGTGACTATAACTCAGGCAACTGTAAATATGTCTAACTGATTTATTGTCTGACCTGAATGGCTTTATCAATAGAGCTATCTCAAGAGAGCTTGTCAGATGCTGAGATATACTTAAGCTAATGGCTCCCACCTTCTCTGCATTCCCATCCTGGGGTCCTGGGGGCAGAGGAAGGGCGGGGTGAGGAAGAGAGGCTCTGTTACACCCACATTTGCTCTTAGAAAACTAATTATTAAAAAATAAAAAAAACACTGCTTTGGGGAGAAAGAGCGCACATGTTCACCCCAGGTGGTACTGGTGTTCAGGGGACCAGATGTGGTGCAAGGGTTTGAACGGCATGCAAGCCAAATGCCCAGTGCTATCTTTTTGGCCCAAGAATTACTGAATAGTGCTTTAATATTTTTTAACATGCTAATCAAGATTATCTGAATTTTTATAGTAATCAATATTTTTTCTTCCCCGTTTTGAACATTGGAATCTTTACTCATCTGCAGTCCTGGGACATCACCACACATCTCTGTTCTTCTAATTTGGTAGGAGGTTAGGAACCTTCTCTGCAATCCAGATATTCAGAAGTTCAGACCCACAGATCCACTGAGATTAACTTGGTACTCTTCTCTTTCCATTTCCACCTCACTTTGGACCTCAGTTTCTTCCCTACTGTTGGGTTTTCCTTTGTGATTCTAAAACTCTCCTCTTCGCCAGTCACCAGTTTCTTTACTCACTCATTTTGGTAACATACACATGAAAACCCCTCTCTACAATCATGTATTAGGCACTCAGAAGAATCGCTGGAGACTGAGGCAGACCCAGACTTTATAGAGCCATTGAGGAGTTGGTATTTAGAGTTGATCATTGTTTGGACAAGTTCAAGATGCCGTGGGAACAAAGAGGAGAGGTGAATGAGAGCAATGAGCCAGAGTCCTCATGAAAATGCAGTGACAGAAGTTAGAGGTCAGGATCCTTCCTCAAAAAAGAAGAGGCGGTGAATGGGATGGAACTCAGCACAGAGAAGGCCAAAAAGGAGCAAGAGGAAAGGTGAGGCTGGAGATGGAGAAATAGGGTCAGACCCTGTTGGGTGCCCTGGGTTGGATTAGAAGCTTCAGAACTGATCCCCAGGACTGGAAGTGAAGGCCACGAAACTCGACAGATAAGCAGAGCTGGATGTAAGAGTTTATTGGGCCTCTCCCCTCAGACTCGGCTGCTTTAAGGGAATCTTGCAGCCTTCTAACTTTTATCAATAAGTTTCTGCTCAGCCTCTATTAGCCTTTCTGACCTCCTAGTCACAGTCCTATGGCTCCATTTCCTCTTACTTTGATCATGAGTTAATAAGCTCCAACTTCCATGTCAGGCCATTGAGGAGCTAAAGTCACAGAATTTTCTTTATTTTTTCACTTAATTTTAAAAATTTATTTTTATTAAAGAACTGTGACTTCGAGTTATTGATAGTTGAGTTTAATATAAGATTTCAATGCCAATCCCACCTTAGAGCTATAATTCTTCTCCCTACCCAGCCCCCACACAAGGCAGACTATTTGTTGGATGCACTTTCTTTCAATCCCTCGCCCCTTCCCTCATCCATCCCCCTCACTTTTGCACCTGGCATTGCTCAGGAACTATGCCCAGCTCTGTGCTCGGGGTTCATTCCACCATTGCTCTGAGGGTTATGCCAGGGTTGAACTCAGGCCTTCTTTATGCAAAGCATGTACCAAGCCCTTTGAGCTTTCTCTCTGACCCTGCTTGCACATTCCCAATGAAGCTTTAGTGGTGACCTGCTCCACACCTGCCTTTCCCCCATGTCTCATGCCTCTTTCCTCTGGACTTCAGAATTGAAACCCAATCATGAACAACTTTATAACTATGTATCTCATGGTGGTTTGTTTGTTTTTTTTAAAAAAAAAAAAAAAGAAAGAAAAGAAAAGAGGGGCTGGAGAGATAGCACAGCGGTGGGGCGTTTGTCTTGCACACGGCCGACCCGGATCCGATTCCCAGCATCCCATATGGTCCCCTGAGCACCGCCAGGAGTAACTCCTGAGTGCAGAGCCAGGAGGAAACCCTGTGCATTGCCAGGTGTGACCCCCCCCCCAAAAAAAAAGAAAAGAGAAAGAAAATTAGTCTTCTCAACCCGTTAGCTAAAGACTTTTCTAAAATTCTACCTGTCCCACCTGGGAAATTTGTGCTTCCAGCATCAATTTGTGCTTTCCCCTTATCAATAAATGCCAAGATTTTGTAGGTGTGGTCTGTTAACTGCTCCCCATCCAAGAAAAGAAAACCACCTGCAACAGAAGTTTGAAAATTCCCTCATCACTATGTAGCTGCCCTAATTCTGATATCAATGTGGAAAATGGGATGTTTCTGTATTTGGAAGTGGGCCCACATTTCTCTTCCCTCTCAGAGGGCCCCCTTTCCCTCAACGAATTTCTTCCCTTAGGATTGTGCATCTTACCTATAATCACTATTGTTTTGCTTTGTTTTGTTTTGTTTTGGGCCACACACCTGAGCATATTAGGGCTTACTCCTGCCTCTGTGCTCAGGGATCACTCTTGGCAGTGCTGGAGGGGCCATATGTGATGTCAGGGATAAAAGCAGGGCCAGCCATATGCAAGGCAAGAAAGCACCTTAAGCCCTGTGTTCCTCTCCAGCCCTACCGCATCTTTTTTATCCTTAATGACATGCTATGCTATTGATTTTAATTACAAACTATACATGAATATAGGCTTCTTGTAAAATTAAAAGATCAGAGCTTTCACCTCCTCTCCCAGACCCCTCTTCCATCCAGAGATAATCACTAGGATCAGTCTTAGACATTTTCCCCCAGAACATTTTGCTATGTATTTGTAGCCACACAAAGAAAATCATGAAAACCACAAAGTAGTGTGTGTGTGTGTGTGTGTGTGTGTGTTTTTAAAAAACCCTTTTTTTGCTGTACTTTCTATTATGTACTTCTCACTGAGTAGAAATCTATCCACATTACTTCATGTAGATCACCCTGACTCTTTTTTTAACAATATTTCATCAGTTGGACCTTTCAGATATTTAAATTATGTT
Organism: Sorex fumeus; assembly: GCF_029834395.1. Lineage (NCBI taxonomy): Eukaryota > Metazoa > Chordata > Mammalia > Eulipotyphla > Soricidae > Sorex > Sorex fumeus. The sequence goes on along the minus strand of NW_026606063.1, from coordinate 37,168,304 downwards.
TGTGTTTTCCTGGTTAAAGAGAGCTCATTTTCTTACACCTTAAAAACACCTTTCAGAGAACTTTGACTACATGCTGTGATGAATGACAAAGGTTAACTTTTATTTGCATGTCCTTGATAACAAATGACTTTCTTTTCCTACAGTTGTTGGAGATTTGCATTTCCTTTTCTGTCAATGGCCTATTCAAACTCTTGGTTTTTCTTTTTTGACTATTTACTTCGTTCTTATTGATATATAAGAGTAGTTTGTATATACTAAATAACAATTCTTCATAAGAAACCCTACATGTCAAGTGTTCTAGAATTTCTTTCCCATGGATCACAGCTCTATTTCAGGTTTTTAGAAGACAGTGGTGTTTGTTTGCTAGGTTTTACACAGCAAAGAAATGGCAGAGTGGCAGCTTAAAAACAAAACTAAATCTTCTTGTGTACTAACCTGCTCTCCTTAAACAGACATCACACCTATGGAGCAATATTGGACACCAGTGATATTGAATTTATGTTCACATTTTACATGAATTATACCTCAAAATACCCTATCTCCATTAAGTAGTCTTTCTCTGAGGTCTCAAGGAGAAGATTAGAGATTCAACATAAGAATCTAGGGAAGGACACTATTCAGTTTATGACAGTGGAGAATAGTAGGAGGAGTCCAAACTTTCTACCCCTTCTGGAACTGGACTTTGATGGCAGATGAGCTCAAGCCCCAAGATGCCAAAGAGACTTCTCTCCAACATGATTTTCCCCCTTTATTTAAACACCATGATTTACAAAGCTGTTATACAATACATTTGTTACAGGCTTTTATTCAATATTCCAACACCAATCCCACCACCAGTGTGATCTTCCCTACACCATTGTCTCCATTTTCCCAACCCCTCCCCAAGTCTGCTCCCTTAGCAGGCACAAAATAATTTATTTTATATGGCTCATTACAACTGAGTGGCTAATAGAATTATCAAAGAACACTTCAGTAAAAGAAAATTTTTATTTTCTTGGTTATATCTCACCATGGGGACATTAAGTCTTTGAGGGTTTACTAAGCTGTGGTTGCTAGTTGAGCCTTCTAAGTTAACGTTTTTGTTAATTGACCTTTAGTTGACTTCTATGCCACATCCCCATCTAATTCGGTATGCTCCTACTGGGAAGTCAGAATTGTAGAATTTGGAGGTGTGCAGTCGTGGACTCTGGACCATGCTCCAGAAACTCCAGAACATTTAATTGGACCATGAGTTTATGGGCAGCAGTTGTGTGTGTGTGTGTGGGGGGGGGGGGGGGGGTTGCTAGGACTTTCAGAAGAACAAAGCGGGGAAAGGAGGGGGAGCAGGCTGTCTGCCACTCTGAGAAGATTCCAGAGTTCTCAGTCCGAAGACCAGTGTATCTGGAATTTTCGACAGCTTGTGTTCTCTGCAGAGCCTAGCTGTGAGGCAGCAGAGCTGGGCTTTTGGCATGGCAGCAACTGTGGGGAGTGAGTGTGGCTTCCAGGAGTTTTGGCAGGGCAGGGAGTTGGCTTGCCCCACTCCTGAAGGTGCCTCAGAGTTTTAAGCCGGGACTCCTGGCAGCTTGATGCTCTCTTCTGAGGTTTAATTATGAGTCTGCAAAGCTGGGTCTATGGATGAGTTTACCTGATGGGGAGGGGGGTCGTTGGGGAGGGAGGAGCAGTCCTCCAACAGGATTTTGACAAGGGGCTGACTTTTTCCCTTCTTTGCCAACCTCAAGGTGCTTCAGCCGCTGGTTTACTCAGCCACACTCACCATGTGTGAAGAGGAGAGCACTGCGCTTGTGTGTGACAATGGCTCTGGCCTGTGCAAGGCTGGCTTCGCAGGAGATGACGCGCCCCGGGCTGTCTTCCCCTCCATCGTGGGGCGCCCCCGCCACCAGGTGTGTATTCATTTGGACCCAAGATCTTGAGCCACTGGAGGAAGTGCTGCCTTGTGAGGATTCTGATGAGCAGTCTGTGTGCGTGTTCTCTGTGTGTGTGTGTTGTGTGTGTGTGTGTGTGTGTGTGTGTATGAGGAGGAAAATAATTTATCAATATGCCTTATTCTCTATCAGAAAATTATATTGTCATATGAGAAAAGAGAGACAAGGAAATCCTATGCATTCTGTCCCAACCACTTCTACCTCCACCCTTGTCTCCTGCGGTCTTGCTTCTAGGGGACGAAGGGCACTTGCTTTCTTAGGGAAAGAAGGATACTTTTCTAGTTCCATCCCTCCTTCAGAGACTTCAGTGCTTGCCTCTGAGTGGAGCCCTCCACCAATCCACTTCTCCTTCCTTCTCCTTTGCATTGCAGGGAGTGATGGTGGGAATGGGCCAGAAAGACAGCTACGTGGGAGATGAGGCTCAGAGCAAGCGAGGGATCCTAACTCTCAAATACCCCATCGAACACGGCATCATCACCAACTGGGATGACATGGAGAAGGTATCAGTGAACTCTGGCTCAATGCATTCGTGCATGATAACACAGCATGGTGACTGTTACTCCCCCCAGCACCTACACCTACTATCTTCCCCTCCTAGGTATTTCTCTCCTCTTCTTTCTGTGTATCCCAAGTCATTCTCCAGCCATCCTGACCTCCAATCTCTGGAACTGGCTTCCTGGGTGATTGCTTTGCCTTCTAACTCACTCACCTAATTAATTCTTCACACTACTACAAGGTTTTTCTTTATGAAACTAGATGAATCATGGCACTCACCTCCCCAACAATCTTCAGTAGCTCCTTATTGACCAACAGTAAGTGACTAACTCCCTGCCTAAAACCTACCTGGTCCTACTTAGTTCCCAGCTCCAACCTCTCCTCACTCCAGCCCAGCATTTCCTGCTTGAAACTGCTACTTATCAGATGGGTATTTGATAAATATTCTTTCCCATTCCATGGGCTCTCTCTGTATTTTGGTCACTGTTTCTTTTCAGGTGCAGAAGCTTCTTAGTTTAATGTAGTCCCATTGGTTTATGTTTGTTTCTACTTGCTTGGTCAGAGGTGTCTCATCCTTAAAGATGCTTTTAGCTTCAATGTCATGGAGGGTTCTACCTATATTTTCCTCCATGTACCTTATGAATTCAGGTCTGATATTGAGGTCTTTAATCCACTTTGATCTGACTTTTGTGCCTGGCATTAGACAGAGGTCTGAGTTCATTTTTTTGCAGTTAGCTGTCCAGTTTTCCCAGCACCACTTGTAAAAGAGGCTTTCCTTGTTCCACTTCACATTTCTTGCTTCTTCATCAAAGATTAAGTGATCATATATTTGAGAGTCTGTGACAGAATATTCAAGTCTCTCTGTTCCATTGGTCTGCGGGTCACAATGATGCAATTAAAAAAAAAGGAGGGGGCTGGAGTGATAGTACAGTGGGTAGGATGTTTGCCTTGCACGTGGCCAACCTGGGTTCGATTCCCAGCATCCCATATGGTCCCCTGAGCACCGCCAGGAGTAGTTCCTGGGTGCATGAGCCAGGAGTAACCCCTGTGCACCGCCGGGTGTGACCCAAAAAGGAAAAAAAAGGACAAAAGAGAAATGAATAAACTTTAAAAAGCTACTTCCTCCAGATAAATAACTTTCTTTCCCTTTCTCATGCCCCTCCTGACCTGAGAGGGCACATTGACATGGTAGTATTAGGATGGTGATATGTTAATAAATTACTTAAGTAGGAGTTGGAATTGGGGGGACTAGGTCTAGAAGCTTTTTTGTGTGTATAAGAAAATGGAAGGGGCAGTCCTATTTTGTTTTTGTTTTGTTTGTTTGGTTTTTTTTTTTTTTGGTCACACCCAGTGATGCTCAGGCTTACTAGTGATTCTGCAGTCAGGGATCACTTCTGGCAGACTTGGGAAACCCTATGGGGTGCCGGGTATCAAATTGGGTTGACTGTATGCAGGACAAATGCCCTACCCACTGGGGGGAGATGCGAGGGAAGTTCATTTTTAAGTGCTTGATTGTGATAAAATCACATGTGCAGAATGTTAACAGAGCCTTTCTCATACTCTTAATCAATTCTGCTGACAACTCTCTGAGAGTTCTTGATTTTGCAACGATGGCCTTTTGAAATGTAATAAAAGGCTTATTGAACAGACTGCAATTGGGAATAAAGAGTGTTAGTCTGAAATCTGTATTTTGAATATATTTTTCTCAAAGACCTAGATTCAGTCACTGTATGGTAAGATAAATGAATAACATGCACAAAAGCATTTGTTTCATAATAGAGTGGTTAAGAGCACACTCTCTGTGGCCAGCGGCAGGGAGGTCTGGACCCAACATCCTCCCTTCACAAAATCCTTTATTTGTAGAGTGTAATTATATTCTCTTCATTAGGATTTTTTGAAGATTGAGTCAAGTAAATACTTAATATAACCCAAAGCATTGGGCCATACTTAATACTCAGGAATGACACATATTGTTCCTATATCTAGCAATAACTAATTCAAAAACATCAACAAAATGCATTATTCACAGTAGTCACAATATGAAAAGGCTTTTTAAAAACCTGAAATATAAGTGCTTTAAAAGAAAGGCTGACAGGGTAAATCTGTCCTGTCCCACTGTAGAACAAGGCCATTACAGTAAAAATCTGACAATGGTGATTGTATGTATTGAAGGCAAATAATTTGATTTGATAAGCAAGTACATTACAGAGTAGTCACCACAGTTAAGCTAATTAACATATCTGTCAGCTCACCTACCTACCTTTTTGTGGTGCGGTAATTTAGGGTTTATGCTCATAGCAAATCTCAGATGTCTGGTGCCTCGGTGACTGGCACATTTCCATTTTCCCTCTCTCAACCCCCAGTCCCCAGTTCTGGGTAACTACCATTCTACCTTCAATTTTTATCAGTTTAACAAGAATAAAATCACAAATTTTAATTTTGAAAAATAATCACAATGTTGGCTTGGAGAAATAAGTAAGAAAAAAATAAGGCAGAGGAGTAGGAGAGAGAGTGGAGTGAGTATGGCTATTGCCTTGCATGTGACTGACCCAGGTTTAATCCTTGGCACGACACATAGGCCCCTGAGCAGGGGTCATCCCTGAGCACAGTTTGGAGTGAGCCCTAAGCCCTCTCAGGTGTGATCTAAATCATGCTTACCCTGTTAGAAAAAATGAAGTCATGAAATTTACATACAAGTGGTGCTTACTACATGTACTACATGAAAAGTATCATGATAAGCGAAATGAGTCGGAAAGAGAAGGACAGACATAGAAAGATTGCATTCATCTGAGGAACATGAAGTAACAAAATAGGACACTAACACCCAAGAATAGCCGAGATAGGTACCAGGAGGTTTACTCCATGGCTTGGAGGCCAACCACACACACTAGGGGAAAAGGCAGCTCAGATAGAAAAGGGAGCACCAAATAAAGGGTGTTGGGAGGATCCTCCTAGGATGGAAGATGCATGTTGAAAGTAGACTATAGAGGCTGGAGCAATAGCACAGCTGGTAGGGCATTTGCCTTGCACGCAGCTGACCTAGGTTCGATTCCCAGCATCCCATATGGTCCTCTGAGCACCGCCAGGAGTAATTCCTGTGTGCATGAACCAGGAGTAACTCCTGTGCATTGCCGGGTGTGACACAAAAAGCAAAAAAAAAAAAAAAAGGAAAGTATACTATAGACCGAACATGATTGCCATTCAATGCCTCTTTTGCAAAACACAGCACCCAAAAGCAGAGAGAGAACAAAAGGGAATGCCCTGCCACAGAGGCAGGGTGGGGATTGGGAGGATGGGGGATTGGAGGGATACTGGAATTAGTGGTGGTGGAGAATGAGCACTGGTAGAGGAATGGGTACTCGATCATTGTATAACTGAAACCTAAGCACAAAAATTTGTAAGTCTACAACTGTACCTCATGGTGTTTCACTAATAAAATTTTTTTTTTAAATCATGCTTACCCCCCCAAAAAAGGCAAACAAAAAATATTCACAAGTTATAATGACAGAATAATATGAACAGTTGATATGCACTGATAGAAGTTGGGGAGATGACTCAGCGCCTTAAGTACACAGGGGTGTTCCAGGTTTGATCCCTGACACTGCATGATTCCCCAGTACACTGCTAGGTGTGATCCCTGAAACTAAACAAGTGGAACCCAAATAATTGAGAGCTAAAAATACAAAATTTTATGCTACAAAAAGACAAATGACACGAGTAGATGATTTTTCAAGTAAAATTACAAAAGTTGCAAAAGCGAAAAAGTTTAAACTCATATGAAACAAAATATTTCAAAGGAAACAACTAGGTATCATTTTTCCTATGAAATTATTACTATTTTAGGGGCTGGAGGGATAGTACAGTGGGATGTAGGGTGATTACCTTGCATGTGGCCAACCCTGGTTTGACCCCTGTCATCCCTGAGTACTACCAAGAGTAATTCCTGAGTGCAGAGTTGGGACTAACCCTTGCTGTGTGTGGCAAAAGAAAAGTATTCATATTTTAGCTATAGAATATTGAATGCAGGTAAAGGTGTAGGAAACAGGCACTTTCTTATTCTAGTGTGCAGACTTATCTACCCTCACTGTAGGTAATAGAAATTAAAAAGACTCAGAAGGGATATCTTTGCTCTTAGCCCAGTAAATCTAGTAAAATTACTTCCCCTGAAAAACATAATGAATATATATATATAACATACACAAATTCAGTTATCATTATATTATTTGCAATAACAAATGGACAAAATCACGGATTGTGATGTGACAATAGTTTATTGTGAAATGCTATATGAGCATTGAGAAACAAATGTTAGTTCACTTGATTAAAAACAGATATTTAATGTGTTAGGGTTTGGCTCAAGCAATATACCACATACCCTAGCAGATATGAGATCCTTAGTTCGATATCTAGAATTACCTGGCACCCAAGTATGACCCTGGTGGGTCCCAGCTTTGCCAGTTGTGACTCTTATTTTAAAAATAATTAAACTGAAAATAAATAGTATAAGAAAGGAAATGTATTAACTAAAATATGGTAGGAAACAAATTTGAACAAAAAGTATTATTAATATAATTTTAAAATTTGAAATATATTAAATAAATGCTAATAGTGATAAAATTGAAAATACAGAAAGGTAAAACATTAGGGAGAAGAAAAAAAATCTCAAAATACAACTGTTTGATTTTAGGTGATAGAAATATGGGAGATTTCAATACTTCTAATAATAATTTTTTTTTTCTGGACTGGGGTTATAACTCAGCGGTAGATCACTTGCCTTCCATGTGCTTTGGGTTTGATCCCTGGAATTGCAGTCTTTTTCTAATTTGCAAATCATCCGTATCTTTAACTTTTTTTTTCTTTTTTTCTTTTTGGGTCACACCCGGCAATGCACAGGGGTTATTCCTGGCTCTGCACTTGGGAATTATTACTGGCGGTGCTCAGGGGACCATATGGGATGCTGGGTATTGAACTCAGTTCGGCCGCATGCAAGGCAAACGCCCTACTCGCTGTGCTATTGCTCCAGCCCCAGTATCTTTAACTTTTAAAGCACCTTATTAAAAACTCCGAAAGGAATTTGAGTTGGAAGAGGTGAGTCCGGTCTCAAAACGGAGTAAATCCACTGACAGAGCAGTTGAGAAAACTGTTTATTGGAGGTTTGAGCTTTGAAACTACAGATGATAGTTTAACAGAACATTTTGAGAAATGGGGCACTCTTGTAGATTGTGTGGTGATGAGAGACCCCCAAACAAAGCATTCCAGAGGCTTTGGTTTTGTGATTTATGTGTTGAAGAGGTGGATGCAGTTGTGTGTGCTCGACTACATAACGTTGATGGGCGTGTAGTGGAAGCAAAGAGAGCTGTTTCTAGAGAGGACTCTGTGAAACCTGGTGCCATCTAACATTTTATTTATTTAACATTTATTTATTCAAAAATGAAGAAATTTTTTGTTGGTGGTATTAAAGAAGATACAGAGGAATAAATTTGAGAGATATCTTTGAAAAGTATGGCAAAATTGAAACCATGGAAGTTATGGAAGACAGGAAGAGTTGGAAAAATTGAGGATTTGCTTTTGTGACTTTTGATGATCATGATAGTGTTGATAAAATTGTTGTTCAGAAATACCACCGTATTAATGGGCATAATTGTGAAGTGAAAAAGACCCTTTCAAAGAGGTCGTAGAGGTGGATCTGGCAACTTTATGGGTCATGGAGGCAATTTTGGAGGTGGTGGAGGAAACTTTGGCCGTGGTAGAAACTTTGGTGGAAGAGGAGGCTATGGTGGTGGCAGTGATGGCAGCAGAGGTAGTTTATGGAGGAGGTGATGGTGGGTATAATGGATTTGGAGGTGATGGTGGTAACTATGGTGGAGGTCCTGGTTATAGTAGTAGAGGAGGCTATGGTGGTGAGGGACCAGGATATGGAAACCAAGGTGGTGGATATGGTGGAGGTGGTGGAAGATATGATGGTTACAATGAAGGAGAAAATTTTGGCGGTGGTTACTATGGTGGTGGTGGGAACTATAATGATTTTTGAAATTATAGTGGACAATAGCAATCAAATTATGGACCCATGAAAGGGGGCAGTTTTGGTGGAAGAAGCTCAGGCAGTTCCTATGGTGGTGGTTATAGATCTGGTGGTGGAAGTGGTGGATATGGTAGCAGAAGGTTCTAAAAACTCATCAGAAAAAGGCTACAGTTCTTAGCAGGAGAGAGAGTGAGGAGTTGTCAGGAAAGCTGCAGGTTACTTTGAGACAGTCATCCCAAATCCATTAGAGGAACTGTAAAAATCTGCCACAGAAGGAGCGATGATCCATAGTCAGAAAAGTTACTGCAGCTTAAACAGGAAAACCTTCTTGTTCAGGACTGTCATAGCTATAGTTTGCAAAAGTGCAGTTATTGATTAATGCAATATAATGTCAATTAGATGTACTCCTGAGGTCTTCTATCTGTTGTAGCTTTGTCTTTTTCTTTTTCTTTTCATTACATCAGGTATATTGCCCTGTAAATTGTCGTAGTGGTACCAGGAATAAAAAATTAAGGATTTTTTAACTTTTCAATATTTGTGTAGTTCATTTTTTCTACATTTTAGTACAGAAACTTTAACAAAATGCAGTTTTGGAGATGTTTCCTTGTAAGTTAACAAGTAAAGAAGATCATTGTTAATTACTATTTTGTATGAATTTTGCTAAAGTTAACTGTAAAGAAACACCTGCTGACTTGCTGTTTAAGGGAAATCTATTCTCCCATTTCCAAACCATGAAATGAATGGGTGCTGACATGTGGAGACAATAGATATTTGTATGTTTGCAATGTGTGTTTTAGATAAATAGAATTGGGTATATAAATTAGCATATTTGTGAATTTAATAGCATTAAGATTTAACTTCAAATGAAAAAAATCTCAAAATTCCTATTTGGTTTTTGTCCATTTTCTTTCAAAATGTAATCCATGATTTTAGTGTGTTAGTTGTATTGAGAGTCCTAGCTGTTGTTTAGAACATCATTCTACATTTACCTTGGTCTCATGTTAACTGCTGCCATGATTTTATTTGGGTGTAAAAAAATGTCTACTGTCCTCTGTTTAAATTCTGGAAAGGGGTAGTGAATATTCTCCTTCCCTCCTACGGTTAAAAAAAAAAGTTCTTAAAAACTTTGAAAATACAGGAATACTAGGCCTGCTAAATCTGAGCAAATTAGTGGCTATCTTCTGTTTTTCTTTTTAAAGCACAAGAGGCCCATAAGTCTTGAGTTCTTTTCCTTGGTTTAATATATATATATATATATATATATATATATATATATATATATTTTGATACAAGCTCTCAGAGCAAGAGAATAAAAATCATGCATTGTTGAATCCTTAAAAAACACTCTGAAAGATAAAATATAATGAAATGAATATGCATAGGCCCAACACTAAGAGATTCTATGTCTTACGGGTCTGGAGTACCAACTAAGAGCCTGCACCTATAACAATTATCTGAAGATATCCTAGTACAAGGGATGTGGGTGCCATTTGGGTGCCATTTAGGTGCCATTACTCCTGAAGCTTTGCTACTATTTCCTCCCCTTTTGGAAAACACCAGGGTCTTTGCCGGTGCTATTTCTCCCTCTGAAATCCTGAAATGCTCTCTCCTGCAGAGACCTTCCTGTGTCAGGACTCACTCAGATTCCCCAGAAAATAACTGCTCTAGGATTTCCTTCACTTAAAGTGTGGTTGTGTTTTTGTGTTATTTGCGGTTTTCTTCTCCAGACTTGGCAACTAAGCCCTGGGAGTCATGTCTGATTCTTGACTTGATTCTCATCCTCATCCCCTTAGCACAGTCCTAAGCACTAAGCCAGGACCCAGAAACATATGGGTACAGGGGAATCAAATGTCCCTTTGTCCCTCCTCTGAGGCAATCAAAGCCAAATGCTCCTACCACTCTGCTGATGCCTTCTGAGATAATGATGCTTGTTTGGTTGTCCCTAGGACCAAATCGCTAAAGTGAAAAATAAACCCAAAGGGAAAAAGCCTTCCTTCAAAGCAGTGGTTCTTGATGGAGACAAATTTGCCTTTGAGGGGATATCTGTCAGTATCTGAGGTCACTACTGTTTGATACAGCTGGGGAAGTGCTACCGGTATCTTGTGGGTGAAAGCAAGAGATGCTGCTAAGCTTCCTATCATGACCAAGTTGGCTCTGTCAACAAAGAGTTTCTCATTCTAAGCTGTTCAAGTGCTGAAGTTAAGAAGTTCCACTCTAAAGCACAAGTCTGCCACGAACAGTCATTGAAATCTCAAGAATGTGCATCAGATTCCCAGCAGGAGACAATATACATGCAGAGTTCTGACAAGACTGGAGAACTGCTTAGAGATATGAATGAGCAAGGTTAGGGAACCAGAAAGGGATGTTCAGTTCTAGCAACTGAGGGAAATGCTCCAAATCACCCTTAAGAACAAGGGGTAAGGGTAGTATCACTGGAATTCAGTAAAAGCTGGAGCCAAAACCTGGAGGGCCTGTGTTGTGGCTCAGTGGAAGACCAGTTGTGTTGCATTTGTGAGGCCCTGAGTTGCATCCCTCGCACCAAAGGGGTGGGGGTGGGGGAAGAGGGTCTTTTCTACTGGAGCCATGTTCTAGAGTACCAGCTCTCTCTCTCTCTCTCTCTCTCTCTCTCCCTCTCTCTCTCTCTCCCCACTCCCACTCCCACTCCCTCCCTCCCTCCCTCATCCACTTTCAATCCTCTTGATATTTTCCATTAGCCAACTATCTCCATATATATCTTCATTATCTACAAAGAAAAGAATGTTGAGCCATCCAGGGCACAAAGCAGGGGAGAGGAAGGAAAAGCATAGAGAGAGAAGGTCCTTGGAATTTGATTCATTAAGTATAATAACTCCTGTTCTGAGTGCTGTCTGAAGTTCTGCTGAGAATATATATAAACTCTGTCCATCAGAAGTTCCTCTGGCTGACAGGCCTCCTCCCGATTCAGCCCATCTCAAAAACATTGTGCCATCCCCCAGCAGGGGCGTGCCAATCAGCACTGTCTAGATGCCAGGAGTCTTTTGGGCTCATTTGACTCTTTCCTTAACCAGATCTGGCACCACTCCTTCTATAATGAGCTGCGAGTCGCACCTGAAGAGCACCCCACCCTGCTCACAGAAGCACCCTTAAATCCCAAGGCCAACAGGGAGAAAATGACCCAGGTAAGAGGCCAGCAGGACTTGAACAAAGACACAACTAGGCACCATGGATGCTTTCTCCCCTTCATGCATCAACTCAACAGACATTTGTTGGGGGGGTGGGCACTCACCCAGTGATAATCAGGGGTTAATCCTGGTTCTGCATTCAGGAGTCACTCCTGAGGGTACCATATAGGATGCTGGGGGTCAAAACCAGGTCGGCTTTGACCCTCAGGTTTGTGCAAGGCAAATCCCCTACCTGCTGTACAACCAAAATTGCTTTAAGAACCTGTTACATGCATGATCCATGCTAGAGCATAGATAGGGAAAGGGGGGAGGATAAATAGACACAGTTCCTGCCTTTAATAAGAGTTCACACTATTCTAAGGGCTGAGAGGCACTGTGAATTTGGCCAGGAAGTTCTTCATTCTATATTGCCCTTTCAGATCATGTTTGAAACCTTCAATGTTCCTGCCATGTATGTCGCCATCCAGGCTGTGCTCTCCCTCTATGCTTCTGGCCGCACCACAGGTAAGAAGCCTTATAATGTATTCCCTTACATGCCTCAGGGAGAGAGAGAATGGAGGTGGGGGAGGGAGGGAGAAGCTGGCCTCATACGCATGTAGTCTCCTGCTCAGAGGAATCAAAGAGATAGCCAAAGCACAGGGAAACCTAGGAATAAGAGAATGCATGTGCCAGGCTGCCGGATAGAGCTGGAAGAATTTACATGAATAACTCACTGTCACTGTCACTGTGCTCCTGTTGTTCATCGATTTGCTCAAGCAGGCCCAGTAACGTCTCCATTTTGAGACTTCTTGTTACTGTGTTTGGCATATCGAATACGTCACGGGTAGCTTGCCAGGCTTTGCCAGGTGGGCGAGATACTCTCTGTAGCTCGCTGGGCTCTCCGAGAGGGGCAGAGGAATTGAACTCGGGTAGGCCATGCTGGCTGCGTGCAAGGCAAATGCCCTACCTGCTATGCTATCACTCTAGCCCATGAATAACTCAAAACTACAATATTCAGTGGGGGCCATTTCCATCACAGCAGTCCAGCTTATAAACACATTCCAACACTGAAACATTTTTGCTCCTGAGCAATGTTTTTGCTCATAAAACCCATGTTGGTGGATATACAAAAATGTGACCATGGTAAAGAATGGTGATCCAGCAAACAGAAGAAACACCATAATAGAGCAATTTTTTAGAACACATTTTTTATGTTTTTGTTACTGCAGTGCTGGAGGCAGGGCAGAGGAACATGTACTCTGAGGATCCAACTTAAGACCTCACACTGGCAAAGCTCAGGTTCTGTTGCTTAAGTCTCACCTCCATATAATTAAGCAATTTTTAATTTGGATTGGGCAGCTTTCATGAATATTGTTCAAATATTTTCTCATTCATGTATTCATTAATTTGTTCATTCCTTCAGCAAATATTTTCTATCTCTGTCTACCATGTGTCAAATACTGCACCAGGTCTCGAGCCTATTATGACAAAATTAATATTGCCATTGCAAAGCTAACCATCTAATGGGGGAAAGACGGAAGTGAAAGATAATTTCACTGCTACTGATAATGACAGTGATGAGGAAATACACGACATATTACGTTTTCTCATCCTGTACTTTGTACTTGATTTTATGCTGTAAACATCATGCTTAACGTCCACAATTAAATTGCTGTAGAATGGAGCAATAGCACAGCAGTAGGGTGTTTGCCTTGCACACGGCCGACCCTGCCAACCAGGGTTCGATTCCTCTGTCCCTCTCAGAGAGCCCGGCAAGCTACCGAGAGTATCTCACCCGCACAGCAAAGCCTGGAAAGCTACCCGTGACATATTCAATATGCCAAACACAGTAACAGCAGCTCTCACAATGAAGATGTTACTGGGCTCGCTCAAGCAAATCGATGACCAACGGGAGGACAGTGCTACAGAATGGTTCCATAATTTCCTTTTTTAAAAAATCATCTCTCTGGGGCCAGAGTGATAGTACAGCAGGTAGCGCATTTGCCTTGCACACAGCTGACTCGGGTTTGGTCCCTTGAATCCCATCTGGTCCCCTGAGTACCACCAGGATTAATTCCTGAGTGCAAAGCCAGCTCTGAGCATCGCAAAGTATGACCCATAAAGTGGAGGTGGGGTGGGGAATCTCTCTGTTGCTGGACTTAGGTAATCTCTAGTCATTATTATTATTATTATTATTATTATTATTATGCTATTGTCAAAATTTTTGAAAAAGAGTAAGCTAGTGGTTTCTGGATATTTGTTTGCTTCCTACTGAGCCATTTTATTAGCACAAACTGTCACTGTCACTGTCCTCCCGTTGTTCATCGATTTGCTTGAGCAGGCCCAGTAACGTCTCCACTGTGACAATTGTTACTGTGTTTGACATATCGAATAGGTGACGTATGGGTAGCTTGCCAGGCTTTGCCGCTCGGGCGAGATACTCTTGGTAGCTTGCCGGCTCCCGAGTTCAATTAGCACAAAATGATTCTAATTTGTTTCTCTTGGGTCTTCTAGGTATATATAGCCATTGTAGCACTGTCCTGTAGTGCTGTCATCAATTTGTTCATCGATTTGCTCAAGCAGGCACCAGTAATGTCTCCATTGTGAGGCTTGTTGTTACTGTTTTTGGCATATCGAATATGCCACGGGGAGCTTGGCAGGCTCTGCCATGTGGGCAGGATACTCTCGGTAGTTGCTGGGCTCTCCGACAGGGATGAAGGAATCGAACCTGGGTTGACTGCATGCAAGGCAAATGCCCTACCCGCTGTGCTATTGCTCCAGCCCTATATAGCCATTACATCTGAAAATAATAATTTTTATTTTCTTTTGATAGCAATACCTCTTTTAGAGGGAACCTCCCCAAAAGTGCTCTGGGGCCTGGTAGGCCAATCTGGGTGATATTTAACAGGCAATTTGGAACTGATGGTTCAGTGCTTGAGCCCAGACATGCAATGTTACTTGACCCATAGGTGCTGAGTAGACACCAGGGCTACACCTAATAATGCTTGGGGCAGGGCGTAGGATGCTAGGGACTGAATTCTGGGTCTCATTTATGCAAGGCATGTGTTCCACCTCTTTGAGCTATCTTCCTGGCCTTACCTCTTGGATTTATATTCTATCTATATTATTGTATTTACTAGAACACTCTAGGACAACTTGTAACAAAAATAATGTTTCTCTTCACTTTTTTTCTTTTTGGGCCACACCCAGTGATGCTCAGGGGTTACTCCTTTCTCTGCAATCAGGAATTACTCCTGGCTGTGCTTGGGGGACCATATAGGATGCTGGGGAACAAACCCAGGTCGGCCGTGTGCAAAGCGAATGCCCTACCCACTGTGCTATCTTTCCGGCCCCGCTTCCTTCAATTTTGATGTGATTGTGGATTAAGTTTTTTTTTAAATCATGTTTAGAAAGCTTATTTCCTTCACAGTTTACTAAAAGTTTTATCAGTAGAAAATGTTAACTTTTGTTCAAATTGACCGGAATATTTCCATTTTCCTACTCCTTTCAGTTCCAACATTGTAGTTGGTATGCATATGTGTATTCTGATGTTTAAAGGATATACAGATTATACGTCTCACTTAAAGAAATGTGCAGTCTAAGAAGCAAACCAACAAGGGTGCATTATCATGAAAATGTTCCAAGAAATTTAAGTAAAGAAGATAATTTACTTGCTTTCCAGAAAGTAGTAGTCTCATTTGGGAAGATAAAATGGCTATACACACACACACACACACACACACACACACACACACACACATTATGATAACTGAATCTCATGAATCTTGTAGGGGATGAATTTTCTAAACAGCTAAAGAAAAACATGGTGGTTTAATATCATCTGATCACTGGTCCTAGAAAGACAGATGAAAGAGAAGAAAAGTTTTCACAGATCCCAACCTCTCTTGTCCACAGGCATCGTCCTGGATTCAGGAGATGGCGTCACCCACAACGTTCCCATCTATGAAGGCTATGCCCTGCCTCATGCCATAATGCGCCTTGACCTAGCTGGCCGTGATCTCACAGACTACCTCATGAAGATCCTCACAGAGAGGGGCTATTCCTTTGTGACCACAGGTACTGGCCCCCCCACGCCCCCCCCACCCCCCGCCTCACTCTTGCTTGTGCTCAGATCTGTTTCAGAGCCAAAAGTTCTCAGGACTGTTGAGAAAAGTCTGCAGACCTAGGGTGAAGAGTCCCTGGGGACTCAAGACAAGGCCAGATCATGAAGGCAGACTTACCTAGGAAAGTGGGCTCCAACCAAAATGCCCCAGCAAAGAGACAAGCTTCTGCCCATGGAGCCTTGGCTGCCCTGAACTGAACCTTTGTTAGGTACCCTTGAATTACATCTCTGTCCTCCCCTTCTCCTCTGTTTTTATCACACCATGATCAGAGAGAAATTTTTTAAGGCTGAATTGTAGTAAAGATTGGGGGATGTCTAGTACAAAAGACCAGTGCAATAAGTGCAATAAATAAGGTTTACATTTCTATGGGGAACTGTCATATCTTAGTCTTTCTTTTCCCACCACTTCCCAGGGCAAGAGGCATTGCTAGATTGGGCCCATCCTAGATTCTAAATGATCACAACATAGAAATCTCCCTCTAGACCAGAATTGTGCCTTGCAAATCCTCATAAAGTCCTGAAGAGGGATAAGGACTATAGATCAGGACTCAAAATTGGGATTTTAAGCCCCCACTTTGAAAGAAATGAAAGTATTAATACTTATCCTGAGAGTGAGTTCAAAATAGAGCGAAGAAAAAAATTTCAGGCATATCCAAAAGGGACAATCACACTAACAGAAATGAGCATCTTTTATGTCATTTCACCTCCTTCCAGCTGAGCGAGAAATTGTGCGTGACATCAAGGAAAAGCTGTGCTATGTGGCCCTGGATTTTGAGAATGAGATGGCTACAGCAGCCTCCTCTTCCTCCCTGGAAAAGAGTTATGAGCTCCCAGATGGGCAGGTCATCACCATCGGCAATGAGCGTTTCCGCTGCCCAGAGACCCTCTTCCAGCCTTCGTTCATTGGTGAGGTGCTGCCCACAGACCCTGTCAAATGAGAGGGTATAGTGGAGAGGGAATGTGAGATATGGGATGCTTAACACCAGGAGACACTGTTTATGACTTATACATAATCCCATGTTTTCCTGCTAAGGACCACAAGTAAATAAATACCACAACTGGATAAACTCTAATTTTAAAGAGTAAGGAAATCAAGATAAAGGGGAATCAGGATAGGGTATGTATTATTATGAAACTAAGAAGGGGATTGGATTGATAGTATAGCAGGTAAGGTCTTTGCCTTGAACTCAGCTGACCCAGGTTCAACATCTGGAACCCCATAGAGTCTCCCAGCTGTGTTAGGAGTGATCACTAAATACAGAGCCAGGAGTAAGCCCTGAGCATAGGTGGGTATGGCCCCAAAACAACAACAATATCAACAACAACAAAAATACCCTAGGACCATTAAGGTCATAGAGACTGAAAACTTATGTAGTTAAGAGAATTAGTTTGGGGTCAGACTTTATTTTAAGCCTTTAATCTTCCCATTTCAAACTCTGTAACTATGGACATATTATTATCTCCAAATCTCAGTTAATATTTAATCAAGAAAAAGTGCTTTCTTGGGAAATGTATCAGAAGATATAGGTGTATAAGCTAATGTTGACCTACATGTAGTAGTAGCAAACTGGACAAAGTGCTTTTGGCCTAAGAAGTTAGGGAAGGTTTCTTAGGGAAGGTAAACATTTGAGTACTAAGATTATTTATATGGTATCTAGGATGAAAGGAATGTAGAGTGGGAAATGGCATACAAGGTCAGTATGATGATAAGTGTGAGAGAATGAAGGTGGGAAAAGTCATGCTCTATTTGGGATACAAAGAGAGAGTTCTGTGTATGTGGGATACATGGAGTGTGGGTGCATAGGTGTGCATATGTTTGCACATGGGAAATGGAAGAGAATTGCTGGACCACACAAAGAGTACATGATTAACCATAACAGCATCAAGTTCCCCTGAAATAATTTGAGGTGTAGTATAGCAAAGTCAGATTAGTTCCTAGGATTGCTTCCTGATCAACAGTCTTCAGTTTTCACTCATGAAAAGCCAGTAGCAGTAGGGAGAGGAGAATAGCAGAACTTCTGTTGGTTTAATAGTCATGGCCTTTTGCTAGTGAAGATCTTGATGTCAGACTCAGGTAGTGAGATTTTAACCTGTTGGTAAATGTAGAATTCAGTAATATTTTAGCCAAACATAAGAACAAAAGAGAATAAAGTCCTGGCAGAGACTCTAACATGATGAACTTGAAAATATTATGCTAAGTGAATGGAGTCAGACACAAAAGACTAAGTATGTATGTTTCTACTCAGGCAAAATTTCCAGAAGAGGTAATTTTGTAGAGGGAAAAAGTAGGAACTTAATAATTGCTTAGAGCTGTGAGAAGTGAAGAAGAAAATGTGGACAGGGAATGCTAATTAACATGGATGTACTGAAGATGTTCTGAAATTAGGGCTAAAGGGAAAAATAATGGACTGAGCACATGCTTTGCATACAGGAGGCAGAGGGTCAATTCACTGCACAGTCTCCTGAGCACCACCACAAGTGACCCTCAAGAACAGAGATGCGAGTAGCCTCTGAACACCGCAGGATGTGATCCCAAAACAAGACCAAAATAAAACTCACCCTCCCAAATCTTTAAGTTGTTGTGGTGGCTACACAGCTTTGTAAATGTACTAAAAAGTACTGAATTATCAGGGGCTGGAGATAGTTCATGGGTAAGGCATTGGCCTTGCATGCAGTTGACCCCAGTTCAATCCCTGGCACTGCATATGGTGCCCTGATCAGTGCCAGGAATGATCCCAGAGTCAAAGCCATGAATAAGCTCTGAGCACCACCAGATGTGACCCCAAAACGACAAAAACAAAAGAGAAAAAGGAGAAAAAAATATTTAAACTGTGCTTTTAAAAAGTAAATATTATATGAATTATATCTCAGTAAAACTGAAAAATGGTGATAAGATGAAAAGGTTCCTTGGGCCCAGGTGATAGCTCTCAGCAGACTGAGAATATGCTGTGCATGCAGGAGGCCTGGGTTTGATCACCTGAACACCACCGGAAGTGACCCCCAAGCACTGATCCAGGAGTAACCCCCAAGTATGGCCAGGTGTGGTCCCCAAACCACACAATGAAGCAATCAATAGGAAAGGGTTCCTTTGTAAACATATCTTAGGCAAGAACATGAAAGCTTAATTAGAACAGTGGGAAACTGAAGGCTGGGAGCTGACCAGGTAGAGGTCTGATCTTGTAATACTTTTGGAATGCGATGAAAAGTCTGAACTACAGGAACTACGACAACAGTCACTTGAAGAATTAGAGCGGTGGGACTTTAAGGATACTGACTTGGTGCTGTGGTTGCCACTAGGCATGGAATCAGCCGGGATTCACGAAACAACCTATAATTCCATCATGAAGTGTGACATCGATATCCGCAAAGACTTATATGCCAACAATGTCCTCTCTGGGGGTACCACCATGTATCCTGGCATTGCTGACAGGATGCAGAAGGAAATTACAGCCCTGGCCCCCAGTACCATGAAGATCAAGGTGAGTATTGGTCCGATTTTATTTCAGGGGATTATGGTTCTTTGGGCATTGGAGAGCTCAAGACACATTTAGCATGGGATCTTAATAACTGTGAAAGCCACACAAGAAGGTATTAGAATTTGGGAGAACAAGAATATTAGGGGGAGGGTTTGAGCCCCCATGTAATAAGAAGAAAGTGAGAAGAAAAGAAAAAGATACCTCAGTACAAGATCTTTAAATTTAGAACAGGACTTGGGTGTCAGTCCAGTGGAGACTGAAACTTCCAAATAGGGAATATTTGACCATGGGATTGACTTCTGGCTCATGCTCACAGTGATTTTCTCTAATCCCCAGAGAGTCCACTGCCATATCTTGGCTATCACCCACACCACGTTGCTTCTCACCCTGTAGGGCCCAGCAGAATGGGGGTCTTCCTCTCCTACTACTTCTCTCAAGACTCTGGTCCCAAATCAAACACATAGCTCTTTCAGAGCTTCCTAGAATGTTTGAAAAGAGTTGGGAATAGAATAGAGATAACAACTAGGCTAAAAGTTACAAAGTGAGACTTTATAAATTTGGTCTCTGGGAATCCAAGGAAGTGGAGTCTCTATGTCATTATTCTGAGAACCTTCATTAATGAAGGCCCCAAGCCTTCTTGAACCAAGAGATGGTGCACATAGAAGCAGAAAAGATCATGAGGAAATAGGAAAGAACCTGAGAATTCTTCTCACCTTGAGCCACTGAAGTGACCAAACACTGAAGGCGACTTGCCAGGCCACAAGCAGTACTTTTTACCAGGTCCATGCATCAATAAACCACACCTAGCCTTATCTCCATATTCTAGTTCAAGACCTCGAGTGTCCTTGTCACCTGCAGAGATAAACACTGGTGACTTCATGCAAATTCTAATTTATAAGTTACCATTTTGAGTTTAAACACACACAGACACACACAGACACACAGGCACACACACACACACACACACACACACACACACACACACACCTTAGAAGCTTAGTATTGAATCAGAAGAGACGATCAATGAAAGAACTATATCACTAAGTGAAATGAGTCAGAAAGAGAGGCATAGACATAGAAAGATTACATTCATCTGGGGAATATAAAGTAACAAAATAGGAGACTAACACCCAAGAATAGCTGAGATAAGTACCAGAAGGTTCGCTCCATGGCTTGGAGGCCAGCCACACATGCTAGGGGAAAAGACAGCTCAGATAGAGGAAGGAGAACCAAGTGAAGGGTGTTGGGAGGATCCTCCCAGGATGAGAGATGCATGCTGAAAGCAGACTATAGACCAAACATGATTGCCACTCAATGCCTCTTTTGCAAACCACAGCACCCAAAAGGAGAGAGAGAACAAAAGGGAATGCCCTGCCACAGGGGTGGGGTGGGGTGTGGGGGTAGGGGTGGGAGGGATACTGGGAGCATTGGAGGTGGAGAATGGGCACCGGTGGAGGGATGGGTAATCAATCATTGTATAACTGTAACCCAGCACAAAGATTTGTAAGTCAACAACTGTACCTCATGGTGTTTCCCTAATAAAAATTAAAAAAGAAAGAAAAAGAAAGAAAGAAAGAAAGAAAGAAAGAAAGAAAGAAAGAAAGAAAGAAAGAAAGAAAGAACTATATCAGTAAACAGGGATGAGGAAAAGCACCCCAGACAGAGGAAAGAAAATGAGAAAAGATACTCAAGGTGTGTGCATGTAACTTCTGCTGATAAATTGGACAGGAGGAATTGGGAGAGATGAGGACATGAAAAGCAAATTGTGAGTTAAGGCTGGGACTCCAGCCTAAAGGAGTCTAGCTTAAAATGCCCGAGTTCTCACAACCAAAAGTACCCAATAAAAAGTCTTTTACCTTAATAATTGTGTGAGTCTTTGAAATATCTGTTCAAGGAGCTATTGGATGACTTTTTTCTGTCTGAATAGTAAGGTAACTTGAAAGATCTTTATTATTCTGTAATTACAAGATTGCTGCAATTTAGCAAATATGAAGATATTCTCTTAGAGACAAACCAATTTAGTGTCTGGTTTTCCCAGTATTGAATTCTTTTACCCTCTGTAAAGTGACTCTCTAGTTGGAGAGTCAATCCTTATGGATCCACTTTTAATCAAAGTCCAAAGTTATTTGATGGACTGAAGAGATAGCTCAAAAGGATGGAGCACATGTCCCCACACCACATGGCTCTCGATCAACACCATAGTGCTAAGCTTGTGAGGGCATTGAAGCCACAGGAAAACACAATTAAGTTGTTCAACATGACAACCAACTTCCAAAAGCTAAGTTTGGTATTCTGAGTAGTATACATGAATTTGAGAACTTCTCAGATACAAATGTCTATTGACAGATCAAGTCTAGTTTAGATGAAGGAATGCAGAAATCTAAGTCCATTGCCAATGCAACCAAACTTGAGGCAAGAATAGAAGAGTCACTTCTTCTACACATGATTGTATTGATTAGGTACTGCTGAGTAATAAGCAACTATGTGATCTCAAGACATATGTTAATAAACATTTATTGCTCTTTCATAGGCAGGTCATCTGGGAATTGATTGGTGTAGGTCTAGGCTGCTCTGTAGGTCTCCTAAGCTAAGATCAGCTCTACATCTCACAGTTTGAGGACCCGGCTGAAAAGTCAGCAGCTGCTCCATTGAATCCTCTTCTTTTGAAGATGTCATGGCACAATAGTATACCTGAAGCACACTTAAAAACCTTGTTTTGTAATATGTGTATATCATGTATATTTTCCCTTTAATCAAAACAAATACATGGTCAGCTTCAAAATCACAGGGTAGAACATTGCATTCTTTCCATGGAGGGGAAAGGGGGATGGGAGAACAAAGATTTGGACAATAACCCACTTTGTTTCTAACCATCAAGGCTCTCCTTTTCTAGAGCAGATCAGCAGTAGTGAGATATTCCTAGCCCACCTTATTTCTTGTGACTGATCATACTTTATCACTTTATTCTTTGCAGATTATTGCCCCTCCAGAGAGGAAGTACTCAGTTTGGATTGGAGGGTCCATCCTGGCCTCTCTCTCTACCTTTCAGCAGATGTGGATCAGCAAGCCTGAGTACGATGAGGCAGGGCCATCCATTGTCCATAGGAAGTGTTTCTAAAGCCAGAAACAGATTGTCTGGGGATCACTCTGAGACTGCTCTATTATGAATCATGAAACATTAAAACCTACAAGTTTCTCTGTATGGGGCTCTTTTTTCCCCCCCAGGACTTTATCTTACAATCTAGTTTAAATATTTTTAAGTTTCCCACCTATTTTCTTTAGTTTTTTGTTTGTTGTTGTCTGTGTTGCAAGATGTACAAACCAAGGCCTCATGTAGCATGTCTATTTATAAATCATATAATGATCCTGTGAGGTAGGTATTATTAGTCTCACCATATTATTGTGAAGAAAAATAACAACTAGAGAAGGTAGAAACTTGCTGAAGATTAAAATCCAAGTGTTTCTGACTCCAAAGTTAGTACTCGTACTACCATACCTTATCTCCTTTTCCTTGGAGATGCGTAAGACTGAGCACCACAAATATGGGTAGAGGGTAGAGGGAAAGGAGCGTTGGTAGTGTTGGTGGTGAAGAAACAGAATTTCCAGGGCTAGAGACATACAGGGATTAAGGCACTTGCCTTGCATGTGAACAACCCCAGTTTGATCCCTGCATGTACCTCCTTGAGCACCACTGTGTATAGACCTGGAGGCTCCTCCCAACACTTCCCAGGTGGCTCAGGTAATCCATGGCATTGAAGGTCCTTGCAGTACTGCATCCTCGGGGCCTCCCACTGAATTTCCTGCTGGGATGGCTGAAAACTGCTCAGAAGCCTTTAGGTTTTCTGAATATGACTTGGGAGATACCCCCTTACCCTCTCCAAATAAAATAAATTCTGGAGATACAGGTTCTGGTACTCAAACAGGATACACAAAGAACAGGAATACAAAGTGAAACATAATGCTTTAGAATGGAACATATGACGGCATCAGAGAGATAGTAAAATGGATAAGGCACTCACCTTCTATGCAACCAACCTGAGTTCAATTCTCAGCATCCCATATGGTCCCTCAAGCAACCAAGAGGAGCAATTGCTCAGAGCCAGGAGTAACCCATGAACATCACTGGGTATGGCCCAAAAACAAAAACAAATATAATGGAACATATGAGTGGGTCAAACAATATTATTGAATTAAGGTGAATGAAGGTCGTAGTACACTTACGATCTCTCAGTTATTTTAGTGAAGCAAGATAGTTTTCATTGAACAAAACTTAGAAAGATATAAGTGGGGGCAGGGTGAGGGGAAAGGAAAGGAATTTGTGTTCAAGCGAACTTGTACACCAAAGAACAAGCAAGCAAAGGAGAGAGATAAGCAAATGTTCAAGAGAAAACACAGGCTTGAAGAGCAAGGCTACTTAAGATCTCTGTGAGGTCTCTTTGTTATTGAAGATTCGGTTGTACTTTGCTACAAAAACTGAAGTAGAAACTCATACGAAGAATATTTTCTCTCCCCTTTGAGGCTCCCTCCTTTCTTTTCCTCCTTTATTTTCTTATTATTTGTTTCCTATCCCCCGCCCTTGGTCAGTTATCTTTAACTTGACAAGTATTTACTGAATCTGGGGGAATCTAGAATTGCTGGGTAAATCACATGGGATTTATGTACTCCACAAAGATTATTCATATCAGTCACTGCAATAAAGTGGATGGGGGAGATAAACACACACAACTCAATGATTCGAGGTAAATAGAAGCACCCATCAAGTACTATGAGAAAAAAGAGGATAAAGATAATAGTTAATATTTATCGAGTACATATAATATGGTAAGCATGGGCAATAATTACATGGCTTTCCTCATCACAAACCAAGGAAGCAGGTGTCAGTATCATTTTATAGTTTACTATTTAATTAGGTGTCTTAACTAGTGAATGGAAGAGTTCAGTCTTCACTTCTGCCTAGTGTGCCCTTTGCTCTCTCCACCTAGGCAAACCCAGGCCTCGAGGTTCCTAAACAGATCCCACCTGGCTATGAGCTTTGGAAGCACACACCTATCTGGAGACAGCAGATCCCACTGGAACTTCACCCCGATTCCAAACATCCCTCTTTACCATCCCCACATCAGGGGCTGCAGTAGAGCACCAAGGCATCAAAAGCACCTGGAGGATTTGTCTCAGCACAAGTTTTCTAGGAGTAAACCCTGAAATGATGGTTAACATGCAAGTGTCTTAGTAAGGACGGGCTCTTAGAAATAGAATGAGCACAGTGGGAGAAGCAGAACAAGAAAAGGGAGGAAACCTGGCAGCAAGCAAAATCCTAAAGAGCGGAGTTTCAGCCAGTTCCAGAGAGAACTTTGGAATTAGGAACATCGTGGGACCACCTAAGGTCCGAGATGTTCCACTTTCAGGCCATTCTGTATAGACTGGCTATTGGCACTGGCAGATGGAGAGAGCACACACAAGACTACTATATGTGTGTGCTTCTTTCCCCAGGCCACCACCACACACACACACACACACACACAAAGCACACATCATAAGGCTACTGTATTTTCTCAAGCCACTGTACACACATACACACACACACACACACAAAGCACACATAAGGCTACTGTGTTTTCTCAAGCCACTGTACACACACACACACACACACACACACACACACACACACAAGCACTGCTGTTCCCCTCCCCACAACTCCTGCAGTCAGATGGCTGTTCCCATCTCCTCCTGCCTCTTAAAAGTGCTGTCTGAATGCAGGCTTGTTTGTCAGCTCCTAGTGCGACTTCTGTGATTTAAGTATAGAAGCTCACTCTGACAATACTTGTCTTGAAGTCTTGACAGTAAGATGCGGAGGACAAAGAAACCCAAGACCAGGTGGCCTAAGCTCAGAATTGTCCTGCCCCTCTGCAGAGCAGTTTTCCAACAGCAGAATTCTGTTGTTCAACATCCACAAGTCACTGGCAAGCCATGCACAAGTCCCATTCGACACCTACACCTGCCTGAGCCTGCCCCACCCCGCCCTCACCCAGGCCCAGTGACTACAATCGCCCCATCTGATTAAAAAAGTTCCTGTCACATCCTGGAACCTTCGTATTACGGGGATTTTTTGACTGTTATGCAAATCGATTGACCGGCAGTTATTCTTTCTCATTCAAGAGACAAAATGAGATCGGGTACTACTGAACTCACTTGTTGAGCATTCAGCCGTGTGCCAATATTGCCATGTGCTACAGGCATTCATTTGTGTAAATTGTAAGAGGGCCTCATTTTCCTACTGAAAAACGCCCAATTTCCCCTCCCCTCACCCCATACTTGAAAACCAACTAGGGGCTGAGAGGGAGTCCTCATTTAAAATTATAATCAGTTGCTTGCATTTAGGTATAAAATTTAACACACACACACACACACAAACGCAAAGGTGGGGATGGAGCGATAGCACAGAGGGTAGGGCATTTGTCTTGCACGCGGCCCACCCGGGTTCGATTCCCAGCATCCCATATCGTCCCCCTGAGCACCGCCAGGAGTAACTCCTGAGTGCAGGGCCAGGAGTAACCCCTGTGCATCGCAGGGTATGACCCCAAAAAGCAAAAAAAAAAAAAAGAGCAGGGGCAATGAGATTGCTACGGTTCTTTTAACTGTTATTTGTCCAACAACAACAACAACAACAACAACAACAAAAACAAAGAGAGGCCCTGGGACTGCCGTTGCACTCATCAGCAAACTCCCCAGCAGTCCCAGCCAAAAGCCACTCTGCGCGCTCCCGGCACGCTCTCTACAAGCCTCGCGATAACGAAGGGACCTCCCCGCCCCCTTTGGGCCCCGCCCTCCCGATCGGGTTTCCGCCCCACCCACTTCCCCGCTGACGTCAGAGGCGCGTCCGCGTGCGTGCGTGCGTGCGTGCGTGCGTGCATGCGTGCATGCGTGCGTGCGCGGCGGCTGGGGGGCGGATGCGCCCTGGGCGGAAGTGACCTGCCGCGGCGTGGGTGGGATGGCGGCGGCGGCGGGACGCAGCTTCCTCGGGCTGCTGCGGGCGCGCTCCAGCGCCATGGCTCGGCGCCCGCTCGAGGGCGTGGCGCCCTCCCGGGGTCTGTGCGCGGAGTGCGGGCCCCGAAGGCTCTCCATCGAAGGCAACATTGGTAAGGGCCGCAGAGCGCTTGCCCGGCCCTGGCCGCCGTGGGAGCCGGGCCGGGGACGGGGCCCGGGCGGAGGCGGCGGGGCTGCCGGGGCTGCGCTGCCTCGTGGCCGTGTCGCTTACGCCGCAGTTCCCCGACAAGCATACATTTTGTTGTGTCTGGAGAAACCACGCCGCGGGCAGACGGCGATGGCAACGACAAAGCGCAGGATGCAGTTCTTTTCCTCTCCTAACTGGGTGGCTAGGTCAAACGAGTTAAATAGATAACATACAAATATAATATATATATATATATATATATATATATGTATGGGCTGGAGCGATAGTCCAGCGGGTAGGGCGTTTCGTGCCCGACCCGGGTTCATTCCCTGGCATCCCATATGGTCCCCAGAGCACCGCCAGGAGTGATTCCTGAGTGCAGAGCTAGGAGTAACCCCTGAGCATCGCTGGGTGTGACCCAAAAAGCAAAACATATATACGTACACATATGCCCATTTAAAGTCGGATTTCAGGGGGCCCGGAGGGTAGTGCAGGAAGTAGGGCTTTTGACTTGCACGCAGCCCACCCGGTTTCGATCCCCAGCACCTCATATGCAATAATCCCCTCCACTTCCCCAGCACCACCCAAAGTGATTTCTGAGCGCAGAGCCAGGAATAACCCCTGAGCACCGCAGGGTGTGGCCCCCCCCAAATCCTAATCAATAAAGTCGGATTTCAGAAAACGAGAGATAAGGTATTGTGTCTCATGCAGTATTTGGGGGGTCTTCTCCAAATACTGTTTTTGTTGATCTAAAATGTGTTGTTTTACTTAAAATTCAAGTTTAACTGAATGTCCCCCTTCCCCCCTGGTGTTTTTTTTTTTGTTTGTTTGTTTTTTGTGGGGTTTTTATTTATCTATTTATTTATTTTGCTTTTTGGGTCACACCCAGCGGTGCTGGGTTACTCCTGGCGGTGCTTGGGGGACCGTATGGGATGCCAGGGATTGCGTGTGTAAGGCTAATGCTCTCCCTGCTGTACAATCGCTCCGGCCCCATAGGTGCCCCTTTTAAAAGATCCCTTGACTGATACAGGAATACTCGGAGGTACTGTGAATTCAGTCTCAGACCACTGCAGTGAATCTAATAGGGCAATAAAGAGAATCACGCCAAGTGTTTGGTTTCCTGGTGCATATAAAACTTCGGTCTACGCTATACCTTATTAGGTGTGGTAGCATGAAAATTACACTTTAAAAAAGCAATGAACATACCCTCATTAAAGATGACACGGGGAAGTGAGTATATGTTGTTGAAAAAAGTGGCACATAACACTTGCAGGATGAAAAGTTATCACATACCTTCAGCTGTTGCAAGTCCAGTATCTGTGAAGCACAATAAAGTGGAGTGCAGTGAAATGAGGTGTGCCGGCGCCCTGTGTGTTCTAGTGGAAGACTGAGGAGTTGTGGCAGTGGTGAGTTAGACTGAGTTGGACCTAAGTGGTAACAGTGGAGATGGTGAGAAGCAAAATGGAGTCTGATTTAAAAAGTAGGGCCATCTGGATTTGGTAATAGATGTGGAATGTGAGATAAAGAGAGGGCTCTGTGAAGACTCCGAGCATTTTGGTCTGAACAACTTGAAAAGATGACGTTCCAGTTTTCTTAAATGGAAAAGAATGGGAAGATCAGGAGGCTAAGGAGTTGGTTCCAAGATTTAGATTTTCTGCATGTTAAGGTTTTTATATGGTTATTAGCTGAATGGAGATGAGAACAGACAGTTGGAATCTGAGCAGAGTTCACTGTCTCCCTGGACTGGAGTTATAATAAACGTAGATTGCATTTGAAGCTTGGAGACTATTGATGGAAAGGATTAAGCACTGGGGCAAGCAGTTGTTGAAGAGATGGAGAGAGGTATGAAACCTGCAAACCAGACTGAAAGAATGAGCACTGTTAGAGGAAGGGGGAAAAGCAAGAGATTGATATCCTGGAAGCCAAGTGAAGAGATACTTAGGGGGAGCGAGTAATGAACTGTGTAATATTGCTTAAGTAATAAAGCTCTTGATGAACTGGAAAAGAAATTTTAGATCAGGAGGGGCAAAAGTTTGCTTGTGGGTTTAAGGAGAATGGAGTTGGGCAGTGAGTTGAGACAGGTTAAGACAGATGTTTGGAAGTATTCCTAGAGAGGAAATACAGAATGGTTGCTGAAATACATGGGAAAGGGAAGTTTTCCCTCCCCTCCCCTCTCCCTATGTGTTCCCCTCCTCCCTCCCCTTCTCTATAATTAGATAATGGTAGAAATGGTCTAACTGAGAGGGATAAAATTGAAACAAGAGAGGACGGAATATTTAAGCGAGAGGAATGGAGTCTGTTGCCTAAATTGAGAGAGATTGACCTTAGCTAGGTCACACAAAATATGCAGTGAAATAAATGAATACTGAATATTCAAGTAGGTGTTGTGGAACTTGAGGGAGTTCTTTTGATTGTGTACAGTGTTTGTGTGAAATAGGAAGGTCAGCTGAGAGTGTTTGTGGGAAGAGTGGAATGACATGAACTTGTTAAGTGAAAGAAATGTACAAATGCCAGCAGTGTTAAGGGCCCACTTAGACGTGATGTTCATGATTTAAAAGTGAGACCATGGGGCTGGAGTGATAGCACAGCGGGTAGAGCGTTTGCCTTGCACACGGCTGACCCAGGTTCGATTCCCAGCATCCCATATGGTCCCCTGAGCACCTCCAGGAGTAATTCCTGAGTGCAAAGCCAGGAGTAACCCCTGAGCATTGCCAGGTGTGACCCAAAAAGCAAAAAATAAATAAATATAAATAAATAAAAGTGAGACCAGTCAGAGGGCAAGGGGGTTTGACTCAGTAGTATATGCCTTGCATGTAGGGAGCCCTTGGGCTTGCTCCGTGCGTGCAAGAAGGGAGGATTCTGCTACCTGCCTCATGGTATTATTTGGGGTGCGGAGTAAAGGGAGCTCCCTAGCCAGTACTTGGAAGAACGTACGGTACCAGGCTCTTATTAGGCATGTGTACCAGCCCTTTGAGCTGTCAACAGGCCCTCATGTGTTTATGACCCTCTCCCACATACCCCCAAAGGAAGCTATACCTTTAGAGATCAGAGGGGCATCAAAAATACTTAACAAAATAAATATTTTGGACAAGTCATCAGCTGAAGTTTGAATTGCTGCTATCAGTCTTTCTGTTCTTTGCTTCATAACTTCTCTTGGCTTTTTTGCTTCTTCTTTGCTTTCTCCTGCAGCCAAGACTAAAAGATGAGGGTGAACTCATAAGACAGCCCCAGCCTTTAAAAACTCACAAGTAAGTGGGAGGAACAGATTTATAAAAATAATTTTTGTGGAACTCTCAGTCTCTGGGTTAGGAATTCTCAAGGGGGAGAATGGAGAGAAAAGAGTGTTTGTTCTAGGCACAGGAAGTGACATTTGCTTAGGTAAAGACTGAAGAGACACATGGACTTTTAATCACAGAGAAGTAGCTGAAGTTTGAAGGGCCTCCAAGAGGGTTGCAGGCCAAGAGGTGGACAGAGGGAGGAGTTGCTAGGTATTGACAGTCTTTTTTGATCCATTCTTGATTCTTCTGTTGGCTGTGGGAAATCGCTGAAAATCTGAAGCCAGCGTGCTGCAGCTAAATTAATTTTTAAACGATGGGCCTGCAGAAGTAGTCTGGGAGTTAAGAGGTAGTGCAGCTTGTTTTACAAGTGGCCAACTCAGGTCCTATCCTTGGGACCCCATAAGGTGCCCCAGGCTCTGCTAGGAGTAAGCCCTGAGGCATAAAAATAATACTAATTGAAAAGAAATGGGCTCGATTGAGCATTACAAAGCATACTCTTTCTTTGCATCTGCTGTTTGCTACTGTATTGTGCCTTGCATCCTGTTGAATGAATGATTGAATGAATGGGAGCAGAGCTTGGAGTAAACAGTTTTGTGGCCATTGTAGTAGTTGGAGAAAGGAAAATGCAGACTTGAACAGAAAGAATGGAGACTTGAGAGAGACTTGATGGTTTGAGAGAGATTTTGGAAGTAGGTCGATGATGACTACTTGGGAGGGAGGAATAAGGAGGTGTAGAGAATGACAATGAGGTTTATAATTTGAATTCTAAGTCTAAAAATCTGAGGGTGGGATTGAGGGAAGAGAAAGACTAGGGAGGCAAGAGCAATTTGCATGAGGTGCCTCTGAGACATAAGGAGAGAGAAGACAAATTAGAACCTGTACTGAAGCTAAGAGAAACAGACCCTTAGATTTCTGATAGGGAAGTGGTGACTTGTGGGAGTAGTCGGAGCCTTCAGAATGATGCAGTTGCCCAACGTAAGTGTGACTAATGAAAAGTGGACTGGGGAGACCTTAATCTGGCTCTTTGTAGTTTTATTTCCTATTACACTTCATCACCCCACACTCTCTGATGACTCTAGACAGAATTAGTCACAGCCTCCTCTGGAGCGCTCATAACATTT
This sequence comes from Sorex fumeus, assembly GCF_029834395.1. Classification (NCBI taxonomy): domain Eukaryota; kingdom Metazoa; phylum Chordata; class Mammalia; order Eulipotyphla; family Soricidae; genus Sorex; species Sorex fumeus. Next base: position 37,137,559 of record NW_026606063.1, on the reverse strand, counting down.
TGTACCCACAACTGCTGCTGCACTTGAATTCTGTTAAGATTGTTTGCACATTCATTATCTTCCCTTGGGTAGCCATTTCCCCTCTCTTTCCTCTTTGTACCACCATGCTTCATCCTTGCCCTGACCTATCGTACTCATCCCGGTACCTGCTAAATGTTTGAATCCTGTACTGTGGTATTCATGAAGAAATTAGTCATTGGTGCCCAGAGAGGAAATGTATTAAACCTCTTACACAATCAATTCAAGAGTTAGCTTGCTCTTGAGTCACTGATGGCTTCTCTAAATAGAATCAGAAAGTACCATTCAGGAACCTGAGCGGGAGAAGGCGCACCCCTCTCCTACCTCAAGTTCATGTGTAGAGGGACTTTGTACTTTTTAGTTCTGCTGCACGAAATCTGGCTAATCTGATCCCGCAGGCAGGGAAAACAGACTAGGGAAGAGGCAATTAATGGCAGGTAGCATGAATTATGACCCCAGGTGCTCTGTGACTGGAAGTCAAAAGCCTGATATCTAGATTTTTAAAGCTTAAAAGATGAGATGTTTGCCCTATTTAAGTGTTTTCATCACTAAAATGTATTCTCCTTTTTTCTGAAGCCAGTTATTTTCATTATTACAACGTTATATTTTATAAAGATTGCTTTCTGAACTATTGTCACTCACCACGGACGGCTACTCTCAGTTTGTTTCTTGTTTTGCGGGCACACTCGGTGGTGCTTAGGGTCTGCTCTTTTCTCTGTGCTGGGGGGGGGGGGGGTCACTCCTGCAGTGCTCAGTGACCGTGTGATACCAGAGACCAAACTGGGGTTTACTGCAAGGCAAGCCATTTAACCAATTTCTCTGGCCCTCATTTTTTACTTTTTCAAAGATTCTACCAAAGAAGGGAAAACTTTTAGTTTTGCAGTGTAAACTTAATACATAACACAGCGAGGAGTTTCCCTAATAATATATTCCTCCATCATCCAGAATATTGTTAAATGGCTTAACAACACTAATATTGCGTCTTTGGCTTTACTTAGTCTAAGCAAGTGGACAAAGGCGCCTAGGGGTAAAATACCTATTTATTCCAAACATTGTTGAAGAGAGTCCCTGTTTTCTGTAATTCAACTCATTCTATCCATCTATCTTCACTTTTGGTGAGATAACTTAGAATGCAAACGGAATAAAGTCAGTCCATGTTTTTGAAAAGCTCTTAGTTTAACTGGAGGGAGTGATGAGTCAACAAATAATTACAGTGGGATACCTTGGTAAACCAGAGCAGGCAACAATTAACTCTGCTTAGGGATGAAGTGAAGCAGGAGAGAGTTTAAGGAGGCTCGAGAGAAGGAATGGATCGATTAGGCCACTTGTGCTAAACGGATGAGTTGGGAGGATGCTCTGGATGTTGTGGGAGATCTTTCACAAAATCAGAGCAGTTTGCCTTAAAGCAGAATCAGAACAGAATTTGTTGTTTCTTTTATGTCCACTGAGCATTTGTTGTTAAGTCTGGTCAGAATGCTTCCAGGCCCACAGCCTGTTGGATCCTGGGTAAAGGAGCAGGGTTGGAATCCACACTTTCTGAGGGGAAGATCCCAACCTAGTTCATGGTAAAAGTTTCAGAATGGAATTTCCCCATGTCTCTCATCATGTTTAAGAGAATAAAATGCCTGGAGGTGGGGATATATTTAGAGGTTCCCTTGAAGTACAACAAATTTAAAAATAATTTAATTATTTTGGATGTTACATCACATACTCTTTTACTACAAATTTTAGCACAGTGTAGGTATTGCTGGCATCTCAGTTTATAGAAAAATTTGTGGGAGGGAAAAAAAAAAGGCGTGACAGGGAGGATGAACATTAACAACAGACCTCTGGTCCAGCTTGTGGAAGAACAAACCTGGTGGTAATAAAAATGAGCATGTTGAAGTAACTCTAAGGAAGTACCCACCCCATTGCAAGCCATGTTCTAAAGTACAGGGGTAGCCAAGTTTCCTAAGAAACCGGTGCTCTGCCTCGGAACTTGACGCAGGGAGAGATTTGTCAGTTTTCCCCCCTGCTGTCTGAAAAAGGGAAGTTCTGGGTGCCACAGGTTATCTGGCCTCCAGGAGGAGGCCAAGGCGGCAGCAGAGAGCCACATAGCACCGTACTCGATGCTTGTGGGACCACTAAAAACAGCAGCAATCAGAGCCTCAGCAGAAAGAAAACAACTCTTAGGCGCAGGTATCACAGCACTTCAAAAAAAAAAAAAAAGGCCATGCTGTGTGTGTGGTTCTAATATAAATGTATAACTTTAAAAATAATTACCCCTTGTGTGGGTGGTGCCTGGCACAGCAGAGTTCCAGTGGAATGCGGCTTAAGAGCTGCTGCCCCGTGGTAATTACCCAGCTCCTGAAGCCCTTCCAGACCTTGCTCCCCACTTACTGTCATTCATGGCTGAAGCCAGACTGGGATCCCTGAACTGCCACTTTAGAAGCTTTGGGGTTGGGAGTGGGGGGTGCAGGTGGGGATGTTGCCCTGGCCTGTTTGTTCCAGTAATTGGAACTGTGTATTTCCCGTTACGTTTGATTTGTTGGCATTTGGGTGTTTGTGTGTATAAATGGCATGAGGCGTTTTCTAAGAGTCCTGACAGTCCTCAGATGAACTATTAAGTGTCTGATCTCAGAGGTGAAGTTGGCTCTCCCAAGCCCTCAGGGCCATTATTTTCCATCTGCAATAGTTTTTTTATGAGTTGGTTCTTCTTTTTTTTTTTTCTTTTTCTCATTTTCTTTTTTCGCTTTTTGTCAGGGTGCCTCAAAGCAGTGCCCCTGAGTCCTGGGAGCCCCCCCTCCTTGATTCGCCGTGAACCTACTGTTAGTTCAGTGCAAGGGAGGATGCTAGGCTGCTTAGGCCCTGTGGGGCCGAGATCCCTAGTCCACCTTGGTAATGCTGGGGGCCTCCAGAGCTCAACCCAGCGATGATCTGGGAAGCCATGGGTGCTGGGAATTGAATCCTTATCAGCCCGTGATAGGCATGTCCCCTAACTGCTATAGTGTCTCCCAGTTCCTTTTATGAATTGGGGGTTTTTTTGTTTGTTTTTTGTTTGGTTGTATTTTTGGGGGGAGTCACACCTGGCGATGCACAGGGGTTACTCCTGGCTCATATACTCAGGAATTACTCCTGGCAGTGCTTGGGGGACCATATGGGATGCTGGAAATTGAACCCGGGTCGGCCACGTGCAAGGCAAACGCCCTACTCGCTGTGCTCTCACTCTAGCCCCTACGAACTGTTTTTAACTTTAAAATATTTAAGTAATTAGAAGAGACATTCAGTCCTACCCTTTGCCTTTATCCTTTCATATAAATTAAAATAGCATTTCAGCTGGTGGGCAGAGATCATGTTTTAGCTTCATCAGTAAGCTGCTGTCTAAATATTGATCATTTGTGAGATAACTTAGATAACACAGATAGCAATATTTTAAACCTGGAACTACTCAGAGCAGGGTAGGTACCTTGATAATATACAAACCAGTTTTGTTAGTTTGGTTGGTTTGGGGGCCATACCTGGGGCACTTAAAGCTTAGTCCTGGCTCTGTACTCAAGGATCATTCCAGGCAGTGCTCAAGGACCATGCGTGGTCCCGAAATCAAATTCAGGTGGGTTCTGTGTGAGGCAAGTGCCCTCTTACCTGCTGTACTATCTCTCGGTCCCCAAGTCAACTAATTTTCAATTCCTTCCACTCTTATTAGTTACTCCGTGAAAAACCTTAGAGAGTTTTATTTAGTGATCTGATTTTGGAGCCTATATTAAAAAAAAATATATGTGTGTTGATTTTGATCAGATTGTTCTAAATAAATTTATATATTGTTCTCATTAAATTTATTTTATTGTTCTAAATAAATTTATATATTGTTCTCATATATAAATGTGCATGAAGATCTCTTGGGGAATACCTTCAAAATGTGGGTTCTGGGACTGGGAAGATACCTGAATTTGATCCTGGTACTATGTGACCTCTAGTATGATCACTAACTATGACCCTGGAGGCTCACAAGGATCACCAGGGTGGCCCTGGTGCTCCCCAGCACCTCACAACCTAAGTAGCATCTCATCTTCAGGCTCTTGGCACTGAACCAGGCCTGTTTGGCTGAGAATTGCCTGCAGTGGTCCCTGCCTCCCACCCAGCACTGCTTAGGAGGCACCTCCCCTCCCTCCAACCTCCCTCCCTACATCCCCCCCCCCACACACACACACTCACACTCACACACACAGTGAATTGCTGGGTTAAGATTTTGAATCAAGTGGGCGAGCATATGCCTAGCATGTTTTGCGACTCTTAAATTTGGTTGCTGGCACTGCTTGGCTACTTCTCAGTGCCACGGGCCTGACGGTGGGAGTGGGCCAAGAGCCCCATGTACAGCTGAGGGTGGCCTCTATTGTGAAAGTGTGATTTCCTGAGGTTGGTTCAATCCCAAAATTCAGATTCTGCAAAGAAAGCAATTTTTAGTTGTTTTTGTGTCACAGCCGGCAGTGCTCAGGGGGGCTTACTCCTGGATCTGCACTTAGGAATTACTCCTGACAGTGCTCGGGGTACTGTATGGGATGCTGGGATTATACTTAGGCCAGCTACATGCAAGGCAGGTGTCCTACCCACTGTACTATCACTCTGGCCTGTGCAAGGAAAGCAAATTTGAAATTGAAGAAACCAAGACAATCGCTAAACTTAGGCAGTTCGATTCAGTTGCCCAATGTGGTAGGAATTTGGTGTAAGCTGGTCTCAAACTTCATGGACGAGACATGGTCTAATATTTTGCTCTGATATTTAGGCATAGGTCTAGAAGAACAGGGAAAGGTTTTTGTTCATTGAGTATGGGAAGAGCTGAGGCTGAGCGAACGGGCAAAGGCACATAGGAGTTCGTTGGAAGTGGGCTTGAGAGATGATATGAGTGTACAAAATGCACAGATTTTTGTTGTTTGTTCTTACCCTGTGTGTTGAGTTATGTGGTGTGTAATAAATGTCACATAACAGATGTGTGGGCTTTTCTGCTGAGACTTCACTTAGCACCCAATCAGTAAACATTTGTGACTGGTAGTACTGAGTGGACAAGTGCCTCCTTTCCTTCTTTTGATTTCATTTGGATTCCTCCTGAGGATAGGATTCATTTGAGAGGGATCATCTTTGAGAGAAGAAATAGAATTCCAAATATACTCCTAAGGTTCATTATTAAAACTTTTAACAAATTGGGTTTCCAAGTGTACTGAACTTAATAATGTACTTTGTGCTTTATTCCTCAGCCAGGTCATTAGACTGGACTTGGGTTCCTGACCTGGAGGTGCCCCATCTTCTAGAGGAACACAATTACTATTGTAGTCGTAGAGTGTTACCCAGAATGCCAGGCTAAGCACTAAAGAGAATTGGCTGATCCAAGCTTAGAAGTGTCAGGAATGTATCTGAACAGAATCTCAAAAGATTGAGTAGGAATTGGCCAGGTGAGGAAAGGAAGTGCTCTAGGAAATGGGAAGCATATGCAAAAAACATTTGCAGGAGATAGCATGGCACACTTAAAGTTGCAAAGAATTTTGTCCTTCGAATCTGAATTTGAAACACAACGAAACCAGAAAGGTGTATGCAGGGTCAGATCTTGAAGTGTGTTAAGCAATGTTATTTTTGTGTCAGTAGGCTGCAGTATGAGAGAGAGATGGAGGCAGATAAAGGCTGGAGTTGGAAGGCCAAAGGATGGTGAGACACTTGACTTCTAACATGGAGGTGGAAATGGAGAGAACAGGAAGGTGGAGAAAGCTATGACAGGTGGGGAAAGCTATGAGATTTGGCAGAGGAGGAAGTTCTCACAGTGAATGGGTAGTGGGTGCTGCCATATCTTGAGATCCAAGCCAAGGAAGCTCAGTTTGGTAGGGAAGACAGTTTCAAAGGGAATATAGTGACTTAGAAATATCTGTATATTGTCCAAGTAGAGATGTTTGAGGGCTTTTGAGTAACAAATCAGGAGCTCTTGAAGGTATGGACCAGATGTTGGTGTGATGGGGAAAAGTAACTTGTGTTGTGGTACTAGGTGGAATGCATCTCCAGAATAACTCTTGGAGCAGTAACTATTTCCCAACTCCTTTGGCTCAAGCAAGGATCCATTGTATCTTCTAACTGGTTTGTCTACTTCCTTATCACTATTCTCACCTCACTGATGGAGTCATCTTTTTACAGTAAGATGGAAACTTTCATTTCTCTGCTTAAAACCCATCATAACTGACTTTCCATTGCCCTTAAAGTGGAATTTTGGCTTGTTTTTTTAAAAAAAATTTTAAAGAACCATGATTGACAGTTTATTTATAAAATGATTAAGTTTTAGGTATATAATTATAAATTATTTTTATTTTTAATTAAGCCACCATGAGATGCACAGTTAAAAAGTTGTTCACGGTTGAATTTTAGTCATACAATGTTCCATCGCCTGTTCCTTCACCAGTGTACTTATCTTGCCACCAGTGTTCGCAGTTTTTCTCTCATCCTCCCTTTCACCCCCTCAGCAGCAATCTGCCTCTGTGACAGACACCTCTCTCTCTCTCTCTCTCTCTCTCTCTCACTTACTCTCATTTTCCTTTTCGCTCACTCTCATTTTCCTTTTCACTCACTCTCATTTTCCTTTTAGGCACTGTGTTTTGCAGTATGGCTACTAAAAGGGTACATATCATTTTACCTCCTTTCAGCACTCAGATCTTGCCCAGAGTGTTCATTTTCCAACTGTCATTGTCATAGTGGTCCCTTCTGTGTCCTAACTGCACTCCCCCTCGCCCTTTGTGACAAGCTTACTACCATGGACCAGTCCTCCTGGCCCTTGTTTCTACTGTCTATGGGAACTGTTCACATACAGTGGTGGGTTTTGTTGTTGTTGTTTTTTATCTCCAAATGAGTGCGACAATTCTGTGTTTTGTCCCTCTTCCTCTGACTCATTTCACTCAACGTGAGACTGTTCATATCTATCCATGTGTAAGCAAATTTCATGATTTCATTTTTTCCTAACGGCTTCATAGTGTTTCATTGTGTAGCTATACCATAGTTTCTTTATCCCCCTCATCTGTTCTCAGACACTTGGGTTGTTTTCAGATTCTGACTATTGTGAATAGTGCTGTAGTGAACACCGGAGTGCAGATAGCTTTTCTGAATTATGTTTTTTGGGTCACTAGGATATATTCCCAGGAGCAGTATTGCTAGGTTATGTGTGAGCTCAGTTTCTAGTTTTTTGAGGAATTTTCATATTGTTTTCCAGAAAGGCTGGACCAGTCAGCATTCCCAACATCAGTGCATGAGAGTCCCTCTCTCTCTGCATCCACACCAGCACTGGTTGTTCTTTTTGATGTGTGGCAGTCTCCGTGGTGTGTGATGGTATCTCATTGTTGTTTTCAGTTGCATCTCCCTCATAGTGATGGAGAACACTTTTTCATATATCTTTCGGCCATTTTGTATTTCTTCTTTGAGTTCATCTCTTAGCCCCATTTTTTGATGGGGTTTTGTGCTTTTTTTCTTGTCAAACTCTGCCAGTGCCTTGTATATCTTGTATATTAACCCCTTATCAGATAACTATTGGGTAAATAGTTTTTCCCACTCCCTGGGCTCTATTTATATTCTGGTCATTGTTTCCTTTGAAGTGCAGAAGCTTCTCAGTTTAATGTGGTCCATTTGTTTACCTAAGCTTCCACTCCATGGTCAGTGATGTTTTATCCCTGAAGATACCTTTAGCATCTTCAAGATGCACCAGTGTTCCCATACTCCATTCCTCACCCTCTGCACTGTTCCACCCACCCTCTTACCCCCAGCTTGCTACCTTATGTCATGGAAAGTTCTGCCTATATTTTCCTCTGTGTAGCTTATGGATTCGGGCCTAATATCAAGGGCTTTAATCCATTTTGATTAAATTTTTGTGCATTGCGTTAGAAAGAGGTCTGAGTTTTGGGGGTTTTTTGTTTGTTTGTTTGTTTGTTTGTTTTGCATATAGTTGACCAGTTTTTCCAGCACCATATGTTGAAAAGGCTTTCCTTGCTCCACTTCATTTTTTTTCTTTTTTATTGAAGATTTACTGATCATATGCCTCAGGGTCTGTCTTAAGATATTCAAGTATATTCCATTGATCTGAGGGTCGATCTTTATTCCAATGCCATGCTGTTTTAATTACCACTGCTTTGTAATACAGTTTGAGGTTGGGGAAAGTGATTTTTCTCATATTCTTTTTCTGAAGGACTGCTTTAATTACTCAGATGGGGGAGGGGTTATTCCATATGAATTTCAGGAGTTTTGATCTATTTCTTTAACAAATTATATGGGTAAGAATTAGATACTTGTCACTGCCTATACCTGCAGTTGAACTGAATGGAACTTTGTATGTTAATAGTTGTTGTTCTTATCAATCATAAGATTAAATTGTTGTATCTTGTATCTTGAAAAAAATTACATGGGTATCCTTATACAGACAGTATTGAATTTGTACAATGCCTTTGGCAATATTGCCATTTTGATGATAATAATCCTCCCAATCAGGCATATAATATTTCAGTACCAGTCCCACCACCAGTGTCAACTTCACCCCACCAATGTTCCCATATTCTTTTCCTCACCCTCTGCACCATCACCCCCTTCCCCCCACTTCCAGCTTGCTAGCTTAAAGACACATTACAAAATTTGATGATTGCAGGTTAGATCTCATGTTTTCAGTGTTGTACAGTCTGGGTTTTAGATATATAGCTATACCATTCTCCCACATCATCAGTATAACCAAAGCCCCAACCCCTGTTCCCTCCATTACTTCCCTTTCTCATCTTCCTTCCTCCCTTGACTTCTTTCCTTCTCCCCCCTATATTCTGGTGTGAGGGGCGGTCTACACATCCCCCATTTTACTACATTACATTTCCTCCAGTTATTCTATATACCACAGCTGGTGAGATCATCCTTTTTGTCCTCTCTGACTACACTGAGCATGGTATCTTCCAGTTCCAACCATGTTGCAGCTACTTGCATGATTTCATCATTTCTTACAGCTGCATAGTATTCCATTGTGAATATAGCAAAGTTCACAGCAGACTCCTCCCGTTGTTCATCGATTTTGCTCGAGCAGGCTCAGTAACGTCTCCATTTTGAGACTTGTTGCTACTGTGTTTGGCATATTGAATACATCACGGGGAGCTTGCCAGGCTCTGCCGTGCAGGTGAGATACTCTTGGTAGCTTGCCGAGCTCTCCGAGAGGGGTGGAGGAATCGAACTCGGGTTGGCCAAGTTGGCTGCGTGCAAGACAAACACCCTACCCACTGTGCTATTGCTCCAGCCCTTGTATACCTCAAGTTCATACATATCACAAATTCATAATCCATTAATCTGTCATTGATGTCATGTTTTAGCTATTGTACTAAGTGCAACAATGAATAGTGCTGTGCATCCATCCTTTTGAATGAATGTTTTTTAAGTCCTGGGGGTAGATAGAAAATGGAATTGCTGGGTTGGAATCCAGACTTCTCAATCTGGTTCCAAAGATTTCTCCCTGCCTCTCCACATAAATCCTGAACCAGTAGTTTCCCTCTCTTGACCATGTTGTAGCAGCACTTGCTTCTAGGCAACAGCCTTCTTTTCTGTTTTACTGTGTACCAATATTTTTTCTCTGTGAAGAATATCCTCTCCTACTCTTCCGTTAATTGTCTGGCTCCTCCTCAGCTGTCACTTCTTCCGAGGAGATGTTCCTTTGTTGTTGTTTGGGTAGTGCTTAGGTCTCACTCCTGGCTCTGTGCCCAGGGATCACTCCTGGCCGTGCTTGGGGAACCATATGGGGCCCTAGGGATTGAACCCAAGTTGGCTGCATGCAAGGCAAAAACCTTATCCACTGAACTATCCCTCTGTCTCCCCCACACCCTTGAGGAGTTCTTCTTGACCTTCTGAACTGTATTAGAGTCATCCTGCATTTTTCTTTCCTAGCACTTAATGCAGCTTGTTACTAGTTATAGGTGTATTTATTTAATACCTATCTCCTCTAAGGCAGAATTTTGCCTGAGTTTTGTTTACAGTACCAGACCATCCTGAGCATGTAGTAATAAATACTGCATGAATCTTAGATTTGTTGAGTGAATGAGGGTCATGGTCTCTGTGCATCTTTTTGAAAATCTTACACTGTGACAATAAATAGGACGGTGATTCAGCTGATTTCATCAACTTTGACAATCTTCTGCACTTTCAGCTAATTACTCTGAGAGATTGGGATATTAAAATTGCAAATCCAGTCTTAAGGGTGTTTTTCCTCACTGTTGACTGTATTCTTGATGGTGACCTGGTTGGGATGGTCTCGCCCATCATCAGTCTGAGAGCAGTACTGCTACTGAATATTAGAATTGGAAGAACTGGTACTTGTTCCCTTGAGTTCGGCATCAGCGGCTGAGCTTGGTAGCAGCTTTCTTCAGCCCTGGTTTGGGCAGGTTCCCAACACATGGTGTTTCTGTTGCAGCTGTGGGAAAGTCCACCTTTGTGAAGTTCCTCACGGCAGCTTATCCAGAGTGGCACGTCGCTACAGAACCTGTAGCAACATGGCAGAACATCCAGACTGCGGGCACCCAAAAAGTAAGTTTCTATCTATGGCAAGTAGTTACCTGGCTTGGATAAGTAAGCTAATTGTCCACTGTCCACTGTCCTCCCGTTGTTCATCAATTTGCTTGAGCGGGCCCAGTAACGTCTCCATCGCGAGACTTGTTGTTACTGTGTTTGGCATAGCGAATACGTCACGGGTAGCTTGCCAGGGTCTGCCGTGCGGGCGAGATACTCTCGGTAGCTTGCCCGGCTCTCTGAGAGGGGCGGAGGAATCGAACCCAGCTTGGCCGGGCTGCCTGCGCACAAGACAAACACCCTGCCGCTGTGCTATCGCTCCAGCCCAAGCTAATTGTAATACTCTATAATTTGCTCGGAGTAGGTGAAGTAGACCCATTTGAAGTCTTTATTTTTTTTTAAGTACCTTTATTCTAGGGCCAGAAATGATAGCCCAAAGGGTTGGAGTACACAAGGAAGGTGCCACATTCAACCCCTGGCGCTGCATAGCCCACCCTCCTCCGCCTTGAGTGTGTAGAGAGTGGCCCTGGTGGTGTCTAGCACTGTCAGTCTTAGAAAGTGGAACAAACCTGAGAGAGCATCTTGTCAGACTTTGAGTTAGTGAAAAAATAACTAACATTTATAGAGCGATTTATAAAGCTTGGCACTACATGCCAAGCCCTGTATATTTCACTTACACCTCATGCATAGGGACTGGAGTAGAATTTGTTGCATTGGGAAACTTTGTCATTTTGGTTTCGATGCCAGCCAGTGTGAGCCAAGACCAGTTGGAACTTGAGCTTTGGTTGTGACTGACAGAGAAGCAGCACTGCCTCTCTCTGACTTGGTAGATTCACACTGTAGCTCTGGAACATTCACTGAATGCTCTGATTTGCTTGTTTGGCCAAACTGGCCAGCAATGCCCAGGGGCTATTCCTGGCTCGGTGCTTGGGGATTCAGGCAGTATCAGGGATTGAACCCAGGGTTCCTGCATGTAAAGAATGTGCTCCAGCCCAAATGCTCTGGTTTTTAAAAAACGGTGATTGTTTAAAAAAAAAAAAACCCACATGTGCCACTTTGCGTTCCTGTAATTCTTACTCATTGCTCAGCCTCTTAAATCTTAACTTTCCACATTGCAGCCCTTCCTAGAGTTCAAAGCAGTGATTTTCCTGCTCTTTCCTTCTTGAAGTTTTCTCTTTCAAGCCAAACCCAGACTTTTCTTCATTTTGAAGTAACACTGTCTGGTTTGTTAATTTTGCATGTAGAAATGACAGTGGAAGTGAAGAGGGCATTCTGGACATAGTCTAAATCAGTGGCTTTCAACCTTTTGACACCAGCAGACAGGTGTTGGTATAGAATATAAGTGAATTCTGGTGCCATTTTCTTTTATTGTAACTTAGAATCATGCTTTTTGGCAGGTACATTGTATTTATTGAAGATAGTTAATTTTCAGATTATCTCTATATATGCATTATATGCATTTGTGAAATTAACTTTACCTTTTTGGGGGTTGAGGGGGACACACCAGTGGTGCTCAGACCTTACTCCTAGCTCTGTGCTCAGGAATCACTCCTGGCAGGGCTGGGCGGCCATATGCAGTGCCAAAAATCAAACTGGGGTCTGCTGTGTACAAGACCTTAAACCCTGTACTTTCTCTGCTCCCAGCTTTCCCGTTTGAAAATGAATTGTCTATTTCTGAGTATGACACAGGCCACCTGTTGCAGGGACTTAAAAATAGGTCCACAAGTGATCTGATACCCTTTCTTTCAAAAGGTGCCAACTTAATGCTCCCCTTGAATGTGAGCTAGACTTAGTGACTGGCTTCTAACAACTCAAATGTAGAAAGAACAACAATGTGACTTCCTAGGGGGTAGGTCACAGGGTCTTTGTGTCTTCCATTCTCTTGACCACTTTTGGCTCTGAGAGATACCAGCTGCCAGTCCTGAAGTGACTCTGTGGGCGAAGAGGTCAGGCAGCAAAGGATGGAATGCTCCTGCTGACAGCCGTGTGTGTGTGTGTGTGTGTGTGTGTGTGTGTGTGTGTGTGTGTGTGTTGTGTGTCTTCAGCCCCACTCCATCCTTCAAATGACTAGCCTCAGCCAACATGTGTCTGAAGCCTGAGAGAATGGGTCCCAGATTCCTTACCCACAGAAACTGAGACAATGAACTTTTTGTTTAAGCATCTAACTGTGGCCAGAGAGATAGTACAAAGAGTAAAGCACTTGCCTTGCATGTGACTGTGTCACCCATGACCCTGTTTTGAATCCACAGTACCACATATGGTCTCTACCAGGTAACAGTCCTGAACACAGAGCCAGGAATAGCCCCTCATCACTGCTGAGTGTGACTTAAAACAAATAAATATGGACTGGTAACTAATATGCCAGTGATCCCGTTATCCAGCGACTTTTTTTTAACATATTTTCAAAAGTCGACATTCCTTGATATTTTTTTTTAGAGGAAGACATGTATATATTTACTTTTACTTAAAACATTTTTGTTTTTTAAACAAAATTTGTAGGACCAGAGAGATAGTAAAGGGGTAAAGGTGCTTACCTTGCATGTGGCTGAACCCAGTTCAGTCCCTGGCTTTATATGTGGTTCCCTGAGCACCACCAGGAGTGATCCCTGAGCGCAGAGCCAGTAGTAAGCCTTGAGAGCAACAGGGTGTGGCCCCAAAACCAAGCAAAGAAAGCAATCAAAAGTTGTGTTGATTGCTGCATGCATCTCAGTATATGAGGTCTTTCTTTCATGGTAATACCACTTTAATGGTTTCAGTATTCTGCGTAATTCAGTTGATAGGCTAACGCTTATTTACACAGTCTTTCATTCTGAATATTTGCTCTTCTGTTTTCTCCCTATTATAAATAGTGCTGCAATGAATAGATTTTTTTATTAGATAAATTTTGTATACTTTTGTATTTTCTCAGAATAATTTTGAACTGAAATTTTGATGTCTCAAAACTATGTATCTTAAAAAAAACTGCATCTTGTTGAGACTTTTGCTATAATTTTTCTTTAAGAAAATTTGTGCCAGGGCTGGAGCAATAGCACAGCGGGTAGGGCGTTTGCCTTGCATGCAGCTGACCTGGGTTCGACTCCCAGCATCCCATATGGTCTCCTGAGCACCTCCAGGAGTAATTCCTAAATGCAGAGCCAGGAGTAACCCCTGTGCATCGCCAAGTGTGACCCGGGGGGGGGGAGCAAAATATATATATATATATATATATATATATATATATATATATTTGTACCGAGAGGGGCAGAGGAATCGAACTCGGGTCCGGCAAGCTACCGAGAGTATTCGATATGCCAGACACAGTAACAACAAAGTCTCCAATGGAGACGTTACTGGGCCCGCTCGAGCAAATCGACGATCAACGGGAGGGCCTTTACCTATATTTGTACCATAGGTAAGATAGAGAAGAGACCACTATGATAGTAATAGCTGGGAATGATCACACTGGACAAGATCTAAGGGTTGAAAGTAGGTAAGGGATATTCTGGATAACCTTTCAGTATCAATATTGCAAAGCACAATACCCAGAGAGAGAGAGAGAAGAAAGAGAGAAGAAAAGTTCCTGCCATAAAGGCAGGCAGGAGGTGGGGTGGCGGGTGGTGGGAGGGAAACTGGGGACACTGGTGCTGGGAAATGTACACTGTTGGAGGGATGGGTGTTGGAACACTGTATGACTGAAATCTAGTCATGAATGCTTTGTAATGGTCTATCTCTCAGTGATTCAATAAAAAAGTTTAAAAAAAAGAAAAGTTGTACCAATTTCTTCCCACTGTCAGCATCTCTAAGTGTTATTCATTTTCATTCTTGCTACTGTGAGAGGCAATAACAAGGTGTGTAATTTTGTTTCTTTGGTGAATTGGATATCTCTTATCTGTCAGCTATATATTAGTATCTATTCATATTTTTTGCTTTTTTCCCACCTAATTGCACCTTCAAGGTTTTTTGTTTATTTTTGAGCCACAGCCAGAGGTGCTCGGTGTCAGTGCTTGGGGTCACTCCTGGCTGTGCTTGGGGGACTGAGTGGTTGGGGTTTGAACCTGGGCTTCCTGACTGCAAAGCCTGCACTCTTATCTCTCTGCAACTCCTTTTTTGGGGGGCGAGGGAGGAGGAGGTGGACAGGATTGGGCCACACCTGACTAGACCTGACTCTGTGCTTGGGGGTCACTCCCAGCATTGATCAGGGTACAGTGTGGGGCCGGTGGGTCCCATTCTGGACTCCCACACACAGAACAAGAGCACAGCTCTTTGAGATTTTTCTCCAGCAGGTACTACCAAGTTTCCTCATAAGAATTCATATGATGGGGGTTGGAGAGGTAATCCAGGGGTTAAGGTGCTTACCTTGCAATAAGTATTCTTACAGAGAAAATAAGAAGGGAGGAATCCGATCATCACGACTCCCAGTGGTGCCTGATTTTCATCCTGTGTGTGTCAGGCATCTGTGGCCTGGTTGGTCAGTTCACAAGCCCTCATTTTCAGAGGCGCAGCCGGCCAGAGAGTAGGGGGGTGCGGGGTAGTTAGTAACTCGTGTTCATCAGATGTGCAAACTATAGAAGAAAAGGTTTTTCTTATCCGTGGGCTTTTCAGAACCTTTTGGGGTCTGGTCTGGAGGCTTTTCTAGCTTTCTGGGTGTCGAGGCATCTGGGGGAGATGTGTGGTGTGTTGTGGCGTGCATGCTGGGGCTGGTGTCCAGCAGCTCTGGGGGCTGTCTATTAAAAGAGTTGTGACATGGGAGACCTCTGGTGCTTGGTGAGCTGTTACTGTCCACCAGATGCGGAGGAAGGCAGGTCCTCCGCAACGGATTTGGCACCCGAAGGAGGGGCTTCCAGCAGCTCAGTGGGGATGCCCTACAGTTTCACCGGTGGCCCCAGAAACTCAAGCAGCCCCCACACATAGCCAGCTCCTGCAGGACCACAGGTCCAGCCTCAAGAGGGGAGCTCCCACTCCTACTCTCTTACTCCTGATGTCCGTCAGTCTTGTCTGAATGTATGCAGGACTGTAGGAGGGACTCCCTCGGCCTCGTGTCTTGGCTTGGCATGAAACTGAATGCTTGGCCCAGAACCTCAGCCACCATGATGCAGAGCCACCTCTTCCAGGGGCTCCCGTGCAGCCCTGGGAGAAGAGCATCCCATCTGGCTTACCTAAAATTGTTTTTGATCCTGCTGCCAGAATACATTTTTACAGGTCATGCATCCCCCGGTCCCTCTTGCTCTCTGCTTACCTCTTATATAAATGAGGATTTGTGGATCTAACCAATCATGTCGTATGTGCTCTGTGCATACAACAGTCTGTAACACAGCCAGTTGGAGAGCGTATGAAGAGAAGGCCCTGATGGGAATCTTGGTTATCTGACCTCTCTTTCCTACTTCCTCTGTAACAGTATTGACTTTTGCTGATACTTGCCCTTGTTTGTCATTTTTTTCCCTTTTATCTTTATTTATGACATTTTGTAATATAGTACATTGAAACTTTAAAAATAGTCAAATCTCTCTTCATAGTTGCTACCTAATGTCAGAGTTCTAAAAAGACCCCTCTTTTGCTCCTTGGCTTGGAGGCCAGCGACACATGCTATGGGAAAAGGCAGCTCAGATAGAGAAGGGAGCACCAAATAAAGGATGTTTGGAGGATCCTCCCAGGATGGGAGAAGCATGCTGAAAGTAGACTATAGACCAAATATGATTGCACTCAATGCCTCTTTTGCAAACCACAACACCCAAAAGGAGAGAGAGAACAAAAGGGAATACCCTGCTACAGAAGCAGGGTGGGATTGGGGGGATGGGGGTGGGAGGGATACTGGAACCCGTGGTGGTGGAAAATGGGCACTGGTGGAGGGATGGGTGTTTGATCATTGTACAATTGAAACCCAAGCACAGAAATTTGTAAATCTACAACTGTACCTCAAGGTGTTTCACTAACAACGATTTAAAAAAAAAAAGGTAAATGATGGAGAATGTGCACTGGTGGAGGGATGGGTACTGGATCATTGTATAACTGAAACCCAGGCACAAAAAGTTGTAAGTCTACAACTGTACCTCATGGAGTTTCACAAATAAAATTTTTAAAAAATAAATAAATAAAAATATAAAGACCTCTCGCAGGGCCCCGAGAAATTATTCCGTGACTTAGAGTGCTTGCCTTGAGACTGTTCAGTTGCAGCTTCAGTGCCCAGCGCTGTCACGTGTGCTGAGCTTGGTTCTGGCAGCTTTGCTGACTGTGATCCCTGGAGCGTCAAGCAGTTTTCTGCAGATGTGTGACACCAACACTAAAAAAAGGGCACAGGAAAAGGTGACAAGCCAAGAAAGTAAAAGATTCCCAAGCACCACAGCCAAGAAGTTTGGCTTCTAGTGAGTCTGTGTGAGCACTACAACTCAAGGCATGCAAGCAAACCGTGGTGTGCTCTGTAGTGGAGTGTGGGAGCTTGTCAATTGTTGACACCCAGTGAACACCATGGCTAAAAATGTGCTGTCTGTGTGCAACTCCCGTCAGTGTGACAACATTTTAAAAAAAGGGAAGATGGGGTGAGGGGGAATTAAAAAAATAAATGAAGTTTAATTTGGTAAGATTTCACAATCCAAAATTTTATTTAATTTTGTTCTCTATATTGCTATAAATGTACATGATAGCACAGCGGGTAGGGCGTTTGCTTTGCATGCATCTGACCCAGGTTTGATTCCTCCATCCCTTTCGGGGAGCCCAGCAAACTACCGCGAGTATCCCGCCCGCACGGCAGAGCCTGGCAAGCTCCCCGTGGCATATTCGATATGCCAAAAACAGTAACAACAAGTCACACAATGGAGACGTTACTGGTGCCTGCTTGAGCAAATCGATGAAAACGGAGGACAGTGCTATAATACAGTGCTGTATTGCTATAAATATCTTTAAAAGTTGTATGATACCACATTATTTACAAGAACTAAAATATGGAAAATAGCCAAGTGTGTCCTTAGATAAAAGGATAAGGATGTTGAGATGCTGATATAGATATACAATGGAATACTAGTCAATTTTAAAACATTATTATTTGTTTTACTTTGGGGACTGACGCGATAGCACAGTGGGAAGGCGTTTGCCTTGCACGCAGCTGATCCGGCCGGCCCAAGTTCGATTCCTCCACCCCTCTCGGAGAGCCCGGCAAGCTACCGAGAGTATCTTGCCCGCACGGCAAAGCCTAGCAAGCTACCCGTGACATATTGGATATGCCAAACATACCGTAACAATGAGTCTCACAAGGGAGACGTTACTGGGCCCGCTCAAGCAAATCAGTGAACAACGTGAGGACAATGCTACGGTGCTACAGTTTTGTTTTGGGGGCCACACCAAGCAGCACTCAGGGTCTGTTCTTGCCTCTGGCTCAGGAGCGACTGCTAGCAGTGCTCAAGGGACCATATATGGTGCAGGAATTTGAACCAGAGTTGTGGCCAGTGCCACCATATACAAGGCAAGCCCCTTCCTAGACTATCTCTGGCCCTGTTCAGTTAGGGGAGAATGAGGGAATTGGACCACACCCGTGGTGCTCAGGGCTAACTCTTAGCAGTGAGCTCAGAAATCACTCCTGATGGGGCTCAGGGTACTATATGGGCCACCAAGGTTTGAACCTGGGTCATATACAAGGCAAGTGCCTTACCCATTGTACTATCTCCCCATTCCCTCAGCTATTTACAAAAGTGTAATTCCCCTCCCCGCCATCATTGCAAAGTAGAAGGAGCTTGAGAGATCATGCAAAACAAAAATAAGTCATAAGGAAAAGACAAGTGTTAGCTGATCTCATTCGAAGTGCAGTACAAGGGTAGAAAGTTGATGAACAGACTAAACAAAACAAGCCAGGGGATAAGGTTATCTGAGGGAAAGAATAGAAGAGTAGGGCAAAGGGTGTAGGAAGTGTAAATGTAGGTGGTGGATTTTATTTGTGAAAAATAACTGGACTGAGAGATAGTTGAGCAGGTCAGAGTGCATGTTTTGCATGCAGGAGGTCCAGGTTTGATCCAGAGCCCCAAGTGGTGCTGCCAGCATTACCCAGAGTGACCTCAGAGCACTGACCCAGAAATAGTCCCTGGGCACTGCCAGGTGTGGCCCCCAAACTAAAAATAAAATAATAGAGCCAGGAGTAAGCCCTAAGCACTGCTGGGTGTGGCCCCAAAACTAAAAATAAAATAATGGAGCTGGGAGTAAACCCTGAGCACTGCTGGGTGTGGCCCCCCAAAAAATAATGAAATAAAATAATAAAGACTATAGGAGTCTGATTTTCCCAAGTAATTACCTTCTTGCCCCAGTAGTGTTCCTGTTTATTTTATCCATGACTGGTTATTTATATGCTTATTATCCTGTCTGGGAAGTGGCTATTGCTGTCTTAGAGAAAAGCAGTTGTTTTTTTTATGTTTGTCTTCTGTGACTTAATTCTTGTACTGTTATATTTTGATTTTTTCCTAAATAGTAATTATTTGTATGAGTTTTCCAGTGTTCATATTCATCTGTATTCTTTCATTTGAGTAGAAGTTCTAGAATAATATTAAATAGGAGTAGTGATGGTAGTCACCATTATTTGGGTGTGGCTATAATGAGGTGCTTTCATATATAACATATTTTATATATGTTAACATCATAATGTTATCTGTCATAACATATATGTTATGATATATAACATATATATCATAACATATCAATGTTTAGGTTCCATAATTCTTGTACAATAGCATCATGTCAAGGCGGAGGTACACTTCTATAACTGGAATATTTTTATCAGGATTGGTGTTGTGTTTTCATCAAAAGACTTCTTAGTAGCCAGTGAAATAATCCTGTCTTCCTTTCCCAGGGCCTCACACATGTAAAGCGTGTATGCTGTCACAGAGCTACATTTCCAACCTCAAGGATTATACTTTTTAGTAGTTTCAGTATGGATTCGATAATGCTATTGTCTTCACATTCCTAGGATGAACTCCTTTTTGGCAATGATGTACTAGTTCGTTAATTTACTAATGATACTTGGACTTTCATAGATATATCTATAAAATTAGAGACTTCGCTTTCAGTGTTATAAAAGTCATTTCATAAGCTTCATGTTGTTTTTAGCATAGTAATCTTTTCCTTAAAGATGTACAAAACTAATTTCAAGTATTTGATGTTTGAGTGCTGTTTGAGGGGGAAAAGCTTTGAACACTGTTTCTTCAGTTATTCAGACAGTAGTCTTTAGTATCTTGAAACAGTTTCATTAAATTTTGTTTCCTCAGAGAACTGAGACTTTTAAATGAAATTTAAAATTTGTACTTTTTTTTTTTTTTTTGCTTTTTGGGTCACACCCGGCGATGCTCAGGGGTTACTCCTGGCTCGTGCACTCAGGAATTGCTCCTGGCGGTGCTCAGGGGACCATATGGGATGCTGGGAATCGAACCTGTGTAGGCCATGTTGGCTGCGTGCAAGGCAAACGCCCTACCCGCTGTGCTATTGCTCCAGCCCCTGTACATGTATTTTATACTTTTATGTGTTAAACTCTCTGTGTCCAGAATTAAATCTTTTGTCTAATGTTGCTTAATTTTGTAAGTATTTGGAAGAGATTTAATGATTGATGATTGTCTGCGCTTTTTTTTTTTTTTTTTTTTTTTTTTGCTGTTGCGGCCAAACCCATCTGCGTTCATGTCAGTGAGCTCAGGAATGACTCCTGGAGAGGTTGGGGGACCATATGGGGTGCCAGGGACTGAACTTGGGTTGCACACAACAAGGCAGTGCCCTGCCCACTGCCCACTGTACTATCACTGCAGACCCCCCCACTTGTCATTTTTTAGAAGACCTTCTAAATGGACTTTCTAGTTTGATGGGCGCATGTATTCTAATTCATTGTTTTTGAAAACAGAGAAAGACAAAAGGAGGAATGGGAAAGGAAAGGAAGTAGAAAAAAAGGAGGGAGGGAGGGAAGGAGAGAGAGGGAAGCTAAAAGCCTTCATTTCTTTCTTTTCCTTTTTGGTCCTTGGACCACACCTGTGGTGAGGTGCTCAGGGGACTGCAGTGCTCGAGATTAAAGGTGAGGCTGCTGTATGTATTCCAGCGCTTTAAGCCTCCTCCTGGGCCTATTTTAATTCCATTGCAATTTCTTAATTTAAAAAAAAAATTAGGGGCTGGAGCAATAGCACAACGGGTAGGGCGTTTGCCTTGTATGCAGTCGACTCGGGTTCGATTCCCAGCATCCCATATGGTCCCCCAAGCACTGCCAGGAGTGATTCCTGAGTGCAAAGCCAGGAGTGACCCCTGAGCATTGCCGGGTGTGACGCAAAAAGCAATATATACATATATATATATATATATATATATATATATATATATATATGCCACACCAAGTGGTTCCAGGACATTGGGGGCCCTGGGAACCGCAGAGGGTGATATTTAGGTGATGCAGTGCTGACCTGGCCGGTTGGTGGTAGGGCCCAGTGTTGGAGTTCTTGACCTGCAGTGCCAAGGATTGCACAGCCACACCCCGAGGTGGGGGTTCCTGAGGTGCCAGGGACTGAGCTCACCCCTCAAATGTGCTCCACCCTCCTGAGTCAAATCCCTCCCTGCTTCCTAACACCTTTAAATGCTCTTGGGGTAGAGCGGTTGGGTGGGTGGGTGTATGTGTGTGTGTATCCATCCCTGCTTCCTAACACCTTTAAATACTCTCTTGGCGGGGTAGAGCTGGTTTGTAGCTGAAATTTCTAGAGTTTGTAGCCTTGCATGTAGCCGTCCTGGTTCAGTCTCTGGCTTTGCCAGTAGTAAGGACCAGTAGGAGTTATCCCTGAGCACTGAGCCAGGAATAAGCCCTGAACACAGCCAGATGTTGCCCACCCCACATCCCAAAAAGGGATAACTTTAAAAAAATGTTTTTAAGAGACTTTTATTTCCTGAGTAGATTTCATGTTTTTAATTTTTTGTTAACATTTCCAATTTCCTTTGGGTATGAACAATGCAGCTTAGACAGTTTCTGAGGGAACTTAGTTTCCTCATGGGTTACACATGAGGAGGAGTGGCCAGGAATTGAATCCATGGGTCTCACAAGTGGGGGGTGCATTCTGCTTCTGAACTACATCCAGGCTCTGATCAGCTTTTTCCTTGGTGGGGGGTGAGGGGGTGGTGAAGGAGGGAGCCGCAGGGGCTCTCAGAGGCTATTCCTGGCTCTGTGTTCAGGAGTGAGCCCTGGAGGTTCTCAGGGGACCATTTGCAGTGCAGGGATCGGCTGGGTGCCTGACACATGCCTTAATTCCTGACTATTTCTCTTGACACCCCTGACAAGTATTTGATGTTAATTTTGGTAAACACCTATAGAGTTTAAGAATGTGGGGTTGAAGACCAGAGTGATGGTAGAGGGGTTAGGGTACTTGCTTTGCAGCACATGGCCCCTCACTCAAGTGATTGACTACAGTTCTAAAGGGCCCCTAAGCACTGCTGGGTGTGGCCCCTGGTGGCCCCAGCACCACACAGCCAATCAGCACCACGGCCTTGGGTGCTTGTGCTCACCTCTCTGGACCAGTTGACCGAGAATCAGCAGAAGTCACTTTGGTGGCCTGAGCTTCGTTTGGGGGACCCAAGAGGAGAAAAAGGAAGAGGAGTGATATTTTATAAAAAGAAAAGAAATAACATTTTATAAATTCTGAGGTGCTATTGGTGGTGAGACCCATAATCAATTCATAATAAGCCCATTTCAGTTATGTGGGGAAAAAATAATTGTCTTCGGGGGTATTGTGCCGCCAGCAGGTCAATCTGTACCTGTGAGGCGAGTGCATCAGCAGCCTCATGGCGCCTTCAGACTTCCAGATACCCCCAAATTGCTGCTGTGCCTTTGGCCAGACCCCAAAAACTTGGGGCAAAGTTTACCAAGATAGTAAACGGCCAAAAATTAGGTATGTGGGAAACACCCATAGATCACCTCCGGCTCAGCTATATAATTGAAGGCAAGGCCTCTTTGGTTCCTGATTGAACTGCTTAATGGCCATGATCCCAGAGACTCAGAAAAGAATCTCCGAACCCAGCAGCTTTAGGTAGAAATGCGTCCAGTCTCTGCAGTAGGCTACCAGTGCTGGGCCAACCCAGGTGGGAATAGGTTTCGTGCCTTGGCCTGTTCCCCCTGGCGGCCCAGTGGCCGCCATCCTTCAGAGGCCACTGGATAGTCACATTTGGGCCCCCAGTGATGAGACACACAGGGCCTCACGGGATGGGGGTGGAGCCGGGCTTGTCCTCCCCACCCCAACGAGACCCCAAGTCATCGCCCACGAACGGCCTCTCTGGCTCCTCATCAAGCTGCTTAACGGGCATGATCCCAGAGACTCAGAAACAAATCTCAAAACCCAGTGGCATTTGGCAGAAATGCATCCGGACCCCACAGTAAGTTACTGTCGCCTGGCCACCCCAGGGAGGAAAGGGTGTTGTCCCTCCGCCTGCTCCCTCTTGGCGGCTTGGTGGCCGTCATCCTCCAGAGGCCATTGGACAGTCAGGCTTGGGCCCGCAGTGACGAAACTTGTTGGGCCTCGCGGGATGGGGGGGGAGCCGGGCCTGTCCTCCCCACCCCAACGAGACCCCAAGTCATAGCCCACAAACGACCTCTCTGGCTCCTCATCAAGCTGTTTAACGGCCTTGGTCCCAGAGACTCAGAAACAAATCTCAAAACCCAGCGGCTTTTGGCAGAAATGTGTCCGGATCCAGCAGTAGGTTACTGTTGACGGGCCACCCCAGGGGGGAAAGGGTGCTGTCCCTCCGCCTGTTTCCTTCTGGCGGCTCTGTGGCCGTCATCCTCCAGAGGCCACTGGACAGTCAGGCTTGGGCTCGCAGTGATGAAACTTGTTGGGCCTTACGGGATGGGGTGGAGCCGGACCTGTCCTCCCCACCCCAACGAGACCCCAAGTCATCGCCCACGAATGGCCTCTCTGGCTCCTCATCAAACTGCTCAACAGCCATGATCCCAGAGACTCAGGAGCAGATCTCGAAACCCAGTGGCTTTTGGCAGAAATTCCTCCAGATTTAAGTGTTGAAATTTCAGAATTTCAAAATCCCGCGGCAACTACTGCAGCCACACGACATCATATTCATAACCAGCAATAGAACACAAATTGCCTTTTCAGCAGATCTGACTGTTGGGGTAAAATTTCAAATAATAATGGTGAGTCTGGTGTTGAAATATTGAATGTGATCAAAGTAGAGAGAGAGTAATGTGGAAATCATCTGCCCCACAGGTAGGGGGAGGGTGTGGGGTGGGGGAATACTGGGGTTTTTGGTGTGGAGAATGGGCACTGGTGAAGGTACGGGTGCTTCATTGTATGACCAAGACTTAAACCCAAAAGCTTTGTAACTGCTCTCACGGTGATTCAATAAATAAAATTATAAAAAATGGAAAAAAAAGTAAGGTGGAGTTCATGCACAGTTCAATCAGCTAATCAGTGGCTGAATAAATAGCAGTACTCCAACAAAAAAATTATTTTTAAATTTAAAAAGAAATTGTCTTATCCTCAAAGCCATCATTTAAAGGTTCTGTTTTTTGTATTGAATCATGAAAAAGAGTGTGTTAAAAGTTCTGTGCTTTTATTGTGTTTTGTTCATTTCTTCATAATTTTAAGTTAACGTTGCTCTGTATAGGTTCCAGTGCCTTGTGCTATGTAAAAAGGCTCTGGAGTCTTTATTGGTTTAGTATTTATTTTTGAAACCCATTGTAGGATTGAATATTTTTTACCCTTGATGCAGCTTTTCTGTATCTGATTCCTTTTGTTTGCATCTGCTCACTGGGTTTTGCTGTTTATTGGTTTATTGGTTCTGAGGATAGAGCCCAAGACTCAGCCATGCGATACAGTAGCATTGAGGTACATCCCCAGCCTTTCTTTTCAGGTTTTTTATGTCATTTTTTATGTCATTTTTTCCTTTCTTTTAAGGTTTTTTATGTCATCTCATTTTAGGTGTCTTCTTAATAATGAACAGAACTCTTCATTTTCACTTCGTCTTAGAATGTGTCTTTCCTGGAGTGTTTACTTCTTTGTTTTGTTTTGTTTTGTTTTGTTTTGTTTTAGTTGTTACTGTTGGCTGGAGTGATAGCACAGCGGGTAGGGCACACGGCCAACCTGGGTTCCATTCCTCCATCCCTCTCGGAGAACCCAGCAAGTCCTCTCAGAGAACCCAGAATACTGAGAGTATTCTGCCCGCATGGCAGAGCCTGGCAAGATCCCCATGGCTATTTGATATGCTAAAAACAGTAACAACAAGTCGCACAATGGAGCCATTACTGGTGCCCACTCAAGCAAACCGATGAACAACAGCATGACAGTACTACAGTGTGACTGTTGGTAGTGGAGGTGAGGCACACCTGTGTTGGCTCAGGGGCCAGCATTCGATGTAGGGGTTGAACCTGGTTAATTGGGGTCAAAGCAGGCACCTTACCTGTGCTCTTTTCTCCATTATAGTGATTCTGTTTCATCCTGCCTATCTATGTTAATGAAGGGTGGGGTGAAGACCTCGGGTACATTTTAATCACCTTCTAACTATCCCCCAGTTATAATGAAACTGTCTAAAATTGTTCACGGCTGTACTAATAGTAGTTAATATTTTGTTTTATTCTATTGGGCGATCACTAACAACTATTTTCTGCTTCGCGCATTTTCCCCTTTATTCAGGGTAGGAGGCCATCCCCCGCTGGTGCTCGAGAGCCACTCCTAGTGGTGTTCAGGTGACCATTCCTGCAGTGATGGAACCCGAGGTAACTGCCCGCAAGGCCTGTGCTCGAGCATTCAATCCACCTCCCCGGTTATCTTCCCCTTTCTTAACCTATATTATTCATTTCTCAGTTTTAGGGCACTTTATTTTGAAAGACTATGTGGGTGATGATAATTTCTGAGATATCATTTAAATGCCTTTTCTTTGCTCTGAAATATAAAAGGAACTTCTTAGTTTTTTGTTTCTTTTGGGGGCCGTGCCCAGCTGTGCTCAGGGATCCACTCCTGGCGGTGCTGGGGATTGAAGCTGGGTCAGCTGTGTGCAAGGCAAGTACCCTACCCACTGTACTATTAACTCTAGCCCCAAAGTAGTTTTTGTTGTGGAGAGATAGGAAGGGTTAACTGGCTCCAATTTTTTTTTTAAACTCACACGTTCCTCCCCACCCTCACCCCCATTTTTATGTTTTGTTGTTTGTATTAGTTCTGACATTTTGTGTATGTAACCTACCGACCTAAATATGTTTAACATCATTTTTGGTATTTAGTTAATTTCTCTGCTAGAAAAAGCCTTGTATCTCAGATATATTAAACTTTTTTTAACTTATATCGCATTTTCATCTGATCATTTCAGCCTCATAACTCCTAGTTGAACCATGATTTTTAACTCTATTTGTTCTAAAACATCTAGAGACACTCCATGTTTCTGCTAAATAGTGATTCTCGGTGCCTGCTTGACATGATGAGAGAGCCACACACCTTAGTAGTTTCTTCGAGTGGAGGTATATATCAGAGCTCTCCACAACTGAGCTCATGAGAAGGAAAACTGTTTCCTTGGTTAGGTCGCTTTCTCTGAGCTCAGAGTGCTATGACGTTGATGGTCATTTTAACTCCTATTAATAGAGAATTGTGTTCATTACTGAGGTAAAGAACGTGGGGTACATTTTGAGGTCTTATTTATTTTGGGGGTTGGGGCCACACCCAGCAATACCCAGGGGTTACTCTTGGCTCTGCACTGAGGAATCACTCCTGGCAGAGTTCGGGGGAACCATACCAGATGCCAGGGATCGATCCAGGGTTGGCCACGTGAAGGCAAATACCCTATCTGCTGTACCATCACTCCAGCCCCTGATGTGTCTTTTAGGGGAAAAAAATAAAAAGCAAAAAATATGTGTTGCTTTTTATCCATGTATGTTCATCTCCTACTTGTTTATCTGTGGTTTTAGTTTTGTTTTTCGGTCTGTTCTTTCATAATTTTCTGCTTTTTAATGATCTTGTAATTTCAGGAGAACTGCTTGAATTGACTACACGATATTCATTAATTAGGTTTGTTGCAGTATTCAGTTTGCTAATAATTGAGCTTCACTGAGAGTCTTATGTTAGCAATTGCATTTTTTACTTCTGAGAATATTTCTTTTCATACTGCACTTAAAGAAAAAGGTTGGCTTTGCTTTTATTTTTGTTCTTTGTTTTTGGTCCATACTCCTAGCTGTGCCCAGGGCTTACTCCTGACTCCAGTCAGGGATCACTCCTAGTGGTGCTCAGGAGACCCTGTGCAGGGCTGGGGACTGAACCCCGGTCGGCTATGTGGAAGGCAAATGCCCTACCCATCGTACTGTTGTTCCAGTTCCCTGTATCCATAGTCTTTATATTCTTATCACTCCCCTTCCCTTTTGTATTATGCGTTTCCTGAGTTTGGGAACTGTGCCTTATCACTTGTATCTGCAGAAGGCTTAGAATGAAGCTAGAGGAAGTCAGATTTGATTTCCTCATTCTAGTCTTATGTCCCACAAAATCTTGGGACTAGTAAGTTACTTATTTCTGAGCAGGTTTTGTTCCGCAGGAAAATGGACATAATACAGTATCTAGTTCATGAAACCCCTTTGAAGATGAAATGATAGCAGGATTGCCTTAGATATAAAAACTATTGAACAATTCAAGTAGACCTCCAGGACCAGCCACCACCATGCTGAGACCACTCTCCGCACACATGAAGGTACTGGCAGAGGGACAAAGCCACGCGGGTTCCGGGGCCGAGACCTCCAAGCCTACTCGAATTGGAGTCGAGCATCTTCCACCCAGATCCTCCAAATTCCAGTAGGCGGGGGTCACACCCACCACCTGGCCCCCTGGCGCCGTGTAATCCCATCAGCGGCCAAGACTCAGAGACTATAAAATCCAGATTCCGGAACCGCGCGGCCGCATGCACGGCCGCGCGACATCTTATCAGAACTTTTTTTATGACATCTTATTGTCTCCTTCCTACTTTGGACAAACTTGCAGGCTATCGAATGTAGCCTGCCCACAGGGCAGAGTCTGGCAAACTCCCCTTGGCGTACCAAATATGCCAAATACCAGTAACAATCATGGGTCTCATTCTCCTAAAGAGCCTTGAATATAATCTCAGGGCTAGGATGAAGGAGACGTTACTGGGGCCTGCTCGAGGCAATCGACGAATAACAGGATGATGAAATGAAAAATGAAAAATGAACAATTCAAAAGGAAAGAGGCAGTCTGTTTTGCTCGGGACAAGCCGACTCCTAGGAGACAGTCTTCTGTGCTCCTTATAGCACCCAGTCCGTGCAGTGCCTCTTCTACATAGGCTTTCCGTCAGTGATGACTGAGTGACTGCAGTTTCAACGTGCTTTATGCACAGACCATGTTTGCCCAACCAGGGAAGAATCCAGGACTCCCGAGTATTGCACACAAACCTGCACATGCCAAGGACGGGGATCCGCACATGTCTTTTGTAAGGTCTCTACAACGGAGGAGGATTGTTTGCTTTTATTTGCTAAACCAGTTGTAGCTGGGGGGGGGGGGGGGGGGGGGTGCTGGAGCACTCATTCTTTTTTTTTTTTTTTTTTTTTTATTTATTGAATCACTGTGGGAAAGGTTACAAAGCTTTCAGGTTTATGTCTCAGTCATGCAAATATCAAACACATTTCCCTTTACCAATACTTATTTTTTACCATGAAGAACCCCAATAAAACCCCACCCCCCACCCCTCCCCGTCCCTGTGAAGCAGATGAATTCTAGTTAACACTCTATCTGCTTTGATTAGATTCATTGTTTCAATAAAAGATTCACCACTATTATTTAGAGTTTACCCCCCCCCCCCAAATCAGACATGCTGAAAAAGCATTGTGAAGTGATTTGCTTTCTACGGCTGGGTTCAAGAATTAAATGTTGGTTTTGGATTTCTGCTCTTTTACCTATTGACCCTGGAAGTATTTCTACTGAAAGTCAGATAGTTAAGAAATTGGTTTCTGTGTTCTGGAGTCCTGGCCGTGCTGGAGAGCCGCTCGCGGGGGGCAACCGGTGGCCTCGGTAGGGCGTGAAGGGCGGACCGAAACGCCCCCCTTCCCATGAGGTTTTAGTCGCCCCCACACTCCCGGCTCATACCTGCTGTCCACAAGGCTCCCATGTGGCCGCCATCTTTCTTTCCAAAGAGGAGAGGGCGAATGGGGCAACACCCTTTCCCCTCCGGCAGACTTGATGGCCTGGATCAATGCAGAGTCCGTTCACTTTTCTGCTCC
This sequence comes from Sorex fumeus, assembly GCF_029834395.1. NCBI lineage: Eukaryota > Metazoa > Chordata > Mammalia > Eulipotyphla > Soricidae > Sorex > Sorex fumeus. Next base: position 37,108,845 of record NW_026606063.1, on the reverse strand, counting down.
AAGCTGCTGGGTTCTGCATTAAGTCCTTTGGAGCACTCATTCTTTTGATTGGTGCTTTTTCATCGATTCCTCTCTCCTCTGGGTTGAAGTGTTATAAAGAAACAGCTACAAATGGATGCCCAAAAGAAAAGGCAACATAGTGTTTCAATGGAGAGATTTGACTGCAGGGAGTTTCAGATGGTCTTGATGGTGAGCTCCTCCCGCAGACTCAGTAACCCCATCCATCGTCAGTGAGCTTTCTAATTGTCGGTGAGCTTTCTAATTGCACGTGTGGTGCTTCCCCTTTTCTTCTCTGGTATATGGAAGGAAGCGTGTCATCTCTACCAAGCTCTTTCCCTGTAAGGTGGGAAAATCTTGTCCTTGATTCCGTCGCCTTGATTAAACTGGAGAATGGGATTGTGTCTCTTCAGTGGGAGGAAACTTCTGTAATTACTTCCCGAGTTGGTTATTAAGCCTGCTGCAAGGGGAGACGACAAGCACCGCCAAGCAAATAGCCTCCTAGGAAATTCTCCTTCTTTGTAATTTCTCTTTAGGCCTCCACTACCCAGAGTCTTGGAAACTTGCTCGATATGCTGTACCAGGAGCCAGCACGATGGTCCTATACATTCCAGACATTTTCTTTCCTGAGCCGCCTGAAAACCCAGATGGAGCCTGTTCCCGAGAGACTGTTCCAGGCCAGCAGCGCCGTGCAGATCTTTGAGAGGTCTGTTTACAGTGACAGGTGAGAACTGACCCGACCTTCTGTGGGTCACAAGCCCCATGTTCAGTGCTGCATGTTTGCATGTTTTCTCTTCTTGCTCAGACCCTGTACTTCCCGGGTTATTGAAAACTGGGCCTTGAAAAATGGTCTGTATATACACAGTGATAATTGGAAATGGTCACTCTGGTTAAGAACTGAGTGCTGAAAGGAAGTACAGTGATATATGCATGATGATTTTTTAGAAATAACATTGAGAAGGGCTGGAGCGATTGCACAGCGGGTAGAGTGCTTGCCTTGCACGCGGACGACCCGGGTTCGATTTCCAGCATCCCATATGGTCCCCTGAGCACCTCCATGGGTAATTCCTGGGTGCAGAGCCAGGAGTAACCCCTGTGCATCGCCAGGTGTGACCCAAAAAGCAAAAAAAAAAAAGAACATTGAGAGAGAGCGCGCTGGGGACGTCAGTGGCAGGAAAGGTAACACCGGTGAAGGGATGGGTGTTAGAACATTGCATGACTGAAACCCAGTCATGAATAGCGTTGTAATTATGTATCTCGAGGCAATAAAAAAAGAAATAGACTTCTATACCAAAAAAAAAAAAAGTGGCGTGTATAGATATACCAGACAGATTTTGCTCAGAACTGAAAATCCACAAAATTATCACATGTGTCAAGGAAAGACCACTGTGCCTTTCAGAAGCAACATATTTAATTCTCAAATTGCTGCTGATTATGTTTTCTTAATCTTTTCTGGCACAGAGGCAGGCTGATAGCTTTCTGTTACAACCACCGCATGCTAACAGGCACAGACAGAGAAGACAGTGCAGCTCAGCAGTGTATTTCCTAGTAAAAGAAATGAATCAGTTGTTGGTTATCACCTTGAAAAAGAACGAGAACAGAATTCAGTTTGGGGTCCCTAAAATGATATACTTTTTTTGTTTGTAGGATAAATAACATTGGCTTGTCCTTTCTCCCTGGCCACAGGGAGTTTAGGTTTATTGGATTACACCATTCACAGTGCTCCTTTGGCACTCCCATTCCTCTGTGTTTGTCTTAACTTCTCTGTGCTCTCTTCCCCAACCGGTTAACCACCTATTTCCCCTAAGCAGTCATTCCCCAGAAATCTCTGGATTTGTATTTGTAAGTCAAATATCACTTTTCTCCTTCCCTTATGTCCTTCTGCATAGTTTACTTTAGAGCAATGTCTTTTTTGTGTAGTCACTGGAAGCCAGCTAATACTATGCTTTTATAACTTGGGAGTCATTTGACTCAGAATAATATTCACTCCTGGGTATCTGTTTTCTCAATTTAAGCCTCAGTTGCCCTTAATTCCTAGCACCCCAAAAGCAGGGTCCTGATGAAGGGACTGGATGAACCCAAGGGCAAGCCGTGAGCTACTCTGGCATCGAAAAGGGCCAGGCCAAGCACCATAATCCTTAACTATAAGTTAAGAGCATGATCATGGACAAATACTATCATGATCCAAAGAGAAAAAACTTGACTAGGACCCTGCTAGGGTTAGGAAAGAACTATCTGGCCTGAGCACTGTAGACTGGGATCTATAGTGAGTTGTCCCCAAGAGAGCCACCCTATAAGCTTTATGTATCTCTTACTGTTCACAATCACAATCATCCTGTTGTTCATCGATTGCCTCGAGCAGGCCCCGGTAACGTCTGTCTCCTTCATCCTAGCCCTGAGATTTTAAAAAGTGCCATGTTCAAGGCTCTTTCAGAGTTAGGAGAATGAGACCCATCATTGTTACTGGTATTTGGCATATTGGGTACACCATGGGGAGTTTGCCAGACTCTGCCGTGTGGGCAGGTAACATTCAGTAACTGTGTCCATACCAAATGATCAATTATTAAGAAGTCTAAGATGATTGTTTATGGACTGTAAAGGAAAGGAGAAGTATGCCCTTAGATAAAAACACCCCCTTGAGCAAATATCCTGGCTGTAGGAGATCATTGTCTTAGAAGAGCTTCCCCGGAAGGAAGAGATTTACATATGTTGATTGTGCTACCTCACCTGTGGGTAGTTGCTACCCCCAATGCTTGGAGGTTGGGCACAAGAAAGGCTGCCAGACAGCCAGACGGAGCTGGGAGAGACCAGCAGGGGGGGACAGGAGGAGCCAGGAATGAGGGGCAGTGTGAGACTCAGCCGGGGCGCTCAGTGAGACTGAAACTGGCTTGTGGAGAGGAGGGAATAAAAGCAACTGATCACCAACCGGCCCAGCGGCCCTATTCCCCCTTCATGCATCTGCTGGCATGGCAGCTGCAGGCCGAGGTGGGGAGGCTGCCAAACCCACGTGGCAGGAGAGAGAGACCATGCTGCTGCTGCTCACTTATTTATTTTGTGAGCTTATACAGTTGTTGTTCAAGAAAGGTTTTCTAATTAGGAATTACACTTCCATGAAATTAGTTTCTGTTTAAAATCCCGCCCCCTTTGACCCCTTGTTTGTGGCAGGGCTTGTTGCTGCCCAGGGTCTACAATAGACATCCAGTGTCTTTGTCAGGCCAAGGGTAGCACATCACCTTCATCACCTGAGGCAGTGAGAAGTGAGCACTTTCAGAGGAGCTGCCCACTTGCGTGGGCAGTGAACTGATCTGTGCCAGAAGAGTTCGTGCATCCAGACTGCACAGTGCCTGGCTCAGCTGCGAGACTGGGCTGGGACTTGTGTTCAAGTCATTTGGAGACAGAATAAAGGTGCCTTGGGCTAGACACTACTGAGGTTTTATTAGATGAAAACTGAAGGACTTGTCTCAGCATGAGAAGGTTGAAACATTATCATTTGTCTGAAGCTCGTTTGAGTTGTCAAAGTGGAAAATGATGTGTTTTCATTCTCTGTTTACTTCCATCTTGTTTGTTTGTTTGTTTGGGGGCCAAACCCAGAAATTCCCAGGGGTGACCCCTGGTGGTGCTAGGAGACCATATGGGATGCTGAGAATTGAACCTGGGTTGGCTGCATGCAAGGCAAATACCCTGTACACTCTACTGTTACTCAAGCTCTTCCATTTGCTTCTGAAGACACAAAATTGGTTATCCATCTGATTCCAAATTAGACAAGTTTGTTGTACTTCTTACTCCTAGAAGGGGGGGAGGGGAGGGAAGTGACCTTTTGTTTTGGAATATGTGATTTAAAAAAAAAAAAAAACTAAAAATCAAGCAAAATATATAAAGCAAACTCCTTAGGTGACACTTCTCTATATCACCAAAAGAACCTACTTTATTTATTTATTTATTTATTTTAGTTTTTAATAGAATTTTATTAAAGCCCCATGATTGGAGTGATAGTACAATGAGTAGGGCACTTGCCTTGCAGGCAGCCAGCTTGAATTTGATCCACAGCACTCCTGGTAGTGATTCCCCAAACCCCAGTAGGAGTGATTTCTGTGCACAGAACCAGGAGTAAACCCTGAACAAGTAATAATAACAATAATATAGTATATAGTTATTATATATATAATATATTATATAGTTTGGTGTGTGGTCCCAAAACCAGAACAGTAATGATAATACAATTGGGTTTTTTCTTTTTTTATTTTCTTTTTGGGTCGCACCCAACTATGCTCAGGAATTAGTCCTGGCAGTGCTTGGGGGACCATATGGGATGCCAGAGATCGAACCTAGATTGGCAAATGCTCTACCCGCTGTTGTACTATCACTTCAGCCCCACAAATAGGTTTTTTTTCAAAGTTTCATAGTTTATTTAATGCAATGAAAAATTGAATAGCAGTGTGTTTGCTTATGGATAATATAAATTAGACTGTACAAATTGAAAAACAAATTAGGTCACATTAATTCAGAAATTATCCCTGGCGGTGCTCAGGGGACCATATGAGATGCTGGGAATCGAACCTGGGTCAGCCGCATGCAAGGCAAATGCCGTATCTGCTGTGCTATTGCTCCAGCCCCATTGCTCTTTACTTTTGGGCATTATGGGTTGCAATAGATACTGAGGGACCATCATGTTTGGTCCTTTATCTACTTTCAGCACACATCTCCCATCCCCAACAATTCTTCAGCCATCATTAACTTAGTGGTCCCTTCTCTATCCCAGCTCCCTTCTCCCCCAGCTCTGAGGCAGGCTTCCAACCATGGAGCAATCTTCCTGACCCTTGTCTCTACTGTCCTTGGGTGTTATTCTCATACTGTGTTATTTTATATTTCACAAGTGAGTGCATGTCTATGTCTGTCCCTCTCTTTCTGACTCATTTCACTTAGCAACATTCATTCTTATCTAATACTTACTTGACAGCCCCCAAAAAGCAACTCCAAACTTCACATCTTATTGGCAATAATCTCTGTTAAACTCTCAAAAAGAACTCGACTGAACACAAAACCATACTTCTCTCTTGTAGAAAGTTCATTTTCATGCACCTGAAACAGAGATGGCTTTGGTAGAAGCCCTGAATTAATTTAAAGTGAACACAACAATAAAAAGGTAATCATAGGTTTTCTACAATGAGCGTTAAGCTTAGAATTCTGATTTGACCATATTCTTTCACAGGGATTCTACTGTACAGCTTGTGTGCAGGGTCTTTAATCTCTGTACCTGGTCTGGCCGTCTTGACTTGGCACCTTATTTGATCTGCTCAAATCATCAGAATGACCCCCTTAAGAATATACATAGTCTCTCAAGTGTGCCTCACTCCCCACCAAACCATTCTTCATCATGGAGTTTTGGTTATGTACATGGTTGTAGGGTGGGATGGGAGGCAAGAGGTTGCCATGACAGACTTGACCCTGTGACTCTACTTTCTTTTTTTTTTTTTAAGTTTGGGAATATCTTATAATATCATAAGGATTTACAGAAACAAAATGAGATAAAAGGGGAAAACACAGGCAAACATATGATCACCTCTGAGCAGTAGAGCATCAAGGTAACAAAGAGGGGGGAAAAGTAGACTGGAATCCTTCCTCCCCCCCCCCTTTTTTTTTCTTTCTTTTATTTTTTTTTTTCTTTTTTTATTAGTGAAACACCATGAGGTACAGTTACAGACTTGCAAATTTTGTGCTTGGGTTTCAGTTATACCATGATCAAGTGCCCATCCCTCCACCAGTGCCCGTCATCCATCACCACAGGTCCCAGCATCCCCCCTCCCATCCCACCCCGTCCCATCCTGCCTCTGTGGCAGGGTATTACCCCTTGTTCTCTCTCTCTTCTTTTGGGTACTGTGTTTTGCAAGAGAGGCATTAAGTGACAATCATGTTTGGTCTATAGACTACTTTTAGCATGCTTCTCCCACCCTGGGAGGGTCCTCACAACACCCTTTATTTGATGCTCTCTTCTCTGTCTGAGCTTCCTTTTCACCTAGCACGTGTGGCTGGCCTTCCATTCATAGAGCAAAATTCCTGGTACTAATCTCAGCCATTCCTGGGTGTTAGTCTCCCGTTTTGTTGCTTTATGTTCCCCAGATGAATGCAATCTTTCTGTGTCTATCCCGCTCTTTCTGGCTCATTTCGCTTAACATGATATTTTCCATGTAGTACCACTTGTATGTAAATTTCATGACTTCGTCTTTTCTAACAGCTACATAGTACTCCATTGTGTAAATGTACCAAAGTTTCTTTAACCAGTCATCTGCTCTTGGGCACTCAGGTTTTTTCCAGATTCTGGCTATTGTAAAGAGTGCTGCAATAAACAAACAATTGCAGATGTCACTTCGACTATACCTTTTTGCCTCTCTGGGATATATTCCCAGGAGTGCTATAGCTGGGTCAAATGGCAGATCAAATTCTAATTTTTTGAGAATCGTCCATACTGTTTTCCAAAAGGGTTGGACCAGCCGGCATTCCCACCAGCAGTGAAGGAGGGTCCCTTTCTCGCCATATCCGCGCCAGCACCGGTTGCTTTTGTTCTTGTGGATATGGGCCAGTCTCTGTGGTGTGAAATGATATCTCATTGTGGTTTTGATCTGCATCTCTCTGATGATTAGTGATGTAGAGCATTTTCTCATGTGCCTTTTTGCCATTCGGATTTCTTCTTTGCGAAAGTTTCTGTTCATTTCCTCGCCCCATTTTTTGATGGGGTTGGGTGATTTCTTCTTGTGGAGTTCAACCAGTACCTTGTATATCCTTGATCTCAACCCCTTATCGGATGTGTATTTGGTGAATATCCTTTCCCATTCTGTAGGCTCTCTCTGTATTTTGGAGTGACTCTCCTTTCCTCCCTGCAGTGGCGACTGTTGAGATGTGATAGGTCTTGTCTGACTTTCTTGCTTTGCCTCCTTTCATCAACACGGTGGTTTTATACTTCAGTGAACTGAATTTGTTTTTTATTTTTTAACTTTATTTAAGCTCCATCATTCACAAAGTTGTTTCTAAAACATTTGTTATGGGCTTTGGATGCTCTGTTACCAATCCCACTGCTTGAGTGATCACCGCTCTGCCATTGTCCCCATTTTCCCAGCCACACCCCAAGCTTACCCACTAAGCAGGCACAGGATAGTTTGTTTTCTGTTGCTTGTTACATCCAAGTGGCTGAAGGAATTATCAAAAATACTTCAGCAAAAGAAAAGTTGTAAAATTGTTACATCTCACCACAAGGTTGTTAAGTCTTTGTGTGAGAATTTACTAAGCTGTTCATTGTTTTTGTTTGTTGAGTTTAGTTGTCTTCTATGTTACTTTCTCATCTGATAAGGTGTGTTCCTGCTGGAATTTCAGTAGTGTGGAGTTTGAATTCTAGAAGCTTTGGGATCTGTAGAACTTGGATGAGTCTACAAAGATCCTTAGCGAAGAAGTCGAGTTGGACCGTTGGTATGGCGGCAGCAGTGGGGTGTGGGTGCAGCTGCCGGGGCTCTAGCAGGAAGGGGACTCAGCCTACTGCCTTTCCAAGGGCACTCCAGCGTTTCCAACCAGGGGGACCAGTGTGTCCATGAATTTCAGCTGCTTAGTTTGTAACTCCTTGGGGATTTAGTTCATGCCTCTGAAGATCAGAGCCAGAGGATGAGTTGACATGGCAGTGGCTGTGGTAGAATGGGTCCATAATTGGGTTTTAGACATACCATGTGCTAGCAACAACCTCTCACCCACCCCCATCCCCAGGCGGCCACTTTGGCAGGAACCTTTTTAAGTTTGGTTGTTGAGTTTGGGTCTCTTCTTTTCAGTGTTGTTGACTCTGTGACTTAGGTATTTAACTCCTTTCCACCACCAACGTACTCGGGTCCCCTTGACCCCTGCTCCCCATTGTTTCCCATCTGTCTCTCTTCCCCTTCAATTTCTTTCTTCTTCTGCCTTCTCCTCCCTATATTCTGGATCTAAGGGTGATCCAGGCAACCCCCCCCTTCCAAACATTGCATTCCCTCAACCAGCTATTATCTATACCACATATAAGTGAGATCATCCTGTGTTTGTCCTTCTTCTGGCGTCATTTAACATGGTATTTTCCAGTTCCATCTGTGTTGCAGAGAATTGCATGATATCACCTTTCCTTGCAGCTGCGTAGTATTCCATGTGTATATATATCACGCCTTCTTGATCCACTTACCCATCATTAGACACCTAGGTTGATTCCTTATTGTAGTTATTGTACTGAGTGCTCCAATGAGTTATGATGTGCATATGTCTTTGTGTCCTGGGGGTAGAGTCTACTTTTTACCAAAATTAAATTTGTGAATTACAAATGCTTGAGCTGCACATTTTGGTTCTTTTACAAGTGTTGCACACACACTACACTTTTTCCTCTCTCCTTTCCCGAACTTTGGCTCTTAGACTAGAATGATGGTTTATGTATATATAACCACCTGGGTGCTTAGAAACATACTTACTGTTGATCTTTTAATTTCCATCCTCTTAAACAAAAATGAAACAGCTTACCAATAGAAATGCTTTCTATTTTGATGGAGGCAGGAGATAGTTGGGTCACACCTGGCTGTGCTCGGAGCTTACTCCTGGCTCTGTGCTCAGGGATCAGTCCTGGCAATGCTCAGGGCACCATGTGTGGTACTGAGGCTTGAACCAGGCTTGGCCACATGCAGGGAAAATGTCTTTATTCCAGTACTACTTCTCCAACCCAGATATGCTTTCATTAGAAGCTATCAATCCTTTTTTGGTTTGTATTTTTGTTTTTGTTTGCTTAGAGGACACATCTCGTGGTGTTTAGGAACCGGGTGGTGCTGGCGATTAAACCTGGGCTCCAATATGGGCATTCCTAAAAAAACTAGAAATTGAGCTTCCATATGACCCCGTAATACCAATTCTTGGGATATATCCGGAGGTTGTAAAAAAAAGCACAGTAGAAATGACATCTGCACCTGTATGTCCATTGCAGCACTGTTCACGATAGCCAGAATCTGGAAACAAACCAAGTGCCCGAGAACAGATGACTGGTTAAAGAAACTTTGGTACATCTACACAATGGAAGACTATGCAGCTGTTAGGAGAGATAAAGCCATGAAATTTGCTTATAAGTAGATGGACATGGAGAGTATCATGCTAAGTGAAACGAGTCAGAAAGAGAGAGACAGACATAGGAGGACTGCACTTATTTGTGGAGTATAAAACAACATAACATGAGACTGACACCCAAGGACAGTAGACACAAGGGCCAGAAATAGTACTCTATAGTTGGAAGGCTGTCTCATGAGCTGGGGGAGAAGGCAGCTGGAATAGAGAAGGGATCACTAAGTCAATGATGGTTGGAGGGATCATTCGGAATGGGAAATGTGTGCTGAAAGTAGATTAAGGACCAAACGTGATAGCCTCTCAGTATCGATATTGCAAAGCATAATGCCCAAAATTAGAGAGTACGGGAAAAATTGTCTGCCATAGAGGCAGGGGAGGGTAAGGATGGGGGAGGGGCAGGGATACTGGGGATATTGGTGGTGGAAAACATGCACTGGTGGAGGGATGGGTGTTCAATTATTGTATGACTGAAACTCAGACATGAAAGCTTTGTAACTATCTTATGGTGATTCAATAAAAAAATTTTTTAAAGAATTTTAAAAAATACAAAAACTGGGTTCCTGCATGCCGAGCATGTGCCCAGCCCACTGAGCCCTTTCTCTGGCCTAGAAGCTGGACATCCCAAGGGAAAAGGTTAATTGACTGCACTGTAGACACCCATAATATCCTAAATATTTCTTCTGAGATCACATTTTTTTTTTAGACAGAAAGATCATTACTCTTTTTATTTATTTTTTAAATTGAATCACCATGAGATACACAGTTACATGATTGTTCATGATTGGGTTTCAGTCATGCAGTGTTCCAATGCCCACCTCTTCACCAGTGTACGTTTCCCATTGTACATTTTAAAGCTGATGGTAATCAGATCCTTTCATTCTTACAAAAATGTATCCATTTATCCTCTGAGGACAAATACATTTAATGCCTCCTGTGTTAGGGCACCAGGCTGGGTCAGGCTGCAACAGTGTGCAAAGCAGACCCAGTCTTACCTTTCTGGCACCCTCTTCTCAGAGGGGATTCCCAGGCCAGTTACATTTGCTGTCTGCTTCAGAAGAAGAACATGGGTTGTTCGGGAGAGTAGATGAAAGAGAAGAAGAAATCTAAATCTCTTCTGCTGGAGTTAGAAGAAACAGCAGGGCGGGTTAGAGCCAGAACCCTGCCATCTACACCTGTGAGATGCTCCTTCTCTCCCACTCTCCTTCAGCTGCAGTGGCTCCTTCCCTGCATGATCAGCGCCAACCGCTAGATTTGAAGAAGTAAAAGAAGTGCCCATCCTCAACAAAGGCGAGCCAGAGCAGTAGTATAGCGGGGTAGGGCGTTTGCCTTGCACACGGCCAGTCCAAGTTCTGGCTGATCTGGGTTCCATCCCTGGCATCCCATATGCTACCCCAAGCACTGCTTTGAATGATCTCTGAATGCAAGGCCAGGAATAACCCCTGAGCATTGCTGGGTGTGGCCAAAAAAAAAAAAAAGAAAAGAAAAAAATTTAAAAAAAAAAAGAATGCACTATATAGGGTGTTTGCCTTACCATGGCCAACCCTGGTTCGATTCCCGGCACCTCATATGGTCCCTTCAAGCCATGAGTAAGGTCATGAAATGATCCCTGAGTGCAGAGCCAGGTTTAAGGCCTGAGCACTGCCAGATGTGGCCCCCCAAAATAAAAAAAAATAAAGACAAGAAATCCTTTCATAGATCTTATCAACAGATGTGTAATTTCTTTCTTCCTTTCTTTTTTAAGATTTTAACTTAAAGCTCTTAAAAATTATCTGTCAAGAAGCTGAAAACATTGTTCAGAAATTGAGCCACAAGTCACCTCTTGGGGCTGGAGAAATAGTACAGCTGGTAGGGCATTTGCCTGCCTTGCACGCAGCCAACCCGGGTTTGATTCCCAGCATCCCATATAGTCCCCTGAGCACCGCCAGGAATAACTGCTGAGTGCAGAGCCAGGAGTAACTCCTGTGCATCACATCGTCAGGTAGTATAGCGTCACATCGACCCAAAAAGAAAAAAAAAAGTCACCTCTTGCTTGTTACAGGTGACCTATTGTCAGACCATTCCAGACTGGCCATGTTGGCTTCTTCGACTAATTTGGGCTGAAGCTCTCAAATGAGTTTCTTCGTTGCCCCGCAAAGAGTAATTATAATAGCAACTAAGAAGTCTTGAATGCTTTGTGCCAGTCAGTCCTCTAAACACTTTGCTAGTGTCATATACCATCATCACAATAGCTCTCTGCGTCATGTCGCATCTTTCTAAAGTGGAAGAAACCAGCCGATAGAGTTTAGCTTGCCCATGATGATGCAGCTGGTGAATTTTGAAGCTAGTAGCAGACAGAGTCACTCTGAAATCTGTTCTTCAGCACAGCTCTTGCAGCCTTGTGGTATATACTTGCCAGAGTCACTTATAAACAAGGATTCCAATTTTCATTTTTCCACAAGTGGCCAGTTGCGTTACCTTAGAAACCTGGAGTTTATTGTTTAGAATGTAATTGTGTTTTGTATTAAGATGCCCGAGGTTTTAAAGCAGAGTAAAGAATTCTGAAGCAGTGACTCTAAGGTTGCACCAATTTCCTTTTTGCTGGCTGCTCTTTTAGTTCTGGAAGTAAGCATGGGGTAAAGCTAGTTTGGTTTTTTGATTTTTGCTTTCTTGTATCTGGATTAGTTGTTCAGCAGCAGAAAAAAATAAGCAAATAGGGACTCATGTATGCTTGGGAGAAGAATGTGCTTTCCTGGTAATACTACAGTTAGCAGGAAACACATTTTTTTGGTGCATACCTGACACCACTGAATAGAGTTTCTGCTCCCCATCTCAGCTGAACCGAAGGATGGGTCAGCAGCCTGGAGATTGAGAAGCCCTCAGAACTTATTTGAACTGGGCTAGTACCCAACATCAGGTTGTTTATTTGGCAGCCTATTGTTACAAGAGTAAGAAAACCTCAGGATTTGAGTTTTTATCCGCCCTTTGTTGTGTATCCTGACTGGCTCCCAGTAATCAATGATCTTCTCTTCCAGCTTCCTTTTTCTTCCAGTGGGTTGATTCATCTGGAGAGATGTAGTCCGGGCTTCTAAAGTGTTGGTACTAGCTCCCACTTCAGAGTTGAGAAGGGGGAGAGTTGCAGTTTAAGAATTCACATTTCTTAAAGATTAATGAAGTGCTGGAAAGGTTAAGTGGCTTGAACAGACATGGAACAAGTTAGTTATTGATTTTCTGCACCGCTCTCTCCTCTGCCTTTGATTCCATTTCCCATTTTTCTCTCCTCTCCCATCCCCTTCCATTTCCAATCAGGTATATCTTTGCAAAGAGCCTTTTTGAAAATGGCTCCCTCAGTGACATCGAGTGGCACATCTACCAGGACTGGCACTCCTTTCTCTTGCAGCAGTTTGCCAGCCAGCTACAACTTCATGGCTTCATCTACCTCCGGGCTACTCCCCAGGTAATGTGAAAACCTAAAGCCGTAGGCCAGGGCTCTGTGAGCTGACTCCTGGTTTTCTGGTGCTTGAACTTAATGTGGTGGGCATTAGTCAGAGCCTGGGGGACGGTCAGTGAGCGCACGCCCGCACCAGCACAGAGTACCCTCTCCCACCTACGCTCTGCAGCCGAAACTGGGGCAAGTGTCTCTTGAAGTAACAGCAGCAGAGAGCAAATTGGACTTTAAAAATAGTTGAGGTGGGCTAGAGCAATAGCACAGCGGTTAGGGCGTTTGCCTTGCATGCAGCCGACCCAGGTTTGATTCCCCGTATCCCATATGGTCCCCCGAGCACTGCCAGGAGTAAATCCTGAGTTGCAGAGTCAGGAGTAACCCCTGTACATCACCAGTGTGACCCAAAAAGAAAAAAAAAAACTAAAATAAATTTTAAAAAATAGTTAAGGTGGTTGTTTTGTTTATTACTTTTTTTAAATATATATAATAATGTCAGCATTGCCTGCCTCATCCTTGCTCCCTGCCCTTTCCCTTCCCCTCCCTTGGTAACCTTAGTTCTGTTGTCAGAAAAACATGTTTTTTTTTATCCTCCAGGGTTTGTGCATTGACCCCTCTACAGTTGGCTCCCCCCCAACTCTTCCTTTCCTCCAACTGGGCCAGCAGAATGTGGGGAGGAGGAGAAGGAGGAAGATTTCCTCATCCTGTTCTGATGCCAACCTAATTTATAGTCCATTCTGTGGACTGTGCATTAGTTTGGTTTGGCTATAGGAGCCACACCCGGCAGTACTCAGGGGCTTCTCCTGGCTCTATCTAGGCCTGAGGGTGGCTCCCGGCGGTGCTCAGAGGACCATGTGGAGCTGTGGATTGAGCCCGGGCCTGCCACATGCAAAGCATATGCTCAGCCCTTTGTGCCGTCTCTGCAGTTCCCTTGAGCCCTCTTTGAACCTTGAGGATGCTTCTGACCAGGCAGGATGGATGACAGAATTTGCTCTCCATGACTCTCTGACTGAGAATGTAGACACAGCCTGGCACATGGGGATGGGGGTGCGGGGACGGGGAGTGAGATAGGAGAGGCACTATTGCCTCTGAAAAGAATGAGGCCGACACTGGGTGCATGAAGTTTAAGGTGAACAATGACTAGACAGTCGGGATGGGGATGAATGTCAGTGGCTGGGGAAAGACCCCAGCCAGAGAGGATGGCTCGAAGTAACCTAGCATTGGGTTGGGGTGAGAGGAAAGCCCTGGCCCCAGGAAGGCTCACGGCCAGAGCAAAGGACACGTGCTGGTGGACCCAGTCAAGACTGTGGCTGGAGTAGAAAGAGGTGACAGAGGTTTCCAGGGGGAAGAGAGGAGTCTCGGGATGACTGAAGAAGCAGCAGGTTGAGAAGCTGAGCTTTAGGAGAAGAATCGAGAAAGGGGAGGAACCTTTGCTCAAAGAAGCAGAACTTCACACACTTGGTTCAGGGCCATGAAGACAAGCTCGGCTTTAGGAAACGGGCAGAGCTGTTCCTGGAGCCAAACGGCGTGCTCGGCCCTCTCCTGGCAGCGACTTTGTTTCTGGGACCTGGGCACTGGGTTGAGAAAACGAGGACAGTGCTGGTGGTAGTGAAGATGATGGTGTGGCTTGGAGCCAGAGCAATGGTACAGCGGGTAAGGCACTTGCCTGGCACACGTCTGACCTGGGTTCAACCCCCGGTATCCATTGTGGTCCTTGAGCACTGCCAGGAGTGATTTCTTTATGCAGAGCCAGGAGCAAGCCCTGAGCATTGCCGGGTGAGAACCCCCAAACAGAAACAAAAAGGGAAATAATCAGGCTCACAGGATGATTGATAAGAGGTCTTTCAACTGAGTTAGTCTGAGGGGAACTGAAGGATTGCCTCGGTTTAAGATGTGGCTTGCTCATTCTGTGAACAAATGGGGACTTGGGTAATGTTTCACCTAGGGGACATGAGAGCCAGGGGACCTAGGAATGCTGCTGTCCTCCCCGAGGTCAGCCCTGACTCCTGTGTGCAGGCCCTGGTTAGTGCTATTAGAGACTCCGTTCAAGTAAGCTTGCACTTTTTTTTTTAACTGATAATAAATCATAATGAAATTTATTTTATGACACAATCCTAAGACTCTTAACACTGGGAGCTGGAGGTAGGGTGTTTGCTTTGCATGTGACTGACCTGGGTTAGATCTCTGGCATCCCATGTGGTTCCCCCACACACACATACCCAGCACCGACCGGAGTAATTCCTGAGTGCAGAGCCAGGGGTAACCACTGAGCATTGCCCGGTGTGACCCAAAAAGCAAACAAAGACTCTCAACAGTTCTCACATTCACTTATGTGACTCCCTGACATGTTTAAGAAGCAGCATGAAGGGGCCAGAGCAGTAGCGCAGCAGGTAATTTGTTTGCCCCACACATAGCCAACCCCGGGTTCGAGCCCCACTTTATTTTATTTATTTATTTATTTTTTTAAATGAGAAGAAAAATGCTTGGGTGTCTTTGTGCTTCCTCCGGCCCATGGGGCTGGGAGGCGTGGGCGCAGCTGATGTGTACCTCTCAGCATCAGGCCCACGGACACTGCCAGAGAATGAGGAGAGTGGGTAGGAAACCCCCCGAAACGAGGCATCTGGGACAGCCCTGAGACACAGCCTGGGCCCATGCCTTAGCAGCCTCAGCGCAGGCCCGGCCTCCGACCCCACAGCCCCAGCAGCAGCTCCTCTTCGGGGGAGAGGCGAAGGGGCAGATTGGCACTTGTAGTCCCTCCTGCTCACATTCAGGTGTGTCCTCCTGCATGGGCTGAGATGCAGAGCACTCAGACTGTATCACTGTTCACAAAGGATGGCTTTCAGTGTTTAAGAATTTGTGGTAACTAGGACTGGGGAGATAGCATAGAGGGTAGGTGCTTGCCTGGCATGTGGCTCACCCGGATTCGATCCCCAGCGTCCTGTATGAAGTTCTCCAAGCACTGCCAGGAGTAATTCCTGAATGCAGAGCCAAGAGTAACCCCTGAGCATTACTGGGTGTGGCCCAAAAAACAAAAAAAGAAAATTATTGTAACCCTAGCCGTGCAACAAGAATGCGGCCAGATGCTCAAAATAGGAGTTAATCTAGATCTATGGAGGGGAAAGTTTGCTCTTATAAATGAATTAACAGTTAAAAGGGGGAATGTTGACCTATTTTAAGAGGAGAGACTTTAGTATCAATATTTGCCTGCAAGCAATGAATGAATAATTATAGCCTTAATAAAAATAATTGCCCTGTTCTTATGTGTAATTGAAAACATAAAGCCACATTTAAAAGTATGCATTTCCATTAATTCTGATAATATTTTCCTTCAGAGAGGAAAATTAGATAGTTTTGCTAAGTTTAGAAATCCTGAAGCTACCTTTGTAGCAGGAATGTAAATTAGCTAATCTCTAAGGAAGCAGTCCGGCGGCCTGTACTAGTAAATCCACATACCTTTTGACCTGTTAGTCATGAGCCTTAAAATTTACTCTTTAAATATGCCCCCACATGGGCAGATTGGCTCATGTGCAAGGCAGCATTGTTTGTAAAAGCAAATGGTTGGAATCAGCACAAGAAATCATCATTAGCGACTAGATGAACATACTACATTCCCTCCTTGCACTGGAAAACTCTGACACCATTAAAAAGAACAACAAAGTTGTCCTAAGACATTTTGTTAAGCAAAGAAAAACAAGAGTGTGTGGTGGAACTTTGATGTGTTTGCTTAAGAAAAACAGGTCGGGGGTAAAAAAGATAACTGAGTACACAAAAAACTACTAAAGTTGGTTGTATCTGTGGTGTAGAGAGCCAGGGAGCTCAAAGTCAGGAGTGTTTAAAGCTGCTGTGTTGGAGAGAGAGGGAGAAGGGGAAGTATTCCGAAGTCGTCATCAGTACAGGTGGGATCGTGGAACAAATGTAGAAGCAAAGAAAAAGAGTTGTACACAAGGCCTGAGAGAGCACAGCGGGTAGGACACTTGCCTTGCGCGTGGCCGAGCTGGGTTAGGTGCCCAGAACCACACAAGATTCCTCAACCCCCTGATCCCACCCTCGGGCCCCAACACACACACACCAAGAGTGATCCTTGAGCACAGAGCCAGGAGTAAACCCTGAGTACCACAGGGGTTGCCCTCCCCCTCAAAATATTTTTGCAGACATTCAGAAGGAATGAGAATAGAAAAGGAAGATTAGAATAGGATGTTTGTTAAGGTCAAAAATGAAAGCTTTGAGGGTTGTTGACCCTCAACTCCACAAGACTGCTCCTGTGCAAGGATTTTGCCTTGTTCTCTGGGGTTCCTTTGCCTGGTGAGATGGAGCACCCCGTATTTCCCTCCTCCCTCTGTTTCCTGAGCAAGTAGAAACTCCTCTGGTGGCCTGTGTGTGCACAGACCTGGAATCGCACCAGACGCAGAGAGCTCATTCGTACTGAAGGAATGGGGCAGGGGTGGGCAGGGAGTAGTGGGGGTTGGTGCTACCTTTTTCAAGAACCCGTCTTGGACTCCCCAAGCTCAAGTCATTCCCTCTGTTAGCTGAAGTGTACTTAGGATTCAAACCTCAGGACTAGGGAGGGTTGGAGCATGTGTTTTGCATGTGGGAAGCCTAGGTTGGATCTCTGGCACAGATGGTGCATGGAGCACCACATGGGGAAGAGAAATAGAATTCATAGTTGAGCACTCGGTTATTTCACACATTCATTTTAGTTATTCTCTTACTACATTGGAAAGTTCTGAGGACAAAGACTTTAAGTGTGGGACATTGAACAGATTCAGGGGTCAATGGGAAAGGGAAAGACGAGATGGAATATGTGTTAAGAGTCATCTGTGTGAATCAGTTTGAAAAGTTGGGCATGAGCCTATAAAAGAAATATGTTTTCATTTCCTTGGAGTCCAGGTAGGCTGTGATGGGAAAACAAAAACTGTGTTTGGAAATGTTGTGTTATATTTGGAAATGATGTTTACATTTGGAAATAAAGTGTTTGAAAGAGGGATTCATCATTGGGTTTATCTAGGGGTTATTCAGGGGGTTAATTCATCTGTTCTTCAAGGACACATGACACTGAATAGCAAAAATTTTGCTAGGCAGGCAGAGGAAGAAATGCTACTCAGGCAGAATATAAATATTTGGAGCAGAAGTTTTGAGGTATGAAGGAAGTTATCTTGCCTGTAGGAGGTCAAGTCATGCCTTGCTAAAGCTAAGAGTCCAGGGGAGTTACCACGGAGATGAAGATGAAGAAGACACAGGAGTGAGGTCAAGCTTCAAGCTCCAGCACAGACATGCTGTGAGCTGCTGTGTTCTACTTTTCTATCACCTGATAGAAAGTAGAATAAGATCACTCTAGCTTTACAGAAAAGTGAAGGGAGGAGAGTTACTCAACAAATCTCACTTTTAAAAATTCTTTGTTTCACTTTTGACCTCTGCAAGATTTTTGCATTTTGTTCCAGAGTGCATGATTGGCATAATAGGAAAGAGCTGTTTCTAGTTCCTTATCTCCATATGTAAATAGGATGCTGCCCAGACTTCCCTGAAAGGAGGGGGCTTGGTGATACCTGTAGGTAGGAAAGAGACTGGGAGGTATTTAGCAAGGAGAGGCATGCCATCTTTCTAAAGGATACCGAAGGGTGGGCTGAGGGGCACCAATGGAAGCTCTGCCAGGAACCCGACAAGCCTTCCCTGAGTGGATCCGCACAGCTCCTTCCCTGAGTGGATCCGCACAGCTACGTGTGTGGTGAGAGGGGAATGAGGAAATGGAAGCCCACAGAGATTGCACCACTGCACCATGGTGAAGACAGGAATTTGATCCTGGACTTCGGTGGTTTTTAAGGTCCTTTTTAAGGTGGTTTTCCCTGTTCTTCACTGCCTCCAGGAGGCGGAGGGCTTCTCTCGTGGACCAGGTGGGAGGAAATGAGGACCTGTCGAGGGCAGAAGGGAGAGGGCAGGAGGAGAGAACTAAGTGGGAAAAAAGCCAAGCAACTTGAGAGACCTCCCAGCTATAGTTGGGAGAAGGAAAGAGAAAAGTCATGACAGGTTCCTGGAGCAGGTCTTGTTTTCCTGGATCCACGTTGAGCAAGAAAACAGGCAGAAAGCAATTCCACGTGCAAGTTCACCCCAGAGTTCAGGAGAGACCTCAGGAGCGGGTCCAAGAGCTCTAGGAGATGATGCTGGGAGAATCACGGTAACGGTCCTGGGGTTGTTTTTCAGGTTTGTTTGAAGCGACTGCACCAGAGAGCCAGGCAGGAGGAGAAGGGAATTGAGCTGGCGTATCTCGAGCAGCTTCATGAGCAGCATGAGGCCTGGCTTGTCCATAAGACAACCAAGTAAGTGTTGAGCAGACGCCGAGTCCTGCCTCCCTCCTGCCAGTTGTTGGAACACAGATGGACATGCAGCCTGTAAGATGGTCTTGAATGTACTAGAAGAGGTTGGAAATTTTAGGCCACTATTCAACTCAAATTTAATAGTGGGTGTAACCTGAATATTCCAAGAGACTTTTTATAAGGTCCCATTTCTCCAGCTTTTTTGTTGTTGTTCTACTTGATTGAATTTTATGATTGATGATGGTCATCTAGTTGATTCAGACTGAAGAGTTGAAGATTGTAGAGAAATTGTGCATTTTGCTAAATTGACATTCTTAGTTTCTGCCTTTTCTCCCTTAGACTTGCTCAGTTATCTACTTAAAATGGGGCTCAGACCTTAAGTATTAGCCTTACAATTAAAAAAGAAATTTTCAGGGCCAGAAAGTTATTGCAGGAAGCTAAGGCACTTGCCTTGCATGTGACCAACTCCGGTTATCTGGGTCCCCACCAAGAGAGAGCGACCCCAGAGTACAGGGTCAGGAGTAGTCTCTGAGCATTGCTGGGTGTGGCCCAAACTCTCCATCCCTAACTTAAAAAAAATAAATAAATTTCATCCTCTATTCCTACCACCTTTATTTTGGTGGGGAGGGGCACACACTTGACAGTACTCAGGGTTTACTCCTGGTCAGCCAGGTGCACAGCAAACATGCTACCCACTATCCTGTCGTTCTGGCCCCATTCCTGCCAACTTTAAATCTGGTTTGTTTTTTAAAAAACTATTTTTAATTTCTTTAGAACAGAGTTTGTCTTTTATCAGATTTCATAAAGTTTTTCTTTACAGTTTTTTCATATTTATTTTAGCTTCTGTAATTCTCAGGCCAAAGGGCCCTGTGATTCAGTGCTAAGGCCTAAAGCTCTTTGGGCCCAACGGGAATTACTGGGTCACCCCAGAGATGCTGGCAGTGGTTGGGTACCTCTAGAGCTGTCTCTGATAACTGCTCAGGGACCAGGTCATACCAGAGATTGAATCAGGGTCAGATTCATGCGAAGCATGAGCTTTACTTCCCTGTACTATGGTCCTTAGTTCTTTTTCAGGGGGGGAGGTAGGAAGGGTGCATCAGTCAGCCACATGTGGCAGTTCTCAGGGCTTACTTCTGGCTCTGTACTCAGGGATTACTCCTGGTGGTGCTTGGGGGACCATGTGCAGTGCTGGGGATTGAGCACTACGTGTGGCTGGCCACATGCAAAGCCAGCACCCTACCCACAGTACTGTCTCACCACCACCCATTTTTTTTATTATTATTATTATTATTGTTGTTGTTGTTGTTATTAAATTTCTACAGCTTCATATTACTAAATTTTGTTGAGAAGCCATGTGAGTGTAGTTCTGTTCTCTGAACTAATAAGACTTCACAAACAAGTCTCAAAGTAGGCTCAGCTTTCAGTCATTTTACATATCCCATAAATGTCGGTGCTTCTTTTAGGCTCCACTTTGATACTCTGCTCAACATTCCAGTGCTGGTGCTGGATGTCAATGATGACTTTTCTGAAGTCGGAACCAAACAAGAGGAACTTCTGGCAAAGGTAGGGGGTACTGAGCACCCACCCGCCTTCCGGGGGCTTTCCTTCATTGGGCTTTGAATCTTGGCATCAAGTTTCAGTGTCATGGGTCTCACATTTTGTGCCTCTCTTCCCATGGAGCTTGTGGGTGTGTGGAATTTTGCACAAGTTACTAATACAATCCCCCGATCTCTGAAGTATTTCAGGCTAATGGTGATTTCCAGTCAATTTCAGTTAGGTCCTAAGATTCACAGTAGTGTCGGTATCTCTGTTCTACCCCTGTCATGTTGATCCAGCACCTCAGCCACGAGAGCGCCCAGCATTCCTTCCCTACTGTAGCAGACTCGGCTCTCCATGCCGGCTCGTGGGGTCTAGGGGTCTCTTATCATTGGCCAGAGTTTGCTCCCTGACTCTTCCTTTACATGCTGGGCTGATGAAAATACCTCCCTGACTCTGTTTCTTTACTAGAAAAATTTCTCCTCTAAGGTATTCTAGAACTAGAAAATGCAACTTCTCGATTTTTCTCCCAGCTCTGTCTTTACCCTCAGTGTGACCCTGGGTAGATCATCTTTTTCTCTTTGTGCCCTTCCTAATATCTCCTGGGCTTGGCTACAGATATGTCATAGATGGACTTTTGTATAGCCCACTGAAAATGTGAACTTTAATTTTTTTTTTCTCTTTCCCTCAGGTAAACACCTTTGTAAAAAATCTATAGTCATATTCTGGGATTTAAATTTTTTTGAATTTTGTACATACAGTATTGTAGCACCAGACACCGCCAGAGTCAGCAACCCTCCAGCCAGTGCTCCCAGGTTCCCGCTCATATTCCACATCTCCCCACCCCCACCCCCGGCCTCCCCAGCCTGCCATGTTGACAGCACCAGTGGTGTTCGCTGCCATTGTTCTAGAAGACCAAGTAAGTCCTGGGTGATGCAGCCTCTCTCCTGAGATGCTGTGCTGAAGTATTTGTGAGAGAAATGAAGAAATGTTGTGTGGAGAAGAACTGCTACTCCGTGACGTCCACACAAGAATGCAATTGCCTACTGACACATTTCTCACAACATATTTTTGTCATTAAGTGATGCAGGACCATAGGCTTATGAGAAAAATATACGCTTATATAGAATTGCAGTGCTTGTTGCAAGAAGTCTGCAGGCCTCTGATTCACCAGATCCAGAATTCACCCATGCAGCCCTTGACAGTTGTGCAGGCACGCAAGGAATTGAATGAGTTCAAGGCTAAATATCCTGAGAGAGCTGTGTTTCCCTTAGTGATAAGTCAGTGTGATGTTTGGAAATTAAAGCACAGCATATTATTAGCTTTAAGACAAAAAAGTTTTAAATTGAGACATAACTCATGGACAAAGCACCTCACCCATTTAAAGTATAAAGTGTCTTCCTGAATAGCTAAAGCAGTCCTAAGAAAAAGGAAGGTGGGGTGCATTGCTTTCCATAACTTCAAATTGTATTACAAAATGGTCGTAATTAAAACAGCATAGTATTGTGATATTGGTAGTGGAAAATGTGCACTGGTGAAGGGATGGGTGATTGATCATTGTGTGACCGCCCAAAAGCTTTATAACTGTTCTCATGGTAATTCATAAAAAAAATAAAATAAAAAGCCTCTGCACTTCAAAGGAAACAATGTCCAGAATACAAAAACAGTCCACTGAATGGGAAAAATTATTTACCCAACACTCATTTGATAGCGATTAATATCCAAGATGTATAAGGCACTGGAAGAACTTTACCAAAAAAAAAAAAAAAAAAAGAACATACAACGCCATCAAAAAGTGGGGAGAAGAGATGAACAGAAACTTCCTTAAAGAAGAAATATAAATGGAATGGCCAGAAGGTGAAAAACTGCTCTGAATCACTAATTATCAGGGAGATGCATCTCATGCAACAAAAACTGGCACACATAGGTCAGAAAGAACAACCAGTGCTGGCATGCATGTGGGGAGAAAGGGACTCATATCCAGTGTTGTTGGGAATGCCGATTGGTGCCTTTTTTCTGGAAAACAATATTATTATTTTTGAGGTTATTCCTCAAAAAACTAGAAATTGAGCTTCTATACACCTAGCAGTACCTCTCCTGGGAATATATCCTAATGACCCAAGAACGCACAGCAGAAAAGGCAGGGGAAGGAGAGGAGGGCAGTTAAGACAGAGGGTCACTGTGACGATGATAATTGGAAATGATCACTCTGGACAATAACTGAAGTGATATGCTGATACCCTTTCAGTAGCAGTATTGCAAACCACAGTGCCTAAAAGGGAAAAGAAAAAAAAGTGTTTGCCATAGAGGCAGGCTGCGGGGGCAGGATGGGAGGGAAACTGGAGATTTTGATGGTGGGAAATGTACCCTGGTGAAGGGATGGGTGTTAGAACATTGTATGACTGAAATTTAATCATTGTCACTGTCACTGTCCTCCCGTTGTTCATGGATTTGCTCGAGCGGGCCCAGTAATGTCTCCGTCGTGAGACTTGTTGTTACTGTGTTTGACATATCGAATATGTCATGAGTAGCTTGCCAGGCTTTGCCGTGCGGGAGGGATACTCTCGGTAGCTTGCCGGGCTCTCGAGAGGGGCGGAAGAATTGAACCCGGCTCGGCCGGGCCGGCCGCGCACAAGGCAAACTCCCTACTGCTGTGCTATTGCTCCAGCCCATCATGAACACAGTGATTAAATAATAAAAGTGTGTAGTTTGGTGTCAGATTTATAGCTCAGAGGGCTGGAGTGCAGCTTTGCATGCTGGAGTCCTGAGTTCAGTCCACTAGCACCAAGTCAGTGTGGTCCAATGCCCCTGCAGTTTTTCCATCAGCACAAACAATTCCGTTTTTCACCCCAAGAAGAAATGTCATGCCTTTAGTAGTCACTCCATTTCACACCTCCCCACAGTCTTTACTCATCCCCACCCCGATAGGCAGCCATCAATCTACTTTTTGGGGGGTTTTGTTTGTTTCTTTTTTTTTTTTGGACCACACCTGACAGTGCTTAGAGTACTTTTTCATGGCTCTGTGCTCAGTGGTGGGATTTAGGAGACCAAATTTATGTACCAGGGATCAAACCTGGATTCTATGTAAGGCAAGTGCCTTACCTATGTCTCTGGCCCATACTTTGTATCTGTGATTTGCCTGTTCCAGACATTTTGTATAAATGGAATGTCATAATATGTGCCTTTTGTGTTAAGCTTCTTTTGTTTCCAGGGCTTATTAAAAGTTCATCTGTAGTATGTACTTTCATTTATCGGTGGTTCATTTTTTTGTGTGAATAAATGGTTTATGCATATTCCACATTTTGCTTTATTTAGGAGTAAGCTCTGAACACAAACAAGGCAGTTATCCCTCCACGGCAAGGGCAAATGCAGGGGCGAGAGACAGCATCGTCCCTCTGTTCCAAAACACTGAGAAAAACTAGTGAGTCACATAGGGGGGATTTCACATGGGGAACCCCAACCGTCCCCTTGAGGAGCCTGTTTCTGTATTTATGAGACATCAGCTTTTTTTTTTCAGTTTGGTTAATTTTGGAATAATTTTAAATACGCAGAAAAGTGGCGAAGACGGTGCAGTTTCCACATATCCCTGACCTAGTTTCCCTTCATGCCAACATCTTAAACTGCATTTGTCAAAATCAAGAAGCCAACACTGGGGGAAGAGGGAGCAGCAAGGAAACTGGGGATATCGGTGATGGGAAATGTACCCTGGTGAAGGAATGGGTATTGGAATATTGTATAACTAAAACCCGACAATGGACAATTTTGTAACTACCTCATGGTGATTCAATACAAAATAAAAAGAAGCCTACGTTGATTCACTGCTCTTAACTAAAACCATTTAGATTTCACTAGGGTTTTTGTTGTTGTTGTTGTTTTTTAAATCTTCATTTGCTTCTTTCTCTTCCAGGATCCACTCCAGGATACTGCTTTGCATTTAAATACCGACCTTCTAATCTTTAGTTTTGGTTTGGGGGCCACATGTAGTGCCAGGGATTGAAATTGGAGCTCCTGCACTAACACCCAAGAATAGCCGAGATAAGTAGTACCAGGAAGTTTACTTCATGGCTTGGAGGCCAGCCACACATACGCTAGGGGTAAAGGCAGCTCAGATAGAGAAGGGAGCACCAAATAAAGGGTGTTGGAAAGATCTGCCCAGGATGGGATATGCATGCTGAAAGTAGACTATAGACCGAACATGATTGCCACTCAGTGCCTCTTTTGAGAACAAAAGGAAATGCCCTGCCACAGAGGTTGGGGCTATGGGGGGTGGGAGGGATACTGGGATCATTAGTGGTGGAGAATGGGCACTGGTGGAGGGATGGGTACTTGATCATTGTATAACTGAAGCCCAAGCACAAAAATTTATAAGTCTACAACTGTACCTCATGGTGTTTCACTAATAAAAATTTTTTTAAAAAAGAAATTGGAGCTCCTGAATGGAAGGCATGCATTTTGGCCCACCCAGCCACCTCCTCATCTGATACCAATATTTCTAAAGGAAGTAATTCAATGTAAGATGGGTGGGCTTTGTTTTGGGCCTCTCTGGGTCAGCATGTGCTGCTGCTTGGGCCCTGTGGAGTCAGGGATCACCCAGGCCATACTTAGGAAGTTTAAGGACCTCCAGGGTTCCTTCTAGAGATGTCTGAGGAATGCTGTGGTTCTGGGGATTGGTCAGGAGGTTGGTCATATGCAAGGCAGGTGCCTTAATCTCTGTACTATCTTGCCACCCCCCACAATAAAAGGTCACGATCATCCTGTTTTTCATCAATTTCCTCGAGCAGGCACCAGTAATGTCTCCTTCTTCCTAGCCCTGAGATTTTAAAAGAGCCATTTCAATGTTCTTTCAGGATTATTAGAATGAGACCCATCATTGTTACTGGCATTTGGCATATTGAGTATGACACAGGAAGTTTGCCAGACTCTGCCAATAAAAGGTAATTCTAAGAAAATCATCTGGGGGTCTGAGAGTTAGTACAAGGGTTTAAAGGATCTGTACACTGTGAACCTCAGTTCAGTCCGTGGCATTCATATGTTTACCTGATTCCTGCCCGGAGTGATCCCAGAGCACAGAGCCAGGTGTGGCCCCAAAACCAAAAACCCCAAAACAGAAACACTTAAAACAGCTATGAGACAATAGTATCGAACTCATGCTGCCATAACCCATGTCCTGGCCCACTGGGGCTAAAAATCACTGTATTTTCACACCAGGGGAATTCCAGGGCATATAACCAGACAGGGAGAAAGCATTCTATAGGATCTGGTTGGGGGGAAGGGTTGATTTTAGCTAACATTTAAATGATGCTTCTACAGACTCTGTAGTGGCGGGAACTGTAACACAGACCCAGGTTCGCTTCCTGTCAGAGCACAAACCTAAGATAAATGTGGAATGCTGTGGTCAAAGGCCCTTCCTTATCTGAAGCTCTGGACCTGGGCTGCAAATCAAGCTCGCTTCTCTCTGTTAAAGCCACTTAGATCCTCCAGGCAAGAGAAGCATGTTTCATTTTTACTACAAAGTTTCCAACTGCCGACTTTCTAATGGTCCGTGGGCTCCAGACAGAGGCTTCTGGGGGAGTCAGAAAAAGGTGGTCTGAGCTCCCCAGGAGGGGGCCATTAGCTCTGCCTCCTGGCGGATTGCTAAGGAGAGAAGTTTCATGGCAACTTTGTTGCTGACCGCAGGTCCCTGCAGCAACCTGATCAATATCCAGCCCTTTTCCTTTCTGGGTCTAAACTTGTTTTCACTCTGCAGCCTACCTCACCTGGTCCACCTTAGCCAAATCTCAGGGTATGGGTATATTGAAGCAAGCTCACCTCCCACTCCCTTAATCCCCCCCCACAGGAGAAATGACTTACAAATCTGTCGCTGTAGTAACGCCCCCCACCTTATGTTTCCCAAGAGGGTCTCCTCAGCTCCGAGCCCACTCTCACACCCCTCTCCTCTCCTGACCACCAGGGCATGCTTCCCTGCCCTCCAAAGGAAGCCCTAGTGAACCTCCTCGTCATCTCCTCTCTCTACGGAATGTTTATCTCCCACATCTCTCAGATCTCTCTCTCCGGGCTTCTCTAGTCAAAGATGCAGAAGACATAGTGGGTGGCTCCCCCCGGGTTTTCTCTCAGAGGGAGTTGCATGTTAGCAAGCAGCCAGAATGCTTGCTCATGCCTTTCTCCTATCAACAATCATCTCTTTCCCCCCCAACCCACTGTGGTTAGGTGGTCTGGTGGGGCTCATGCTTTGAGCGGTAACAGCTCATGAAAGCAGAGCATTTCTACTGTGTCCACATAGGAAGGGTCAGTGGGCAGCTATCTGGTGGCAGGGCTGGGTCAGGGAGCCTGGTGTGGAGCTGTGTCTGCACAGTCACTGCGAGGAGCCGTGACTTCTTTGTGGTGGTCCGTAACCCACCTGACGTGCTTCACTCCCTCTTCCACATCCTTTCTCCCCACCGTTATTTTCTGGACGAACTTGCTGCATGTTTTAGCAAGTCCGGGCTCTGCTTCTCTCTCTCTGAGTCTCACCTCCTACACACAAGGGGTGGGCCTTTGCACTCCTGGCCACTTTGTCAAATGTATCAAACCCGATTGAAAGTTGTCTGCAACATCCTCTCCTAAGTTTTCCCCTTCTTGACAGAGATCTTGTCCCTTAGCGCAGTGCCTGGAGCTCACTATCTGTTGCTCTTCAGTGGACGAGCACCTAATGTAGAGGAGACGAAATGAATGAAGCAACTGAAGACATGCAGTCATTGTTCTCTGCTCTCGATATCTCACCATCGATGTACAAAGTCCCTGTCATGTGCTCAAGCTCTGAAGAAGACAGGCAAGAAAATGACAGGCCCAGCCGCTTGGGGTATCAAGGGAGCTAATGATCACTGACACTTGCCATGTGGGAGCTACCCTACCAAACACTTCTCAAAGCCTTTCTTAATCTTCCCAGTCCTGCTGTGAACTTAAAGGCCCAGGTAGCGCCACATCCCCATACCCTTGCACTGAACTGCTGGCCCAGAGAGGCCCTGGGCCTGCTCACCATCACTTGGGAGGCCCAAAACAAACAAAGCCCGCCCATCTTTCATTGTATTAATATTTCCGTTAGGAATATTGGGCTGGATCGTTAGCACAGCGGTAGGGCGTTTGCCTTGCGTGCAGCCAGCCTGGCAAAGCCGGGTTAGATTTCTCCGCCCCTCTCAGAGAGCCTGGCAAGCTACCGAGAGTATCTCGCCTGCACGTCAAAGCCGGCAAGCTACCCGTGATGCCAAACACAGTAACAACAAGTCTCATGATGGAGACGTTACTGGGCCCTCTCGAGCAAAATCGATGAACAACGGGAGGACAGTGTTTGTGTTTGTTTAGAAATATTGGTATCATATGAGGAGGTGGCTGGGTGGGCTGAATGCATGCTTCCCATTCAGGAGCTCCAATTTCAATCCCTGGTACCACATGTGGTTCCCCCATCCCCAAAAAAAACCTCAAATTAAAAGGTTGGTATGTAAATGTAAAGTAGTACCCTGGAGTGGACCCTGGAAGAGGAAAAAGTAAATGAAGATTAAAAAAAAAAGGCCTAGTGAAATCTGAACCAAGTCTTATTAAGAACAGCGTGTCAACATTGACTTCTTGATTTTGACAAATGCAATATAATGTAAGATGTTGGCATGAAGGGAAATTGGATCAGGGGTATGTAGAAATTGCACCATCTTTGCCACTTTTCTGTACTACTAAAATTATTCCGAAATAAACCTCAGTTTAAAAAAAAATGTTGACATCACTTATAAAAATAAAAACAGGCTCCAAAACTGGACTTTGGGGTCCCCCCATTTCCTGCCTCTGTGAAACCCCTCCCACCAGTTGGCTCAGTGGTTTTTCTCAGTGTCCTTGGAGCAGAGGGGCGCTGCTGTCTCTCCCATTCCTGCGTTTGCCCTCACCCCAGAGTGATAAACTACCGAGAATCCACTATGGGCCTTAATTGCTAACAGAAGCAAGTTCCCTGGCTGGCACCTAATGAAGTTCAAGCTTCAGGGCTTGTCATTTGCAAGGGTCCCCTGCTGCTGTCACTAGCCTGTGATTATTCGGCCAGTGCTGCCGCAGGCAGCCGCAGAAAGTTCCCCCACACCCAGTCTTGAGAGAGGCTCCGTGAGACCAAGTCTAGGTCCCTTACACACACACACACACACACACACACACACACACACACACACACACACACGAAGCATGGATGGAGGGCGCCTGGGAAAGACGGTATCTGCCTTTGCATCTTCACTGTGGGCGGTGGGTTGTTCCTCCATGCAAGGTAAGTCTGTCAACACGGAAGGAGATTCATTCGCCACTTCTCCACCAAGTGGCAGTTGTTCACAACAGGAGGGCTCTCTAGAGCCAGAGCGTCTGCCGGGGACCACGGGGCTCCAGTGACACTTGCGCACTTCCAGCTTGGGCTGTTAGGGACACTGCACGGACCAGGCTCTGCTCCTCTGTATGATTTACCAGACCACAGTCAAGGAAACTTGATCTCAGGCGGGCACCGAGTGAAGCCACTTAGGATGGAAAGGGTCCGGGGGGATAGCTCAGTGGGATAGCACCCGACCTTCCGTTCTGAGGTACTGAGTCTGATCCCCAGCAAGACCCCACATACTGAGTGATTCCAGTGACACCGATGTGTGTGGTCCTTACTCATTGCAACAACCACCACAAAGGGAAGGGAAGGTTGGGAGAAAAATCTGTGTTATAAAAAATGAAAAGGGGGGGACCAGGGTGATGGTACAGCAGTAGGCATTTATTTCGCATGCAGCCAACCTGGGTTTGATCCCTGACATCCCCTATGATCCCCCAAGCACCGCCAAGAGTATTCCTGAGTGCAAAGCCAGGAATAACCCCTGAGCATTGCACAGTATGGCCCAAACCCAAAAAAGAACTGGAGGGAGAGAGGGAGGGAGGGAAGGAAGGAAGAAAGGAAGGAGGGAGGGAGGATGGGAGGGAGGGAGGGAGGGAAGGAAGGAAGGAAGGAAGGAGGGAGGGAGGATGGGAGGAAGGGAAGGAGGGAAGGAAGGAAGGAAGGAAGGAAGGAAGGAAGGAAGGAAGGAAGGAAGGAAAAAGCTTCCATAGCATGTCTTGGGAAGAAGTCATAGAGAAGAGCGGCACTGGAGCTGTGCTAAGCTGTGAAGAGCCCATGGTCACTGCGAGGAAAGCCTGTCTCCTGCTTCAGCCACCCCGAAACATCCCTGCGACCATAGCAGCTAGAACACTAGGAATGTCTCACTCCTTCCTCCCACTCATCCCCCGAGAGCCAGGCAGGCGCTAAAGATGTACCTGCAGTATTTCTCAGCTATGTCTTTTTTGACCCCCTCTGCAGCAGCTTCTCATTCCTGTTGAGGGCCTTCGCATGTATCTTACTGTTGCATTTGCCACACAGCATTGAAATGATCAGCTTCAGGGTGAGAGTGCAGGAGATATGGTGCTCACCTTGCAGGCAGCTGGCCCATTTGGTACCCAGCACTACATATGGGCTCCTGCACACTGTCAGAAGTGACCCCTGAGCACCGAGCCAGGACTAAGCAATGAGCACTGCCAGTGTGGCTCCAAATCTACTTCCTTATTTCTATTGTGGGGGTGTGGGGGATAGGGGAGGTACACACCTGGCAAGGCTCAAGGGTTATCGTGACTCTGCACTCAGGAATTACTCCTGGCGGTGCTCAGGGGACCATATAGGATGCTGGGGATCAAACTTGGGGTCGGCAGTGGCCATATGCAAGGCAAACACCCTCCGCCCTCTACTATGTCTCCAGCCCCAACTTCCTTGTTTCTTTATTAGAGCAAGGGATAAATCTTACCCTCTGTGATTGTAGTGCCTGGCACATAATAGCAAGCAGCTCAATAAAATGACAAATGGAAAGAGGAAGGAAAAAGAAGAAGCAAGCTAAGCTTGAGAAGGGCCCCAGCACCAAGCAGTGTTCCCCACACCATCAACCCTTGGCATGGCCAGCAGCAAGCTACGTACTTGCCAATCCCAGGGCCGGTCCTCAGCTGGCTCTCTGCAGCCTTTCAGCCTCTGGACCAGGTTATGTGATTGTTGAGATCCTTTGGACAAGTGACAGGAACTGAAGAGGGTCAGTTGAAGCCTCTCAATCTGCTCTCAGAATGAAACAATTACACCTTTGCCCTTCCTCCCGGGGATCCCGGGGATCTCCTGTGACCATAAAGTACAGGAGGAAGGCTGGCTTGTTTCTGTCACTGTAGTACAGTCCCTGTTCTTGCGTTCTGTACAGCTGAGTTCATGTGAACTGTGGCTCTGAGCTACTTTGGGACATGCTTACAGTGCAGGCATCAAATGGATTACAACCGGGGAGCGAAGGGAATGATCTCCGGTGCTGGGAGGCAGCGGGCAAGCAGTTCTTGTGTTATCCATCTGGGTGCCTGGGATGAATGGGGATGGGGGTGGGGCGGCTCCACCTGGAGAGTCCTCAGCCTCTTTGTGCTGGTGCCTTGCTGGGGAAGCAAGATGAGCTCTTCAGCTGTGGAAAATTGAAGGACTCCAGGACGCAGCTGCCGCACAGTTAGTAGAACTGCTTGTTCCTGTGGGGAGCATGACCCTCCTGCTGGTGGCTGTCAAGAGTGTACCTGCTCTGCTCTCGCTTGGGCCATCCTGAAATAAAGAAAGTGGAGAATTGAGCTGCTGTAGAGCATAGTGAGAAAAGGAGCTGCAACAGGGTGACTTAAATAAAACTTTACTGACTGATTAAATAAAATACACTTACTGTAGAGTAAGAAAGGATGAAAGAAAAGGAAAGGAAAGAAAGAATGGGATGAATGGGGGTGGGGGAAAGGAAAAGAAAAGAAAAAGGAAAGGAAAGGAAGGAAGGAAGGAAGGAAGGAAAAGAAAGCCATATGAGTTTCAAGGTTGTTTGCAATATCCAGCACATCTTTGCCTTAGACTGGAGTTAATAGTTTAGGCATAGGTGTCAGACAAACCTGAGTCCAGCTGGAGCAATAGCGTAGCATGAAGGGTGCTTACCCTGCACATGGCCAACCTGGTTCGGTCCCTGACACCCATACGGTACCCTGAGGTCACTCAAAGTGATCTCTGGGCACAAAGCCAGGATTAAGCCCTGAGCACAGCCACAGCCACGTGTGTGTGTAGGGGGGGGAGGGGCGGGGAGCGGGAAACTCTGAGTTCCAGTCCTGGCTGGGCCCCCAACTCACAGTACAGTCTGGACAAGTTCCTTCAGTTATCTGAGCTGCATTTCTCTGTATCTGGAGGTAAAACCTACTTTGCATCGTGTGTGTGTGTGTGTGTGTGTGTGTGTGGTGTGTGGGGGAGTGTTCCAGGATTTATTAGAGCCACAGGATAATTTCTGAGTACAGGAACCACTCAATCAGTGGGGCCCGTGATAGTCGGAAGGTCATTCACAGAGGGTCCAGCCGAGCCAGCTCTCAGAAGGGAAGGAGAGGAGTCAACGGGCAGTGGGGGGTGGGGAGGACGTGCTCCACAGTGGGCAGCCTGCTATGAGGAGGAGAGTCTGCAGTGAGGACCAAACTGATCAGGGCTCTCAGTTCCATGCAAGCTGCCCTCAAACAGGTGCTGTTTCCAGATAAAGGGGCCTCCTGGAGCAGACAGGGATTCAAACTGGACACAAAATGGTAAAGTGATAGGATTTTTGTTGTTGTTTGGGGGGCACCCTTGGCTCTGTACTCAGGTATCACTTCTGGTAGGTCTTGGGAGATTCCATGCAGAGCTGGAAATCAAATCTCAGTTGGCCCCACGTGCAAGGCAAGTGTCTTACCTGCTGTTCCCTCTCCCCACCCTCACCCCCGCTGCCACCCTCAGCCCCCAGTCTCATGATAGGATTTTTTTTTAAGTAAAAACTGATTTTATTTGGAGGGTTTTAGAAAGAGAAAGGAGGGAGAGAAAGTGGGAGAGAGAGTAATATGTTTAAGTAAGAACATGGGTTTCTCCAAAGGCAGAGAGATTTCCCCCCCCCATGCCCCTCCCCCAGCCATAGATAGGTAGGCATAAAAGTACACATCTCAAGAGCAGAAATGCAGGCACCACATGTGCTCAGCCACATGGGCACAAGTAGCACATGGGCTTGGGCAGCATATGCGCCATGATAGGATGGTTAAACAGTCATGGTCATGGTCCTCCCGTTGTTCATTGATTTGCTCGAGCGGACCCAGTAACGTTTCCATCGTGAGACTTGTTACTGTGTTTGGCATATCAAATACGTCACGGGTAGCTTGCCAGGCTTTGCCGTGCGGGCAAGATACTCTCGGTAGCTTGCCGGGCTCTCTGACAGGGTCAGAGGAATCAAACTTGGGTCAGCTGGGCTGGCTGTGCGCAAGGCAAATGCCCTACTGCTGTGCTATTGCTCCAGCCCAGGATGTTTAAAGAGTGTGTTTATTGTTGAGGATGCACTGCTGGGGATAGAATCCAAGTGTCACACCTGCACTCTACACTCTACCATGAGCCACATCCCTGGGCTCAGGAATAAGAAGGACGGCCTTGAAGTGAGCCCCAGGGGTAAAAGTGGAAGGTAAGAAAGTGTCTTTGCCAAAGATGGTGGTGACAAGTCTGGAGGACAGGATGGTTGTGAAGGAGGAATGAGTCCAAGTTGGAGTCGCACTTGAAAGTGAAGAAGATGGACCTGCTAAACCTTAGTTGCTTGCCCTGTTTCTGCCCGCTGCCTGGCAGCACCTCTGCGTGGCCAGAGCCCTTGAGGCCCGAATTGGGATACCTGCATCTGGAAGAGGCCTCTGTGGGTTCAGGGCTTGTGCTGCAAAGGTGGAGGCTGAGAGAACAGAAGACCAGCCTGCAGGTCTTCCCTGCCGGTGCTTTGCTCTTGACCTCAGCTGACCTGTGTTCCCTTCCAGGAGCCCAGCCCTTTGCCAGGAGTCCCCGAGCTCCCATGGGTTTTCTTGCTTCCTCAGAGCAGGGACTTGGTCTCAGCTCAGAATGCCTTTGCTGTCCCCGATGTTTCCCCGAAGTTACTTTAACCTTTCTCTCCATTGCATGTCGTGCGGGAGGGGACTACAGTTGGCGATCTGCCTCCTGTCAGCCCTCCCTGTTCTCTTTCTAATGGGTGAGTGTAAGGTTGGAGAGACAACGCAGGGGGTAAGGGACTTGCCTTGCACTTGACTGACCTGATTCAATCCCTTCCACCACAGACAGTCCCCGAGCACCAAGAGGAGTGACTCTGAGCACTGAGCTAGGTGTAAACTCCCGAGCACAGCTAGTTGCGGCTCATGAAACAAACAAAAAGGATGGCTGGCTTGAAGAGTGTGAGATAACTGTAGAGATGACTGAAAGAGTAAGAGAGGCCGTGTAGATAGTCAATACTGAGCTGCCAGGATACCTGTGTTCTCTGACGTGACCTCAAGCTGCCTGACTGTCCCCTTCATATTCATCAAAGCATAGACCTGTGGACCTCAGCTCATTTTTAAGCCCAGATTAATGTCAGCATCTTGAAATACTTGTAGGAAAAAGTGAGCTATGTTCCAGGCATTGTCCTTGTTAACAATACCATGTTTGGATGTTTTGTGGGTTGGGTTGGCCTGGAAAATAATTCCTGAGATGACTAGATTTATCCAGTGTCAATGATTAGTGTTGCCTTGAGAGAATAAATCCAGTATTAGCCCTGGGAAGAGGAAGCATACGGTATCGATACAAATAGCCTACTTGTCAGAGAAAGGGACTTGTTTCTAATCACATAGAAATGAGAATATGTGAATCCCAAAGAAACTGCTTTGCTCACAAACCCTTTTCAGATTTACCTGTGGCCAGAGTATGGGTCCTGGTAGAATCAGGCTCCCATTCACTGTTTAACAAGAATATGTGGCCTGTCTGTTTCCCTAGCATGGTGTAGGCACCAGGAATGCACCGAATAGCAAAGCAGACCAACCCTTGTGCCCTATAAGGAACCCCTTCACTTAAAACACAAAATGTCTTACCAAGGTTTGAATACCACTTTAATCATCAGGTTTGGTTCTGAAGGATATTTTTGGCTTCTTTCTAAAATAAATCTTCTCTCAAAGGATGGAGAATAAGTTC
Organism: Sorex fumeus; assembly: GCF_029834395.1. NCBI lineage: Eukaryota > Metazoa > Chordata > Mammalia > Eulipotyphla > Soricidae > Sorex > Sorex fumeus. Next base: position 37,074,461 of record NW_026606063.1, on the reverse strand, counting down.
GCTGATTGAAAATGCTCAAAAAAAAATTGTAATTCAGACAAAGGCAATCTTCAGTGAAGAATTCTTGTGACAGTTTATGCAATGGTCATATTACCTCCCCAGGAGCCCATTTGCAGGGGGAAAAAAATGTTTATTTGGATGAAGACAATAGGGGTGTTTACCGTTTCCTTTCTTCTTCCTTTTTTTTTTTGTTTTGTTTTTTGTTTTTGTTTTTTGTTTTTGAACCACATCTGATGTGTTCAAGGTGTACTCACAGTTCTGCACTTAGGGATCACTCCTGGCAGTGCTCAGGGAACCATAGGGTGGGGTGGTCAGAATCGAACTTGGGTTACTCACCTGCAAGACTAGACCCCTACTGCCTGTACAATCTTTCTGGTCTCTTTTTCTATTTTTTCTCTTGCTTTTTGGGTCACACCCGGCAATGCATAATTACTCTTGTCTTTGCACTCAGGAATTACTGCTGGCAGTGCTCAGGGGACCATATGAGATACTGGGAATCGAACCCGGGTCAGCCACATGCAAGGCAAACTCCCTATCCACTGTACTATCACTATCATCCAGCCCCCTGGTTTCTTTTTTTCCCCCTTTTCTGTTTAGTTTTGGGGCCACACCCAAATGCTTACTCCTGGATCTGTGCTTAGGAATCACTCCTGACAGTGCTCAGGGCATCATTTTGCAGTGCAGGGGATGGAACCAGGGATGGCTGCGAGGTGCACAAAACAATCAGGGGAAGGGGTAAGAATGTAAGGATGCAACCATTTGAGTACCTGCTGTATACAAAGATCTGAGAGAGGACCTTGAAACTGAACCAAGAAGTAGATCACAGGACCGGGTCCGGCCAGGCAACCTCAGTCCCCAGAGTTGGCTCATTTGTTCCTCTGCAAAGAGGTCTGTCAAGAAGAGCTGCAGAATGGATGGCATGGAATGGAAAGGTGGGGTCCTGTTTTCCATTTTACCAGTGAGGAGGATGAAAGAGGGGAGTTCCCTCATTCACGTTGGTCAGTACCTGCAGCCCTGGAGAGTCCACAGGAAACATCTCAGATTAGAACAAGGAGATTTTTGTTGCTATTTTACTGGAGGTGAGGGGGTAGTGCAATGAGTAAGTTGGAAGAAAAGGGTCCCTAGTGTGTGTGTATTGAGGGGGGCGGCTCTGAGGATAAATTCCTCTGTGAAAAGGGAGGTTTTTGTCCTTGGGTGGGGGCACACCCAACAGTGCTCAGGAGACCAAATGTGATGCCAGGGATCTACTGCATGCAAGCACCTTAACTGCTGTCTCATCGCTCCAGCCCCAGTCCCTGAGACTGTACAGTTCCTACAAATGGGACTTGACTCTCACCATGCGGGGCAGGGCAGCCCCAAGAATGAAGGGGCTTGATATCAACTTCAGATGTCAGGTGGGCCAATCAGGCTCTGGCTCGGCGGGAATGGGGCAGGACCTTCACAGGGGAGTAGCAGAAGGATGGGAGCCAGCCAAGGGATGCTCAGCTCTTCCTGTGGAGTCTTGACAATGCTGACTGGATCCTTAGAATTTGTAGTCCAGACCATTCACCTTTATTTTTCTCTAGATGATTCTGTGGTGTTCTCTCCCTTATGCCTGTCTGTTTTGTTTGCTTTTGGTTTTGTTTTACAAGTTCCTTTATAAAAATACTGATCTTACTGGAGGAGTTGATGTTGAAATTGAACCAAGAAGTAGATCACAGGACTGGGTCCAGTCAGATGATCTCAGGCCCCTAGATGTGCAGCTTCCTGGGTCCCTCAGGGTGTTTCCTAAAAGCCGCTCAACCCAAATGTGTTCTGGCTCAAACATCAGCATGCATCTCTTGCTGGCCTCTTAGCACTACCATCCCTGCCCTTAAAAAAAAAAAGAAACAAAACTCTCTTCCAAAAAAACCTTCCCTGTCCCCCTCAATTCAATCAACCTCCATCCTGTTTATTTCACTTCCTAGATGTGTCTCAAAGTTCTCGCCCCCATCTCAACTCTCCTTCATTTCTGCTCCCCTGGGCTTCAGCAGTCTCCTCCTGGCTGGTCCCTGCCTGCATGCTGTATCCTCACACCACCACAGCACCGAGATAGATGTGGTTCCTTGGCCACAGCTCCCTGAAGGGGACAGACGTCTTTGCTTGCACTGTGTGACTGGTGGGCCCTATCTTGAGAGACCATCAAAGGCTTCCTGGAGCGTCACCGCATTTAGCCAGGAAGATGAGTGGGAGTGAATGGCAAGGCAGCAGGAAATGCTTCTGCCCAAGCTGTGCTGTTTTAGAAGTTTCCTTTCACAGACAGGCCCCTGGGGACCATAGACCCCAAGTCCTTTCCTTTGCTGCGTTTCTTTCTTTCACTCTCCCCTCCCCACCCCCCTTCCCTTCATTGTTGATGTCACGGTGCTGGTGACACCGGGTTACACACATGCCTGGCCGGGATTCATACATCAGAGCTCACACACTCAGCCGTCAGCAGTGGCAGTGTGCACACTCTCTGTGGGTCCTCTCTCCAGCCACGGGGGATGCCCACAGCGGTCGTGCTCACCTGGACTCACACAAATGCTCACACTTCCTGGAAGCCTGATGCTTCGACTGCTTTTGGTTGGGGTGCTTGCCAGGGCTCACACCCCTTTAGTTGTGGTGCTCACACCCTTGGCCTCTGGGCAACTAGAAATTGGTGCTGGGGAGACAAAACCCAGAGCTTCTAGGATCCAGGCATAGTCCTGGCGATCTGACTCGTGGCTGTGTGATGGAAAGGTGGGTGCTCTCAGCCATTGAGCTCTCCTGTGGGTCCAGAATTTCTTCATTTGCATTAATCTGTTCAGAGTTAAGTGCCTCTCCTTCCTTCCTTCCTTCCTTCCTTCCTTCCTTCCTTCCTTCCTTCATATTTCTCTTTTCTTCTGTCCTTTTCCTTCCTTCCTTCCTTCCTTCCTTCCTTCCTTCCTTCATATTTCTCTTTTCTTCTGTCCTTTTCCTTCCTTCCTTCCTTCCTTCCTTCCTTCCTTCCTTCATTCCTTCCTTCCCTCCGTTGTCATTTTTCCTCTACCTCCCTCCCTTCCTCCCTCCCTCCCTTCCTACCTCCCTCTCTCCCTCCCTCCTTCCCTCCCTCCCTCCCTCCTTCCTTCCTTCCTTCCTTCCTTCCTTCCTTCCTTCCTTCCTTCCTTTCTGCCTTTCATCACATCCAGTGGTGCTCAGGGTTTACTCCTGACTATGTGCTCAGTAATCACTCCTGGCATGTTCAGGGGACCAAATGGGGCACAAGGAACAAACCCCGGGTCAACTGAATGCATAGTAAATGCCTTAGCTGCTATATTATCTACTATCTCTCCAGCCACTATTATGCTCCTTCTACTCATTTATTTCTCCCTCATCTACATTTCTGAACCAGCTTTCGTGTGAGGAGTGGTAACTCTTCATAGTAGGAATCTTAGCAATATGTCCCCAAGTGAAGCATCCTAGAAATGGACAGAAATCATTGCACTTACACATACTTCCAATGGACCATCCACAGCCCCCCCACCGCCAACCCCAACTTATACATCCACATTCCCTGTGTGTAGGTATTAGTGATGTTCACCAAATATTTTTGCATCTCCTTTCAGGCACATGGGAGTAGTGTACATTTTATTTCATGCCCCCCATGTGACTTGCTCTGTCCAGTGAAATGTGAGCAGGAGCTGTGTGTATTGCTTCCAGGTAAAGGTCAGTGTCCGATTTGACCTCTCCTCATCTCCTGCCTTTAGGTTTGAAGATACTAGTTCATTGCAGGAGCCTTTGTCCCTGAGTGCTTCAGAGACTAGATATCCGAAGTGGGCGTGTTTCATGATTAAGGGGGAAAAATCATTATGTCAAACCAATATGCTATGGGTATAGTTTGTTACTGCAGCACAAAGTAACTGATTCTGACTGATCTGCACCATCAAATTAATGTTTGAGCACGGCAAGATCTGTGTAGATGCTACTCAGCAACCTGAGTCATTGAACAAAACTCTTAATCCCTGTGTGTTTCCTTAGGTTGGAAGATTTCTGTTTGCTTTTGTTTTGTTTTCATCTCTTTTCCATTACAATGGGGACCCTTAAGTTTACTTATAAATTAATAATACAGCCTAAGGGATTAAAATTAAATTTAAAGTGAGATCTGAAGAGTTAAGGTGCATACCTGTATGTGGCTGACCCTGGTTCAAGACCCTGCCATGGTACACTGAGCACCTTAGTTGTGGTCTTGGGACTCCTCCCAACAAACACTGCCAGGTTGACCTGGGTAACCCCCAGCATCCTTGAGGGTACAGCACTGCATTTAGGACCCTCATATTGAGCCTCGTAGCTGAGAATCAGCAAGCGGGATCCCTGGGCTCCTGAGTACCTCTTGGAAAACCAAAACCAATGACAAATTAAAATAGATCACAGAAATTGTTACAGACATGAAAAACATTTGCAGAGCTATTCAAAGAGCATTGTCTAGATACCTTATACACATCATAGTCACCAATGCATGCCCCAGGGCATCCACTAATGAATTGCCCTTTCCCTAAGAACAAAATGCCAATTTCTGCTCATCTCAACCCTGCCACTGGCCGGCTAACTTCAGAAGTCCTAGATTATATGTCTGAATCTTCATAGTGAATGACCTTGAACATATTCCTACAAGTTCCCTTATTTAGTGAAATGGTGATACTATTTTTTTTTTCCTTTTTGGGTCACACCTGGCAATGCTCAGGGGTTACTCCTGGCTCATGCACTCAGGAATTACTCCTGGCGGTGCTCGGGGGGCCATATGGGATGCTGGGAATCGAACCAGGTTCGGCCATGTTGGCTGCGTGTAAGGCAAACGCCCTACCCGCTGTGTTATCACTCCAGCCCCGATACTAATTTTTTTAAAAGAATTCTGTCATAGGGGATAAAAGGAGGGGCTGAGGTGATAATACAGCAGGGGCTTTGATCATTTGCATCCCATATAGCCCTGACCACTGCCAGGAGCAATTCTTGAATGCAGAGGCAGGAGTAATCCCTGATCATTGCTGGATGTGCCCCACAAACAAACAAAAATCCAACAGAAATGGAAAAGAAGGGGACATTTGGTTATTTGGTATATTACCTACTTTCCTACTACTTTCTGCAGATAAATGATAATGTGCATAGAAGTGCTTTGAAAAAGGCCATTTCTAGGCAAAAATGACTGGTATTATATTTCATCATTACACAACCAATCACTGTCACTGTCACTGTCCTCCCATTGTTCATTAATTTGCACTCCAGTGGGCCCAGTAGCGTCTCCATTGTGAGACTTGTTACTGTCTTTGGCATATCGAATACATCATGGGTAGCTTGCCAGGCTTAGCCGAGCAGGCGAGATACTTTCGGTAGCTTGAGGGGATCTCTGAGAGGGGCGGAGGAATCGAACCTGGCTCTGCTGGGCTGGCTTTGCCCAAGGCAAATGCCCTACCGCTGTGCTATGGCTCCACAACCACAGTCACAGTCACAGTCCTCCCGTTGTTCATCGATTTGCCCGAGCGGGCCCAGTAACATCTCCATCGTGAGACATTTTGTTACTGTGTTTGGCATATTGAATACGTCACAGGGAGCTTGCCAGGCTTTGCCGTGCGGGCGAGATACTCTCGGTAGCTTGCCGGGCTCTCGAGAGGGGCAGAGGAATCGAACCCAGCTCGTCCAGGCTGCGCGCAAGGCAAATACCCTATCGCTGTGCTATCTCTCCACCCCTACACAACCCAAAAAAAAAAAAAACTTCCAAATAGACACATCCAAGATCAAATGAAATTAGGAGTGGGGATAGCTCAGTGGCAAGAGCACAGGCTAGCGAGTTCACCCCCCCACCCCCCCGTTCTGCCCTAGAGTCTGCCAGCTCTACCAGCCATGCTCTCAGCACACCCGGCAACTAAAGTGTGTGATCCCCGTTGTCATCACAACAACAGCCACCACCACCACAAAAAGACAGAGGAAGTAAGGGGTGGGGTGGGAGAATCAAACAAACTTTGTAATCCTTAATCTTTAAAAAATCGAACCTTAGTGCGGACATGGGTGTATATTGACATTGCAATGCCAAAAGGCCCCGGTAGTACCACTGCTCATTCTTCAAACAGGACAAATTGCTAATTAGCTAAAGAGAAGGCCCGGGTCAAGCACCTCGCAGGAGGTTAGTCACATTCAATCATTTGCAGGTTCAGCAAACACCGCGGTGTGGGTTCCAGGCAGTGATTTCCCGAAGTGCCGCAGGCGCGCTTCCAATTAGACTTCCTGCGCCTTTTGCTCTACGCTGAAGCCACACCAGTGCCTCAGTGGAGCTGGAAGCTCCATTCTCCGGCCCCACCTCCGCCACCTTCGGGTGAAAGCCCGTGTGCTTCTGTAGCGCCTGGGGCGCTGGCCGCTCCAAAGGCGATTTCCCTTTCTAGTCCTTGGGGAACGGCGGCCGCCAGGTCGTGACTATGCATCAGTGGTTGCTGTGACGGGGGTAGGGTGAGGAGGGGGGGAGAGACGGCTCAGTCAGTTGGCCACTGGTGGTGGGGCTGCCTCTTAGGGGCCGGCGGGGCGGGTGCCTGCGCCTCTAAGTGCCTGGGGCTGCACTCTGGCCGCCCCACTGGTTGCTGAACTTGCTTCTCTATCTGCTCTCTCCAGCCAGCTCTCCAGTCCAACGCTTCTTAAACTTGAACGTGCGTCTCCCCCAGGGCAATGTTCTAACGGCCAAGATGCACCCCCCACCCCAGGATTGCTGAAGGAGTAGGGCTAGGGTGGGGCCCAAGAGTCTGCCTTTTCTAACAAGTACCCTGAGGTCCCACTTCCACTAACTTAGTCGAGCTGTTCTTCAGTGTCTTGTTCAGCACGTCTGCTCCTCCCCCCCCCCCCCCCCCCCCCGCAAACTTCTTTACCCCACTGCAAGTCCTGAGGGAGGAGAGAAGAACCCTTGCAGCTAACAGGCTGAAGATTCCCCTGGGGTAGGGCCTGAAGAATTAGGAATTTATCCTGGGGGTCCCTAAAGATTTCACAGACAGGGAACCCCCCCACCCCAAGCCTGTGGGTCTTGTTATTGCCTGTCATCGTTACTGTGATATGCATGGAGTAGGTTCTGCCTATTCTTCACTTAACACATCCATTGGGTGCTAGGGTGCTAGGTTTAAGGTGACAAAGGTGGGGCAGGACAGGGTTCCAGGCCTCCGGGAGCTTATAGTAACTGGGAGATAAACTGCACAAACAATTCCAACACCACTGATAAGATCATGGTCCCTCCAGAGGGTGTGGCCAACTGCGTTCTGAGTAACTGGGAAAGGTTTCACGGAAGAACTGGCGTTTTTGCCAAGAAGTGTAAGTTGAGTGGAAGTTTGACAGGTAGAAGGGGCAACTGGAAGAAGGAGGGAAGAAAAAGGAAGGGATTCTAAAGGCTGCTGCTGGGCAGGGTTCTAGGGAGAAGCCACCACGCTGAGTTGACCCACCTCCTTCTCCAACAGGTCCAGCTGTGTTCCCTGTCTGCCATCTGCTGCCCCTCCTGGATGCTTGGGTGGGGGTGGGGGGGTCTGGGGATGGAAGGAGCCTCTGTCCAACTACGTTTCCTCTTACTCTCTGCATCTAAATATTCACAGATGGGGCTCACATTTGTATTCCTCTCCCCCTCAGCAAACACAGGGATGTCCCCAGGACGTTTTACTCCTACTCCTGGACATGGTGGTAAATGTCACCCAGCCTCCTGCTAGCCCCCTAAGCCAGAGGATTCTGTGAAGTGACCATCTCCCAGAGAGCAGCGGGGAAGGATGTAAGGCACAGTCCACTGCCAGGACTGTTCCTTCAGAGAGACCACATAGGGGAAGTACTGGGCTGCAATCCTAAGTCTTTTTAAGCTTGCTAGAGGAGGACCTTGAACAAGTGATGTAATGCTTCTGTATCTGTAAAGTGGGTTTCATGATGGTTGCCACTTCAGGAATGTGTTCTCTGGATGAAACATTTATAATCATGGCCATGCATGAAACCCTCAACAAAGTACTTCATTTGAATTCTCTCGGAGGTGGTGTGGTGGGTGCCCAGCCCAGCAAGGCTCTGTGTGCCTGTGGCAGAAGCAGATCGTGTCACCTCTTCACCTCATTGTCGCACTGTCTCTTTAGCTGTGATTGTACAGCAAACGAGCAACATGCAGGCAGTAAGATATTAGGTGAAAAGAGGACAGCAAATTGCATCATCGATGAGTACAGCTATGTTATTTAAAAAGGGAGCTAATTACAAATAGACAGAAGCTAGAAGGAAATAGAGCAAATGGTTAAGTATGGGTGTTTGCGTGATGTTGGTGTGCAAAATCTATTGTTCTGGACATATTTTTTTTTAAATGATGTAAACCACGAAACATGGATTCCATGGAACACAGTGACAAGCCCACGGCCTGTTTTCTGTTTGCAAATGACAGTTCCTGGTGGTTTTCTCTTCTTATTTCTAGATCCACTTCCCTGAACAAACTCTGCAGTCCACTCAGAGGCCCTGCCTTAGGAAATCGCCTTTGCAGCAGGCGCGCGATCACCACGTGCCACAGCTGAGTACCTGGCCACTGGGACCCGGCTGTCAAATGTGGCCTCCGAGGAAGTTCCAGCCGGCACCCGGCCTCTCTTACCGCCTAGGGCTTTCTAAAGCGGTGCTACTTGAGATCAGTTACTTTTTTTCTTCTTCTTCCTCTAAATAGCCGGCCTAATGCTCTTTTTCCAGTTCTGGCTGAGCCGGGAGCCTCAGCAGCCGGGCAGGGATTCCTGCCAGGCACCTAGCTCAGGAGAGCACCGCCCAAACTGGTCCGGCCAGTCTGCCCCTGTGGCCGCTCTGCCAGGACTTGCCCGCGTCTGTGTCTATGCGTGTGTTGAGAGACCCACCTTGGCTCCCCAGCAACCCAGGTAGATGGAAGGCAGCTCCGGGCACCATCACCCTGGCAGTCAAGCCAGAGGGGTGGAGCTGGGTTAATCTAACCTGGAATTTCAACTTGGCCTGCACAACAGGTGAGGGGGGTGGGGGCGAGGGTGGAAGCAGCCGCCGCCGCGAACACGGGCAGCTTGGCAACTTGGAGAATAGTCTTGTGCCGCGTGCCCCTTCCTTGTCCCCTGCCTGGAAAAGAGCCTGGGGGTGACTTTCCCCAGCGCCCGTGCGGGCTGAGAGGGCTCGGTGGCGCCCCGGCCCCTGCGGGGACTGCTCGAACCCTGCCCGCACGCTGTCCTCCTCGTTCCCCTGCGCGACGCTCCCGTTCCCCCTCCTCCGGGAGGCAGGGCGGGGGTATCGGATTAGTCTTTGTTTTCGACGCGAAAGAGCCGAGCGCGGCGCAGGGGAGGCTGGCGATGGCAGGGCCCTGGGGTGTGCCTGGGCCGGGCGCTCGGCCGTGACCCGGGTCTCCGCCAGCCCGTGGCCTCTGCCCCCTCCCCGCTGGGGCCCCCTTCTCTGCGGGCCAGGCTGACTCGGTACGCAAACGCGATGGTTTTTTTCCCCCCCATTGTCCTGCTGGGGGAAATGAGAGCGCGGCGGCCCGGACAGAGGGGGCTTAGGCGGGCCTGGGGCTCGGGGCGGCCGGGGGAAGCCCCCAGACCGCGCCGGGTCCACAGGGAGTGGCAGGAAGTGGGGACACCGAGGCCGGCTCAGCCCGGGGCCTAAGCTGGGAGGGACGAGTGCCCTCCCTCGCCGGCGCGGCCCGCTCGGTTCCCCGGGAAGGGGGGGGACGACCGGGCGCCGGAGGGCGGGAGAGAGGGGCGCCCGCCCGAGGGGGCCGGCGGGGTGCAGGGAGGCCGGCCCGCGCGGGGCGGGAGAGGAGGGGGGGCGGCGGGGAAGGTGCTGCAGGTGCAGAGGCTCGGAGCCCGGCCGGGCCCTTGCGCCGCTACCCGCTCGGCGGCGGCCTCCATCCCCTCCCGCTGGGGCACGTCCCCCCACCTCCCAGGCCCCCGGGGCCGGCCGGAGGGGGCGGCGGGGCTCGGCGGGGCCGCACGTGCGCGCCCTCCCGGGCGGGGGAGTCCCCGGGCGAGCACGTGCCGCGGCGCGCGGGGGGGCGGGGAGTCCCGCGGCCGCCTTCATTGCTGCTGCTGCTGCTGCTGCTGTTGCTGCTGCTGCTGCTGCTGCTGCTGCCGCCGGGGCCGCCGCTGCCTCCTCTTCCTTCCTCCTGCGCCGTCCCCTCCTCGCCCGGGCGGGGGGCTCCGCGCGCCCAGCTCGGCCGGGCTCGGCTCCACGGGAGGCGCGCGCGCCCCGGGCGGCGGCGGCGGCGGCGGTGGCGGTGGCGGTGGCGGCGGCGGCGGCGCGGGCCGGGGAAACTTTGCCCCTTTGTGCGCTCCGCCCCGGAGGCGGCCGGCAGGTCGGTGCAGTCGGTGCCTTTCCGGGTCCGGGGTGGGGGAGGGGCGGGAGACATGGGGGGGGGGGCGGCCCGGACCGCGGGGAGGGGGAGGGGACGGCCTCGGGTGGGGGGACCAGCGGCGCACGGAGGTGTCGGGGGGGCTGCTGCTGCGGCTGCTGCTGCTGCTGCTGCTGCTGCTGCTGCTGCTGCGGGCGGGGGAGGGGGGGCCCCGCTACTACTTTGTTGCGGGGGAGCGGGCCGGGGGTGCGACGGGTCACAGTGTAGCGGAGCCGGGGGTGGGGGTGGAGGGGGGCGGCGGGGCGGGGCGGGGGCTGCGGAGCCGCCGGAGCCGAGCGGCCGAGGCCCCAGAACAAAGGAGCCGGAGCGGCGGCGCGCGCGCGGCCCGGCCGGCGGCTAGAGCGCGCCCCCCCTCCCCGCGGCCCCCTTGGCGGAGCGGGCGCCGCGGGGTCCCCCCCCAGCCCGGGGCGCGCGCACCCCCAGTCCGCGCCGCCGCCGTGCCGGGGGCAGCGCGCCGCCTCGCCGCCTGGGCTAGCTTTCCGCAAACTTTATGTGCACAGCGCTGCTGCCCCCGGGGAGGGCCGGGCCACCTCCAGTGAAAGGGTGTGTGGGAATCCCGGGGAAACTCTCTCACGCCCGCGGGGGAGGGGCAGAGGGCAACTTTCTCGGGAATCTCACCTTGACCACCTCCTAAAATTGTGGACTCCCCAGGCTACCCCTGATGGAGAGCGGTGTGGGGGGGAGGTCGCGCCTAGGCCTCCTCCCTCCGACGTGCAGCCGGTGCGGGCGGGGCTGGGGGCTGCCCTGTCCTCCTGGGGTTTGGTAGAACTTCATTTGAGCGAGGCCCTTCTTCTCCACCCTAGCCCCACCCAAACCCCATTTTCTCTTCTGTTCTTTTTTTCTTCCCTCCTCTTCCCAGAAGCAGGAAGAGGTGACATGTGAAAGTTGTCCCCGAGCCCCCAAGTGATGCGTTTCCCTTTTCTGTGTGTCTTGCAGGCAGCGCTGCCTTCTCCACATCCTCACCCCCCCCAGGAGAGACACCCGGGGGCTGCCCTGCCCAGCCCTGCCTGGCCCCAACCCACCTGCTCACCTCATGCCTGGGTCCGGGGTAGGTGAGGGTGAAGAGCTCACCCAGCCAAGATGATCCCTTCGCTGGGCGCTGCTGGTGCTGTCCCGCCCCAGATCCCGGGCCCCCGCGGGTTCCAGAGTGGCCTCCTGCTCAGCCCCATCAGACTGCTGCAGAGGAGGTGAAGAGGGCATTGACCAGAGGCACCCGTTGGAGCAGGAAGCGACTCGCCGGTACCCTCTGTAGACTGTTGACTGTTTTAGGAGAGAAGGACCTCTTGGTGGCCTTGGCGGGGCAGGCAGGTGGGCGGCGGGACTGTGGCTCTGCCGGGGCACCTATGCACCCCACCACGGCTGCATCATGAGTCAGTTCCAGGTGCCTCTGGCCGTTCAGCCAGACCTGCCTGGCCTTTACGACTTCCCCCAGGGCCAGGTGATGGTAGGGGACTTCCAGGGACCAGGACTCCCAATGACTGGAAGTGAACCCCAGCTCCGAGGGGGTGCAGATGGGCGAAAGAAGCGGAAACGGTGTGGCACTTGTGAGCCCTGCCGGCGGCTAGAAAACTGCGGGGCTTGCACCAGCTGCACCAACCGCCGCACGCACCAGATCTGCAAGCTGCGCAAGTGTGAGGTGCTCAAGAAGAAAGTGGGGCTGCTCCAAGAGGTAAGCTGGCCCCTCGCAGGGCGCCTTTCCCCTTCCTAGAGGCCCTGCGTTCTCCGGGGACTTGCCCAGGATGCCGGGACTCTCCTGGGTCCCACGTGGAGGGGCCATGAGGAAGAAGGTGGCTGGGGGGAAGTTGGCTCGAGCTCCTTAGCCTAGCCGGCAGCCTTCGAAGTGAGCGCACGCGGTTCGGAGGGCTCAGAGCTGGCACTCTGGTCTCCTCTCTGTGAGTTTTTGGCACTGGACAATGACCCCCTGCTGAGTCTCTGGAAGCTTCTTGTCCTGTCTGACACCTCCAATGTTGTTTCAAGGTCACACTGATGCATGTGTCTGGAGATGGGGTGTCGGGAAGGAGAGGCTGATGGATTTGGGAAGATTGGGACTAAAGGGTGATTTTTTTTTTTTTTTTGCTGCCCTGGGTAGACTGTTTCTTTCCCTAAACCTTCTCCTGGATCCCATTATTTTTCCCGGAGGAAGACTGTCAGGGCAGCGAGTGGATGCTTCCACGGAGTTGAATGAGAAATCGGTGATTTTGGGTTTCCCTGCCCATCAGAGTAGTTCTGGGGTCAAAGGCTGGTGTTTCCCTCTTCGCAGGACCTGGCTCAGTTCCTAGGCGTGTAGTAAGCGTTTAGAGATGGAATGAATGAACGAATGAGGTTCTTTTGTGCCGAGCTGTCCACCCCAGGGAGGAGGACCCTTTTATTTGGAGGAAGGGATATAGATGGAGGGAAGGAGAAATTGAGGTAAAGGCGAGTGGGAATGGGAGAGGCAGAGACCCCGCTTCGGTCATCTCCTCTCATTCCCGTGGCGGGCTGCCGGCACGAGGTTGGTGGCCGCTGAGACAGCGGAGAGTTGGCAGAAGTGGGGACGCGCGGAGTTGAGCAGCGCGTGTATCGGCTGAAGTCGCTCCAGGCAGCGGAATTGGCGCTGGACAGAGCCGGAGGCCTGCGCGGTCCGTGGGGCTCCGGGCTCTGCCACTGATTTGTCTACGGGTTCTGACAACTCGGGCCTCCCTCCCTGGGCCTCTTCTTCCCCGGGGGAAGCAGAGGGCTTGTGCTGGATGGCCTTTGAAGCCCTCTGCAGCTGAGCTGGGAGCTGCTGTGCTGCAGCGGGTTCGGGCACCTGTGGCTTCGATGCGCTGGCGGCTCCCGTTCCCCGTTTCCATGACCGCTGAGCTCGGAACTGTGCCGAGAGCGAGCTCGGTGGGGCTGTGGCCGAGGAGGAAGCGCCAGTGTGGGGGCAGGAAAGTGGGCGTTGTCGGACTGTTTCTACTCCCTTGTCACCTTTTTTTTTGTCTACGCCCCTTGGAAGCTGCCCAACATGGTCCAAGGATGCCCAGACTACTGGACGCTCTGTCCCCCAGCCCCCCTCCCTGGTTAAAGCAAATACCTCGATCATATCTGCAGTTCGCCACCTCACACAGTGTCTGGCCTCTTTGGATTGCTGGCCTTGGCGGGGAGTTGGTGGCCTGTTGGCCCAGTGTTCCCAGCATCATTTCCGAGAGGGGAATGAGATTAGGGGAGGTCCCCTCTCTGCTGCCTGGTGTTTGGGTGTGAGGAAGAAGACCTGTCTGCTTTATGAAGCTCGGTTCCAGTACTGCCTTCTCTGTACCCCTTGTCTGCCCTGCTGTGTTGGCCCAGTTCCTCCCTAGTCAAACCCCTGGGGTAGGGAAGCTCAGCTTTCTGGAATGGATGGTCGTGTGCCTGTGGCCCCTGGGAACCCTGTGGAGGGTTTCTGTCGGTTTCTGTCGGCGGTGAAGAGCGTGTATGCGTGCGAGAGACTGGGAGTGAGGCCAGGGTCCTGACATCCTCCTGTGGACACTGCCAGTCTGGGCTGTCAGGTGGTCATGGTTAAGATCCGGGGAGTCTGGTTGGCCTGTCCTGGGAGCTGCCTGCATGCACACGGACCTTGCCCTTGCTGGCGGCCCTACTGGACCCCAGGGCTGGGAAAGTGGGGAAGATGACACTTGGGGCCTGGGGTATCCCAGGCAGGAAGGTGCCCATGCTTGTGTGTGGACCAGGGCTGGCTCACGGGAGTGTTGGCCCATGGCCTGGAGGAATGATGCAAAGGGACAAGGAAGTCAGTTTTTTTTTTTTTCTTAAAACTCATTGCCTTTAACTTACCAACTGGCATTTTGTTCCCAGGGCCGGTCCTTTCTACCTGCCATGTTTTTAGGAAAGAAAGGTGTTGACAGAAGAAGCTACACCTATTTTTTAAAGTCTTGATAAAAACACAAAATAACTAGTGTCTGTCTCCACAATTTTATTATTATTATTATTATTATTAATATTATTATTATTATTTTCACTGGTCTTTGCGGGCTAAAAGCATGGGAATCCCTGTCCAGGCAACACTCTTTAACAAGTACATCCCTCACAGGGCTGACACACCCCAGAGGCTCTGCCTGAGAGAAGGGGGCCCTAGATCAGCCCAGTCTTTATCAGCAAACAGCCCCCTTCCCCCACCCCCTGCCCCTTCCTAGGATCTCTTAACCGTTATTGCTGAACCACATCGCAGAGGGAACATCTCCTGGGGTGGGAAGAGACACAGACATTTCTGCTGTCTGTGTTTTTCTCTGGTTCAGGTTTAGGAGCAGAACGTTCAAATTGGGTCCCGACTCCTCAGCTGGGGCAAGATCAGTCTTTCCTGGGCACTTCTCTGGGCTTCTTCCTCCAGGCACCCCTTTCCTTCTCTCCATCTCCACCTTCCCCCGGCTTCCTGTGGGGCTCCCTCCAGCCCTCTGCAGCTGTAAGTCATCCCAGAGTGGGGGGACCCTTTTCTGGGTTGTCTGCCTTTCCTCACAGTTCCTGACTCTGTGTTTGGGGGAGGCGGGGGGAGGGTTGCCAAATTTGTGGGGCCTTGATGCTCAGAAAAAGAAATGCAGCATTGCAAAGCTAGAGCTCTCTTCCAGAGTCCAGGATGGGCGCCCTGCTGCCATGGGGATGGGGGTGGGGGTGGGGGTGGGTGTGTTTCCTGCTCTGGGTCCTATCAATAAGCGAGGTCACACACCCGACAGGAATCATCCTTTCCAGTGCCAGGAGCGCCGCTGTTGTTGGGCGCTAGCTGTCTTCCACCCTCTTTGTACCTGAGCGTGGCTTGGCGCCCAGTGAAGAGGAGAATCTGGGGGCTGTGGAGATGCAGCAGCCCTTGTCAGCGGTGCCCCGTCACTTTCGCCTGAGCAGCGGTGTTCTTTGTCGGGCGAGGCCAGCCTCCTTGGCAGGCTTGTTGTGAGGACTGGGATGAAGCAGGTTTCCTGCATGGCCCACACAGTAGGTCCTCTGAGCCTGGGAGGCAAAGCTCCCTCCCTCCATCCTCTGGAAAAGGCATCACTTCTTTGTGTTAGCGTCTGAGTGGCGATTTTATTTTATTTTTTACTTTTTGGGTCACACCCAGCAGATGCACAGGGGTTCCTCCTGGCTCTGCACTCAGGAATCACTCCTGGTGGTGCTTGGGGGACCATATGGGATGCTGGGAATCGAACCTGGGTCGGCCGCGTGCAAGGCAAAAACGCCCTACCCGCCTGAGTGGTGATTTTAAAGATGAAATGCCCATGAAGTGTTTGTCTCAAGACTTCCCCTCGCTGGCTCATAAAGAACAGTGGAGCCATGGAGGTCGGGGGAGTGTTTGCTAGCTTCTTCCCCCTCTGGGGTGGGGAGACTGGAGTCAGTTAGGAGCTGTGTTGGGGGGGGGGGGGGTCTGGACTGGTGGTGGTGGGGGCAGGTAAGAGAACTTTCATGGTGCCCACACTTCCATCTGTGTCAGTGCTTCTCAGCCTCTTTCTGACCCAGCGCCCCTTCCAACCTTATTTACTTCTGTCCTGCTCGCGTCGGCTTCCTGGTCTGGCGCTATGACCTGCCTGTTACCTGTATTCATCTGTGGCCACTTTGGGCTATCCTCGGAGCCCCCCGTTGAAAAATACTGCTCTAGTTGATGTGAAAATGCAGCCTTGCCCTCAGCTAAGTGAGTTGGGTGGCTGAAATCGCTCTCTGCTATTTCTCCCCCCTGTCTGGTTTTTTGGGCCACACCCGCAGTGCTCAGCACTTCTGGCTCTGGGTTCAGGAGACTAGGTGTGGGGCCTGGGTAGTGCCACACCTGAGCCAGCTACATGCAAGACAAGTCCCCTACCCACTTGTCTCTCCTCTGTGCCATTTTTAAGACCAGATATCTTGGGCTGGGGCATATTACTTGGCGAGCTCAGAATTCCCCCATGAATTCTGACCTCTGTGTCCACAGAGATGCTGGCTGTGTGGAGGTGTGTGGAGGTGTGTGTGTGGAGGTGGGGGCCAGGGGGGAATGCTGCAGGCTGCATCTGTCCTAAGCAACAAAAGGGAGGGAGGGTTGATGGCCCATTCTGTTCTCGGAGATGAGGGAGCCGCTCTCAGCACCGGTGCTGAGCAAGGAGAGGCCGCACACCATGGACTTTAGGAAACCCTTGCTCAGAGTCGAATGTTTTTTGATCCCATGGCCACAGACTGCAAAGGGGAAGTTAGCTAGAGGGGGCGCCTTGCTCTTTAAAGAGGAAGTGCTGAGTGGACGGGCTTAAGTGGTTCCCTGCGGAGGGTGGTGGCTCGACTGGCACAAAACGGGCCATCTGTAGGGTTGCCCTGGCTGCCCTGAGTGCAGATGGTGACCAGCACACGCCTTATGTGGCAAGGACTTGGGAGCCTCTGAGGCAGAGTCCTGGGTGGCGTGTCTCCTTCAGCCAAGTGTCAGAAGGTCTAGTGGCCAGAATATGCTGAGGCTGGTGGAAAATATACAGGACAATAAAAGGCTTTTGTCTGTTCCCAGCAAGGAGGAGAAGGAAGAGGAGGAAGAGGGGGTGGTAGACTCCTAAGTGCAGGGAGCATAATCACGACAGAACAGCCACTGGTCCCGGTTGTGATGGGAAGTGTCCACTTGGGAAGGACGGCAGTGTGTGCTGGTGGGAGGAGGGCGGGAGGCCTGTTCTGCCCTGGTCTGAGTCATTTGCTGTCCCCTGCCCCCAACACCTTCAGATATGCCAATGGAATGGCATCCTTAAGGAATCAGAATACTGGAACGAGGGCAAAAGACTGGGGCTGGAGTGATAGCACAGCGGGTAGGGCATTTGTCTTGCACGCGGCTGACCCGGGTTCGATTCCCAGCATCCCATATCATCCCCTGAGCACCACCAGGAGTAATTCCTGAGTGCAGAGCCAGGAGGAAACCCTGTGCATCGCCGAGTGTGACCCAAAAAGCAAAAAAAAAAAAAAAAAAAAAAAAAAGACTGCAGATATACACTTTTATCAACTTTTGTTTTGTTTTGGGGCCACACCCAGAAGTGCTCAGGGGTTACTCCTGGCTCTGCACTCAGGAATTACTCCTAGCATTGCTCGGAAGTCCAAATGGGATTCTCTGGGATCGAACCGAACCCGGGTTGGCTGCATGCAAGCCATCAACTTTTTTTTTTTTTTTTTTTTTGCTTTTTGGGTCACACCCGGAGATGCAGGGGTTACTCCTGGCTCTGCACTCAGGAATTACTCCTGATAGTGCTCAGGGGACCATATGGGATGCTGGGAATCGAACCCGGGTCAGCCACGTGCAAGGCAAACGCCCTTCCCTCTGGGCTGTTGCTCCAGCCCCAAGCCATCAACTTTTAACAGTTTTAAGGAAGTTGCTTTAAAAGGTGCTTTGTGAGATGGCAGAAAGGCAAATGGTGAGTTTCAGGGCTCCCTCTAGTTCTATACTAAGCAGCTCAATCTGACATCTGCAGACAAGTGATGGCACCATCCTCCAGCTTGGATAGGTCAGAGGCCAGTCTTTGATTGAAGGTCTGCTGAGGAGAGGGCATCGGTATTAATTGCCCTGTTCAGTCTTTTTTTATCAGTTGCATGTATTAGGGGTTCCTTACTGGGATGACCTGGCTTCCAACCGAGGGATTCTGGCTTCATTGGTCTGGGGGCTCCCCAGGCATACCTGCTGTGGAGAGGCACCACTTGGATTCAGATGGGAGACGAGGGTGATAGGCACTCACTCTGTCTGCTCCCCGTTCCCCTGAGTCAGGACCCGTGTGGGGCTGGGTGGTTCATAGCACAGCCATACACCCAGCTTGCTGATTGGCACTTGCTTAGAAGCACTGGCTCGCCTGGGAATTTCTGCAGGTGAAGGTGTGAACGCCTGGCAGAGTCTGAATCCCTGCCTGCCGTGTCCGACTCAGTGCTCGAACCAGATCCCCAGGTCACTTGGATGCTCACGAGTTTCAGCAACTGATCTCCAGCATCTTTGTGACCTAAAGACAGGGGGTGTGGGACACGGAGAAGGGGACCGAAATGGCAGGGGAGGAAAGACGACACAGCTCGAGTCTTTGCCCTGTCTGCCAGGGAGACAAGATGTTGAGATGGACTCTGTTTATCCTTGTTTCTCTGGAGTTCATTTCCTTCTAACCTTGTGGGTTATCTGTTAGTCCCCTAAAAACCTATGCCACGAGGAATTAGAAGAGAGCATTTGGAAGGTGTTTGCTGCTCAGTGCCCAAGCCTTTTGTGGCTGTCAAATGGGACATACCCACAGATGTCTGTGTCTCAGAGGAGGGTCTGGGGGCTTATGGAGCGGAAGAGATGTCACCCCCCTTTCAAGGATGCAGCTTAGCAGCTTGGTTAGATTTGGGGGTGGTGTAACTATTTAGTTGGGTAGAGGAAATTGGGACAGCCTGGGACCACTGGCCTTAACCAAACTTGATGGAATTTAGTTATGGTAAACCCCAAATCCTGTATTTGTTTTTAAAAGGAAATAGATATATAAGTAAGGACCCTGGGCTTCCTGGCAGGTGGAAAAGCTGGAATGCTGTGAGTGATGTGGCCACCTCGGGAGAGATGCTCGGTCAGCGGTTAGTGGCTGGCCTGTCGGAGGACGCGGGACGCAGGGTGTTTCTGCTTGGAGGGGTGGAGAGGAGTTGGGCGGGTTAAGGCCAACAGTGGGGAAGAGGGAGTCACTTTCCTGTGTGCCATGAAGGGTGTAGGACTTTTATTAGTAGGTGGAAGTTAGAAGCAGGTAGACTGGTCCCTTGTTTAAGGAAATAATTGTCTAATATTTATTGCTGTTTTAAGACAAGTGTTGCTTGTGCCCACATGTGGCTGCATGGAGGCTGGGTGCCAGCCATGTTACAAGAGCACTGTTAGGGTAGGGGTGGGGTTGGGAAGATTGGTATTCTCCTGCAGAAACTATGTAAAGTATAATGTCAGGTCTATGTTCATATTTCTTAGGTACTTGTAGAAAAATGTCTCTTATGTCAAATAAAGTTTTTGTTAGGTTCTGAATTTAATCTCCTATCAAGACCTAATCTGACCTGTGTTGGAATGGTCTGAACTTTTTGAAAACTTCAGCCAAACGTATGATATGTAGGACTGTCTCAGGGGAGAGGTCCTTAGTTTTCAGTGACTCAGTTTATTTCATTTTATTGGGGATTGGGCCATATCTGGTGGTGCTTAGAGCTTACTCCTGCGTCTATAGTCAGGGATCACTTCTGACTCTGTGCTTGGGACACCATATGTGATGCTGGAAACAGAACCCGTGTTGACCAGCTGCAAGAAAGAGTACCTTACCTGCGGTACTACCTCTGCAGCCCACACTAGACTGTTTCAAAAAAAAAAATTTCTTTCTTAGGTGTACAACACTATTTTGAATGCTTATACTACCTGATGACCACCAAAAGTCTGGTTTCCATCCCCAGGTTGGATTCCTTTTACCTAAACTGCACAGCCTCTGTCCCCTTGTTTCTCTGGTAACCACCATTATATTGTCTAAGGATTTTTTTACCTTCCAAATATGAGTGAATTCATAAAGTTGATTTCTACTTATCTGTATTCAACAGACTGGTTCTCTACTCCCCTTCCCTTCATTGTTGTTTCAATGACTGACACACACACACACACACACACACACACATACACACATTTGTAATGGTGCTTGCACATTTGGACGTCGTACTCATCAGAGGTTTGTACATTTTCAGTTGTATGCTTCAGTAGACTCTAAAGAATTTCCACAACTGCCCCAAATTCAAAGACATACTTTGAGGGGGGCCAATACGGTGGCCATTAGCTATTTAAATTTATTTATTTGGTTTTTGGGCCACATCTGGCTGTGCTCAGGGATTACTCTTGGCTCTGTGCCTGGGATCACTCCCAGCATGGCTCATGTTGTACTGAGAATGGAGTTGGGGTCCACTGCAACCATATTGTACTGAGAATGGAGTTGGGGTCCACTGCATACAAGGCAAGCACCTTAATCTCTGGCCCAGATATTTACTTTTTAAATTAATTTAAAAGTAAATTCAGGAGAGTATATGGCTCTAGCATTTACTCGACAGTGTGTTGTGCCAGAACCTCCTTCAGATTTCAGAGAGAAGAAAGAAGTAACTGCTGAGGTGAGAACTGAATATTCCATACCGGAATTAAAGGTGATTGAAAGTGTTTAATGATAGGAAACTTTGAAATGAATATAGCTAATGACCTCTTCCCTGGAGGAGCTGGAGGTTAAGATTGGGCTGGGGGTGGGGATGAAATGATTTAGAGAAGCCGAAGGAGGCAGCAGGGAAGAGGACATGGTGCAGTGTGGGGTGTGGTGGGGAAAGCCAGGGGGAAGAAAACAAAGTGATCAGTGCTGGGGCTCACACCCTCTTGTGGAAAACCTATTGTTTCAATGCACTTTAATCACAAGGTCTGTGACTCCCTCAAATCTGAAAGAGTTTATTGTAACTTAATACTGTAGAGTTTAAAAGAAAAAAAACACAACTCTTCCTTCCAATAAAACAAGTACTTATAACTAACTGTCATTCCAAGGTCAGTAACAACGGCTCCTGTCTGGTGGCTTGTGCTGGGGACAGTGTGTAGACTAGAACGTTCTTCCTCATCATGGGGAGTTCTATTGCTCCAATCTGCAGGACTATACCAGCATGCCCCTGGGTGGTCTCGCTGAGGCCTGTCTCTGGGATGGGAGAAGAGCAGTCTAGGTTGGCTGTTGGCAGGATTTGGGGAATTAGGATCTCTAGCTCCAGGGGGCTGGAGCCATAGCACAGCGGGTAAGGCGTTTGCCTTGCACACAGCTGACCTGGGTTCGATTCCCAGCATCCTATATGGTCCCCCGAGCACAGGCAGGATTAATTCCTAAGTGAATGAGCCAGGAGTAACCCTTGTGCATAGCCAGGTGTGACCTGAAAAGCAAAAAAAAAAAAAAAGAGAGAAAAGAATCCCTATCCCCACCCCAAGGAGAAAGTGCCTTCCTTGGTTCAAACCCACCAAGAAACTCATTGCCCCTCCCCGAGGGCTGGGCCTTGTTTTAATGACCTGCTCTCACTCAAGAAAAACAACCCAACTGGAGCCAGCACCCAACAGCTCTCCTGGAAGCTCCCTGGGGGGCAAGTGGCCTCTCCCAATGACTTACAGCTTTGATGAACCTTATGCTTATTTACTTCTGGCCCCAAACTGACTCTCCTGCCTGTATCATACCTGAGTCACCTGCTCTGCCTCAGGGCTCTTGTTCCGGGACCACGGAGTGGCTGGAAGCCCACCTTGGGGGTTTTGGTTATCAGCACTAAATCCCCACTCCCTGTCTTTTCTTTTTTAGCTGTTTTTTGAGAGTTGTGGGTAGGATGCCAGGAAGAGAGAAGGAACCCCTTTATCCTTTTGTTTGTTTTTTTGGGGGGGGGCCACACCCTGCTGGTATCACTCCCTGTAGAGCCAGGGAAACCACAGTGGTGCTGGGGTTGGAACCCGGTCCAACTGCGTGTGAGGCAGATGCCCGTACCTGCCCTACTGTCTGTCTGTCTGTCTGGTCCAGGCGTTTATCTTTCTCGTGTCCTGCTCAGCCTGTTTCTGATGAGCCTTTGCAGTTCCAAGACCTTTCGCCTCTGCACAAGTGTCTCTGCAGGCACCATGCTGTGGGCGCAGCTGGGGTGGGCACGCTTCTCTGTGACCTGGACGGACTCCTGTCATTTGCATAAGAAATTCCGATAACCTGGTTTTCATTCAGTCCCAGAGGAAGGAAGAAAGAAACCCGGGAGCCCAGACTGGACCCACCGGCCAGACTGCAGGCAGGGAAGCAGACTAGTGGGGGTTATTTGTGTGTGTGTGTGTGTGTGTGTGTGTGTGTGTGTGTCTTACCCACTTCCAGTAGGTCAAGTTCATCCACTGCCGGCTTTGGCCAATGCACCTGCCTCCCCACACCCAGGCTGGAAGCGGGTGGACAGGAGAATGCACCTCCCTCGGAGGACAGAACAAACGGATTTTCCGAATGAAAGTGGAGTTGTGTTCGGGACACTTAGTAGATGGTGTGCGCCAGATCCCCACCCTTCTTGGTTCCTGCTGGAGGAAGCCCAAGGAAGGGGTGTGGCAGCGATGGGCGAAACCCCAGTGGAAAGGACCTGCGTTTGTTAGTTCTCCTCTTGAGCTGTTTCTGTGGGAGGTCTGTGGAGGGACCCTTCTCTGATTTTCTGCCTTTTGACTGCTTGCTCTGCCCTCTGGATGGCGAGCGTTGGGTGCCCCGGTTCCCTGGTTAATGCTGGCAGTGGCCTTGGAGCCCCGGGAGAGAGAGGGCTGGTGGGCTTTCTCTCCCCCACCCCCGAGAGAGGGAGATTCTGGTCTGCTCTGCATTCACGCTGTGCCTAGGTGCGTATATGTGTGTGTGTGTGTGTGTGGGAGGGGGGGGTGGCATTCCCGTGGGTGCAGAAGGACCAGGGCTGGGTGTTGGGGGTATGAGAAGGAGAAGCGCCTTTCCGGAGCATTTCTCCAGCCCAGGATCTGCCGTTTCTGGAAGGCAGGACATCGTCCGCCGTGACGCACAGAAGACCCGCGTGTTGCCTTCCCAGCCTCATTCAGCAAATCTCGCCTGGGACTGTCTGCGCCAGGCGCCACGCTGAGCCCGAGCGTGAAGGGGAGTGGAGGCAGTATTAACTCTGTCCTTAATGAGCTCACACTCTGGGGAGGGAGACAGCATGGAAACAAACAATTACAGTGCAGTCTGCTTGGGCGGCTGGGGGGTGGGGGGCGGGGGGAACGCTTCAAGGGCAGAGACTGGCCTCGGCCACCCAAAGGTCCCCTAAGAGCCCAGAGTTGGAGGGGCAGGGACGCCTTCTGAGGGGTCCAGGAGTGAGAGGTGAAGGGGGCCTTGGAGGGGGCGGCGGCGGTGAGTGTTTTCCTGGCACTGAGGTGTATAGTGGTGCTACTCAGGTACTCTGGGCTGGTGGATGGAGTTAGGCTTCTGGGCACCCCCTGGGCTTCTTTCAGATCCTCGGGGTGGAAGGTAGCATGCTTCATGCTTGTTCATCTTGGAAATCTACTGGGGCTGCCCCAGGTTTCAAAATGTCTCAGCCAGCATACTCATTCTGCCTTCCCAGTGACATTTGTCATTCCTTCGGGTTCTGGAACAGTTAGGTGGTGGGCTCAGGTGGTTGTGTTTGGGGGTGGGGAGATTCCAGCGGGGTTCATAGAATATAGGACCTTACAAGCATTGAGGAGGGCATGCCAGGTCTGAGTAGGACCCCAGTGGCTCCCTAGGGTGGGGTGGGGGGCCCCATGTGTATTCTGTGTTGGTGTGGGCACCTGCAGGCGGGGCCATTGCTGGCGCTGAGCATCCCTTGGAGCTGGCTGACTGCTTGGGTTCAGTCAGTCTTGTTCTGCTGCCTCTCCTGGGAGGATCTTTTTTTTTTCCCCCTTTAATCTCTACTGCTGCTCTTCCTCCTCAGCTTCCTCCTCCCTTTGAGAGATTTGCCGTTGACACAGACTTCCGCTGCCAAAGCTAATTGTGAAGCCTGATCAGTGAATGAAGGCACAGGCAGTTCCCATGACAACCGCAAAGAGTTTCAAATATAGGGGATGATGTGTGTGTGATGGGCTGCAATTACTTGGGTGGAAATTGATGCGTGGACACCAGGGACTTCCAATGTAGTCTCTGGAGGTGTGTGTGTGTGTGTGCGCGCGCGCGCGTGGGTTGCGTAGGGTTTCTTTGTGCGATGGGGAAGGGAAGGAAGGAGGTCACAGACTTCCCTCTTGGTGGATCCCGTGTACCTTGGGTGTGTGGGATGTTGGGCAGAACCCCGCAGGGCCTTCGGAGAGTCATGAGTCTAGTCATTCTGCTGGCGGAGGCAGGACACACAGACAGAGGAAGAGACTTTAGGGTGCTGTCAGCTGGCCCTGGGCTGAGTAACCAGAGAAGGCTTATGGGGCTTGAAGTCAGACCCCTTGGGGAGTGACCTCATTGGGAACCTTCAGCTGGGGAGGGACACAAGTCCCCTCCGATTGCCCGCAGGTGTGTGTGGGAGGGTCCTGCTGCCCCCTCCCCCCATTTTCTAGCTCTGTGACCCGGGGCAAGGGTATCACCTCCCGGTGACCCCGTTTCTCCTTCTGATGGATGTTTCATTGACCAAAGGAGCAAATGGGCAGTGCTTCTTTGTGCCTCATAAGGCATCCAGCGTGGGGTTGGTCGTGGCTTGATGCTCCTGATGTGTCCCTATTCCCCGATCCCCCTGCGGGTCCTGGGGCCTCTGACTTTCAGACCCCCAGCTGGTTGGTGCTGGCACTTTTGTGTTCTTTGCCTCTTGTGGCGGGAGAAGGCTGTGACCCTGTTGCTTCTGCTGAAGTCTGGGTATGGTGGTGGTGGGCGAGGAGGACCTCTGGAAGGTGGGAGGAGACTCTCCACCCCCTAGTCAAGGGGTCTCAAGTACCCCTGGTGG
Source organism: Sorex fumeus (assembly GCF_029834395.1). Lineage (NCBI taxonomy): Eukaryota > Metazoa > Chordata > Mammalia > Eulipotyphla > Soricidae > Sorex > Sorex fumeus. The sequence continues at coordinate 37,049,770 of NW_026606063.1, read as the reverse complement.
TCCACAGTGAAGCCCCAACTGTAGAATGTGGGGCAGCAGGGATGGGAGGAAAGTTAGGTGAGAGGTCCACGCAGTCCCACTTTGTACCTTGTGAGCTCTTGGAGCCCTGGCCCTAAAGGTGCCTCAGAGGAGGTGTGGGGGGGTTGGGGTGGGGGCGGAGAGGCAACCCATGCATTAGCTGGAGACCTTGTTTTTTAAATTGCATGTGGCTCCCCCCACCATGTGATCACATAACTAAGTGTGTGTGTGTGTGTGTGTGTGTGTGTGTGTGTGTGTGTGTTCGGAGGAGGGGGTAATTCACACACAAAAGTTGGTCACCAGAGAAATTGGTAGCAGGGCTGGCGTGATAGCACAGCGGGTAGGGCATTTGCCTTGCCCGCAGCCGACCCGGGTTCGATTCCCAGCATCCCATAATGGTCCCCCAAGCACCGCTGGGTGTAACCTCTGTAACCTAAAAAGCAAAAAAAAAAAAAAAAATAGAAAGATAGCAGTAGAAGGTTTCTGAATGTGCAATGATTATAAGCGCCAGAGAAGCCCTGCTCTGCTTTCAGGGCATCTTCGGGCTGTTGTGGGTGTGGGTGGAATTTGTAGGTGAGGTTTGTAGGTCCCCAATGCTGGGGGGACGGGGGGTTGGGAGGGGAACGGGAACCCTCTGAGGTGCCAGTGTCAGGGGGGTGAGACATAGGTGAGTGAGCCAAAGAAGGCTGGGTGGTAGCTGGGTTGTGCCAGCCCTGCACTCTGAGGAGAGCCCTGGTTCGGGGAGACTCAGAAGGCCAAGAGGAGGGTGGCCTCTGACTCTCAGCACCCGCCCCCCACTTCCTTCCCACCCCTTCTCAGTGGAGAGCCTCACCCACGTGGGAAGACCACAGTGCAGACAGGGGCCAGGAGAGCCGGGCCGTGATGTGATGGGGGTGGGTGAGCTGTGAGTGCAGCACAGAGAAGTGAGCCTTTTTCTTTCTCTTGTTGGAGTGTGGGGGGTGCGGGTGGTACTACCCCCAGTGCTCAGGGCTTACTTCCGGTGCAGTGCTTAGGGATCCCTCCTAAGGGAGGGGCTTGAGGGACCATGTGGGGTGCCTGGGATTGAACCTGAATTGGCCACGTGCCTGGCCAGCGCCCTACCTGCTGTACACTCTCTCTCTGGCCCCGGGAAGGGAGTTTTGGATTTTAAGTCTTTGCACCATGCTAACTTGCCGGTGGCACCCGGGAGAGGGAGACCAGCATGAGGAAGTGTTGGAGGCTTGAAAAAAAAATGTTTCTCAGACACAGAGCTGAAAGGGAAGTGGTGGGAGGCCAGTGGCTCCTCGCATTTCGCTGGGGTTGGGAGGTGGCAGGGTGGAGAAGCAGAATGAGAAAGTCCTCGACTGGAATTCTGCTGCTCCCCCACCCCCCTCACACACACACCAGCTGTGTCTTAATGGGCTAGTAACTTCACATGGCTAGTTCATTCTCCTGCAAGAGACGAGGTCGTGTGTGGAGTCAGTCAGAGGAGATGCTCCCACAGAGAGTCATTGGCACGCGGCCTGGGACCTAGCGGGGGCTTGATAAACTGTGGCAGCCTCAGCAGCAGCAGTAATTGTTACTGTCCAAGCAGTATCCGTGGTGGCTCTTATCCAGCAGCTGACGGTGTGTGGGGGAGCAGGGATTGTGGGGATCAGGAGGGACTTCACTTGGCCTGGCCAAGCTACGAGTTGAAGGGTGGACAGCGGATGGGCAGTTTCCCATCCTGAGCCAGAGTCCGGGACAGTGTTCTTGGTGGATCTGCCGTTGTCACCTCCCTTCCTTCCTGACATGTGGAAGAGCCCAGCAGACTGCCCCTCTGTCCAGGGGGCTGAGGTAGGTGTGTATCCCGGAGTCGTGTCACCAGAGTCCAGCTTTGCTCGTCCTGTCCTGCCCTGCCCCCCTACCTTGGGGCCCCACAGAAGCAGGTGGACGGCAGCAGTGGGGCTCCCGTTGGGCAGATAGTAACCTGCATCCCTGGCACCGGGACACTTAGACATTCTAAGTGGCTCAGATCCGACCAGCCTCTTCCCTCTGGCTTCCACGGTTGCTAGTGTGAGCCCGAGGAGCAGAAGCCAAGGAGTCCCCAGAGGTCTGGAGTGGTGGCGGCTTTTCCGCCCAGGACTTGAAAGCTGTGTGCCCGGAGCATGCCGCTGTAGGGTCCATTTATCAGAAGAGCATAGCAGAGCTTGGGAAGGGAAGGGGCCACCAGCAGCCCCTTGCACCGGAGTTGCCGATTGAGCTGGGAACTGAACCCAGACGGAGTCCTAGACTCCAGGGAGCAGGAGCTGTTTGCCGCGTTAAACTGCGGGGCAGGGAACCCGACGGAGCAGATTGTGCAGGAACCACGTCTGGGAGAGAGCTGGGGGCTTTCCTTGCCCCCCCCCACCTGTCTCTCCTTCCTCATCCTGCCCTTCCTTCAGCATCCTTCACAGGCTCAAACAGGCTCAAAGGAGAGCAGGAGGCGACTGGAGACGGGAGCAGCCTCCTGCCCTCCTCGGCTTTCCCAGGGACAGAAGGCACAGAGGTGTGGCAAGGAACGCCTTTGGGAGAGGAGCAAAGACGGGTGTGTCAGTGGCAAGGGGTGGCGGGGTGGGTGGGCAGTGTGGATGTGTGCGGGGGTATGTTCCAGCCAGGAGGGATGAGGGATCTTAGGGTGAGGTGTGGGTGTACGGCGTGTACAAGAGGGGGAGGCTGGCACCGCAGAGCCTGCTCTGAGCGGGGCGCTCGGGGAGGGCCGGCTGCCGGGGATCATGTATATATAGTGCGCCGGTGAGGAGTCTGGGCTTCACAGCCAGCCCCGAGCTCTGCCCTTCGTAGCCTCGGGAAAGCCTCGGGGTGTGCTCCCGCGCGCACCGCTCACTTCTTTTCCACATCTGCAGAATGGGGTAAGGGTGCCCAGTGCATAGCGCTTTTTTGTTTGTTTGTTTGTTTTGGTGGTGGTGGTGGTGTGTGTTTGTCTTGGAAGGTGGCCAGGTGACCGTTCCTCATGCGCCCTGTCCCCGCTGCTGCCTGGATCAAGCTGTTTACTGGACTTGAGAGGCGTGTGTGTGTGTGTGTGTGTGTGTGTGTGTGTGTGTGTGTTTTGCAGGGGGCGGGGGGGGGGGTAGGGGGGAGCGATTCTTCACCAGCGTCGACCACCCCCACTCGGGACACAGTCTGTCCCAGTCGACCCCGGAGACGACCTTCGGCAGGGAGGGCGGGTTACCTTCAGGGGTCCCCTGCCCGCGAGGAGGCGCGGGGCGTCCCGGGATGCCCCCACCGCTACCCCCACCGCCCCGCGCGCGCCGGCCAGGGAGCGGCCTCGGGCCTGGGCGGCCGCCAGCGACACTCGGCGGCCCCCTGGGCGGCGCCCCCGCCCCTGGCTGGGCAGGTCCAGCCCGGCCGGCCGCGGGGATTGGCTGGCGCGCGCGCCGCCCCCTCCACACCAGCCGGGCGGGCGGGGCAGGCGGGCGGGCAGGCCGGCAGCTGGCCGCCGCCTCCTCTGCAGTGCCGCCCTCCGTGCGCTCCGGCGGGGAGAATGCGCGGCCCGGCGGCCCCGGCGGGCGCCCGAGGAGGCCGGCCGAGGTAGAGCGCGGCGGCCGGGGCGCGCGGGGGGCCGGGGCCTGGCGGGCTGCGGGCGGGCCGGGGGAGGGATGGCACGCACCGCCGTCCCGGGGGGGCTCCCGAGCGCCGCCACCCGGAGCCGGCGCGGCCGCCGGGGCAGGAAGATGGTCCCCGCTCGCCTTTCTTCCCCGGGGCCCCCCTCCCCGCGCGCCGCCGCCGCCCCGCTGTCAGCCGGCTCACCCGCCTCTCCGGCTTCTCTTGCAGGTGGAAATAAAGGCAGCTGAAGGAGCCGGGCCGTGGGGACAAGGGGCTGCCGCTGTCAAGGTACCTTGTGTGTATGTGTGTGTGTGCGCGCGCGTGTGTGTGTGTTTGTGCGCGCGTGTGTGCGTGTGCGCGCGTGTGTGCGCGCGCGCGCGCGTGCGTGATGCGCGCGCCGGGAGCGAAGTGTTTGACTGGATTGGATAAAAATAAAGGGTCTCCGCTGGTGATCCCTTAATCTCCCACTGTGTGTAGCAGCAGCTGAGGGGGAGGGGCGGCGGGGTGTGGGCGGCCAATGAATTCTCAGGCCTTGTGTGGGTTTTGTTTGGATTCTTTTTGCTTTCTCAGCTGGATGGTTTGGGTGCAGTTGGGGTTAGATTTGTGGAACTGTTTTTATTTTATTTTATTTTTCTCGTTTCATATTCTTCTTTTAAAAAAAATTTTTTTTTTAAAAAGAACTACAACCCACTCCCCACCCGTGCCTCAGGAAGTCTCTGGAGAATGTCCCTGGCACTGTTGGTTTGCATCCAATCTGCAGAAATCCCTGAGGGGGGGGTGTAAGGGGGAGGGGGAATTGCACTTCTGAGTCTGAAGCTGATAGGGTGTCATTAGTCATGCTGCTGTCACCATGGAGATGGCTGGAGAGGAAAGGAGGTGGTGGGGGGTGAGGATATTTTGGGTAGGGTGGGGGCTGATGCAACATCATGACTGGGAATTGGGCGGGTGGCTGCTGTTACTCTGTGCAACTTGGTGTCTGGGGGCCTGGAAAGGGAATGTTACCAGGTGTGTGGGAAGTGGAGAAGGGGCCCTTGGTGGCTCCAGGTGGTTGTCTGATGGCCCTGGTGGGGTATATGGGACAGGGCAGGGGTGTCACTCAGAAGCAGGCATTTCTCTTTGGTGGGTGAGGGTCAGCATCAGTGGGGTTCTGCCCTCATTTTTCAGGGCTGGGGGTGGAGAGACAGGGATTTGGGGATTACTCAGCAGCATCCTCTGTGGGCCCGGGATGGAGAAAACAGCCGGAGGCCACTCCATGTGGTTGGGGAACAGTATGGGGGGCAGGTGGGCAGGACAGGGTGTGGATAGGACAGACAGACTTGTGGAGGGAAGCCGGCTGCCTCAGCCCCGGGGGCCGGTGAGGCGCCGGGGATCCTGGTTGCTTGGGTAGCAGGTGACTGAGCTGCTCGTGTCCCCAAATGCTCCCTGGAAACCCCCCTCCTGCTTCCTGGGAAAGCCGTGGGAAACTGCATGGAGGTGCTGGAAGTGGCACCTGCCGCCTCACTCCTGGCTGGGGACGCTGGCAGGGAGGGGCTCTGCTTCCCCGTGTGGGATGGGGCTGGGGGGGGGGAAGGGGGCTGTAGGGTGAGGCTGTAGGTTGGTTCCCTGGCTGCCTCCCAACAAATGTGAGGTAAGGCAGTGCTCGGGCAAGGGGGAGACTGTGCCTTCTGGAGCGGCTTCTGGGGAAAGGAAGAGAGTCCTGTTAGCACTGGCTCCCGGTAGGAGCTGGGCAGGCATGGGGGGTTAGGAATAGGGGACCCAGGAGTAGAGGGGTGATCACCTGGGAAGAGACTGTGGGAGGCCCCTGAGGCAGGCCGAGGGGGTTGATGCCAGCAGTGCTGTGGGTGGGGAGGGGAAGGCCTGTGAGCTCACTGCCTGCTCTTCACCGGGCTGCACCCCAGGTTCCACCTCCGCTTCCTTCCCTGGCCTCCCACTGCCAACGAGGGTGTGTGTGTGTGTGTGTGTGTGTGTGTGTGTGTGTGTGTGTCGGGGTGGGGTTGGGGGTGGGGAACTGACTCTGTGGGTATGTCCCTGAAGGCTGCAGACACAGGGTTGCGCCTGTTCTGCCCCCGCCCTGGGGAAAGCAGGACCAGGGGAACGAGGGCAGATGGACCCTGGGAGGGAGGGGCAGTTCCTTCCTCCCCTGGTCTCCGGCCCAGTGAGCCAGAGCTTCCCTCCATGCTGCGGGAGGAAGGATGCTGGCAGGTTTGTTTACTCCTGGAAGCACCCCCTCCCAACTGCTGATGGCTTCTCTGCGGCTCTTTCCCAGCGTGTTCTCTCTCTCTCTCTCTCTCTCTCTCTCTCTCTCTCTCTCTCTCTCTCTCTCTCTCTCTTTCTCCCTGCTGCCCGCATTCTGCTGGCCCTGCAGAAGCTCCTGGCCCAATACCTCCTCCCCCGCCTGCCTTGTAGGCCCATGGAAGGAGCTACAGGGGGAAAAAAAAAAAAGAAAAACAAATGAAGGAAGCCCTTCCAAAGCTCTGGGGTTGTGTCCTTGCTGGGTTTCAGTGTGGACTTGTCCGTCGGAGAATCCACGCATTCCACTGTCTACCCGGGACCCTGCTAGCCCCCACTCGGATTTGAACTTCACCTCCCCCTTTCCTGGTACCTCTTCCTGTGCCCCAGCACAGCCGTTCTGTTTCTGTCCGGTGTGTTCTGTGTCTACCTGTGCTCACGCCAAGGAGCGTGCCGTAGTGCACCCTGTTGCCTCTGCCGCTGCCTTGGCAGGCTGGATGGGAGGGAGTACCCCGTGCCAAGAGCACCAGGCTGTCCTGTTTGTGGAATCCCACGCTGCTCCCACGCTCTTCCCCATGGGAACCCTCCACTGGCTGAGGATGTCTGGAAGTTATTTTGGGACTGTGCCCAAGATCTCTGCCTCCTGGGTCTCCTCTGCCCAATTGTAGAAATGCCCCCTCTGTGTGAGGAGATGTGGTCCTTCCCGGCCACCTGTGACGGGTCGTCCCTCTCTCTTCCTGCTTGTACAAGCAGGAGTTGAACTTGGGGAGAGCGGGAAGCCGGTGAGTGGGATTTCAGTCTGGAGAATTTCAGGGTTGAGTCGGAGGATGGAGAGAGGGTCCTTGTCACATGCATGATAAGAACTGGAGTTTCCTAGAGCTCAGCTCTGGCTTCTCAGGGACCCCCTTAAATGATTTTTTTTTTCTTCATATCCCGAGTGAGTGTTGGGGCAGTGGGGGGTGGGGGCTTTGCAAGGTAAACACGGGAGAGAGCTGAGCGCTGGAGCTTTCCCACGCGGTGGGGAGGACGCGGGGAATCCCACACGGTTTCTTTGGCGCCCTCTCTCTGGGCTCCCGTGCTGGCCCGGCACGCGGCTCCCGCCAGCTTCAGATGAACAGTTTTTGATTGAAATGGCCTTGGTAGTCTGACCTGGTCCTCTTCCCTACCCCCAAGGCTAGCAAACGGTTTGACTGGATGGTGTTCGGGGCGTGCAGGGGGTGGGTGTGTGGGGAGCAGGGAGAAGAGAGTTCGGGTTGGGTTAGCTTTGGGGCGTCCCAGTCCTCCAGCTCTCTCTTTCCTTTCACCCTCCACTCTCTTCGCCTGGCGTCTGGCAGTCAGCTGATGATGGGCTTGCCCGGGTCCTCCCGGCTTTTCCGAGGAGATGACTTTCTGGATTAGTTCAGGAAGTCTTAGCGCAGCTGTGGGGCTAGGATGGCTCAGGTGATTGAGATCTGCAGCCCTGGATCATGCCCCACAGGACCAAGGGCCATTCATGCCTGTTGGCTGTATCTTCTTCGCTTCCTCCTCTTAAAAAAAAAAGTTTTGTTTTGTTTTTAAATCATTTACTGGATTTGTTCCAGGTCTAGTAAATGTCAGTGATAGGACTAGGTCGTCAGAAATGAGTTAAGCCAGTGTCATTGTTATCGGGTTCCCACAAAACCATGGCAAGTAAGAGCCAGTGACGGAATCACTGACAGTCTTAGGTCTGACTGGGGGCATAGGCAGTTCATACAGTGAACATTTTGGGTTCTTGGCCTTTGCACACGGAAGACTCATCCCTTTCTGCCAGTGACCTAGTGCTCCTAGCAATGGTCTGGTGTACCCCAAGGCACCTTGAAGGAGGAAGCAGCAGAACCTTGCTTTCATTAAGTTACTGTTTCTGGGAACTGGGGGTGATGACAGATTAGGGTTGTGGGTCAGAAATGGGCTCATCAGGAAAAGAGGTTCCTTTTGAAAGGAAAGCGTTGGCTAGAGGTGTGTTGGGCTGAGTGTCAGATAAAGCCCGTGGAAATACTCTATATCTGTGCAATTCACCGTGAAGATTACCTTCTCCTTATTTGGGGTGGGTTCTGCAGCCCCGCTTGCTTTGGGGGTGGGGGTGTTCTGTAGGACCAGTGGCCGAGAAGCAGTGGGCGAACAGTGTGACATCCAGTCTCTGTCTCCTGCTCTGCCTCTTCTCTTGGGTCCTGACATTGGCCCTTGGAAAGTTCCTTCATGTCCCTGGACTTCAGTTCCTCCGTGAAATAAAGGGTTTTGCCTTCCAAACATAGGTGGGACTGCTTAAGCCGAATGTGAGCAAAGGCCAGTCTTCTCTCTTTAGAGTTCCCCCAAGCATCACTTTGCCTGCTTTTCTGAATTTCTAAAACATCACATCGAGCAAAACTCAACTACTAGTTTGTAGGACTCCTGTAGCTCACTGCAGGCATTCAGGGCCCTTCTGGCTGGTCCATGTGCTCCTACTAAAAAGAATCCAGCAAGCCTGCTCTGAGGGTCCGGGACCAGTTGGACCCCGCGATGGGTTCTGAAGTTCTTGTTTTGTGCTGTTGGGCTGATAGACTGGTGCCGTCGCCGAGGCAGTGTTCCTGGGAAGCTGGGCATCTGTCAGAGCCAGCATTTGGTGTGTTTTGACTCCTCCATGCATGGTTGGACACACAGGATTCCCCTCTCTTCCATGCTTTCCATCCGGGGGGCCAGAGCTCCCGCCTGAGGGATTCGTCCTCTCCCAGAGAGGCTGAGGCCTCCTACCTGCTCTTCAGCCTCCCCCAAGGAGGAATGTCAGAACCTGCAGAGTCCCCGGAGAGGCAGGTATGTGCATGACTAATAGAAAGAACAGTGGCGCGCGGGGCCAGTCCGTAGAACTAACTGGACCAGAGCCTCCTCTGCAGAAAGTCAAGCTCCATGGCCTCAGGTAGGGCACCACAAAGTGGGAGCTTTTCCCACTTAGAACTGTGGAGGTGTAACTCCTTCTTCTGAGACTGATCAGAGCGCCTGGCTTCTTTGAGGACAGCTGTGCCTCCTCTTCCTCCTTCCTGCCTTTATCCCACAGTCCTCCGATGGGTCTCTGTAAATCTGCTTTATTGGTTTTCTACTGCAGAGGATCTTTGACCTGTTCATTTAAGAGGCTCACAATGAGATCAGAAGGTAAAAAGTACTGGTTTCCTTTCTGCCCCAGGACTCCGTCCTAAGAAAGGAGAAAGGGGCAGAGGGTAGGCAATGCTGCCTTGACACCAGAAATACTCTTGAAGAGGCAGACATCTCTAGGACAGAATATTAGAGCCTGGTTACTCTGTGACTTGGAGCGCTTGTGCCCTGGGTGCTTTAAGTAATTGGATTTCTCAACCCTGCCTCCAAGCATTTTTCATGTGTAATCCTAACCCCTTGAGCTTTGCAAAGGAAACAAAGACATTGAGTGAGTTTGCAACTTGTCCCAGACTGTGGACTCCTAAGCTCCCTGCCCTGTCCGCCCCCCACCCCACTGCTGTTTGCTGTTTTTTCTCCTCTACTGGGTCCCCTCTCCCCAGCTCTCAGTGTCCACTTCCCAGGAGTCCACTCTTTGTGTGGTGGGTGTGGAGGGAGGGACACATTGTCCCATACTTTTTTGTTTTTGGGGGCCATACTCGGTGGTGCTCAGGGGCTACTTCTTCTGGCTTTGCACTCAGGAATCACCGGTGATAGGCTTGGGAGACCATATAGGATGCTAAAGGTTTTTTTATTTTTTTTTGCTTTTTGGGTCACACCCGGCGATGCACAGAAGTTACTCCTGGTTCACGCACTCAGGAATTTACTCCTGGTGATGCTCGGGGAACCATATGGGATGCTGGGAATCCAACCTAGGTTGGCTGCGTGCAAGGCAAATGCCCTACCTACTGTGCTATTGCTCCAGCCTCTAGGATGCTGAAGATTTAACCTGGGTCCATTGCATGTAAGGGGAGCGCCCCCTTCTCCCTCCCCACCCACACCCACACTGTAGCACCACTCCAGCCTCACTCCCATACTTTCTGACGGCTTTAACTCTTGTTCCTGCCCCATCACTCTGCACAAAGGGGAAATTGCCCAGGAGGCTGTAACTCCTGGCAGAAGTGGAGACCCTGGGAGAGTTTTGGACCGAGAGCCCCTTCTGGACTCCCAGACACTCCTCCTGCTGCCCCTTCTCCCTTGAGTGTGATGCTGGGCCAAACCATTTCCCTGCTAGCTTGAACAAGCGCACACCCCACACTCCATGCCCTGCTGCAGCCTGGGAGGGGGACCACACCTTCACGACTGGCATCATTGTTGCCCGCCACCCTCAGCCCTGGGTGGTGGGTGCTGGGTATGCAGAGTTGGATTTTCAGTGGTGACCTGGAGGCGGTGCCCAAGAACTGCCCACACCCTCTTCCTCCTTGGCCCCGGCCCTGCAGATCTTTCTCCTCCACTCTTTCCTGCATACCAGGACACCAGCAGAAAGGGCCTCCCAGGACACGGCTTTTGGGAGTATGGGCCAAGGACTCTTTATGTCTGAATTACCCAGGAGTGCACAGAATGCCGTGGCACTTCCCGGGCAGGGAACCGTCTGCTGAGCTCCGATGCCGGCTCCTGTCACAGAGGTAGAATGGTCACAGGATGGTGAGGGGGCCCCAGAGGTCAGGAGTGCTGGATGCTCCAGGCATGCAGGCCCCTTGGCACTGCTCTCCTCCCTGGTCCTGCCACTTGTCCTGGTGCCAAGCCCTACCTGCCGATTGCGTTATACGCCGACCTCTGTCTTGTGGCCTTTCCCCCACTATTATTTCATCTCGGTTTGCTGTTTTCCAGCCGTGGGTTCCCAGTGGTGTCATTTGAACCCTGGGTAGTAGTTAGGGCTTAGCCGTGGGGTTGTGTGGTTGGAGTGGTGATGTCTTGGGGCTGCACTGGCAAGTGGTCCAGAGCAGACTCGGCAGCAGTCCTGGCGGGGAGCCAGCGTCTGGGGTTCTGTGTACAACCTCGGGGAAGCCTCCTGCCCCCTGCCTCCCTGCCCTTGGAGGCTGCCTCTCTGTGGGGGGCATTGCCCCTCACTGAGTCTCTGCCCAGGGTCCCAGGGAAGCAGGATGTGGAGGAGGACCTGGATGGGAGCCAGGGCACTTGAGTCTTAAACACTTGCTCCCACCCCCTCAGCCTCCATCAGAGTAGGCAGGGGCCACGTTTCAACTTGCCCAGTGTTTCCAGTGGCCAGTCCCTCTGGTTCAACTAGTTTTGTGGTTTTTTTTTTTTTTTTTTTTTTTTTTTTAGTTCTACTGCACATTGGAATCATCTGGGAGCTTTTATGAAAAATAACCATCCCGACCGGGATCCCAGAGAGCTTGGAGCTTGTTTCCACTGTGTTTTTGAGCACCCCCAGGTGTGAGCTGAAGCTCTATTTTTTGTTTGTTTTTGGGTCATACCCAGTGGTGCTCGGGGCTTCCTCCTGGCTCTGTGCTCAGGGATCACTCTTGGCTGTGCTCCAGGGAGTATATGGGATATTGTCATTTGAACCCAGGTCAACTGTGAGCCGCAAGGCAGATGTCCTCCCCTCTGTACTATCTCTCTGGCCCCAAGCAGGTATGAGTTCAGCTTGCCTGTAGAGGGGGAGCAGGTGCTCTTGTCCACTTGAGTTCTTCCTGTGTCTTTTTGGGCCTGTTGCCGAGTTGACTTCTCTCACTCAGGAGCTACAGTGATCATCAGAACAGACACGACAAATGAAGGAAGTGTCGGGCACAATGCAGGATTAAATGTTCTGGGAGATAAAATTTATTCAAACCAGGGACTGGAGCAGTAGCACAGCGGGTAGGGCATTTGTCTTGCACAAGGCCAGCCCAGGTTCGATTCCCAGCATCCCATGTGGTCCCTGAGCACCGCCAGGAGGAATTCCTGAGTGCATAGCCAGGAGTAACCCCTGAGCATTGTCGGGTGTGATCCAAAAAGCAAAAAAAAAAAAAAAATTATTAAAACCAGAATTTAAGGGGAGTAAATACTGTAATAGAAGGGAAACTGAGTACAGAAAACATTTGGCTGAAGTAATAGAATGCATGCCAAAAATGGCCACACCATGTACATTTCTCAAAGTCATCACCCCCACATAGCTAGCACACTCAGGACATGAGACCCTCAGCCCTGCACATGGCTCAGAGTTTGGCTGGTTTTGGGGCCAAGTCAGCTTGGTCTTGTAGAGAAGAGCCATGAGTGTTGGCCTGCCCCACCAGGATCACCTCTGGCAACTCACTTATCCCCTGGGGAGAGGGGGGGCCTCCAGCTGAGTGGGTTTTACATAGATTGGACATGGGTTCCCTCTGTGTGACTCACAACCCATTACCTTTAGTTCCTTCGCCATCTTGGACTTCAGATCTTTTTCATCTTCAATCTTGGGTAATCCCAGAAATCTGCATCCTCCTCCCCCACTCTTCCTTTTCTTCTTAATATTTTTTTTTTCTTTTTGGGTCACAGCCGGTGATGCACAGGGCTTGCTCCTGGCTCTTCACTCAGGAAATTACTCCTGGTGGTGCTCGGGGGACCCTATGGGATGCTGGGAATCGAACCTGGGTTGGCCGCGTGCAAGGCAAACGCTTTACCCGCTGTGCTATCGCTCCGGCCCCTCTTCTTAATTTTGATAATAGAGATAATACATGCTTTTGGGGGGGGATTAGAAATGTTTAGGGGGAGGGGAGGAATTTGATCCTCATTCTGGGCGCACATTTTGTTTGGTTGTGTTTATAAAATGGGGCTGGAGAAATAGTAAAGAGGTTAAGGCATTTTGCCTTGCGTGCAGCTGTAGTGATTGGGACAATGGTTCAAATGCAAGGCACCTTTAGCACAGAGTCAGGTGTGACCCCTGAATATTTATGTGTGTGTGTGTGTGTGTGTAGGGAGGGAGTCCTGCTGCCCTGAGACCCCACGTGACCCTGCCTGGTAACTGCCAGTACTGTGCTTTGCTTACCAGGTGCAGGGCAAAGTTTCCCTGCTTCTCCCATTGCCCAGGGCAACTCTGCAGCCCTTGGTGCTGGCCCCACCTCTCAGATAAGGAAACTCGATTTGGAGGCCTGACCCAGGGTGGTTTCACAACAGGGTGGGGCTGGAATGAAGGCCAGACGTGTCTGACTTGAGAGCTGGTGTCCTTGTCAGTGGGTAGCTGCCTCTCCTAAGCCTTCCACATTACGTTCTTTTTGCAGGTATTTATTGAGCAGAAGGTATCTCTTTCTCCTTCGGAATTTTTCTCTCTCTCCTTTTCATTTTAAGGTGAATGTTTGTGTAGTATTGCTGATTGAGGTGCATGTGAAGGCCATGTCTCCTAGTGTATCTCTGTGTATGTGTGTGTGTGTGTGTGTGTGTGTGTGTGTGAGTGGGGTGGTTGGGGAGGTGGTGCTCAGGGATCACTCCTGGGGATTGTATTCAGATCCGATGCATGCAAGGCAAGCGTCCTACTTGCTGTACCATCTCTTTGGCTCATTGACTCTATATCGATAAGAAGCTTTCCCCCCATCCCCATAAGAGAGAAATGTTTCATCTTGTGACACCTATTTAACTTGGTTTGAAAATAGAATATTCCTTCCTTGCCAGTTAATGAGATGAATTGTTAATGCATTTCTTAACATTGAACTATTTTTGTGTTCTTTGAATATGCTATACCTGATGATGATGCCGTACATACTTTTTTTTTTTAACATGCTATTTTGATCTGATTTATAAATCTGGTAGCTTTGTGTCTGTGAACGAGATTGACCTGTAATTTACCTTTTCATTATATTTCCATTCAGATGTTGGCATTTGAATAATTGTACCTTCATAAGATAGATTGTGAAACTTAACTTTGGAACAGTTAAATACAAGTTAAAATAATTTTATTCCTTTAGGATTAGAAGAAAAAGCCTGATGAAACCATCTGAGCCTGGTCCTTTTTGAGGGCAGGGTATTTGTAGCTTTCTAATTTTTTTCTTGTGGCTTTTGGTATGAAGTGCTTGCTTTGTGTTTTTCATGAAAGCGATCTGTTTTCAAGTTTATTAGCATAATACATGTACAGTTATTGTCTTTCAGTTTCTACAGTATCTGTGATTGTTTTCATGTTTCCTTTCTAGTTCTTTCTCTTTCTTCCCCTCCCTTCCTTCTTTCCTTCCTCCCTCCCTCCCTCCTTCCCCCCTCTCTCTCTCTTTCTTTCTTTCTTTCTTTCTTTCTTTCTTTCTTTCTCTGTCTTTTTCTGCCTGCCTGCTTGCCTGCCTGCCTGCCTGCCTGCCTTCCTTCCTTCCTTCCTTCCTTCCTTCCTTCCTTCCTTCCTTCCTTCCTTCTCCTGCCTTTCTTTGCTGTGCTCAGGGCTTACTCATGGCTCTGTGCTCAGGGGTCATTCCTGACTGTGCTCAGGGGACCATATGTGGTGCCAGAGGTTGAACAAAGGTTGGTTGCAAGCATGGCACATGCCCTACCTGCTGTTCTCTGTTTCTGGCCCATAATATAGTATAATTTTTCCTCTTAACTTTGTAGTAAAAGTCCACGGGTTTACAGTTGTGCTTTGTTTTTTAAGGCAGGAATGTTTGTGTGAGTCTTCATTTTTCCTTCCTTTGGCTTATTGGTGTGTACTTCCTTTAGACTCTCAATTAGATCTCGGTGACACTTTTTTCCTTCTCTGATCATAACAATATTAATAAATGACTTTGTCTCTGAGTTTTCCTGTGACCTCATTCTCAAGGTTTTGATATTTGCTGTTTGCTGGAGCTCATGGGGTGCCCAACCTGAGAATAGCCTGACTTCCCTTCTCCTGCAGAGAACCCCAGTCATGTTCTTGGAACAAAGGCCAGGTCATTTCTAGGTGGTCCTTGTTTGCTTTGGGGGACTTTGTGTTCAAGCTTGTAGGTAGGGAGCAGTGATTGCTGGTGATCTTAGCCACTAACATCAGAGGAAACGGACTGGTTATTTTTTGTTTGTTTATTTTTAAAGCAAAATCAATTTGGATTTATTACCTTGCATATCCTAAGCCCAACTGAAGGTTTTAGAAAAATTCATTCGCTCCAGAGAGAATGAAGCTAAAGATAGTGAGAGAGGGAGGAAGCTTTTGGTCTAGCTGAGCTCAGCTCAAGTGTCCGACACTTCATTTCATCCCTGTAGAAGACCTGCCTGTCCTGTTCCTGAGCTGTTGTCTGAGGATGGGCATCGTGGTCTGCAGTGCCAGGAAACCCAGCCGTGGGCTTTTGGATGGCTCAGCCTTCAGTGCTCCCTGAGAATTCATTTCCTTGCGTTCCCCCTCATCAGGGTGTAGGATAACAACCATCCCAGTTGTAAAGGCACAGTCCCCCAACCCCCACCCCACCCCTGGTCTCAGCAGAGCATGGTGTGTGTGTGTATGGAGCGGGGGGACCCTTGCCATCCAGCCTGCCTTTGTTCAGGACAGCAGAGAAATGGCCTGTCCTGGGTCACAGTCTAGGGAGAAGGTGAACATCTTTAGGAGATAAGATTTTCTTACCTCTTATCTTGAGAACACTAAAGGCCTGGGGGGAGGGTAAGGGCAAGGGACCCAAGATGATGGGGTGGACTTCAGATGATGGGGTGGACTTTGACAATCCACAGTTTTCAAAATCAATAGTAGTGTTTTTTCCTACATAGAAGGGAAAAGAAATTTTTGCTTTGAGTTTTGGTATTTGGGGGAGGGGGCCGCCTCTGGTCGTACTTGGGGGTAACCCTGCTGTGGTGAGGGTCCTGCCCAGGTCTCCTGCGGGGCACAGCATGCCGTCCCTTTGAACTATCTCCCTAGCCCTGAATGTTTGAACTTTAAATCAAAGTAACTCATGCCCATTTAAAGAAATCAAACAGCAGTATACAAAAGTATATATAGGTTGGAAGCAGAAAATCCTTATTTCCTCTCCATCCCGGTGTAAGTTAACAGTGTTTACATAGATTTGCAGACATTTGCATACATGAACTTACTGCCTTTCCTAGTTCATGAACCTACTGCCTTTCCTAGTTCCTACTGCCATGTTTTGTGTGTGTGTGTGTGTGTGTTTTAAATTCTTGTCATTTTTTAAAAATTATATATTACGAACATCTTTCATGCCAGTACTATGTTAGCCTTTTTTGGGGGCTTAGTTTGGGGGCTCCTCCTGGCAGTACCCAGGGACTCCTGTTGGCTCTGTGCTTAGAGGCTGCTGCTCCCAGTCATGCCCCCAGGGGCCTCAAGTTGCTGTAGATTGAACCCAGGGCCCCTGCATGAACAGCATGTGCTGGTCTCTTAGCTGCCTCTTCAGTCTTATCTGAGCCTTTTAAGCACTAGAATATTTTCGTTTTATGAGTTTACTATAATTTGTTCCCGCTGATGTACATAGTTCCAGTTTTTTTTGCAGTTATCCATGACATGGTTTCCATGACATATCCGTGACATATTTCACCTATTTCTTTGGTTTGATTTTTTTTAATGTAGTACAAAAATTGTACAAATGATATTGAAGTTGACATTACCAAATTATCCTTCCATAAGAAAATTTGATACTATCTATCAAGTTTAATCTCCCACCAATACTGAATGGGGACTTAATTAGTCCTTCATTAATTTTGCCAGCTTGGTAGGTGCAAAGATCTAGCTCTGTTTTTTTTTTTTTTTTTTTTTTTTTTTGCGGGGGGTGACACCCTGTGATGCTCAGGGGTTGCTCCTGAATTACTTCTGGTGGTGCTTGGGGGACTGTATGGGATGCCAGGGATCGAACCTGGGTCTGCTGCATGAAAGGCAAATGCCCTACCTGCTGTACTATATCACTCCGGGCCCCTCATTTTAATTTCTTTTGTGGGTGTACTTGAGAATGTTTCAAATACTAGCCATTTTGCATTTATTCTATGTCTTGTTATAATCTATGGGCCATTTTAAAATAAGTTGACTTTATATTGATTCATAAAATTTCCTATATTTAAATTTGTTTGATTTTTTTCTTGGTCACACCTGTGGTGCTCGGAGGTGTCACTGGCTCTGTGCTCCTGGGGTGCTCAGATCAGGCCCTCCTGCATGCAGAGATGTGGCCAGCCCATTGAGCTATCTCTCCAATCCCATTAAAGTTCCTATTCAGACGAAGAAAATAAATAGTCTTTGTCTTTATTATATAAAAATTTGTGTGTGTGTGTGTGTGTGTGTGTGTATGTGTGTAGTTTAGATAGAACTCATAAATACTCTGGCTTCTGAATTTTTACTTTATAGTTTCAAGTTATTTAAATCTCGAAGCTTAAATTTTGTGTTTATAGATGTTTTAGAATAGAATTTGAAGTAGAAATAGAAACACATATTAAGTCTATTAGCTCCAGTCTATTAAATGTCATTTTCCAAGTGGTTTATAATTCTACCTTAACCATTTTTGGGTTATTTGTTTATTTTTGGGGGGGCCATACCCAGCAATGCTCAGGGGTTACTCCTGGCTCTATACTCAGGAATCATTTTTGGCTTGTGCCTGGGAGTCCATATGGGGTGCCAGGGATCGAATCTCTGTTAGCCATGTACAAGCCAAGCGCCCTACCAACTATCCTCTCTCTCAGGTCCTAATTCCACCTTACACATTTTATAAATTTATGGAAATTTAGGGTCTTTCTTCAGCTCCTTGAATTATTTGATTCATGTATGTATTGTATTGTTTTAATTGCTACAGGTTTTAAAATAGTTTGTTAAAAAAAAAGCAACAACAAAAACAAAAGCACAGTTTTCCCATGACTTTTTTTTTGCTTTCTTTTGCATTCCCTTTCCCCAATAAGCTGAGAGACAATTTATCAAGTTTTGTGGAAAAAAAATATATATATAGAGAGAGAGAGAGAGAATTTTTCTATTGAAATTGCATGGTGAATGGGTTTCCCAGTTGGAATTGGGAAGGATGGACTGCTATATAAAGAGTCTACCCACTTAAGCAGCATCTTTCTATTTATTCTCATCTTTTTGTGTGCTCCTCAGAGTTTTTCAGTATTCATACGGTCTTCCCCGCCTCTCAGAGCTTTGCTGTTGTACGTTGTCACTGGTCCCTGCAGGTGGATTAGACATATTTTGGCTTATGTCAGCTGCTCTGATACTGTCTCTGACACGCTCCCTCCTGGGGCCAAGCTGCCCTTTGGTCTCTGGGTCCCCCACGTCCTACACACTGTGGGGCCTATGGAGGGACTCTTTCAGTACCTGACGTGAGTTCTGGGTGCTGAAGTGGCCCCTTACTGTAACTGTCCACTTCCCAGTACCTGGCAGCGAGCCTAGCGCGCAGTAAATCCTTGTACTAAACAAATGGGACTGATGAGAGTGACCGTGAGCATCCCCTGTTCTGAGGGTGACAGCCCAGGCCAGTGTGAGTAGCAGAGTTTAAAGCAGCCCTGGCTCTGAGCCTGCAGGCTGTGAGTGAGAACATTGAAGGGGGGAACCTGACCCGGCTCTACTGTCAGTCAAAAGAAGGTCCCGGGATATTTCCCCAAGGCAGACATCAGGGAGGAGTCCTCTGAACCCATACCTCATAATTACCCTGGGACCGACAGCCCACTTGTCATTAACCCTCATTAGTGCTAAGTGATGGGGTGAGCTGCCTTCTTGATTCCCAGACACCCGAAGGTAGCCTGAGACAGACATAATCCGATGCTGCCCCTCTGGGATGAGGGTTCACTGATGCTTATAAAGTCACAGGTGAAATTGTCTCTACTCCTCCTTTCTTTTTTCCTTCTTAATTTTTTTTCCTTTTTCAGTTTTGGCTGCACCCAGGGGTACTCGAGGATAACTCTTGTCTCTGCATTTAGGTATCACTCCTGACAAAGTGGGAAACCCTATAGGATGCTGGGGATTGAGGATTGAACCCCGATGGCCCACATACAAGGCCAACATCCTACTCACTGTACTATAACCCCGGCCCTCCACTCCACTCCGTTCAAAGTAATCCTCTTCTTTTTCTTTCCTACCTCGGATCCTCCCTGCACTGTTTTCTGGGTGACCTTAATCCCTGTCAGTGTTAATCCCTATCCTTCGTTTCCATTGTGTTTTCTTCTTAGTTATTTTTTATTGTGATGCTGGGGACCCAACCTAGAGCCTCATACTTGTAAGGCAAATGCCCTCCCACCAAACTATGACTCCCACTCCCCACCACCCCCAGTGCCCCTTGTTTTTGCATTTTAAGCTTTTACTGGCACTTTGGGGAAGGAAAGGCACCATTTTTTTCCTCCCCAACTTTATTTTATTTTTTTTATAAAGTTGTTACAATAATTTATGACATTCAATATTCCAACACCAATCCCACCACCTTTACACCTTCCCACCACTATTATTTCGAATTTTCCCACAACCACAGAAGCCTGCCCCCAAAGCAGGTCCTAAATAACTCATTTTGTATTACTTATTATTAATTATCCATTAAAAATGATCCAAAAAAGTTTTTTTTAGAAGAGGAAAATGTGTGCAGATTGTTCCATCTCACTTTGGAGCCATTGAGTCCTCGGATAACAGATTACTAACATTTTGCTACATGTTGAGCTTTGTTTGCTAATATTTATTGATTGGCTGATCGATCGAGATTGGTTGCCTTCTAACACCCCATCACATTGGTGAAAGCTCCGTTTCTTAATTTTATTTTATTCTTTTTGGGCCACACCTGGCGATGCTCAGGGGTTTCTCTTGGCTTTGCACTCAGGAATCACTCCTGGTGGTGCTTGAGGGACCGCATGGGATGCTGGGGATCGAACCCAGGTCGGCCGCATGCAAGGCAAACGCCCTACCCACTGTGCTATGGCTCCCGCTCAAGGTTCCGTTTTGTGATGGAGCTGAACTCCCCAATGCCCGCTGCTCTGAGTTGCCTACCTGCCTCGGAGATTGGGTCTTTGGGGAGCCAGGAACACAGGACGCCCTCCTGCAGCTTAGGTGGAGGCTGGCCTTCCTGCCTCTCTCTGCCTTTTATGAAAAGGTGGCTCAGAGCTGGGCTTGAGTGTGTGGTGCCTCTGACTCCACGTGTCACCGTGCGTGACCTGTACTTAGTCAGCTGGTGGGCTCTGCTCGCCATTCCTCCCATGCAGCAGGGACATGAAAGCACCTCATGGTTGGTGGGAATCCCTCAGGCCCACCAGGGAGGTGGAGGAGGTGTTGGGAGGCGTATTCTGGGGCTCCCCCTTCCTTTTCTTCCTTCACCTTCCCATGCTTGCTGCAGGGACAGGGCAGCGGCCCTTGGGCACAGGGAGAGCACTGTGGTGCCAAGTCCGCCAGGCCCCCGGTGGCAGCCACTCTTGTGTCGGTGCCAGCGCCGCAAGAGTCGCCTCCGTCCTGGGGTGCTGAGCGGCAGTTCTGACAGATGGGTCTGTGCGAGCATGTGGACCAGTTCCAAACGCTGGCTCCTGGAGCAGCGCGCGTGCTGGCAGGGAGGCTGCCGCGCCAGGCTGCTGGGCACTTCAGCTCACCTGTTGAAGGAAGTCCTGCCCGCTCCTGCCTCCCTGCCTGCTTGTCCTCTTGTAGAGAGCAGAGGCACTGGCCACTCACTGTCTGGCCAGGCCCTCATGTTCAGGCAGCTGGGGAGCTGCCTACTGCCCCCGCCAAGCTCTCAGACCCGTGGCTCACCCAGTCTGCCGAGGTGACTGAGATGCTCCTCTTTGATGTGTCCACCCTCACCCCCGTAAGGTGGTTGGACTAGGGCCCTCGAGGGGTAGGCTGAGGCCCCCCTGCATCTGCAGTCTCTCCTTACCCCTGGAGGATGGATCTGCTGCTGGGTCTTCGGCCACTGCTCTGTAGAGTGATGTGCCAATGGTTCTGTGTATTGGGGGAGACTTAGGATTCCCAAGAGCAGTCTTCTTGTTGGCCAGAGAGGCTGTGTCTATGTCAGGCCAGGCTGGGGAGCAGAGCTTGAAGTGGACTGGCACATTTGGGTGGGCTTGTAAATGTGTGTTGAAGCTTCTGGTTGTATCTGTGCCCTAGGAGCTGGCCAGGCCCTGGGCTGTGCAGGGGAGGAGTCTGGTAAAACGGGATTGCTTCTATTCTGAGACTCCTTGCTGTCCAGGGGGCCTTTCCTCATGGCCTTCTGCCCTGTGGCTTGTGTCCGGCTTGCGGTGTGGCCTGGGGTTCACCCGTCCCTCAGTGGTTGGAAGTGTGGGTCTGGTCTCGGGGAGAGAACGAACTTGCAGCAGAACCTGAGTTCCAGGCCTCTGGCTGCTGCTGACCGCAAGTCATCACCATTCTCTTTCCTTCCTTCATCTGGGGAATGCGGATAATGTTGCCTTTGCACAGAAACTGGCAGAGTCTTGGACATTATCTAGTAACATACTGTTTCCAAAAGAATATTTTTAATTTTGGTGCAATTTCAGAAAAGTTGCAAGAATAGTACAAAGAATTTGCTTTGTCCTGATCTCCGAATGGTAATGGCTGGCTGAACTGGCATTCTTTTTTTATGCCTTTCTCTTTGGTTGTTGTTTGAGGTGGTTTTAGCAATGTTGATATCCTGTGCTTAGAAATACTTGAGTGTACGTCTGTGGTATTTAGAGAATTGAATTAAGGGGGTAGACTATTAACTGACAACAAACTCTGGGCACTGGATTACAGAATTAAGAATACCAGGTAATATTGTCCATCCATTATTAATACTAGAACTATAGTTACTAATGCTGTTAGAACCATGTTACTAAACTATAAATGTTTTTAAATGCCTAAACATGTACTTGAATATAGATTTTAAAAATTCTTTTAAAATTAATTTCATAATGTTCACATTAATTGATTACATTCATTATTTCAACACCAATCCCACCACCATTACACCTTCCCACCACCATTATTTCGAATTTTCCTACCACCACTTAAGCCTGCCTGCCACAGGCAGATGCTAGATAATTTATTTTCTATTGCTTGTTAGGAATACCATGAGATGTTGTGCAGCCGCTTTTGCGGCTGCATGCTCCTGGAATTCTAAAATTTGAAATAATTGGGGTCCAGAGACATCTCTGCAGCTGATCGGTTCCGAGATTAATTCATAAGTCTCTGGATGAAGGCCGGTTGATGCACTTAAATGACACCTGGACATAGTTCGTGGGTGTGACAGCCAGGATTTGAATATAGATTTCTTTTTAAAAAAAACTATTTAAGTAGCCACAGTGGAAAGATTAAACTAGAAAATTAACAGGGACATAACAGGTATGCCACCAGTGTAGACTTACTCTCTACACATTTTACTGACATTAACAATAATAATATACAGACCTAACTCAAACTTTCTTTTTGGGGGGGGAGGGGGTCACATCCAGCAATGCTCAGGAGTTATTCCTGACTCTGCACACACTAATTACTCTTGGTGGTGCTTGGGGGACTCATATGGGATGCTGGGAATCGAACCCAGGTTGTCTGCGTGCAAGGCAAACAAACACCCTACCTGCTGTACTATTGCTCCGACCCCTAACTCAAACTTTCTCAGGTGATTCATAGGAAGAAAAACTTCAGGTCACACATTGTATTCAGAGGTGAGATTGGTGTTTATTTGGTTTTTTTTTTCTTTAAATTTTTATTGATTTGTTTTCACAGGGTGCCAGAGCAATAGTACAGCTGGTAGGGCATTTGCCTTGCACAAAGCTGACCCAGGTTCAATCCCTGGTTTTCCATATGGTCCCCCGGAGTAATTACTGAGTGCAGAGCCAAGAGTAACCCCCGAGCATTGCCGGGTGTGACCCCACAAAGCAAATAAATAATAAATGTTTTTTTTTTTTTACAGTGGTTAGGTGGTCTGTGGTGCTGGGAGGGACCCTGTGGTGCCACAGATCAAATCCAGGGCTCCCATTTGCGAAGCTTGTGTGCTAGCCCTTTGAGCCATCTCCTAGGTCCTTTCCTGGCATTGTTAAAAGTTGTTTGTTTGTTTGGTTTTTAGTCGATGAGGGATTTGAGTCCTGGTTCGGTGAAACGACTTGGGGAACCTAGAGCACGGCAGTCTTAAGAGCTGCCGAGACTGGGAATGTGGGCACTGTTGTCGGCGGCGCAGTCTCCCAGTTCCCAGGTGAACCCTCCTCTCTGGACGTTCATGCCAGGTGGCTCCTCCTGGGGGCAGGGAGCTGCCTTGGGCCCTGCCCTTGCTCATCACTCTGCTCCATTCAGGGACAAGCTAAGCCGCAGCACTCCCTCTGCCCAGCCCTTCCCTGGTTTTGTGTGGGCCTAGGATCAGGGGCTTTAAAACTGGTTGAGCCACTGCCTCTCCCTTGAGAGCAGGGCCAAGGAACAAAGGGTCACGGCTGCTGCCGCCTAAAGTGTGCAGCTCAGTGGTTTTCAGTATAGTCAGAGTTAAGAAACCAGTATCACTGTTTCAGAACATTTTTATTCACCCTCTCTATGCCCCCAATTCTCTCATTTTTTGGCAATCACTATTTCTCTTCCTATGCATTTGCTTCCTCTAGACATTTCTTATCAAGACTGCTGTGCAATATATAGTTTCTTGTGTTTGACTTTCACGCAATCTGATGTCCTCAAGGTTCATCCGTATTGAAGCAAGTACCAACGCTTAGTTTTATGGTTGTGTAATATGCTGTTGTATGGATGTACCACATTCTGTTGATCCATTTATCAGTTGATGAACATGAGGGCTTCTTTTCTGACTATTATGAATCATGCTGCTATGAAAACTCATTAGAAGTGTTTTGTGATAAGGAACATTTTAATATTGGATTGTCAGTATGAGTAAGTTGTAAGCGTTTTTTACATGTTCAGAATAAAAGGCCCTTATCAGATATTACAAACTGTTTCTCCCAGTTAGGGGGCTCATTCCCCTTCCTGCATGGTGTCCTTCAGAGTGTGAAAGCTTTTAATTTTGCTGAAGTTCAATTTGTCCTTCTTTTTTTGGTCATTTGCTCTTTTAGTCTCACAAATAAGCAACCATCATCTCATCCTTGGCAATGTTTAACTTTGGTTTTTACATTAAGATATTTCATTCATCTTGAATGAGTTTTTGTGTACATATGAGGGCACAAATTACTGGCTTATTGTTCCACCACTATTTGTTGAAATTTTCCACCTTAGGTGGTCTTGGTACTTTCTTTTTGTTGTTGTTGTTGTTGTTGTTTTTTGGGCAACACCTAGCAGTGCTCAAGTGTTACTGCTGGCTCTCCATGGGGGAATCACTTCTGGCAGGGGTTACCGGAAGTGGCCAAAAAGGTTACCAGTGCTCAAACCCAGTCAGCCATGTGTGCAAGGCAAGTGCCCTATCTGCTATACTATTGCTCTGGCCCTGATCTTGGTACTTTCTAATCATTTTTTTGAAATGTTTATACCAAGTGAGATAGCTTGGTTGACCGTGCTTTTGTGTTGGTTATCTGCATGAATTGACTGGCATTAACATTTAAATGCAAATCAGTGGTTCTCTGAATTTTCAGTGAGTGAATGTGTTTAAATTTTTTCATGATTACCGTGATGATAGTTTTATAAAATTCAACAAATATCAGTTACTCAGTTACTAGAAAAATGATCATATACTTACTAGATGCCACAGCCGTGTCAAACTGTGACACCACTTTGTAAAGTCCTGACTGTTTCTGAACTATACCTGGCACGGACGGATGGATCGCAGACAGTGCCGCCGGACCTAAGAGAGGACTGGCCTTGGGCTCACACACAGTCTGCTGTTCCCTTGCTGGCTCTGTCTGAGACCCGTTTCCTGAAAGATAGACCTACGAGGGCTTCACCTTTGACACCCGGACCCTGAAGTAGCAGATGCTGCTGCCACCTCTGATCGTGCTTCAGTCTTGGGGGAGCCTGCCCCCAAAACTCGGGGAGACTGGCATGTCCCCTTTCTGTAGTGCCCTGAGTGAGATGGCGACCTTTTGCTCTGGCTGTAGGAGCCTCCCCGCTCTTATACCGGGAATCCCTTGCAGTCTCTGGAACTGGATAGTTCTTGTCATTTAAACAGCCAGAGCCCTAACTGGGTGCCAAGTTTTCCGTTTTTGTCCACAGGAATGGCAAGCCCAAAGGGAGGTGAGAGGAGGAGGAAGAAAGGGAATACCTAGAGTGAGCACCGGAGGGACCTGGACATTCCCCTCCCAGGGCTCTGTGTGGGCTCCTGTGTGCCAGAGACAGTGGTATAGCTGTGGAAATGAAATTCGTCATGAGTCTACAAATGCGAACATTCTTGTGATACTTTCAGGGAGAAAAAAAACAAAAGAGCATTAAAATATAGTCGCCCCAGTTTTAAACTTTAAGTGCATGGTTCATAGGGAAATAAAGTGCAAATGTCAACCCTGGTCCTCCCTGGGAAATGGGAGTCTCTTCTTTTCACCTCTTTTTTTTTTTTTTTTTCCATGTTGCCCAGTCCCGGAACCTGCTTTTCATCCATCTCCCTCAGCAGCTTCTGCAATTATTCTTTGTCTTCCTTATCATTCTGTTCTTAGGACCTTTCCTTGTGCTTTTGGGCCATCCTCCAGGGTTTGATGGACTCTTAATGAATTTGCAGTATGCGTTGGCTGTTCTGTAGTAACTCCACACAGCGCAACTGCACTTGGAGGTAAACTTGTAGGTACATCAGCTTTTATAACTTTTATTGCATTCTTACACCCACAGAGTATGTAACACAGATTTGAGCCACACATATTCTAGAGATGGTGTCCATCCTAAAGAAACTTACATTTGAAGGGGCTGGAGCAGCAGTACTGTGGGTAAGGCAGACATTGCCTTGCACACGGCTGACCTGGGTTTGATCCCCAGCATCCCATATGGTGCCCCGAGTATTTCCTGAGTGCAGAACCAGGAGTTTGCCCTGAGCGCCACCCAGTGTGGCACAAAAATGAAAAGAGAAAGAAATTTACCTTTGAATTTGATCCAAGACACACTGACCACACAATCTTTACCTGTGGGGCAGGGTGGCTTGTTCATGGTTCTGTTCCCAGTTGCCCTGCAGTGATGCTCAGGTAGTAAGTGTGGAAGACATGCATTTTGGAAGACTAAGGAAGTGAATATGCACTTGGGCATCTATGCATGATGAAAGGCATGATTGTTGTTATATGTAATGGCATCTTTCCGTGAAATCTCTTACTTCTGTAGTTCTTCTACAACTGTTTTCACTTTTTTTCCCCCACAAGGCAAGTTTCCTTTTTCTAAAAAAATTAATGCAGAATTTATTTTGGGGTTAGGGTTTGGGTTATTGATGCCCAGAGCTTTCTCCTGTAACTGTGCTCAGGGATCACTCCCCCACTGTCAGGGACCTCACCGGTTGGCCGTGTGCAAGGTGAACACCTCACTTACTATACTATCTTTCCAATACCTTTTCTCTTTTGTCATTTGCATGATGGTTTTACATAGCTGTAACTTTAATCTTCCGATCAAATTCTGCCATTTATACTTCCTGTTTTAATCAACATTTCCCCTTGGCGTCAGAACTTACGGGTTTTGATGATAATATGACATTTGATTGCGTTGTATCATAATTGACATTTCTCTCGTTCTGAGTTCCAGCTTTTATCCAGCTTTTACTATTGCACAGAAAAGTTTCTTTTTTTTTTTTTTCTTTTTTTTGCCAGAGAGACCATACAGGGGTTTAGGCATTTGTTTTGCAGGTGACTGATCCCAGTTTGATCCTAGCATCACATGTGGTTCCTGAGTACTGCCGGGAGTGACCCCCAAAATAAAACAAGAAAAGCATTTTTTAAAAGATAAGATTTTTTTAAAAGTGCAAATCCCTAAGTTCCAGGAAGAGCATCAGGAGATGGAAAGCTTATTTAATGCTCTTGTTATATTTCTCTCTCTTTACTTTGCTTGGTTTTGCCATTTGATCCAACAGACAAACAAACAAAAAAGAGTGAACTGGTAGATTAGAGAGTGCCCTGACTTGGGAGTTGGGGATAGGATTGATAAGATCCCACACAGTGGTGCGCTGGCCAGTTAAGGAGCCTCTCGTGGGACCGCTGCATGAGAGACGTGCACTGTAGCACTGTCCTTCCGCTGTTCAGATGTGCACTGTATCGCTATAGCACTGGCCTCCCATTGTTCATAGGTTTGCTCGAGCGGGCACCAGTAACGTCTCCATTGTGAGACTTGTTGTTACTGTTTTTGACATTTCGAATACGTCACGGGGAGGCTCTGCTGTGCGGGTGGGTATACTTTCGGTAGCTCGCCGGGCTCTCCGAGAGGGACGGAGGAATCGAACCTGGGTCGGGCTTGAGAAGACATGAAATGCTGTAGAGGAACAGGAGATCAGGCCTTCTGACCTGCTGGTGCAATCTGGGGGAGATGATTGGAGGTGGTGGCGGGCGGGAGTGTGATGAGCACAAAAGCAGGGCTGTGTAGAGGGGGAGCTGCTGGCCCCCGGGGCAGGCATTGAGGCTGTGACTTTGTCAGGTTTCAGTTGTATCCTGATGGAGAGGTTTCTGGTAGTTGGAGGGCTGTGCCAGAGAAGGAAGCCTTTGGGTTCTTGGTGCAGGAGGCTCGGGTGGAGGGGAGGTTTTCGGGAGACAGCTGGGGGTGGGGGGGAGCTGCATCCTATTGAGGGAACACAGGAAGTGGCTGTGCTGGGGGAGAGGGGGGTCTGCCTTGAGGCGGTCAGAGGGATGAGGGACACCTCTGGCTTCCTTATCATCCCTGCCCTCTTGGGGAGCAGATAATGGATAAGGAGAGGTTCAGTTTCCTGTTCCCTCTCTCGCAGATGGCCCTTTGAGATCAACATGGACGAGCCATGGCACTGGCATTTTTGTCTGTTATCTGGTCTAACAGACCAGTCGATTGTGGATATAGAGCCTTGGCACTGGGAAGTGTTGTGTACATTTTCCAGGGGTTCAGGATGACGAGACGACTCTCATTTGCTCTTAAATTTCCTGCCCTCTGGACAGTAGTGGTTATTGTGGCTTCTTCCTGCCCCTTTCCCATTTCCTTGCTCATTCCCTCCCACCACTCCCCCTTGACCCTGCTTTAGTTTGGGGGTCATCCACCTAAGCAGTGCTCAGGGATCACTTCTGGCTCTGCGCTTAGGAATTACTCCTGGCAGTGCTCAGGGGCCCATATGGGATGCCGGGGATAGAACCCGGGTTGGCCACATGCAAGGCAAGCTCCTTACTCTTTGTACTATATTGCCCGAGTCCCACCCTGCTCACTCTGAAGTCAGGCTCATCAGGGATGAGAGAAGAGCCCTCTGCTAACACTTAGGTTTCTTCTTGAATTTTGGGATGGTTGACCTTAGAGATTCATTTTTTTGAACGGGAGGTATTTTTCTCCTAGAATCCTGTAGAAAGGAAGAGGGGGGGAACTCTCTTGTACCACTGGCCAGTTATGTGCCTGGGAGCCCGCTAGTGAACCCCTGAGCCTCTCTGGGTCCCCTCCTGTGGGTGTTGGGTTTGGAGGACAGTTGATGGAGACTGGGAGATACCGCACACCCGGCACCAGCCGCTGTCCCTTGCTGTCATCTTGGTCATCATTTTCTTGCCTTGCCTCAACAGTGCTTTGGTTTTGTCTTGTGTTTGATCGCAGACCAGGTGCTTGGGGGTTGCCCTGGGGGACCCCCGTGGGATGCTGCAACCCAGTCTGCTCTCTCCCCAGCCCTGGCTGCACCTCTTTCACAAACCTGATCTGCCAGGTTTTTGTAGGGTTGGTAGCACCTTTAGGGAAAGTTTTCTGGGTCCATTAGTCAGGGGTTGGCTCCTAGTCAGGGGACTACGGGTGTCAGCGGGTAATGTTTGCTTTCTCATTTCCTTCGCTTTGTAGGCTTTTGGGGGTAGGAGGTGGGTGGGGAGAAGGAGCTGGGGCGGTGGGTGGGGCTGCGGGAAGGAGGCGCCTCTGCGCTCCTGGGGGGTTGGGGGTGGGTGGGTGGGGCTGGGGGCTTGTTTCTGGTCCTGGAACGTGAGCTGCGAGGCTGGGGTGATGGCCCCGGCCGTCTGTACGTGCGCGTGTGCGTCTGCCTGTGCGTGTGTGTGCGTCTGCCTGTGCGTGTGTGTGTGTGCGCGTGTTTTAGAGGAGCCTGGGCTCTCACTGTCTGGCCGGGATGCCGCCTCCGCATCCTGACCTGATTCTCATGTGCTGGCGGCTACTCCTGCAGCTGTAGCTCGTTTCGCCAGCCCTCAGATGTGGTCAGCTCGGTTTCTTCCCGGGGCTGGCCTCTGGCCGGGCCACCGCCGGCTGTTGGAGACAGGGGCTTCTGTCCGGCTGGCTCCGCTCCGCCGGCCCATCCGGAGTGCAGAGAGTCGGGCCAGGCATCCAACAGGCTGCCGGGGGCGCCCCCTCCTCCCTCCGGGGCTGGCTTAGGGGGAGGACCCAGCTGCTGGGGGCGTGGGAGGGGTGGCCTGCGTCATTGGGTCAGTGGCCGCTGCAGGGCTGGAAGTTAAAGAGGACATTTAAAGGGGCGCGGTGTTTAGGCTCAGTACCCCTGATCCACCCGGAGTCTTTCCTCTTGCCAGGAGTGCTGCTTCTTTGGTAGAAGTTCTTACTTTGTTAGCATAGTAACAAAGTAACACACTCGCGTGCAGGCTTCCTTCTAATCTTTTTCTTTAGAAGCTTGTGGCCACTGGTGCAGTTTTGGGCTCAGACTCTCCGCCCCCACCTCCCACCCCCCAATTAAAATACACATAGAACAAAATCTGGAGACTGTAGAAGAAAATATCCGCCCTCCACGCCCCCAGCACTGTGCCCCGCTCCCCACGCCTGTTCACACAGGTCGTTAATGCAGTGGAATGCTTCAGTGGGCAATGACTCCAGCGCTGGCTTTTTCCACTTTAGATAGTAAAACATACCCCTTGCCACACAAACCCTCCGAAAGCCTCTGTTTCTGAGCACATTCCATTTGCCTTTCAGTCCTTTAAGACTGTTTCTATGTTTCCTCATTCTTTCTCATTTGTAAGTAGTTACACACCTATTGATACACTGTGAATTCTAATTTATGGGTCATTTCAAACCTGTACTCTCCCCACCCGTGTTTCATATATTAAATAAGCAGTGATTAAGGATGAACACAGGCGAGCTCCCTGTCCACATAAGATTCTGTGGACATCTTTGATACCCCACACCCCACCCCCTACTGCCTCAGTCTTAATATTCTTCACCCCAAGAGGCAAACGGCTACCTTGAAGTTTGTGTCCCTCATTTTCTTGGTTTTTAATCACGTTTAAATGACAGTATTTGTATTTCCTTGTTTTTGCTTTTTTGAGTGTTCAGCTTGGGCTCTGTAGTTGGAGGTGTTGTTTGCACTGCCGTGTTCTGTTGTGTGTGCTGCAGTTGCCGGGATCCTAGAATGTTTGCACAGTTTGCAGCTATGAGCATTATGGGTACATCTCTTAATGCAGTTTCTCTGGAAGTGGAGTTGCTAGATTATAAGGGTGCATGCCTGTTCAACAGACCTTTCAAGACTGTGGTTGTGTTATGCCCTCTGCCAGTGGTATATAAGAAACAGGTGATAGACTGGGGAGATAGTTCAGCGGGTACTATTTGCCTTGCCTTGCATGCAGTTGTCCTGGGACCCATCCGAAACCTCCCTTATGGTGCCCCATAGTCCCCTGGGAGTGGTCCTTGATTACAGAGCCAGGAGTAAGCCCTGAGCACTGTGGATGTAGCTCAAAAACAAAAACAGAGAGAGAGAGAGAGAGAGAGAGAGAGAGAGAGAGAGAGAGAGAGAGAGAGAAAGAAGAAGAGGAAGAAGAAGAGGAAGAAGAAGAAGAAGAAGAAGAAGAAGAAGAAGAAGAAGAAGAAGAAGAAGAAGAAGAAGAAAATTCCTGCCAAACCCACCAGCCCTTGAGATTAAACCTCAATACCCTTTCATGGTATTTAGTCAGTACCTGGTACTGTTATCAATGTTTTTCATATATTTGTTTTTAATTCTCATGACAACACTGTGAGATTAGATATTTTTATTAACCCACAATTTGCAGATGAGGAAAAGGACAGTGAGGTTAACTGTTAACTTCAGATTTACAGATGAAGGAACAAAGCACAGTGAAATGAACGAACTTGCTCAAGGTCACATTGTTAATAAGTGGTGGGGAATCAAACATTTGAGCTACACATTCTTGCTTTTAAATGTTAATGGATGTAATGTAATGTACCGGGTATAAAATAAAATAGAATTTCAATGCAAAGTAAGCTTTGTGTTTTTCTGTTTCTAAAGAAGTTTTTTCTTCACGTGTTTATTCTCCATTCTCTTTTCATGAAGAATTATCCTGGCATTTCAAAACCGTTTCCCTATTGTTGGGGGCTCTTAGGTTATTTATAATTCTTTATTAAAACTTCCAGGAGAATCTTTGGCACAGGTAGCATTTTCATTCTGTTGTTTTATTTTGTTTGTATGTTCTGATGTGTGATGAAGAGTAGAAGCTAAAAAATACCACAGTAGGCAACCGGGAAAGTAGCTCAGTGTTATAGCACAGTAATTTGCATGTACTAGACCCTGGGTTTGAGCCCCTGCATAAAGAATTGCTGTGCACCTGAGAATGGCAGTGTAACCTTGGCAGGGTTACATAATCTCTGTTTGGTGTCCTCGTTACTGGTGAGGCTTCTGTACCTTGCGGGGAGCTTGTGAAGATCGGAGGAACTGAATGAAGGTATGGCGATGAGCGGGATATTAAGCCTCCCCTGTGTATGCTCTCCGAGATTCAGAGAGAGCCTCCTGTGAGTTCCTCCTCTTTCCCTTTCTTCTCTAAAACCACATGAGTGTCTGTTGGTTTAGAGGGCAGGAACAGCCGCAGTCCTGTGCCTCTGCCAGCTATGATGACCTCAGGAAAGCTGGCCTCATTTCACCTCATTTCAGCTTTCCCCAAAGTGTGGCTCCAGCCTCTGAGAGATCTGCTGTGTCTGTCCATTTCATAGTAGGAAAAAAAGAAAAGGTTTTTAAAAGTCTTACCGGGGGCTGGAGCAGTAATACAGCAGGCGGGGCACTTGCCTTGCATGCAGCTGACCCGGGTTCGATCCCTGGCATCCCATATGGTCCCCAGAGCCCTGCCAGGAGTGATTCCTGAATACAGAGCCAGGAGTAAACACTGAGCACTGCTGGGTGTGGCCCCCAAACAAAAACAAAAAACAAATACAAATTAACATGTTTTCTTGAAGGACTGGAGAGATACTGTGGGGGGTCAAGGAGCATGCCTTGCATGCAGCTGACAACTGGTTTCATTGCGGGGGCTGACCGTGTGATCTGTTGAGCATTAGGCGTGGTCATAGAAGCTTCTCTCCAGCCCAGCATTGCACTTGCAATGCAGTTGACAAGAATTGCCAGGAGGCAATTCTCCTGAGCACCCGTTGGGAGGCCCCCCTGCAATGTTTCATTGATACATACACAGTAAGCACCAGAACCAACTCTGTTCCCCCTGACCCAGACCTCACACAGGAACACTTCCCAGCACTAAGCTGAACCTCGAGATTGTCTGCAGAGAGCTGTGGAGAGAGCAGACGTGCACTCTCACCGCTCCTGAGGAGAGCGAGCACGGATCCCTCGAACGCAGTCTCTTCCCCACTCCTGGGTTTATTTCATCAGTAAATCCCAGGAGGGGAGAATCCTCTTCAGAGATGAATAATTGATCGACTCTTAGACAGAAAGGGCCATAAATTCAGCGTGTGTTCTTTGGGGGAGGGAGGAATTGGCTTTGTGTGCAGGTGGAGAAGGGGGAGCCGGGAAGAGGTGGGGGCCACGGCTCCTGCTCTGGAGGGTTGCGAAGCCCAGCCAATGGTGTGGGTGTGGAGGGCAGCCGGTAGGAGTTTCTGGCTGATGAGCTGTCACCACCACCTCCGAGTCCCCTGAGAGTCCCTCTGTGGTTCCCATTCTCGAAGATACTCCCCAGCCCAGTACAGCCAGCAGAGGGGAGGGCAGGCGGAGGCATGCTCTTTCAGGGACAACTTTCTCCTGCCTCCGCGTGTAACTGCTGCTGGCAGCAAGTGGCCCCAGTGAAGTTCCCCCAGAAGGTGCGGTCTCAAGGACTTCCACACTTGCAGGTGCTCAGGAACCACTCCTGGCAGGGCCCGAGGGACCATATGTGGTGCTGGGGGTTCAGACTGAGATTGGCCAGGTGCAAGGCAAGCCCCTCCTGCTGTCCTCTCAAACCCCTCCCACTGCCCTCTCTCTCTGGCGCTGGTTTCCTTCCAGTGTGTTGACACTCTGATAGCAGAGTCCGAGCTGATCTGGTGTTCCTGTCTCTAGCTCGATGGCAGTGCAGACACAGTGAGGCATTTGGGAGGTGAGGAGGCGGGGGTGGGGGGTGTGTGGTGCAGGAGTAGAGTTCCACATTGCTCCAGCCTTGACAGCCACCTTAGTGCTCTGGGGTCTCTTGGAGGGGACCCAAGTCACTCCAGTGGAAGTACCCATTGAGTTCCCTGCAAGGCCTAACCCCCAAACAGACAAAAAACTGGAGGCTGTGCCTGGCCAATGTGCAGAGTTGGTAAAGGATGACTCTGTTGGGCCAGGCACATTGTTTCTCATCTTGCCCTCTACGCTTCCTTCCTCATCTCCATCACCACTCCTCACCCTGTCACTCTGGAAACTGTTTCAGTCAATGATGAAGTTTATGATCACAGATCTGGACTGTGCATTATCCACCTAGTGGGTCCTTAGGATACTGATTTTGTGCTTGGTGGACTGTGCTTTGTGCCCTCCTGCAGAGGAAGTGGCTCTGGGTATGTGCTGTGAGCCACACACTCCCTGCTCAGGCTGCCAGGCCTAATGGTTTCTGTATATGCTAGTCCCACCATCTGGAATTTCTCTTTCTCCTCTCTGCCTTTAAAATACCCGTCAATGTCAGTCTCGTCCCGAAGCTTACATGGAGAGGAAACCTTTGATGTACATGTCCACCTGTCTGGAAAATGGAAGTGATCCCTCCCCTCTGCCCTCTTCCCGCAGGCCCAGCAAAACCTGCTTCCAGGCTGATGTGCATGTTTGTCTACCTGTGTTTCCATTTTGCCTTTAAAAATGTGTGGAGGTTCCTGAAATAGGTAGTTTCAAGCTATTGTTGGGTAAAAAAAAAAAAAAATTCATCCCCAAATTTAGTAATTTTATTATTGAGTGATTTGGCTTCTCTCCGTTTCTTGGTGTCCAGGGCCTCATCTGGGGAAGCCCAAAAGCTAGAGGTAATTCAGCAGCTGTGCTGGAGTCCTTGGAGGACTCTACTCACGTGTTTGACAGGGGATCCACCTGTTGGCTGGAACCGCGGCTGGGACTGTCAGCCTTAACACCACAGTGCAGTGTAGGCATCTTCATGCTGTAGTGGCTGGACCCCACCTCTTAGGGGCCCCAGACAACCAGGCAGAAGCTCTGTTACCTTCTGTGATTGAGCTTTGCAGTGTGTGTCTGCATTTGTCACAGGCTCACCCAGACTCAGCGTGGCGGGGGGAGAGATGGAGGGTTCACCTCTCCATGAGACAGATGCTAATAAGTACATATAGGGGACCAGAGGGTCTGGACCCAGGTTTGATTCCTCCGTCCCTCTCGGATAGCCCGGCAAGCTACTGAGAGTATCTCGCCCACACGGCAGACCCTGGCAAGCTACCTGTGATGTATTCGATATGCCAAACACAGTAACAACAAGTCTCACAATGGAGATGTTACTGGTGCCCGCTTGAGCAAATTGATGAACACCAGGAGGACAGTGCTACAGTGCTGGGGACCAGAAAGATTAAGGTGCTTTCCCAGCATGTGATCCCTGGCACACAGGGTCCCCTGAGCACTGGAAGGAGTGGCCCTGGAGGTCCCTGAGCACCCCAGGTGGCCTGGGTGATTTTCAGCACAGACCCAAGCGGACTGCATCCTTAGACCTTCCGATGGAATCACTGGTCTAGCTGGCCAAGAATCACAGGGAGAGGCTCTAGGGCCCCCTCAACACCACTTGGGAGCTTTCCCCCACCCCTCCAAAAAAGTGCATGTTGGATGGAAGGATCATAGTGACCATCTTTGGAAAATGCAATCTGCCCCACATGCTAACCATGAGATATACACCGATGCTGTTCTTTAATTCTGAAGGCAGCGAGCATGGAATAGGAAGAAGAGTTATAGCTGGAAGTCACTCTTCAAGCTTGAAACAGATTATCAACTAGAAAGAAGACTCTGTGTGTGTGTGTGTGTGTGTGTGTGTGTGTGTGTGTGTGTGTGTATGTGTCTGTCTCTATGTCTATGTTTGGCAAAGGGACTTGGGTTGTACAAAGAGTGGCTTTAAGGGACCACTGTCAGGTTGTGCAGTTGAAAAGTGTACACAAACACAGATGCCCGAATCGGGCAGACAGGCAGGAAGGGGAGGAGCCAGACAGGGAACACTTCATTTTAGGATTGTTCAGCTCCGGGGACTGAGTGTGTTGGAAGAGCGGATGATGTTTGTGTTGGGAACATCGGAGCCAGCAGGAACACTGGCCAAAACAGAGCTGGAGAGGGGGAGGCGGGCTGAAGGGTTTTCAGTTCCAGTCAGACAGGCTGACTCTCAGTGGGCTGCAGTGGGTTCCAGAGACTGGAGCCGAGCTGAGTCAGTCAAGATGTCAGAGAGCAGCAGATGCTGAAGCGCCCCCCGAGAGCAAGCCCAGGAAGATGGGGTGTGCAGGGTTTCAGAAAGGACCTGAACAGCCTTCATGCCCCTCCCGCATGGTCTTGCCTCCCTGTGAGATGTATGTCTGGTCACCTTTTGAAAACACCTCCTGGGTGTTAGGGGGACCAGGTTTAGTGCATTTTGTTTGTTTGGGTTTTGGGGTGGTGCTCAGGGGCCTCCTTTGAGCCATCCCCCTGGCCCTTCTTTGCATTTTAAAATGGTATCTCATAGGTTTTATGAAAACTTCATACATTAAGTTCTTCTCTCACAAACTTGACCTGTGTTCTAATTGCACTCCTTAGGACCACCGGAAGAAAGTCTAGTTCTTTCTCCCGACAGCTGACCTTCCTATGGTCAGAGGCCATCCTGGGTTTTGTCTTCTCCGAGTCAGAAGAGATCGGTCTCTCTCTTTGTGTTGGTCTCCTCTGTGTCCTCAGAGAAGGAGCAGCCCAAAAGGGAGGCTTATGTTCAGCTGGGCACAATCCTGGTCTTTGCTGCCTCTGCTCCAGGCCTTGTTCTACTCAGGCGGGGACATTCAGAGGGGAAGGAACTATTTTGCAAACCTAATCGGTTACCAACACACAGACACACAGCACACACAGACACGAATAATGCAGACATACATTACACAACCAAAATGTATTGCTTATTTTGGATTATAGTAAAGAAGTTTGGGGAGCAAAAAAAAAAAAAAGCCTGGGTTGTAAAAGACTAGTTGAAGCTGCCAAATCACAATCTATGAGTGTGCCAACAGTCTTTTTAACTCTTCCCATTCCTAGGACGTCTTTATTGCTGCCACTGTTCTGTGCTTCTCCCATTTTTAATTTGTACACAGAGGATTTGGGAAACCAGGTAGAGGACCCTGTGTTTTGTCTGTTTGGGGGCCACACCCTCTGGCTCCACACTCAGGGATCACTCCTGGCGGTGCTCGGGAGACCATATGTGCTGCCAGAGTTCGAACCTGGCTGAGCTGTGCGCACGGCAAGCCCCATACCATATCCACTGTACTGTAGCTCTGGCCCTGTGGCCTCAAACCGCTCTTGGCAGACCCTGAGGGAACTTGAGCATCTTACAGCCTGAGTTGAAACTCCAAAGGTCGGTAGGGGCCTGGGCAGGTTAATGCACAAGAAGGAAGTGACAGATTCAAGCAGTTCATAAATCACCCTCCACCTGGCCATGTTTTCAGGAAGGCATTGCCGAGGGAGGAAGCGGGGTGAGGCAGCAGTCCTGGAGAGATGGTGAAGGCAGGGTGAGCTGCAGCAGGATGGTACTGCTGACTTCGGTGGCGTGGCTCTCCATGAATATGGGAACATCACGTGGATTTAAATTTTTTAATGTTGTCAAACAAAAATCTCACTGTTTCTAGGCCAAACAGAGCCGTTGTGTGCAGTTTGGAGTCTGGGAGCTGGCAGGCCAGTGAAGGACCTCTCAGATCCTGTCACAGAAGCAGTAGGGGATGGCATCCATGGCTGATGGCTTTTGTGGAATCTAACTTTCTCAGTCTCTTCCTTTCCCTCCTCGGGAATCTCACCTGGACGGTAGTACTGTGGACTGTTTCTCACCTGGTGGAACATTCTGTATCCTCCAGGGCTTCCTGCCATAACTGTAACCCCAGAGTCGCATCCCTGGGTGCTGAAGGTCGAAGTGAGTTTCTTAAAAAAAACTCCCTACCAGTTGGTTTCCCAGTCCTCATTTCTGATGTCTGAGACCACTTTCTTCTCTGGGGCACCCAGACACCCAAGCGTCGGCCTGGCCGTTGGCCTTTTACTTGTTCTTAGCACACACGAAAAGTAACTTTTAGAATCCGTTTTCATTTGGTCTTGACCATTTGGGGACACCTCAGCTCAGTTGACATCCCTCTTTCTGACACTCTGACTCAGTGCCTCCCTCCCACCCTCTTTAGCCCAGATGTCCTGCTCCCGACACTGTTAGATAAATTCGTGCTGCTTGTTCCTGTTTCTTCTGGGCTCTCTTGCTCCTTTGGTCTCTTGTACTATGAGCCCATAAACGTTTGACCACTCCCCCAGGTTTGCTGGCTAGCCAGGCTAGCCGTGGCATTCACACTAGTCAGCTTCTCAGGAGGTGGGAGAGGCATGCTGGTGGCCCCCTGAGGGGGAGGGAGAAGCAGTGTTCCTTGTTCTCTGGAGGGCGGCTGGGGGAGGGGTGGCTCTCGCTGGGCTGGGCTGGGTTGTGATCCTGCAGCAGCTGTGGGCGGGAGGCACCAAAGTCATTAAGATTTTGGACCTTGTGTGGAAGGAACTACCATCTGGTGGGGGAGGCAGCTGCTTAAACAAATACTCGTAATGGCATGTGATGAGTGCAAATAAAGACATGTACAAGGTGTCGTGGGAACCAGGGGAAGGAGCCACGGGCAGTTCTGCCAACTAGGTCGGGGAGGAGATACCGCCGAGCTGCTGCTGGATGGATGAGCCAGAGTGGCCTCGCGAAGGGGCCAGAAGGGTGTTCCGGGCAGTGAGCACTGCATGTGCAAAGTTCAGAAGGGCTTGTTGGAGAAGTGAGGGTCCTCTGTGGCAGAACTGGGGCAGTGGAAAGGGATGAGGCAGAGCCACAGGCTGAGAGCCCTGGACATCTCTCCCGGAGTGACCCCAAGTGCCAGGACCACTTTGGAGTCAGCGATGACTATGTACAGTCGCCTGGGGAGCAGCATCGGGCTAATTACCTATTAAAACACTGACTCGGGGCTTGAGCGGGCTTGAGTGTTAAGACAGTGGGTAGGGCGTTTGCCTTGCACGCAGCCGACGCGGATTCGATTCCCAGCATCCCATATGGTCCCCCGAGCACTGCCAGGGGTAATTCCTGAGTGCAGATCCAGGAGTAACCCCTGTGCATTGCTGGGTGTGACCCAAAAAGCAAATAAAATAAAATAAAATAGAATAAAATGCTGATTCTTGGGAGTCAGAGAGATAGTACAGCAGATAAGGCGTTTGCCTTGCACACAGCTCACCTGGGTTTGATCCCCAGCATCCTGTATGGTCCCCCGAGCACAGAGCCAGGAGTGACCCCGGAACACTGCAGGGTTTGACCCCCAAACAACAACAGCAAAACACTCTCTCACCTCTTAACTTTTCATTTATAAACACTTTTACTATTTTTTGGTTTTTGAGCCGTGCCTGGTGGTGCACAAAGGCTACTCCTGACTGACTGCTCTGGGGTTTTTCCTGATAGTGCTCAAGAGATGCCAGAGATTGAACCCAGGGCTTCCACATGCAAAGTGCTCCAGCCCTTTGAGCCATCTCCCTGGACCTCAGCTTTTAATTCTGTGGAATTTTAAGGCTGATAGAAAAGTTACAAAAATGGTACCTGGAACTTCCCCTACCTAAATCATTTACATTTTGCCTTATTATCTTTTTTATTCTATGTGCATTTAAAAAAATTATTAGTGAAACACCATGAGGTACAGTTGTAGACTTACAAATTTTTGTGCTTGGGTTTCAGTTATACAATGATCGAGTACCCATCCCTCCACCAGTGCCCATTCTCTACCTCCAGTGCTCCCAGTATCCCTCCCACCCCTCATCCACCCGCCATCCCACCCTGCCTCTTTGGCAGGGCATTCCCTTTTGTTCTCTCTCCCCTTTTGGGTGCGTGGTTTGCAAAAGAGGCATTGAGTGGCAATCATGTTCGTTTTTATAGTCTACTTTCAGCATGTATCTCCCATCCTTGGAGGATCCTCCCAACACCCTTTACTTGGTGCTCCCTTCTCTATCTAAGCTGCCTTTTCCCCTAGCATGTGCGGCTGGCCTCCAAGCCATGGAGTGAACCTCCTGGTACTGATCTTGACTATTCTTGGGTGTTAGTCTCCTATTTTGTTACCTTATATTCTTCTATGTGCATTTTTATATGCATTTTTTTCGGAACCACTTAAGGTTAAGTTGAAAATGCCTTGTCCCTTTACCTTAGTACTGTACTGTTTGTGTGTCCTAACTTTAGGTATCTTGACCAAAGTCAAGAAAGTTGATTTGGGACATCATCTTTGTCCATATAAATGGTCACGGTTCTCCAGTTGTTCATCGATTTGCAAGAGCGGGCCCAGTAACGTCTCCATTTTGAGACTTGTTGTTGTGTTTGGCATATCGATTATGTCACGGGTAGCTTGCCAGGCTTTGCCTTGCGGGTGAGATTGCTCTTGGTAGCTTGCCAGACTCTCCAAGAGGGGCGGAGGAATCGAACCCAGCTTGGCTGTGCTGGCTGCATGCAAGGCAAACGCCCTACCGCTGTGCTATCGCTCCAGCCTGTCCATGTAAATACATTTCATTAATGATGTATTTTATCACTCTTTTCCTCTATTCTGAGATATAACTTGTGTGTTTTGCTGGCTCTTCTACCTCTAGTTTCTTATAATCTATAAGAAATGTCTTTGAATGTTTTTGTTTTTCACAGCCAGGGGTGCTCAGGGCTAACTCTTGATTCTGTGCTCAGGGATTACTTCAGGCAGTGCTTCGGGAATCAAAGGTGGTGCTGGGAATCAAACCAGGGTCAGCCACATGCAAGTGCCTTAATCTCCTTGACCCCTGTTTTTGAGATTTTTGAAGAAAATAATTGGTGTGCTTTCTAGCATGCCCTTTTGTTTGGGTCTATCTGATCTTTCCTTGCGAGACTAGATTCAGGCTGCGTTTTGGCTGAAGGCCTGAGTGAGTGATGTCATGTTGTTTTGGTGTATTACTATATATAAAGCGGCACGTGATGGTTTGTCCTGATTGACATTGATGGTGACATCGATGATTGCTAAGAGAATGT
This sequence comes from Sorex fumeus, assembly GCF_029834395.1. Taxonomy (NCBI): domain Eukaryota; kingdom Metazoa; phylum Chordata; class Mammalia; order Eulipotyphla; family Soricidae; genus Sorex; species Sorex fumeus. The sequence goes on along the minus strand of NW_026606063.1, from coordinate 37,009,837 downwards.
CCACCAGACCTCACCACTATAAAGTCACTATTGTAATTTTCGAGACAGTGTTTTGAGGCGTTAATCAGTTTAACAATAACTCACATTCTTTGGAGCAATAGCACAGTGGGTAGGGCATTTGCCTTGCACGTGGCCGATCCAGGTTCGATTCCTTTGCCCCTTTCGGAGAGCCCAGCAAGCTACCGAGAGTATCTTGCCTGCACGGCAAAGCCTGGCAAGCTCCCCGTGACATATTTGATATGCCAAAAACAGTAACAACAAGCCTCACAATTTGTTGTGAGACATTATAGGTGCCCGCTCAAGCAAATCGATGAACAACAGTGCTACAGATAGTTTTGAGGTGTGTGTGTGTGTGTGTGTGTGTGTGTGTCCCTGCCTGCCTGTGTGTCCATCCCATGCCTCATTCATTGACTTTCAAAATCCAACATTTCATATCAACTTTTTGTTTTGTTGATTTGGGACCATACCTAGTGGTGCTCAGGTATTACTCCTGGCTTTGTACTACTTCAGGATCATTCCTAGAGGAGCTTGGGGGGCCATATGTGATGCTGGGGGCGGGGGTGATGTCAAACCTGGGTCAACTGCATGCATTTCAAGCACCCTACCCATTGTACTTCCTTTTGGGCCCATTTCTTGTATGATTTTAATTAATATACTTTGTTGGTAAGGTAAGGTAAAGGTAAAGGCCCTCCCGTTGATCGTCGATTTGCTCGAGCGGGCCCAGTAACGTCTCCATTGGAGACTTTGTTGTTACTGTGTTTGGCATATCGAATACTCTCGGTAGCTTGCCGGGCTCTCCGAGAGGGGCGGAGGAATCGAACTCGGGTCGGCCATGTTGGCCGCTTGTAAGGCGAACGCCCTACCCGCTGTGCTATCGCTCCAGCTCCGCAGGAATCAAATCCCAGACCTTACATATGCAAGGCACTTGTTCCACTACTGAATATTGACCCTGGATCCTCCTCTCTCTCTCTCTCTCTCTCTCTCTCTCTCTCTCTCTCTCTCTCTCTCTCTCTCTCCCTCTCTCCACACACACACACACACACGTGTGTGTGTGTGTGTGTGTGTGTGTGTGTGTGTTTTAAATTATGGCTGGTTGGTTTGTACTTTGGGTTGGTCACATCCAGCAATACTCAGGGTTACTTCAGGACTCTGCACTTAGGAATTATTCCTGGCAGACTCAGGGATCCTATAGGATGCTGGGAATCGAACTCGGGTCAGCCACTTAGGAGGCAAGCGCCCTATCTGCTATACTATCTCTCCAGCCGCTCTCTATTTTTTTTTTTTATCAGTATTCGACTGTAAGGAAAGTAGTTCCTTTCTAGTGGGATGAACTTTTGCAACCTCAGTTTCACATTGCCGTTTTGGCTTTTGATGTGTTGAGCTGGACCCTCCTGGCCGTTTGCTCTCGGTCACCCCTGGACCCCTCGCACTCTCAACTGTGTGCTCCCTGTCAGTGTTGGTTGCTTCGGGCTTGGGGGGAAACCTAGCTCTTCTTGTCACTGGAGCAGCCAGCTTTGTGCAGGGTTAACGCTGACACCAGTGCTGCAATTTGTGTTAATTAAACCCCATTCAATATTTATGTACACACAATGGAATATTGTGCCTCTGTAAGAAAGAACAAAAATCATGCAATTTGCTGCTGCATGGCTGGAACTGGAGAGAATCATGCTGAGTGAAGTGAGTCAGAAGGGAAGGGGTAGCCTCAGAGTGATCTCCCTCCTATGGGGGCTTTAAAGCTACATAATAAAGGAGCAACAAATGGCTAGGGGCTAGGGAACTGGAGAGTTGAGCTGGTGGGGGCGAGTGGGGGGGTGAATGGGAGGGGCCTTGGGACCTTGATGGAGGGAAGTGAGGACTCTGGTGGAGGGTGTGGTGGCAGAATGGTGTACGCATTGTGGAACTGTCATCCATAGTATTGTAACTCGCAGTGCCCGTTGATAATATTGTAACATAGGGTATTTTCATAAAGATTTTTCTTTTTCCTCTATGAAGTTTTTTTAAGGCCACATTCCAGTGTGAGCCAGCATCAACATGTTCCCGGAGCTCATCGTTGTGGTCACTGGTCCCTAGGGCTGAGAGTGGGAGCATTAGGTTGTGGCCAGCTCCCGGAGCTTGGGCTGGGCTTCAGTGAGGAAGAACTGTGTGCCTTGCCTCTTTGCCACTCTGGCTGTCTCTTGCTGCCTCGTACCCCTTCCTCCCCATCCCCCTGTGCAGGGACAGGGCTGCTTCTGCCTGGGCACGACCCTTGGCTTCGTGGTCCTGTGCCCGGCTCACTCTTTTTCTCCAGACAAAATACAAAATCAACAGGAAATCACCAGGGTCCTCGTGTCCCTTTTTGGTCTTCACCTCGGAAAGACTTTTTTTTTTTTGCATGGTTTTAACACATGCTTGCCTTTGAGGTAACTGCCTTCTAGTGAGATCAATGGAGGCCTTAAGAAAGTAGGAGCTTAGCATGATACTTTCCATGTAGTGCCACTTGTATGTAAATATACTGGGATTAGTGGTACTGGAGAATGGGCACTGGTGGAGGGATGGGTACTCGATCATTGTATAACTGAAACCCAAGCACAAAAAATTTTTTTTTTAGTTTTTATTAGCGAAACACCATGAGGTACAGTTGTAGACTTACAGATTTTTGTGCTTGAGTTTCAATTATGCAATGATCAAATACCCATCCCTCCACCAGTGCCCATTTGCCACCACCACGGATCCCAGAATCCCTCCCACCCGCCATCCCCTCATCCCACCCTTCCTCTGTGGCAGGGCATTCCTTTTTGTTCTCTCTCTCCTTTTGGGTGTTGTGGTTTGCAAAAGAGGCCCAAGCACAAAAATTTTTAAGTCTACAACTGTACCTCATGGTGTTTCACTAATAAAAATTAAAAAAAAAAAAGTCAGAGCTGCATTCAGAATTATGTGTGAGGCTCTCTTCAAGGCTTGCCTTCTGCTGGGAGAGCCAACCCAGAGGAGGGGCTGGAGGTCAGCGGAGGCAGAGCTGCCGGCAGAGGTCTCCCCAGGAAAGCAGGGTGTGTCTGGGGGGTTGTGTCTGAGCCATGCAAAGTGGTGGGGTGTGGCCTTCGTGGAACGTCGCAGCTCATCTTGGTTTCTCCCCCTCTGCTCTCTTCAGACAGGTGCAGAGCTCAGCCCGGTCGATGGACCTGTTCCAGGTCAGATGGACTCAGGGCCAGTGTTCCATGGGGACTCGCTGCAGCTGAGCGCCTCCGGGGCGCCCGTCAATGGTGCTAGAGAACCTGCCGGACCCAGTCTGCTGGGCGCCGGGGGTCCGTGGCGAGTAGACCAGAAGCCCAGCTGGGACGCTGCCCCGGGCCCAGCTCACACTGCTCGCCTGGAAGATGCCCACGACCTGGTGGCCTTCTCGGCGGTGGCCGAAGCGGTGTCCTCGTACGGGGCCCTTAGCACCCGGCTCTATGAAACCTTCAACCGTGAGATGAGTCGCGAGGCTGGCAACGGCGGCAGGGGCTGCTCTGCCGGCAGCGAAGACCTGGACACGCTGCAGACGGCGCTGGCCCTCGCACGCCATGGCATGAAGCCCCCCAACTGCAACTGCGATGGCCCGGAGTGTCCCGACTACCTCGAGTGGCTGGAGGGGAAGATCAAGTCCGTGGTCGTGGAGGGGGGCCAGGAGCGGCCCCGGCTCCCGGCGCCGCTCCCTCCGGCGGAGGCTGGCCTCCCGGCCCCCAGCCCCCAGCCCCGGCCCCTGCTCAGCGCCGACGCCGCCCCCCAGGTCCCTCCCCCAGAGGGGCTGCCCCTGTCCCAGAGCGCCCTGAGCATCGCCAAGGAGAAGAACATTAGCCTGCAGACCGCCATCGCCATCGAGGCCCTCACCCAGCTCTCCTCGGCCCTGCCCCAGCCTTCCCACTCCACCTCCCAGGCCCCGGGACCCCTGCCCGAGGCCCTGTCCCCTCCCGCCGCCCCTTTCCGAAACCCCCAGTCCTACCTCCGGGCTCCCTCATGGCCAGTGGTCCCCCCCGAAGAGCACCCGCCCTTCGCTCCTGAGAGCCCCGCTTTCCCGCCCGCACCTCCGAGGACGGAGTTCTCTGACTCTTGGGGCACCGACACCCCACCAGCAACCCCCCGCAACTCTTGGCCCACGCCCCGCCCGAGCCCCGACCCCATGGCCGAGCTGGAGCAGTTGCTGGGCAGCGCCAGCGATTACATCCAGTCAGTATTCAAGCGGCCCGAGGCCCTGCCCGCCAAGCCCAAGGTCAAGGTGGAGGCTCCCTCTTCCTCGCCGGCCCCAGCCCCGGCCCCGGCCCCAGCCCCGGCCCCCACCCCTCTCCCACCGCCGCGAGAGACCCCCCCGGGCGGCCCGGAGCCCAGCGCCCACCAGAAGGCCCAGACGGCGCTGCAGCAGCACCTGCACCATAAGCGCAGCCTCTTCCTGGAGCAAGCCCATGACACCTCCTTCCCGCCCCCCACGCCCACAGAGTCCCCCACCCCCGCCCCCGCCTGGTGGGCACCCCCCAGCTCCCCTGCCCCGCGGCCTCCAGACAGACCCCCCAAGGAGAAGAAGAAAAAGCCCCTGGCCCCGGCCGGCGGCCCCGTGGGCACCACCGAGAAGGCCGCCCCGGGGCTCAAGCCCAGCGTCCGCAAGCCCGTGCAGATCAAGAAGTCGAGGGGTCGGGAGGCCCAGCCCCTCTTCCTGCCCGTGCGGCAGATCGTCCTGGAGGGGCTGCGGCCCCCTGTCTCCGATGATGCTCAGGCGCCTCTGCCTGCCCCCCTCCCCGCCTCCCAGGGCCCTTCTCTCCCCCTGCCCCCAGAACCTTCTCTTGCGCTATTTGCACCTAGTCCCTCCGGGGACAGCCTGCTGCCCCCTACTCAGGAAATGAGGTCCCCCAGCCCCATGGCCGCCCTGCAGTCAGGCTCCGCCGGCCCCCTCCCCCCTGCCGACGACAAGCTGGAGGAGCTCATCCGGCAGTTTGAGGCCGAATTTGGGGATAGCTTTGGGCTTCCCGGCCCCCCGTCTGTGCCCGTTCAGGACCCCGAGAGTCAGCCAACGTGTCTCCCGCCCCCCGAGAGCCCGTTTGCTACCCGCTCCCCTAAGCAAATCAAGATAGAGTCTTCAGGGGCCGTGACTGTGCTGTCCACGACTTGCTTCCATTCCGAGGAGGGAGGCCAGGAGGCCACCCCCACCAAGGCCGAGAACCCGCTCACACCCACACTCAGCGGCTTCCTGGAGTCACCTCTGAAGTACCTGGACACGCCCACCAAGAGTCTGCTGGACACGCCGGCCAAGAGGGCGCAGGCAGAGTTCCCCACCTGTGACTGCGTCGGTAAGTCACCCGCGGGGTGGGCGGTCAGGGAAAGGAACGGGAGGGCAGGGGTTTCTAGAAGGTTCTATCGTGTGGCTGTGGTGGGCAGAACTCAGGAGCGAGCTCACGGGCTGACAGGAAGGACGCCGATGGTGATGTTCTACGGTGAAGGCCACGACGGTGGATGGCTGTTCAGTTGTGCGGAGGTGGTGGCAGCTGCCGTGGGAATGCCTGCTTGGGGGAAATGTGGCCCCGCTGAGAGCTGCAGGGCTATAATGTAGAAAGGAGCCTGCTGCAGTAAGGGAAGGGTTTGGGGTTCAAGAGAAGGCGGCAGGCCTGCTGTGGCTGGCCTGTGGTTGGGAGGGAGGAGGACTGTGGGGAACAAACCTAAAGGCAGCGTGGGTGGCCGCAGGAGTTGGGCTTGACCTTGTAGGTACCAGTGAGCACCTGGGGCTTTTCATGTCAGTGACCATCTGTCTTTTGGTGCTTCTGAAAGATGCATGTTGAGGGGAAGAGAGATGTGGTTAGGGCCATGGGAACCCAAGAGTGAACCCTTGATGGGGGCGTGAGGGGGCGGAGCAAGAGAAGACCCCCATGCCCCACGGGCGGTCAGACAGTGACTGGGAGCTTTGGGCTTGTCAGCATCCACGTGTAGATGACGTGGAGGGGATGGGCCCTTTTTTTTTAATTGCTTTTTGGGTCACACCCCACAATGGGGTTACTCCTGGCGGTGCTCGGGGGGATATATGGGATGCTGGGAATTGAACCCCGTCAGCCGCAAGCAAGGCAAACGCCCTACCTGCTGTGCTATCGCTCCAGCCCCAGTGGGCCCAGTTTCTGCAGGAAGAACAGGCAGGCTCCGGGTCCCTCTTGGCTGAGCCCTCTGCAGTCTGAGGTGCGGGGTGGGGTCGGGGTTGGGGGGGGGGGTCACCAGTGCTTGGGCCCTGTCGGCTCTGCCTTGAGTCCAGGCTCCAGCCGGCTGTCTAGGGAGCCTTGTGTACAAGATCGCTGTGTGTCAGATGTGGACAGAAAGGCCCACATGGATGCTGGCACCGAGCCCGTGGAATTCTTGTGACTTGAGGGAACACAAACAGGTCTTAGAAGCAGGCTGTCCCCTCTGCCTGCTAGAAAGTGTTATTGTAGGGTTCTGGTGCGAGTGCTTGCTGGGGGCTGGGGTGTTCCCACCATTCCAGGAGGGGCTGGGGCCTGTCCTGCCCAGGCTGTCTAGCCACACACTCCTGGGGTACAGAGCAGAGGTGTGTGAGGCAGAGGCGTCCCCCCTTGTTGGGAACAAGCAGAAGTTGGTCCCTGCACGTGTTTCTGTCTGGGCGCCACTGACTTGTCTGTCCTGGGAAACGCTTATAGGCCTGCTGCCGGCTTGTGGCTCTCCTAAGGTTTGCTGCCTCCCCGGTGTCTGACAGTCCTTCCTGAGGCTCCTGTGTTCCCCAGGGTTCCGGTTGGTTATCTGTCCTGTCTGCCTTGGCTCTGGTTCCTCTTCCCCTCCAGGCAGTAGGAAATAGCTTTACCTTGTGTGTTGATCCAGAGCAAATAACCCACTTTTCGGATTCAACAATATAGCTGTTACATTTGGTCAGGCTTGGTTTTTGGTCACACCCAGTGACGCTGTGGGCTACTCCCAGTTCAGTGCTCGGGGGTCCATGTGGTGCCGTGGATGGAACCTGCCTGTCTGTACAGCTTGTGCCCCAGCCCTTTGAACCATCTCCCCGGCCCACAAACGTGGATTTTAATTTGCATTCTAATTCCATCACTTCTTTCCTCATTTATTAAGTGAAAATGGTAATAGCATGCCCCTCAGGCAGGGCTGCTTGTAAGGACTGAATTAACACGTGTCAAAGCACTCCCCAGCCTAGTCTGGCACTGAGGAAGCCCTCAGAGAGTTGACTGTTACCACGCCTCTCAGAAGCAGTCAGGCAAGAAAAAGAAGTAAAAACATCCACTATAAAAGGAGAAAGGTGTTGGCTACTAATTGCTCATCAGTTATTGATTGCTTCGTTTGGTCCTAACTAGGAATCCCAGTGAAGATGAAGAGAAAGTGTCCCTCTCTGGAGATTTGTGATTTACTGGAGACAGACGCGCATTTGGGATCTCTCTCTCTCTCTCTCTCTCTCTCTCTCTCTCCCCCTCCCTCCCTCCTCCCTCTTTCTCTCTCTTCCTCCCTTTCTCCCCCTTTCCCTCCTTCTCTCTCTTCTTCCCTTTCTCTCTCTCTCTCCCTCCCTCCTTCCCTCCCTCTCACCCTTCTCTCTCTGTCTCTCTCTCTGTGTCTCTCCCTCCCTCTCCTCTCTTCCCCTCCCTCCCTCCCTCCCTCCCTCCCTCCCTCTCTTTCTTCCTCCCTCCCTCTTTCTTCCTCCCTTTCTCACTTCCCCCTCTCTCCCCCTCTCTCTCTCTCCCTCCCTCCTTCCCTCCCTCTCACCCCTTTCTCTCTCTCTCTCTCTCTCTCTCTCTCTCTCTCTCTCCCTCCCTCTCTCCATCAGGCTGGTCACCCGAATGGCAGGAGGTGCTTTAGCAGGGCTCTGAGAAATAGAGTGAGCGTGGGGGGTAGGGCCAGGACAGAGAGAAGGTGGACACTCCCGTCTGAGGAATGCATGAGCATAGTCTCAGGGGCAGCAAGGAGCAGGCTTGCAAGACCTAAGGGGTGGACGTCAGCCCTCCGCAGCCTGCATTCTTCCGATTTGAAGAGTTCTCTGGGCAGAGAGTAACTGTCAGCTGGGAGCTGGTGAACGGAAGGAAGCACAGTTAGTGACAGGCAGCGTGAGGGAAGGCATCCGGGCTGTGCAGGCCTTCTGCGCTGTGGCCAGCGGGCAGAGGTGAGCGGGAGGACAGGCCTGACACCCCCCTCCAATCACTGATGGCTTCACTGTGTGCTGTGGTTGACCCTAAGACTGAACCAGGAGTTGGCATCACACCGGCCTGTGTTGTCAAGGGGTAAGTTGTGTGGTAACTTGTGGGGAAATGCTTCGGGGAGAACGGACAAGCATGGTACACAGTCATCGCCCCTAGGTTAGAGGAAAGAGACGTGGAGGAATGGTGGTAGACTGTTCAGGCTACGGCGATTGGGTTTTCTATCACGGGATGTGAGTTGTGTTGTCAAGAAAGTGTGGCCGAGAAGTAGAGTGTGGAAGACGGACCAATGAAGGGTGTTAACTTTGTGACTGCAGAGCCCCGGGGAAGCTGTTGCAAATAGTAGTAACAGTGATAGTAGCAGTTGCGCTGTTCTGGGCCCAGGGCCAAGGGCGTCATAGTCACCCAGTCATTTAATCCTCCCAACTGTTTATATGAGGCAGTGCGTTTAGATTTCGTTTATTTTGGGGGGGTCACCTGCGGGTGCTCAAGGACTATCCCTTGGTGCTTGGGAGGTTGCTCCTGGCAGTGCTTGGGGGACCTGGGACTGAACCCAGGGGCCCCACAGGCAAAAACATGAGCCATTTCCCTGACCCAGTAGTTTCATTTAATGGTAAAGAGAGCAAGGATCGATCCGCCAATGAGCTGGCGGTGATGGATGTGAGATGCAATCCTCCGCAGTTGCTCTTCCAAACCTCCGTGCCAGATTGTGTTGGAGAATGTTGAATGGGGACGTGAATCCTAAGTGAAACAGTAGTGTTGGGAGTGAGTGGGGCCAGTGAAGAAAAGGATTTGCTTGCAAACAGTCTATGGAGGTACCGGGAAAGTGCCACCGTCTTCTCCAGAAGTGTTATCTGAAAAGACTTTCCGTGGGCTGGAATGGCAGAATTTGTCCCCATGAACTCAGGCTCAGGACACAGGGCAGGAATAAAAGGCTGCCCACTCCGGGATTAATGTCAGACGGGTGCCGTCTCGTGTTCCAGAAACTCAAACCCATCCCTGGTGGACACGGAGGTGCAGATTGCAGGTCGGTATGCAGAAGAATTTTCCGTTGAGGTTGTCATTGAGAGTTCATAATAAACCATTGTTGACAAACTTTGAAAACAACTTTATAATAACCTAAAAATGTCATACAGCATAGCAAGAAAAGCCCAAGAGTCCACTTCTGGTGATTTGTTGTCCTTTTTTTTTTTTTTTTTTAACCAGACAAAGGCCCAGACACCAAGAGCATTGTTTTGCCTTTGTACTAAGGCTTCAGCTTCCTTAAGCTTGTAAACTTGTTTTCTGAATCTGGAAACAGCAGAATAAAAGGCAACCCCCCCCCGCCCCCCCTCCCACTATCTATGTAAAAGACATGAAGGAAATGCCTCACTCCAAAAAGATCTGTATATGTTTCTGTCAGTATTGTGGGTATTGGCATATTCCTGAATATTTTGAGGCACATGTTGAAGGTTCCCTCACTGCCCCAAAACCACCCTACGTTGTCAGAAATAGGATGGATACTAGGCTGCCATGACTATTGGCCACGCCCTGTCTGTATTTTATTTGTTCTCAGAGAAGAGGAGGGGAGCCAGTTCAGGACAGAGACTGTGTCCAGATGACTTTTTTTTTTTTTAATTTTTATTAGTGAAATACCATGAGGTATAGATGACTTTTTAGTGGGAAAAGCTCCTTTGAGATCCTGTGCTTGCGATTCCAGAGATAAGGAAACAGGCCTGTTGACTTTAGGGCTTGTCCTGATGTTTCTCAGGAGCCAGTTGGGTCCACACACAGCTGGAGACTGTAAACCACAGCAAAAGAGGGAGATTAGGAAACAGCTCGCAGGAGGGGGGGGGGCGGGGTTCATAAAAATGCTGACTTTTTTTTTTTAATACAGTTGATCATTCTGCCTTAAAGAAATAATCAGGGACCAGAGTAATAGTACAGCCGGTAGAGCATTTTCCTATCTGGGTTCCATCCCCAGCATCCCGTATGGTTCCCCTAAGCACTGCCAGGAGAAAATCCTGAATGCAGATCCAGGAGTAACCCCTGAGCATTGCCGGGTGTGACCCAAAAAGCCAAACAAACAAAGGCGTAGAAATTCAGAGATATGAGGAAAAGTGGTACCTTTGCCTAGAACATGCTGAGAGTCCCTGTGAGAGATGTTGCCTGGCACATCACTGGTTGCAAGTGCCCCCCTCTCCCGTCCCCCTCCCCCAAGCTTTGGTAACTTCAGTATAGACCACAATTCTGCATAAGAACACAAAGACTTAGCTCTGTTTACTTCGTGTAGAGTCCGTTTCCTGTTATTGGTTTTAGTTGTTGAGCTCTACATTGGAGCTGCTTGGGGAATGCTCCCAGTTCTGTGCTCACGGATTTGCTTCTGGTGATGATGGTGGCTGGGGGCCGGGGGGGGGGGGTGGGGTGGGGGGGCAATCGGGAACCAGTGCTGGGAATTAAACCTCTTGCCTGCAAAGCGCGTGCTCCAGCCCTTAGCGCTCTCTCCAGCCTCTATATCTCATCGTTTTCATGAGAATGTATTTCTCTCCTGCTTGCAGTCAGTTTGAGATGAAGAGGAGCATTGTCTTCTACATATGCTTTTTAGACAGTAGAATATTTGGGCACTGATCGAAGAGTGGGGAATCTGCTACGAGGGTCAGAAAGAACTTCCTCGAGGAGATGATATCTGATCTAAGTTTCAGGGATAAGTAGAAGTTCAGCAGAGTAATAGAAGGAGGAGGGTTCCAAGCAAGCGAATAGGAAGGTTATAGAGATGGAAAACTGATGAAAAATCATGTGAAGACATGGTGATGAGAAAACACGGAGAAACAGAAGTAACTTCTGATGTGATCAGTGTATTCGGCGAAAGTCAGGGAGTGGCTGTAGAGGAGAGTTTCAGAGGAAGAGAGGATGATACCCAAAGTGGAGAAACCAGTTTGCAGGCTTGGGCATAGTACAGACAAGAAATAATAGGTGTTTAAACTAAGAAAATGACATTGAGTAGGAGGGAGGAGAGGGCGGATGTGAGAAAGAATTTTTTTTTAATTAATGGTTCCAGGCTAGAGAGATAGTACAGGGCATAGGGCACTGGCTTTGTGACCTACCCTGGTTTGATCCCTGGCATCACATTTGGTCCCCTGAGCGCAGAGCCAGCAGTAATCCCTGAGCCCCACCAGATGTGGCCCCAAAACAAAACAGAGCATTTGAGGGGGGGGTGGGAAACACTGGTTCCATGACCAGCTGGATGTAGGAGTCAGGGAGAACATGCAACCTCAGGTGACCCTTGAGGTGAGAGGTTGGGTGGGTGACCAGGTGGGTGGTGGAACCATTTACCAGGATTCAGAAGTTTGGACTTCTAGGCTTGGAGGTGTCCATGCGTGTCTGGATGGCTCTGAAAGCTGAGGACCTTCGGCAAAGTGAGGGCAGTTGGAATTCTGTACTGGCCACCTTACCATGCTGAATATGTGCATCAAGAAATGGCCTGAGAATGGGGCATGCTCATATACAAGGGAGAAGAACTCAAACAGGCTGTGAATATAATGATATGGAAAGAAACAGAAAGGGCTCAAGAACCAAGAGCTCAGTACTGAAGAAAAGTCAGGCTTCATTCAGGCTGCGTTTTTCTTTGTCTTACATTACTTGCTGCTTTACATGGATGTGTCTTTTCGGTCAAGTCCCAGGTTGTTTAAGAACAGAAGTAAAACAGCAAGTAGGGTACTTACTTGCCTTGAATGTGGCCAACCCAGGTTTGATCCTCAGCATCCCATATGGTCCCTCGAGTCTGTCAGGAGTGATCCCTGAGAGCAGAGCCAGGAGTAACCCCTGAGCATTGCCGGGTGTGACCAAAAGAAAAAGATAGTACAGAGGCAGTAGTAAGGCACTTACTTGATCCCTGGCACTGCATATGGATGGGCCCCCGAGCACTACCAGTTGTAGCTCAAAAAACAAGCACAAAAGAGTAAGAGCTGAAGTTTGTATTTCAAAAGTATCTAGACTGGGTGCTGAGTATATGTTTAGTACAGCCTTTTTGGTTGACTGGTCAGCTTTATTCTTCCTTGTTGTAAAACTCTACTAAGATGTCAGATTGGCCCTTACCTGTAGTCTTTGTCATCTGTGAAGGTGCTCATTCTCCCAGCCTGCCACACCGCCCCCCCATGCCACCACCCATGCCACTGATAATGACCTGAAATTTTAGTTTTAAAAGAAAGGGGGGGGGGAAAGAAGTAGTTCATCTGGCAGACCTGATCCAGGGTGGGAGGGACCTCACCTCTACCTGCCTTCTGTGAATTTGTGACTGCCAGGAGGGGCTGTGCTAGTAGTCAGTGGTTGGTTGCCATGGAGGTGGAGTCCAAATAGTCATATGAGCTTAAGCTGTTCTGCTTCAAGTCCACTAAAATTACAGCCGGAAACGGAAGCATTATATAAGATTGTTTGGAAAAAAGCAGATAGTACGATAAAAAAAGAAACCTCCGTGTGAACTTGACACCTATGCATTAATTGCATACCAGTTAGCAACCTTATCTCTGTCAAATCAGAAAGAGAAGAAATCCTTTCACCTATGACTGAACCTGGCCTTGAGGTGTTCCCCTTGGGAAAGTGTGGATGCCATTGTGGGTGGGCAGGAAGCTGTAAGGTGGGTGCTCCGTTAGGAAAGGAAATATCCAGGGGCCTGAGTGATAGTACAGCAGGCAAGGTTGCTTCTCTTGCTTATGGCCGACCTGGGTTCGATCCTCGGAACCCCGTATGGTCCCCTGAGCCCTGCCAGGAGTGATCCCTGAACACAGAGCCAGGAGTAAGTCCTGAGCACTACGGGGTGTGACCGAAAAACAAAATAGAAAGGAAGCATCCTTTTCCCCTTAGACAGTAAGGAGTGATTTCTTGTGTTTAGGGCTGGAGCGATAGCACAGCGGTAGGGCGTTTGCCTTACAAGCGGCCAACATGGCCGACCCGAGTTCAATTCCTCCGCCCCTCTCGGAGAGCCCGGCAAGCTACCGAGAGTATCTCGCCCGCACGGCAGAGCCTGGCAAGCCACCCGTGATATATTCGATATGCCAAACACAGTAACAACAAAGTCTCCAATGGAGACGTTGTTACTGGGCCCGCTCGAGCAAATCGATGAACAACGGGAGGACAGTGACAGGACAGTGACAGTTCTCTTGCTGAAAGTGAAAAAGGGAAAAGAAAAAAGCGTCTAGAGCCACATAACTAGCATTTTCTTAAAAATTGTATTTTGCTCTCCTGATGTCAACCCCAGAACTTTCTACTGCATCTTTTAGGGAGGTAAAAACAAAACAAAAAACACCCTGGGGGGTGTGGGGGTGGGGATGGGGGGTGCGCTGGGAGGGATGGGGGCATGGGGGGGCATGAGGTGAGAAAACAAACAAAAAATCTTCACTTCTCATTTCTGTTCCTGTTGCTTCAAAACAAGAGAGTCCCCCGCCCCCACTCTCCCTGAATAAGTTGGTTCCTCACTTTACCACTTTAGAGAAGGAAGACTTATGACTTGAAAACTGAAAAGGGTGGGGAAGGGAAGCCCCTGCCATAGAGGCAGGCTGGGGGAGAGGGGATGATGGGGGGGGGGGGAGGGTTGATGGGAGAGAAACTGGGGACACTGGTGCTGAGAAATGTACACTGGTGGAGAGACAGGTGTTGGAACACGATGTGACTGAAACCTAATCCTGCTAATCATGAACAGCTTTGTAAGGGTTTATCTCACAGTGATTCAATAAAAGAAATTAAAAAAAAGTATTGAACAGAAAAAAGAAAAGAAAACTAAAGGGAAAAATGGAACTTAACAGCAAGATAGAAAAATGCCCCGTCTCTGAAATTGGTGTAAAGGAACCAAGACAAATAGCTAGAAAATTTCATCAACTAAATTTGGGAAGCACCCCAATCTTAAACCACAATTCCAAGTCTGTCTGCTAATTTAAAACCAATTCAAATTAAAGTAAGGATGACATCGGGATATAGGATTCCCAGAGTTGGGAAACCAGTAATGGAGGTTTGGGGCCCCCTCTTCCATGGAGCTGGAGACCAGGCATCCAAAAGTCATGCTCTCTGGGGAGCGCACAGGCCCTCCTTTCCTGCGCCAACTTCTGATGGGGTTAAGATCTGGGGTAAGGACAGTTGCCTGAAGAAATGGAAGGAGCCAGTCTCCTAGCTGAAGGCCGGCAGCACCAAACAAAGGCCATCATGCAAAGAAAAATATTTGCTGAACCGCCAACAAAAATCCTGTCAACTGTGATTGATTTTATTTTAACTTGATGTCTTATTCAGAGTGACCAACTCAGTCCATGTGAGGAAATAAACCCAAATCCTAGCATCACAATAGAGCCAACCACACACACGCGCGCGCACACACACACACACACACACACACACACACACACACACACACACACACAGAGGCATTTAGGCCCCCAGAAGGGAGGGAACAGAGAATGTGCCAGCTGTCTACTACCCGTCCCAGTTCCTCCCTTCCCCAGTCAGGCTGCTGAACTTTAGAATTAATAACTGAAATTGCTGTGGGCTGTGTCCACATCTCTAGTTTAATTCCTAAGAAAATTGTTTGAGCGGTGCCCAGGTAAATAAAAGTATGGATATTCTTCTCTTGTTTTGGGGGAGTTGGGTATTATAGACCAGTGGCTTTCAGCTGAGGGCTGCTTGAGCTCTTTTCCTGGAACCCCAAGGGGACAGACATCTGGTAATGTAGGACACGTTTTTTTTTTTATCTTTACGGCTAGTGTGGTACGACTGGCATCTAGTGGGTAGAAGCCAAGTTGCCGCTCAGCATTCTGGGATGCACAGGACAGTTGCCGCAGTGAAGAATTATCTGGTCCAAAATGTTGACAGGATCGAGGTGGGGGAAACCCTGGAGATAAATGCTCCCTCTGATGGAAGATGCATTAACAAGCACAAACCCAACATTATGCACACCAGTAAGACTAGTAGAGCTTAAGGAGCTGATTAATACATCCTCAAGAAAGTCAAATATTTGCTGTGAAATCAGAAATAAAATCTGAGGTGCTCGAGTACAGTTGCACAGATGTTCCCACGAATGATGGGTTAGGTTCCAGAAGAAGCCAGCCAATGCACAAAGCAGATACAACTGCGTAAGTACTTGCAAGAAGCAGAGTCAGAGAGGTGGAAAGAAACCTAGTGAGGAAAGATGACTGTCCAAACAGGAAGAGAGAAACCTGTTAGTGTTCTCACTGGAGACAGGGACAGACTGGAGGTGCTTCCTCTAGGAAGGTTGGGAACATTCCCCTGTGTTCCTGCAGAGTGCCTGGAGCTAAGGGAAGAAAGAGAGAGAGGCAGAAGTCAAGGGCCAAGCAGAAACCTTTCCTGAAGTGCATCTAAAAGAATACAAATTGGCAAATAATGATCCTGATAAACTTAATTTTGAGGATGAATTGTTACCTACAAATATATTAACCAAAGGATTAAATTAGTCACACATTCTTGGTTTTTCAGACTTAGAAAAAAAAGTCATGTTTTTTTTTGGGGGGCCACACCCAGGGGTGGTTAGGGCTGAGCCCCACTCTGCTTGGATGTCACTCCTGGCAGTGTTTGAGGGGACCCTGCCGGCACAGACCCTTAAAATTGATCCGTCCAGCCTCCCCTTTATTTTTTACTTTTTTGAAAAATACTTTTATTAGGCCTTATGTAAACACTAATGATCCTTAGCATACAACATTAGCCAGCCACTGCTCTAAGATAACTGTTTTTCTGACTTCTAACATCTCTGATCATTTTTTCCCATTGACCTTCTTAATCATAATCTTTTTGTGTTCTCGCTTTTCTGGTGTAGTGGATGTTTGTAGAGACATCTCTGTGTTAGCAGTGCTGGTAGTTCATTCATTCTCATTATCGTGGGTTTTCATCTTATGAAGGTGCCACAATTTTCCCCTTGGATTGTGGATGGTCTTTTAAATTGTTTCTAACTGGGAATTAAACGGGAGAAATAAGGCAAAGGACCGAGCACATGCCTTGCATGCAGGAGATGTGGGCACAGTTCCTGACTCCACGTGTCTCTTCCATCATAGTCCCTTGAGCACCCCCGGGTGTGGCAAAAATACAAAACCAACTTGCTATTACTCCTATGTATACACATAAGTACTTCTTGTTCCTTATCTACAGAGGACTGAAATTGTGTGTCTTTAGCTTTAGTTAGATACTATCCATTCTCTAGGGTGGTTGTAACAGTTTAAACTCCGTAGGGGCAGCCCTCCACATCCTCACCATGAGGAAGAGTCTTTCTGCTTTTGTCTTAGCTGTATAATTGTATCTTGTTGTGGCATCAGTTTGCATTTCTCTGACTAATGCTGCTATGAAGCACTTCTCATGACATCTTGTGTAGAGTTCTTATTCTGGCCATTTGCCCATTATTATTTGTCTTCCTTTATACTTTATCTTATTTAGGCTTTTGAGCCACAGCCTAGCAGTGCTCAGGGATTACTTGTGACTCTGTGATTAGGGATCAGTTCTGATGGAGTTCAGGGAACTATATGAGGTCCTGGGGATTGAACCAGGGATCAGTTGCATCCAGCAGTGCTCAGAGCTTATCCCTGGCTCATTGTTTAGGCAATCTCTCTTGGCGGGGTTTAGGAGACCATTTAGGGTGCTGTGGATTAAATCTGTGTTTACCTGTGCGAGGCCATGTACATATCTGCTGTACTATCACTCTGGACTGTCCTTTTTTTATTGATTGGTAAGGATTCTTTATTCTGAATGTGAGTTGTTGGATACGGATATCACAGTTCTCAGAGAATTGAGGTGAAAAAGTTTGACTCAAGAATTAAGCCAAAGAAGGGATAAATTAAGAATGCATAAATCAGGGATGTAGAACAAAGGAAAACTCACATAAAACATAAGTGCTCACAGCTACTGCTGGTTGGAAAGGACAAGGACATGGAGAAAGAGGAACAGATGTAGGGAGCAGCGGTGGCCCTAAACTTATGAGAAAGCATTTCAAAAGACTTCCGAAGGAAGATAATTAACTGACTCGAGTTTTGAACTCTGGCCAGTTATCAGCTCTAAATATATGCTCGTTTTCTAAGTATGCATGGTTGGTGTGTTCAGTTTCTTCTTAGAGAATGTATCTTCTCCCCCTGCAGTCATAATCAAGACAAGGGATGCGTAAAAGAAACACTACTTCTGGGGCTAGGGGGGAGTAAGTCACGTGCTCAGCCTGTGGCTGGCTGGTTTGATCCCCAACACCATTACCCCTGAGAATTGCTGGGTGCAGCTGTGGGGAGGCTTGAGGTCAGGGGGAGTATCTGACACTGCAAGATTCAAGCAGCACCACACTGTTGCCTCCTCACATGCAAACTGCCACCTGGTTGTCTCAACACTCATCAGGAGGGACCCCTGACGCCCTTAACACACACACACACACACACACACACACACACACACACACACACGCACGTATGCACACCTTCTGTAGGACCCCTTGGGCTGCCTTGAAATTTGCTAAAAGGACATTGAGTGTGGATTCTTTGATGCTTCGAGATGTGTCCGCCCATCGTGGCTTCAGAACTTCTCAGCAACGCAACACCCAGTGTCCGGGTTGACATGCTCTTGGGTCTTTTCATGTCATTTTTCTTTAGCTGCTGGGATGAGGTTGCCAAAATCTGGTGTGCGCCTTCTTTAAGTCCATCTTTCTGTCCAGGGGAGTAGCTTCAACAGCAAGGCACCTGGTCTTTGTGTGTGAGGCCCTGGGTTCAGTAATCCCTGGTTCCACAAAAACAAATACAAATGAATGATAATCCTTTTGTTCACTTTTACTATGTAAGTTTGGGATTTTTCTGATTTTGGGGAAAGGTAGTCGCAGAACACTGCATTATGTTCCAGTTTAAGTGTAAGACTGCATTTAAACCATTCCTTTAACTTTTCTCCTGACAGTTGAAACTGGACTGGCGCCCAGAAGTTTTGGCATATTCTTATGTTCTATTTTCTGTATACCATGTAGCCTCTGAGCTTCTATAAAGAGCTTTCTCCTACTGCCTCCAACACCCACTACCTATTTATTTTTTTCCCTCTCTGTCTTCCCTCTCCTCCCTTTCCCACCTTCTCACTGTTTCTCCTGTGATCATCTTTGTGATGGTTCAAGAAAATGTATATTTGGAGCAGTGGTTCTTAATACTCTAGTGGAAAATACTGGTTCATTCATGAAACATTTAAGCATTGAAGTTGGGAACTGTGCCCGATGTCTCATCTAATCTTCAACATTTCTGCACTTTACCTAGTTTAAACTTGCTTTTTAGTAGTTTTAAACCTCTGTAAGAGTTTTAAGTTGACCATATCATACAATATGTTTGAAGGGACTGAATCACTGCTACGTATTGAATTCATGTTAGGTACCAGACGCTGCACGAAACCCTTTATATATTTTATATGCAAAGTCATGAATGAGGATTAGAAGGGTTCGGAGTTTAACTTCATGGTTGGCTGGGTCTCTGTTTGCAAAATCCATCTTCGTAGTTCTATGCCATTTTAACTGTAAAAATGTACTGTGATACTTGTGTTGATATCTGTGTTGTATGCAAAATTCTCTGGGAATTAGAAAATGAGCCTTAGAAGTCTAATAGGGTTTTTCAGCGAAGGTGGCATTTAAAATACAGGCCATAAGGGATCAATTTTTGGGTCATGAGGAGACAGAGAGATAGTACAGGGATAAGCTCTTGCATATGGCGAACTTCAGTTTGATTTCTGGTACTGTATCTGGTCCCCAGACAACTGCTGAGAATAAGACCTGAACACAGCCAGGTTTGGCCCAGAAACCACTTCCACCACTTCCACCACCAAAAGAGATCAAAATTTCAAGGCAAGAGCTGAAGGAGGGCACTGTTGCTCCATAAGGAAACTTATTTACAGACGTGCAGTGTGCACAGAAGTGTTGTAGCAGGCATCTCTGTGTATGCCACAAGATGCAAAGCAGGGAATGTGCATGTACAGGTGACTCCAGCGCCTGCGAGCGTTGTGGACCCAGTCGGCCGCCCCAGATGGAATCAGCCGCAGCAGTATCTTGAGCAAAGTCTGTGGTCCGGGAGGGTGTCCCAGGGGTGAGCTGAGAGCAGTCAGGAGGTGATGACAAAAGTTCAGGCAAGTGCCTGAAGTGGGAGGGAAGAGCTCTATAAGTCGGCACCTTTCATCCATTCATCTGGGCTGCGTGCATCTTTCTGAACCTTTGTTTAAAAAAACAAAAATCTCAGATGTCCAACAACAGATAGTGGATAAAGAAGTTTTGATATATACACTGAGTGTTCTGTAGCCCCAACAAAAAATAAAGTCATGCAATCTCTGGCAACTTGGATGGGATTAGAGGATATCACAGTGAGCAAATGAAGCCAGAGGCAGAAGAACAGATGCAGGATGATCTCACTGGTCTATGGTACAGAGAGAAATAAATCAAGGGTATGAACAATATCAATTGATACTAAGCCTTTGATAATGGAGTTCAGTCCCGAGAGTGCCAGGTTTGGGGGAATGGGGTGGAGAGGGAATGAATAGGTTGACTGGAAGTCACATGGGAACATAGATGGAGAGTCTCAACCACCTGGGTGGTGCTTGGCAAGTAACAGCATCCTCCAAAACCATAGTTGTCAATCCCGTAAGCAACGGGGGAACGGTGGGAGGGAAGGATCGTGGGACGGAGGTGCCAGGGACAGACTGGTGCAAGGGAATTTTTGCAGGTTGTTAGTTCTCCTGAATAGGTCCTCTGACTTAGGTTTTATACATTCATTTACTGTTCCTAACTTATGGGTTTCTGGTTTTGACTATTGCAAAGATTTGTTATACAAATCCTATGTGTGTGTTTTGACATAAATGATCAAGATTTTTCTCCAGCAAGAAAAGAAACTAGGACCCCACTGCTTGTTTTGGGCGTATTGTTTGTCTTTCTTTATTTGGTGGTGGTTGTTGGGCCACACCTGGTGGTGCTCAGGACTTCTCCTGGCTCTGTGCTCAGGGATCACTCCTGGGATCAGGGGACTGTATGGGGTGCTGAGGATCAAACCTGGCTTAGCCATGGGTAAAGCAAGCCTTTCCCCACAATACTATCTCTCTGCCCCTCTTTTTCAGAAAAAAAAAAGTTGATTTTTGGAGTGATAGTATAGTGGGTATTGTCTTGTCTTACTTGTAGCCAACCCAGGTTCAGTCCCTAGCACCTGATACAGTTCTCTGAGTCCCTTGGGTGTGATTCCTGAGCACAGAGCTAGGAGTTAGTTCTGAGCACCACTGGTCCAGGAAAAAAAAAGTGATGTTTTGAAATAACTTTACATTGATAGAAGAGTTCCCAAGTTTGTACTGACTTTTTGTATACCTGTTACTCAGCTTCCCCTCAAGTATATGCCTTATACTTAGTCTTGAAGTGTTGAAAGTGTTTTAGACACATATTTTTAATAATGTTTTTATTTTATAAAGTAGTTCACAATATTTTATTACATTTAATATTCAAACACCAATCCCACCACAATTACACCTTCCCACCACCATATTTCGGGGACATACCTATGTGGAAAAGCACACACCCAAGCATATTGTTTTGTGTATTTATTACCTAACCTTAGGTCTTTAAAAAAAAATAAAATTTATACCCCCCCAAAATGCAAAATTTTTGTTAAAAATTCAGCTTATGATATATGCTCTGAGTTTACTAAATTCTGTAAGAATCTATCAAAATACATCAAACAAAATGGTGGAGCTTTTGTAACTCAGTATTTTTTTGAAAAAAAAAAAGCATATGCCTTCCATAATTATGGTAATTTAAAACTAAGAAATTAATGTTGATATATAATACTATTAAACAGATTTATTAAATTTATTGCTAATGTTGGGCTGGAGCGGTAGCACAGTGGGTAGGGCATTTGCCTTGCAAGCGGCCAACGTGGCCAACCCGAGTTGGAATCCTCCGCCCCTCTCGGAGAGCCCAGTAAGCTACCAAGAATATCTTGCCTGCACAGCAAAGCCTGGCAAGCTACCCGTGGCATATTCGATATGCCAAACACAGTAACAGTTGTCACAATGGAGACGTTACTGGGCCCGCTGTAGCAAATTGATGAACAACGGGAGGACAGTGACAGTGATTGCTAATGTTGTTGTTGGACCCCAAACCACACTGTCTCATACTTGAAACAAATGTGCCCATGGTTTTGTAGTACTTTACCTAAAGTGCTTTCATTTGGCCTTATAATATCTGATCAAACACTGTTTTCCAAGTGACTAGTACAAAATTCTTTGGGGTCTTTATTTTCCTTAGGAAAAATCATTTAAAATCAATCCATGTGGGGCAGGAGCAATAACACAGCAGGTAGGGCATTTGCCTTGCATGTGGCTGACCCGGGTTCAATTCCCAGTATCCCATAAGGTCCCCTGAGCACTGCCAGGGGTAATTTCTGAGTGCAGAGCCAGGAGTAACCCCTGTGCATCGCTTGGTATGATCCAAAACGCAAAAAAAATAAAAACAAAATTAATCCATGTGAATGAAAGTTTGTTCCTTTTTTTAAAAAAGGAATGACATAAAGTTAACTGCTGTGAAATGAGCACGCCAGAGATGGGGTAGCCCATTCAGTGTCATGCAGCCACCACCTCTGGTTCCAGAATTTTCTATCCAAGACAGAAATTCTGTATCCCTTAAGCAAGGACCCCCTGTTCCCTGCTCCTCCCAGTTCCTGATCACCTCTAATTTACTTTGTTTCCTTATGAATTTCATTACCCCAAAATCAAACCTGCACCCAAGTAAGCAGTTGGTCTTTACTCCCCCTCCTCCCAGCCTCAGGGAATCACCTGTCTGTCTACGTTTCCATTTTTGTGGTTAGTCCTTTCTGGGTCTTTCATATAAATGAAATCAGACAAAATATTTTCTTCTGTGACAGACTTTTTTCCTTAGCATTTTTATTTTTAGAAAAAGCAATTCTTTTCTCAAAAAAAAATAGTGTATAAATATAGCAGAAAATTTTCCATTTTAAGAGTGCTGTTTTGTGGCATTAATTACACTCACAGTATTTTGCAACCATCACTTCTACTTTGACATCTTTTTTCACCACCCTTGGTGGAAATTCTGTAGCCCTTAAGCCATAGTTCCCCAGTTCCCACTCCTTCCAGCCTCAAATCCACTCTTACCGTGAATTCTTCTATATTTTATGTATAATTCTATATTTTGTATTATGTTATATATTATATAGCGTGTATTATGTTATATACACAATATGCATATATGTATTACACTTACTATATTGATAACAGGTTTTTTATGTAGTATAATGGTACAGTGTGCAAAGTTTCATAGGAGTCTTTGGGTCTTCAGAAAGCAGAGCAGGGCATTGGATTTAAAAGAGACTATGCCCGGGGGCTGGAGCAATAGCACAGTGGGTAGGGCGTTTGCCTTGCACGCAGCCAACATGGCCAACACAGGTTCAATTCCCAGCATCCCATATGGTCCCCTGAGCACCGCCAGGAGCAATTCCTGAGTGCATGAGCCAGGAGTAACCCCTGAGCATCGCCGGGTGTGACCCAAAAAGCAAAAAAATAAATAAATTAAAAAAAAATAAAAGAGACTATGCCCGAGATAATTAACAAAACTGTGATCTAGGGATGCTAGGGATAGGGAGGACCTGGGATAATGGTGCGGGGAGGTGACTGGTAGTCTGGTATAGCAGAACAACACATACAGAACAGTCAGTCATATTGTACTGTAGTACTATTATAAAAAAAATAAAAAGGAAAGGAAATAAAAAGGGCCGGAGAGATAAGACAGCAGTTAGGGCACTTGTCTTGCACACAGCCAGTGCATATTTGATCCCCGGCAACCCATATGGTCCTCCAAGCCCCACCAGGAGTGATCCCTGAGCACAGAGCCAGGAGTTAGTCTTGAACACAGCTGGGTATGGCATGAAAAAAATAACAAAACCCAAAATGAAAGCAAGCAGGCTATGTACTAGGATGCACTGGGAGAAAAAGAAACTATAATAAAATCTCAATTAGTATTTTTTAGGGACTAGTCATGTCTGATTTTTTTTTTAAGTAAGTACATTTATTTTCAGGACAAGAGTAAATTGTATGTGTTTTGAAAATGGTGTGGTATTTAAAAGATCCTCATGGAAGCAATTCTTTTGTAATTGTAAAGGGTGGACAGGGAGCCCGGCAAGCTACTGAGAGTATCTCACCCGTACGGCAAAGCCTGGCAAGCTACCCGTGACATATTCGATATGCCAAACACAGGAGCAAGAAGTCTCACAATGGAGATGTTACTGGGCCCACCCAAGCAAATCAATGAGCAACGGGAGGACTGTGCAGTATAAAGGGTGGAAAGTAATTTACACCTGCCCTATTCTGTTTATCTTTTTATGGAATGGATACTTGCATTGTTCTCACCATTTGGCGCTTGTGATTTTGCTGCTTGGACACTGGACATTGTCCGTGTCCTGGCACTCAGTTCCTTGGGATATGTACACCTAGAATATGGATAACTGTAAACTTAAATCCCAAAGTGATAAGACCAGTCTTGACAATACTGGGTTTTATCAGATTTCTCTAATCTGTGTGTAATGCTATTTCATTGTATTTGCTTCTATTTCCTGGATTCTTATGGACTTGAGCACATTTTTACATATTTACAAACTATTTGGACTTTCTAGTTCATAATGTCTATTATTGCTTTGTTGTGGTGGTCCACCTTTTAGGAAATTGACATCTCCACATAATGTTTCTTCTGTATTCCTACAGAACAAATAGTGGAAAAAGATGAAGGCCCATATTATACTCACCTGGGATCTGGACCCACAGTTGCCTCCATCCGGGAACTCATGGAAGAGCGGTGAGTGATGCTGAGATGTTCCAGGGCAAATGGGCAAATCGTTAGTGGAATATAGCTAAGATTGCTCATTCGTATTGTCTCCTACTGAACAACCTATAGAAAGGAAAGCCTGGCACATACGAGATAGTGTACAATTGAAGGAGGGTTCTTATGCTTCCAGCATTGGGTTTTTTCCCATTTATAGGTCCATCCTTTATATTTTCCCTCCCCATTCTTTCTCTCTTGAAATATGTTTTATTGAAAAATGTGTTGAGTGATTATTTGTGCTATAGAGTTTCCCACAATCTGAATTTTGCTGCTAGATTTTTTTTTTTATGGTTTTGTTGAACGTGTTCCACCTACTCTAACATATGACAAACTAGCAATTAGCTCTAAAGGTGTGTCGGAGTCAGATTGTTTTTTCCTTTCTTTCAAAACCACAGGTGGTGTTTTGTTCCTCCACTTGGAGGAATGGAATGTCTCTTCTTTGGCCTATCAGCCACTATTCAGGTCTCTCCTGAGTTCTTCGAATATGATCCTACAAATCCATTGTTTTTTTTTTTTGGTTTTGTATGGCAGATGTTTGGGCTTATATGCTGCATTTACTCAAGAAGTCCTGATTTCTCTTTATTAAATGGAGGGAAACATTTAGAAAATAGATTCTGGGTTCTAGGGATTTTTATTATTTCTAGGCCATTTCAAGGAATCTGGGGATTTTGAATTTGTTAGTGTTTAGTGTCTCAGTACATCAAAAATTCAGACTCTAGGTGGTGATGGTTATTTGACAATAGGGATCCAACTTAAGACCTCACACATGCAAAGTATGTGCTCTACCACTAAGTCACATCCAGGGCCCCACAATTTTTATTCTTTAATTATTTTTAAAAAATTTTGGGCCACACTGAGCAGTACTTGGGAGGTGCTCCCAGGTGTGTGTGGGGTGGGAGGGGTCACTCCTGGCATTGCCTGGGGAACCGTATGGTGCAGGGGATGGAACCTGGGTCTCCCACATACAAAGCATGTGCTCATTACATCGTCTCTCTGGCTCCTGTTTTGGTTCTTTTAAAGAAATTTGTATTTGTAAGGATTTTTAACTTCAGTGTATTTTAAAGTATGCAAATGAGTATAGGTATGAAAGTTAATAAATACTCTAAGTGCCAGTATTTGGAAAGGATATGTGTGTGTGTGTGTGTGTGTGTGTGTAGTGTATATCTGTGTATGTATACCTACTGATGGCATTTTCATAAAAGCATTCATTTCATATATTAATAGTAATGGCAGAGGCTGTAGGGGTAGTATAGCAGTTAAGGCACTTACCTGGTTCAAACCCTGGCATCACCTATGGTCCCCTGAACCCCCTCAGGAGTGAACCCTGAGTGCAGAGCCAGTAGTAAACCCTGAGCACAGATGCGTATGTCCTCCAACAAAACAAAAAGGTAAATATCATGTAGACATAAACACAGGTTTGCTTAAACATATACAGATGCATGGAATATGGCACCCCTTAAAATGTCCACAAACTTGGGAACCAGATCTTTTCTGAACAGTGGAGCCTAAACAGTTGTTACTAAATATAACATGGCACATGGGTTTGAACATGAGTATCAACATGCCGGAGTGAATAAAGGCTAAGATGGTGGAGGTCAGGGACCTTCTTAAACTGCTCCTCTGACCCTGTTAACGTCACTGGAGATACAGACATTCTAAGTAACTCGTCTCCAACAGCGTTGCATGCAGCCTATAAATGGAAGCCTTCTAGAAATGAATGAGTGCCTATGAGCCTGTGAGGAGGTGTCAGTGGCATATGTGCAATATATGTGTGCTTTGGTGAGGGCTGCATGTGCCCACTCCTGCTTTGAGTGTTTGTGTGTTTGTGCATGTGCATGTGAGTGGTGGTATCAAGCTATGATTGGAATATTGTTTTCCAATAATAATAATAGAAATACTGGTGATTTTTTTTCTGTCATACCTGCTGTTGCCTAGAGGTTACTCCTGGCTCTGTACTCAGGAATTATTCCTGGTGGTGCTTGGGGGACCGTATGGGATGCCGGGGATCAAACATGGGATCCCATGACAGTGTACAAGGCAAATACCCTACCCACTGTACTAGTTGGCTCTGGCCCCAACTTTTTTTTTTTCTTTTTGGGTCACACCCAGCAATGCACAGGGGTTACTCCTGGCTCTGCACTCAGGAATCACCCCTGGCGGTGCTCAGGGGACCATATGGGATTCTGGAAATCGAACCTGGGTTGGCCGCGTGCAAGGCAAGTGCCCTACCCGCTGTGCTATTGCTCCAGCCCCTCTTTCTTTTTTTTTTGAACAATTGTTTTTTCAAAAACTTTAAATTTTTCCCCCCTATTCCTTTTCTTTTTCTTGTGATGATCAGAGTCACACACCCTTGGGGTGGTGGTACTTCACACACATCTTTGTGGCTCCAAACTGCAGAGTTCCAGAATCTCAATCTGGGATGAGGGACTGTGCTGGCGATTGAACCCATGGCCTCTCTGGCCTCCGGCTTGCAAGGCAGGCGCTCTGCCACTAAGCTGCCTCTCCTGGGTCCTGGGGCTGGTGATTCTTAAAGGAAGCCTGACACAAGTTCAGAGGACTGCTGGAGAATCAGATGTCCAGATTGATCCGAGATGAGTTTTTGGTCACCGTTTTGTAAGCCATCCAGACAGCTCCCTCAACTTTTCATTATAGAGGAGTGTATTTTGAAACAAGGATTTGAGATAGTAATCAAGTGGAGGCTCGCCTCTCCTGCCCCCTCTCCACCCCCGCGTTGCTTTTAAAAATAACAGCTACTGGAGGTTCTTCAGAATCTGATCCAAGGAGGAATTCCTCCCAAGACCAGGAATACTTGTGTGTTTCTCTTCAGCAACTGGTTTATTTTTATCTTAAGGACCTTGTAAATCATGTAACAGATTGTGTTTCCATCTTTATGCTGGCTGCCAGTCAGCTCAGAGCCAGATTTGTGTACCCCATTAGGAGGAACGTGATTTCCCATCTTTGGCCTGTGGGAGTCTCTTCGGGTTTACTCCCCGGCCCCTCCTGACCCTGCCCTAAAGGCGTCTTCAGAAGCTCCCGGGTGTCCCTGCACCGAGAGATGCTCCCGGTTCTTCTCCCAAAGCTGCAGCACAGCCTTGCTAGTCTGCAGTCTGTGGATCTCCATCATGCCCACCTCTCCCCATGTTTGTTCTGATTTCATCACCTGCTATTTTTATCCCTCAGACATCTTTTTACATTCTTTTCTGGAACAAGGGAGAGAATAGACAGGTGATGAAGATCAGCTGGACTGGTTAGTGACCGGCCGGGGCCCCAAGCTTTGTCTTCCCCTAGACCACTCCCACTGTCCTCTCCTTCTCCAGAGGGCCTCTTTGCAAACTGAGGTCGCTGGTGCTTTTAGGATTTTAGCTTCAATGAGGAAGATTTGGAGGAAGGAGAGGGAGGTGAAAAGCAAATCCTAATGTATTATGCCCATTTCTCTCCTGGATTTCTGGGGTCCTTGTTGCCTTAGATTCTTTTTTTTTTTTTTTTTTTGCTTTTTGGGTCACACCCGGCAATGCTCAGCGGTTACTCCCAGCTTTGCACTCAGGAATCACTCCTGGTGGTGCTCGGGGGACCATATGGGATGCTGGGAATCGAACCCAGGTCGGCCTCGTGCAAGGCAAATGCCCTACCCACTATGCTATTGCTCCAGCCCCAGTTGCCTTAGATTCTTGAGTCAGTTGCTTAATCCTGTTTGTGGACGGTGGGCTATAGAGAGCCACGTTCTCTACCCAGGAGGGAGGAGTTAATTTAAATGCTCTCTTTCATTCTTTCTTTCTTTCTTTCTTTCTTTCTTTCTTTCTTTCTTTTTTGGGGCTACATCCAGCAATGTCCAGGGGTTGTTCTTGGCTCATTACTCAGGAATTATTCCTGGCAATGCTTGGGGGACTATATGGTATGGAAGGGATCAAACCCAGGTCAGCTGTATGCAAGGCAAACACCTTACCTACTGTACCCGACCCCACTAAATTTTCTTTTTCAAAACAAAGCACTAAGAATGTGCTTGCAAATTCTAAATTTGAGGCAAGTCATATCATTCTGGTGATAGAGTACAGACTGGAAGCACAGCTATAAATCAGTGACTCTCAGACTCCATTGAATTTGTGAATCTCCCGGAGGGCTTATGATGGTTTAGACGGCTGCTGGTGTGGCCCATGAGTCTGATATGGGGTGCCAGGGATTGAATCTGACCCGGTACCCCCACGACTCTGATCCTGCCCATGTTCCCTGGTGATAGAGTCCTGAGGTTAGATTAAAGTTCTAGCCTCTCCTGGCAGGCTTAGTTTAGAGTCTATGACTTTAACTATGTACCAGAAGGGTTCCTTCATGAAACACCAGGAAGTAAGACATTAAATTTAAAAAAAAAAAAAGAAGGGCTAGAGAGATAGTATAGCAGTAGGGCACTTACCTTGCACATAGCCGACCCAGATTCCATTCCTGGCGCACCCCTTATAGTTCCCTGAACCCCGGCAGGAGTAATTCCTGAGCTCAGAGCCAGAAGTAAGCCCTGAGCACCACCGGGTGTGGCCCTCAAGCAAAAAAAGAAAAAAGAAAGAAAAAAGAGCTCAGTTCGTGGTTGGTTGGATGTCTTTAACACAGAGAGACGTTCTAGCCCATGAGACTGTGCTGGGTTTGCCCTTTTATTTGCTTTCAGGTAGGAACTTCACTTGCAGGAAGCTTTTCTCTAAATGGTAGGATGGTGGGGAACAGTTCTGGTTGGAAAGCCTCCGTGTCCTCAGCTCACCCTGCTGTGGATCACATGATATCCTGTCCTTCTGGGTGAGAGCTATGTGGTCACCGCAGCCAGGCCTTTGCACAGCGACTGAGAGCCAGGCCCACATTGGCAGCTCACTTCCTGCTGCTGTCGGTTGAATTGAAAGTTTTCCAGGAGCAAAACCAGAAGCAGCATTATCTGGTGTCTGCGTCTTGCACCAGTTCATGCTGCACCAACTCCCAACTCTTCCGAGTCTTAGGTGCATTCTGGAAGCTGCTATGCAGCCTTTGAATTTGAATAGTTATCAGATAGTTCGCCCCTTCCCTCCCCTTCCCTTCTAGTGAAAGAGAGAACACTGCACTCAACAGAACCTTAGCTCAGCATTTCAAAAATACTATTTTTTTTCTCCTAACAAAAATAAGACATCTATAAAACAAAAACAGAAACAAAACCCACCTCCTAAAAAAACTTTTACAAAAGACGAGCGTGAGTAAAAAAGACTCTCCAGCAGTCATTCTCCCCAAAAGAAACATTTTTAAGTTTGATGCTTGCCTTTTATCCCCCACCCCCCATTTAAAAAGAGATGCATATGCATATAAAGGAATATGCATGCTAGATGGCATTAGCCATAAACCCACCGTGTTGGTACATAATCTTCTATCAAATCTTTTAAAAACTTTCCAGGGACTGGAGAGATAGCACAGCGGGTAGGGCATTTGTCTTGCGCGTGGACGACCTGGGTTCGATTCCCAGCATCCCATATGGTCCCCTGAATACAGCCAGAAGTAACTCCTGAGTGCAGAACCAGGAGTAACCCCTGTGCATTACCAGGTGTGACACCCCCCCCCAAAAAAAGAAAAAACTTGTTCTAAATTTTAAAATACTTTTATTTGGGGGACACATCCAGCAGTGGTCAAGGGCTGCTCCTGGCTTGGAGCTTAGTTAGCTGTCTCACCCAGCAGCAAGGCCATCCCCACAAGAGATGAAACCTTCTGTCTGCAGTGGGTGGGTTTCAGCCCTTGAGCTATCTCTGCAGGCCCTGCCAACACCTTTTTAATGAATACATGGTTTTATATGAAAATTCACTGTATTTAGCCTGTCTGCACTGGATATTTAAGGCTATTTTTTTTTTTTTTCTGATTTTTTGGTCCATACCCAGTGTGCTCAGGGATTACTCCTGGCCGTATGGTCAAGAATTACTTCTAGTTACTAGTTACTACTCCTAGTAATTACTCCTAGCTCAGGAGACGATATGGGATACTAGAGATTGAGTCTGGGTCTGGCACATGCAAAGCAAGCACCCTACGTGCTGTACTATTGCTCCAGTCCCTGGATATTTTTTCTAACTTTTTGTTAATGCAACAATGACTCTCTTGTTACTAAATCTTGGTATATTTCTGAGGTGGAAATTTCTCGAAGTAGAGTGAATGAGATAACCTGTGCAATTGCAAAAAGTAGGATAACATGACTCTCAGTTAAGCATTATGTTAAAATAATATGCCACGATCAAATTGGATTCATTTAAAAACTACAAAGATAGTTTGACAGTCTGTTAAGCAAGCATACCATGATAATTGAGCCAAGGGGGAAAACCATTCAGTAATTCATCTCTCTCCTTTGATGCTAAAAACGTATTTGAAAAATAGAATCATTAAAAAAAAATTTTTTTTTAAGCGTCCTTAGAACAGGAGCTCCTTAGAAAAACCCTTCCAATCAGGAAGTTGCCGCATCGATCACAAAGCCAGCGAGTTTCATGCTCAGTGATGAGCAGCTGGACAGATTCCAGTTAAGTCAGAGGGTAGGAGAAGGGTCCTGCAGGACTGTGGCAGCACCGGCCAGGGCAGAGCTGGATGGAGCCTGCTACCAGTGGAGTGGCCAGGGGTCAGGATTTGCAGATGAGACGGTTCTGTGCTATTAAAAATAATTCCGTCGGATGACTATGTACGTTATTAGGAATAATTACTAGGTTCCTCCTTCATGCCAGGAACTTCAAAGCACTTTAAATCATGCACTCCCAGTGGATTATCTCATTTGATCTTTTTCCAGGTCCAGGAGGTAGGAACCATTTTCTCTCTCCACGATGAGGAGACTAGGGCTCAGAGAAGTCTGGGAGTGAGAAAGTAGCCGGGCAGCTTCTCAAACCCGGGCTGTTTGCACAGAAGCTACTGTGGGGAATACCGCTCACCTTGGGGTGGTGACACAGCGAGTAGAGGGTCTCAGAATCCCCACACGGCGGCACGCGTGTGTGGGTCAGGGCTGGAGCGCATTTGGCGTGTGGGTGCTGTTGTGTTTACTCCCCGGGAATCTGGGAGCCAGCCTTTGTCCCGATTGTGTTCAAATGTCAGCTGGGGATTGTTGAAAGAGAACAATAAGGGCTTCCCCCACTTAATTTCTTTTGTTTATTGAATTTATAAATAACCAGCTCTGAGGGCTACTCAGTGGCAGGACAGCACATAAAGTGCTTGCCCTAGCCTCTGGTTGAAGCCACTTCCTGAACGGTAGATGGGAGGACCAGGGACGACTCTGCTTGACCTCACCTCTGCCCCGGAACAGAGGTGATGCAGACGGGGCACAGAGAGCCTGGAAACTAGCACGTGACCGCTGTATCTCCAGGGACTCTGAGCACCAGCTAAAATAGGCAGCCTTCCTTCCCTCTGCCCTTTCTGTTCCACTCATAGTAACTCAAAACTAAGCATCCCTGGATTGGCTTTTTCCTGCCAGTTGTTCTCCTTGAGGCTTCCCCTGGGCTAAGGTCTCCTTCTTTCTCCATCTCCAGGTATGGAGAGAAGGGAAAAGCCATCCGGATCGAGAAGGTCATCTACACCGGGAAGGAGGGGAAGAGCTCACGGGGCTGCCCCATTGCGAAGTGGGTAAGTATTCCTCAGTATCTGCCAATCTCCCCACATCCCCCAGACCCCGCCTCGGAGGAGACCCCTGTGTTGACTGCCCGGGATGCTGTGGCCACCCATAGCTAGTACTTACTTAGACTCATCTGCCTCCACTGTTATCTGTCCTCGTCTTGTTGTTTTTTTTTGGGGGGGGGGTCACGCCCGGCGATGTACAGGGGTTACTCCTGGTTCATGCACTCAGGAATTACTCCTGGAGGTGCTCAGGGGACCATATGGGATGTCAGGGTTAGAACCCGGCTCAGCCGTGTGCAAGACAAACACCCTACCCACTGTGCTATGGCTCCAGCCCCGTCCTCATCTTGTTTACGTGCCAATCTCGGTGGCCTGCCCTGGGAACCACTCTAGTCACCGTGTAGGGCTCCTGCCGTCCCCGTGGGTCAGGCCTGGGGAAGGCCGGGGGAAGCTGGAGATGTTATCTTACCCAGTGCTGGGCCCCACTGCAGACAGCTCGACGCCACTTTCCCTCTGCATGCCATAGAGATGCCCGGGTCTCTGTCTCCAGTCCGGAAGGGGCCAGGCCTCTGGGCAGGCTTGGAGACCAGCCTTGCCTTTGCCTTGCTTCTGAGCGCCTGTTTCTTATCAGCAGCCTGAGTGTTTGGACAGAGACCATCAGGGACTCAAACCCCGACTGCGCCAGCACGAGGCTTCTGACCTTGCCTTTCGTGTGTGTGTGTGTGTGTGTGTGTGTGTGTGTGTGTGTGTGTGTGTGTGTGTGGTGGGGGGGGGGATCCTTAGAACTGCCGCTGGCTGAGTGCACGGAGCGGCTCAGGGCTCTGGGGGGGCTGAGTGGGGACAGTGGTGGGGGAGTACACATGGAAGAACTCACGTAAGGAGGAAACAGCTTGTCTCACCTTTCTGCAAGATAGTCCTTGAAGCAGAAGGTGTTGGCCTGTGGCTGGTCAGGGTGGGGGTGTGGGACTGTACCCTCAGACCAGCCATTGGGAAAAGACAGTCATACACCCCTAACCCCCCACCCCCAGTCCGTTGTTAACCGTGTAACTGCTGAAAAAAATCCCAGTCTTGGGCAGGAAACAAGATCCTTGAGCATAGCTGGGGTGATGGACTTTTGCGTTTTCAAGGGAAAAGTTGGCATCTCGAAGAAAGAAAGCAGTAGGCTCCATGGATGGCTTTGAGAAAAAGAACATGCCTTTTCATCTCCTGCATTTGCGTGGAAAAGCATTGATCTGTGACCCTTCTCTAGACCCCGGAGTGTCTCTGCTCCAGTGGCTGAGCTGCAGAGGGGAGGAGGGAGGTGCTGTGGGAAAGCAGGAGAGGGAAGAGAGGGAGGCAGATGACGAAGGGGAAGAGCTCTCTGCTTGGCTCCCAGGGCCTGCGGGCAGCTGCCTGAACAAAGCACACAGCCCAGAGCACCCAGGACGGGCCAGAGGACAGGAGTGGAGAGCTGGTGAGTGTCACCAGGCCGTGGGAGTGATGCGTGCTTGGAAGGAAAAGACCAGCTAGATGGAAGTGCACCATTAGCATTCCCAGAGATGGGGAAATTTGCATCTGGCGAGAAGAAAGGGTTTGGGAAATTTCATTTTTGCTTGTTTTCTGGGACGTACCAGGAGGTACCTCAGGACTATTCCTGATGGTGCTCAGGGGCCCAAGAGGCGCTGAGGGTCAAGCTGGGGACTCCAGCTAGCATCTCCAAGGACCAAGAAATTATTTTTCAGAAGAGCAAATGGTGGTAGGTCTTGGAAGTGGTTCCCAGAGTGAGCAGTGTCGCCCTCTGGGGGACTCTGAGTCCATCCAAAGCGTGGCAATGACCTTGGGTGCAAATGCGGGGAAGAAAGGGTGCTTTCTTCCTGCCCCCTTACAGGTAGGTTTTCTGGGCACACTGAATAATTTTTTTCTTCTGCAAAGGTCAAGTAAGTTTGGGACCTCTGTCACAGAACTCAGAACTAGGCAGTGCCAAGTTTGTGGGTGTTTATTTTCTGCCCTTTCCCTTACTGCGGCAGACTACTCTGCTTTTCTGGGTTTTGTTTGTTTTTGCCAACCAAAGTACTTGATGTACTTTGATGCTGAGGCTCTTCTAAAAGCGCCTTACTTCCTTGGAAGTTGGAGAAGGGAGAGGTATTTCCTTTCCCTGTCCCCGTGGGAGAGTGACCCACAAATGACCCACAGAGAGTTCAGGATTACAGTATTCTGGGTGGTATTTGTGGGCAGAGACCTATGTCACCATGTCGCACCAGGGCTGCATTCGGGGCCATGGACCAGCAGTTATGACCACATTGGTAGATCTGTGGTTCTTGGCCTTTCCATTACCTGTGGGACCAGCAAGGGTCTGAGACCCCCTAGTCTAGAGCTTGGGTTTTCTTTTCCAACCAGGGTTAGTGTCCAAACTGATGACCAGTGCCAAATTTTACCACCAAAGGCGGTGCCAAATTCTAGGTTCGATTAGCCAGGCTCTTTGATGACTGTGTAGAGATATATCATGGGCGCTGGTGAATGTGTGACAGGAGAATGACCTAGGAAAGCCATGAGGTGACCTCAAGGACACTTCACTGACCTCTGGCTAAGATAGCCTGTGTTGAGTGTGAAAGTCAAGAATGAAGGTGAGAGTGTGGCCCAGGTAGCATCCCAAAGGCTTGGACAGGATGGAGGTGTGCCAGAGGCAAATGGGAAAAATGACCTTTCGGTTAGAAGAGCTTGGGGCAGTAACAGATCAGAAGCAGGTATCAGAAACCTCTGAAGTCTGGTGGGGAGATCAGGAGTTGGAACTTAGTACCTAGAGTGGGAATTATAGGAAGATGGTTGTTTTTTTTTTTAAATTTTTTAAAAAATTGAAGCACCATGAGACAATCACACAGTTACATATATGTTCATGATTGAGTTTCAGTCATACAATGTGCAATACCCAACCCTTCACCATTGTACATTTCCTGCCACTGATGTCCCCAGGGAGGATGGGTTTTGGTTTCTGTTGGGTTCAGTGTGAACTGTTGGATGCTTTGATGAGATTGAACCCTGTGTGTGCTCTACTCAGGCATTGGTGTCCATGCCAAACATTGGCCTTTGACCTTTGCACTTTGTACATTTCATCCCGCTTTCTTCCTTTACGGGGTGTGGGCAACTCCTCTCCTGTGTCCGTTTCAAGTGGTGCCGGGGATCAAACACAGGACCTCGCACTAAGTGCTCCCCCACTGAGCCCTGTCTCCTGTCCCCAGCCTGCTGTTGTTTTTTCTGTAAGCACCTCTCCAGACCTCTGAGGGGCAACTGCAGAACTGTCTGCTTGTTCCCGGTCATGTCTGTATGTTTGTCACTCAGAAAGACAAACTATGAGGATGTGACCTCAGTGGCAGCTGTGTCTGAGCCCAGTTAGTGGCTGAACAGAGGCTGGCACTAGAGCCTCTAGTGCCTATTGCTGAACTTGCTGGCTTGGTCCCAGCGATGAGTGCTGTGCCCGTGACATTCCTGGACTGTAGGCAGCTGGGTAATCACGGGAGTTCTAGTGTGGCCCGTGAGTTACTGGCATGTTGTTGTCTTACCGATTACCCATCCCACCCTCTCGCCCAAAACACCGAAAGAATGGTTGCTTTCCTGGGGAGGCCCCTTTCTTGCTATGACTCAGAATAGGAACTTGGTTTTTGGTTTTTGTTTCCGGGCCACACTCGGTGGTACTTCAAGCTTATTCCTGGCTCTGTACTCAGGAATCTCTCCTGGCAGGCCCAGGGAACCATTTGGGACACCAGGGATCAAACCCGAATCAACCACATGCAAAGCAAACACTCTACGTGCTGTACTATCGTTCCGACCTCTCAGAAGAGGAACCTGTGTTCCAGAGATGGGTTTTGTTTCAGTTGCAAAGCACCCTGTCACATTTTGAAGGAAATTTCATCACATGCTGAGCCGAACCTTGAGGACATTATATGTGTTCAGTGAAATGAGACAGGCCCAGAACCAGTTGTCCAGTGCCACTTCAGGTGGTCTCTGGATGCATCGGGGTCATAGAAGCATGATAGATTATGGATGCCCAGGGCTGGGCTGGGGAAGAGGGGACACAGACCCGCGTGTGTGGTTGAGGGTGTAGTTTCTGTATGGGAAGAGGGGAAGTCCTGGAGGTGCTTTCACAGTGATGTCAACGTACTTAGTACCACAAATGACACATTTCAAAAGGGGGCAAAATGGTAAGATTTACCTTCTGGATCTGTTCTGCTACAGTAAAAATAAATTGAGTTTGGTGCTTACATCTTTTAAAGAAAGTATTTCATGTGAAAATCTGAATTTCTCTTTTTTTTTTTTTTTGCAATTTCTTTTTGCAAACTTGAGTGGAGTCACTCTATTGGCTATCCTGTGGACTGCCCCCAGCCCCGCCCCAGGCAGCGGTCGGAGAAAAGGCCTGACTTTCCCCCTCGGCCAGGGTCCACACCACTCCCATTTGCCTGACTTCTAGAGCCTGGTGGTTGTCTCTTTCCAGATTCCCCTAAGGCACCCTAGTGAGAGTGGTGTCCTGGCATCCCAGCCTGCTCATCCCAGCCAGTGTCCACTCACTGTCCAGTGCCACATAGTGTGGAGGTCATTGAGGACTTGTCCTGTCACTGATGTCAGGCAACTTCCTCTAAATGTCTTTGGATGCCATTACTTCCCTTTCTTTCCCAGTGCTAACATGTCTGGTCTGGATCCTTTTTTTTTTCTTTCTCTCAATTACTTGGCTTTCTGGATAACACCCAGCAGTACTCAGGGGTTCCTCCTGGTGGGGCTCAGGATGACCATATGGGATGCTGGGGAATGAACCCAGGTTGGCTGCGTGCAAGGCAGATGTCCTACCCACTGTGCTATGGCTCAGGCTGCACTTGATCCATTTTCACTTGTCAAGTCAGTGTTCTCCCCATCTCTCTCTTCTCCCAGCCACCTGCTACCCCCCTTTTCTAGAGCCAGAGACTGTGTACATAAGCCCCCTGCTTGTAGTCCTTTGTGGACACACCTTCCCCAACCTCCCTCCATCCTCAGCCAGCTCCTCATAGCCCTTCCCAGCCCAGCCCTTCTCTCTGCTCTCCACGGGCACATCTCATCCCAGAATTACTAGGGATTCTTTGAGGACGGATTCAGCCACCTCATTCACCAGCCACCAGATGCTCTGCTTTGACATACCTTTGTTGTTTGTTTGTTTATTTTGGTCCCACACACTGGCAGTGCTCAGGGATTACTCCTGGCTCTGTACTCTCCGGAATTACTCCTAGCAGTGCTTGGGGAACCATATGGGGTGCCGGGAATCAAACCCTGGTCAGTTGCACGCAAGGCAAGCACCTATACCCACTGTACTATTCACTCTGGCCCCCACATATCTTTATTGTGCGCTGTGACTAGTTTGGGAGTGAGTTGAAGCCAGGACTATGCTCTGGAGCGAGTTGAGAAGTAGGAGCAGAGCAGTTTCCTGGCTAAGGCTTTTATTTTTCACTAGCCGTGTTGTGGTATAATTCATAACAGACAATTCACCCATTTAAAGTTATATGATCCGATGGTTCAGGGAGGGGGTGGGCCTAGAGAACACTGTTGCTTTGTTAGAATTGTGTTAAAATGTGCACAACATGAAACTTGCCATTTTAGCCATTTTTAAATGTGCATACCAGAGGTTTCTACTATATTCCATTTTTTTTTTACAGTCATTGACATAATGTATTTTAAAAACTTTCTCATCCTCCCATTGGTACTGAAACTCTGTTCCCACTAAGTTACGTTTTCTCCGTTCCCTCCTCCCCCTCAGGCCCTGATACCCCCATGGACTCTCTGTCCCTCTGAAGTTGCTGCAGCTCAGCATCTGGCTTGCTTCACTCAGCATCATATTCTCAGAGTTTATCCATGTGACAAATAGGTCATAATTTTATTCCATGTTAAGACTGAATAATGAGTCATTGTAAGGCCGTCGGCATTTGTTTATTCACTGAGCAGTTGATTGGCCCTGGGTTTGTTGCCCCCTCTTGGCTGTGGCAAATAATGTTGCAGTGGACACTGGCCGACGTGTCTCTGAGCCCTTCTGCTCTCTGCATCCACGGGTAGATGTCCTTGCACTAGAGTATCCTGGGCATCTGTTTAGTTTTTTAAGGAGCTGCTCAAAACTTTCCCATCACACTGATGCCCCCTCTTAATCAGAAACAGATGTGTGCATCATCCTCTCTGCAATTGTGTGAAAAAGCTCCAAGGATGCTTTAGCCTCTTCTTTCTTTCTTTCTTTCTTTCTTTCTTTCTTTCTTTCTTTCTTTCTCTCTCTCTCTCTCTCTCTTTCTTTCTTTCTCTCTTTCTCTCTCTCTTTCTTTCCTTCTTCCTTTTCTCTCTTTCTTTCTTTCATTCCTTCTTCTCTTCCTTTCTTTTCTCTCTTTCTCTTTTTCTTTTCTCTCTTTATTTCCTCCTTCCTTTCTTCCTTTTCTCTCTCTTTTTCTCTCTCTTTCTCTCTTTTGTTCTTTCTTTCTTTCTCTCTCTCCTTCCTTCCTTCTCCTTCCCTTTCTTTCTTTCTTTCTTTCTTTCTTTCTTTCTTTCTTTCTTTCTGCCCTCCCATGTGGTGCTTGGGAGCTCTGGGGACCCCACCAGCTATTCTTGGCCCACTAGGATGGTGGTTCAATGCAAGAGCTTGAGGATGCTGATGTGCTTGGACCCTGAGGTGCTGGGGATCCCTGGGGGCCTCCATAGCTGCATCTGGTGATGCTTAGGGGCCCCCATGGTAGTAGGAGTTGAACCTGGGCCAGGTGCATAATCGGCGCGTGCCCTAACTCCTGTACTATTTCCAAGCCTCTGGCCGACTCTTATCTATATATTGATTACTCCTTATTTCTATGTAAATGATTGATAGATTAGATGTTGTTGCTGTTTTAAATTTTGCCCTAGAAAAATCAATTTGCATTTCCCCCTGCTTTTTCCTCCTGTTAACTGTCTCTTAGCCTGTGTGGTGGTGATACCACAGGAAACGTCCCTGCAGAATTGCACGCCCAGGTCTGTGTGGCAGTGCTGAGGGGCATGTGGCATCTGTGCCCAGGAGCAGGGTGAGGCACCTGGTCCTAAGCATCCCAGCAGCCCTCCTCACCCCTCTTGCTCTCCCCTTCCTGCAGGTGATTCGTAGGCACACACTGGAGGAGAAGCTGCTCTGCCTGGTGAGGCACCGGGCAGGCCACCACTGCCAGAACGCTGTCATCGTCATCCTCATCCTGGCCTGGGAGGGCATTCCCCGCAGCCTCGGGGACACCCTCTACCAGGAGCTCACCGACACCCTCCGGAAGTATGGGAACCCCACCAGCAGGAGATGTGGCCTCAACGATGAGTACGTGGTGGGGTCTCTGTGGACGGGGGGGAGGGGTAGTAGCGGGTCCCTGGGCAGAAATAGGGCGCTCTGAACAACCCCAGGGAAGATACTCAACCCGTCCAGTCCCCCCCCCCCCCCCCGCCACTGTCCTGTTGGAGAGTGAGAGAGCCATAGTGGGACAGGCAGCTTCTCCAGCGCTCCCACCAGCCTACAACGGGCCATCGA
This sequence comes from Sorex fumeus, assembly GCF_029834395.1. NCBI lineage: Eukaryota > Metazoa > Chordata > Mammalia > Eulipotyphla > Soricidae > Sorex > Sorex fumeus. The sequence continues at coordinate 36,970,809 of NW_026606063.1, read as the reverse complement.
CTTGGCTGGGCTTTGCTTTGTTGGGACCAGATCAGCCGTGAGTTCTAATGATGGGAGCCAGCATGGGAAAGCCTGAGTGCCTCTCAAGGACAGAGCATCTTTCTGTGAGATGCTCAGCCGTGCTCAACAGATGCCCAAGTTCATGTCAACAGTGCAGTGGTGTTCCCAGGAGGTTTTCCCCCACGAAAAAAGAAATACCTATGTCCTTGAAATTAAAATGTACCCTTTGAAATTTTTTTCAAAAGGTAAACAATGCAGGGGTTTTTTTTGACATTTATTTCTGGCTTATAATACTATTAACATTATTAATAATTTGTCATGGACATAATTTCAACACCATACCCATCACCAGTGTAGCCATCTCCCCTTCCTCTCACCCACCTCACTTCTCACTCGCGCCCCTACCCGCCCCCAATTCAATTGTGTGTGTCAGTGCCCCGTTCTGCTGCCTTTGGGTCTCTGTTGCTGCCTCTCTGTGTATCTGAACGTTCCCCCAGATGAGGAAGATCATTCTGTATCTGTCCCTTTCCTTCTGACTTCACTAAGTCTGACGCCCTCTAGTTCCATCCATGTTACTGCGAAGGGCAGGATTCTGTTCTTTCTGAAAATTCATCCTTTTAAGGTCTATAGTGTGACGAGTTTCACATGTTTGCGGTTCTATAGCTGTCACCACTCGAGAGAGAACAGTTCCATCATCCCCCCATATGTTCTCTTGTCCCTTTATTCACCATCCCCACCAGCCTCGTCTTCCCCCATCCCCCAGTCCGCAGCAAGCACCAGCCGGGCTTCCTGTTCCTATTCCTTTGCACGAGCATCATATAAGTGGAAACACGCTCTGTGTCTGGCTCTTCCCTGAGGACCCAGCTTCTGGGTCCTCTCCCGAGCACCTCAATTCCTCCCTTCTACCTGCTCCATTGTCACTCTTCACCTATTGCATGTGTCAAAGTTTGTTTATTCGCCAATAGCATTTGGGACGTTTCCAGAGTTTATTAATGCGTTGATGCCAGCACTGCACCTTGTGTTAATTCAGCCACATTCAGGTGTGAGCCACTGGTGCTGCGCCGTGCTGGCCTGACCACTGAGTTTTAATATCAATGTTTATTTGCTTAAAGTTCTGTCCGCACCTGGGCCGACAGGAAGTGGACGTGCTCCAGCCCTGTGGCTTGCCTTCTTTCCTTGCGTGTGGACTCCACATCTGAGTGATAAAGACATTAGCGTTAAGGCACAGCACAATCCTTAGTGGATTTCCAACTAGATGTTGTTAGGAGGCTGCATGCAACACAGATCAGGGGCTGCACCCAGCCCTGGGCCAGGTTGGTTTCTCCTGGCAGTGCTTGGGATCAGGGGGTGCCAGGGATGAAACTTGGGGTTTCTGCCTGCCAAGCATCCCCTTTGCATGGCGAGCTGTCTCCTGGCCCTGGGTTCTTCCCCATTGCACTCTAGCAACCCATAGGCCCTCCCCAGAGCAGACTCTCAGTCGGATGTTCAGGCTTGGGGATGGGAACGGAGCAGGCATTTCAGGACTGGGCACTTTCCTCTCTGCCCAGGGATGTCTGAGGAAGGGGGAGAGGACTGGGAGGGATACCCCAGTCGCTCCGAGGGCTGCCCTGGAAGCCGTCTCCAGATGGCAGGAACATTGCGTCCACGTGTCTGACGTGGCCTGTGTGTTGCAGCCGGACCTGCGCTTGCCAAGGCAAAGACCCCAACACCTGCGGTGCCTCCTTCTCCTTCGGCTGCTCCTGGAGCATGTACTTCAACGGCTGCAAATATGCTCGAAGCAAGACCCCCCGCAAGTTCCGCCTCACAGGGGACAACCCCAAAGAGGTGAGCAGAGCTCAAAGGAAGAAACAGGGCCCTCCTGTTCACCGAGCAGTGGGGGGTGGGGCCAGGCGGGATTGGCCCACCCCGACGTGGGTGTGCAGAAAGTGGTCTGTGGCCTGCCCTGAGCTTGTCACTGTCCTCGCTATGGAGGGGGGTGGAGGTGTACGAGTGAACGGGTGTGAGGTCTGGAAGGTTAATCAGTTGGAGGTCTGGAAGGTTAATCAGTTGCAGGTAGCTTCGGTTCTCCCAGTTGGAAAGAGTACCTTTGAGGTTAAAATTCACATTCCTCATTGATGGCGCTGGAGAGATAATACAGTGGGCAGGGCATTATTTGGGGGCTAGAGATAATGCAGCACGTAGGGTGTTTGGGGGCTGGAGAGATAGGAGAGCAAGGAGGGCATTGTATTCATCTGGCCTGGGTTTGATCCCGGCCAGCCCACAAGGTCCCTTGAGCACTGCCAGAGTAATTTCTGAGTACAGAGCCAGGAGTTACTCCTGAACATCGCCAGGTGGGACCAAAAAAAAATTTTTTTTCCTCACCAGTATTTTGAAGGCTGGGAGACCTAGTTTGATCTCCACACCACATGGTCCCAACAGCACTGGAGGGGCAACCCCTGAGCAATGTACCGGGAGTCCCGAGATCCATGGGAGTGACACAGCACACACACACTCCCCGCCTCCCCACGTCCCTACCCCACTGCCTCCCCAGCTCCTCATCAGAATTTAGGGCTGGATTGATGGTACAGCGGTAGGATGTTGGCCTTTCATGCGGCCAGCCTGGGTTTGATCCCTGGCATCCTCTCGTTCCCTGAGCACCGCCAGATATAGCCCAAACATCTAAAGGAAAAGAAATTTCTCTCTCTCTCTCTCTCTCTCTTTCTCTTTTTTGGTTTATTGGTTTGGTTTTGGTTTTTGAGCCACACCTGGTGGTACTCAGGGCTTCTTCCTGGCAAGGCTCCAGGGACTGTATGTGGTGCTGGGGATTAAACTTGGGTCAGGCAAGCATCTTGCCCCACTGTACTATCTCGCTGACCCCAACTTTGACCCCTCTTGAGGATCTTTTCTTTCCCTCCAGTCTTTAGTTTGCCCCTCCTCTCCTACTCTCCCCACTTTGGGGACTGTCATGACCGTAGGCTGCAGGATCTTGGTTGTGCAGTTCACAGCACACTTTATTTATTTATTGGCTTTTTGGGTCACCCCCAGCGATGCACAGGGATTACTCCTGGCTCTGCACTCAGGAATTACAGCTGGTGGTGCTCGGGGGACCATATGGGCTGCTGGGAATCAAACCCAGGTCAGCCATGTGCAAGGCGAACGCCCTACCCGCTGTGCTGTCACTCTGGCCCCTCACAGCACACTTTAGTTGTGATGTTCACACGCACGTGGTGGTCATGGCACTGAGACCTCACCCCGTTTTTATTTTCATTTTGTTTTGTATGGGGGTCACACTGGGCTTATTCCTGACTCAGTGCTCAGGAATCCCTCCTGATGGCGGTGCCTGGAGGGGAAGGATCAGATTCTAACTAGGGGTTGGCCGCACGCAAGTCAAGTGCTCTGTACTCTCGCTTCAGCCTTGCATACTTAATTTTGTTGTGGTGCCAGAATCCCAGGCATGTAGGGGTGGTGCTGGGGATCGAACTCTCCGCCTCAGGCTGGCGAGGCAGGTGCATTGCCACTGGGCTGTCTCAGGGCCTCTCTTCCCCTCAGGCCTCATGAGACATCTTACTGGCTGTGGAAGCTGTAGCAGGAAGAGTAAGCTCTGGCCTTGGTCCCTTGAGGCCTCTACAGGACTTTCTGAGGCACCTCTTGTCATCCTGGTGCTGGGTGTGCCTGTGTCTCTATACGTTGTCTCACGTGTGGACCCTCACTGTCTCCTCCTGGGGATAGACTCCAAGCCTAGCCAGGTCCTGGTGACTGGGGTGATGCCTGCATAACCCAGCCTGGAGACCCAAAGCCTCTTCCCATCTGTAGGGCCCCTGCATCCTGGGCTCGAAGTGTAGGAACCAGGAGCTTCAGGCCTGACCCTCGTCTTCTTCCCCTTCCCTCCATCGCCCTGGGATTGAACTCCCAACCTCAGGCTTGCAAGACACAGGTGCATTGCTGTGAAGGCCCCCGGGAGGGGAGTTCTCCTGTCAGAATTACAAAGGCCAAGAGAGCACAGGCCTTTCTGACCTCTCCGCCCTTACTCCAGACTCGCTCCTGCCCCAGCCCCTGCGAGGGCGGGCTGCCGGGTAACCGCTTCTCTCTCCCTTCTTTCCAGGAAGAAGTACTCCGGAAGAGTTTCCAGGACCTGGCCACCGAGGTCGCTCCCCTCTACAAGCGGCTGGCCCCCCAGGCCTACCAGAACCAGGTACCGTGTCCTGGGCCTCCCTCTCTGTAAGACGGGACAGTGGGCTCCTGAGAGCACTCATGGTCTCTGATACAAGCCCCTTTTCGGGGGGTCTCAGAGAGAGTATAGGGGACGGGGGAGGTGCTTGTCCTGAGAGCAGCCAGTCTCTCTGTTGAATCACTGGTACCACATATGGTCCTCGAGCACTGCCAGGAGTGATTCCAGAGCCAGGAGCAAGCCCTGAGCACTGCTGGGTGTGGCTCCAAGCACCTCTTCCTCTCCTACTCTCCCCTCCACAATAACCCTTCCTTACTTGTTGTTGTTTTGTTTTGTTTGGGGACCATACTGGGCAGTGCTCAGGGGTTACTCCTGGCTCTGCACTCAGGGGTGACCCCTGGTAAGCTTAATGGGGAGACACTATATGGGGTGCTAGGGATTAAACCCGGGTTGGCTGCATACAAGGCCTTACCCACTGTACTATCTCTCCGGCCCAAACTTTTCTTATTCTTGCACCTATCTTCTTCTACTTCTTCTTTTTTAAATTGAATTACCATGAGATACACAGTTACAAAGTTGATCGTGATTGGTTTTCAATCACACAATGTTCTAACATCTGTCCCTTCGCCAGTGTACATTTCCCACCACCAATGGACCCAGTTACCCTCCCGGGCCCTTCTCCCCAACCTGTCTCTATGGCAGGCACTTTTCTTCTTTCTCCCTCCCTTCCTCTCCCTTTCCTCCCTCCCCCCTTCCCTCCCCCACTCCTTTTGGGCATTCTGGTTTACAATCAGATACCAAGAGGCCATCAGGTATACCCTTTCCTACAGCCCCTGTCTCCGATCCCTGCTCGTCACTCCCCCCTCCCTGCCAGTCCCCTACCTCCCTGGTCCGCTGCCCGCTGGGTCTCCCAGATAAGGTGGACAGACAGGAAACTGCCCAGAAGGAAGTTGTTCTTGGGGTGCCTTGGCTGGGAACACTGGCACCCCAAGTTCAGGAAGCCTGTGTTTGATCTTGAACTCTGCCCAAGACTCAGGCCCCTGGTCCAGAATCAGGACTGTTACATCTCACCTGCCGCTCTCCTTGGCATCCATGCAGGTGACCAATGAGGAAATTGCAATTGACTGCCGCCTGGGACTGAAGGAAGGGAGACCCTTCTCGGGGGTCACAGCCTGCATGGACTTCTGTGCCCATGCCCACAAGGACCAGCACAACCTCTACAATGGGTGCACAGTGGTAAGGAAACTCGGGGGTGTTCTCCTGGTCTGTGTTGCTGGGGGCGTTCAGAGGTCTGTCTCGGAGTTGGAAGGGGCTGAGGTGGGCTTCTCGGAAGGCTGGGGACCATGCCACACTCTGCTCCCGGCCACTTCTTAGAAAATGTCACTGAATGTGTGGACCAGGCTTGCCTGGCCTTGTTTCTCTGCCCTAAGTGGATGCTGCAGAATATGTCTCCTTGGGCATCTGGAGTGTGCCCCCTTTCTGCCCCCACCCCCAGTATTTCCACAGTGTAGTTTCTGCTCTTTTGGAACCTTTGCACTTAAATCCAAACACCCTTCTGATTTTGTTTATTTGCTTTGCTTTTTGTTTTTGGGCCACGCCTGACATTGCTCAGGGGTTACCCCTGGCTCTGCACTCAGGAATTACTCTTAGCAGTGCTCAGGGGACCATATGGGACGCTAGGAATCAAGCCTGGGTTGGCTCTGTGCAAGGCAAACACCCTCCCCATTGTACTATCGTTATGACCCCCTCACCCTTCTGATTTTTTTGGTTGATCCTATGTTGATAGTGCCTTAGGTATTGCTGTAGATTCTGGGAAACACGCAACAAAATTCTGCCCACGAGTGTGTGTTGTAAGGCTGATGCAGGCCCAGACCACCAGTGGCTCACACTCAGATGTGGTTTAACTAGCGCACATTGCCGTGGCAGCTTCAAGTGTGTTCCTGTCTGCTAGCCGTGAGTGCAGTCAGGGCAAAGGAGAGAGCCACGGTAAGTGCTGTTGTGGGTGACGTGGCTAGAGGGCCCACCTGGGCTGAGTCACGGATGACAAAGCGGGGACCTGAGGTCTGGGGACAGTTGCTGCAGGCAGAAGGACCAGCAGAGGCAAAGGCTCGGGGGAGGGGGCCGCTGGGTGTGTTTGAGAAGCAGCAGGAAAGCGGGGCGGGGGTCGGAGAGAAGAGCAGGGAGCCTGCCGGGGACACCTGGTTAGCAGCTCTCTATCTGTCTGTCAGTCTGTCTCTCTGATGAGAGAGTGTGGCTGGGAGCGTGGGTAAGTGAAAGAAAACTGAAGGTAGGAGGAAGGTAGGACAGGAGTGAGGGTGGGGATGAATTTCGGATACTTTTCAATGTCCACCTATTCTCAGTGGGCAGATGGGGTGTGGGGTGTTGAGAGAGGGAGGCCTTGAGCACCAAGCCAAGGTTCACAGTCTGAGCAACTGGGAGAAGGTGAGCATCGGGCTGAGATGTAGAATGACAGGGGAAGGTGAGTTTGGGGGTGAAACTCCCCTGTTTTGCCTGCCACTCCAAGAAGCCTGTTCCACATGCAGTGACAGAGTGGCAAGGCCAGAGGTGGCACTGGAGAAACCTGGAGTGGGTGGAGCCAGGGGACAGTGTAGAGGGCTGGGTGGGGGTGGAGGTCCTGATGGATGTGGGGGGTGAGGGCACCAGGCATCATCTCCCAGGATGGCACATGCCCCTGGAGAGGAGGCTTTGGCGTGTGGAGGGCTCATGCCTGTCCCTGCAGCTTGAACCCTGACCCTGGGATTTATTGCTCACGCCGGCCCCTTCCCGTTGCCATGACCGGGACTGAGGTGGGCAGGCGCCTGCCCACGGCCTTTGTGAAGGTTTCCAGCAGGGAGACGGAAAGGGGAGATGGGCTGAGCAAGGTGAGAGCAAGGCCCGAGGATAGACCCTGAGAGATGGGACACTCGAGGCACCCAGAGGTGATCTGGGTCCTAGAACTGCTAAAGTGTGGAATGAAATAAGTAGTATTTTTGTTTTTGTTTTTGTTTTGTTTTCCAAAATGGGTACACTTTTGTTTCTTGTAAGTCAGTGACTATTCCTGGTGGGGAAACTACCTAAGAAGCTGGCCGAGAGTTCTCCTTGGAATCACAGCATCGTTTGCGTTCTGAAACCTGCCCCTGCAGACAATGGACTCTCACAGCTGTGTGTGCGCGCATGTGTGTGGGCAGCTCTGTACATTTTACAGCAGTGTGGACACGTTTTAGTACATGCTGTCTGCTGACCTACTTTGTGTGTGCATGTGTGTATGTGTTGGGAAGAGGGAGGTTATACCTGGCTCTGGGCTCTGGAATTACTCCTAGTGCTGCTCGAGGGACCAAGTAGGATGCCAGGGATTGAACCTGGGTCGGCTATGTGCAAGGCAGGTGCCCTATCCACTGTCCTGTAGCTCCAGGCCCTGACCTGCTTTTCTTAACTCAAGGAGGTCTGGTGGACAGCTCTTTGTGAGGCTGTAAGTTTTTTTCAGCCGGTTCTGGCTTTCATACGTGGCTTTGGCCTGTGCTCTGTTGCAGACAGCACTTTCCTGTCTTCTCCCTGCTCACTGTCTGCACACCCTGTAGTGTCTGGGATCCCTGACGTCCCAGGTGAAGCCAGGGAGGCCGGAAGTGCTTACTCTCTCCTGACCACACGGGATTCTCCATCACAGCCACATTAGATACATATAGTTTACAATAGTGATACTGTTGCCAGACCCAGCTGCTCCCCCCCCCACACACATCTCCCCCACCATCCCATCCCCACCGCTGTCACCCAGTACCTCACTTGTTTTTTGTTGTTGTTGTTTGCTTTTTGGGTCATACCCAGTGATGCACAGGGGTTGCTCCTGGTTCATGCACTCAGGAATTACTCCTGGCTGTGCTTGGGGGACCATATGGGATGCTGGGAGTCGAACCCAGGTCAGCTGCGTGCAAGGCAAATGCCCTACCCTCTGTGCTAACACTCCAGCCCCAGTACCTCACTTTCATTGTAAGAGTCCAAAGTTTTCTTTTCCCTCTCCATTGTCCATTCCCTTTGTCTCTTGATAAACCATTTTCCTTCTCCCTCTCGCTTCACTTAACATGACCCCCTCTAGTTCCATCCATGTTGGAGCAGAAGGTAGGATTTTGCCATTTCTCACGACTGAGTTAGGTTCCATTATGCTACCTACCACCCAGCTTCTTTTTTTTTTATTATTGTATCACCGTGAGATACAGTTACAGACTTACAAACTTTCATGATTATGTTTCAGTCACACACTGATAGAGCACCATCCCTCCACCAGTGCCCATTCTCCACCACCAATGTTCCCAGTATCCCTCCCACCACCCCCACCCCTTCCCACCTCCTGCCTCTGAGGCAAGCACATTCCCTCTTTCTCCTTTTGCCACCCAGCTTCTTGACACCTCCCCCCTTTCCACATCTGCACTGCATTTTCTTCATCGTTTTTAGTCTTTTTGCCTGAGTGACAAACCTAGATTCTCCTTTGAATTGATGTTTCTTTCATTACTAGAGAGGTTGAAGTTCTCCTGTTTTTCTGGCCCATGTAAACTTCACCTTTTGTCAGTCCCCAACTGATGTTCTTTATTCATCATTATTAATTTTTAAGTGGGGTAAGTATATCTGTTAACATGGGTAAGGTGTCTCTAGAAGTTAGGAGTAGAAACACATCTATCACCTTTCATCCTTTGCTTTTGGCTTTTCCTCTGTTTATATTGGGTTTTTGAGATGACAAGCACCAGGGCTGATGGACCTATGTAGTTGAACCCCTACACTAAGCAAGGATTGAATCAGAGTAAGACCCGTGTGCACTCTGGGAAGGATCCTCTCAGTAGAAGTAACACCCAAAGAGAAACTAGAAATGACAGACTTCCTGCAGTTAATTCCCTGAGAATGTAGAGTTTCTGTTAAAACGCCATAGTCAAAATGAAAAAAACCTGGGGCTGGAGTGATAGTTCAGCAGGTAGGGCATTTGCCTTGTCCCCAGGTTTGATCCCCAGCACCCGATATGGTCCCCTGAGCACCGCCTGGAGTAACCCCAGAGCATCGCTGGGTATAACCTCAAAAGCCAATAAATTTAAAAAAGAAAAAAGAAAAGAAAATCCAATACAATCTAGAAAGCAGTATTGCTTAACAAATTTAAACCTTAATATGCAAAGGTTTTTGATCACTTGCTTTCTGATGATTAAAGAAATACTAGCAGAGAAATGTGCAAAAGAGCAAAATGTACCCAACAAAAGAGAAGAAAGCAGTGCTTAAATATCACTGGGCTTTGTTTAATTGAAGAAAAGGCTGTCAGAAATGAAGGGATAGTCACAGATGCTGGGGAGCACGGATGGTCAGAATTGGAGAGGGAAAGGGAGCAGAGAATCCCAGAATCTTTATTGGGAATTTCATAAGAAGAGATGGGTTAGGGGGCTGAGCAATATACAATGGGTTGGGCAATTGCCTTGCATGTAGCAGACCCGGGTTTGATCCCCAGCACCCCATATGGTCTCCCAAGCCTGCCAGGGGGATCCCTGAGCACAGAGCCAGGAGTAAGCCCAGAGCACCACCAGGTATGACACCGAAACCAGAGAGAGAGAGAGAGAGAGAGAGAGAGAGAGAAGGAGAAGAGAAGAGATGGGCAAGTCAAAGCTATTAGCTGAGTTGGATATGGTCTAGGACATAGTACACCTGGTCAGGTGTTTGCCTTGCACACAGCAGACCCAGGTTCAATCTCTGGCACCCCTTCTAGTCCCCTGAGCCCCGCCAGAAGTGATTCCTGAGCAAAGAACTAAGCATCACCAGGTGTGGGCCCCAAAACAAACTCCCTGCCTAACCCTGGGGTGACTTACAGCAGGAGAAAGATTGTTGTATGAGAACTGGATAAAAGAGATGACTGGGTGTGAGTTATGGATTGGACAGTTATTTTGGAAGGTGTGAGATTTACTCTCTGTAGGAATTAGCTTGTTCTGGGGAAGATGGTCCCGTCAGGATCGAGGCTTCAAATCCCGGAGTATCAAGAATATACAATAGAAGGAAACTCAGTCAGGCCTGAGGAAACGGAGCACATCTTTTACCCGTAGAAGCCCTTGCTCAATCCCTGAGTACCTCCGGGAGTGACCTCCAACCCAAGTACTGCTGGGTTAGAAAGAAGGAGATGAAGGGGAAAAAGTTAGTACAAACTTATTTTCTAAACCTGAAAAAAAAAAACTGAACCTCATTAGTGGTCAGAGGATGTATGCTCAACAATGATAATGAGCAAAAAAAAAAAAAGATTAAGAAATTAATGATAAAAGTATTGGCAAAAGTACAGAAAAATAAGCTTTCCCATTCTGCCAATTATGAGTGAAAATGTAATGGTGTTGGAAGGGAGTTTGGTAGGATATTACAATTCTGCTTCACTGTTTATTCTAAAGAGTTAAGTATATTAGAAACTGTAGCTATAATATAGGGATAATAGTACTGTTTAAAAGAAAAATTGGAAACAAGTGTAAACGGTAATAATATTGAGGAATTAGCTAAATTAATTAACATTCTTAGAATAAAATAATATGTAGCTTTTTAATCACAAGAAAATATTTAGTGCATAAGAAAATATTCATAGTATGTTAAAGAAGTGAAGTCGTTATGAAACTGAATGTATAATATGATCCTAGTTAATTAGCAAAGAGTAAGGGTGTGTGTATGTGTGCGCGCAGAGTGTTCACTGTAATCATTTTTGGGTGGTGGATTTATGGAGGTAATTTTTTCCCCTTTTTTGCTGGGCTAGGTTCTTTGCAACGGGCACATAGAGTTTTAATAAAGAGGAAACATGTTTAGCAGCAAATGGAGGCTAAGTGTTCAGAACAGGAGGGTGGCGATGGCGGGGGAGCTGCCCATGGGCTATGGTGTTCTGTTGGGTGCCACGCACTGTGCTCTGTGGAGGCCTCTCTCCACCCCGTCCCAAGCCAGCCTGAGCCATGAGGGACCCTGGGCCCGTGCTCTCATCCCCTCGTGGCAGCAGTGAGAGTAGTAGGTGTGGGGCTGGAGCAATAGCACAGCGGGGAGGGCGTTTGCCTTGCATGTGGCCGACCTGGGTTCGATTCCCAGCATCCCATATGGTCCCCCGAGCACTCCCAGGAGTAATCCCTGAGTGTAGAGCCAGGAGTAACCCCTGTACGTTGCCGGGTGTGACCCAAAAAGAAAACAAAATTAAGAAAATTTAAAAAATAAAGAGAGTAGGAGGTGTTTGCCCAAGCTGGCACCAAATGTGAATGATGTACTATCCAGATGCTCCAGGAAGTCAGGAGGGACCCTTGGGCTTCGAGGTGTTGATGTGGGGGCCCGTATGCAGAAGGCAGAGGACCCAAGCTCAGCATCCCGCCCCCCACGCACTCCCCTCTCTCTTTTTGGGGCAGGTCTGCACCCTGACCAAGGAAGACAATCGCTGTGTGGGCAAGATCCCCGAGGATGAGCAGCTGCACGTGCTCCCCCTGTACAAGATGGCCAGCACGGATGAGTTCGGCAGCGAGGAGAACCAGAATGCCAAGGTGGGCAGCGGGGCCATCCAGGTGCTCACCGCCTTCCCCCGGGAGGTCCGGCGCCTGCCCGAGCCGGCCAAGTCATGCCGCCAGCGGCAGCTGGAAGCCAGAAAGGCGGCAGCCGAGAAGAAGAAGATTCAGAAGGAGAAGCTGAGCACTCCCGAGAAGATCAAGCAGGAGGCCCTGGAGCTGGCCAGCGTCCCTACTGACCCAGGTATGTGCCGGGAAGGGGCCCCTTCCTGAAGCTGGGTGACCCTGGACAGACAGCCCCCCTCCTACTCCTGCCTAGGTTTTTAATTTTTTTTTTTTTTGGGTGGTGGTGGGGGCAGGCCACACCTGGTGATGTTCAGGCTTTACTCCTGGCCCTGTGCTCAAGAATAACTCCCAGCGGCAGTGCCCAGGGGACCATATGGGATGCCGGATACCAAACCGAAGTCAGGCATGTGCAAGGCAAGCGTCCTACCCACTGTGCCATCACCCTGGCCCCTCCTTCCTGTTTTGTGAACAAATTCTAGACAGAGACATCCCAGGGCCTCTTAGCCATCTGGTTAACCTCTGGTTTTGTATCATTGCCCAGATACTGAGAGCCCTGGGCTGGGTTGGTGATGAGGAGCTAGGCTTCTCCCCGATGGGCCCATGCTCTGTGCTCGCCTGGGAGGTGCCATGGCTTTTTCAGGCATTTGAGGGGGTTGGGCAACAAGGATGCCAGAATGGGTGGGCATGGCACAGCTCTCATGGCCAAGCCTTTATAAAGACCCATGAGTGATCCATGAGCAGGAGGCAGGCAGTACCTCGCAGGCTGATTCAGCAAAGATATGCACGGAGGTGTCCTTGACTCCGAGCTGCCTCTCCTGAGGATCCAACCAGACACTTTTCCTTGGGTAAAGGAGACGACCCCCATCACCATCCTCCTGCCCGGAGACCTTGGCCAACCGTGGTTCACTCCTCTCCCTCCTGTTTTCCCAGGCCTGGCTCTCAAGGGTGGATTGTCCCAGCAAAGCTTGAAGCCGGCCCTCAAGGTGGAGCCACAAAACCACTTCAGCTCCTTCAAGTACAATGGCAACGCGGTGGTGGAGAGCTACTCGGTGCTGGGCAACTGCCGGCCCTCCGACCCCTACAGCATGAACAGCGTGTACTCCTATCACTCCTACTATGCACAGCCTGGCCTGCCTGTCAACGGCTTCCACTCCAAGTACGCACTTCCGTCCTTTGGCTACTACGGCTTTCCCTCCAGCAACCCCGTGTTCCCCTCCCAGTTCCTGGGGCCCGGGGCCTGGGGCCACGGGGGCAGCAGTGGCAGTTTCGAGAAGAAGCCAGACCTCCATGCTCTGCACAACAGCCTGAGCCCGGCCTACGGTGGTGCTGAGTTTGCCGAGCTGCCGGGCCAGGCTGTTTCCACAGACACCCACCCCCCGACTCCTCACCACCAGCAGCCTGCTTATCCAGGCCCCAAGGAGTACCTGCTTCCCAAGGTCCCCTCGATCCACCCAGCGTCCAGGGACCCCTCTCCCTTTGCGCAGAGCTCCAACTGCTACAACAGATCCATCAAGCAAGAGCCAGTGGACCCCGTGGTCCAGGCCGAACCTTCACCCAGAGACACGGCAAAGATGGGCAAGACGCCTTTGCCCGAGGCCTCCCAGAACGGGGGACCCAATCACTTGTGGGGACAGTACTCAGGAGGACCAAGCATGTCCCCGAAAAGGACTAACAGTGTGAGTGGCAGCTGGGGGGTTTTCCCTTCCGGGGAGAGCTCGGCTCTCGTCCCGGAGAAGCTCGGTTCTTTTGGGTCCAGCTGCCTGACCCCCTCCCACTTCGCAGATGGCCAGTGGGGGCTCTTCCCCAGCGAGGGGCAGCAGCCACCTGCCCAGGCCGGAGGGCGGCTGCGAGGCAAAGCGTGGAGCCCTTGCAAGTTTGGCAACAGCACCTCGGCCTTGGCAGGGCCCAATCTAACGGAGAAGCCATGGGGGGTAGGAGCAGGGGACTTCAATGCCACCCTGAAAGGCGGTCCCGGGTTCCAAGACAAGTTGTGGAGCCCCCTGAAAGGCGAGGAGGGCCGGATTCCAACGCCGGGGGCGAGCCAGCTGGACAAAGCCTGGCAGTCCTTCGGCATGCCCCTGGGCTCCGGTGACAAGCTGTTCGGGGCCCTGAAGTCCGAGGAGAAGCTGTGGGACCCCTTCAGCCTGGAGGAGGGCACGGCCGAGGAGCCCCCCGCCACCAAGGGGGTGGTGGTGAAGGAGGAGAAGGACGCGGGGGGCGTCGGGGCAGAGGAGGAGGAAGAGGAGCTGTGGTCCGACAGCGAACACAACTTCCTGGACGAGAACATCGGCGGCGTGGCGGTGGCGCCGGCCCATGGCTCCATCCTCATCGAGTGCGCCCGCCGGGAGCTGCACGCCACCACACCCCTCAAGAAGCCCAACCGCTGCCACCCCACCCGCATCTCGCTGGTCTTCTACCAACACAAGAACCTCAACCAGCCCAACCACGGGCTGGCGCTCTGGGAGGCCAAGATGAAGCAGCTGGCGGAGCGGGCACGGGCCCGGCAGGAGGAGGCGGCCCGCCTAGGCCTGGGCCAGCAGGAGGCCAAGCTCTACGGCAAGAAGCGCAAGTGGGGTGGCGCCGTGGTGGGCGAGCCCCAGCAGAAGGAGAAGAAGGGGGTGGTGCCCACGCGGCAGGCGCTGGCCGTGCCCACGGACTCGGCGGTCACCGTGTCCTCCTACGCCTATACGAAGGTCACCGGCCCCTACAGCCGCTGGATCTAGGTGCCTGGGAGCCAGCGTACCTCAGTGTCGGGCCCGGCCCGAGCTGCTCTGTGGTGCTTTTGCCCTCACACCTGGGGGCGGGTTGGGGGTGCAGAAGTCTCTTCATCTATATCTACATATATAGATAAGCATATATATGTATTTATGGTCCAAACCTCAGAACTGACCCGCCCCCCCTCCCCCCAAGACCTCCCCCCACTCCTTTCTCCCCATCCCCCCCCCCAGCACTTTGAAGAAGAAACTACGGCTGTCGGGTGATTTTTCTTGTGATCTTAATATTTATATCTCCACATCGGGGTCCTCACCCCACCTCCTTGTTCTTGGGGAGGCGGGGGGCCGGGGAGGGAGAGGATTTTATTTTCTCTTGTTTTTAAAAACTCTATCCTTGTATATCACAATAATGGAAAGAAAAGTTTATAGTGTCCTTTCACAAAGGAGTAGTTTTAAATTCCATTTAAAAATGTGTATTTATTGGGGGTTTTGTTTGTTTTTCTTTTTTTCTTTTTTTTTTTCTTTTGGAATTTTTTTTTTTTTTAAGCGACAATAGTAATGGAAAAGGATCGGCGGGAAGGGCCGGAGGTGCCTGCTCCTGCCCCATCCATCGCGCCGGGCCTTTCCAGCTGGCCTGCTTGGGAGCTGACGAGGTTTTCACAGCCGTCCCCGCCACCGTCCGTCCGTCCCTCGTGGGCACGTTATAAACGTCTGGTCAGTCCCTCTTCCTCGCTGACCCGCCTTCCCCTTCAGGGAGGGGAGCCCTCAGGACAGCTCATGTCCTCTCCAGAATGGGAGCGTCTGTCCGAGGACATCTGGGGTCCCTTTGCCAGCGCTGGCTTGGAGTCAGGGAGGTGGCGGGGGGTGAGGGGGGGCAGGTGCGCCCCAGGCCAGGCACCTGAGATGCTGGTGTTGATGTCCCCAGAAACCAGGTTGGAAGTAGACAGCTTCGAGCTTGCTAGTCTCCACACTGAATCCTCTCTGTCCGTTTATTTATCGAGTCACACGATGTCACGGTTCCCCCGGCAACGCGCCTCCCCATGGACCGGGAGGAGGGAGAGGCTCTTTGGGAGCCGCCTCCACTGAGTTGACAAAGCCAATGAATACTTGGGCTGAAGGAATTTTGTCTGAGTGACAGTTTTTTGTTTTTGTTTTGTTTCGTTTTGTTTTTTGAAAATGCCCCAAAGTCTATGCTGATACCGGAAAAAAAAAAAAAGGGCTACTGTAACTTTAAAAAGAAGTTGAACCCAAGCTGTGAAAAGCCAGCCGGCTGTGGCTGTGGCTGTGGCTGTGTGCGGCAGCCCTGGCGCTGTGCAGAGCCTGGTGCTGTAGTGAGTATCGTGCTGGGACTTCTCTGACTCCGGGCAGGTGGCACCTGCAGGAGCTCAGCACAACCGAGTAACAGCAGTGAACGCATCTCTCCTTATTCCTGGATTTCCACAGTGGACAATGGTGCATGCCTCACGCCCAAGCCCACCCCCTCCACCATATCCTTTCTGGGGCTGTGGGCCTCCATGTAACAATTTTAAGATGCAAGCGTCATTTTCAACAGGTAGCTATGATTTCCGCCCCCACACGCCCCCACCCCCCCTTAACTGGTGCCATTTCTCTCTTTGATCATCTTCTCCTTTCCTTCTTCCTCCCCCTCTCCACCCACGTAAACACACCTGTTCTAAAAATTCTGGTGCATTCGTTCAGTTCTTCGAAAATAGAATGTGGTGCTTCATTTTTTTTTTTTTTGCGACGTTGTTGAGAGAGAGGTTGGGCCCAACAGGTGGAAGTGACGTTCGTCGACAGCAAAAGTCCTACTTCTTAGAGTGGTTTTTTTTTTTCCCCCTTCCCTGTGGTGTTAGCAGAAGGTCTTACTGAGCTACCCTACCCACGTGGATGTGTGTGGTGAATTGGGAGGCTGTTCTTCAAGGATGCACAGGGGGCGTGTGGCCACAGGGGGAAGGACAGCCAAGCCCCGAGGTGAACATCAGATATTTATTGAGCAGTTTTGTTCAGAGGTGGGTCTTCGTGAAACGAGTTTTAACAATCAGATGATGATGCTAAAGGCAAGTTCCTGAGCTTCCAGGTGCCTTGTGTAAGAGCTGAGAACTGACGCGCTGGGTGTTTACTGTGACTCTTCCAGAGGCACTGGCGGTGAATTGCTGTAAGATGTCCTGAGCATTTATGTGGTCTGGTTTTAACTGTAAATAGTGAAAGATTTTTTTAAGCACTTTTGCCTAGATTTAAACAGCAACTTGAAAAAAAAAAAGTATGTTTTAACATGTAATTGTGGGAGAAATTGTAAATAGTAGCTGAATATTTAACGTGCTTTGTCTATCCTTCACTTTTACCATATTCTGTAAAGTTGCATTTATTTTACAGGACAAAAAAAAATGAAATATTATTGCTTTTGAAATAAATACCCAAGAGCTTATCAGGATTTAGAATTATTCAGAACTCAGATTTATAGGATAACCTCTGACCTTCAGTGTGACAAGCTAAAGGGAGCAGAGACTTTAATGAGCATGCAAATTTTCTAGTTTTGAGGGAAAGTTGGGTCCTTTAAATGCTATTTTGCTTATCGCATCAGTACTTTTATGCAGGTCTCATTTGACTCCGTGCTTAGGTAGATGCGGGGGTGCCTTGAAAACTTCATTTTAAATGATCTTAAGCAAGAAATACAATATTTTGCGAAACATTTGGAGAATGTGACGTCTGTCTGGCCCGTGAAAGCCCCAGGTTGGCTGTTGGTTCGGAAGGTCCCGAGTGGAACCCAGGTGATTCTGAGAGCTGGCACGTGTGAATTTTGTGACTGTGTCTAATAGACCCCCCTCCCCCTCCCCTTCCCCCTCGTCACCCTTTGGTAGAAAAGCCATTAGATAATAACAGGAGAAACCAGTACACGCTAAAAGCATGTGATGTCTGTCCACCCCTACTCCCCCCCTCCTCCCCCAGCTCACATGGCCTTTGGTTCATAAATTTCTAGATTAGCAAACAGGCTGCTGAGAGGTGAGTCAAGAGCCGGTCTCCATTGGACGTTCCCCACCCCCTCCAAGTGGTGTTCCAGAAATTAGGTGGTGCTGTTGCCGCGCTGTAGCCCGTGCTGATCTTTACACACTACACGTCTAACCTACCTCAAATCTCAGTCATTAAAATTAGCATGCTTTAGACATATATTTAAAAAAAAAAAAGAAGTAACTATGCACAGCTCTTTATCCCCCTCCCTTGCTGCTGAAGGTTTCTTAAAGAGAAAAATCAAATTTTTATTTTTTACTGGCACTATCATTTTTTTAAGTCCTAAAGATGATTAACAGACATTTCTATCATGAGAAGAAAAAAAATAATAATAATAAAATAAAGCCATGGCAACTAAAGAACCTTAACAGCGTGACCAAGTTTTTAAGAGTCATAGCAACAGAAAACGATGGAGTCTCAGTCACCTCCCGGTGTTCCCCCCCCGTCCACAGACACCATCCACGTGCAGTGCAGACCTTTGGTTCCTCTTCTGTTTTGTTGTCCCCTCCCTTTCGTGCACAAGGGAAGTGCTTGCAAAGTTTTGTGCTAAGGAGTTTTTGAAATAAAATTAAAAAAACAAAAAACAAAAAACAAACAAAAAAATGCTTTGCCGGCAGGTTCTCACAAAATAACTGGTGCTAGCTCAAGAAACCATTATCAGAAATCTTGGCGGAAGGTATTTCATGGATTTTGAGGTAATTCGTGGGTGTTTGACTTGGTTGTTTTGATTTTTAAGCAGGGCCTTTTCCTCCACACCCTGGCTTTGTGGGTCCTGTGTGACCTCACCGAGATGTCAGATGTCGGGAAAAGGTGTCTCCCTGCATCCCGCCCCTCCTTGGTCCTTCCACCAGCCTCTTTCAGAAACAGAGCAAGGGATGTTTAAAATGCAAAAGGCAAGGGAAGAAGTTGTGGTGCTCAATTGCTTTGTCTCAAACAGAGATGTGTGAGGATGGATGATGAGTAGATAACCTAATTTTCTGGAGAGAAGTCCAGCAGCCGTGGTGGAGCTGAACCGACCACCCCACCAGATCTCATATCGAGGCAGTGCTGGTGGAAAATGATATCCCTGATGTGCCTCAACCAGTACTTTTCTTTTTGTTACTGACGTGTGTTTTATGGACTAGGAAGCATTTTTATGAATTGAAAAATCGTCTAAATAAAATGGTGCTATGGCGTTTTAATGTGACTGTCCCTGATCCTGTCTTGCTGAGGTGCTATCCATGCTCTGAAACCACAACCAACCAAAAACAAGGTGGGCTCAGTCTCTCTCGGCTCCCCCCTCGCCCCAACACCCCATCCCCTTCCCCTTTTTGGTGCTGTCTCCTTTGACCTCTGTTTACCATACTGTAACTGCTCTGGCAGTGTGCTTGATCGTTCGTCCCTCAGAGGCCAGACCAAGAAAGGCAGCCGGCTCCCTTCCTGCGGGTGGGGGACAGGCCTGCCTCTCGGGCTTGGCAGGAGCTTGGGTGCTGTGTTGGTCCTCTCGGCCCTACTAGAGAAGAAAGGACAAAGGGGCGGAGGGTGTCCTCCTGCCTCTCCCGTCCTGCTGCACTTGTCGGAGCTGAGGACACAGCTTTTCCTCCTGCAGTCCAGGGTGCAAGTAGGTGTCTGAGAGTCCCAAAGGTGCTTGCTAGCCGCAGTGGATGGAGTTGTTCTCCTTCCTCATCTGGCACTGGCTGGGCCCGTGGTGGACAGGGCCTCGCTGACCCTCCCGGCCATGGTGCCGGTGTTGCTTCTGTCCGCCTCTCACTGGTAACCCCTCACGTTCAACTCAGAGAAAGGAGCTTTTGCTCACTTGGTGCCACTGAGGCTGCTTTTTTGTTGTTTTTGTTTTGTTTTAGTTGGTGCTACTCTCATTTCTTCTTGGGTCCACACAAAAGTTGATTTTAAAACAAAAATGCAACAGGAAACTTCATTTGAGTCATCCTCGGTTACAATGATACCTTTTTTTTTTTTTAATACCTCAAGAACAGGACATCATGACAATTTCAGGAGACACCCCCCACCCCCAGGGAGTCTGATTGAAACCCAAAGGTTTTGTCCATCCATCAGATGATGTAGTTGACCTTGAGGAATCAAAGGTCGTTTGCATTCTCATTCTTCAGCACTTCAAATGGCAGCGCGCCTAAAGGAAGGGATGTGGTTGACTCTATTTCATTTTCAAGCTTTGCTTTAGAGTGAAGTGTGAATTTCTTCGTGCCCATCTTGTTGAGCTTTTCCAGTCATTGTCGCTGTCATTTGAAAGACTCCCTCAAAAACCTACGTTTCATGAACCAGCTGCATCTGCTGGGGGACACGGCCAGCTTCAACATACCCTGGACCAAAATGAACATTTTTTTTGAGGTGCAGACCCCAAGCATAGGTTACACAGTCTCACACCCATGGTGGGTGCAGAGTTGTTTTCCGTGTGTGCGGCCCCCGTCGTGGCCACCCCTCCCCCCAATCCCAGCCCCTTCTCTCACCGTTCCTCCAACAAGACTAAAGCAATAGGCTTCTCCCCTGAGCAGACTGGAGCACAGAAATGCAAGGTTAAAGTTGCTTTTGCCTAAGAATCAGTGAGTGATTTGGCCTACTTCCTCGCTTGCTTCTCTTCTGATATCAGGGATGCTTTTCGTGGTAACGTTGTTTGCTCTCTCTCCTCATTTTTGACCATCCATCATTCAGGGATAACTCATCACTATTCACATGGGGATTGAAAACAGTACTGTTTGGCTCCTTTGAACATCCAAAATTTCTTGATTCCGATACTTGGTTTTTGTTTTGGTTTTGTTTCGTTTGAGGGGGGAAAGGAGGAGAAAAACAGGAGTGGTGTCATTTCTTTTTCACATAATCTAATTAAAAGAGACAAGGGCAGGTTATTTGGTGGCATATTGATGCATTTAGACTTACCCCCTGTAGCTTTCTGATGTATTTCATTTCTTCTTTGAATTCCTGTTTGGTTACTTGGCTTCCAATGGAGGTGAACTTCACAACCATACTTGAATATTCCGTCTTGACTTTGTAACTGTGGCTACTTGAAATGAAGTTTATCTGGGGTTGATGGATGAATGGTAGATTTTTGCAATGTCTCAAGGCAATAGGATGTGTATTATTAAACTGTAGATATTCTTAGTACAGTAAATTTATGCTGATAATTTTATTTTGTATAATTTTTACCTTTTTTTGTTAATATTTTCTCTCCCACTATATTGATTTGCCTCCTGAACTACCCCTCCTGACCCTCCCTTCTCCCCCAGTGTTTCAGTAAATTTAATTTAGGGTGCCTAGAAATTGCAAGTATGTATCCTTTTTTGATTTGTATTTTATTATAATTTACACAAACAACTGGTTTGTGAACTGTATTACTCCTGGTATCTTTAAAATATTGTGGGTGTTTTAATAAATTTTATATTTATTTTTTGCACTCAAAATTCAGTGTGGGTCCTTTTTCCCCCCCTTCATCCTCCCTCCGCCGCTCTAGGTGTGATAGAGACACAATCCCACTGCCCTCCACCACCTCCATGTGGTCCAAATTGGAGTTGTCTCTTTTCATTTGAATCATCCCGTTCTGGGAGGGGCTGGTCTTGAAAAGGGCATTTTGAGCTGAAGAAAGGAAAAGAGACATGGATACAGTGGTAATTCTAGGAGACAGTG
Organism: Sorex fumeus; assembly: GCF_029834395.1. Taxonomy (NCBI): domain Eukaryota; kingdom Metazoa; phylum Chordata; class Mammalia; order Eulipotyphla; family Soricidae; genus Sorex; species Sorex fumeus. The sequence goes on along the minus strand of NW_026606063.1, from coordinate 36,949,774 downwards.
CCTCCTTCTGCTTGAAACGTCTGATTGAAATTGGCTCTGTGCTAGGAATCCAGATTTGTGTGCTCTCTCCAGTTGATGCTGACACCTGTCAGGTCACTTGATGGAAACGCATCCACCAAATGACAACTTCATAATTGTAGCGGGGTGCAGGATGACAGGCTTGGAGGTTTTCATCTTCATTTTCTACTTGCAAAAGAACTCTCTCGAGGGGCCAGAGTGATAGCACAGTGGGTAGGATGCTTGCCTTGCATGCAGCCAACCTGGGTCCGATCCCTGGCATCCCTTATGGATCTCCCAAGTCTGCCAACTCAGACTGCAGAGCCAGGAGTCAGTCCTGAGCATTGCCAGGTATGGCCCCAAACAAAAAGCGAACAAAAAGTCAATGAAATCCAATTACTGCTTCTAAATGTCACTTGGCAGCTCAGTGGGAAATGCACTGTAGCACTATCCTCCCATTGTTCATCGATTTGCTCAAGCGGGCCCAGTAACGTCTCCATTGTGAGACTTGTTGTTACTGTGTTTGGCATATTCAGTACATCACTGATAGCTTGCCAGGCTTTGCCGTGAGAGCGAGATACTCTCGGGAGCTTGCCAGGCTCTCTGAGAGGGGCAGAGAACCCGGCTCGGCTGGGCACGCTGTGCACAAGGCCGACGTCCTACCGCCGTGCTACCGCTCCAGCCCAGTGGGAAATTATTAGAAAAAAAATTTTTTTTTGTTTGTTTTTGAGGGCCCCGCCTGATGATGCTCAGGGATTACTCCTGGCTCTGCACTTAGGAATCACTCCTGATGGTGCTTGAGGGACCATACATATTGAACCTGGGTTGGCCACATGCAAGGCAAATGCCCTACACTTTGTACTTTCACTCTAGACCCTAAAAAGAAGCTTAAAAATAATTTAAAACTCTCTAGAAATGTGTCAGCACAGGGAGAGATTCTTATACATACATTTTATGTAAGTGGGTATATTTTTTCCCTTATTTGACACCTTCTGTTGGTCTTCTGCCCATATTCAATGGTGTTCAGGGCTTACTCCTGGCTCTGGGCTTGGGGGGTCCATATGGGGTACCAGAGATTGGACCCCAGTTGCCCATGTTCAGGGAAAGCACTGTCCCCACTATACTATATCTCTCTGGCCCCCCACAGCATCTTGGAGTTAAAAGAGAACAATTTCTGTCCTTTCCCCATGGCCACTATACTGGGCCTGTCCCCAGGGAAGGATTGAGAGAGCCTCTTCGGTAAGATTTCACAATCCAAAATTTTATTTAATTTTTTTTCTGTATATTGCTATAAATGCACGTGATAGCACAGTGGGTAGGGCGTTTGCTTTGCATGCATCTGACCCAGGTTCGATTCTTCCATCCCTCTCGGGAAGCCCGGCAAACTACCGAGAGTATCTCGCCCGCACGGCAGAGCCTGGCAAGCTCCCTGTGTCATATTCTATATTCCAAAAACAGTAGCAACAAATCTCACAATGGAGACATTACTGGTGCCCGCTTGAGCAAATCGATGAACAATGGGAGGACAGTGCTACAGTGCAGTGCTATTGAAATACCGTGAGGGCAGTTACAAAGTTTTTGGTTTAAGTCTTGGTCATACAATGATGAAACACCTGTCCCTTCACCAGTGCACATTTTCCACCATCAAAAACCCCAGTATCCCATGGCGTAGAGGCCAGCCGGGCATTCTAGGGGAAAGGGCAGCTCAGATAGAGAAGGGAGCACCAAATAAAGGGTGTTGGGAGGATCCTCCCAGGAGGGGAGATGCATGTTGAAAGTAGACTATGGACCGAACGTGATTGCCACAAAATGCCTCTTTTGCAGACCACAACACCCAAAAGGAGAGAGAGAACAAAAGTGAATGCCCTGCCACAGAGGCAGGGTGGGATGGGGGAACGGGGAGTGGGAGGGATACTGGGATCCGTGGCGGTGGAAAATGGGCACTGGTGGAGGGATGGGTATTTGATCATTGTATAATTGAAACCCAAGCACAAAAATTTGTAAGTCTACAACTGTACCTCATGGTGTTTCACTAATAAAAATTATTTAAAAAAAAAAAACCAGTATCTCCTCATCCCACACCCTCCCCCTACCTGGGTGGCGGACGATTTCCACGTTACTCTCTCTCTCTACTTTGATTACATTCAATATTTCCACACCAGACCCACCATTATTATTTGGGACTTTACCCCAACACTCAGATCTGCCAAAAAAGGCAACATTAGACAATTTGTTTTCTATTGCTGATGATAAATTGCATATGATGACTTTGAAATTCTGAAGTTTTAATCATTAAATCTGGAGGAATTTCAGCCAAAAGCCTCTCTGTGTTCTGAGCTTTGTTTCTGAGTCTCTGGAATCATTGCCGATAAGCAGCTCGATCAGCAGTCAGAGGGCTCATTCATGGGCTGCAACTCGGGATCTCATAGGGACGGGGGGAGGGGGGGTAAGGGCCAGCTCCACCAGGAATGGGGTTTTTTGAGGGGGTCACATCCAGCAGCTTTTCTTCTCAAATGTACCAAAAATTCAAAGCAGAATTTTATACCCATGCTTCTTAATTAAAAAAAAATTGAGTAAGAGGAACATTTCCAAATTTATTTATGGGGGCTTTGGGGCAGACTCAGAGAATTTTTGCCATGAGGAGTGAGGTTGGGAGTTTGATTCACTGTGACCCTGGTGACACTACCCCAGGTAGTGGGGGTCCAAGGACCAAAACAAAGCATACTGTCTCACATACCACCACAAACTGTGCAAGCACTAAGATGGAAGATCTGCAAGTAGCACAACTAAAGTGTGTAGCACTCTGAGTGCTGAACCAGATGTGCAAGCATCAAGTGCCCAGCCATTACAAGAATGGAGGGGGACACGTACATCAAGGTCAAAGAACATTACTGGCCACTGTTCCCAAAGAGCATAGGGGTAGGAGCCGGAGGGATAGTACAGTGGGTAGGGAGCTTCCTTTGCATGTAGCCGACCTGGATTCTATCTCCAGCACCCCCTATGGTCCCCTGAGCCACATCTGGAGTGATCCCTAAAGTACCCCTGGCCCCTCCCCCCAAAAAAACATATAATAAAATTCCTAAATAAAACGTTAGCAAGCCTGTCAGCAGTATATGCCAAAGACCAATGCACTGAGATCAAATGGGACTTATCTGAAGTACGTAAGGATAGTTTCGTAAAGTACCCAGAGGTCAATGTGAGAAACCATATTAACAAAAGATAAAACAATGTGACCATCTCAGTCAAAAAGCATTTGAGAAATTGAACAACTACTTGAGATTTTTTTTAAAAACTCTCAATAGGAAAAGAACTCAACAGAATGAAGAGCATATGACAAACGTATTGCTAACATGATATTTATTTGGGAAAAACTGAAAGCTTTCTCTCAAAGAACATGAGCAAGGTGAAAACGTATGCTCTCCTCACTTTTGCTTTTGAAGAGTTTAAGATTTGTTTTTTGTTTGAGGGCCAGGATGCTGGGAATTGAACCTGAGTCAGCAGCATTCAAGGCAAGCATGCTTATCCACTGTACTATCTCACCAGCCCCAGTTTTTAGAGTATTTATTCCAGGAGGGCCATACCCAGTAGGGCTCAGGGCTTACTCCTGGGTCTGTGCTTAGGGATCACTCCTGAAGCTCAGGAGACTTGTACACAGCAAGTTCCTCACCCCCTGTACTATCTGATTTCTCTTCTTGGCTTTATGTCATCTTCTATTGTACTCTGAAAATTGTCCCTGTCCCATACAAAGACATCAATCCTCTATCCCCCCTCCCCCAGGGCATGGTGCCTCTCTGGAAATGCAACCCAAGCCTGCTTAGTGCTTAGTGCTTAGTGCACGTTCCTGCACCCGAGGACACTGTAGAAAACACAACTGAGACTTTATCCAAATTGAGATGCCAGGCTGAGCAGATGATGCTAAGAGCCCGGTTTGATCCCTGGCTCCCACGGTCCCCTGAGCACCACCAGGCTTGGAACTTGAGACCGACGAGGTGCCCCCCCCACCCAAATAAACTCTAGATGCACCTGACCCCCCACCCCGTTCTCACCCGCAGAAGCCTGAGCAGATGCCAGCTCTTCTCTATGGAATGGCCAGTCACTGAGCTGGCCTCCCTACCCAGCAAACCGTGCCCCCATTTTGTCTTCTTTTCTCTTGCACACTGATCTCCAGCTCCTGGAGGTGGTCATGTCCCCCTGGGTTTTCTCTTGCCTTTCCCAGTGTGCTTCTCCTCAGAGTCAGGCCCCTCTTCCCTATGCTCATGTCCTCAGACCCTCCATCTTCCTGTCACTGCCACCTTGCTGTGGACACAGAGCACCCACATGACCCTTCCCAGCACTCTCGAACCCATGCCCTCGTCCCTCCAGGAAACTGTGTTCAGAGTACTGTTCTTCCACCTTCTGCACCAGCTCCCGTCTGCAGACCAGCCCATGGGCCGGCAGTTATCGCTCGGTGGGAGGTCAGTGGTTTCTACTTTCTGCACCTGCAGACCAGCACTGGGGGTTGGACTGGTGGTGGAAGGCCACTATTCTAGAACATGGACCTGTTCTCACTGATTCCTTTGTGGCCCCCTGGAAGACCCCTACTCCTGAGTTGCAACAACAATAACATCCAGTGGTCGCTGGGGGCCGAGTCCCCGGACTCTCCTCTTTTGGATCTTCTTGTGCTCTCACAGTCTTGAAACGCAGATGCTCCCTAAAAGAACCCAGCTGGTCCCCATCATGGCCTACATGCTTGCTTTCAGAGGCGCCTTGTTCACCCAGGAGAACTACCCCAACTGTCACCCCAACGCTGGTAATTCCTAAGACTTCACTCATGATGTTGGGCTAACAGCTCTGCATGTGTCTTTGGCAGGACTAAAGCTTAGACACTTCTACAACAGACCTCTTGATGCTCTACTCTACTCCACTCCCTCTAGCTCTCAGCAGCCCCAGCATTCTCCTGGTCCACACCCTGACACCACATTTGGTTTATCCCCCTTCAATATCCTCCACTCTGCCCCTCCTGTGTAGGTTATGCTCTGCACAAGATGCGAACACCATGCAGACGATCTTGTGGACCTTCATCCCAGGCAGAAGAGCCTCTTCCTGTGGGCTGGGGTAGGGGGCAGAGGCCACAGGTATACATTCTGGCCTCAAAGTGGGATCTTTAGAAAGATTGACTTGCCAAGACTCTCCAGGGAGCTTCAGAAACCCATGGACCCCAGATAGGACTGATACCAAAGCCCATGCCCTGCCCAAGTGCTCCCCTGCTGCTCCTGCACCTAATAAACCTTGGGCCCAGAATCACTCTGTCCCCCCAGCATCATTGTGTGGGTTCACAGCCTCGGTCTGCTGACAGGCGCGTCTCTAGGTGCTGCAGGAAGGCAGCTCTGGAGAGCATTTCTGGCAGCTGCTGATACATGAATGGCTGCATTCTCGTCCCGTAATCCTAAAAACCAAAACAAGTGATGCCATTTCCTGGTGATGCTCCGACAGCAATCAGGGTGAGAGACAGCATTTTTGTGACAGGTGCTGGGGGGCAGGACCCACGTCCACCCCACCCGCAGCATGACAGAGCTCCCAGGATCTCTGTCCAGTTCCCCCACCATCACTCCCAGAGGCTTCTGTAAAGAAAGGGGCTTTAGGGGTGATGGTGCTGCAAATAATACCAGCAAGCAATCACGACTTTTAAAATCCATTAAAATATTGACAAAGTATAAAACAACTCTAAATAATCAATAAAAATCCCCCAACTCAATAAGCTTTTACTTGAGGAAGTCTGACTAAACAAAAAACCAAGTTACCTAAAGCCAAAGGAAAATTTTACTGCACAAACAGTAACAATGATCAGAATTCAAGGGCCGGAGCAGTAGCACAGAGGGTTGGGTACTTGCCTTGCCTGCAGTCAACCTGGGTTCAATCTCTTGCATCCCATATGGTCCCCTGAGCACCACTAGGAGAAATTCCTGAGTGTAGCGCCAGGAATAATCCCTGAGCATCACCAGGTGTGCCCCCAACCCCCGCAAAAAAAATTCAAATCCTGGAGGCCTGAGGCCAAAGAGGTAGTATAGTGGGTAGGATGCTTGCCTTGTACATGGCTGACCCAGGCTTGGTTCCCTGGACCACATGTGGTTCCCTGAGCCCCACCAGGAGTGATACCTAAGTGCAGAATCAGGAGTAAGCCAGGGGTGGCTCATAAAATAACAAAAGAAAAACTGGGGGTCTGTGGGGTGGCTCCGTGGGCAGAAGCACCTGCCTTGATTCAGTGAGGTTGTGCTTTGGGTCTACAATATGACCCACATGAGCAAGGTGTGGTCCTAGCAGTTCTGTGTGTGGGACACCAGCACAGACTCTGGAGAACAATCAGGAGTGTGTAAGCACCCCAACTAAAAAGTGGTGTTCATCGATTTTCTCAAGCAGGCACCAGTAATGTCTCCATTGTGAGACTTGTTGTTACTGTTTTTGGCATATCAAATACATCACGGGTAGCTTACCAAGTTCGACTGTGCGGGTGGGATACTCTCAGTAGCTTGTCGGGCTCTCCAGGAGGGATGGAGGAATCGAACCTAGGTCGGCCGCGTGCAAGTCAAGTGCCCTACCTGCTGTGCTATCGCTCCAGCCCAGAAATAAGATTAAAAAGGAAAAAGGAAAAAGGTCAGCCCTCAAAATAAGAATTCAAAGCAGCTTTTGCAAGAAATACAGAAGGTGCACCAGTGAGTGCAATCTAGCTTCCAAAAGATTTGAAAAGAACACTTCAAAAGAGAACCTACTCAACAAAACCAAGAAAACTCCATTACCAACCAAGTGGTGCTTATGCTGAAAGCACAGCTGGGGCACAGAGCATGGAGCAGCGTCAGTCGCTGGATGAAGTCACGGAGATTCAGCATCAAGGACTGTGTAAGGAGATGCAGGAGGTCATACAAGACCCTGAGCACAGAGCCACTTGAGAAGTGCCACTTGAGAAACCCGGTAGTTCCCAGAGAAGGACTCAGGACAAATGGTTCAGAATCAGTGATCAAAGGTTGATGGGGGGGGGGGGGGAGGCGGGGGGCGGGTAACTGGAGCGATAGCACAGTGGGTAGGGCGTTTGCCTTGCACGCAGCTGACCCGGGTTCGATTCCCAGCATCCCACATGGTCCCCTGAGCACTGCCAGGGGTAGTTCCTAAGTGCAGGGCCAGGAGTGACTCCAGTGCATCGCTGGGTGTAACCCAAAAAGAAAAACAAAAACAAAAACAAAGCTTGATGAGGGTGATGGGAGAAGGGTGCCCTGAAGATGTAGCCCAGTGGCAGAGCACATGCTTGCATGACTGAAACCCTGGGCTAACTTCCCTGACCGCCCCTCCCACACACACACACCCGTTGGGCCTGTGCAGTGCAGAGGATCCAACTCAGGTCTCACAATGTTTAAGGAATGCAATTGACATTTTTTGGTTTCACTAACTAGGATTAATCCAGAGATAGCCCTGAACAATTGTCTTTTTTTTTTTTTTAAATCACACCCGTAGATGCTCAAGGATTATTTCTGGCTCTGTACTCAGGAATTATGCCTGGTGGTACCTGGGGGACCTTATGGGATGCCAGGGATCAAACCTGGATCAGCTCCCATTTGAGGTAACCCGCCTCCCCCACTGCACTGTCGTTCTGGCCCCCAATTGTGCCTTTTAAAGAACAAGGAAATTCTCTCTCATAACCATAATATAATTGTTGCACCAGGAAATTGAACATTGATGTAATGTTGTCTAATACCGAGTTCATGCTCCAATTTATCCAGCTATTGCAATGATGTCTTTTAGTTTTGTTTTGCAGTCACATCTGGCAATGCTTAGAGCTTGCTCCTGTCTCTGCTTAGAAACCACTTCTGGTGGAGCTTGGGGAGCCTTAGGGTGTGCGGGGGGATCGGATCAGGGTCAGCCGTATGCAAGGCAAACACCTTCCCCTCTGTACTATCTCTCTGGCCTCGCAATGATGTCTTTGTAACTGTGGTTTTTTGCCCCTAAAACAGGAACAGGTATTTAGTGGGCTGTTTCTTTCATATCCTTCCAACAGGCCTCAGATGATCTATCACTTTCTGCTGTGCTAACAGAAACAAAAATCAATGCAGTTGTATTCCTACTAATAAAACCAACTAATAATATGAAAGGAAGGAGTAGTTCTGTTTCAAATGGCTGATCCCTTTAAGAACTTTTCATGTAAGCTTTTTTTTTTTTTTTTTTTTTTTTGCTTTTTGGGTTACACCCAGTGATGCTCAGGAGTTACTCCTGCCTCTGGACTCAGGAATTACTCCTGGTGGTGCTTAGGGGACCATATGGGATGCCAAGATTGAACCCAGGTCAGCCACATGCAAGGCAAATGTCCTACCCGCTGTACTATCACTTTGGCCCCACTATGAATTCTTTATATGTGCTTTCTTCTGTCACGGTGTGCTCATTTTTTCAGGGTTGGGAGTGGGGGTCTCCAAAGCAGTGCTCGAGAAAGTCAGGGGCCCACCTGGTGGTTCTCTGGACTTCTCTAGGTTAATCCTGCTTGGGATTTGCTCAGTTTCTTGAATCTATTGACTTCTTCCTTTTCTTAAATTCCACAGTTGTTCAGCCATTATTTAAAATTTTTTTTATTTTTATTTTTTATTTGTTATTAGTGAAACACCATGAGGTACAGTTGTAGACTTACAAATTTTTGTGCTTGGGTTTCAGTTATACAATGATCGAGTACCCATCCCTCCACCAGTGCCCAATCTCCACCACCAATGATCCCAGTATCCCTCCCACTCCCCATCCCCCCATCCCACCCTTCCTCTGTGGCAGGGCATTCCCTTTTGTTTTCTCTCTCCTTTTGGTTGCTGAGGTTTGCAAAAGAGGCATTGAGTGGCAATCATGTTCGTTCTATAGTCTACTTTCAGCATGCATCTCCCATCCTGGGAGGATCCTCCCAACACCCTTTACTTGGTGTTCTCTTCTCTATCTGAGCTGCCTTTTCCCCTAGCATGTGCGGTTGGCCTCCAAGCCATGTAGTAAACCTCCTGGTATGTATCTCACCTATTCTTGGGTGTTGGTTTCCTATTTTGTTACTTTATGTTCCCCAGCTGATTGCAATCTTTCTATGTCTGTCTCTCTCTTTCTGACTCATTTCCTCATTTTGCTTAGCATGATACTTTCCATGTAGTACCACTTGTATGTAAATTTCATGACTTCATCTTTTCTAACAGCTTCGTAGTACTCCATTGTGTAGATGTACCAAAGTTTCTTTAACCAGTCATCTGTTCTCGGGCATTCAGGTTTTTTCCAGATTCTGGCTATTGTAAAGAGTGCTGCAATGAACAAACAAGTGCAGATGTCACTTCGACTATATTTTTTTGCCTCTCTGGGATATATTCCCAGGAGTGGTATTGCTGGGTCAAATGGGAGCTCAATTTCTAATTTTTTTGACAATCGTCCATACTGTTTTCCAAAAGGACTGAACCAGTCGGCATTCCCACCAGCAGTGCCATTATTTTAAAACTGTCCTTTTAGCCCCCTTCTCGTTACCTCCTTTTGAGATTCTGATGATATGAATCTTGAATCTTTTATTACTGTCACACGAGTTCCTGAATATAGAACATCCTGTTCTTGGAAGGGATTTTTTTTTCTTTAAAGTTTTGATTCAGATAGATCCATCAGTTTCTACACAGCAATAAGGGTTGTGTACATACATTTTTGGTCAGTATTTTTTGTTTGTTATTGTATCACACCTGGCGATGCTCAGGGGTTACTCCTGACTCTACACACAGGAATTGATTCTGGTGATGTTCAGGGAACCATGTGGGATGGTGGGGGTTGAACCTGGGTCAGCCACATGCAAGGCAAGTGCCCTACCTGCTCTACTATTGCTCTGGCCCCTATGGTCATTATTTTAAGTTGTTTCTCAACAACACAACCAGCTGAAGTTATGACTAAATAGTTCAAGATATTTAATAGCCACGTGGGATCTGGGGCCGAAACCTCCAAGCCTACTCGAATTGGAGTAGAGCATCTTCCACCCAGATCCTCCAAATTCCAGTAGGCGGGGGTCACACCCACCACCTGGCCCCCTGGCGCCGTGTAATCCCATCAGCGGCCAAGACTCAGAGACTATAAAATCCAGATCCCGGACGAGAACAGTGCAGTCTCTGCCCCCGCGCCTGGGTGTTCCTTCCCGGAGTCCCTTGGAGGGGAGCGGGTTGAGCTTTCCTCCCCGCCCCGACCAGGGCTACGGCAGCCGAAGACCTCCAGGACCAGCCACCACCATGCTGAGACCACTCTCCGCACACATGAAGGTACTGGCAGAGGGACAAAGCCACGCGGGTTCCGGGGCCGAGACCTCCAAGCCTACTCGAATTGGAGTCGAGCATCTTCCACCCAGATCCTCCAAATTCCAGTAGGCGGGGGTCACACCCACCACCTGGCCCCCTGGCGCCATGTAATCCCATCAGCGGCCAAGACTCAGAGACTATAAAATCCAGATCCCGGAACCGCGCGGCTGCATTTGCAGCCGCGCGACATCTTATTATCTCATTCCTACTTTGGACAAACTTGCAGGCTATCGAATGTAGCCTGCCCACAGGGCAGAGTCTGGCAAACTCCCCGTGGCCTACCAAATATGCCAAATACCAGTAACAATGATGGGTCTCATTCTCCTAAAGAGCCATGAATATAATCTCAGGGCTAGGATGAAAGAGACGTTACTGGGGCCTGCTCGAGGCAATCGACGATTAACAGGATGATGAAATGAAATGAAATTTAATAGCAGGGGCCCATCTGGTGAATCATTGGACTTCTTTAGATTAATTCTGCTTTGGATTTGCTCCATTTCTTTTGTACTATCAGAGACAGTAGAGTAGGTAAAGGCACTTCCTTTAACACAGTTGAGCCAGGTTTGATCCATACCCCATATGGAACCCTGAGCACTATCAGGAGTGATTCCTAAACACAGAGTCAGGCATAATCCCTGAGCACAGCTGGATGTGACAAAAAAAAAAAATCCTTTATAGCGTCAGTTCCAATGCCTGGAATATTAAAAAAAAAAAAGTAATGGTACAGTTCCAAAGCACCAAGAATTTCCGTATCCATCCAAAATATTTTTTGTTTTCTCCCAACAACTCTCTGTTAAAAAATTTTTATCTTATTTACAAAGTTTTCTCCTTGTTTACTTACCTTATTTATTTATTTATTTGAGGGGCAGGTTTACTCAAGGACTACTCTGGGATCAGTGCTCCGGGGACTCTGTGGTGCTGGAATTAAACCTGGACTTCCTACATGCAAAGTGTATGCTATCCCTTTGATCTATCTCTCTGGCCCTTCTTCCTTTATTTAGAGGACATATAGGGTGGAGAAATAGTGCAGAAAACTTGCACATAGCTGACCCGGATACTCCTTAATGTCCTCTGAGTCTGCCAGGAGTGATCCCTGAGTGCAGATCCAGGAATAAACCCTGAGCAGCTGGGTGTGGTCCAAAAACAGAGAGAGAAAGAGAGAGAGAGAGAGAGGAGGGAGGGAGAGAGAGAGGGAGGGAGAGAGAGAGAGAGAGAGAGCGAGAGAGAGAGATCGTTCTTCTCTTTCAAACAAACACTGTCCTCTCGTTGTTCATCGATTTGTTCGAGCAGGCCCAGTAACGTCTCCATTTTTTGAGACTTGTTGTTACTGTGTTTGGCATATCGAATACGTCATGGGTAGCTTGCCAGGCTTTGCCGTGCGGGCAAGATTACTCTCGGTAGCTTGCCGTGCTCTCCGAGAAGGGCGGAGGAATCGAACCCGGCTCGGCTGGGCTGGCTGCATGCAAGGCAAACACCCTACCGCTGTGCTATCGCTCTAGCCCTCATTTTCCCCTAACCTTTATAAATCTGCTAAGTGCACACCTAGCTAAACATCAACCCAGCAATGAGCTCTTTTAAACCCTCCTCTTCATTCTGTTTGGGAGAAGTTGCTATAACTCAAGAAGGTTATTTTGTTTATAATAATGCCAGTGCATTGTTGGCGTGATAGTTAAGATGTGACTATTTAATGCACCACAATTTAAGTCAAGGGCTGGAGCGATAGCACAGCGGTAGGGCGTTTGCCTTGCACGCAGCCAGCCCGGCCGAGCCGGGTTCGATTCCTCCGCCCCTCTCGGAGAGCCTGGCAAGTTACCGAGAGTAATCTTGCCCGCATGGCAAAGCCTGGCAAGCTACCCGTGACGTATTCTATATGCCAAACACAGTAACAACAAGTCTCAAAAAATGGAGACGTTACTGGGCCCGCTCGAGAAAATCGATGAACAACGGGAGGACAGTGACAGTGACCACCAAGTGAGGCCCCCAAACAAAATAAACAAAGCAAAAACCTGCTGTTTTTCCTCTCCCCCATTCAATGCATGCCTAATAAAACGTTTCTAACCCATTAGAGTTTTCTCTGCACAGCAGATCAGGGCACCGGGCAGAGGGACTTGTCTGTGTATCTGAAGGTGGTGCCTTGTTTTAGCAGAGTGCTGGGGTGATGATGCTTGTCCCCAGAAGTCCCGCCCTGCTTGCCAGGACTACTGCAGTCTTGGCGACACCATCAGCAGCATCAGTGAACTCCAGAGGCACAAGTGAAAAACGTGCCAGGGACACACCTCTGACCGAGGCAAGAAAAGGTGAAAACGTAGCACTCCCAAACACAGCCACGAGGCGACTCAAGCAAAACCAAAAACGTTTGCTGTTGCTCCACCTGCTGGAAAAGAAAAGAATGGCCTCTAATGACCAATCTGGAAACTCAAAAGATGTTTTTTACAAAAACACCCCACCACCATCACCACCCCAAACAACAACAACAACAACAGCAGCAACAAAACAACAATATCCCAAAAAGGGTCTGGATCAATAGTACAGCAGGTAGGGCGCTTGCCATGTAGGCAGCTGGCCCTAACAGAGCGGCTGCCAACCCAGCCTCTTTCCACCCGTGTCCTAGCACTCCGGCTCCCCCAGGAACCGAATCATCTGTCCATGGACCTTAGGGGCTTCCTTCTTCCTCTCCTTCCACCCCATTTCCTTCCCTCCCCAAAGGTAAAGGTGTGTGGCGCTCCAGGTGGGATGTAGCCAGGTGTGAACGAAGAGCAAAGACAGAGACAGACCGTGGTCAGAGAGCAGCTCCGACCCGCTCAGTCTAACAGCTCTACCAGCTAAAACCCCGATGCTCAGGGACCCCTCCTGGCCCGGGGGGGGGGGGGGGGGGAGGTACTTAGGGGATCACTGGCAACATCAGGGATTGAACTGGGGTCAGCTGATTGCCCCTTAACCCTGGACTGGAACCCCCATCGTTACCATCTTCTGTTTCTGAAACAAAAATGATCTTTACTATTGCATTCATCTGGGAACATAAAGTAACAAAATGGGAGACTAACACCCAAGAATGGCTGATATTAGTACCAGGAATTTTACTCCATGGCTTGGAGGCCAACCACACATGCTAGGGGAAAAGAGAACTCAGATAGAGAAGGGAACACCAAATAAAGGTGTTGGGAGGATCCTTCCAGGATGGGAGAAATATGCTGAAAGTAGACCATACACCAAACCTGATTGTCACCCATTGCCTCTTTTGAAAACCACAACACCCAATAAGAGAGAGAGAAAATAAAAGGGAATGCCCTGCCACGGAGGCAGGGTGGGATGGGGGGAATGGGGGGTGGGAGGGATGCTGGGACCTGTGGTGGAGGAAAATGGGCACTGGTGGAGGGGTGGGTACTTGATCATTGTATAACTGAAACCCAAGCACAAAAATTTGTAAGTCTATAACTGTACCTCATGGTGTTTCACTAATAAATAAATAAATAAACCAAGCTACAGGATATAAAAAAATCTATTATATCGGATAGATATAAAAAAAATGATCTTTACTGTATTTGCAGAAGGTAAAAACCCCAATCCCCAACCCTCCTCAGTTCAATAGCAGTATTCAGTAAAATCCATTCATAAGTGCTGAAAAATCAGGCAAATTTTGTGACATCTCCTGTCAACCTGTGGCTCCAATGCACGGCTAAAAATATTCATTTGAATTGGGACAAATAGGTCCTGATGACACTCAAAAGTTCTCATGTATGAGAAATCGAGATTGTAATGGTTTCTTGCTGTTTAAGCAGCGGCTGTTTACAGCCTGCTCACTGGGTTTCTCTTATAACGTCTCCGCTTTACACACTCCTTTTGGTAGACCAAGACCCAAATTTATATTTATATTTATGTACTAAATTATAGAGGACACACTTCTATTTTATTTTCACCCTTCCTCTTCTTAAAATTTTGTTTTGAGACACAACCAGCAATGCTCAGGGATCACTCATGATGGGACTGAGGGACTATATCCCTTGAGGATACAGTGCGGAGGATTAAATCTGGCCTACCCACATACAAGGCAAGTGCCCTCTGCTATCCTTCTGGCCACTCTATTTGTTTATTTATTTATTTATTTATTTATTTTCCTCATTCCCAGCAGTGCTCAGGGGTTACTCCTCTCTCTGCAGTCAGGAATCACTCCTAGCGGTACATGGAGGACCATATGGGATACCAGGATCGAAGCCAGGTTGGCCACATGCAAAGCAAGTGCCTTAACTGCTGTACTATCGCTCTGTTCCTTGCCACCGCCATATATATATATAAATTTTTATTAGTGAAACACCATGAGGTACAGTTGTAGACTTACAAATTTTGGTGCTTGGGTTTCAGTTATACAATGATTGAATACCCATCCCTCCACCAGTGCCCATTCTCCACCAGCACTAATCCCAGTATCCCTCCCACCACCAGTCCCCCCCATCCCACCCTACCTCTGTGGCAGGGCATTCCCTTTTGTTCTCTCTCTCCTTTTGGGTGCTGTGGTTTGCAAAAGAGGCATTGAGTGGCAATCATGTTCGTTCTATAGTCTACTTTCAGCATGCATCTCCCATCCTGGGAGGATCCTCCCAACACCCTTTATTTGGTGCTCCCTTCTCTATCTGAGCTTCCTTTTCCCCTAGCGTTTGTGGCTGGCCTCCAAGATGCCCCCTATATTTTTTAATGCTTTGACTACTTGCACCTGCAGGACAGTCTTTCCCCCAATGTGCCCCTGGTCTGCTCTCTGCCCAGCCCCTAAGTAGGCAGGGATCACCAAACTGGGTTCGCTTCCTGGAACCGTTCAGTCCCCTGTTCAACACCAAGAGCTGTCCCGGAGGCCCCCAGCACCCTGGAGTGGCCGAGGTGTCCCGGCAGCACCACATCCTCTAGTCCTTGTGTTGAACTGATAACCAGGTTGGTGGGGAATTGATGCTGAGGCCTGGAGTCTCCTGAGACTTGGGCGGCTCTTCCCCAGCCCTGCAGCCCCAACCAAAGGCCAACTCTAAAGCCGAGCCTCTCAGCCTCTGTACCTCTGAGAACTAAGTGACTACAGAATTAGGAGAGAGAAGGCAAACGGTTGCTCTTTCACTTCTTAGGATTTGGCTACTGGAGCTGGAGAGATAGAGCATTTGCCATGTACGCGGCCAACCCAGGGTTGATCCCTGGCATCCCATAACTGCCAGGAGCGCTATCTGAGTGCAGAGCCAGGTGTAAACCCTGAATACTGCAGGGTGTGGCCCCCAAATCCTAAATAAAGTTCAAAAATTAAAAAGCACTGTAGCACTGTCCTCCTGTTGTTCATCGATTTGCTCGAGTGAGCACCAGTAACATCTCACAACAAATTGTGAGACTTGTTGCTACTGTGTTTGGCATATCGAATACGTCAATAGGCTTTGCCGTGTGGGCGAGATACTCTCAGTAGCTTGCCTGACTCTCTGAGAGGGGTGGAGGAATTGAATCCGGGTCAGCCATGTCAGGCGCGTGCAAGGCAAACGCCTTACCCGCTGTGCTATCGCTCCAGCCCCCAAAATTTTAAAAATAAATAAATACTTGGAAACTGTGTCTTTTTTTTGTGGGGGGGGGGTGGGGAATGGGAGGTTCCCAAGTGATGCTCAGGGGGCCTGAGGGCCACTCCCAGCCATATTCAGTTGGCCAGGCGTGGTTCAGAGTTAGGGTCTGAGGGTGCAAAGCAAACCAAGTGTGAGATGTTATTGGGCCGACCTGCAGGGCCCAAGGCTGCTGTTCCTGGCAGACAGCTGTCAGGGGCCTGGGCCTTTCGAGGCAGTGGGACCTCGGAGTGAGGCAAGCCGAGCTCCTTCCAGGAATTCGGAAACACCTGCGCAGTTACCACCGGGTCCTAGCAACTTGGAGCAGCAAGCACGCGGGAACTGGGACACAGCACGAGCTTCTGCTTCAGAGATGACCCATCACCGTGTCTTGGCCAAAGGCTGGGTCTGCTCTGACTGTGGGTTAGCACCTGACCCCCTCACCCTCTGGGGTCTGTGCTGCCCGCTCAGAGCTGGGACTTTTCCCAGGTTGTCTCTGAAGGCCTGTGTTCCCACGCCCGCAGATCAGAGTCCAGTCCACTTGAGGAACACAGGTCTGTCTGTGCTGTCTCTTGCCCCTGTCCACCACGGTCTGCACTCTGGGACTCAGGCGCCTTTCCTCCTCACATCCTCTAAAAGCTTAGCCTCTGAGGTGACCAGCTTTTTAACGGGTGCCACAGGCCCTCTCCTCAGTTTTATTTATTTATTTATTGCGTTTTGGGTCACACCCAGTGATGCTCAGGGGTCACTCCTGGCTCTGTACATTCAGGAATTACTCCTGGCGGTGCTTGGGGGATCATATGGGATGCTAGGGATTGAACCTGGGTCAGCTGCATGCAAGGCAAATGCCCTACCTGCTGTGCTATCGCTCCAGCCCCCAACTCTCCTCAGTTTTTTTTTTCTAAATTAATTTATTTATTGAATCACCGTGAGAAAAGTTACAAAGCTATCAGGTTTATGTCTTGGTCATACAATGATCAAACACCCATCCCTTCACCAGTGCATATTTTCCACCGCCAAGAACCCCAATATACCCCCCATTCCACCTCTTCCGATGCCTGTGAGGCAGATGATTTCCATTTAACTCTCTCTCTACTTTGATTACATTCATTATTTCGACAAAAGGTACACCATTATTATTTGGAATTTTCCCACAACAATCAGACCTGATGAAAAGGCATTGTGAAATAATTTGTGTTCTATTGCTGGTTGTGAAGATCATATGATGTCATGAGGCTGTAATAGTGGCTGCACGATTTTGGATTTCTGATATTTTACTAATTATGTCTGGAGGGATTTCTGCCAAAAGCCACATAGTTACAAGTTTGGTTTGTGTACTTCTGGGGTCATAGCCGTGCCAGAGAGTGACTCGTGGGGGGCAACTCTAGGCCTCAACGGGGTGGGAAGGACGTGCCGGTTCTGCCCCCCATCCCATGACTTTCCTCAGTTTTAATAGTCATGGAATAAACATTGGTAAGAGACCCCAGTTTACCTCTAGGACTGAGTATGCTAATCATAGGTGGGACTGGGAAGGGACCTAGGGACAGGGGAGAAGGAACAGGGGGTACTCTGTGGAGGATGTGGTGTAGCAACACTGTATTCCCAAAACATTAACATTCTTGTCAATCAAGGAGCCTAAAAGAATATTAATGGGTGGGACCGGCCGCATCTGAGGGTGCTCAGAGCTTACTCCTGGCTCTGTGCTCAGGGATCGCAGCTTGAGTCCGGGTCTATGATGTGCCAGACAAGTGCCTGAGCTGCTGTTCTGTCTCTCCCGCCCGAGCTGTCTGTGTCGTATGTGGTTTCCTCACCTCAGATACAGCGACACTATCCCACATGAGGAATAGTTCTGTCTCAGCAGACACCAATGCTTTCCCCACACTAGAGAGATAACGTTTCTAAATTTAAAAAGTGGGGCACCCTATGTAAATGAACTATTTAAAATTGGTCTGTGCAAAGGCTTGGAGCCCAAGGTTGTTCGACTTGATATTTCTATTTCTTAAGGAAGTAGTGGGGACTGAGAACTGAAAAGTCAGGGACAGGGGTTGGAGTGACCACACAGTGGGCAGGATGCTTGCCTTGCGTGGGACAGACCCAGGTTTGATGCCCGGCATCCCTTATGGTCCCCGAGCACCACCGGGAGTAATTCCTAATTCCTGACCTGAGTGCAGAGGCAAGAGTAACCCTGAGTGCAGTAACCCTGAGAGCCAGGAGTAACCCCTGAGCACTGCCAGGTATGGTCCAGAAAGCAACAAAAAAAAAAAAAAAAAAAAAAAAAAGGAAAGAAAGAAAGAAAAAGAAAGCAAAACCAGGGACCACTCACTCATTTCCCTGGGGTCTCTTCCATGCATGATAGAGGAAGTGTGGGCAAGCGGAAGGCCCTGCACCCGTCCCACCCCCTCTGTCCCGATGGCTGAGGACAGAGCCCCAGGGGCCCGATCTCTCAGGATGCTGCCTAGAAGGAATAAGCGCCAAGAAGGCAGAGACCATTATGCAAAGAGTGGGTGACCCCATCAGGACTCTTGGCAGGAGTCCTAGACACCGACAAGGGGGATGTGCAAGGAAGAGCTTTGGGAAGGGCCTGGGGCCATTGCCAGCCTCAGGAACTGGGCAGCACAGGAAGGCCCTGGGGTTAGAAGTCAGATCCATGGCAAACTCAAGACAGTGACCACTGACACTGATTCCAGAGCAACACAACCCTGTCACTGCCAAGGCCCAGAAGCCCACAGAGTACAGCCAAGGTGATGTGCCAAGGGCTCTGGCATTGGGGGCAACTGCTGCCAATGGGCTGCTTGGGCATCACTGGCCCGTGTCTTATTTGTAAGGTTGCTGAGAAAGCAAGTCTCAGCATCTGTCCCGGGCCAGGAGCACCACCTCCCACCTGGAGGGCAAGAAGATGGACCTCATGCCCCAAGCCCACAAGCCCCACAAGCCCAGCACGTAAGAAAACCGGGGGCCCAGGGTCAAAGAGATGCTCAGCGGGCAGGAGCCCCTGCTTCAATGACCGGCACTGCGTGGTTCCCCAGACCCTGGTGGGAGCAACCCCAAGCACTGGGCAGGGAGAAGACCCCAAGCACTGCCACGTGTGCCCTCCCCACCAAACCAAAAGAGAACTGAGGGGCTAAGATCATTTTTGTAATTGTGTGATTTGAAGAGAAACCGAGCGACAGTCCAGCGGGGAGGGCATTTGCCTTGCAACACAGTTCACCCAGGTTCGATCCCCGGCATCCCATATGGTCCCCTGAAGGCTGCCAGGAGCGATTCCTGAATGCAGAGCCAGGAGTAAAGAGCTTGACAGGGAAGGGAAAGAAAGTAGCAAACCAAGGCAACAGCAAAACCCAAGGACCTTTTCTTCTGGCACCTGAGCAGTTTCAGGAGGAGGAAGGAAACCTCCTGACAAGACAGAGCAGCCGGCACAGCACCGGCCTGGGCTGTGGCCTGCCACGTCTGTCCCACCATGTGGTCTGAAGTTGTCTTTAGAGCATCTCCGACAGCAGGACGCAGCCTTCTGAACTAAAGGGACCAGGACGCGCTCGGAGCTATGGTGTCTTCAGGTTTTTAATTAACATCTAAGTAGACAGATAACATACTCTTCTATAATTATTATATGGAAATGTCTTTGAATAAAATAGATTTTAAAAAAATCTTTTGGCAAATTCCTAGGCAGGAACTGTCCGTCAAGTTCATCCAAGGTCTAAAGCAGCAATATCCGGGCAGCCGGACCGTGGTCAGTGCTTGGGGACGGAGGTGAAGATCCGAAGCCCGTGCATCCCCTTGATTTCTTCTTTGAGGGCCTGCAAAAGTGACCAAGCATTGCTGAGTTGTCATTTAATGTCAACCATGCTAAGTTTAATGAGAAGCATTTTAGGTGTGAGTTTTTATATCCGCAGAAGATTTTCGATGCACTGAGCAGTTTTCCCCTTTTACTGGAAAACAATGTTTTAAAGCTTTTTTTTTTTCCCCTTTTGGTGCCAGGAATCAAACCAAGGACTTCACACATGCAAAGCAAGTGCTCTACTCACGGAGCCACATGTATGGATCTGAAGACAATGCTTTGTTTTACTCTGTTTTGGACCTGGGGACACATCTGGTGGTGCTCAGGGCTTACTCCTATTCTTGGCGGCGCTTGGGGGACCATATGAGATGTTGGGGATTGAACCCTGGTTGGCTGTGTGCAAGGCAAATTGCCCTACCCGCTGTACCATCTCTCCAGCCCCACAAAACCCTTTCACACCAGTCTGAAAGCAGGTCCCATGGCGTAGTGCAGTCACAGTGCTTCCTTAAGTCCCCTGCATGTGGTGGGGGGCACAGCCAGCCTCTCCTTAGCAGCCCTGTGGGTGGTAGGCCCTGTCACCCCATCTCCCTGCCCTGCCAGGCCAAGAGGCCCTCTGGACCTTGTGCCCCCATGTTCGATGAACTGACTTCACAGTGTCCCCTCTTGCCCTCTCTCTGTCTACACTCTTCCCACCGGGCCTCCCCCAGTTTCTCAGAGGGCCTGAGAGATCACCTGGGGTGCATCCAGCTGAGAAAACTCAGGCCTTGAGCGAGAAAGGATGGGTCTAGAATGCCATGGGGGCAGACACTGCTCAGGACCGGCTGGTCCCTCAGCATCAGCCCGAGCAGGGGCACAGGAGAAAGGTCCTGAGAAAGGATTTTAAAAAAGCAAAGGGAAAAGGACACAAGCCCCGGGATTGGACAGCATCAGGTGCTGCAGCCCCAGCCAAGTCCTCATACCCCAACCCTGCCACTCTCCAGGGAGGTCGCCCAGGAGTGGGAAACCGGAGGCAGAATGAGCAGAGAACGGCAGGGCACTGGACCCAGAGAACAAGTTGGCGAAAGACCCGGCCACGACTCACTGGGAAAAGGCCTGGCGTGCTAGGGAGACTGAGGCAGATCATGCAGCCAGAGTGTTATTTAGAGGGGTTAAGGCGCTTCCTTGCATGCGGCCAACCAGGTTCGATCTCTGGTGGCTCATATGGTGCCTCAAGCCCCACTGGCAGTGACCACTGAATGTAGAGATAGAAGGACCTGAGCACAGTCAGGTGTGACCCCAAAAGCAAAAAATGAAAGGAAGGAAGGAGGGAGAGAGGGACAGAAGTGGGAGAGAGGAAGAGAGGGAGGAAGGGAGGAAGGCAGGAAGGAAGGAGGGAGGGAGGAAGACAGGAAAGAAGGAGGGAGGGAGGAAGGCAGGAGGAAGGGAGGGAGGGAAGAAGGAAGGAAGGAAGGAAGGAAGGAAGGAAGGAAGGAAGGAAGGAAGGAAGGAAGGGAGGGAGCTGGAGCCATAGTCCAGCAGGTAGGGTATTTGCCTTGCATGGTACCAACCTGTATTCTATCCCCAGCATCCCATATGGTCTCCCGAGCACCACCAGGAATAATTCCTGAGTGCGTGCAGAACCAGGAGTAACCCCTGGGCATCACTGGGTGTAACCCAAAAAGACAGAAAAAAAAAGAAAGAAAAATAGAAAGGAGCGAAAGAGGGAGGGAGGGATGGGAGGGAAAACATCCTGGCCAGGACACAGGATTCTGGATTCTGCAGGTAACTGTGGTGTCCAGTGACAGACTGGACAGTAGCAGAGATGAGGCACTGAGCGAGGGGGAGAGGTCGTGGAAAGCAGCAGCCAGAGAAGGGCAGTGGGCAACTGTTAGGCAACTGCCTCTTCCGTGTCGGCACAAGGCTGGGCACGGGGTCAGTGCCTTGGTCAGCCTCGGCTGATGGGAAGCTACGGCTCAGAATCCACAGAGTCCCAGCTCCACCCAACACGGGAGGGAACGGGGTGCAATATCCACCATACCATGCGCACAGTAAATGTCAGCACAGCGAGACAAGGAAACACAAAACAGCTTTTCGAAGTGGGGCTGGCAGAAAGGACGGTTTGAGGGAAACATGAGCAGAGACCCTGATTTCAACCCTGAATAAATTTCCCACTGGGCCACAGTCTCATTCCAGATGTTTCCCTCCGGGCCTGGATTCCAGGGCCGGACCTTCGGTGTGGCAACACTCCTTCCTGGCGTGTGGCAACACGCCATCCCCAGCAGCCTCCCCACTCGCTGGCGTCCCAAGGGCCCAGGAACCCGAGTGCCTCCACTGACCTGATTCACCATCTGGTGCTGCTGGACGATTTTCTTTGCCTTAAAGTCTTCCGACTCGATTTGGATTTCATACATGGCTCCGCAGCCTCCTAAAGTCAACACGAGTTGAAAGTGTTTGATTTATACATTCCGCGAGAGCGGCTGCAGACCCAGCCAGGCCTGAGCACTGCATGATCCAAGAAGGTCTGAACGTTTACTATGTGTCGGAAAGTTGCAGAGTTTGGGAGAGAACGATCCTGGCAGCCCAAGGCGACCAGGCCCGCTGGCTGCCGCAAACCCAGGATGGGACCTTCTTTTGCAAGGCCCTTCTCTGCGCTGCCCAGAATCCTGCCTCGTGGGTGGGAAACAAAAGGCACGGCACCTGGAAACCTCTGGGAACTGTCTGGGGTCCCCGCTATTTCCTGTTACGGGGCCAACAGAAAGCCAGAGACAGGGGTGGCAGGGATGGACTTAGTGTTCCAGCTTCCAAAGGACCAGCAGCTGGGGCTGGAGAATAGGACAGTGGGGAGGGTGACTGCCTGGCACGTGGCCAACCCAGGTTTGATCCCTGGCATCCCACATTGTTCCCCTGAGCCCTGCCTGCCAGGACTGATTCCTGAGCACACAGCCAGGAGTAAGTAAGTCCTGAGTACCTGGGTGTGGCCCCAAAACTAAACACGGGATAGGGTATGGAATAATACAATGGCCGGGGCACATGCTTTGCCTGCAGGGGGACCACATGGTCTCCTAAGCACCTTGAGGTGTGACCTACCAAGCAGCGCGGTGGGACTAGCCTGCGTACTGTCATGTATTAGAAGAGAAAGGGGCTGGAGGATAGTACAGTGGGTAGGGTGTTGGCCTTGCACGCGGCCCATCCGGGTTTGATCCCGGCATCCCGTATAGGCCCCTGAGCACCACCAGGAGTGATTCCCGAGTAAGTCAGGAGAGGGAGTGGGGAAGAGAGAGAGAGAGAGAGAGAGAGAGAGAGAGAGAGAGAGAGAGAGAGAGAGAGAGAGAGAACCTAAAATAATTTGAGTTGAAATGACAAGTAATTGTACCTGAAAGGAAAGAAGGGAACAAGAAAGCCTGAGGGATAGAGCCAGCGCAATGACCCGCAAACCTCCAAGATGCCCACCACAGTGTCTCCTTCCTGGAGAGCCTTCTCAGGCAACGGGGAGGGAACCGCTCTCAGTGCAGCTCTCAGGGCCGCCCCCCGCCCGTGGTGCTCTCTGGACATCTAGCTGGAGCATTGGTGCAATGGCTGGGGAGTATATGAAGCAACAGGGGAGACAGAAAGGGCACCCATGTGCGGTTAACTGCAGGCTAGCGTAACCATCAGAGCACCATAACGTGGAGAGAGAGAGAGAGAGAGAGAGAGAGAGAGAGAGAGAGAGAGAGGTGTGATGTAGTGCTCAGGCTCTCAGAGATCTGGGGTCACCCAAGGCCTCTGGCTGTGCTCTCTTTCTGGCCCCATTGGCCCCAGCTTTCACTTTTAAGTTTTGTTTTTTTGGGGTCCTACCTGGCAGTGCTCAGGGGTTACTCCTGGCTCTGCACTCAGAAATTACTCCTGGCGGCACTCTGGGGACCATATGTGATGCCGGAGATCCAACCTGGGTCAGCTGTGTGCAAGGCAAACACCCTCCCCGCTGGACTATGGCTCCGGCCCCCATCCGGTCCCATTTGCCGTGTGCAATTCCAGCCCTCCCTCCCTGGGCCTGCAACAGGTCCTGGACAGAGACACCAAGGCCTCCCGGAGCCTCCTGACAGTCTCAGTGGGTCTTAGCGCAACTTCCTACAGTGGCCACGACACAGGCCACTTTCTCGACTTTCTTGTGGGTGGGTGTGCCTATCACTCCTGACCTGCTCCAAGTGCGAGCCTGGATAAAGGCCCTATCTCCCCTGCTGGGGCCCACTGGGGCTGATCTCAGGCTGCTCCGAGCACACAGATAGCCACGACTGTGCGCTCCCTCTCCTGACTCACTCAGGGTCCCCTGAGATAGGCTGGGCCTGAAAATTGGACTCGGTACCATGTGTGCTGGGTCCTGGCTCTGGCCCTGCTGCCCGCCTCCCAGACGCAGGGCAGACCACTTCTCTGCCTCCTCTGGACTAGTCTCCTCATGGGAAAGTGAGGCAGTTACTTTTTTTTTTTTTAAGGACAAAATGGGACTGGAGAGATAGCACAGTGGGTAGGGTGCTTGCCTTGTATGCAGCCAGCCTGGGTTTGCTCCCTAGCATCCCATATGGTCCCCTGAGCACTGCCAGGAGTTAATTCCTGAGTGCAGAGCCTGAAAGTAACCTCTGAGCACCGCTTGGGTATGACCCAAAAACACAAACAAAAAAAAAAAAAAAAGGAAAAAAGGACATAAATTGAGGACTGGGGAGATAGTTCAAAGGCCTCCTGCTCTGCCTATGGAGGCCCCCAGTCCCATTCTCAGCACCACAAGCTCCTCCAAGCACCACCCAGGCACAACCCTGGTGGCCCCTGGCCTCAGGCCCAAATACCACGACTTCACAGGCCTGGGCACTGACCCTTCAGGCCTGGGCAGCTGGGAGTGAGTCCCCAAGGTCTCTGACACCCCTTGCAAGCCCCCCCCCCCCCCACCAAAAGACAAGGGGGAAGAAAAGGACAAAATTTCCCGGGGTCCTCTCCTTGCCTGACATTCTAGAGTGTCAGACTGTGTGTGTGTGCGTGTGCATGTGTGCGCGTGTGTGTGTTAGTGTATGTGTGTGTGTGTGTGTGTGTGTGTGTGTGTGTGTGTGTGTGTGTGTTGGTGGGGGTCGGGGAGGAGGCTAGAGAGATAGTACAGAGGTTAACATGCTTGTCAACCCAGGTTCGACCCCCAGTACTCCATCAAGTCCCCTGAGCACCACCTGATGTAGTACAAAAACAAAAAAATAAGAGAAGGAAGGAGAAAAAGGATGAAAGAGGGGGAGGGGAAGGAGCAGATGGAGGAATGGGAGTAACAGGGGGCCAGAGAGAGACAGCACGGCAGATGGGGCATCTGCCTTGCACGCGGCCAATCTGGGCTCAATCCCCAGCACCCCACAGAATTCCCGAGTCCCCCAGGAGTGATTCTGAGTACAGAGCCAGGGGTAACCCCAGAACCCTGCCAGGTATGGAACTAAAACACCCCTGTGCCCAAAATAATAGTAATAGTAGTAGTAGTAGTAGTAGCGGTAGTGGTAGTAGTGGGCAGGCTGGGGGCAGGAGCTGGCCTTGGTCACCATGCAGCTTCTTTCCGGTATGTCTGCACCCTCACCTGACCCCACCAGGTGGGAGAGGCCGAGTCTTGCGTGTCCGAAAGCCACATTTAGGGGGCACCCAGGGACAGCACATTCCCTCCACCTCGTCCTCAGCCCTCTCACTCCCCCTAGGGCAAAATCCACCGCGACCCTCTGGGCAAGAAATGAAGGAACCTCACCTGAAATGTCTGTGACTTTGATAGCGGTGGCCCGGGGAAACTTCTCTTTGAGAACCTGTGTCACCTTGAGCTCGCCCTCGGTCTGGGAGGCAAAGAGCCGCTGGGCACAGTGGAGAAGCGGAAGCTGCCAGGAAGGGAGAGAGTCAGGCAGAGGTCCCAGACCTGCCCCCAAGGCCAGCCCGGCCCTTCTCCTTGGAGGCGCAACCCCAGGCCTGGCCACAGAAGCTGAGCCAAAGGGGCAGGCCTTCCTCCCGATGGAGAATAAACTTTGTGATTGTTGGCTTTACCCAGAGATGCTCAGGGCTTACTCCTGGCTTACTCCTTACTCTTGGGGAATTAGAGGGGATGCCAGGAATCAAAACTGGGTGAGACGCTGTGCATGGCAAACACCGTACCTGCTGTATTGTCACTCTGGCCCCAGAGAATAAACCTCTGGGGGTACCAGAGGTGGTTGTAAATAATCAAGCTGGACCCTAGAGGAAAGGCCCAAACTTAGCTCAATAGGTGCTTGCCCTGCACACTGACTGCTACACGGAACACGATCAGGCAGTTTCGCATGCGAGGGAACAAAGACTAGGCACCGAGTCATGCCTCTAGTCTGGACCTGTGGGTAAGATCTTGGCAGAGCCAAAGGGCCAGGCAGGCTGCCTCAGACTGCCCTGTGCAGTCTGAAGGGGCCGGAGCCCCCCGCCCCACCGGCGGCCACCCACACTTTATGCATGATTGACAATCTCCGTCCTCCCCCATCGGGTATGACCCATCCCCTAATGCAGCTGAAAAGGCAGACAGACGGAAAGTGCAGGAGGGCAGCCCTTGAAGACCACGCTGAAGGGTTTGGGCTGTGGGGCTGGAGCAATAGCACGTGGGCCGACCTGGGCTCAGTCCTGGGCATCGCATATGGTTCCCTGAGCCTCACCAAGGCGTGATTCCTGAGCAGAGGCAGGAATAAGCCCTGAGCACTGAGGGTGTGATCCCTACCCACACCAAAATAAATAAATAAAAAAATAAATAATAATAATAAT
Source organism: Sorex fumeus (assembly GCF_029834395.1). Classification (NCBI taxonomy): domain Eukaryota; kingdom Metazoa; phylum Chordata; class Mammalia; order Eulipotyphla; family Soricidae; genus Sorex; species Sorex fumeus. Next base: position 36,923,411 of record NW_026606063.1, on the reverse strand, counting down.
TGAGCTGTTAGCTAGGTTTCTTGGTGCCAAAGCAAGGGGTATGAGACAGGAAGAAACCTGGAAGAGAAGTGCTACAAAGGAAGCAGCACCAGGAATGGGGTGCCTTCCCGGAGATCATGCAGCGCTGGTGGGTGTCCTGCCCACCAGCCCACCAGCCCTTTCCTGACGGCCTAGAGTAGGCCTCCAGGACCAAAGCAAACCATGACCTGCTCACTAGCTCTTTCACTAAGCAGTTTCTCAAAGTTAGGTTTGGGCCTTTTCTCTAGGGTCCAGCTTGATGATTTACAGTGACTCATCCTCACACGCCCCCCTCCCCCATTACTCCAAGAAGTTTATACTCCAGGGCTGGAGTGACAATACAAGCAGGTCTATGGCTTTTGCCTTGCACCTGGCTGACCTGGGTCCGACTCCTGGCATCCTCTACGATCCCTCCCCACCCAAGCCTCACCAGGATTAATTCCTGAGCACAGACCCCTTTTCTGTCCTGCTGCTGCAGCCTTCCAGGGCTAAGCCTGGGGCTTGGGTGACACGGGTGAGGAAATGTCAAGGGAAAAAAAGCATGACCCTTGAGAAACGGGCGTAGGCAAAGCAGTTCTTCCCACCACCCCCCTCCCCCATTCCCCCCATTCTGACAGGCAACTGAAGTGCAGTGAAGAGGAACAAGAGATGGGGGCAGTGTGGGCCTGGGTAAGGTGGTCGGGGCAGTGAGCACAGGAAGAGGGGAGCAGGTGGAGGGCCCAAGTGGTGGGCGCTAAGGGATGCACCGCGGGTTCCTTGAGAGACTCCCCTTCTCTCTGCACCTCTGCGGGGCAGAACCCCCTTCGCAGGAGTGATGGGCTGTCAACGCAGAAAGACAAGGGCCGGGTGCGGCTGCGGAGAAGGAAAAGTGTGAGAACCAGGGTGGAGAGCGGAGGGATGGAGGGCGTCCCGGGATGGAAAATTAAAAAAAAGAAAAAAAGAAAAAACAAAATCAGCAAGTGCCGGAGGAGTGCCCTCTGCTGGCCTTCACTCCGGGCAAAGCCAAGGTCACGGAGGCCGGGGAGGAGGGGGACCCGGGCCCGGCCCTCTCGGCAGTGCCCGGCCGGCCGCGCAGCCCCGACCCGACCCGGTCCGCAATCAGCCGCGCCCCCCGGGCCGGACCAGACCGGACCAGACCGGAACCGGGACGGTTGGTGCCACCCGCGGGCCCGCCGGCCCCGGCTGGGAAACGCGCTGACAGCTGCGGGCGCCGGCGGGCGGGCGGCGTCGCGGCCCCGGGAATGAATGAGGAGCGCGCAGGGGGCGGCGGGGGCGGCGGGGGTCCGAGCCGGGGAAGGCGCCGCGGGCCCGCGCCGCGCCCGCCCGGGTCTCCCCCGGGGCCGCCCCCGCCCGGCCCCGCTCCCGCGCTCACCCCGCGCATCCCGCAGAGCAGCGGCGCTGCCCTGGCCGGGCTCCACGCCGCCATGCCCGGCCGCTGCGGCTCGCCGCCCGAGGTCGCTGCTGTGCCCTCCCTCCCCCCACCCCCGGCGGACACCGAGCCCCGGGCGCGAGAGCCGCCGGCTCCTCGGGCGCGGTTGTCCCCTGCCGGCCGGAGGCCGCGCCACACCGCGCCGCGCCGCGGGGAATGTCCGGGAACCTGCGCATTGCAGACTTCGGTGGGCGGGGGTGGGGTCGGGAGGGCAATCTAGGGCCAGATCCCAATTTCTCTGGGCATGAACGTATTTTTCCCGGGGATTCGGAGGGTTTCCCTCCACACACACACACACACACACACACACACACACACACACACACACACACACACACACACCAAAATAATAATAAGAAGAAAGCCGTGAGGCCCTGAGCTATGACAATACAGCCGGTGTCTTGTCTTGCACGTGGTTGACCGGGTTCCATCCCATCAAGTGATCAACTCTCTGAGCACTTCCAAGTGTGCTGAAAGTGCTCAGGATTTACTCCCTGAGCAAGAGTCAGGAGTGAACTCCCCACCCCACACACACCCAAAGCAAAAATAAATGCACGAATAAATAAATAAATAAATAAATAAAGCAACTCTGGCCTGCAGCTAGGGTTCATGAGGCTTCAGAAGTGAAGGCTGGAGCAACCCAAACTTTATTTGTGGTCTACTTGTGGTCTGTGGTCTGGTATATTCTGCTGGTACTTGTGTGCTTGGTGATACATTCACATTAGACTGCTTTCTGGTTTTGTTCTGGGGGCTACACGCGGCAGTGCTGAGGGTTTGCCCTTAGCTCTGCGCTTCCGGGATCACCCCGGAGGGCTCTGGAGACCGTATGGGGTGCCAAGGATGGAACCCAGATTGGCCTCGTTCAAGGTAAATGCTCTACCCGCTGTGCTTTTGCTCCAGCCCCTATTTTATTTGGCTTCGCATTTTATGCTTGACTGCTACAAAATGAGGGGTGGTGGTTTTAGGAAAAAATTTTTGACTTCCCAGTTTTTCTTCTTTAATGTCAACGATGTAGAAAAAAACTGCCAAAGATATTTTCTCCAGTCGTGTAGTTACTAAGACAGGATCCCCGCCCACGGACAGTTTTAGGATTTGAAACAACACCCAGGTCTGGTTTGAAGTTGGTTACCTGACCTGAACCAGCTCATGGAAAGTTGGTCTGCGACTTTTCTGGAAAAGAAACGATCCTTTCTAACTGGACCTCTAACTTGGTAGGAAGCTTGGAGAGGCTGGCACTTAACTCAGTCACTGTGTGGGAAGCACTTTGGAAATGAAGCACATGCAACTGCAAACCAGATGAGCCCAAAATGAACACTAGTCATTTTAGACAGTTTGTCACACAATTGAGAGACCCATTTAAAGTCATGGATTGTGTTTGGAGAATTCCTCCTTTTCATCATGAAAAATCACTACTTTTGCTCACGTCCAACATCCCTCATCCCCATAATTTAATAGTTGCACACATTATTTTAAGTTATTGTCACTCTGCCCTGTATCTTCCCCATAACCTCTTTCCACAGTCAGAAACATCTGAAAGAGAAAAACTGTCCGTTATTTGTGTATTTCAGATTTTTTCACTGTCAGCTACAGGCAAAACCCCAAGTTCTTTCAATATAAATGAAGCATCTTCCAGAACTGTCCAACAGAAGCTGTCCAACAGAAATCCAGTCCTCTGGATCACTGAATTACTAAAGCTCCAGTACAAGCTATTTTGAGTTTAGTTATGCAATCACTCAGTTTTTAAGGCAGTTCAAGCCTTGTCTTCTCCAGGGAGCTGAGGGCTCCACTGTAAGCTTATAAGTCTACCACATATGCGTATCTTTCAGTGCATGCAAAGTCATTCCGAACATGTTTATCTTTGTTTCTCCAGCTTATCTCTAAGCTCCACAACAGATCTGCTTTAGTTGTTCATGTCAACAGCCCAGCATTGAATGGGACAAAAAAGTACACGTAAGAAAACTGACAGTGGTTTAGCAATTCTAGGCCTACAATTTAGATTTGAGCCTTTTTAGAAAAGCATTTGTAGAACAATCTCAACCAATCTGAACTTCCAAATTAGCTCCAACAGTTCAGATTTGATTATAATGTCTTTAATCTCAGGAAATGGGCTGTCTCTGCAAATCACTCCCAGCTTTCATATTTTTTATCTGTGCCAACTGCAAAAAAATTCCTCAGATAGGATCTCTGTGGATACATCTTTTACCTGAATGAATTTTAATGTTATTTTATGGAGCCTTTTGTATTTTTGCAAATTGAACTTGGTGGAACAGACATGTCTCACTACATATGGAATCCAATTCTGATTATATGTACGCTATCGGAATTGTTTACATACTTCTCTATCCTATCATATACACCCAAATTACTCTAAGGACTAAGTTAGATGACCTGCTAAGGGCTCCACTAACAAGGTAGAGTCCTCCCCTGGAGAACCGGTATCAAAATGACGGTCTACTACATGCTTAGCCAGATCAGTTATCAATAATCTTTCTTGAATTGAGGATATAAATCAGTAACAGAAGACATGTCTGGTATGTTTGAAGCCACAGGTTTGACCCCATAAAATGTGCGCACACACACACACACACACACACACAAACTTCCTTAGTAATTGTGCTACAATTTACAAAACTTCAGCTGAGCTAGAATACTCAGATATTTACATTTCACGGGGGGGGGGGGGGGGGGGGGGGGAAGCCTCATCTTTTCCTAGAAAGCGAACTAAAAAGCTCACACAGAGACAGCCTGCCCAGTTTTTTTTGACTATTTAACATCTTTCAGACAACCTGCATTCAAAACCTCCCATGTGACACCCAGACAGTTCCCAGTCATTACAGAAGACAGGGCAGTGTTGTGTGTGTAAGCTGGGACCTATCAGAGACACTCATGTAAACGCGATAACAGGAAGACATACAAAAGCAGGTGCTTGGTAAAAAAATCCTTTATTCTGGCTAGGATTTAGCTTCCGAGGTAGAAACTGACATCTAGTGTTCAAGCAGTAAAAGTGCAAGCTATCATTTTTTACACCCAAAGAGTGCTACAAAGACTATTTCTTTGCCAAACAAAGCATGATTTGAATGCTATTTCTCATTGTATTGGCATCCCCCAATTTAAAAAAAATTATTAGTGAAACACCATGAGGTACAGTTGTAGACTTACAAATTTTTGTGCTTGGGTTTCAGTTATACAATGATCGAGTACCCATCCCTCCACTAGTGCCCATTCTCCACCACCACTAATCCCTAAATTTTAAGATTCTTTTACTACTCCTTTACAAACACCCTAACTGTGTTGGTAACCTTTTTAAATCTACTGACATAGGACTTAAAACAAAATCCAGGGTCTAAATAGTACAGAGGTCAGTAAAGTAAGTAAAGGCCCTCCCGTTGATCATCGATTTGCTCGAGCGGGCCCAGTAACGTCTCCATTGGAGACTTTGTTGTTACTGTGTTTGGCATATCGAATATGTCATGGGGAGCCTGCCAGGCCCTGCCGTTCGGGCGAGATACTCTCGGTAGCTTGCCGGGCTCTCCGAGAGGGGCGGAGGAATCAAACTCGGGTCGGCCCTGTTGGCTGCGTGCAAGGCAAACGCCCTACCACTGTGCTATAGCTCCAGCCCCTTTACAGAGGTAAAGGGCTATAATGGTTCGAATTCTGCTAGACAGTCCCCCAATCACTAGAGATGTGTGCTGCCCTCCCCTGTCCTCCAGGATTGTGGGAAAGGAGATGGCAAAAAGGGCTGGAGCACATGCTTGCATGGGGGATGCCTGTGTTCAATCCTCAGTATGGCATGGTCTCCCAACATTGCCAGGAACAACTGCTAAGAATTGTACCAGTAGTAACCCCCCCTAAGAACGCTAGGTGAGGGTCCCATCACCCTCTCCTTGACACACACTACCACCACCAAATCCAGGACCTAGACCAAGTTGTCTTGCATGCCTGAGGCCTTGAAGGGCCTTCAAACCCTAGCAATACAAGGGGGTGGGGGGAACCCAAAACTGATGGCTAAAGGCCTTGGGGGTTGCTCAGGCTCTGCCTTGCAAGTCTGAAGAAGAGTCTGACTTAAGTTTGGACCCTGCAACTCTATCTGGGATCTCCAGCACCACGACAGAGCGCGGTCCTGTCAATGGCTGGTGAGCACAGTGAAAGAGCTGTGCACACATGAAGTACAGTCTCACAGCCGGGAGCGGATAAGTATCAAGAGCAGGGAGGACTTGCTTTCTTTGTCTGGGATGAACTCTCATGGGCGGAACCAGAGGACAAGCGTTATCTGTTGGGGGTGGGGCTCTGGTATTACAAGATATCTGTACATTTAGCAACTTCCCTTTCTTCTGAGATTAAAAAAAAAGCAATTTCAGTTATCAAATGGTAAGCAGAGATAACCTAAATTTAAGCCGCATTCAATACCCATACAATTGGCAAAATCGTTTCCAAATGTAAATAAGTGTGTTGAAACACATATTCATTATTTTTTTTTTCCAATATATTTTATTCTGATGACGTTACAAAAGTAGATACAAAATACGTTTTTTAAAGAACAGTTAACTGACTTAGAAAAATAGATAAAAGTCCCGAAAAGGCTTAAAAATACAGCATGAATTTTAATGTAAAGAACATTTTAAGATAATGGTAACTAAGACTAACTTATACAAACTATTTTCAATGTAGACCAAACACTGAATGTTGTCCTATAATAAATCTACAGCATATGCAATCCATTTGGACTTACAAAATACTTGTTTAGGATACACTCTGATAAAGAACAGAAAACAAGTAAATTTCAATGCAATTACTTCAATTAAAAAAAATCATCGCTACAACATGAATTCCCGCCCCCCCAAAGTCTTTTATACAGTCAGGAATATCAAAATCTAATACAAAGAAGGAAAATTAAGGGGACAACTTTTCATTTTGTCTAAATTCTGTATTAGTAAAACCCAAAATCCATTCACTGGACTGCTCACAGGAGGAACTCAAGTCGCTGTTGGAGATGCTCATGGCTGGCATCCCAGCCTGCATTTTGCAGTTGAGTCTCCTCTCCTGGAGACAGCCCCTATAACCATGCGGGGAACTTTTAGCACCATGACTGGCTGCTTAGAAACAAATCTCTATAATTCAAACTCTTTGGACTGGATTTGTTTAACTTTTGAGGCAACGATGTTCCACTTACAAACTCCTCTTCTCGTACAATCTCACTGCTCAGAAAAAGAAGTCTACCATCTAACCCGAAAAATCCAACAATGGCTGCAAACCCCCACTTTTTTTTTTCCAGGCTAGGACTGTTTCTCTAGCCTCTACATTACAACAAAGACTTTCGCTTTGTCATCTAGTCCCAGGAATATAAGATTTCCAGGTTCCCCCCACCCCGCCCCAAGCAGACAGCTATATAAGCTTTAGGTTCTGAAAGTCTAAGACGAAAGAAATACTTTTATTAGCTGACAGCCTTGTGACATAGCTTTATTCATAATCTGAAGAATAAAGAATACAATTAGCTGTCAATATAAAATCTGCAATACAAGAAAGTTTTAATATTTAAACAAAACTCTGCACATCATTGTCCACAGTTTTTTATTAAATGCCTGAAAATTAAAGCACCAGAGGATGATGAATTGCATAATTGAGCACAAATGTCCTGCCCATGACTGTAATCAGTTGTGAGGAACACAGAGACACACCGGGAGGGAATGGCTTCTGATTAGGAGCGGGCAGGGGTGAATGCTGTGCAACACAAGATCCTGGGCACAGGGAGATAAAACCAAAGTGAGAGGAGTCAGAGCTGGACTGATTTTTTCCAATTCTTATCAAGGCCGACCTTCCCAGCAAGCCAGGAAGGCGCTATCCTCTCCCTTTCCTCCAATTCTCCTCCTGCCCTGACTCTTGGTCTGGATGTAAACAAATAATGTTAACACTCATGTTTAGATGCCTTTGTTAGCTGCATCACACTGGCTTAGGAACCTGGTAATGTTTTCAATGTTCTGTTTTTCAGTATGAAAGAAGTCAATCTCAAATTACCAACAAAGTTCTTTAACTGATGTCCCACAAAGATAAAGCCTTTATTACTGTTCGAGCCATCTTTGGTTTGTTTTGAGGTTGTGTCATGAAAAGGAGAATTTCTAACAAGAAAGTGTTAGAAATGTGAGTAAAACCTAGCTCAGAAATAGAATCTCACTTCTTGCATAAAAAAAAAATTTTTTGTTAAGTCAACAAGGTTTAAAACTGAGACGCTTTTTCTAGAGATAGTATAGGAGTAGGGTGTCTGCCTTGCACACGCCTGACCTGGTTTTGATCTCAGCTACCCCTTATGATCCCCAGAACACCGCCAGGAGTAGCCCCTGAGCACTGCAGGATATAACCCCCCCCCCAAAAAAAATTAAAACATTAAAATGCAAAAAAATACACTTGAGAAGCAGTTAACATTTTAGGTGGCACATGGCGTCTGCTTCCTTGTTTGCAAATTATCAACATAAACAAGCAAATGCTGTACAGGGAACTGTTTAATATGCTTCAAGATAGACTGTGCAATATTTCAGAGGCTTTTCTTTTTCATAGTGATCCCACTCTTTATTACTTAAAGAATGATGCATGGTTTCAGTGTAAATTAGATATTTACTTTCTTTAAAGTTTGGTTTACATATTTAACAATTTATGAAATTGAGTTTAAAAATGAAGTTTTTATTTTCATGATATTCTAACAGAAAAAAAATAACAACCATCAAAAAAACTTTGAAACCTGACAACCCTTTCTCTCACTGGGATTGGAGGTCAGTGGTAGAGTGCTAAGCTTGTATGTGTGGGCCTTGGTTTCAACTCCCAGCATCACAAAATGAAAACAAACCAAACAAACCCAAAACACCCCCCACAAGCTATCAAAGTTATTCATCAAAGTCACCAGGAAGTTGGTAGACACTGCACAATCACAGCTCTAAAAAAGAGAACGCTGCTGTGCTGAAAGCTTTGTCAGTAGAGCAAGTCTTCAGTATACTTATGCCTTAATACATTTTAACTAGAGCTAGAATTTACTAAATCTTAGAAAGTAAAAATCAGATCAATTTTTTTGTTTTATCTCCCCCCCCCTATTTTGGGGCCACACTCAGTAATGCTTATGTGGCTTACTCATGGCTCTGTGCTCAGGAATTATTTCTGATGGTACTTGTGGAACCATATGGGGTGCTGGAGATCGAATCCAATCTGGGCTGGTTGTGTGCAAGGAAAATTGCCCTATCCATTGTACTACCACTCCAGTCCTAAGTTCTGTTCTTCACTAACAGTGGAGATCATTTTTTTTTTTTTAATCCCAAAAGAAACAGAATAAATTCAAGTTTTGGTATGAAAACAATCTAAAACCAGGGAAAAAGCCCAAATGGAAACTCAATCTGTCATCTGATTAATAAAAACGAGGCTTTCAGAAGTTTATTCTTCCCATTTTGTCTCATGTAAACACAGGTAAACACACTCATAAACAGGTAGCACACCAAAACTTTTAGCTGTTACATAAGTGTACACCCTTCAAGGGTTTTTTTTTTTTATTATTGTGGGTCTCCAGTCTTATGCATTATTCATGCATTTCTAAGCTACTCTTAATTCTCAAGTCACCATAAAAACAGAATAAAACTGAGTACTTTTGAGTATCTTTTTATATTCTCTTACATAAAATTTCAAGCTGGCTAAAAACCACTGTGCAAGAAAACAATGGTTTTGAGACCTAAATCTATCATAATTGGGAAAAAGTTTTCTTTTCATTTTTTTCCAGCCAAAGGCTACACATAAAATTAATCTGAATGAAACCATTTCAAAATAAAATTCTCACATGATCATTTTCACATGACTTAAAAATTATTTTACATACACACACACACACCTAAAAATTTAGACAGGTTTATGTGGGTAAGTCATTTTAGAAATAACTTCAGTTACTCCCATACTGTGTATTCATAAGATGATTTAAACAGCAATCAGGGATTTTGAAAAAATATACATATATTTTCTTAACTATAAAACCATAACATACAAATTTTAAACTAAAAGATCATCCAAAGTAACATAAATGTTCTTTACCTTAACGAAACTTAAAAATACCTATCTTATTTGTAAAATAAAAACAAGAGTAAAACAATCTGTGTTATCAGGAAAAATGCTCTGGAAACTTACTAATAAATTATTGGTGGAAATTCTTAATATTCACCTAAAACAGACTTTATCGTCTTTCTCAATAAAGAAATAAGTAAACTAATAAAGTATAGATCAGTTATTATATTTCACAACCAGGCACGACTGTGTCAGTAACAGGTGTGGTCACACAGTACCTCATACTCTTGGCTGTGTCCTCAATTTCTCTCTCTGAAGGCATTAGGCTTACCTACCTTTGAGACAACTTTATAGGCAGCCATAGACATTAAGTGTCTCTTTATCTTTCTGTAAAGTTTGTATCACTAGTCTATAACAGATTGCAATGAGATAGTTCTAGCAGTGAGTGAAGCAAGAAGATAACTGAGTTCTGGAAGAAACATTTATCTGTCTTTAGATCCAAGCTTCTCGATTAACTCCTGAAGCGGTGCCAATTCACGCCTATCAATGAGATTAAATTCCTGGGGAAAAAAAAATTTAAATCAATCTAAAATCACAATTTTGTAAATGTCATTTAGGGAAGGAACTCCGATTTTTCTGAAATCCAAATTTAGTTTTCTGAATAAGATGTAGTCTGTATTTTTTTTTCTTTTTCTAGTGAAACACCATGAGGCACAGGTGCAGACCCACAAACCCCTGTGCTTGGGCTTCCTTCACACAATGATCGAGTGCCCATCCCTCCACCAGTGCCCATCCTCCACCCCCACTAATCCCAGTATCCCTCCCACCCCCCCCCATCCCACCCTGCCTCTGTGGCAGGGCAACCCCCCCCCCCCCCCCATCTCTCCCTCCTCCTGGGTGCCTCGGCCCGCAAAAGAGGCATCAAGGAGCAATCACGTTCGGTCCACAGTCCACTCCCAGCATGCCTCTCCCATCCTGGGGGGATCCTCAACACCCTCCATCTGGTGCTCCCCTGTATATCTGGGCTGCATTTATCCCTAGAGTGTGAAGCTATGGCCTATATTTTAAAATAAGATTAACTATTACCTCCTTCACTAAAACCTGAGAATTTTAAAGCTAAGAAACTGTATGTCAGCATGTTCCTCACTTTGCTAACTTAAGTGATGCTTGAATTTATATAGAAATTACTTGAAAACTACTAATTCTAAACTTAGGCTAAAGTTGGAGCCATACCAGCTGTGCTCAAGACTTACCCCCGACTTAGCACTGAGGAATCACTCCTGGCAATGCTCAGGAGACATACAGGGTATTAAGACTGAACCCAGGCTGGCCGCATTCAAGGTAAGCACCCTGCTTGCTGTTCTATCTCTGGTAACTCAACCTGAAATAAGCCACCAATGAGGTATTCCAAATTTCTTTTCCTGGCAAAGACTTTCATGAAATAATCCAACTGCAAACATCTTCCCAAATGATTACTTTACCCAGCAGTTGCAATGAAACAGAGAAGCTAAGGTGTCCAGAGGCAGAAGGCCCAAAATATGGGCAACAGTTTTCTAGGCTGCTTTGCAAACCAATGAAATAAACATCATGCAAAGGACAAGAAAATAGAAGAGAATCCTGCTTATATTTTTCTGCATTGAACTCTACATCTAAAATTAAGACATTGCTCTTTAATTACGTTACCAAAATTAGATCTGGTCTAAGTAAGACCAAATCTAAGGCTGCAAAAGTTAACATGGTACAACATACCTGAACAAAAAAGATAAAGTGCTTAAAGGAGGTGTTGAGGTGGGCCTCCTCCTGCAGCTGCATCACAGAGTCAAAGTGCTGGTGATAAATATGAGCATAAACCCTAAAGAGACGCTTTAGGATGGTCTTTGCCACAGACATGAAGTTTTTGGGAAACGGGACACCTGTAATCAAATGTACACACACACACACACTGATTAGTCTTTAATTATACAAAAACACGTTCAGACTCTGCCACATGCAACTCCAACAATAAACTCACTCCACAAATACAGACCTGTTTTCATTTTTGTTTTGGGGCCGGCCCTGGTAGTGCTCAGGGCTTACTTCTGGCTCCATGCGTGCAACACAAACACCCTAGTCTCTGGCCCTTCTATCTCTTAAAGATAAGGAGGGCTGGGGAGATAGCTTAACATGCTGACCTGGTCCTGCAACTGGTGTTAGTTAAATCACATTCAAGTAAGCCACTGCTGGAACGTGCTGAAGTTAACATTGGAGTGCATGCTCTGCATACCACAGACCTGGGTTTGATCTCCAGCACTGCATGGTCTCCTGAGCACCACTGGGAGTGCAAACTACCAGAAATGTCTCCCTTCCCCCCATCTCCGAGGTGTGGGTCAACACATTTAAAAAAATAAAAGTAGGATTCTATCCCCTGTACCACATATGGTTCCCTGAGTTCCACCAGGAGTAATCCCTAAGCACAGAGCCAGAAGCTATGAGCACTGCTGGGTGTGACCCCCAAATCAAAATATATAAGTAAAGAGAATTCTTTCTTTTCCTTAATCTTTTTAAAAATGAAGTTATTTTCTCTCAATTTTATTTCTCTACCAGTCTCTAATAGTTTGAAATGCAGTTAATTTTACTCTTGTAAGTCGGTTTTTATGGCTTTCTCTCCAGTCTTGAGTAGTTCATCTTTTAACACATTATATTTCAGTGCTTATGGGGCCAATTCTCTGGACTGGGTCTTATATTTATGTATAGAAAAGTCTGTACATTATTTTTAGTTTTTTTTTCTTTTTGGGTCACACCTGGCAATGCACACGGGTTACTCCTGGCTCTGCACTCAAAAATTATCCCTGGCGGTGCTCAGGGGACCATATGGGATGCTGGGAATCAAACCCGGGTTGGCTGCGTGCAAGGCAAATGCCCTACCCGCTTGCACGTTATTTTTAAATGAAACTCCTTTCACTTTGGGTGCCTTATTTTTTGTAGCACTGTAGTACTGTCCTCCCATTGTTCATCAATTTGCTCGAGCAGGCCCAGTAACGTCTCTTATGAGACTTGTTACTGTGTTTGGCATATCGAGATGCTCTTGGTAGCTTGCTGGGCTCTCCGAGAGGGGTGAAGGAATCAAACCTGGGTCGGTCGCATGCAAGGCAAACACCCGATGGCTGTGCTATCGCTCCAGCCCCCTTATTTTTATAAAAGGAAAAAAAAAAGAATAGTAATAACTTGTATGAGTCTGGGGAGACAGCTAAAAAGCCTGACTATGACCTCTAGAACAGCAATAACGCTCCAAAAAACAAGCCAGGAGAAGCCCCTTTCCAGTACCACCACTAGGTATGCCTCCCACCCAAGCAACAAAATCTAAACTTTAAATAAATAAATAAAATACACACACACACACACACACACAATAACAGTTCATTACCAAGAATAATCTGTGCTAGGGTCTGCAGAGATAGTACAGGGACTAAGGAGCAGGCCCTACATGCAGTCTCCCTGGTTCAACACCCTGCTCTACATGGTCCCCCGAGCATCACTGTGTACAGCCCTGCAGATCCTGAGCTCTGCCTGGGGAATTCCCTGAGCACTGCATTCTTAGGCCCTGGCACTGGACACTAGTCTAGTTGGCTGACAATTGCAGGGAAGAGCCCCAGGACCCTGAGCACCACATGGAAGGCCCCTGTCACCTGTTGTGCATATACAGGAGGCCCAGGATCAACCCTTGGCACCACACAGTGCCCCCAGCCTGCTAGGTGTGGCCTCCCATCCCAAAGCAAACAATTTAAATGCTCATATTCTTCCACAAGGGGGAGATTTTTAATATATAGAGAAATGCATGTTTGCATCTGAACACTTTTCCAAGTTATTTAGGTTCAAACATTATTTCTGTATGTTTTGTCATAGAATACAGACTCAAAATACAATATAGACGTCAATGTACAATAAAGTTTTGGTATACTGCATTACTGTATGCTTTTGTATTTTGTATATTTTATATTTCATCATACAATATGCCATAGAGACTTTCTGAGAAAGAAAGTGAAAGGTTTAATAATAAAATTAAAAAATTGACCAAAGTGAAAACAGTATGATAGGAAAAAATGTCTGAAGTCACTTTTCCATTACAGAGAAACCCTTGTTCTCCCTTGAACATAGATCTCTCTCTCCCCTCACATTCTCTAAATAAATTCCTTAAAACTATTTTACTTCATTTAAAAAGAAAAAAAGGAAACAAGAAAAACTATCTACATCAACTTACCAATCTTAGAAGGAAAAAGAGTTTCATCATCAAGTTGATCCTGAACCCAAGTCATCAAATAGTCAATGTATTTTGGTGCAGAACACTTGATTGGCTTTTTAATATTAGTACCATCTGCCCAGTGATATTCATACCTGGAGAAAGAAAAGTTTGCTGATAAGGTTTTCTAAAATATTAACAAATGTGCAATGTATAATCAAAAACAGATTCAGAGTTTCTACTCTGTTTCACTTCTGAGTGTCCCACAGAAATTACCTAGAACTAGAAAATTAAAATTCTTCTCAAGACTAGTAACAGCTCCCTTGCAGTAGTCTAAATTCTGATGGCTATAATTAGAAGAGAAATGACCAAGGATATAATTCAGTGCTGGAATGCATGCCTCACATGGATGAGTTCCATTAATCCCTCCCTGGTATCTTCCTCCTCAAATAAATTAATTGAAAAATAACTGGAAAAGAAAAGGATGAAAACAGAGGAACACTGTTTACAACAGTCCTGGGAAAGAGACAGGGACTGCATTCCTGTCTTGTCAGGCAGAAGGTGGTGAGGACTGTGTTAGAGGCTGATGAATGCCACACACCGAGATCCCTGGTTATCAAGTCATCACCAATACAGTCACAATGAAAGTTCTATTTCTTGGAGATGGTGTTAATAAAACACCCTCAGATCATTCCCCCAGACCTCACCTTTGCTGAGCTAGAATGACTAACATGATTTACGCTAAACTTTACTGTGTAAAGAATTTAAGTAGGTATAATGTTCCTCCTTGTTTTAAGTGTTCTAAGGAATTTAATTTCTGGGCCCAGAGGATAAGGCGCTTGCTTTACATGCAGCTGGCCCAGGTTAAAACCCTTGCATCCCCGATGATCCCCAAGCCCTGCCAGGACTAATCCCTGAGTGCAGAGCTAGGAGTAACCACTAAGCACTACTGCTGTAGCCCCAAAGTCCCCCTGCTCCAAAGAAAAACAAAATATTTATAATTTTATTTATATCAATAACAAGTTTTTTTTCAATATCTCAAACCCCTATGGTAGTATATATACCGTGGCCCCGCAGACATGACTGGGCAGCTCGCTTCAGTGCAGAATTCTGTAATGGTTCCATATAGCATGTTGATTTGGTTGAAGAAATCCACAGCTAGAAAGGTAACAAGAAAACTGCAGTAAACTTTTTAAAATGCATTAAAATCGTAGCAAATATAACAATTCTTCAGACCTCCCAGTTGAAGGAAAAATGGACAATGCATGCAATCAAGTTCTTGGGTACATCCTTAGGTAATTCAACAACTCCGAAATAATGTAAATTTTATTTAAGTTGCTGCATTAAGTTAACTGTTTATAGTCACTAATAATACAGTAAGATTTTAACCAGTCTAAAACAGCATGAGAAATGAGATGTTAGATAACTAAATGATTATTACATCATTAGAATAAATGATTTTATTACATCTAAGAGAGTTGAAAAAAATCCCACAGCATTTTACAAATATGGACAGATAGCAGCATTTGTGTTAATAAAGAGAAATGTTATAAAATAAACTAAAGGGAGGAACATCAGTTATATCAAAAGGTTTTTTGTTTTGTTTTGGGGCTACACCTGCTCTGGCCCTCAAAAGATATTTTTAAAAATCTACTTCAGGGTGGCGGGAGAAATAGTACAGTGGGTAAGGTGCTTGCTTTGTACACACGGGACCTGAGTTAGATCCTCAGTATTCCATGTGGTCCCCCAAGCACCATTAAAAGTTAATTCCTAAGTGCAAATCCAGGAGTGACCTCTGAGGGTCACTGGGTAGGACTCAAAAACTTAAAACACAACACAACACAAGACAAAAAAACTACTTCAGGGGGCTGGAGAGAGAGTACAATGGATAGGGCAATTGCCTTGCACGTAGCCAAGCCCGGTCTGATTCCTTGGCACCTCTATCCTCCCCCAGCACAGCCAGGAGCAATTCCTGAGAATAAAACCAGGAATAACCCCTGAGCATCATCAGGTATGGCCCCAAACAAAAGAGAACAAAACAAAGAGAGAGAAAAAATTTGAGGTCTAATGTATACTGAAGCACATAAAAAGGCCACTGGGAAAAAAATGCTCCTTCTCTTGGGAGTCTCCAGCTGAAGGAGGGACAAAATTCAAAGAGATAAATCTTAAGACAGGATTCAAATGTGAATAGTAAGTGCTAAAGACTTAGAGAAAAGGCAACAAATTTCCAAGATCAGACAGTCATATAGAGTTTTTTTTTTTCTTTTTGGGTCACACCTGGCGATGTTCAGGGGTGACTCCTGGCTCTGCACTCAAAAATCACTCCTGGCGGTGCTCAGGGGACCATATGGGATGCTGGGAATCCAACCTGGGTTGGCCCCATGCAAGGCAAATGCCCTATTCCCTGTGCTACTGCTCCAGCCCCAGTCAGAGAGTTCTCAAAGAGCTTCATTAAGGTAAGTAATAAAAAGGAAGAGGGCAGGCAATTAACTGAATAAACCATATTACTCAGCAGAGAACTACAAACCCTTAAACTATATAAACTACATAAACGTTTTCATAAAATGAAAAGTTTTAATATATGTTTTAGTTTCTGTTTACAGAATACATAAAGTCCTCACCAGATAAATCTCTGTGTGTGTGGAGGGTAATCCAGCCCACCCAAGGAGAAATACATAAAATCAACGGAACTTTGCACAGTTTCTTAGAAATTAGAGAAACTTCCATCTTGTCAAAAAGGATTTAATACAGATCTCTTCATAAACAACTTTCCTCTTAATCACGTTTTGTTTTTAATTTGGTATTTTGGAATTTGAAAATTTGAAATTATTACATATAACGTACAAAACAAAAAGCTCTATGTGGGGGGAGAAACGTTTAAAAATTTGGGAAGGGGGTTTCATCTATACTTGGTGATGCTGGAGTCTTTCCCGGGAAACACACTCAGGGTCATTACTACCAGTGCTTAGGGGATAAAACCCAAGGCTCCTTCTTGTAAAACATGCAACTCCAGCCCTCTGCATGATCCTCTGACCTCTCATGTTTCTCAATTTTTAACTAATGAAATCCTAAAACCATCAAGTTTGACAAGAGTTAATGTAGAGTAATAAATCTCAAAGAAAATCTTTTTAAAAAAGATTCAAAGAAAAGGCTGAAGGCCTACAAATGCTTTCAGAATAACATAATTGGGGCTGGAGCGATAGCACAGTGGGTAGGGCATTTGCCTTGCATGTGGCCGACCCGGGTTCTATTCCCAGCATCCCATATGGTCTCCTGAGCACTGCCAGGAGTAATTCCTGAGCGCAGAGCCAGGAGTAACCCCTGAGCATCGCCAGGTGTGACCCAAAAAGAAAAAAAAAACCCACAAAAAAACCCCCATAAAAAACCAACAACCAGAATAGCATAGCACAGTGGGTAGGGCGTTCGCCTTGCATGCAACAACATATCCGACCCAAGTTCGATTCTTCCGCCCCTCTTGGAGAGCCCGGCAAGCTACCGAGAGTCTCTCGCTTGCACAGCAAACCCTGGCAAGCTCCCCGTGACGTATTCGATATGCCAAACACAGTAACAACAAAGTCTCACGATGGAGATGTTACTGGGCCTGCTCAAGAAAATTGATGAACAATGGGAGGACAGTGACAAATACAATTTTAAAAACAGGAGAAGTGGGGGGCTGGAGCGACAGTACATCAAGTAAGACATTGACCTTGCACGTGACCTTGCACCTTGGGTTCTATCCCTGGCATCCCATCTGGGTCCCCTAAGCAATGCCAGGACTAATTCCTCAGTGCAGAGCCAGGAGAAACCCTTGAGCATCGCCAGGTGTGACTCAAAAAGCAAAATAATAAATAGAATCTTAAAAAAAAAAAAAGCGACACGGGGCCAGAGTGGTGATAGTAAAATGGGTAGGGTGCTTGCCTTGCACATGGCGAACCCAGGTTTGATCCCCAGTACCCCATAAGATTCCTAGAGCTTTGCCAGAAGTGATCTCTGAGTGCAAAGCCAGGAGTAAGTCCTAAGCACAGCTGGGTGGGCATAGCACCCCTCTCCACAAAAAAAAAAAAAAAAAAATTTAAGCGCCACAGTGCAGATACAGAACATTTACCTGATTGCAGAAAGTTATATTAGACAGTGTTGTTTCAGAGCTAATAATTATAGGAAATAAAGGGGGGAGGGTGGGCTGATCAGTAATAGATGCCTTGGGGGATACTATCAGCAAAATTCCTATGTGGTAAACAAACATTAACCACAACAAAATAGAAAGACTTATGGAGACCGGGGTACTCAGGAGACAGTGCCTGCTCTGTGAGCCATGAGGTGGGAGTTTCATCTCTGCCACCACTCCACATGTCAAGTGCTAACCCAGTGGCAACGCTGTTTATAGTCCCTGGCAGGGCATCAAAGGATATAATCTATGGAGCACAATAACAAAAATATGCAATTCACCTACAAAGTGTATGACGCCCCCTCCCACACCCTGCAATGAGGACCACAAACAAGTGTGTGACAACTAGAAAGGATGGGGAATGAAGGGAGGGTGTGAAGAAAAGCAAAAGACTGTGATGGGAGATCTGTAAATTCAAGAAAAATTATGTACAGGCCTTACTAGGTCTTGAACAAACCACAAATTTGTTTAAGAGGAACATCTATAAGACATCAGAGAAACTATGAACATTGTGCATTTGCTGACATTAAAAAAAGGCACATATTGTCTTTTTTTTTTTTTTTGCTTTTTGGGTCACACCCAGCGTCGCTCCAGCCCCCATTATTATCTTTAAAAGGGGGAGTTCCTATCTTAAAGAGATATTAAATGCTTAAAAGATAAAAAATATATATGGAATTCTACAGGAAGATAGATTGGCCATTAATTGATCATTGTTATAGAATAGGGATATCTGGAAATTCATTGTGCTAGTCTCTCTACTTTTTTACGGTTCAAAAATTTCATTAAGTTGAAAAATAATTCCTAGGGGCTGGAGAAATAGTACAGCAAGTAGGGCGTTTTCCTTGCACGTGGCCAACTCAGGTTGGATTCCCAGCATCCCATATGGTCCCCTGAGCACCACCAGGAGTAATTCCTGAGTGCAGAGCCAGGAATAATTCCTGTACATCACCAGGTGTGACCCCCCCCAAAAAAAAATTCCTACTAAATTATGTAAAATTCCTAAAAGATTTAAACCTTATTTCCCAGATCTGAATTCATTTCAGAAAAGAGAGACTTAGGGCCAGAGCAACAGCATAGTGGGTAGAGTGCTTGCCCAGCAGGCAGGTGACCTGGATTTGATCCCTCAGCATCCCTTGAACACTGCCAGGAGTAATTCCCAGTGCAAAGCCAGGAGTAACCCCTGAGCACTGCTGGATGTGGCCCAAAATTTTAAAAAATCAAAAAACAAAAATAAAAAGTGAAAGACTTAACCGAGACAAAAATGTCTAGCCTCAGCATATGTCTATGCTGACTTCACTTCCTGAAAGTCAGAGTAACTTTCAGTTGAAGGAACCCTCTGTTTCCTCCCAATCTCTCTCAATTTCCTCTGACTACTCATCAGTCACAATCATCAAGTAACTAACCAGGTACATTACAAATGAACTTTTCTCTCTATGTAGGCAGATCGAAGGACCAGGAGCAGAGACTCTACTCTGAAGACAGATGATTCTGATCAACAATTTTTTTTTTTTGGTCACACCTGGTGATGCACAGGGGTTACTCCTGGCGGTGCTCAGGGGACCATATGGGATGCTGGGAATCGAACCTGGGTTGGCTGCGTGCAAGGCAAACGCCCTAACCACTGTGCTGTATCTCCAGCTCCTCATCAACAATTCTTAGCAGTATCTGCAGAAACTGTCCCGAAGTATTTACTATTTTTCCTCAGGTCTTGACCACATAAGCTACAAATACTCTGAAGAGAGCAACAATCAGAAATGTATTTGTAAAATACTCTATAGTTAATGTTACATTATCATGCTATACTATTATCAGAAATAACTCATCCCTGTAAAAGAAAATTCATTAAAAATATGCCAGAAGAATATGGTTCTCGTAATTCAGCAAAGTTGAATATTATTAAAAACTTACTGTTAACGGCGATCCATTCATTGAGGTCCTCTCCCTCCGGCAACATAACAGCCTGTCTCAGATTCCCGCTTCCTAGAGTTGCTTCTGCATGTTTCAAGAGTTCATACTGATGAGATCCTTCAGGGATATTCTTCTTTGGTTTGAATGTTTTAGAAGAGCGGCTGCTGCTGTTAGGTTAAAAGTTGGGGGTGGGGGAGATATATCAATATTTAGGACAAAGGCAGAATGGCTTATTTTAGGCATCTAACTTTTTCTGATACTAAAAATTCCACATAAAAAGTGCCAGGATGGTGGGGACTGGGGGTGGGTTGAAAGAAAGAGAGATGGCCACAGTAAAAGAATGCTTTAAAATGTTCTTTCCTCACAGAGAAGCAACAATCAACCCAACTGCACACAGGAGATGATTTGACTATGTTTCATGAAATAATTTACTGTAATAGAAAGGTGACTTTAAACAAAAGAAGGAAAAACCAGGATTCTAGTTCTTCTACCAAAAAAAAAAAGCTTGATTTTAAATCTGCCTCTAACTCCATGACTATGTGAGAAACCTAATCCAGTTTAGGTTTCAATTCCAACTACCAAAAAGGGTGAGGGAGATAGCCCTAGGGGTCTCACAGCCATGCCAACAAAGCAAACTACAAAAGTAACACTAACACGGGGAAAATAAAAGAAAGGGAAAATAAATGAGAAGATTAGTGATAGGAGGAAAATATGTTTTTTTTTTTTAACTTCGTTCTGGTGGGGTTGGCATTTGAACCTAGGTTCTCAATCATGCAAGGAATGCTCTCTACCGCTGAGATACTACCTCTGTCCTAAGTTTTTACTCTTATTATTATTATTTTTGCTTTTTGTGCTCAGGGGTTACTCCTGGCTCTGCACTCAGGAATTACTCCTGGTGGTGCTTGGGGGACCATATGGGATGTCGGGGATTGAACCCAGGTTGGCTGCGTGCAAGGCAAATGCCCTACCCGCTATGCTATCGCTCAGGCCCCCTAATCTCATGCTATCCACAAGGAAAATCGTCCTAACACACCACCCAGAAAAAAAAATGTATCTATAAAGCTTCCTTAACAGTGCAGAGACATCTAACAAGGAAACCACTTACAACATACATTACAAAAAATTAACTGTATAATACTCTAATCTATTAAGGAAAAAGGAGGAGCCTGAGCCACACAGCAGCAGGGAGTATGCCTTCCATGTTGCTGACCCAGGTTCAATCCCCAGAACCCTATATGGTTCCCCAAGCCCTGCCAGGAGTAACCCCTTAGCACAGAGCCAGGAGTAAGCCCTGAGCATTGCTAGGTGTGGCCAGAGAAGCAACAATCAACAATTGGCCAAAAGCAAACAAAACAAGAAAGGACACTTGAGAAAAAGGGGCAAAGGAAGAAATAGGAAACTCTTAAAAACATAATGAGTGAGGACCATCTGAAAGGTAGTCAATTAAAATTGTATTTATTGTTCCTCAATCTGAGTATCAGAAATTAAAACAAGTGTGGGTCAAGGGATAGTCTTTATATACCCTGACCCTTTAATATGTTGAGTGCATAATATTTAGGAAAATTAGTCCTCCTATATGGGTAAGAGGATACGTCTCCTATATGGATAAGAGGATGTTTTAAAAGTTTTTGTTTGTTTGGTTTGGGGTCAAGTTTAATGCTTAGGGGTTCATGTGTGCGGAGGATCAAACCCAGGCCTCCTGCATGCAAAGCAAATCGGCCCAGAGTTTTCTCTTCAGAATCTTAAGATTGTTTTAATGATGAAAAACCTGAAAACAAACCCAAAGGTGATTAGTAGAGAAATGAACTGTGACTCAGTCTCATAATGAACTACTGTCTAGTTGTGAAGAAGACATGCAGTGACACGGAAAAAGCTTAAAACACTGGACTAGGAGAAAGAGTGTAATGAGTTAGAATGTCTGCCTCCTAAGCACATGGTCTTGAGTTCAAATCCTTAGTCTCTTTTACTGTGTTAAACAAGATCCTGGCAGCTCTGCTGCCTGCGATCCTTCACGCTATAAGAGACGCCAGACGCACCATAACCAGAAGTGCGCAAGCTCCACAAAAAGGGGCATGACCCCCAGCATATGCTATGTGAGTCAGTGAGTGTGACCACTGGTGAGCTCACGAAGCATCTCAGCACCCTCCACTGTAAAAAGGAATAAGGGGATGCAGAGGGATCTAGGGCTCGATACTCAGTACACTCGTCCTTCCTGAACACATCCAGGAATAGCCTGGGGGTCACTAGCACCCCAGAGGCGGCCCTGAAACAAACCCAAATAAGCTTTCAGACAGCACAGAGTTCTTAAAACCAAAACCAAAAAGACAATCCAACTACAACATGGTGAAAGGGAGAAAGGGCCAGAGAGATAGGGTACATGGTTTGTGTAAGCAGACCTGTGTTTCATCCCCAGCACCCAATATGGTCCCCTGGGTCTCCCAGTAGTGATCCTTGGGCAAGAGCCAGAACCAAGTCCTGAGCACAGCTGGGTATGGCCAAAACCTCCCCCCACCACAACCATCCCCTCCAATAAATCACAGCAATCCTTTGCTTGCTTTGCATGACAGAGGTCTGGGTTTGATCCCTGTACCCACACCAGAAGTAGGCTCTTCAGCATTAAGCAATGCTGAATATGCTCCTAAAACAAAACAAAAAATTATCCAACAAGGATTTGGACAGACGCTACTCGAATGTAGATCTACAGTTGGCTAACAGGCACGCACGCACACACACACACACACACACACACACAAAGATGCTCAACATCATTAATCACTATGAAAATGTAAATTAAAATGTTTGGGTGACTATAACTGAAAAGACAATGATCACTTTCATCAAACACAAATGTCGTACATCTGAAACATATCTGCTATGTTATGTACCTTAAAAAAATACGACTGTGACTGCACCTTAAGGAGGGTTGAGAAACTAAAACTCTCATAGTGCTGCTGGAACTGAAAAATGGCGTGGGACTTGAAAAAAATTCAGTACTTCAAAACAGTATTAACCAAATAAACCTGCAATTCCATTTTTATGTATGTACAAAAGAAATAAACATACACATTCATTAAAAAACCTGTACATAATAGTTCACAGCAGCAGTATCCATAAGAGCCAAAGAGCAGAAACTCAAACTGTTCCTCAACAAAACAAGCACTGAAAGAAATAATACTTGGGTTTCCCAAATGCAACCACGCACCCACAGGCAAACCAGTAACTAAACATTAAGGCACTTTAAGGATAGACTGGGTGAGCACGTCATTGTTCTAGTTAACATGCACACCTGCAACTAAAATCTAAACTGCACAATCTCCTGGACAGGGGGTAGGACATGGTAAGGCTGTGCGTGTCCTTAAGAATCCAAGAGACGCTCTAATGGCAAAATACCATCAAGAATTCAAGTCTCACAATGAAAAAAAAAAAAAACGGACAGCTAAATTCTGGCTACGAACATGTCAAGTATGGGGCCACAGAGAGGGTTCAAAATTCGGGGATTGGACGGCGGGGCACATGCTTTGCATGCAGGACACCTGGAACCAAAGCCCCCCCGCACTGCATAGTCCCCCACCCAGCACAGCCAACAGCAGTCCCCACCTCCAGGCGTGGAAGAACCCCTGGGCACCGCGTGGGCTGCGGCTCCCTAACCAAACCTAATCAAGCGCGTGGGTGTCGCCGAAAACTTTTCAGTGGAAATAATGCAACGCATTTAAGCAACAAGCAACCAGAGAGGAAACAATACAAGGGGAAGAAGAGAGGCAAGAGCCAAGCTTTTTCCAATCTGTTTTTTTTTTGCGTGTGCTCCAGAAATCATCAGAGGCATCGGGACGGAGCACAGCGCGGTGGAGTGACTTGCCTTGCGGGAGGGAGGCCCTGGGGTTCGAGCCCCAGCGCAAAAAAAAAAAAAAAAAAAAAAAGGGGAGAAAAGAAGATAAAGAAACCATCAGAGAAAATTCACAAACGTTTCCAGTCTAATCGTATTGGAGGACCAGGAGTGAGAGATGATCAGAGTTATAGACAAAAGTGATTCACCGCAGGACACCCCACAGGGCGGCTTGCAGGCGCCCACGGTGGAACTGCACTTGGTGCTCCCGAGTCGGACTTTCCCGTGGGGGTCGTGGGGTCGGGGGGGAAACACTGACCGCGGACGTTCCCAAAACAGGACCCCCCCCCCAGTGGAGGGAAAGGCTCCGAGCGCCCTGAAAACCCCGGGCTCCGCCCCCCACGCCTGCCCCCCGCCCTCCGGGGCGCCCGGGCGGAAAAGTTTGGAGGCGCGGCCGGTCCCCGGGCCTGGCCGCCCCGCCGCCTTCCCGCCGCCTCCCTTCTCCCGCGACCTTCACCTCCGTCGGCCTCGGGCTCGCCCCCGCCCCGGCCCCTGGCCCCGGCCCCGCCCCCCACCCCAAGTCGGGGCCCAAGGAGCGCGCGCGACACCGCGACCCCGCAGTGGAGGCCCCCCCGCCGCACTCACAAGAGGAAGCTCATGGTCTACACTCGCAGGGGCGGGGCCGCTAACGCCCCCCCCCGCCGTCAGGGTCCCGCGAGTGGGCGCGGGAAGCAGCAGCAGCAGCAGCAGCGGCGGCGGCGGCGGAGACACTCGGGTCGCTTCGGCGCTCGGAGCTGCCACACCGGAGTCGCCGCGCCCGCCCGACCCGCCTCTCCCCCACCTCGCCGGCCCGAAATGAGGAACCAGCCAAATCTCGCGAGCGGAGGCCGGGCGCGGCTCCGCCCCCTTCCCGGGCTGGTAAGCCCCGCCCACCTGACAGCTCAGCCAATGAGCAGTCTCTAAGAAGAGACTTCCTTCTCCCGGAGGGCGGGGTCGGAGCCCCGGGCTCCGCGGTCCTCCCTCCCCCAAATCGGCCCCGCCCTGGGTCCGGTTGGCGGCTCAGGGTCTTTTCTGCCCCTGCCTCTTTGCAGGGGAGCGCATCTCTAGGAGCATGGCAACTTTTTGAACGTTTTCGTCTGACTCTGAAATTGAGATACCATTCATGGAGAATAGAGATTCACTTTTTTTTTTCCCCTTTACTTTTTTATTGAACCCTTTCAAAGCAGTTCATGATTGGATTTCAGTCATACAGTGTTTCAACACCCATGCCTTCTCTAGTGCACATTTCCCAGCACCAGTGTCCCCAAGTTCTCTCCCAACACTCCCCACCCCCTGCCTGCCTCTATGGCAGGCGCTTTTCACTTTCAAAGAACAGCTCCCTGGACTGTGGATGTGGCCCAGGGGTAGAGCACTTGCCTTGCAGCTGAGATCCTGGGCTTGTTTTTTCACACTGAAAAATAAGCATTAAAAACATTATATAATAATAATTATATATATATAAATATATGGGTAGATCTATATACGGCCTAGGTTCGATCCCCACACCACTTGGTGCCATGAGCACTGTCTAGGGTTACCATGGTACAGAGGCCAGAATACCACTGCAACCCACCTTCACTCGCCCAGCACTTGATCACTTGACTTCCCGTTAATCGTCGATTTGCTCGAGCGGGCGACAGTAACGTCTCCATTTGTCCCTGTCACGTGCTTGTGTAGCCCAATGGTTTCTGTTTGCTACGCGGTCTTTTGCCATCCTGTGGAATCCAGTCGGCAACAGCTCTAGTCCAGCGGTCGTCTTTAAATCTCATTACATGACCAGCCCATCTGATTTTTGACACCTTGGCAAATGAGACAGCGTCCCTGATTCTTGATCGTCGTCGGAGGTCGGAACTCCGGATTCTTTCTCTCATTTGAGTGAACCGTGATATTCCAAGCATAGCTCTTTCAATTCCTCTTTGGGAGACCCGAATAGCGTTCTCATCCTGTTTGCGTAGGACCCAGGTCGCTGAGGCATATGTTAATATGCCCAGCACAAACTTTAAAAAAAGAAGAAAATATAATATATCCCCAGTGCTTTTTCCTTATAGTTTCAGAGTCGTGCAAACATCGTCATTACCTAATTCTTAGAACATTGTCATCACCAAAGAAACCCAATAGCGGTCACTCCCACTTCCTTTTTTCCAACAGTTGGCAACAACTGTCTAGCTTCTTTTATTATGGGATTTGCATAACCATTATATAAATGGACTCACAAAGTGTATAATCTTGTCTTTATTTTCTTTTTTGTGTTGGGGGCTGGGCCGAGGGTTTTGCGTTCACATTCAGTCACTGGACCATACGGTAACTATATGCTTACATTTTTGAGAATCTTCCAACAGACTGTTTTCCAACCAGCAGAACTATTTTACATTTCCACTAGCAAATGGCTGCAACTTCGGATATTGCCACAGCTTCTGTAGCATTCTCTATTGTCTATCATTTTGATTATAATCATGCTAGTGGATGTGAAGTGGTACATTGTAAAATCTTAGCACACCGAAGGTTGTGTGTTCGTGGGCTCACTGGATGGCACTGTCTCACTGCCGCGTTTGGTGCTCTTGAGCTGCTGTGTGTGGCCTGGATCAGGATGGCTGTTGGCCAAGGGCAGATAGAAGAAGAAACGAGGGCCAGGCTGGTCAACATCAGTAGTAGTTTATTCCAGTCCTCTTCACTCCTATCTCTTCTCTGACTCCTTCTTTCCTGGGCCCCAATCTGGAACCTTTCTCCTTCTGGCTCTGACTCTGGATCTCTGGAGCCCGAGCTCTCTCACTTCTGACTCCACTCTCCCAGCTTAGTTTATATAGCTTAGTTTATATAGCAATCACGTAAGGCGGTGACACAAAGGTGGGTTGAATATTGACAAATCAACAACGAGAGGTAAGACCTCTCATTCAGGAGATTAACTCAAGGATAAAATCTCATCTAAAGAGATTACTCCAGATTACTAGGAGATCCGCTCAAGGGTGGGATCCTAACAAGGGTGTGTTCTTTCCTCAGCTAGTAATCTACTTAAATAGTTGTAGTAAATCTACTTCTAATATTTCTAGCAATGTTATTCTGTGTGAGCACCGTAACAGATATAAACATCTCATTCTACATTCCGCAGTCCTCAGGCCAGGTTAGTCTTCCTAGCCCCAGCAGGGTCCTAGTCTCCTTGTTACTTTTGGATCATGACAGCATTTGTCCATGATCATGCCCTCAAGTTATAGTTGAGTATTGTGGAGCTTTGGCCTGGCCCATTTTGATGCCAGGGTAGCTCACCGCTTGCCCTGGGTCCATTCAGTTCTTTGTCGGGACCCTGCTTTTGGGGTGCTAGGAACTAAGGGCAACTGAATCAAAAAAGCAGATTCCCAGGAGTAAATATTATTTGGAGTCATTCAACTCCCAAGTTACAAAGCATAATATTAACTGTCTTCCTGTGTCCATATAGAAAGGACATTGCTTACAATACAAGTTCAGTGTCCTTAGATGGGTGTGACCCGATAAACCTAAGCTACCTAAGGAAGGATAAAACCGTGTTATCCTATAGTACATCTTTGAGATTTTTTATTTCCCCATTGGTTGGTATTGAGAGCTTTTCATATATATGTATAGTTATACATATATATATATATATTTTTGATTTTTCGGTCACACCCTGCAATGCACTGGGATTACTCCTGGTTCATTCACTCAGGAATTATTTCTGGGTGCTCAGGGGACCATATGGAATGCTGGGAATCGAACCCAGGTGTGCCGTGTGCAAGGCAAATACCCTACCCGCTGTGCTATAGCTCCAGCACAGGTTTTCCTATATTTTTGACTCTTTAAACTTCCTTTAAGTTACCTTGGGCCTTTAAAGGACCATATACCTCAGAGAGGAGTTCTGGACTAGTAATAATCTTCATTTGTTCTCTCTCTAGGATACCAACAACCATTAGGTCCGCCACACACATCTGTCCAGATTCTGCAACCCATCCCCGTCCAAGAGAAATTTGTCTCACTGTGCTTAACAGTGTCTTTATTTCTAAATCCACTGGGAATCTTTCAGCCCTTATTTTATTTGCCACTTAGTTCGATTTGGCACATCTTCTCACACACCTTGTTGATCACAAATGACTTTATTTTTTGAGACTTTTTTTGTACTCCCTTATAGAAGATGGAAGTAGGGAACACTTAATAGCCACATGATCTTGAGTATTTTCACAACCTTCACCTCATTTTTCTCACATGTAAAATAGTGGCAAACTTCTAGGAGTGTGACAGTTCAGTGAGTGAATATATCAAATGCACAAATAGTTATCTGCTTAACATTTGCTTTTTAAAAAGAAAGAAAATTTGTCATGTCTTAATAGATTACCAGCTTCCTGAAAGCAAACCCCTGACTTATTTATTTATTTATTTAGGTTTTTGGGACACAACAAGTGCTACTTAGGGGTTACTCCTGGCTCTGCACTCAGGAATCATTCCTGGAAATGCTAGGGGGACCCTACAAACACTGTGGATTGAATTCGGGTCAGTCGCGTGCAAGGCAAGCATCCTACTTGCTGTACTACCACTCCAGTCCCCTTACTTATTTATCTGTATGCCTTGATTTAGGGGAGATATTCAGCAAATGTTTGTTTAATAAATTTCTTTTCACGATATTTTTCTTCAACCTGAAATATCAATGAGGATATGAAAGGCAAGGTATTTATTAGGAAAACTTTATTTATTTTTTGAGGAAAACATTTGGAGAGCAGAGGTGCTTCTCCAAAGGGCTGGAAGATTTAATGCAAGGGCCAGAGGTACTGCCAGGGATTACCCAGGCTACCTTGGTGGTGCATGGTGACATATCCAGGATCAGACCTGGTGGTAATGCTCAGGAGACCACAGGGAGGGTGCTGAGGTTGAAAGGGGGATGAAGCATGTCAGATACTCCTAAATCTCTGTACCTTTTCTCCACCTTATATCAGGGAAACATGGCAGTTAGACTTGGGGGGGGGGGGAAGCTTTTGGGATTAGGAAACCCTGCCGGGGAGTGTGTGTATGTATGTGTGTGAGGAGTGGTCTTGGGGAGGATGTCTCCAGGCAGTGCTTGGAGCCTGTGACCTCTTGCAGTGATTCTCAGTCAACTCGGCCAGCAGTTCAATGCAAAGGCCCAAGGATGTGGTGCTACTCAGGTGCTGCAGTTCTGGAGCTTACCTGGCCATCCTGGCAGTGCTCAGGGGACCAAAATTGGTACTAGGAACCAAATATCAGTTGACCTTATGCAAGGCATGCATCCTAACTCTGTGCTACACAGAGCTTAGCACTGGAGCACAACTCAGCATCCAGGCCCAGTGATGACGTCCTGGTCTTAGAGAGGCACCAGTTGCATTGTCATGTGGTACCCTAGCATGGGCAAAGCATGCACCTCAGTGTTAAGAGCTATCACTGAGGCTGGAGCAATAGTACAGCAGGTAGGGTGTGTGCCTTGCACGCGGTCCTACCTGGGTCTGATTCCTAGCATCCATATGGTCACCCGAGCACCACCTGGAGTAGTTCCTGCGTGCAGAGCCAGGAGTAACCCCTGAACATGGCCGGGTGTGACCCAAAATAATAATAATAAAAAAAGAACTATCCCTCTCACTTTCTTAGGCCACTTTTTCAACAGAATATCAGTACAGTGTCATGAGAGAACCAGATAAGACCTGAGAGAGGTAAAAAGAGAATGAGACAGAGATAGAGCTGAAATGAAGGGGTAATGGTGAGGGTGGGGGGTGGGAGGAGAGAGATAAGATAGAGCATACTAATTATTGCATAGTGATTTATTCTTCTCCAGACATAGTCTATACTTTCTCAAACAGGGGAAGCATTACGCCTTTCCGTCTTGGCTCAGTGGGCTAGAGAGATCACTGCTCACCATCTGGTCACAGCAGATGTGAAAGCTAAGTAGCAAATTATAAAGCACCATTTGTGCCTTTTCTGAACTTCTCTTCCTCACAACCCCCTCCACCACCACTCTTCACCCAGTTCCCCTTTCTCTGCTCCCTATAGCAGGATTTGCAAGCTAGCATTTTCATTCTGTGTAAGCGTTCTGTCTCACCACTTGCAAAATTCCACTTTAATAGTAATAAACCTCCTTCACCATTCTGCCTTTCCCTGCTAACTAGTTCTCTTGAGGACGCTTGTGTTTTAGCTCCTGTCACAAGTGGATGAAAAAAGATTGTCACGTTGTTAAGCTGCCCCTGCCTGTTATCTCAGGACTCAGAAGGCAGACCTTGAAAGAGAACATCTGACTTATCAGACGCTGAAAACTCAGCCAGCGAAGAAGCCAAAGCAAAGTTTCCACTTCAAAAAATGTCAAGGGCAGACCTATGCAGTCACATACACTGATGATAAAATGTATGGCCTCTGCCCTCCTTGAATTCATATTCAGTTGGAGAAGATAAGTATTCCTCTATAATTCTAGTTTCTACTAGGAGGCAAAGTATGGAAGCGATGAGAGCATTTAGAGAGGGTAGAAGGAGAGAACAGAGAGCCTGAGGCTTGGGAGACATCACTGAAGCCAACACTTCAGGAGATGAGGAAAAAAGGAAGAGGCTCTGGTCGGAGTCAAAAGCATGTGCAAAGGTTTTGTTGCAGAAATGTGTTGCTTTGCTCAAGGAACTGAAAGAAGCCAGCTTGAGAATGGAGCAGACAAGAGTGAAAGGGAAGGGAGGTGAAACCAGCCACCAAGAATCTTCGCTCTGATTGAAGTAACAAGCCCATCTCCCGAAAGGTGTGAGGATACACCCGCTGCCCAGAGTTTTTCAACATTTCACACCTATGGACCAGCAGTTGTCCTGTATATCAGTCAAAAAAAAAAAAAAAGCAAAAAAACAGAAGTTATAACCAAGGTAGTAGACCAGGGGTTTTCAACCTTTCTATACCTGCATGCCAGTACCAGTTTGTAGACTGATGCTTGAAGAGCACTGTCCTAATGCTGAGGCCACACCAAGAGATGACTCAGTGCTAGTGTAGCTGTCATGCAGCCAGGAGGATAGAGATTTAATTGCCAGCGCTGATTACATTGCCCAGCGTGATCTCTTGCTGCACAGCCAGCAACACAAGTGCGCCCTCTCTGTGCATCACAGCCAAGAGAGTGAGCACTGCAACCCAACCCCTGCTCACCGCAATGACAAATAATAACAATGGCAAAGGGGAGGACAAAAATAAAACTCAGAAGCAGTCAAGAGTCTATTAGCATTGTCTGATCAAGAGTTGAACTTGCCCTCGACTTGATTACCTGAGAGAGGTGGGTGGAACTCACGCCTTTGCCTGGGAAGGAGCAAACGGGTCTCAGTGTAGAGCTGGGAGTGAGTCAAGGCACAGTCCTGTGTTTCCAGCCTGTATGACTGCTAGCATGTTGCTCCCAGTTACTGAGATGGAAAAAGACAGAGGAAGAGCAGCTTCGGGCATAGTCACGAGGTCTGTTTTGAACGTATTGAATCTGAAAAGCCAGTCTTACAGATATACACAGATCTGGAGCTCAGAGGAGAGACCAGAATGAAGATAAACTTAGGAGCTAGCAGCATAGAGATCGTTGTAGTCACGACAGTGGATGAAATAGCCGAGGGCAGGTGCTGAGCAAGAGGTGACAGGATAGACCTAAGGAATCCTGATGCTTAAAGGCCACATAGAAAAGAAAAAAAAAACTGGCAAAGGGGATAGAAAAGGAGCGGGCAGAGATATTGGAAGGAAACTAGGTGGGAGTGTGATAAAAGCAAGAAAAGAGAGTTTAGGAAGAAGAGCGGGTGGTGGAGGGCGGGGGTAGGTGATCAAGTCTATTAAATGACCTGGAAAGTTCCAGTAAGATGAGGACTGGAGAGTAAGTTTATGAAAGTGGAGCTCAGGGGGAAATTTGACAGCGTCATTGTGCTCCTCTGTGGTGACTAAAGAGAAGCCTTTTAAAAGTCATTCATGTGGGGGAAGGGACTCAGGCAGGAACCAGATGTACTGATGAAAACCTTTGTCACCCAGCCAAGTCCTGTGGTTCACCCTGAGTGAAGACTTCTCTAAAAGAGAGCTCTTTTTTTAAATTTAAATTTTATTTATTTTTAATTTATTATTTATTTATTTATTTGTTTCGAATACCCATCTCTCCACCAGTGCCCATTTCCCACCACCATGGATCCCAGTATCCCTCCCACCCCCCATCTCCCCCATCCCACCCTGCCTCTGTGGCAGGGCATTCCCCTCTGCTCTCAAAAAGAGAGCTCTTTTTAACATTTATTTTTAATTGAATCACCATGGGATACACAAAGTTATTCATGATTGGGTTTCAGTCATACAATGTTCCAACACTCATCACTTCACCAGTGTACGTTTCCTGCCACCAATGTTCTAGTTTTCCTCCCCACCCCCACCAGCCTGACTCTATTGCAGATACTTTTCTTCTCTCTCTCCTTCTCTATCTCTATCTCTGTCTCTCTCCTTTCTCTTCCTTTAGGCTCTGTGGTTTGCAACACTGTTACCGAAAGGTTATCATGTATATCCTCTCTGCATTCAGTTCTTGTTCAGAATGATCGCTTCCAATTATCACTGGAAGAGTGCTCTTGAGTGAGAAATGGTGGGGATACTGGGCTCCTATTGCCCTCAGTCATGGAGAGACCCTAAGGAGTAAATAAATGGGGAAGGGGATACATAGTAGAGCTCTTAGACTGTGAGAAACTGTGAGTTTCATTTTCTTCTTGCCCAACCTGTGACTCCCTGTTCCTTTTCTGATCCTGCCAATTAAGGCCTCTTCTTGACATCAGGAGAAAACTGAGTTACATCTTTTTGGAGTCATAGACAACTCCCCACAGAGCCAGAGGAGTCTTTTCTTAAACAGAAGACACCACCAATTCAAAAGACAAAAGAGGAAAGCTTCGCATGCATGGGAACTGGTTCAATCTCCAGCACACCCTCTCTCTCCCAAAAAGGACAAGGGAAGACCTGGAGAAGAAACCTAAATCCTGACTTTGATGGTGTGTGCAGCATCTTACATGTGCAGAGGTGTAAAGTTCTACCCTTGAAATTCTATAGTATTGGAAACAATGATAAAACCTTTAAAATATTATTTTAAAAAGAGGAACCTACCTACACTTAAAAAGAAACAATAACCAGAATAAAAAGACACCCACACAAGGAAGAAAATATTTGCCCACCACTCATTTGATGGAGTTGATGTTCAAAACATATAATGCACTGATAGAATTTTATAATAATCAAGTAACCAATCTTATCAAAAAATGGGTGGAAGAGATGAACAGAAACTTCCTCAAAGAAGACCTACCGAGGGTTAAGAGGTATACAAGATAAAAAGTTTTACATCACTTTATTATCAGGGTGCCAAAACTAAAAAATTATTACAATTAAAGAAAGGAGCCTAAGTCTCCAAGATTTAAGGCCAATATTTTTCAAATGGAGTGATAGTACAGCAGGTAGGGTGTTTGCCTTGCACACGGATGACATGAATTTGATCCCTAGCACTTCGTATGGTTTCCCCAAATTCTGCAGGAGTGATCCCTGAGAGGAGAGCCAGGAGTAACCCCCGAGCAACATCCAGTGAGACCCTCTCCCCAAAAACCAAATGTTCTCCAACCACAGGATCCTTAACCAGTATTTAATGCAAGTACATGCACATACATGCTCAAACACCCTACCCATTGATTTATAAATAACCTATGCAATAGAAGTCTATATATGACTGAACATTTTTTCCAGCCTTCTGTATGATGTTTCTAGGAGCTGAGATAGACTATCTTGATTTTTTTAACTTTAAAACTTGAAAATCAAGATAACTTTAAAATTTTAAAATCAAGATAGACTATCTTGATTTTTTTAACTTTAAACTTTTTTTTTCTTTTTGTGTCACACCTTGGGATGCTTAGGGGTTATTCCTGGCTTTGCACTCAGGAATTACTCCTGGTGGTGTTTGGGGGACCATGTGGGATGCTGGGGATTGAACCCAGGTTGGCTGTGTGCAAGGGAAATGCCCTACACACTGTACTATCATTCCAGCCCCTGAGATGGACTATCTTAAGACTAAATAAAAAGTCTCAATAGACATCTAGTCCTCCTTTCCCCAGGGTCATAGGAGGATTCTAGTCTAAAGTTCTAAAGGCAAGGAGAAGAGCTTGTAGCTCTTGTAGCTCAGTGTAGCTCAGTGATGGAGCACTCACTTTGCATGAGTCTGGGTTCAGTACCTAGTTAGACACACACACACACACACACACACACACACACACACACACACACACACCAAGAGAGGCTTTTTCATGAGTCAGAGCTTCCGACACAAAGAGATAAGTCATATTTCTGGCTTAAATCCCCTGGGGACATTTCGGCTAACACAATTGTCCTTTGAAACCTGCTTAGGATGAGTTTCTCTCCCTGCCGCCTCTTTTTTTTTTTTTTTTTTTGGTGGGGAGTGGAGCAGTGCTCAGAACTTTTTTTGTTTTATATTGGGCCACATCTGCCAATGCTCAGTGGCTACTCCTGGGTGTGCACTCAGGAATCATTCTTGGGGAACCTTAAGGGATGACAGTGATCAAGCCTGGGAGGGCTGCGTGCAAATGCCCTACCATTGTATTATCTTTCCAGCCGCCTTGGGACTTACTTCTGACTCTATCCTAAGGGATCACTCCTGGAAGTGCTCAGGGGGACCCCTGAGGACTGAACTGGGTTGATTGCATTCACAAAGGAAGTACCTTAACTGCTGTACTATCTCTCCAGGTCCCTGAAGCTCTGAATCCAGAGTCTGCTAAGAATAAATGTCAATAAATAGTAGTTAAGATTAGAACACAGACTCTGGAGCCAGCCTTTCTGGTTCAGTCCTTCCTCTTCCCCTTATAAGGTCCCCTTGAGACCTTGGACTTACTCTTCATACCCCTGGCTCCTTATTTCCCCCACCCCCTGTAAAATGGAGAAAATAATGCTTGTTTTATGGAGTCATTGTGAGAATTAAATAGGACAATAGACACAAAGAGCTTAAAACAGAGCCTGACCTATTCTAAGTGTGTAATAAAGCTCAGATATAATTAGAGTGATTATTTGTAGATGTGTGGTCATTAGTGTGCTTTGATTAGCAGCATGATAGCCTTAGGTTAGCAGACTTTTTCCTCCTCTTGCCCCTGCCCCCAGCCCCCCATTATTGCCCATTACCAATGAACAACGTCTCTTTGGTATGGAACCCTGGCAGTTCAGGCCCTCCCTGGGATCAGCCCTGCATTGAAGCTTGAGAGAGGCAGCTTTTTCCCCTCTCCCAGAGGTCTATACTAGGGTGTGGCCTGAGTTCTTCTGTAAAGAGATGAACATGGTGCCAATAAAATATGACAAGTACAACAACAAAAACTTACTCATTTGTATGAATAAGCTGAGTCATGGTAGGTGAATTATCTTTGTTAAGTAAACTTGTCAGGGATATGATTCTGGTGTAGATGTGAGACCTTGAATGAGTGAAAGCTGTCGTTTCAAAATCTGACTCCACATACAAAGAAATAAGTTAATTAAATTAAATAAGTCCATGTAATGCTAGTAGAAATAGATAAGTGTGCAAACAATATCAAGAAGTCTCCTGAGTTTAATGTAATCCCATTTGTTTATGTTTGTTTCCATTTGCTTGGTGTTTCATCCTTAAAGATGCTCTTAGCTTCAATGTCAGAAATGGTTCTGCCTACATTTTCCTCCACGTACCTTATGGATTCATGTCTGATATTGGGGTCTTTAATCCACTTTGATCTGAATTTTGTGCCTGGTATTAGACAGAGGTAAGAAGCTTCTGCACCTCAAAAGAAACAGTGACCAAAATACATAGAGAGCCCACGGAATGGGAAAGAATCTTTACCCAATACCCATCTGAAAAGGGATTAATATCCAGGGTATACAGGACAATAGTAGAATTGTACAAGAAAAAAAACTCCAACCCCATCAAAAAATGGGGAGAAGAAATGAACAGAAGCTTCCTCAAAAAAGAAATACAAATGGCCAAAAGGCACATGAAAAAATGCTCCACATCAGGGAGATGCAAATCAAAACAACAATGAGATATCATCTCACACCACAGAGATTGGCACACATTCAAAAGAACAAAAGCAACCAGTGCTGGCACGGATGTGGAGAAAAAGGGACACTCTTTCACTGCTGGTGGGAATGCCGACTGGTTCAGTCTTTTTGGAAAACAATAGGGACATTCCTTCAAAAACTAGAAATTGAGTTTCCATATGACCTCATAATACCACTTCTGGGAATATATCCCGAAGGTTCACAAAAGCACAGTATAAATGACATCTGCACCTGTATGTTCATTGCAGCACTGTTCACAATAGCCAGAATCTGGAAGAAAACACAAGTGCCCGAGAACAGATGACTAGTTAAAGTAACTTTGGTACATCTACACAATGGAATACTATGCAGCTGTTAGGAGAGATGAATTCATGAAAATTTGCTTATAAGTGGATGGACATGGAGAGTATCATGCTAAGTGAAATGAGTCAGAAAAAGAGGAACAGACATAGAATGACTGCACTCATTTGTGGAATATAAAATAACATAATATGAGACTGACATCCAAGGACAGTGGAGATAGGGTCAGGAATATTGCCTTATAGCTGGAAGGCTGTCTCATGAGCTGGGGAAAAGGCAGCTGGAATTGAAAAGGGATCACCAAGACAATGATGCTTGGAAGAATCGTTGGGGATGGGAGATGTGTGCTGAAAGTAGATAAAGGACCAAATATGATAACCTCTCAGTATCTGTAGTGCAAACCATAGTGCCCAAAAGGAGAGAGAGAGTATGGGTGAAATTGTCTACCATGGAGGTAGTGGGAGGGCTGGGAAACACGTGCGCGTGCATGCAAACACGTGTTTGTGTGTGTGTGTGTGTGTGTGTGTAATTGGGGATATTGGTGGTGGAGAATGTGCACTGGTGGAGGGATGTGTGTTCGATCACTATGAATTTGGTCTACGTTGTGTTGGAGCAAATATGTTATTTTGCTTATGTAGTGCCTATTCCTTAATGTCTATGAAACATTTGGGACCACTTACAGTAGACACTCAGAGGTAATCTTTCTGATTTGGGGCCCAACTCCGCGGTATTCAGGGATTTCTCCTGTCTTTTTGCTCTTTGTTCAGGGATCACTCCTGGCATTGCTCAGGAGCCCATATAAGACCCTAGGGATTGAACTCGAGTTGGTCATGTGCAAGGCAAGTGCTATCTTTCCAGTACCGTTATTACTGTTATTTTGGGCTTAGGGTCACACGTGGAGGTGCTCAGGAGCTATTCCTGGGCTGGATAGTCAGGAGTTGCTTCTGAGGGTACTGGCGGGGGGGGGGAGGGGGGGGGGAACCAGTGGTTCTGGGGTCTGAACATAAGATTCCTTCATGAAAAGTAGGCACTTCAGCCTTTTGAACTCTCTGCCTGGTCCCAAAATACTTTTTTTTTTTTTAAAGTATAACCCCTTCCATCTCAAAAAATTTGTCTAGAATTCTAATTAACCTGGGCATTTTGCATTTCTGCTGGGGCCAGGAATCCAACCCACGGCTCCCACATGAAAAACACGCTTTCAGCCCTATGAGTTA
Source organism: Sorex fumeus (assembly GCF_029834395.1). Classification (NCBI taxonomy): domain Eukaryota; kingdom Metazoa; phylum Chordata; class Mammalia; order Eulipotyphla; family Soricidae; genus Sorex; species Sorex fumeus. The sequence goes on along the minus strand of NW_026606063.1, from coordinate 36,886,247 downwards.
TCCTTGTTTTTTTTTTTTTTGCTTTTTGGGGTCACATCCGGCAATGCACAGGGGTTACTCCTGGCTCTTCATTCAGGAATTACTTCTGGCTGGTGCTCAGGGGACCATATGGGATGTGCTGGGAATCGAACACGGTACTATGAGTTACCTTTGAAGCCTTCCGCCAGTTATTTAAATCCACCTTTTCACAGTAGCTTGAAAAACCGAAAGAACGAATTCTCTCTCGGTTTGGCGGGGCTTGGGTGACAAAAGCTGCGGCTTGGCAGGGTTGCCAAGCTCAGCCAATTAGTGCGCGGATTGGAGATTTCGCGCTCCTCGAGGTCCAGGCTGCTGCCTCTGGGGTTCCAGCTACCAGCGGGGCTTCACGGGACCTCGCTGACGTTGAAGGGGGGGGACAACCAACCGGCTCCTCCAGTTGCAGCAGGGCCCAATAGAAAGCGAGTGAGGTGTTGCAGGGGCCAATAGCGGCCGCTCGGAGGCGGGGCCTGCCACGAGGCCGCGGTATAACCGCAAGGCCCGCGCGCGCGCTTCTGTCCCGGCCCAGGCACCGGCGCCGGCTATGGCTGCGGCATCTCTTTTGCCCACGTTGGCCGCTCGGCTGCTCCGGCCCGCGCCGAGATGCCGTCTCTTCTATCAGCCCTTCCACCGCTCGGCCCTTCGGTAAGAGGTTCGAGGTGCTGGGTCAGTGCGCAAAGCCGAGGGGCCCCGAGGTCATCGGGGGCCCGGCCCGGGCTCGGTAGGCATGCAGAGGCAGGTCTCAGCATCCCCACGCCGCGCCGGGGTGGCTGCCTAGGGAGGTGGTTCGGGGTGATGAGCTGCAGCCCGGCGGGGTGGGCTGGTACCCGGAGGCCGCGTTTTGGAGGGAGTCGGTGTCTGGCCGACCTGGGGCATCTCATTGTCCAGGGGCCGGTCTGCCGGCGGGACGGGCCCACGCTGCGGGAGCCCAGGCTTCAGGCGGGCCCTGGGGCGCCCCGATGCACTAAGGAATGTCCGCAGGTTACCGGCCAGTGCCTGCGGGCAGCTCTTGGCCTGTGGGGTGCCGGGAGCTGCCTTTGGTGCAGGAGCACAGTTTTGGGCGAGCGCCCGGGGAGGGCTGGCGAATGTCGAGTCCTCTCCGGGACCCTAGCGGCGCCGGGGGTTGGTGCAGTCTGATGAAATCCTTTGGCCCACTTGCTCCGCTGCCGGGTACCCACTTCCCTCTTCTTCCTGAAGGTGGGTGTGGTCCGCGCCGTTCCCTTCCCCTCCCAAGAGGAGAAGATGAACTGTGGTCCCCCAAGGCATTCGCTGCAGCCCATCCTGCGCGGCTCGGTGCCAGGTGGAGTCCACCGAGGCCCTGGCATTACGCGGGAAAAGGGAAGGGAAACCGATCTTGCGTTTTCATAGCGTGTGTGTGTGTGTGTGTGTGTGTGTGTGTCTGTCTGTCTGTGTCTGTGTCTGTGTCTGGTGTGATGTCAAAATCCTCTTTCTGGACCTCAAATCCCCCATTCTTAGGCCCAGGACAAAGTTTTGGGGGCCCTCTGATTTCCCTCTCTACACCTCTTCTTTCCTGGCAGTTTTAGAACCAGACTTAAGTCCTGCAACAGCAGGCGTTCCCTTTAGGCTGTGCGAGTTCAGAGGTGGTAAAGGACCGAAGTCTTGGGGGCACTGTGATTTCTCTCTGTGCACCTCTTCTTACTTGGCAGTTTTAGAACTAGGGACTTAAGTCTGGCAACTGCAGCCGCTACCTGTAGGCTGTGAACGAATGAATGCATTCTTCAAAGGAAGGCTTGACAAGAACGTCAAAGGTTTTTCCTTCAGTCCGACCCTGACCTGCCTCTGCATCTCCATCTCGCATCAGCCTGTTCTCCCTCTTTGTGAGTTATGGCCACCTGTACCTGTGTCTTTGATTGAAAAGAGTCTTTTTTTTGGCGTGGTCATAACCGGCGATGCTCAGGGATTCCTCCTGGCTCTGCACTCAGGAATTACTCCTGGCAGTACTTGGGGGACCATATGGGATGCTGGGGATTGAACCCAGGTCGGCCATGTGCAAAGCAAACCCCCTACCCGCTGTGCTATCCCTCCAGCCCTGAAAAGAGTCTTTAACATCTTTCTGTCCTCTACCTTTAAAAACAGCGAGAGCAGTTTGCTCCCTCTGCAGTAACAGTGCCCTGCTTTTGCTTTTCTGAATGGGCAAGTAATCTTCTAGAAGGCAATAAGTGTATTTGATATTTACAATTGCTTTTATTACTGCTGCTGGGTGGTAAATACAAAACAATAGTGTCTTTTAAAATCCTCTATTCTACTGGTAGGGTTATCTTTCTGGAAAAGCTCATTTCCTCTACATGTGAGGAAACTTGGCATTGCAATGTATACACATGTAATTCTGTATGATTTCCTTTTTGGGGTCGGGTGTGAGGATTTCAGGAACATAAACCTTTTGGTTAAAGAGATAATGCTGGGGCTGGAACGACAGCACAGCAGGTAGGGTGGTGCAAACGGCTGACCTGGGTTCAATTCCCAGCATCCCATATGGTTCCCCCCCCCCCCCCCCCCAGCACCGCCAGGAGTAATTCCTGAGTGCAGAGCCAGGATTAACCCCTGTGCATCGCTTGGGTGTGACCCAAAAAGAAAAAAAATTAAAATAAAAAATAAAGAGATAATGCTTGCCTAGAAGACTGGAGAATATAGGGAAAGGTGGACTTTGGAGGCATATTTAAGTCTGGTTTCTGTTGTCCTCAGTTTCCTGTAAAACAGGGTTATTATAAAGGCCTTGAGGTAAGGGAGAGTAAGACAATAAACTATCTACTGTTTATCAGATGTTGACTCCATCCCCTTTGGCTTTTTTCATTCATTGCTGTTTCTACTAATCAGAAGATAACATTCTTCTGTATTACCTCATTAAATTTTTTGTTTTGAGGCCATACCCTGCTATGCCCTGGGCTTGCTCCTGACTCTGTACTCAGAAATCATTCCTGGTGGGCTCGGAGAACCATACAGGGTGCTGGGAATCGAACCTGGGTTGGCTGCATGCAAGCAAACGCTCTGTCTGCTGTATTATTCTCCAGTTTCCTTCAGTGAAAGTTTTACCATATACCTGATACTAAGTTTTAATGGGAAATTGCCGCTCTACTGTAAGCTATTGATTAGGAAAGTTGCTACTTATAATTTTTATACTTACATAAAAATCATGATTTTTCAATTCATCATTTTAATTGGTCTGGAGTGATAGCACAGCGGGTAAGGCGTTTGCCTTGCAAGCGGCCAACATGGCCGACCCGAGTCCTATTTCTCCGCCCTTCTTGGAGAGCCCGGCGAGCTACTGAGAGTATCTCGCCCCGCTCGGCAGAGCCTGGCAAGCTCCCCGTGACGTATTCAATATGCCAAACACAGTAACAATTGTCACAATGGAGACGTTACTGGGCCCGCTCGAGCAAATCGATGAACAATGGGAGGACAGTGACAGTGATCGTTTTAATTACAAATTTTCTAAAAACATCTGTGAAATCATTTAATTCCTAGTAAAGTCTGGTGTTAACTAATTTAGTTCTTAAGACTTGGATTCTTTCATAGGGGGGTTCAAAATCTTTCCTTTCTGGACTTCAAATCCCCCATTCTTCAACCCAGGATGAAGAAGTCTTGGGGTCCCTGTGATTTCCTTCTGCGCACCTCTTTCCTGGCAGTTTTAGAAGCAGACTTAAGTCTTGCAACCGCAGCCGCTCCTTTTAGGCTGTATGAGTTCACAGATGGTACTGTGGAACTGAGCAGTCTCCAATTTTCATGTATTTTTGGATTATTTTATTTGCCCTTTTGCCAAAGTTGGAATGTGGGCTGTGGCTTCTCTGCCTGATTGGTTCACATTTGGCAGCGTTCTATGCAGACGCTGCTAAAACACGGCTGTATTCATATTCAAGGTTGAGCCACCAGTGATAGGTGCCAGCACCCATGTAAACTCCTGGGTTTTAGGTTAATGATGTTAACTATTTCAGTTTCATCGATTGAAATTCAGGTAGTTGGACTCAGATATGTCCCGGACCAATTTTCAAATTCCAGTACAACTGGCCTTGCTCAGGACTTGATCCTGTCTCTGTGCTCACATCATCCTGTATGTGCTCCAGGGACCATATCAAACTGGGTCTCTAGCATGCTAGGCAAACTCCTTACCTGTGTGCGATCTCTCTGGACCCAGAAGTATGGGTTTTTGTTTGTTTTGTTTTGTTTTCAGTGCATCACAAGATGCAAATACAGGTAAATATAAGGCTTAAAATAAAATGATTACATTATATATATATAAGACTAAGATTGGATTGGGGCTGGAGTGATAGCACAGTGGGTAGGGCGTTTGCCTTGCACACAGGCAACCCGGGTTCAATTCCCAGCATCCCATAAGGTCCCACGAGCACCGCCAGGAGTGATTCCTGAGTGCAGAGCCAGAAGTAACTGCTGAGCATCGCCGGGTGTGGCCCTAAAAGGAAAAAAAAAAAAAGACTGAGATTGACTTAAAGTGGGCATTTAATCATAATGCAAATGAGGAATTGATAGAAGCAGACTATTAAAGCTTTAAATTAACAATGAGATTGAATCACATCTGATCCTACAAGATATTTTTCAGTACCGTGTGTTATGCCTGAGTATTAGATGTTTTTTAGGAGGCGGGGTACACCTGGCAGTGCTCAGGTATTAATTACTCCTGGTGGACAGCGGGACCATTTGTGGTGCCTGGCTTAAACTTAGTTGGCCACACACAAGACAAGCACCTTATCTGCTGTACTATTGCACTGACCCCTTAGATTTGTTTTTTAAGTGGGAATTGTTTGAAACTACTATGCTCTCGGTCTTGAGGAACAGGATCATTGCAAGGCAATGCTCCTTATCTGCCGTAAGCATAGACGCACCAAGAATAAAGTCCAAAGTGAAAGTTTAACTGGAACTTGATTGTAATCATATCTATAGAAATAAGAAAACGGAGTTTGCACCATGGAACCTAGGAAAGCGGCAATGCATATCCTTATTGGGGAGAGAGCCTTTTCAGAGACCAGACATGGCTTTGAAAGTGAGGTTCTTCTAAATCCTGGATTTTCTCACTCTCCACAATCTCTCCTATCTTATCTTCTCCTCTATCAAGAACATGACTGCTGGGTTGTTTTTTTTTTTTCTTTCTTTTTTTGTGCTTCTGTCTTCCGCTGCTTCCATCCACTGGCCCTCCGTCGAGGGTAAGGATGTGGCTCTTGCCTGTGTGGTCTGTTCCTGTTGCACTAAGATTTTTGTACAAACTGGATCACTGGCCAGCCTAGAAATTATCCCTGGGTTCGCACACACGCTTGGGCTGTCTTGCTAGGGCTGGGACAGCGGGGTGCTGGGGTAGAACACACTTTCGCCCTAAGCTAGAACCTTTTTAATTTTCCTTCTGACTTCTGTTATCAGGAAAGCCTTTCCCCAGGAGGGGCTGCTTAGGGATTTGTGATTAGACTTGCCCAGCCTGTTGTTTTCGTTTGAATGGCGTAGTACATTTTAGAAGCACAATAAAAATGAAAGCTGTTTGACCACCACAAATGGGATTTGAATGCTAGGCTACAGAACTCAGTTTCTCAGTGATCAAGAGGATGTAGCAGTGAAGGCAGATTCGAATGACACCCAACTTCACCAGGCACTGACTTTCAGTTATTTTTCACTCTGATGGTTGTGCTGCAGTTGGTGTTAATTAGGCTATGTTCATGTGTGAGCAGCCTGTGGTTTGTGCCAGCACCGATGTAAACTCTTTGAGTTTTAGGTTACTATCAGTAATTCAGTCCGTTTTTTTCCCCCCCTTTCATTGTGGGTCATACCCAATGGTGCATAGGGGTTACTCCTGGCTCATGCACTCAGGAATTACTCCTGGCGGTGCTCGGGGGACCATATGGGATGCTGAGAGTCCTGGGTAGGTGGCCACGTGCAAGGCAAACACTATGCTATCGCTCCAGCCCCCTTCAGTCAGTTTTATCCTCTTAAACATGTGGCTAGACCCAGATTTGCTATCCGGATCCTGTCGGTTGTCCTTCAGAGTAAACATTGCACGTTTGAGTTTGAATTTCAACTCTTTGGTATCTCAGTAGCACTGCCTTGTAGTCTTTCCAAAAATTCAAACTTACTGGGTTTTTATGCCTTTGTTGCCTTCTGCAGAAATGAAGCTGTTGTCATTTCTGGAAGGAAACTTGCCGAGCAGATCAAGCAGGAAGTGCGGCAGGAGGTGGAGCAGTGGGTGGCTTCAGGCAACAAGCGGCCTCACCTGAGTGTGGTTCTGGTCGGCGAGAATCCTGCAAGTCACTCCTATGTCCTCAACAAAGCACGGGCAGCAGAGGATGTGGGTATGTGGCACTCGTCTCTCACACCCAGACTGCTGCTGAATTCAGGCTCCTGAGGCAAACTCGATTGCAGCTTTGTGATTCCTTTTTCTTGGGGGTAATCCAGCAGAGGAGGCTGAGGTGGGTGGTGAAGTGCACTCAGAACTTTGATAGAGAAGTTGGACTGCATCTACTGAGAAGGCTGATATAGACGAGGGCAGAACGAAGGCAATTAGTTGTCTTTCTTTCTTTCTTTCTTTCTTTCTTTCTTTCTTTCTTTCTTTCTTACTTTCTTAATGTAGGAGTACTGCTATTTATTCAGCCACTGATTAGCTGATTGAATTGGGCGTGAACTCCACCTTTTTAAAAAAAATTTTTTTTTATAATTTTATTTATTGAATCACCTTGAGAGCAGTTACAAAGCTTTTGGGTTTAAGTCTCAGTCATACAATGGAACTCGCATCCCTTCACCAGTGCCCATTCTCCACCCCCCCCCACACCCTCCCCCTACCTGTCGGGCAGATGCTTTCCACTTTACTCTCTCTCTACTTTGATCACATTCAATATTTTGACACCAGACCCACCATTATTATTTGGGATTTTACCCCAACACTCAGATCTACTGAAAAGGCAACAGTAGACAATTTGTTTTCTATTTTTGGTGAAGAATAACATATGATGTCGCGTGGCTGCAGTAGTGGCCACACAATTTTGAAATTCCGAAATTTTAACACTTAAATCTGGAGGGATTTCTGCCAAAACCTGCTGGGTTCCGAGATAAAAATATGGAACACCTCACGAATTTGCATGTCATCCTTGCGCAGGGCCATGCTAATTTTCTCTGTGTCGTTCCAGTTTCAGTATATGTGCTGCCGAATTGAGCACACAATTAGTTTTCTCATGTCTTCTGGATTATACGCTGCATTGTTTAATCTATTTATTTGGTTTTTGGGCCACACCTGGTGTTGCTCGGATTACTCCTCGCTCTGTGCTCAGGGTTCACTCATGGCAGTGCTTGGGAGATCAAATGGGGTGCTGGGTAATGAACCTGGGTCAGCTGCATGTAAGGCAAGCACCTTAGCCTGTTGTACTGTCTCCAGCCCCCCCTGCTATATTAGTTTAGTCTTAAGGTCAGACCAGTTACTATGAGCACAGTTCACATTACTCTCCTTAAGCAGTAATGAGTCTTTGATGGAGTTGTTTTGAGCATTAGGTTAAAGCCTGGCAGTGAGGGAGGAAGACTGAACTATCTCAGTGACAGAACGTCAGAAATGGTGAAGGACATTAGCTTCTGGGAAACAGTTTTTGTTTTTGCCACAGTGTTATTAGCTTCCGTGTGCAAAGCTGTGCACATCCACCACCAGCAGCGTGCCAGAACCAGCCGGGGGAAATTGCTCTTTATTTCTTCACCTATTCTTTCCAAAGCCAATTCATTCCTGTCTTCAAGAAGTGACTGGAGTTTCAGTGCAGAAGGCTGGGGTTCGGGGGAGGGCCTGGGAGTCTGTGTTCTAGTTCCTCCTGTGCTCTGCACTTGGCATGCCAGTAGCTTAGAAGTTGCTGGGTTCAGCGTGGCCTCTCCTTGCTGAGCTCTGGGTGTCTTTTCCTTCCGGAGGGTGAAAGGCAGCTGGGCGGTGTTACTGCACTGTAGCCCTGTGGTGGTTCTGGAGGACATTGAGGACAGAGGCCTCCAGCCTTTCTCACTGCGAAACCTGTAGAACATCAAGCACATAATACGCCATGCTTCTTTAAGACGTTGGGAAGTCGCGTGGTGCTGTGGTGAGGGCGTGTTTGCTTTCCGGAACTGGCCAGACAGACTTCAGTGCTGACTGGCTTGTGCTTTCGTTTTGCTGAGTCTCAGTCTCCTTGTCTACAGAACAAGGTCAATGAGGGTTGCATAGAATAACATGTTGAAAGAGTCGAACTAGTTTACTCTAGAATGGTGTCTCTCAGCTCTTTTCAGACTGAAGGTCCCTTCAGATCTGTTTCCTCCTGTGCCACCCCTGTACCCCACCATCCTACCAGTTGGCTGCCCCTAGTCTTGTGCCATGGCCTTCCATTTGCATTCTTTTCTCCTTGGATTATGCTGGGGGCTCTTGGGCATCGAGAGCGGCTTGAGAACTGCCACTCTAGTGTATATATTGGGGAAGTTACTATTTCAAATTTCATTTAAACTTTTTTAGCTACCAGGGTGGGCATGATAGAAGACTGTGATAAATTCCAAGACATTGCTCATTGAATGCTCACTCACTATTGTATTTTTTTTAACCATGACCTTTTCTCTTAGGAATCAACAGTGAGACAATTTTGAAACCTGCTTCAATTTCAGAAGAGGAACTATTGATTTTAATTAATAAACTAAATAATGATGATAATGTAGATGGCCTTCTTGTTCAGCTGCCTCTGCCAGGTAAGGTTTGGATATTACTATCGTCCTGTTGTTCATCGATTTGCTTGAGTAGGCACCATTAACATCTCCATTGTGAGATTTGTTGTTACTGTTTTTTGCATATCGAATAAGCCACTGGTTAGCTTGCCAGGCTCTGCGTGTGGGCTGGATGCTCTTGGTAGCTTGCCGGGCTCTCTGAGAGGGACAGAGGACTTGAACCCGAGTCGGTTGAGTGCAAATGCCCTATCTGCTGTGCTATCACTCCAGCCCACCATGTAAATGCTTTTACAGGGCCCAGGAGTATGGGCGTCTTCATGGCAGAGTGTCTGCCTTCCATCCTAATCCTTGTGGATTTCATCCTAGTGGTTGTATAGGTGGTGGTCCCCAGATCCACAACAAAGTATGTGACACCTCCTCTCCCCCTTTTGAGCAGTGAAACCAAATGTGATAACATCACAACCACAGGCAAATAATGCCAGTCTTCCAAGTACTGCCAACAACAAATGAAAGGGAATGGGGTGGGGAAGAGAAATGATTTCTGAGAAGTGGTAAGAGTTGGTTATTTATGAACTGGTTTCCTGGGTGGATATGTCTTAAAAGGGAAGTAAACTCAGGAGCATGACTATTTTCCTAGATTTGAGTGAGACCTATTCAGATTGTTCAAGTACTCCTCAATCCTGTTTATGATAGAAAGGACAGTGGAGGGAACTAGTTCAAGAGGTCATTGGCTTTGGTGTGGGCCTTTGGTTTTGTTTGCTAGGTGTTCCTTCTCTGCATAGAAATCACGGAGCACGTTGGGGAAGGGTAGACGAGGTTTTTGTAACAAACCAGGGAAGACAGCTTGAGGCTGCCAACTGCACAACACTGATTGATGGCTTGTGATTTCTGTGACAGAGCACATTGATGAGAGAAAAATCTGCAATGCTGTTTCTCCGGACAAGGATGTCGATGGCTTTCATGTCATCAATGTAGGGCGAATGTGTTTGGACCAGTATTCTATGTTACCGGCTACCCCATGGGGCGTGTGGGAAATAATTAAGCGAACTGGTAGGTATAGCCCTTAATTGTATGTCCCTATTATAGAAGGGGTACTTTAAAAATGGCAAGAGTGGATACTGTGGTCTAGTAGGAACCCCCATTCCCATGATCTCTCTCTTTTTTTTTTAATTTTTATTAGTGAAGCACCATGAGATACAGTTGTAGACTTACAGATTTTTGTGCTTGGGTTTCAGTTATACAATGATCGAACACCCATCCCTCCACCAGTGCCCATTCTCCACCACCACTGATCCCAGTATCCCACTCCTCCCGTTTCCCCCCCCCCCCCCCCCCCCCATCCCACCCTACCTCTGTGGCAGGGCATTCCCTTTTGGTCTCTCTCTCCTTTTGGGTGTTATGGTTTGCAAAAGAGGCATTGAGTGGCAATCATGTTTGGTCTATAGTCTACTCAGCATGCATCTCCCCATCCTGTGAGGATCCTCCCAACACCCTTTATTTGGCGCTCCCTTCTCTATTTGAGCTGCCTTTTCCCCTAGCATGTGCGGATGTGTGGCTGGCCTCCAAGCCATGGAGTAAATCTCTTGATACTTATCTCGGCTATTCTTGGGTGTTAGTCTCCTATTTTATTACTTTGTGTTCCCCAGATGAATGCAATCTTTCTATGTCTGTCCCTCTCTTTCTGACTCATTTCATTTAGCATGATACTTTCCTTGTGATACCACTTGTATATAAATTTCATGACTTCATCTTTTCTAACAGCTACATAGTACTCCATTGTGTAGATGTACCAAAGTTTCTTTAGCCAGTCATCTGTTCTCGGGCACTCAGGTTTTTTCCAGATTCTAGCTATTGTAAACAGTGCTGCAATGAACACACAAGTGCAGATGTCACTTCGACTATACCTTTTTGCCTCTCTGGGATATATTCCCAGGTCTCATAATCCTGCAACTCTGCTCTCTTGGCCTGTGAGTCTTTTTGCTACCATTTAATCCCACAGCCTTAGTGAAAGAAATTTAGCTTTAAGCGTGGCCTACTGCACATTGCTGTGGCATTTTGGAGCTCCTGGGGTGCGCTCTCCACTTTTCTTTAGTATCGACTCTGGATAACGAGCGATGGTGATTGCTGTGTGATTGACAAGGCAGTCAGCTTCCTGACTGTTGGGTGTCATCTAAATCAGATTCACATTCCAGGCCATGAGCCTTGCTTTCCCTTGGGCGCTCATACTGAAATAGTCTGGTGCTACTTATAAAGCAAATACATATACGTACATATACATACATATAATTGTTTTCCTCACAGGCATTCCAACCTTAGGGAAGAATGTGGTCGTGGCTGGAAGATCCAAAAATGTTGGCATGCCCATTGCAATGTTACTACACACAGATGGGGCACATGAACGACCTGGAGGTAAGGAAATTGCTTTTGTTTATTTTTTTAAACTAATTTATTATTATTATTTTTTAAGGGGACTGTCTTTTCTCTTATAGGAGAACCTTCAGGGCTGCCCTGTTGATGTTTAGAACAATTAACTTTGTTGAATTTTTTTTTCCTTTTTTTGTGGGGGGTCCACACCTGGCAATGCACAGGGGTTACTCCTGGCTCTGCACTCAGAAATCACCTCTGGCAGTGCTTGGGAGACCATATGGGATGCTGGAAATCGAACCCGGGTGGGCCGCATGCAAGGCAAACGCCCTACCCGCTGTGCTATCGCTCCAGCCCCAACTTTTTTTTTTTTTTGCTTTTTGGGTCACACCTGGCGATGCACAAGGGTTACTCCTGGCTCTGCATTCAGGAGTTACTCCTGGCGGTGCTCAGGGGACCATATGGGATGCTGGGAATCAAACCCAGGTCGGCTGCGTGCAAGGCAGACGCGCTACCCGCTGTGCTATCTCTCCAGCCCCGCCCCAACTTTGTTGAAATTTGTGTTTGTCATTTTGTTTACAGCTGTTTGGGGAGTAAATTTATGTGTGTGTATGTGGAGGGTGGAATGGGGGGGGGTTACACCTGGCAGGGGTTTCTCCTGGCTCATGCTCAGGAATCACTCCTGGTGGGACTCAGGGGACCATATGGGATGCCGGGGATTGAACCTGGGTCACTGCATGCAAGGCAAACATCCTACCTGCTGTACCATCGCTTTGGCCGCTGCAGAGTAATCTTTTGAGCAGATGAATTCAGTATCACCTGAGTGTTTATGTATACTTACTTATAGACTAATAGAAATGTGTACACATAGAAGTAAGTTTGAGGTTTAAGTAGGGTTATCAGTAATTAGAAATTTTTCAGTTTGGCTTTGATAGCTGGAACTAACAAGCTGTCTTAAAGTTGTAATCTATTCTGTGTCATTTGGTAGAAAATAATCTTAGACCTTTGCAAAGGATTGAATTGATATTGTTGTAATGGATCGTTAGGTCAAGTTCTGTAATTTGTCTGAGAGAAAAAAAGCTCATAAGTGAGTTACCATATGTGATTATTATATGATCATGGTAACAAACTGTATATTTCCAGATAATTTACTATACCTTCATTTTTGGAACCTTTAATAATTCTAGTGGTATTTCACATAGAAAAGGAAAATTCTTAAAAAGCTGTTAAGTAGGATAAGGAATGCATTTAGTTATATGTGACTGTAAAAGATAGAGATAGGATCAGTTGGTAAAAGATCCAAGAACTGAGGTATTTATTAAATTTTTTAAAATTTTATTTGAGATTACAGTAGTGTCAGTGTTCATGCGTTTTTGTATAAAAAGTTACTGACCTCCACTATAACCAAAGTGCCCAAGATCTTGTATCATCATACTTGTTTCTTTTTCTTTCTTCCTTTCTTCCTTCCTTCCTTCCTTCCTTCCTTCCTTCCTTCCTTCCTTCCTTCCTTCCTTCCTCTCTCTCTCTCTTTCTTTCTTTCTTTCTTTCTTTCTTTCTTTCTTTCTTTCTTTCTTTCTTTCTTTCTTTCTTTTAAGCTTTTTGGGTCACACCTGATGATGCACAGGGATTACTCCTGACTCTGCACTCAGGAATTACCTCTGGTGGTGCTCAGGGGACCATATGGGATGCTGGGAATTGAACCCGGGTCGGCTGTGTGCAAGGCAAACGTCCTACCCGCTGTACTATTGCTCTAGCCCCGGTCATCCTTGTTTCTTGTATTGAAAAATTTTCTTTTGTTCGTTTGCTTTTGGGCCACACCTGGCAGGGATTAGGACTTACTTCTGGTGGGCTCAGGAGAACCATATGGGGTGCCTAGGATTGAACCTGGGTTGGCTGCATGCAAGGCAAGCTCTCTATTCAAACTGTATAATCACTCTAACCCCATTTAAAGTTTTTTTTTTCTTTTTAATAGAGGGCTGGAGCAATTATATAGCAGATAGTGTGTTTGCTGTGCATGTAGTCAATCCTGATTCTATCCCCAGCAATACATATCTATGATATCTATGGTCCACTGAGCACTGCCAGGTATAACCCCAAAACAGCAAAACAAAAATTTTAAAAGATTTTCTTAAAGTGGTACCAACATTATGGCTATGTACTTGCAGTTCTGCTACACCATGCCCACCACCAGTGTGCCAAGATCCCTCTGAGGTATTTGGTTTTTAAAAGATAAATGTCAGCTGCTCAGAAAATATGGCACATGAATTTAAGTCCATTTCTTTCTTTGAAGTTTTGAATTCCTGCAGCGGTTTGTCTCGTTGAGACTGAATCCAATCTAGCTGTGACTCAAAAATCAGGGTAACTGTTTTTTAACCCATAGGTGATGCCACCGTTACAATATCTCATCGATATACTCCCAAAGAACAGCTGAAGAAGCATACAATTCTTGCAGATATTGTGGTCTCTGCTGCAGGTAAGAAAACCTGGAAGGAGATGCTGATTATCAGCACGATAGAGCTAGGACACCGCTTATAATTTACTTAGCTCAATGTAATTCCATACACCACTCAAGAGATGATGCTGTGAGTTGTAGGATAACATTGGTTTGCCCATGCGTTTGTTGATTGCTCCCCCAACCTGTCAATTACCTTTGCCTCCTGATCAGACTCTGTTGACTTGTAAATATTGTTTTTCTCTTCTCCTTAATGTCCTTTTCGAGGTTGGTTATTTCAGAACAATGACCTTTTGTATGGACACAGGAATGTAGGATGCCATTGCTTTGTCCTTTATCCCTTGCCACAAGGAACTCAGGTTTATTACAGTGCTCCTGAGTCACCTCCATTCCATTGTGTTTATCTGTAAACTCTTCCCTGTGCTCTCCTCCCCAGCCAGTTAATCAGCTTTTTCCCCTAATCAGACTCTGTTAACTTGTAAGGTCAGATTCCTCAGAAATCTGTGATTTTATATGTATGAGTGAAACATTGTCTTTCTCCTCTCCTTATATCTTATGAATAGTTTACTTTAAAGCAATGTCCTTTTTGTATAGATACAGGAAGACAGTTAACATTATGCTTTTGTAACTTAGGATTTAATTAGCTTTGAATATTATTCACTCCCGGGCATCTGCTTTCTCGACTTAAGCCTCAGTTGCCCTTAGTTCCTAGCACCCCAAAAGCAGGGTCTTGACGAGGGACTGAATGGACTCAGAGCAAGCAGTGAGCTACCCTGGCATCAAAATGGGCCAGGGCAAAGCGCCACGATTCTTAACTCTAAGTTAAGAGCTTGATCATAGACAAATCCTGTCATGGTCCAAAAGTAACAACGAGACTAGGACCCTGCTAGGGATAGGAAAGACTATCTCGCCTGAGCACTGTAGTCTGATATTGAGATGGCCCTAGGAGAGCAATTCTATAAGCTTAATGTATTTCTTATTGTGTCCATACAAAATGATTAATATTATGAATGCTTATATATTTGTTGGACAAGGAGAGGAGAAACACACCCATGGGATTCAGTTCTAGGGTGGGTCATCCTGCTGAGATAGTATCTGTCCTAGAAGTTGCTTTCCCCGAGGGAAAGAACTTTACCCCTATTAATTGTGACCACACCTATGTGTAATTGTTACCTCAACCCCTCATGGTTTGGGGATTTAACTAGACTGGAAGAGTGGGCTGGGGGATCAGAATCTAGACCCAGAAGGAGAAGGAGAAAGGAGATCCAGATTCCAGAGCGAGAAGGAGAATAAAGGGGGATTGAGGAGGAGAATGAAGTAGCATGGGGGGAGAAGAAGCAGGAGGAGAACCAGAGGAGAATGGAGATGGGAATGGAATCAACTGCAACCAAGACCAACTAACCTGGCCCTCATTTCCTTCCTTTGCCTGCCCATTGCCTTCGATCTCCCCGGGGTGGGGGAACCAGCGTGGGACTACCGAACGCAGGCAGCGGGAGAGATAGACCGCTGTTGTCTTTTTGAGTTTGCACACAGGAAGATAGTTATAGAGACGTGCTTTTGTAACTTGGGAGTTAATAGACTCCAGATAATATTACCTCCTGGACATCTGCTCTCTTGACTTAAGCCTCAGTTGCCCTTCCTTCCTAGATCCCACAAAGCAGGGTCCCGATGAGGCACTGGATGGACCTGGGGCAAGCTGTGAGCTACCCTGGCATCGAAATGGGCCAGGCGAAAGTGCCATAAGACTTACCTATAAGTTAAGAGCATGGTCCTGGACAAATTCTGTCATGATCCAGAAAGTAATAACTAGCTTAGGACCCTGCTAGGATTAGGAATGACTAATCCGGCCTGAGCACTGTAGTCTGAGTCTGTGGCAAGATGTCTCCAAGAGAGTCACCCTATAAGCCTAAATGTGTCTATTACTTGTCCATACAGAATGGCGAGTTATTAGGAAGGAGAATCAAGATGTTAAATTAAGTTACTGGTCTAAGGAGAGGAGAAACACACCTTAAGTGCTGTTTTGCCCTTGTGGGCTGCAGGTGGTCAGAGGTGGTCAGGAAGGCTTGATAAACATGTTGATTGTGCTTCCCTGGGGGTGGGGAGGAGTGTGGTTTGGGAGGCATGGTTAGAGAGGAGAGAAGAGGAGGTTGACAGAGTTGCTGGGAGCCGAGCTGGGTGCGGTAGAGGAATTGCGAATTAGAGTTGGAGAGAGGGTTGCTGAGGGCAGAATTGGGAATAAAGTGAGAGTTGGAGAGAGCTGTGGAGAAAGGTAGAGAGAGTAGTAAGGAGGGCAGAGATGGAGAGAGTTGTGGAGTGTGTTGGGTGAGAGAGTTGTGACCAGAGTGAGAGAGTTGTGGAGAGTTTGGGAGAGACGAGAGATGAAATAAACGGCAACTGATCACCAGCCAGCTTGGCCTTAGTTCCGCCTTCTTCCGCCCATGGCAACGGCCGTCCCGGGTGGGGAAGCAGTTTGAGAGAGAGCACTGAACGCAGGCGGCAAGAGAGAGCCGCCCGGAGAGCCTGAGAACATCAGTTAATGTGTAATCCCTGATAGCGTCACCTGAGCTAAGGAGTTTACACAGCTCCGAGAAAGGGATTACACAGTACAAATATGAGAGAGTTGGGGAGATGATTCAGAGGGCTAGACAAAGAGAAAATACTGTATGGTTTGTGGTTGGTAAGAGGGACTTTTCTTGGCTTCCAAAGCTATACAGGAATAAGGAAAAATTTTCTAAATGTGGGCTGTGTTTTCTAAGCAGAAGACTCTAAAAACTTGTGTCATTAAATAGCTGACTATTGTGGCACTATCCAAAATTATTCAACAAAAGCAGAATTAGGGGAACTTGACCCATTCTCAGAAAGGGGAGAAAAATCACTGTAGACTAATTCTGATGTGAACCAAATGTTAACTGAGAAAAAAACATCAAACATTTATTTTTTAAGAGCATTTAGTGATGGCGTAGGAAATATTATGTTGTAGTTCTTAGGAAATGTACTTCCAATAAATGATTGCCTATGTAGAATCTCGAAAGAGACATAAGATCTGTTTAAAGAGAACTGAGGGCCAGAGAGACAGCTCAGTCGGCTGGGCGTGTGCTTTGCCTGGTTTGCTTTGCCTGGTTTGGATCCCCAGGCCCGCATGTTCCCTGAGTTTCAATGGGAATGACCCTGGGCATAGAGCTGCGGTAGTCACTCAGCACCTCTAGGTGTGGCCCCCAAAATCAAAAAAGGAACGAGAACTGAATATCAATTTTATAAGCAAACGTCACAGTATCGGAAATTGAAAATTCTGTAAATAAGCACCACCAGGTATGGCCCCAAATCCAGCAAGAATTAAAAAAAAAACAAAAACCCAAACTAAAGAGAACTGAATATAAATCTTATAACTGAACATTACAGTATCTAAAATTAAAAAATTTTTTTGGGGGGGTCACACCTGGTGATGCTCAGAGGTTACTCCTGGCTCTGCACTCAGGAATTACTCCTGACGGTGCTCAGGGGACCATATGGGATGCTGGGAATCGAACCTGGATTGGCCGCGTGCAAGGCAAACGCCCTACCTGGTGTGCTGTGTTCCAGCCCCTAAAATTGAAAATTCTTTAGTAAATATTCACTAAGGTTGAAAATAGAAAACTTAGTCTCTCCCACATTTTGTGTTGTTTTGGTACCTTTTCAAGTGGGGTTTCTTTTCCTTGTATAGAAGTCCCTTAAATATTTCTTGACAGACCCATTTGGTGGCAATGGGTCTTAACTGTTGTCTGCAATGGTCTTTATTCCTTCTTCAGATCTGAGCCATAATTTTAACTAGAGAACTTTCCCGTTTAGGATTTTGTATATGTCATGTCTCCTGTCCTGTACAGTTTCCTGTTGAGAAGTCTTCAGGCGTTCCTCTATATGTGACTCTTTGTGTTCCTCTTAATGTTATTAGGATTCTTTATCTTTGATTTTTATTTATTTAGGTTTTTTTTTTGGGGGGGGGGTTGCATTTCAGTGTTGTTGTTTTGCTTTGTTTCTGTTCGTTTGTTGATCTTGAGTTACTCCTGACACTGCATTCAGGGATTACACCTAATGGGCTTGGGGAGGATACTATGGGACAAACAGTTGTGGGATCAGTCTCCAATCAGGGAATGAATTGATTGAACCCGGGTGGGCCACATGCAAGGCAAGTTCCTTACCCACTGTACTCTTTCCAGTCCCAAGGGGCTCCGTTGGCAAAGGTGGCGGTGTCTCTTCAGTCCATCTGGTGCTCCTGTTCTTGTGAAAGCTTTGTTTGCTTGGTTTGTCAGAGTTTCAGGTAGAGCAAGTTCTTCCTGTTCGCGCAGTTGGACTCCACCCTCCCAGAATCTACTTTCCAGTACTAAATCGCCCATTCCTGTCTCTTTCCAGGCATTCCAAATCTTATCACAGCAGATATGATTAAGGAAGGAGCTGCTGTTATTGATGTGGGAATAAACAGAGTTCAAGATCCCGTCACTGGTAAACCCAAGTTGGTTGGAGATGTGGATTTTGAAGGTAAATGGAATTTAGTTTTTAAAATATGTAAACTTAGTAAATACCGCCTTAAATGGACATTTAGGGTAGATTATTTACTTTTTCCATAACTTTTCAAGTTATGTCACTGCAGGTAAAATTTTAAATGCTTTCTAAAGAATTAAGATAAATCTTTTTTTGGTGTTTTGTGCCCATACCTGACTCCATGCTTAGAGGTTGCTTCTGGAAGTGGTTGGGGGACATAAAGTATCAGGAATTAAACCTGGGCCTCTGTTTTGTTGTTGTTTGTTTGTGTTTTTGGTTTTGGGGACTAAACCTGGGCCTTTGGCAGACAAAATTATATATTAGCCTTTTTTTTTTTTTTGCTTTTTGGGTCACACCCGGTGATGCACAGGGGTTACTCCTGGCTCTGCACTCAGGAATTACCCCAGGCGGTGCTCAGGGGACCATACGGGATGCTGGGAATTGAACCTGGGTCGGCCGCGTGCAAGGCAAATGCCCTACTCGTTGTGCTATTGCTCCAGCCCCTATATTAGCCCTTTGAGTTAGCTCCTGGTCCAAGAGAAAAATTTTTTTCTTTTCTTATTGCTATATCAAGCAGTCCTTCTGGTTTTATGCTCAGGGGTCATCTTTGCAGACTTGGGTGACCAATGGGGGTGCTGGTGATAGATCCTAGATTGGCTGTGTGCAAAACAAGTGCCTTCCCTGTAATGTAATGTAATGTAATGTAATGTAATGTAATGTAATGTAATGTAATTCTCTGGCCCCAAGAGAGATCTTTTAAAAAATTACAACCGTTCTTGAATTATTGTAGGTGTTTGTATTATAAAAATTTTGGTGAGAAGAGATATACTTTTCAGGGAATTATTTTTCCTTAAGGTTATTTAATAAATTATCTTATGGCTTTCCACAATTTTTAAAATGTGATGTTGTGATTTTCCTAAGTTATTGAGCTTCTTAAAAGTTGTAGGGGCTGGAGCAATAGCATAGCGGGTAGGGCGTTTGCCTTGCATGCGGCCAACCCTGGTTCAATTCCCAGCATCCCTGAGCACTGCCAGGAGTAATTCCTGAGTGCAGAGCCAGGAGTAACCCCTGAGCATCGCCAGGTGTGACCCGAAAAGAAAAAAAAAAGAAAAAAAAGCTGTATAGGTTTCTTATTTTCAGAGTAAGAAGAGAGATCATAACTGGGAATATACTATGCCAAACCATAAAATTTCCATTATTACTGGAGTGTTTATAAATGATCCAAGTAAAGGTATAGTTGTGAAATTATGTAATATGCTAATAGTTTTTTTCTCCCCTTGATACTTTCCTCAAGGTGTCATGACTATCTGAATCTTTTGCTCGTAGTCCTATTTTAGCTTTCTATTTGTATTGAAAGAATCTGACTCAAGCTTAGTATTTAAGCCATTCCTCTTTTTCCATTATGGTGATGAGGGGCTGGAGTGATAGTACAGAGGGTAGGGCAGTGACATTACAGAGGATAGGGCTTTTGCCTTGCAAGTGTCTGGTCTTAGTTTGGTCGCCAGCATCCCATAAGGTCCCCTGAGCACCACTGAGAGGGAAGTAAGTCCTGAGTGTAGAACCAGGTATAACCCTTGAGCGTTGCTGGTGTGGTACCAAACCAAAAAGCAACAAAAAAAGCCTTTCTTCTTTTCATTTTTTTGGGTATCACCCGGCAATGCTCAGGAGTGACTCCTGGCTCTGCACACAGGAATTACTCCTGATGGTGCTGGGGGGGCGGGGGGGGCATAAGGGGTGCTGGGCATTGAACTCGGGTTGACTGCGTGCAAGGCAAACTCCCTACCTGCTGTACTATTGCTCCGGCCCCAACAAAAAAAGTCTTTACTCTTGAATAATCCTATCTTATTTTTCATGAGTCTTAGCTTCCAAAGGGGCTTATGCATTTTATTGATTTTCTTCAAATGCTTCTATGTGTTCAAATACATACCATATTCCTCTGCATCTTTTGCTTCTTTGTAGGTGTCAGGAAGAAAGCTGGCTATATTACCCCAGTCCCTGGAGGTGTTGGTCCCATGACAGTGGCAATGCTAATGAAAAACACCATTATCGCTGCAAAAAAAGTGCTGAGACTTGAAGAACGGGAAGTACTAAAGCCCAAGGAGCGTGGAGTGGCGACTAATTAACTGTTGTGCTTTTTGCCTTGTGAACAGCACTCGCAGGCGGCTGAGAAGCATAGCAGACGATTAGGAATGCAATATTTTTTATTTATTCTACTGAAATGGTTTTTAAAATAAATGCTTTGTATTTATTGAGAGCTTCAGAGGGTGGGTGTTTGCACATACAGCTCTGTAGTACCTCACCTGGAGGCTGCCAGTTACTGTGCTGGCTCATTATCTTGCCAGAAAATCCAGAAGCCTAGTGATTCACATGGGGACAATAGAGTCAGGCTGCCCATGGATGCGGAACTGTGTCAAGCTACTTCCCGTACAGTTAGCCTTTTTGGAGGATTGCATTTCCCAAGTGCTGTTCCAATTGGAGTTGATACTCATTTTCGGTTTCAAACCTCTTTGAGTTCAACTGATCAAACCAAAGGAAAAAATGTTGCCAGAGAAAATTGGGGGAACAGGTAAAGAAACAATGGCAACTGAGTAGAAAAGGTTTTACCCTAATTTATAAAACCCGAAGAAAAACTACACAAGCAACATGTCATTGGTGTTGTAAGCTGTCATTTTATAGCTTAGTCATTGGGAAGGTGTTCCGGGTTGTTCTGTTTGCTGTTAGCTCTGGTTTACATACATATCTTATCATATTTGGGGACGCTCCATACCAATATCTTAGGATTGAAAGGCTTATTTTATAAATGATTCGTGTTCAGTGTAATACTTGGCTTTTCCTCGATCTTCACACTTCATTTTTGTACTGTTGGAGGTGGTGTCTGTATGGTTTCTTTGCTGTATTTTGAGACCTGTTTTTGAAAAACAAATCATGGACCTGATAATCATCAGGGCATCTTGTATACGTATGCAACTCACTTCCCACCAAAGACTTGTCAGCAGCTGTGCTTGCTTTTGTCTGATGCACCTGTTGGCTTTTCCTCAATATTGTTTTTTTGAGAGTTTTAAGTTAATATTGAATTTAGTCAGATTTTCTGATTAAAGTTTTTTTTTAAATAAAATACTTTTGACAAATGTGGAATGAGTTTCTGAAGTACTATCTCCCTGCTATCACGTTTTAGTTGTTAACCTATCCATGTTTAATTTTTTCCTGTCTCTATGATGAATCTAAACTTTTATGTTCGGTAAGACTCAATCTTACGCCTTAAACACCTTGGTTTAAATAGCTGTGCAGAAATCAGCCTGGCTCTTTCAAGTCTCATATCCCAATCAGCTATGCCAAGTTAGGAGTGTTTATAAGAGAAAAGATTTTCTTATATTTAATTGAATCTGGGTGTGAACTCTGGTCATGGAAGGGAGGACAACTCTGTTGAAAAAAAAAATCTGCCTGAATCATAATGTATGCGTCTATGGCCAAGGGCCAAAGTGTGTTCTGCTGAGTCCAACTGATGATGCCCTCCCACAGTGAAGCGATGGATAGGCAGATTGGGTGCTGTGTTCCCTTCGGGATGACCGATGAGGTCTAGGAGAAGTTACACCTTGAGTGGCCCACCCTCAAGACCCATACTTGTCCCTTTGACTTGAACCCAATACTCTGCACTGCCTGGCACTTTCGCTACGCTGAGTGTTTATTTGTGACTGTATGACCTCGACATTGGGTGCCCACATACGCTGTCCTGAGATTTGGGCCTTGGAAACATGAATACTTTAATGTAGAAAATCACTGAATGCATGGAATGAGAGAACAACAGGTATGTCAAATTTTAGGTCAGGGGTTTTATTTATTTATTTTATTTTTTATTTTTTTTTGCTTTTTGGGTCACACCTGGCGATGCAGAGGGGTTACTCATGGCTCTGCACTCAGGAGTTACTCCTGGCGGTGCTCGGGACAATATGGGATGCTGGGAATCGAACCCGGGTCGGCTGTGTGCAAGGCAAATGCCCTACCTAATGTGCTATCGCTTCAGCCCCTCTTATAGTAATTTTCTTAAAAAATTTTTGTTTTGTGTTGTTTTGGGGCCACGCCCAGCAGTGTTCAGGGATTGTTTTGGGCTGTGTGCTCAGGGACCATTCCTGAGGGGCTTGTGGAACCATATGGGGTGTGGGATTGAACTCAGCTATATGCAAGTCAAGAGCCTTACTCTCGTCCTATCTTTCTGCTCCACCCCCCATTTTCATATGAGATGTGTCATATAAGTTTTCTTTCTGAAGCTACATTTGTGGTGATAAAATTGTTTTTCTACAAGGATGAGTTTTGGCATAAGAGCTTATCATATAATACACTCTTACTCTCAAAGGACCCTCATCACATGTAACCTTGACCTCCACAACCCCATGCTTTAAAACTGGTGTAAACATTGCACTTGGGATAGCATGCTGATGCTCTAGAGACGTTATAGTGTTGATTTCTTCCAGATGCCTCCTCAATAACATTAAAAGGGCTTCCTGGAATATATAACTGGCCAATTTATTATAGGAAGCCAGGGTTCACTCATGCTAGGGTTATTGTTTGTAATAAAACAGCAGTGTCATAGAAACTCACAATAGGACTCACAGTTTGGCCAGGCCTCAGGAAGTGATCTTAACAACAGAAGCAGTCCACAGCCTCTCACGGTTCCTTGCCTTTTTTTCACCCTGCTGTCTCCCAGCTAACCTCTCAACTGTAGCTTGCTTATGCCCGTCATTCCCGATGATCTGCTCAGCAACACAGTAAGTCTGAGTGTTCTAGATTCTCTATTCTAAACTTCCCAAAGAGGAACTATGCTTCACCCAAGACATATGTTGACTGATTAGAAGGTAGAGAAGGAACCCTTCTTGGTCAGGAACTCAGGTATGGACTCACTTGGGATCATGTGGTATGTAATTCATTGTTCCTGCCCACCCTGCAGAGGCAGAAAACATGACTGGCAATGATCCCACATTAGCTTTGGCATATATATAGCCAACTCATTGAAGGGGGTACCCTCCTACCATATTCAAGAGAAATCCCAAGGAACCATTGGGAAGTTCACTCATATCCTACTTAATGGGAGTAGTGGGGACATGAATCATGCTATGCACTGGGAAGAGAGAAACAAATAGTAAAGACAGTTCCTTTGCAAGGGCTTTTTGCTAGAGTGAAAGACGATTGAGATTTACTGTCAATGAAACATATCTAGATTTTGAAATTAGATGAAACTGTTTTTCCCTTCCAGAATAGCAGTAACAACTGTGTCTGGAGAACTAGGATGAGAACTGAAAAGATAATGGATTTGAAAATTAGGCAGGCTGAATAATGGCCCCTGGTGATAGCCAGGCTTAATCCCTAGAACCTGTTTTAGAAAGAGACTGCAGATGCAATTATATTCAGGAATTTGAGATTACGGAAACATCCTAGATTATGGGAGTGGGTCCTAAGTACAGCGACAGGAGGAGCTAGAGACCTAGTACAGAGGGTATGGTCATGCCTTGCACATGGCTGTCCTGGGTTAAATCTCTAGCACCCCCAGTAGTTACCCAAACGCCACCAGGAGTGACCCCTAAATGCAGAGCCAGGACTAAGCTCTTTGAGCACTGCTAGGTATGCCTGTCTCTTCCTCCTAATAAGACACAAACAAAACCGAAATGCAACCACCAAACAAAACAAACTGTCCTCCCGTTGTTCATTGATTTGCTGGAGCGGGTCCAGTAACATCTCCATTTTGAGACTTGTTGTTACTGTGTTTGCCATATTGAATATGTCACACGTAGCTTGCCAGGCTTTGCCGTGAGGGCTAGATACTCTCGGTAGCTTGCTGGGCTCTCCGAGAGGGGCGGAGGAATCGAACCTGGCTCGGCTGGGCTGGCTGCGTGCAAGGCAAATGCCCTACTGCTGTGCTATTGCAACCACCAAAGTCTTTGTAAAAGGGAGACAGAGAAAGACTTGGGCATAGAGTGAGAAGAGGAGCTGTGACAATGGAGGAAGTAAGAGACTTGGTTGGACTAACACTGGAAAGGGCTCATGAGCCAAGGAATGCAAGAGGACTCCAAAAGCTAGAAAAGACAAAGAAACAGATTCTCCCTGGAACTTTCTGAAGGAAAAAAAAAAATCTAGCCTTGTGAAACTGATGGACTTCTGGTCTTTAATTCTGGAAAAGAGTAAATTTGGTTAAAACAGCAAAAGGAAATTATTGGCTGAAATAGAATATTACTGATGCATGGAAGAAAGGGTGGGGGGGGGAACTCTTCATTTTCAGAGTTTAAATTGAGATCTGTTGGAGGAAGACATAATACAGAGTTGATTGGCTGCTTACCAGGCCTGATTTGGGAAGGTCATAATTTATATGTAGCTGAAACAGGAAGATTTTTCTTTTTCCCATTTTTTTTAATACAGTTACAAAACATTTGAATTTCAGTCATACAATGATCAAACACCCATCCCTCCTCCAGTGCACATTCTCTACCACCATTGTCCCCAGTATACATTCCCCCCCCACCCCCCGCCTTCCAACTCTCCCCCTGTCTCTGACAGACAATTTACATGGAGATTTTTCAATAGAAGTTTATATTAACGGAGCAGTTCAAGGACAGTAGACACAAGGGCCAGGATATTGCTCCATAGTTGGAAGCCTGTCTCATGAGCTGGGAGAGAAGGCAGCTGGAATAGAGAAGGGATCACTAAGTCAATGATGGTTGGCGGGATTGTTCGGAATGGGCGATGTGTGCTGAAAGTACACAAAGGACCAAACATGATGATCTCTCATGGGCATTATTGCAAACCATAATGCCCAAAAGTAGAGAGAGAGAGTAAGGGGAAATTGTCTGCCATAGAGGCAGGGATGGAGCGATAGCACAGCGGGTAGGACGTTTTGCCTTGCACGTAGCTGACTTGGCTGACCCAGGTTCTCCACCCCTCTCAGAGAGCCCGGCAAGCTACCTAGAGTATCTTGCCCGCATGGCAAAGCCTGGAAAGCTACCCATGATGTATTTGATATGCCAAACACAGTAACAAGTCTCACAGTGGAGACGTTACTGGGCCTGCTCGAGCAAATCGATGAACAACAGTGCTGCAGTGCTACGGAGGCAGGGGAAGGGTTGGAAAGGGTTGTGTGTGTGTAATACTGGGGACACTGGTGGTGGAAAATGTGCACTGTTGGAGGGATGGGTGTTTGATCATTGTATGACTGAAACTCTCATCCTTTTCAGTGCTGAGAGTTTCAAATGCACAAATGCTGGCCGACTTTGACCGTGAGTGTGGAAAAGGTAGGACTACAGCTGAATCTTACGAAGACAATGTTTATGAGAAACGGCCTTGTTCCTGATGCCCCATTCGCTCTCAACGGAACGACCATCTCCGAATATAACAGCTATGTGTACCTAGGTCGAGAAGTCAACATGACAAATGACCTGGCACCCAAGCTGCGCAGGAGGAAGAGAGCGGCTTGGAACGCCTTCAAGAACGTCGAAGAAATAGCTAAGAGGACGAAGAACCTCCGGCTCCGGGCACATCTCTTTGATTCCACTGTTCTTCCTGCATTAACATATGCCTCAGAGACCTGGGCCCTACGCAAACAGGATGAGAACACTATTCAGGTCTCCCAAAGAAAAATAGAAAGAGCTATGCTTGGAATATCACGTTTCACTCAAATGAGTGGAATATCACGTTTCACTCAAATGAGAGAAAAAATCCGGAGTTCCAACATCCGTCGACGATCAAGAATCAGGGACTCTGTCTCATTTGCCAAGGTGTCAAAAATCAGATGGGCTGGTCACGTAATGAGATTTAAAGACGGCCGCTGGACTAGAGCTGTTACTGACTGGATTCCATGGGATATCAAAAGACCGCATGGCCGCCCACCTACCAGATGGTCAGACTTCTTCGTCAAGATCATGAACGATGGGTTTGAGGCTCTTCATGTTCCCAGAGCAAACAGATGCCATTGGGCTACACTAGCACGTGACAGGGACAAATGGAGATGTTACTGGCGCCCGCTCGAGCAAATCGATGACTAACGGGAAGTTAAGTGATTAAGTGATTAAGTGATGACTGAAACTCAAACATGAAAGTTTTGTAACTATCTCATGGTGATTCAATTAAAAAAAAAAGGGTTTGAACCAGTTTTTTTTTTTTTTTGCTATTTTGGGTCACACCTGGCAATGCACAGGGGCTACTCCTGGTTCATGCACTCAGGAATTACTCCTGGCGGTGCTCGGGGGACCATATGGGATGCTGGGAATCGAACCTGAGTTGGCCGTGTGCAAGGCAAATGCCCTACCCGCTGTGCCATTGCTCCAGCCCCGGAACCAGATTTTTTAAAAAAGAAAAATCACTACTTTTTCTCATCTCCAACATCCCTCATCCTCATAATTTAATAGTTGCTCACATTATTTTAAGTTATTGTCACTCTGCCCTGTATCCTCCCCATAACCTCTTCACAGTCAGAAACATCTGAAAGAAAAAAACCTGTCAGTTATTTGTGTATTTCAGATTCCTTCAGACTCTGTCAGTTACAAGCAAAACCCCAAGTTCTTTCAATATAAATTAAGTGTCTTCCAGAACTGTAGGATGATGAGGAAAAGGGACCGAAATATCCTCATTTGGGTCTTGGGCAGGTGGCACAGAGGTAAAACATCTGCCTTGCAAAAGCATTCTGTTTCTGGTGCAATAGAATGGAGACGGGAAATGTGACCATGTTATATTTTTCTTCTTTAAACACCTAGAACAATAAATTTTCAAATAAATGAAGAAATTGATATTTGGGCTTTGTCTGTTTCTCATGGATAAGAGGATGTTCACAAGCAACAACCCAGTATGGTGAATTTATATCACATCATTAGAGCTAGAAATAAATTTCCTAGAATTCCTGCCTACCTAATTCCAGGATAGAGTGGGATGCAAGATACATTATGCTGAAGATCCTGTAGGCTGACGTGAAGCAGAAATAAAGCAAAAGGCATACTTTCTTTTTCTCAAATTCTTAGTTCAGGATTCTGCTGAATATTGCCATTCTTTTTTTTCTTTTTGGGTCACACCTGGTGATGCACAGGGGTTACTCCT
This sequence comes from Sorex fumeus, assembly GCF_029834395.1. Lineage (NCBI taxonomy): Eukaryota > Metazoa > Chordata > Mammalia > Eulipotyphla > Soricidae > Sorex > Sorex fumeus. The sequence goes on along the minus strand of NW_026606063.1, from coordinate 36,859,168 downwards.
GGCTCATGCACTCAGGAATTACTCCTGGCAGTGCTCGGGGGCCATAGGGGATGCTGGGAATTGAACCCAGGTCGGCCTCGTGCAAGGCAAACACCCTACCCACTGTGCTATTGCTCCAGCTCCAAATATTGCCATTCTTTTGCTCCTTAACCTTGCTGGCAGGAAGAGCAGTGGGCCTGCAATTTCTCTAGTCCCTGCCTACTTTCAGCCGTTCTGCTTTCCAAATTAATTTGTGCGAAGTTCTGTGATGATGAATGTCAACTTTTTCTGCAGCATATCCATATTATGAGACTGGAGACTCCAAGAGACTGACTTCATTTCCGTTTATCCTGCCCTTCACACTTCATGACAATATTTCTAGAGGGATCTTTTAGATTTCTCTAGCAGGGATCACCTTTAGCAGGATGGTGCTGGAACTTTGGAGTGGGTGTGGTGAGTCCTTTACACACACACAGAAGTGGTTAACTCCACTTCTGAATCTATAGTATTGTAAACCAATCATAAATCAATAGAGGAAACAACTACTTCTTTTATGAAACTGTAACATTATGTATTGAAACAAATTACACTTATCCAAAGAGTTAAAGTAAGCAGCTGAAAAAAAAAAAAACCAAAAAACAAACCCTCTATACTGTAGGACTTCTCACCTTTTCCTTCACATTTGATTATTCTACTTGTTAAAGGTTTTCTCAAGTCTGTCTCAGCATTCACTGCTGCTGTCACACATGAGGGCTTCATCGTCTCATCGGCAACAGCCTCCCCTCTGAAAAGGTCTCCCCGACTCCCTGCCCTTTCACACCATTCCCATTCCCCTGGTCACCTACTTCAAATCTCCAGTCTAATCAGAAATCTCACAAATTCAATATGACTCTCCATGGCCTAGCATGGTAGTAGAAATCCTACATGTTCCTATCTATTGTAGCCATATACATCCAAATTCCATTTTGTCTAGATAACAACATGCCCTTGCTTACAAGCACCATTTCTTCATTTAGATCTTAGAGCATGCCTTTCATTTTTACAAAATGAATGAAAAATTTCCTGGAGAAAATGGCATTTGAGTTGAGTCACAAAGGGTTAGTTACATAAGAAGGGAAGTTATACAAGATAGTAGATAGGGATAGCTGCAGGGCTTTCGCTGCTACGTGTTCTAGTTTGGTTTTCAAAAATACCTTTGTGAGTAATTCACACACACAAAAAATGACACGCCACATGAAAAAGAACAACCAGTGCTGGCGCAGATGTGGAGAGAAAGGTCTCTTTCACATATGGTGGGAATGCCGATTGGTTCAGCCTTTCTGAAAAACAATATGGACATTGCTCAAAAAAACTAGAACTTGAGCTTCCATGTGACCTTGCAATACTGCTCCTGGGAAAACACCCTAATGGCCCAAAAGCATAATGCAGAAAAGCTACATGCACTCCTATATTCATTGCAGCACTATTCACAATAGCCAGAATCTGGAAACAATCCAAGTACATGAGAGCAGATGAATGGATAAAGAAATTATTATACATCTCTGCAGTGAAACACTATGCAGCTGTTAGGAAAAGCGAAGTCACGAAATTTGCTTAGGCACAAATGGACAAGGACAGTATCATGCTGAGTGAAATGAGTCAGAGGAAGAGGGCCAAACATAGAATGATTATACTCATTTGCTGGATACATATTTAAAAAAAATCCTATCATGGTATGTGCATAATATTCAAAGCCAGTAGAAACAAGGGCCAGGAGGACTGGTTCATGGTAGAAAGTTTGACAAAAAGGGAAGGTAGAGTGCAGTTAGAACAGAGAATAAGACAATGATAGTTGGAAATCACTTTGGTCAAGATCTGAGTAATGAAAGGAGTCACTGTCACTGTCACTGTCCGCCCGTGGTTCATCGATTTGCTCAAGTGGGCCCAGTAACATCTCCTTTATGAGACTTTGTTGTTACTGTGTTTGGCATATCAAATACATCACGGGTAGCTTGCCAGGCTTTGCCGTGCAGGCGAGATACTCTCGGTAGCTTGCCGGGCTCTCCGAGAGGGGCAGAGGAATCGAACTCGAGTAGGCTATGTTGGCTGCGTGCAAGGCAAATGTCCTACCTGCTGTGCTATCGCTCCAGCCCACTGAAAGGAGAAAAAATGATATACATGATACCCTTTCAGCAGCAATACTGCAAACCATTGTGCCTAAAAGGAAAATAAGAGAGAGATAGAGAGAGAGAGAGAGAGAGAGAGAGAGAGAGAGAGACGCTTCTTTCTTAGAGGCAGGTTGTGGGGGTGGAAGTGGGTAGGAGGGAAACTGGGAACATTTATGGTGGGAAATGTGCACTGGTGAAGGAATGGGTGTTCGAACATTGTATGAATGAAACTCAATCACGAACAATTTTGTAGCATATATCTCAAAGTGATTCAATAGAATTTAATTAAAAAGTTTAAAAAAAAAGACTGGATGACATTAAAAAAAATAAAGAAAATAATAATGACATTTTTTTTCCAGGAAAAAATTCACTATTCTCTTCCACTTCTAATTCCTCTCCCCACACCATGTTTGTATAGCATTATAGTGTTTGCATTTGAATTATAATTCACATACCATACAATTTACAATCTAAGGTGTTCAATTTATAATGGCTGTAATAGTCACAGAGTTTCATTCCCAGTGCTACAATTTTAGAACATCTAATCACCCCCCAAATATCTTTTTTTTTTTTGGCTTTTTGGGTCACACCCAGCGATGCACAGGGGCTACTCCTGGCTCTGCACTCAGGAATTACTCCTGGTAGTGCTCAGAGGACCATATGGGATGCTTGGATTTGAACTTGGCTCAGCCGCATGCAAGGCAAACGCCCTACCCACTGCGCTATCGCTCTGGCTCCCACACCCCCCAAATATCTCTAACAGTTCCATCCCATTTCCTCTTACATCTTCTCCAATCCAAGGCAGCGATTAATCTACTGTATACCCCTATATATTTGTTTACTCAGTACTGTCACTGTTCTCCCATTGTTCATTGATTTGCTCAAGTGGGCAGCAGTAATGTCTCACAACAAATTATGAGACTTGTTGTTACTATGTTTGGCATATTGAATACGTCATGGGTAGCTTGCCAGGCTTTGCCATGTGGGCGAGATACTCTTGGAAGCTTGCTGGGCTCTCCGAGAGGGGCGGAGGAATCGAACTTGGGTCGGCCATATTGGCTGCGTGCAAGGCAAACGCCGAACCCACTGTGCTATCGCTCCAGCTCCCACCCCCCAAATATCTTTAACAGTTCTATCCCATTTCCTCTTACATCTTCTACAATCCTAGGCAGCAATTAATCTACTGTATGCCACTATATCTTTGTTTACTCAGTACATTTAATATAATTAAAATCATATAATATGTGATCCTTTGTGACTTATTTCTTTCACAGCATAATTTTGTCCATGTTCATCCTTATAATATCAGTATTTTATTGCATCTTCTTGTTGAATAATAGACATTTGTGTTAAGGTATACTACATTTGCAATACTGTATCCATTTATCAGTTGAAGGACATTGGAGTTATTTATCTATTAGAAATTATGGATAATGCTTCATAAACACTTTGATTATCATTTAATGTGTGTGTCTTAGTATTGCTATGTTTATATTTGGCCTGTGTCTGTTTTATCACTTGAATATAAACTTCTTATGTATCATTAATTTCCACAAAGAAAGTACTAAGTAAACATTTCAGAGGAGGATGGATGGGATGAATCAGGATGAAAATATTAGTGAACCCAGTACTAACTCAGGAATGGACCCAGTAAATGTACCACATAAATCATAATATTTAACAAAGTGGTGGTTATTAAATAAACTTTAATCTCTGCACTAATTCTTGGAACTCCATATATGGGAACTCTGTGTATCCATTATTTCACAGAGGCATTTCTTTTGCTAATAATAGTCGTGAAGTAGCTGGATAGGATCCTGGAAGATGTCAGGATCTTTTCCTCCTGAGTTGGTTGCAGAATATCTTGTTACTCTTGGCTGAGGTTATTTTATCTCAAGCAGTGGTCTCTTTCCTGGCTGTACATCCAAATCCTTTATGACACCGTCCCTTTCCCCGGATGGGAGTCCCTGACACAGGATACTCAGGGTGGCCACACTGTGGGCAAGACTGGCACATAATCTCAGTCTTGAGCTTGTAAGGCAGCAGTCATGGAACCATCTTCTGGATGCCTCTTGGAACTTTTTCAAGATAAACATTGTTTGGGTCCTGTCTCTCGGTTTAGGACTCAGTAGCTTGGGTAGGAATCCAGAAGCTCACATACTCTAAAATCCCTAGAGTTTTCTGCTGTCTAGCAAGCTGAAGAATTGCTACTTCAAAAGGTTCTTTGAGAATAAAAAGAATTAATTTGAGAATAAAAAGAATTAATTCGAGACCTCCAAGCCTACTCAAATTGGAGTCGAGCATCTTCCACCCAGATCCTCCAAATTCCAGTAGGCGGGGGTCACACCCACCACCTGGCCCCCTGGCGCCGTGTAATCCCATCAGCGGCCAAGACTCAGAGACTATAAAATCCAGATCCCGGAACCGCGCGGCCGCATTCGCGGCCGCGCGACAGCTTAACAGAACTTTTTTTTATGACATCTTATTGTCTTATTCCTACTTTGGACAAACTTGCAGGCTATCGAATGTAGCCTGCCCACAGGGCAGAGTCTGGCAAACTCCCCGTGGCGTACCAAATATGCCAAATACCAGTAACAATGATGGGTCTCATTCTCCTAAATAGCCTTGAATATAATCTCAGGGGTAGGATGAAGGAGACGTTACTGGGGCCTGCTCGAGGCAATCGACGAATAACAGGATGATGAAATGAAAATGAAATGAAATCTTGGGGATGTAAAGACAATAGAGGGGTTAAGGCACATGGCTTGTGTGTGGCCAACCTCTGCACCATATGAATCTCCAGCATCACTGGGTGCAGCTCTAGAGGCCCCCAGTCACTGCTGTGACCTGAGTGAGTCTTGGTGTCATGGGGTTCAAGAGCACTTTTGGGCCCTCACATTGAACTGCTGACCATTGGAAGCCCCTCCTTTCTCCCTCCTAAAGAATTAACCTCCTCCCACCCTGTGCCCCACCCCTCCCCTCCTCCAAGCTTCCCTCACAGCTTTTTGGGCCACACCCTGCGATGCTTAGAGGTTACCCTGACTCTGCACTCAGGAATTAAACTGGTGGTGCTCAAGTCAGCCACATGCAAGGCAAGCACCCTAAATGCTATACTAGTTTCTGGTTCCCAAAGAATTAATTCTGTAGGAATTGTACAAGTACATTACTCCTGAATAGTATTTTACTCATTCTAGCATTAGGCGCATTAATACCATCTAACATGTGTAAGGCACTTTTATCTTGTTTGTTTGGAAAGAGCTTTGCAGTTATTTTTTATTAGCTTAGCTTGCAAGCTGGTTGACCTTCTGCAAATCCCATAATCCCTTCATGTCTTACATTTCTTCAAATGTAAACCATAGGCAGCCATACTGACTCTCTCTCAAGTAGTTTTGTCAAGAATAATGGGGAATATAAGGCAGACAGAAAGCACAAACATATTATACCCATGTTTATTAGATAGGCATGAAGTCTTAGTCATAGTCTTCTGAAAGTAAAATGTCACAGTCTTCTACCAAAATAAACTCTGAGGGAAACCTTCCCCATCATTTGAAGAAATCCCATTAAAAATCGAACACTAAATCCTTGTTCTGATAAACTAATACACAAAATCTTTAGCAACTAAGAACTAGTAATGATTGCAAATAAGTATACAAAATATCTCTTAAATGCAGTTTTGTTTTGTTTTGGGGTCATATCTGACAATGCTCAGGGGTTGCTCCTGGCTTTGTATTCAGGAATCACTCCTGGCGGTGCTAGGGGATCATATGGGATGCCAGGTTTAAACCTAGGTTAGCCGTGTGCCAGATAAGTGTCCTACGTGCTGAACTATCTCTTTGGCCCTCTGAAATATACTTTAACTTTCTCTTATTTATCATTCATCATGCAACTAGAAATTAAATCTACAAACAAACTCTTCTGAAATATATTCTTTTTTCTTTCTTTTTGGGTCACACCCGGCGATGCTCAGGGGTTACTCCTGGTTCATGCACTCAGAAATTACTCATGGTGGTGCTCAGGGGGTCATATGGGATGCTGAGAATCGAACCCGGGTCGGCCGTGTGCAAGGCAAACGCCCTACCCGCTGTACTACCGCTCCAGCCCCTCTTCTGAAAAATATTCTAAGAAAACAATTGTTCATGTTCTCTAAAAGTCTATAAGCTGACTCCAGCTATACCTTTCCTATAAGAATGCTGAACACCCTGAACAAACATGATGACCTGATGACATCTTAGTACAGAGAGAGAGAGAGAGAGAGAGAGAGAGAGAAGGAGAAAGGTGCAGAGAGAGAGAGAAGAAAGGTGCAGAGAGAGAGAGAAAGAAGAAAGGTGCCTGCCATTGAGGCAGGTAGGGGGGGATAAGAGAGTGGTGGGAGGTAAACTGAGGACATTGGTGGTGGGAAATGTACACTGGTGGTATGAATTTTGGAACACTGAATGACTGAAAAGAGAGTCTCCTGCCCCTGCGCCTGGCTGTCCTCGCCGGGGCCCCTTGGAGGGGAGCGGGTTGAGTTTTCCTCCCGGCCTGACCAGGGCTTCGGCAGCCAAAGACCTCCAGAACCAGCCACCATGCTGAGACCACTCTCCGCACACATGAAGGCACCGGCAGAGGAACAAAGGCATGCGGGTCCCGGGGCTGAGATCTCCAAATCTACTCGGATTGGGGCTGAGCATCCTCCACCCAGATCCTCCAAATTCCAGTAGGCAGGGATCACACCCACCAACTGGCCCCCTGGCGCCGTGTAATCCCATCAACGGCCAAGACTCAGAGACTATAAAACCCAGCTCCCGGAAGCGGCCGCACGACATCTTATCATCTTATTCCTACTTTGTATAAACTGGCAGGCTACCGAATGTAACCTGCCCACACGGCAGAGTCTGGCAAACTCCCCGTGGCATACCCAATATGCCAAATACCACGAACAATGAAGGGTCTCATTCTCCTAACTCTGAAAGAGCCTTGAATATGGCACTTAAAAAAAAAAAATCTCAGGGCTAGGATGAAGGAGACATTACTGGGGCTGCTCGAGGCAATCGACGAATAACAGGATGGTTGTGATTGTGATTGTGATTGTGAATGACTGAAACCCAATCATGAATAGCTTTGTAATGGTCTATCTCATGGTGGTTCAATATATTTTAAAAAAGAAAATTCTATAAGCTGATGCTACATATCATTGATGCTGTTTCCTAGTTTGTTGATGGTTTCTGCTTGTCTATGTTTGTAAGTCTCTTCTCATTTCCCTCAAGTGGCTGAAAGACTGTGTAATCAAAATGAGAACTTGGGCTCTGTCACAAGTTGGAAAAGGGTGAGAATATGGAGGCAGAGGAAGAATTTCTGACATGACCAGGGACACGTCCACTCAGACCAACAATTTAATGCTTGCTTGCATTGCATTTTCAGGTTCTTAGAAAGGGGAGAATAAAACAGATATGTTTTTTTTTTTCTTTGAAAGGGCTGAGAAAGTTTTGAGGGCCAGGTCCATTTACATATTCCAGATGATCTATAATTGGTTTCTGTGACTCTGAATGAGAATTAGGACTCTCCCACCCACTTGTAGCTGATTGGAACCATGAATCCTAAACAAGCATGACTATTTGATTTTGACTATGTTCTTTGTTTTTTGGACTCCTGAAGGTTTAAATTCTATTGCCAATTCTATTTAAATTCTGTCTTCTTTGTTCAAATTCAGGATATATTAACAATTAAAATATATTTGAAAATATATTTGACTCGGGTTGGCCATGTTGGCCGCTTGTAAGGCGAACGCCCTACCCGCTGTGCTATCGCTCCAGCCCTTTAATTTAATTAATTTAATATTTGACTAACATCGATTGAGTCCTTATATATTTGTTGTAATTCTTGTACTTGTATACTGTCATATCTTCTGGGGAGGCTACCAAAAATTCCTTAAGACATTAACAGGGTTGCTAGAGCTCAAGTGATTTGACTTAACTTCTATGGGAAAAAGATGCCTGGTCTGATTGTTTCAGTCCATATCAGGAAAACAATCAGTTAAAATAATCATTTATTCAGTTATGCAAGCTCAAAAATATCTGGTGCTTTCTGCACCATGCCTTGCCTCTATTCACTCTCTGTACCTTAATTACAATCACTCCCTGCCAAGTTCACCTCTGATTCCCACAGTTACTGGTCTATAAAACAGTTGTTTGCCTCACATTCTAGTTCAAGTAGCCTCTTGACAGGGGGCGGGGGAGGGGAGGGGCGGGGAAAGTGGTGACAAAGAAAGGAAGAAGGCTCCTCAAGACTATCCCGGGCAGACCTTCCTCTGAGTTCTCTACTCAAAACCAGTGTATTCTTAAATTATTGCTTTTACTCTATTGCCTAAAATATCATGCTATTTAATTCTTTTACCACCACCATTGGGGCTTTTGAAATCTGGGTCCAAGGGAATCCCTAATATCCCTTCATCAAAGACATTGAGGTCCTGAGTCAGGACAAGACCAACAACCTCCCTATTGAGTCTCTCAGGGTTTGGTCAGTTGGAATGGTTTTCTGTAGAATTCTAGACTGACCTTTGAAGTAAATGCTAAGCTGATACACCATTAAACTTCCTACACACCACTTTCTACATACCTAGCCAGAAGGCCTTCAAAATAACCCACAAAGTAGGGAGTGTGATTGGTTGGGAAAATTATTTACTATGACTAATTGTAGCTTTTAAGTAAGATTAATTTCAGGGACTGGAGTGATAGTCCAGTGTGTAGGGCACTTGCCATGCATGCAACTGACCCAGGTTCAATCCCTGGTACTTCATATGGTCCCTTGAGTCCCGCCAAGAGTGATTCCTGAGCACAGAGCCAGGAGTAAGCCTTGAGCACTGCTGGTTGTGACCACAAAATAAAACAAACAAACACGTAAGGTTAATTTCAGCATATTCCCACCTCAATATTCTCTGTGAATCTTGGCACTATTTCCCTGAAGATTTTAAATGGAGGAGCCATATATTTTTTAGTAGGAGAAATTTATATATTTTGGTTCATATATTCATATGTTGATGCAAGTCTTCAATAGGATTACCTTTATCCTGAACTTTGTTAACATAAAAAAATTCCTAGAAGTGTGCATTAGGAATTGTTTCTTATAGGAAATGGTTAGAATATGTACTGTCCAAGTCCTTCAGAGTTCTGTTTCTATGGGTATCTTATGGTAAGAGCACCCTTGTTCTGTGGAGCTAGCAGCTAAGACACGCTGACTTCATTCTTTACCTTTTTCAGTGAAGTTCTGGCAACTCTGCCTGTGTGTGGGTGTTACAGCCTGTTGTTTTCCTTGAAATCAGATGAAAATCATGGCATCTTAAGACAGTGGAGGAATCAAGTACAATTTTCTAAAGATTTCACAGGGGCTCTTAAGATCTAGCATGAAATTAAATAATTTTGATAAAACTTCTCTTTCATCTTCCTAAAATTAATGGAAAAGAAACCCACAGAGTAGCACTCAAACAGTTTACCCGTGAATCTCTATAAAAATCTCATTAAAGATTGTCCAGGCAAAGTAGAAAAAGGCACTAGATGATGGAGAAACAAATAGAATGTTGTGTGTTGGCTGTAGAATTTCTAAGTAGCGCATTTTGGCAGCTTTACAATTGCCATCATGCAATTGCTGCTGAGATAATCGGGGGCTGTTACATCCTTGGTTGTGAAGCTTGCACACCTTGTGGTGTGCAAGGGACAGTGCAGCTGGGATTGTCTTTGGCATGTGGGGTGGTACTGAAAGTTAAACTCAATACTGCACACAAGCAAGGCATATGCTCTACAGCTGAACCACATCTTCAGCCCAAGCAGTTCATCACGATCATGACCATCCTGTTGTTCGTCAATTGCCTCGAGCAGGCCCCAGTAACGTCTCCTTCATCCTAGCCCTGAGATTTTTTTTTAAAAGTGGGTAGGAGAATGAGAACTTTTTTGGAAAAAAATGAGATTTTTTTTCTTTCAGGGGTAGGAGAATGAGACCCATCATTGTTACTGGTATTTGGCATATTGGATACGCCACGGGGAGTTTGCCAGACTCTGCTGTGTGAGCAGGTTACATTTGGTTTGTCCAAAGTAAGAATGAGATAATAAGATGTTGCATGGCCGAGAATGTGGCCGCGCACTTCCGGGAGCTGGACTTTGTAGACTCTGGGTCTTGGCCATTGATGGGATTACACAGCGCCAGGGGGCCAGTTGGTGGGTGTGACCCCTGCCTACTGGAATATGGAGGATCTGGGTGGAGGATGCTCAGCCCCGATCTGAGCAGGCTTGGAGAAGCAGTTCATATTAATGGTATTATTACGGGTACATTTGTTCTCAGATTGCATAGGTTACTTAAATATGAATAAAACAAGCATAGGGGAAATTATCGAAAACAAGCAAGCAGCTGTCTAAATAACAGAATGTGACTTATTTCTGCTTTTATGGAGAGTAAACTAGATCAGAACTTGAAAGGAATGCCTCTGCTGCTGAAGTCCATGGTGTGCACATGGAGAGGAAGTACTCCCTGAGACACACTCTGTTTGCTCAGCATGCAATAGCCACGAGATCTATTTGTATGACGGTCTTATAAATGCTCAAACTTTAAAGTGACCACAACAACTACACTTGTGACTGGAACCAATCTTTCCTTTTATTCCCCACCAGTACAAAACAGTATGTTAGCATATATATTTTAATTTTATGAAGTAATAGTATATTGATAACATTAATTAATATTAAAAACATATGTTTTATTATATGTATGTGTATATATATACATCTCTCTCTCTCTCTCTCTATATATATATATATATATATATTTCCTCTTTGTTTATACCTGGAAGCAGTTTTAACCCTGGTCCTTGGAAAGCCACTGTGGCACTATGGACCAAAAGCATTCTGCCAAACATTTGTTCACAAATCACAAATCATCCTGTTAATCGTCGATTGCCTCAAGCAGGCCCCAGTAACGTCTCCTTCATCCTAGCCCTGAGATTATATTCAAGGCTCTTTAGGAGAATGAGACCGATCATTGTTACTGGTATTTGGCATATTGGGTACGCCACAGGGAGTTTGCCAGACTCTGCCGTGTGGGCAGGCTACATTCGGTAGCCTGCCAGTTTGTCCAAAGTAGGAATGAGATAATAAGATGTCATAATAAGATATCATAGTGCTTAGTGGGCCACTTTTGGTAAGCAGAACTGGCGCTGCGGGATGAAACATTTGTTATTTGAATAAAATTAAAATTTTGGCTGCCTCAAGAAGAAAGCATGTAATCTCTACTCTCTTAATATTAAATATAAAGACCACAAGGAGAAATATAAATTTGCCATGAAATATAAACAAATAAAAAACACTTGTGGGACAGCATGAGTGACAAACGTTCTACTGTGTAAAGTTAAAATGAGACTAACTTTTCCCTCTTTCTAGTCTGGCTTGCCTGAGGTCCACCATGTCATCTCAGTAGCTGCGATCTTAACAGGCTGTCTCTGTTTCACTGTTCACTTAATGCCCTGAGTTCAGTAGTGGTTTCATCAGCGGTACACATTCAGAGAGCAGTTCAGCAGCTCAGTATCTCTTTAACAGAAGACAAAGCCAGACTCAATCTGATAAGATGTGTGGGTTGCATTTCCTTTTTGCTGACTGCAAATGTTTCTTGGTAAGCTTATTGTGACTGAGCCACATCCCTTTCTCGTCATCACCCAGCAGTAACCTCAGCAAGCACAGTGGCCACTTCACATAGAAGACGGCTATCCGCTGTGACACGTTGGTACCATAAACTTTCCTAAAGGAAACTGCTTCATTGATGATAACTTTAAGCTCAGTCTCAATATTCTCTATGTTCTTAACTCATCTACTGCTGTTTTGTCAGCATCTCTGTCTTCTGTTTAATAGAGAGAACCCCCCAAGATCACATACTGGAGATCCAGAGAGATAGTACAGAGGGTAAGGCATTTACCTTGCATGTGGCTGACCCAGATTTAATGCCTGGCACTCCATATGGTCCTCTAAGCATCATTGGGAGTGATCCCAATGCATAGAGCCAGGATTAAACCTGAAGCACCACAGAGTGTGTTCCCCTCATGGTTCCCCTCCTCAAAAAATCACCTACTAGGCTCCCACAGTGTTTTGTTTTGTTTGGGCAGTTGACAGTACCAGCACTCCTGGCTCTATGCATGAGATTTTTCTCCCAGAGGTGCTCAGAGAACCAAGCGGGGGCCTGGGGGGGGGGGTGTGGGAATCAGCCCAGAACACCTGATGTAAAGCTTGCACTGCAATCTATTGAGCTCTCTCTCACCCTCTAAAACATTTTTATAAGCAAACAAAGGGAAGATTTCTCTTTTCATTGACTAAGTCTGCTCCTTGCTGGCTTAGGACTTTGTGCGGGCTGCTGTATCGAAACAGCACAGCCTGTGCTGTCACTTTCGTCTTCCTTACCAGAGAGTTAATTTTCACCCATGTCTCAATGTTCTGTGTCCAAAGTGATTGGGTCTGATGTGCAGGGACTCAGCAGCCTTAAGAGGGCGGGTGGCATTAGTGATGGCTAGAAACAGACCGAGACCATCCCTGGATGCAGCTGCTCAGGCTATTGAGGTTTAAGTGTCCACTCCAAGTCTAGTAGTTGTGTCTTATGAGACACTGCTGTACTTCAGAGCCAGAGACACAACCCTGGTTCAAAGAGCTTCTTGATGAGAGAAACTTCAGGCGTGATGGTGGTAAACGGTGCAGGTTGGAAGCAGGGGTCTTTACCATCTGCCTCCTCCTAATACTCAAAAAATGTCAATATTGTATTAATGACTGTGCATACTTTATTGCATTAATCCTCACAGTAAATGTATGAGGCGGATTATACCCACAGGAAAATAGATTTGAGCTCATCTCTGTGTGACTCTTCCTCAGCCCAGACTCCTAAATGTTATGCTATTCTATTAAGAAGACTTGAGAACTTCTTTTGGGCTTAATTCCTTACCTTTCCTCTTCCTTTTCTTCCTCTAACTCCTTATTTTTTAAATTTTGGGGTCACTATTGGCGGTACCCAGGGTTCAGGCATCACTCTGGGGTGTTCAGCAAACCATATGGGGTATTGGGGATCAAACCCAAGTCAGCTGTGTAAAGGGCAAGTACCCTTTCAACTGTACTGTAGCTCTAGCCAAACTATTCCTCTTCTTGTATAAGTAACAACATAGAAGAAAGTTCTGGATATGCTTATGATAAAACAGTGAACATTACAGTTTGGGTGGGTAAGGGTAGAGTTAAGGAACCATACTCAGAGTCATCTACTTTACTATACCTTAGCTGTTCCAATTTATTTTCTGTGACTCATGAGAATTTTATAAATAAATATTCACAATAATAAGGCAGTGTAAAAATGTTTGTAAAGCCAACATTAACAGCAACAGCAACAGCACCAGTACCAAGCAATTATAGGTGAGGATGTCATTGTTTTTTCCCCCCCACAAAGAGGGAGCACCTTACTCTGCCGAGTGGTCCACTGAATATAGCAGAAGACAGGTCTTGAAATGTATTGTTCAAAATACTGAATTTTCAGTCAACTGTTCGTAAGTGGAAATAGTGAGATGGTAAAATGGTAAGTATAAAGATGGTATACAGCTGACCAAGATGGGAAAAGAACCAGAAAACTTTGCCTTTCATGGAAAAAACATTTACTTGATGCAAAGCTTAAATAACTACAATATTCTGTGACTCTCCCAAGCAAACATCTATATGCTTATAGGTGCCAGTACCTATTGTTTCCTGTCCTTTAGTATGCCAGCATTGCTCACCTCCATTTCACCTTTCATCAATTCCCATCTTTAATCAAGCTTTTTTTCTTGCAAAACCCACACACAGAGTCTAGAAGTCTGGTATGTTGCAGCAAACAAAGTTAATGAGTTACAAATGTTGGACGCAAAGAGCGGAAACAACAAAGCTTAGGACTGGTAGAACCTGATGAGAGAGCCAAGTCACCCACAGAGAAGCCCAAACATCATATATTCATTACGATACTTTCACATTATAAGAGCACTCGTACACAAGCCCTGGCAGTTTAGAATTACCAGGGCAACCCCCAGAAGAGACCAAATATATTTAGAATCTAGGGGGTGCTTTGAGAAATCACCATCTCCAAACCTCCTTCTTCTCTGAAATCTTATGTGTATTCTGTCCCTTTGATCTTTCCTTTTGTATACTTATGTAGCCTAGAAGTTTTTGTAGAAATGGCATTACGCTCTCTAGACGATTCCTGCACTCTGACCCTGGTGTGTGCACGCTTGCTTTTAATAAATGAGCTTGTCTTAGTTAGAAACAATCCTAAGTGTATTTATTTGACTTTATCTTGAATTCATTCCTGGGGCAAAATCAAGAATTTAGGCTGTAGACACAGAGCTAACAGCTTTAAATCAATTAATTAAATTACGGTGTTGTTGGGAAAAGTCCGTAATTTAATTAATTGATTTACATGCCACATAAAGTAAGTGGGAACCATCCGAACATTTTCATAATAATTTTTATCTACCCCTGGTGGCTCTGTGGCCGTCATCCTCCAGAGGTCATTGGACAGTCAGATTTGGGCCAGCAGTGACGAGACATGTGGGGCCTCTTGGGATGGGGGTGAAGCCGGTCCTGTCCTCCCCACCCCAACAAGACCCCAAGTCATTGCTCACGAACATCCTCTCTGGCTCCTGATCAAGCTGCTTAATGGCCATGATCCCAGAGATTCAGAAACAAATCTCGAAACCCAGTGGCTTTTGGCAGAAATGTGTTCTGACCCTGCAGTAGGTCACTGTTGCCAGGCCACCCCAGGCGGGAAAGGGTGCTGTCCCTCCACCTGCTCCCCCTTGGTGGTTCGGTGGTTGCCATCCTCCAGAGGCCATTGGACAGTCAGGCTTGGGCCCGCAGTGACGAAACTTGTTGGGCCTCACGAGATGGGGGTGGAGCTGGTCCTGTCCTCCCCACTCCAACGAGACTCCAAGTCATCGCCCACAAACGGCCTCTCTGGCTCCTCATCAAGCTGCTTAACGGCCATGATACCAGAGACTCAGGAGCAAATCTTGGAACCCAGCAGGTTTTGGCAGAAATCCCTACAGATTTTAAGTGTAAAAATTTCGGAATTTCAAAATTGCGCGGCCACTACTGCAGCCACGCAACATCATATGTTATTCATAACCAGCAATAGAAAACAAATTGTCTACAGTAGCCTTTTCAGCAGATCTGTGTGTTGGGGTAAATTCCCAAATAATAACGGTGGGTCTGGTGTCAAAATATTGAATGTGATCAAAGTAGAGAGAGAGTAATGTGGAAATCATCTGCCCCACAGGTAGCGGGAGGGTGTGGTATGGGAGAATACTGGGGTTGTTGGGGGTGGAGAATGGGCACTGGTGAATGTACAGGTGTTTCATTGCATGACAGAGACTTAGACCAGAAAGCTTTGTAACTGCTCTCATGGTGATTCAATAAATAAAATTATAAAAAATGAAAAAAAAGCTAAGGTGGAGTTCATGCGCAGTTCAATCAGCTAATCAATGGCTGAATAAATAGCAGTACTCCTACATTAAAAAAATCTTTATCTACAAAAAATAATGTTTTTATTTTAGTGACTCTTATTTGAGATTTTTTTTAGTGCCTCATCTGCCCTCCCCACCTCACCCCCATTCCAAAAATGGAGAAGATCAACATAATAAAATATTAAGGAAGAGAAAACATTATTGGCTGTAAAGCTTTGTCTTAAAAATCTTATTTTGGGGCTGGAGCAATAGCACAGCGGGAATAACATTTGCCTTGCATGCAGCAGACCTGGGTTTGATTCCCAGCATCCCATATGGTCCTTTGAACACCGCCAGGAGTAATTCCTGAGTGCATGATCCAGGAGTAACCTCTGCATCGCTGTGTGTGACCCAAAAAACAAACAAACAAAAATCTTATCTCGTAAACTATAGCACTGTAGTACTGTAGCACTGTTGTCCTGTTGTTCATCCATTTGCTCAAGCAGGTACTGGGTCATTCAAAATTTATGAACTGTGCTTTACATTGCCATTCAGTGAAAAAAAAATTAAAAATCTATAGTGCTAGTGCACTAACTTCCAAAAAGTATTCCTGCCAACAATGTTTAATTTGCAGATTTTAAAAATTAGTGAACTCAAGGGAATGCTAATAATTAGCTCTCAAGATTGATGCCTTAAAGGATAAAATATGATTTTGAAATTCCTTCACAAATTAATATGATTGACACAGTGCAAGGTCTTACATATTTACTAAATATCTGCATTATGTCCATTATTTAAAAAAAATTTTTTTTTCTTTTTGGGTCACACCTGGTGATGCACAGGGGTTACTCCTGGCTTTGCACTCAGGAATTACTCCTGGTGGTGCTCGGGGGACCATATGGGATGCTAGGAATCAAACCCGGGTCGGCCATGTGCAAGAAAAATGCCCTACCTGCTGTACTATGGTTCCAGCCCCATGCCCATTATTTTTATAGGCGCTAAGTAGCTAAATCATTTGAGGGGGGTTAAAAATAGTCCAAAAATTTTAGAATTCTTAAAATTTTATAATAATTGATCTTTAATAGCACAGCAGTAGAGCGTTTACCTTGCGTGCAGCCAGCCTCGCCGAGCCGGGTTTGATTCCTCTGCCCCTCTTGGAGAGCCTGGCAAGCTACTGAGAGTATCTTGCCCGCACGACAAAGCCTGGCAAGCTACCCGTGACATATTCAATATGCCAAACACAGTAACAAGTCTCAAAATGGAGACGTTACTGGGCCCGCTCGAGCAAATCGATGAATAACGGGAGGACTCTTCTATCTAACCAGTATTGAGTGCATTTTTTGCATATCAGCTGAGAAAGACTATAGGTACTGTATTTCTTCAGACTAATTCGCAGTTATGCAAATGCTACTTCTAGAACAGCAAATTATTTTTCTTTGCTGGTCTAGTTTATAGATTGCTGTGGTGCTTACAACAGCGTTAGCCGGGGGATTGCACTTGCACAATGCTTACGTTTGTACATTTTTCTAGTTGCAGTTTTCAGAGCAGGTCTTATCCTTTTCTGTGGTCCTTCCATACAGATGGCTCATTGCAGTCAATTGCTAGTGGTGTCAGGGATCAGAAACAGCAGAACTTCTAGTTCTAGCCACAGAGCATCTGGGATTGCATTTGGCATATGTGCTTCACTGGGATTTGAACTCATGACCACGTACCTATGAGGCAATCACTTTAAGCCTCTGTGTTATTTCTTTAGGCTTAGATTAGAACTGGTGGCTGCTCAGTTAACTAGAATGTCACACCACCACTTTGTGACAACTTGCAAACATTTTCACAAAATGAGAAATGAGCTAGCTAAAATATATGCATTGTATTTCAAATGTATTTATTCTAATTTATTCTGTTTCCTTGTTCTTATGACTGGCATTTGTGTGTAAGCACAGAACTTGATTGCTCAGAAACAATGCTGTTTCTTCTGCACTCACATTGTGGGTTGGATGCATTCACGACAGGAAACAGATCATAACTCTGAGAAGCTGCCATTTCCCCCAAACTTTCAATCACCTCAAGCCTTGCTGGCTTATGTTTGCATGGTTCTAGATATACTTTCTGTCCAGGGACATGGCCTAAGCTTGGATAGGAATTATTCTGGGATAGCAATTAAAAGTTCATGGTAGGGGGCTGGAGCGATAGCACAGAGGATAGGGCGTTTGCCTTGCATGTGGCCGACGAGGGTTCGATTCCAAGCATCCCATATGGTCCCCTGAGTACCGCCAGGAGTAATTCCTGAGTGCATGAGCCAGGAGTAACCCCTGAGCATCGCTGGGTGTGACCCAAAAAGCAAAAATAAATAAATAAGTAAAAGTTCATGGTAATCCATCTCTTTTCTCTCTTGTGGGACTTTTGGCAGAAATATTTATCAGGCTTTTCTTCAATATCAAGCATAGTTAGGTCTTTGGTCTAAAGGGGCTACATGATCAACAGCATGTTTTAGGAACCAGGATGGGCCAGAGAGATACTGAGGTATTGAGGCACTTGCTTTGTATCCCACTGACTATGGTTTGAATCCCTGTATGGTCTCTGTAAGTTCAAATTCCTATATGGTCTCTGAAGTACTGCCAGGAGTGATGATCCCTGAGCACTGCTGTGCGTGGCCTCCAAACCAAAAATAAATAAATAAATAAATGAAAGCAGATATGCAATTTATTATGCTAGCAAAAGTTACAGAAGATTTTCGAAAAGTATGGCAAATGTTCAATAAGAAAGGTATGGGGGGAAATTTTCAGATAAAGCACATTTCAAGAAGAGTTTAGGAGGATGATTTAAGGTTAAGGGTGTGGCTAAGCTGTAGAACACTTGGCTTGCATGTGTGAGGCCCAGGTTAATTCGTGTACTGTCAAAAAATCAAACCAGAACAACAAAGGGACATCATTTTTATGTAGTGACCTTGATTTGTTCCCTGGGACCATATGGTTCCCCCACACTGCCACATTTGGCCTCCAGCACTGCTAGATTTGACCATCTCAGAAATAAAGAAACAACAGACAGGATTTAAGGACTTAAAATTTATTATTATTATTATTATTATTATTATTTTTGATTTTTTGGATCACACCCTGCGATGCACAGGGGTTACTCCTGGCTCATGCACGCACTCAGGAATTACTCCTGGTGGTGCTCGGGGGACCATATGGGATGCTGGGAATCGAACCCAGGTCGGGTGCGTGGAAGGCAAATGCCCTACCTGCTGTGCTATCGCTCCAGCCCCAGGACTTAGAATTTAGCTTAAAGGACTGCATGCAGAGGCCTCTGTAGCCATATAAAGTGTCACAGGAATGGCCACCCCAGCTCTTAACCACTGCTACGAGACCACCCTCCACAAAGTAAGTAAAATTAGCAGAGTTAAATTTTTGCTTATAGTCAAAGTAGTGGTATTGTTTGCTTATGTATTTATTTATTGTAGGGACCATGTCCAGAGAGCACTGTGAATCTAAGGGACAGCTGGCAAGGAGGCTTGTCCTGTTGATGCAACCTGATAGCTCAGGGCTGAGACTGGGAGCCCCGAGGGCTGCAGTGAGTGGTGTTAAGGGAATCATGTAATGTTGAGAATTGAGCCAAGACCTCACGCAAGCCACATATGTACTCCACAAGTGGGAATCATGAGCAAAACTTGTGTTCAGAAAATCCAGATAAATTTAGAGGTTGTTGTTTGTTTGTTTATTTGGGGGTCATGCCTGGTGGTGCTCAGGGTTTACTTCTATAGGTATTCAGGGGGATCATATGTAAGGTCACACATTGAACCCAAATTGGCAGGTGCAAGGCAAGTGCCTTACCTGCTGTCCTATCTATCTCTCAGGCCATAAAAGTCTTCAGGTGATTTATGACTTGGATTTCAACTTGCTAACTTCCACTCTGATGGAGAGTTCCACTTACAACTCAACTGCTTGTAATTCCAATACAACTTACTGAGGAAAATCCACCAAGATATGTACCAAGATACAACCATACGATCCAATGGGCAGTAAAGTGGAAGAATCTGAACCTCAAATTCGGGATTCAGGATTCAGAAGAACAGAATGAAAAGCAGAGACATGTGGGTCCAAATTTCCCTTACAATGTCAGCAACTTGAGACTGGGTTCTAAATCTGCAGCAGGGCCTCTGAGGATGGGGTGCCGACCTCAGCATCATCTCTGGCAACCACAACCAAGATCTGAAGGAGACTCGAGAGACTCAGGAAGCAGGAATCTGAGATGAGCTGAATAAGGCTCCTGTAGTTATAGGTCCTCAGAGGTGCATTGTCAGTGCCACGTGGCCACTTTAGTTAGACTTGGTCCCTGCTCAGTGTTTTTAGGCCTTTATCTAACCAGGTCTTTCCTTGGCCAATTTGTCAGTGTCCTCATAGGCAATTAGCCGCTTCAGCTGATGGCATAGGTCATTTCATCAGTGAGCACCATTAAAATACACACACACACACACACACACACACACACACACACACACACACACATCTTGCTAAGTGATCTATCTCTCTACCTTTCTAGCTCTCTCTCTCTCTCTCTCTCTCTCTCTTAGGAAGGGATTTTTGATAAAGTTAGTTTTGAACTAAACCAAATATTGTGCAAATATTTGGTTTAAAATATTTTATGTTAGGAAATCTCTTTAGAGAAAAAAATAATAGGTAGCTTGAAGTTGTAAAGAGATTTGTGTCTAAATGAATATGTAGGTCTTGTTGTAGAGTCCAAGAGAGGAACTTTCCAGAGGACTGAGCCATTTCTTGGGGTTCACTTATGACACTGCCTCCCTGAATCTTCAGGGCTTTTTTGTTCACCTAAATGTCTTTCTAGTAATTCCCAATTTATGCTTCAGATATTCTTCTAGTCTGCCTTTATTCATTTATTTATTTATTTAATATGTTCCTTCTTTTAGAAAAATTTCCCTGACTTAAAACACCCCGAGAGATGTCTATGGCAGCTTATTTTACCCTGATGATCATTCTTAGCATAATGTACTGGAATCCCAATTTCAATTCTCCCCTCCAACCCTCTCCCTTTATGCTGAGGATCAAAGCCAGAGACTCACACATGTGAGGGATGCATTCTGATATTGAGTCACTTTATTTGCCCCTGTATTTCTCCCTCCTTCCTTCCTTCCTTCCTTCCTTCCTTCCTTCCTTCCTTCCTTCCTTCCTTCCTTCCTTCCCTCCCTCCCTCCCTTCCTTCCTTCCTTTCCTCCTCCCTCCCTCCCTCCCTCCCTCCCTCCCTCCCTCCCTCCCTCCCTCCCTCCCTCCCTCCTTCCTTCCTTCCTTCCTTCCTTTCCTCCTTCCTCCCTCCCTTCCTTCCTTTCCTCCTCCCTCCCTCCCTCCCTCCCTCCCTCCCTCCCTCCCTCCCTCTCTCCCTCCCTCCCTCCCTCCCTCCTCCTCTCTCTCTCCTTCCTTCCTTCCTTCCTTCCTTCTTCTTTCTTTCTTTCTTTCTTTCTTTCTTTCTTTCTTTCTGTCTCCTTTTTTCTCCCCTTGCTTACTATCAGTCTCTGAGGGAGCTTATATTCCCCCATGTTTTCACTCGTTTATGTGTTTTCCTTCTAAATAAGTTTATAATGCAAAGCCTGTTAGAAGTCTCCACGTTGATATATACAAAATGAACATTATTACTTTATCCTTAAAATTTTTAGCCTATATCCTGACCTCTCATTTCTTTGAACACTGTTCTTTTGGTTACATACAAAAAATTTAAAAAAATTTTTTTCAGTGATGTAAGATTGTTTGATTGTGTTTAGTCATACAATGATCAAACACCCATCCCTCCGACAGTGCACATTTTCCACCACCAATATCCCCAGTATCATCCCCACCCCCCACATCCCACCTCTTCCCTGTCTCTATGGCAGACAATTTCCCTCTTATTCTCTTTACTTTTTGGCATAAGTTTTGTAATACAGATACTGAGAGGCTATCATGTTTAGTCCTTTATCTACTTTCAGCACACATCTCCCACCCCGAACGATCCCTCCAACCATCATTGAATTAGTGATTCCTTCTCTATTCCACCTGCCTTCTCCCCCAGCTCATGAGACAGGTTTCCAGCCATGGAGCAATATTCCTGGACCTGTCTCTACTGTTCTTGGATGTCAGTCTCATGTTATATTATTCTATACTCCACAAATGAGTGCAGTCCTTCTATGTCTGTCCCTCTCTTTCTGACTCATTTCACTTAGCATGATACTCTCCATATCTATCTACTTATAAGCAAATTTCATGACTTCATCTTTTCTTTTTCTTTTTTTTTCTTTTAATTTATTTATTTATTGAATCACTGTGGGAAAGGTTACAAAGCTTTCAGGTTTAGGTCTCAGTCATGCAAATATCAAACACATTTCCCTTTACCAATACTTATTTTTTACCATGAAGAACCCCAATAAGACCCCACCCCCCACCCCTCTCAGTCCCTGTGGGGCAGATGAATTCTAGTTAACACTCTATCTGCTTTGATTAGATTCATTGTTTCATTAAAAGATTCACCACTATTATTTAGAGTTTACCCCCCCCCCCCCCCCCCCGCCAAATCAGACATGCTGAAAAAGCATTGTGAAGTGATTTGCTTTCTACAGCTGGGTTGAAGAATTAAATGTTGGTTTTGGATTTCTGCTATTTTACTTATTGACCCTGGAAGTATTTCTACTGAAAGTCAGATAGTTAAGAAATTGGTTTCTGTGCTCTGGAGTCATGGCCGTGCTGGAGAGCCGCTCGTGGGGGGCAACTGGTGGCCTCGGTAGGGCGTGAAGGGCGGACCGAAACGCCCCCCTTCCCATGAGGTTTTAGTCGCCCCCACACCCCCGGCTCATACCTGCTGTCCACAAGGCTCCCATGCGGCCGCCATCTTTCTTTCCAGGGAGGAAAGGGTGAATGGGGCAACACCCTTTCCCCTCCAGGCAGACATGATGGCCTGGATTAACGCATAGTCCGTTCACTTTTCTGCTCCAAGCTGCCGGGTTCTGCATTAAGTCCTTGTGCTTCTGGGGCCGTGGCCATGCTGGAGAGCCGCTTGCGGGGGGCAACTGGTGACCTCGGTAGGGCATGAAGGACGGACCGGAACGCCCCCCTTCCCATGAGGTTTTAGTCGCCCCCACACCCCCGGCTCATACCTGCTGTCCACAAGGCTCCCGTGTGGCCGCCATCTTTCTTTCCAGAGAAGAGAGAGCGAATGGGGCAAAACCCTTTCCCCTCTGGGCAGACATGATGGCCTGGATTAACGCATAGTCCGTTCACTTTTCTCCTCCAAGCTGCTGGGTTCTGCATTAAGTCCTTGTGTTTCTGGGGCTGTGGCCGTGCTCCAAACTTAACTCTGATTTTCAGGGAGAAACGTTGGGTGGTTTACTTCCCATTGATCACTTTGTATATAGAGAGATGTCGCGCGGTCTCGTAAGCGGCCGTGCGGTTTAGAGGAAAAGTTCTAGTTCCCGCATACTCGAGCTATGCTTGTAGAGACTTCTGGTCACCGGGGTTCCATCTGGGGGAGGCGGGATGCGGTACCTACCCCATCTGGGACTTCCCGATGATCTCGGCTCTTTTTGGAACCTGTTTTTTTCTTTTTCTCTGGGAGCCGTGTGTCCCGCCCTCCATGTGGCCCTTCTCTTCAGCTGTAAGCTGTAAAGATGGCGCTGGGGGGCGGGCTGTGGGCATGACTTCCGGAATCAGAGGTTACCTGTGAGCTGTAGTCCCGGCAGATTTGAGAAAAAGTCCTAGTTCCCGCATACTCGAGCTGTGCTTGTAGAGGCTTCTGGTCACTGGGGTTCCATCTGGGGGAGGCGGGATGCGGTACCTACCCCATCTGGGACTTCCCGATGATCTCGGCTCTTTTTGGAACCTGTTTTTTTCTTTTTCTCCGGGAGCTGTGGGTCATGCCCTCCATGTGGCCCTTCTCTTCCGGCTGTATGCTCGACTTCATCTTTTCTAACAGCTGCATAGTATTCCATTATGTAGATGTACCAAATTTTATTTATTTATTTATTTTGCTTTTTTGGCTCACACCTGGCGATGCTCAGGGGTTAATCCTGGCTCTGCACTCAGGAATTACTCCTGGCGGTGCTCAGGGGACCATATGGGATGCTGGGATTCAAACTCGGGTCAGCTACGTGCAAGGCAAATGCCCTACCTGCTGTGCTATCGCTCCAGCCCCAATACCAAAGTTTTTTTTAACCAGTCGTCTGTTCTCAGGCACTCAGGTTGTTTCCAGATTCTGCCTATTGTGTACAGTGCTGCAATGAACATACAGGTGCAGATGTTATTTCTACTGTGCTTTTGTGCACCCTTGGAATATATTCCCATAAGTGTTATTGTTGAGTCATATGGAAGCTCAATTTCTAGTTTTTTAAGGAATGCCCATATTGTTTTCCAAAAAGGCTGGGCCAGCTGGCACTCCTTTCAACAATGAAAGAGAGTCCATTTCTCCCTACATTCGTGCCAGCACTGGTTGTTCTTGTACTTTTTGATGTGTGCCAGTCTCTGTGGTATGACATGATATCTCATTGTTGTTTTGATTTGTATCTCCCTGACAATTAGCAACGTAAAGCATTTTTTTCATTTGCCTTTTGGCCATTTTAATTTCTTTTTTTGAGGAAGCTTTTGTTTATTTATTCTCCCCATTTTTTTGATGGGGTTGGAGTTTTTTTCTTGTACAATTCTACTAGTGTCTTAGTAGACACTACTAAGTAGTGTCTTGTATATCTTAATATTAACCCCTTACAGATGGGTATTTTGAGTAAATATTTTTTCCGTTTCCATGGACTCTCTCTATATTTTGGTCGCTGTTTCCTTTGAGATGCAAAAGCTTCTTAGTTTAATGTAGTCCCATTTGTTTGTTTCCACTTGCTTGGTCAATGGTGTTTCAATGTAAGATAGCTTTTATTGAACAAAATTTACTTAGCCATGAGAGGAGAGAAAAAAAGAGAGGATTATGTGTCAAGAGACAAAATGGGCTTCTCCAAAGGGGGAGTAGCAGAAAGAGAGAGTCGCATGTTCAAGGGAGAACATGGGCTTGAAAAAGAAAGCTGGAAAAAGAAGTCACAAAGAAAACATTTTTGTTTGTTTTGGGTCCCCGAGGGACCCAGCCCCACCAGTCGACCTCCACTACCTAACTGCTGCTTTCCGGATGTTCTGGCTGAGCCTCACGCAGGAGTAAATTCCCAGGGAACCCAGGTAATGAGGAACTTTGTGACCTTGGACACTGGACCCAATGGGACCTGGGAGCAGAGATCCTCTGCCTGCTTCCCCCAGTCTTCGGTGACCCAGGGGTCACACCCATAAGCCACCTCCTGCTGGCACCAGATAATTTCCTCATTGACCACCCTCCAGAACTCACGGCAGCTCCTCCCAGATGGGAGTATAAAATGAGGGCCCCATAACCATGCCACTGGACTCTGTGCCAGGCTGTTTTCACAAAGGGCATCCCAGAGGGGAGCAGGCAAGAGCCCTGCCCACCCCAAGGGACCCAGCCCCAACAGCCGACCTCCACTACCCAACCACCAGAGACTCCAGACCGCTTTCCAGACCTGGAGGAACATCATAAGGCACTTCCTACCCATTTTCAATAATTAACACACCATGTTTGATGGAGTTCAGACAGTAGGCAACAAATCATAGATAGAAACACACACACACACATATATATATATATCTGTATCAGTGTCATCCTGTTGTTCATCGATTTTCTCGAGCAGGCACCAGTAACGTCTCCTTCATCCTAGCCCTGAGATTTTAGAAAGTGCCACATTCGAGGCTCTTTCAGGGTCAGGAGAATAAGACCTATCATTGTTACTGGTTTTTGGCATATTGAATACGCCACGGGGAGCTTGTCAGACTCTGCCATGCGGGCAGGATACTTTCGGTAGCCTGCCAGGTTCTCCAGAGTAAGAACTAGATAATAAGATGTTGCGCTGTCATTTGTGGCTGTGCACTTCCTGGAGCTGGGTTTTATAGTCTCTGGGTCTTGGCCATTGATGGGATCACATGTGGCGGGGGCAGTTTGGTGGGTGTAATGCCTACATACTGGAAGATGGGGGATCTGGGTGAAGGAGGTCCAGTCCCGATTGAAGCAGGCTTGGAGATCTAAGCCCTGGGTCCCGCACACCTGGGTTCCTCTGAGGGTTACTTCATGCGTGAGGCTCATCCGAACATGTGGAGAGTGGTCTTAAGCATGGCTGTGGCTAGAACCATAGGTCTTTAGCTGCTGGGGCTCTGCTCAGGGCGGGGAGGGAAACTCAACCTGACCTCCTACAAGGGGCTCTGCTGAGGACAGCCAGGCGTGATATATATATATATATATATATATATATATATATATATATATATATATTCCTTCGGAGAGCCCTGCAAGCTACCAAGAGTATCCTACCCGCATAGGCAGAGCCTGGCAAGCCTGGTAAGCCTGGCAAGCTCCCTGTGGCATATTTGATATGTCAAAACCAGTAACTATAACAGGTCTCATTCCCCTGACCCTGAAAGAGCCTCCAATCATTGGGAAAGACGAGTAAGGAGAGGCTGCTAAAATCTCAGGGCTGGGACAATTAGAGACGGTACTGGTGCCCGCTCGAGTAAATTGACAAACAACGGGATGACAGTGACAGTTTGTTTTGGGGTCACACTTTGCATTGTTAAGGCCTTACTCTTGGGTCTGTACTCAGGGATCACTCCTGGCCAACTTGAGGGAATGTATGGAATGCCTAGAATCGTACCCATGTGGGAGGTAGCACTGTAGCACTGTCCTCCCGTTGTTCATTGATTTGCTTGAGCGGGCACCAGTAACGTTTCCATTGTGAGACTTGTTACTGTTTTTGGCATATTGAATACGCCACGGGGAGCTTGCCAGGCTCTGCTGTGTGGGTGAGATACTCTTGGTAGCTTGCCGGGGTCTCCAAGAGGGACAGAGGAATCAAAGTCTGGTTGGCCGCGTGCAAGGCAAACTCCCTACCTGCTGTGCTATTGCTCCAGCCAGCATGTGAGAGGTAAGCAAGGCAAATGTTTTATTATCTACTATATTATCACTACTGGGTTATTATTCTGTGTTCCTAAATTTCAAATCTTAACATCAAGAAGCCAGGAGTAGTAAGCCTCTTATAATAGGGCTCACCATGGTATGAAGTAGGAAGGGTCAGTTGAATCACTAGGCATAGACAGAAGCTGTCAGTTGTAGGATAACACTGTTTTGTCCTTCTTCAGGTAGGACAAGGATAACCTTCTTTAGGTTTATCGGGTCACACCCATCGGGAACCAGGGCAAGCGGTAAGCTTTGTGCTACCCTGGCATTGAAATGGGCCTGACCAAAGCGCCACAATTCTTAACTATAAGTTAAGAGCTTGATGATAACAAATGCTGTTATGATGCAAAAGTAACGATGAGAGTAGGACCCTGCTAGGGATAGGAAAGACAATCTGGCTTGAGCATTGTAGTCTGAGATCGAGATGACCCCAGGAGAGCAATTCTGTAAGCTTAATGCATCTCAAGACACAAGAAGAAATGCATTAAGCTTACAGAATTAAGATTACAGAATTAAGATTGCAGATGCATTAAGTTTACAGAATTGCTCTCCTGGGCTTGATCTCAGACTACAGTGCTCAGGCCAGATTAGACTTTCCTATCCCTAGCAGGGTCCTACTCTCGTTGTTACTTTTGGATCATGACAGCATTTGTCATGATCAAGCTCTTAACATATAGTTAAGAATAGTGGTGCTTTGGCCAGGCCCATCTCGATGCCAGGGTAAAGTAGTTACAAATAAACAAAAGAATGGGAGTGACTCATGAGCGGAGCACTGGGATGGGTGTAACCCGATAAACCTAAGCTGCCTGAGGAAGGACAAAACAGTGTTATCCTCCAGTCGGTTATTTAGGAATGTCGAATATTTAAAGTTAAGAGCAGTGAATACCCTAGAGGCCTTGTCTCAGTCCTTCTGGCCCTGTACCTAATCAAGGAAGCAATCACCCCTCCCTCTTTCCTGTGGATCTAGAGGAACGTAGTCTGAGGGTGAATCATTCAGGTGTAAACATCAGTGAACACATTTCCCTGAGAAACTCATTTTTTAACTCTGTGTTAAGATGAAGCAATCCTGTCTTTGACTTTGCATATCTCCCCCGGCTCAGAACAAAGGATTACTATCACCTCCCCAACCCCATTATCTTTAGAATTTACTGCCAGGTGTATCTTTCATATGTAGAATATTAAATTGAGTTTTTCTTTGTTAATGTATCTGATGCTATTTTAATTATTCATCCAGCCTGAGAAGAACCCTGGGGCTGGGAGGTTTCCCTCTGTATCCTGAGAGAAACAAACCAGAAAACCCTGCTATGCTTTAGATAGAAGAAAAATCCAGTTTAGAATTTTTGAATTTGCAGGCTTCTTGAATTTGGAATAAATATGAACTAATTACAGAGAAACCTCAACAGGAAATAATGGAAAATATTTGGGAATGTCGATTATTTAATCACCCAGTACTTGTTGGATCCTTACTGATCCTCAAAATATTTCAAAGGCAGAAAGAAGTTCCAAAAAGAATAAACACCTTCAGCACCTGCACTGTCCAAAATCTCATTCTAAGTGACTGTTCTGTGGAAGTCTCCATAGGGAATAGAAGATCTGCAAGCCATCTCCACTTGTTTACAGAGCTTCCTTTTTTTTTTTTTTTTTTTAATTTAGCGGCTTCCTGGATTGAAAAGGCACTAACCCCAAAGCCCTGAGCAAATGAATCTGACTTGCCTTTGAAAAATTTTTTTGAAGTGAAAATCAATGGTTAGTTCTCATGCACAATAAAAGTAGATTTTTAAAAAATAGCAACAAGCACATTGGCATCCAATGTATAGAGCTAGATCAGTGAAAATATCTTTGTTAGGTTTTCTGGACAACAGCACACAGATGCAATACTGGACATTCTTTATTCCTTTGGCCAAGACATCTTTGTTGAACTTGTGGTCAATGTGCTCATCTGGAGTACCCATATCCTTCACGAAAAATTCCTGGATTGATTTGAGTGCTTGAGGCACTCAGTTCTTGAAGTCTATCACATGGATTGCACTCAGGAATATTGATTTATCCTCTGGTCATTACCTCACTGATGATAGAATGGCCTTTCACCATATCTTTTTTTGTTGGACGTAGAAGGGCAAGTCGGACGTTTTTAGTTGTTTGTCTTATGAACACACACACACACACGCGCACGCACACACACTCACACATGCACGCATGCACACAGATGCACACAGTAAAGAAGAGAGACTCAAGAGCTTGGGCTAGTTCAGTGACTATGAGCATCCAGCTCCTAAGTGTGAGGACATGTGTTTGATCCCTGGTACCACCTATGCATGTGAGTAAGGTTCCTTTGGCTCTCTTGTCTGGAATCTCCTTCCCTTGATCACCCTTACCCAGCCGGTGCTGAACAGAGTGATTTCTGGCACACGGGCAGGCATATGCAAGCAGCACAACCACACATCCTCATGGTGAGCACCATAACCAAATATGTGTGACCCGGTCACTGTGGCAATAACAACAAAGGGAAAGGAATGAGAGGGAAGAGGCTCTGTAAGTGAGCAGACATTAGACGCCTTCTTGTTTTTCATATATCTTGTAACTCGCTCCCCACCTCCCTCTCTCTTTGGTCTTGATTCTGTGCCTCAGTTTTATTTATTTTTTATTTTTTTATATGTATAAAAAGACTGCAACTGTTGATACAATTCTAGGATTAAAATTGATTAGATAACAAAGTTGCAATATTAAAATCAATAGATCTAGAAAATAAATTTATGTGAACACTGTAATATCTGATTGCAGGGTCGGTAAGTCCTTGTGTAAGAATTTATTAAAGATTTTGTTGCTTCAGGAGATGTCACTCAGTGCAGACACTTCCAGATCTATTAATCTAGGCCAAAGAGTGGACAAGGGGGCAGACATGGATGGTGCGCAGGGCTGCTTGGGGCTTCCTGAAGTATGGGGGTTTGGGGAGAGGCTATCCACCCTGACTCTGAAAACACACACACACACACACACATACACACACACACACACACACACACACACCCCAGAGTTCTCAGCCCTGTGCCAGTACCTAAGCTGGTACCTGAAATTATTCATGAGACGGCGACTATAGTTACCTTGGGGTAACTATAGTGGTGAGGATGGCTGCTACTGCTGGAGCCTTGGTTTGGGTAGTATTCACCCCTCTGCCTCCCATGGATGCTCCAGGATTTTCAGCAGCATGGTCAGCAATTCCATAAGGTTTAGTTTGTTGGAGAGCGTCTCCTGAGAGAGTTAGAGGGGATTTGGAGGAACAGGACTGGTGAGTGAGTTGACATGGAGGAAGATGTGGGAGGTGGGTGAGTCTGTCCCTCAGTCTTATGAAGTTGTTTCCGTGCTTTATGTGCTTGATGTTGAACAAGGTCTGATTATAGATGAAGGGTAGACAGATAATACAACTGACTGTCTGAAAACTCTTGAGTATTTACCATGCCCAAGGACTGTCTCCTATCTTGGAGAAGAATAAACAAGAACCTCTGCAAGAACTCTCCAAGGTTATGGCATGGACCCTGGAAAATTTCCTGACCATGTCCCCAGGAATACACAGACTACTCCAAGGGCCCATCAACAATTAATACCAGCTTAAATTTATATAGGCATGTAGATAGGAAAGGCCCCATGACAATGGAGTTTCTGAGAAGCAATAAAACCAATAACCTTAAGGCTACATAGAGTCCACCTTGTAAGACTTCATCTGGTGCCGACAGACTCAGAGAAGGCTGGACCCCCCTCTGAGAGAAGTGCCAGAAGAAATGAAGACCAGGACAGGAATTTCAAAGAAGACCATGGACCACTCCCAACTCTACCACCTTGGCATCCACCCTAGCAACAAACTTTTACCTATCTAGAAAGCCCCCATGAGAGGGCTTGGGAAAAAGCCCTATAAAAGTCACCTTGAACATGTGTACTAGTGCCCACGTGGTCAAGCATATGTGGTGCCTGAGCACTTGAATCATCCACATCTCTCCTCTTGAGATGTATGCTGGGGCTCTCTCTGTCTTTGGAGAAACCCACATTCTCTCTTTAATGCATTACTCTCTCTCTCTCTCTCTCTCTCTTTCACTTTCTCTTCCTCTTTCCCTTTTTAAAAACCTCCAAATAAAATCTGCTTTTACTTCACTGCTTGTCTGCTCCTGAAATTCTTTTCTATGAGATAGGGCAAAAACCTGGAAGGCTAGGTAAGGTCTAGGACTGGTGTTTCTTTTCCTGCAAAGAGCAATTCCTTGCTCCAGCCTAAGTCTGCGGCTCCCCTAGCAATCGGGTGATGGTTATCAATTCTTTTGCTGGGAAGACCAAAAGGACCTCAGGTGTGCCTTGCCAGCCACCTCGTGGGACTGGTTGGCTAGAGGTCCATGCCACACAGGGACTCATCCAGAGTCTTTATCAGTCCTACCCTTCCCAGCTAGTTTCAGGGGGGCAGAGGTGAATCAGGAGAAAGTGACTGTCTCCTCTACGCCTCATATAAGCCACCCATGGGGGCCTAGTGACTTCAAAATGACCTTGAAATAGAATTTCCTCTGTTATTCTTGATGAACCATGTCACAGACAGGTTAAGTAGCATGCCAAATAACACAGCTTATCTTTTTGTGGAACCAGATTTCAAATCAAAGCAGACTGACAAAGAGTTCCCTCTCACTCAACTTCAATCTTCTTCCTGAGATCTAAAAATCTTAAATGAAAGAAGTAAAGTTGAAAAAAGAATGACTAAAAAAGAAAGAATTTAAACATGTGAAGCTGTCCAGAATTAAGTTTTTAATAATTTTATCAACAGTGTAGACAATTATGCAGAAGTCAAGTATATAAAGATAGAAAGACAAATTGGGAAGTAGTCTTAATTAAATTTAAGGATGAAGGACTGAACTAATTCCTGATGTTTTTGGTTTGTTTTTGTGTTTTAGGGGGGCCCTTCCAAGCGGTGCTCAGGTGCCCCAGTGACTGCTCCCAGCAGTACTTGGGCATCAGGCTAGAACGTTCAATGTGCAGACTTTTCATAGACTACTGCCCCGATGCTGTGGATCAACAGAGCCACACCAGGAGGATCTTGGGGAATTTATGAAGTCTTGCTCCAGTGATTGATAACATGAGCACAGGAGTAATTAAAAAATCTCCTTGCAGTTCATTCAGTTGACTTCAAATTAAAAAAAAAATCACATGAACACTTAAAAATCGATCATTAGAGCTGGAGAGAGAGTCCAGAGGGGAGGTAGCTTGCCTTGCATACAACTGACCTGGGTACAATCCCAGCATCCCATATGGTCCCCTGAGCACCACCTGTAGTTATTTCTGAGTGCAGAGCCAGGAGTTACTGGCTTTTGTTGGTTTGTTTGTTTTGCTTTGTTACAAAATAAAACAAAACAAAATTGTCTCACAGACAACATGGGAGATAGTAGTCTCACCATCACTCTACTGGCTAGATGACACTGGAATATTTTAGCAAGCTGTCTCCCTTCCAAAGAAGGGCAAGTAAAAATGGGAGATCAGGGAGATTAAGGCAATTAGAGATACAAAGCAAAGCAAAACAAAATGGAAACTTTTCTCAGATATTTGAATGGTAGCCACTGAGGAAAAGAATAGAATTTATACTAAATTCTTTCAAAAAGATAACACATGAAAGCAGCTAACATTTCAAAGAAAGGAGCACCTTAGGAAGTTCATGCACAAAGTTGCTTGCCATCTATTGAAGTAGTATAAACATTTCTAGCATTGAGGAAAGTACTTAGGTAGAGTGCCGTGACGGTTTTTTCAACTACAGTATTGTGATGCTCTTAAAATCTAAAAAGAATTGAAAAGATTTCTATGGCTGATTTCATTACTTTAATTTTATGTTAAAATGATAAATTTAACAAAATCTTTGTTTATGCTTTATGGATTGAGAAAGAGGAACCGCCAAGTGTTTATTTTTTTTAAGTGGATGGTTTTAATTCATTTCCTTGAGTATTTATAAGAAACTATGCCAGTCAAATGCTGTATGCATATGAAGAAATCAGGATTGCACTCTGTGTGTATGTGTGTGTTTGTGTGTGTGTGTGTGTGTATTTTTTTGGTGTGTGTATACAGCTCCGACCACCATACTTTGTCATGTTTCTTTCCAACTGACTGATTTTGTTATGTTTGTAAGTAAACATTGGTCAGGATGTGAGTGTTTACACCACGCAGATGGGTAAAAATAGACAGTGCAAATCAGAACTTCACTTTTCAGAAAGCCAGTAAAAAAATCAGTTAAATTAAAAAAAAAAAAAAAACCAAGAAGACAGACCCAAACTTTGACAACTGACCTTAGAAAGGTGCCTAAAAGGGCAGGCTGGAGGGGAAGGGGAAATAAGAGGGAACTTGGAAACATGGGTGGACACAAAGTTGACACTGGTGGTGGGGTCGATGCTGCACAAGAGTATATCTAGAATTAAACTATGAATAACTTTGTAAATCAAAGCGCTCCAATACTAATACTAAATACTAATCATAATAACATGTGGAACTAGCACAACAATGAACCAAAACAGCAACAACCAAAGGATTTTAAGGAGGTTGAGGGGGAACTTTGTCCTCTGAGTGTCTGAGTATTTTTCCTGCTGCTCTTTAGGCGAGATCTGTTGCCAGGTCAGTCCCAAGGCTCCCTTAATTGGAAACATCCTGTTGTTCTCAGGGAACTTTATTATTTTTTTTGGCTTTTTGGGTCACACCTGGCGATGCACAGGGGTTACTCCTGGCTTTGCACTCAAGAATTACTCCTGGCGGTGCTCAGGGGACCAAATGGGATGCTGGGAATTGAACCCGGTTGCCCACGTGCAGGACAAACGCCTTACCCGCTGTACTATGGCTCCAGCACCTCAGGGAGCTTTTTTATGGCTTCTTTTACATCTTCATCCTCATAGATTGTATCATAGATTGTTACTGGCTTCAGTATTGAGCACGACAGCGCTGTAATATCATTTTTGAATACTTTCCTGCCCGCAGCCTGGCACTGTCGCAGCTGGCATACCCCAGTAAATGAATCATTTACAAGTGAGGTTCTGCAAATTTTAATTCTGGTTTTGACATTGCTGAATGCAGGACACTACCTTACTATTTGATCTCTTGGGGCTTCTATTTTCTCATTAACAAAATACCAAACTCATGGGGTTGTCATAGGGAAAATGAGTTTACATACTTTAAAATTCAAGAGTAGGGTATGGCATACAGCAAGTGCTAAGTAAAAGGAATGTGGTTTTACAGAAACATTTTAACTCAACATTAATATTTCATTACATTTTGTTTATTTATTCTTGTTTTGGGGCTACACATGGCAGTGCTCAGGGCTTACTCTTGGCTCTGTGCTCAGGGATCAGTTCTGTGGGATTAAATCTGGGATGGCTGTGTACAAGAAAAGCATCTTACCTACTGTGCTATCTCTTTGGGCTACCCACTAAATATTTTTAAAATGATGATTAGTAGTTCTGCTAAAGAAACTCCAAGCATTTAATGACTCAGCATTGTTTTAATGCTGTCTCTAATCACTGTTCCCCTGAATTCGAAGGAAAAGGCAAATTATGCAGAGAGAATTTTATCAGAGGTATTTGGTTCTTCTAGCAACTTGAATAAATTTCTTTGGGATGCTGTTAATTACTGTTATTATTGATGTTAAGTGCATTGATTATGTCTAATAAAATTATTTTCTTCAACTTTAACAAAACTCAAAGTATTAGTCAAAAACTAAGTTACAGAGCATTGATGAATAACTCCAAAAGCTTAATGATCACGATCACGATCACAATCATACTGTTGTTCGTCGATTGCCTTGAGCAGGCACCAGTAACATCTCCTTCTTCCTAGCCCTGAGATTTTAAAAGAGCCATATTCAATGCTCTTTTAGGGCTAGGAGAATGAGACCTATCATTGTTACTGGTATTTGGCATATTGAGTATGACACAGGAAGTTTGCCAGACTCTGCCGTGCGGGCAGGATATTTTTGGTAGCCTGCCGGGTACTCCAAAATTAGAACGAGATAATAAAAAGTCTCTGGGTCTTGGCTGTTGATGGGACCACCTGGCGCCGGTGGCAGCTGGTAGGTGTAACACCTACCTACTGGAAGATGGGGGATCTGGGTGGAGAAGGTCCAGTCCCGATCTGAGCAGGGTTGGAGATCTCAGCCCTGGGACCTGCCGCCTGAGTTCCTCTGCTGGTTCCTTCATGCATGAGGCTTGTCGGGATGTGTGGAGAGTGGTCTCAGCATGGCTGTGGCTGGTTCTGGAGGTCTTCGGCTGCCGGGGCTCTGCTTGGGGTGGGAAGGGAAACTCAACCAGTCCCCCTCCGAAGGGCCCCAGAGAGGACAGCCAGGCGCAGGGGCAGAAGACTCTGCCAAAAAAACCTTAATGACTGGAAAAAAAAATCAGAACGATTTCTTGTTCAGGTTACTTGTCCATAACTGATTTGATGCAACTTGGCTCCTGTTTGTTGTTGCTGCAGGACCCAGATTTTGAAAAACAGTCCCTTTTTTATTTTTAAAGCAAATGAAGAGAGAGGGCTGGCAACTCTGAGCTCACCTGTAAGTCACAAACATAACAAGGACATCCTCTACCATTCATTGACAAATCCAAGACACATGGCCACACCTGAGTAAAGAATCAAAGTATTGAGATTTTTTCAATGGAGAGACAAATTCATGAACCATAATATGCTTTTCCACAGACACTTTTTTTTTTTTTTTGCTTTTTGGGTCATAACCAGCAATGCATAGGGATTACTCCTGGCTCTGCTCTCAGGAATTACCCGTGGCGGTGCTCAGGGGACCATATGGGATGCTGGGAATCGAACCCAGGTCGGCTGCGTGCAAGGCAAATGCCCTACCCGCTGTGCTATTGCTCCAGCCCCTCCACAGGCACATTTAATAGGTTTTTGTGAGTCTCAGATGAGTGTTTTTAGAGGGGCTAGGGATTGTTTTGGTTTTGTATTGGTTACCTAATTTGTTTTCTGATGCCATTCTGTAGGGGCTGGAGCGATAGCACAGCGGGTAGGGTGTTTGCCTTGCATGCAACTGACCCGGGTTCGATTTCTCCGTCTCTCTCGGAGAGCCCGGCAAGCTACTGAGAGTATCCTGCCTGCACAGCAGAGCCTGGAAAGCTATATGCTGAAAAAAACAGTAACAACAAATCTCACAATGGAGACGTTACTGGTGCCCGCTCAAGCAAATCGATGAACAACGGGATGGCAGTGCTACACTGCCATTCTGTAAGAGTCTTGGTAAGGTCAACGCTATTTTGGTTTTGTTTTTCTGAACTATAATATTTGCTATGACTTAGAAAATTAATTGTCTTAAAACTAAGAACACGAGTGGTGCAACAGCATAGGATTCAAACACATGAAAGACATGATCATTTCCTTCTTATTCCACATGTTTCCTCATCTTATGTATGTCACCACCAGGAAAACTTATGTTTGGTTCATTATTGAAATTTTCAGAGGGCCCACACCTGGTGATGCTCAGGGGTATTTCCTGGTTCTACACTCAGGAATCACTACTGTCGGTGCCTGGTGGCAACACAATTAATGCCAGGGAGTGAACATGAGTTGGTAACATGCCCTATCCACTGTATTATCTCTCTAGCTCTGCATTATTGAAATTCTTAATATTTTCACTCCAGGGGAATAATATCCAGGACAGTGACTAGAACTAGATGAAATCACACATTTTTTCCTCCATGAGCACCCATTTCCTTGAGTCTAGGAACTTAATTTAAATTTTACTTTAAATATCTCTTATGTTGGAATTCTTCTTAAGATTACTATTTGAGGGTACCTTAATAAAATAGACATTTTATTTCTTTGGCATACATATATACATCTGTGATGCACTTAAAAAGATTTTATATTACATTCAGTGAAAAAAGTTCTTATTATATATATGCATATATACATACACACACACATACACACACACACACACACACACACACACACACATATATATATTCTGTGTTGGATAGATACCAACATGCTGAATGACTTGTTTGCTAAGTCGTGATGTTTGTGTGTGTGTGTGTGTGAGTGTGTATGTGTGTGTGTAATTTTTGTAATTGAGTTGTTCTTATGGTGCTCCGGTGCTATTCATATCTTTGTGCTCAAGAGTGACCCCTGGTAGTGCTTGGGGGACCACATGAGATGCTGAGGATTTGAACCAGTGTGAGCAGGATGTAAGGTAAGCAGCCTGTACTTCCTGGCCTCAGTTGTGATGCTTTGAGGTTCACACCTCCCTAGAGACTTCTTTGTTGCAAGTCTTTTTGATGCTAAATGACACAGGTCTGTGAAGCAAACATCCTGTTAGTATACTGCTTTAAATAGCTCCTACTGATCAGAGAGTAAACTTAAGGAACACCAGATTTCTTTTCCTTTTTTTCCCCTATTTATATTACAAGTTTCAAATCTTCAAAAAATTTGAAATAATATTGGTACAGTGACCACAATATTTACTTCTTTTAAACTTACTACATTTGTCTTCAGTGTGTATATAAGTTATAATTTATCTTACAAAATTACTTTCAAATCTTACATTTGAAATTAAGTCATAGACAT
This sequence comes from Sorex fumeus, assembly GCF_029834395.1. Lineage (NCBI taxonomy): Eukaryota > Metazoa > Chordata > Mammalia > Eulipotyphla > Soricidae > Sorex > Sorex fumeus. The sequence continues at coordinate 36,821,995 of NW_026606063.1, read as the reverse complement.
CATGACACTTTGCACCCTGAAAGCCTCAACATGCATCTTTTATGTGGTTGTGACTATTATCACATCTTAAAGGTTAACTCAAAATATCATCTAATATATCTCCCACCCTTAGTCTCCGGAGATTGGTGGGAGCAGGCAGATGATCTCTGTTCCTGAGTCCCGTTGAGCCTGGAGTCCAAGGTCACAGAGTTTCACTTACCTGGTTCTGTGGGGCTTCACTCATGCGTGAGTCTCGGCTCAAGTGTCTGGAAAGCATCCTGGAGCATGGCAGCAGATGGGTAGTGGAGGTAGTGGATTAAAACAAGAAGCCCCACCCTACCTGCCCTGTCTGCTTCCACCAAACTCTGGTGACCCAGGGATTACACACAGAAGACCCACCCTACTGGTACCAGATAAATACCTCATCGGCAGACCTCCACTACTTCCACTACACAGCTGCTGCCACGCTCCAGGATGCTTTCTGGACCATGTGGCCATAAAACTTCCACGCAACACAGCATAAGACACTTAATACCTATCTTCCAAGATTACCACACCATATTTGATAGGGTTTAAATATGGTTTGAATCATGGGAACGCCTGCAAGGGCGATTAGAGGCCTCCCTAAAAGCCTCTATCCCTCTTGAGAGCCTGGAAAGCTACCGAGAATATCCTGCCTGCAACCAGAGCCTGGCAAGCTATTCATGGTGTATTCAATATGCCAAAACCAGTAAATACAGTGGGTCTCATTCCTCTGACCCTGAACGAGCCACCAATATGGCAGCATTGAGAAGGATGTGGAAGGAGAGGCTGATAAAATCTAAAGGCCAAACTAGGGTGCCAAAACGAAGAAGGACAAAAATGACTGTCTGTACTTTCAATGCACGTACACTGACATTGGATGCATCCATCGAGGACCCGATGGTACAAGCGAAAGTTCAAGTATGACATCATTGGTCTGATGGAGACGAGAAGGCATCAATTACATTATGCTGTTTTCAACACTGGAGAAGAACTGCTCCTTGGAACATGTGACAAAAGAGGCGTCAGTGGTATCGGTGTCCTTGTCAACACGAACTTGGCCATGAGCATTGATTCATTTGAATACCTAACAACCTGAATTGGACAATTACACTTGAATAGATGTGGCTTACTGCTGGCAGTTTCTGTCTTCGTTGTCTATGCACCAATATCCATTTATGATGAAGGAGAAATTGAAAAGTTCTACATGGAGCTGGAGAAGTTCTATAAAGAAGACCACACCTTCTACAAGATCATTGTGGGTGATTTTTAAAAATTTTATTTATTTATTTATTTTGAATACCCATCCCTCCACCAGTGACCATTTCCCACCACCACGGATGCCAGTATACCTCCCACCCCCCCACTTCTTCCCCCCATCCCACTCTGCCTCTGTGGCAGGGCATTCCCTTTTGTTCTCTCTCTCCTATTGGGTGTTATGGTTTGTATAAGAGTTAAGCCTGATTTTCAGGGAGAAACGTTGGATGATTTACTTTCCATTGATCACTTTGTATATAGGGAGAGGAGCGGTTTGGAGTAAAGGTCCTGGTTTCCGCATACTCAAACTATGCTTGTAGAGGCTCATGGTCACCGGGGTTCCATCTGGAGGAGGCAGGATGCGGCACCTACCCCATCTGGGACTTCCTGGTGATCTCGGCTCTTTTTGGGACCTGGTGCATTCTCCGGGAGCTGTGGAGCCGCCCAGCGGCCTTTCTCCTCTGCGGCTGTGTGCTGTAAAGATGGCGCTGGGGGGCGGGTTGTGGGCATGACTTCCGGAAGCAGAGGTTACCTGGGAGCTGGGGTGGTCCCGGCCATTTGCAGTAAAAGTCCAAGTCCTGGTACCCGCATACTCTAGCTATGCTTGTAGAGGCTCATGGTCACTGAGGTTTCATCTGGAGGAGGCATCATTGTGGGTGATTTTAATGCCAAGATAGGACCAAGAAGATCAGCCAAAGAACTCCACATCAGGACCCATGGCCTAGAATGGAACGAACAGGCTGATAGACTATCTGAGTTCATCATGTCGACCAAGACCATCCATGGTAACTCACAGTTCCAGAAGGCAGAATTTAAATGTTGAACATGGGAGTCTCCCGGTGGATAGTTTCACAATGAAATTGACCAATTTCACATTCAATTCAAATTGACCAATTGATCACATTCAATCAATGATTTTGCCTGACTGATGTCGCTGTTGTCCCAAAATTCCAAACAGGATCGGACCACCGTCTCCTTTGTGCAAAATTCTACTTCACAGAGCAGGGACAAAGGGCTGCAAAGTTTAAGAAAAGAACTCCCAGAATGACCACCAACTGGGAGCTCTTTGGCACTATTGTGGCAACATGGGAAGATGCTGTCATTGACAACATTGATGAAGAACACAATCGACTGGTTCAGCACCTTTGTGATTGTGTGAGGAATGCAGAGAGAGAGATAGCCACAAAAAGACATCTATCTTTGAAAGCTCTCGAGCTCATTCACCAATATGGCTTGGAGCGAGCCTCAGGCAACCGCAAGTGAACTTCCGAGCTTGCAAAGTAATGCAGAGAAGCAATAAAGGAAGACCTTAAAGAGAGAAGAGCAGCAGTGCTGGCAGATGCGGCAGAAGTTGAGAAAAACATTTGCAATGCCTGCCTGTCCTTCACCAACTACAAGACCAAGATGATTGCCCTCCGACATCCTGATGGATCTATCACATCTTTCAGAAGGGCAATGGAGAAGATTATCCATGACTTCTACTTGGATCTCTTCGATAGCCACGTCCACCTGCCCACATACCAAATTTGCAGGATGGCTATGTCATTTTCAATGTTCTCCCTTCCGAAATCTGACACGCCATTTTGTTGGTAAAGAAACTAACAGCACCCGGCCCAGACAAGGTCAGACCCGAAGAACACCTGAAGAACCTGCCATCAGTACTCATCAATACACTGGCTCGGCTCTTCACATGCTACCTGTCTGAATGCAAGTTTCCATCACAACGAAAAACCAGCAGGACTGTACTACTGTACAAGAAGGGAGACATCCACGACATTGGCAATTATCGCTCAATATGCCTGTTGTCTGTCATCTATAAGCTGTCCTCTTGAGTCATCCTGAATAGGATTGGCAGAACACTAGATGAAGGACAACCATGCCAGCAAGCTGGGTTCCGAAAAGGATTCAACATGATCAGCCATGTCCACATGATAACCAAGCTTAAGGTTTGAGGTTCCTCAAGAGTTCAAGATGCCGCTCTGTCTAATGTTCATTGATTTAAAGAAGGTCTTTGTGGGAGCTGGAGCAATAGCACAGTGGGTAGGGCGTTTTCCTTGCACGCGACCAACCCGGGTTCACTTCCCAGCATCCCATATGGTCCCCTGAGCACTGCCAGGGGTAATTTCTGAGTACAGAGCTAGGAGTAACCCCTGTGCAGTGCCAGGTGTGACCCAAAAAGCTAAATAAATAAATAAATAAAAAGAAGGCCTTTGATTCTGTTGAGATGGAAGCAGTTATTGAAGCCCTAGCCAAACAGAGTGTTCAAACTCAATACATCAAGATCCTCCATGAGCTGTATTACGGACTCACTACCAGGATCTCACCATTCTACAAGGAAGTGATTATCCATGTCAAGAGAGGGGCTCACCAGGGTGATACCATTTCACCAAAACTCTTTAGTGCCACCCTCGAGAATGTCATGCAACGACTGGAATGGGAAGGAATGGGAGTGAAGATAGATGGTCGGCAACTATACCACCTCTGCTTTGCTGATGACATCGTTCTAATAACACCAAACATCAGCCAAGCAGCACAAATGCTGGCCGACTTCGACCATGAGTGTGGAAAGGTCGGATTACAGCTGAATCTCATGAAGAAAATGTTTATGAGAAACAGTCTCGTTCCTGATATTCCATTCTCTCTCAACAGAAGGAACATCTCCGAATGCAACAGTTATGTGTACCTAGGTTGAGAAGTCAACATGACGAATGACCTGGCACCTGAGTTGTGCAGGAGGAAGAGAGCGGCTTGGAATGCCTTCAAGAATGTTGAAGAAATAGCTAAGAGGACGAAGAACCTCTGACTCTGGGCACATCTCTTCGATTCCACTGTTCTTCCTGCATTAACATATGCCTCAGAGACCTGGGTCCTACGGAAACAGGATGAGAACGCTATTGGGGTCTCCCAAAGAGGAATCGAAAGAGCTATGCTTGAAGTATCACGCTTCACTCAAATGAGAGAAAGAAATGAGAAAAGAGCTATGGTTGGAGTATCATGCTTCACTGAAGTTCCGACCTCCGTTGATGATTAAGAATCAGGGACGCTGTTTTGTTTGCCAAGGTGTTGAAAATCCGATAGGCTAGACACGTAATGAGATTTGGAGATGACCGCTGGACTAGAGCCATTACCGACTGGATTCCATGGGACGTCAAAAGATCGCGTGGCTGCCCACCTATGAGATGGCCAGACTTCTTCGTCAAGACCCTGAACTATTGGTTTGAGGCTCTTTGTGTTCCTAGAATGAGCAGACGCCATTGGGCTACACTAGCATGCGACAGGGACGAATGGAGACATTACTGGCGCCTGCTTGAGCAACTCGATGAGTAACGGGATGTCAAGTGATCAAGTGATATCACCCACATTTAAATTCAGACAAGTGCTACCCAGTGTCATCTATGTAGCTATGATAGTAAAATTTCATGGATTCTTTGTTTTGTTTTTGGTTTCCTTGAATATAGAACATTATCACACTTATTTTTGGACCATTTTAGGTTGTCAACTTTAAAAAATTAAAAAATTAACTAGCTTGTTTTCTAGTAGAATTGCCAAATTCTGGATCTTTCTCTTTCCTCCTGAATACACTTTTTGAATATACACACCAAAGTAGTAATAGAGTGCCCTCTTCTGGAATTTCTTCACAAAAGCATGGAACACTAAGTTCTCTTTGGTGCGGTTAGCTAAGCCTGAATATTTTGAAGGTGATGACCATCAGCATTTTCTATTGGAAAGGCATAGTTTTTCTTTGCCTTTGTATGTTCATAACATACAAAATATTGACATTGATGTTGAAGTTTTGTGTTCCCTAATAAATGTGCTCCCCATTTTGCATTCTAGTATGTGTTGATGATAAATAATGCAGAGAGAACCATCTGCAATCGTAGCTTTCTCCCTATTCAAAACCAGTCACATTTATTTTACCAGAAATCTTGGTTTATAAAACGTCTGAAGCTCTAAAAGAAATATAGAAAAGGATTGAACTTACTTAATCATGAGATGGGTTCCCCTGAGATATAGGAAGATAAAGAGGGGTGGAGACAAACAGTTCCTGACTGACAGACCTGTGAGTATCTGAAAAGCAGATTCTATTTTCTTGAGCTATTTGTCCTCTCGAAGGCTACGCAATTGCTGCATACAGGGTATGCAGAAGTCACACCGCAATGTGACCTTTGGATTACAACTTTGATGACTTCAACTTGAAGTGAAAAATTTGAGGGAAGCTCTCTGAATTCCAATCTGCCACCCATCTAAATGACTTTGTAAGCCCTCACTTCCTGTGTTTGCCTAGACTTGAAATTCTTGAGAACATTCTTTTTCTTTATTGGACCCTACCTGACAAATGTAAAGAAATAAACAAAAGTTTGTCCCACAGCAATCTAAACATTTTATAAAGGGCCGAATTGTTCTAATCAATGCATATTATGAACAAAAACGCAATTAGAATATAAGTGAGCTATTATGGCAGTAATGACACTGCTTCTAAAATGGTTCTGTAGTCAGTTAGGATTCTTCTCTAGGAAAAATGAACTTCTGTCCAAACACAATAAACCAAATGTTCCACTGTTCCTTTAAATGCAATCGGTAAATTTCTTGGCATTATTCTTTGGCGGCTACTACCAGTGAGTGACAACACCCCAGAGTGGTTATTCACCTTCGCTATAATATCAGTAGGTCTCCGTGGGAGAAATGATGGATCGACTTTTCTATAAAACATGTTCCCTTGAGTTAAGCAAAATAATGCAGGACAGATTTTTCAATTTAGCAGCTTTAGAAACATTCTGTGAAAGTTTTGAAAAAAAATTTTTCCCATGGGGTTCACTTGCCTAAATGGAAGCATCTGGTGTGAAGATCAGCGCATCCTGGTGAAACTCAAGGGAAAAGTATTGCATTTCTTAAAAAAAAAAAAACCAAAAAAAAAAAAAACCCAACAAAACCCCAACGATTAACCACCCTCATATTCCCAAGCCATCCAACATTTTATTTTGTTTTTGCAATGTCCAGGACTGAACTCAGGGCTTCATCTACCACTGAGCACTGCCCCTGCTACCCCCTCCAATATATCAGAGCTCTGACTTCCTCCTTTGTCACTTCAAACCCAGCTTCTTCATACAATGAAAGGCCGGACGACTGGGAAGCGGAGCCTTTTCTTAGAGGAATATTAAGTAACTGCGTGGCTTCCACCTGTCTCTCTCTGGTTTAGCTGAAATTTGATTACCTTTTTCACAATGATTAGCTTCCCCTGGAACCTATTCTCCTGTATAGCAAAGCCCAGTTAAGTGTTGCCTTTAAAAATAATTATCACTAGAACAGATAATTTTACTGAAAGAGTCCAGTTAACAGAAAAAAAATCCAGTTGTAGAAAAAGAAAACAAAAAATTAAATATTAATTTATTATTTTCTGAAGGGATGTTTCCTTTCTCTGCACAGGAAATCATTTTGAGCTGTCGTCCCTTCATACTGGTCACCTTAGCATCCCTTTCCACACTTGACTCTTCTGTAACTTCTTTCTTCTCATTCCTTGGTCTCCTCTTTTGCCCTCTTTTGTTTCAGACTTTCACTATTTTATTATTTATTACATGAGGCAATTTTATTTTTATTGATGCAGTCCTAATTCACCAATACGAGACTTATGGTCTCAATTCCCTAGCCAAAAAACAAAACAAAACAAAACAAAAAAAATGGCTTAGAGAGTTCTTTTCTTTTCGTTTTTTCCCCCCAACATTTTTGGAGGGTGCACTCGGATTTGAACTAGAGTAGTCTTCTACACTTGAAAAACTATCATCTTGCTGGGGATGCAGTAGCTGCAAACACATGCTTTGTGTGAATGGGACCTAGGTTTGAGTCCATATGTTCCCAAACCAGCACCACCAAAACCAAACCTAAACAAAAGAAAAACAAAAATAAAAACAAAACTACCTTGTCTAGATTTCTCTCTAATGATATGAAGAGATTGTGATCACTTTGGACCTGAGTAGCAGTATCTTAAGCACATTGAAGGGAAAGAGTAATATTTTTCTGTAAAATAAGAATTGTGATGATAATATGGCTCCAAAAAATCACCAGTGATGCAACTTTTAGTGTCACCTCCAGTGTACTGAAACTACAATAATAAAGGGAGGGGATGGAAAGTAGGAGAAAGGAAATGCAACAGTAGTCACAAAGAATACATTGCAAAAAATTCATTGCAAAAAATATGTGATATATAAGAGCCACACACGCACACACACACACACACACACAGACACACACACCCCACATACATTTATTTTTAGTCCACACCTGGCTGTGTTCAGGGTTTATTCCTGGCTCTGTCCTCAGGGATCTCTTCTGTCAGGCTCAGGGACCACAGCACTATAGTTTTTGAATATAATTATCTAAGTAACACTGCTGAGAGGTACTTACAATTAACACACAAAAACAAAATTGATAACAGAGACTCAATCTTTAGCACTACATGGCATCCTAAACACTGCCAGGTGGTCCCTGAGCAAAGCCTTCCCTCAAAAAAAAAAAGGAGAGATAAATAATAATCATTGTTTTAAAGTAAATTTCCTAAAAGAAATATTTTATGGCAAATCGTTTTTTCCTTTGGAGTCCCCCAACTGATTTAAAAGTGCTGGCTGTAAACACAACAGTTTTTGGAGTGGAGGGTAACAGGAAATACCTTTGTTGTCAGTATCAAGACGAATCCTTACCAGTCTGCAATCTTGGGTTATTTAACTTATCAGTGTCTCTGTTTTTTAAATAGTAGATTAAGAATACAACTTTGTACTTTCCAGGACTTTGGGGAATGTTGGGGAGGGGTCTGGTTTATGGTTGGGATAAATAGACTTTTTTAATGCTAGGAATTCATTTCTTTTATAAAGTAAGTGTACATATGCAGAAGAACTTTTTGCTAAATAATGCATATATTTATCAGCAACAAAAGTTCAAGACTTCATCCAGTCCTGACATTCTATGTGAACTCAACAAGAACACAGGAAAATTATATTTATTAATAAAGACATCTCAGTGGCACACCTGTCGGGTCTTTTTGGGTATTAGAAGCCAATATAGCTGATGAAGTCACAAATGGGGCAAAGTTGCCTAAAAACCTATTCCTCCACTCTCAGCTCAGACTTGTACCATAAGAGCTGATGCGTTTAGGACATAATATTTCAGAAAAAAAATCCCAGGTCCAGATGAATTCACTAGCAAAAGGAATTAATTTTTAATAAATAAAATACCATGGTGGCTGAACTGATAGGTTAATTTACATTCATTGTATAGCCTGACTTCACTTTGCAGATTAATTCAAACCACTTTTCTAAGAGCTGGTCAGAACTTGAGATTCGGATTGTACATAGTACAGTAAAAAAAATAGTTCTACAGAAAACTTCAAGATTGACATAATTGATAACTTTTAATCCATTTAAGAGAGCAATAGATGACCATATGAAATGTTTATGGATTGGAAGAATCAATATTATTAAAATGACTACCCTACTTAAACTATTATAGTCAATGTAATCCCTATCCAAATTCAGATGTCATTCTTCCAGGATCTAGAAAGTCAGTAATAAAGTTGCATGGTATCAGAAAGGACCATGGATAGCCAAATCCATTCTGAAAAATAAGAAATTGGGAGATACATCATTTTTACCTAATTTAGAATTGTATTATAAAGCTATAGTGATCAAAACTGCATGGTACTGGAATAAAGCTAGATTCTATGGTCAATGGATCAGAGAGAATTCTCTATGACAAAATCCCATACATATGGGCAGTTAATTTTCAGTAAGGGTACTAAGAAGATGAAATAGAGTAAAGATAACCTCTTTGTAGGATAACATTGTTTTGTCCTTCCTGCATAGCCTCAGGTAGTTTAGGTTTATTGGGTTGCTCCCATCACAGTGCTCCCCTTTCTGTGTTTATTTGTACCTTCTTTCTTTGTGCTCTGTTGACTTGTAAATATTGTTTTTCTCTTTTCCTTAAGTCCTTGGCATAGTTTATTCAGATCAATGTCTTTTTTGTATGGACACAAGAAGACAGTATATGCTACGCTATTGTAACATGACTCTCAGTGATATTTTCCTCCTGGGCATCTGTTCTCTCGGCCTAAGCCTCAGCTGCCCTTTCTCCTAGCACCCCCAAAAAGCAGGGTCCCGACGAGAGACTGAATGGAACCAGGGCAAGTGGTAAGATATGTGCTACCCTGGGGCTGGCCAAAGTGCTTAACTATAAGTTAAGAGCTTGGTCATGGGCAGATGCTGTCATAGCCCAAAAAGTAATAACTAGATTTGGAACCTGCTAGGGTTAGGAATGATAGGAATCTGGCCTGAGCGCTGTAGTCTGGGTCTGTGGCAACATGTTCCCAGGAGAGCTGCCCTGCAAGCCTCAATATATCTTTTAAGGTGTCCATACAAAAATAACTAGTATTAAGATGTTGATTGAGTTAATGGACTGAGGAAAGGAGAAAAACAACTTGGGAGGTATTTTGTCCTTGGGCAGTCAGGAAAGGCTTTGGAATACATTCCCTAGGTGATGTTTCCACCCTTAAGCCTGGCAGTCAGGAAGGGCTTTCTTATGTTGATTTGCCCAGAGTGCTAGGGAGTTGGAGAGACTAGAGAGCTGGAGAGAGAGGAGAGATAGAGAACAGGGCTGCGAGATAGAGTGTGGAGAGACTAGCAAGAGGGACAGAGAGAGAATGATGTAGAAGTGTTAGAACGCAGATCGTGATCTCCCTTTAGCGACAAAGAGACTCCAGAGACTGCAAACTGCAAGCAGGGTTTATTTTAAGACTGCTAGCCAGGGTCGAGCCACCTACGCAGACACACAGGTCTGGCAGGATGGGCAAGACCCCAGCTTCTCCAAAGAAGATCTTATATAGGCCTTCTATTGGCATTTCATAGCCAATAGATTTGTAACAACCTACACTTTCCTGACCAATCCGTTTTAAAGCACATTACTCCTTAGCCTATAGCTTAAAGATCAGCATTTGCGTCAGTGCTTAGGAACGTCCTGGTTTTTAGGGCAGTCCTGGGTCTTGTGAGAGACATCTGGTTATCTGGTCTGACCCCCACCCTTCTCGTGACTTATAACTCGGGCACCTGTATCTGAATTCCTTGCTCAGGGGCAGAAAGACCAGTTATTTTGCAATACAGGTTCCTGTTAAGCTAAGCTAAATTAATTCTGGGTGGTCCATTTTGGGCCTGTCCCTCACAGAAGAAGAATACAGGAGCAGGAACGTGGAGAGAAAGAGCCCAGGCTGCGAGATGGAGCGCAGAGAGATGAGTGGGAGAGACAGGAGGAGATAGGAATGAGGGGCAGTGTGAGACTAGGATGGGAGGCTCAGAGAGACTGGGGCAGGCAGGCTCGTGGGGAGAATGGAATAAAGGGCAGCTGACCAATCAACTGACTTGGCCCTTGTTTCATCCACTGTCTGCCCCATTGCCTGGGCCGCCCTAAGAGGGTGAGTGACCCAGGGCCCCCCAAATGCAGGTGGTGAGGGAAAGAGCCGTCGGGGCCTCTCCCTGGCCACCCCCAGAGTTTATATATCTCTTCAACAAATGGCGCTGGGAAAACTACATGTAAGAAACTAAAGCTGGATGCATATGTTACACCTCACACAAAATTCAACTCAAAATGGATCAAAGATTTTGAGATCCGACCAGAAAGTATAAAGTACATTGAGAAAACTATAAGCAGAACACTTCAGGATTTGGAACAAGAATTTGTCTTCAATGATCTGATACCACTGGCAAGAGCAGCACAATAAAAAATAAACAAATGGGACTACATAAAATTAAAGAACTTCCGAATGATAAAAGAAACACTGGATAAAACTAAAAAACAGCTAACTGAATGGGAAAAATATATTTGCATTCAACACATCAAATACAGGTTTAATATTGAGTATATATAAAGTACTTAGAAAGATCAACCAAAAAAATTTTCAAAATCCCCATCAAAAAATGGAGAGAGAAAATGAATAGACATTTTTTCAGAGGAAGACAGGCAGATGGATGGTAGGTGCATGAAAAAATGCTCAGCATCACTTATCAGAGAAATCCAAATCAAGACAACAATGAGATACCATATTGCACCATTGAGAATGGCACATATCAAAAATAGTAGAAACTATCTGTGTTGTCAGGGATGTGGTGAAAAAGGAACTCTCATCAACTGATGGTGAGTTGGAAAACAGTAAAGAGAATTCTCAGGAAACTTCAAACTGAACAACCATAAGACCCAGTAATTCCACTTTTGGCCATATACATACTCCTAGGACATAAAAACACTCTTTTATAAAGATATAAGTGCAACATTATTTATTGCTGCACTCAGTACAACAGCTAAGATATGAAATCAACCTAGGTGTCCAAAGACTGGTGAATTGATTATGAAGATATGAAATACTATGCAGCTGCAAGGAACGACACAATCATACAATTTGCTGAAACCTGATTGAAGCGGGAAGATACCATGATGAGTGAAGTAAATCAGAAGAAAGGCAAACACAGGGTGTTCTCATTTATCTGTGGTATATAGAATGCTGGATGAGAAAATGTATTGTAGTGAAAGGGGAATGTCTAGATTACCCTTGACTCTAGTGTTTACAGAGGAGAAAGAGAAAGAAAGAAATCAAGGAAGGAAGAAGAGAACGGGAAGTAATGGGTGAACAGGCATCAGGGCTTTGGTTATACTTGTAATACAGGTGAATGGGATACCCATGTATCAAAATCACAGACTCAACAAAACTGAAAACATGAGATCTAATCTGCATGCAGCCACTGAAATTGTGGAATGTGTCTGTCAAGTTGATAATGGGGGAGAGTGTAGGGGTTGGGGTGGGAAGGGAATATGGAAACACTGGTGGAGGGATTGGTGTTGAAATATTGTATGCCTAAAACTCAACAACTACCAATAACTCTGTAAATCACAGTTCTTTAATTAAAAATGAAAAAAAAAGTGATTAACATAAAGCAATAGAGAAAGTAATCATGATATTAACAACAACAAAAAAAATAGAATGAAAATTCCCCAAGGGTGTAATGCATTTTCTTATAGCCATAGAAACAAATATGTTTGCAGAATTCCAATTCAGGCACAAAATTGAATTAATTTGACAATAAACACTATCTTATCCTTTTTTATGCTGTGGATATTAAAATATGAGTGTACTTTAAAATGATTTTAGTTCACATTTAATCAAGTCAAACATTAAATATGAACGTTATTAGCATTATTTAAAATAATGGAAATCAAAAAAATTTGGAAAATTAAATCACCATGAGGTAAACAGTTACACAGTGTCCATGATTGGGTTTTAGTCATACAATGTTCCAACATCCGTCCCTTTATCAGTGTACATTTCCCATCACCAATGTCCCCAGTTCCCTTCTTCCACTCCCCACCCCCAGTCTGCCTCTATGGCAGATAATTTATTCTCTTTCTCTGTCTGTCTGTCTGTCTTCTGTCTGTCTGTCTGTCTCTGTCTCTGTCTGTCTCTGTCTCTGTCTCTCTCTCTCTCTTTCTTCTTTTGGTCGTTAAGGTTTGCAGTACAGATACTATAAAGTTATCATGTATATCCCTTTGCCTACTTTCAGTACTCAACTCTTGTCCAGAGTGATCATTTCCAACTGTCATTGTCATATAGTGGTTCCTTCTTTATTCTAACTGCCCTTTCCCTCTTTCTTCACTTGTGATAAGTTTCCGACCTTGGATTAGTCTTCCTGTTCCTCATTTCTATTATTCTTTGATAATAGTCTCATACTGTGCTTTTTATATTGCACAAATGAGTGTAATCATTCTGTCTGGCCCTCCATATGAATATACTTTAAAGATTTTACAGATCTCTCTCTCTCTTCTTAATGAGGATTCTCTCAGAGGTGCTGGGGTGGGGGAATCATTCAGTGCTAAGAGTCATTGAGGGTCCTGTATATGCTAGGCATGAGATTTTCCACTTTTGAGAGATCAGAAATTTTAAATCAATCTTTTTTATACTGGTAACCATTGCTGTAGGTGACTGCACTAAAATATGTACAATACTGTGTTCTATGTTGTGTTTTGTAATAAAATACCTTGGAGATTATGTTTATTTTAATTAACAAAGTATTTGAAGTAAACAAAGAGAAAATAAAATCTTTTCCGTGGGGCACCATTTATGTCAATATTATCTTATTGATCTGTATGCTTGAAGGGAAAATGTTTCAGGCACCAATACTCTATGAGTTCATTCAGGGAGAATTTTTTTCCTGGACATTACCTTTTAACTGCCAGAGCCATAAAATAAATGTTTGTTTGAGTTTTCTCTCTTCTAGGTCAAGTGAGTGTGAATCTCAGAGTCTGAGAAGAGACTTAAAGTCAAGTCTGACTCTGTCGTGTTACGTTACACCTCTGAATCTGTTTCTTCCTCATTAAAAATGCTTGAGTTCAATCTCTGAGAGATTGGAGAGATTGGAACTGCTGGAGGCCACAGTTCCATCTGGAAACACGTGGATCCCTAAACGCCACCAGCAGTGACCCCCAAGCAGGAAGCTGGGTGGGTTCAGCCCAAACAAACAAAAATCTGTTTTTTTTTCTTCATGAAGGTGAATTAACTTGAAAACTATTAGAACATAGTTCTAATAGGAGGAGGTGGGAGGTGGGAGGTGGGAGATGGCATGGCTGTAAAACTGAATTGCAAACGTGAATATTTTTTCATCTTCTGAATTTTCTGGCTGCACTTTATTTTTTTTAACTATTTATTTTTTAATTGATCACAGTGAGATACACAGGTACAAAGTTATTAATGATTGGCTTTCAGTCATATAATGTTCCAGATGTTCCTTCATTAGTGTACATTTTCTACCACCAATGTCCCGTTTCCTTTCACACCCTCCGCCCCCCCAAGCCTCCCATAGCCTCTATTGCAGGCACTTTTCTTCTCTCTTTCTCTCTCTCTCTCTCTCTCTCTCTCTCTCTCTATTCTTGTTTCCACTCGGAAAAGCCTGTAAACCTTCTTAGGTCTCTTGGTAATATTAAAGATATCATTAATACAACATGTGACTGACTAACGATGCTTCAGTGTTGCTAAAAAACACCTCCAAACTAATTTTTCACTTTAAGCAAACATCTAAATGTTCACTCATTTTTTTTTTTCATTTCATCATCCTGTTATTCGTCGATTGCCTCGAGCAGGCCCCAGTAACGTCTCTTTCATCCTAGCCCTGAGATTATATTCAAGGCTCTTTAGGAGAATGGGACCCATCATTGTTACTGGTATTTGGCATATTTGGTATGACACGGGGAGTTTGCCAGACTCTGCCCTGTGGGCAGGCTACATTCGATAAATGTATTAGGACCCGAAAGATGTTAGGACCCGAAAGATGTTAGGACCCGAAAGATGGTGAACTATGCCTGGGCAGGGCGAAGCCAGAGGAAACTCTGGTGGAGGTCCGTAGCGGTCCTGACATGCAAATCAGTCGTCCGACCTGGGCATAGGGGCGAAAGACTAATCGAACCATCTAGTAGCTGGTTCCCTCCGAAGTTTCCCTCAGGATAGCTGGCGCTCTCGCACGACCACCCATGCAGTTTTATCTGGTAAAGCGAATGATTAGAGGTCTTGGGGCCGAAACGATCTCAACCTATTCTCAAAAGTTCACTCATAGCTTAAAAATTACCTTCACTGTCAGAATATTATATATAGAATAATAAGAAAAGTAAAATAGCCAGAAAAAGTTTTATTTTTTGATTGCTATACTATATCAAAAGGCAATATTGGTTTGAACAGAACAGTGTTAAGCAGGATCTATCCATTTGGTAACAAGCCAGTATGGGACAGGGATAGGCCAGACCCAGAGAATAGTGGAACAGACAAAAAAGGTTCTATGAGAGAATAGAGAATATGACTTAAATATGTGCTCACAACTTAGTTTACCTCTCAAATAGAGTCACAACTTAGTTATCTCCCAAATAGAGTCTAGCCATTTCCAATGGCCTGCGCTGTTCTCCAGAGGAGCAGAATCTACCCAAGTAAGTTTCTATGGAGATAGCAAATAAGGAGCAGGATAAGTATCCTAACGTGTCTACTCAGAGGAGGACTGGTCTCTTGGTGAGATGTTGAACTCCGTATTCCTGCTGGGTGAGAAAAGGGAGCACAGGATGGCAGTTCCCTACCCTCTCAACTGAGAAAACCTCAGTGTGCGTGGTTAGTGAAAAGCACAGGAGAATTCAGAAACTTCCTTAAGGATCCCTCTCATCCTTTCAGAAGAGCAGAATGTGGATGGAGAGAGGGAATATGTTTCCTTACATCTTGCAGAGATCAAGGTGAATAGTCTTCCCTTTCCTTCTTGAAGTTCGTCGAATGTTTCTTGCTTGAACAAATTAAATCTGTTTTCATTGATGAAAAGAAAGCTGAAGAGGGTTTTCTCTTTTACGATGGAAGCAGAAACAAGTTAGAGGCTCCTAGCTAGTTTTCTCACTATCAAACTGGTTTCTATCAGGTGTGTCCACCATAGCGCTCCTGTTCTGCCTAGGTGTGAGTTCGATCTCAGGTTCTAGATGGTATTTGCAATAATTTGGGCATAATTTTTTTCAGGGTGGGGTGGGGACTGGGTCCATTAAAGACTGTTCCTTATAGAATTCAAGGCTCAAGATAAAGCACCACTAAGTATGGTTAAAAAGTTACTGTTAAAAGTTACTATTTTTAAAAAAGTTACTATTAAAAGTTACTATTTTTCATGTGTGTGAGTTCTTTGAGTGACCTGTGTTTTTAGTTTTTAATTTTTTGTTTTTTGTTTTGGGTCATGCCCAGTGGTGCTCAGGGCTTACTATTGGCATTGCTCTCAGGGACTGCTCTTAGAGGGTTTGGGGAACCATATGTGGTGCCTGGTCAAACTCTGGTCAGCCGTATGAAAGGCAAGCACCTTACTCTCTGTATTATTGCTCCAGTATTCATTTTTTATATACAATATCTCATATAGTAACTTCAACATAAGGAGTCTATTTAGTGTTTTCAGTAAAGTGGTCACCTAAAACTTATATAAAACAAGCTTATGGTACAATTTAAATGATTTCTTTTCTATCAGAGTAAGCAAAACTGTCACGTAGACATTTTATTGCCCTGAGAATTTAACACAGTGATAAGCACATTACAGGGGAGCAGTAAATATTTGTGGGGTGATTCATTTACTCTATTCCAATTCTTCACCGACTCAAAGCAAATACATAACTTAAAAAATACCCAATTTTAGAGAGACTGACATAGAATGATCTGTCTCAGATGCGGGATAGAAAGAAACCTAATGGTGGAGTAATGACTACCCGAAGACAATGGAAACAAGGAACATGAGAACTGATGTCCAGTAGGAAACATGCCACTTGGGGGGGGGGGGTGGTTGGGGGATTGGAGAGGGAGAGGACAATGTCTATGGTGGGGGGAAGTGTTCAACTGGGAGGAGGAGGTGGTGCTAAAAGGTGATAAAGTGTTATGTATGAAACTCTATCAGCAATAGTACTGTAAACCACAGTGCATACACACACACACACACACACACACACACACACACACACACACTCACTCACACACAGTGCCTGTTGTAGAAGCAGATGGGGATGGAGGTATTGTTAGAGGGTAATAGACACTGTGAAGGGATTGGTTTGAAAATTGTATGCTTAAAATCCAAACATGAGTAACTTTGTAATTTCATGGCGATCAAATTAAAAATAAAAAGCTCAGTTTTTCTCTTTTTCCCACTGAGGGAAAGAGGGAAAGAACATAAGTTCTCAGTATCTTTCAACAGAAGAAAAGCTTTATTGGATTCCATTAGCCCTTTCCTCGTTTCCCTGGCACTGAAGAGGCGCTCATCCTTGAATCTGAGGGGTCCAAGATGGTGGTGCTGCGAGGGCTACACACTTCCTGAGGCTCCCAGGGCAGTCTTGTGCTTGTTGTTTCAATTGGTGGAACCATCTGCTCTGGTTTCCTTCCTCTGTGGCTGCCAAACTTCGGACAGAAATCATTGCCTCTGTAAAATGAACTCAAAATTTGAAAGAAAATGTTATTAAAGAGATTATGTAGAACCAGGGAGAGAGCTCACATGCTTTGAATATGAGAAGTCTGGGTTACGTCCTCAGCATCACTGGGTCTCTTAAGCATCACTGGGAGCAAACTCCCACCTCTACCATAGTCCTAAATGAAAGAAAACAGATAGATTATTGAGAGCCAAATGGAGGATCTAGGCCCTGAGAACAATCCAGAGTTCTCTAAATGATTGGCCAACTGTCAGTCACCAATCTGCTCTCAGTTTCTACAACTGACAAGAATAGAAAGAAAACACAATGGTTCTTTGGAAAAGAAGACTGTTGTTTAATTATTGTGACATTTTGACTTAACAAAAAGAGGGATGGTTTGGAACATTCTAAGTGAATAAGAGAGAAGTATTATGCTTAACTTGAAAGCGGTCCTTTGATCTTACAGAGCCAGTTCAGTCAGAGGGCTCTGTGTGGGAAGATGTAAGGATCAAAGGTTATTTGAATCTTTTATCCTAACAGGGCTCCTTGTAGATGTGAGGGCACAGTCAGGTCATGATCTCCTGTTTCTTTCAGTAGCTTATAAACCGGAAGGGGTGCGCATGGACTGTGGATTTTTTTTAGTCATATCTTCAGTTTTTTTGTCATAGGACACTTCACAGCAAACAAGACTGCTGATTGCCTGTGAGGAATGTATCATTATTGTGCATGATGATGAAGGGATTGGGTGGATCTGTTAATACATAGATTAAACAGATTTATGTCCTGTGTGGGTCGAAGTTGGGTGCTGAAGATGTGGATATTACTTGGTCTCACAATGAGAAACTTAGAACTGGAGGATCAGAGAGATTTCTGCTTGTAATACCAGGAGTATGAGAGCAATTAGTTCTGGACAAACAGGAGACTCAAATGTTACTAGTCCTGAAACTGAGTTTTAACTTCCAAGACAAAAACGTATAGCAAAGTTCCTGGAAGTGATCAGTCAGGATAATAATCTACAACAGGTTTGCTAGAAACAGTCCTGTGATCCCAATAGATGACTTGTTTCCCTTGATCTAATATATGAAATAAAAGTCTCAAGTGAGACTTGGTTCTTAAGGCGTATCTTGTTGCAACATTATACCAGCCTGTCAAGAAGCTTTGAAATCATAAGACAGATGTTTGAGTGATGGATCACACTATGACTTATTTATTTATTTATTTATTTATTGAGTTGAACTCTGTGTAGAATAAACTCTATTTCTCACTTTCCTGGAGTTTAGGATTTTTTTCATGCAGAAGTACTGTTATTTATTCAGCCATTGATTAAGCTGATTGAAGCAGGCATGAACATCGCATTATTTTTTAAATTTTTTAAAAAAAATTTAATTTTCATAAAGTTGTTCACAATAACTATTTACATTTAATACTTCAACACAAATTCCATCACCACTACTTTGGATCTTCTCATCACCACCCCAGCCTGCCCCTTAGCAGATGCTAAATAATTTATTTTGTTTTGCTTGCCATGAATAGTATGAGATATCATGTAGCTGTGAAAGTGGCTGCACGCTCCTGGAATTCTAAAATTTTTTAATATTTGGGGTCTGGAGGGATCTCTGTGGCATGCTGCTCTCTTCTGAGATTCATTTATGAATCTCTGAATCATGGTCGTTTAATGGCACCCAGAGGCAGTTCTTGGGCATGACTGCCAGGAAATTGGAAGGGCGGGGAGATGGAGGGAGGTCACCTATCCCTGACTCCTTGAAGCCTGGAGTTTTCACTCACTAGTCCCGCATACCTGGGTTTTTCAGCAGGTTCTTTCTTGTGCTCGGGGGACTTGGGATGAGCCTGTGAAGGTAGGCTGTTAGCGTGGTGGTGATTGAGTTTTGGAGGTTTGCAGATGCCAGGATTCATTTGAGGCAGGAGGAGGGACATACCTAACCCCCTCTGAAGTGCTGCAGGTTGGGGACACATCTTTGTGGTGTCCTCCTCTCTTCTGAGAGTCATTTGTGAATATCTGATTTTGATCTCTTTTGAGATTTATTTATGGGTCTCTGAAGCAAGGCCGATAAATAAGCTTGTATAACTGAGCTGGAGGTGGTTTGTGGGCATGACTCCCACATACCTAACTTTTGGTTATTTAATTTCTTAGGAAACTTGTTCCCAAGTTGTTGGGTCTGGCCAAAGGAAAAGTGGTAATTTTGGTGTATCAGGAAGCCTGAAGGCACAACAGGCTGCTGATGCACTCACCCTGCAGGTACAGGTTGACCTGCTGGGTGGGATGGTACCCCTGAGTTTAGGAATTTATTAATGCTTTCCTGAGGTTTATTTGTTGACTTAATTCCCTCACCTTCACTATTGTTGTTTCTGGTACAGTGATAGGTGTTGCATACGCACCTGACCTTCATGTTTGTGTATTTATAGTTGTAGTATTCGCCACCAGTGCTCATACATTAGTCCTGATGCTCAGTGAGATTTGCACTCCCTTAGTTGCAGGATTTGCATACAAGTTCCCACATGCTCACTTTCCTGGTTGAAGCAAGAAAGCATGGTTATGTTTATGATGCTTGCCAGGGATCACTGCAGTGCTCACCAGGGGTCATACTTTCTGGTTGTGGTGCTCGCATATATTTTTTGTTGTGGAGCTTGCTGTACGATGCTTTGTGATTCTTAGAACAATGGGAAGACTGGAAATTGCTTGTGGTGGCTGGGATCACAGATAGCAGAGATTCTAGACTCAAAGAGCAGTTGTCAAGACTGTGCTTGACACCTGTAGGATACCAAACATGTGAACTTGTGACCAACTGCTTGCAAAGCAAGTGCTCTAAGCCACTATGTTATACTTCTGGGCCTCTCCTAAGGTTTTAAGAATTTTTGTGCTGCTGTTTTTGCATTATCAGAATGATAATTGCCTTCTTATTTAAACAGAGAAATTCATTCCTTTTTCGTCCCTCCCTCATTCCCTCCCTTCCTCCGTCCGTCCTTCTTTCCTTCCTTCCTTCCTTCCTTCCTTCCTTCCTTCCTTCCTTCCTTCCTTCCTTCCTTCCTTTTCCCCCTTCCTCCCTTCCTTCCTTCTATTTCTTTTTCTTTTTTATTTCTATACAAAAGTTTCTTAGAAAGCAGAAGACAAAGAAAATCGTCAACCTGGGTGGAACTTAGTACAGGACTAACTTCATGACTTCTCCTTTGTAGGTTTGTAAGATCCTTGACCTCAGGGTAAGGGGAATGACCCCTGCCTAGTTGATAACTTGTTTATATCTTTTGTATCTCTAAAATATTATTATTAAATATATTATTATTATTAAAATAATACCGAAAGTATCCTGCCCGCACGGCAGAGCCTCGCAAACTTCCTGTGTTGTACTCAATATGCCAAATACCAGTAACAATGATGGGCCTCATTCTCCTAACCCTGAAAGAACATTGAATATGGCTCTTTTAAAATCTCAGGGCTAGGAAGAAGGAGACGTTACTGGTGCCTGCTCGAGGCAATCAAGGAACAACAGGATGATTGTGATTGTGATCTCTAAAATGTAATTGCAGTCTTCTTTTAGTATTCAAGTTGGGGATTTGTTTTAAATACTTTTCCACTTGCCCTCACCCCCATACTGAAATAGGAGCCCTCTGTATTCATATATTCTGCATTAAAGGGATGCAGCCAGCCAATTGCCCCAGTTAATTGCATCTGTAAAAGCAGAACTGGTAGATAGGAAAAAGATCTGCATCCTAGTGGAAAACTTGTGTTGGTCATGAGTTAAATGTATCTAGCTTCTCAAAGACTCTTCCTCAAGACACTAAACTGTTTCTTCGTTTTTTGAAGGAGAACAGCACAAAACTGTTCAAGAGAAAACTTGAAAGAGCAAGCAAGCAAACAAACTAGCAAAGAGACACAGAGACAAGCCAAGAGAGAAACGTGTTCAAGGGAGAGCATGGGCTTGAGAGGGCAGGCCCAGACTGTTCTGTTTAATGAAAATAATGTTGGCCTGGCAGTGAAGAGAACTAGATTCTTGTTTCAACAAAGTCACTAGTCCATATTTGATTAGACAGTATCTTACACACAGAGCAAACACAGAGAAAATGTCTGTGGAATTCAACTGGAGCTACTAGACAATTGCTGTGAAGTATTTTGATGTAATACTACCACCTAGTGGGAAATATCACTAGAAAAAAATTTAAGGTGTTTCCAAAATTCCTTAAAAAGCCATTATTCAGTAGCAAAATCTCCAAGTATACCTGTAATTTGATAAAGGCTAAATAAAGTTGTGACCTTTATCTTAATTGTCTGTATACTTTTATCATGGAGGGTCTCTTGGGATTAGATTCCACCTACTATCTTCCTACTGCAGATCAAATTTAACATGCTGATTAGATTTTATTATAGACATGATTATCATGATATCATGGCCCTTACTCTAGCACTCTTACTAGGCCATCATTTTACTTTTTTGATCTAATCAGTGATTTAAAAAGTAGCAATTAGAGCTGCTGGTAAAGCAATTAAAATACAACATTTAGTATGGTCATAGAAACATTTTCTATTGAATAGCAGTGAGTATACAAAGAGAGGGTCAAATAAAAGAAATGAAGTGCTGTGCCAAGGTCACAGGGACTTTCAGCATTACTGCAAGATATTTTAATGTTCCAAGTGAAATATGTCCTGCCACCTGAATGATACTGCATAGGTCACTAACCCCAGAGTAGTTCAGTTTTACCACTAACTAGTTCACACGACATCATTTTTTGTAAATGTCATGTTTTTGTGAAACTGAATTCTCTGTGGTTTCTAAAAAAAAAAAATAAAAGCAAAAACAAAAAAACAGGTGCTATTGGAAACTTACTGGCAGGATGCTTTTTCCTTCTCCCTTCTTTATTTTTTCTTATTTCAATAAATCTCTTTTAAAAACTAGAACTTTAAATTCCCTAAAGGCAAGTTAAAAGCAAATAAAATCTAATCATTTTCTTATCAAAATAACTTTAACTTCAGAGTACATCTTGACTATTCAACAGCTAAGTTTTTTCTCCTTATCATTATCCCTTCATGCTTAATTGGATTTTTTTCTCAGCATCTAGATATAGGCACTCACAGAATTTGGATTTACATATAAATGGAATAGTTGCATTCTATTATTTCATGCTTTTTTTCTTTATGCTTATTAGGAAAAAGACAAGGATGTCTACCTTCACCACCACTTTTCAGCATAGTTTTGGAAATTCTATCTAGAGCAAATGGGCAGGAAGTTATATAAAGGAATTCAAATTGAAAAAGAAGTAAAACTCATTATTTGTGGATGTCATGATTTTATATATGTACATATATGCACATATATACATTATATATACACATATATATTGCATATACATACATATATATTATATATGCTCATAAATCCTGAAGACACCACCAATAAAAGAAAATCAGAATGAGTTCAGTAAATAGACATACATTCATTTCATTTATATATTCAAAAAATAAATTTGAGGAAATGGAAATTGAGAAAATAATCCCATTTACAACTACAACAGTAAGGATGAAATACCTGGAAGTTAACTTAATGAAGGAGGCAAATGTCATAAACATTGAAAACCACTAGACAGTACCAAAAAACAAACAAACAAAAAACCAAAAAACCAACAAACAAACTAAAAAACCAAATCAAACCAAACCAAACCAACTCATCAGGAAACATAAAGGAATAATAAAACATGCAGTGTCCATGGATTAGGAAGGATAAACATGATTCAAATAGCCATTTTGCTGAGAGTTTTATTAAATTATTGATTAGTCTTTCCAATTTGTATTCAGGCATGTGATTTACAATATTCTGTTATTGTTTTGTGGCTACATCTGGTGGTACTCAAGGGTCACTTCTGGCTCTACACTCAGGAATTACTCCTGGCAGTGTTCAGGGACTATATGGGATACTGGAGATCAAAACTGATCTGGCCATGTGCAAGGCAAATACCCTATCCGTTGTACTATCACTTTTGCCTCAATTCACAATACTCTTTTTTTTTCTTTTTGGGTCACACCCAGCGGTGCACAGAGGTTACTCTTGGCTTTGCACTCAGAAATTACTCCTGGCGTTACTCAGGGGACTATATGGGATGCTGGGAATCGAACTCGGGTCGGTCACATGCAAGGCAAACATCCTACCTGCTGTATATCTCTCCAGCCCTTAAAGTAGAGCTTTAAGAGTATAATGTTCCAACATCAGACCCACCACCAGAGGCCACATTCCTCCACCAATGTCTCAAGGTGCCTTCCCAACTTTATGCTGTTCCATTGACAAACTCATTTAAAGATCTAATTATTGGGTTTGGAAAGATAGCACAGCAGTCTAGGCACTTGTCTTGCATGCACCCAATTGAGGTTGGATCCCTGGCATCCTATATGGTCCCCTAAGTCTGCAAGGAATGATCCTTGAGCACAGGCAGAAGAAAACCCTGAGCACTGCTGGGTGTGGTCCAACCTAATTATTATTGCTTGGTTGCATGTCTACAATAGTGTTGGTGCTTTTGATGGGATTTTGATGTACATAGTTTAGTCACTTCACTGCCACCAAAGTTAAAAAAATGGGATTACATAAAACTAAGAAGTTTTTGTATCGCAAAGGACACTTTGACCAGAATAATAAGACATACCACAGACTGAGAAAGAATAAAGAATGTTTGTCAACCACTCATCTGATAGAGGGTTGATTTTTATTTTTGTGGTGAGTTATTTTACTACAAGACTTAGTTTTCTGCTTAAAATTAAAAAAAATTGAATTACAAGGATAAACACATTTACAAAGTTGTTCATGATTGGATTTCAGTCATACAATGTTGCAACACCTGTCCCTTCACCAGTGTACGTTTCCCAACACCAGTGGTTCCCGTTTCCCTCTCACTCTCTGCAAAACCCACCGGCCAGTATAGCAGGCACTTTCTTTCTTTCTTTCTTTCTTTCTTTCTTTCTTTCTTTCTTTCTTTCTTTCTTTCTTTCTTTCTTTCCCTCTCTCTCTTTTTCTGTCTCTCTTTCTACTTTTTTCCTTCCCTTCCTTCCTTCCTTCCTTCCTTCCTTCCTTCCTTCCTTCCTTCCTTCCTTCCTTCTCCCTTTCTTTCTCTTTCTTTCTTTCTTTCTTTCTTTCTTTCTTTCTTTCTTTCTTTCTTTCCTTCCTTCCTTCCTTCTTTCTTTCTTTCTTTCTTTCTTTCTTTCTTTCTTTCTTTCTTTCTTTCTTTCCTTCTTCTTCTTCTTCTTCTTTCTTTCTTTCCTCTTTCTTTCTTTCTCTCTTTTTCTGTCTCTCTTTCTACTTTTTTCTTTCCCTTCCTCCCTTCCTTCCTTCCTTCCTTCCTTCCTTCCTTCCTTCCTTCCTTCCTTCCTTCCTTCTCCCTTTTTTCTTTCTCTTTCTTTCTTTCTTTCTTTCTTTCTTTCTTTCTTTCTTTCTTTCTTTCTCTCTCTCTCTCTCTCTCTCTCTCTCTCTCTCTCTCTCTTTTCTTTTGGGCCTTATGGTTTGCAATACACGTAATGAAAGGCTATCAGGTATATCCCTTTACCTACAAAGGGTTGAGATTGAAGGTACATAAAGCACTGGTTGAACTTTACATGAAAACACCAGCAAACCGTCAAAAAATGGGGAGAAAAGATGTAGAGAAACTTCCTTAAAGAATACATACAGTTGGCCAAAAGGTATATGAAAAAAATGTTCTACTTGGGGCTGGAGAGAAAGTGCAGTCAGTAGGGTTCTTGCATTATATGAGGCTTATCCAGGTTAGATTCCCCAGCATCCCGTATGGTCCCCCAAGCACCTCCAGGAATAATTTCTGAGTGGAGAGCTAGGTGTCAACCCTAAGCAGCACTGGGTGTGCCCCCCACGCCCAATAAAAGAAACAAAAAACAAAAAAACATACAAAATCCAGAAAAATACTCTACATCATTTATCACTAGAGAAATGCAAATCAAAATAACAAAGAGATATTATCTCGTCAGTGAAATTAGCACTCATCCCAAAGTATAGAAATAGCCAGCATTGATGTGGGACTCTCATTCACTGACAAAAGAAATGTCTACTAGTTCTGATGTAGGCAGGCAGGCAGATAGGAAAGGCCCCCTTCCTCAAGGCTATGGCAATGAATTTCCTGGAAAATAATAATAGCCCTGAAGTTGCAAAAAGCCAACTTTGCAGAAAACAGGAACTAAGGCCTGAAAGGACTTCTACCTGGCACCAGCAACAGACCCAGAGAAAGCTGGACCCTCCTTCAACAGAAGCTCCAGCAGAAGACGATCCACTACTCTCAACCCTACCCCCTTGGCAACCTCCCTAGCAACAGACTTTTACCTATGTAGAAGCCTCACATGAGGGCAGATTGGAAAATCCTATAAAAGCCACCTTGCACCTGAGCACATATGGTTCCTGAGTCCATATCCTGCTTGTGCCCACATGGCCGAGCCCATGTGATGTTCGAGTGCATGTGTCGCCTGCATCTCCCCTCTTGAGATGTGTATTTTCCTATCTAATGTTGGTATGTGTTTAGGGGCTCTTTCTCTGCCCTTGGAGAAGCTGGGTTCTCTCTTGATCATGTTACTTGCTCTCTCCCCCTCCCCCCTTTCTCACTTTCTCTCCCTCCTTCCCCTTCCAAAACAATTTCCACTGAAATTCTATTCTGTGAGGTAAGACAAGAACCCAGTCATTCTGGGTCCTGGGTGGCAGAGGTGGATTGGGAGAAAGTGACTCTCTCTCTCCTCCCCACCTCACATAAGTCACCCATAGGGACCCACTAACATCAGTTCAATCATTTTGGAAAACAACATGACACATTTTTTAGTCCTTTAGTTATAAAAAATGGAATCACTGTGAGTTATCTGTTATTTATGACTGAGCTTCAGGTGTACAAAATTCCAACATCAATCCCTTCACTAGTGTCCACTTCTAACCACCAGTGTCCCCAATTTTCCTCCTGGCCCCCCGTTCTCTGGCCTGCCTCTATGGCAGGCACTTTTTTCTCCCCCCATCTCTACTTCCCCTTTTAGGCATTGTGGTTTATAATGCTGTTATGGTATCATGCCCTTCTCTTTCCCTCCTTTCAGTACCTAGACCACTTCCCTTTGTCATTGTTGTAGTGGTCCCTTACCTATCCCACCTTTTCCACCCCCACTGCCCACCCAATAGTAAACTTCTTATTAAGGACCAGTTCTCCTGTTTTTTTTTTTTTTTGTATTGCCTTTGGACTTTAGTCCCTACTATATTCTTTATATGAGTGAGATCATTCTGTGTTTATCCCTCTCCTTCTGACCTATATCACACAGCAAGATACTCTCTGGATCCATCCATCTATAAGAAAATTGCCTGAATTAATCTTTTTTTACAGCTGAGCAGTATTCCCCTGTTTATATAAGCCATAGTTTATCCAACCATTTATTCTTGGCATTTGGTTGTTTCCAGATTTTAGTTATTGTTAACAGTGCTTTAATGAACACAGAGATACCAATATTTTTCTCTGTATTGTGTTTTTGGGCCTTTGGGGGTATATTTCAAGGAGTGGGATTGCTGGATTATATGTTGTTAATTTTTTTGAGGAATATCCATATTGTCTTCCAAAAAGGCTGTACCAGTTGACATTCCCACTAGCAGAGAATGAGGGCTCATTTTTCCCATCACCGGTTGTTGTTCTTTCTGATGAGTGCCAATTTCTATGGTGTGAAGTGATGTTTCACAGTTGTTTTCATTTGCATTTCCTTGATTACTAGTAACATAGAACATTTTTTAATGTCATTTGTTCATTTGTGTTCTTGGAAAAATTTTCTGTTCATCTCTTCTCCGTTTTTTGATGGAGTTGAAATTTTTTTTAAAGTTCTACCAGTGCTTTATATATCTTGGATATTAATCTTTTGTTGAGTAAGTGATGGGCAATTAATTGCTTGCAGTCAGTGGGATGTCTTTTTTTTAAATGTAGGAGTACTGCTATTTATTCAGTCATTGATTAAGCTGATTGAGTTGGGCATGAACTCCATATTACTTAAAAACTTTTTTAAATTGGATTTCTGTGAGATAGACCATTACAAAGCTGTTCATAATTGGGTTTCAGTCATACAATGATCCAGCACCCATCCTTCCACCAGTGTACATGTCCCACCACCAATGTCCCCTGTTTCCCCATCCCCACCCCCTACCCCCAGCCTCCCTCTATGGGAGGCACTTTCCTTCTTGCTCTCTCTCTCCTTTCCTTTTATGCACTATGGTTTGCATTACAGGTGCTAAGGGGTCATGGTGTTTTTTTTTTTTCAAGGCATTTGGTATTATTATTGGGACGGTAAGGCTGGAGTAGCTTTTCAATTGGGTGGAAGCTTTGGGGTGTGGCTGTGACTACCAAGGCTTCAGGAAGTACAGGGAGGCGGGGTGGGGTGGGGTGGAGGTAGACCATCCCTACCCCGAGAAAGCCTGGAGATTTCAGTCACAAAACCTGCATACCAGAATTTTCAGCAGATTATGTCTTGGTGAGGTCCATACTGAGACAGTGAAGTTAGGCCAGGAGTATGGGGCCGATTTTGGATTGTGGAAGCAAGTGGCTGCTGGGGGTTCTGCTTGGGCAGGCACAGGTCAACCTTCCTCCCTCCAATTTACCCTGGTCTGTTCAGCCATGAGCAGATCCAAAATTAACTGTGGCTTTTGATCTCTTTCGAGATTTATTTATGGGTCTCTGAAGCAAGGTCAGTAGTAGAGTTTACATGGTGGTACTGGGGTTGATTCGTGGGGGTGACTCCCAGTATTTCCATGAGTATTGGGAAGTGGGGGGAGGTATGTGGGCTGTCTTTGTAATCTGATCATCATTTCCTTTGTAATATGGAAGCTTCTTAAAAGAACCTAGCAATTGAGCTTCCATATAACCCAGCAATTCCACTTCTAGCACCTACCCTAAGGGTCCCAAAATTCTATTTAAAAGAGATATTTGCACTCCTGTGTTCATTTTTTCACTATTCATAATAAAACCAAAAATTGGAAACAACCCAAAAGTCTAAGAACAGATAACTGAATAAAGAGATTTTGATACATATACACAATGAAATACTACTCAGCCATGAGATAAGACAAAAATCATGCAATTTACAGCTTTATAGATGGATATAGAGATTATAATGTTGAGTGATACAGAATGATCTCTTTCAGATATGGGATATAAAGAAATAGGGGAATAGTAAATGCCCAAAGGCAATAGAAACTGAGATATGGTTTTCAGTAGGGAGATTTTACAAGGAAGAGATGGATGTTGGGCATTAAAACAATGGTGGTGGGGCTAGAGTCATAGTACAGCAGGTAGGGTGTTTGCCTTGCATGCAGGTGACCTGAGTTTGATCCCTGGAAAGCCATATCCTATATGGTCCCCTAAACACTGCCAGGGATAATTCCTTTCTACAGAGAGAGAGGAGTTACCCTTGAGCATTTCCGGGTATGACCCCCCCTCCCCCCGCCAAAAAAAAAAAAACCAAAAAGAAAAAGGTGGTGGGAAGCAGACACTCTAGTGAAGGTTATGGTACTGGAATGTCTTATGAATGAAAAACAACATTAACAGCTTTGTAAACTACAGTGCCTAAAATTAAAAAAATAAAAGAAGCAGAAATACTGGGTTGTAAGGAATTTTTACTCTTACATTTTTGAGAAATCATAATACTGTTTTCCGTAGAGGCTGAATCAGATGACATTCCCATCAATGGCGGATGTGAATAATGAACATATGCCTATTGGCCATTCATATTCCTCCCCGAGGAAGTGTCTATTCATCCCCTATTTCCATTTATGATGGGTTATAATTTTCATTTTTTTGCAGAGCCATAGGATTTATGGATTTTATGGATATGTGTATTGTGGATATTAGTCCTCTGTCATTCTATAAATTTTCTTAATTTTGTGGGGGCTCCCAAGCAGTGCTCAGGAGATTTGTGAATCCTTTCTGATAATTTTCGGTCAACTGGATTGATAGTTCAATGCAAGGGCTTAAGGACGTAGAGCTGCTTGGACCCTGCACTGCTCATGGGCTTCCAGGACTGTTCCTGATGATGCTTGGGGAACCATGGATCAAGCCAGAATTGGCTGCATTCAAGGCATGGACCTTTAACTCATGGACCTTTAACTATCTCTCCATCTCCAGGTTTTCACCATTTTGGAATTGATTTAAATAATAAAAACACAGTGATGCCCATGTGAAAAACTACCATCACAAGTGATTTTCTTCCTCAGGTTCTGGATCTTATAATGAGACTAGAGAGTGTATTGCCTGCTCCATTTCCAAAGCTGTGTCTCCATCTCTCTTTTTTTTTTTTTTAAATTTTTTTTATTAGTGAATCACCATGAGGTACAGTTGTAGATTTACAATTTTTTGTGCTTGGGTTTGATTATACAATGATCAGATACCCATCCCTCCACCGGTGCCCATTTTCCACCACCATGGATAATATCCCCCCCACCCCCATTCCCCCATCTCCCCCTGCCTCTGTGGCAGGGCAATCCCCTGTGTTCTCTCTCTCCTTTTGGGTGTTGTGGTCTGCAAAAGAGGCATTGAGTGGCAAACATGTTCAGTCCATAGTCCACTTTCGACATGCATCTCCCCTCCTGGGAGGATCCTCCAAACACCCTTTATTTGGTGTTCCCTTCTCTATCTGAGCTGCCCTTTCCTCTAGAATGCCCGACTGGCCTCTAAGCTATGGAGTAATCCTCCTGGTGCTGATCTCAGCTATTCTTGGGTATTAATCTCATATTTTGTTACTTTATATCCCCCAGATGAATGCAATCTTTCTATATCTATCCCTCTCTTTCTGACTCATTTCGCTTAGCATGATACTTTCCATGTTGTACCACTTGTATGTAAATTTCATGACTTCATCTTTTCTAAGAGCTACATAGTACTTCATTGTGTAGATGTACCAAAGTTTCTTTAACCAGTCATCTGTTCTTGGGCATTCAGGTTTCTTCCAGTTTCTGGCTATTGTAAAGAGTGCTGCAATGAACAAACAAGTGCAACCATCTCTCTTTTAAGACAGCACTTCTGTGACGAAGGAGCAACTTGTCTCCTTTGTTGTTTCATGGCTGCCTTATCTCTGCACTGTTGTTGACTTGGCCCTCGAGGCTGACATCCCCAAATGTTGTATTGTAGGTCTGTATTTCTTCAAAGTTTCCAAAGATGACACACAAAAGAATCTCAGAACCTAGCAGCTCGCAGCAAAGATGTTCCCAGATTTTATTTATTTATTTATTTATTGAATCACTGTGGGAAAAGTTACAAAGCTTTCAAGATTAAGTCTCAGTCATACAATGATCAAACACCTTTCCCTTCACCAGTACTTATTTTTCACCACCAAGAACCCCAATATGCCCCCCTCCCACCCCTCCCAATGCCTGTGAGGCAGATGATTTCTACTGAACTCATTCTCTACTTTGATTACATTCATTATTTTGACAAAAGATGCACCATTATTGTTTAGAATTCCCCCTCCCCCCAATAATAAGAATTGCTGAAAGGCATTGTAAATAATTTTTTTCTATAGCTGGTTAAGAGAACCATATGATGTCGCAGGGATTTTTGGATTTCTGATATTTTACCAGGTAAGTCTGGAGGGATTTCTGCCAAGAGCCAGATAATTATGAGATTGATTTCTGTGCGTCTGGTCTTATGGCTGTGCTGGAGAGCCGCTCATGGGGGGCAACTCATGACTTCGGTAGGGCGTGAAGGACAAGTAAGTACCACTGCCCCTTCCCATGAGACTGCAGTTGCCCCATCACTGCTGGCTCATACCTGGCTTTTCAATAAGCTCCGAGGTGGTGGCCACCTTACTGCTGTGGGGGAAAATGGCAGAAGGGAGCAACACCCTTTCCCTCCCAGGGAGGCATGGCGCTGTAGTTTAACACATAGTCCATTCACTTTTCTGCCGCAACCTGCCCAACTCTGGATTAAGTACTTTTGCCTCTGGATCCATGGCCGTGCCAGAGAGCCACTCGTGGGGGGCAACTCGTGACCTTGGTAGGGCGTAAAGGACGAGCCGGTACTGCCCCTCTTCTCATGAGACTGCAGTTGCCCCGTCCTGCTTCCAAATTTTAAGCCAGGTAAGTTTCACCAGAAAACCTCAAACGGGAGCACGCATCATCCCTCCACCTGCTGCCCAAGAATCTTGGCGGCCACCAACTTCCAGAACCCAGTGAGAAGTGCAGGTATGTGGGTTCAATGATGGCAAACTCCAGGCCTCAAGGGAGAGGGGAAGGGCTGGTTCTTCTCATCCCCCTGTCCCCCATGGGACACTGGAGGTTACGCCCACGAGCTTCCTCTGGCTGCTATTTAAGCTCCTTAATGGCCATGACCCAGAGGCACACAAACGAGTCTCAAAACTGAGCAGCTTGCTGCAGAAATCTCTCCAGATCCTAATTATCTAAATTTTAGAATTCCAGGAGTGTATGACCACTCTTCCAGCCACACGACATCTTATGCTATTCATAACAAACAATGCAAATATATTATCTAGCATCTGCCTTTTTTGGCAGGTTTGAGTGGAGGCAGGGAAATTCAAAATAATGGTGTTGGGAAGGTGTAATGGTGGTGGGACTGGTGTTGAAATATCGAAAGTAATCCAGTATTGTGAACAACTTTATGAAAATAAAATTAAAAAAAAGTTTCCAATGATGTTCATCCCACAGGGATGACTATCCATTGTCAGTGAGTGTCTTCCCTTAGAACTTCTGACAACAATCACTGAGTGGGGCCATGCTGCCCTTCATAGACTCCAGGGTTGATGTTCCTCTAGGCCACTCCTGATACTTGGAGGCTCTTCCCTGTTCTGTTGGGTGCCTTCCCGCGTAACGCCCCTGCCATCCTCAGCCTACCCACAAGCATTTTAGCTTTGGATTCCATAGACAAATGTCATGGAAATTACCAGCCACAACCTCTTAATTAAAACAGAATGTTTATGTGTTTCATTTTTTTCTGAAAGAGCGAGAATCATCTTAGATGAATAAGAGGTGATTTTATTTATGAAAAATAGATGAGAAAACCACAGATGTATAAGAGGTGCAGCAAATAATGTAAAGATGCCCAACACCTATACATAGATTCAAATAAGGTTTTATGATTATCCTCTGCCCTCTTGGGCTGCAGCCAGCAGTCCTGGGGAATCGTACAGTATGAGCAATTGAACTGGAACAGCTGCTCCATGGTCATGTTTAGGGGATCCTGCGGTCCACTATTGTAGTGATCCTGGAATTGAACCCAGGTCTCTCATGTGCAAGGCAAGGACTAAGTGCTGAGCTCTCTTTTTAGCCTCTGCAATAAACTTTAAAATAGAAAAAAATGATGTGGACACTGCTGTGCCAAAGCAAACACACCAAAATGGGATGGTTTTCCCTGCCGTAGCTTTCTCACAGTTATAAAAATATGAAAACTGAATTTTAGTCTAAAATGACAAAATGTACTTTTTTTATTAATGGAGAAATAAAAGTTTATTCTAGTTCTAGTACAGCTTTATATTTATTTATTTATTTAGTTATTATTTTATTATTTTATTATTTTTTAAATTTGTATTTATTTATTTTTAATTTTTATTAGTGAGACACCATGAGGTACAGTTGTAGACGTACAAATTTTGTGCTTTGGTTTTAATTATACAATGATCAAATACCCATCCCTCCACCAATGCTCATTTCCCACCACCACGGATCCCAGTAACCCTCCCACCCCCAATCCCCCCCCAATCAATGTACTTTTAGCAATCAAAACTGCATGAAAATTTAGGTTCTAATTTTTCTTTTTTTTAAAAATTTTTTATTTATTATTTATTTATTTTTTGCTTTTCGGGTCACACCCGGTGATGCTCAGGGGTTACTCCTGGCTTATGCACTCAGGAATTACTCCTGGCAGTGCTCTGAGGACCATATGGGATGCTGGGAATCGAACCTGGGTTGCCCATGTTGGCTGCGTACAAGGCAAATGCCCTACCTGCTGTGCTATCGCTCCAGCCCCAAGGTTCTAATTTTTCAGTACTCAAAGTCAAAGGCTTTCCTTTACTTCCTTCCCTTTTTTCCTCAGCGATGACAAGGGCTTACTCCTGACTCTGTGCTCAAGGATCACTCCTGGCAGGCTTGGACCATATGGGATGCCAGGGATCAAATCCGGGTTGGCTGTGTGCAGGGCAAGCACCCTATCCACTGTACTGTTGCTATTATTCCAGCCCCTATTTATTTTTTTATCCTTCCCACCTTTGATTCTTTTTTTTTTCTGGCCACACCTAGCGATGATCAGGGGTTACTCCTGGCTCTGCACTCAGAAATTATTCTTGTCAGTGTGTTGGGGACCATATGGGATGCCAAGGATCGAACTCGGATCAGCCGTATGCAAGACAAATGCCCTACTTGATGTACTACTGCTCAGTCCTCCCACCTATGATTCTTGGTCATTCAGTTCAAGTGCTCAAGGATGAACTGGTGCTTGGGCAGAGTGGTGCTTGGGATGTCCATGCCATTCTGGTGCTGCTGGGGGCTTGCAGGGCTTCACCTGGTGATGCCAGGGTTCATTTAGAGCCAACATCAAACATGGCTTAGTACAATATTTTTGGTTGGTGGACAGCTTTAGGGACCACACTCAACATGCTCAGGTGCAAAAATACTGGCTTTGAGCTCAGGAGTTATCCCTAATGCTGCTCTGAGGACAGTAAGGAATGCTAGAAATTGAACCAGAGCAAGGCAAGTGCTTATCTGCTCTACAATCTATATGCCCCCAAAGAAATGCTTTGTATAGAATTATTATGATGGAGAAACAAGTCACATGGCTACAGGTGTCCTGCAGTGAATGATGAGTCATCTAATTTATGGCTTGCCCCCTACATGAAGGGGGCCAGCCATAGTCTGCTCTCAATGAATGGCAAGTATGTCAAGGAGAGCAGAGGGGATGGGAGTCAGTCCTGCTAAGTGAAGGCACAGACTGAAAAGTCACATCAAGGTCACTACACTGGCAGATGGGAAATGTAAGCTACTACTCAAAGGATAGGCTGCATCATCCTAATGGTTACTGAGCCCTTTCTCTGTGGAGGGGCCATTGGTGTTGATTTACATGGGACACCAATATTCTTTGACACAGGATGTGTCCTTTAAATTTCATCAACACAAATCTTCCTTAAGCATCTTTTCACCAGTTCCAAATTTCATATCTAAATCTCTCTTGGTCTACCCGCATGACGTGCATGTAAATTTATGTGCATCCTTCCCTCCAACTATCTCTCCTGTGAGTGACCTGTTAAGACAGAGCCCTCTGTTCTTATTCAGTCATAGGAAAAAGTAGCTATACATCATGCATTTTATAACCACAGCAACAGACAATTTAGCAATAAACGGAAAAGAGCTGGAAATGAGAAATGTGGATAAATACACGAAGCATTAAGAACACTAACCTTCTTTAGGCACTGGTGGAGGGATGGGTACTCAATCATTGTGTAACTGAAACCCAAGCACAAAAATTTGTAAGTCTACAACTGTACCTCATGGTGTTTAACTAATAAAAATTAAGAAAAAAATAAATAAAAGTAGAACACCATATTAAAAAAAAAGACCACTAACCTTTCTAAGAAAAATCTGAGTTAGGTATTGAAGGGCCACTTCATTTTCTCTAATAATGATTGAATGATGCTTTGTTGAAACTTAATATCTTTAAGTGCTAAGACCTAGCCTTACAAAGAACCTTGAAAAGACATAAAACTTGTTAGTTGGTCTTTGAATTAGATCTAACCAATTAATTAATGTTTTATTGGCAAGCAAATAGGATTACAAAGAAGGGTCAGATTCCTTTGCTTATAGAGAATGTGGCTCTTCTAATTTAGTTCTGTTCTGAGCTTAAAGATCTATTTTCCTGCTAGACTGACTAAATGACAATTAAAAATTTATCAAAATAAAACCATCACAGGAAATGTAGCAGCTCATAAATCTACTCCACATGGTATATAACAGTTCTATGTTTTTAGAAAATTATTTTTTTAAATAATGAGTTGTTTGGCTAACATAGAATATGCTTCTACTTTGCTTTTTACCATGTGATATTTTATTTACCAGATATTTTAATGTAAATGTATCTTAATAATTGGCTTTACCAAGAAAACCTAAAATGAAATCACTTAGATATGAGAAGTATCATAACTTCTTTCTCTTGGTTTTGAAAGTACTTTCATAACTTATGAGCATATTTTTATTTCCATTTATCCTCTATAAATTTACAATAACTCAGTTTCATCATTTTAAGAATTCAGACCTTCCTAATAATATCTCCTCCACACAGGCATGAAGAGTATTTATAAAAAGGAGGCATTAAACTGTTTTATGGAATCTTTAGCACCACCAATAGCCTTAAATCACAGTCTTCCATTTCCTGCCAAAGAACTATGACAGTCTCCGCTTCTTAAGATACTGTGTTCTCTACAACCACTTCCATTTACTTTAAGGGAGGACTCAGCTTCTAGTTCTATAATCTACCATGGTTAGTTTATAATAGAATTTCAATTGTTTATGCAATAGGAATATTTTATATTTGATTTATTGATATACTTGCCTTTCATTGAGGAATATAAATGCAGCTGAGGTTTATACATCTATTTTAAATGTGCTCTGGCATGAAAAAAACATCAATTTAGAATTTTGACAGCTATTAGAATTGGATCTTCCCTCTCATCAAACCTGACTTTCTCGTCTAGTTCCCATTTCCACCCTTGGAAATCTGAAAAAAATATTCACCTCACACTGCTTTTTTGTGACAATGTGGAGAGAACTGAACAGGTTCATTCTAAGTAAAACGAGTCAGAAGAAGAAAGATAAATACCAGATTACCTCACTCATATGGGACATAGAGAAGCAATGCAAGGGAACAAATAAAACCATAAACCTTTGGCTCAGACAGAAGAAATGAGATTACTAAAGGGGAAGAGAAGGGAGGAGAACTGGAGTGGGGAGGGAGTTCAGTGAACTATAGTGCAGGAGATTGGTATTTGGCGATAGTTGTGGTGTGGTAACAAATTTATACCCTTAAGACATATGCCACTGGGTATGTTTTACATACAATAAAAACATAGGATTGAAACAATACTTCTAAGGACTGCAGTATGTGCCTGGTATGTACAGGGCCCTGGATGAACTGTGGTCCTGTCCCCTAACAACACTAAGTGTATAAAATCTCAGAGGGCAGCCAGGGGGTGGCCCCAAAGGCTCTTTCCCTGGCTGCCCAGGCTCTGGGGGGCCCAGACCACTCCCCCAGCCGGGGAGGCCCAGGCCATGGGGCAGACGGTGGAGGAAGCAAGGGCCAAGGCAGTTGATTGATCAGATGCTGTTTATTCCATTCTCATTCCTCTTCACTCCTCTCTCTCTCTCTCTCCTTCTCTCCTGGCCCCCGATCTGGCTCTGACTCTGGATCTGATCCCCCAGCCCACTCTTACAGTCTAGTTAAATTCCAGAACCATGAGGGGTGGGATTACACATAGGTGTGGTCACAATCAATAGGGGTAAAGTTCTTTCCCTCAGGGGGATGCTGCTTCTAGGACAGATTCTCTTTCAGCAGGACAACCCACCCAAGTGTGGAACACATGACTGTGTTTCTCCTTTCCTTGTCCAACAAGCATATAGGCATTCATAATATTAATCACTTTGTATAAACACAGTAAGAGATGCATTAAGATTATAGAATTGCTCTCCTGGGGTCATCCCAATCTCAGATTACAGTGCTCAGGTCAGATTAGTCTTTCCTAACCCTAGCAGGGTACTAGTCTTGTCATTATTTTTGGATCATGACAGCATTTGTCCATGATCAAGCTTTTAACTTATAGTTAAGAATTGTGGACCCTGCCGTACAGAGAGGAGAAGGACCACATGGAGGGCTGGCTCCACAGCTTCCGGAGAAGAAACCGGTCCTGAAGAGAGCAGAGATCACCAGGAAGTTCCAGATGGGGTAGGTGCCGCCTCCCGCCTCCCCCAGATGGAACCCCGGTGACCAGAAGCCTCAACAAACATAGCTCGAGTATGCGGGAACTAGGACTTTTCCTCCAAACCACTGGGACCATCCCGGCCCCCAAATAACCTCTGATCCCGGAAGTCACGCCCACGACCCGCCCCCCAGCGCCATCTTTATAGCACACTGCCGTACAGAGAGAAGGACCACATGGAGGGCTGGCTCCACAGCTCCCGGAGAAGAAACCAGGTCCCGAAGAGAGCCGAGATCACCAGGAAGTCCCAGATGGGGTAGGTGCCGCCTCCCGCCTCCCCTAGATGGAACCCCGGTGACCAGAAGCCTCCACAAGCATAGCTCGAGTATGTGGGTACTAGGATTTTTCCTCCAAACTGCGCGGCCGCTTATGCGGCCGCGCGACATCTCTGTATATACAAAGTGATCAGTGGGAAGTAAATCACCCAACGTTTCTCCCTGAAAATCAGAGTTAAGTTTGGAGCACGGCCACGGCCCCAGAAGCACAAGGACTTAATGCAGAACCCAACAGCTTGGAGCAGAAAAGTGAACGGACTATGCATTAATCCAGGCCATCATGTCTGCCCAGAGGGGAAAGGGTGTTGCCCCATTCACCCTCTCCTCTCTGGAAAGAAGATGGCGGCCACATGGGTGCCTTGTGGAGAGCAGGTGTGAGCTGGGGGTGTGGGGGCGACTAAAACCTCATGGGAAGGGGGGCGTTCCAGTCCGTCCTTCACGCCCTACTGAGGACATCAGTTGCCCCCCACGAGCGGCTCTCCAGCACGGCCACGACTCCAGAGCAGAGAAACCAATCTCTTAATTATCTGACTCTAAGTAGAAATACTTCCAGGGTTAATTAGCAAAATAGCGGAAATCCAAAACCAACATTTAATTCTTGAACCCAGCTGTAGAAAGCGAATCACTTCACAATGCTTTCTCAGCATGTCTGATGTGGGGGGAGGGGGTAAACTCTAAATAATAGTGGTGCATCTTTTATTGAAACAATGAATCTAATCAAAGCAGATAAAGTGTCAACTAGAATTCATCTGCCTCGCAGGCATTGGGAGGGGTGGGGGTGGGGTTTTATTGGGGTTCTTCGTGGTAAAAAATAAGTATTGGTAAAGGGAAAGGTGTTTGATATTTACATGACTGAGACCTAAACCTGAAAGCTTTGTAACTTTTCCCACAGTGATTCAATAAATAAATAAATTATAAAAAAAAAAAAGAATTGTGGCACTTTGACCAGGCCCATCTTGATGCCAGAGTAGCATATAGCTTGCCCTGGTTCCATTTAGTCCCTCGTCGGGCCCCTGCTTTTGGGGTGCTAGGAACCAAGGGCAACTGAGGCTTAAGTCGCGAAAGCAGATACCTGGGAGTGAATAATATTCGAAGCCAATTAATCCCAAGTTACAAAAGCATAATATTAATTGTCTTCTTGTGTCTACACAAAAGGACATTGCTTTAAAGTAAACTATTCAAAAGACATAAGGAGAGGTACAAGTTCAGTGTCCTAGAAAGATCTGATCTTACAAATTAATAGAAACTGGTTAGGGGAATAAGCTGATTAACTGTTTGGGGAAGAGAGCATAGAGAAGTGGTTACAGATAAACAAAAGAATGGGAGTGACTCTGAAGCACTTTGATGGGTGTGACCTGATAAACCTAAGCTCCTTGTGGCAAGGGAGAAAGGACAAAGCAATGTTATCCTACAACTGGGGATGTCCAAAAGGAAATAAAGCAAAACAAAATATATTTACCTCACCTTTACAAAGGTTCTTTTGTATTTTCCACCTCAACCATCATTAAGTTCCATCACTGTGAATTTAGAGTCTGTTCTATTTGCCAGCCCTGGCTGAGGCCAGACATGGTCCTTCTGTCTTTGAACTGTCACTGGTTCCGTTGTCTGGCTTATGTGGAGGATCAGGGGAAGCATAGATGTTTCAGCTGAGAGGTGTATTTAGTTCTACAACATGATGCCCAGAGAGGCCTTCATCCCAGGAGGTTAGGGTTACACAGGGATGGGACAGCGTGGCCATGACTGACCCTTGTGTGTTGGGTCCTAATAACCAGAAAGGAGACACCATTGTAACTATCTACAAACTCAGAGTGATGTAGGCAGATAGACAGGGAGGGCCCCCTCCCGAGGCAATGATAAGAGCCAGCCCTGCAGAAAATAGCAAAACAGGAACTAAGGCTTGATAAGACCCTCACCTGGCTCCAGCAACAGACCCAAAGAAGCTCCTCTAGGAACAAAAGGCCAGGAAAGGAATTTCAAAGAAGACCATCACCACACCCATCCTCCCTGGCAACCTCCTTAGCAACGGGACATTTACCTGGGAAGAAGCCCCACGTGGGGGCAGGTTGGAGGAACCCTATAAAGGCCACCTTGAACAAAGGAGGCGCGCGCATTTGCTGCCCGAGCCCATGTGCTGCTTGCGCCCACGTGGCCGAGCACATGTGGTTCCCGAGCACATGTGTCGCCCGCATCTCCCCTCTTGAGATGTGTACTTTCATGCTTTCGTGTCTAACTTTACTCTCTCACTCTCTCTCCCTCCCTCCATACCTAAAAATCCTCCAAATAAAATCTATTTACTTCACTGCTTGTCTACTCCTGAAATTCCTTTCTGCGAGGCGAGACAAGAACCCAGCAACCCTGGGTCCCAAGTGGCAGAGGTGGGTGGGGAGAAAGTGACTGTCTTTCTCCTCCCCGCTTCACATAAGTCACCCGTGGGGCCCACCGACATCAGATGGCGACCACGAAGGGACAGATGCAGTGAAGAAATCCACGAGGAAGGAGGTAATCTGTGGAAAATCTGCTGTGGAGGTATGCTCCCTTGGAAATCTCTAGGGGGAAGGGGGAGGAATGTGATAACCTCTGTGTGAATGTGTGTGTGCATGAGCACCCTGATGGTCTCTGCAAAGAGGCACCCCTCCTTTGTTTGTCTTGGGTCATCCGTCCACTATGGGAGGAATGGGAGGAAAGCCCAATAGTGTGAAGATTCTGGGAAACTAAAGCAGATCAATTTCCAGACAGAAAATCTCCCCAGTCTAACTAGAAAATCCTTTTCCCCAGCCTAACTAGAAAATCAGCTAGAGGTCATTTGAAATGCTAATGAAGGCAGTCCAGAGGTAAGGCAGGAAGAAAAGGAAAAAAAGTGTAAAAGGCAGGTAAGAAGCCTAAGAAAAGCAGCAAGCCAGCAAAAGCAGGGAAGATGTAGCAAGCTGAAAGAAGGCAGAACTTTTTCAAGGAGAGAGTTTAAGACCACAGCACTAGGTTAGGCTCGGGCACACAGCTGTGGGTCTGCCCGATGCCAGGTCCGCCCAGGGACGCCTGCGGTGGAAGCAGAGGCCATTGGTGGAGACGGTCCAAATCCAGTGAGCCTCTGACAAGAGGCCAATTTAGGGGGGTTTGAGTCCCCTCGGGAGAGGCCAGGGTATACAGGGGGTTAGAGTCCCCTTGGGAGAGGTCAAAGTAAAGGGGTTCGAGTCCCCTTGGGAGACAGACCCAGGAAAAGTTCTGCTCGAGAACCATCCTGTCTTAGGTTTTTTTCTCTTCCATAGGTCGTTGCTGGTACTCAAAGACATGGACAACTCAACTTCAATACCTAAAGATTCCCCTCTGGGTTGCTTATTAAAACATTGGAAGAGCTTCCATTTAGGTAGTTTAAATGAGAAACGTCTTGTCAACCTCTGTAACATCACATGGCCTGAATATAAGCTAGAGCATGGGGAAACATGGCCAGTGAATGGCAGTTTGCATTACCAGACCATTTTGCAGTTAGATCGTTTTTGCAAAAAGGAAAAGAAGTGGGACGAAATTCCTTATGTCCAGGCCTTCATGGCACTATACCAGGATTCAGAGAAAAGGAAAAGCTGTCGCATCTGCTACGCGCATGTGTCAGAAGTAAGGGAGCCAGAATCAGACCCTATAGATGACATTCTAATGTTGCACCCCCCACGAACTGCCCCAAAGGCACCCCCACCTCCGTTTCCAACTGTGCCTCTACCTCCACTTCCGCCTCTGCCTGCTGGGCTGGCTGGGACTGCCTCTAATGAGCCCCCTCCCCCACCGGAATCGCCACCAATATGGCCTAGTTCTGGGCTTCCTGGTCTGGCAGCCAAGGAGCAATCTACACAAGAAAAGAAAGGTTTAGAGATAAGTGCTAGCGGGTTAGCTGACTGTGATCACAGAACAGT
The DNA here is from genome assembly GCF_029834395.1 of Sorex fumeus. Lineage (NCBI taxonomy): Eukaryota > Metazoa > Chordata > Mammalia > Eulipotyphla > Soricidae > Sorex > Sorex fumeus. Next base: position 36,780,629 of record NW_026606063.1, on the reverse strand, counting down.
TGAAGAGAGCAGCCCCCCTTCAGATGAAGGAGCTAGTGCAGAGGAGTGTGATAGCAAAGGAGCTTGCTGTCAGCCCAAAGCAGCTCATGCAACTCAGGCATGCCCCTCTCTGTCAGAAGCAAGTCCAGCGGGGTGCACCCGGAGCGGCGCCTGCTATCATCCCAAACCTGACCCCAGTTCTGATAGACTAGCTCAAATGTTTCCCTTAAGGGAAGTGCCAAATGGAGAAGCAGGCATAGTGAAGGTTCATGTGCCTTTCTCAATGAGTGACCTTCACCGATGCAAACAACAGCTAGGGAGATTTTGGGAAGATCCTTCGAAGTTCACGGAGGAATTTCAGGCCCTGATTTACTCTTATGAGCTCACCTGGGATGACATACAAGTAATTCTATCCAATTGTTGCACCCCAGATGAAAAGGGACAGATTATAACAGCTGCACAGGCCTATGCAGATGAACTCCGGGCTACTGACCCTGATTACCCTGTGGGTTTAACAGCAGTTCCTTTAACAAACCCGGAATGGGATTACCAAACTAGGGGAGGCAGGAAAAGGCGAGACCACATGATTAACTGTCTAATATCGGGGATGAAGAAGTGTGTCGTTAAGGCTGTGAACTATGACAAGGTGAAGGCAGTTACGCAGGAGAAAAACGAAAATCCTTATCAATTCCAGGGAAGGCTGATAGAAACAATGAGGAAGTATACGAACATAGATCCCCAGTCTGAGGCAGGAAAAGTCCTGATAGCCTCTTATTTTATAAGTCAGTGTGCCTCTGACATAAGGAGGAAGCTTCAAAAGTCAGCTATGGGACCCCAAACGCCTCTAAGTCAGCTTCTTGAAATAGCCTCCAGTGTATATAACAATCGAGAGCAGGTAGAGAAAGCCGAGAAAGTCGAGAGAGATCGGTTCAAACGACGAGACCAGGCTCAGTTGATAGCAGTTGCTATCGGTAAAGTCCTGAGACCTCAAAGTAACCCTAGAGGTAGGCTCTCAGCTGGAAGATCCCGGATGCACCCGTCTGGAAGGGAGTGCTTCAACTGTGGAAGAGTGGGACATCAACGGTGGCAATGTCCAGATCCACGACCACCGCGTGGGCCGTGCCATAACTGCAAGCAGGAAGGTCACTGGAAAAGGGACTGTCCTCAGCTCCTGAAAGGGCTGGAGCCGGTCCCTGCTCTAGAGGCCCCAGTGCAAGAAGACTGAAGAGGCCCGAGGTCATCGTTGGCTCCTGACTCCAACTTGATGATAACAAAAGCTGAGCCTCGGGTTACTTTTGACGTAGCAGGTAGGAATATCGACTTTTTGGTCGATACAGGAGCCACCTACTCTGTCCTTTGCCAATCTCCAGGACCACTCTCGGCTAACTCCTGTGTGATAATAGGGGTAGGAGGTGTCCCTGTGAGAAGGGTATTTACTCAACCATTGAGCTGCAGCTATGGAGATATTGTTTTTACTCATGCCTTCCTAATTGTCCCAGAATGCCCAACCCCTCTACTAGGAAGAGACATAATGCATGTCTTAGGAAGCACCCTTCAGCTCTTCCCCTCGAGGGAAAGGATCTTTATAGCGATTTTATTGGGCAACTCTGACACAGACCTCCCAGACATCCCCTTTGAAATTAAAAGCGCTGTAAACCCTGTGGTATGGGATCAGGGAATGCCTGGAAGAGCCTTAAGAGCATCTCCAGTAAAGATTAGCCTCAAGGAAAATGCAGGTTACCCGCATAAGCGTCAATATTCAATTAAACCTGAAGCCAGAAAAGGGCTACAGCCCCTGATAGAGAAGTTCTTAAAATATGGACTGATAGTGCCTTGCCAGTCACCTTGTAATACTCCAATCCTTCCAGTAAAAAAGTCAAATGGTGAATACAGACTAGTACAGGACCTCAGAGCTGTTAACGAAGCAGTGGTTCCAATCCACCCTATTGTGCCTAATCCATATAACATCCTGAATCAGGTCCCTGGTAACTCTGCCTGGTTCACAGTACTGGACCTAAAAGATGCATTCTTTTGCATTCCCCTGCATCCTGATTCTCAGTTCCTCTTTGCCTTTGAATGGACTGACCCCAATTCTAACGAAACACAGCAATATACTTGGACTGTTCTTCCTCAAGGCTTTAGAGACAGCCCCCACATTTTTGGGAATGCATTGGGTAGAGAACTCAGAGAGTTACAGTTAAAGGATGGAGCTATTATACAGTATGTGGATGACATCCTTATTTGCAGTCCAACAAGGGAAGCCTCCATTAGTCATACAATTCAAGTATTAAACTTCTTGGGAGAAAGGGGATATAAGGTCTCCCCCTCTAAGGCGCAGATTGCTAAGCAAAAAGTTAAGTATCTGGGATATGTTCTTACTCCTGAAGGCCGAACATTATCTAGCGACCGGAAGGATGTCATTCTAAAGCTTGCAGAACCACAGACTAAGAAACAGTTGAGGGGCTTCTTGGGAATGACAGGATTCTGTAGACTCTGGATCCCCAATTATGGAATCATAGCTAAGCCTCTTTATGAGGCCCTAAAGGGAACGGATTTTGAGCCTCTGAACTGGAATAAGAGTTGTCAGTCAGCGTTTCAGAACCTAAAAGACCAACTAGTCGCAGCTCCAGTCTTAGCAATACCTAATCTGGAAAAGCCTTTTACTTTGTATGTAGCCGAAAAACAGGGAACAGCACTGGGGTTGTTACTTCAAAAGTTAGGAGAAACCCCTAGGCCTGTCGCTTACTTGTCCAAACAGCTTGACAGTGTGGCCCAGGGTTGGCCTGGATGCCTGAGAGCAGTAGCAGCAACTGCTCTTATGGTAGAGGAGTCCGTGAAGCTCACTCTTGGACAACCGCTAGAGGTTTTGACTCCCCATCAAGTCCAGAGCGTACTAGAAGTAAAAGGGCACCAATGGCTGACAGGTGGGAGGCTAGCAAAATATCAGGCCCTGCTCTTGGACTCCCCAGAAGTGACCCTCAGGACTTGTCAGACTCTGAACCCAGCAAACTTTATCCCTCTCCCTGAGGAGACCTGTGAGGCCTTAGACCACAGATGCGTAGAGGTGATTGAACAGGTCTATTCCAGCAGGCCTGATTTAAAGGAGACGCCCCTAGACAATCCAGATGAGACTTGGTTTACTGATGGTAGCAGTCTGGTACATGAAGGGACTCGAAAAGCCGCATATGCCATTGTCAGTCTGACCAGGATAGTGGAAGCTGAGGCCTTACCAGGTGGAACCTCAGCACAGAAGGCAGAATTAATTGCTCTCACCCGAGCTTGTCAGTTGGCCAAAGGACTGAGAGTGAACATCTACACTGATTCTAAGTATGCTTTCTTAGTTCTACATGCGCATGCAGCGATCTGGAAAGAACGAGGATTTTTAACTGCTAAAAACAGTCCAATAAAACATGGGGAGGAAATTCTAAGATTATTGGAAGCTGTACAGGCCCCTATGGAGATCGCTGTTATGCACTGCAGAGGACACCAGAAAGGAGACACAGAGATTATTAAGGGAAATCACCAGGCAGATACCGTAGCTAGAAAGACAGCTCTTAATTCTTGTTCCATCATGGGATTAATACCCCATCCTGAGAATATTTCCTCTAAACCAGAATATACAGCAGGAGAAGAGCAATGGGCACTGGAACGAGGTTTCAAACGGGAAGTTGATGGATGGTTTACCAAACAAGGAAAATTGCTAATTCCTGGGCCAATGCAGTGGAAGATTATCAAAGGGTTGCATGAAGCTTCCCACATGGGAAGAGATGCTTTAACAACACTGGTGAAAACCATTTTCCAAGGGAGGGGACTTAATAAGACAGTAAGGGAAGTGACACAGAATTGTGCTTTGTGTGCTGTTAATGAGCCTAGTGGGAATCCCAGGCCTCCCCTTCTGACACAACCAGTTCAGCATCGAGGAACTTATCCAGGGGAAGACTGGCAGCTTGACTTCACACAGATGCCTAAATGCTCAGGATACCAATATTTACTGGTTTTCATTGACACCTTCACTGGATGGGCAGAGGCCTTCCCAACACGCACTGCAACAGCCAGAGAAGTATCTAAGGCACTACTTAAGGAAATAATCCCCAGATTCGGCCTACCTAGGTCCCTACAGAGTGACAACGGACCTTCTTTTGTTTCTAAAGTCACCCAGGATCTAGCCTCAGCCCTGAAGATTAATTATCAGCTCCACACAGCCTGGCATCCCCAATCATCAGGAAAAGTGGAGAAATTTAATCACACCCTTAAAAGGATTTTAGGGAAATTGTGTCAAGAAACATCTGAGTCCTGGCTCTCCCTCCTGCCTATAGCCCTCCTCAGACACCGAATATCTCCAAGAACAAAACTTCAACTCAGTCCTTTTGAACTGCTCTATGGTAGACCATTTTTAACCACAGACTTCTTATTGGATTCAAGAAGTTTAGAACTGACCAAGTATGTTGTTAATCTGGGACAAGTGCAGCAGGCAATTCAGGAATATGGGAATGCTATTCTGCCTCACCCAAATAAAGAACTACCCCCAAGTAAAATTCAGCCTGGTAGTTGGGTCTTGTTAAAAACCTGGAAGGTTGGATCACCTTCCGATCATTTGCTGCCCAAGTGGAGGGGACCTTATCAGGTTATCCTGAGCGCTCCCATGGCTGTTAAACTTAATGGAATTTCTAGTTGGGTTCATCTTTCCAGGATAAAACCAGTTCCATCTACATCGCACAGTGAGGAGACTCCAACAGAAGGCAAGGTGACTTACTCCTGCGAACCCATCGAAGACCTAAAACTCCTTTTTAAGAAAAACTAGAGAAAAGCTAAGTACCATGTCTCTTTATCTGAAATTGCTTTTAATTGTAATAATTGGAATGCAGCCAATAGAAACAGGGCCCAACATATTCTTACAGTGGGCCCACCAGTATGCAAAGGAAAGAAATCAGAGTGCATGCTGGGTGTGTGGCCTTATGCCCTTATCCAGCACCTCGGGGTTACCCTGGTGGGTATCCCCATTTCAAGGGGCAGACTGGGCAGCTCTTCAGGAATTCATAAACTCTTATAAGAAACTATTTCTCTCAGACATCTCTATCGCCAGATCCAACGTAAGTGAGTGGCCTGGTGTTCTTATATCTATAGGAAAACCAGGACACAACATGTCTTTCTCCATTAACCTGACTCAAGGAGAGGCCAATGCTTATATTAAACAGTTATCAAACACATCAAAACTCACAGCACCCTCTGAAAGAGTTAGATACACTGAAGGGGGACTTTACCAGGTCTGGGATCAATATATGTGGATGACTCCCTCAACAGGGACTCTGAGTAAGAAAGCTCCATTATGCTGGGAACAGAGCTGGCCATTAACTTCTAAATACTACACCCGTTCTCTAGATATGGGGTGGCTCCAGCCCCTCATGTGTGAACAAATTCAAGTCCTGCAGACCACCGATTGGTTTGCAACAGATTGGACAAGGAGGCCAGGAATTAGATGGATAGCACCACACGGTTCTAGCTGGTTGTGTGGACAGAACCTATGGCCCTGGCTTCCTCCTGGATGGAGTGGCAGATGCACTTTAGGCTTTGCCTGGATGCAGGGCAGACATGTGCAAACACTCCATCCGCACAAACCTGCTAACTACCAGCAAATGGTCCACCGTTGGACTAGGTCAATTTTTCACTGGTATGACCATTTGGGTTTTTTCCTTTCCCCACAAATAGGAATAGAAGACGTTGCTGAGCATGTAGAGACCCTGGCAAAGTATATGCAAAAGGCATTAAATGACACTCAAGACAGTCTCTCTCTCATTAACTCGGAGATGTCTCAAATGAGGAGGGCAATCCTCCAGAATAGGATGGCCTTAGATATGCTCACTGCTGCTCAGGGAGGAACTTGTGCCATCATAAAAACTGAGTGCTGCGTGTACATCCCAGATTATTCTGCAAATGTTTCTAACCTCCTAGATGACATGAAAACACAGGTACAGGCTCTTGAGGACTCCTCTCCAAGTTTTTGGGACCAGATCAGTTCATGGTTTGGAGGAGGATGGACGTGGCTGGAGAAATTATTATTTTCCATCTTTATGATCATAGGGATAGTCATGGGGTTATGCTGCTTCGGATTCTGCTGTTTCAATTTCTGTCTTACCATTCCAGATAGGATGTTTTCTAAAGTTGTTGACCACTCTGCCCTTGCTAGGTCAGAGAGAGACTTTTATTCCTCCAAGGTCTAATCATCTTAAATGAGGTTCTTCAGCCTAATCAGTTTTATTTTTGTTTCAGATGGTGATCGCAAAAACTCATCCTTCATTGCCAGGGCCCTACTAAACGAAGGTAGCCTGAGATTTCACCCCTTCTGTAGGCAGGGTCAGCGCCCCTTTGTCAGCATGAAGCAGCTCCAGAAGACGGACCTTCAACCATTCTCCCTTAAAGATTTAAGGTGGTGAAATCTCTAGGGGGGAATATGATGTAGGCAGGTAGACAGGGAAGGGCCCTTGGTAATGAAATTTAGATAACAAAATTTTAGGAAGGAAACAAGACCTGACAAGCCCTTCAGCAGATCCGGAAGAAACTTGATCCCTCACCGGGGAGCCGCCAGACACATCTACACCTTTCAATCCACTTTTGGTGAATCTGCCCAGAGAAGATTCCAGAGCTTCTGACCAAGACGACCCCCAAGAGCCTATAAAACCCCACCCAAAAGCCCATTCAAGGCTCTCTCCATTTCTGGAGAAGCCCGCGCTCCCTCTGAGCGCGTTACTCTCTTACTCTTCATTTCCCCACTTACTCGCTTACCTCTCTCTTCCTCTTACCAAAAACCTCCAAATAAAATCTGTTACTTCACTGCTTGTCTACTCCTGAAATTCCTTTCTGCGAGCGTGACAAGAACCCTAGAAACCCCGGGTAAGGCTTGGGACTGGTCTCTCCTTTCCTGCAAAGAGCAAATTCTCGCCCCAGCTTGAGTCCGTGGCTCCCCGAGCAATCGGGTGGCGGGGATTAACTCCCGTGCCGAGAAGACCAAGCGGACTTCAGGTGTGGCTTGACGGCCACCTCGTGGGGCTGGCGGGGCTTAGGCCCGTGCCGAGCAGGGGCTCACTGCAGACTTTACTGGTCCTAACCTACCCAGGGACTCTTGGGTGGCAGAGGCGGAGTGAGAGAGAGTGATCGTCTTTCTCTCCTCCCGACTCGTGTGAGCCACCCGTGGGGTCCACCGACATCAAGAGGACAGTGGCACGGAGGGTATGGATAGGAGCTAGTGGGTGAGGCTGAGATTCTTCTAGAGATCTTCATTTCTTGGTTTGGAAGTCGTGTGTATCTATGACTGTAAATGTGTGTGAGTAGGCTGAATGCTAAATGTTAATTAGCATGGAGCTCTGACAATGTGAGTTAAAGAGGAGGTGAGGGAGAGAGAGAGAGGGGAGAGAAAGAGAGAGAGCGGGGAGAGACAGAGAGACAGAGAAATTGCACTGCTTAGCAATGGAGTGATTTATCAGTCCTTTGGAAATAAGCACATTAAACATGGTAATTATATGTTACTTATAATCCTGATGGTTTGGAAGAAGGAAAACAACTGTCTTCATCTATAGTAGGATTCCCAAATCAACCATGAAGAGTTCCTTATTGTAGCTGAAATAATTCTAAGATGGTACATTTACAAGAGAACGATATCAGAGGTCAGCAAACTCTGGTTGATTCAGACTGATGAAAGCAATAATCATTCCCCACCCTCCCCATTTATTCCTCTGTGAGAGCTGAACATATTTTGCATTTTTGCTAAGATTTCTTTTTATCTAGAAATTCTTTTTTTTTTTTTTTTCATTTTAGGTCACACTGCACAGAGGTTCCTCCTGGCTCATGCACCCAGGAATTACTCTTGGTGGTGCTTGGGGAACCATATGGGATGCTGGGAATCAAACCTGGGTTGGCTGAGTGCAAGGCAAACATCCTACCCGCTCTGCTATTACTCCAGCCCCATATCTAGAAATTCTTGACCACTATTGTTGAATATTAACCCAAGTGTTTTAGGCGTCACCTGTGAATTGCCCCTTTTCCTCCTCTCAGAGAAGCTATTCGTGTCCTTGCTAGCATCCTTAATTTAGTTAAAGTTTATTTTTAACCTCTCCTTTGTGTTTTACCTCTCATTGTCTCAGTCCCCCAAGTCAGTCTTGATTACTTATAAGGCAAAACTTTCTGGTAATTCTGAACTTTGCAGTGCTTTGTATTTGAAGTGCTGTGCATTTGTACCTGCTTTTCTATTTCCCCATAACCTTTTAAAAATTTTTATTTATTTTTCCCCATAGCTTTATTATATTTTACTATAGAGCATGTTCTTTGGTTAAACACAGAAAGATCATTTATGTTATGCTCCTAATATTTGGGAGTTGATTGAATCTGAAATATATTTACTCCTGGGCATAATTACTTGGTCATAATTACTTGACTCAGGCTTCAGTTGCTGTAGTTCCTAACACCCCTAAAGGGAGGTCCTGCTGTGGGACTGGGATGAATCCGGGGCAAGTGGCAAAGCAACCCGGCATCGAAATGGGACAGTCTAGAAAGCGTAAATGCTTGACCTTGATGCAAGCTGTTATGAGTTAAGAGACAGGACCCCCATGGGGAACAACAACCTGAACTGTTTTGAAGACAGTCTGGGATTTACGGTAAAAACCTTGCTTGCTCTCAGCCCAGAGAGCTAAGTGTTGGGATCTTTGTCTCTTATTGTGTTATCCAAACAACTGCAAGTACTGATAACTTATACAATGAGTGGGAAAGATAAAAGCAATGTAGATGTCCCTGGGAGACAGAGTATCTCCTTGAGTTAATCTCCCCAAGAGAATTTCCTCCTCCAAATCTTTATCTATGTAAATTATCAATCGCACCTATGTCCTTCCCTCACTCCTCTTCAGATGTTCATTAAGAATGCTAGCAACTCTGCATTAAAGGAGCCATTTTCACCATCAGGCTGAGATTCCTGTCTCCCTGTCTCTCTGTCTCTCTGTTGGGGAGGCCTGGGGAGGTGAGGAGGCGGCTCTGGGCCAACAAGTGCACACAGTTTGCAGCCCCAACATTTTACTTTGTAAACTTATACACTGGGCACCAGGGCTGGTGTGATAGCACAGTGGGTAAAGCGGTTGCCTTGCACACAGCCAACATGGCTGACCCGAGTTCGATTCCTCCGCCCCTCTCGGAGAGCCTGGCAAGCCACCGAGAGTATCTCAACCGCAGGGCGAGCTACCTGTGACACATGCGATATGCCAAACACAGTAAAAAGTCTCACAATGTTATTGGGCCCACGAGAGCAAAATCGATGAACAACGGGAGGACAGTGACAGTGACAAACTTATACACTATTTAAAGGATCACTTGATCACTTGACATCCCATTACTCATCAATTTGCTAGAGCGGGCGCCAGTAACGTCTCCATTCATCCCTGCGTGCTAGTGTAGCTCAGTGGTGTCTGCTCATTCTAGGAACAAAAAGAGCCTCAAATCGATCATTCAGGGTCTAAACATCTTGTAGGTGGGCGACCACGCTATCTTTTGACATCCTGTGGAATCCAGTCGGTAATGGCTCTAGTCCAGCAGTTGTCTCCAAATTGAATTACGTGTCCAGCCCATCTGATTTTCAGCGCCTTGGCAAATGAGACAGCGTCCCTGATTCTTGACCATCGACAGATGTTGGAACTTCTGATTCTTTCTCTCATTTGAGTGAAGCTAAACTCCAAGCATAGCTCTTTTGATTCCTCTTTGGGAGACCCGAATAGCATTCTCATCCTGTTTTCATAGGGCCCAGGTCTCTGAGACATATGTTAATGCAGGAAGAACAGTGGAATCGAAGAGATGTGCCCAGAGCCAGAGGTTCTTTGTCCTCTAAGCTCTTTCTGCGAGCTCTTGAAGGCGTTCCAAGCCACTCTCTTCCTCCTGCACAACTCAGGTGCCAGGTCATTCTTCATGTTGACTTCTCGACCTAGGTTCACATAATTGCTGCATTTGGAGATGGTCGTTCCGTTGAGAGGGAATGGAATGTCAGGAACGAGACTGTTTCTCATAAACATTGTCTTTGTGAGATTCAGCTGGAGTTCTACCTCTCCACACTCACGGTCGAATTTGGCTAGGATCTGTGCCACTTATGTTTGCTGTTATTAGAACGATGTCATCAGCAAAGCAGAGGTGGTGTAGTTGCCAACTGTCTATCTTCACTCCCATTCCTTCCCATTCTAGTCGTTGCATGACATTCTCAAGGATGGCACTGAAGAGTTTCAGTGAAATGGTATCACCCTGCTGAACCCCTCTCTTAACATGGATGATCACTTCTTTGTAGAATGGTGAGATCCTGGTAGTGAATCCGTAATACAGCTCATGGAGTAATACAGCTCATGGAGGATCCTGATGTATTGAGTTGGAATGCCCTGTTTGGTCAGGGCTTCCATGACTGCTTCCGTCTCAACAGAATCAAAGGCCTTCTTTAAATCAATGAACGTTAGACAGAACAATATCTTGAACTCCTGAGAAACCTCAATGAGCTTGATTCTTGTGTGGATATAGTCAATCGTGCTGAATCCTTTGCAGAACCTGGCTTGCTCGCATGGTTGTCCTTCATCTAGTGTTCTCCCAATCCTATTCAGGATGACTCGAGTGAACAGCTCGTGGATGACAGACAATACGCAGATCAGGCGATAGTTGCCAATGTCGTGGCTGTCTCCCTTCTTGTACAGTAGTACAGTCCTGCTGGTTTTCCATTGGGATGGAACCTTGCATTCAGACAAGTAGCATGTGAAGAGCCGAGTCAGTGTATTGATGAGTACTGATGGCAGGTTCTTCAGGTGTTCAGATCTGACCTTGTCTGGATCGGGAGAAATTGAAAGAGCTATGCTTCGAGTATCACACTTCACTCAAATGAGAGAAAGAATCCGGAGTTCCAACCTTCATCGATGATTCAGAATCAGGGATGCTGTCTCGTTTGCCAAGGCATCAAAAATCAGATGGACTGGACACGTAATTCAATTTGGAGATGACCACTTGACTAGAGCCATTACTGACTGGACTCCATAGGACGTCAAAAGATCGCATGGCCGCCCACCTACAAGATGATCAGACTTCTTTGTCAAGACCCTGAACAATTGGTTTGAGGCAATTTGTGTTCCTGGAGAGAGCAGATTCCACTGGTCTACACTAGCACACAACAGGGATGAATGGAGATGTTACTGGCGACTGCTCGAGTAAATCAATGATTAACAGATCTCAAGTGATCAAGTGATCAAATTTGACAGTTGCTATTCCCAAGTAGCAGTAGTACTTCAGGAATGATGGGACTAGTGCTAAGTATCATCATTGTTGGTCCTCCCTTACCATCATGGTCCTACTTGTACAATTTATAGATGCAGAGATTGCAGAGTCTACTTCATCTGCAAAAAGATGTCATTTCATAAGAAAATCAATATCTGTAACAACATGACTGTTAGGCATCATTTTCCTCTAAGAAACAGAGAGTGATAACATGCAAACAAATAGGACCATGTAGAAAGTACAGAAAAATTCTTAAAATTCTAAACTTTTTGAGAATGAATCAGGAATAAAAAACTTTAACAATTAAGAGTAAAGAAATTCAAATAAAAAATTCCCAAAAGTAAACTCAAATTTCCCCTGACCCCAATAAAAGCCAAGACTAGATGGCTTCACTTGTGAAGTTTACTAAAATTTCAAAGAATAAAAGCTATTCCTCTCAAACTATTCTGAAACCATGAAGAAAAATATTTCAAAAATATTTTTTTGGGGGGGCTACACCTGGTTATTTTCAGAGTTATTCTTGGCTCTTCACTCTGGAATTAATCCTAATGGTGCTTGAGAGCCCATATAGGATGCTCAAACCAAACCCAGGCCAGTCATGTGCAAGATAAGCACCCTAGATGCTATATTATCTCTTCAGTCCCTCCAAATATATTTTATGAATTCAACATTTCCTTTATACCAAAATCAGATAAAAGACATCACATACAGAAAGAAAACTATAGATTAGTATTTCTGATGAACATAGATACAAAGTCTTTTACAAAATCTTAGTGAACTCAATTCAAAAGTTTCATACAGGGTTGGAGAGACAGTACGGTGGGTAGGGCACTTATCTTGCATGGAGCCAAATCTGGGTTTCACCCCCCTGCATCTCATATGGCTTCTAGAGCCCCACAAGGAGTGTTCCCTGAGAGCAGAGGTAGGAGTAAACCCTGAGCACTGCTGGATGTGGCCCAAACCCCCTCCTCAATTTACTTACTAAGGGCAGGCCATAAGGTTCACAGCATATCTATCAAATGAGACTTTACAAGCTTAGAAGAGAATGGAGGGGTATAGTGCAAAAACTATTTTTATTTTATTTATGAGTCACACACGGTGATACACAGGGGTAAGTGCACTCAGAAATTACTCAGAAATTACTCAGAACTCATGCACTCAGAAATTACTCCTGGCGGTGCTTGGGGGACCATGTGGGATGCTAGGAATCGAACCTGGGTTGGCAGCATGCAAGGAAAACGCCCTACCCACTGTGCTATTGCTCCAGCCCCCCTAGTGCAAAAACTCAATGAAATGAACACCTCACCAAGAATACTCTATGAGGTTTGGTTGCCATTCAAATCTGAAAGAACAATTTAGGGTTTCAGGGACAGGCAACAGTTTAGGGAATTAATGGCCTTGAAACCAGTCTGGGAAGAAGCATTAAAGAAGTTTCTATTAAAGGACAGACGGGGCTGGTAAGGTAGTACTGTGGGTAAGGTGTTTGCCTTGAGCATGGCATCCATATGGTCCCCTGAGCACTGCCAGGAGTAGTTCCTGAGTGCAGAGCCAGGAGTGACCCCTGAGCATGGCCGATGTGACACCCCATCCCCACAAATAAACCCAAAAGGCAAGACAAATTTCTCAGCGCTTGACATTGAATATGACATTTCTCAGCACTTGACATTGAATAGGCAGTCAGTATGGCAGTATAGTTGCCCTCTACTAGATTAAGAAATATTTGTTTACTCTTCTGAAAATAAGAAGAATGGGATCATTTATATTCACAACTATGAATTAACATTTTATTTATATTGAATGTTATATATCTGATCAGGTTTCTTTTATATTCATGGAGATTTGTTTATTACAATCCTTTACTACAAATCTTAAATAGTATCTATAATATTCTCATAATAATTGTAATCTATGATTTCCTAACATTGTAAATATTCCCTTTCTTAGGAAAAAACACACTATTACTTCTGCAGTCCTATTCAGATTTTCTGCTTATATTTTCTTTAACTCTCTTCCTTCTTACTAAGTTTTATATTTGTAGAATTTATCCATTTCATCTCCACCCAGATCCTCCATCTTCCAGCAGGCAGTGGTCACACCCACCAACTGCCCCCCTGCGGCCGTGTAATCCCATCAACGGCCAAGACCCAGAGACTATAAAACCCAGCTCCAGGAAGAGAATAGTGCAGAGTCTCCTGCACCCGTGCCTGGCTGTCCTCACTGGGGCCCCTTGGAGGGGGGTGGGTTGAGCTTCGCTCCCCGCCCCGAGCAGAGCCCCAGCAGCAGAAGACCTCTAGAACCATGCTGAGACCACTCTCCACACGCATGAAGGTACTGGCAGAGGAACAAAGGCATGCGGGTCCCGGGGCTGAGATCTCCAAGCCTGCTTGGATTAGGACTGAGCATCCTCCACCCAGATCCTCCATCTTCCAGGAGTCACATCCACCAACTGCCCCCCCTGTCCCGGGGCCATGTAATCCCATCAACGGCCAAGAGTGACATCTTACTATCTCATTCTTACTTTGAACAACCTGGCAGGCTACTGAATATAACCTTCTCACATGGCAGAGTCTGGCAAACTCCCCATGGTGTACCCAATATGCCAAATACCAGTAACAATGATGGGTCTCATTCTGTTAATCCTGAAAGAGCCTTGAATATGGCACTTTTGAAAACCTCAGGGTTAGGGCGAAGGAGACGTTACTGGTGCCTGCTTGAGGCAATCGACAAACAACAGGATGATCGTGATTGTGATCCATTTCATCTACATATTAAAGTGTATTGGTGGCTGAGATTAGTACCAGGAATTTTGCTCCATGAATGGAAGACCAGCCACAGGCTCTAGGTGAAAAGGAAGCTCAGATAGAGAAGAGAGTACCAAATGAAGGGTGTTGTGAGGGCCCTCCCAGGGTGGGAGAAGCATGCTAAAAGTAGTCGATAGACCAAACATGATTGCCACTCAAAGCCTCTCTTGCAAAACACAGTACCCAAAAGAAGAGAGAGAGAACAAGGGGGAATACCCTGCCACAGAGGCAGGATGGGACGGGGGGGGGGGATGAGGGTTGGGGGGGATGCTGGGACCCGTGGGGATGGATGACGGACACTGGTGGAGGGATGGGCACTTGATCATTGTATGACTGAAACCCAAGCACAAAATTTGTAAGCCTATAACTGTACCTCATGGTTTTTCACTAATAAAAAAAGAAAAAAAATAAAGTGTATTAGCACAGGATTATTTATAATATTATTTTTTAATTTATAAACCTCTAGAGGTATAATTTTTGAAAAAATTATTTTATCAATTTATATTTGATTTATAATTTTGTGGAATCCCAGGAAATGAGCTCTATTCACCCATCTGTATAGGTATCATCATTTCCACAGTTAAAAATAAAAAGAGAGAGATCTATCCCAAATATAAAAAAAAGAAACATAGTCTGACCCTCTGCTTGCAGGTTAGGTTTGCTTCAGTTTACATCACTGGGTTTATTTCAGAATGGGAGGCAGAATCCCTCCCTACCAGGTGGGTCTCAACAGCCTACATACCCAAGCTGTGCCATATTAAAAGCTAACAGCACAGCTCCTGAAACACATTGCCACTTATGTGGCCGTGACAGAGATACTCAGCAAATTACATGTTGCTCACAGTTATTCTGCCTGTCATTCTGTGAGGATGAGCAGAGAAGACAGACAGCAATTTCCAGCTTAATCCCTTAGCATCTTCCAGGGAGGTTAACTACAAAGACTCACCCTTCAAGTGCAGCAGCAAGGACACTAGAAAGCCAACAGGAAAAACATATAGAAGCCCACCAAGCTCAGTATCACTGACGACATGAGCATCAGTAAATCCTCAGATGGTGAGTGTCTTAAGTGACACTATGAAGAGGACATTCAGTGAGTTCAGAGAAGTGATATCATAGGTAGTCAACAAACCATAAGAACATATGAAAGTAGAAATGAAAAAACTACTACAGTCAGAAGTGATAGAAATAAAGAAAATGGTAGGTGATATAAAAAATGTCAATAGAGGCTCTGAATAGCAGAATAACAGAAACTGAGCAAAAGATTGAGGCACTCAAAGATGAGAAAGAGGAAACTACTAGAAACAGCAAAAAGTGGAAAATAGTCTGAAAAGAAATGAACAACATACTAGGGAATTATGGGATGAGAGAAACAATTTAAGAGTCATTAAAGTCCCTGAAGAACAGGAAGGCAAATGCTATGAAGAAACAATAGTTAAATCATCAATAAGAACTTCCCAGAGTTGAGGATTACATCACCTAGATCCAAGAGACTCAAAGGGTCCCAGTGAAAATAGACTCAATTAGGAAAACTTCAAAGCACATTATACTAAAATGACAAAATTCAAAGATAGAGACAGAACATTGAATGCAGCAAGATCAAAAAAGGAACATATATCAAAGGAAAGCCCATAAGATATACGGCAGATCTATCAAAAGAGACTCACAATCCAGAAGAATATGGAAAAAATATAGTAAAATGAAACCTCACCAAGATCCAGATACACTGTTAGAAAAAAAGAAGTCATGAAATTTGCTTATAAGTGAGTGCACGTGGAGAATATCATACTAAGTGAAATGAGTCAGAAAGAGAGGAACAGACATAAGAATGATTGTACTCATTTGTGAAATATAAGATAACATATTATGATACTAACACTGAAGGAAGTAGAAACAAGGGCCAGGATGATTGGTTCATGGTTAGACGCCTGCCTCAAGTGCTGTGGGAGAAGGCAGTTGGGGTAGAGAAGGGACCACTAAGTCAGTGATAGTTGGAGGGATCTCTTGGGATGGGAGATGTGTGCTGAAAGTAAACAAAGGTGATGGCCTCCCAGTATCTGTATTGTAAACCATTATGTCACCAAACAGAGAGAGAATAAGAAGGAAAATGCCTGCCATAGAGTCAGGGGCTGGGGTGGATTGGGGGGTGGTGAGAGAGAAACTGGGGACGTTGGTAGTGGGAAAACTACCCTGGTGGAGGGATGGGTGTTCAATCATTGCATGACTGAAACTCAATCATGAAAGCTTTGTAACTGTATCTCATGATGATTCAATTAAAAAAAAATCCGGCCACATTATCATTCAGATTTGAAGGATCTATACAGAGCTTCAGGGACAGGCATCAGCTTTGACAATTCATAGCTTTGAAACCATTTTTGCAAGAAGTGTTAAAGGGCAGGAGAAATTTCACATCCTGTGTCATTGAGTATGGTATTCACTAATGGTGCAGATGGTTGTCCTCTACTAGATTAAGAAAGGTTAAAAACATATAGTATTAAATCATTACAAATTGACTTTTATTGATTTATTTTCTAATAATTCTACTTGCCATTCCTTTAAGTTTTATTGGACCAAGCAGTATGAAATAAATTTGTTAAATGCCTGCAAGTAGGGGGACTCTGGGGGGTTGTGAGGAAACCTGGGAGGTATTGGTGGAGAGAAGGGAGCACTGGTGTGGGATTGTTGTTGGAATAATGTATGCCTGAAACAACTCTATTATGAATAACTTTGTAAATCACAGTGTCTCAGTAAACATTCCTGAAGAAAATAAAAATAAGCTAAAATAAAATACAAAAATAGAAAAAAAAAAGAAACCCAGTAAGTGAAAAATAAGTGGTGAAAGTCATTGGAAGTGAAGATTTTGTCTATAGAGCAGAGCTGAGTTTACATGAAACTGGGGTGGGAGATGTTCTTGGGACACTGCTACCAGTGTCCCAAGAGGACATATTATACATATTTACATATTATATTAATAGCACAGCAGGTAGGGCATTTGCCTTGCATGCAGCCAACATGGCCGACCCGAGTTTGATTCCTCAACCCCTCTTGGAGAGCCCAGCAAGCTACCAAGAGTATCTTGCCCGCAAGGCAAAGCCTGGCAAGCTACCCGTGATATATTCGATATGCAAACACAGTAACAAGTCTCATGATGGAGACATTACTGGGCCCACTCAAGCAAATCGATGAACAACAGAAGGACAGTGATACAGTGATTAATATACTAGAAATATAATGTATTATAGTATATTAATATATTATATTAATACATAATATACATATTAATATAGTATTATAAAGAGGAAAGTGGCTCTTTGGTGATGGGTGTGGTATTGAAATATGTATCTCTGAAGAGTATAATTAATAGTGTTGTATGTCCTGGCACCTCAACCTTTTTAAAAAAGGGTTAAATTTTTTTAAAAAATGTAATAGTTGGGAAAAGTTAGCCAGCAAAAAAAATATGTGGCATATAAATTACCAAGTCATATAAATTACCAATATTACTCAAGATGGGCTGGAGCGACTATAAAATTGATGAGTATAAATAAAAGGAAAGCTAATATTACATGTATTGTGGTATGATGACTAAAAGCAAAAAAGAAAAAGAAAATATTTATAGCAAAGTGGAATGAGACATTACTTTTCAAGGAGCATTGACAAAACTGATGGCTGATTTTGCAATTGTAATAGTGGAAGTCAGTGACCATGGCATGGAATTTGCTGAGAGAAATAATAAACAACCTTGAAGTTCAGACACTGAAAAATCTCCTTTACATATGAAAGAAAAACAAGCCAATTGTAAACCAATGAAGAGTGAGTGAAACTCATAATCAGACTTTTTAAAAAAGGCTGTGCTATCGTTCCAGCCCAATCAGACTTTAATTAGAATAAATACAAAATGATGCTCTTCCAGCAGAAGGAAATGACCCCAGATAGAAATACAGAATAAAGAAGAAATGAAGTCTCATGAGGTAGTTAAACATGCAGAAAAATTAAATAACTATTAGTTCTATAGTACCATTATTATAATATTCTATGGTACTTATGTACTACACATAAGTAATACATAAGTACATAAGTACTTATGTGTGATTAGAGGTCGCCCCAAAAGCCTCTATCCCTCTCGGAAAGACTGGCAAGCTACCGAGAGTATTCCGCCCGCACGGAAGAGCCTGGCAAGCTATCCGTTGTGTATTCGATATGCCAAAACCAGTAACTACAACTGGTCTCATTCACCTGATCCTGAACGGTTTGAGGCTCTTCATGTTCCCAGAGCGAACAGATGCCATTGGGCTACACTAGCACGCGACAGGGACAAATGGAGACGTTACTGGTGCCCGCTCGAGCAAATTGACGACGAACAGGAAGTTTTTAAGTTATGGTACTTATGTGAACAATTGAAAGAAATCATATAAAAGTAAACAGGTAAAAAATAGATTTCAATTTTTAAGTTTAACTTACGTGTATACGTAATATAATAAAAGTATTCCTTCCTTCCTTCTTTCCTTCCTTCCTTCCTTCCTTCCTTCCTTCCTTCCTTCCTTCCTTCCTTCCTTCCTTCTCTCTCCCTTTCTTTCTCTCTCTCCATCTCTCTCTCTTTCTTTCTTTCTTTCTTTCTTTCTTTCTTTCTTTCTTTCTTTCTTTCTTTCTCTCTTTCTCCCATTGATGCTCAGGGGTTACTCCTGGCTCTGCACTCAGGAATTACTCCTGGTGGTGCTCCAGGGACCACACAGGATGCTGGGGATGGATCTTGGGTCTGTCATGTGTAAGGCAAATGCCCTACCCGCTGTACTATTGCTCAGTTCTAATTTTGTTTTCTTTATTCTTTGATTTAAATTTAGATTTTTAAAAGAAGTTTTCCTGTTTTCTATTTTAACTTTGCTCTAGTCTTTTTAACTATTTACTCTTGGGATTCACACCTGGCAGTGCTCAGGGCTTACTCTGGCTCTTTGCTCAGGGATCACTCCTGACAGGGGTAGGGAGACTATATAGGGTGCTAGGGATTGAACTCGGTCATTTGCAAGGCAAACATGATACCCGCTGTATTATCTCTCAAGCCCCATGCTTGCCTTTAGCAGATTTCTTCTTCATTTTTTTTAGCATATGCTTTAAAATATCAGTTTGGTCATTTTGTAAAATGATATATTTTAAAATCCTTATAGAGACCAAAGAATTCATACCCTCTTTTTTCATCCTCATCTCTTTGGTGACAATGACATATTAACTGATACAAAATAAATTATTATCTCACCCTTATCCTCTTCTTTGTTCTGATCTTTGATCTCTAGCTGATCATGTCAAATACTAAATGAATTTTCTTCAGTGACATCTAAAAGTGAGCTTGATAAAGCTCATACTATTCTCATTTTTTTTTCTTTTTGGGTAGATGTCTCCCTTCTTGTACAGTAGTACAGTCCTGCTGGTTCTCCATTTGGATGGGACCTTGCATTCAGACAGGTAGGATGTGAAGAGCTGAGTCAGTGTATTGATGAGTATTGACGGCAGGTTCTTCAGGTGTTCAGGTCTGACCTTGTCTGGGCTGGGAGCTGTTCACTTCTTTACTGAGGAAATGGTGTGTTGGATTTCGGAAGGGAGAACGTTGGGAACGACATATCCATCCTGCTAAATTTGATATGTGGGCAGGTGGACGTGGCTATTGAAGAGATCAGAGTAGAAGTCATGGATAATCTTCTCCATTGCCCTTCTGGAAGATGTGATAGATCCATCAGGATGTCGGAGGGCAGTCACCTTGGTCTTGTAGTTGGTGAAGGACAGGCGGGCGTTGTGAATGCTTTTCCCAGCTTCTGCCGCATCTACCAGCTCTGCTGCTCTTCTCTTTTTGAGGTCTTCCTTTATCACTTCTCTACACTGCTTTGTGAGCTTGGACGTTTGCTTGTGGTTGCCTGAGGCTTGCGCCAAGCTCGATGGTGAATAAGCTCAAAAGTTTTCAAAGACACACTTTTTTTGTGGCTATCTCTCTCTTGGTGTTCCTCATACAATCATGGAGGTGCTGAACCAGTCGATTGTATTATTGTCAATGTTGTCAAAAGCGGCATCTTCCCATGTTGCCACAATAGTGCCAAAGAGCTCGCAGTTGGTGGTTGATCTGGGAGTTCTCTTCTTAAACTTTGCAGCCCTTTCTCCCTGCTCTGTGAAGTAGAATTTTGCATGAAGGAGAGGGTGGTCCGATCCCATTTGGAATTTTGGGACAAGAGCAACATTGGTCAGGCAAAACTGTCGATTGAATATGATGTAGTCAATTTCATTGTGGAACTGTCCACCGGGAGACTCCCATGTCCAATGTTTAGATTTGGCCTTCTGGAACTGTGAGTTACCATGGATGGTCTTGGTTGACATGATGAACTCAGTCTCTCACCCTGTTTGTTCCATTCCATGGCTCCCGAGGTGGAGTTCTTTGGCTGATCTTATTGGTCCTATCTTGGCATTAAAATCACTGACAATGATTTTGTAGAAGATGTGGTCTTCTTTATAGAACTTCTCCAGCTCCCTGTAGAACTTCTCAATTTCTCCATCATAATTGGATGTTGGTGCATAGACAATGAAGATAGAAACTGCTGGCAGTGAGCTACATCTATTCAAATGTAATTGTCCGATTCAGGTTGTTAGGCATTCGAATGAATCAATGCTCATGGCCAAGTTTGTTGCATGTTCTGAGGAACGGCTCTTCTCCAGTGTCGAAAACAGCATGATGTGATTGATGCCTTCTTGTCTCAGTCAGACCAGTGATGTCGTACTTGATCTTTCGCGCTTGTACGATCAGGTCCTTGATGGATGCATACGATGCCAGCGTACGTGTATTGAAAGTACAGACAGTCATTTTGCAATATTGGTGGCAGCGTTAAGAAGGATGAAATTGGCAACTATCGCTATTGGCATCCACGACATTGGCAACTATCACCTGATCTGCCTGTTGTCTGTTGTCTTCAAGCTGTTGACTCGAGTCATTCTGATTAGGATTGGCAGAACACTAGATAAAGGACAACCGTGCGAGCAAGCAGTGTTTTGCAAAGGATTCAGCATGATCGACCATATCCACACGATAACCAAGTTCATTGAGGTTTCTCAGGAGTTCAAGATGCCTCTCTGTCTAACGTTCATTGATTTAAAGAAGGCTTTTGATTCTGTTGAGATGAAAGTGGTCTTTGAAGCCCTAGCCAAATAGGGTGTTCAAACTCAATACATCAGGATCCTCCGTGAGCTGTACTATGGATTCACTACCAGGAACTCACCATTCTACAAAGAAGTGATCATCCATGTTAAAAAGGGGTTTTGGCAGGGTGATACCATTTCATAGAAACTCTTCAGTGCCACCCTTGAGAACGTCATGCAATGACTGGGATGGAAGGAATGGGAGTGAAGATAGATGGCCGGCAACTACACCACCTCCGCTTTGCTGATGACATCATTCTAATAACACTAAACAGAAGCCAAGCAGCACAAATGCTGGCTGACTTCAACCATGAGTGTGGAAAGGTCGGACTACAGCTGAATCTCAGGAAGACAATGTTTATGAGAAACGGTCTCATTCCTGATGTTCCATTCGCTCTAAATGAAGCAAACATCTCCGAATGCAACGGTTATGTGTACCTAGGGATGAGAAGTCAACATGACAAATGATCTGGCACCTGAGTTGCGCAGGAGTAAGAGAGTGGCTTGGAACACCTTCAAGAGCGTCAAAGAAATAGCTTAGAGGACGACGAACCTCCGGCTCTGGGCACATCTCTTTGATTCCACTGTTCTTCCTGCATTAACATACGCCTCAGAGACCTGGGCCCTATGAAAACAGGATGAGAATGCTATTCGGGTCTCCCAAAGGGAAATCAAAAGAGCTATGCTTGGAGTATCATGCTTCACTCAAATGAGAGAAAGAATCTGGAGTTCCGACCTCTGTCGACGATCAAGAATCAGGGACGCTGTCTCATTTGCCAAGGCGTCGAAAATCAGATGGGCTGGACACGTAATGAGATTTGGAGATGACTGTTGGACCAGAGCCATTACCGACTGGATTCCATGGGAAGTCAAAAGACTGCATGGCCGCCCACCTATGAGATGGTCAGACTTCTTCATCAAGACCCTCATGGTTCGAGGGTGTTCGTGTTCCTAGAATGAGAAGATGCCATTGGGCTACACTAGCACGCAACAGGGAGGAATGGAGATATTACTGGCGCCTGCTCGAGCAAATCGATGAGTAACGGGATGTCAAGTGATCAAGTGATCTTTTTGGTTCACACCCAGGGATGCACAGGTATTTTTTTTCCTTAAATTTTTATTAGTGAAACACCATGAGGTACAGTTGTAGACTTACAAATTTTTGTGCTTGGGTTTCAGTTATACAATGATCGAATACCCATCCCTCCACCAGCGCTCATCCTCCACCACCACCAGTCCCAGTATCCCTCCCACCCCCCTTTCCCCCATCTCCCATCCCACCTTACCACTGTGGCAGGGGCATTCCCTTTTGTTATCTCTCTCCTTTTGAGTGCTGTGGTTTGCAAAAGAGACATTGAGTGGCAATCTTGTTCGGACTATAGTCTACTCTCATCACGCATTTCCCATCCTGAGAGGAACCTCCCAACACCCTTTATTTGGTGCTCCCTTCTCTATCTGAGCTGCCTTTTCCCCTAGCATGTGTGGTTGTCCTCAAAGCCATGGAGTAATCCGCCTGGTAATTATCTCGGCTATTCTTGGGTGTTAGTCTCCTATTTTGTTGCTTTATGTTACCCAGATGAATGCAATCTTTCTATTTCTATCCCTCTCTTTCTGACTCATTTCACTTAGCATGATACTTTCCATGTAGTACCACTTGTATGTAAATTTCATGACTTCATCCTTTCTGACAGCTACATAGTATTCCATTGTGTAGATGTACCAAAGCTTCTTTAACCAGTCATCTCTTCTTGGAAACTCAGGTTTTTTACAGATTCTAGCTATTGTAAACAGTGCTGCAATGAACAGACAACTGCAGATGTCGCTTCGACTATACTTTTTTGCCTCTCGGGGTATATTCCCAGGAGTGGAATTGCTGGGTCAAATGGGAGCTCAATTTCTAGTTTTTTGAGAATCGTCCATACTGTTTTCCAGAAGGGCTGAACCAGTCGGCATTCCCACCAGCAGTGAAGGAGGGTCCCTTTCTCGCTACATCCGCACCAGCACTGGTTGCTTTTGTTCTTTTGGATGTGGGCTAGTTTCTGTGGTGTGAAATGATATCTCATTGTTGTTTTGATCTGCATCTCCCTGATGATTAATGATGCAGAGCATTTTCTCATGTGTCTTTTAGCCATTCGAATTTCATCTTTGATGAAGTTTCTGTTCATTTCATCGCCCCATTTTCTGATAGGGTTGGATGTTTTCTTCTTGTGGAGTTCAACCAGTGCTTTGTATATCCTTGATATCAGCCCCTTGTCGGATGTGTATTTGGTGAATATCCTTTCCCATTCTGTGTGCTTTCTTTGTATTTTGGTCATTGTTTCTTTTGAGGGATGCGCAGGTTTTACTCCTGGTTCATGCACTCAGGTATTACTCCTGGAAGTACTCTGGAGACCATATGAGTTTCTGGGAATCGAACCCGGGTTGGTCGTGTGCAAGGCAAACGCCCTACCTGCTGTGCTGTCACTCCATCCCCAAGTATTCTCATTTATTGAGAAATGCTTCTGTTTTCTTTTTTTGTTATTTGTTTATTTGTTTTTGGGCCACTTTGGCGATGCTCAGGAGTTACTCCTGGCTCTACACTCAGGAATTACTCCTGGTGGTACTCTGGAATGCTGCGGATGGAACCCTGGTTGGATGCATGCAAGGCAAGTGCCCTACGCTGGACTATTGCTCTGGCCACAATGCTTCTGTTTTCTAAATTTATTTATTTATTTAATAATGAAAACCTTATTTATTTATTTATTTATTTATATGTTTTGGTCACAACCAGCAATACTCAGAGGTTACTCCTGGCTTTGCACTAAGGAATTACTCCTGGCCATGCTTGGGGACCATATGGGATGCAGAGGCTTGAACCCGCATTGGCCTCATGCAAGGTAAACACCCTACGCACTGTACTATCACTCCAGACTCATGTTTTCTAAATTTATTACTCTTTTATTAATATTGATATGTGAAGAAGAAAGTGACAAGTGTGAAAAGTTTGATTTCATACTTAATTTCTATTTTTTTTCTTTTTTTGTCACACCTGACGAATCTCAGGGTTACTCCTGGTTCTGCACTCAGGAATTACCCCTGCCTGTGCTCAGGGAACCATATGGGATGCCAAGGATTGAACCAAGGCAAATGACCTACCTGCTGTACTATTGCTGCAGTCTGATTTCAGAACTTTTTAAAATGTTGCCCCTCTGTTGTCCAAATCTAGATTGTTTAAGAAGTGCTGAGACCAATTTTATTTTCCTATCTTTATAGTTATCTATTTTTTTTGTGCCTAGAAACCTAGAGAGTTTTTTCTTTTTAAGGTAATAGTTTTTGAGATGTGTCAATAATTTTCCTGTGTCAATTTTTCTTATTAGCATTTTAATATACAAATGCAATCTTCATCTGTTTTGGCAAAGTTTTCCTTTTTTAATGTTCTTTCTATTTTTTTTTATTATTATTTATTTATTTTAAATTTATTTATTGAATCACTGTGGGAAAGGTTACAAAGCTTTCAGGTTTAGGTCTCAGTCATGCAAATATCAAACACATTTCCCTTTACCAATACTTATTTTTTACCATGAAGAACCCCAATAAAACCCCACCCCCCACCCCTCCCAGTCCCTGTGAGGCAGATGAATTCTAGTTAACACTCTATCTGCTTTGATTAGATTCACTGTTTCAATAAAAGATTCACCACTATTATTTAGAGTTTACCCCCCCCCCCCAATCAGAAATGCTGAAAAAGTATTGTGAAGTGATTTGCTTTCTATAGCTGGGTTCAAGAATTAAATGTTGGTTTTGGATTTCTGCTATTTTACCTATTGACCCTGGAAGTATTTCTACTGAAAGTCAGATAGTTAAGAAATTGGTTTCTGTGCTCTGGAGTCGTGGCCGTGCTGGAGAGCCGCTCGTGGGGGGCAACTGGTGGCCTCGGTAGGGCGTGAAGGGCGGACCGAAACGCCCCCCTTCCCATGAGGTTTTAGTCGCCCCCACACCCCCAGCTCATACTTGCTGTCCACAAGGCTCCCATGTGGCGGCCATCTTTCTTTCCAGAGAGGAGAGGGCGAATGGGGCAACACCCTTTCCCCTCTGGACAGACATGATGGCTTGGATTAACGCATAGTCCTTTCACTTTTCTGCTCCAAGCTGCCGGGTTCTGCATTAAGTCCTTGTGCTTCTGGGGCCGTGGCTGTGCTGGAGAGCCGCTCGCTGGGGGCAACTGGTGACCTCGGTAGGGCGTGAAGGATGGACCGGAACACCCCCCTTCCCATGAGGTTTTAGTTGCCCCCACACCCCTGGCTCATACCTGCTGTCCACAAGGCTCCCATGTGGCCGCCATCTTTCTTTCCAGAGGGAGGAGGGCGGAAGGGAGCAACACCCTTTCCCCTCCGGCAGACTTGATGGCCTGGATTAACGCATAGTCCTTTCACTTTTCTGCTCCAAGCTGCTGGGTTCTGCATTAAGTCCTTGTGCTTCTGGGGCTGTGGCCGTGCTCCAAACTTAACTCTGATTTTCAGGGAGAAAGGTTGGGTGGTTTACTTCCCATTGATCACTTTGTATATAGAGAGATGTCGCGGTACGCGGCTACGCGGTTTTGAGGAAAAGTCCTAGTTCCCGCATACTTGAGCTGTGCTTGTAGAGGCTTCTGGTCACCGGGGTTCCATCTAGGGGAGGCGGGATGCGGTACCTACCCCATCTGGGACTTCCCGGTGATCTCGGCTCTTTTTGGAACCTGTTTTTTTTTTTTTTTCCTCCGGTATCTGTGGTTCCCGCCCTCCATGTGGTCCTTCTCTTGGGCTGTATGTTGTAAAGATGGCGCTGGGGGGGTGGGCTGTGGGCATGACTTCCAGAATCAGAGGTTACCTGGGAGCTGTAGTCCCAGCAGATTTGAGAAAAAGTCCCAGTTCCTGCATACTCGACCTGTGCTTGTAGAGGCTTCTGGTCACCGGGGTTCCATCTGGGGGAGGCGGGATGCGGTACCTACCCCATCTGGGACTTCCCGATGATCTCGGCTCTTCTTGGAACCTGTTTTTTTCTTTTTCTCCGGGAGCTGTGGGTCCCGCCCTCCATGTGGCCCTTCTCTCCCGGCCTGGCAAAGTTTTCTTAGACTCCTGTTTTAAATACTAATGTGGGCCCTTGATTTATATTTTTTACTAATATAGATATTAGAAATATCTACATCTTGGTCTGATTGTCAATGCTATTTCTAACATTTTTGATTTCTTTCTTTTATTTTAATTTAGTTGGGCAATTTTCTGCTCTTGTTAAATGTCTCTTAAACTAAAAAAACCCCACCTTATCTTAGAACCATTTTATATAATGCTATAGTTGCTGCAGTGAATTACCCAGGCACATTTTTTGGATGTGTGTTCCATTCCATATGACATTTAGTTGTCTTATCTCCTTGGGTTCTCGTTGACTATGAAGTTTTTTCAGATTTCTTTTGATCTTGGTGATCATGACAACTAATTTATCAAATTTTGATCAGACCCTATGGTGCTCTGTGGTTTCTTCCAACTCAGTGATTAGAAGTTGCTCCCGATGGTGCTCAGGGGAAGACGTAGAGCTAGGAATCTGGACTCTGGCATACAAAGCATACACTCCAGCCCACTGAGCTCTCTCTAACCCTAACCACCTTTAGGGTTGTTTCTTTAAAGGATAATGGCAGATATTTTATAGTACTCTCTTAATTGGGATGTGTCTGGGTTAGGTGTTTGAGAGAGAAAGATGACAGACTTCATCACATCATATCAGGGTGACTCTGTCAATATGATGTATGGTTGTGGTATGGACTCACTCTACCTCTGTGAAATGATGTTTGTCAGGGTCTTCACCCTAAAATTGCTCTATTTCCACATTCCTCCCTTTGGATTGAAGATTCTGTGCATAGTCCCAGGTAAAGAGTAGGAGTTATGTTCTGCCTCCTTTTACAGAATTATCTGAAATTCTTCTGCATGAACTGGCCCCCTGGCACCGTGTAATTCCGTCAACGGCCAAGGCCCAGAGACTATAAAACCCAGCTCCCGGAAGAGAACAGCGCAGAGTCTCTTGCCCCCACGCCTGGCTGTCCTCGCCAGGGCACCTCGGAGGGGGGCGGGTTGAGTTTCCCTCCCCGTCCTGACCAGAGCTCTGGCAGCCGAAGACCTCCAGAACCAGCCACCACAATGCTGAGACCACTCCCCACACACATGAAGGTACCGGCAGAGGAACAAAGGCATGTGGGTCCCGGGGCAGAGATCTCCAAGCCTGCTCAGATCGGGGCTGAGCATCCTCCACCCAGATCCTCCATCTTCCAGTAGGCAGGGGTCACACCCACCAACTGGCCCCCTGGGGCCGTGTAGTCCCATCAATGGCCAAGTCCCAGAGACTATAAAACCCAGCTCCCGGAAGCATGTGGCCGCATTCGCAGCCATGCAACATCTTATTATCTCATTCTTACTTTGGACAAACTGGCAGGCTACCAAATGTAACCTGCCCACACGACAGAGTCTGGCAAACTCCCCATGGCGTACCCAATATGCCAAATACCAGTAACAATGATGGGTCTCATTCTCTTAACCCTGAAAGAGCCTTGAATATGGCACTTTTTAAAAAAAATCAGGGCTAGGATGAAGGAGAAGTTACTGGGGCCTGCTCAAGGCAATCGATGAACAACAGGATGATTGTGATCGTGATCTTCTGCATGCGAGATTTGTCTGTTCCATATTCACATATTCAACCATTTGCATATGTAAGTGGATTGAATAATATTAGTTTTATGCATTGGCTACATGCCAATGCTGCTTGCTTAAATCATTCTTATTTTATTCATTGGACTCTGTCCTTTGACATCCCTTTTCAGGTTTCTGCTTTATTTACTTCTTTTAAATACCAGTTATTGGAGCGATAGCACAGCAGGTAGGGCATTTGCCTTGCACACCGCCAACCCGGTTGTCCCAGGTTCGATTCCTCCGCCCCTCTTGGAGAGCCCGGCTACCGAGAGTATCTCGCCCGCACTGCAAAGTCTTGCAAGCTACCTGTGACATATTCGATATGCCAAGCACAGTAACAAGTTTCATGATGGAGACATTACTGGGTCTGCTTGAGCAAATCGATGAACAACAGGAGGACAGTGCAGTGCTATAGTGCTGCTTTCCCTCACCACAGGATGCTCCATACTTATCCTGTATGTTGCTATCAAACTCTTAGAGAAGTATTTTCTTTAATGAGCCCCGATTCCTTTAATGGAGAAAGGCTGTTGGAGCAACATTTAGGTGTTAAATGTGCTCTGTGTACCAGTTGCCAACACTATCAGGTTCTGTCAGCTGCAAAGCCAGAAATTTCATGTACATATCCATAAATCCACAACATTTCTCCATATAATCCATCTTAACTAAACTTAATATACATTTATACTGTTTTATTTACCTGTACTTCATTTCCAGATGGAATTTTCTAGCCATAAATTTCAATTCTTTCTCTAAATTAAGCCATAAACTAATGCAATTCTTTCACTAAACTAAGCATTTAATGCTATACATTTTTCTTCAAGCTCAGATTTTACTAAATATCACAAATTTTGATTTGTGAGATTTACTTTAAAATTTTTTGTTTTATTTACATTCTATCTAGTAAAATATTATATATTTGTTTAATTAAAATAATTAAAAACTGGTTTACAGAGTTATAGTTGAGTTTTAGGCATATAATATTTTAACACCGATCCCACCACCAGTGTCATCTTCCTTCCACCATGTTCCCATGTTCCATCCCCACCCCTAATCCCTGCCCCATCCACCACATCTCAATGGTACAGGCACATGACAAAAGTTCCAGTGGTTGCAGCTTAAAGCTCATGTTTTCAATGTCATTGAGCCTGTGTTTTGGATATGGGGCTATTCCACTCACCCATTATCACCAGTATAACTGAGACCCCATTCTTGTTCCACATTACTTCCCTTTCTCTTTTTCTTACTCCCCTCCTTGATTTCTTTCCATTTTTGTCTTTCTCCTCTCTAAACACTGGGGTCAAGTGTGATCTAGGCATTCCCTTTTACTATAAAACATTTCCTCATCCTGTATTATATATACCACAGATAAGTGAGATCATCCTATGTTTGTCTTTCTTCTTCTGACTTACTTCACTTGGCATGATATCTTCCAGTTTCAATCATGTTGCAACAAATCACATGATTTCATCATTCCTTGCAGGTGCATGGTATTCCATTATGTATATATACCACATCTTCATATCCATTCATCTGTTGGACATCCAGGTTGATTTCATATTTTAGCTATTGCATTGAGTACAGCAATGAACAATGGTGTGCATATTTCTTTTGGAGAAAGTCAGTTTTCCTATCCTGGAAAACTGATTTTCAGATGTCCAAAAGTGGAATTTTTGGGTCATATGGCAGTTTAATTCTAAGTTTCCTGAGAACTCTCCATACTGTTTCCCACAGGGGTTGTACCAGGAAACATTCCCACCAGTACAGTAAAAAATATTAAAAAAAATTCTTTTGAGACTTCTTTGACTTGTGGCTCAGTGGTTGAGTACGTACCCCACATATGTGAACACCTGTAGGATAACACTCTTTTGTCCTTCTTCAGGTAGCTTAGGTTTGTCAGGTCACACCCATCTAAGAACACTGAACTTGTATTGTAAGCAATGTCCTTTCTGTGTGGACACAGGAAGACAGTTAATATTATGCTTTATAACTTGGGAGTTGATTGACTCCGAATAATATTTACTCCTGGGCATCTGATTTCTTGACTCAGTTGCCCTTAGTTCCTAGCACCCCAAAAGCAGGGTCCCGACGAGGGACTGAATAGACCCAGGGCAAGCAGTGAGCTACCCTGGCATCAAAATGGGCCAGGCCAAAGCTCCACAATACTCAACTATAAGTTGAGGGCATGATTATGGACAAATGCTGTCATGATCCAAAAGTAAGTAACGACGAGACGAGGACCCTGCTGGAGCTAGGAAGATTAACCTGGCCTGAGGACTGTGAAATGTATAGTGAGATGTTCTCAGGAAGAACCAAACTAAA
This sequence comes from Sorex fumeus, assembly GCF_029834395.1. Classification (NCBI taxonomy): domain Eukaryota; kingdom Metazoa; phylum Chordata; class Mammalia; order Eulipotyphla; family Soricidae; genus Sorex; species Sorex fumeus. The sequence goes on along the minus strand of NW_026606063.1, from coordinate 36,750,403 downwards.
TTTATATCTCTTACTGTGCTTATACAGAATGACATTGCTAGAAATATTAGAAGTAGATTTATTACAACTATTTAAGTAGATTACTAACTGAGGGAAGAACACACCCTTGTTGGGATCCCACCCTTGGGTGGATCTCCTAGTAATCTGAAGTAATCTCTGTAGATGAGATTTTATCCTTGAGTTAATCTCCTGGAGGAGTGGTCTTACCTCTCTTTGTTGATTCATCAGTATTCAACCCACCTTTATGTCACTGCCTTATCACAGATCACAGATCACACAGATCATCCTGTTATTCGTCGATTGCCTCGAGCAGGCCCCAGTAACGTCTCCTTCATCCTAGCCCTGAGATTATATTCAAGGCTCTTTAGGAGAATGAGACCCATCATTGTTACTGGTATTGGCA